>NW_023416313.1:56853342-59501533 GCF_014108235.1 Myotis myotis | reverse complement strand
TTGGGGAGGTCAACTGCCCAGAGCTGGTTCTTTAATCGTTACCCTGCTCTGTGTTGTTGCTGGGACTCTATTTTATATATTTAAATGCCATTTAACAAAGAAAAATCAACCAAAAAATGAGTTCGTGTATTACCTCTGCAACGCGTGTCATTGGTTCGCCATCACTGACCTAGGGTAATATTTTCCAGGTCCATCCATGCTGTCCCAAAGGGCAAAAGATTTTTCTCTTTTTTTTTTGTTTTTGTTTTTTTTACAACTGCTCAGTATTTCATAGTGTAAATGTCCCACAGCTTTTTTATTCATTCATCTACTGATGGGCACTTGGTCTGTTTCCAAATCTTAGCTATTGTAAATAACGCTGCTATGAACATAGGGTTGCATATATTCTTTCTGATTGGTGTTTTGAGGTTCTTAGAATATATTCCCAGAAGTGGGATCACTGGGTCAAATGGCAGTTGTATTTTTAATTTTTTGAGGAAACTATACTGTTTTCCATTGTGGCTGCACCAGTCTGCATTCCCACCAGCAGTATACTAGGGTTCCCTTTTCTCCACATCCTAGTTTTCTGTGGATGTTATTTTCTTGGAGAAATCATTTTCCACCCTTTCACTTTGAGTCTAACTTTGTGTTTGCAGCTTTGATGTGTCTCCTGAAGGCAGCATATGGTTGAGTTTTGTTTTTTGAGCCAATCTGCTACTCTGTGCTTCTTTTATGGTGAATTCACTCCATTTATATTAGGGTAATTACTGATGTGTGAGGATTTCCTTTAGCCATTCAGTCTTTTGCTTCCTGGTAGCTCTGTGCCTCCATCAGTTCCTTTCCTTTATGCTTCTGTCATTTTAGTTTGGTGATATTCTATAATTCTTCCCTCTGTTTTCTCTTCTGTTTAAGATATTTGTCTCAATTTGGATGTTGTGTGTGTGTGTGTGTGTGTGTGTGTGTGTGTGTGTTTACCATTAAGTTTATGAAAAAGCAAGTTTCATTATATACAGTAGTTCGTTTTCTTTTGAATACATCTGACCTCTATCCTTCTTTGCAAATTCATTCCGTACCCCCACCCCTTTTATGTTTTTGTTGTCACAAATTATCCGTTTATTCTGTAAGTTTTTTTGTGATTTTATTCATAGTATTGTTACCTTTTATTCTTTGTTTCAGGTAGCATGACATCCTTGAGTATTTCCTGCAATGGAGGTCTTCTGGTGATAAATTTTCTCAATTTCTGTATGTCTGGAAATGTCTTTAGTTATATTAGTCTTTTTAAAAATATGTATATTTTTAATTAATTTTCGAGAGGGAAGGGAGAGGGGGAAAGAGAGAAACATTGATGTGACAGCCCAACATCGATCAGCAGCCTCCCACATGCCCCTTACCAGGAATTGAGCCTTCAACCCAGCATGTGCCCTTGACTGGGAATCAATCCAGCAACCATTTGGTGCATGGCATGATGCCCAACCAGCTGAGCCACACCAGCTAGGGCAGAATATATTATTCTTGGCTGGTAATTTCTTTTTCATCGTTTGAATATTTGGTTCCACTCTCTTCTGGGTTGTGGAGTTCCTGCTGAGAAGTCTGATGATAACCTAATGGGCTTTCCATTATAAGTTACTTTCTTTTCCTTGGCTGCCTTGAGAATTCTTTGTCATTAATTTTTGATAATATGTGTATTAAGTTTTAATAATATGTGCCTTGGAGAAGGCCTCTTTGGATTGAGGTAACTAGGTGTTCGGTTTGCTTCTTGGCTTTGAGGATTTGGCTCTTTTCATAGATAGGTTTGGGAAACTGTCATCAACTATTTGTTTGAATAGGTTCTCCGTTCTCTTGTCCATTTGGAATGATTCTTGGAACATGGTATTGAACATAAGTAATTCTTTAATGAATGAATGAATGAATCCCTTAACATTGAGATTTTTCAAATAAATTTTTCAGCAGTTGGCTAAAATAAAAACTATGGAGACATTTAATAATCCTATATAATAAAAGCCCAGGAACAATAACAGCTTAACGACCAGAATGACTGCTTGACCAGCCGCTATGAGGTGCGTGACCAGCTCTCAGTCCCTTCCCTTCCCACGCCCCGGCCCACAGGCTCTGATCAAAGGATGGCCAGTGGGGAACCACAGGGGTCCCGGGTGGGTGGCGGTATGGCTGGACTAGGGACTGGCGAGCGGGCGGGATGGCAGACCTCTTGGTCCCACCCTTTGTTCTGCAGGCTCTGATCGCAGGATGGCGAACGGTAAACCACAGGGAACTGGGATGGGTGGCGGTGGGGCGGGACTAGGGATTGGCGAGCAGGCAGAAGATGGCCCTGATTGCAGGCTAGGCCTAGGGACCCTACCCACACACAATCTTGTGCACTGGGCCTCTAGTATAAAATACACATCTACAAGTGTCAAAATGAAGATAATTAGTTTATATTTTTATTTTTTCAAACTTTCATATTTGCAGGCAGTGATTATTAGATGCACAATATTTTAAAAAACAGCTCTTAGCTTTTATTATTCACCTTATTTTTAAATGGTAACTATTGTTCAGGAAGTAAGTCACTAAAAGGCAAATATTAGATAACAAGTTTAGGGATCAGGAAATGTTCATTGATTAAAAATATTATCTTGATTCATCACTTTTTGCTAATCTCAACATTTACTTATTAATTCTAACTAAAATCATCAACCCTTTGTACTAATTAGAACTAAAGAAGAACATCTGAATCCAAGAGTGAGAGAACCTGGGAACCTGAGGCCTCGCTGAGACTCCCTGAGGTCATTATCTCTGTGTGACTGTGGGCAAGACAAATCCACGGTTGCTTCTGATGGCTACTTGAAGTGCTTCCTCCAGTCTTTCCATTGTAGAATATTCAGGGAGGTCCAGAATACTATGACACACGAGTGCTCTTGGGTTATCTCTTTCACTCAATGTTTCAGGACAGCGAAATCTGATTCTCATTTCTTGTAATCCTCTTGCAGTCTGCCTATCATTTCCTGTAAGAAAAACTGGAAAGGAATCTTTGGTTAAGATATACCTTAGTGCCCGGCCAGCATGGCTCAGTGGTTGAGCATCGACCTACGAACCAGGATGTCATGGTTCAATTCCTGTTTAGACACATGCCTGGGTTGCGGATTTGATCCCAAGTGTGGGGAGTACAGGAGGCAGCCGACTGATAATTCTCTCTCATCATTGATGTTTCTCTCCCTTCCTCTCTGAAATCAATAAAAATATATTTTATAAAAGATATTCCTTAGAAAAAATAAAATTTAAAATGAAAAGGAAGAAATTAATCACTTAATTCGGTAAATATTTATTAAATACTCTTGTGTGGAGGGAACTACCTGGGACTGTGTGGAGCATAGAAAAATCATGACATTTGGTCTTTGTCCTCAGTGAGTTCATGGTCTAGTTGGGGGGAAATTACATATAGTTGACCTTTGAACAGCGTGGGTTTGAACTATGTGGGTCTACTTACGTGAAGATATTTTTCAAAAAATACTGTAAATGGATTTTCCTGACGATTTTCTTAACATTTTCTTGTCTCTAGCTTACTTTATTGTAAGAATACAGTTTAATATATATATGTATATCTATATATAAAACATAGAAAATATGTTAGTAGATTGTTTATGTTATCAAGTAAGGCTTCTGGTCAACAGTAGGCTATTAGTAGTTAAGTATGGAGGGAGTCAAAAGTTATACAGAGACTTTCCATTGTGTGTGTGTGGCCTGGGATCAGTGCCCCTAACCCCCAGGTTGTTCAAGGGCCAACAGCACATGAAAAGATAATAGCAAGGTACAGGGAGGTTTATTTTAGCACAACCAAGAAGTATGAGGTGAAGAGCCTGATGAAAGTCCTACGACTGAGGGCAGGGAGAGAAGGGCCAGGCTGGGGTAACTAGGAGACTTCACAGAGGTCACATCTGGCTAGTTGAGTGCGGTGGGGAGGAATCCTAAGGAAAAATGCCTGAAATAGGGAGATATACATGAACTCACTGAATGTACAGACATGAATGTACAGATGATGGAGCCACTGGGCTGAAGTACATGCTTCCCATTAAGAGAGCATACTGGAGAGGGAGTTTGGGTTTGTGGAAAGTAGGCTGGGTTTGTGGAGAAGCTGTAATTGTCCTCCAGCATCCTCAGGAGCAACAAAAATAGCAAGAAGAAAGAGGAGCTGAAAAATGGGGTAAGGAGGTGAGAGAATGTCATTGTGTGCTGTAGGGAAACTTTAGGGTTCCCTCTAGGAAAAGTTTGTATAGCCCAAGGGCACAGCTTAGTGGTCTAGTCTGGGCTTTGGATCAGCCAGCTGTGTTCAAATTCTGGTTCCGACACTCACCAGGTATCTGAACATAGGAAGCTACTAAATGCTCCAACCCACTCTTTCCTCAGATGGAGAAAATAAGTACCTACCTCATAAGGTTGCTATTGGGACAAAGGGTGTTAATAGCTACAACGTGATCAGTACAATGGCTGGCATAGAGTAAGCACACAATAAATGCTGTTATTATCATCAGTAGTCATTGCTACTATTATTATTTCTAAAATAATATTAGAGGCAGTTTACAATGTCCTAAATCCATAGGACATAATTATTAACTGAAGGTAACATAGAAAGGCTTGATAAGGAGCCAACTAGAATGAGGAAAGTGGATGCAAACTAAAATTGGAGTTGGGATTAGAGTCAGTGTAGAGAAGGTAGTAAAACAGTGATATCTTTATTACAATTTTTAAAATGGGGAACAGGCTTATGTAAGAGAAAAACCATTGGTCCAGAAGGGAACTTGGGTTATAACCCTTGTGTTCCTGTTAACACACTTGATCCACCACAAATAAGATATTTGTCTTTTTATTTATTTATTTATTTATTTATTTTTAAAATATATTTTATTGATTTTTTACAGAGAGGAAGGGAGAGAGATAGAGAGCTAGAAACATCGATGAGAGAGAAACATCGATCAGCCGCCTCCTGCACATCTCCTACTGGGGATATGCCCGCAACCCAGGCACATGCCCTCGACCGGAATCGAACCCGGGACCCCCCAGTCCACAGGCCGACACTCTATCCACTGAGCCAAACCGGTTTCGGCGATATTTATCTTTTTAAAAGATATATACTTATAGATCCTTCTATTACTGTAATACTTACAGAGGAATTGTCTCTTTTCATCCAGAGTTAATCTGTGGAAAGCTTTCCAAAACATCCGTATAGTAGGATGTGATTCATGGTATTGTGGCTCATATACTGAATTCTTGAGAAAAAGAAGGAGGAAATGGGTCTTAGTGGGGAACATATAAACGTAGTTCAGAAGAATTGGGGGCATTAGTTAGTACCTACCTTTTCAAATTGTTTCCAGTCATAATCAGTATTTCCAATTATTGCTGTCCTTAGTTCTTCAGGATGGAAAAGTCTAAGTATCTCTTTGTCACAGACTTCATAAAATCCTCTCTGAAATTCCGCATAAACTGCCTTTACAGAAGTGTTGAAAATGTAATCAACACACTGAGAAACATAGTCGGTCCTTGAAGGAAACGAAAAAATAAAAAAAGTCCAATAACATACTTTATCAGTGCCTAAAATATTCTTGATTTTGCTCTTTTTACCATTTCTATTAAGAAAGAAAAGTAAATTCCTTCTGCTGAGCACACAACCCAGTACTACTCTAAGGTATAAAAACATCTGATCAGCTAGAAGGAATGAAGGAACCTTGGAGTATAGAGCAGAAGGAATAAGACTGTTTTACTTCCATTTTCCTAGCTGCAGACAGGATCATATCTTAAAAACACTAAAACATTCCATTCTCCTGCTTAAAATCTTTCACAAAGGCTGAGCACAACCTCCACAGCAGGATCAAAAAGCCCTCCATGATCTGACCGTTACCCTACTCTCCAGCCTCTTCCCAGTTCCATTTGAGTCTCTGGCCTCCCTGTCTCCCTTGTAGTTAGGCCATACCATGCAGTGCTTCCCCCTTTCCTAGCAACTTTTATCACTCATCAATATGTGTGTCTTTCTCAGGGCTGGTCCTCTGTCCCTCTTTCCCTCCACACTGACATGTCATTGTGTGAAAATTATTTATGCAGCCTGTCCTCTCCACTACGTGAAGAATTTCCTGATGGCAGCGTTGCTACTGGAGCTATTTCCACCAGAAACATAATAGTCTCCCTCCCCTCTAGCATCCTTCCTGGACTATCCTATCTATATCAATCCCTCTCTGCCCTCCCCGGTAACCAGTGGCATGCTGGTAAATGTTTAAAAATCAGTTATCCGAAGGGAAAGAGAAAAAGGAAATGCTCATTGGTAGCATTCGCCAATTTCTGTGGTGTAAATATTCCCACTATGGCTGATTTCAGGCTACAAACACTTTAATAATAAACTGTGAACATTTTTGAAAATTTAACAATCAATCAGCTCCCACAAGCTGATACACGCTGCCTCTCCAGCACACCTCCAACCTGTAACTCTAGTCTCTTCATTGGATTTAATTTTCTTCAGAGTATTTATCTGACATTCTATTACATAGTAATTTATTCTTGTATTGCCTTTTGGTCCTACTGGAATTTAAGCTCTATATTATGTCTGTCTTTTTCACTGCTATATCTCCAGCACCTAGAATAGGGTCTAGTACATAGTAGGGCCTCAAAATAATTGTTAAATGAATAACTAGTGAAAAGGGCTACAAAGGAAATATTTAATTCTGACTCCTTTCTCCTCTTCTCTTACCCTATAACTGTTTTATCTTTCTAGAAGGTGAGGAACTAAAATGATCATCTGAGAAGCTAAAATACATTTATAAAGTAAAGTGACATAAACATTTTATGTGTATTCAATGCATATATTCTAGGTCTCAAAACTTACTTGTTGGTTTGGTCCACAAGTATAGAGATCCCATTTGGAATTAAATCAACATTATGTTGGTCCCATCGTAGCTGTAATATATTCAGGTAGCAAACATGAAAGAAAGTCTCAATAATCAACCATATTACCATTATTGCCAATTTACAGGATATCCAAAAAATGCATACACACTTTAACAGCTGATAGCTCAAATTGATGTTTCTTTCTTTTCAGATTTACCCCATTGGAATGAATAATTATTCAAAGTGTGTGTACATGTTTTGGGACACTCTATGTTCTTCCTTAACAAAATTTAAATAACTGGAGGTAAATAATTATTTATGCAGTTCAGCCTTTTGAATACATAAAACATTTTAAAACCTACCCTAGTATATGTTGTAGATTGCTTTTAAGCATACATTGATCCATTTAGTTATTTACATAGATTGAATAATCACTTGTATTTGCACTTTATTTGTGAGTACACAGACATAAGGTAAAAAATGAGGAGCAGGTAGAGAGAAAGTCTTACAGTACAGAAGTAAAGTACCATTCAAAAAAGGCATCCCCGATTTGAGATATAATAAAACTAGAGGCCTGGTACATGAAAATTCATGTACTGGAGGGGGTTTCCTCAGCCTGGCCTGTCTCCTCTCACAGTCCCGGAGCCCAAAGGGGCGCAAGGTGACCCGGCAATCAAGGGGAAGGCGATGCCCACATCACACTTCTGCTGCTGCCAGTGCCGAAAGCGCAAGCCTCAGCCGGCTGTGGTTACCTGAGCCTCGGGCGGCCCTGAGTGGCTGGGGGGCTGAGGGGATGAGGGAACTCTGGAGGTAGGCGCCCCAGGGGGGCTGAGGGGACTGGGTGCTGCCATCTAGTGGCTGTGGGTGCCTCCATTTTTGAGGGTGTGTAAGTCAATTAGCATATTCCCTCCTTATTGGCTGTGGGCAACACCATCTTTAAGGGTGTGACAGTCAATCAGCATATTCCCTCCTTATTCGTTGTGGGCGCTGTCATCATTGAGGGTGTGATAGTCAATTAGCATATTCCCGCCTTATTGGCTGTGGGCATTCGCCGTCTTTGTGATGGCCTGAGGGTCAATTAGCATATTCCCTCTTTATTAGGTAGGATTATTTTTTTAAAAGACTAAAGCTAAAACATAATTTGTTGTTCACTAGTACTGTGAACGTTGAGAAAGAAGATGCCTACTAAGAAGGGCTCCTTGGGGCTAAATTAAAAAACAACAACAGCCTAGCAGCTGTTTCTACACAGGGACCTGTCATGCAAACTGCACATATGGGAGAAGCTTGCACTGAACTACCTGCTTACACTGTGTTTCTGCCATGTGAGCCAGCCCTTCTAAAGGAGTTCCTGGAATCCTATTTTATCCAAAAGGATTGAGGCTTTCTCCATCCAATAGGAGTTGCACAACTATATCCCCATCAACATCTACACGGACCAATCAAGGCAATGCCTTAAGGACCAAGCAATCTGTAAGCATATGGAGTCCTCATTTGCATGAGGATAGATCAATCAGGGACCAGGGTTGGGGACTTCTGTCTATATTAGCCAGCTCCTCTCTGACTGGGGAGTGCACTTTCCATTTCCACTGAGGACAGGACTATGTTTCCCAGACCGAGCTGAACACCAAAGAGGTCTCACTGGGGCGGAGCGCAGCAGACCAGCACAGACAAAAGCAGACTGCTCAGATGGAGCAGACCAGAGTGGAGCAAAGCAGAGTAGCCCAGCCCAGAGCAGACCCGCAAGGAGCAGACCAGAGCGGAGCACAGGAGTGAGGAGGAGAGGAGAGCAGAGCAGAGCTGTCTAGCAGAGAGGGGCCTGGCCCCAGGGCTGCCTCAAAGCCATGCTGTTTTCACAGCTCTGCTGTATCAATTGAGCTGATTTTGCCCTGAACAGTTTCCTTCATTGCACACCAAATCAGAAATTCCTGTTGGCACTGAATTGGTGCCAATAACCATGGGTTGACAGTACTCACAGAAAAATATATGCAAAGTGCTTCTCCAATGTCATCAGCCTCATAATTTAGAACTTCTTGCAAATTCCTAGTGAAAATTTTGGTTTAAAATTTTTATTTATTGGTCTTAAAACATTTCAAAAGTAATAAATGTTCAATGGAATAATTGGGGGCACTACAGAAATGTATAAAATGCCATGTAAATTTCCTCTCCTGCACCATCCCACTCTCTCTTTCTAGAGTTAACCTCTATTTAGTTTTGATTGCTTGAACCACTGCTAACACAGACCCTGCTGTGTCTTGCTAGAAATTATAATAAAAAGTCCCTTCCTCTAGACCAGTGATTCTCAACCAGGGTGATTTTGCTCCCCCACCCCCAGTGGATATTTGGAAAAATTGGGAGACATCTTTGGTTGTCATAATTAGAGGAGGGTTACAAAACAAATCAAAAAAGCAATTAGAGGAGGGTTGCTATTGACATCTAGTGGGTTAAGTAAGCCCACATGCAGCTCAACATCCTACAATACCCAGGATAGCCTTCCACAATAAAGGATTATCCAGACAAAAATGCCAGGCGTTTCCCAACCCCTCCTCTACATTGACAATACAGGGCATAGAGTATAAATCTAGCCAGTGTGTTCTTCCACTAACAGTACATGAGGGGAAAATCCTTTTCCCCAATCTGGCTGTCAACTCTGTATTTTATGAAAAACCTTTTGATAGTTGTCAATCTATAAAGCAAAAAATGACATTTCATTTGTATTTCCTCAATTACTAGTGAGGTTGAGCATATTTTCATTTCTTGATTAACCATATATATATACATATGTGTGATGACACATATACAGTACTGGGGTTGGCAAAAGTAAGTTTACAGTTGTGAGTACGTGAAATATGGAGTTTATTTATTAATTATTGCCTTACTGTTTTTTTTTTTTAATTTTTTTTTTAAAATATATTTTATTGATTTTTTACAGAGAGAAAGGGAGAGAGATAGAGAGTTAGAAACATCGATGAGAGAGAAACATCGATCAGCCGCCTCCTGCACATCTCCTACTGGGGATGTGCCCGCAACCCAGGCACATGCCCTCGACCGGAATCGAACCTAGGACCTTTCAGTCCGCAGGCCGACGCTCCATCCACTGAGCCAAACCGGCCTCGGCTGCCTTACTGTTATTATTTTGTATCTTTACTTATGATTTATCTTTAAGATAATGATGGCTGGTAATTTAACCTACTTTTGCCCATCTCTGCATATTTATACATCAGAGCTACTGTAATAATCCTTTGTCTATTATATGTTGCCAGTATTTTCCTCAGAGGATACAGTTTGCCTTTTAACTTAGAACAAGCATTTTTCAACCCTTAAAAATAAAGTTGATAACATGCTGATTTATTTAAATAAAGTAGATATGATTAAATACAATTCATTCAAAATAAATATAGTAGGTATGATTCGCAGTAAGAATACTGTATATTGCCGAAGCCGGTTTGGCTCAGTGGCTGGAGCGTCGGCCTGCGGACTGAGGGGTCCCGGGTTCGGTTCTGGTCAGGGGCATGTGCCTTGGTCGTGGGCGCGTCCCCAGTGGGGGGTGTGCAGGAGGCAGCCGATCGATGTTTCTGACTCTCTATCTCTCTCCCTTCCTCTCTGTAAAAAATCAATAAAAAATATATTAAAAAAAAAAAAAAGAATACTGTATACTGTCTAAAGCAACTGTTTCCATCCGGATAAACTGAAGACATCAGGCATTGTTTATTGTACTGGTCAATAATTAGAGAAACATTTGGCCTTTTCCATTTTTGAAGGTTTACTTGACTATAAGTCATGCTAAAATTCAAATTCATCTAAAGAGCATACATTTATTGAAACTGAAGGCCTTTTGTGTGTCTGTGTCTCTGTGTGGAACATCATTTATGCCGAGACAACTAAGACTTACTAGATAAAGTCCAGGAAAAACATTTACTTACTTTCCCAAAAGGGGACTGAGTTCTTTTAAATCTTCCAATGATGGCTTTTGGTCCAGAAGTTTCTTAAACAGAGCCAGTGGGAAAGGAATATCCGCAACATTTAAATGGTACAGGGAGAGTCCACAGAGCCTCCCAAAGAGGAAATATTTCTTCTTCTCAATTTTAGGCTAGAAAGGAAGCAGGAAAAATAACCCCAGCCATAATGTATTATAAACAACCAATAATCACTGGGAAATTAATTAGCAAAAAATGTTTTTGGTTCCCTTTTCTAAGAGTCACAAATTAGAAACAAAAGGAGTTTCAAGAAAATAAAAATTTGAGGTTCTTACAGTTCAAAATTCTTCCATAAGTTAAAACACAAATTAAGAGTTCACAAGATTAAATAAATGAATGTACTTTTTGTTCGTAACAGCATATCTAGAATATTAAAAAATACGCTCAGATAGCCTTATAAACTAAGGATTTCGATATTTAATTTTACAGGCTTTGCCTTCAGATTCATGTAGAAAAACAACACTTTGGAAGAAAGGGTGAACTATATCTACACTTTGAGCAGGCATCAGGCATGCCAGGTGTGTGTCAGAGGAGTGGTGTCCCTTCGGCAATATAACCCTCAACCAAGGTGTCCTTACAGGGACCAGTATACGGGTCAGGGGAGGTGAGTGGAAGGAAGGAAAGCGTCCTGATGATATTGGCTTCACTCTCCTCTCTGCACTGGCCACATCTGGCCAGACTATCACTACAGCCCAACCAAGAGATCACTAACCTGCTAATCTTTTAAGATTTCTTTTCCAGCAACAGCCTTGCTGTTAGTAGGTGCATGACTCTGAGCCACCATCTACTTGTCCAATTTCTTCTTAGAGTAATTGTGAGGATAAATGTTAAAATGTCTTTGATTTTTGAAAATGAGTTAAAAATACAAGTATACTCCAAAGGTGGCCTCCTCTAACCTGTTCAGTTTTTATTTCCTGTATCTGTAATGGGTCCCCTGGTCCTAGCTGATTTAGTCTTTTCACGGAGCCATACATGAATTAGACTTTTGTTTGTTTTCTATCCATCCGTATAACACAATGCTTAAGAGTAAGGGGTTTGGCCTGGCCGGTATTGCTCAGGTTGAGTGTCCACCTATGAACCGGAAGGTCATAGTTCGATTCCTGGTCTGGTCATATGCCTGGGTTTTGGGCTCCATCCCCAGTAGGAGGCATGCAGGAGGCAGCTGATCAATGATTCTCTTTCATCATTGATGTTTCTATCTCTCTATCCCTCTCCCTTCCTCTCTGAAATCAATAAAAAATATATTATTAAAAAAGAGAGTAATGGTTTTGTCTAGTCCTGAATCCATATTCCAGCTTAGTCGCTTGCTAGTTGGATGTCTGTAGCTTATTTAATCTCTCTGAACCTGTTTATTGATCTGTTAAATGGGGACATACTAAATACCTCACGGAGTTGATGTAAGGGGTCAGCAGTACGCTATTAGTTATGTTTGGAGAGTCAAAAGTTAAACACAGACTTTCCATTGTGTGCGGAAGAAAGGGATCAGCACCCCTAAACCCCAGGTTGTTCAAGGGTCAACTTACATCCCTTGCTTGCATCTCTCTGATCTATTTTGTCCCGATCCTTCAACATCAACCTCAGGTCTCCACTTTTCCATTACACTTTCTCCAATTACTTTCGTTCCCCTTGATAACTTTCTCTCTAATAAAGAATCCCTAAAATTTGGATAGTGCCCTAAAGTTTTCCTGGCACTTTCACATTTGGATATATGCCTTGCTTGTTTTATTCTCACAACAGTCCTGTAAAGCAGGCAGAGCAGAAATTATGACAGCCATTTTATAGGCAAGGAAACCGAAAACTCAGAGAGGCTAAAAGACTCACCCACCATCACTCGAGATTACAACTCTGGGCTTCCAATTCTATATCAGTGTATCCTTCCCTACGCTTCCGTGCTCAACAACTATTACACATAAAGTCAGCAATCCAAAATTTAGAAACAATTGCTGAAGTTCATGGTGTTTTAGTCTTATCACTCTATCTACAAATACAAAAAGAGGAAAAGGATTGTGTCCTATACTAATTTGAATCACTCACAATATTTAATACAATATAGAAACTCACGAAATAGTCAATAAATGCTAGTTGTTTGACCCATAAAAATCCTACCATTTGTACACCTTAGCCATTTCTATTTTCTAGAAGTTCATTCTTTCTCAAAAAGATACAGATCACTTCTCAGTACTTTTACACACCCACTCATCTTTCTCTTCCTTTCCTTGTTCCCTGGGTCCCAAACTTCTACTATGGAAAGAACACTTGGGAAATTTATCAGAAAGGGGATCCATAAATTGAGGCTCAACATCATTCTTTTATAATTTTTTTCTCCGTGTTTCTAATAGAGAAACAAGTTTTTTATTATTTTAAGGTATGTTTACATTTTGAGGATCCTTGTAAAAGTATAATCATTGCAGAAATGAACTGCCTTATTAGAATTAGCAATTATCTCTAGGATTATATTAATAATTTCTCTTCTTATAGAAACATTTTAGATTACTGCATCTCAAAATCTAGGAAACGACACAAATATCCATCAGAAGTGACTAGATAAGCAACATGTAGTACATCCATACAATGGAATACTACTCAACAAAAGGGAATGAGCTTTGGTTACATTCAACAACATGCATGACTCTCAACATAATTATGCTGACTGAAAGAGGACAGACACCAAGACTACTTATGCTTCCATTTTTGTAAAATTTTAGGAAATTCAAAGTACTCTATAGTGACAGTTGTTGCCTGGGCATGGGATAGGGGGCACCAGAGGCGTAGCAGCAGGGGAGGAGTAGGGTTAGAAAGGGATATGAGAAAACTTTGGGGGATGATGTGTAGATTCATTATCTTTTTAAAAAATGTATTTTTATTGATTTCAGAGAGGAAGGGAGAGGGAGAGAGAAATAGAAACATCAATGATGAGAGAGAATCACTGATCTGCTGCCTCCTGCACGCCCCACACTGGGGATCGAGTTTGCAACCTGGACATGTGCCTTGACTGAGAATCGAACTGCGACCTCCTGGTTCATAGGTCAACACTCAACCACTGAGCCATGTTGGCCAGGCTATTTTCATTATCTTGATGATGGCGAGAGTTTCATTGGTATATATGTATATCAAAACTTATCAAATTGAAAAAATCTATGTGCTGTTTATTGTATCTCAAGTGTACTTCATTAAAGCTGTTTAAAAATATAAAGTGCGTATGAATTACTTGACAATCTTATGAAATACACAGGCCTGAGATTCTGCTTTTCACAGGTGTTGCTGAAGCAGCTGCTCTGTGGACCATATTTTGAGTAGCAAGGCTCTATATGACCTAATTTTACATTATTTATTTACTTAAAATAGTGTCATTTTTAAAAATTGATTTTAGAGAGGGAGAAAAGGAGGGAGAGACATCAATGTGAAAGAGATAACATGCATTGGGTTAGTTGCCTTCCATACATGCCTGACCGTGCCTCAGCTTGGATGGCACCCACAACCTAGGTATGGCCCCTGACTGGGAATCAAATCCATGAAATTCCCATGCATGGACGATGTTCCAACCAACTCAGCCCCACTGTCCAGGACCTAATTTTACATGATTATGTATGGTTCTCATGTTGTAATAGATGGCATAATTTTTCTGTTCTGAAAAAAAAATAAGAAAATAAATAAAAGACTTACACTGATAGGAAACCACATGTAGGAACCCTCTTCAGGATACATGAACATTCCATATTCTGTCTTGGTCATCTCTTCAAACATGAAGTAGAAGAACTCGGACTTTACCCCATAACCCACAGAACGAATTTCGTTAATAAATTCAATCTGAGGAAAGAGAACACTCCCAGAGTTAAAATATAATGCCTTGACCTTTTGTAGAAAAGTTTCAAACTTCCTGCAGTCACCAGAATTCCCAGAATCCCACATCTCTTACTTCACTGCAATCTGTTCTCCCTCAATTTGCTACTGAGCAGCAGCTGCCATGAACCTTTTTATTGTCCGATTATTGTATACTGAGTGCATGGGGCTTTTACACTGCCATGAACCAAGTGAAGGGGATGCTAGCAAGACTTATCATTTACCAATTATGTTGACCAGCGTCTTAAACCAAATTCTGATGTGCTTTAATCCTCTGCGCCACTAAATCCCCTGATTCTTCTATCTTGTTATCTGTCTTCATTGCATCATTCAGACTTTACAGCTTTGGCCCAATCAACAACTATTTAATTTTTCCTGCCTCTCCCCTCTTTAGGACTTTTTTCTTTCTTTTTTTTAAGAAAGCGAAGTAATTTATTACTGTTTTGCCTTTTATTTAGAAGCGTCTCTGGGCTCTCTGCTGGGATTGCTCCAATCATTGGCTCCAGGTGTGGTCTTGTATCGGCGCCATGCTGACTTATTGAATATGGGAAGCCTCTCGAATGATTCACTTGAAAGAGCCTTCAAATTAATTACAGCATCCGTACCCACTCCTTCCATAGAATAGAGTTTTAGATCTCCTTGGAAATATCTAGCATACAGACGAGAAATTGGCAAGCCATAACCAAATCCAGCCAGAGGGGCAGCTCTTGAAGGCTCCAGGCTTGGTCTAGGAGCAGTGGAATACATGTAGTTAAAAAGACGATCTATTTTTCGAAGGGGGACGCCACCACCGAGGTCGCTGATCTTAACGGACAAGTCTTCTTTACCCAGAGCGACAAGGGTTTTAACCGCGGGGTAGGCCTCTTTTCTGTCTCCATAGAGTTCAATGGTTGCTCTCATCGAGTTCTTGAACAACTCAAATAGCATGTGAAACAGATGTGAGGGCACATAAACTACCTGAATAGGTTGGCCTGGAGCTTTGGCATTGAATTCTTCAACTTCCAACTCAGGGGCTACCATGTAATACTGTTCACATAACATCTTGGCGTTTTCATAGGCATCTTTCACGACATCGGACACGTTGCAGGCGGGATCGATACTTCCGATGTGTTTGGGATGAGCAGGATTTGTGTCACCGCCAAACAGAAGCGTGTGCTGGTTGATAAGCATGCGGAAGGAGATGCGGTTAGTATAGAAGCGATCCAGGAAATACTGGATGTTACTGCTAGTGAACGGATCAAACCCAAACTTCTCCTTGTATTCAATCACTCCTTGTGCCATGGTAGGAACCACATCGTTGTGTCTATTTCTGACTTGAATAAGAACCTGTAGAAAGCTATCTAAGACCTTTGGGTCCTCAGGGCTCTTATTTTCATACTCCAAAAGTTCCAGGAAGCTCTGCATATACCAACTCTGGACCAATCCCACTGACGGGCGGGTAAGCAAATTATCCGGCAGAAGATTAACTTCTCTCATGGAGTTGGCCAGGCGCACAGGAAGCTCCTTCCGTAGAAACCTGTATGACGTTTTTTCACACGCATTGTCTCTCCCGAAGTCCAGGAACTGCTTGATGGAGAGCGGCGACGGGGAGAAGCGGGAGTAGCGCTCAATCTGCTTGGGCACCGGCTGCTTCAGCAGCCACCGGAACAGCCGCATCCTCGCCGGGGCAGTGCACGCACCAGCCGAGACACTCCGGCGGCCGCAGGGGCCGGTGTGGCCGAGAGCCGCCGATCAGGCGCGTTCGCCCAGCGCGCAGCCTCCGCCTCGGCCTGGACGCGGGGATGCAGCAACAGCAACAACGGCGGCCGCGGCTTCCCCAGGACCCGCCCACGGGGGCGCCACGGGGGCGGAGCCGGCCCCGCACGTGCGCGGCGCCGGAGGGGAGCGGAGGGGCGGGGTGAGAGGGGCGGGGCCGCCGCACGCGCTGGCCGCTGATTGGCCGCTGTCGCCTTGGCTTTCCTTTGTGGCGCGGCGCCGGTTGCTCCCTGGCTCCCCGGTCTCAGCCGGGCTGGCGGGTGCCGCTACCGCACGTCCCGCCCCCGACTGGGGCCTCAGTGGCCGCAAGGTGGTGGCGGAGGTGGAGGAGGAGGACTGGGAAGAGGCCTGGGCCCACGCCGGGAATCTCATCCCACACGCCGCTCCTGGCCTCTCTCAAGCGAAGGTACCTCTTCCGGGAGGCCTTCCCTGGAGGCTGGCTGTCGCGCTTCTAAGTGATCCTTCCATCTCCACACTGTGATGCTCAGGTTCTGTTCGCCACTTAACGATAGCGGCTGTTTCATGTTTTCCATGACCACCACCATCTTTGGGCAGAATCAAATGTAAACTGGCTGGTTCTGCTTTGTTCCCGCCGCGCTCATTGGGACTTTTGATAAACAGCCCTTCCAACCAGCCTGCGCCTGGCATCTTTCCAGGAACCATGAGCCCTGCCTGCCCATACCCCTGGGGTGGGAGATCAATATGAACTGGTTCCTCTTTCCTAAAGTCCAGTTTTGGACTTTGTGGCCGAGTGCACTCCCAGCTTTCCTCTCTAACGACTCCTTCTCTACTTCCTTTCCTGGATAATTTCTTTTTATCTTTCTAATACAAGCATCACTAAGCTTGACTAAGAGTCCTCTTTTTGGCTGGAAGATCTTATCTATTGCCACTTTGATCACCTGATTCCTTGGCCCTAGACCAGAGGTCCGGAAACTGCGGCTCGCGAGCCCCGTGCTCCTTGGCCCCTTGAGTGTGGCTCTTGCATAAAATACCACGTGCGGGTGCGCACATACAGTGCGATTGAAACTTCATGGCCCATGCGCAGAAGTCGGTATTTTGTTCCCTAGCCAACTCCCAAACATGTCAACAGGTGCATACAGAATCTGCAAAGCCACCCAGATAAGTTCACCCTAAATCAGGAGATCTTCAACTGAACTGCAGATAAAATAAAGTATTGTAATTTTAAGTCATTAAGCTTTGGGATGGTTCATTATAGTCATAGGTAACTAGTTAATTTATAATCCCAATGTTCAATTAAATGTCCCATTGCTTTTCTCTGAAGGGTAAGCAAGGAATTCTGGAAATCATAAGGCTGATAACTATAATTGCAAACCCAGGCTCTCCTTTTGCTACATTAAATAACTGCTTCTCTCCCACATTAGTAAAATATCCAATGAGACTTTTTACCGTACCACCAATTCTTTCCGAAGGTCAGTGACTTCAGCTTGGTTTAATTGATGCAGAGCATCATCAACTAGGTGACTTCGTCTGACTTGAAGTAAAAATCCGGATGAAAACATATGTTTAATTTGTGACTCCTGGAAAAAGAAATATTTTAGGAATCGTCACTGGAATATTAGGAAATATTTAACATTTCAGATAAACCCATTTTGTCTAACATACAATTATGCCTACTGTTGCCATATATGCTCATATTGTAATTATTTAAGAAAAGAGCATCATATGTACACTATAGAAGATAAAAAGGTGGAAGAATCTGTGAAACTGTGGCATCTAGGAATTTTGTACAGAGGATTAATCATCGTGGATGTACAGCTAAATAATTAAAAGCTATCTCTGATCACTTATTTTAGTAAACATGATCCTTAAAAGCAACAGTGGTGTCTATGCAGAGACATTCTCCCACCAGTTTTTAAGAAGAGTGTTAGCACAATAATCCTCAAAAATATATGGGCAGTTTGGAAGCCCAGAGATAATGTGAGATGTAGGAAACAGACTAGAGGAAAGACTTGCTCAGAGAAAAGTGTTCTCTGTCACCCTACATAGTACCTCCATTAAGCTCTTCTAAATTCTCAACATGCCCTCACCATTTCAGCTCCTTGCTCTTGTTTCTGCTGAACTCCCTGGGATTAGAAATCTAGTGTTGGAATTATTGGCCTTGCTTTGACCTTTAACCTTCCTCTAGGAATTCTGCTATATCACAAGGACAATAAAAGAATATTTAGGATTCATAAACCAATGCCACTATTGAGACAGCAAGACAGGTGGATAATAACTATCCTAGTCCAGGTTTCCAGACTGTGTGTGTTTGCCAATATTAGCACTCTATAAGCTACTCAGAGAAGTGCATGCATATGGCTCTGGGCTTGGGAAAGCCCTGTCCCAGATCTCTGCTACCACTATATACTGAGAAATTGTGTGATTCCACTAGATTCTTCTGGTTTTTCCCTAAGGTCTTTGTTGTACAGAAGCTCCACAGCCCTAGCTGGCTTGGCTCAGTGACTAGAGCGTCGGCCTGCGGACTGAAAGGTCCCGGGTTCAATTCCCGTCAAGGGCACATGCCTGGGTTGTGGGCTCGATCCCCAGTAGGGGGTGTGCAGGAAGCAGCCATCATCGATGTTTCTATCTCTCTCTCCCTCTCCCTTCTTCTCTGAAATCAATAAAAATATATTAAAAAATATGTATTTAAAATGAAACAAAACAAGAAGCTCCATATTTGTAGGGAGATGGAAAAATGCCATTTCTAGTCTTTTCTGGTGGTGGGTCATCTCCTCCTGTGGCCTTGGAATCTGCCGACACTTCAGGAATACTGACTGCTAAGCTACATGTCCCGTGGCTCTGAGTGACGAAGTGGCCAGCAATATCCTGCACTGACTAACAGGGAAAGGTGTATGCGTCCTGCTGTGGCCCAGGCTTCTCTCGCCTTCCCATGAATTGGACTGGAAACCTGTGTATCTTGTTTTCCGGTCTCTCTACTCCCGTTCTCCATGTACTGGTTTCCCATTTCTACGTTTGTGCATTTGGATTGATAAATCTAGTTTGGAGCTTACAATTTTGACTAAGTCCATCATCTCTCCTCTGGAGGACAGGATTGTGGAACCTGCTTTGTGACTTCACCCATGACAACTACAACTAAGAATTTTCTTGTCCTCAAACATTTCCCAATCCTTCATAGTATGTAACTTGCCTGGGTCCGCTATGCACTCAACCCTCACTAACAGAGCAGACAGGCTAGGCAGAAAATTTCTATAGAAAAAAATAATGTAGAGGGAAAGATTTTCTTAAAGGGAACTTAAGGGAAAGTTAGGTTTGGGAAGGAAAGATTTAATCTATTTTCTCCCATTACCCAGAATGTCAGGAAAATTGAAAAAAAAAAGGTGGCTGGGAAACAGAAGAGATGAGCAAGTCAATCTGATGACAGACACTAATAACAGTATCTAAAGGGAGAGTCCTTAACTATGGAATGCTTTTAGCAGGATGTACTTTGTCCTTCTAGGTTGATTACTGTAAAAACTACAGGCCCGGTGCATGAAAATTCATGCACTTGGGGGGGGGGGTGTCCCTCAGCCCAGCCTGCGCCCTCAGTCCGGGAGCCCTTGGGGGATGTCTGACTGATGGCTTAGTCTCGCTCCTCAGGGGGAGAGGGCCAAAGCCGCAGTCTGGCCTCCCTCTGTGGGAGGTGACCGGCTGGGCGATCAGGGGACAGTGCTGGCTGGCGAGAGGCCAGCCCTGTCCCTCCGATCACTGTCCCCTCCCTCTGCCCGCTGGCACCCACCTTGGCTGGCCCGGCAGCGCCCACTCACTGGCTCCACCACCCGCCGACCAGTCATTCAGCCATTTGGTGGATTTGCATATTAGGCTTTTATTATATAGGATGTGGTGTTTATGGATTTATCAGGCATGGCCCATTGGAAAATGTCATATAAGCTCTATAATTAATAGGGAATGAAAAGGAAATACTTTATTACTGAAATGACTCCTTGTGTGCATGTGATGTCCCGACTTTTCACTTACATGGCCCATCTCCTTTGAATTATTAGCAAAAGTAATGGGTATGTTTCTGATTCCTTTAAGTCGTTAAATTCTGTCTTATAGTCTTTGTTTTTTCCTTTTTTCTTTTGTTAATCCTCATCTGAGGATATTTTTCCATCGATTTTTAGGGAGAGTAGAAGAGAGAAGGAAAGACAGAGAGAAACATTGATGTGAGAGAAACACATCAATTGGTTGCCTCCCAGGCTGGGGAGGAGCCTGCAACCAAGATACATGCCCTTGCTGAAACCGGTTTGGCTCAGTGGATAGAGCGTCAGCCTGTGGACTGAAGGGTCCCAGGTTCGATTCCGGTCAAGGGCATGTGCCTGGGTTGTGGGCACATCCCCAGTAGATGTGCAGGAGGCAGCTGATCGATGTTTCTTTCTCATCGATGTTTCTAACTCTCTATCCCTCTCCCTTCCTCTCTGTAAAAAATCAATAAAATATATCTAGGAAAAAAAAAAAAAAAGATACATGCCCTTGACCAGAATCAAACCTGGGAGTCTTTGGTCCGCAGGCCAACGCTCTATCCACTGAGCCAAACTGGCTAGAGCTCTTGTAGTCTTTCTATAAACATCATAGAAAATAGATACGAACCTTTCCTGAGGAATGGCCTAGAAAACAAACTTCAATGATCAAAAAATGTTTGGAAAATCTTTAGCATAATGTCTGGGCATGTGGTGAGTATAACTGAGAGTATAAGGCTGATGGTGACAAGAGAGACAAAATACCATGTAAGTGTTTTGTGGGAATAATACAACTCCCAGAAAAAGAGTGGAAGGAAGAGAATAAATGGAAAACAGAATAAATTCACTGGAATCAAAATAATATCAGTTGGAGCTTACAAATGAAGCTCCAAGACTTTTTAAAGAAATCATTATTTATTGATTTTAGAGAGATAGGATGGGGGGTGGGGGGGTAGAGAGAAACATTGATTTGTTGTTCCACTTATTCATTCACTGACTGCTCCTTGTATATGCCATGACTAGGAATGAACCCACAATCTTGGACTATTGAGATGATGCTCTAATCAACTGAGCTACCCAGCCAGGGCTCAAGCTCCAAGACTCATAATCAGATATGATAATCTAAAGAGTAACTAAGAACTTAGTATAGTCACTAAAACTGGATAGAGAGAAAAAGAGCATTTATTTGATTATTTCTGTATTGCTCATAGTAGGAAAACAATGGTTATTAGCTGAAGAAAGTGAGGCTGCAGCCATTATATAATAACTAGAGGACGGGTACATGAATTCGTGCATGGGTGGGGTCCCTAGGCCTGGTTGGTGATCAAGGCCGATTGTGGCCATCTCACCGAGTCCCAATCGGGGCCGGGCCGATCAGGGCCAGGCCTATTGGGGCTAGCCAGCCAGGGTAAGCAACAGGGGGAGGGACTGTGGGAGGTTGGCTGTGGGAACACACTGACCACCAGGGGGCAGCTCCTGTGCTGAGCTTCTGCCGCTTGGTGGTCAGTGTGCGTCATAGCGACTGGTTGACCGGTCATTCCAGTCATTCTGGTCGTTCAGACATAACAGTCGCTTAGGCTTTTCTGTATATACATGAGAAACGTAAATTAACATTAAAATGAGCCGGCTGGTGTTGCTCAGTGGTTGAGCATTGACCCATGAACCAAGAGGTTGATTCCTGGTCAGGGCACATGCCTGGGTGGCAAGCTTGATCCCCAGTGGGGGGCATGCACTGGGCAGCCAATCAATGATTCTCTCTCATCATTGATGTTTCTCTTTCTCTCTCTCTCTCTCTCTCTCTCTCTCTCTCTCTCTCTCTCTCTCGCTCCCTTCCTCTCTCTGAAACAAATAAAAACATAATTTTTAAAAAATTAAATTGGAATATCATGGCTAACCCAAAGAATTGGAAAAGACCACAGAGCTTGGTAACACTGTATTGATTATAGTGTAAAAGAGGCATTTCATGCATTGCTGGTGGTAACATAAATTGGTACAACTACTATGCATGGAAAAGGATTACACATTAGTCTGCCTTCTTATATGGACGATTTTTCAGGGGAGCCAAATAGCCCTCATTGATGAGGAAAAGTTCTTTACATAAAAAATAAAAAAGTTAAAAAAGTAAAAGTTCTTTGCAGTTCATAACTTTGGAAGAAATGATAATACTAGAAATGTTGCTGTTTTGCAAACTTCAACCAAAACAATGGATGGAATCTAATATAATAATAGAGGACTATGCAAATTGGCTGGGATGCTGTAATGTCACGACTGATCTACAAGTGGCAGAGAGCTACAGGAGGGCTGGGCAGCAAGCTAAGAGTGGGGAGAGCTACAGGAGGCTAGAGCAACGAGCTATGAGCAGAAGAGTGCTACCATATGCGGTGGGTGGGTAGCCACCGGAGGCAAGTGGCAGTGAGCTACTAGTAATGGATTCATGCGCAGGGCTACTAGTCCTATCTAATAAAAGAGAAACATGGTAATTAGCATACGACCACTACCCTTCCCATTGGCTAATCAGCGAGATATGCAAATTAACTGCCAGCCAAGATGGCAGCCGGCAGCCAGGCAGCTTGAAACTAACATGAGGCTTGCTTGCTTCAGTGACAAAGGAAACCAACGTTCCCCGCCTGCCGCTGCCGACCTCTGAGCTTGCAGTTTAAGAAACATTGTAACAAATATAGAAGCTAAACAAAACCCCAGAAACCTGCTTTCAGGGAGCCGGGAACTCAGAACTGGAGTTATACACTGTTTCGATTATAGAACCGTAACAAACCAGATACCTGCTTTCAGCAGTGGAGGCCTAAGAGCTGGAGCCTCAGAGCTAAAGCTGGCCCAGAATAAAAAAAAAGAAAAAAAGGAGAGGTAGGGAGCTTCCGTCACCTGCCAGCCTGAAAACAGCCCTCAGCCCCTCACCTAGACTGGCCAGGCACCCCAGTGGGGACCCCCACCCTGAAGAGTGTATGCCAGCTGCAAACAGCCACCATCCCCTCACCCAGGCTGGCCAGGCACCCCAGTGGGGACCCCCACCCTGATCCAGGACACCCTTCAGGGCAAACCAGCCAGCCCCCACACGTGCACCAGGCCTCTATCCTATATAGTAAAAGGGCAATATGCCTCCCAGCACCGGGATCAGCGGAGCCGTGAGGCCTCCCGGCACCGGGATCAGCGTGACAGGGGGCAGTGCCCAAACCCCCTGATCACCCTGCAGCTCTGTGTGTGACAGGGTGGGGCCACAACCTCCCTATCGGCCCTGCTCTGTTCATGACAGGGGAAGGCGCCCCAACCCCCTGATCGCCCTGCGGCTGTGTGTGTGACAGGGTAGAGCCATAACCTCCCCATTGGCCCTGCCCTGAGTGTGACAGGGTGTGGCACCCCAACCCCCTGATCGGCCCTGCTCTGTGCGTGACAGGGGGTGGCGCCGCAACCTCCCCATCGACCCTGCCTTGAGTGTGACAGGGGGCGGTGCCCCAACCCCCCAATTGGCCCTACCCTGAGAGTGACTGAGGGTGGCATCACAACCTCCCAATCCGCCCTGCTCTGTGCATGACAGGGGCGGCGCCCCAACTCCCCAATCGGCCCTGCTCTGAGCCTGACCAGGGGCTGCACCTAGGGATTGGGCCTGCCCTCTGCCACCCGGGAGCAGGCCTAAGCCAGCAGGTCATTATCTCCTGAGGGGTCCCAGACTGTGAGAGGGCACAGGCTGGGCTGAGGGACCCCCCTTCCCCCAAGTGCACAAATTTTTGTGCACCAGGCCTCTAGTAATTAAATAAAAGGTTAATGGGAAACATGACAATGGAAATATCATGTGGTCAACAGCTGAACCCACTGATGAATGTTAGCATAAATAAGAGTGAAACAACCAGAAATAATGCTCTGAAGTATGGAGAGGTGAAAAGAAAGTGGGCCTAGGATTTGCTTTAAAATAATTCAGCAAAAATACTAACAACTATAAAAACAACAATAATAATAAATGAAAGTGTAGCAAAACGTTGATGACTGTTAAAACTTTGTGATGGGATTCATTACACCGTTATTTCTATCTTGTATATGTTTGAAATTTTACATAATAAAAATGTAAGGCATACATACCAGTTTTTTCAAAAAGGAATCAGCTTGCCATAATTTAATTTTGGATAACAAATTAAAGATAAATGGAAATTCACTGAAAATAATGGGACTGAAGTTTCCTGGAGTTATCTAAGAAACAAACAGACAGTTTTAATCATTAAAAGCAGAGAAAAATGTCATTCCTTTACTTCATCACCTTAAATTATTTCTTTCTATATTTTCTATAATCTGTTTTTAAAAATCCAAATTACTTAGAAACAAATTTCTAAGAAAATGCATTTGTTTTGTGAGTAAAAGATGTTTAAGTTTTCACTGATCATCAAATTTAGCATATTCAGCATTCCAGTAAGGACATTTTCAAATGTTGATTTGTCATACCTACATACCTACATAGCTACTAATGTGTCCCCCCCCTTAACGTATGAAAATATTCAGAGCCCTCTTGGTATTTCCACTCAGAAGTGAAAATGTTACTCTTACCTGGTAGTTATCTCTCTGGAACATTATTTTTCTTTCTTCAATAAAGTTCAACTTAGTGGAGAGTTCATTTATGATGAAAGTATTCTCTGGTAGTTGACAAGTAGCTTTGTTTACCTTAAAGAGAATATGACCTGTGAACATAATTTTCTATTAACAGATGATGTAATCTTCTCTCATATATGAGAAAGAGGGAGAGAGTGCTATTACATAGGTAATCAGAATAGAGCTCTATAAACCCAAAGCCTTTATTAATGATGAAGTAGAATTCTATGAAACTTCCATTTTTTAGATCTATAATTTCTCCAATTGGCAGTGGAGATAGTACAGAAATTCTTAGGGCACAGGTTTTCTGGAAACAGTTCCCAGATCTTGAGAATAAAAGCACCATAAAAATTCAGCCCTTTGCCCTGACCGGTTTGGCTCAGTGGACAGAGCATCGGCCTGCGGACTGAAGGCACTTGGGTTCAATTCCAGACAAGGACACATACTCTAGTTGTGGGCTCGATCCCCAGTAGGGGGCGTGGAGAAGGCAGCAATCAATGATTCTCTTTCATCATTGATGTTTCTATCTCTCACTTCCTCTCCCTTCCTCTCTGAAATCAATAAAAATATATTTAAAAAATAAAATGAGCAGAGGAACTGAATAGATATTTCTACTGAAATCAAACCACAAGGTGATATCACTTCACACCTTTTAGGATGGCTACCATCAAAATGACAAGAGATAACAAGTGTTGGTGAAGGTGTGAAGAAAAGGGAACTCTTGTGCTCTGTTGGTGAGAATGTAAATGGGTGCAGCCACTATGGAAACAGCATGGACGTTTCTCAAAAAATTGAAAACAGAACTACCATATGATCCAGGATTCCCACTTCCGGGTATATATCAAGGGAAATTAAATCACTCTCTCAAAGAGATATCTGCTCCCCCATGTTTATTGCAGTCTTGTTTATGGTAGCTAAGAAAGAAACAACCTAAGCATCCATGGATGGATGAATGAATAAAGAATATGTGATATTCATTCATCTATCTTATACACTTCTTTCATCATGTCACATATATAATGAAATATTATTTAGCCATGAGAAAGAAGAAAATTTTTACATTTGGGACAATATTTTTTTTTTAAAAATATTTTATTGATTTTTCACAGAGAGGAAGGGAGAGAGATAGTTAGAAACATCGATGAGAGAGAAACATCGATCAGCTGCCTCCTGCACATCTCCTACTGGGGATATGCCCGCAACCCAGGTACATGCCCTTGACCGGAATCGAACCTGGGACCTTTCAGTCCGCAGGCCGACACTCTATCCACTGAGCCAAACCGGTTTTGGCTTTTTGGGACAATATTGATGGACCTTGAGGACATTATGCTAAGTGGGATAAGGCAGACAGAGAAAGACAAATGCGGTATGAATTCACTTATATGTGGGAGCTAAAAAAGCTGAACTAATAGAAACAGAAAGTAGAATGATGGTTGTCAGGGGCTTGGGGGTGAGGGAAATGGGGAGATGTTGGTCCAAGTGTACAATCTTCCAATTATAAAATGAATCAGTTCTGTGGATCTAATGTACAGCATGGTGATTATAGTCAACTGCACTGTACTATATTCTTGAAAGTTACAAGTAGATCTTAAGTGTTATCACCACAATAAACAAGTAGTAATTACCACATGAGGTGATGGAGGTGTTAGCTAAAGCTATGGTGTTAATGATTTTGCAAAATATAAAGTGTATCAAATCAACACACTGCACACCTTAAAGTCACACAATGTTATATGTCAATTATATCTCGATAAAGCTGGAGAAAAAAAGAAATATACTACTTTAGAAATAGTACTATAATAGTACTTCTGAAAAGCATTAACCCTTGTGTGTAATATTTTCTCCTATTGAGATTGTAATTTTATGGTGAACTTTGCTCAGATTGACATTTAGCAATTTATTTGTAAAAGCATCTTATTTTAGCTAATTTTTAATGGAATGATATCAACTGAATTCTCTTGTTTTACTGAAAATGCTCTGGCTCCTCTCCTGTCCCCTAACAATATTAAGATTGTTAGTAGCCTAACCTTAGGTTACTTCTAGATTATGCTGTGCATGCTAATGAAAATGCTAAACCACTCTCATATTTGAGTAGTGTTTGTGCATCTCATATATTATATGTAATATGTAATATATTCCTCCAGAGTCTATCCAATTAGCAAAACAAGCAAAATTTTGAATTATTAAGGCTGAATAAAATATTCTTTCTGTTGTGAAAAACATAACAGAACAAGACTCCAATTGGCTGAGAACTACAAGATTTTATGTAGTAAGATGGTATATACATTCCTTTAGATGCACACTTACCTTGTACACTTCTTTCATCATTTCTAGAAGAGGTTTCAGATTGCAGTTATTCTGAGGTGTTTCAACCCAATAAATCATTTGAGCAATGATGGCTGATTTAAGCATCTGGACTAGTGTGTTGAGAGAAGACTCTTGTAAAGATGCCCAACACTGCTCTGAGGGATGCAAAATCAGCCATGATAAATATATACTCCTCTGCCCCCCTAAAAAGTATTCCTTCAGTTTCTACTGGGTTCTTTAATGTGAGAAATAGATATTTTCCATTTCTGTTTACAAAACCCATAAAATACATTTTCTAAGGATATCATCCTGGACAACATTTATTACAGAAAAAATATTTTCCCTGATTAAGTATCATTGGAATTGAAAGCTCAAATTCGGGATTCTAAAGAAATGTGTTGATAGTTCATATTTATGCTTGATTACTTGATTGATTTCATGATTGTCAAACTGAAAGTTCTATAGATTATTTATAAAGTCTGAGAACATACATAGGTAAATACATATACACATACAATGTCATCAAGGATATTTCCAATCTGTAAAAAATAATATCTATGTCTTCAGACTTCAAACACATCTCATATATATGGATATATTTTTATATAAAATTATAACAATAGCAATATTTTAATATTACTGAGGTTACAGTCTAGATTATTGTACCTTTACAGGACAATTCTCAGAAAATAAACCTATCAAACGTTACAGTATATTATCAAGCTAACGCCATTAAAACTGTATGACCCAAATGCATGAAAAGCAGATCAATGTAGCACAAGTCCCTAAATGGATCCAAATGGACTTGAGAGGTTAGATATGATAAAGGTGGCATTGCATATTAATGGCAATGAAACAGATAATTCAATAAATGTCTGGGGACAAGTGGAAACTGATCCAGAAAAGAATTTAATCAAGATAAACTCCAAATGGATCAAAGATTTAAACATAAAAATGAAACAATAAAAACTATATTTGGAGCATGGGAATGTTTTTGTTTCTTTGTTTCTGAGTGAGATACTCTATTTGAAGTATGATCCAAACTAAGAAACCATAAAGGAAAATGCTAATATAGTAGGCTTCATAAACATGTTAAAAATAATCATGCATGGCAAAAATACCACAAAGTAAAAACAATTTTAATAACCTAAAGAAAAAATTTCTAACTCATATTGTTGATAAAGGATTAGCTGCCATAATAGTTTGAAACCTCCTAAATAAAAACTAACAACAGATAGAAAAATGGGTAAGCGGGAAGAACTGCTAGTTCCCAGATATGATATACACATGAACTGAGATAGAAGAACCCCTAGCCCAGCGGTTCTCAACCTGTGGGTCGCGACCCCTTTGGGGGTCGAACGACCCTTTCACAGGGGTTGCCTAAGACCACTGAAAAACATATCTGTAATTACATATTGTTTTGTGATTAATCACTATGCTTTAATTATGTTCAATTTGTAACAATGAAAATACATCCTGCATATTAGATATTTACATTAGGATTCATAACAGTAGCAAAATTACAGTTATGAAGTAGCAATGAAAATAATTTTATGGTTGGGGGTGACCACAACATGAGGAACTGTATTAAAGGGTCGCGGCATTAGGAAGGTTGAGAACCACTGCCCTAGCCTGTTTGGCTCAGTGGATAGAGCGTCTGCCTGAGGACTGAAGGGTCCTGGGTTTGGTTCTGGTCAAAGGCACATATTTCTGTTGCAGACTCGATCGCCAGTCCCAGTTGGGGCGCTTGCGGGAGGCAACCAATCGATGTGTCTCTATTACATTGATATTTCTCTCTTTGTGTGTCTTCCCCTCCCTTCCATTATCTCTAAAAGTCAATGGAAAAATATCCTCAGGTGAGGATTAATAAAACAAACCAAAAAAATAAAAAATAAAAGAAAACCAGCACAACCTCATTCTTAATGAGAAAATTAAATTAAGAGATTATTTTTTCAGAATGGGAAAAGTTTGATAACACTGTAGAAACATGAATTCACGGGCTGCTGCTGTCATGTTTGTCGTGAAGGGTAAACATACATCCTCTGTCCTGGCGGCTACTTTGCCCAGCTCCAGGGGTGCATTTTACTTAGATACAGTGTGGATGGCGGCCCCTTGAAGTTGGGCTACCTGGTGGTCCAGACTTCTGTGGAAGGTCTTTTTGCAAAATCTCTCAAAATTTAAAATGCATGTACAGTTAGACCCAGTAATTTTGCTTTCTGGAATTTTCCTTGGCTGTGTACATTTATAAATGTACAAAGAAATGCATGTTAGCACTGTTATGATAGCAAAAATTTAGAAACAACTATTCACAGTATATCTTCCCAATACAATCTATTCAGACATTACATAGAATAAGGCAGTTCTACCGATTCAAAAGCAGAATGCTCTCCATAATATACTGTTAAATGGGGAAAAGCCAAGTTGCCAAAGTATGTGAGTGGTATGCTGCCACTAAAAAATGCATTTCTATATGTTTTTATGTGTAATATCTTTCAAAGTTTACACAGGAAACTATATTCAGTAATTGCTTTCTGAGAGGGGAACTAGGTGGCTTATATTTCACTGTATATATCCTTTGTTCCTTTCAAGTTTTGGACCTTGAACACTTGCTTAAAATTGTAAAAAGACATCCTATTGTAGTGAATAAAATAAACAAGAACACAAAACTTAACATTTCTTTTCCATCCCCTCTGGTTAAGATGTCTAAAGCACGAGCAAAAAATTTCAAAGTGGATTTATCGTGACTGGATCCTCTACGGTTACTAAACTCTGATGTCAAAGCCATGTCCAAGTCTAAGAATTTTACATGCCTTGCACGGTATAACTGTAATGATTAGAATTGCTTTAGGTTTATCTTTCCAATAATTCACATATCATGTACTCAAGGATTTGTATATTTTAAAATCTATTCAAAATTTGCTACAACTTCTACTTCAGACAGTGACTCTATTGAGAGTTCAAATAAAGTAACATGAAAGGAATCAAACTTACTCAGGACTCGTAAAGATCGGTCACTCATTTTACAAACAGCCTGTGCAAAGGGAACCACCAGACTTTCCGAGTTCCTAGGATCGTGCATCACAGGACATTGTGGGAGCAGAAGGAAAACTGACAACGCTTCTTGGTGTGGAGAACGGCATGGAAGAGCTCCGAGCAGATGATCCCTGAGACCTGTAGCTATCTGCAGTTGAAACGGGATCCAAGGAAGAAAGGCCCGGGGTAAGTTTTGGGACCAGGGGTTTCATTCCTCCACTTCCCAACTAGAATCATCATTTAGTTTTCCTGAAACCTGTTGTTCATCATTCCTTGCATCCCACCTGCCCCTGAAGTAGTATGTGCGAGCCATCCTTCCGATTTTATATTGGGGTGCATAAGGAAATAAAAGTGGATCCCATGTGCACGTAGGTGCTGAGGGACTTGTGGAGGTGGTTCAATTAGAAAGTGACAGAGCAGGGATCCATACCCAGACCTGTCTGGGCTAAAATCTGCCTCAGCAGAGAAAATGCCATGTGTTCCCCTCTCCAGTCCTGTTGCAGCTTCCTCCTGGGTTCACCGGAAGATGGTATTTTCTAGCCGCCCCCGCAGTTAGTGGGGCCATGTGACCGAGTTCTAGCTAATGCCACGTGAGTGAAGGTGATGTAAGACACTTCGAGGCATGGCCCCCAGAAACCTCTCACATGACCTTTACTCTCTTTCCTAATCTGCCAACCAAACACAGAAGATCTACTGGAGGGTTTCATGGTGCCAGAACCCACAAAGAAGGAGCCTGCGCCACTGCTGAATTCAACTGTGCAGAGGTTGGAAGGGTAGCAGACTATGCCACCCCAAAAGATGCCACTCCTGCATGAGGTTCATTTTAAATGTGTGTATGTGTGTATGTGTGTGTGTGTGTGTGTGTGTATTTAATTCATTTCAGGGAGGAAGGGAGAGGGAGCGAGAGATAGGAACATCAATGATGAGAGAGAATCATTGATCGGCTGCATCCTGCACACCCCGAGATCGAGCCCGTAACCTGGGCATGTGCCCTGGCCGGGAATTGAACTGTGGCCTCCTGATTCATAGATCGACACTCAACCACTGAGCCATGCTGGCCAGGCTTGAGGATCATTTTGAGCTGAAGGCAAGTAAGAAAAAACAGACTAGAACAAGCTTTCTGGCTTCCCCTCTATTTACCTGAAAACTGAATATAAATTCCTTTTGTGAAGGTGTCCTCTTATTCCCAACTTCCTGTACCAGGAAGAGGATAGCCACCTTACAGCAGAGATGAGCTGGCACTGAGAAAGTCCACACAAACAAATCTTACTAACTAGCCCTTTCCTACCATTCATTTCCCCATATATTTGCCTTCCCACAATTTGGCACCTCTAGAAGCTCAAAGTCCTTTTCCTTTGTCTGGTCACTTCTATACAAGATGATTGTACTTTACTAAGATGCTATATAAGCCCAAGTTCTAACCACCCCTTCAAATTTCTTATCCCTGAGTGTATACGAAGGATGCACACGTGAATAAACTTTGGTTTGTTTTTCACCTATTAACCTGTCTTTTCTCAGTCTATTTTGTAGGGTCTCACCCAATGAAACTAAGATGGATAGATGGGGAAAAAATTTCCCTCTACAGGTGACTCATATTTTCAATCCTCATGGAACTATGATGTGGAAAATAAATCTTCATTGTATTAAGCCACTGAAGTTTAGAAGTTGTTTGTGACAACAGCTAGCATTATTATACTATCTAATAGATCTCAGATACTCTTAACTATAGTGTCTGCCTCTACATGACGTAAGGATTAAGTATGATGATATATGCAACAATAAACTGTAAAGTACTATATTATTATTATTACTATTATTATTATTATTATTATTATTACTACATCAGTGTTCTTACAATTAGTTTTCTCAGGATAAGGGATGAATTAGTAGCAGATTGACCTCAACTAGATTTGAGATTCATCTCAAGAAATAGAGACCAGCCTTTTCAGTCTCTTAGTCCAGGATTATCCTGCTTCCCAAACATGATAGAGGTTATTTACTTCTCAAGTAATGGTTTTCTCATATTGAAAATAAAAATATTGTTACCCTGGTTGGTCGGTTGGAGCGTCAACCTGCTAACCAAAAGTGGCAGATTCCATTCCTGGTCAGGGCACATACCTGAAGTTGCGACTTTGATCCCCTTTTGGTGCATGTGTGGGAGGCGACTGATTGATGTTTTTCTCTCTCCCTTCCTCTCTCTAAATATTAATAAAAATATGTTTTAAATAAAATTATAATCAATCAAGAAAGAAAGAAAATTAAAGCATTGTCATCTTCTGTATGTTTAAGTGTTCAAAGAGGAAGTAAGAGCCGGCGCTTAATACGGCATCTGAAATACAACAACCACAAAATGAACACTGTCCCCTCTCTCTATCAGGTTCCCCTCACTCAACTCCCAACAAAAACTGCAATCATAATTGTTCCTGTAAGGCAGTGGTTCTCAACCTTCCTAATGCCGCGACCCTTTCACACAGTTCCTCATGTTGTGGTGACCCCCAATTTCATTGTTACAAATTGAATATAATTAAAGCATAGTGATTAATCACAAAAACAATATGTAATTATATATGTGTTTTCCGATGGTCTTAGGCAACCCCTGTGAAAAGGTCGTTCGACCTCCAAAGGGGTCGCGACCCACAGGGTGAGAACCGCTGCTGTGGAAATTCTATTGCTCTTTTTCTCAAGTAAATATTGACTTTTACTGATACCGTTATAATTTAGCCCAATTATTAATAATTGGAAAGGAGCAAAGAGAAGATCAAAGGTTAGCGACTTGCCATTTGTACAGCTTTGCCAGGAAGCTGTGGTTTAACCTTTCCCAGGAAGCCACTGGTTTGTCCCCACTGGGTGGATGGACTGGACAGGGGAAGAACAGACACATGACCAGTGAGGTCTGGGTGAGATAGGGAAGGTACTTGTCTGTCAGTCATACCTGGGAACAGGTCATTGGCCAGAGTAGGTGTGGCCACTGCAAGAGCAGGAAGATGTGAGGTACTTAACCGCTTAAACAAAGGAGTTCCCTCTGTTGTTCCTCTTGTCTCTCTTTTGCTCATGGGACTCTTGTTGCAGGGGCCTCACCCTCGGCTCCCTTGCCCTCGCCCACAGGGCCCACAGCCATGTGGACCCCACACACAATGGACTAATGGAATGCAGCAAGCCTACTGCTGTCCCAGACCCAGCTTGATTATCAGACGGAACTTTGGCCTCTGGCTTTGCTTCTAGCTCTGCCAAAGCCCCAGGTTCATATCTTTCAGGACTGGATTAAGGGAAGTGGGACTTTGCAAACCCAAGGATGTAATTCATGCAAATAAAAATCACTCATCCTCCTGTGTGAGTCTCAGAAAATTCTTTTTCTCGAGATATGTAAGGACCCGACCCCCAGCACCCAGTGGGGAAGGGGATCCACCACTTTCACCGGTAACATTACCATGAAAGAAATCCATTGCTTTTGTGTTAACTTCTCAAAGGTATCTTTTGCCATTTCTAGGTCCACATCAATGGAATGCATTTTTCCGGATTCTCTTTGGATACAAGAAATGCAAAAACACGCATAAACAAATGGAAAGGAACATTTCTAAGCTTCATATATCCTTATTTAGTTTTATTTTAGTACATATCAAGTACAAACTTTTTTTCTTAAAGCTTGCCTCCTTTCAAAAGAATCCATTTCCTTGGCATAAAAAAACATGAAATCTATGTTCTCCTAAAAGTGAGGGTAGGTAACAATTTACTATCTCTAGAGTAGCTACAAATTTGGGCTGCAGTAACAGCAACATTTTACATGCTGCGTCTGAGAACTGATAGCATTTACCCCCCTCCAGCCAGCATACAGAGAACTGAAAATACATATCCCTCCCCCAGCCCCCGCAACCCCCACACACATGAACACATACACATTCCTTACCATCTACAGCTACATTACTTTGGGATTCCACTATTTCATTAGCATGATTTTACTATTCCTAGAGATACCTGCCCAAGCAAATGTCTTGATTATTCATTATAGGAACTTCCTGAAAAGACCCATGAACTCTCCCATGGAAAAGCATCAACAGATAGTTTATGCCAAGTTCTTTGAACCTCTTGCCTCAAAATCCTTGCCCTGCAGTTTCCATCCATCCAAGATCCTTGTATCTTTTCCCAACATAACCAAGCCCCCTTTCCACACTGAAAAACTTGCCTTAAACTAAACTGCCAATTCTTAATAAATTCCAACCTGGCTTTCCCCCTCAGAAACACTACAAAGCCTGCTGGAGGCAAATGACAAGTAGTTAACATATATATACAAGAAGTCTGTCAGAAGGCTGATGGACTTTGATATTCAACAAGGGCTGAGAATCAGCATTGTATTACCCTGCTGCTGGCTGAATGGCTGAAGGCAATCCCCTAACCTGATAATTCTTTGTTTACCAAACCTTACCATTGATGTCTGTTCGCTTTGCTAAAGGGCAAATGTATATTCTAGTAAATAAAAAGCTATGGGTCCGGAGATTCAAAGAGCCATTCCACTAGAGAAAGGCCTTCAGCTGGTTCCCCCAGTGCCTTCCAAATATATATTTCTTGTCTAGTATATCCATTTGTGCATGACCCCTTCTCCAGATTCTGAATCCTTGCTGCAAAAGATTGTGGCTAAAGCCCTGTAAAGGTGTCCTGCCACCCTGGGCTGTGTTGATGATATTTGAGGAGTGTGCATTCTGCCAAACAGTTTGTCTTTATGTTCTATCAATAAATACTTTATACTTGTTGGATTAACAAATCAATAGTAACCAAAGGGCTAAAATATCATGCAAGTATTAAAGGATTGTAAAGTATATTCTTTTCAGCCTTTGACATCTTTTTTATTTTTTTTTAGTTTTTAAAATATATTTTTATTGATTTCAGAGAGGAAGGGAGAGGGAGAGATAGAAACATCAATGAGTATCATTGATTGGCTGCCTCTTGCACACCCCCTACTGGGGATTGAGCCTGCAACCTGGGCATGTGCCCTTGACTGGAATCAAACCAGGGGCCCTTGAGTCCACAGGCCAAAACTCTATCCACTGAGCAAAACTGGCTAGGGCCAGCCTTTGACATTTTAAGACATTTTAAGATGAACTTGAGGTTCATCATTCCTGGGAGGTTACATTTCCACTTAAAAAATTATATATATAGCTTTGTGCAGTGGCAGTATCGTAGCCAATGAGGTTTATCTGAGGTGTGATTATTGCTAATTGAAAAAAAAATTTTATATATAGCCCTAGTCAGTTTTGCTCAGTGGATAGAGTGTCAGCCCACGAATTGAAGAGTCCCAGGTTAGATTCTGGTCAAGAGCACATACCTCTGGTTCAGGCTCGATCTCTGGCCCTGGTCAGGCTTGTGCAGAAGGCAACCAATCAATGTGTCTCTCTCAGATGTGTCTCTCTCACATCAATGTTTCTTTCTCTGTCTCTCCCCATTCCCTTCCACTCTCTCTAAAAATCAATGGAAAAATATCCTCGGGTGAGGATTAACAACAACAACAATAACCAAAAATAAAATTATACACACACACACACACACACACACACACACACACACACACACACATATACTAGAGGCCTGGTGCACAAAATTCATGCACGGGTAGGGTCCCTAGGCCTGGCCAGCGATCAGGGCTGATTGGGGCCTTCTGGCTGCCGGCCAGGGCCTTCCTTCGTTTCACGCCACCCCCTGGTGGTCAGTGCATGTCATAGCGAGCAATCGAACTCCTGGTCTCTGGGTCAAACTCTCGAGGGGACAATTTGCATATTAGGCTATACACACACACACACGTATAATTTTATATATACATATAATTTTTATTTTATTTTTTCAATCACCATTTATCCCCTCCATGGCCTCTTCCACTTCCACTCACCCCCAGCCCAAGCCCCACCCTCTACAATCACAACACTGTTGTCCATGTCCATGAGTTCCCTCTCTGGATGAATGGAACAGAATGACTGATTTTAGAGGGCAGAGGGGTGGAGGGAATGAGACGCATTTAATCAAAGAACATATATGCATATATGCATAGCCCATGGATACAGACAATAGTGTGAGGGAAGGCCTGGGGTGGGGTGGGGGCTGGGTGGAGGGGGACAAAGGAGTGGAAAATAGGGGACATCTGTAATACTGTCAACAATACATTTAAAGAAAAAAAGAACTAGAAAAGAAAAAGATATTCTTAGTGTGGAAGAGACTAGAGTTAGGGAAGAAAGAAGATACACTGTATGGCAGAGTCCCTCACTTTTAGCCTGGAAGGACGGCAAGAGGAGGAAAGCGAATGGGAGGAACAGTAGAGAGAAGCAGTGTCCTGATTTCTCTTCTCCCACCTTTGTCCAGGATGCATAGAGATGGACAGGAATGCTTTTTTGAGCTCTAGGAATATACTGCCTCATGAGCTGCCAGGGGGAAGCCATGCCAGTTAACTGCCCTGGGCTGCTCTGGTGCCCAGGTGAAGTTGTTGGAGTGGCTGAGAATGCAGCTGGGCTAAGAACCAATGAGACAATAGTACAAAATAATGTTGAATGTAAACTGTAATTGAAAAAATTAAAAAGAAAAAATGAACCAATGGAACAACTGAGTTGTGTAGGGGCAAGGAATAGCTGCAGCAGGGGTTAAGCAAGCACCACCTAGTGGCCAGGAGGGGGTTAGAAGATGTGTACACCCAGTATCTTCTGAACCATGAGCCAACCTGAGGCCAACTCAACAAGGGGAGGCCTGGGACCTGACCAGTAAAGGACTGGAATGAGTTATACTGGCTGCAAATAGACCCCAGGGCACTCACCTCCAGAGAAAGCAGAGGGCAGCCTAAGGGTCCCTTCATGTTGCTATGGCCCCTTCACCTCCCTTTGTAAACTGTTTAATTAAACAAGAAAGCCATTGGACTGTGGTGGCTCTAATGGCATGGAGGCCTACGTAAAGAAACAAAATCTAAGCCTGTAAATGCCTCAAAGTTATGGAATCAAAACCTAAGGACAAGCAGTCACAAACAGCCTAGGCTTAAAGCTATAGCCAATCAAATAATTTCCTTTCTTTGCTTCTGCACTTTCTCTATGTCAGTCTTTCTCCTGGCTCCCTATTTGCAGAGCACTCTTAATCACCTCCTGTTTCGCACTACCCCATTTGAATCAATATTTGCTCAAGTAAACTCTTTTTTTTAAAAAATATATTTTATTGATTTTTTACAGAGAGGAAGAGAGAGAGATAGAGAGTTAGAAACATCGATGAGCGAGAAACATCGATCAGCCGCCTCCTGCACATCTCCCACTGGGGATGTGCCCGCAACCCAGGCACACGCCCTGGACTGGAATCGAACCCGGGACCCTTCAGTCCACAGGCCGACGCTCTATCCACTGAGCCAAACCGGTTTCAGCTCAAGCAAACTCTTAAGATGTTTAGAATGCCTAGGTTATCTTTTCATGGTTCTTAGTCACAGTACTGCTGAGCATAGAAGGAGGGGAAAAAATAGAAGACCAAATATTGAGTATGTTACAAAGGAATTGTTTAAACGACTAGGTCAGACCAAGTGTCAAATCAAATATGAAGTTAGATTTCCCTCTGCAATAGAGAGACTAGTTAAAGATAAATAGGATCTGTTTTCCTTACTGATCCCACCACAATAAGAACTGCCAAGTACAGCCTTGGCCTCTGAGTACAAAGGCAATGAGATAATACTCATGGAAACAAAGATCCAGAAAAAAACACCGTTCCTCCCAGTTAGAGAACAGAGGAGGGCAGGGTTGAGGAAGTAAACAATGTGAAATAGGAATTACAACTTAATAGTGGTCTAACAGAAAATTACTTTACAAAATGGAAGAATTCTGTAACAACCCATGGAGTTTTCTATGTTGGACTTTTTGTTCATAGATACCAAAATTCACAAATTGAAATGACTGACTTAAAAGACTTCATTTAAAAAATTCCCCACCGTTTTAAATGAAGGTAAATCTCATATAAATATTACCTTTTCCTTAAAAAACTTGCAGTCAGACAAGCAGGAGATGAAAATATCATTCTAATTTCACTGCAAAAGCAATAACATAAGGGTTAAGTCGTAACATACAGAAAAGCATGCCTCCTCTTATCTCATGTCTAAATATATAATTGATGATGTGGAATCATTTTTAACGAAAATAACGATTCTTCTAAGAGTCCTCCAAATGCTGGTTATGCTTTGTGCATGTGACTACTACAACTTATCAACAGCCTTCATAGCTGATTTGATCAAGTAATCTAGAGTTAAATAAATCCATCCTTCTGAACACTAACAATGGAACTCCATAGAATAAACTATCTATCTATCTATCTATCTATCTATCTATCTATCTATCTATCTATCTAAGCCTAAGTGACCATTTGACCAGTTGACTGGTAGCTATGATGGCACTGGATACCAGGGGGCAAACACTCAATGCAGGAGCTGCCCCCTGGTGGTCAGTGCACTCTCACAGCGAGAGCACCGTTCAGCTGGCCAATAGATGCCCGGCTCATGGCTGACAAGCGCAGCTGCAGTGGCGCAAGCCTCTCCCACAGACACTCCCCCTGTGCGTCCCTCCCCCATCTGGACTGGGACTGGGATCAGGGCCTGCATCATGACTGACTGTGCATAAGCCTGTGGCCGCTCTTTGGTCAGGGGCGCACCGGTATCACCCTAGGACTAGAGAAGGGAGACCACAGCGGAGCAGCAGTGAGTCTACTGAGCAGTGGTGGCAGGTGCAGTAGGGCCTGGGCTCAGGTTCCTTCCTGGCCACCTGCTGCTTCGAGCACTGCTACATCCCTTGGGGGATGTTGGACTGCTGGTTCAGTCAATCCCCTCAGGCCAGGCCGAAGGACCCCCCACTGGTGCACAAATCTGTGCACCAGGCCTCTAGTGAAGACATAAAAAATCACTCCTACATCTCCCTCACCTATCTAGGTGTCTGGGATATTGTACGTCCTCAATAGGGTGGGGAAAAAGTAGGTTTATAGTTATGAGTTCATGAAATAGAGTTCATTCTTGCATTATTTATTAATTATTGTATTAATTTTCGATACGAACAACTATAAACCTACTTCCCCCCCCCACCCTGAATACATCTGTTAAGTCTACAATGAATCAATGAATAAATCAATCACTTCTTCAAACTAAGAGGTGGCAGAAGACAAGGCTAAAATGCAAGTGCCTTCACAAGAAAGCCAAACCCTCATTCTTAGGTCTAGGATAAAGTGACCATGGCTCCAGAACCAAATAAAAGTGTCAGATAATTATTGGACAGAGCCACCTCTTCGTCGCTTCACGTTCATTACTTCCACTTGTCATTGCCATCCACTGTTCTGCCCGGGACTGGTTAATTCGGCTTATTTCTGGCAAGGTTTTCTTGGAAACATTTGTGGAACCAGTATCCTTCAAGGAAGCAAAATAAAAGAACCATCAGGAAAAGACACACACGTGCTGAGTAACAGGCAATCCCGTAATGCTTGTGGCACAGGCTGTAGATAGGACCAGCCCTCTCAGGCAGTGGGGTTTGGTGGGAGGAGCTAAGGCATCAGATTGGTCTGGTCCAGTTCCTAGCTTTGGCTACTTTGTTTGGTCTGAGCTTTAATTTAGCACTTAGAAATGGGATAATACAAAATATTAAAAACAGGAACTCAAACAGATACTTGTAGGCCAATATTATTGCAGCGTTATTTGCAATAGCCAAAAGACATAAACAACCCATGTCCACCAACAGCATCAACAGATGAATGCTGTATATACATGCAATGGATTATTCAACCATGAAAAGAAATGAAATTCTGATACATGCTACAACATGGATGAACATTGAAAACATGCTAAGTGAAATATGCCAGATACGAAAGGACAAATATTGTATGATTCCACTTATATGAAGTAGGCAAATTATACACAAAAAGTAGATTAGGGGTTACCTGGGGATGGGAGGAATGAGGGAATGGGGAGTTAATATTTAATGTTTACAGATTTTGTTTGGAGTGATGAAAAAGTTTTGGAGATGGAGAGTGTTGATAGTTGCATTCTACAACATTGGAATGCAATTAATGCTACTGAACTGTTCACTTAAAATTGGTTAAAATAGCAAATTTGGTAATATATGTACATATATTATTATTATTACCACAATAAAAAATGAGATAATAAGACCCAATACCTAGATCCCTTGGATCTTATTACTAGGTATACAAGCTTTATATTATAGTAGGTACTCAATAAATACTAGTTTCTTTCTCCTCTTTAATAAGACACAGATTTTTACTTTTATATCAACAGTTTTTAAACTTCAGCATGCAGCAGAATCGCCTGGTGATCTTGTTAGAGCATAGACTGCTGGGCCCATCCCCACAGTTTCTGGTTCAGTAGGTCAGGGGTGGAGCCAAGAATGTGCACCTGGTGAGTTCCCAGGCGATGCTGATACTGCTGGTTTGGGGACCACACTTTGAGAACCATGGTTCTCTACAATACTTGAAACCAAATGGCTCAGCCAGACGTGTCAGAAATCACTGTCTGGAAAGAAAAATCAGTCTTATAACATAGAATTCCAAATACACTAGTACTCTGTTCCATACTATACCTTGGCCTCCACTGAACTTGTAATGAGTCAGGAAATGTTGGTCACTTTTGTTTAATCTATACTAATAAAAGCCTAGGTAGCCCTCGTGCCCTCGCACGATGCCCTCATGTCACCACAAGATGGCCGGCAGGGGAGGGAAGTTGTGGGCGATCAGGCCGGCAGGGGAGGGAAGTTGTGGGCAATCAGGCTGGCAGGGGAGGGCAGTTGGGTGCGATTGGGCTGGCAGGGGAGGATAGCTGGGGGCCATCAGGCCGGCAGGGGAGCCGTTAGGGGGAAATCAGGCAGGCAGGCAGGTGAGTGGTTAGGAGCCAACAGTCCCGGATTGTGGGATCCGGCCTAAACCGGCAGTCAGACATCCCCCAAGGGGTCCCAGATTGGAGAGGGTGCAGGCTGGGCCTCTAGTGCTTAAATAAAGACCTTTGAAGAAGATGTGTAACCATGATTCCTAAAGTTCCCTCCAGCTTCTTTATCTGAGTCCTGCAGTTCAATCCTGAGGAGGCTTTTTTCCCCTTTTATATCACAGGAACCTTGGGATAATAACCTGCTCCCTACAGGCACCTACTTACCATTCCTTCTACTTCCTACTTCAAAATCCCGACTCCTCCGAAGGACATGACATCAGACTGTATCCTCTGCCTCCCTTTCTTCTACAATCATCTCCCAGTGTCCTAGTCACTACCCTTCAATCATTGACAACTCTGGCACCTTGCTGACTGTCTTCCTCAGGACCACCACGCCTGTCATTTTTCTTCCTGTCATTCTTGGCAACTTCAGAATTAACACAATGTATTTCCCAATTCTTGATCTCTCAATTCTTGATCTCATCTCCAGTCTTTTCCGCTGCTCCACCTCAGCCACTCATGCCCTCCACCAGGGTTTCTAAACTGATGCTTCTGACATTCTGAGTCAGCTAATTCTTTGCTGTGAGGGGCCATTTCGTGCACTGTAGGATGTTGAGCAGCATCCCTGGCCTCTACCCACTGTATGGCAGTAGCAGCCGCCCTCACCATGCATGTCTTGCTGCATTTATGACAATTATTCACTCTTTCTCATGCATTACTTTCTCCATATGAAATGGATCATTCTTTCTCACTGGCGCACAAACATACCTTAAGATCACCTTTCTAAACAACAGCAAAACCCTCCCACAGTTCTCTATTCCCCTTCACAACCAAACTCCCACTTGTCACAGCCATGGTTTCTACTGGCTCCCCTGCTATTCTCTGTCTCTCCCACTAAGTCAGGTGTCATCAACTCCCTGCCCCCTGCCAGATGACTCAGTCTTAACAGCAAAAACAAACTCTGTGTTCATCTTACTTCACCTCTCAGCAGGATGTGACGGAATTGGCCACTTCCTCCTTCCAGAACCAGTTTCTTCTTGTGGCGTGATGAGGCGCCCTCCCTGGCTCTCTGCTACCTCAGAAACTGGTCCTTCTCAGGCTCTTCTCCTGGCTCCTCCTCCCTGCCTGATTTCTAAATGGAGAAATCCCTCCAACCTGGATGGTGTTCCCTTCTCTTCATTTTTCCTTTCCCTCTAGGTGACCTTTTACCCAGGCCCCTGGCTTAGATCCCATCTAGAGTTTGATCCCATGTTTATATCCTAGCGCTGACATCCTCCCTGAGCTCCAGATTCAGACATCCAACTGAACTCCGGATCACCTCTCCAAGGACATTTCAAATTGGCCCCCCCTCACATAACTGACCTTGCCTTACGTCCCCGGCTCCATCTCAGATGATTCTTTATCCTTTCCTACCAAGCTCTGTCTGGCCGGCTTTCTTTCTGTTCCTCACAGAGGTAAATGTGTTCGTGCACCAGGGCTTTCTACCCGTCGTTCCCTCTACCTGAAATGCTTTCTCTGTTTCTAAGCTGCTCAAATGTCACCGCCTCTGCCAGGCCTTCTCTGACTGACATTTCTAAAGAAGCCCACCTCAAAAGACCCGTTTGGTTTTCTTCGGAGCACCTCTCACTCTCTAACAAAACCTTATTTTGCATTTCTATGTTTATTATCTTTCCTTTTCTGTAGAATCCAAACACCATGAGTGAGGGCAACCTTCTAGGATACAAATAATAGAATCCTTGTATTATTCACTTTCATCTCAAGTGCTAAGAGCTGAGCCAGAGACACAGGAGGTGTTTGTTGACTGGCTTATTGAATGGCTATGACAGAGCAACCAAGAACAATCTCCTGATTAGCCCAGCAACACAGAAACCTTTGCCTGTCACCATTTTCTGCCCCAGGCAACATAGTAAGAGTCTATATGGATGTCAAGTTTAAAACATCCCTTGCCGAAACCGGTTTGGCTCAGTGGATAGAGCGTCAGCCTGCGGACTGAAAAGTCCCAGGTTCGATTCCAGTCAAAGGCATGTACCTGGGTTGCGGGCACATCCCCGGTGGGGGATGTGCAGGAGGCGGCTGGTCGATGTTTCTGACTCTCTATCTCTCTCCCTTCGTCTCTGTTAAAAATCAATAAAATATATTTAAAAACAAACAAAAAACAAACAAACAAACAAACAAACAAACATCCCTGATAATAGAGAAAAGTACAAATTAGAAAAATAACCATGTATGCTTGTCTCCACACAAAACATTTTAGAATCAGCCGGAAATAAAATAATAAAAATCCTCTCTGTTAACAGTTAGGAAGGCACTGGCATGGTGGACAGTGGTGTGAGCTCTGAAGTTGGTTGGATGGCCTGGGTTGGAATCCAGCTCTGCCACTCCTCAGCAGTGCAACTTTGGGCGAATCCACCTTTCTGAGACTCAGTTGTTTTCATCTGTAACGTGGAGGAAAACAAGGCCAACTGGAGCTGATATGAAGATTAAATGTGTTGATCCACCTGGAGTACTCGGATTAGCTAGTGGGAAAGCAATGCATTTGGGGGTGGTCTCACTGTTAGGAAGCCAGATGAGGAAGTGAGAATTACATAACATTTTTAAAAAGCATTCTAAGGAATTTGAATATATACAAATGATACAATTCTGCTTTGAAATCTAGAGGGAAAAATGATGTTAAAGAAACATTAATAGATACCTGATAAGTTGTCACAAAGTTGGCATATGTTCCAGCAAAAATGTGTTTGACTTGAACACCCACAAGGTCTAAAAGAAAGTGATAAATCCATGCTTACTGCTTTTATAAGTAAAAAAATAAATCTTTTGGTGTAAATCTAAAACGTCTCTTAAAAACAGTCTTTAAAAAATCTGATTATTACCAAGCTAAGTTGACTTCCATAAAGGTAATTTATAATCTTCTGAATGAATTTTGACTACAAACGGCAGAAAAGATTAATTTTGAACAGGTTACATGTCATATGTTCACTTGGTCGAAAATTTAATTTTTCATGCATTTGGGTCATGAAGCCAGGCTAATGTGCTTTATAAGAGGTTTGATTAAATATATAGTAAAAGTGTATTGCTCTGATGCTTAAGTAACTGATTTGGGATCTTCTTTTGTATTACCTAATCTTTAGAAAAGGTTATCAAATACTCCAGGAATCACTACATAAGAAAAATGCATATTGCACAAATGAAAAATAATAGCACTAAAACAAACAAACAAAAATAATAATAGCACTAGATGAACCATAGTTCTGTGCACTCCTTTGAGAAGAAGCTGAATCATATTTTTCCTCAGTGAAATCAATTAACAGAAAATCATGAGTGAGTGGGACCACTTATACCATCAGCAGAAATCAGGCAGCTAATGTCAGAGTTTTCCGTTTGGGCCTCCGGATGAGGTGGGCTGCTTGTGCAACTTGATCCATGACCAAAAGACACCACCCTACGAGTGGTGTAGACATACGCGAGGGTGTGGAAACTGCAGGAGAGAGAATACATATAGTGAAGATCAGGATACTCATGCTTTCTGAGAAAGATGATGTCTCTTAACACACACACACACACACACACACACACACACACACACACACAGATTTATCTCACTCTAAGTACACAGATCCCTTATCACAATGTCAGTGTTAGAGGGTACCAAATGATGTGGCTAAACAAATGGTAGGTGAACATTACTAACCTTAAACATAGAATATAATTGATGGATCTTTACTATGGTTTCTATAGTTTGTGTTTAAAATGCAAGTGTTGTATTTTATGAATTACTAGTAGGTAAATGATACTCAAAGTGTCCTTATAACTAGTTTATGCAAAACTCTGAATATACATGCAAATATTCTTCATCTTCTACATGCATGAGCATGAGATTACCAAGCACCACTGTTTTTGTTATACACCCACTCCCCACCCTCCAGCACCTAGTTAGGTGGTCTCTACACAGTAAACTTCAAAATAATCCCTATTAAGTAAATGCCAAGGGTGAAAAAGAAAATAATGAAAAAATTAACCTATATTTGAAAAAAGTAAATTTCAGAAAAGAAAATTATCTATAAAAAGAATTGTCATATTTTAGGGTTGTAAGCTTTGATAACATTCCACATGAGTTCTTGCTTTTATTTTTTTTAAGATTTTTATTTGAGCTCTGGCCTGTTTGGCTCAGTGGATCGAGTGTTGGCCTGTGAACTGAGGGGCCCTAGGTTCAATTCTGGTTGGGGGCACATGCCTGGGTTGCGGCCTTGACCCCCAGCGGGGGGCGTGCAGGAGGCAGCCGGTCAATGGTTCTCTCTCATCATTGATGTTTCTGTCTCTCTCTCCCTCTCCTTTCCTCTCTGAAATCAATAAAAATATTTTTAAAAGATTTTTATTTGATTTTTAGAGACAGAGAAACACTGATGTGAGAGAGAAACATTGATTGGCTGCCTCCTGCATGCCCCCTACCAGAGATTGAGCCCACAACTCCACATATGCCCTGACCAAGAATTGAACTGGCAAACTTTTTGCACAGGACGACACCCAACCGAGACACACTGGTCAGGGTCATATGACTCATTTCTAAGTCATATTCTCTATAATAATAAAAGTATAATATGCTAATTAGACTGGACGACCTTCTGGACGAAGCTGAAACTGCGAGGGAAGCACAGGTCCCAGGTGCCAGAGGGAAGTCAGTGTCAGCAGCCAGGGGTAGGAAGGTCTACTCTTGCACAAATTTCGTGCATTGGGCCTCTAGTCTATAATAATAAAAGCATAATATGTTAATTAGACCAGACAGCTGAATGACCTTCCAGACATCCTTCCAGACGACCTTCTAGATGAAGCCGGGGCTGCGAGGACTGAGGCGGTCACCACGGCTGCGAGGGCAGAGCCCCTTGCACAAATTTCGTGCATTGGGCCTCTAGTATATAGTAAAACACCAATATGCAAAAAGACCAAACGGTGGAACGACTGGTTGCTATGATGCACACTGACCACCAGGGGGCAGACACTCAACGCAGGAGCTGCCCCTGGTGGTCAGTGCACTCCCACAGGCGGAGTGCTGCTCAGTCAGAAGCCAGGCTCACAGCTGCTGAGCGTAGGGGCAGTGGTGGGAATCTCTCCTGCCTCTGCTGTAGGCTGGCAGTAAGGAGCAAGAGGTCCCGGACATCCCCGGAGGGGTCCCAGACTGCGAGAGTGTGCAGGCTGGTTGAAGGACCCCCCCTACCCACCCCAGTGCACGAAATTTCATGCACCAGGCCACTAGTGTGTGTGTGTGTGTGTGTGTGTGTATACATACATATACAAATAAAAGAAAGAAAGAAAGAAAGAAGCTTATTACCTTCCGCAATCTATCTGTGAAACTAGGCCATCAATTCTTTCCACTTCTTGTGGACCACTCTTCTTAGCAGTGGGGCTGTGTCCCAGCTGTCCAAAGCAATTGTCTCCAAATGTGAACACTTTCCCATTCTGTTTAAAAAAGTTGAAATCAAACTAATTTCAGGTAAAAAAAAGTAATTAAAAAGTTAAAGATTACATATCATAACAGAGGTATATGAGAGCACTATGTGAAATATCCTATATAATAAAAGCCTAATGTGCAAATTGTTTGACCAGGAGTTTGACCGGGAGTTCAACTGCTTGCTATGATGTGTGCTGACCACCAGGGGGTGGTGCAGAACATGGCGGGCATCAACAATGTGGCGCTGGCATCAGGCAGCAGTGGAGGCGCTGCTGGCACCAATGGGCCCTGATGACAGTGGGACCATGGCAGGATAGTGGACCAGGTGAGTGGGTGGTGCCAGGCCAAGGCAGGTGTGAGCAGGGATCTGATTGTCCTGCCGATTGCCCCACAGACGGTGACCAGTGGAGGGGGGCGGGGCCACCCCCTGGCTCCTAGGTGATGAGGGAGCTGGGTGGGGGGCCTGGCCCCAATTGATCCTCTCGCAGGCAGGATGGTGGAGCAGGTGAGGGGGTGGCGCTAGGCCACGGCCGGGTTGCGAGGCTGGGGGCACGAGCTGGGGCCCAATCCCCGCAGGCCATCCCAAGGGACCACATCTGTACACGAATTCATGCACCGAGCCTCTAGTAAGCTCTATATAAGGAGGAAGGGTCTATATTTACTATTTCTAATAGTGAATATAGAGTTAACACATTAAACATAAAATATCATTGGTACTCCCTTAAGAATTAGGCACTTAATACATGTTTGTACAATGAATGGATGGACAAATTAATTGGTTCAAAAATTACACTAACATTTAGTATGGGATTGCTTTATTTATTTGTGCATTCTTCTGGAAATAATCTCTTTTCAAAAGGATTATTTTTTAATTTTATTTTTCAATTACAGTAGACATACAATATTATTTTAGTTTCAGGTGTACATATGATTAGACATTTATACACCTTACAAAGTGATCACCCCAGTAAGTCTACTACCCATCTGACACCATACACAAAATATTATTGATTATATACCCTATCCCAGCCGTGGGCAAACTACGGCCCGCAGGACGGATCCGGCCTGTTTGAAATGAATAAAACTAAAAAAAAAAAAAAGACCGTACTCTTTTATGTAATGATGTTTACTTTGAATTTATATTAGTTCACACACACACTCCATCCATGCTTTTGTTCCGGCCCTCTGGTCCAGTTTAAGAACCCATTGTGGCCCTCGAGTCAAAAAGTTTGCCCACCCCTGCCCTATACTGTACTTTATATTCCCATGACTATTTTTATAACTGGCAATTAAAACTAATTTTATAACTTCTTAATCCCTTCACCTTTTTCACCCAGTCCCCCGCTCCTGCTTCCCCCACCCCCAGGAAAAGAGATCATATTAGGTGTTTGCTATCCAGAGCCTCCACTCTTTCAACCCCTTTGCTGATGCAAGTAAGGGCGAATATCTGCTTCCTGCTGGCACAGAGGATTATGTCCATATAAGAATTCAACAGAGAAACGGCAGGAAGACCCTTACTACTGTCCAAGGGATCACTGATGATTACGATAAAAAGAAACTAGTGAAGGTGTTTAAGAAGAAATTTGTCGGCAATATTACTGTAATTGAGCATCCAGGATACAGATAAGTAATTCAGCTACAGGAGGACCAGTACAAGAACATATGCCAATTCCTCGCAGAGACTGGACTGGCTAAGGATGACCAGCTGAAGGTTCATGAGTTTTAAGTGCTAGTGGCTCACTGAAGCTTAAGTGAGAATTTCCTTGCAACCCTTGTCACAAGTTTAATTGTAAAATTGATTTGAGAGAGAGAAAGAGCGGGGGGAGGGAGGGTTTGAGAGAAAACCATTGACTTGTTGTTCCACTTATTTATGCACTCACTGATTGATTCTCGCTAATCAAATTAGTTAGATTTCTTCTGACCGGGGATTGAACCTGAAACCTTGGTGTATCGGGATGATGCTCTAACCAACTGAGCTATCTGGCCAGAGGCCCTTGTCACAAGTTTAAAAACCTCACCACTTGTATAATGTAACCAACTGGTGTCTGCTTTTAACTTGGATTAGTGTGACCTCTTCATGCAATAAGCTGAAGAAAGCACCCCCCACCATGCATTCTTTTAGGAATTTTGTGGTTTCAGATCTTACATTTAAATCTTCAATCCATTTTGTGTTTATTTTTGTATACAGTTTAAGAAAATGTTCTAGTTTTATTATTATTATTTTCTTTGCATGTATCTGTCCAGTTTCCCCAACACCATTTATCGAAGAAACTATCTTGTACATTCTTGGCTTCTTTAGATTAATTGACTATATAGATGTGGGTTTATTTTTAGGCTCTCTATTCTGTTCCATTGATCTATATGTCTATTTTTATGCCAGTACCATGCTGTTTTGATTACTATAGCCTTGTAGTACAGTTTAATATCAGGTGGCGTGATACTTGCAACTTTCTTCTTCTTTTTCAAGATTGTTTTGGCTATTCAAAGTCTTTTATGGTTCTTTATAAATTTTAAGGTTATTTGTTCTAGTTCTGTAAAAAATGCCATTGGTATTCTGACACAGATTACATTGCATCTGTAAATTGCCTTGGGTAATAAGGACATTTTAATGATGTTAATTCCCCATATCCATTAGCACAGTATATCCTTCCATTTGTTTGTATCTTCTTCAATTTCTTTCTTCAGTGTCTTATAGTTTCCTGAGTACAGGTCTTTTACAACTCTTTGGTTAAATTTATTCCTAGGTACAGTGGGGCCTTGACTTACGAGTTTAATTCGTTCTGTGACGGAGCTCGTAACTCAAATTACTCGTATGTCAAATCATTAAAGTGAACGAGTGAGACACGTGATGCTGGGCTGATGTTATGGCGTTCACTGTGACATTCGCTGCACCAACTAGCAATGGGGTATCTGAAGCTGGCTCGTAACCTGAATTTTAGCTCGCAACTCAAAGCAAAAAATCGGCCGAGAGACGGCTCGTATCTAGAAAAACTCGTTAGTCGGGACACTCATTAAGTCAAGGACACACTGTATTTTTTTGATGCAATTGTTTTCTTTTTTAAAAATACATTTTTATTGATTTCAGAGAGGAAGGGAGAGGGAGAGAGAGATAGAAACATCAATGATTAGAGAGAATCATTGATTAGCTGCCTTCTGCCTGCCCCTTATTGGGAGCAAGCCCGCAACCCAGGCATGTGCCCTTTACTGGAATCAAACCTGGGACCCTTCAGTCCACAGGCCAACGCTCTATCCACTGAGCCAAACTGGCTAGGGCTGTAATTATTTTCTTAATTTCTTTTTCTTACAAAGCTCAATACTGGTGTATAAAAATGCAACCACTTTCTGAGTATTAATTTTATATCCTGCTACTTTACTAAACTCATTTAAGTTCTAATCGTTTTTTGGAGGCATCTTTAAGGTTCTCTCTATATAGTATCATATCATCTGTAAATAATGGCAGTTTTACTTCTTCTTTTCCAATTTGGATACATTTTCTTTCTTTTTCTTGTTTGATTGCTGTGGCTAGGACTTCCACTACTATGATGAATTAAGAGTGGTGAAAGTAGACATCCCTGTCTTGTTCCTGTTCTTAAAAAGTTCTGAACTTTTCACCATTGAATATAATGTTAGCTGTGGGTTTGTCATATACTGTCTTTATTATGTTGACATATGTTCCCTCTATCCCCACTTTACTGAGAGTTTTTATCATAAATGGATGTTTGATATTTTCAAATGCTTTTTCTGCATCTATTGATATGATCCTATGATTTTTATATTTCATTTCATGTCACTTCTCTTTCATTTCTGATTTTATTTATTTGAGTTCTCTCTCTTTTTTTCTTAATGAGTCTGGTTTATCAATTTTACCTTTTATCTCTTTTATCTTTCAAAGAGCCAGTTCTTGATTTCATTGATCTTTTCTATTGGTTTTGTTGTGGTGTTTTTTTTTTTTTTAGCATCTATTTTCATTTATTTCTGCTCTTTTATTATTTCTTTCTTTCTACTCACTTTGGGTTTTGTTCTTCTTTTTCTAATTCCTTTAGATGTAACCTTAAATTGTTTGAGATTTTTCTTGTTTCTTGAAATAGGCCTGTTTTGCTATGAATTTCCCTCTTAGAATTGCTTTGACCATGTCCCATAAATTTTGGGTCATTGTGTATTCCTTTTCATTTGCCTCAAGGTATCTTCAAAAGATGATTCTTGATTAAAACAACTCTAGATTTCTCTTGTCAATTAAGAATGATATAACTCAAATATGCTTTTCAAACAAATAGTAAAAATTATTTTAGATATTTAGTCTTTAAATTTCAACCACAGTTTTCAAGTCTATAACTTACGGCTATGGAAAAAAATCCATCACAAAGGAATATCCTATATAGCCAGTACAAAAAGAGGAAGAAAACATTCAGGAAATCAGTTCATATCTGTGCCAAGCAAGAAGTGGAACAATATATGTTCTAGTTTGTAATGTGGATTATTGAAAATTGTAAAAATTACTTTGTGCTCCTATAATAAATTTTATTTGTAGAACCACATTATAAGTAGTTACTAAAAAGATTCTCTCCTATTAATCTAATTTAGTAGGTATCTAAAACTATATCCAAAGCTAAAATTAACTTTTGTTATAGGATCTTGAAAATTTCATGATTAATATCGGGTAACTTCTCCTTTTAAAGATTTGTACACTGAATGGATATATTGAGATATTGATCCACAACTTGATTTCAACAATAATTAGTAACTGAACCTTGTGGTAACACTTGATTGAAATTTTGAAAAATAGCAAGACATTTTGAATTACCTGGGTAAGCACCGCAGTGTGTTCATAACCACAGCTGATGTAAATCACATCTAGACTCTTTAGCCGACCAACTGAAAGAGGCTTGTAGCGTTGCACTGTTGAAAGAAGTATAAGAAGCAGACTCAGTTATCAATAGTTTTTATATTTTTATAGTTTTTAATATCTTATAATTAATTAACATAATTTTTAGAAGTGAATAAATAACCAGAGGTTTTAGAAAACAAAGGGAAAGCCCTGCTTTGGGAAAGAAAAGCAGTCTTTTAGCATGTATTTCTGGAAACTATTTAATCTTCTTTCCTGAATCTATTGTCCTGGAAAGCTAAGCTTTAAGACCTTCATCCTAATGATAGTGTCATCATGTTGAATTCATTTCTGTCACAGAGTAGGTATTTTGCAAATATGTAATAGTAGTTAAGAAAATACAAGAACCTACTTCATGTTGACAGAGTTAAATGAAATTAGTGCTCAGCATGGAACTAGCACTAAACAGGTGCTAAAGATATGTTAGTTGAATCTACTAGTAAAAAATTGAACAAAGGAGGACAGGGCCCATGGGGAAGACTTCACAGTGAGTTTTGTTTAAAAGTTGCCAAAGGAACTGGTGATTTCCCCTACTGCTAGCAGGCTTCTAATCCAGTGGTTCCAAAATTTTGCTGCACAGCAGAATCACCCAAGAGATCTTTGTTAATGACTGATGCCTGACTTCCATCCCCAAACATCCTGATTTAATTGGTATAGGGTCCAACTAGGACATTGGGATTTTTAAATATATTTTATTGATTTTTTACAGAGAGGAAGGGAGAGAGATAGAGAGTTAGAAACATCGATGGGAGAGAAACATCGATCAGCCGCCTCCTGCACATCTCCCACTGGGGATGTGCCCGCAACCCAGGTACATGCCCTTGACCAGAATCGAACCTGGGACCCCTCAGTCCGCAGGCCGATGCTCTATCCACTGAGCCAAACCGGTTTCAGCGACATTGGGATTTTTGAATGCTCTCATGGTGGACAGAATAATGGCCTCCCAAAGACATCCATGTCCTTTTTTCCAGAGCCTGTGAACATGTTAGGGTACATGTCAAAGGGGAGTTAAAGAAGCAGATGGAATCGAAGTTGCTAATCAGTTGACCTTAAAACAGGGAGATCACAAGAGTCCTTTAACTGAAGAAATGGGAGGTAGACGTGTCAATGTCAGAATAATGTGACTTAAGAAAGACTTAATCAGCCAGCCATTGCTGGTTCTGAAGAAAAAAGGGGGCTGAGTGAAGGAATGCAGGTGGTCTTTAGAAGCTGGAAAAGAGAAGAAAATGGCTTCTGCCCTAGAGCCTCCAGAAAGGAAACAGCCCTGCTGACACCTTGATGTTAGCCCAGGGAGGCCCACACCAGACTTCAGAATACCAGAACAATAAGATAACACATCTGCGTTGTTTTAAGCCACTAAATTTGTGGTAATTTGTTACAGCAACCATAAAAATTAATGTAGCCTCCAGGTGATTCTAATGTTCTATAAAGTTTGGGAACCACTGTTCTAACCTCTGAGACCGCCCTTTGCAGAGTTGGTCTTCCAACTGGAAAGAAATAATAATTTATTGCAGGCACAAGATTATCTCCTTACCTGGGACATCTTTCCCGCTGAGGGCCAGCTGCCCTGCACTGTTGCTTCCCCAGCCAAATGAAGTCCCAGAGAGAGACAGGGCAAAGCTGTGGGCCCCTCCTGCAGCCACCTGAGCCAGCGGGATCCCGTCTAAGGACCTCACCCGCTGCGGGCTGGCTTGGGAGGGAAAGTCCTTCCCCAGGCCCAGCTGACCTTGGCTGTTCTTTCCCCATGAAAACACTTGGCCATCTACAGAAATAAAGAAGAGAAATTCAGAATTGCAAGTAGAAACTGCCACCCTAATTCAAAAAATCTTTAAAAAATAAAACAGGGTTAAATAAGGTTAAAGTATTCTGGCTAAAGGCAAAGGTCAAGATCACCTTCAGAGGTCCCTTCTGACAACATCCACTCCTCTTCTCCTTCCAAGTAAAGGGCAACTGTGTTCTTTCAGGTGCTCAAGCCAAAAATCTTGGAGTCATCCTTGACTCCTCTCTTTCCTTTACATCTTCCAACCCAGCAGATCCTAAAGCCTCTACTGTCAGAGTTTATACAGAATCCAACTACTTCTCACCTCCCTACTGTTAGCTCCTCAGTGGCCAAATCACCATCATTTCTGTCCTGGAAAATTACAACAGCACCTTTCTGGACTCCCAGATCCCACCTTTGCCCTCAGCAGTCTGTTCCAAAGAGTAGCCAGAGTGAGTGACCTTTTAAAGATATGAGTCAGATCGAGCCATTCAGGAGCTTGCTATCTCACTCAATAATAGACTAATTCTTACCACAGCTCACAAGCCCCACGTGCCCAGTATTTCCCATGACCACTTCTCAGACCTCATCTGCCCCTTCCTCATGCCTCTCCATATATCCTGCTCTTGCTGAGCACACCACCGGGCATGCCCCCTACCTCATCACCTTTGTTTTGGGATCCTTCTTCTGGATCATGGCCTTAGCATCATATCTCCTTCCTTCCCTTTCGGTCTCTGCTCATATGTCACCTAGTAAGAGATAGCTTCCCTGACTTCCTGTATAAACAGAAAAACCCCTTTCCTTCACCCAAGCACTTGCTCTCTGTCCTCTTACCCTCACTCACTTTTCTTCAGACCCCTTCTCCTTATCTGTTATACTACATAACTATTTGTCTCTGTGTTTAAGGGTCTCTTCTCTTACTTCTCTTCCTATCTAATAAAGAGTGAATATGCAAATTGACCATCATGCCATCACAAAGATGGCGGCGCCCAGTCCCCTCAGCCCTGCCAGAGTCCCCCAGTCCTTTCAGACCAGCCGTGGGCGTGGCAGGCATGTAGTGAGGCTGGACCCACCCTCAGCCCCCCAGCCACCCAGGGCTGGCCCAAGGTGCAGGCAAGCCTTGGATGGCTGTTGCCTAGCTGCCCAGAGCCGCCTGAGGCTTGCGCTGCTGGCAGTGGCAGCAGCAGAGGTGTGATGGGGGCATCACTTGCCCCTGATCACTGGGTCGCCTCCCATCCCTGAGGACTCCCAAACTATGAGAGGGGGCAGGCTGGGCTGAGGGACACCCCCTCCAGTGCATGAATTTTCATGCACCGGGCCTCTAGTCTGAATATAAGCTTCCTGAAAGTAGGGTCTTATGTTTGTTCACTGCTATATTCCCTTGTTAGAAACACTGCAGGCACTTGGTAAATATTTGTGAAATGACTCCATGGGGGCGGGGGGGCGGGAACCAACATTTTATGTTGAATTTGACCAGAGAGGGAAAATTAATATCAAATTTTTAAAAAGTTGCTCTAATGCTTAATTATTTGTCCAGAGAAACGCCACACATCTCAGATTTTTAAGTTATTATATCTAACTTTTATTTTGAACTCTTCTAAGTTATTTCTATCACTGAAAATAATTTTTGAGAACATTCTGCAAAATGTCAAACTGTCATGAAAGTGTATGAGAACTCACAGTTCACCATAGCAAATGCATTGAGTACTGGGTTCTACACAGCTTTTACATTCCAGATCAACATAAAGACAAATCAATGCTCCAAGGAAAAAATTCAAATCATTTCCATAATTAAGAAGTTCCATTTGTTCAGTGGTTGAGCATCAGCCTATTATGAACCAGGAGGTCATGGTTTGATTCCTGGGTCAGGGCACATACCTGGGTTGCAGGTTCAATCTGTAACAGGGGGTGTTCAGGAGGCAGCTGATCATTGATTCTCTCTCATCATTGATGTTTCTATCTCTCTTTCCCTCTCCCTTCCTCTCTGAAATCAATACATGGATGTATTTTGAGGGCATTATGCTATGTGAAATAAGTCAGACAAAGACAAATACTGTATGATCTCACTTACATGTTGAATCTTAAAAAAACACACCAACAACTCATGGATACTAAGAACAGAGTGGTGGTTGCCAAGAGTTAGGGATAAAATGAGTGAAGGGAATCAAAAGATACAAACTTCTAGTTATAAAATAAATGTCATGGGAATGTAATGTTCAGCATGGCCACTAGAGTTAATAATACTGTATTGCATATTTGAAAGTTGCAAAGAGAATAAATCTTAAAAGTTCTCATTACAAAAAAAAAAAATTCTGTAACTGTTTGGTGACAGATGCTAACTAGATTTATTGTTTTTATTTCACAGTGTATACAAATATTAATCATTATGTTGTACACCTGACACTAAATAATGTTGTATGTCAATTATACCTCAATAAAAATATACACTTTCTAATTTTAAAAAAGAAGAAAAATAAGAAAGGAAAAGAAACTAATATTCATTGTACCCTACATGCTATGGACTGTTCAGGATAAATTGTGTACCTTCTCTCACTGAATCTTCTAAACAACTTTTAAGTTATGCATCAATATTCCTACAGATGAGAAAACTGAGACTCAACCAAGTTAAATAACTTGCCTTAGGTCAAATAGCTAGAAGTGGTAGGTAGAAGGAAGCACACTATAGCCCTGGGATTGTCCTGGTTGCGTAGCCTACATGGTACAGTGATTAAGAACGTAAGATTGGGATATAAACAGAGTGAAAGTCTCTGAGCCCAACTATCCTTATTTCTGAAATAAGGATACAAATAATACCTAGGTTCTGTGTTTTAAAATATTTTTATTTATTTAAAATTTTTATTGATCTTGAGAAAGTGAGAGAGAGAGAGAGAGAAACATTGATGTGTGAGAGAAACATTGATCGGTTGCCTCCCGCACGCATGTGGCCCAACAGGGGATCGAACCCGAAACCTGGGTATGTGCCCTGACCATGTGGAACCCACCACCTTTTGGTGCATTGGTCGACACTTCAACCAACTCAGCCACACCAGCCAGGGCCCTAGCTTCTGTGTTTTAGGCAATTACATGAAACAACCCATGTAAAGCATTTAAGAGTAGCACATAGAAGGCAACTAAGAAATGTTGGCTGTCCCTGGCCCCGGTGTCACAATGGCAGTTATGCACATGAAACCACCAGAGGGACACACAAATGTCAGATGTCTCTTGAAAGGGATCAGAATATGCCCCGTTTGGAAGATTATTTTGAGCTGAAGGCAACTGAGAATGAACAGTTGCGGAAAGGGTTCTCTGCCCTCCCCTTATCCACCTGAAGGCAAGGCATAAATTTCCTTTTGTGACGGTGTCCCCTTTGTACCAGGAATAGGAGAGGGACTCATCACCAGAGATGGAGAGTCAGCATTGGCGTGAGGGTGCCTCAACCACCCTTAGTGAAATAACCCTCATCTTCCATTAGTTCCCCCCACATGTTTTCAAGTCCCTTTCCCACAATTTCTCTCCCCTAGCCCAAACCTCCTTTCCTTTGTTCACATGGTATATAAGCCCCAGAATCTAACCACTTCTTGGGTTTCACTTCTTTTCGTGAACTCCCATGCATGTAAGTATCAATAAAAATTATGTGCCTTTTTTCTTAGTAATTTGTCGTTTCTTATATTTGTAGCCCTCCAGGTACTGAAACTAAGGAGTAAAGGAAAAGTTTTTCCTCCCTGACACTTTCCATTGAAATTTGGCAGGATGGACAAAGGATTGAGGATGTTGATACAAAAAAAAAAAAAAAATAGTCATGATTTTGACTTTTCTTTCTTTGATCTAAGTAAAAAAGAGAATAGGCCTTTGTCTACCTGAATTTGCCAGTGAAGACAAGCCTTTTTGTGGAAAAAGGGCAAAATGCTGGAAATAAAACCACTACTGGGTTCTGAGAGAGTCAGCCAATCAGATCATGTAAGCAGAGATGGTCTTTATGGCAGTGAAATATGAATTAGGCAATAGTTAAGAGTATAATAAGAACAAAGAAAATTGGAAAAACATATGAAAACAACATCTCTTCTGAAATCTGGAGAGTTAAAAACTTCTAAATGCATTAAAGTGAACCCCAATGCATTAAAAGCCAACAGGAGATTGAAAACACCTTTTTTACCTTCTGATAATGCCAGGGAATGGTGGTCTCCACAGGAAACTTGTATTATTTTTATACCATCCAGAGTTTTTATCTTCCTGTATTAAAAATGAAACATAAAAAATATACAAAGTCTATTAATCATTCTTTAGAATCACTAAGTGGGCTACAGATATTTAAAACATCCCAGGTAATACATTTGGTTTAGAAAAACAATTTAATGTTCTTGTATTTCTGTAGTATCTTTTTTTCAAAGCTTTGAACTGTTTTTAACATGACATCAGCATGTACAAAGGTGCAGGGCAGAATTCAAAACAGTATATAATGCAAAAGTGACTTTTACTGGACTTTTAATGCATTATTTAATGTACCAACTTTCATTCTACACTTATTGATGTAAAAGAAAAATAACTTTTTTTTTTTTTTTATCCATAGGTGCACGATTTTTGTCCAGTCTCTTCCCGCATCTCCCACACCCCTTTCCCCCCCAAGAATAGTCAGTCCATTCCCTTTCTATGTCCCTGATTCTATTATAATCACCAGTTCATTCTGTTTATCAGATTATTTATTCACTTGATTCTTAGATTCACTTGTTGATAGATGCATATTTGTTGTTCATAATTTGTATCTTTACCTTTTTCTTCCTCTTCCTCTTCTTAAAGGATACCTTTCAGCATTTCATATAATCCTGGTTTGGTGGTGATGAACTCCTTTAGCTTTTCCTTATCTGTGAAGCTCTTTATCTGACCTTCAATTCTGAATGATAGCTTTGCTGGGTAAAGTAATCTTGGTTGTAGGTTCTTGGTATTCATCACTTTGAATATTTCTTGCCATTCCCTTCTGGCCTGCAAAGTTTCTGTTGAGAAATCAGCTGACAGTCATATGGGTATTCCCTTGTAGGTAACTGAGTTTCTTTCTCTTGCTGCTTTTAAGATTCTCTCTTTGTCTTTTGCTCTTGGCATTTTAATTCTGATGTGTCTTGGTGTGGTCCTCTTTGGATTCCTTTTGTTTGGGGTTCTCCGCGCTTCTTGGACCTGTAAGTCCATTTCTTTCACCAGGTGGGGGAAGTTTTCTGTCATTATTTCTTCAAATAGGTTTTCAATATCTTGCTCTCTCTCATCTTCTGGCACCCCTATAATTCTGATGTTGGTACGCTTGAAGCTGTCCCAGAGGCTCCTTACACTATCCTCGCATTTTTGGATTCTTTTTTCATTCCGCCCCTCCGGTTGGGTGTTTTTTGCTTCCTCACATTTCAAATCTTTGACTTGATTCTTGCGCTCCTCTGGTCTGCTGTCGGGAGTCTGTATAATATTCATTATTTCAGTCCGTGTATGCTTAATTTCTAGTTGGTTCCCCATCATAACATCGAGGGTCTCATTAGTTTTCTTGTAGATCTCATTAAGTTTATCGGCGGCTTCTAAACGTTCTTGAGAGACCTTAAAAGTGTGGTTCTGAACTCTATATCTTCCATTGACAATTTTGTCCTGTTTCTTTGTCTCCGCATTTTGTTATGCTTTCTTGGTGCACCCCCTAGTGGTCTTTGTTCGCAGTCTTGTAGTTAAGCCTTGATTGTTGTAGCTAATACCAGGGAGGGTTTGACCTCCAGGCCAAGTGGCTGTGAGAATCAGCTGTGTCTGCAGTGAGAGAACTTCTGTCCTCTAGGGAGGTGCTAATCTAGCCTTTGCCTGAGGCTATCCGGCAAATGCCTCTGTGCAGGGCTTGGGCGGGGCGGGTCGCACAGGATCAACAGGGTGGGCTGAAGAGAGCAGTTATGGTGGCTCTCAGTCCTGTCCCCAGGGGCTCTGCCTCTCTGAGTCCCAGCAACTGCTGCAAACCTCGGAGAGAAAGCTGCACTCGCTCTGACCCAAGCCAGACAGTCCCGCTTCTCCCGTTTGAGTCTGGGTCCCTAAAGACTCGCCCGTATCTGGAGCTCAGAGTCTGCGACTCCCTCCCGATTGAAAATGCCAACCGCGCCCTCCGCCGCCAGCCCACTCCGCACACTCCGCACCTCAGAATTTGACTTCAGCACTGCGCCTCCTCTGAGTGTCTGTATGCATTTCTCTTTCCTCCTAGTTGTAGGACTTCCACTCAGCCAGTGTTCCTGTGGCTCTGGGTGATGTCCGTTCCGTCTTTTAGTTTCACTTTTGAAGTAGTTGTTCAAGGCAGCAAACTCCGGCGTTAACCTATGCCGCCATCTTGGTTCTCCCCCAATAACTTTCTTCATACACATATAGCACAGGGCTTTAGAATTTATAGGATTCTATTTTAATCCCTGTGAGAAAAACAAAACCATTGGGTTGAATGGCCTCTACAGGATCAAAACGTAACTATCCGCAATTTCACATGGTTGAACCTAGAACTCAAAGAAGTCAGATATGCTTCAAGTTGTAGAACTAGACCTTCGTCTTTCCGTTTCAAGTTCAATGATCATTCCTCAAGCCACAGCAATTTCTCACATGATTTAATGACCACAGGGGGTGACAAGGTAACTTCCTAGTATTAGAAAACATGCTCTTGACCATTTCCAAAGTGTGTAATTCATGAACACAAAATTCAGACTGCTTGTCATATCATTTGTCCTAGAAAACATTTTTGTGAGGATATGATTTCCCCCCCTCCATTTTACTAAGTAAAGTATTAGGACCCAGTGATTATAACAAAAAGGTTATGTTGAAAGAAAAACATTTCTTTTTCCAATTTGGGTGCAGTGATTTGAGGACCTGCAATTAATTGACAATAGACAGATTAACAGTGGAAAAGACATGGCTTATTTATATGTACACATGGGAGCTCCCAGTAATAGAAACTTTGTGGAATAACCAGAGTAAAAGTTTATATATATCAACATAACGAAAGTCAGGATTGGAGGAGGCAGTTAGAACTTCCATGGAACAGTATGGGAGTTTCTATTGTGGGTTTTGTTTTTTTTGTTTTTTGGGATTTTTTTTGGTGCTGATAGGGCAGCTGAATTCACAATAAACTCCTTGCTAGGAGGGTTAATGGCAGCTGCATTTTAGGAGGCACTGCTTTAGTCAGATAGGGAAATTCAGATAAATTGCTTTCTGCATCTTCAGTAGCTCAAATGTTTTTACTTTAATCTTTATGCCAACTCAGGGGGTCCAAGTTGTATAGGTATTTGCAATAGATTAGATTAAGACCGAAGGGTCACATGTTCACATTCACCATGCCCTTCTCTTTCATAGGACTTTAAATAATAATTGGTGTTACAAGTTTTTCCCCCGCCTCCTCCTGCAACATACTGTAATGGTTGAGGTTAGAGACTGTGTTTGTTGGCATAGTCATCTTTGTACCCTGGCATCTTGCATGGTACCTGGCAGGTGGAACTCAAAAATATTGAATGAATGAATGAATGAATGAACTGAAATACTTACTTAGGTGTAAAAATTACTTCCTTAAATTCTCCAATCCCCAGTTGTCCTTCAGAACCAGCTCCCCATGCAAAGACCCTTCCTTTGTGACAAACAGCCAGGGAGTGCTCCTTTCCACAGCTCACGAAAACAACATGTAGAGTTTCCAGTGCCTTAATGGGTTCTTCAGGAACAAAAACAAAGCAAAACAAAACCCCCACAGATTATTAATTTAACAGAAAGTTCAAGACAGTACTTTTCCTTCAAAAAGAAGGGTCATTCAAATTGCTTGTCTCTTCCAACAGGCCTTTAAATCAAGGCCTAAAGTCCATGCTAAAGGTCTGAAGGAAATAGCTCAGTGTGTGTTATACTGTCTTTATGGGAATATAGCTGGTATTCAAAAGGATGGGCATCACGGAAGAAGGGAAGCTGTAGGAACTATGACACTTGAGCTAATGTTCCTTTCTATGATGGTGGTAGTAAAACCCAGCAAAATGAAGGGAGTTGGAAAGAAGATGGGATTGCTTCTATACTCTTTTGGATCCCCAGCCCTGAACAGTGAGAACAAGGAATTAATCCCTTGCTCAGGAGGAAAAAGCAGGGAGCCTGTCTCATGAGTGTGGGAGGCAGAAGCCAGATCTCACAATGAAGAGTGCAATGATATGCCTCTAAATGGGCCAAGTGGGCCCACAAATGGAAACCTGATCACATTTCCCTGAAAGCCAATCTAGATTCTTTCCCAAAGTGTTGTCTCTGAATTATCAAAGGATTGGAGTTAAGTAGAATAATTATAAGTGAAGTTTTTGTTAACACAAATTTTCTTTTTAAAAATCTTTGTGATCTTATCCTTTCCAATGATTTACTTTCAAACTACGCAACAATTTAAAAATTTCCCAAAGATTGATACACTCACAGAGGTAGAAACTGGTTCTGAAAGGAGTTTTAGGGATAAAATAGGCAGGTTTAGGGAGTTTTAGGAATAAAGAGGCTCCATGGGGGAGGAAGGCATAGGTGAGGGCTTGGAGTTGCCAAAAGGCATACATTCACAGAGGAAAAAAAAGGATTCCACAGGATAAGCAGAGAGGAAGACATCCTTTCACAGAAAATAGGGAAAAGCCACAGGGTATGGGAAAAAAGGAAACAAACTTTCACAGAGGATAGAGAAATGCAGACAAATGAGATTTTTACAGGAGACAGAGAATTTGTTATAGTAATATATATAGAAATGTTTAAAAATGCTTTAAAAATGTATAAAAAATGTTAAGAAAGGTTTAAAGTGTTTGAGTTAATTTTCCTTGAAACTTAAAGTATGATATTAAGGACACATTTCCCATTGCCCTGAAGCGTGTGTATTTTATAGATAAGGATTTGAACTTTAGTTATTGACTCAGAGTGACTTGTCAAGATAACCATTTGAGTGAGTGATGTATTTTTCCTACGATAATCACATGTAGCCCCTTGCCCTGTTTGAGATTAACATGTGTGCATTGACGTAATTTATTGATAGCCACCTGAACTGTTGCTGGTGCCGTACAGGCTTTAAAAATGGGGATCCTCCCTAGCCGGTTTGGCTCAGTGGATAGAGCGTCAGCCTGTGGACTGAAGGGTCCCAGGTTCAATTCCAGTCAAGGGCACATGCCTGGGTTGCAGGCTGGATCCCCAGTAAGGGGCCTGCAGGAGGCAGCCGATCAATGATACTCTCTCATCATTGATGTTTCTATCTCTCTCTCCCTCTCCCTTCCTCTCTGAAATCAATAAAAATATTTAAAAAAATGGGGGTCCTGACCAGCCGATGGTGGTTGCCTGTTGAGACAGCCACAAAGGCATGTCCTCCTGTCAGTCCGGCAAGCAACGCCATTCCATGTTTCTTTTCTTGCCAGACGACAGAAGAACGGCCAGTACCTCTCGATCAAGATGCAACTGAGCTCTCGAGTGAGGAATGCTGGCCCCCTGCATCCAGACTGGACCAGCCCAGCTGCCGGACCCCAGAGAACAGCACCACCGGGATCCCCATTAAGCCTGTACCCACAGCATCAGGAACTTGTGTGAGTAATAAAGTGCTGTGTGATTTGCAACTGCGTATGTTTCATGTGCTGTAATTCCTCCAGCAGTTAACAGAATTATTTTGCATACGCTCAAAATTAAAATTAAAGCTTCTGGTCTTTTCAGTCCTAGGCCTGCCCTTGGTCCTGCTTGTGTAGAGTAGCCTCTTCGCTAGCAACTACTTGAATGTACCACATCTGCACGGTTAAAGTTTATTTCAAGGGACACCTTAGATAAACACCCCAGATCCTTACCCAGGATCTACTTGGGACAGAATTCTACCACTGAAGGGGGAGAGATAAAGGGTCACCACATGGGGTTTTAGGGTTTGAAGCTGATATTCTGCAAAAGAGTGACCAATTAGAAGGCAGTATGAAGAAACCAAGAACTGCAGCCTTTATAAACCTTAGAAAAAAGGAGCTTAGTGGGTTACCCCCTTGGAATCCCCTTCCTACTAGTGGGAGTCTGTATTTGCTTCCAATAAATTTCCACCCTTTCATCTACCACCTTTTGTCCAGTGGCTTCATTCTTTGAACCCATCTGGACAAGGACCGGAGAAAGAATTACCCTTGCATCCTACTCAGGAAAACAACCCGAATCAGACCACCTTCCGGAAGAACTGGAAGTATCATTAAGTATCATGATACCCTTCATTTCCACCTGAAGGGAATCAAGATGTGCCATCCCAAAATGTGCCGCTGTGGCATAAGGATTGTTCTGAGCAGAAGGCAATAGCAAATCAACAGATGCAGGAAGCGTTCTCTTCCCTCCCCTTACCCACCTAACAGCAGGCATACATTTTTCCTTGTGAAGGTGTCCCCCAGCAAGAGTGACTCATCACCGGAGCTGGCATTGAGAAGAGTCTGTATAAACAACCCTTACTAAATTAACCTTTGCCTTCCATTAGTTCCCCCCATATACTTCCAAGTCACTTCCCCACAACTGATGATCCCTCAAAGCCCAAACGCACTATTTTTTTTAAAATTGTATATAAGTCCCTGAATCTCAGGACTTCTTGAGTTTAACTTATTTTCTGTGAACTCCTGTGCACCAAAACTGTTGATAAAATTGTATGCTTCTTCTCTTGTCTAAGTTTGCAGATCCTCCTGATTAAGAAGGTACAGGAAATGTTTTTCCTCCCAGACACAACGCTTAGAATTTATTCTTAGTAAGGAATTAGAAACTTCATCAAATAATATCTATAGTAATGCCAATCATAATATTATTTATAAAAGCCCCTAATGAAAAAAAAATACTAATGTCAACAAAAGGAGAATAATTTAAGAGCCTGGAATGTTATGCTACAATTTGAAGTGTATTTTCAAAAATATGTAATAAAAAGTCAATAAGTTCATGATACTATGTTCGGTGAAAATGCAATTTAACAGAATTATATAAATACTGGGTTTACAAAACTGTATAATGACATGATTTTAAAGATTAAATACATAATATATAAAAAAAGCAAAAAGGCAATGCAACAAAATATTAGCAGTTGTCTTTGGGTATTGGAACTATTGGCTAGTTCTTCCCCTGTGTTTCAACAACAATTAGTAATGGTAAAAATGCTATTACATATATTTTTAATTTTAAGAAAAAAGATGTCCATAATTTCTGGGAGAAACCAAGATGGCGGCATAGGCAAACACCTGAAATTGCTGCCTCGCACAACCGCTTCAAAACTACAATTAAAAGACAAAACAGACATCATCCAGAACCACAGGTAGGCTGGCTGAGTGGAAATTCTACAACTAGAAGGAAAGAGAAAAGCACACTGAGACTCAGAGGAGGTGCGGAAGTAAAGTGCAGAGGTATGGAGCTGCATGTGGAAAGGGCTGGCAACGGAGGACGCCAGTGTCTTTTTCAATCGGGAGAGAGTCTCAACCTCCCAACTGCTCTGAACTCCAGTTCCAGGCGAGTCTCTGGGGACCCAGACTCATACGGGGAGAAACTGGACTATCTGGCATCGGGCGGAACTCGAGGGTGGCTTTCTCTCATAGGTGCTTGCAGCGATTACCGCGGGACACTGAGACCCGGGACCTCTTAGGGCAGGACTGAGGATCAGCCATACCTGTTTGCTCAGCCCTGTTGATTCCCTGAGACCCCGCCCCACCCAAGCTGTGCGCAGAGGCTTTTGCATACGAAAGGCCTGGCCCTTTGAGATCTAAAATTACCTAACAAACTGCAGCTGGGTCAGAGAGACCCAGAACATCCAAAAGAAGGCTCAAGGCCCCACAGCAGCTTGCATTGCTTCACAGCTGGGCCTCATCTGGGCACCTCCAAACTCTAAATAAGGAAGAGGAATCTGCAGATCTCTCTGTAGCTCCTGCTGGGTAGCCTCAGGCAGAGGCTAAATTAGCACCTCCTTAGAGATCCAAGAGCCAGTGTAGCCAGTGGTCAGAGTGGGACCATCCAGATTACAACTCCTCAGATCCATAAAGGACACACTCAGGGGGAAGACTCAGTGAACACCAAAGCCCCACTGAAGCAAGTCTTGCCCTAGAAGGGTGTCTTCAGCACATAAGTTCTCCACTGTGGACACAGCTGATTCTCACAGACAATTGGCCTGGAGGTCAATTCCTACCAGTGATAACAACAACAATCAAGGCTTAACTACAACAAGACTGTGCACACAGCCCACAAAGGGGTGCACCAAGAGTGTCCATCTCATGTAATTGGGGAGTCTGAGCCACTGGGCCCTATAGGACACCCAGCACACAAAGCCACTCTACCAACACAGGGAAGCGTAAAAAATGCGGAGACAAAGAAACAGGTCACAAATGACAGAAATGGAGGAAAGCAAACTACTGGACATAGAGTTCAAAATCATGGTTATAAGATTTTTCAAGAATTTTCTAGAAACCACTGATAAATTTAGTGAGAACCTCGAGGATATGAAAAAAGACCAACTAGAAATTAAGCATACACTGACTGAAATAAAGAATAATATACAGAGTTCCAACAGCAGACAAGAGGATCGCAAGAATCAAGTCCAAGATTTGAAATATGAAGAAGCAAAAAACACCCAACCAGAAAAGCAAAAAGCAAAAAGAATCCAAAAATATGAAGATAGTGTAAGGAGCCTCTGGGACAGCTTCAAGCGCACCAACATCCGAATTATAGGGGTGCCAGAAGATGAGAGAGAGCAAGATATTGAAAACCTATTTGAAGAAACAATGACAGGAAACTTCCCCTACCTGGTGAAAGAAATAGACTTATAAGTCCAGGAAGCACAGAGAACCCAAAACAAAAGGAATCCAAAGAGGGCCACACCAAGACACATCATAATTAAAATGCCAAGAGCAAAAGACAAAGAGAGAATCTTAAAAGCAGCAAGAGAAAAACAGTTAGTTACCTACAAGGGAGTACCCATATGATTGTCAGCTGATTTCTCAACAGAAACTATGCAGGCCAGAAGGGAGTGGCAAGAAATATTCAAAGTGATGAATAGCAAGACCCTACAACCAAGATTACTTTATCCAGTAAAGCTATCATTCAGAATTGAAGGTCAGATAAAGAGCTTCACAGATAAGAAAGAGCTAAAGGAGTTCATCACCACCAAACCAGTATTATATGAAATGCTGAAAGGTATTCTTTAAGAAGAGGAAGAAGAAAAGGGTAAAGATAAAAATTATGAACAACAAATACACATCTATCAACAAGTGAATCCAAAAATCAAGTGAATAAAAAATCTGATGAACAGAGTAAACTGGTGAATATAATAGAATCAGGGGCATAGAAAGGGAGTGGACTGACAATTCTCGGGGGGAAAGGGGTGTGGGGGGTGCGGGAAGAGACTGGAAAAAAATCGTACACCTATGGATGAGGACAGTGGGTGGGGGGTAAAGGCAGAGGGTGAGGTGGGAACTGGGTAGAGGGGAGCTATGGGGGGAAAAAGAGGAACAACTGTAATAATCGGAACAATAAAGATTTAATAAAAAAAAAAAGTAACAGGAAAAAAAAGTTCAAAGGTGACTGAATAAGAGTAAGGGGTAAAGGGGGGTGGGGCGGGACGGGTGGTATCTGTAACACTATTAACAATAAAAAATACTTAAAAAAAAGAAAAGAAAAGAAAAAAGACGCCCTAGGGTATTGCTGAGGGACTCACAGGTATCAACCCCCCAAAACCACATTTGGAAGGTCACCGTTCTGGAGAGCTTTGCGCAGACAAGGACTGGTCTCCAAAGAAAAGTGGGAGGGGCTACAGCACCCTTCAGGGAAGAGCGGTCCAGTTCAGTTCCACTGACGGGTTTCGCTTTCAGTTTTTCTTTTAAGAGGAACTGGAAACCGAAACTAACCCGAGGCGCGTCTGGGAAAGCGAAACTGACGAAGTTGCACCCAGCCGGCGCGGGGCGCCCTTTGCAGGCTCCTGCCCAGAGGACCCAGGGCTCCCGGGCCCCACCTGCCGGCGCCGCGCCCGCACCTGCACCTGTGTCCCGCGCTCACCTGGCCCGTCCCCGCGCGGCGCGCCCCTCCGGCCCAGCTGGCCGCGGCTGTTGTCCCCGCACGCGTGGACCGTGCCGTCGCCCAGCAGCAGCAGCGAGTGGCGCTCCCCGCTGGCCGCCTGCCGCAGCTCGGCTCTGCCCGAGGGTTCCCGGCGCTGCAGCCTCCCGGGGCCGGGGCCGGGGCCGGGGCCGCCGCAGAAGTACATCCCGCTCCCGCGCTGGCCGCCGGCTCAGGTCTAGCTGCCCGGTCTCCTCCGGCTCCCAGAGGTTAGTGAGCGGAGGTCAGTCCCACCCTGGTCTCGGCCAGCCACCTGTGGCACTCGCCCCAAAGAGGGCTGTCCGGGCGCACTACGTCATCCGGACGCCTCCCCAGACATTCTTTCGGGGTTCAAACCGGAGAGCCAAGCGCTCAGGAGCAGAGAGGGAAAAACACCTGGATTGACATCCTCGCTGAGCCGCTTATGAGCTGTGGGACTTCGGGCAGGTGGCGACGATTCTGTGCCTCACCTACCAGGTCTCTGAAATGTGGACAGTAACACAGTAAAGCTAATACGTCAGGACGATGTCACAGCTCATTAGTAACGTGTTAGTCAGAATAATCCTAGAGTGCTTTCATAAACGCCTCCGAGTGCCAACCTTCAACTGTTTTTGGCAATAGAAATGCAAAATCCTCATGGTGCTTCCGTTCTCCTATTTATAAACAGGTACATACTTAGCATAAGGTCAGACAACTTAATGTTACTTGGCAACATTAAGGAAAATACAACAGTAAAGGAATAGAGGGTGGGGACAGAAGGAACTGTTGTTTTTGGTAAGATATCAGAGAAGGTATAAAATGGTGGAACGAGGGAATGAATCATGCTCATATCTAAAGGGGCAGAGGTTGCAGGGAGAGCAATTGAAGTTTTGAACAGAGAAGTGACATGGTCTGACTTTAGTTTTAAAAGAATCATTCCGGCTGCTGTGTAGAAGATAAGAGAATAGACACGGAAGCAGAAAAGCCAGTTAGGAGAGGTGGCTGCAGGAGTCCAGGTCACAAGGATGATGCTCGCTGGCACTAAAGTGATGTCCTAGAGGGGAGGAGAGAAGAACTGATCACAGTCAAGATGTGTTGAAAGCCAGAGTCCACAGATTTGCTGCTGGATTGGGAATGTGAGGAAAGAAGGAAAAGAATTAGGATTTCTGCAAGGTTGGCTTGAGCAAGTGGGTGAACAGTGGTGCCCTTTACTGGGAGGGGGGACCTTGAGGGAGGTGCCAGTTTAAGACTGGTGGGTCAGGAGTCCAGTCTGGTAATACCTGAGAGATGCTTGGTATAAAATGAGGCAGTAAGATAAGCCATCTCAGAGTTGTGGAGAGAAGTCGGGGTGGAGCCCTGCTATTGGCAGTCCTCCGTGCAGAGATAATATTGGAAGCCAGATGGCTGACTGAGAGCCGGGGGGTGGGGGGGGTAGCGGCTAGCATATAACAGAGAATGGATCCACACCGGAGGGCTGGTGTGTGAGAAGCAAGTGAAGAAGAAGGGAATGATCAACTCTATTGTTTTTCCAGCAAGTTGATCTTTAGGTTTGGCAAAAATGGGGGTCATTGGTGACTGACAGTGTTCACCATCATCAGCATCACTAGTATTGTTTTATTTTTATAGTATCCTTTATATACTCTCAGCTCACTTCTCGTTGAAGCATAGTAACCTCCATCTTGGGTAAAAACTCCTGTTTAAAATTTTAACCCTGCTATTCTGGCTTCTGTAAACATTTGCTTGCTTCAATAATAGGGAACATAAGACTACTCCCCATCCAGAGAGGCCATAAACTATGCTCCAGACAGAGTTGTCAGTGCTGGCGCCAGGCTAGGCCTTGAGATATGGCCTCACGGCCCTGTCCCAGCAAACAGGACTTTTTCTCAGAAGGTCCGGAAGTCTCATTTCAAATTTGGAAAACAAAGAGCTGAAAAACATATAAATAGGAAAGACTTCCACCATATTGGGCCCCAGAATTTGAGAAGCAAGAGTTCCTCTGGGCCTGCTAGCGCTAGCAAAAATGAACAGGACTCCAAATAAATTTGGCTTATTGATTAAGGCATCTTCTGATTTACAATATAACTCATTACTACTACAATTTAAGTTCTCTCAAGATGAGAATAAATGTTTTTCACTCTTAAGAGTGCCTGGCACATAGTAGATACTAATAGGCATGTATTGGGCAAATGGGTTGATGTGTGGTAAGTAAATGAATAGCATTCATACTTCTGGCTCCATTTTATAATATACCATTTACTATCTACCCTTTTCTGAATAGAAAGTTCCCAAATGTGTATTACTTTCCTCAGACACAACAGTGAGAATTTGATATTATCAGCCTAAGACACTGAGCCCTCGTATTAAGTTATTTCTTTAAAAAAATTTTACTGAACTACAATGTAAATGTATTATGCTCATTTTGTGTCCCTACCACACAGGATGGTGTCTACCACATTAAAAGAACGCAACACGTGTTAGTGAGTTAAGTGAATAAAAGGTAAATTAAATAAATTGATTGTACTTTTAGTGCTTGAGAAAGATATAATTATCCATTCAGCTGTGTTCATGCACTTGGAAATAGTAGCTCCCATTTATTGGATGCTTACCATGTGTTGACAATTTTATATAAAATATCTAATTTAATTCTTTAATCTGCTTTTTTAAAGTTAAGACAGGTTTGATTGCAAGTGACAGAAAATATGACCTAAGCTTGCTTAATAAGAAGTTTACTGATAAATCATTATTATTTTTCAAAAATATTTGCTGCCCCCTTCTTTCCTATGGCATCAAGCTTGAGCACATGAATTTATTCTGGCTAATGGCGTGCAAGCAGGAAGCATCTTCCAGGCAGATGGTTTAAGAGCCAGTACTTATTCTCCTACCCTTGCCCCCCTATTACAATAACTGGTGGTTTCCAGATAGAGATTACTCCATCTTCCTGGGTCCTGGATTAAAACAGTAATTTAGCAGAGTTGCAGCTAATCTATGTAGCAAATGTGAGAAGTGAATCTTTGTGGCTGTCAGGCCCTGAGATTTGGGGGAGAGGAGGGTGTTATTGCTCTGATAGCATAATTTAGCCTCTTCTGTCAGTCCCATAATTGAAAGTCTGTCAGCATGGCTGATTGGCAGGGATTGCTTCCTGCCAACAATAACCTAATGTCCTAATGACTCCATTTCTCTGTATCCCTTTACTCTGCCTCTTGCTATGAGGGCTTCCTCTTCAGGCTCCACACGGTGTACTCCACGGTTCCTGAATCTCCTCCGAGGTGGCAAGTTTAGTCGTGATGCCCACAATGGCCAAGTTTGGGTCACAGGTCTATGCCTGAGCCAGTCACTGTGGATGCAGGTGATGGAGTCAATCACCTGGCAGATCATTCTGCTGAGGAGATAAGCAACGTGTATCCTCTACATCAATCATGTAGAATAAGTATTAATATAATTCCCGTTTTGGGGTACGAAATCAAGGTTCAAAGAGTTTGGGTAACTTGTTTGAAGTTACATGGCACGTAGGTGGCAGAATTTTAACGCTAGTCAATTTGTCTAGAAAGCCTATTTAATTTCCACTCTTTAGTCCCTGATGCCTTCTTTAGTGTCCTCTTTAGGTTAACGGCACATCCTCACAACTATTCCATCTAGAAAATTCCAGTTCACCTTATAGTTCCTCCCCATTGAAAAACCTCCCCTAACCAATTAGCTGCTGAAGGATGTAGGCTCATATCAGCGGCAGCTCATTTTTTATTCACTTTATATCTCTGCCACTCCTACCCTAGTTCAGGTCTTTTGCAATAACCTCTCACATGTCTGCATCTGTAATATCTGGTATATCTAATCTAACTATATATATAAAAGCCTAAGTGACCATTACAACCGGAATGACTGGTTGACTAGTCACTATGATGCGCACTGACCACCAGGGGGAAGATGCTCAATGCAGGATCTGCCCCCTGGTGGTCAGTGTGCTCCCACAGCCAACCTCCTGCAACCTCTTTTCCCCCACCTGGCCGGCCCCCCTGATAGGCCCCGATGAGAGGGCCGGCCGGCTAACCTCCCATGGCCTCTCCCTTCCCTCCCTCCCCCCCGCTGGCCGACCCCCCCAATAGGCCTCGATCGCTGACCAGGTCAAGGACCCCACCCATGCTCGACCAGGCCTCTAGTCTTTTATATTCAAGAGTTATCTGCAGGAAACACAGTTGTGATCACATCACATACTTTCTGTAATGATTATAGGCCTATTACTACAGAAAAAAATCCTTTGTGTATAATTTAAGGCCTTCCATGATCTGCTTCTAACTGATCTTTACAGCTGCATTTCGCCAACAATTACAGGTATCTCACTCACACACACACACACACACACACACACACACACTGGGACCAGTCACAATGAACAACTTGCCTTTTCCTACTTGCTTTTTTCTATATCCATGCCTTTGTCATTCTGTATCTTTGCCTAGAATTCCCCACCCCCCAATTCTGTTTACAAAAATATAACGTCTCAAATACCTCATCTCTGTGAAGCCGTGGACTCCACACATCAATTACTCCTTTCTGAACTCCTACAGCAAACGATGTCCTTAGTCTGCACACGCTCCCCGGCGTGATACTAATTACACTCTGTATTGCTATATTGTCCTGGCTTTGCCAACCAACTTTGTGAGGGACCTTAATCATCTTTATAACCTCACCAAAGCCTAGCAAAGTGTCTCTTACACCAAACATGCTAACTAGAGTGCCTGGCTGGAAGACGTGGGGGATGGATGCTTAGGAGATAATCAGCACTCAGTGACTATGAGGTAAATTAATTAGGTAAAACTCATGGTTAATATATTTTAAAATCCTTACTGAATGTCCGTTATGGGTAAGTCATGAAGCAAAGAAAATGTAATAATGGCTCACATTAGTATTTACTTTAGGCTTTACAAAATCCTTTCAGCTATTTTAACCTAAGCTTAGAGGAGGTGGGTATGAGAAGGAATACCACCCCCATTTCAGGGATGAAGAACTCAGGCTCTCAGGGTGAAAGTGATTGGTCTCAAATGACAAGTAAGTGCAACAGCCCATGGCTTTCCTTTCCACTATGCAACCATGTCTGATGAGCTTCCCTTTCTCAGAGAGCACTCAGGTAAAAAAAGGAAGCAATAAAAATGGACTGTCATCATATCCATGAAATCACACTTTGAAGATGATTGATAGCTAAATCTCATGCAAGGAGCCCTATTTTTCTTCTTCTTCTTTTTATTTTTTACTAATTTTTCCTAACTGTTTTATGGAGGACAGGAGAATGAGAGAAGGAAAAGAAAAGAAAATTTTCTAACTACCCACCACATGCTGGTTTCTTTTACCATACATGTCCCAGTTAAGCTTTGCAGCCACCCTGCAAGGTCCATATTACATGTTCCATACAGATATGAATAACTTGAATCTCAGAAAATCGTAGTGATGTGATAAAGAAAAATGGTAAGGTAAATGGGGACCCCAGGTTCAAACCTTCTCTGTCTGCTTTCCACCAAACAGCACTGACTCAAAGCGAGGTGAGAAGGATGTTGGAAAGGGATGAGAGAGAGGGAGAACTTATAGAAGGTCATTGTGGAGCACATGGGGTTGAGGAAAAGAATAAATCAGACAGAAGGGGAAGAATTAGGTCTGAGGTCAATCCTTGAGGATCAGCTGGAAAGACATGTGAGGAGTAGAGACCTTGTAATTATATTGCTTTTCTCTACCACCCTCTTCCTAGCCCCGCTTCTGAGTTCAAAGCCCATCCTGTGTGCTACTTAGCCAGGACAGCCCGTAGACTGGACAAATGGCAAATGGAATGCACTTCATGTATTATTTTATGAGGACACTCCATGTGTCATCCCCATTACCTCCAGATGGCCACGGCAGATGTCATCCAGCGGCTCTCCACAAATGGACAAGACAGGTAGGATAGCCAGTACAAGTTGTGAGAAAAAAAAAAAAGAGAGAGAGACCTGTTCAAGTCCCAACCTTTCAGTCTCCTTATTACTAGATAAGAAATAGTAATTTTGATTTGTAACTCTAGATGGCGGTGTTAGTCAACTTGAACTCTCTTTTTTTTAATTGAATTTATTGGGGTGATGGTTAATAAAATAATACAGGTTTCAGGTATACAATTCTATATATTGTATTGTGTTTTTATCACCTCAAGTCAAGTCTCCTTCCATCACCATTCATCCCCCCTTTACCTTCTATCTCCCGCACCTCCTCTTCCCTCTGGCAGTCACCATATTGTTGTCTGTGAAGCTCTTTTCTTTAATCTTAGGAGACAACTTAACCTATTTTTTTTATGTCAACAGATTAATGGTTGACATCTCTTCTCTATATGTAGTCTTATAATTATCCATAAGGATTTTTATGATTTTCTTTTTCATGCTTATTGGAGATATTGGTATTTAAATTACTTAGGAAACTACAAAATGTTATATTCACATGTCATATTATTACTACATTATTGCCATAACACATTTCATTATAGCACTGCTTTTATCTGGAGTCTGTCAGCAACCTCCGAGCTCCAGAATATAGTCCTGAACTGGGAAAAAGAGAAAAAGTACCTCCGAATCTTAGAAATGGTTGCCCCTCCAGCCAGGGGCTTCTAAACATGCCACCCAGTAACAAATTGAGGACAGGCCAAGACTTGTATTTAAACATTGTTTAACTTAATTTGTTAGCCAATGTGAACTAGTGGAGTGTTCTCTTGTAAGTTAGAAAATTTCACCTGCGTGTCATGACACTGTCAAATAATAATGGTGAACAAGATTCAAGTTTATTTCTCTCAAACATTGAAAAGTCGTTGAGGTAAGCAACCAAGGCTCCTGTGGCAGGAACTCAGGCACCTTTTATCTGTTTCTTTTGGGAACTTAACTTCCACCTTCAAGGTCATCTTCAAAAATCTAACGGGTCATCTTCAAAAACCTAACAGCACATCTTCACGTTCCAAGATGACTACTGGAGTTGTATTATCACAACTCTGTTCCCAGGCAGCTAGAAATGAGGAATGAGGTTGCTATTCCCCAAACCCATACAACACTTTCTCATATGTCTGATTAACCAAAACTTGTTCACATGGCTATAGTAGCTGCAGAAGATGCTGGAGAACGTAAATGAAATTGGAGTTCTGTTATAGGGAAGGAGTGAATTATTGGGGTGCACTGAGCAGTCTCTCCACAACCAGCAAGGAATTTGAGATGTTTGGTTCCCACAGATGGGAGGGCGGCATCACCGAGTGTGACAAGTGCAGTTAGTTGCCTAGGGCCCTTTCAGAAGGCCTGCACTTAGTTTAATGTGCTGCTCTCTCTGTCTTGAAATCCTTAACAAATTTTCTCTTTGAACCTGTGTTTTGTAAGTGAAGTTTGTTGGAACACTGGAGTATGTGTGAGAGCAGAGGAGATACACGCAATATGTCTGCTATTGCTTGCCACCCTATTTGCATATGGTATTCAAGATGCCGCCATAAGCATAAAATTCCATTGGATCCATGGTGTGTGAGAGTTCAGTGAGGCTCAAAGCTTGGATAAGGTAAGTAGGTTACACCCAGGACTGAGTAAACTAGGACATTGACAGCCCCTAGAGGCCACACTTTCCGTTTGAACCAGAACTTGGCTTCCAATCCAGAAAGAAGGCAATGGCATTCAAAGAAACACAGATGAGCAAGGAACCCTATCAGACCCTTTCTTATGCCTCATTTTTCTCAGTATTAGCCAACAAGTGGTACTGAAAGTGATATAGAAAGAAAAGGAAAGTTAGGGCAACCCCTAATTCATTTTCCTTTCAGTCCTTCCTTATCCTTAGGCTAAAATTAGAGTGTTCGTAGAACATGCAGGCATAAAGAAGTGGAATAAAACAGTTGGGTTAGTTTTGTGCAGTGTCTCCACCATTCTGGTAAGAATGAAATGCACATGAATATAAGAGCTACAAAATAGAAATTACATAGTTTTGATTCTTTTGCTTATGAATTAATAGTTTATGTTTGCATTTAAAATTGGCATTGCACAATTTAAAAGAGGAATGGTAAAATTTGTGCTCATAACTTAAAATTCTAATTTTCTTTAGTTAGAACAACATTAAATAGAAAATAAAAAGACCATGACAAATTTTAAAAGAGATCTTGGAAGAAAAGAAAGTTTTATATTTTAGTACCTTTAATTTCCTTTTCCCTCCTATTTTTTGAACAAGGATCTCTGCGTTTCATTTTGCGCTGGGCCCCACAAATTATGAAACTAGCACTGATGCAGGGTTTAAAAATTCAGTCACACTGTGCAAAGACATTTATTTTCTAGACCTTATCTAAATTGATTCTCAAGCCTCTGTGCTAGTGTTTGGGCAGGGATCTTAAATTCATCACTTAACACTCTCCATCTCTTCTTGTTTGAACTGTTGTTTTCAGGTAAATACTGCATTTTCTAGATGTTTTTTTTTCCCTCTCAGAGAGAGCACTTCACTCTGTTATACCATTTCAAGCAGCAAGGATGGACCGGCTTCTGGCAGTGATCTATATTATAGTCATTTTGGGGGCTTATAAGGATTTTTTTTTTAAAAAAATTTATGCAATGAATACATTTTTATCATAAGAGAAAAGGACTGCTTTTTATTACAATGAATTTTCTTTAGATAGAAATGGTTTCTAATAGTCACTATGGTATCTACAGCAAGGTACCTGTTATAGTAGAATGGAGGTCAGGCTTGAGAGAGGAGGGCTTGTTTGGGTAGTAGTAATAACAGTAATAGTAACAGTAACAGGTGAAACTTGCATGCCTGTGTGGACCATCACAGAGAGAAGCACTGGACAGGCCTGACTATGACAGGAGAGAAGACAGAAGGGACGCCAGGATGCATAGTCATCAGAGAAAAATGAGTCCATTCTCTAGTGAGGCAAAAGCAGGACATACCAGTGTATCTTGGTCAATAAATAGTTGTGGAATGGATTGATGGATGGTTATCAAGTTTTTGCAGTTACGATCAGATTGTCTGGACTGCAGAGAATAAATTAAGAAGAAAATCCTTCACATCATTTTTGGAGAGGAGAGGACTCTGAATTATGGAGAAATTGTATGGGAAAATATTCATAATACAATTAAAGGGTGTGTAGCAGCATAAATGGTATGATTCATTTATTCATTCAGTAAATATTTATTGAGTGCCTATATCACAGATCAAGATTTATCTTGTTGTGAATCTGGGTAACTTTGCCATCTGACCCAAAGGTGTATGATGTTCGAGTTCACAATATGTGTGGAAGTTTAAGAAGATCATTTAAAAGATCTTTGGAGCTTACCCAACTGGATGAGAGGCCAATGAGTTAAGGTCAGTAAGACATCGCTATCTGTAGCTAAGCAGTGCGATGCAGCACATACAGGTGCAGGCCATGGCATCAGATTACCTGGGTTCGAAATCCGGCCCTATAACAGTAGGCAGGTTTCTTCATATCTCCCAACTTCCATACTCTCAACTGTGAAATGAGGCGAATAGCATTTGCCTGAGAGACTTCTTCTCTCCAATTAGGAATTAGTGAAATAACAGAGAAAGCATAGCATACTGCCTAGCAATAGCAAACACCAACACCCAATAAGTGTGAGCTATTATTATTATTTCCCCTTGTGTAGGCCTATAAAGGAGCAAGTTAAAAGGGAGCAAACTAGAACCAGGCTGGAAAAAAAGGCAATCAAAGGTGCCAGTACAACCACTTGTCTGACATCTCCTGCTCAAGACAGATTTCAATAGCTAACCTCTCCTACAGAGATACTGCAAATGGATATTACTGTTTTGTGTATTTAGGTTTGGCCTTATTGAGGGGCATAGTTCTGGAACCATATGTCTACTATAAATAGTCCTCTTAGGGATGACGTACACATAGAGAAGGGGATAATCATCAACATCCTGTGGTCAGGAGAGCTTCCTTGAGAAACACCCACTCTTGCTCACATAGTGCTGCTTTCTGGCAGGGGGCAAGGCAGCTGTGGACCATGTCAGAGAGCTCCCTTGCCTTGAAGTCCTCTCAGGGTACAATGAGATTCTTTCCACTCATTTAATTTGTGCTTATTGAATAACTATTCAGTGCCAGGCAAGATGCTATGGGCTAAGGATACAACGTTAAAAGAGAACAATGATCCCATCTTCCCTTGTCTCATGGACTTACAATTGAGAGAGAGAGAAAGACATTAGTCATGTGGTTACCTAAATAAATGTAAAAATATAACCATGTAAGTGCTATTAAGGAAAGGTATTGTTGCTCTGAAAGTATGTAATAGAATGACTTGATCTAGAAAATGAGATCATGAAGGCTTCCTGGAGGAAATGATGTCAGTTTATGTGGGAGGGATTAGTGCCTACACAAAACCTACAGTGAACAAATTGTGCAAAGGTCCTATGGTGAAAGGATGTATAACACTCCTGAGGGAAAGCAGAGCAAACTCTTTTCGTTCATAAGCCATTGAAGATAAACATAATCACTTAAATTCATGAGTGAAGGTTCTTTCTCATTTCAGAGTGACTGAAAGAGTTAAGATACGCTAATGAGAGCTAACATTTGCTACATACCTACTAAGTAAGTCCTAAGCACTTTACATCGATCCTCACAATAATCCTAAGGGGAAATATTAGTATAATTCTCATTTTACAGATGAAGAAACTGAGGCACAGAGAAGTAACTTACCCAAGGTTACACAGTTAGTAAGTGGTAGAGTGGAAGTAAGATTCGTTTGGAGAAGTAGAACAGGACCAGAAGATGAAGCAATTTATAAGCCACATTAAATTTTTTTTTTATTTTTATGATAAGAATAAAAGGAAATCATTGAGTGCAAATGAAGGAGAAAAGCTGCGTGTGTGTGTGTGTGTGTTTGTGTGTGTAACAGGAACATAGTTACATAGTTACATTTCAAAACAATCACTTGAGTATGAGAACTAATTGGAAAAATAGAAAGAGTAGATATTGAGAAACCAGTAAGGAGGTGACTACTGTTGCCTGGGCAAGAGCAAGAGGTCATGGCAGCAGGACTAGGGTGTTGAACCCAGAGGACAGAGTGGATGTGTTTGAGATATACTTTGGGGAGAAAGTGGATGAAGAGTGATGAGGGGATTAGGATAATGATGTGTCAAGGGTGACCCCTTGGTGTCTGGCGACAGAGAACACAGAAAGAGAAGCAAACCTGAGTTGGGGGAATGAAGGCTGTGAATTTGAGGTATTTTGAGATCTCTCCACTTGGCAATGCCAAGAAGATAGTTGTATTTATGGGTCTAGAGCTCAGATAGGTCTGTGCTGAGATTTATTTTGGGAGTCATCTGTAATAAGTGGTAATTGGAGACATGGAAATGGATGAGATTTAGTAAGGAAAGGAAAGAGTGAGAAGAGAAGATCGCCCAACACACAGTGAGGAAGCCAAGTTTTCCTTGGCCTTGACTCAGCCCTTTACGTCTTTTTTTCACTTGCTAATCCAAGCCCTCTCTTCTGTAAGAGCAAAACAAGTCCAACTGGTAATCAGAAGAAGAACCATATCAAGAAAATGGCATAATGAATTAACACTTGAGATATCTTCAGTTGCTTCTTTTTATCCATTTCAAGCATTCTTTCTAAAAGGAAATAATTAATCTAGCAATGCTAGTATGCCTTGATCCCTTTAGTATGTCCTTAATACTAAAAAGCATTTTCCCTATAAAATGAAAACTTAGATTAAGCATGCCCAGAAAGTAACTTTCCAAATAATGCTCCACTAAAGGCTTGGAAGAATTACTTCAGTTTCTACAGGAGGGTGTCTTACAGATATGGAATAACTAGAGCACTCAGAGAAGTTGGCTTTTTTTTTTTTCAAGTTGTGATTACCAGAGTTACTACTTTATCCATAGCCTGTTAGGCACTGAACATTCACCAAGGAAAAATACACATTTATCTCTCATGCCATCTATTCATGCTATTATTCAAATAGCTCTGGCACAGATACTTATCTAACGTAAAAATTTTTATGAGTTAAAAATCTGAGCTTTAAAGGAAAGCAATGCAAACTCTTTTAGTTCATAAGCCGTTGAAGATGAATGTTATCCTGGTTTAGTGAAGGTTCTCTTTCATTCTGACAGAGAATTATGAATTAACTGAGCGATACTGTGGTGAATATTAGAGGTGAGCAGAGCGAGCCATGCCAGTGTGCTCTGGACCCTTCAACTATCAGTATCAATAAGGCAAGTAGTTATAACTCCAGTTTTGTGACAATCTGGTTACATTTAGTAGGAGCATGTAGAGTAAGTCAGACACATCCTAGCGGAAAACAGGAAACAGATGGCTTGCTCAAATTAAGATAGTCCAAATAAGTTGTTAAAGGGACAAGAACACCTCAATACCCTGGGCTATTACTCTTTGGTCTGAAGGGACTTGTGAGAGGTCACTTAACCAACCCAGAAAGAGGAACTCAAAAAAGTTTTATAAAGAAGATCACCTTTAATGAAGGGACACAGCCAGCTTTAAATGATCCTGCAGGGAGACCACCAGCAGAGTAAATACCCTCCCTTCACATGCCTTCTTTGCTGGGAGCCCCATCAGCCAGGAGCTGATTTAGTACTTTCAGGCCAGCCTCCAGCCTCAGAAAGCAGGGTGGAGAAGGGTGGGGAGGAACTGGAGAGAGAAACAGAACCCAGTGAGCACAAAGAGGAAGAATGGTAAATAAATAACTAAAATAAGTGGATAAAAGTTACTGGAATGGGGGTGGGGTGGTTGCAATGGTTTCATATAAGGAAGCCAGAGAGGCTGGCTCAAAAACTTGTACAATAGTTTTATGTGTCCATGCTGAGTATGGCAATAGAAATTCTAAAACCAGTGGAGTGATCATACTAAAGTTGGGTGACTGTTATTACCAGTCCAAAGTCTGTGTGCCCCCTGTTTAGAAAAGCCAAAACTCAAAACATCAGAGTTTGAAGGAAGAAAGTTTTATTGATTGAGAAAGATCAACCATTCCAACCAAAAGATGGGAGCCCTAGTAGTTCCTCGGGTCCACCTAAAGAAAGTATAGAATTCAGGCTTCTTTTATGTCAAGGGAAGGGAACATGGGATGGCCTATTTTTGTGAAAACGCAAGCCCTCAAGCAGAACTCTTCTAATGATTAGCATGTCTACACAGGAGCTATAGCCTGAAAGTCCTGGCAATGATGCAGACTTGATGGAATCAGGGAGACAGAGACTTCCCTCTGTTATACCATCTATAGGAAATTTTATAGAAATTAGGCAGAACTGTTACTTCCAACGTACTTTTCAGACTTTTGTACTTTGATCCTTTATTTGTTGAATAGAAAGTCAGTGTCTCGGCCAGGGTATTGTAGACGTTCAGAATGAGCCACCCCAACATGTGCTTCAGTGGCATGTGGACAATTGTGAGGTAAGGGCCACAAGACCCTGCCCCCAACCTTATCTAGAAGAATTTAATTAGGAGCCTGGCCCACGATAAGAGTGATCACCAGAAATGCTTTGCACCTATCTTCTATACATCAGGGAAATAAGCAACTTGCCTTACAAGCTCAATTTCCTTTTCCCTCCCAGTATTACATTTTATAATTTAGATGGAGTTAAATCTACTGGCTCTAGAAGTGGGAATGTTATCCAGACCAGCCTTGGAAGAGTAACAACTCCGGACACAATTATTTGTTCAGAGGTGTGCATCCAAGCCAAGCTGAGACGGGGTTGGGAGAGGGCAGGGGAGGGTGCTAGCACTATGGTGAGCTCTTCCTGGTGGTGTTGCTAAACTAAAATCTTATAACTTAAAGTCACTTCATAGTTACCTGAGAATAAAAAGAGGAAAGTATAGGCTAGAGATGGGTGGGAAAGACAATTTCCTGAGGACATCGTTTGAGTGCCTGGATCACGCCTTACAACAGGAATCCTGACATGTATCTTTTATGTTGCCCTCTACCACTTGATACTGTGAGTGAATAACTTCGAGTCTTGGGCTTTCTCTAGCTCTCCATGCTAATGTTAAATATGCAAATATGATTTCACAGTTATGGCCCACTTCTAGAGCCAGTAGATTTAACTCCATCTAAATTATAAAATGTAATACTGGGAGGGAGTAGTTTCTAGAGGGAAACAAGGAAATTGAGGTGCTTCTAGCAGAAGTAGGACTAAATATTGGCCATGCAAGTACTGAACAAGTACTCTCCCTGCAATTACCTTCTGAAGCTTAAGGTGCTTTACCTCATCCCTAGCTCTAAATGTCCTATGTTCCACTTCTGTCTTTGAACCTCTGTTGCATGTGGGAGTCTCTGACTCTGTCACGTCTGTGGAGTTCCCATACATATGTATGTATTAAATCAGGTCATTTTCTCTTGTTAATCTGTTCGTGTCTATTTTATTATTAGACCAGCCAAAAGTACCTTGAGGGTAGAGGAAAGTTTGTTCCTGCGCCATAGTACTAAAAGAAAGACTGTTTATTTTTAGTAAAATGGATATTTGAAAACCCATTTACTAAATTGATAAATTTGTGAATACACAAAGGTATTCACAGCAAAGAGCAAAATCTTGGAACAAGCTTCATTTCTAACAATTGAAGAATAATTAAGAAAATTATAGTATGTTTTTCAATGAAATATGCAGGATCAAATAATTATAAATACAAGGAATCATAAAACAGCAGGTAAAATGCATATTTATAATGTTAGGTAAAAAAGCAGATTTGAAATTTTATATATATTGCTCTGCTTACAATTGAAGAAATATATATATACACACATATATATACACATGTATATATATGTGTGCCTGGATCACACCTTGTATATATGTGTGTATGTATATATATATATATATATATATATATATATATATATACACGTGTATATATACATGTATATGTATATGTACATTTATTTGAAAAAAGACTTGAAGTTATTGGAAATTAAAATATTTTATTAAGGTGGCAAAACATGGTTGATTATTTTCTTCTCTTAATTTTTCAAGTTTTCTGTAACGTGTGATCACATTTAAGTATTTTAACAAGTCAAATACTTAAATATGTTTTATTTATTTTAATTATAATTTAAATATATTATTCTAAAATGAAATAAAAGTTGTACCTTATGAACGACAACATGCAGCCAGCCAACCTCCCTCAATCCTGATTGGCCCTGATCACTGGCCAGGCCGAGGGACCCCACCTGTGCACAAATTTGTGCACTGGGCCACTAGTGTGTGTGTGTATATATATATATGTATACATATGCACACACACACACATATATGTTATACCTAAGTAAAATGGTTTTAAAAATTGTAACCCACAACAAATTATCAAAAGTGTGTGGACAAGCCACACTCATTTCTGTCCTATACCCATTCTTTCCCTAACCCCTGACAACCACTAATCTCTACTTCATGTTTATAATTTTGCCATTTCTAGAATGTTACAAAAATGAATCATACAGTATATAACATATTCTGATTGGCTTTCTCATTTGGTTTGGTTCTCTGGAGATTCATGCAGATTGTCATATGAACCAATAGTTCATTCCTTTCTATTGCTGGGTGGTGTTCCATGGTATGGATCTACTAGTTTGTTTGACAGCTCACCAGGTGAGAGACATCAAAATTGTTTCCAATTGTGGGCAATTGTGAATAAAACTGTTATAAACATTACAAAAAAAAGTATACTGGATAAATGAGGTTGACTATAATTCTTTCTGTATTTACCTCCTGCATTTTATTAACACAATCAAGTATGATATTCCTGAATTTTAATTCCAAAGACAAAAGAAATCTTATAGCATTTCTATCTATTTATTGCTGTTTGCTGGAAAACCCTTGTCTCTGGGTATAGTACTATTCTATCTTTTTACTTATTTTTTTAATCCTCACCTGAGGATATTTTTTTCCCATTGATTCTCAGACAGAGTGGAAGGGAGGAGGGGGCAGGGAGAAGGAGAGAGAAACATTGATTAGTTGTCTCCTGAACTCTCCTGACTGGGCCAGGGATTGAACCCACAACTGACGTACATGCCCTCGATAGGAAATCAAACCCCATTCAGTCCATGGGCCAATGCTCTAACCACTGAGCAACCAGCCAGGGCACTATGCTATCTTAATTGTCCCATTGGAAATCAGTGCTAACAAGATGGTAAGTAAGCCCATACGATTTCTAGTAATAGCAATAGAAATAAAAAGAGAAAACATATATTGAGACTGGGGGTAAACTGTTATTTGACAACAAAAGAAAAATGATCTCTATTCACATTACCACATGTACTTTTTATTTGCAAATTCTTCACAGTAGGATCATCTAGGACAGTGGTTCTCAACGTTGGCTGCACATTAGAATCACCTGGGAATCTTTTTAAAATCCTGATTTCTGGGCCTCATCCTCCAGAAATTCTATTTCTTTGTTATGGGGTGGGGCCACAACATTAGTAACAAAGAAACAGAATTTCTGAAGGATGAGGCCCAGAAATCAGGATTTTAAAAAGATTCTCAGGTGATTCTAATGTGCAGCCAAGGTTGAGAACCACTGATCTAGGACGTAGACAGCCCTAAACATAATTGCTATCATTTAATTCACAGGGAGTGAAGACAAGCAGGACACAAATACAGCGCCTACAGCTTATGTAGCAATTGTCTAGATTAGAACTTTGCCCTCAAACTTTAATATGTATTATATTCCTTAGAATCTTAAATACAGATTCTGGGGCCTCTTCTGGACTTACTAAGTGAATTTTTGGCCCTGGTGTCTGAGAATCTTCATTGTTTTAAGGCAGGTGATTCTAATACAGGTGATCCCTGAACAATAATTTGAGAAACATGTGTCTAGAAGGTGTTAATACATAAACATACACTTACAAAATAATGATGCAAGGCAGGTGTAGAAATACTTGAGTTTTGCCCAACCGGTGTGGTTCAATGGTTGAATGTTGACCTATGAATCAGGAGGTCATGGTTCAATTTCCGGTCGGGGCACATGCATGGGTTTCGGGCTCTGCCCCCATTAGGGGGCATGCAGGAGGCAGCTGACCGATGATTCTCATCTATCTTTCTCTCCCTCTCCCTTCCTTTCTGAAATCAATAAAAAATATTTTAAAATTTAAAAAAATATTAAGACACATACCCATTTAGTAAACTAATGCAAGCCTGTTGCGAACGACAGGATTTGTCAATGATGCAGATCAGATTCTGATTTGACCGCCTTCCAATCAATGAAAGAGACACACCTGGATTGTTGGAAATGGAGGATGGTGTGTTCCAGCAGCAAACAGGAAGTGTCTGATAAAGGAGGAACCTGCTACTTTACTCCAGAACCCTGTTCCTACAGACCAAGAAGACATTCTCAATTAGAACACTGTAATCTGTTCCACCGCATCCCAACTACTACTGTACCGGTTTTTCCTATTCTTTCACTTCTCCCTTCCCATTCCTTTATTGTGTATAAAGTAACTGATGTATGTGCACAAGCATTTACATTTTTTAAAAGTAAATGGCCAATGTTTTGGTCAACATTAAATGGAGGTGAGTGGGGGAAATACTGGTTCTGTGAAAATACCCCTTTCTCCATTAGTGGGCATGCTCATGTCACTCTTATCTTTATATTCCAGTAAGTTATTTTGCTCTCACTGTTTTTTTTAAAAAATAACATAAAGTCCTTGTATGCCTTGTTTGATTGGAGAATTTTAATGTTTTTCATCTATTATAAAACCAATGACAATTTTATAACTTTTTTTGTATGTAGCTGTTACATGTAGGGCAGGCTGTCTCTAAGTAGGGATTAGTTAATCTAAAAGAAATGAATTCTAGATAGTTTCCCCTTCAAGTCAAGTGTTTTGTTTAAATAAATTTCTTGTTTAAAAAAAGAAAGAAAAAAAAAGGGAAGAAAGAAAAAGAAAAACAATTAAAAAAACAACAACACACCCCACTAAACTCAGGCCTGGTAGCTCAGTTGGTTAGAGCATCATCTTAAGGTTGTGGGCTTGATGCCCCATCAGGGAACTTTTCAAGAATTCAAGAATTAACCAATGATGCATAAATAAGTGGAACAACAAACTGATGTTTCTCTCTCCATCTCTCTGTCTCTCTCTCAAATCAATAAAAACAAATTTTAAAACACTAAAATATTTTAGAGAAACTATATTTTTATTTAGATTACAGTTCTGAGAGAGAATAAATAACCCCAAGAATTGTTTTACTTTTGGGAAAACTTGTGGATTTAATCAAGCTGTTGCTTAAGGGACTGTGGGGAATGGAATGGGACCAGGGAAAGGAGAGGTAACATACTTTTGCCTCTAGATACTTGTTATTGCATGACTTTAAAAAAATCTTTTTACGGAGAAACTAAGATGGCGGCATAGGTAAACACCGGGAAATTGTCGCCTCCCACAACAATTGAAAATTACCGCAAAGGACTGAGCAAACATCATCCAGAACAACAGAAAGGCTGGCTGAGTGTAAATTCTACAACTAGAAGGAAAGAGAAGCACGCTGAGAGCCAGAGGCGCTGCGGAGGTGAAGTGCAGAGGTACGGCGGCTCGCGCGCGAGGAAAGGGGGTGGCGCCTGAGGACGCAGCTGCCTTTTTGAATCACAAACTCCCGACTGCTCTGAACTCCGGTTCCGGGAAGTCTCTGGGGACCCAGGTCTCATACGGGGAGAAGCTGGTCTGTCCGGCAGCGGGCGAACTTGAATGCGGCTTTCCCTCAGAGGTGCTTGCAGCCGTTACCGGGACACTGAGACCCGCGACTCCGGGCGGAGAATCGGCCATAGCTCCCTGATCCGCCCTTTGATTCCCTGAGACCCCGCCCCACCCAGGCTGCGGCAGAGGCTTTTGCATATGAATGTACCTAACTGCAGCCCAGCCAGGCAGACCCGAAACTTCCAAGAGAAGGCCCAAGGCCCCGAAGCGGCTTGCATTGCTTCACAGCTGAGCCTCTTCGTGGCTCCTGCTGTGTGGCCTCAGGCAGAGGCTGAATTAGCACCTCCTTAGATCCAGGAGCCACTGGACCATCCAGATTGCAACTCCTCAGATCCATAAGGGACACACTCAGGGAGCAGACTCAGTGAGCACCAAAGCCCCACTGAAGCAAGTCTTGCCCCAGAAGGGTGTCTTCAGCACAGAAGTTCTCCCACTTTAGACACAGCTGATTCTCACAGCCAATTGGCCTGGAGGTCAATTCCTCCCAGTGATTCTACAACAACCAAGGCACCAAGAGTGCACCAAGAGTGTCCACCCCAGGTAACTGGGGAGGCTGAGCTACTGGGCCCTACAGGACACCTGGCGCGCAGGGCCACTCTATCAACACAGGGAAGCTGCCAAAATGCGGAGACAAAGAAACAGGTCACAAATGGCAGAAATGGAGGAAAGCAAACGATTGGATATAGAGTTCAAGGCCACGTTTATAAGGTTTTTCAAGAATTTTATGGAAACCGCCGATAAATTTAATGAATCCCTCAATAAGTATAGTGAGACCACGGAGGACATGAAAAAGGACCAACTAGAAATTAAGCATACACTGACTGAAATAAAGAATAATTTACAGAGATCCAGCAGCAGACAAGAGGATCCCAAGAATCAAGTCAAAGATTTGAAATTCAAAGAAACAAAAAATACCCAACCGAAAAAGAAAAAAGAAAAGAGATTCCAAAAATATGAAGATAGTGTAAGGAACCTCTGGGACAACTTCAAGCGTACCAACATCAGAATTATAGGGGTACCAGAAGGAGAGAGAGGGCAAGATATTGAAAACCTTTTTGAAGAAATAATGACAGAAAACTTCCCATACCTGGTGAAAGAAATGAACTTACAAGTCCAGGAAGCACAGAGAACCCCAAACAAAAGGAATCCAAAGAGGACCACACCAAGACACACCATAATTAAAATGCCAAGAGCAAAAGATAAAGAGAGAATCTTAAAAGCAGCAAGAGAAAGACAGTCAGTTACCTACAAGGGTGTACCCATACGACTGTCAGCTGATTTCTCAACAGAAACCATGCAGGCCAGAAGAGAGTGGCAAGAAATATTCAAAGTGATGAATAGCATGAACCTGCAACCAAGATTACTTTATCCAGCAAAGCTATCATTCAGAATAGAAGGTCAGATAAAGAGCTTCACGGATAAGAAAAAGCTAAAGGAGTTCATCACCACCAAACCAGCATTATATGAAATGCTGAAAGGTATTCTTTAAGAAGAGGAAGAAGAAAAAGGAACTCTTACCATTTGCCACAGCATGGATAGAACTGGAGAGCTGATAAATACCACATGATCTCACTCATTTGTGGAATATAATGAACAACATAAGCTGATGACTGTCGGGACTTGGAGGGAAGGTAGGGGAGGGTGGGGGTAAGGGGGAAAGATCAACCAAAGGACTTATATGCAAGCATATAGGCCTAATCAATGGACATGGACAACGGGGGGGTGAGGGCATGAGCGGGGGGGGGGGGGTAGAGGGTAACGTGGGGACAAGGACACATATGTAATATCTTAATAAAAAATATATTAAAAAAAAAATCTTTTTACAATGGAATGTATTACTTATATAATTTTTTAAGATAAGAAGTTATGTACCGTGTGGAAGAAATAACTACATTTGAAATGGAACACCAGAAACAATCTATATATATAAGGCTAAGCAACCATGCAACCGTCTGACCTGCTGGTACCTATGATGTGCACTGACCACCAGGGGCAGTTGCTCAACACAGGAGCTGCTGAGCTGTGATGACTTGGCACTGGAGGTTCTGGGGTGATACATCCCGGAATCAGAGAGGAGGGAGCCTGATTCCTCACAGGGCCACCCAATTCCACCTTCAGCCATGGGTTATGTTGTTCCTGGGGCATTGTTGGCCCCGAATCTGGTTTACTGCACACATGTGTGTTCCATATCCTGTACGACAGCAACTTTGCAGAGTGCCCTCTTGCGCTCTGAGACCCCTCAGGGGATGTTGGAGAGCCAGTTTCAGCTCGATCCCTGCAGGCCAGGCCGAGGGACCCCACCTGCCGGAGGGACCCTGATAACTCTGAAGACACCCTTTGAACCATGGGGTGCTGCTCCAGGTGCTACTGGTGGCTGGGGAGGGACTGTGGGAGGTTGGCTCCAGGGCGTGTCTGGCCCTTCTTGCCCAGTCCCGCCCTGCCAGCCACCACTCAGGACTGCCTGCATTAGTCCCTGCACCGGAGCCAGTGCTGTGAGCCAGAAGACCCCAGCGTGAGTTTTCTTCCCCTCCCCCGCTTCACTCCAAAGACACCCTTCCAGCTGCAGTGCTGCCCCAGGAATTCTAATTAATTTCCTTTCAATGTGCATGAATTTGTGCACTGGGCCACTAGTCTACTTATATAAAAACCATGGGTGGTGTTCCTCATGACCACAACTGCCTCGACCAAGCAGAAGGAAGTCAGTCCTGCAGGGGTTGTCTTGGCAACGGCTGCGCCCTCCCCCAAGTTGTTTCCCCGAGCTGTTTCCTGTAAGGGCAGGGTTTGAGGCAGGAATCTGCCCTGGGAGCGTGGAGGCATATTTTTCTAAAGCAGTGGTTGGCAAACTGTGGCTTGTGAGCCAAATGCGGCTCTTTGGCCCCTTGAGTGTGGCTCTTCCTAAGCCTTAGGAATACTCTAATTAAGTTAATAACAATGTACCTACCTATATAGTTTAAGTTTAAAAAATTTGGCTCTCAAAAGAAATTTCAATCGTTGTACTGTTGATATTTGGCTCTGTTGACTAATGAGTTTGCCGACCACGGTTCTAAAGTGTGGCCAGGGGTGAACCTGAGTGGGGGTGGCTGAAAGGCTTAGAAAAGACAGACAAGAGAATGAAAGCTGGGTCTTGGTGGGACGCTGCTTCTCTGAGAGACAGTGACCACGCCCACAGCCATGCCTTTATTTTATAGCAGATGCTACGAGGCAAAGTAAGGGCATGACCAAGATGTTTACAACATTCTCCTGGGTTTCAATCCTACTCAACTACATGCACCTGAACTCTATCAAGCCTACATTACTCAGGCACATGGGGCCACGTGTTCTGACCATAGGTTCAAGCTTACAACTACAGCTGTTGGCTATAATTGTGCTGGGAGGGCCCTGCCCTCCAAGCTGGGACTTGCACGTGGCAATGAGAGGACTGTGCCCTCTCATCAGTCCAAGGCTTGAACCTGTCCAAAACACTGTAGCGGCTCCCCACAATAAAGTTTTAGTTCTGTTTCTTTGTTACTAATGTTGTGGCCCCACTCCATAACAAAGAAACAATTTCTGGAGGATGAGGCCCAGGAATCAGGATTTTAAAAAGATTCCCAGGTGATTCTAATGTGCAGCCAAGGTTGAGAACCACTTCTATAGAAAATATTAAAAATATATCTAAACGTGCAATTCTTTGTCCAAAAAATGAGCATGTTCAAATTAAATGAAGAAAATTTGGTTATACTCGATGGAGATTTTCACACATATTTGAGTGATGATTCCATTGATTCCACAGATGATGCTGAAAAGGAAAATTTTCCCATCGAATTTCTTAATAGTATTACTCCTTCGAGAATGCCGTGTCATAAGTTAAAATTGAAAGTGGGTGCAATTATCATGCTATTGAGAAATCTCAATAGTAAATGGGGTCTTTGTAATGATAGTAGATTTGTTATCAAAAGATTATGACCTAACATTATCAAAGCTGAAGTATTAACAGGATCTTCAGAGGGAGAGGTTGTTCTGATTCCAAGAATTAATTTGTCCCCATCTGACACTGGCCTCCCATTTAAATTGATTCGACGACGGTTTCCCATGATGCCAGCATTTGTGATGACTATTAATAAATCACAAGGAAAAACTCTAGACAGAGTAGGCATATTCCTAACTGAACCCATTTTTGCACATGGTCAGTTATATGTTGCTTTATCTAGAGTTTGAAGAGCATGTTACGTTACAGTTAAAGTTCTAAATACTTCATCACAAGGGAAATTAGTCAAGCACTCTGAAAGTGTTTTCACTCTTAATGTGGTGTACAGGGAGATATCAGAATAAATTTAATCACTTTATCAGTCATTGTTTGCATCACTGTTGTTTTTATATCATGTTTTTGTTGTTTTCATATGTTTTTGTCGTTTTTATATCATGCCTTTGTTGTTGTTATATCCTTTTGTTACTGTTTATTTATTAATAAATTTATATATTATTTTCATGTACATTTTACTAATTTCCTTTCATCTCTCACACTTCTATTATAGAGAAAAGGCAAATAGCAATATTAAAATATCTCTACTAATTCCCTTTTTTAAGAAATATATTTTATTGATTTTTTACAGAGAGGAAGGGAGAGGGATAGAGAGTTAGAAACATCGATGAGAGAGAAACATCGATCATCTGCCTCCTGCACACTCCCCACTGGGGATGTGCCCGCAACCAAGGTACATGCCCTTGACTGGAATCGAACCCGGGGCCCTTGAGTCCTCAGGCCAAACCGGTTAGGGCAATTAATTGCCTTTTGATGTGCATGAATTTTGTGCACCGGGCTACTAGTTATAATTATAAAACAAAAGAAATGCAATAATCAAAAAGAAAGAAAAAGAAGAAAGCTGGGAAGAGAATACATTTAAAATGCTCATGGTACTTGCATTTAATAGTAAGATGACCTTTTTAGCTTCTGTATTTTATATTCTCTATGGCCAACATGTATTTTTCATAATTAGGAAAATTTAAAAAATAAAATGACAACCTTTTCATACATGTATTTGTTAAATTTTTTGTACATATTTTATGACACATGTTCCAATGTGGGTCTTTACTCATGAGCAAATGGCAAATTTCAGAATCTGAATTATAAACTACCGTCAGAAAAAAACCTATATGAAAAAAAATAGGCCTCACAACCTCGGCCATTGATGCATACTTGGTTTAATTTCTTTTTCAAAGTTATTTAGAAAAAAAATTTAGTTATGTACAGGGTTGCTTTGCAAAAACTAGAAGTAATGACCAGAAAGATGCTGTTCGACTATTTTGTCTGAAACCAAACACTTGGTAAGTATTTTCAAAAGAAAAACTTCAAAATCTGACTTACTTTCCCTGTTGTTCCTTTTCTCATCTCCACTTGAATATCCTTGAGATACCACAAACAAAACAGGCCCCAAATCCAATCCAATATCTTAGCTGCTCCACATTCCCAGATTTCTTCTCTTCCCACCTTCCTCTAAAATTAAAACCAGAGTTTGATTCTTTCCAGAAAAAAAAGTCAGATCTGGAAAGGATTTCACTTCCTCCAGGAGGGTTTCGAGGCCAGGAGGGTCACATTCTCAAAACGAAGTGAAACATCAACTGCCAGGCAGAAGGAGGAAGCTCTCAAGATCAGAGTACGTTAGATTCCACAGATAAGTGAGGTCACATGATATTTGTCTTTCTCTGAGGGCTTATTTCACTTAGCGTAATATTCTACTGACCAACAAAATAGGTCCAGAGGCACAGAGGCAAGGAAAAGACTGACAAATCTCAGAGGGGCAGGGAGGGGGATTGGAAGAGATTAATTAAAGAATTTATATACTTATATGCATAGCCCATGGACACAGACAATAGTGTGGTGAAGACGTGAAGTGGGGTAGGGGCTGGATAGAGGGGGGCAAAGGGTGGCAGAAATGGGGACATCTGTAATACTGTCAACAATTAAAAAGAAAAATATTGCCTGGCTGGCATGGCTCAGTGGTTGAGCATTGACCTATGAGCCAGAAGGTCACAGTTTGATTCTGGTCAGGGCATATGCTCAGATTTCAGACTCAATCCCCAGTGGGAGGCGTGCAGGAGGCAGCTGATCAATGATTCTCTCTCATCATTGATGTTTCTCTCTCTCCCTCTCTGAAATATATATCCTATCTAATAATAGACAAACATGGTAATTAACTGTACCTCCGACACGCTTCCCATCGGCTAATCAGGGTGATATGCAAATTAACTGCCAACCAAGATGGCGGCCGGCAGCCAGGCAGCTGAAGCGAACAGGAGGCTTGCTTGCTCCAGTGAAGGAGGAAGCCAAGGTTCCCCGCCTGCACTGCCGGCCTCTGAGCTTGCACTCTAAGCAACTATGTTGCAATTATAGAAGTTAAACAAAACCCAGAAACCTGCTTTCGGCTAGCTGGGCTTCAGCCAACAGGATCGCAACAGTGTTTCAATTATAGAACTAACACAGATACCTGCTTTCAGCAGCCGAGGTCTCAGAGCTGCAGCTGGGCCTCAGAGCTAAAGCCAGCTCTCAGCTCCAGTGACAGCCATAGAAGGTAAATAAATCCCAGAATAAAAAAAGAAAAAAGAAAAAAAGGAGAAGTTGGGAGTTTCAGTCGCTCGCCAGCCTGAAAACGGCCCTCAGCCCCTCACCCAGACTGGCCAGGCACCCCAGGGGGGACCCCCACCCTGAGGAGGGTGTGACCAGCTGCAAACAGCCATCATCCCCTCATCCAGGCTGGCCAGGCACCCCAGTGGGGACCCCCACCCTGAAGCAACAAGATGGCGGCTAATTTGCATACTGAAGGCAGCGGCAGAGGGCAAGGCTGTCCATGGTCCGGGACCCAGATCTGTGACCTGGCGGGTGGAGGGCAGTGCTTGAGGCTGTCCGCGGTCTGGGACCCGGATCCATGACCTGGCGGGTGGGGGCAGCGCTTGAGGCTGTCCACGGGACCAAGACACGGATCTGTGACCCTGCCAGGTGGGGGGGCAGCGCTTGAGGCTGTCCGCGGTCCCAGGACCCGGATCCATGACCCTGGCGAGCAGGGGGCAGCGCTTGAGGCTGTCCACGGGACCAAGACACGGATCTGTGACCCTGCCAGGCGGGGGGCAGTGCTTGAGGCTGTCCGTGGTCCTGGGACCCGGATCTGTGACCCTTCCTGGTGGGGCGGCAGCTCTCACAGGGGCGGATCGGCCAGGGTTGGGCAGGGCAGGATGCCTGGCTTCCACCCAGCCCCAGTCACTCTGGGCAGGTGAGCAGCACAGAGAGCCTCTGGACAGGGGAGGCAGGCTGGCGGAGGGCGGCCTGTAATCCCCACATGGCGGTGGTGACAGCTGTGAGCGCGCCAAGCGGAGCCTGCAGGCTGAGCTGAAGTAGCGCCTGCAGGCCATCAGCACCCAGGAGTGGCTGCGCAAGATCCGCCTCCTGGCCCAGAAGGTGCAGGATCGCAGGGACAGCCAGACTGACGTCCTCCTGGCTGCACCACGGGGGTTTGCGGATCTGCAAAGCCAGAGGCCTCCGGTGTGCACATCCCCGCCCCTCCCTCTCCCCCCCCCCCCCCCCCCCGCGTGCGAACATCCCCCAGCACACTGTCACCCTCCCGCGCCTGCAACAGTTGCAAACCAAGGTATGCACAAGTCCCCCCTGCCTCTCCACTGCACTTCCATCAACCCAGCATGCCTAACACCCCCACAGGATGTGCACACATCCCCTCTGATGCACTCACGTCCTTTGGAGAGTGTCTGGGTGTTCTGGGTGCTGAGGGTGGGCGCCTGTGAGATGACAGTGAGAGGGCGGAGTGGTGATGCCCTGTTCCCATGGAGGCCAGTGCAGCTATGAGATCACCTCTAGGGGGTTAATGCAGGTGCTGAGGCAGGAGCAGGTGCAGACAGACACACCTGGTGGGCGCGGGCGGCCCTCGCTGAGGTGCCTTCAGTCAACGTTCAAGATCAAGAACCCAGAGGTGGAGAGGAATTCCGTCCTCTCAGTGAAACAGTGAGATAGTCGGGGTGACTGTAGAGGAGGAATGTGCACTTTGGGTGCCAGCACCCATGAGCGAAGGCTGCCCTGACTGAGCCTCGCTTGCTTGGGGCCTAGCGCTCTCCTGCCAGGCAGCGGGTGACAGGACGTGTTTTCCAAATTAATGAGAGAAAACGTTGATTCTCCTGCTGCCCACGAAGGTAGAAAATGAAGTGGGGAGACATGTGGGGAGTGAGGGAGGTTCTCTGTCTGGGAGTTCCAAATCTGCTGTTGGTTTCTTTCACCGCTGACTAGAGATATACAGGATATCCCCCCAGAATGTATAGACACTTTGAATACCTACTAATTCCAATGGTTTTAAGCATAAGAAAGAAACAACAATGGAGCTGTTATCTGTTAAAAGTGTGGGCACAAACAGGTAGTTGGACATTCCCTGAGTGGTCTCAGATTGGAGAGGTTGAAGGCCAGACTGAGGGGCCCCTCCCCCCACCCCACCCCAGTGCACGAATTTCGTGTACCGGGCTCCTAATTATATATATATATATATATATATATATATATATATATATATATATATATATATTAAGTAAATAAATAAAAAGGGGAGGGGGAAAAAAAGAAGAACAGTGTAGCAGCAATAGCCCCCTACAGCAGAGGAGAAAGAGATTAGTAGCCACAATGAGTGTAAACTTTGGGAAGAGAGAGAGAGCTGTTTAAAGGGGATTTATAGCAGTGATGGCGAACCTATGACATGCGTGTCAGAGGTGACACGTGAACTCATTTTTTTGGTTGATTTTTCTTTGTTAAATGGCATTTAAATATATAAAATAAATATCAAAAATATAAGTCTTTGTTTTACTCTGGTTGCAAATATCAAAAAATTTCTATATGTGACATGGCACCAGAGTTAAGTTAGGGTTTTTCAAAATACTGACATGCCGAGCTCAAAAGGTTCGCCATCACTGATTTATAGGAAAGTTTGCCTGGTAATGAATGTGCTGCACCCACCAACCCCATCCTCAGCACAGCACTCCACCCTTATTCCTAAGCACTCTAACAAGCAGTACTAGTATGCAGACAGACTGCCAATTTGAGATCTGACTCCTCCATTTACTGACTAGATGGCTTTAGGCAAGTCAGTGTACCTCTCTGTTCATTGATTTTTCTCATCTGTAAAAATGCTGAAATGGTCATGCGTACTTTACAGGAGTTGTGAGGATTAACTGAATTAATTCTGCTCCATAATTGAAACAAAGCCTGACTATGTTCTCAGAGCTACACAGCTATCTATGTGTGAGTTAGCTATTATTTTTCTGGGCCTTCATAATCCAATTGATGCTGTTTGAATGTTACTTGAGCAGATTGTGGCTCAAAAATAATCTTGTAGAATTTGAGATACTTCTTTGGTTGTCATCATTATTTGCCCTGTCACCTAATCACTCCTTTCTCCCAGCGTTAAGCAATCACTAAGTTCTGTTGCTTCATGCTCCTCAGTATTTCTCAAATCCATTCATTTCTCTCAGTGCTTTAGTTGATTCATTGACTTTCTTGCTTAGATGGCTGGAATAGCCACCAACCGGTTCTTCCTTGCCCTTGAGATCTTTTAGCCCTGATATTCTTCCAAATGGTGCCAGATTCTCTAAAATCTTCAGCCTAAACAGCCACTCTATTTCCAGTTCACCTACGTCATCATAGCTAGTCCATACCTTGCACTGGCATGACTCCAGGCCTTTCCATGTGTTCTCTCCTTTCTCTGGATTGATCTGCCTGTTATTCTTTAACGAATGAGTGGCTATTTAGCTTTAAAGACACTAATAAAAAATTTCCTCTTCAGTAAAATCTCTCTCAGCAACCCCAGGCAAAGCTAGTCATTTCCTCCTCTCTGTTTCCATTTTATTTTTTATTTTATTTTTAAATATATTTTATTGATTTTTTACAGAAAGGAAGGGAGAGAGAGAATTAGAAACATCGATGAAACATCGATCAGCTGCCTCCTGCACATCTCCTACTGGGGATATGCCTGCAACCCAGGTACATGCCCTTGACCGGAATCGAACCTGGGACCTTTCAGTCCGCAGGCTGACGCTCTATCCACTGAGCCAAACCGGTCTCGGCTCTGTTTCCATTTTAATTGGTACATAGCTCCACCTTTGTACTTAACATGTTGTGCTGGAATTATATGTTTAAGGATCTGGCTTTCTCAATCAACTGTAATCTACTCAATGACAGATCCTTAAACATATAATTCTTTGTTAACCCACATGTCTGGCACTTCAAAGATGTTTAATAGCAGTGTGGTGAGTGAATAAAGTAATAAATGAATGGATTAATGTAACACCTCAGGTGACATCTACATTGGTAGGAAAGTAAGTGCAGTAAAGGAGAGGCAGATAGTACACGGAGTCCACCATGGTGGCTGTGTGACTTTGGGCAAATTTCTCACTCACTCTGTGCCTTAGTTTCCTCATCTACAAAATGGTAAAAAATAATACCTTTATCATTGTATTAAGATTAGTTAATAAATGTAAGTTGCTTAGAAGAGTGGATGGTATATAGAAAGTACTCTTGATGTATTAGTTATTGTTGTTACTGTTCATGGAGAGAGAATTACTGTAAACTCCATGAGAGATAGGGACTATGTGTTTTTTAAAAATACATTTTTTATTGATTTCAGAGAGCAAGGGAGAGGCAGCTAGAGATAGAAACACCAATGATGAGAGAGAATCATTGCTTGGCTGCCTTCTGCACGTCCCCATCTGGGGATTGAGCCCACAGCCCTTCATGTGCCCTGACCAGGAACTGAACCTTGACTGCCTGGCTCATAGGTTGATGCTCAACTACTGAGCCATGTGGGCTGAGCTACTTGCTGCTTTTTAGTCACTTTCATCCAGTTCAAAATAATTTTTATGTCAAAAGGCATATTTTGGGGGAGACATATTTTGGTTTCCTTCAATTTACTATCCAAAAAGGCCTTGGGAGAGAGTAAAATGATTAGGAAATATTATTTTATCTCAGTCCACTAGTTTGAACTTCAAACTATAAAAAGAAAACAGAGGGAAAGTATGTAACCAGACTGTAAGTTCCATGAGGATATTGTCAAAGTATAATTTTCGAAAAGCTAAAAGTATGATTCTCATATAAATATATAATGATTCTCATCGATGTTTCTCTCTCTCACTCTCCCTTCCTCTCTGAAATAAATAAAAATATATATTAAAAAATATATATTTAAAAAAGATCTTTTTTAAAAAAATTGAGTACAGTATGTAAATATGAAAATCATATCTTGCAAATACAATCTAACTACAACCCTAGGTTCAATTCTATAAACATGTATTTTAAATTATTCAATCATACTGCTAAATCAACTTTAAATATATATTTTAAATAGACTATTTTTGTAGAGCAGAGTTTGGTGTACCTACCACAAAACTGAGTGGAAGGCACAGAGATTTCTCATATACCCCCTTTAGCTCAAAGTTTCTCTTGAACTTGAAGCTAAAATTGCCTTTAGCTCAGAGTAATCTGCATACCACTGAGATACCTCTGGGGTGGCTTGTTCTGAACCCTCACGTGAACAATAGTGATTATCTATTTATCTATATTGACATGAAAAGCTACTCTCTCTCCATGTATATAATATTATTTGAATGAGTAAACAGACACTTATCGAACAAATAATGAGAGAGAGTTTCAATTGAGGACAAAGAAGAGACATTTTGTGAGCAGGCAATAATGTCAGAGACAAGCAAGCCCAGAACAAGGTAGTGTTCTAGGCAAAGGCATGAACTAATAAAAATGTCTAACATTTATGAGGTTATCTAAAGCTAAGAACCACTCAAGATACTTTGCACATGTTAGTTTATTTAACCCTCCCCTAAAGCATGATTTCAAAATACTACCGTCTCCATCTATATGAGGGAATTGGGCAAAGGAAGGTTGGGAAACTGGCCCAAGGTCACAGTTTATAAATGGTTGGGTGTCTCTAGAGTCATGTTCTCATCCACCACTATACAGTATTACACAGCCTCTCAGAAGAGGCAAGTACGAGGCCACTGAATTCACACTTTACCTACTTCACAATATTGCCTAGAGTCAATCCTACCTACAGCCTTGGTGTCTTCCTTATAGGAAGTGCCAAAGAAATTTGGCAAAGCTTGGCTACAAGTTTATGTCCATGATAGAATCTCGAGCTTTATTGCCTGCTTTTAGGAGTTATGATTGCATATTGTGTGAAGAGGTAGACTGAGAGCTTGCCTGCAATGCTAGAAATTTGGCTTATAATCACAGATTCTGTGGTCTTGGGCAAGTCTCTTTACCTCTCAGAGTTTGCATTTAATTTTCTGAAAAATGTAGGGGAAGAGGAGGAAATGAATTCAACTGTGGGAGAGGAACAAACTTACCTCTACCCTCAAGGTTCTTCTGGCTGGTCTAATAACCAAATAGACATAAGACAGATTAACATGAGAAAATAACCAAATTTAATACATACATATATGTATGGGAACCCCACATACATGAGAGAGTCAGAGATCCTTCCACATGCATGAGAGATTCAGAGATAGAAAGGAACATGATTATGTAAGACATTCTGAGCTACAGATGAGATGGTAGTTTCAAAGGATAATTGCAGAATGTTAAGAAAAACAGACATTTAGCAAATCAAAGTTTGTCCTGCCCTATAGATAGGTCAAATGAGGTTTTCTGATAATTTCTTTTTATGGGCAAGGTTCCTAATTCAAGTTCTTCTAGGTCAGTGGTTGGCAAACTAATTAGTCAACAGAGCCAAATATCAACAGTACAACGATTGAAATTTCTTTTGAGAGCCAAATTTTTTAAACTTAAACTATATAGGTAGGTACATTGTTATTAACTTAATTAGAGTACTCCTAAGGCTTAGGAAGAGCCACACTCAAGGGGCCAAAGAGCCGCATGTGGCTCGTGAGCCGCAATTTGCTGACCACGGTTCTAGGTAGTTAAAGGGAGAGTCAGAAGTTTCCCTTGAGCTTGAAGCTAAAATTGCCTTTAGCTCTAAGTAATTTGCATACCACTGAGATACCTCTGGGATGGCTTGTTCTGAACCTCCACAAAACGTACCTCTTAGCTCTAAAACTCTTTGATCATATTAACGTCTGAACAGACAAAGAGACACCTGGGCCTTTCCTCTCCTAAGCTGTAAGTTCAATCAGTGAGTTAAGAAGGAAGACATGCAAGGTTCCCTGTTAGCAAACCCTGCTCTGCTACGATTCTTATCTACAGTAAACATGCAGTACTGTATATTTTGCCATCCCACAGGCCCCATTGGGAAATCAAGCCTCCTTCTGAAATAAACTTTCTACATCAGCCACTTAAAAACAGAAAGTAAATTCACCTAATTTCAATGTAGCCAGCTAACACTGCAGAATGGGCAATTTCTATTTTGTTTTCCCAAACCTCATCGAAGCTCTTTCTAGTAGGCTAGTCTTAGGCAAATTTACCTCTCAGGTTTAATCTATAGTCTGTTCTTACTGCTCACTTTCTCGCATTTTAATCCTTCAGAGTGATGTGTTCTTTCCTTGCATTTCCTCTAAACACAGCAGGCCCCCAATGGATGATACTATCTAATCCAGCGGTTCTCAACCTGTGGATCACGACCCCGCTGGGGGGTCGAACGACCCTTTCACAGGGGTCGGGTCGCCTAAGACCATCATAAAACACAAATATAATTACATACTGTTTTTGTGGTTAATCACTATGCTTTAATCATGTTCAATTTGTAACAATGAAATTGGGGGTCACCACAACATGAGGAACTGTATTAGGGATTGTGGCATTAGGAAGGTTGAGAACCACTGATCTAATCTCTACCCAGTAAAACATGAAATAACCTTTGATTTCTTTCCATTTACTCTAGCTGCAATCTATGTTCTTTCCTGGTGCATGAAGTAGTCAGAAATTCATTTCACTTGTGGAACACATCAAAACAGAGAACCAATTTTTGTTCAAGTAATTTAAAGTCTTCAAAACAGGCAGGAGTAGGAACATCTTAATATTGATAAACTATGAACAGAGAGGTAGTGTGGTTAAGGAGATATGCTTTGAAGACCAGTCTTGGGTTTAAATCCCTTCTATTACACTAATAACTCTGTGGCCTGGGGCAAGCCATGAACCTCTCTGTGCCTCAAAATTTTATCATCTGTAAAAGAGGAATAATAGTGCTTACATTAAAGAGCCATTGTATGGACCTATGTAAGGTTTCTGTAAAAGTTGACATCTAGCCCTAGCTGATTTGGCTCAGTGGGTAGAATGTCGGCCCGAGGAATGAAGGGTCCTGGATTCAATTTTAGTCAAGGGCACGTACCTTGGTTGCAGGTTCCCCGGCCCTAGTCGGGGTGTGTGCAGGAGGTAACCAATCGATGTGTCTCTCCCACATCGATGTTTCTCTCTGTCTCTCCCTCTCCCTTCCACTCTCTCTAAAAATCAATAGAAAAAATATCCTCAGGTGAGCATTAACCAAAACCAAACCAAAACAAACAAAACGAAACAAAAAATACACACCAAGTTGACATCTAACAGATGTGAATGGTAGGCAAACTAAGAGATTTATGGGGGCAGATACTTTACATGTAAAGTATTGATGAGTTCAGTTTTCCATTTTTTTTCTTGAGAGGTAAGTAGTACAGTCGTTAAGAAGATATATTCTGGAGCCATATTGCAAGGATTCAAGTCCCAGAGTCATCAAACAAGTTACTTAATCTCTCTGTGCCTCATCTGTAAAATGGGGATGATAATTAATAACCCTATCTTTTTAAAAAAATTTTATTTATTTATTTTTAAATATATTTTACTGCTTTTTTTACAGAGAGGAAGGGAGAGGGATAGAGAGTTAGAAACATCGATAAGAGAGAAACATCGATCAGCTGCCTCCTGCACACCCCCCACTGGGGATGTGCCTGCAACCAAGGTACATGCTCTTGACCGGAATCGAACCTGGGACCCTTCAGTCCACAGGCCGATGCTCTATCCACTGAGCCAAACTGGTTAGGGCTTTAATAGCCCTATCTTATAGGGTTGTTAAGATGAACTGAGTTAGCCCTGGCCCTGTAACTCAGTTGGTTAGAGCATCCTCCTGATATGCCAACATTGCAGGTTCTATCCCCAGTCGGGGCACATACAAGAGTCAACCAATAATGCATCAATAAGAGGAACAACAGATCTCTCTCTCTCTCTCTCTCTCTCTCTCTCTTTCTCTCTCTCTCAAATCAATTAAAAAATTTTTTTTTACAAAGATTAACTCAGTTAATATATGTAAAGCATTTATAATGGTATCTGGTCACCAGAATAAGCATTTGTACAGGTTAGGGTGATGGTTAATTTTATGTTGACCAAGCTACCCAGATATTTGGTCAAATATCAGTCCAGATGTCTCTGTGAAGGTATTTTTAGATAAGATCAACATTTAAATCAGCACACTTTGAGTAAAGCACATTTCCTCCATAATGTGGGTGGGCTTCATTCAATCAGTTAAAAGCCTTCAGAGAAAAAGACTGACATCCCCCAAGAAAGAAGGAATTCTGCCCCCAGGCTCCCTTGGGACCTGAGCTACAACATCATCTCTCCCCTGACCTCCAGCCTGCTACTGTGCTGCAGGGCCTCTGTGCTTGTCCTTCCCTCTGCCAGAATGCTTTTCCTCCTAAAACAAGCAAGGTCTGTTCCCCGTTCCCTCCCTTCAGATTTGGATTTGCCAGCTTCCACATCTTGTGAGCCAGTCCCTTACATACTTATCTCTCCTTCTCTCTGTCTCCCCACATGCACAGACCCTCTCTGGAGAACCCTAACACAGTTAACCATGATTATTTTTATTTGTAGCACAAAGTGATGTTCTATCCTACTTCTTTAATAAGAGCACAGTCAATCGATTCCATTTTAGTCCTCCCAATTCTGAAGCTTTAAGACAGCTGAGAGGAGAAACATTAAAGTTGGTTTTGAAAAGAGGCGAGGAAGCAAGAAGCTCAGGGCAGGTTCAGGAAATGCGGAGGGTGGCTGGAATGAGGGTATGTTTAGGGAAGTAGTGGTTATACGGTTGGTAAAGGACAGGAGCAGCCCGTGGAAAGTTTGACTGTCAACCTTAGAAGTTAAGGATTTTTTTTCTTTTTTGCACTGTTGGAAATGGGGAGCTGCAAAGCTTTGTGAAACGATGCTAAGTATCATTGGAGAATCGAATTAGTTAGAAGGAGGGAGAAAGCAGGGAAAGAGAGAGCAGGCAGAAAACATCATGCAGCCTTGTAGTGTGCAGTTGTGCACAGTTCATAACCAAAGGGCCCCACCCATCTGTTTCCTTATTGTTTTCACTGGCTCACATTTCAGGTCACATGGCGGCCCCTCATGTGGGTAGGCTGACATCCCCCTCTCTGTCCCCTTTCCTTTTGACTTTGTTGTAGCTCTGCCCTCCTCCCCGGTTCCAGCTTCTGGTCTCTTCCCAACGATATACACAAAGGTGGGGTGGGGATAGGGAACACCTGTTGTTGCCCTTGGTGACCTGGGGAAATCTTGTGACCTGGAGGTCAGGGGAGAGATGATGTTGTAGCTCAGGTCCCACGGTAGCCTGGGGGCAGAATTCCTTCTTTCTTGGGGGTTCAGTCTTGGAGGAGGACTGTGGATTCTGTGTTCTTTATATGAAAGCATCTGCAACAAAACCTACCTCTCATTTTGCATAACCATTATGTGCTATTAGTTTACTTAAATTTTAAAAACCTTTCCTGGAGTAATTTTGTATGTAAAATCCAGATCACCCAAAGCCAAAGTAATTTTTAACAGGTAAATGCTAACCCTGTTTTTAAAGTCTATATTTAACACTGCCCAGGGCTGGAGGGAGGAACCCAGTTGGGTACTTTCCCAGAGTATGTTAATGAACTCAAGAAAGAATACTCTCTTTTCTGCCATTGGAAGAGAAACTGACCAATAGAAAAGCAATTCAGCACCTACGCCCACACTGTGTACAGAATAGGAAGGTGTGTCTGTACATGCCAATAACTCATGCTTTTAGCTGCCTGACAGTGACAAATGTGCCATTCGTCATCTCTTACATGTTACCATGATATTCTGAACTTCAATTCACATGAGACTCAGAATAAAGGGAATGAGTTTTGAAAATTAGATATAATTTCCAACAGTTTAAAAGCATACACACTTCTGAAATTACAGATATCAAAGCAATGGCAGTTTTTCACACTGAGTGCATTTTTTTTCTGGTGTTTATCCACTTGTATAAAACTAGTTATTTGTATATTCACTTCATTCTGCTGAAAAGAAAAGCACTGCATATTCCTTATGAAGATGTCAGGGGAATTTTTGGCTTATTCTTGCTGCAGCTAGCAGTACATTAGCAGATATTACTTGGCATAAACACTGAGTTTTAGATTGATTCTTTTTTTCTTTATTGATTAAGGTATTATATATGTGTCCTTATCCCCCTAGATTGATTCTTGAAGGTATAATCTTCACCATGTCAAACTCTACCATCTCCCACAGCTGAAAGGGCACAATGTGTTCACATGTTGCTTTAGAGGTTTTTATTATGATCAAGAGTTTTTATTATTATTTTTCAAACTGGCTATTTATAGGCTCCACCAAATGCACTGTAAAACATTTAAAGAATAATGATACTGTTCATTTTTATGGGACACTTACATTCTCTGCCTAATTTAATTCTTGCAGCAATTACATAGTCAGTCAGGGAAAGTGATATGTGGTGCTATTTTACAGGGGCACAGCAAAGTTAGCTACTTGTCTGAGGCCACACATTGGCCAAAAGCAATGTTGGAGTCCAGGTTCCAGGCTTAAACAAGGTATATTTTTCCATATAATTACAAGACACTTCTCAAGAGTTAGAAACTTGTTTTTGTTTTTTCCTCTCATTCTTTCCAGGTAGCCTTATATATTCAGTGACTGAAAAATCCCTAACTTAGAAGAGAGACAGACAGAGAAACAAAGGGGAAGAGGCTCCTAGACTCCTAGGATAATACTTAGAGAACATCATATTCTTCTAAGTATAGCATTTATCATATTTAGGTATATGCACACTGTCTCCTCTGCCCCCTCTCAATTTGCATGCAAGCAGAAACCAGTTATATTTTTTATTCAGTGCTGTAAGCACAGAGCCTACCTACATAGTACCTGATATACAATAGGAATTTCATGAAAAGTTATTGAAAAAATTGAATGAAAAGTTCTCTTTGACTAAAGTTGTCCCAAGAACAACTTAACTAAATAATTTTAAGTTGGAGCTGCTCTCTGTATAGTTATGATAGGCTAGGTTAAGTTAGCTCAAGATGCAGTAACAAACAATATCAGTGACTTAAAACAACAAAGATCTGTTTCTCGCTCATACTATGTCCATCATGGATTGCAGCAGGATTCTGCTCTTCATAGTCACTCAAAGACCCATAGTGAAGAAGCAGCCATGATCTGGAACATTGGTGGCTGCAATGGCAGATGGAAGTGACCCTGGAAGGTCTTGCAGGGGAATCGCGAATGCTCCAACTAAGAAACCCTGTCAGCTCCACTCACAATTCATTGACCCCCAACCCCTCACAGGTGCCTTGCCTCCGCACAGCACCACCCACAAGGGGGCAGGAAACTGCCTGGGTGGTGGAGAGCAGGGAATATTTGGCAAATGGTATTAATGTTTATCATATTTCATCTCCTCAGTTTTGAACTTTTGTTATTTACGTAAGGAAATGCAATTTTGTTTAAAACTTTTCCTGTAATATGCCTATCTATACACGTATAAGCCTAAGCAACCAGCTGACCGGCTGACTGGCCGACCGGCCGGCAGCTATGACATGCACTGACCACCAGGGGGCAGACACTCAATGCAGGAGTGGAAACCACAGGCATGGAAACATGGAACAGACTGATGAATCTCAGAGGGAAGTGGGGAGAGAGGAGGGTGGGAAGAGATTAACCAGATATCTTATATGCATACTAGAGGCTTGGTGCATGGATTTGTGCACCGGTGGGGTCCCTCTGCCTGGTCTGCGGGGATCGGGCTGAAACCTGCTCTCTGACATCCCCTGAGGGGTCCCGGATTACGAGAGGGCACAGGCCAGGCCCAGGGACCCCCACCAGTGCATGAATCTGTGCACTGGGCCTCTAGTCCTATATAATAAAAGCTTAGGTGGCGTCACGTGGTGTCATCACAAGATGGAAACCACAAAATTGCCAGCAGGGGAGGGCAGTTGGGGGACAACCAGGTTTGCAGGAGAGGGCAGTTGGGGGTGGGGGCAGGCCAGCAGGGAAGGGCAGTTAGGGACAACCAGGCCTGCAGGGGAGGGCACTTGGGGGCAATCAGGCAGGCAGGCAGGTGAGCAGTTAGGAGCCAGCAGTCCTGTATTATGAGAGAGATGTCTGTTGCCGGTTTAGGCCCGATCAGGATTGGGCCTAACCTGGCAGTTGGACATCCCCCAAGGGGTCCCAGATTGGAGAGGTTGCAGGCCAGGTTGAGGGACACCTTCTCCTCCCCCCCCCCCACCTCCCCCCTGCCGCATGAATTTCTTGCACTGGGCCTCTAGTATAAATATAATTTTCCTCATAACAGCCCTATATGAGAATGATTCATAGTGATATTAAATACTTGAATAAGGTCAAATAGAGAAAGTCAGTGATGGAAATAGAAAGATAATTTAAATCTCTGTACCACTGGTATTGGACGAAGCCATTTATTCCATATTTGGGGAAGTAAATTACACATGGCAGTGATATTAGGCAAAGTGTGGAGGAGGGATCTCTTCCCTACTGGGTGCTACTGGGGGTGGACTTCTTACAATATCCTGAGAAAAGGAATTTTCTCATACTTGCATGGGAAAATGAGTGATTTTTATTTGTGTGGAATTAAATCCTTGTGCTTCTGAAGTCCCGGTTCCCTTAGTCCAGTAATAGAAGTGTAACTGGGGTTTCAGTAGAAGCAAAGCCAGTGTCCAGAGTTTCTTTTCCATGTTAGAGACAGGTCCAGTACAGTATCAAGCCAGTTGTAGTCCATTAGTCCATTGTGTGCATGCGTGTGTGTGTGTGTGTGTGTGTGTGTGTGTGTGTGTGTTGGGGGGCGGGGGTTTCATCTGAATAGCCATGGGCCAAGAAAGCCAAGCATGAGCCATGAGCCATGGGTATCAAGGGGAATCAAGTGAGCAAACTCTGTTCAGGGGATTATATATCCCATTCTGGCCAATGACCTTTGGTTCCCAGGTGTGACTGACAACAAGCACCTTCTCTGGTCTTCCCAACTTTACTAGGAATGAATCTATCTTTCCTTTGTCCAGTCTCCTTCCCCCAGTGTCTTGCAGGGAACATGCTTATAATGTCTGGCCTTCCCTTTGCTCCTTTTCTGTTATTAATGATTAGCTAATTACAATGGTATCAGGAACAAAACAACAATTACATTTTAAGACAAAGTCGTTCTGGAAGTTTTCATTGGGTCCAAGGACAAGATTTAGCAATTCTTTGTGATTGTGTTTTGGCAATTATTCTGGTGATACAGAGAAGGGACATCTGGACTAGATATTCTGACTAGAAAAGTCTGAACTGTGGAAAAATACATCTTAGTGTCTTTGGCCTATATTTTTGGCATGAGGCCAAATGTAGCTCACAGATATTTACCTGGGAAAATTGCTGATTCTAATGTAGGAGAAGAAAAATATTTTCCTGCCACCCTCCTGGGTCTTCTGGCTGGGACCCTGGAAATTAAACTGATAAAAGGCAAATTTAAAAGAGGAAATAAAAGATTCTAATTATGTAAGTAGGCATAGATATTTTATAAAAAACAATCAAAAAAAACTCCAGGAGGCCAGATAGTTGAGGTTAATATATTATCTTAGACTAAATGAAGGAATAAGAATTTGGGGCTTCTGGGTGGGGAAGACAAGTTATGGGAAGGTGAAGGGAAGAAACGTATGGTAGATTAGGGTTGTCTTGTGTGTGTGTGTGTTTTAAATTAACTTATTTATTGATTTTATTTTTTTTTTTATTTTTTATTTTTTTTAAATATATTTTATTGATTTTTTACAGAGAGGAAGGGAGAGAGATAGAGAGTCAGAAACATCGATGAGAGAGAAACATCGATCAGCTGCCTCCTGCACATCTCCTACTGGGGATGTGCCCGCAACCCAGGTACATGCCCTTGACCGGAATCGAACCCGGGACCTCTCAGTCCGCAGGCCGACGCTCTATCCACTGAGCCAAACCGGCCTCGGCAGCTTATTTATTGATTTTAGAGAGGGAGGGAGGGGTGGAGAGAGAGAGAGAGAGAGAGAGAGAGAGAGAGAATTTGTTCATGCATCCATTGGTTGATTCTTGTATGTGCCCAGACCAGGGAGGGAATCCACAGCTTTAGCATATCAGGGTGATGCTCTGACCCACTGAGCTACTGGGCCAGGGCAAGGTTTGTCTTGTTATGCAGATCAGAGTTTCTCAGGTGATAAAAGTTATCTCAAAATAATTGATTATTCATTAGTGAATATTAATAAAATTATCAATTCATTATTACACACTATATGGCTCCCACAAGTATCCTATCTAATAATAGACAAACAGGGTAATTGACCGTACCTTCGCTACACTTCCCATTGACTAATCAGCGAGATATGCAAATTAACTGCCAACAAAGATGGCGGTTAATTTGCATATGTAGGCAGGAGGTGGCGGAGTGAAGACTGAAGGCGGCTCTGGCTGGAGCAGGGAAGGCTTTGAAGGCTGCTCTGGCCGGAATGAAGGCCTGGGTCCCCGGTGCCGAAGGAAAACCGGTGTAGGCAGCCAGGGGAAGGGAAGGCCTCTAGTTAGTAACTAATTAGGAAAGTGGGTAGTGTTAGCTTATATTAAACAATAGACTGGGGTGACTTTAATGCCTTAGAAGCTCACTTAAACAAACCAAAACTTACTGCCTCAAGGGAGAGTAGTAGAAATCTAAGGACAACCAATCACAAATGGCCAACTACATTTTCCCAAATAAGATGAAGAAGAAAGAAAAGCTAAGAGTGCTTATAGTAAAAAGTACTTTCTTGAGAAGAATCAGTCCTGCATTCTTAGTCTTAGGATTGGTTCAGGATGGTTATCAGTCAGATGCTCAGTGGTCTGGATAATGGATGTAAGGTGGTCTGGATAAATGAGTCCTTTAAGGGGATTATCTGGAGGTCTGGTATATGTCCAGGTATTGATACACAATGAATTGTTATGTCCTAACTGGTTTGGCTCAGTGGATAGAGCATTGGCCTGTGGACTGAAGGGTGCTGAGCTTGATTCTGGTCAAGGGCACATGCCTGGGTTGCGGGCTCCATCCCATAGGCCCGGCATGCAGGAGGCAACTGATCAATGACTCTCTCATCATTGATGTTTCTCTTTCTCTCTCTCCCTTCCTCTCTGAAATCAATAAAAATATATTTAAAAAAAAGAAGAGTTGTTATATATCTAAGCATTAACACAAGACTAGAAAATTCAAAAGTTTGTTTCCAGGCTAGTTAAAACAAGACTATAATCATTTCCTCATGCCTCAAGCTACTTCATTTTAGTAATTTAGCAGCTTGACAACAGTGACTCCATTTTATGTTTTCACTCTGTTCTTCAAAGGTAACTACTTAGGCCATAGCCAATCAGATAACTTCTTTGCTTTGCTTTTGCATCTTTATAAAGCCTTCCTTCTGGCTCCTGTTGGTGCAGTGCTCCTAACCACCTTTGGCTTACTGCTGCCCAATTCCAATTGATTTCTGCTCAGATAAACTCTTAAAATGTTTAATATGCTAATTTAAACAATTTCATTTTGGTAGTTCATTAGCCTAAATCTCAAGTGGCTTACTCAAGACTCAAATGTCCCTACTTTATATTTACAAGCCCCTATGCCATGCACCTACCCAAAGCTTTATGCCCTATTGTGGGTATAATTTCCTGATAGTCACTATTATCAAATAGTTCAATTCTTTGAAGTATAAAGTGAAATAGAAAACAGCTCAAGTTAAGTAAGGCCTGGAGTATTGTGTTTACTTATATCTTTTGGACATTATGTGATCTCTCATGCTGAGCAGATGTACATTTGTACTACATTTAGCCTTCCTTCAGAGATTCAAAGAGCAGAAGTATGTTATTCAAAAGAAGTAAACTTCTTTTGTAATCAACGCTGGTAGAATGTGGAATGATGTGGTTTCCACATGTAATTTCAAAAACTGTATTAGCATCAAACATATGCATATCCTTAGGACCTTGCTTATCATTTGACTGTGGATTACAGTCTATTATAGTAAAAAGATGTAGCAGCCTGGCCTGTGTGGCTCTGTGCTTGATTGTAGACCCATGAACCAGGAGGTCATGGTTCAATTCCTGGTCAGGGCACATGCCCGGGTTGTGGGCTGGATCTCCCTCTCCTTCCCTCTCTCTGAAGTAAATAAAACAAATTTTTAAAAAATATGTAGCACTTTAACCGATTTGGCTCAGTGGATAGAGCATCGGCCTATGGACTGAAGAGTCCCAGATTCGATTCCAGTCCAGGGTACATACTGGGTGTGGGCTGGATCTCCAGGAGGGTGTGCAGGAGGCAGCCGATCAATGATTTTTTCTCATCATTGATGTTTCTCTCCCTCTCTCCCTTCCTCTCTCTGAACTAAATTTAAAAAAAATTTTTTTTAAAGGTGTAGCGCCCTAACCGGTTTTGCTCAGTGGAGAGAGCATCGGCCTGTGGACTGAAGCGTCCCAGGTTTGATTCTGATCCAGGTGGTAGGCTCAATCCCTGGTCCTGATTGGGGTTCAAGCAGGAGGCAACCAATTGATGTGTCTCTCATCACATTGATGTTTCTCTCTCTATGTCCCTCTCCCTTCCACTCTCTCTCTCTAAAAAAAAAAAAAAAAAAAAAAAAATCAATAAAAAAATATCCTTGGGTGTGGATTAACAACAACAACAACAACAAAAAGATGTAGCAAAGTCATGATGTTCACTCTTAGCATACAGATTGCAAGTACTTAAAAAGGTCAAAATGCCAAATATAATAAAAAATGTTTTAAATTCCTATGTTTACAGTTCCTTGTTGTTGCCAAAAGTTTTCATATTTATGAGAGCAAAGTCCTTCATTATCTGCACCAAACTTTGGTCCAAATGTTTAAGACATTACAATGCGTGGTACTACATTATTAATGAACAGATTAAAAAAACTTAATTGCATTTAAAACCCAGATATCAAAATGCTCCACCAAAAGAAAAGGCTATCATCAAAAGACATGTACTGGAATGTTCAGAGTAGCACCATCTCTAATAGCTCCAAACTGGAAACTACCCTAACCACCAACAGAAGAATGAGCTCATAAATTGTGGTATATTTACAGAATGGAATAAAATGAATGAATGGAAGAAACTTATAAGTAAAAAGTTGAGTAAAGAAATCAAACACAGCCCTAACCGGTTTAGCTCACTGGATAGAGCGTCGGCCTGCGGACTGAAGGGTCCCAGGTTCGATTCTGGTCCAGGGCATGTACCTGGGTTGCGGGCACATTCCCAGTGGGGAGTGTGCAGGAGGCAGCTGATCGATGTTTCTAACTCTCTATCCCTCTCCCTTCCTCTCTGTAAAAAATCAATAAAATATATTTTTTTAAAAAAAGAAATCAAACACAAAAGAACACATACTTTATGGTTCTCTAAATATATATCAAGTACAAAGACAGGCAAATCTATTCTGTGTTGAAATTCAGGATAGGCAATGACTGAAAGTCAGTATGATGGGGTCCCAGGCTGTTAATAATGTTCTGTTGCTGGATCTGCGTGATATATACACAGGTGTGTTCAGATTGTGAAAATTCATTGAGCTATATACACTTGAGATATGTGTAGTTTTCTGCATATGTAAATACACATAAAATATTTCAATAAATAGTTAAAAACAGAAAGAAAATTCCGGAAAACCCCGTGAAATATGAATTTCAACACAATGTAATAATCCTCAATATCATTACTAGGATTTGTGGGCCATCAGTGTGAGAATCACTCTCTAAATAGAGTATTCAGTGAACTGGATTCAAAACAGTTGTCTCAGAATCAAGATCCCAACATGTCAAAAAAGCTAATTTATCTGTAAAATCTCTAGTCTCTCTGTTTTTCTCTACCTCCAGAGATATCGCCGTAGTTTCAGCCAGGTCATTTCCTCCCTGGCATCTCATCTGATATAATCTCCTACCCAGTCTCCCAATAGCCTGTTCTACCTATTCTCAACCCATTAACCAAAGTGATTGAAAATCTTAACCAGATCCTTTTACTCCTTTCCTTAAATGCCGCAATAGAGTCCCATTAAATTCAAAATTAATGGTTACATGGTCTGATTTCTGTCTACCTCATCCATCTCATGTCATACTGCTCTCCCCTAACTCTATACCGGAGACACACTGGCCTTCTTTCTGTTCTTCCAAAATGTCAAGCTGTTCCACCTCAGGACCTTTGCTCTGCTGTTCTCTCTGCCCAGAACAATCATCACGTTCCTGGTGTCAGGACTGATTCTTTCTTATTCGTCCAGTCTCCATTTAAATGTTATCTTATAAAATTATCTTATAACAACCCTCCCTATCTGATGTCAACCTCCTCTTATTCTCTATATCCACACCTTGTCCATTTCCTTCCTTGACATTTGTTATTTTATTTGCTTGTTTCCGTTTGTTTATAAGCTATCATGTTTAGTTGAGCCACGATTGTATCTCCAGTGCTTAGCACAGTCCCTGGCATACAAAAAAAAATCCTAGATAAACAAATACTTGTCGAATGAATGAGACATTCCCAAGGGATCACATGATGACTTCTCACGGAGAACGCTGCACTGTGAATTTTTCAAATAATAACAATGAACCAGATGCCTTTCAAGCGCCCTTGCTCAGGCAAAGAATTAGCATTCCGTTTTCGGTTTCCTAGTTGTCACAACCACCGCCCCTTTGCCCCTAGCGACACCCTCACTGCTCATGGTGGTAGACCCTCGCTTGGTACTGTACTCCGACCCCACCCACCATCGAGGCGCCTCCTCATTGGCCGGTGCGCCAAGGCCTTGCTGCGTGGGATGTCACCGCGAGCTGCTATTGGCCCCAGTCGACGCCGCTCTACCCTGCGCTGCTTCCCTGGGCAGCCAAGTGAAATTGCAGTGGTGGGGAGGCTCGTTCCCATCGGAATCTGTGATTGGTGCTCCGGGTGTCAGGCGCACCGCCTCTCCAAGCGCGGATTGGCCGGAGCTGCGTCCGTCAATGCGAACAGACTCCCCCGCCTCTCCAGCTGGCCCCCAGCGGGCAACACATTCTCAAGAATTTCCCGCAGAAGAGCCAGTGGATGTTCTGCTTGTTCCAAAGATCGGAAACATCGGAGAAGGCAATTTATTTACCAACCAAGAAAGCCCCTCCCCCGACCTCGTTAGCTAATTAAACATTTTCCAGGCACATAACCATCTCGAGGTAAGAGCTTAGAGAGTGCACTGCATGCATGTGTTAGCTTTGTATGTATATTTTCTATAGGCTGGGTCCCCTCCCACCGCTCCCGGACCGCGGAATGGAGAGTTAACGGGGCAGGGTTCCCCGGGAGGTAAGGAGGAACACAGGCTTCGGTTCCCCATCCCCTCGGTCCGAGCCCCACGGCCAGTGTCTGCATTTTCTGCGCCGCTTTCTTTCCTTTCGAGGTCGGGAGCCGCAGGGCCCACCCGGCTGCACCGCGGGCAGCGGCCGCTTCCTGTCGAGACCCCGGGCTCTGCCTTGACTTTGACCGCGGTTGGAGGAGCCAGGAGAGCAAGTGCGTGGGCCGAGTCGCAGGGAGGACGGCACCGCCCAAGGGCCGGTCGGAGGGAGGCTGGGGCAGCGCGCTCGCATCTCCCTAGATTAGAACGAGGCCCCGCGTCGCTCCACCCGAAGCCGGGACGCGAGAGGCTGCAGGGACCAGCGCCGCGTTCGTTGTTCTTGCAGCCGCGGCCGCGGAGAGTGAGACGCGGGCGACACCAGGGCTCTGCAGGTGCGGAGGGTGGTTGGGAGGCGGCGGGAGGTGCAGGGGGAACCCAGCCACCTGCCGCGCGGCGCGGGCGGGAGGGTGTGCTTCCTGCAGAGGATCACACCGGACTCTCCTCTGCCGCGGCCAGCGGGCCGAGCTCCTGACCCTGAACCGTGCGAGGGCGAGCCTTTCAGGGGCTCGGCATGGAGAAGGGTGCAGAGCCTTTGTTGGTGACGAGGTGAAGACGTGGATTTTGCTTTGCCGGGAGAGCCCTGTAATCTCAAGGCCTTGTGGTTGGTGATGCCTGTTTCAGCTGCCGCGTTCTGTAGATTAGAGATTTCATAGGCGGTGACAAAGACCGAGGCTACGGTGGAATTAGCCAGGGAATTTGGAGTGTCTGGAGCTCCACTGGCCTCTCTGTGGACAGCTTTAGGCTGGAAAGATGCAACACGGCCTTGTAGTCCTTTTTACCCTCCGCCAGTGCGGTGGAATGAGGTTAGCCTGTGGTTTCAGAATAAGCGACTACTAAAACGACAGGTCATAATGGTCCGGAAAAACAGCAATGGTTTCGTTGTATTCTGGGAAAAGAACAGAAGCACCTCTGTGATAAAGTATTTAAGAATGATTTTTGGGTAGTGAGATCTTACTACTGCTACTACTACTACTACTAATTATTATTATTATTAGTATTTTACAACATTATTATTATTATTATTATTATTATTATTATTATTATTATTTTGCAACGTTAAATCACTCATTGTTGACCACTAACACAGGCACTTCCCTTGACGGGGCTCTTAGAGAAGAGGAAAGGAGAGGGGAGAGGTGCTAGTGATGTAGGATAGGATGTAAAGGAAAAATTCTCCAATGGAGTATAAAGGTACAGGTTTGAAATAGTCTGTGAGTTATATCCACATTAACTAAATGTTTTAAGTGATATCTGTGGAATTAGAATAATGAGTACTTTTCACTGTTCCCATGTTCTTTTCTTTATTCATGCATCTAAACACAGGCTCCCATCAAACCTAAGGGGAATCATATGAGTTTCTGTTGTTTTTTCCCTTGTTTAAACTGGTCAGTTTTCTTTCCCTTCCTCCTAGCCAGGGTACTGATGAAGAGGGATTAGACTCCAAATTTTCTGAAATGCATTTTGGAGCGGTCCATACCATTTGAATTTATTGGGATGCATTGTTTATTTTTTAAAAGTTGATAAAAAATATTTGACTTAAGAATATTAAAATTACCTGGTGTTTCCATTATGGAAGTTACTGATGTAAATATGCCTGAGTACCACCACTTTCTAATGAGCAGCTATGAATACTTAGACATATTTTTGCTGGAAGGATAAGTCTAAGCAGGTCTGGGTAGTACTAATTCTTAGATCTCCCGACTAACTTTGGCATGGATTTAAAAGGACAAATAAACTGCCCTTTTGACCTGCTTCCAGCTGTCAAGAGCAGTTTAACACAAAGCCCAAGAGCACTCTCCTGCCAGAGAAAGTGCCTTCCTTCTCCAGAAAGGAAGTTCTGAGGAGGTGTTTAAACCATTGAGGGTTTGTAAAATGCAGCGTAAAATTGGCATAGAGATCTGGTAGCAGTATGCGTGGCTTTTCTTCACATGCCCCTTTTGTTTTTCAATCAAGTACAGTATGTACTTCAGAAGTTTACTACAAGCTAAATGTGTTTTTTGTCCAGCCTGATGCTTTTCACATGAGATTTCCTACTTTCACGATGTGGGCTTTCACCAGCGATTTTAGGTAGAATTTCTATGCCTCTCACTTACCTTCTATGCCTTTGCTGAGAATCCCCTCCATCCACCTCCTCCCAGCCCCCAGTCAGGATTGTTAAACTAGGGGCCAAGTTTTTCACTAGTCAGAGTTCTGTGACAGATGATCAGATTAGCTAGTAAAAGCATTGAAGAAGAGGAAGATGGAGTAGGCCTGGTCACACAAGTCAATTTGAAAATGATAAAAAAGGAAAGTACTTTCAGTTTATTTAATGACAGTATGTTGAATATATAGGTGTGTGTGTGTGTGTGTGTGTGTGTGTGTGTGTGTGTGTGTGAATTTTTAAAAAAATTCATGTGATTAAAGTAAATTTGTGAGCTATACATTTTCCTTTTGATTGGGAAATAAAAAGGAATTTGGAGCCCTAACCGGTTTGGCTCAGTGGATAGAGTGTCGGCCTGCAGACTGAAGGGTCCCAGGTTCTATTCCGGTCAAGGGCATGTACCTTGGTTGTGGGCACGTCCCCAGTAGGGGGTGTGCAGGAGGCAGCTGATTGATGTTTCTCTCTCATTGATGTTTCTAACTCTCTATCCCTTTCCTTTCCTCTCTGTAAAAAATCAATAAAAAGTATATTTTTTCAAAAAAGGAATTTGGAAAACAGTTTGGTCTAAGTGGAAGATTGATTTTTTCTCCTTTTGGTATATAACGATCAATAAAGTTTGTGTTGCTTATATAAATAACATCTGTTATGTAGCTGGGTCCAATCAAGTTATTTACCTTTATTTTCTTGCCTCGCATAGTTTTTACATTTTACTTTTGCTAGTAGAATATGATGTGTATAATTATGTTTTCTGGTGCTCTTAGTCCATTTAATGCTATGACATTTTTGTGTCTTCAAATGGCTTTCAAGCAGAATTACTTCTGCCCTTTGACCCTTTTGGATGACTTTTACTTTCAAAGATTGAATATAAATGTTAAAATGGTTTATAGAAATAAGCTAGCCTTGATTTTCAATTGAAAGATTGACATAAATGACTCCTGAATAACTTTTTTAGTTAGCAGAATCATAAATACATGCTGATTTATAATTGCTGAACAATAAAAATATTTAAGTGTTTGTCAGTTTGCTCTCCACTCTTTTCATTATAAAGAACACTGATTTTTTTAAAAAAAGAAAGAAACACTACATTTTTGGGGGGCTCTTTTGTCTTTTTTATATCATATGTTCTACTCTCTTGCCTGATAATTGGTACATATTCATTTCCTTGGGCAGCTGGAGAGCTGTTGACTGATTCCTCGTGTGAAGCAATGGAGGAAACCTTTTGATGTTCAGGGTTAGTTCAAAGTTGTTACTTAGCTTGGGGACACAGGTCCTCTTTGGATTGTTTCCTTGGGAATATGGGGAAGATTAGTATGACTTAGTTATTGCTTATGGGAAAGAGGATGGAACCACTTCCTATGCAACGTTTCCTGCTTGCATAATTCATGCTGACCTAGTTATGTAAACTAGCTATATGTTTGCCTGACATTTCATCTATGCCAATAGTAGGCCTTAAAGAAAATGCTTCTATGACTCTTCTGCTTACTCTCTGAGATGCTTGTGCAGATAATAAATGAGGAAGGAGGCCAATTTGATGATTGCTTTAAATACATGTGGGCATAAAGAAAAACCAAACTTTTTTTTTTTTTTTTTTGGCTAATCCTCACCCGAGTATATTTTTTCCATTGATTTTTAGAGAGAGAGAGAGATAGAGAGAGAGATAGGTTGCCTCCCACAGGCGCCTCTGGGGTGGAGATCAAACCTGGTACGTAATCCAGGTACTTTCTCTTGATGGGGAACTGAACCCAAGGCCCTTCCTTGCACGGGTAAACACCCTAACCACTGAGCCCCAGCCAAGGCCCAACTTGCATTTTATTTCATTCTTTAAAACATTTAATAATGTTTTCAGTGGATATTTGTTCCCTGCTGAGAATGCAGCTGTTTAAGTTTTTTTATATTTGGAAGATAGAGCAAGGGAGGGGGGGGGGCAAAAGTATCCCATAAAAACTGCAGAAGAACTTTATTCAATATTGTTTGTAATTTCAGAATTCTTGTTTAAAGGAGGTGCATAAGACTGCAAAATGGCCTAAGGCTGAAGATAGCATACATGCTTTCAGACTGAAACCAGAAGAGTACTTTGCTAATATTTGGTGCACTCTTCAAAATGAATGAGTTTGCTTATCAACACACTTAAAGGTTTTACTTTTTTCTAGATGTAATAAAGCTGCTTTGTGAATTATCTGTACCAATAAGTAGTACTTAGTTCTCTTACCTGCTAGATTGTGTTATAGTTTGACATTTCTCCACAAGTCATCACCTTTATTTGACAGTTATTGTAGCTGAATAAAATATAACCTTCAATGAGAAGCAAAGGAATAAATAAATACCTCTTCTTGTGTAGTGGAATGTGTTACTTCTCTTAGATACTTGATAACCGGAGATGCTGTCTTCACCTCCTCAACATTGTCATAAAAGAAGTGAGTTTCAGTCTTTTATGCATGATATCAGCTAAAAGGCCAAGAGGAAATGGCCTTCTAAGTCTTTTATGATAACACTAGAGGCCCGGTGCATGACATTTGTATACTGGCAGGGAGGGGGGGTGGTTCCCTCAGCCTGGCCTGTGTCCTTTAGCAGTCTCGGAGCCCTCGGGGGGACATTCTTATCGCTGCTGGGAGGCAGGAGAGGCTCCTGGCACCGCTGCTGTGCTTGCCAACCATCAGTCTGGCTTGTGGCTGAGCAGTGCTCCCACTGGGGGATGGAACTGACCACCAGGGGGCAGCTCCTGTGTTGAGTGTCTGCCCCCTGGTGATCAGTGTGTGTCATAGCAACCGATCATTCAGCAGTTTGGTCCATTTGCATATTACTCTTTTATTATATAGGATTCATTATTGGGGAGGGGGTGTCTTTATTCTAAATACTATGAAGTCAGAGCTCATGTCTTTCATTGCTTAAATATCTAGGGGTGTTCTTTGGAACCGCATTCTTTCCTTTTACTTCTTTACTCAGTGAAAGGAGTAATGGCCCTTCCTATACATAGCTACACTGATTTCCAAAATTTTATTTGAAAATGACTTTTTGAAATCTGTAACACATTTTCTTATAGATTCACTCACCTGGGCTTGTTTGTATTGTGTATGTTTGTGCCTTTTAGGGAAATCTATTTTTTCAAACTCATTTTTTATTACGAAATTATTCAAACATACAATTGAGAATAATATAACATCTGCATACCCTCCATTGGCATTATTAAATCTTAACTTCATGCTATGTTTTCAATTAATAAAATAACAGAACAAAGTACTATGGAGATGGATTTCTGCTTAGAACTTGTTTTGTATGGAAAACTGCCAGAAACAGCTTTTCCTGCTAGGGTGTAGGAATTCCCCCCTGACCATACCCGGGGGAAGTTTTAGGATTAGCTTTGGGACAGAGTCCAGAAGTGGGGGTGCAGAATAATCATTTCAAAGAATTGTAGTTCAGTCTCTGGTGCTGTCTCCTGCTGTAGTTGCAGGCATGAGTGTAGGTGGGCTCCTGGGGCTGTGTGAGGGGAGAGCCGCAACTGTTAATGTAAATGCACAGATCAGTTGCTCATCAATCAGGGTTGCTGGTCACAAATGCATGCGCCTCGATCCCGAGATCACACACCTTCCCTGGGAGTGTCTACCACAAAGGGAAACTTCAGAACTGGCTTATCCTGTGCCTCTAGGAGTGTTTTGCATGAACCAATGTACATAGGTGAAGTTTAGTAAATGGAGAAATCTTGGAACATAACAAAGCTTAGATCCTAAGTGTGTCTTTGCTGAGACTGGGACACTCTTTGTGTACAGAACTATTATAAACATTCGATTAACCAGTTATTTTTTCTTCTCTTATTTCTCTCTTGTAAGAAACTTTGTTAGTAATATTTATTCCTTTTCTTCAGAGCAATGGAGTTAATAAAGGGAAGAATATTTATTTATACCTGTATCCTATATTCCCGCTACTTAAAGTGTTGGCCTGCTGGACCAGGCAGGCATCACCAGGGAGCTGGTTAGAAACGCAGAATCTTGGGCCCCCACGCACACAGACTGAGTCAGTGCATTTTAACTAGATCCCAAGGTGATTGTAGGTTAAAGCTTGATTCTATATGCTATGTGCACATTGTCACAATTTTATAGAAGTTAAACTCCGAATGGGGTAAATAGTGGGTCATATTTGGTCCGCTATCCTTAGAAGTTGGCTGTTAGGTGCCACATTCTTTAATGCCTTCATTTTTGGTAATCTCTAGTAATATATCAGTTATATCCAGAATTGCTGATGGAGTCTCTCTCTCTTTCTTTTCATTTAGTTGCATCATTTTTCTTGAAGACATTCCATTATTGTTCATTGACCTTTCCCTGACTACTGAGTCCTTGGGATTTGAGTTATGTCAACAGCTGCCTTAATTACTTTGGTTAGAAGTGGTGGGAACCAGGTGAGAAGGAGAGTGCTGCTAAGCTCCCGCCTGCTGCAGGATGACCGGCGGGTGACACCCACATGCCACAGCTCCACTTCAGAGCCCAGGTGTTCTCGGTTTGACCCAGATGGTAGTGGGCGTCCAGCCACCTGGGATAATTTTGGGATCTGGGATAACCGCATTGATGAGCCAATTCTGCTACCACCCAGCATTAAGTATGGCAAGCCAATACCCAAAATCAGCTTGGAGAAGGTGGGCTGTGCCTCACAGATTGGCAAACGGAAAGAGAATGAAGATAGATTTGACTTTGCTCAGCTGACCGATGAGGTCCTGTATTTTGCGGTTTACGATGGACATGGTGGGCCTGCAGCTGCTGATTTCTGTCAAACCCACATGGAGAAATGCATCATGTAAGTACGGTGATTTTCACTCTTGAACTTGCAGTTTGCCTTTATGTTTAAACTTTAACCTTTTGGCTAAGATGTTCAGGGTTAATATAGTTATTTGAGTGGTTTTATAATTGTTTCATGAACAAGAACTAGCTTAAGCATTCCATTTATGACTGACGACTATTACCATTTCAGAAACATATGTTTTAACAACTCCCCTGGCAATAGCATTGACCATGTTAAATACCAAAAATTCAACAGAGCAAATTTCAAATATCTAATTGGCTTTATTGAACGATTCCTGAATCTAGCATCCCATCTAGCAAATAGAAAGGGCCTCCCAGGAGCTCAACCAAATGGAAGGCTTTTGTAGGCAGAGGGGAAAAGGGATAAGGAAAGAGCAGATTACTTCTCCCTTTGATTAATGGAAAGAGCCGATGTGGCAGGTTACCTCATTTGTGCTAACCAGAAAATTCCAGACTGACCAGTTGAGATTACTGTTCCTGGGAAAGGTTGGAACTGCAATTGACTTAGGTATTATTAAGCCTTGTTTTGGTGATGTGGGTTTAGCACATGTGACTCCATTTTGGGCCTATTGTTTCTTTTAACAACCAGAATCCATGGTACTTGATTTGTGATTATTTCAAGTGAATTAACTTGAAGTACACAATCTCATGTGTTATAAGAATCTATTGGAAACATTTTACTAGTACATGGCACCTGGTGCTTCCATAAATAGTAATTATACTCTCAAGTGGCATGAATAGCTTTGAACACTTGTTGAAAATAGCTTTAGATAATTGGCATTAGTATGGGGAAATGCATTTAATGTGGGTATTTTGGAGCCCTTTACATAGTTTATTTAATGCAATTAGTATAATGTATTTTTGAGGATCACACTACTGCTAGCATCAAAAGAGGGGGAAACGTGACAGAGTTGTGGCTATGACTATTTCTTGTCTTCCTGTGTATAGTTGTTCATACTGTTCATTAGTTGATTTAAGCGTATTTTGCCTTGTTCTGCAGAAGAACTCAGTGACTTAATTTAATAAGGAAGAACTTGACCTTTCAGGGTAGTATGAGATGTGTGAGGCTGCTGCTGGTGTAACATGGTTACTGTTTTACAGCAAACTTATTTCTGATACATAGAGAGTACACTCTAAAATAAGAAGAAGCATTGTAAATATTGAAAGAATAGTAAATCCATGAACAGTTGTTTATTATCATTATCAAGTATTATGTACTGTACATGCTAGTAATTGTAGGTGCAGTAATGATTAATCTTCTAATATGGGAATTTAGACTTTTATTTTAGTGCCCTTAGAGGCTTTATCACTTAGGAGACACTTAACGAGCACCTGAGAGGCAAGCCATGGGGGCCCATTGTAGGGAGTGACTGCTAGCTAGAATGACCTGAAGGAGAGGAGATGAGAGGAAGAGGAGACAACTATTGTAAAATGATATTTTGGGGCTCTTTTTTTTCCCTCTCCACAAAGGGATTTGCTTCCCAAGGAGAAGAACTTGGAAGCTGTGTTGACCTTGGCTTTTCTAGAAATAGATAAAGCCTTTGCGAGTCATGCCCATCTGTCTGCTGATGGTAAGTAAAACAATCACATTCCTTAGGGTCCTGGGGAATATCTGGATAAAATGGAAACAATTTAAGCTCTTTAGGGGTGGGAATTTTAATGGAACTTGATTTGTAAAAATGTTTATGTGGAAAATGATTTTATATAAAGAGCCACTTTAAATGCTGTTTGGAATCCAAACTAATGATAGTACCTCCCTTTTAAATGAAATATGTATATTGGAGAATTTTTCAGAAATCGAAGCTTCAAAATGGTTCTGATATTGAAATCAATTTTAAAATATTTTTAAAAACTTTTTAATCTGTTTGAACATTTTATGGACAAGATATCCATACTATGAGAGGGTTTATTATTTTTGTTTAGATGAATCTGATGAACAAATAATTGAAATACACTACACAGTAATCTCATCTAGTCAGGACAGTTTTTGGTCAGGCAAGGAGAAAATTGCTAATTGGTCCTAGACAGGAAAGGACAATGACTAGCACATACTACTTTGTATAATTAGAACGAAAATATTTTTTTTCTCTTTCTTCTTAAAAAAACTTGATCTTGGACATTCCTGTTGTAACTAGTGATATTTTGTTTTGTGTTAAACACAAGGTGAATTTAAAATTTTGTGTGCTGCTTGTTCTTAAATATTGAAAGTACGTAAGTGTTTCTGATTTTGACTAAACTTATCAAAACCATTTCAGAAAATGTAGTTAATGTTTTCTAGTTAGCCGGCTCCCATAGTTTTTGCTTATAAAGTTAATCTCGAAAACTTCTGCAACAACCATATAAATGTATGCAGATAGAATGAAAATGAATCATGCAATAATATTAATGTATGTTTGGTTCATCCTTTTGTTTAAAGTGCACCACAGAAATGTCATTTTCACAGTTTTCTGTTGGAGTGCCTGCAAATGGCAATCCCCCCCCCCCCCCCCCGCCCTGTTCCAAGATAAGAAACTGAAACTCAGAGAGAGACAAAGGGCAGTTGCTGGGGTTTTCCTGGTACCCACTGTGGCCTCTCTCCTGAGCATATTTAATGATGAGGATTAGAGAAAATATCTCTAGGATGACTCATTAAGAGGATTTCCTGCTTTTTAAAAAATTTATATGAGCAGGGGGGAGAGAGAAACATTGATTTGTTGTTCCACTTATTTATGCATTCCTTGGTTGCTTCTTTGGGGATCAAACCCTCAACCTTGGTGTATCCGGATGGATGATGCTCTAACCAACTGACCTACCTGGCTAGGCCTTCCCCCTCATTATTGAGGAACTTTTCATTGTCACAAGCCTCAGAAAAGCATTAGAGTTCATCTTTGTTCTGGGATTCACTCAGGCTAATTTTCCCTTTTATTCTTTTGGACTTTTCTTCCTTCTAATTGGTCCCTCATCTTATGAAAAATAGGGGTCAAGAGAGGGTAAATTTTAGGCATAAGACTATTCTTAATGGGTAAAATATATAAAGGAAAAAGAAGATTTAGACACTTTCTGGTCACTTAATTTTTATAACTGAAAATTGGTATCCATATTGGTATGCTTATTTCTTTCATAACCAGATTGGCTGTATCTCATACCACGATGTTTACCAGCTATGGTGCAGGTGCTGTGCCCTAGTTGTTGTATAAACAGGCAGAACTTACTGGGCAAAGTTTTCAGAAGAGAATGTTCAAGTTCAACATGGGAATGTGGACAGCAATCCAAAGCATAAATCCTTCATGGGTGCAGCCAACCCTTTTGTAAATGATCTAACCAACAAGATGCTTAAAACAATAATAGATTCAGTGTTAAGTAGAAGATTCCAGTCATTTATTTTTTAAAATATATTTCTATTGATTTCAGAGAGGAAAAGAGAGGGAGAGAGAGAGAGAAATATTGATGATGAGAATCATCGATATGCTGCCTCCTGTTGGGGATGGAGCCTGCAGCTGGGGCATGTGCCCTGACCTGGTATCGAACCCAGACTCCCTGGTTCATAGGTCAGTGCTCAACCATTGAGCCATGCTGGTCAGGCCCCAGTCATTTATGAAATAATAAATTATAACTAAAGGAAATTCAGAATTTAGGGAGAGAATTTACTTAACTTGCTGACCTTAAAAGAAACTTAGTAACGATGCCTTTCTCCTATAAATAGAGGCTGTTCAAAGAAATTAATTATAAAAAATGTAATCCATTTCTAATAATGAAATTAAAATGTAATTATTTAATTTAGTTCCTCTGTCACATGCTTTGAGTTAATGATCAGAACTTTCAGCCCTAGCTGGGTAGTTCAGTCGGTTAGAGCATCTCCTGATATACCAAGGTTGCAGGTTCAATCCCTGGGCAAGACACATATAAGAATCAACTGATGAATGCATAAATAAGTGGAACACCAAATCCATGTTTTTCTCCCTTCATCTCTCTAAAATCAATTTAAAAAAACTTTAATAATATTCTAAAATTTATTTTTCATTTAATGGCCATTTGTTTGCAAGTATAATGGAGCAAGTCAGAATAATGCTTAGTCTATTATTAAAAGAAATAAGGTCTATTATGGCATTGTTGTTTTTAAATCTTATTTTGCATTTTTATAGATCAATTAGTCTGTATTTTTTAATAAGTATTTTGAGAACAACTTTAAAATTCTTAATAAGTTGCCAAGGCTTTAAAAAATGGCAAAAATTGCCAGTAGACATTTGGGGCCTATTTTATCAAATGTATTAAAGCCACTAAAAATAGAATGTTTTATATTGTTTAACTTTTCAATTTTTGGATTAAGAAAACCCTTAGGCCATTTCAGATTTCAAAGCTATTATTTAAATTATTTTTTTTTAAGAACTAAAGCAGTGTCAGTATTATAAGAATGGACAATATTATTTTTAAAAAAATACATATTTTTGATTTCAGAAAGGAAGGGAGAGGGAGAAAGATGGAAACATCAACAATGAGAGAGAATCATTAACAATGAGAGAGAATCATTGATCGGCTGCCTCCTGCATACCCCCTACTGGGGATCAAGTCTGCAACCCAGGCATGTGTATTGATGGGAATGGAACCATGACTTCCTGGTTCATAGGTCAATGCTCAACCACGCTGGCCGGGTGACAGTATTCTTTTCAACATAAACATGGGTAGGACCAGTATTAGTTACATAAAATTGTGAAGTAATTGCAGTTTGCCCTCTCCAGTTTCCTTCACCTTTCTTTTAGCATTAGCCCTATTTTCTCCTTTAATGCTTCCTGTGAGTAGCTTGCAGGTGGGGAATTTTAAGTAGGGAAACCTGAAAAAAGATTGGTTTAATCATAGGAATGAATTACTAATATTGGAATTTCAGGTATAGATGAGAGGAGTACCCCTCAATCATACTATATTAGCTTTCTTAAGAGAAAGTGAAAATAAAGTAAAAATAAAACATTCTCATCAAGACTTTAATCCAGCCCTGGCTCAGTTGGTTGGAACATTGTCCTGTGGACCAAAAGGTCTCAGGTTTGATTCCCAGTCAGGCACGTACCTAAGTTGCACATATGGGAGGCAACCAGTTGATTTAAAAAAAAAAAAAAAAAAAAAAAAAAAAAAAAAAAAGACTCTAGTCCAAAACTGTCACATCTGCATAAAGTACTTAAAATGATCCCATTAGCACTTAAAATATTTACTATTTCAGTTTAAACTGGGAGTATTTGAGAAAAAAATAAGAATGCCACTTATGACGAAATGGCAAGACTCTAGCCCCTAAGAAATTGTTTGCTATTTTTATTGATTTGTTGACGAATTTTTAATTTACCCTTATTTACAAATAATTAATTTCATCATCATGTTTGAAAATTTTATATTCCATTTACACCAGTCATATATATTTTAATAATTAACCAGCAAGTAAATTCAAATGATCCCATTAGTCTATTGCTTATGAACAAACTGCCACTTAAACCAGACGGTAGAAAACTTAGGTTGTAATTCTGTACGTCCTATGAACTCCTCAGAGTGTTTCTAGATTGCTTAAGGTTTGAAAGCAACAAAACTTCTCAAGAGATAAACGGATAAAAACGGGAAGACTTGCTCTGACGTTCAGAGTTGGAGATGGTGACAGCATTGTGAGTCTCATCGGAAACTTCCATGCTCTTCCTGCTATGTGATCTCTTTATGGAAGAATTTAGCGACAACACAACCGGTGTTAGAAAGGCAGTGTTTTGAGTGCCCTTCTTATGCGAGGGGAGCCAAAAGAGGAAAAATAGAGATGGCACTGAAGAGACACTCCTACTGTGCTGTTCCTGACCTCAGCCCTGACCTTGACTTTGGTGTTCATGTGTCACACATGTCCGGAACACCCATTTTAAATAAATATTGGAACTGTATTGGTCTATACATAGTGCTGTTTGCACAGTTGCATAATTACCAGGGGGGATGGGGGCTATGCCTTGAACAGTACAGCTTTTACTCTTTCTGTTGCCATTCAAAATCTTGATCGTTTTTGTTGTGATATGTTGACCTGCAACACTGGGAGAAAGAGAGCTGCAGAAACACCCACTTTATGAATTATATAAAGCTCAAGAGCTCTACTAGCCTTTATTTAAACAATCATTCCACTGAAGAAAAGAAAAGGGCTTCTAGATACTAAATTCCTGCATTGAGCTCCATTAACAAATGTGTTTCTCTTTGTATCTGGAATAGGAGGTGCTTTGATCCCTCCTAGGTATATATTTCAGTCTCACTAACTTGGTGGTATATTGTGGTTCACATCTTCCTTAACTACGTACTGTTTGTCAGATACAACAAATACTGTACTCAGTGCTAGACTTTGAATTTTCCTTCCTGATTTTGAGACAGTTCTGATATTGCTACCAAACGAATATACAGTGCATTTTTTTTTCAACTCAATAAAGCTACTGCTTTCCTCTTATAGGCAGAGTGAGTGTGTGTTGTGTGAGAGTGTATATAAGTATTCAGATATGTGTCTGCGTCACCACTTGTGTGTTTTGGTACACATGCATTTGTATATGGCTTTTCCTACCTTGGGAAGCCACAAAACGAAACAGTAAAACTGTGATGAGAAAATAGACTTGACTACAAAATACCATCAACATGTGCAAACTGAGTTTTGGAATCTTTGATTTGGCATCTCCTGGAATAGTATGTAATTTGCAAGTGAAGTTTTCACCAAAATAAAAACCCTTCCCCTTATTTTGCAGCTCTTTCCCTGCCCTCCCCTGTGTTGCAGGTTTGTAATGTTTGAGCACAATTCCTGGGTGAATTTCCTATTTGCCTCTGTGCGTGTTATTTGTGGCAGAGAACTGTGCCTGGTCAGCAGCTCTAGACCTGGAGCCCGTGGACACTATATGCTGGGCTTCAGTGGAAAGAGAGACCAGCTTAATTTTGTCCCAGGTGAAGGAGTCCAGCGGTTCCTAGCCTGGACTACTGGAAGGTTCCCACATCCTCTTTGCCCCATTAGTTGAGATGACTTGCAGTAGGAAATGTCCAGTGAGTGTTAAGAACTTATTGAAAGATGTCTTAGTTTTATAGTTTTGTTGTTAGCGCAAAAAGTGAGAATTTTTACTTCTATATTAAATGTTAAATAAAGTAAATGTTGATTTAATATTTATATTCTTAGATGCTTCGCAAACCAGAATCAGCAGTTAGTTTTGAAAACTTTCCCTTAAATCCTTGGATTTTGGAACTGTGAAGTTGGGTTGGTGGAAACATAAGCTCTTTGAAATTCCTAGGTGGCAGAGCCATGAATTATAATCCTGAACAGCTAAACTTGAAATTGTCATTTATGAAATTTTAATTCTTTTGAGGCAGCCAATTAAAAGGCACTTTTTAAAAAGCTGCTGCTGAGAGTTTAAACAAAGGAGAGGTAGCTAATCTCCCTGGACAGGTAGCATCTGAGTAAATAAAACCCCTCTCTGCTCTTCCAATAATTTGAAAATGTTACAGTGATTAAGCTCTCATGATTCTATTTTATAGTGTTTTGGAAACTCTAGTTAACATTTGTAATACAGACATCACTGATACGCTAAAACTTATATGTTATACAGTGGCGAATACAATTTAGCATTGCCCAGATATTGTTGCTTTGACACAACAGTTCCAAAATCAACAGACAAATGGGAAGATAGAACTATAAATGCTATTTCTCAGTTAACTCAGCATGGATATAAAAGGTTAAAGTAGGCTTTATTCATCTTTTCCCATTTTACTTTTCTGATTAAAGCAGGCATTTTATATATTTTAATAAAAATAATATATATCTTTCCAAAGTGCATTGCTGGTGAAGTTTTAAAAATTGTCTCTTTTAAAAAAAATTGCCAAGATTGAGCTTCAATTAGTGAAATCAGTAGCACTTCATTTTTCCTAAATCTACCTTTGAAGGAAAAATCGTCTTTGGATTACCACCTAAATATTTTATGTAGGTGCCCTAAAGAATTAACCACATTACAAAAGACAATACCTGCTTTAAATGTCTTTATTTTATTTCATTTCTTCCAGTTTGATTTACTTTTTAGCCCATAATGTCACAGTATTCTCTCTTTGGCAAGGCTCAATGCACCTTAAATTTTTTTTAACAAGTGGTAATAAACGGAGGGCAGACACTGTCAGAAAAAGTCAAAGGAAGATGAAAAAAATGCAGTTAGGATGGGATGGGGGAAATAGTGGTGACCTCAAGCCGTGTAATGTTTGATTTCGTTATTGGTCACAGAAAATTAATATTCATGGAATGCTCTGGGCTCAGGGCATAACCACGGGAGGAGCACTTGGCAGTGCCGTCCTGCATTTGGACAAAGACAGATTGTGTTAGATCCTTGTGTAGTGTTAACTACACCAAGCTTATGGGAAACCAGAATGAATTACATCCTTCCCCTCAATTTTCTCCTAATAAAATGATGGCCATAACTTTGTTTCATGGCTGGTACCACAAAGATAAACAGAAAAGGATATAAGTCTTTAACCATTTTAGGATTTTTTTTTTTTGGTAAACATTTATAAAATTGAAATAGTTGTAGAAGGTAAGAACATAAAATATAGCTCTTGGAGAGCAAATGATATGCCCTTGGCATATTTTGCTTAGCCTGTTAACTGATATTACTTCCACAGGATAAGAGTAAGAAATGAAAGAGAAAACCTCTGAGTCCATAGATTATAGAAAAGCTGGCTTGCCTGAATGGGCTCAATAGACCTAAGCCATCCTAACTTATTAGCCAATCTAATTAAAATGTAATGCTTTTAATTCTGACACCTGATGTACACACAGGTGTCATAATAATTATTATCAGTTTGTCTCAGCTCTACTTGTTATAAAGAGAGGCCATTTGGGGACAGCGGTGCATTATTTCCCAATTAGGACAGCAACCTTTTCTGTTTGCATGGAGCCTTGTTACTGAATCAAATACTTCTCCCTCTGCATGCTCTTACTTACATAGTTCATTTGCGATTCACTGGCATAGCCCTAGTTACATTAAAGTGATACATTTCAGCATTAGTTTAACATGCCTGTGTTTTATTTTGTAATGAAAATTTCATGTCAGATCATTGGACTGTCAATAACTTGCACTCTTTTTCACAATGTTTACAGCAACCGTTATGACCTCTGGGACTACTGCAACAGTAGCCCTGTTGAGAGACGGTATTGAGCTGGTTGTCGCCAGTGTTGGGGATAGCCGGGCTATTTTGTGTAGAAAAGGAAAATCCATCAAGCTGACCATTGACCATACTCCGGAGAGAAAAGATGAAAAAGAAAGGTACCACCTCCAACTGATGAGGATGTTTTTTATGTCTACTTCATGGAAATGCAACCTTGCATTTTAAACTGACCTCATGCTTAAAGTTAACCGTGCCTTGTTTTTGGTCTCAACTTCTTCTTGATCAGGATCAAGAAGTGTGGCGGTTTTGTAGCGTGGAATAGCTTGGGACAGCCTCATGTGAATGGCAGGCTTGCGATGACAAGGAGTCTTGGAGACTTGGATCTTAAAAGCAGTGGTGTGATAGCAGAACCAGAAACGAAGAGGATTAAGGTAAGAAAGGACGTGTAAACACTTGCTACACAGGCAAGGAATGAAAGCAGGTGTCGCCAGCTACAAGCGTTCTTGGAAACCTTAAGCGAAGCCAGTAACTTTTGAAAGGGAGTAATTAAGGGAAGGAGAGAGAAACTTTCCGGTGAACATAAGATACCACCTTCCAGGCCCACTGGATGCGGATGTGTTTGGTTTTGGTGTCACCCACTGTGGAATTCTCGTAGAACGGCGCCCCTGCTCGTCCTCACCGGCACCTGATGGATCGTGTAGCATCACCGCCACTTGGAAGCTAACCTGACTTTCCTTTTCCATCACACTAAAGCATCACGTGACCTCGGTTTCTGTGACATCCTTCGCCTGCTACTCACTAATGTCCACATTACCCGACACGTCCCAACATCTCCCTCTCTGCAGCCCCTGTCCCACGCTAGTACCTGGCACAGTGTAGTGGAGGCTTCCACTGATGGTAGCAAACGTTTGTTAATTAACAGAACGATTTCATGCATGGTAGATAGCCCACTTATACTTGTTCTCTCTAACAAATACTTATCCAGTGTTTACTATATGCCAGGCTCTTCAAAATAGCTACGACTGCCCCATTTTGTAGAGAAAACAAATCTAGAGCATATGGAGCCCACCTTACCTCTGTTTGCTCAGCAGAAAAATAGAGGCAGGTTTCTAACTCGGAAGCCTGGCTCCAGAGACGGAGCCTTCCACCATTACAGCTTGCACTCCTGGCACCCCGCCATCTGGCTGCTTCCTTTGTGGTGTTACTAAGTAAATGTTAGGTTTGTCCTTGGTGGTTGATGCTAAATGTTGCTACTTTTGCCCTAAATACAAGCCTTCGATTTTCACTCTGTTTGCCTACAAGCTGTAAACACAGATGACCGCTCAGCAAACAAATCTTCGAATTATGAAGATTATTCCAAGGCCGAGTGTAGTTTATAATCCTATGAATTTGGTTTTACTGCAGCTACATCATGCCCATGACAGCTTCTTGGTCCTCACTACGGATGGAATTAACTTCATGGTGAATAGTCAAGAGATTTGTGACTTCGTCAATCAGTGCCCTGATCCCACTGAAGCGGCCCATGCAGTGACTGAACAGGTGATACAGCTGAGCTTCTGCTAGAAAAGTCCCCCTGGGGGAAGGTGGGGGGAGGCGGTGGGAGAGGACAAACCCAGGTGCAGGTTTTGGTACAGCCTGGAGGGGCCCCCACAGACTTGATTTCTTTGAATCTTGTGTTTCAGCTCCAGTGTACAATGAATTTTACACTTGTCTCTGTAATATATCCAATTTAAAACATTTTTACACCCTAGCCGTTTGGCTCAGTGGTAGTGTTGACCTGCGGACTGAAGTGTCCTGGGTTCGATTCCGGTCAAGGGCTCGTGCCCGGGTTGCAGGCTCAATCCCCAGTAGGGGGTGTGCAGGAGGCAGCTGATCAATGATTCTCTCTCATCATTGATGTTTCTATCTCTCTCTCCCTCTCCCTTACCCTCTGAAATCAATAAAAATATATTTTAAAAAAACACAAACACAAGAAAACATTTTTTTACATTTCTCCCAAATAGTTAATTAAAATTAATACGCCAAGAAAATATGCTATGTTTATTTTTTGGCTTTGTACACATCTTGAAATAGTAGTAACAGCACATAGTAAATTATAATGGTAAATACTAATATTGCTTACTATGTGTCAGATACTCTTCTGTTGATATGTACCTAGTATTTGACACACTAATTATCACAATGACTCTGTAAGGTTGGAACTAGTTTTATCTCTTTCTAATGAATGAGGGAAACTGAGGCACGGAGGTGAAATTGATTTAGTCAAGGTCACAAAACTATTAAGCTACAGAATATTTGTTGTCTGTTGGGCTTCAAACTATAGATTAAGCAATTTGTATAGACAGCAATTTGGACAGCCAGTTTCCCAAGTCTAATCCCTTGACTATTAAATTAGACTCTCCAAGTCATTACCCAATATATAGGAACACTATAGCATATCAACTTCTGGTTTCTGAGGATGGGTGTGAAAAAAACAAATACCAAAAGGTGTGTGGATGTGTTGTATGTCACTCTGTTGGTCAGAGCTAAAATTTGGAAGCTGGATAATATCGGCAGAGAAAACGTAAAATTTCCATGTGTTGTGTAATATCTTTTTGGATAGCTTTTTAAGTTAGAGCCATCACCAATCATTAGAGACACAGTTTAATTCAACAGCTATTTTGGCATTTCCTGATTTTTTTACATTTTCAATCCTGGAGTCAAATTTGGTCCAAATTTTTTTTTTTTAGAGTTTAAAGTGAAAGCGAGTTTACTAGTGAAGCTATGGGACAGAGAGATGGCTACTTCACAGGGAGAGCAGCATGGCTCACATTTTAAGTATTAATATTTGTAGTTGAGGCAATAAGACATTACTTAAAAAGCATTATTTGCTCAAAAATAAATGGGCAAGCATGAATGATTCACTTGGTTACTATGTGTGCTCATGAGATTAAGAAAACAGTCCCAGTTTCATTGATGGTCACTTCCTTCCTATTTTTCAACCTCCTGTCTTGATATAATGTGTTCTAATTCATGAGGACAATGCAATTTACAATGACTGCACAGCATTCGACTATATATTTGAGTACCACAAGTCCTTTAACCGTTCCCCTAATCAGCAAATTTAGTTCATATTCACCTTGCCCTTTTGTTGGGGGAACACTATAATAAACTTCTTATATCTATTTGTGCATATCTATTTTCTTCAGGTATTGTTTTCTTAGGTTAAAGTCTTATAAGTAAAATTGCTAGGTGAAGAATACATAGTATTCTAAAGCTTTTAATCTTTACCAATTGCCCTTCAGAGATATTCCAATTTACACTTGTCTAGTATGTTTTATAGCTTATATTTCTCATCAGTGTACAGCTTGCTTTTTCCATTATCTTATACTGGAGCAGTGGTTCTCAACCTTCTGGCCCTTTAAATACAGTTCCTCATGTTGTGACCCAACCATAAAATTATTTTCGTTGCTACTTCATAACTGTGATGTTGCTAATATTATGGATCGTAATGTAAATATCTGATATGCAGGATGGTCTTAGGCGACCCCTGTGAAAGGGTCGTTCGACCGCCAAAGGGGTCGCGACCCACAGGTTCAGAACCACTGTACTAGAGGCTCGATGCACGAAATTTGTGCAAGAGTAGGCTTTCCTTCCACCGGCTGCCAGCAGGCACCCGGGACCCGGGCTTCCCTTGCAGCCCCAGCTTCGTTGGAAAGATGTCCGGTCTAATTAGCATATTATGCTTTTATTATTATAAATGTATGCTTATCTTTTTCATGATTATTGTAAGAACTTGCTATATACTAATTATAGTAGTACTTTGTCTGATAGTGCAATTTTTTTTCTGTCTTTCAATTTGTTTGTAAAACTTTTTTACTTTCTGAAGCTTTTTCATCAGATATTTTGATCAACCCTTTCCTTCACAGTTCCAGCCTGAGGCTGTGAGGTCTTTTGAAATACATTTGCTATTAAATATAATCCCAAGTACTTCTTACCATGCTGATTATCTCATTTGCTGTTTGAATTAATTCCTGAAATTGATTTATAGTTCTCCTACTGTACGAAATTTAGTTTATGCCACCTTTTCATTTTGTAGGGAGCATAAACTTTCTTGTAGTTATAACTTTATACATGTCCACTTCCTTAGGTTATTATTTCTTTAGGCTAAATTCATGGAAACAGAATTGCTAGGTAAGGACTAACACCTTGTGAATCTATACCTTGTATTAGTTCCTATGCTAAATACTTGATAGATATTTTCTTCTTCGGGAGCTGCATATCTTATACCTTAGTCCACTGGTGTTTCTGTTGCCAAAATGGCTGCAGTGGAATATAGTCAGTGTGGGTGTTTTGGGTCATCTGTTATTCTACGTGCAATCTAATAAACTGGGCATTGACACCTGGTTACTGATACTGCTATATGTATATATATGTGTGTGTGTATATGTGTGTGTATAGCTTTTTGCTTATTTCTAAGACTCATAAGAAAGGATAAATCTAAAACATTGGAGCATTCTATATTTCAACTTGCTATGTAATATCCTATCTATTAAAGAGGGAATATGCAAATTGACCCTCACACCATCACAAAGATGGTGGCATACACAGCCAATAAGGAGGGAATATGTTAACTGACTGCCCCACCCTCAAAGATGGTGGTGCCCAAACACTGTGACGTAATTGGGTTAGTAACTGTGTGAAATCAGTTTGACTTGCCAAAGGAAGGATGATATCTCTTTGTACAGACTCTGATTTCCAGTGTTTTTCTCTTCCTTCCTGCCAAACCCTGCAGGCAATGCTGTATGGTGCTGAAGACAACAGTACGGTCATCGTGGTGCCGTTTGGTGCTTGGGGGAAATACAAGAACTCCGAAATCAACTTCTCCTTCAGCCGAAGCTTCGCCTCCAGTGGACGATGGGCCTGAGTGCTGGCCGGGACTTCGAGTTTCTGTGCAACAGTTTTTCACTAAGTATATAAAGAAACTGACTAGATAAAAACGTCAACTGTGCCAGAGTGACCCTGTGACTCCCTAGATCAGTACACAAGCTAGTGTAAGCTTAGTGACCATTTCCATAACCATTAACCAAGTCAGAAACAGCCGTCATATTTATGTCCAGCTGTACATACTTGGTATAAATATATGTGTAATTCAGTTACTGCGAGTCTCCAAGCTGAGTGAGCACATGAAAAGTGGTTTGATGTACTTGCTGAGTTCTAAATTTCTAATTTTAAAAACTCTTAGGCAGCTATGAGTTTCTTTTGATCACTTTTGTTTATCCATTTGAACAGGTTCTTGTCTTCAAATTCTTTAATAGTAGTCAGTATTTTTCACAATTCCTCAATGTATTGTCAGCAAATGTTTTAATTTTTAATAACTGTACCAAGGAATTAGTGTGAAAACTGAGTTCTCTGTGACTATATTTTGTATTCTGGACCATTTACCTGGTCAGTGTAACAATGTGAAAGAAATTAGTTCAGAGAATATGACATGCTAAATTGTATACACATTTCTAAACAGTGCACTTGTATTTTCCAACTGTGTCACAAGGTCCCCCTTCTTCCCCAAGTCATTCCTATTCTGTAGCTAAGAATACTATAGAGGAATGACTATTCCTTCATATCAGAACGGAATGCACAGGCTGAGTCCTCTGGTCAAAGCTATTCAAAGTTAGCTACCAATGGTTTCAAGTATCTTGTATAAAGTTTCATTTGTTGTCTCTAACTGTTTTTGTATATAGTATGTTTATGTCATTTTTGTATAGACTAAGCAATTTGGATAATTTGTCAGTAATAATACCATATTGACTGATACTGCTATATGTATAAATGTGTGTGTGTGTGTATGTGTGTGTGTGTGTATAGCTTTTTGCTTATTTCTAAGACTCATAAGAAAGGATAAATCTAAAACATTAAAGCATTCTATATTTCAACTTGCTATGTAATATCCTATCTATTAAAGAGGGAATATGCAAATTGACCCTCACGCCATCACAAAGATGGCGGCACCCACAGGCAATAAGGAGGGAATATGTTAATTGACTGTCTCGCCCTCAAAGATGGCGGTGCCCAGAGCCAATAAGGAGGGAATATGCTAATTGATTGCCACACCCTCAAAGATGGTGGTGCCCAAAGCCACAAGATCGTGGCACCCAGTCCCCTTAGCCCCGCTGGGACGGCAGGTGCATGGCAAGGCTGGGCCCACCCCCAGGCAGGCCCGGCCACTCCACTAGCCTGCCTCCAGAGCCCCCCAGTCCCCTCAGCCCACCAGCCACCCAGGGCCGGCCCACGGTGCAGTTAAGCCTCAGCTGCCCAGGGCCGGCCCGAGGCACAGGTAAGCCTCAGATGGTGGCTGCCCATCTGCCCAGGACCTCCCAAGGCTCAGGTAACCAGGGCCGGCCAAGGCTTGCACTGCCAGCAGTGGCAGCAGCAGAGGTGTGATGGGGCATTGTCTTCCCCTGATCGCTGGGTCGCCTCCCATCCCTGAGGGCTCCTGGACTGTGAGAGGGGGCAGGCCAGGCTGAGGGACCTGCCTCCTCCAGTGCATGAATTTTTATGCACCGGACCTCTAGTCTATATATATAAAAGCCTAAGCGACTGTTACAACCAAACGACTGGAACAACTGGAATGACCGGTCGACCAGTTGCTATGATGTGCACTGACCAACAGGGGGCAGACACTCAACTCAAGAGCTGCCCCCTGGTGGTCATTGTGCTCCCACAGCCAACCTCCCATGGCCTATTACCCCATCCAGCTGGTCAACCTCCCGTGGCCCCTCCCCCCTGCCATCTGGCCCCCTGATAGGCTCTGATCTTGGGGCTGGCTTGCCACCCTCCCAGGTTCCTTCTCCCTGGCCAGCCAGCCCCCTGATAGGCCTCAATTGCTGGCCAGGCTGAGGGACCCCACCCATGCACAAATTTGTGCACCAGGCCTCTAGTAGGAGTATAAAACTATACTTCCTTATATTTGCATGTAAGTTTGCTGTTAAAATGTGAATCTCTAAATGTGTGTTTGGAATTATATCTGCAGTTTATTTCTGCAGACAGTGTAAATTTGTTATATGTGTGAGTGTACATCCATATGTATGTTTTGCAGTAACATAAAATTTAAAGGGAACAATCCTGTGTAGCTCTTTCAACAGTTAGCTTTAAATTATTGATGTTTATATCTAGGGACTCTTGACAAACTGAGGGTGGTTTTAATAGTGGAGAATCAATGGTTATTAGCAGGTGAGGTAACATTAAAAATGGCAGTAGGCGATATCTCATAGTGGGTGATTAGGTGGAAAACCCAGGGACAGAACCAGCATGTTGAAGCTATGTTGTTACATGGTAACTTGCCTATAAAATTGGATGTAGGAAAATACTGGGTGTTAAGAATGCATGGTGTTTTGCTGTAGAAACAAAAGAAAAACCAAAAAGATAAATTTGGTATAGTATATATCTTCAATACTCAGTTTTGGGGGTTGACCTTTTTTCTTTAAGTTTTATCTGAAGGCTTAGTAGAAGGAAGAAGGCCCAACATATATTGTTCACATTCTCTCACCTTTTTTGGAATGGGAGAAAATAAATCTTGAGTTTCCCAGCTTATATTAATTAGGAGTTGTTCTTTGGGGAAAAAAACAAACAATAAAGAAGTATCTCAATTTTTTTTTGCCAAAGGAAGTTTGGTGAAAGAAAGAAAAATATCACAGGAAAGGATATAGTCTCCTACTTGTTGTCTGAGAAGTGAGGACTCCAAGGTAGACGAGGAAAGCTGGAATACTTCCTTGTTATTTTTGAGTCAGATCTGTGGAACATAAAAATGGGACCTACATTTCGGAGTATGGAGCATTTCCAAACTAACAAGGGAGTAAAAACTCTAAAGCACAAAATGATATTTAGAGATGTCAGTTTCATTTTTGTTTTGAATTCTTCACCATTTTTCTTTTACTTTAAAAACTGAAGGTGGGAGTGATGTTAGCAAGTTCAAAGGTCTGAGTCACCAATGTATTGAGGTGGATTCCAGGTTTGACAAAGAAAAATTTATAGGGTTGGTCAGGCTGTGCTCTGCTTTACCTCAAAAGCTTTTTTTTTTTTTTTAATATATTTTATTGATTTTTTACAGAGAGGAAGGGAGAGAGATAGAGAGTTAGAAACACCGATGAGAGAGAATCATCGATCAGCTGCCTCCTGCACATCTCCCACTGGGGATATGCCCGCAACCCAGGTACATGCCCTTGACCGGAATCGAACCTGGGACCTCTCAGTCCGCAGGCCAACGCTCTATCCACTGAGCCAAACCAGTTTCGGCAACCTCAAAAGCTTTTAAAACCCCAAACTGGTTACCTTGGACTAAGGCATGAAATATACTTGTGTTTGTTTTTCAAGCTACTGTGTTGAAGGACAATTTGCAGATTATTATAATTCATAACAGATAAGCATACACGGATTAGTCTACTATTTGGGAATTGTGCAAATGGAAGTAAATAAAAGGACTTCTATAGTTTTTTTTTACGTTAAAGCTAAATTTGCCATGTGGCTATTGTCACATGGTTTAGGTATGGTGTAAATTATATTAATGTACTTAAGCTTGAGTCATTTGTATTTAAGTTTGCCTTTCATTTATATGTAGTATATAAATCATCTTTCTAAAATGTGTTGCCAAACTTTATTTGCCAACATTTATTTGGCAAAATTATCTTGAAATTGTGATTTTTCACAAGTTAAGTACCTTACACAAATGCTATCCTGCTTTCCATCAGCTGTTTGTTTGCTGCATTTCTTTCTGTATAAGTGCTTCAAAGTCTGATGCATTTTTTTTCTGGAAAAAAATATAGTTTTGGAGGGATCAGTTTTGAATCTCTGTACTCTATGATCTTGAGTTCCAACCTTTAAAACAATTACTTACTTTGAAAAATTATTAGCACATAATTTAAATAGAAATTATTTTTTCAAAGAGGAATTTGATTTATCTTTTTTTTTTTTAGAAACTCGGCAGGGAATGAGTAGACCTATGCTAAGTCTTAAATATCAGGACATTCAGTTTCCTTTCTAAGAATGGACAAAGATTTTATTTCATGGTCATATGACAGTAAGAAAATGCTTCAAGGCAGGGTGGGGGAAGGGATGGTTAAAGTTTAGCAACAAACAATTCAACATGTATTTTCCTTTAGTACTTCAATTGTTCACATACTCATGTCTGAAAAGTGACATACATTTTTGGTTGGGTTACAGTTTATTGTTAGATTCACTTATCTGGATGATTTAACAGAAATAAAAGGCTGGATTGTGATGACCTGCCTGTTGATTTGGCATCTGGAAGAACAGTTGACTCTCTGCCAGCTCCCATTGGTTATTAGATGTTTGAAATGGTTCATTGATGGTCATATCAAGTGTTCTGGGCTGTGAAGTCATGGAGTTCCTCCACCTCCAAGAATGACTCATCTACCACTAGCTTCCAGAACATCACATAGCAGCTTGGTATGTCCAAAATTAATTTCTGCCGAATTTCTCTGGTACACATTTGTTTCATAATTTACCAAAGTGCTACTTGAGTGTATAGCCTTTCTTATAGTGAGCTTATGTAATTGTTGCTTTGAGCATTGTTTTAAATGTATCTATTGAGTAACTGAACAGACTGAAATTACATATCTCAGTGTACAAGACACCAGTTTAATAAAATATATGCGTCAAACACTTTAAAATTCAACTGTGTTTATTTGGCATCCAGACTTACCAACATTTATTAAGTGACCCTGTGAACACTAATAGAGTCAATGAATGTTTGCAAATTTCTTCTAGTAGCCAAATTCTGGCTGTTTGCAAAATTAATGTGAAGAATCTTTGAAAAAAAGTATATTATTTATTCAAATCTCTTTTATTTAATCTACAACAAAATTTGTCTCTTTCGTTTTCTTCTTCCAAAATATTTGTTGGTATATCAGAGGAAAATGGTCATGATGATTTCTACCTTATTTTGCCTGTGGTATATTTCACTGCAGCATCTCCATATATTAAAAATTTGAAACATCCCTGGCTGGTGTGGCTCAGTTAGTTGGGCATCATCCCATGCACCAGGAGGTTGCTGGTTCGATTCCTGGTCAAGGCTTGATCCCTGGTTGGGGTAAGCAGGAGGCAGCTGATGGATCAATGTTGTACTCTCACACAGATCTCTCTCTAAAAATCAATAAACTGTTCTTTTTTTAAAAAAAAAAAAAAGGTTAAAAATTGGAAACAGGTGTTTGGCAGTGATACTGCAGAACTTGGCATTATGCTTTTACCATAAGCCATTTTTTAATGTCCTGTCTGACTGAATAAGATATAGTGATTGCAGTGCATCGGTACAGGGTCTCTTCTAGAATGTGTTCCTGGAAGATAACTTGGCAAATTTCATGGCAGCAGCGGCTGTCCTATTTTGTTCAGACTCTGAACTTATTACTTTATCTGTTTAGCAATGAGGAGAAAATGCTTGTTGAGTCATTAATCATTAATGCTTGTTGAATGAGCAGATTAATGCATTGAGTTACACTTTCATTAATTTTCTTAGTGGAGAAATGGATATTAGATCTTAAATATGAAGCTAAGTGTAGTGTTTAATGGTGAAGTGTCGTGTTTAATGATCTCACCTCTTCTTGTGCTTCCTTAGACAATCAGGGCTTTGCAAAGTGTGAGTTTATATAAATGCGGTTCAGAATCTCTTTCTGAACAAAACCTAAGAGAGCAGGGGTGCACGAGTGCCTTGAATCTTGCTTCTTTAGAAGATGTGGAAGGGAAAATGAGTTTCAAGGGTCTCAGGCTATGCTCTTTTGCATATATTAGCTCACACTTCACAACAGGGAAGGTTTTTGTTTGCTTGTTTTGTGTTCCTCACTGCCTTTGATCAGATTTTTATTCAGAATTAGCTGTCCTAAGTGATTTGACCTGTATGGAATAAGCACATTTAAGTTTATGCCACAGGCTTCTTTTCTCTGGTGGGTTTCTGTTCTGTGGGCTTCTCAGCTCCTGGTTTCTTGGTAGCTGCAGCCTCTTTTCCCACCAAAGGCTTCTGCTTTGTAAGGCCAACAGCCGTCTTTCCTTCGTCCCTACCACAGGCTTCTTCCCTGGAACCCCCTTCTCATCTGCTTTGGCTTCTAGCGCTGCTGCTGCTTTATCCAGCCCGAGCTGTGGTTCTTGGCCTGGAGAAGAATGGGGTTCCAGTGCATGGTCATTGCATAGAGGTTTAACTTCAACATGATTTTTGGGGAAGCATGGGACTTGGTTGGAAAACCTGTAAGAAGAAATCTCCAAAAGGTCAGAGGCCTCTAGGGGATTCTTGCCAAAGGCAGCAGACCCTGCCTTGACTTTTCCAAACAAGTCTGAGCTCTTGGGTGTTTTATTGGAATCTTTATGTTTAGACTTCAAAATGTCCTTGTTTTAAAGACACTACAGATACATGTGTTTCTCAACGATACTTACCCTTCTGGTAGTATCTAGAGGTTAATTCTGGTTCATGCTGTTGCTACAATAAAAGCCTAAGGAGGCAGGCAAACAGGGTTGTCTGGTTCCTTTAGCCAGGCAGTCCCTTAGCCCTCTCTTTCACAGAAACGTCTGTCAGAGTAATCCATTCATCTGTCGCCCAGGGTCTGCTGGTCAGCCCCAGCAATGATTCCTGGGTTATCCAGTAGGTTCTCTGTGATGAACCTACTTGTGTGGTGTTTGGTGGGCTCTTTGGGTCTCTGGACTTTTCAATATTCTGCTCATGTCTGTATTGGGCATCTTGTGCATGGGAAGGTGGTAGTTTCTCTTGAGGGAGGCAGTTTCACTCCAGGTGTCATAAGGAAAGCACCTTCAATCCAAATGCAGACTCAGCCCACATATCCACCAGGAGCAAGTTATAAAATGTTCAGTTTGCTTACATTAAGCAGAGTAATTCCAGGGATGTTTCTGAAAGCTTTGATGATACCATTGTTCTCATAGATGATGCAAAGTCCCTGCACTGGATACAATGGTTTCTCATTTTGCCCTTGCCAGCTCTCATTCACTGAGGGGTAGAGACCTTCTTTATATAATTCCAGGCCTTAAGCTTCTTTTTAAAAAAAATATATTTTATTGATTTTTTACGGAGAGGAAGGGAGAGAGATAGAGAGTTAGAAACATTGATGAGAGAGAAACATCGGTCAGCTGCCTCCCACACACTTCCCACTGTGGATGTGCCCGCAACCAAGGTACATGCCCTTGACCAGAACCGAACCTGGGACCCCTCAGTCTGCAGACCGACGCTCCATCCACCGAGCCAAACCGGTATGGCAGGCCTTAAACTTTTTTTTAAAAAAATTTATATATTGATTTGAGAAAGAGAGAGAGAGAAAGATAAAGATCAATTTGTTGTTTATACATTCATTGATTGATTCTTATATGTGCCCTGACCAAAGTTCAAACCCACAACCCTGGTGTATCTAGGATGATACTCTAACCAACTGAGCTCTCAGGCCTTAAGTTTCTTAAGAAGCAAAACTACATCCTTCGTTTTCTTGTAGCCTTCAACTTTATCTTCAGTCATCAAAGGAAGTTCAGCAATTTCCTCAATATGATGACCTTTAGACATGACCAGTGCTCGGAAGGCTGAGGCAGCCAGAGTAGAACAGATGGCATATCGCTTCTGTGTTGTGTTCACTCTGCGGTGCCAATGGTGCCAGGTTTTGGCTGGTGCAAATGTGTGGCCCCCACAACACATATTTCCAAAGCACCTTGCCCAGAATGATGAGTCCCACCACCTTGAACTCTGGGAATTTGAGCCACAGCTCTGCCAGTACCCCAAGACTCAGTACTGGTTTGATGACCTGCCAATTCACTGACAGACTAGGGTCGTCTACTGCTTTCGTGCAAGTTGGTGTGAACAAAGTTCCCAATATCTGGTTGAATGGGAGCCTTAAACACAGCAGGCAAAGTGACATTTTTGCCAGATGATTCCCCCTTTTTGGAGTACACTGATGTCAGTGGATGAGCACATGCCATAGTCTGGAGAGAAGGACACAGTCCTCTCAGCCCGGTGGCTTCCACAGGAAAAGCCAGGGAAACCTTTTTATCATTTTTATCCTTGAGGAAATGGGGTCTTGGAGCAGCTAATAAATAGCAAGAGCCAATCCAGACCCCTTTGACTTCAGTCTGTGTTCCTTCTATTCTACCACACCTCCTTTACATATTAGCAAAAGCAAAACCAACTCACTACTGTCAACATCTACAGCATCCATCTGCAAAAGGATCTCTGGAGGACATGAAAAAGTTATACAGTCATGATTCAGAAACTCTACCTTGCTGGATGGATGAACATATTAGAGGTAGCAACTGAGTGTACGTCACCTAAATAAACTAGGATAGAGAACTAAATTATGTCCAAGCCAAATGAATACGACTCGGGAGCAAGTGTGAATGAATGGATGCAGAATGACTGCTTTAAACAGCACAGAACTTAGATGGTCACTTACGGAAGCCCAGTAAGTCAGTCTATCAATGATAAGCATTTATTAAGAACCTACTCTATATGTCTGTGATGACACTGGGGTGAGTCTTGCAGGGCTTGGGGAAGGGAGTGGTAGATTATCTCCCTAGAAGAACTTTGTCCAGGGGCAGAAAAGTGAGTTACACCAGAAGGTAGCAATGTTCACCTGGATAGGTGAAGCAAAGATGTTTGCAGGCAACCAATGTAACCAGTGAAGTCACACCCTTTGGTCACATGTCAAGCATAGGTTCTTTCAGAGACCAGGAGACTTAAGTCATGTCTTAGGAGGCAGGTGGCCAAAGGCAGGACTAGTTGCATATTTTTATGCAAAACAAAAGAGCCAAACCCTTATTCAAAAATGATGGGGACCTATCAGGTGGCAAGGCTGAGATTTTGGCAAGGGCCCCAGGCAGCTGAGAAGTGCAACAGAGCTCCCGAAGCTTACCACCTAACTGGAACTTGGGGGGAATCTCCCCACTGTGTATATTCAGATGTGAATTTCAACTGCAGGAAGATGTCTCCCTCACCAAGGCGCTCCTCCAGTTTCATACTAAACAAGAAAATAGCACATTCCCTGCATGTCTGTGGTTTTGCTCCATGTGACCTTTCTATGAGGTAAGACCTTGGGCTGAAGGCTTTCCCACATTCACTGCACTCACAAGGTTATTATCCAGTGTGAACTCTCTGATGTTTAATGGGGCCTGAGCTTTCCACATTCACTACAGCCATAGACTTTTCTCTAGTATGAGCACTGTACAATAGGCTGGAGCTTTGGCCAAAGAATTGCCCATGTTTGTCCGGATGGCGTGGGTCAGTGGTTGAGCATCAACCTATGAACCAGGAGGTCACGGTTCCATTCCCAGTCAGGGCACACGCTCCGGTTGCAGGCTCAATCCCCAGTGTGGGTCATGGAGGAGGTGGCCGATCAATGATTCTCTCTCATCATTGATGTTTCTATCTCTCCCTCTCCCTTCCTCTCTGAAATCAATAATGAAAATAAAATGAAATGAAATAAAAAGCAGCAACCTGAAGATACTGGCTATGGATTCAAACCCAGGCCTCTTTCATCCTAGAGTCAGTTATTTTCCACTTCAGAAGTCAGATAAAGTTAGTAGGTTCTTATATATTAACTAGTGGCCGGGTGCATGAATTCATGCACATTGAAAGGAAATTAACTAGAAGAAATATTTTAATATCTCCATTGGCCCTTTTTTATAACAGAAGTGTCAACCAAATTCACGATCAACAATGACAGATCAAAACACATGCATGCGATTGGCGCCAGTGAGAGCTTTATATATATCACACACTTAGCCTTTTATAGATATAGAATAAACTTGCTTAATTAGACCTGCTTTCTGATTTAGCTAAACTTTTTCCAGCCCAGAGAAGCACCCCAACTTCTCTTTCAGGTAATTGTCAGCAACACAGCAGTAAATATCAACACAAAGCAGATTATTATTGTAGATCACACAGGCAGAACAAAGGGTAAAATATTTAACTGTAGCAGTGTTTCACTATATTCTGTGCAGTGAGAAAACCTGAAGTCATTTTCAAGGTCACTTTCTTACTTCTTTTCAGTTGGGTCAAGATTCTAAACTTTCTAAATCTCCATTTTCCAGCTAATGAAAAGAAAATAGGATTCCATCGATTCTCCTCTCTACCTAGTCCAGGACTCCTGTGAGAATCAAATGACATGAGGCATGGGAAAACACTTCACAGACATTTGGTTAAAGTGTGAAATGTTTGCACCTGGCTATAAAGCAAGTCATGTTCCTGGGCTAAGAAACTCCAAGAAGGCTAGTCGCTAGGGAGAGGAAGCTGGGTGTTGCTACATGACATTATTACCCAGCACCCACATCCACCATTTCTGGGCTGGGCTGGGCTGTGGGCTGCATTTTATGCCATGGGGTCTTGGCAGCATTGGCTGTGATTTGGTGGGCTATCACTCTAGGGTGGTGGTGGGACCTGTGTCCCAGTTGGGGGGAAGCCCAGTCCGCAGTGCTGTTTCTCTGTAAATGGCCAGTGTGCATCACGGCAGCTCCTATGTTGAGCATCTGCCCCCCGATAGTCAGTGCACATCATAGCAACGCATTGGATGGACACTTAGCATATTAGCCTTTTATATATAGAGATAATTAGATGGGGAAAAACTCCAGAAGGAACCTGAGAATACTGCACCTATTCATTGGAAACCTGAAAGAAAAGAATAATTGGAAAATGTGTCAGGAGAGGACATAATAAAAGCACACTAAGACCTAGTCCAAGACAAGACAAAATACAAAAGTTAACCAAACTTATAAACTACATTCCTGACTATATTTGTGGTTCCTACTTCTCCGTCTCTCATTCACTCCTCAATTCACTGCATGCTGCCATCTGAGTCCACCACACAATGAAACATCCATCTCAAAGGTCCACAATAACCTCAAGAACACAGTGATTGCTTTTAGTTTTTAATCTTATTTGACCTCTCTTCAACACTCCTGGATCAACTCCTCTCATTGAAATAGTTTTCTCTTTCAATATCCTTATGGTTTTCCTTCTAAATATCCAGCATCTGCCTTGCCGGTGTGGCTCAGTTGGTTGGGTGCCATCCCATGCAGCAAAAGGTGGCCGGTTCCATTCCTGGCAGAGCACATGCCAGGGTTTTGGGTTGCAGGCTCAGTCCCTGGTAGGGGGCATGCAGGAGGCAAGAGATCAATGTTTGGCTCTCACATTGATGTCTCTCTTCCCCCCCTCTCCCTTCTTCTCTTTCTAAAAAAAAATCAATTAAAAAATGAATGCTTTAAAAATATGTAAATAAACAAAGAAACAAATAAATATCCATCAGCTGCTTCTCAGTTTCTTGACCTTTGGTTGTTGATTTTCCTAGGTCTACCTCAACTCTTTTCTCAGTGTGCATTCTCCTTGTGCAAGACAATGCACTCCTTTTTTATTTAATTTAAATTCTTTATTGTTGAAAGTGTTACATATGTCTCCTTTCCTCCCATTGACCTCTCCCCAGCACATGCCCTCACCCCCTAGTGTCTGTGTCCATTGCTTATGCTTATCTGCATGCCTACAAGTCCTTTGGTTGATCACTTACCCCCCCCCCCACTCTCTCCTCTGAGGTTTGATGGTCTGTTAGATGCTTCTATGTCTCTGTATCTACTTTTGTTTATCAATTTATGTTGTTCATTATATTCCACAAATGAGTGAGATCATGTGATATTTATCTTTCTCTGACTGGCTTATTTCGCTTAGCATAATACTCTCTAGTTCCATCCATGCTGTTGCGAATGGCCAGCGTTCTTTCTTTTTTATAGTAGTGTAGTATTCCATTGTGTAGATGTACCACAGTTTTTTAATCCACTCATCTGCTGATGGACACTTAGGCTGTTTCAAGCCAATACATTCTTAGGATGTGTATGCTGATGACTTTCAACTGTACCCTTGACCCAGTTTTCTCTACTAATCTCCAAACTCAAGTATCTAGACATGGACTAGAAATGTCCACTCACAGGTCCTGTTGGCACCTCAACTTAAACATATCTGGCATGGAATTCCAACCCAAATCTATTCCTTCTACTCCACCTGTCTAGCTAAAGGCCAGTGCCTCCCACTCAGACCCTTTTCCTTCTTCATGTCTCTAATTTGACACCTCTGCTGTCTTTATTGATCTTTCCTTAGGTCCAACTGACACGGCAGCTTCCCTACTGACTTCCCTGCCTTCAGAGTCACCCTTGCTCATTCTCCACATCTATCAACATGGACCTGATCACTGCATGCTTACACACACATTTGCATTCTGTCAATTTCAGCTCCTCGATAAGTTAAAACTCTTCAGCGTTGCATAAAAGGCCATTACTTTGTGGACTAGTTCCTGCCATTCAAGCACTTCTTCCACTTCCAACTTTCCTTCCTATACTTTATCCCAGTATGTGTATATTTCTCTCTCTCTCTGTAACACATCTCCCCTCTTCTTTCTCTGGTTAACTTCAAAATTCAGATGTCATTTCCTCTGGGATGTTTGTTCTGAGACTCCTCCAGTCTGGATTAAGTTTCCCTTCTATTTATTCCTATGACATCCCATACTTACTTCTATTCTGACACTTATTACCCTATATCATAATCCTTTGTTTCCTTCCCTTTCTTCACCTTTATATTGTAAGTTTCTTGAAAGCAGAAACTAGGATATATATATATATTTAACATGTGGCACATAGTAGGCATTCAAAAAGCTTGGGAATGCATGAATGACATACTTAGAATAAAGAAAAGTTATCTCATTCCTGAGCCTTATTTTAAAATTTGAGGGTAAACCCTTCCAAAAAGATGAATTATAGAAAGAATAAAAATTACTGTTACTAAGAGACCAAGAGTAAACCCACCATAAATCAATCTCCGGGGGCGTTTCATGGCCAGGAAGTTGGAAATGACCACTCGCATATTTATAAACAAATATTATCACAAGCGTTCTTATCTCCAGCTTGTTTTCCTAAAAGCCCATTTGTCTTTCCTAAAGAAAGTTATTTGTTCTTCCCATAGAAGCCTTTTCTCCGCTCCTTCTTTTCCCTGCTAAGTTAGATAGCTATGCCTCAAACTTTAACCACTTAGCTTCTAGCTACTTCCATATGACTAAATCCTTTTTCTCCTGTTAATCTGTCAGATTAATTCTCAGGTCTCCAGGAACTATACCTAAGAGGGTAGAACAAACGTTTTTTTCCTCCTCAGACAGTTCGTATGCCATGTATCAGTATGGACCATAAACTTGTAGGTTTTTGTGATTATGGTAACACATACTGAAGTTTATGTCACAGTCCTCTCTTGTGGGGCACATTAATGGTTTCTAATTTTTTACTATTTTTAAATCTCACCTCCTTCGTGCCACTTTCTCTCGCCTTCTCTGCCACAGAAGATATATACACATACACAAATGCATGACTATCTACATATATAAAATTTGCCATATTTGTTGTCTATATCTTCAAAAGAAAAACCAGGCAGTGCACTCGTCTGAGAGTCTCACTTCTCTTTGGAGCAAACTAATTTAGGCACCAGTCATAGACTTTATGATACCTAGACTTCTCAGACTCTAAACATGAATAAACGTTAATAGCTAGCCACACAAACCTGCTGGGCAATAAAGAGAGCTGAGGTTGGTCTGCCCAATAGAAATGCTTGCTTTGACTTGAGCTTCCCTCTCCCAGAGCTTCTGTGTCACCAGTTCAGTACATAACAAGTATGAAGAGTTAACATGGAAAATTTGTCATAGTTACTCATTTTCTGTTGTGGTGCTTGGCTTTTAAAATTCAGAAGCAGCCATTGAAGCAGATTTGGCACTTCAAAGTTCTGCCATAAAGTGCATAAGCTCAGTTTATATGATAATTTGGTTTATAATGATGATTACATAATTACTATGTGAACAGCACCATACTCTTGGACTACAAAAGCCTAACATGTGACCCTTAGCTCTGAGAAATGTATAATATATTGGCAAAAGGAGAAACCCAAACAAGGCCTGAGGAGTTTATAAATAATCATTGTGAATCTTTTTTTTTTTAAATATATATTTTATTGATTTTTTACAGAGAAGAGGGGAGAGGGATAGAGAGTTAGAAACATGGATGAGAGAGAAACATCAATCAGCTGCCTCTTGCACGCCCCCTACTGTGGATGTGTCCGCAACCTAGGCACATGCCCTTGACCGGAATCAAACCTGGGACCCTTGAGTCCGCAGGCCGACGCTCTATCCACTGAGCCAAACCGGTTAGGGCAATCATTGTGAATCTTGATAATAAAAACATGGAGCAGGCCCTGGCCAGGCAGCTCAGTTGGTTAGAGCATTGTCCTGATACGCCAAGGTTTCGGGTTTGATCCCTGGTCAGGGCACATACAAGAATCAACCCGTGAATGCACAAATAGTAAAACAAAAGTCTCTCTTTTTCTAAAAATCGATTAAAAAAATTTTTTAAAGACATGGAACATAAATTTTTTTATATACAATTTTGGAGCAATTTTTCCATAACCTGGAACATAGATTACCACAAATTTGTATGAATCCATTCTATAGAATTCTGCAGACTCTCTTATAAACCAAGACAGTCTAAATAACAAAACAAGTTTGGGGTATAGGAAAGGCCCTTCCATGTTCAAATAGCTAAGCTAAGAAATGCTCTCTCTCAGAGCACCAAGGAATGGTGAAAGCCAGGGGAAAAATAGGACTGGCAACCTTAGAATCAGTAAGAGGAAAGGGAGATCAGAGAAGCAGGGGTGGGATGTACCGATTATAAAGGGCTTTGGCTTTTATTCTAAGAGAAATAGGAAAATACATGAATGTAAGCTGGGGAATCTTTAAATAATAGAAATGTATATTTTCAGAAAAGCATTCCTAACTCCTTTACCCCAAACTTCCCAGAGAATGATGACATTTTGGGTCATGTCTTTCCAGACGTTTTTCTATGTGATTATATTCATAGATGGGTACATTTAAAAATATATAGTTTTGTTGTGTGACAGGTATGTATGCATGTGTGTGTGTGTGTGTCTATGTGCACGTGTTTTAACTTTTAAATGCCCTGTTTTATTTAGCAATTTGATTTTTACAATTAATATGTCTTAGAGATCTTTCCTTGTTAAGATGGTATATATATTTCTATTTCATTCTTTTTAACTGTTCCATAACATTCCATTGTATGCGTTTGCTGTTTTATTTAACCTTACTGGTAAACATTTAGGCCTTAATTTATTTTCTCTTTTTCTTTCTTTCTTCCTTTCTTTCTTTCTTCCTTTCTTTCTTTCTTTCTCCTTCCTTCCTTCCTTCCTTCCTTCCTTCCTTCCTTCCTTCCTTCCTTCCTTCCTTCCTTCCTTCCGCCTTCTCTTCCTGTTCTTTTTTTCCTACCTTTCTTCCTTATTTTCTTTTCCCCCATATTAAATGACTATTGTCTTAATATTATATTTAATAACATAAATTACATGTTACATGGAATATGGGAGGAAATTTGAAAATTAAAGCTTGTGTTACCTTCTGTTAGAAAAGCAATACATCTTAATTGGAATCACTTAGATTTGCCTCATTGGGAAAGAGGCTTAAGGTTACTTTTAAGCAAGGACTTATCCAATGTTTATTGTTCTGGAATAAATGAAATCATGAGGGCTTGAGCTTAGTTTGTCCAAGCTTTTCTAAGAGGTCATTCGGTCACTTTAGCCAACTCAGTCATAGATCTGTATCAGTAGGAAGCAAGAATCCTATATCCGCAATCTGTTTCTTCTATGTTGGGCTCTCTCTTCTCCCACTACCTACAGCCTGAACCAACATGGCATTCAGCCACCACTGTCATTAGGGCTTGTCAACCCAACCTTGATGTCAGCCCTCAACAGAGTTTAGATGAAACTTAGAAACTTAAAAAAGAAACTTATTTATTTTTAATATATGTTTAATGGTCTTTAAACTTATGTTTGCAAGGTTAGCTTTCTTTGGTTTAGAATAAACCTTGGACTAAAGGTCCTGCCACCTCTCTGTACATGTCTGCATTTCTTTTAAACGTGCCATCGATTAGGAAGTTTGTAATTTTGTTCTGATCTGGGTGTTCCCTCCCAGGCCTCTCTTACATACGGACAATTGCACTAGTAGCATAATGTACACAGGCCTTGGTCAATGAAATACCAGGGAGATACAGCTGCCTCTGCTCTGCCCACGCTTACATTACAAAATGGTGAACTGTGCAATAACGAGGAAAATTGTCACAAAGGATCACATTAGTATCACGTAAATAATGTTGTACTTATTCATGTTTGTGATGAAGAGTGAAATGAGATTAGAGACCTTGCTGGTACCTGTGGGTGTCAATAAACGCCAGTTCCTCTCCTCTATTCAAAATGAAATAATTACCCTTATGAATTTAACCTGTTTAAAAGGTAGAACACATTTAAAAGACCATATACAGGTTGGGGCAAAAGTAGGTTTACAGTTGTTCAGATGGGAAATAATACAATAATTAATCTATATATATAAAAAGCCAGGTGTCACGACCAGAATGACGGATCAACCAGTCACTATGATGTGCTTTGACCACATCTCGGTCCCTTCCCACAGCCTGCAGGCTCCCATTGCTGGATGGCCACTGGGGAACCACGGGGAACTGGGCTGGGTGGTGGTGGAGAGGGACTGGGGACTGGTGTGTGGGCGGAAGGCAGACCTTTTGGTCCCTCCCCCTGGTTGGCAGGCTCCCATCGATCTTTAGTTTCTTCTGAAAGGAACGTGGCATGCCCACTGCGCAGCCTCCTGGGATGCGGACTCACCTCTGTGAGAGGCTCTGGAACAGAGACTTCAACAAGGACTTCAGCACCTGCAGCGACCCTTCCTTCGCTGCTGGGAGGTGGATGGAGAACAACAGCTTTAAAGACAAACACCCTCCTCAGGAAGAACCCACCACCTCCCTACTCCACAGCCCCTTCCATGTTTGCAAGAAACTGCACATGCTCCTCCCTGTGGGATGGGCAGGGCCAGAGCCTGAGCTGAGCGGTTCCGCCATGGGGGAGGGACCGAGCCAGGCAGCTGGCCCGTGCAGGGACAGAGGGAGGGGGACGGGGCAGGAGCAAGGGGGCAGCCCTGGTTCCCTGCACCTCCTCCCACAGGCATAGCCCTTCTTGGTTGAGTATCTCACATCATTGTTAGGGTTTTGGCTGGTGATGCCGGCTGTGAAAGGATTCACAAGGGAGAGGAGAGACAGGTGCAGAGAGAGGGCATTTATTTTACTTCCTTAAAGGGAGCAAAGGGCCAGGTGCCCTTTGATGGCACAAGGCACCTAAGGCAGAGTGGGCTGTTCTTTGATGGCGAACAAGGAACTGGGGTGGGTGGCAGCGGCGGGGCTGGACTGGGGACTGGCAAACGGGTGGAAGATGGCCCTGATTGCAGGCTAGGCCTAGGGACCCTACCCGAGCATGATTTTGTGCACTGGGCCTCTAGTAAATAATAATACAAGAGTAAGTTGTCTCATGTACTCACAGCTGTAAACCTACATTTGCCCCACTCTGTATATTCTCAGAGATGGCAGCAGTTTTATTCCAAGGTTTGTGCTAAATCTTGTTTCTAGCTGGAATAAAGAATAATCTCACACATATTTCAAAGATTTGTTGTGTTCCGTGATTAAAATGCAAATTTATTTTAGGAAGTTATCTGTTATTTTCTCTTCTTAGTACTTAAAGTGCAATTACTACCCTGAGAGAGGAGGGAATCCCCTAAATTAAAAAGTAATCCTCACATTAAAACAAAACACAACAACCTCAGAGGAGTTATTTCTTAATGATTACAGAGTTTCTGTTTAAAGTGATGAAAAAGCTTTGGAAATAGATAGTGATGATGGTTACATAACATTGTGAATGTAATTAATGCCACTGAATCAGACACTTAAAATGGTGAAATGGCCAATTTGCTGTTATAGTTTGCTCCAATTAAAAGTGAATAAAAATAAATAGATGGAATTTCTTAGCCATGTCAAGATTTTTAAACTTTCATTTCATTTCAAGAAATACTTATTGAATGCCTCATTGGTGCTTCCGTATGCACAACAGAGGGATGATTCGAGACAGTGACTTAAACATAAAGAGAACTTACAGCGTGGCCCATTCAGTAGTCAGTATTTCACGGCTCTCATATTACCAGGTCAACTTTACAAGGCAGGCACTGCTACTATCGCCATTTTACATTTATTTTATAGTTGAGAAGGCTCGGATGAAAAAAACTTGTCAAGGCTGGTGAAGAGCGGGAGCAAACCACCATCATGCTTTCAGAATATGAAATGCCTGTGTACTTCACCCTTAGCTTCCTAGTTCAGAAAAGGAGAACATTGAGAAGGATAGCATGTTCTAAATATAACTTCTCTCCCCTCTTCAAATCTGCTGGGGACCTTTGCACTGAAACCTAACGCTGGCTTTGCTTTGCTTTCTTTCACTTCCTTCCCAAGTCTGTGTTGTCTTCTCGCCTGTACTTTTTTGCTAGAAGGCAGGGCCTATGGAAGGAGACCACCCCCCGCCCCCCCCCCCCCAGTTACGTCAGAGCTAGCCTAAGACAGGAAGTTTACACAGAGTGAAACTATTTGCTAGAATTGGTTTTGACCCCTCTTCAAGTAGTTAGCATTGGAGGTGCTGTCGTCAGGATTCCATTGCACAAAGAGAAAGATATAAAAATATCTCCCTGACACGTGGATTTCCTGCTTCCCATCCCCCTGCCAAGAACGCTGGAAAAGGATCCCAGGCAGACTTTTGGTCAATGTGAATCCCAGAGGTTGAGAAGGAAATGCGGACAATAAGCAGCTAATGGAGAGAAAGGGGACTCAGGGAGATCTGAGAGCGGTCCTTTTCGCCCTGGCATTTCCTCAAGGCCAGGGCAGCTGTGGACCGCCCCAGCCATCTGGTTGTGGGACCTGCCCTGGGCTGATAGGTTTCCTCTCTGACTTTCTCTTGCCTCTGAGAGCCGGCAAAGGGCAGTCCTGGACTTAAGGGACATGGATCTTGACTGAGGTCTCCATAGGGAGGCTTTCACGTGTGTTCCCACTGCCTTGCCGGCTATGGTGTGGGCTGCTTTCCTACCAATATCACGCAACATAATTGAGGTGAGTTGTTTGCCTGTTTTCGTTTTTCCAAATGTTCATCCTGTGTAGAGAATCTTGATCTCTTTTTGGTATGCGCTTTAGCACATGTGCCACTTGAATCAGTACTTCTCGTACTTTTAACACACGAATCACCTGGAGATCGTGTTAAAGTTCAATGGGGGTGGGGTGGGCCTGGGGTTCTGCATTTCTGACGAGGTCCCAGGTGGCTCCAGGAACCAGGTTGTGAGTAAACAAGGGCTTAAACCCTCTGAATGGTTTGCTTTTGGGGTGACATGGGTTGGAGAAATGCTGTTTGAAGGAAGGAGTTGGCCGACCGCATGATTTATGCAGAGTTCCTGAGAAAAAACCACAGCATCCCGCCCTGGTTATACCCTATGCAGCCTTCTCTGATGGAGTATCTCTAAGAGTGGGGGTTCCTGTTGAACAGTTGGTGTGGTAAACCAAGTCACCCCAAGTGTGAGGAGATGCCGGGCTACTCCTTAGAATGCACAGGCCACTTGGAGCAGAGCCAGACTTTTTTTTGTAATTTTTAAAATTTGGGATTAAGTGTCCACAGCATGCCTCACACTGGTGTGGTTAGTGATCACTTAGAACATTTTCGCTTCAATTAAAAATTGGGGCCCTGGCTGGTGTGGCTCAATTGGTTGAGTGTTGGGGACTCTCATAAGCCAGTTAGCCTGGAGGTCAAATCACCCCCGGTATTGACGACAACAATCAAGGCTTAACTACAACAAGACTGCACACAAAGACCACTAGGGGGTGCACCAAGAAAGCATTAAAATGCGGAGACAAAGAAACAGGACAAAACTGTCAATGGAGGATATTGAGTTCAGAACCACACTTTTAAGGTCTCTTAAGAACTGTCTAGAAGCTGCTGATAAATGTAGTGAGATCCTCAAGAAATCTAATGAGACCCTCGATGTTATGATAAAGAACCAACTAGAAATTAAGCATACACGGACTGAAATAACGAATACTATACAGAATCCCAACAGCAGATCAGAGGAGCGCAAGAAAGGCAAAGATTTGAAATGCGAAGAAGCAAAAAACACCCAACCAGAAAAGCAAAATGAAAAAAGAATCCGAAAATACGAAGATAATGTAAGGAGCCTCTGGGACAGCTTCAAGCATACCAACATCAGAATTATAGGGGTGCCAGAAGATGAGAGAGAGCAAGATATTGAAAACCTATTTGAAGAAATAATGACAGAAAACTTCCCCCACCTGGTGAAAGAAATAGACTTACAGGTCCAGGAAGTGCAGAGAACCCCAAACAAAAGGAATCCAAAGAGGACCACACCAAGACACATCATAATTAAAATGCCAAGAGCAAAAGACAAAGAGAGAATCTTAAAAGCAGCAAGAGAAAGAAACTCAGTTACCTACAAGGGAATACCCATACGACTGTCAGCTGATTTCTCAACAGAAACTTTGCAGGCAAGAAGGGAATGGCAAGAAATATTCAAAGGGATGAATGCCAAGAACCTACAACCAAGATTACTTTACCCAGCAAAGCTATCATTCAGAGCTGAAGGTCAGATAAAGAGCTTCACAGATAAGGAAAAGCTAAAGGAGTTCATCACCACCAAACCAGTATTATATGAAATGCTGAAAGGTATCCTTTAAGAAGAGGAAGAAGAAGAAAAACTTAAAGATACAAATTATGAACAACAAACATGCATCTATCAACAAGTGAATCTAAGAATCAAGTGAATAAATAATCTGGTGATCATAATAGAATCAGGGACATAGAAAGAGAATGGACTGACTATTCTTGGGGGGGAAAGGGGTGTGGGAGATGCGGGAAGAGACTGGACAAAAATCGTGCACCTATGGATGAGGACAGTGGGTGGGGAGTGAGGGCGGAGGGTGGGACGGAAACTGGGAGGAGGGGAGTTATGGGGGGAAAAAAGAGGAACAAATGTAGTAATCTGAACAATAAAGATTTAATTAAAAAAAAAATTGGTTGAGTGTTGTCCTGTGCACTGAAAGGTTGCCAGTTCGATTCCTAGTCAGGGCACACGCCCAGGTTGAGGGTTCGGTCAGGGTGCAACCAGTTGATGTTTCTCTCACATCAATGTTCCTCTCTCTCTTTCTCTCTCCCCCCACCTCCCTTCCTCTCTAAAATCAATTTAAAAAACTAATTGGTGTCTTCCTTATACTATTTGGAAGTAAATATTGTAAAGCATATGAACCTATTACATTGTCTAAAATCAATTTGAGTAAAGAATATAATGTTTTATCTTCTTGTGAGAGGCCTGTGTTCCTCTTTAAGCTGAGTAGCTCCCTGTCCTAAATAATATATGTTCATCTGAAAGTAGCTTTTTCTGTTGTTAATCCTCACCATGGGTATTTTTTCCATTGAGTTTTAGAGAGTGGAAGGAAGAAGAGAGAGAGAGAAACATCGATGTGAGAGAGACACATTGATTGATTGCCTCCCGAACCTGCCCTGACTAGAGCTGGGGATGTGCCTTTGACTGAAATCGAACCCAGGACCCTTCAGTCTGAGGACCCTTCAGTCTATTATTGAGCCAAACCGGCTAGGGCTGAAAGTAGCTTTTAATTCAAAGACAAACCAAGAGGGGCGGGGAGGAGGGGAGTGGGGGTGGGGGATGAATAGATGGGGGAAAAAGGTACTTATTCTGTCCCTAGTTGAAGGGAGAACATAGCAATGGGAGTAAAATTGGGGAAAGGAGAGTGTTCGCTGGGGAAGTCACAACTTAGCAAAATGAATGAAAGAAACCCCGAACCCAGAAATAGAATTCTTTCCCACCCATGCATGGCAGTTCTTCTAGCGTAGTAGCTTGTGTTTTCCTCAGCTGAAGAAATGTGCTTGAGACACAGTAAGTAAATCATAAATTGTGTCATTTTATTTTTTAAAATATATTTTATTGATTTTTTACAGAGAGGAAGGGAGAGAGATAGTCAGAAACATTGATGAGAGAGAAAAATCGATCAGCTGCCTCCTGCACATCTACTGGGGATGTGCCCGCAACCCAGGTACATGCCCTTGACCGGAATCAAACCTGGGACCCTTCGGTCCGCAGGCCGATGCTCTATCCACTGAGCCAAACCGGTTTTGGCAAATTGTGTCATTTTAATAAATATGCTGAAAACACTCGTCATTAAAGTTGAGGATTATGCAACGGAATGAAAGGTCAGAGGTGTAAGAAGGCCTCATGAGGCCCAGAATGAACCTATGAAACCATCCCAGATAGAGGGGAATTTCTTTTGTTTGAAAAAAAGCTTTACCCTGGCTGGCTTGGCTGAGTGGTTGAGCATCGGTTCGATTCCTGGTCAGGGCACGTGTGTGGGTTGCAGGCTCAATCCCCAGTGGCGGGTGTGCAGGAAGCAGTCAATCAATGATTCTCTCTCATCCTTAATGTTTCATTCTCTCTTTCCCTCTCCCTTCCTCTTGGAGATAAATAAAAATATATATTTTTTTTAAAAAAAAGAAAATAGCTTCAAATGACATTCCTTTATGTCATGGCATATGACGAGGGGTGTTTAAAAGTTTAACAACCTGTGTGGCAGGAACATCGACCAATCAGAACAGAAGCTACTGTAAATAACACACACCACAGCAGACCTCTGGTAGGCAGTAAGAACATACGGGGCTGAATATTAGCCTAAGCTATCCCAGGTTTTAATTAACCATTTTTTTTTGTGGGGAGAAAATGCAAAGCTTCAAATGAGCTCAGAGACGTACAGTATAGTAAATCCTCACTTAACATCATTGGTAAGTTCTGCAACTGTAAGCAAAACGACGTATAATGAAACAATTTTACCATAAGCTGATTGATATAAAGAAGAGTTAAGTTCCTATAGCATCTCATCAACGTTATAATGGAACAACTTTGAACAAAATGACAATATTTGTTATTCAAGGACCTGGTCTCATACTCTTAGGTGAGGCCACTCCCTCTCTTTTCAAGCCCAGAGCAAATCCTCATTCCAGCTGTGTATCCTGCAACCTACACTATAGAAAGTAGAGTTCTCTTACGTCACTGCAAGATTCCAAATCCTGTTTCTTGAGTAGGATTAGAGAAAATGCATATATTCTTCTATAAAGAGTTAGAGCAGAAATGAAATTTGATCGCCATGCTGTCCTTTCATACAAAGCATTACCTCATACATTGTCCCACTTGATTTTTCACACCTGTCTTGGAGTATAAACCCAGGGAGTTATTATTTTAACCTTTCAATGAAGAAACTGAGGCTCTGGTTAAATATTTTCCTGAAAGGCACACAGCTGGATAGTGGGCGGGGTTTAACCTTAGGCTATAAATCAGCGGTTCTCAACCTGTGGGTCGCGACCCCTTTGGCGGTCGAATGACCCTTTCACAGGGGTCACCTAAGACCATCCTGCATATCAGATATTTACATTACAATTCATAATAGTAGCAACATTACAGTTATGAAGTAGCAACAAAAATAATTTTATGGTTGGGTCACAACATGAGGAACTGTATTTAAAGGGCCAGAAGGTTGAGAACCACTGCTCTAAATTCAGGTTAATCCTGTACTTTTCTTTTTTTTTTTTTTTATTATTAGTTAAGGTATTACAAATGTGTCCTCATCTTTAGCATTCTCATAAGACCTCTAACAGTCTATACTGTTCTGTACTAGGGTTTGTCTCCTTTTTATATCATAATTTGAAACTTTTGTGCATTAAAAAGAATCCCTTTTCTATTTTTTTTTTAATATATTTTATTGATTTTCTACAGAGAGGAAGGAAGAGAGATAGAGAGTTAGAAACATCGATGAGAGAGAAACATCGATCAGCTGCCTCCTGCACATCCCCCACTGGGGAAGTGCCCGCAACCCGGGTACATGCCCTTGACCGGAATCGAACCTGGGACCCTTCAGTCCGCAGGCCGACGCTCTATCCACTGAGCCAAACCGGTTTCGGCCCTTTTCTATTTTTTATTGTAAAATATTTTTATTGATTTCAATAAATCAGAGAGAGAAAGGGAGAGGGAGAGATAGAAACATCAATGATGAGAGAGAATCATTGATCAGCTCCCTCCTGGATGTCCCCCACTGGAGATCGAGCCTGCAACCCAGGCATGTGGATGCTCAACCACTGAGCCACACCAGCCAGGCCTTCTATTTCTTTTGTCAAAATTATTCATGTGTTGTCTTAGCTTTGCCTCCATTAAGGCCTTTAATCCCCAGGAACAAGTGTTTAAAGGCAGGGCTTCTCAAAACTGTATCATACTTAAACACCACCCGGCCGCTTGCTGACATGCAGATCCTGGGCCCCAGCTCCATAGATTCTGATTCAGTGGGTCAAGGCTCAGGTCTGAGAATTTGCGGTTCTAGTAAGCATCCAGGTGATCTTAGTGCTACCATTCAGAGACCACACTTTACACAGCTTCAGTCAATAATTTAAAATAGCATCTGTATAGTTTAGTGTGCTTAATAACAGATTATGGAGCTAGACTTCCTGGGTTTGAATACTGACGCTATCACTCATGCAAACTGTGCCATCTGGGTAAGTTAACTCCTCTGTGCCTGTTTCTTAATTTGTAAGATGGTTCAGTGATACTGCCTACTTTACAAGCTAGTTGTGGGGATTAAATGACTCAACAGGGCTGGGCACAGACTATCTCCATGTGTTTGCTCTTGTTATTATAAGTCTTGCTCAATTCATAATTATACTCTATGCTAGAAACACCAACAATACTAGTAAGAATTCACCCAGATACCAAATGCTCTCCTTTGATATAGATGTTACCCCAGGGGTTTAATCATGAGTTAAACAGGTTCTCATGTGTGTGTGTGAGTAGATGTTCTGGGCTGTCAGCTAGCACTTCTCACCAAAAGGAAAGAGAGCAAATGACGCTGAGAATTTGGCAAGGGCCTGATGAGATAGGGCCTTACCTACTGTTCTAAAAGTTTGGAGTTGACTCTGACAGTGATGAAAGCCATTCATATAGTTTGAAGCTGAGATGAGCATTCAGAATTGCATTTTAGAAATGTCTCACTCTGCCGGTGTGGCTCAGGGCCTAAGTAGCAGAGCAGCTTCTTTTGAAGCCTGGAGGCCTTTTTTTGTACCTGGCCCCACCCAATAATGGCAGCTTTACATATCATCAGATGAATGGCTCAGAGCACATGTTCAACGATTGCATAGGCTGCCTTCAAATTTCAAAGAGGCCCACCAAGTATGGTGTGTGTGTTTTTTCCCTTTGTGGTGGGAAGTGCAAAGGTACAGCAACTTGTGTCTCATTTTAGAAAGGCTGTCCTAACATGCGCCTGATGGAAAAGACCTACTAAGTTTTGGAGGGTTTAACTCTCACCCTTTGGAATCTATATGTGTACATAAGGTATTTTTGATGCTTATTTTTTTCTGCATACCAGATCTAATTGGCATAATGACATTCGTATATAGGATCAGGATGGTGTCCTCTGGGATATCAAGACCATCAAGGTTCCTTTTAACTATATTATGATGGCAGGAGAGAGGACAGAAGCATAAATGTATACTGTTGTTCCTGTTATGTAAATGCAAATTTTATTTGACTTCCCTTATTGGTTAGAAAGGAAAGAAAAGCATTTGATAGGTCAATAGTTGAATATCAGGTACAAGGTGTTGTGTTGACTGTCTCCACTAAAGATACCATTTCTTGAACTGCTGCTGAGATTGGCATCACCACCTGATTAAGATCATACTGATCTAATGCCATTCTGACTTTTAATGATCCATCTGACTTTTGTACCAGCTGAAAGGGTGAGTCTGGAGGAATCTCTGCCCCTATATCATAATCTCTGTTGTCAGCATTAATCCCTGCAACCCCCTCAGGGACGTGGTATTACTTTTGGGTTCCAGTCTTGGTAGAGGAGAGGCAGGAGTGAGAGGGCAGTTCCGGGGGATTCCATTTGACACGCCCTACCATAATAGCTGTCACTCCATGTGGCGATCCATGGTTAGGCTAACTTAGGCCAAGACTTCATCTATCTGCGGATTTCCATAAGCCCCTATTCTGAATTTTCTTGATATTTGCTCTCCTTTATCTGTTAGTTATAAAATCTTATTTTTGATTGGACCCAGACTTAGATGTAGAAGCTCTCAGAGAGGACAGTCTACGTCTCTTGGCAATCTGCTCCTGGCATTTTTCTTTGGCCTCCTTTCATTCTCTTAGCCCAAAGTTTAGCATATTCTGCGGCCTCTTCCTTATTTTTCCTAGTACATTGTTTCTTCAGAGCAATATGCCTGCGTTTGTGTTGCAGGACACGGGGAGTAACAAGACGCTGAATCTTGGGTGCTTTAGTCCTAGGTTTCCGACCTTCTTTGTTTAGAGGCTTTCTCATAACATATTTGCGAACATCATCTCCTTTAGAGAGATTACAGTTTGTGGATTCTGCTGGCTCTTTTGGGCCCCAGGAGTCTAGACATAGTGGTATCAGTGAGACCAGGAATCTCTCCCCCCCCCCCCCCCAGCTTTTTTTTTTTTTTTATAGTGACCAAGTTGAGAACACTGAGATTGGCATCCACGATGCAGCCCCAAATAGATTTTCATTTTCTCTTTCCAGTTCTCCTTGGTCTATCATTGGAGAGCCTCCTGCTCAGCAGCAGGTGGACACAGCCACGGGTCAAGACACCCTGCTTCATGGGGAAACCTTGTTTGTCATTCCCACCACTGATGTGAACCACACAATGCTTCCATTCTTCACCCAGAGAGCCAGCAGCAACTTCTGTGGCCATACACTTCTCATAAAAGGTACGAAGTTTGCGTTCATCGTCCACTTCAATGACTTTCTGGCAGCCGGTGGCTGGGAAAGGGATGTTGGACTTTATCCTGAAGAAGCAGACAGCCCCCGAGGTGCCACGAAAAAGAGCTATTCTGAATTTTTTAACCTTGTGGCATTTTGTGTCACTACTGAGGTTCAACGTAATTTCACAGGAAGTATTTAATAATCCCCAGAAGTGTTGGATATTTCCTTTGCTCAAGTGTAAGGTATAGTCACCCAGAAAATCTCTCTGGGGCTATACTTTTTAAGAGAAATCCCTGGGCCAGAATGATTAGCAACATCTGGGAACTCATTAAAAATATGAATTTGTAGGTATTACTCCAGTTCTACTAAATCAGAATCCTGGGGCATGGTTCCAAGAATGAGTGTTTTAATGAGAGTCCCAGCACATTAAAAGACTGGGAAGCACTGTCTTCGATCAGTGGTTCTCAACCAGGAGTGATTTTATCCCTCAGGTAGGGCTGCCAAATAGCCAACAGGGTACCCAGTTAAATTTTAATTTCATATAAACAACAAATAATGCTTTAGCATAAGTATACCCTCATGCAATGATTTGAATCTGAAACCCAAATTTAATCTGTATTTTTACTTGCTTCATCTGGTAACCCAGGGGGTATTTGGCAATGGTTTGCCAATCATCTTGCCTGTTACAACTGGCGGATGGGATGTGTATGTGCTGCTGACATCTAGTGGGCAGAGACCAGATATGCTGCTAAACATCATGCAATGTACACTAAATAACCCAGCCCAAAATATAAGTAATGCCAAAGAGCTCTTTAAGGATGCTGGAACCTGTCCCACTAATGCACTTCCTAATGTCTTGGTGAAAGGAGCATCTTTCAGACCTTCCCAAAGGGATCTAGTTTGGACATGACTGAGCAAGTTGCACATTATGAGTCTATTTCTCTTTTCCCAAAGCTTGCTGGCATTTCAACCTCATTAACTCCAGGCTTTCATTAAGTTCAGGCTTTCATTAGCTGACCTTTTCAAACTGTTAGCACTGTCCCCAGCATTCCAACCAACATGTTATACTCCAAAACCTGGGGGAATTTACCCAAGTTTGTGTATTTATTTGAGATTTTGTCTTGTCTTTTGAGGTCCATCTTTGTATTTCTGTAGTGTCTGTTGTCATGTCAACTCTTTCATTTCTGATTTTATTTGGGTTTTCTTTCTTTTTTTCTTGAATCTGGTTAAAGTTTTATCAGTTTTATTTATCTTCTCAATGAACCAGCTCTTGGTTTCATTGATCTTTTGTATTTTTTTCAGACTCTATTTCATTTATTTCCACTCGGAGCTTCTTTATTTTCTTCCTTCTACTCACTTTGGGCTTTGTTTGTTGCTCTTTTTCTAGTTCCCTTAGGTGTAAGGTTATATTGTTTGAAAAATTTTCATGTCAATTAATTGGGCTTGATTATTATATTTATCCCTGTTGTCTTAACACCCTTAGAATCTACACCAGCCGTGGGCAAACTACGGCCCGCGGGCGGCCCGTTTGAAATGAATAAAACTATTGAAAAAAAAGACCGTACCCTTTTATGTAATGATGTTTACTTTGAATTTATTCATTTATTTATTTATTTTTTTAAATATATTTTATTGATTTTTTACAGAGAGGAAGGGAGAGAGATAGAGAGTTAGAAACATCGATCAGCTGCCTCCTGCACATCTCCTACTAGGGATGAGACCGCAACCAAGGTACATGCAGCCCTTGACCGGAATCGAACCTAGGACCTTTCAGTCCGCAGGCTGACGCTCTATCCACTGAGCTAAACCGGTTTCGGCGTTTACTTTGAATTTATATTAGTTCACACAAACACTCCATCCATGCTTTTGTTCCGGCCCTCCGGTCCAGTTTAAGAACCCATTGTGGCCCTCGAGTCAAAAAGTTTGCCCACCCCTGATCTACACCCTCAGTTCCTCCCCAGGCTTTTGCAGATGCAGGTTGGCAAAGTCATGTAATCCTGTCAGGGGATAAGCTCTCTTCCAGAGCAGGCCTGGCGCTGCCCTGTATGGGCTATTGTTCCAGTTCTCTGTCGCTGCATACAAACTACTCTATAACTAAGAGGCTTAAAACAACAACTTAGTGTTATGTCTTCTGGTTCTGGTTGGGTGAGAGAGAATGGGAGATCGACTGGGGATGCAAGTATAGAGAATTCTTTTGAAGAGTTTTGTTGTAAAAGAGGGCAGAGCAATAGAGCAGTGGTCAGAAGATGTGAGATGAAGAGAGATGTTAGAGAAGAAATCAATAAACAGCATGATTGTATGCTGTTGGGAATGATTCAGTAAAGAGGGACAGATATAGATGTAGATAAACTTCTATAGATATATAAGTATACGATATATAAAATATAGCATATATAGAATGCTATCTATATCTGATGATGTAGAGAGAAAGGGGGAAACTGATCTCATTGAGTTGGAAAGGGGGTGGGATCTACTGCAAATGGAGATGTTGCCTTAGGCCTTAGACAGGAGCATGGACAGTTCATCTAGGCCAGAGTCATAGGAGGGAAGGCAGAGTATGCTCATAGGTGGGCAGATATGGTGCAGGGAACCTAGAAGTCTCTTTCTCTTGCTTCACTTTTCTTAATAAAGTAGGGAAGTAGGTTATATATAAGCTGAGAATGACTACAGGGGAGAGTACTGAGGAGGAAGAAATCATGAAATATTGAAATAGGATAATAGAAAAGTGAACGGGATAGGGAAACAAGGTAGGAGTTGCTGGGCACCATTGAGAAGTCCCAGCATCAAGATTTACCCAAAGGAGCTGAAAACTTGTCCTTACAAAAACCTCAACATGAATGTTCATAGCAGCTTTATTTATAATTACCAAAATGGAAGCAACCAAGATATCCTTCGGTAGGTGAATGGATAAACTGTGGTACATCTAGACAATGGCATATTATTCAGCGCTAAAAAGAAATGAGCTATCAAGTGATGAAAAGACATGGAGAAAACTTAAATGCATATTATTTAAGTGAAGAAGTCAGTCTGGAAAGGCTACATACTGTATGATTCTAGCTACGTGACATTGAAAAAAAACAAACAAAACTATGCAGACAGTAAAACAATTGGTGGTTGCCAGTGGATTTTTAAGGCAGAAGAACTATTTTGTACAATATAACAATAATGGATATCATATCATTATACACTTGTCAAAATCCATAGAATGTACACTAAGAGTGAATCCTAATTTAAACTCTGAGCTTTGGGTGATTATGATGTGTAGATTCATCAGTAGAGCAACAAGTGCACCACTCTGGTGGTATGTTGATTGCAGAGGTTATATGAGAAATCTCTATACCTTCCACTCAATTTTGCTGAAAAACAGGAGTAGAATAACTTTGAGAGTTGTGACCACATAGATTAAATCATAAGCAATGAATATCCAATATTCAATCTGATAAGTATCTAAAAAAAATGTGTGGTCCTAAAAGATAGCAGGAATATGAAAGAATAAAGAATTTCATTATGTTCAAAAAGCTTTAAATTTAGACCAAAATTTAAAAAATAAAGCAGTATCCTACTAATGCTTAATTTAGGGTAAATTACAGATGCCAGTTGGCATTCAGAATTAGCTAATATGGAACACAAATGCAGGGATATCACAACAACTCATCTTGAAGTTACTTATCAACCACAGATCAGGAGCAGGGCAAGAAATCATTCTCGGTAAAAATCTCCAGTTTCCAAATCACGCTAACTCCAACTGCTGGCATATCTGCCAACAATGCTAGTGAAACAATTAGTTTCTTTAGTATTAAAGCAACTTTCATTTTAAGAAGATTTAGGATTAATCATAGAAGTGTTTAAGATAACCAAATCCATGTTAATATTTTTATATTAAAGAATTTCCCCTTTTGGTTATTTTATACTATAAGCCCAGTGCACAAAATTCATGCACTGGGGGTGGGGAGGTACCTCAGCCCAGCCTGTGCCCTCTCACAGTCTGGGAGCCCCTGGGGGATGTTCAACTGGCATAGAGGTGGGAGAGGCTCCCACCACCACTGCTGCACTTGCCAGCCGTGAGCCTGGCTTCTGGCTGAGCTGCACTCCCTCTGTGGGAGCACACTGACCAACAGGGGGAAGCTCCTGCATTGACCGTCTGTCCCCTGGTGGTCAGTACATGTCATAGTGACCGGTCATTCCGCCGTTCAGTCGATTTGCATATTAGCCTTTTATTATATAGGATATTTATATGACTGAATAGAATTTGGCATCTGAGAACAATTTTGCCTGTCCAATTGCAATTGTGTAATTAAATAAGTGATTTAGGCTTTTGATTTAAAGTTGAAATCTTACTACATTTATAGAAAATGTTGGGACATTTAAAAGAACTAAGATTGACCATATTTATGATTTTAATTATTTCCTTTAAATGGGTTATTTGAGCGATTGGTAAGATTTAGTTTGTTAAGTTAGAAAACAGGAGTACCTTACTTTGCAGAAAACAGTTAACACCGCACGTCGGTGACTGCTATCCTCAGAAAGGCCTGCTCCCAAGGTTGGTCCTTAGCTGGTATCTGGGGAGTAGGGTCACAGAGTGTCCCCAGTCAACAGTTAGCTGATAACAGTGGTTCAGTTTGCTAAGATTGTGCAGACAATATGGTTTATGCTGAATGTCTGGGAGTCTGAAATTTTGATACATTCTAGGCAGAATGTGTCTACATACTCAGCCCCTAATATAAAGCTTGGGGTCTAAGTCTCTAGTGGGCTCCCCTGGGACAAAACATTGCACACATGTTGTTGAATTTTCATTGCTGGGAAGAGTGTGCTCCATATGACCCCATGTGGGAGAGAGAGGTCAAAAGGAAGCCTGCACAGGGAGTACTGCAGACGCTGCCTGTGTCTTTCCTTTATGATCCAGCTGGTATCCTTACCATGTTGCTAGGAGTAGAGTTATATACTGACTTCTGTAAATCCTCCCATTTTGTCTTATCCAAAGGTGAGGCCTATCTCTGACTTCTGTAAACCTCCCATTAATGATTCTATCTCTCCATCCCTCTCTCTTCCTCCTCTCTAAAAAGCACTAAAAACATATTTTTAAAAAATCTCTTAGATTTGAAGATGTGAGAGTGGGGAAAGGCCTGAGAAGCAAGAGTGTGAGCAAAGGGACAGAAAATCGGCGGTATGACTGTGAGAGGCATGTTGGCCCTCTAGCAGTGCAGCATGGCTGTCTCACAAAAGAAGAGTGGGGACAGGCTGTGGTGGCTGTGCTGCTCAGGCTCAGCAGTTCGGAGTTGATTCTTTCTGTGGGGAGAAGGACAAATGGTGTTTCGGCAATTTGTTCTCATAGCAGTATTTTGTTAATTCATAACAAGTCAGATATGAAGAAAGACTTTGGTTGTTCTAGAATAAAAATTATACTGGGAACAAAGTGTAGGATAGTTTAGGTTGGATTAGAGGAGAGAGTGTTGTTAGCAGAGAATCGTTATAAAACATTCCAGATATCCTATCTAATAAAAGAGAAACATGGTAATTGGCATACGACCGCTACCATTCCCATTGGCTAATCAGGGCGATAAGCAAATTAACTTCCAGCCAAGATGGCGGCCGGCAGCCAGGCAGCTTAAACTGAACATGAGGCTTGCTTGCTTCAGTGATGGAGGACTGCAACGTTCCCTGCCTGCCTTGCCGGCCTCTGAGCCTGCAGTTTGAAACATAGTTACAAATATAGAAGCTAAACAAAACTCCAGAAACCTGCTCTCAGCGAGCTGAGCCGGGATCTCAGAGCTGGAGTTGATACAGAGTTTCGATTATAGAACCGAAACAAACCAGATACCTGCTTTCAGCAGCGGAGGCCTAAGAGCTGGAGCCTCAGAGCTAAAGCTGGCCCAGAATAAAAAAAAAAAAAAAAAAAAGGAGCAGTTGGGAGCTTCAATCACAGCCTGAAAACAGTCCTCAGCCCCTCACCCAGACTGGCCAGGCACCCCAGTGGGGACCCCCACCCTGAAGGGTGTGTGACCAGCTGCAAACAGCCATCATCACCTCACCCAGGCTGGCCAGGCACCCCAGTGGGGAACCCCAACCTGATCCAGGACACCCTTCAGGGCAAACCAGCCGGCCCCCACCCGTGCACCAGGCCTCTAGTCTGTATAGTAAAAGGGTAATATGCCTCCCAGCACCGGGATCAGCGGAGCCGAGAGGCCTCCCGGCACCAGGATCAGCGTGACAGGGGGCAGCATCCAAACCCCCTGATCACCCTGTGGCTCTGTGTGTGACAGGAGGCGGGGCCACAACCTCCCTATCTGCCCTGCTCTGTTCGTGACAGGGGAAGGCGCCCCAACCCCCTGATCAGCCCTGCTCTGTGCCTGATAGGGGGGAGCTCCCCAACCCCCTGATCACCCTGCAGCTCAGTGTGTGACAGGGTGCGGCGCCCCAACCCCCCCACCCCACGGGCCCTGCTCTGTGTGTGACGGGGTAGAGCCATAACCTCCCCATCAGCTCTGCCCTGAGTGTGAGAGTGGCGGCGCCCCAACCCCCTGATCGGCCCTGCTCTGTGGGTGATAGAGGGTGGCACCCCAACCCCCCAACCCCCCCACGGGCCCTGCTCTGTGTGTGATGGGGTAGAGCCATAACCTCCCCATCGGCCCTGCCCGGAGTGTGACAGTGGCGGTGCCCCAACCCCCTGATTGGCCCTGCTCTGTGGGTGATAGAGGGCGGCGCCCCAACCCCCTGATTGGCCCTGCTCTGTGTGTGACAGGGGGGAGCTCCCCAACCCCCTGATTGGCCCTACTCTGTGAGTGACAGGGGGTGGCGCTGCAACCTCCCCATCGACCCTGCCTTGAGTGTGACAGGGGGCAGTGCCCCAAACCCCCAATCAGCCCTACCCTGAGCATGACTGGGGGTGGCATTGCAACCTCCCGATCCGCCCTGCTCTGTGCATGACAGGGGGCGGCGCCCCAACTCCCCAATCGGCCCTGCTCTGAGCCTAACCAGGGGCTGCACCTAGGGATTGGGCCTGCCCTCCGCCACCCGGGAGCAGGCCTAAGCCAGCAGGTCGTTATCTCCCGAGGGGTCCCAGACTGCGAGAGGGCACAGGCCAGGCTGAGGGACCCCCCCCCCCCCCCGTGCACAAATTTTTGTGCACCGGGCCTCTAGTAAAGTAATAAAGGGCTAAGCCAATAGAAGGTCAGAGGGAATGGAAAGAGATTCTTTAAACACTGTAAATGAAGAAGTGATGAGACTGGTGATCACATACAAAGGAAGGAGTATATTTATGAAAGTGAAAGAGGAGGGTAACATTTCAGAATGAAGTATGTACCTGTGGACTGTTTGTATTATATCTACACTAGAGGCCCGGTGCATGGATTTGTGCACTGGTGGGGACCCTGCGGGGATCAGGCCAAAACAGCTCTCTGATATCCCTTGAGGGGTCCCAGATTGGGAGAGGGTGTAGGCCAGGCTGAGGTACCCCACCGGTGCATGATTGGGGCTGGGGAGGGACCACAGGAGAGCTCCAGGGCATGTCCAGCCCATCTTGCCCAGTCATTATCTACCGAACCTCAGCAGCAAGCTAACCTACTGGCCAGAGTGTCTGCCCCCTGGTGGTCAGTGCCCATCATAGAGGCTGGTCAAACGGTTGAACAGTCTACAGTTGGACGCTTAGCATATTAGGCTTTTATTATACAGGATGATTTTTCTTTTTTACCCTCAAGGGAGTTGGAATCAGTGTGTATATTGGAAGGTAGTCTGAACAGAAAAGTTTAGCCCAGCTGGTATGACTTAGTGGTTGAGTGTCAACCTATGAACCAGGAGGTCACAGGTTCAATTCCTGGTCAGGGCCCATGCCCAGGTTGTGGGCTTGATCCCCAGTGTGGGGCATACAGGAGGCAGCCGATCAATGATTCTCTCATCATTAATGTTTCTATCTCTCTCTACCTCTCCCTTTCTCTCTGAAATAATTAAAATATATATTTTAAAAACAAGAAAAGGTTAGACCCCGAATGTTCCAAGAGAGGAAAGAACTTTTGCAACTCTAAATATAACTGGAACACATACCCTAGGGGTTTGATGCTTACATAACTTTTAAAATCTTGGCTTTATCATAGAAGCCTCAGAGAGCCAAGCACCCCATACCTAGAGGGATAATGTGCGTAGTGCTGAACGGGGGTGTTGGAATCTTCTGGGGTCTTTGAAAGATTTTTCAAGCATTTTGTTAGAGAAGAGCCCAAGACACACACAGCTTTGGTGGTTGTACTTCAGAAAAGGGTTTTCTGCCAGTGGAAGTTGAAGGAAACAGAACTACAGGAATTTGTTGGACATTTCCTAATGTGTCCCTGCTGTTAGCCAGGCTTCAGGAAAAGGTGAACAGCTCCTGGCCAAGGAGGAAGCAGCTTTAAAAAGTAAAGCCAAATGGAAGAACTGGCAGTACTCGTCAGAGACTTTGTAGCATTGTTCAGGCCAACCTTACCTTCCTGTTCTGTGGGATTCACAAACATATTTTGTATTTAACTGATAAAAATCGTTGCTGCTTCCTTAAGTCCTGATTTCAAGTCTATTTTTTAATATATATTTTTTATGATTTCAGAGGGAGAGGGAGAGAGAGATGGAAACATCAATAATGAGAATCATTGATCAGTTGCCTCCTGCACACCCCACACTGGGGATTGAGTCTGCAACCCAGGCATGTGCCCTGACTAGGAATCAAACTGTGACCTCCTGGTGCTTAGGTCAACCCTCAACCACTGAGCAACACCAGCCAGGCTCAAGTCTACTTTTATGCAGAACCCACTCCTCTACGTATGAATCAAATACTTCATCAATATCCTTATCCCCACTGCCAAAGCCTCCCAAACAATGCAATTATTCCTTCTCTAAGGGAAAGAATAGCCAACGCTGTTTCACCAAAAGCCGCCAAAGTCCTTTATCCCTGCAAAGCAATCAACACTCCCCCGTTGTTGTCAGTAACAGGACGAATAAAATAAAATGGAGCTTTCTCGATTCAGAACCTAAAATGTACTGATGATATGCAAAACTTTTACATACACATGGACACATGTGACAATTGAGGATGAGCAACTTTATTCCCATGCTGTTGGTTACTGGACATGTATAAGAAAGTCAATTTCTGTGTCCAAATAGTACACTAAGAAAAAATAGTCAATATCCCATACCTGTTATTTTTGTAGTAGGGCACTGCCTTGCTTGAATTCTTTCTAGGTGGGGCGTGTTGGCTCTTTTAGAAGATGCAAAATCCTTTCCTACTTGAAGAGAAGAAAACCAGGGAAACAGAGAAGCAGAAAGAGATTTGCCAAGTAGGTAAAAGGGAATAATTCCATGTAGATGGTTACCTCTTTCTTTTCAGATTTTTTAACTGAAACACCTTTGGTTCAGTTGCTGCTTTAAGACTAAGATTATAAAAGGCCAGCGGCTGTAATGACGCAACGAACAAAGGACCGGTCATCCAGAGGTGCATGGAGCACCTCTCCGCCCCTCCCTCGGCCTGCCAGCAGGGGCTTGTGGCTCGTGAGGGCTCCCAGCGGCCGGTGGCGGCAAGCTATTTCCACAGGGTGGTTCTGGGGTCCCGCTGGTGTGGCATGTCTGGGTCTCTCGCGATTTTGCGCGCTGGACTCTAGTAGAGAATAAGTTCTCAGGCTAGTTCGTAAAAATTAACCTTGTGACATTGGGATCAAACTTTTGTTTTGGTACCAGCAGTAACTGTCAGTTGTCCTTTACCTTCTTCCAGTTTAAAGAAAACCTAGTTTCTTAGGCATAGCGCTGGAGTTATTTTGGAACTCCAATATTGGAACACTCTAATTAAGCCACTTTGGAAAAACAGTCCTAAAATATTTTAACAACTTTCTTTGGAAACGAGCCATGGTTGTCAGTTGCAGCCCTGGATCATCAAATCCATTTGTTAGAATACAATTGTCATTAACAGTTTACAAAACCAGAAAGAATAGGGGAGTACTTCCTTTCTCTTGTCTTTCCTTCAGTTCTTTTGAGGCAGTGTAGTAAGATGCTGGGAGAATTCCTTGGCAAGTGGAATGGGTAAACTGAGACAAATAGCTGAAAAAACTGGCCCAGCAATTTACAGCCAGATACAGTGAGTCACCAGGGCATTTATGGGATGCTGCTTCTGTGCCAGGAACTATGCTAAGCACTTAATCGTCACAGAATCTTTGGAAATAAAGATAATTACACTTTGGTAGGTTAGGAAAGTTAAATGATTTAGTCAAGATTGCCCACCCAGTTAGTAAAACCAGGATACAGGATTCAAACCCAGAGCTCCCTCTCTCTCTCTTTTTTTAAGATACGTTTTTATTGATTTCAGAGAGGGAAAGAAGGGAGAGACAGAAACATCAATGATGCGAGAGAATCATTGATCAGCTGCCTCCTGCATGCCCCCTACTGGGGATCGAGCCTACAACCTGGGCATGTGCCCTGACTGGGAATCGAACTGTGACCTCCTGGTTCATAGGTCCACACTCAACCAGTGAGCCACACCAGCCAGGCAAAATTAAAACTTTTTAAACTAAAAAGTAGTTTATGGTGGGTAGTCATGTCCTAGGCTGGTATCTTCCCTGACACAGGTCAATCTTTTTTTATTTTTATTTTTTTATTGATCTCAGAGAGGAAGGGAGAGGGAGAGAGAGGTAGAAATATCAATGATGAGAGAGAATCATCGATTGGCTGCCTCCTGCATGCCTTACACTGGGGATAAAGCCTGCAACCTGGGCATGTGCCCTGACCAGGAATCAAACTGTGACCTCCTAGTTCATAAGTCAACACTCAACCACTGAGCCACGCCAGCTGGGAACAAAGGTCAATCTTTACCTTAACTGAGACTGTTGTCTTTTTGCATCTTTGATAGCATATCGTTGGAATGTCAAAGTAATTTTCCTTTTTCCTGACCTCTCAAAGCACAGGCACTGGTCTGTGGAGTTCACAAATCCCCTCGTTGTTATTGAGTTCATTGTTGACTGCTAACTATCCTGCATCCATCTAAGTAAAAGAAGTGTGTGTCTATCATTTTATTTTTTATCCAGTCCCAGAGGTTTCTCTATCCCCTATCTTTACTTTCTCCCACCTCCCCAATCTATGACCAATGGGTTTCATGTAACCCACTTATGTCTCCTCTTTTGATTGTAATGTATAAAAGAAGGTGCAGAACTGCCACTCTCTGGAGCATTATCTCGATCTGTTTGGATTCTGCTTCCTGGCAATTGTAAACTCACGAAAATGCTTCACAGGTTTGAATGTTTCTTACGTTAACATTCATGTACAGAATCCCATGTGTAGCCAAAGAACAACTGCTGTCTCTCACAAACTCTAGTATCCTTTGTTTCTGAGAGAGCACTTGTGACTGCTATAAAACTGCTGCAAAAGTTGGCCTGAATCTTTCAGTAAAAGAGGCAATGCTACATAGAATTTTCCCCACCTGCTTTTGGCGGATTGACTCCGTGGATTTAAAACTTCATTTTCTGGAGCTGATAAGGTGACAATGCTCCTCTGAAAAAAATGCAGGGGAGACCTGTCTTGTAGGTTGTCTAAGCAAGTATAGACCAAACAGGCCCTCTGTGAGAGTAGCAGACTCATTGATCAAGTGTTTGGTGACAACAAACAATGGTTATATTACATTGTACTCTTGATGAGTGGATGAAAGAACTGTGGTGCATCTACACAATGGAATACTACGCTGCTGTAAAAAAGAAAGACCTCTTACCATTTGCAACAGCATGGATGGACCTGGAGAGCATTATGCTAAGTGAAATAAACCAGTCGGCGAAAGATAAATCTCACTCATTTGTGGAATGTAATGAACAGCATAAAATGATGAACAAAGATAGATACAGAGACATAGAAGCATTGAACAGACCGTCAAACCTCAGAGGGAAAGCAGGGGATGGTGGGAGGGGGCGGGTGAGAGATCAACCACAGGACTTGTATGCATGCATATAAGCATAACCCATGGACACAGACCGTAGTGGGGTGAGGGCCTGTGCTGGGGGGTGGGAGTGGCCAGGGAGAGGTCAGTGGGGGGAAAGGAGACATATGTAATACTTTCAACAATAAAGAATTTAAATAAAAAATAAATAAATAAATAAATAAATAGTACTTTTATAGTAGGTTGAAAAGAAGTGATATACAGTGGGGCCTTGACTTACGAGTATCCCGACTAACGAGTTTTTTGAGATACGAGCCGTCTCTCAGCCGATTTTTTGCTTTGAGTTGCGAGCTAAAATTTGGGTTACGAGTCAGCTTCAGATACCCCACCACTAGTTGGTGCAGCAAACGTCACAGTGAACGCCACAACATCAGCCCAGCATCACGTGTCTCACTCTTTCACTTTTTGATTTGACATGCAGGTAATTTGAGTTATGAGCTCCGTCACCGAACTAATTAAACTCGTAAGTCAAGGCCCCACTGGACCAGTAAAGGATGGGTTTGGTTAAAAGCCCAGAGAGACTATAGAGGCTTCTTCCTTGACTACCAAACGAGGGAGCACAGCCAGCCCAATGAGATCTGCCTTGGACGGTTCCAGCCGGTAGCGGCTAGATGGGTTGGATGACCCTGACTTCCCTTTCTGGTGGTTTGAACATCCATTTTTCCAGTGTCCATATTCCTTACAATAGGCACACTGATCCCGCTTAAGGTTTGTCCTTCTTTCCCTTGGCCTGGGTCCTTGTTGTTTCCCTTTCTTATCTGTCTGGGAGCTTCATTCCTTAATAGCTGCCGCTATCAAGGTTGCTTTCTTTTTCAGTCTCCCCTCCGCTTCCTCCTTAGTCGCCCTGTCTTGGTTGATGAAACCTTGTTTGCTATTTCTAGCAGCTTGGTTGCGTTTTCCCCCCACAAATCCTCGAGCTTCTGCAGCTTTCTCCTTATGTTGGGCTGAGCCTGACCTACAAAGGCTACATTGACCATAGTTTGATTTTCTGAGGTTTCAGGATAAAAAGAAGTGTAGATGCAATATGCCTCACAAAGTCATAGAAGGCTGCTGGACTTTTATCAGGTTTTTGGAAGACCTCGGAGGTCTTGGCCATATTGGTGGGCTTCTGGGCCCCAGCTATTCCCATGTGCTCCTCAGTGTTAAAGAGCGTGAGAAGGAGTTGCTTGCAGTCAACCCAGGTGGGCTCATGGGTCTGGAAAATTGACTCTAGAGGTCTACCATGGCCTGAGGTCTTTCAGAATAAGCGGGAGTGTGATGTTTCAATTCAGGAGATTGGTCATGGTGAAAGGCTGGTAGTAAAGGACTGACCACCCCCTCTTGTAGGGTCCCATCTTCTCCAAGCACTTAGGGACCCCAAGTCTCCCAGAGAGGCATCTGAAAAGCTGGGGGTGGCCTGGGTCCCTGATTAGCTGAGTGCAAGTGCCATCCAAGTGGCTCTGGAGAGTCCGGTTGGGGAGAGACAGAAGGAGGTGGTGTATCTTAGCTTCCCTGACCAGGCAAAGGAGTACTGGGTGCCACTTGGGGCATGTATGGAGGTAGTAAAACTGGCGGGGCTTCCTTGGGGGGTTCCTGCAGAATAGGAGGCTTATTCTCCTTCTGAGGTGCCTGCTTCTCTTCTCCTGCCTGTCTCTTTTCTCCTGCCATTAAAACCTTACTCTGTCCCTTAGGGACAGAGTAAGTTAGGGAGGGAATAAACCTTAACCGTAACCCTTAACCCTAACCCTAACCCTAACCCTAACCCTAACCCTAACCCTAACCCTAACCCTAATCCTAATTTACTCTGTCCCTAAGTTAGAGAGGGAATAAAACCCCTTAACTAAATGCCAGGTGGGTAGTTAATCACTTTAACTACGAACAATCACCCTTAAGCTACATAATCTTTACTCACTGGAATAGAGATAAGCAACGCCCTAACCTTTGGAATAGAAATTGATAGGATTAAAATCAACTGGTATAAATACAGATGTAACAAGACAATAAAAGACAGAACCTAATGACAGAACTTGGCTGGAGATCCTGGCTAGAGAACCCAACCATGCTGATCAACTGAACACTGCCTCCGTGTCATTCCTTCGTCACCGACTCCGTCCACACCTTTGGGAACCCCTGGGCCTGCTGGGGCTGGACCCCAACAGTCCACACCTCTAAAAATATTTTGTAAGAGTTTATTTGAGCCAAAATTGACCACAGTTGCCAGGAAGCTAGATCTCAAATGCTCCGGAGAAGGATAGTGTTGAAATTTCTTTTCTTCATTCAAAAGTAAGGAAGGAATTTAAGGAAGATTACATGAAGCTAAGAGGGACCAAGGCAGCAATTGAATAACAGGATAGTTAACAAGATCATGTGCTCTCTTGAGGGTGGTTATACCTTCAAGGGGGTATTCAGGAATTGCAAAGGTGTGTTAACCTATATGCACAAGAACAGTGGGCAGGGATTGCTTAAAAACCTTTCACTAGCCCTGGTCAGTTAGTTCAGTTGGTTAGAGCATCTTTCTGATGTGTCAAGGTTTTGGGTTGGAGCCCTGGCCAGGGCAGAGACAAGAATGAACCCATTTCATGAATGCATAAATAAGTGGAACAACTGATGAATTTCTTTCCCTTCCCCCCTTCTCAAATCAATTAAAAAACAAACAAACAAAAAAACATTTGACCAAAAAATAGTAAGTCCTATCAAAAAAAAAAAAAGTTATGACTATATTCTATGACCTGCCCAGTTCCCAGTTAGGAATGTATGACTTATGGGAGCATCTTTCTTTTTTTTTTGGTTCACATTGTCAAGCAAAATGGAAATGATCAGCTTGAAAAAGTATTAGGGTGAGATTAGGTTGTAGTATAATGTTGGCTAGAAAATAAACTGACATTAATATGAAGAAATCACAAACTAAAATATTTTTTAAATTAGACTAAAAACAAGGCAGAAAGTTTTTTGTTGTTTGTTTTAGTGGTTTTAGCCCAATGTCGGATGAGGATATGACTCTAAGTATTGTCAGCTATCTATCTTACATCTGTACACTTACTGACTAAAAGTAAACACTGACATTTTATCTATTTTTGCCTTTAAATAGCATTCATTTTCCCAATATAAAAGTTATATATCTGTATTATATCAAATTTAGAAAATTTCACTAAAGTAGAAGGAAAAAATAGTCATGTTATTACCCAGAAAACAAACATTTTTTTGTATTGCCAACTATTTTCTACATATGGGTTTTTGGTTTGGTTTTATTTTACATCATTGCACAATGCTATATTCAACATACTATCCTGTTGTTTTTTATGTGTTTTTTAGTCAATTTCATGTGTGTTTTCTCCATTTTTAGCAGTCCCCTCTTGGTTGACTTTAGAGGTTGCTGGAAATTTATTTCATTTTTACTGATATCAATAAAGTTTTATCTGTAGAAGGTGTTTTTCAATTTTGCAAATAGTTATTAAGAGCCAGTTGTTGGGGTCCAACCCCAGCAGGTCCAGGGGTCCCCAAAGGTGTGGACGGAGTCGGCAAAGAAGGAATGACACGGAGACAGCGTTCAGGTGATCAGCAGCCTAGCCAGGATCTCCAGCCAAGTTCTGTCTTTTTTTTTTTTAAATATATTTTATTGATTTTTTACAGAGAGGAAGGGAGAGAGATAGAGAGTTAGAAACATCGATGAGAGAGAGAAACATCGATCAGCTGCCTTCTGCACATCTCCCACTGGGAACGTGCCTGCAACCCAGGTACATGCCCTTGACCAGAATCGAACCTGGGACCCCTCAGTCCACAGTCCAACGCTCTATCCACTGAGCCAAACCGGTTTCGGCAAGTTCTGTCTTTTATTGTCTTGTTACATCTGTATTTATACCAGTTGATTTTAATCCTGTCAATTTCTATTCCAAAGGTTAGGGCGTTTCTTATCTTCATTCCAGGGAGTAAAGATTATGTAGCTTAAGGGTGATTGTTCATAGTTAAAGTGATTAACTACCCGCCTGGCACTTAATTAAGGGGTTATATTCCTTCCCTAACTTCAGGGAAAAATCCCTACCTGGGGAAACAACCTTTCTCGGAGAGGTGACCTTGGTTAAAACACATAGCGCCAAGAAGGGGAGCAAACATATTAAGAACAGTGTGCCATATACGCCAGGTCCCTTGAAACATACGCTGTGCAGATGTTTCTTCCCTGCAGCCACTGTGTCAAGCAGCAAGGATGGACTGGCTTCTGGCAGCCAGCTCTGGAGAATTTTTCCCAATCTTGACTTAAAATGACAAATGTATTTGTATGTGGGTTTTAAAGGGTCTTTCAAGTGATTCAGAAATTTAATAACAACAACAAAAACCACCACCACCAACCCCAATTTCACCCGAGTGTTTGGGTGCTTAATAGATACATAATTTTAAGTCCTTTAAAAGTATATAGTATTGTATTTTTAATATTATTTTTAAAACTGTGTAATCAATATTCCTACCTAAGACTCCTGGCTAAAACTTCCTTGTATGGGGTAAAGAATTAACAGTAATGTTTCGTGAGTAATAAACAATTTAATGGGCACTATAATTTTTGTTTGTAAATACAAACCAGAAACTACCTAGATTCAAGTACTAATTTCCGGGAGCTGATGCAACAGGTGAATTTTGGCATGGCCATTCACACTCAGAAAGCCTGACAACCAATCCTTTTCCTGAATCTGCAAATCACTTTCCAACTTTTCCAGACTTACAGGACTGTGAAGAATGCATTGAAACTGATTCCACTAATATTTTCATTCATAAAGTTTTCTTTCCACCCATCCACTCCCCCTCCCCCCATTGCCCCATAGATTTAGCTCCTTATCCCATTGGCCCTGGGGCACAGGAACCTAACTTCTCAGAAGCTCATTTATAGAGACCACCAGTTGCTCTGGATGCGCAGCGAGTGACACTGAAAAGGGCCTAGGCGTCCGCATCCCCTGGTGCGTAGGCCGGGCCCCGGCGGTGACCAGATCCACCCGGGGAGACGAGGTATTGATGCCCTGGTGGCGTCCTGGGATTACTGGGCTCGTGGCCAACTGTCCATTTCCTACGCGCACTGGACACAGAGTATCCAGGATAGGAGCTCCTGGGGAGCAATCGGTTAGCGCGCGGTACTTATACAGAGTATCCAGGATATGTACTTGTGTTCCTTTGTCCCGGGGTGTTCCTTGACCCGGACCCGCGGGCGGGTGGCAGCAGGGTCCAGTGCAGAACTCGGTACCCGCGCTACCCGCGACGGGGGGCGGCCGGGGCGCTCATCCCAGCGGGGCAGGCGGCGCCGCGCCTTCCGCCCTCCCGCGGGCGCGGACGCCGAGAGCCTGGGGCGCGAGGGAGGGGCTGCCGCTCCGCGCTCCCAGTCCGCAGCCCGAGGTGGAGGTGTGCCAGGTGAAAGCCTCCTTCGCTCGGACTGTGCTCTTCTGCCCAAAGCTCGTGACCGTGACCGCGACCGCGGGCCAGCGCCTTCCCAGGTGTTAGCGGTGCGCGTGAGTGCGGGGCCCGCGGGGAGCGCGCGGGCGCCGTGGGGGGGGCTGCGGGGGGGGCTGTGAGCCCTGGTCCCGGGAGGTCGCCTCCTGCCCGGCTTTCCCGCCAGGGGCTGTGTCCCGAGTCTGTGGTTACAGACCGAGTCCCGAGCGCAGGAGGGGAGAGGGAGCCCAGCAGCGCCCACCAGAGAAGGGGAGCGGGGGTCCCTGGAAGGAGGCAGCCTGGAAAGGAGCCCGGAGAGTGTGGGACAGCTTCACGCGGGGGAGCAGGACAGATGCTTGGCGTCCTGGTGCAGTGGGACCTGCTTCCCCAGCGTGTGTAGGGACGGTCTGGCGGGCTCAGCTCCGCGGTTACATGAGTGACCTAGTGCTCTGCCTCTGAGCACAGGGACCCTGAGGTCCGAGCCCTGGAACTGCTGAGTGAGAGGAGACAGGCCTTTGGGATGCCAGTGGCTTGAAAGGTCCATGGGTATTGGAGGTACATTTGGTAGAAAATAGGAAACTGTTCAACTGAGATGACTAGGTTTTAATTGTCCCTCCCAGTTTCATTTGATACTGAGTATGAAAGACTTAGCATAATACCCTCCAGATCAGTGGTTCTCGACCTTGGCTGCACATTAGAATCACCTGGGAATCTTTATAAAATCCTGATTTCTGGGCCTCATCCTCCGGAAATTCTGTTTCTTTGTTACTAATGTTGTGGCCCCACCCCATAACAAAGAAACAGAATTTCCGGAGGATGAGGCCCAGAAATCAGGATTTTAAAAAGATTCCCAGGTGATTCTAATGTGCAGCCAAGGTTGAGAACCACTGCTCTAGATCCATCCATGCTGTAACAGATGGCAAGATTTCATTCCTTTTTATTGCTGAGTAATATTCCATTGTATATATATATGTACCTCTTTTTAAAAACTGATTTTAAAAAAAGAGGGAGAGGGATAAAGAGAGGGAAATAGAGAGAGATTTGTTGTTCCACTTATTTATTCATTCATTGGTTGATTCTAGTATGTGCCCTGACTGGGGATGAACCCATGACCTCAGTGTATCAGGACCAGACTCTAACAAACTGAGCTACCCGACCAGGGCTGGTTTGATTTTGTAATCATTTTTATACTTAATTCTAAATCTTTCTGGAATTTAAGTATGTTTACCCATTAATTAAATATGTCATCTCAAACAATTTTGAAGTTTATTTTCTTACTGATTGAAGAAGCATTATAAGCAGTGATATAAAGCCTGGGGCTATAAATTCAGAAAACTTTCTCTTATCCTTAACTAAGCCTTTTTTTGTAATGCCTGTGTCATAAACTCCAAAATTACCCCCAAAATATCAAAAACAGTAATAGGGGGTGAAGGTGATCATGTAGTCTCTGATCTTGAATCATACCATAAAATTCTTGTCAAGCTAGATAGGTTTAACTCCCACTCATTTTTTTTCTCTGTTTTATGAGTTTTGAGTAATTTTCATACTCTTCCTATTGGACTTATTAGATATTTAATTGATATCCAGTTGGAGTTTATATATTCAGAGTTGTGTTTACCTCTATGATAGGAGTTCCAAGGTTTTCCTTGTTACAGTATTATGAGCTGTTCATTGAAAATAGAGCTCTTTCTTGCAAGGCAGTTTAAAATGGAGTTGTGTATTATTTTTTTAATGTTAATATATCCTTTTGAACTCAATAAATCCAAAATATTTTTAGCAAACATGTAATCAATATAAAAATGATTAATGAGGTATTTTACATTCTTTTTAAAGATTTAGATCTCTATTCTTTTTACTCTTTTTAAATATACATTTTCATTGATTTCAGAGAGGAAGGTAAAGGGAGAGAGCTAAAAACATCAGTGATGAGAGAGAATCATTGATCAGCTTCCTCTTGCACGCCCCCTACCGGGGATGGAGTCCGAAACCCGGGCATGCAACCTGACCAGAATCAAACCCTGACCTCCTGTTTCATATGTCAATGCTCAACTGCTGAGACACATTGGCTGGGATACTCTTTTTTAATTGAGATATAAATGACATATAACAGTTTCAGGTACAGAACATAATGATTCAATAATTTATATATTGTGAAATGATCACCACAATAAGTCGTTAACATTCTTCACCAGTTACAAGTTTTTCTTGCGCTGAGAAGGTTAAAGATCTCTTAGCCACTATCAAACATATAACACAGTATTGTTAACTACACTTACTATGCTGCACATTACATCCCCAGGACTTAGTACTTTTATAACTGGAAGTTTGTCACAAAACAGACTTGTTTTAAGTGTGTTGTTACCTAGTACATTTATTTGACTGTCAATTTACTGTTGCTTTTCTCTCTACAGAAAAGCAGATGCTCTCCAGATGTCTTCCGGAAATGACCAAGTTTTTATCCCAATGTCACAAAGAAACGCCGATGGCCTCCCCAGGACCACCCCCAATGACCAGAAGACATTTTCCGAAGGAGCTGTGTTAAGTTTCCATAACATCTGCTATCGAGTAAAAGTGCAGAGTGGATTTCTACTTAGTCGAAAAACAGTTGAGAAAGAAATACTGATAAAAGTCAAGTATGTGCATGAACTTTTGTTTAAACAGCTTTATTGACAGCAGTGGACTTAACTGGTTTAGCCCAATGCAAGTACAGGTGCTATGGACATTTTATTTGTATACATGTCTGTACAGATACATAGACACACACTTTCATTTCTTTGGGTTCAACTGGGAATGAAATGGTTGGATCACATGTTGGGTATAAGCTGAAGTTTTTAAAGAATGGCCAAACTGTTTTTAAAGTGGTCGTATCGTGTGCATCAACTTTTGTTTGAGAAACTGAATAATTAATGTGCCATTTAGCTTTTCCTGGGTAAGCCTTGTGGTTTAGTGGGAAGAGGCCTGGCTGTGTGACTTGCAACTTCCTAACTGTGGGGATAGAATTGTAATCTCTATCTTTAATATTTTAACCTGTGAAATAAAAGATCTGTCACTGTAGTTTACAAGACAGACACTTGAGGTGACTTACGCCCTTTATGTTCTAGAAGCAAGAGTCAGGAGGTTGAAAAGACAATATACAGTGAAAGCTTAGCTTAAGTTACGCAGTAGAGGTCCAGCATGATAGAATTTAGGGTCTAAATCAATACTAAACTATGATTTGCATTCTCTTCTTCCATGAATGAATTTATCATGTGGTGGCAGAGTGGGCAGGAGAGTGAGGAGGGAACGGAGAAAGGAACCTTCTTGGGACCGCATGTCTATTCTTTCACAGGTGCCAGCCATGAAGATTGTTTGTGTTTTTCTGATTTCTAGAGAATTGAGCCCGATTCTTCCTCTCTGTGGAGTGGGAACTTCATCTAGGTTTCTCGGACACCATGTTTTGTTTAGTTAGTGTGTTTGTTTGATAGGGGAAATGATTATTCCTGGATAAAACAAGCACTTTTTTTTTTCCCAGTTGATCAGCAGCCTAGCCAGGATTTCTAGCCAGGATCTCCAGCCAAGTTCTGTGTGTTTTATTGTCTTGTTACATCTGTATTTATACCAGTTTATTTTAATCCTGTCAATTTCTATTCCGAAGGTTAGGGCTTTTCTTTGTTTTTGTTTTTGTTTTTAATAATTTTTATTTCTTGAAGAATTATAAAGAGTATTACATATGTCTCCTCCCCCCCCCCTTGACATTCCCCCAGCCCCTACCCCCTAGTGTCTTGTGTCCATTGGTTATTCTTATATGCATGCATACAAGTCCTTTGGTTGATCTCTTAACCCCCCCCGCCCCAAACCCTCCCCAGGCTTCCCACTGTAGTTTGACAGTCTGTTCAATGCTGCTCTGCCACTGCATCTACCCCTGTTCATCAGTCTATACTGGTCCCCATTATCTGTCCCAACCTCACTGGAGCCGTCCTGGCCTCACTGGGGCCGTCTTGGCCTCACCGGGGCAGTCTCGACCTCACCGGGGCCATCCCGGCCTCACTGGGGCCGTCCCAGCCTCACTGGGGGAACGTGAAGTTTGGCAGTCTGTCCCCTGCCAGTCGGCTCCCCACCAGACAAAATCTCCAGGCGTTCCTGGTGGCTGAACATCCAGCACGCCTGCTCGGACTTCGCCCTCCACCAAGTGCACAGACTGCCCGTCTGCCGTCCCCCAGCGTCCCACACGAGACTGGAACCAGTGGGCGTGCTTGTGCACCTGCTGGTACAGCGGTTCCACATCGCAGGCCCAGCTGGGCCCGGCCCCGGCCTGCCCGGAACCCGATTCCGCCCCCACCCCCCACCCCCCCAGTGCGTCCCTCCCGGATGCGAGGAGCCGAAATCTGCAGTTTGTTGGGTTGGGCTCTGTACTTGGTGCCTCTGCACATCCTACTCAGTCTCAATGCTCTTCTGTCTTTCCTTCCAGTTATAGAGCTCCCACTGGGCCAGCTTTCCCATGGTTCCATATGATAGCTGTTTGTCCTATAGTTGGTAGTTTCGATGTTGTTGTGGGAGGCAGCACGCACAGGTCACTTCCTTATGCCACCATCTTGGTTCTCCTGGGCCTGCTTCTTGAGTGTGTCTCCCATGGGTGTGAGGAGTTGAAGTCTGCAATTTGTTGGGTTAGGCTGCAAAAGCGCAGGTGGGTCTTTTTGTGCACCTGGCACAGCTTGGATGGGGATGTAAATTGAGTAGGGCTGGGTCTCAGGGAGTCGCCAGGGCAGAGCAAATAGCAATGGCGGTGTCTCCACGACTCCTCTCCTCTCAGGGACACCGGGACTTCGCGTCCCCCAGTACCAGCGAGCAACTGCACGCCAGAGCCTCCCTCGCTTTCCGACCACTGCAAGGCTGTGCTGCCTCTCCCTGTGGGGTCTGGGGCCTCAGGGACCCGTCCCCAGCAAGCCCAGAGGATTTGAGAGTTCGTAACCAACAAGCACCTTTTCTAGCTGTCTGAGACTGGAGGAGTGGTATAAGAGCCCTTGGGCCAGGTATGGCCTCCAACCTGTATAGAATCAGATGCTTCTCATGCTTTCCTGATGCATTCTATGGGTTTGTGGTCTTTTCTGTTAGTACAGCCAACTGTTCCCAGGAGGCTAGGATGTGACAAGAAGGGGAGAAAAGTTTTGCATGTGGGTGGGGAAGAAAGAACAGGGACCTGCGATTGGTTGGGTGGTGGTGAGGTAGGGGCTGTGTGGAGTTGATAGAACTTTCTTCACGCAGCAGCACATACTGTCATGCCTGCTTCCTTGTTGCTTTGTTGTATTGGTTAAGAAACCCTGACCAGGAAAATAAGGAGAGGTAGGTAGTCACAAAATATTATCTTTTGCTACATGCCTAGACAGAAGTGACTGACCTTGTGTAAAGCTGACAAAGTTTTTGTGAAACATAACAGTCAAGAAAATGTTGGTCACTTCAGATTTTGTGCTAAGTGGAAGGTAACAAATAATTTGTAATTCGCATAGGTTGAATGGATTTCAAATGCATACTGGATGAGTGTACATTTATCTTGCCTATGTTTTAGTAGGTTAGTAACTCAGTGCACTAAAAGTGTCATCTGCTCAAAGCTTCAGAGTGTTTTTTTTTTTAATGGTTCAGGGTATGCAGTCCAGCAAAAGATGAGTTCTGTACTTGCATTCCTGGGTTCATAAAATGGTGTCAATTTTTTTCATAATTTTTAAAATTTATTAATTACAGTTGACAAGCACTATTATATTAGTTTTAAGTGTACAACATAGTGATTAGACATGTATATCTGTTACTAAGTGATCACCCCAGGATGTCTCATAGGACACCAGAGTTTGACTTGTGTGTGGTAGCACCACTGCCGTTGAAAGTAGTAATTATATTCCAAAAAAGCTGATGAGCATATATATTTATTTTTTTTCTTGTATGAGAATCTTTTCTTATTTTAAACATATTTTTAGTGCTCTTTTTAGAGAAAGGAAGGGAAGGGGAGAGACAGAAACATGGATGGGCAGCCTCTTGCATGCTTCCTACTTGGGATGGGGCCCGAAACCCGGGCATGTGGTCCTGATTGGGAATTGAACTGTGAACTCTTGATACATGGAACAACGCTCAACCAACTGAGCCATACTGGCCAGGGCTGCTGATGAGAATCTTGATTTTTGTTTTTCCTCTGGACATTTTGTAGTATCATTTGTAGAACTAAGGAACCAGAACCTAATGTCCTCTGTGGGGAAGGAAGATAAAACAAAATCTGACTATGAGAATTCAGGAAGGTGAGATTTTACCACCTCATGAAAAATCATTCTGTTATGTTTAATTTGTGTCCATACCCAGCCTTTGAGCTTTTCCTCTCCAACGCTAATGATCTATGGAAAAAATGGTCTGACCCAGTAGTTGTGTGCATATCCTATAATTTCAGGGTAATTCATTATCTATGTGGAGATTTCTTAAGTTAATAATTTATTTAGAAATAATTTCAAACTTGTGGGAACATAGCACTTTTACCAGATTCCCGACCTGTTAATATTTCACTGCATTTGCTACTCATTTTATCTCTTGAGATAACCCATCATCCTTAGCATTTTTTTTTTAACCATCTGAGAGCTGTCCATGTGGCACTCTGTAATTCCTAACTCCTCCAGTTCTGTTTTTCAGAAATAAGGGCCTTCTCCTATATAACCTCTCAGGCATTGTCTGAGTGGTTGCTAAGCCTTATACTAGCTGCAGTGATGGGTCCTTAGGGTCTGTTGGCCACCATCCTCTTCACATAGTTGACTGACCATCACATCATGTCTCCTCAGTCTCATGCAAGCTGGTAGGTATTTTCCTGTCTCTCTCATCTTGATCACCTGGTCATGTTGGTATCTGACAGCCTTCATCACAATGTCACTATTCTCCTCCATGTAATTAATATTATTAGGGGAGTTACCTTGACATTATTCCAAAATTTTATTTCACAAGCTTAAGTCCCCATTTATGTCTCTTGCTTGAATCATCAGTAATTATCACTATGATAGTTACCAAAGAGTGATTTTCTGTTTTCATCCATCTCTTTCATATGGATTAGTTTGCATTCTACTAAAAGGAAAAAAACATCATCTTTTTATTCATTTATGTATATTAGTATAGAATCATGGATTCACATTTTACTCAGTAGCATTTAATACTAATGCATTATCATAATTTATTTTGATACTCGTATTGTTCCTGTTTTGTTTTTTAAACTCATTCTCTCTGTCTCTCTCTCTCTCTTTTCTTTTCTTTTTGAATATTTTGTTGGCACAACAGAAATTCCATACTCACTCCTTTCCCTGCCTCAGACCTGGTATGAGCTGATGTTCCTTTTTGTGGAGTTTTGCATTTACTAACTTATTGAGATCTAGGTGTTTGGAATGTTCATTGGTATTGGGATGGCATAGCTTCTGGGACATATTGGTGGACAGAACTAGGGAATATATTTATATAAACACATATAAAAGCATCTAAGCCTTTTTTTATATCTGTCTGGGTATATAGATAAAAACCCATGACTTCCAATTCTTATGTAATACTCCAGGGTTATTTCCACATTTCCATGTTTGTAAAACATCTTCTCAAAAAGTGAAAACCTGACTCTCATTATTCTAATATCCTTACTGATTTGCTCAGTTTTCTTATTTTTTTCTTTTAAAAGAAATATTTTTATTGATTTTAGAGAGGAAGGGAGAGGGAGAGAGAGATAGAAATATCAATGATGGAAGAGTATCATCAATCAGCTGCCTTCTGGATGCTCCCTACTGGGAATTGAGCCCACAACCTCGGGCAAGTGCCCTGACCAGGAATTGAACTATGACCTCCTGGTTCATAGGTTGACACTCAATCCCCGAGCCACACCAGCAGGTTCTTATTTCTTAATATGAGCAATCACTCTACCCTTCAGCTGTCTCCTCTCTTCCCTCCACCTGCCTTTGCAGCCTGTGATCTTGGGTGCTGGCCATTACTGCTCCTCCACCCAGCACTTCCATCACCTTCATACAAAGAAGGGAGGTAAAGTTTAATAGAAATGACTGATGCATTATTTGAACATGCTATATTGTAATAAGTAGGAAATATAACTAAATTCTCTTTCCAGTCAGGCTCTTCCTATTTTTCATAACATTTCTGTACTTACTTTTTAAAAATTGATTCTAGAGAAGAGACAGAAACATTGATTTATTGTTCCACTTATTCATGCATTCATTGATTGCTTCTTTGTGTTCTGACCAGGAATTGAATCCACAACCTTGGTTTATTGGGTTGATGCTCTCTCTAACCAATTGAGCTACCCAACCGGGGCCTTGTACTGCTTGGTATTTGTTTTTGTGAAAAACAATTGGTTTTCCCATAAGTAATTATCATTTATAAAAATGTAGAGAATCATTTGTTCAACTAATTTTCAGTGTCTATTAGGAGCCTGACATTATGCAAGATCCTAGTGACAGAGGTATGTCCTCTGTTCTCAGCAACCTTCTAGTCTAATGGGGATTCAGACAACTAGAGAACTTCACTGTGTTCTACTGTGATACATGGGTTAGAAGACATGGAAGCCACTACCCTCAATTGGAGGGCCAGGGGCATGGGATAGGAGAGAGAAATTGAAGTGTGTGTGTGTGGCAGGATAGGGAATGATGATGCTCTAAGCAGTGGGAATGGCATTGACTTATTATTCACTAGAGGCCCGGTGCACAAAAATTTGTGCACTCAGGGGGGAGAGAGGGTCCCTCAGCCCAGCCTGTGCCCTCTCGCAGCAGTATGGGACCCCTCAGGAGATAACAACCTGCTGGCTTAGGCCTGCTCTGGGGTGGCAGAGGGCAGGCCCAATCCCTAGGTGCAGCCCCTGGTTGGGCTCAGAGCAGGGCCCATTGGGGATTTGGGGCGCCGCCCCCTGTCATGCACAGAGCAGGGTAGATCGGGAGGTTGCGATGCCACCCTCAGTCACACTCAGGGTAGGGCCGATTGGGGGGTAGGGGCACCGCCCCCTGTAACACTCAAGGCAGTGTCGATGGGAGGTTGCGGCACCACCCCCTGTCACGCACAGAGCAGGGTCAATCAGGGGGTTGGGGCACTGCCCCCTGTCATGCACAGAGCAGGGCCAATCATGGGGTTGGGGCTCTGTACCCTGTCACACACAGAGCAGGGCCCATCAGGGGATTGGGGAGCTCCCCCCTGTCACGCACAGAGCAGGGCGGATCAGAGGGTTGGGTGCCACCCTCTATCACCCACAGAGCATGGCCGATCAGGGGGTTGGGGTGCTGCCACTGTCACACTCAGGGCATGGCCAATGGGGAGGTTATGGCACTAACCCATCACACACAGAGCTGGGCCTGTGGGGGAGGGTTGGGGCACTGCACCCTGTCACACACAGAGCAGGGCAGATAGGGAGGTTGTGGCCCTGCCCCTTGTCACACACAGAGCTGCAGGGCGATCAGGGGGTTTGGGCGCTGCCCCCTGTCACACTGATCCTGGTGCCGGGAGGCCTCTCAGCTCTGCTGATCCTGGTGCCGGGAGGGCTCATGGCTCCACTGATCCTGGTGCTGGGAGGCATATTACCCTTTTACTATATAGGATAGAGGCCTGGTGCACGGGTGGGGGCCGGCTGGTTTGCCCTGAAGGGTGTCCTGGATCAGGGTGAGGGTCCCCACTGGGGTGCCTGGCCAGCCTGGGTGAGGTGATGATGGCTGTTTGCAGCTGGTCACACACCCTTCAGGGTGGGAGTCCCCACTGGGGTGCCTGGCCAGTCTGGGTGAAGGGCTGAAGGCTGTTTTCAGGCTGGCGGGTAACTGAACCTCCCAACTGCTCCTTTTTTTCTTTTTTTTTTTATTCTGGGTCAGCTTTAGCTCTGACTCCAGCGCTGAGGCCTCTGCTGCTGAAAGCAGGTATCTGGTTTGTTTGTGTTCTATAATCGAAACACTGTATCAACTCCAGCTCTGAGATCCCGGCTCACTGAAAGCAGGTTTCTGGGGTTTTGTTTAGCTTCTATATTTGTAACAATGTTTCAAACTGCAAGCTCAGAGGCCGGCAAGGCAGGCGGGGAACATTGGTTTCCTCCGTCACTGAAGCAAGCAAGCCTCATGTTAGTTTCAAGCTGCCTGGCTGCTGGCCGCCATCTTGGCTGGCAGTTAATTTGCATATCGCCCTGATTAGCCAATGGGGAGGGTAGCGGACGTATGCTAATTACCATGTTTCTCTTTTATTAGATAGGATAAAGTGAGACCAAAGGATTTCCATTATTCACTAAAACAGCAGTCACCAACCAGTGGTCTGTGGACCACCCGTGGTCAGAGAGGTCTGAAAGGTTGGCGACCGCTGCACTAAAATGTAATAGATGTAATAGAAATCCTGTAGCTAGGTTTTATTTCATTTATTTAGTACTCAGTGGTCTACAATGAGTAGACCTGCATGCTATGGGGTGGTGGTGAAAGAAGATGACACAGTTCCATCCTCCCTCCCTCCCTCCCTCCCTTTCTCTCTCTCTCCCTCTCTCTCTCTCTTTGAAAGGAAGGGAGCAATCCTAAATGGTTAACTCAAAAGACAATTAACTCAAATTCTTTGTCTTAGAACGCTCACATTGTCTTTTGAGTTAATCATTTAGGATTGCTTGGTCTTTGAGTAGAGATTTTTAAAACCTGGAAAGGTTTTCTGGTGATGAAATCTCAGTGAGTAACAAGTTTATCTCTGGTCACTTTAGAAACAGTTTGTAGGTAGCTATCAATGCAGAAGGTACATGAAGAGCTATAGATAAATGCATCTTGAAAGTTCACCCAACCACTGGCATGACTTACATCAGAGGGGAAAGGCCACTGAAATAATAGATATTTTTCTGTTTTAGAGCTTGTGTTGCTTTACCTAACTCATTTCATTTGTCCAATGTTTCAGTGAGAGGCTCCTCAGTTAATGAGCAAAGAAGGTAAATTGCACCCTAGCACCCACCAGGCATTTTACACCCATGACAGTTCGGGCACAGTAGGCAGGCAGTGCTGAGGTCCTCCTGGATTGGCGCACTGAGCACAGCTGCACTGTGACGTCTATCACTCACAACAGCTATACATCATAGTGTTTGCCCCGTGAAAGTCACTGTCTGGGCATGAAATAGCCTTCTGCTTTACACCTTCCACTGGAATAGATACTGGATTCTCTGGGGAGTAAAGTCTTTTTTAATTTATCCATTTGAGAGGAACGGGGAGGGATAGAGAGAGAGAAACATCGGTGAAAGAGGAACATCTTTGATCAGCTACCTCCTGCACATACTCCTATTGGGAACTGAGCCCACAACCTGGGCATGTGCCTTGACCAGGAATTGAACTGGTGAGCTCTTGGTTCCTGGGTTGAAGCTTGACTGCTGAGCCACACTGGCTAGGCTGTGGAGTAAATTTTGATTTACCTACCAATTCTGCAGAGATTGGGCTTGGACACCAGGGTTTTGAAAGGCCTTCCTCAGACCTCCATTTCATCATGCCTGTGTAACTGTGGTGGACCTACCCTTCCTTCTCCGTACTCCAGTGCATTCTCCTTACCATTCTACTGGTGACCTTCCGGGTTAAATTCAAATTACATATTTGCATTCTTGAATCTCAGCACAGTCAACTCTGCCTTAATGTTTTTTTCTACCTTCCTGCTTTCTATCTAAATATTCTCTACCCACAAACATCTGTGTAATCTGTTTGGAACCAGTGTCTGTGCCACCTGTGTATACCCTTAAAGGTCATCCTCAATAAAAAGTGGAATTTTCCATTTATAAACTGAGAATTTTCCAGGTTGTTTGTTTAAAACTTTACAAGAAAGAAAATTATGTAATTAGAAGACATGTTTTATTTTAACAATTGGATTAAGAATTTTGTCTGCATTTAGAACTGGTGAGGTTTTCTTTTCAACATCTGAGGTGCTCTTTTCTAGCCATTAAATTTGTACGTCAGATATATTGTTTTTTCGCCTGATTAGATTTGAATAGTGAAAGCACTGATACTGGTAATTGTAGAAAGCCATTGACTACTTAGTTATGTAGAACCTGGCTAGGTAGCAAATGAGGTGACTTGAAATAATTACCCTGAAACACTACTCAAGACCTGTGATGTACTTAACATTGTGTTAAGAGAAGTAAATGTTTTTTTTTTTTTTAAATATATTTTTTTATTGATTAAGATATTACATATGTGTCCTTGTCCCCACGTTACCCTCTACCCCCCCCCCCCCCCCACCCCCGCTCATGCCCTCACCCCCCCCGTTGTCCATGTCCATTGATTAGGCCTATATGCTTGCATATAAGTCCTTTGGTTGATCTTTCCCCCTTACCCCCACCCTCCCCTACCTTCCCTCCAAGTCCCGACAGTCCAATCAATGCCTCTCCGTCTCTGGATCAGTCCTTGTTCATCAGCTTATGTTGTTCATTATATTCCACAAATGAGTGAGATCCTGTGGTATTTATCCGCTCTCAAGTTCCATCCATGCTGTGGCAAATGGTAAGAGTTCCTTTTTCTTCTTCCTCTTCTTAAAGAATACCTTTCAGCATTTCATATAATGCTGGTTTGGTGGTGATGAACTCCTTTAGCTTTTTCTTATCCGTGAAGCTCTTTATCTGACCTTCTATTCTGAATGATAGCTTTGCTGGATAAAGTAATCTTGGTTGCAGGTTCTTGCTATTCATCACTTTGAATATTTCTTGCCAGTCTCTTCTGGCCTGCATGGTTTCTGTTGAGAAATCAGCTGACAGTCGTATGGGTACTCCCTTGTAGGTAACTGACTGTCTTTCTCTTGCTGCTTTTAAGATTCTCTCTTTATCTTTTGCTCTTGGCATTTTAATTATGATGTGTCTTGGTGTGGTCCTCCTTGGATTCCTTTTGTTTGGGGTTCTCTGCGCTTCCTGGACTTGTAAGTCCATTTCTTTCACCAGGTAGGGGAAGTTTTCTGTCATTATTTCTTCAAAAAGGTTTTCAATATCTTGCCCTCTCTCTCCTTCTGGTACCCCTATAATTCTGATGTTGGTACGCTTGAAGTTGTCCCAGAGGTTCCTTACACTATCTTCATATTTTTGGAATCTCTTTTCTTTTTTCTTTTTCGGTTGGGTATTTTTTGTTTCTTTGTATTTCAAATCTTTGACTTGATTCTTGGGATCCTCTTGTCTGCTGCTGGATCTCTGTAAATTATTCTTTATTTCAGTCAGTGTATGCTTAATTTCTAGTTGGTCCTTTTTCATGTCCTCCATGGTCTCACTATACTTATTGAGGGATTCATTAAATTTATCGGCGGTTTCCATAAAATTCTTGAAAAACCTTATAAACGTGGCCTTGAACTCTATATCCAATCGTTTGCTTTCCTCCATTTCTGCCATTTGTGACCTGTTTCTTTGTCTCCGCATTTTGGCAGCTTCCCTGTGTTGATAGAGTGGCCCTGTGCGCCAGGTGTCCTGTAGGGCCCAGTAGCTCAGCCTCCCCAGTTACCTGGGGTGGACACTCTTGGTGCACTCTTGGTGCCTTGGTTGTTGTAGAATCACTGGGAGGAATTGACCTCCAGGCCAATTGGCTGTGAGAATCAGCTGTGTCTAAAGTGGGAGAACTTCTGTGCTGAAGACACCCTTCTGGGGCAAGACTTGCTTCAGTGGGGCTTTGGTGCTCACTGAGTCTGCTCCCTGAGTGTGTCCCTTATGGATCTGAGGAGTTGCAGTCTGGATGGACCCCCTCTGACCACTGGGTACAGTGGCTCCTGGATCTAAGGAGGTGCTAATTCAGCCTCTGCCTGAGGCCACACAGCAGGAGCCACGAAGAGGCTCAGCTGTGAAGCAATGCAAGCCGCTGCGGGGCCTTGGGCCTTCTCTTGGAAGTTCCAGGTCTGCCTGGTTCGGCTGCAGTTAGGTACATTCACATGCAAAAGCCTCTGCCGCAGCCTGGGTGGGGCGGGGTCTCAGGGAGTCAGAGGGCGGAGAAAGCAGCCATGGCCGATTCTCCGCCCGGAGTCGCGCGTCTCAGTGTTCCGGTAACGGCTGCAAGCACCTCTGAGGGAAAGCCGCCCTCAAGTTCGCTCGCTGCCGGACAGACCAGCCTCTCCCCGTATGAGTCCTGGGTCCCCAGAGACTTCCCGGAACCGGAGTTCAGAGCAGTCGGGAGTTTGTGATTCAAAAAGACAGCCGTGTCCTCAGGCGCCACCCCCTTTCCTCGCGCGCGAGCCGGCCGTACCTCTGCACTTCACCTCCGCAGCGCCTCTGGCTCTCAGCGTGCTTTTCTTTCCTTCTAGTTGTGGACTTTACACTCAGCCAGCCTTCCTGTTGTTCTGGATGATGTTTGCCCAGACCTTTGCGGTAATTTTCAATTGTTGTGTGAGGCGATAATTTCCCGGTGTTTACCTATGCCGCCATCTTAGTTGCTCCAAGAGAAGTAAATGTTAACAGATGTTCTACCAGAATCTTTTACTTCAAGGAACCTTGAAAGTTTGTGTGTCCCTTCCCCAAAAATATAAGTGGTTTAGAAAATAACTGAAGTGAATTTAGAGGGACCTGAGTCATTTTTTCTATAGGTGCTGACTAGTGATGACATTCTTTGTATACTAGACTTCTATTTGACATTTCCTTTTTTTCCCCCCGTTAAAGGTTGTTTTGTGCTTATTTTCTGTCTAATTTCATCAGTGTTCATTGAGTGTATTAAATGCAGACCCTAAATTAGAAGAAATAGTTTTGTTTTGTTTTAATCCTCACCTGAGGATATTTTTCCATTGATTTTTAGAGAGAGTGGAAAGGAGTGGGAGAGACACACAGAGAGAAACATTGATGTGAGAGAAACACATCAATTGGTTGCTTCCCACACCTGCCCTAACCAGGGCCAGGGATCGAGCCTGCAGCCAAGGTAAGTGCCCTTGATCAGAATCGAACCCAGGTCCCTCAGTCCACAGGCTGATGCTCTATGCACTGAGCCAAACCTGCTAGGGCAGTAGAACTAGTTTTAAAGTGAACCAGTAAATCAGTCTGTTTCTGCATTTGCAGTGGGATCATGAGACCTGGCCTCAACGCCATTCTGGGACCCACAGGTGGAGGCAAATCTTCGTGAGTATAACAGAGTATCAGGAAGCGTTCCCTTTGCATTTTTAATGTGCTTTTACAGATCACTTTTACGAGGGCAGGCATTAGTTGAATATTTGCTGCATGTCTAGTCTGGGTGTAGGCACTGTGGCTCACATGCACTTATGCCAGCTGTGTCTTATTAGGTCAGGTTTACTGAGAGGACATGAGAGGTGATTGGCATATAGGTGTCAGGTATGATGGGAGCTAATGGGAGGAAAAGGAAGCGGGTGGAATTGAAAGTGGGGAGGTGGAGCAGAATCGTAAGTGGAGTGAGTCTTGGCTAAAGGAGCACATCGCCTGTGTTGGGACCCAAAGGTCAGGCAGCTTGGAGGGCTGTTGGGGAGGTCTGTGCTGGATCAGCCAGCAGTGCTTTGTTTTCACATTTTTTGGACCTTATTGTAGCATAGAGTGAAAAAGGAACTTGAGAATTTAAAAAATAGATGTGTAATTAGAGTTGAACCATAGATTTTCTTGATCAGTTAATTTTTTAATTTGAACAGAATTTGCATTCAAGAGTAGCTGAGAGATATAACTTGTGTTGGAGAAAAAACATACCATATATATCCTTTTATAGGTTGTTAGATATCTTAGCTGCAAGGAAAGATCCACAGGGATTATCTGGAGATGTTTTGATAAATGGAGCACCTCGACCTGCCAATTTCAAATGTATCTCAGGTTATGTGATACAAGTAAGTATGCATTGATTTGCATTTTAGATATCTCCGGTTTGATGTGGTCAAGTTCTTTGGCTGATAGTGCAGCGTGCCTCCCATTGATCACATAACCTGGGCATAAAACCAACTTTCCTTATACCATCTTCTCATAATCTCCCTTAAGATGTACAGTAATGTTAAATGAAAAGGCAGGGAGAATCTAGAATATGACCCTGCTAACAAAATGATAACAGTTCTAGTTATCATGTTCCCAAAAGATGCTACTGTTTGACTTTTTTCCCTACCTTCCCCTCTCTCCCTGCCCTAGCTTAGAGAGATGTTTTGTCAAAGCCTTGTATGAAGCAGTCTGGAAATGTCTGACAGTAGTAATCATAATTGCCTGTGTTCTCTTTGGGTGTACAGATAGAAATGAGAATTCTTCCATCAGGGTTTGCAGCTATCTGAATATGGAGTTATTGGTATAATTTGTATAATTAAAGTTCATCACTAGCTAGAACTTTCCCTTGGCTATGTTATTTTTGTGGATTAAGTTGTATATACTGAAGACTGAATTTACTAGAAAAGACCTGATTTGTCTTTTTAAAATGCCATTTTGCCTTCAGGATGATGTTGTGATGGGAACTCTGACAGTGAGAGAAAATTTACAGTTCTCAGCAGCTCTTCGCCTTCCATCAACTATGAAGAGTCATGAAAAGAATGAACGGATAAACATGGTCATTCAAGAGTTAGGTCTGGCTAAAGTGGCAGATTCCAAGGTAATGAGGACACAACTGATGGGGTCATTGCCAGCAAATAGGACCCTTACCCAGAAGTTTCCTATAATGTGTGTGGTCAAAGCGGCTCCTTTCTAAAAACAATGATAAAAATGAATAGTTACATAATATGAAGGTGAAACTTAACCAGGAAAAAAATTAAAAAATGATTGAATCCTGGGGGTGAAGTATGGCCCTGTGGGCTGGTATGTAAAAGTATTCTTGCAAAGACTACATGTCCCTTCCCTGTGATGACAGTGCTTGCTCCTCCCCCTCACTAACTGTGTAAGTCCTGTCTCATTCAGTGTCTCTTTACTAACTTTTATTTTTTTGTTTTCTCTTCCCTTTTTTAGCTATTCTTCCTCTAGGGACTTTGTTGTATTGCTTTGGAGCTATGTTTCTGGAATTCATGAATGACAAAAATTCATAAATGACTAAAAATTCATACATGACTACAATCCTAGCTATATTTCTGGAATACATAAATAACTATTTTTTTCTGGAATTCATAAATGACATATATGTTTCACTTTGCTATAATTGGGCCTCCAACATTATTTTCAGTCACATTAGTATTTATTTCTAATTTGTGTAGCAGCCAACTTGTTTTCCTAAAGCCTTTCTAAGGGCACTTTGTCTCCCATCCCTCCCCGCTCTCTTCCACTGTCCCTCCCTTCTGCCAGGGTTACTTGCACACTGACGTGTGCTGGGCTCTCTTGGATTTTATAGATAACAGCTGTGGGCGAGAGAGACAAAAGTAGCTCCCTGTGTGGGTTGTGCAGGATCAGGAAGGAGGAATGAGATGAGTGAGGGAATGATTTACAGTTGATGAGTAGACATGGAAGATTTGCTGGAAGACATCAAAGCTTTGGGTGAAGATGAGCTTTTCAGCTGTTATGGTTCTAGTTTAATCCCTCTGCACTATCCCTTCCTTCGAGGACATGAAGGTGGGGTATTCCGTTGGCTGCTGCTTCATCTGATGCTTTCAATCTTCTATGTCAAGTGCATTTTGGAAGAATAAGTCTGAGCTGCTCCCATGTACCACTTATTTTCATGTTATGAGTGGTTGGGCTCTCTTTGTTGGGGCTCTGTTCATTTGATTCTCTCTTTCCACTAAGGTGCTTTCCTGTCTTTACCTCTAGTGATCATCACCTGACTTCTTTGCATGTATTTCTAGGGAAAATAAGCTGAAGGCAGTTGTTGACTTCATAGAACATGTTTATGTAATTGACTGAAAGAATCATTAAAAATGTTATCCTATATAATAAAAGGGTAATATGAAAATTGACCCTAACAGTGGAATGATTGCTGGACCAGTCACAATGAGGCGCACTGACCACCTCTCGGTCCCTTTCCCTGACTGGCAGAATCTGATCGCCTGATGTCAAACGGGGAACCGGGGGTGGATGGCAGGGGACGTGGGGAGTGCCAGGCCAAGGCCCCCACCCCGCTGGTAGCCCCTCACACAGAGCGCAAACCTGAGGCAGGGACGGGGCCAGCGAGCAGTGGGAACAACCGATGTCTCAGTCCCTTCCCCCAGCTGTCAGGTACCGGTCACCGATGGAGAACGAGGATGGGTGGCAGTGGAGGGCAGGGCCAGCTGCGGGCAGCCAGGGAAGATGGCCCTGATCCCAGGCCAGCCCTAGGGACCATACCCATGCACGAATTCCATGCGCCAGGCCTCTTGTACCTGTTATAAAATTTTAATCATAAGAGAAATGTAGAGAGAATGGTCTGATTCCTATAGTAATGACATGATTGTAGCATAATTAATACAATGGTATGATTACTGGTAACATTCACCTAGATTTCCTAGTTAACATGTTATTCAATAACTAGTGGCCCAGTGCACGGGGGTGGGGGGGGTATCCCTCAGCCCAGCCTGCACCCTGTCCAATCTGGGACATCCCTCTCACAATCCGGGACCACTGGCTCCTAACCACTTACCTGCCTACCTGCCTGATTGCCCCTAACCACTCTGCCTACTGGCCTGCTCACCCTCAACTGACCCCCCTGCCGGCCTGCTTGCCCCCAACTGGCCCCCCCTGCTGGCCTGCTCACCCCCTATTGCACCCCCTCTGCTGGCCTGATTGCCTCCAACTGCCCTCCCCTCCTGGCCTGATCGTCCCTAACTGCCTCTGCCTCGGCCCCACCACCATGGCTTTGTCCAGAAGGATGTCCAGAAGGTCTCCCTGTCTAATTAGCATATTACCCTTTTATTAGTATATAGATAGCTTCAGGTGTTTATTTCTTTTTTTTTTTTTAGGTTTTCTTTTTTTTTATTAAATAAATCTTTTTTTTTAATATATTTTTTATTGATTAAGATATTACATATGTGTCCTTGTCCCCACGTTACCCTCTACCCCCCACCCCCCCACCCCCGCTCATGCCCTCACCCCCCCATTGTCCATGTCCATTGGTTAGGCCTATATGCTTGCATATAAGTCCTTTGGTTGACCTTTCCCCCTTACCCCCACCCTCCCCTACCTTCCCTCCAAGTCCCGACAGTCCAATCAATGCCTCTCCGTCTCTGGATCAGTCCTTGTTCATCAGCTTATGTTGTTCATTATATTCCACAAATGAGTGAGATCCTGTGGTATTTATCCGCTCTCCAGTTCCATCCATGCTGTGGCAAATGGTAAGAGTTCCTTTTTCTTCTTCCTCTTCTTAAAGAATACCTTTCAGCATTTCATATAATGCTGGTTTGGTGGTGATGAACTCCTTTAGCTTTTTCTTATCCATGAAGCTCTTTATCTGACCTTCTATTCTGAATGATAGCTTTGCTGGATAAAGTAATCTTGGTTGCAGGTTCTTGCTATTCATCACTTTGAATATTTCTTGCCAGTCTCTTCTGGCCTGCATGGTTTCTGTTGAGAAATCAGCTGACAGACGTATGGGTACTCCCTTGTAGGTAACTGACTGTCTTTCTCTTGCTGCTTTTAAGATTCTCTCTTTATCTTTTGCTCTTGGCATTTTAATTATGATGTGTCTTGGTGTGGTCCTCTTTGGATTCCTTTTGTTTGGGGTTCTCTGCGCTTCCTGGACTTGTAAGTCCATTTCTTTCACCAGGTAGGGGAAGTTTTCTGTCATTATTTCTTCAAAAAGGTTTTCAATATCTTGCCCTCTCTCTCCTTCTGGTACCCCTATAATTCTGATGTTGGTACGCTTGAAGTTGTCCCAGAGGTTCCTTACACTATCTTCATATTTTTGGAATCTCTTTTCTTTTTTCTTTTTCGGTTGGGTATTTTTTGTTTCTTTGTATTTCAAATCTTTGACTTGATTCTTGGGATCCTCTTGTCTGCTGCTGGATCTCTGTAAATTATTCTTTATTTCAGTCAGTGTATGCTTAATTTCTAGTTGGTCCTTTTTCATGTCCTCCATGGTCTCACTATACTTATTGAGGGATTCATTAAATTTATCGGCGGTTTCCATAAAATTCTTGAAAAACCTTATAAACGTGGCCTTGAACTCTATATCCAATCGTTTGCTTTCCTCCATTTCTGCCATTTGTGACCTGTTTCTTTGTCTCCGCATTTTGGCAGCTTCCCTGTGTTGATAGAGTGGCCCTGTGCGCCAGGTGTCCTGTAGGGCCCAGTAGCTCAGCCTCCCCAGTTACCTGGGGTGGACACTCTTGGTGCACTCTTGGTGCCTTGGTTGTTGTAGAATCACTGGGAGGAATTGACCTCCAGGCCAATTGGCTGTGAGAATCAGCTGTGTCTAAAGTGGGAGAACTTCTGTGCTGAAGACACCCTTCTGGGGCAAGACTTGCTTCAGTGGGGCTTTGGTGCTCACTGAGTCTGCTCCCTGAGTGTGTCCCTTATGGATCTGAGGAGTTGCAGTCTGGATGGTCCCACTCTGACCACTGGGTACAGTGGCTCCTGGATCTAAGGAGGTGCTAATTCAGCCTCTGCCTGAGGCCACACAGCAGGAGCCACGAAGAGGCTCAGCTGTGAAGCAATGCAAGCCGATGCGGGGCCTTGGGCCTTCTCTTGGAAGTTCCGGGTCTGCCTGGTTCGGCTGCAGTTAGGTACATTCACATGCAAAAGCCTCTGCCGCAGCCTGGGTGGGGCGGGGTCTCAGGGAATCAAATGGCGGATCAAGGAGCTATGGCTGATTCTCCGCCCGGAGTCGCGGGTCTCAGTGACCCGCTAATTGCTGCAAGCACCTCTGAGGGAAAGCCGCCTTCAAGTTCGCCCGCTGCGGGACAGACCAGCTTCTCCCCGTATGAGACCTGGGTCCCCAGAGACTTCCCGGAACCGGAGTTCAGAGCAGTCGGGAGCTTGTGATTCAAAAAGACAGCCGCGTCCTCAGGTGCCTCCCCCTTTCCTCGCACGCGCGCACGAGCCACCGTACCTCTGCACTTCACCTCCGCAGCGCCTCTGGCTCTCAGCGTGCTTTTCTTTCCTTCTAGTTGTAGAATTTACACTCAGCCAGCCTTTCTGTTGTTCTGGATGATGTTTGCTCAGTCCTTTGTGGTAATTTTCAATTGTTGTGTGAGGCGACAATTTCCCGGTGTTTACCTATGCCGCCATCTTAGTTTCAAGCAAATAAATCTTTATTGTTCAGATTATTATAGTTGTTCCCATTTTTTTCCCCCATAGCTCCCCTCCACCCAGTTCCCACCCCACCCTCTGCCCTTACCCCCGACCCCCCACTGTCCTCATCCATAGGTGTACGCTTTTTGTTGCCATGTCAAAGGTCATACACATGGAAAATGTAGCTATTTCCATCCGCGATGTGCCCCTGTGTTCGGAAAGGTCTCTCACAACTTGTTCACGCTCTACTCAGAAAGGGTATGGAGACATGTAACGGCTTTTTAAAATAATGTGTCCTCTTATGTTTAAAATGAGGATTTTGCTACCAAAAGTGAGGAGAAAGCAACACTACAGCTGCTCTCACCCTTTGGGTGATAGTTGTGCTTGGGGCGGTGTGCTGGTTCGCAGGCTGTCGACAAAGCCGTCTGGGTGGCTTGCGCGGTTCCACCGGCTTCCCAGGGGCCGTCACAGCCTCGCAGGGGCTGTCGGAGCCCGCAGGGGCCGTCTCAGCCTCACAGGGGCCGTCGCAGCCTTGCAGGGGGTGCCACATCCCACGTTGGGGGTGAAGGTGCGAGTCAGAAGCTCCTCTTGCTGTCTCTCCTGCTGCTCCCTTGCATATCGCCAATGCTGGAAGTTTCTGAGAGCAGTCTGCAGGTACTGGACATCATACTTTAACTGGTCAACATGAAGTTTGGCATTCTATCTTTTGTTGGGTGGCTCCTTGCTGGACAAAATCTCCAGGCATTCTTGCTGGCTGTGTATCTGGTATGCTTGCTTGAATTTCATTTTCTACTAAGTGCACAGACTGCTTGTCTGCTGTCTCCTGGTGTCCCATATGAGACTGGATCTGGTGGACCTGCTTGTGCGTTTGCTGGAACAGCGGTTCCATGCCGCCAGCCCAGATTGGTCCGGCTCCGGCTTCCTCCAAACCTGAGTCTGCTTCTTGAGTGTGTCCCTTATGGATGCAAGGAGTTGAAATCTGCAGTTTGTTGGGCTAGACTGCAAAAGCGCAGGTGGTTCCTTTTGTGCCACTGGCACAGCTTGGGTGGGGATGTAAATTGAATAGGGCGGGGTCTCCCAGAATCACCAGGGTGGAGCAAACAGCAATGGCGTCTCCGAGACTCCTCGTCTCTCTCCATGACTCCGCATCCCTGAGTGCCGGCGAGCAGCTCCACGAGAAAGCCACCCTCGCTCTCCGACCCGCTGCAAGGCTGTCCTGCCTCTCCCCGTAGGGGTCTGGGACTTCAGAATCCCACCCCAAACAAGCTCAGTGGATTCGAGAGTTTGTAACCCTTTCCAATTGAAAAAAACCATGTGTCCAGTTGCAGCCCGCCTGGCGCGGGACTCTGTACCTCTGTTCTTGGTGCCTCTGCACATCCTACTCAGTCTCAATGCTCTTCTTTCTTTCCTTCCAGTTGTAGAACTTCCACTGGGCCAGCTTTCCCATGGTTCTGAATAATAGTTGTTTGTCTTATAGTTGGTAGTTTCAATGTTGTTGTGGGGGGCAGCACGCACAGGTCTATACCTTACGCTGCCATCTTGGTTCTCCTCCAGGTTTTTATTTCTAAAGTGTTTTAAAGAAAGTTATAAATATCATTTTCACCTCTAAAATATTTTTTATTTAAAAAAAGGAATTTGTCTACATTACTACAATGTCATTACCATATAACAGCATTAATAATATTTTAATATTAGCTATATAGAGTCTACATATATTCACAGTTTTTCAATTGTTTCCAAAATGTTTTTTATGGCTCAGTCATTATAGGATCTAATCAAGAGCATGAGTAGCATGTGATTATTATCTCTTTGGAGACTTTTACTATAAGAATTATTTCCTACCTCCTGCCTCCCCCCAAACCTTTCTGCTCCCCCACCACACACAGTGACATGACTGGTTGAAAGACTGAGCCAGTCACCTGTAGAATGTTCTGACTTTGCCTTCTGACTTTGCCTAAAAGGATGTCAGGAATTATGTGTTGTGTTAGGGTATAGACTGGGCCAATTTGGGAGGCTTTATGGTGATTTTATAAGTAGTAATGTGGATGGTAGAAAGTGAGCTTACTTAGCTGCCAAGGCCTAGTTTTTGAGTCCACTTGAGGATTTTTTCGGTGGGGGAAAAAGAAAGGGGCATCAGAAGACTAATAAATTATAGATGCTTTCAATTGTTCCTTTCCTATTTTTATCTTCTTTTTGGATTGTGATTTCACTATGTCAGGGCCATGTCTTTAAGTTCTAACTTCTGATCTTAAAACTAAATATTTTAATTGATAAGGAACATATAGAACTGTTGGAAGCATGGGTTTCATATCTGGCTTAGCCATGTACCAGCTCTGACCTGAGCCTCAGTTTACTTGTTTAATTAAAGAGAAACCTACCTCTTCTCTCAGATTCTGCAGTTCAGAATATATGAGGACATGAGACAAAGTGCCTTTTATAGGGTTGGCACTTGTTAGCAGCTCAACGAACTATAGTGCCTGTGGTTGTTTTTGTTAATAATGATAACATTTGTGTGTTAGGTTGGAACTCAGTTTATTCGTGGTGTGTCTGGAGGAGAAAGAAAAAGGACTAGTATTGGAATGGAGCTTATTACCAATCCATCCATCTTGTTCCTGGATGAGCCCACAACTGGCCTAGACTCAAGCACAGCTAATGCTGTCCTTTTGCTCCTGAAGAGGTAAGCGCTATGGGAACATTGTTCTCACATTCATCCAACATCTGATGCCCTGCTTTGTACCAGGTATGAATCTTAGTGCATGGGAATCAGCAATGAGCACAACACACAAACATTTCTCCCTTCTTTGTTGGAGGGGAACAATCAATTAGCAAATATAAATGTTTCAAGAAAAATAAAAGAGTGTAAGAATATAGGGAAGGCTGATGTGGTGGAGGAGGGGGGTGGCATATTACATAGCAGGATGGTCAGGGAAGACCTCAGGATGAGCCATGTGAGCTGTGAGCGAGATCTGGAGATCTGGGGAAGAGAGTTCTCATTGGAGGGAACAGCCAGTGGCCCTGGGGAGAGCATGCCTAATGTGTTTGGAACTCAAGAGGCCAGAGGGAATGGAACCCAGTGACCTAAGTGGAGTCGGGGGTTGGTTGGTGTAGTAGTTTGCTCAGGCTGCCATAAAATAGTATCACAGACTGAGTGGCTTAAGCAATAGAAATTAGTTTTTTTCACAGTTTTGGAGGCCAGAAGTCCAAGATCAATGTCTTGTGAGGATTGTTTCTTTGGAGGCCTCTCTCCTCGGCTTGTAGGTAGCTGTATTCTCACTGTGTCTTCACTTCATATTCCCTAGGTGTGTCTCATCTCCTCTTCTTGTAAGAACATTAGTATTTATCAATTAAGGTCCACCCATCTGATCTTCTTTAACCTATGTTACCTCTTTAAAGATTTTATCCGCAGCCCTAGCCCTTTGGCTCAGTGGATAGAGCGCTGGCCTGCTGACTGAAGGGTCCTGGTTTGATTCTGGTCAGGGACACGTACCTTGGTCGCAGGCTTGTGTGGGAAGCAACCACACAATGTCTCTCACATTGATGTTTCCCTGTCTGTGTTTCTCAGCCTCCCTACCACTCTCTCCAAAAATCAATGGAAAAATATTCTCGGGTGAGGATTAACAACAACAACAAAAGATTCTATCTGCAAATATAGTCACATTTTGAGGTACTGGGGCTTACAAATTCAACATATGAATTTTGGGGAGATGTAATTCATTCCCTAACAGTTAGAATAGGACATGAGATGGAATGGAGTGGGTGGAAGATTAAAAAAATAAGAACTCTGGCTTTTACTGTCCTTAAGTGACATGGGAAGCTTTAGAGTTTTATTTTTCATTTTTTTAATATGGTAAGATTTATTTTAATTTTTCAATCTGAAAAAACAAACAAACCCCCAAACAAAAAAACCAAACTATACTCATATATACAGTGTCGACATTTTCAGAGCACTGACATTAGGAAACCCTGTGTTTCTCTTTAGTCCTATGACAATACTGTATATGCCACAACAAGATTTACCAAAACAGCCCTAGCTGGTTTGGCTCAGTGGATAGAGCATCCCCCTGTAGACTGAAGGGTCCCAGGTTCGATTCCAGTCAAGGGCACATGCCCAGGTTACAGGCTCCATCCCCAGTAGAGGGCATACAGGAGGCAGCTGCTCAATGATTCTCTCTCATCATTGATGTTTCCGTTTCTCTCTTCCTCTCCCTTCCTCTCTGAAATCAATAAAAAAAAAATATATCTTAAAAAAAAAGATTTACAGAAACAATTGCATCAGCAGTCATACAGACACCATGGTTTTATATTTCATTTCACAAGAAGAACCAGGCGTCTCCCGTTTCCCGGCCCTTTTTTCCTCATACCCACTGCCTGTTTGCAGCCAGCAGGGCAGGTTTCCGCACAGGCTTTTAGAACATCAGCTTTTAATCCACACCGGTGGCTGTTTGAGATGTCACCTCCTTTTCCGACCCAAACGTAAATAATGAGGAATTTTCCCTTTAAAAATAATAACCTTTGGTTCAGCAATGGGAATGGTGACGTTTACCCTCCAAAAGGTGTAGAAAAGTTGCATGAAAGGAAAAACAAACCTGTTGCAAAGCAGTCTTATTTATGCTATAGTTCAGAACATGACACTGCCTTCAAAGTTTTAAAAGTTTTAAGAGATTACAACTGTGTGACAAATCTAATGAAAACAAACTGATTTGGTAAAGGTTCAAAGATCACAGGCCAGCACAGCATCACTTCACACACGTGCCCGCACTCCTGCTGCCATGAGCAGTGGTGATGACCCATTGCTGTGTTCTGACATAAGGCACCAAGTCTGAACATGCCATACACTCCCTTAGGTCATGTTACCTGTTCCATACCAGTGAATTCTTTGAAATGAAAAATAATAAACACTTCAGGACACAGTGTACTGTGCCCACCATCCCCCCAAACCTCCCCTCTCCCAGGCCCATTAAAAAAAATGTTTTTTTTTAAATTAAATCTTTATTGTTCAGATTATTACATTTGTTCCTCTTTTTTCCCCCCATAACTCCCCTCCTCCCAGTTCCCGCCCCAACCTCCGCCCTCACTCCCCACCCACTGTCCTCATCCATAGGTGCACGATTTTTGTCCAGTCTCTTCCCGCATCTCCCACACCCCTTTCCCCCCCAAGAATAGTCAGTCCATTCCCTTTCTATGTCCCTGATTCTATTATAATCACCAGATTATTTATTCACTTGATTCTTAGATTCACTTGTTGATAGATGCATGTTTGTTGTTCATAATTTGTATCTTTAAGTTTTTCTTCTTCTTCCTCTTCTTAAAGGATACCTTTCAGCATTTCATATAATATTGGTTTGGTGGTGATGAACTCCTTTAGCTTTTCCTTATCTGTGAAGCTCTTTATCTGACTTTCAGTTCTGAATGATAGCTTTGCTGGGTAAAGTAATCTTGGTTGTAGGTTCTTGATATTCATCACTTTGAATATTTCTTGCCATTCCCTTCTGGCCTGCAAAGTTTCTGTTGAGAAATCAGCTGACAGTCGTATGGGTATTCCCTTGTAGGTAACTGAGTTTCTTTCTCTTGCTGCTTTTAGGATTTTCTCTTTGTCTTTTGCTCTTGGCATTTTAATTATGATGTGTCTTGGTGTGGTCCTCTTTGGATTCCTTTTGTTTGGGATTCTCTGCGCTTCCTGGACCTGTAAGTCTATTTCTTTCACCAGGTGGGGGAAGTTTTCTGTCATTATTTCTTCAAATAGGTTTTCAATATCTTGGTCTCTCTCTTCTGGCACCCCTATAATTCTGATGTTGGTACGCTTGAAGCTGTCCCAGAAGCTCCTTACACTATCTTCGTATTTTCGGATTCTTTTTTCATTTTGCTTTTCCAGTTGGGTGTTTTTTGCTTCTTCGCATTTCAAATCTTTGGCTTGATTCTTGCGCTCCTCTGGTCTGCTGTTGGGAGTCTGTATAATATTCTTTATTTCAGTCCGTGTATGCTTAATTTCTAGTTGGTTCTTTATCATAACATCGAGGGTCTCATTAGATTTCTTGTAAATCTCATTAAGTTTATCGGCAGCTTCTAGACAGTTCTTGAGAGACCTTAAAAGTGTGGTTCTGAACTCTATATCTTCCATTGACAATTTTGTCCTGTTTCTTTGTCTCCGCATTTTTTTTATGCTTTCTTGGTGCACCCCCTAGTGTCTTTGTGTGCAGTCTTGTTGTAGTTAAGCCTTGATTGTTGTAGTTAATACTGGAGGGATTTGACCTCCAGGCCAAGTGGCTGTGAGAGTCAGCTGTGTCTGCAGTGGGAAAACTTCTGTCCTCTGGGGAGGTGCTAATCTAGCCTTTGCCTGAGGCTATCTGGCAAGTGGCTCTGTGCAGGGCTTGGGCGGGGCGGGTCGCACGGGATCAAACAGGGCGGGCGGAGCGAGCAGTTATGGCTGCTCTCAGTTCCGTCCCTGTAGGCTCTGCCTCACAGAGTCCCAGCAACCCCTGCAAACCTCAGAGAGAAAGCTGCCTTCGAGTTCCGACCGAAGCCAGACAGTCCCGCTTCTCCCGTTTGAGTCTGGGTCCCTAGAGACTCGCCCGGATCTGGAGCTCAGAGTCTGAAACTCCCTCCCGATTGAAAACAACAACCGTGCCCTCCGCCGCCAGCCCACTCCGGGCGCACTCCGCACCTGAGTATTTCACTTCAGCACTGCGCCTCCTCTGAGTCTGGGTATGATATTCTCTTTCCTCCTAGTTGTAGAATTTCCACTCAGCCAGCCTTTCTGTGGTTCTGGATGATGTCCGTTCCGACTTTTAGTTGTTTTTTGAATTGGTTGTTCGAGGCAGCAATCTCCGGTGTTAACCTATCAAAAAATGTTTTTAAGAGAGAGGGAAAAGGAGTGGGACAGAGAGATAGAAACATTGATGAGAGAGGAACATCATTGATTGGCTGCCTCCTTTACGCCCCCCCAATGGGGATTGAGCCCAGAACCCAGGCATATGCCCTGACCTGGAACTGAACCAGCAACCTCTTGGTTCCTGGGTCAACCGCTGAGCCACACTGGTTGCTATTCCCTCCCTATTTTTTTTTTTACTTTATTATTATTTGTTTTTATTGCTTAAAGTATTACAAAGGGTATTATATATGTGTCCTTTTTTTCCCCCCGCCCTTGACAATCCCCTGGCCTCCCCTAACCCCCAGTGTCTTATGTCCATTGGTTATGTTTATATGCATGCATACAAGTCCTTCGGTTGATCCCTTACTCCCCTCCCTCCTGCCCCCCAACCCTCCCTGGCCTTCCTGCTGCAGTTTGACAATCTGTTTGAGGCAGCTCTGCCTCTGTATCTATTATTGTTCATAAGTTTATAATGGTCTTTATTATCCATGAATGAGTGAGATCATGTGGTATTTTTCCTTCATTGACTGGCTTATTTCACTTAGCATAATGCTCTCCAGTTCCATCCATGCCCTTGCAAATGGTAAGAGTTCCTTCTTTTTTACAGCAGCATAGTATTCCATCGTGTAGGTGTACCACAGTTTTCTAATCCATTCATCTACTGATGGACACTTAGGCTGTTTCCAGATCTTAGCTATGGTGAATTGTGCTGCTATGAACATATGGGTGCATATATCCTTTCTGATTGGTGTTTCTGGTTTCTTGGGATGTATTACTAGAAGTGGGATCACAGGGTCAAATGGGAGTTCCACGTTTAGTTTTTTGAGGAAACTCCATACTGTCTTCCTTAGTGGTTGCACCAGTCTGCATTCCCACCAGCAGTGCACGAGTGTTCCTTTTTCTCCACATCCTCTCCAGCACTTGTTGTTTGTTGATTTGTTGATGATAGCCAGTCTGGCAGGTGTGAGATGGTACCTCATTGTTGTTTTGATTTGCATCTCTCGGATGATTAGTGACTTTGAGCATGTTTTCATATGTCTCTTGGCTTTCTGAATTCCCTCTTTTGAATGGTGTCTATTTAGATCCTTTGCCCATTTTTTGATTGGATTATTTATCTTCCTTTTGTTAAGTTGTATGAGTTCCCTATAAATTTTGGAGATTAGGCCCTTATCAAATATGACATTGGCAAATATGTTTTCCCATGCAGTGGGTTTTCTTGTTGTTTTGTTGATGGTTTCTTTTGCTGTGCAGAAGCTTTTTATTTTGATGTAGTCCCATTTGTTCATTTTCTCTTTAGTTTCAAGTGCCCTAGGAGCTGTATCAGTGAAGAAATTGCTTCGGCATTTGTCTGAGATTTTGTTGCCTTTGGATTCTTCTAGAATTTGTTTTCCAGTCATACATTTAAGTCCTTTATCCATTTTGAGTTTATTTTTGTGTATGGTGTAAGCTGGTGGCCTAGTTTCATTTTCTTGCATGTATCTGTCCAATTTTCCCAACACCATTTATTGAAGAGACTATCTTGACTCTGCTATTCCCTCCCTATTATTACTTTGCTTCCGCTGATGCCCATGTAATCAAGGCTCTATGTCGGCATGAGAAGAAAACATGAAGATGGAAAGATGTCTGAGATTTTAGACATCTTCAGTTTGAGATGTCAATTGCACATATAAGTAAAGATGCCAAGTAATGGATCTGGGGTTCAAGTTTAGTTAGAGAATAAATCCATGGTGTTTTTATCATTCATAACTATGTTAACAGTGTTCATTAGAGGAATGATGAATTGATAATACCGTAAATATTTTCACTATGTTTTGGACTAGTGAGCACACAAGCATCGTTCCCCATGCTGGGGCTCGAACCAAACGTTTTCAAGCTCCATTGTGCACACTGATCACCTGGGGTCTTGTTGAAATGCATATTCTTCTTCTGCAGCTCTGAGGCGGAGCCCAAGAGTCTCCATTTCTAATTGGAGGTACTGAGCCCGATGCCACTGGTGCTCAGACCACACTTAGAGGAGCTCCCAGTCCTTTACTGGCTCCTTATTGCCTACTAATTGCAGTTCCAGCTTCTGACTAAAGGGGTTCATCACGTGCTTACTTTCTGATGCAGTCTCTTTTGTTAGTTTCTCTTCTCTTCACCCCTCAACTCAACTCTGCAATGACACTGAACTACTTGCAGGTTCCCAAATAGACCTTTCATCACACACTTTGTTCTCCATGTTCCTTCACCTTGACTGTACTTTCTCTCTTCAGGGCTTATTCCTGTTGGCCCCCTTGACACTATCTTATATATCTTCAGACTGGGTTATAGCCTCCTATTTTGCTTACAAGGGATCCTCAGCTACTTCTATTCCACATTGTATTCAAATGATCGATTTACTGGCCTGATCCTCTTGAGGCAGAATTTGTACAACACTGCTAGCATAGTGTAGGTGCTTATAAAGTGCTTCAGTTGAAGTGATTCTTCTCATAAGATATATTTACTAATAACAGTTTTAGAACAGTGATTTTAGCCGTTGTTTCTAGTAAATCCTGTGTAAAGGTAGTTTAGCAATGTTTTGGCCATGGGCCAACAAAACCTAGCCCTGCTCCATACCAACTGTGACACCGGGGGCCAGTTGCTTAACCTTCTAGACCTTATCTGTAAAATGAAGGTAACAATACCGTCGGTACTATCAGTACTGCTTTATGACTGCCTTGTTTAAATATTGTGAAAATTCAGACACAAGTATTTATATTTAACAAAGATATAGTAAGTATGCAGTAATGTTAATGGTATTATTGGGAGAGAAAATGAACACCAATTCCTAAAGGCTTGAAGACTACAGTGGTCAATGAGAATGGGACTATAACCATTATTTTAATATTTAGTCCATAGTAAGTTTTCAAAGTTGAGTGTACTTACAAGTTACCTGGGTGCCTTTAAAATATTTTTTTAAATATATTTTTATTGCTTTCAGAGAGGAAGAAAAAGGGGGAGATAGAAACATCAATGATGAGAAAGAATCATGGGTCTGCTGCCTTCCGCATGCCCCCTACTGGGTATCGAGCCCACAACCTGGGCATGTGCCCTGATGGGGAATCGAATTATGACCTCCTGGTTCATGGGTTGACGATCAACCATTAAACTACACTGGCCAGGCAGTTGGTGCCTTTTTATAATATGGATACCATAGAACCAATAGGTCTAGAAAGACTGTCCAGGAATCTACATTTTTTTATTAATTTTGGAATTCATTGTGGATTGTTCATGGGATACAATTTCAAAAACCTTAATCTTTCATAAAAGTATTGAACCTAGGTCCCCTTACTCTCTGAGAGATAAGATGGGATGAAAATTTAGTAAGAAAAAATCAAGTTGAACCAGGAACAAATGAACTAAAGGCAGCAATAAAGTTTTTTGGTTTTGTTTGTTTTTTTTTCTTGCTAAGAAGTACAAGATTCAGATGTTTTTTAGTTTTTTAAAAATAATTCTTTATTGTTGAAAGTATATACGTCGCCCTTTTTACCTCATTGACCCCCCTAGCCGGTCCTCCCACCCCCCTATCCCACCGCAGGCCCTCACTGCCCCATTGTCTGTGGCCATGAGCCAAACATATATGCATACAAGGTCCTCAGTTGATTACATCCCACCCACTCACCCTCCCCTGCCTTCCCTCTGAGATTCAGATGTTGAATGACTCATTATTTTCTCACTTTTACCTTAGGATGTCTAAACAGGGACGAACCATCATCTTCTCCATTCATCAGCCTCGTTACTCCATCTTCAAGTTGTTTGATAGCCTCACCTTATTGGCCTCAGGAAAACTGATGTTCCATGGGCCTGCTCAGGAGGCCTTGGGATACTTTGCATCAGTTGGTATGGTCACCTTTTCATGCAGTGAGATCCTTCCTTAATAGAATCCTGAAAGAGAGCAGGGGAGGTGGTCAGAGTGCTGCTTGATCTTTGAGTAGAGATAACATGGTTTCCACCACTCCAGACCATCTTTGGTCAGTTTGGTGCTAGAATTTGTCTTCATTTTGCATCCCTGGCTCGCTATTTAGGTTGCTTTCATGACCTGGTTGAGTGTGAATGCATACCCTGTGTATGTGTAGGACTATTTCTACTGGGCCTATACTGTTCTGCTTCCCAGTTCTACTGCCCTTTTCATAACAGTTCAAGAAATATATATATATATATATATATATATATATATATATATATATATATATATTTTTATTTAATAATTCTTTTTTTTTTTATATTTTATTGATTTTTTACAGAGAGGAAGGGAGAGAGATAGAGAGTTAGAAACATCGATGAGAGAGAAACATCGATCAGCTGCCTCCTGCACATCTCCCACTGGGGATGTGCCCACAACCCAGGTACATGCCCTTGACCGGAATCGAACCTAGGACCCCTCAGTCCGCAGGCCGACGCTCTATCCACTGAGCCAAACCGGTTTCGGCTCAAGAAATATATTGATCTCATAATCAGTTGTTAGTCTAACTGAACATTTTTTGAAAAGCCTAATACTTTCCTTCCCCCAAAATCATTTGTCTTCTTGACCATATAACAGATCAAGCTGTATCATTTTTTTACCTTGGTTGGGATGTTGATGAGGGTTCATGGAGATGCTGCTTAATTTTCTAGTAACCTTAGACTGAAGATTTAGTCCTTGAGTGGATATGAGTGACTTAACAGTTAATGGAATGGCTACTCCTGAGTCTGACTTCAATGGGCCAACATTTCTGACAGTTCTGGGCTGCCTGGTTCTATTTCAGATGAAAAGGTGTAAGTTTTTATGACTCATGCATCTGCTTCATTTTAGAGATACTTGGATATTATTATAGACTAGAGGCCCAATGCACAAAATTCGTGCAAGAGTAGGCCTTCCTTCCCCCAGCGGCTGGCACTGGCTTCCCTCTGGCACCTGGGACCCGGGTTTCCCTCTGGCACCCTGGACCCAGGCTTCCCTCCAGCCACCGGCAGGCACCCGGGACCTGGGCTTCCCTTGAAGCCACGGCTTCTCCTGGAAGGTTGTCCTGAAGGATGTCCGGTCTAATTAGTATATTATGCTTTTATTATTCTAGATGATGCTCCTTGACTCCAAATAAAGTTTTAAATATTTTATAGCTATCTTTGAAATTTTATTTTTTGTTTAATCTCTATCATGTAACATACCTGGATCTGGGGAGTGTAGGGCAGATGAATCTGAGAGAAGACTACAAGCCAAGTTGAGTTCAGATGATCAGGTAAAGAAGTGAAGGTAAAGCATTCAGGTGTGCCATGCTGGTCACATCCTCTTGAGTGCGATTTGTTCTCTGTGCTGGAATTATAGCAGCATAAGAGATGATAATTTGGACCTGAATTTAGTAGGTGGAGAAGCAACCATTGCTAAAGTGGGTACTGGCATTTTGGCAGTCCCTAGGTGAACCCAGAGAACAGAACCCTGGGCTGGCTTTGCTTGTTACTTTGCTTTGAGGAGCATTAGTCCTACCTATAACTTTATTTATTTTTCAACTTTTATTTTTCTTGGACTGATATTTATTTTTTTTAGCTTGTACTGATAAGCACCAGAGCATATTAATAGCTGTTTCAGATATAATGAATTATGTCAGTAAGGCTTTCTGAGAGTTCTTTAAGGTTGGTTTGGAGTATGATTTTTGCCAGGAGACAGAATTGTTGACATATTGTGTGATTGAATATGTAAAAAGAAAGAGTAAATTAGTGAGGGCAGAAGAGAGAAAGAAGAGAGGGAGAAGTCATTATATTCTGTCTCTCCCAGCCTCATCTCCCTCACTCCCTGAAAGTGAGTATTTCCTAAGACCATCATGCTTGTGTACCTGGGTTCCCTTCTTCTGTAGGTTACCACTGTGAACCCTATAATAACCCTGCTGACTTCTTCCTGGATGTCATTAATGGAGACTCCTCTGCTGTGGTATTAAACAGAGTGGTTGAAGATGATGAAGGTATGTGCATCTGTCTAGAGTCACAGATGACCTAATTGAATTGCCTGAAGTTCAGCAATGTGGTAGCTCATTAAAATGTAGCTTTGTGAATTTATATAACTAATGTTGCCCTCTGATACCAGTTGTATCTGGTGGACCATCATCTTCTCGTTGCCCCCTCACATGGTGGAAGTGGGGAGGGAGCTCTTGGGGCCTTTTATAAGGGTACTAACCTCATTCACAAGGGCTCTACCCTCATGACCTAATCACTCCTCAAAGGCCCCACCTTCATATATCATCACATTGGGAATGGATTTCAGCATATGAATTTTTTTGGGAAATAAACATCCAGTCTGTAATACCAGTTGGCACAGATTTTGTTGTACATGAGGATTAAAAAAATAATAAAAATAAATAAATTAATTAATTTTAAAAAAAATTACAACTTCCTATGGTATGTTTATTTTATTTATAAATTTTCACCTGAGGATATGTTTATTGATTTTTAGAGAGAGAGGAAAAGAGAGAGAAAGACAGAGAGAGAGAGAGAGAGAGAGAGAGAGAGAGAGAGAGAGAGAGAGAAAGAAATATCAATCTTTTGCCTCCCACTAGGGATCAAACCTGAAACCTAGGTATGTGCCCTGACCCTTTTGGTGCACGGGGTGATGCTCCAACCAGCTGAGCAACCCGGCTGGAGTCCTATGGTAAGTTTATTTTAAAAGAATCAGGCTACAAATATCATAGTTAGGGAAAGGTCAGTGGGTTTACTGTATCCATAAGTATATGGAAGCAGTCAGACCATTAACTTATTTTTCTAATATGTAAAGCAATGACAGGTCTAATCATGTTCATGCTAAAGCTTTAGAATTAAGATGTTAGGGAAGAATCTAAGAAAGGGGTTCCATAAAAATGGGCTAAGTTGTTTTGTTAATGTTTCCCTCTGTCCATTTTTATTCCAAAGCCCAAGAGACTGAAGAGCCTTCCAAGAGAGATAAGCCACTCATAGAAAAATTAGCTGAGTTTTATGTCAACTCTGCCTTCTTCAGAGAAACGGAAGTTGAGTTAGGTCAACTCTTTTGGGATCAGAAAAAGAAGAAGAGCACAGCCTTCACAAAGATCATTTATGCCACCTCCTTCTGCCATCAAGTCAAATGGGTTTCCAAGCGCTCCTTCAAAAACTTACTGGGTAATCCCCAGGCCTCCATAGGTCAGGTAACCTCACAGATATTCTAATTATGCTGTGAAATGCTCATCTGGGGACATTAGATTCTGCTATAGTCTTTTTTAGGATTATGGTTATCTTCTACTCATCCTTCTATTTATTTATACCCTCTCTATTGTGATATAGAAACAGTCAATAGAACAAATAAAACACAATTAAGTTTTTACATATAGGGAAATTTTTTAAGTGCTTTTTTTTCTGGACTACCTAATTCAGAATTTTTATTGAGTTAGACAAGCTGTAAGAGGTCATCTTTGTAGAGAAAATTTTTTATCAAAAAGGGAAACAAGTCTGGTGTAATGGAATTCATTTTTTTTTTAAACAACTATGAGGTTTATAAACAAGTAATGGGAGAGAAAATTCTTTACGTTTGCTTTCAATATGTCACAACAGGCCCAATCTGAAATACAATTTTAGGCTAGCAGTGTATAAAAAGACTAGAGGCCCAGTGCATGAAATTCATGCACTGGTAGGGTCCCTAGCGGCTGCCAGCTGCCAGCTGCCAGCCGGGTACTCCTTCCCTTCCCCCAGCCAGCCCGCCCCCTGGTCAAACTCCCAGAAAAACTCCCATTGAGGGAACAATTTGCATACTATGCTTTTATTGTATAGGATTTTTTATAATAATACTTTAGATAGATATAGTACCACTTAAAAACAAACAAACAAGCAAACAAACAAACAAAATAACCCAACTCTGGCTATATTATTATTCCATTTGAGGACCTACTGAAACAATTTAGGTTACTGCTCCCAGCTAGCTCCTTAAGCACCAATCTGGAAAGCAAGTCTTCTCACATGTCATACACCACACATTACATATATTCAAATAACCCCTAATCTATGGCACATACTGATGAATCACTGAGAGGCATCAATCTCCAAGGCATGAGGTGACCATGTTTGGAGCCTGTTTTCAGGTCTAGGATTGAGATGAATGAAAAAGAGGCAAATGTAAGGTGGATTTTGGACATGTCTGTATGATTTTTACTTATGGACACTCCCAAAGATGAGTTTAATCTGGCATATGAATATTTAACTTGGGAGATGGGGAAACGTATTTTCTAGGACTTTGAGTTATAACTACCTGGCCTTCTTCCTAAACATTGGAGCAATTTTAGGAGCATCTGGAACTGATGTTTCTTCAGCATCTTCCCTATCTTCAGGATGTAGATCATTTTCTCTTAAAAATGGGAAAATTTCAAGCAGAAACTGACAAATCTCTGTGAATACCAAACCACCAATGGTTGCCCCCTTTTTGCCTAAATGGAGTGGCCATGAAAGCTATTAAAGCCAAAGGGGACGGATATGGAGATGTAAGAGAATGTATTGTGGCCATCACAGCTACGAACCAGCAGAACCTCAAAAGTGAGCAGGGGAACCACAATGGTGATCCACATGATAGCCATGGTCACGTGGTTTTTTGCTCCAGGACAACCACATCCAGGGACGAAGGAACAGGAGGGACCAGACGATGTAATAGAGGATGACCAGGCAGAGGAACCACACGAGGACCCAGAGGGGCATGAATGCTACCAGCCACTGTCCAGCCATAGGGTGGTGGAGATGAACTGCAGGGTGTTGGCAGAGCGCAGGATCTCCAGCTCCAGCGGCCTGTCCATGGAAAGCCCCACGCGCGGGCAGCCAGGGCCCGGGGGAGAGGAGGAAGAGTGGCACGAAGACCAGAACGTCGAACATGAGCAGCAGCAGGCGGATGCCCACTGCGATCATCATGGCTTTGGGCCCTAATGCCTGCCCGCACCCACGGAGGTGCCTGCCCTGGCAGGGAGGTTCCATAGCCATAGACGGGCGAGGACCGCCCAGTAGCTCCACTGGATCATACCCTCCAGGCGGAGGAGCAGCAGCAGGCGAAGATGAGGAAGTTTCTGGGGTTGGAGTCCTGGAACAGGACCCAGGGGTTCATGGCAAAGCCCCTGCCAGCCCCCCTGGGCCTGCTGCTCAGCCCTGCTCTGCAGGGGTGGAGTCTACAATGCGCCCGGCCGCCTTCCCCACCTGCCTGTGTGGCCTCTGGGTGGGCAGGGGCTGCGGGGAGGAAGCCAGGCCCAGGTTGTGATCAGACCAGTGGCACCGAGCATGTGGCTGGCCTGCACTCCATGCCTATTTCAAAGGCAGTTACTGCTTGTGGTGCCCTCAGGGCTGGGTGTGGACGGTTCCTGAAGGTGCCAGGAGCCCGGAGTTCATTCTTTACTGTGATTTATGCATCACTTTTTTTTTTTTAACTTGGAAAATAACTTCAATTTCTCTTGCCTCTAAAAGTGTTTTTAAGGTGTCTTGTCCAAGTCATATATATGGCAGCTCTGGGCAGGGCGTGACTGGAGTGTGGAGCTATTTCTGCTGCACCACGATTCTGCATCTTCTGGTGCTGGACTCCCTTCAGCCGCAAACCCCAGGCCTAGTACCTCCAGGTCACACGCTCAGCCTATTTCCCTCCTCAGTGAACTCAGTTCCACAAAAGACATTCTAACCATGTTCAGAGCCCTGGCAATCTCATAGAATAAGCATAGAACCTTGCATCTCTGAGCATCTGACTGGAGGGGAGGTACAGCTCTTGTTCAGATTTGTGAATACTGGAATATTAGTTTAGGGCAGGAGTAGTCAAACCTTTTTTGTAAGGACCATATAGTACAGCCGTGGGCAAACTACGGCCCGCGGGCCGGATCCGGCCCGTTTGAAATGAATAAAACTAAAAAAAAAAAAGACCATACCCTTTTATGTAATGATGTTTACTTTGAATTTATATTAGTTCACACAAACACTCCATCCATGCTTTTGTTCCGGCCCTCCGGTCCAGTTTAAGAACCCATTGTAGTCCTCGAGTCAAAAAGTTTGCCCACCCCTGATATAGTGAATGTTTTAGGTTTTGCAGGCCATGTGGTCTTTGAGTCATGCAGTCAACTACCATTTTAGGGAGAAAGCAGCCATAATCATACATAAAAATATGAGCATGGCCCGGCTGGTGCGGCTCAATGGTTGAGCATTGATCTATGAACCAGGAGTCACGGTTTGATTCCTGGTCAGGGTACATGTCTGGGTTTTGGGTTTGTTCCCCAGTGTGGGGTGTGTAGGAGGCAGCTGATCAATGATTCTCATCATTGATGTTTCTATCCCTCTATTCCTTTCCCTCCCTTTCTCTAAAATCCATTTTTAAAAACCTATTTGACTTAAAGTTTAAAAGAATATGAGCATGGCTGTGCTCCAATTGAACTATTCATGGACACTGAAATAAGAATTTCTTATAAGTTTCAAATAATCTATTAGTATTTGAATATCACAAATTTCTCTCTCTCTCTCTCTCTCTCTCTCTCTCTCTCTCTCTCTCTCTCTCTCTCTCTCTCTCTCTCTCTCTCTCCATTAAAAGTAAAAGGTAAAAATCATTGTTATCTTGTGGATTGAAGAAATAAGTGAAGGGCCCTGTTTGGCCTGTGGGCCATTGCTTTCTGACCACTGGTTTTGAGTTTTTAAACTTGTCTGTATGTCATTTGCTTCTTTAAATGTTTTAATGTGTAGCTATAAAAATGTTTTATGGCCTCCTGCTGATAAATCTTGTATCTATAGTCTTAGAGCTGTACTTAGGTTTGAACTAGTCATTTACATGAGTCAGACTTTGCCTCTGATAATGCAGTTAACCAGAGGCTATATGGAATAGATTCTCTGTATAAGATTTCATGTTCATTGAATGTGCTACTGGTTTTCCGATCAAATCAACTTGGAAGACATTATCATATCTCTTGGAGACCCATTGTTCTGTTAGCATATTAATCATTTGAATATGCATCAATTTTTGTAGTGATGGCCATAAACATCCCTCAGAACTCACCTTGAGAAATGGTAACATTTGAACAACGCTGCAATCACATATTTAGGGAATTTTTTTCTTTCTTTCTTTTTCTGTTCAGATTAGAGGCCAGATACACAAATACACGGACAGGGTCTCCTTGTCTACTCTGTTGTACAGTGTTTGTCTATTTTTGTTTGTTTTAAATACAAGAAAGAATAACATAGATGTACCTTGTAAAAACATAACAACAGTACAGGATTAATCATTTTGTCAACATGTTTGAAAGCTGACTTTGAAAATACTTTTAGAACTTTTAAATCTTTCGAAAATATCCTAATGAAAATACTGATAATTTGTTAGTATAACATACCAAGTCTGAATGTAAAAGAAACAAACCATGTGGAGTGTCCAGTTTAGAAGTCAGAGTATTCCTAAAGTTGTACTATGTGAAACTATAGACTTGTATACATGCTCATGCATATATGTTGATAGAGTTGTCATCACTCACTTGGGAGTTTGATCTGTTGATAGGAAGCACAGGGTTTTCTGAAGGTAATTAAAATATGCCAGGTTAATGTATATACTTTTACAAATTTCTTATTGCCTATTAACAATGGATTTTTTTACATGTTTTTATTGATTTCAGAGAGGAAGGGAGAGGGAGAGGGAGATAGAAATATCAATGATGAGAGAGAATCATTGATTGGCTGCCTTCTGCATACATCCTACCAGGGATTGAGCCCACAACCCAGGCATGTGCCCTGACCGGGAATGGAGCCATGACCTCCTAGTTCAGTGATGGCGAACCTTTTGAGCTCGGCGTGTCAGCATTTTGAAAAACCCTAACTTAACTCTGGTGCTGTGTCACATATAGAAATTTTTTGATATTTGCAACCGTAGTAAAACAAAGACTTATATTTTTGATATTTATTTTATATATTTAAATGCCATTTAACAAAGAAAAATCAACCAAAAAAATGAGTTCGCGTGTCACCTCTGACATGCGTGTCATAGGTTCGCCATCACTGTCCTAGTTCATAGGTTGACCCTCAACCACTGAGCCACACCAGGTGGGCAACAGTGGAATTTTTAAAGGCCATCTTAAATCATATTCTTTCTAGACTGTGGTCTTCATAAACCAGCCTTCACAGATCCTGGTCCTGTTCTCCAACTTGGTTTGCTCCATGTTTAGAGTGTGCTTGGCAAGTTACTTCAAGTCTGATAGCATTGCAAGGTTGTCGGACTGAGATTTTTTTTTTAACTTTGACGGTTCTAAGGTACATGGTGGGATCTTTTATTTTTCTTCTATTAGCATTTCTTATACTTTTATATTTAATACAATTTAAAAGTACAATAAGTAGAATTTTTTTTAACTTTAAATAAATCATATCATAATACAATTCTTAACCCTTCACATATAGATGTGTCTTTAAGAAACATTTTAGTATTCTTAGAAACAAAATTCCAGTGTTATAAATTTTATGTGTGCTTTAAAATTTGTTTTTAATGCTAAGAGTAACATTAAAATTTTAATATTCTGTTTTCACTTAAACCTCTTGAAACAATGTGTGTTCATTAGCACAAAGGTTAAGTGTTCAGGCCAGAACTCTGAGCCACTTGAATTTCCTTTTTCTTCCCCAACAATTTGCTAGATGCTTGCACTGTTCTCTGCTCTCTGTGGCATTCCCAGGCCCCGCAGCCTGAACTGGCCCCTGAGCTGGCAGTGCCTGGGAGTCCCCGGAGGAACCCAGCTTCTCCAGTAGTCTCCTTCCTTCTCCTTCAGTCTCCCCAACAACAGATATATTATTTTTAATTTTAATTTAGAAGGCAGTCTAATAGCATACACTGTTTTATATTTTCCCAAGGACTTTGGGCAAACCATTTAAATGATGTTTTTGAATACTTACATGGAGAGAATACTTAAATGGAGAGATTTGATTATAGCCATATCCAGGCTTTCCCAAAGAAATATATACACACTTTAACAGTTGGTAGCTCAATTTTGAAATTGAAATGTATTTTAATAAATATTGCCTTTATAATTATTCAGAGTGTGTATATACATTTTTGGGGACATCCTATATATTATAATAATAAATAGTATGCTAAGTTTTTACCTTTAATTGAAACTCTTTTTTTCTTTTTGAAAAGATAATTGTAACACTCTTCCTGGGGCTGGTTATAGGTGCCATTTTCTATGATCTGAAACATAACCCTGCTGGAATCCAGAACAGGTAAGTAATTTTGGATCTTGACTTTGAGAAAGCACTATTATTTTATTCAAGGTTATGAAAACTTATTAAAAATTTGAATTTCAGACAAGAACAGGACAAACTGAGGAGTAGGATAAGTCAGCAAAGTGCAGGCAGAATGGAAGAGTTAATTTTCATATATATATGGAAATTTCATGTGAAAAATACAGAACATAAAATTTACCCTCCTATTCAGTTTTAGCTGTGCGGTTCAGGGGCATTAATTACAATCACATTGTTGTGCAGTCACCACCAACATAAAGTCCAGAACATTTTTCATATTTCCAAACTGAATCTCTGCACTTATTGAACAATAACTCCATACTCCCCATTTTCCCAGCCCCTGGGAACCACCATTATACTTTCTGTCTCAGACTGTGACTACTGTAGGTACCTCATATAAGTGGATCATACAATATTTGTCCTTCGTGACTGGTTTATTTGTCTGAGCATAACATCTTCAAGCCTATCCATGTTGTAGCCTTTCTTCCTTTTAAAGGCTGAATAACATTCCATTGTATGGAAGCCCCATGTTTTGTTTACCCATTTATTTGTTCATGGACACTTGGGTTGCTTCCATGTTTGGGCTCTTCTGAGTAATGCTGCTGTGCACATGGGGGTACACATAAATGTGTTCGAGTCTCACTGTAAGTTCTTTTGAATATAAACTCAGAAATGGAGTTACTGGGTCAGTTGGTAATTCTGTTAATTTTTTTGAGAAACTTCCATCCTGTTTTCCTACAGCAGCTGCACCATTTTGCATTTCTACCAGTACTGCACAACGGTTCAGTTTCTCCCCAAGATGGGCAGCACTTACTGTGTTTCTTTATATTGGCCACCCTAACTGGTGTGAATTGGTATCTCTTTGTGGTTTTGATTTGTATTTCCCTAGTGGTTAATGATGCTGAGCATCTCTTCATGTAGTTATTGGCCTTTTGTATGTTTTCTTTGGAGAAATGTCTACTCAAGTTCTTTGCCCATTTTTTAAATTATATTTTTTAAATTGTGGATCTGTAAGAGTTCTTTTTTAAAAAAAATATTTTTATTGATTTCAGAGAGGGAGGGAGAGGGTGAGAGAGAGAGAAACATCAATGATGAGAGAGAATAGTTGATCGGCTGCCTTCTGCAGGCCCCCTATTGGGGATCGAGCCTGAAAACCAAGCATGTGTCCTTGACCGGAATTGAACCCAGAGCCCTTCAGTCCACAGGTTGACACTCAAGTCAAGCCACTAAGTCAGTGGTTCTCAACCTTCTGGCCCTTTAAATACAGTTCCTCATGTTGTGACCCAACCATAAAATTATTTTCGTTGCTACTTCATAACTGTAATGTTGCTACTGTTATGAATCATAATGTAAATATCTGATATGCAGGATGGTCTTAGGCGACCCCTGTGAAAGGGTCGTTCGACCGCCAAAGGGGTTGCAACCCACAGGTTGAGAACCACTGCCCTAAGCCAAACTGGCTAGGGCAGTAAGAGTTCTTGATATATTCTGGATATTTACCCCTTATTTTTTACAGATATTTTTTGACATTCTGTGGGTTGTCTTTTCACCCTGTTTAAAGTGTTCTTTGATACACATAATCCAGTTTATTTTTTCTTTTGTTGCCTGTGAGTTAATTACCTTTCTGTTTTTTTTATTTATTTGGTGGAGGGAGGTTTTTTTTTAAACTGTAACATGGAGTATTAACTTGTAAAGAATTAGAACACACTAAATTCTTTTTTTAAAAATTAAATCTTTATTGTTCAGATTATTACATTTGTTCCTCTTTTTTCCCCCCACAAGCTCCCCTCCACCCAGTTCCCACCCCACCCTCCGCCCTCACTCCCCACCCACTGTCCTCATCCATAGGTGCACGATTTTTGTCCAGGCTCTTCCCACATCCCCCACACCCCTTACCCCCCCCCCCCCCAAGAATAGTCAGTTCATTCCCTTTCTATGCCCCTGATTCTATTATAATCACCAGTTCATTCTGTTCATCAGATTATTTATTCCCTTGATTTTTAGATTCACTTGTTGATACATGTGTATTTGTAGTTCATAATTTGTATCTTTACCTTTTTCTTCTTCCTCTTCTTAAAGGATACCTTTCAGCATTTCATATAATGCTGGTTTGGTGGTGATGAACTCCTTTAGCTTTTCCTTATCTGTGAAGCTCTTTATCTGACCTTCAATTCTGAATGATAGCTTTGCTGGTTATAGGTTCTTGGTATTCATCACTTTGAATATTTCTTGCCACTCCCTTCTGGCCTGCAAAGTTTCTGTTGAGAAATCAGCTGACAGTCGTATGGGTACTCCCTTGTAGGTAACTGACTTTCTTTCTCTTGCTGCTTTTAAGAATCTCTCTTTGTCTTTTGCTCTTGGCATTTTAATTATGATGTGTCTTGGTGTGGTCCTCTTTGGATTCCTTTTGTTTGGGGTTCTCTGTGCTTCCTGGACTTGTAAGTCCATTTCTTTCACCAGGTAGGGAAAGTTTCCTGTCATTATTTCTTCAAATAGGTTTTCAATATTTTGGACTCTCTCATCTTCTGGCACCCCTATAATTCTGATGTTGGTACGCTTGAAGCTGTCCCAGAGGTTGGGTGGTTTTTGCTTCTTCGTATTTCAAATCTTTGACTTGATTCTTGCGATCCTCTGGTCTGCTGTTGGGAGTCTGTATAGTATTCTTTATTTCAGTCAGTGTATGCTTAATTTCTAGTTGGTCCTTTATCACAACATCGAGGGTCTCACTAGATTTCTTGAGGATCTCACTACATTTATCGGCGGTCTCGCCAGTCTTTTCGAGGGTCTTACTAAATTTATCGGCGGCTTCTAGACAGTTCTTGAAACACCTTAAAAGTGTGGTTTTGAACTCTATATCCAGCAGTTTGCTTTCCTCAATTTCTGTCATTTGTGTCCTGTTTCTTTGTCTCCGCATTTTTTATGCTTTCTTGGTGCAACCCCTTGTGGTCTTTGTGCACAGTCTTATTTGTAGTTAAGCCTTGATTGTTGTAGGTAACACTGGGGGGGATTTGACCTCCAGGCCAATTGGCTGTGAGAACCAGCTGTGTCTGCAGTGGGAGAACTTCTGTCCTGGATCTCTAGGGAGGTGCTAATCTAGCCTCTGCCTGAGGCTACCCAGCAAATGCCTCCGAGCAAGGCTTGGGCAGGGCGGGTCCCAGGGAGTCAACAGGGCGGGCTGGAGTGAGCAGTTATGGCTGCTCTCAGTCCTGCTTTCAGAGGCTCTGCTTCTCAGTGTCCCAGCTATTGCTGCGAGTACCTCGGAGAGAAAACTGCCCTCAAGTTCCGACCGATGCCAGACAGTCCCGCTTCTCCCTTATGAGTCTGGGTCCCCAGAGACTTGCCGGGAACTGGCGCTCAGAGCCTGAGACTCCCTCCCGATTGAAAAAGACAACCGCGCCCTCAGCCGCCAGCCCGCTCTGCATGCACCTCCGCACCTTAGTATTTTACTTCTGCACCGCACCTCCTCTGAGTCTCGGTATGCTTTTCTCTTTCCTTCTAGTTGTAGAATTTCCACTCAGCCAGCCTTCCTGTGGTCCTGGGTGATGTCCGTTCTGTCTTTTAGTTGTATTTTTGAAGTGGTTGTGCGAGGCAGCAATCTGCGGTGTTTCTGTCGCCATCTTTGTTTCTGCCGCCACCTATGCCGCCATCTTGGTTTCTCCTCCCACACTAAATTCTTTAACAAGAAGTATTTAATATTACAAAATAAATCCTTATAATTTAAAAGGAATTTCAATATCTATGAGTTTTAATTCCTGAACATGACTGGACTGTTAGATGTGAGACAATAAATTGAGCTGAATGTTGCCATGTCCCGTGTTTCTGAAATTAGCTAATACTTTGATATTAGGTCTGTTTATGTCTAGAGAGTTGCATATCTGCTTGTGTACTGGCCATTTTTCATTTCTTATCAATGTATAAATATTTATTTTTCTTTAAAAACTTTTTTCTTTCTTTTTTACACATTTACTTTTAATACAGCCTGTTGTCTACATTGTTTATTATTATTTTATTCTTATTCTTATTGGTATTAAAAAAATTCCTTTAATAAAGAAACAATTCCTTTGTCTATAAACTCTTTGTGTTTAGGGTTGCACACTTGGGTTCACATTTTTTTAAAATGCTCTCTTAATTTTGTGTCATTTAAATAATGCACCACTTCATCTCTTTTAGTATCCACTCACATTCTCAATGTTAATTAAATTATTTGGTTGTGCTAGGAAGTGCAACACTGTTTTGGAGATGCTGGCATGCTTTTATAAAATGTATAGTTCTATCAAAGTAGAGATGAAATGAATACTTTCCTTTTTGAAACTTAATTACTTTACGGAGAGAGCATTAATAGTCTTCCTTTTTCATACATGTACAAATTAATTTTTCCTTTAGAAACATGATTTGCTTTCGTTTTGAGCACATTGGAAACCATGCTGACAGTCGGTTATCCAGGATAATATGAAAGTTTTCTTGATGATTGTGTGGTGAATGTATATAATGAAGTATTGCTAGAGGTTTCCCTACACTCTTTCATTTTGACTCCTCATTCTTAGTTTCTTCTTTACTCAACTTTAACAAAGTGGCTAATGGAGGTTTTAACCTTTGCAGACTTTCTTTATTTGGCTATTTCTACATTAGGATGTACTTGTGTTTTTGTTAGTTCAAATGAATGGTGGTAGCATGTTTATGACCTAGGTAATCATCACCTTGGCTGCCATAACAAAGAACCACAGATGGGATGGGTTAAACAACAGAAATGTATTTCTTACAATTCTAGAGAGTCGGATGCCAATATGTTTGGGTTCTGATGAAGATGCTCTTCTGGCTTGCTCCTTCCTGCTGCGTCCTCACATGGCACAGAGAGAGCTCTGAAAAATCTCCCTTTTTTTCTACGGGCACTAATGTTGTCATGAGGGACTTACCCTCATGACCTCATCTAAACTTACTTACCTTCCAAAGATGCCACCTCTAAATATCACATTGAGGGGTAGGGTTTCAACATAGGGAGGGCACAATTCAATCCATGCCAACTCAGGACTATGAAATTCAAACTGTGCTCTATGGAGTCCCAGGGGCACCATTGTGGAGTCACTGGGATGGGGAGAGACCAGAGGGTACTCACTCTTCCCCTCCCTCACCGTTTTAACCTGAGCAGTTAATGTCATAGATATCATGTGAGGAACAGTTCAGCAGGTAGGAATGATCTAAGAACGTGTAATTGACTGCAGTGCTTTTCTTCCCCTTCTCTCACCGCAGAGCTGGGGTGCTCTTCTTCCTGACCACCAACCAGTGTTTCAGCAGCATGTCAGCTGTGGAGCTCTTTGTGGTGGAGAAGAAGCTCTTCGTGTGAGTGTGGCTCTGTTCCGGGAAGGGTGCTGTCCAGTGTCAGGGCTGTTGGTCAAACTCAGTGATGGCGCACCTATGACACGCGTGTCAGCGGTGACACGTGAACTCATTTTTTTGGTTGATTTTTCTTTGTTAAATGGCATTTAAATATATAAAATAAATATCAAAAATATAAGTCTTTGTTTTACTATGGTTGCAAATATCAAAACATTTCTAGATGTGACACAGCATCAGAGTTAAGTTAGGGTTTTTCAAAATGCTGACACGCCGAGCTCAAAAGGTTCGCCATCACTGGTCAAACTGGTCACATCCAGAAGTTGGCCACGGATTGGTCCCTGGGATTACCAGTGTTCATTGAGAAAAAGCAGCCTGGGGCTGGGAGGGACATCATGAGCATGTGGGACCTGAGACCAAGGGGAAAGGGAATTTAAAGATTAGGGCACAGCCACAAGGACAGCGGTACAGAGAATGCAAACAATGGAGCTTGAAAAGGATCTATTTGTTTTAGCAAATAAGAAGTCATGAGGACCTTGACACAAAAAGTTTGAGGGGCTTGGTAGAGAGAAAGTAGTGGGATTAATTGTAAATTGAAGAGGGGTCCTTGCACAGAGCTCTTGGGAACCAGGAAAAGTCTTGACGCATGCCCCTGAGATGGTGCCTGATGCTGACTGGGTGAAGGTGGTGGGTTAACCTGGAGGGTGTGAGAAGCTGTAGTTGTTAGACCCCTGCTGGCAGCAGAAATCAGGACAGCAAATGGTTTAATCATCCAGCCTGTGCCTTCTTAAACTAAAGTGGGATGCATCATGTGTATTTTTGTTTTTAGACATGAATATACCAGTGGATACTACAGAGTGTCATCTTATTTCTTTGGGAAACTCCTATCTGATTTACTGCTGATGAGGATGATACCAAGTATCATATTTACTTGTACAATATACTTCTTGTTAGGTAAGCAATAAGACAGAAAGTATGAGTCTATAGTCTTGGATGTGAGAGGAAGTTAATTTTTTTTTTTGCAAGCATGTTTTTGGTCCCCAAAACTATAAACCATGCCATGATATAAGGAAGCATCTATCTATTTTGTACCCTCTGAAGTAACTTTTCTCTGAGGATATTTATGTCAAGACTTTTCCTAAACTAACTTGTACACCTATTTATGAAACTACTAGAGGTCCAGTGCACGAAATTCATACACGGTGTGTGTGTGTGTGTGTGTGTGTGTGTGTCCCTCAGCCCAACCCTCACCCTCTTTAATCTGGGACCCCTCGAGGGATGTCCGACTGCTCGTTTAGGCCCAGTGCCACCTTAACAGGCAGTCAGACATCCCTCTCACAATCCAGGACTGCTGGCTTCCAACTTCTCGCCTGCCTGCCTGCCTGCCTGATTGCCCCTAACCACTTCTGCCTGCCAGCCTGATCACCCTCTAACCACTCCCCTGCCAGCCTGGTTGCCCCCCAACTGCCCTCCCCTGCAGATCTGGTCCCCCCTAACTGCTCTCCCCTGCAGGCCTGGTCTCCCCCAACTGCCCTCCCCTGCAGACCTTGTCCCTCCCAACTGCCCTCCCCTGCAGGCCTGGGCCCCCCCTAACTGCCCTCCCGTGCAAGCCTTGTCCCTCCCAACTGCCCTCCCCTGCAGGCCTGGGTTCCCCCCAACTGTCCTCCCCTGCAGGCCTGATTACCCCCAACTGCCTTCCCTTGCAGGCCTGGTCCCCCCCCAACTGCCCTCCCCTGCTGGCCATCTTGTGTGTTGGAGTGATGGTCAATTTGCATATTACCTTTTTATTCGATAGGATATTTTACTCAGTGATGGTATGTGTCATATACAGACATGGAAAGAATTCATAAACTATTCGAGATTGTGCTGGAGGAGCTGGGGCTGGGGAATTTATATATATATATCTGTATAGTAAAAGAATGAGACTTTGGGGTGTAGTGCCTTAATAAAAATACTTTTTTAATAGATGTAGACGGATTCATTTGTGCATTGTGTTTGGGCTTCTCCCAGGCTTGGACTTCCATATATTTCACTGTATATATACACACACACAGTAGAAATGTATATATTTTTTACAAAACACTATAGGGAAAGATCCACTGAAAGAGTTTAAACGTTCATTTTACAAATAGGGGTGTGTCTTAAACAATTAGGCACAGAACCTGGATCCTCAGCTCCTGACTAGTGTTCTTGTGGCTGCTCCAATAGTGCTTCAATACAGTGTATGACCCGCAATAGTGCCCCATTATTGCTTATACAGTAGTTTTGTGAAACTTCATTTAACCCCACCCTCAATCCCAAGCTCTGTGGTATTTGTCTCAGAGACCAGGCAGCACTCCCTCAGAGAGTGAAACGCCTGGAGGTCATGGGATCCTGATCTCCCAGTTTCTTCACTGTCACTGCTACAGCAAACTGTGAGGAAGGTGATATCTGGGGGGAAAGCATGTGCTCTTGACAAGTTACCTTCTTAGCAAGAAGGCAGTAGAATTCTGGCCATGTGTGTAGCCTCCAGCTCTCCACCTCAGCACTCAGAAATTGGTAGTAATTGTGCAACAGGGAGATTAGGAGTTACATGATAATGTGCTTATGCAGTAGTATTAAAAAGAAAACTGTATGATATTTTTATACAGTTATATTTGAGGCAGGCAATGAAATTGGTGACTCATGGTAGTTTGATAGAGGATGAATTTTTTTAAATCTGATATTCATTTCTCTAAATATTTACACAATAAACAATTCCCTAACACACAGGGACCTAGGTGGTTGGATTAACCCCCTCTTTCCTTCCTAAGGATTGAAACCGAAAGTGGAGGCCTTCTTCATCATGATATTTACGCTTATGACTATGGCTTACGCGGCCAGTTCTATGGCACTGGCCATAGCAGCAGGTCAGAGTATGGTATCGATAGCAACCCTTCTCATGACCAGCTCCTTTGTGTTTATGATGGTGAGTAGGAACTGTGCTTCTCTGAGAAGCAATTATTTCCCCCTCACCCCCATTTCTTCTGCAAATTTACCTGTCTTAGAAAACTTTTTTTTGGGATTTTGTCAATTGGCCTCTTAGCTTTAAGGAAACCATATATTTGAATATAACATATTAGAGAATGTGCCAGCTTTTCCACAACCTTTTTTTTTGTGTGTGTGCTACTGTTCTAATATAATTATTATAACTTTAGTTAGCATGTTGTTACAAATGAGATTTTTAAAAAATGCTTCTTGGTGACATACAGTGAAAACTTGATGACTGGGAACTTCAAAACAGAAAAATTTTGAGTGGAAGTTTCCCACATAGAAATGGCAGGTTCATTGCCTGACTTCTATGCTGGTGTTAGAGAACTGCTGGCTTATTTCCCAGCAACTGAGAGGGTTTATTTGGATCAAATACTTTCCAAGGGAAAAGCTAAGCTCCATGAGAAATTGAATAGTGTGTGGCATGGATAGTCTATCTTGATTTCTTCTATATTTTGAAAAGGAACATTTTAAAAATAGCAAAATATCCCGAGTAAGCATGTCTTAATAAAAATACAATTTTATGAATTAAAATAAAAGAAGAAATATTCCAAAGTCCACACAGCCCTGCATTCCTGCCTTTCTGGGTTCCTAACATTCTTTTGTATCAATATATTTCTGGTTAACTTTTTTTTAAATGGTTACTTAATCCTATCTTATCTGCCCCTTAATTTTGCATGCACATGGATGAATGAACAGGTGAAGGGGACCAGTTAGCACATTAACCCATAACATATTAAGTGAATGGGAATGCTTAGCCTATTTACTTACTACACATCTTTTCTGCTAGAGTAGGAGTAGATGTCTTTAAAAGTTTATAAACAGCACACTCTTGCCATTGAAAACTACCAATCTAAACATTATTGAGAAAGTGATAAACCTTGGGTCAATTTTCTATAATGCCATCCAATAAAATATCTTTCAATATATAAAAATGTTTTATTTTAGGTATTAGATGCTATGGTTTATTAGTATTTAATGGTTTATAAATAGAATTTTAAAGCCACATATAAAACTGTATTTTACTGAGAGATGTTACATATCGAAGCACTTTGTTGGGTCAAGTTGAAGAATATGTATTTCCAACAGCATCAGTTCTTGTTATGCCCATCTTCTCATGGGAAGTGCCAGTTAGAAGTTTTGCATGAACCTCTTCTTATGTAGCCATCTCCTGCTGGAGCAGTCCTTCCTGGGTTCTGCATGGCAATACCACTTTTTGTAGCTTGAAATGAAGGTACTGGTTCTGTTTTATGCTGCACTTCACATTACACAGTACTAGTCCTAGGCTTTGGGTTATTTTAAACATCCATTCTGAACTCCAAATTATTCCTAAAGTCATTTGGAAATGGAATGCAAACCCTGTGGGTCAGAAAGCTTACTGTGTTAAGGAAGTATAGAGGCCCACCAGGTGCTCAGGATACGTTCTGGTGTGTCCACTGGTGGGAACACAGTGGTTGCATCATTACAACAGTCAGGACCGTGAGCCCTCCATTGTGTGCTGTTACAGAGAGTAAAAGCCTTGACAATTAAGGATCTTCCCATTCAGTGAAACATAGATACGTTGTCATTCCTTCACAGCCACAAACAACCTCGGCTAAGAGAGGAATACACATGCAAAGAGGACATGGTAAGCCTTTAGAGCCGTGGAAGAAATTTTAAGAAAGCGTTGGCCTTAGCAGAAATGTCTACAGGGTTGTAGGGGGTTAAAGAGGGTAAGCTTTAGAATTCATGAATCACTCCCCCAGTTCTGATTGCTGGGATTCTCTCTTGTAGCTTTTCTCAGGGCTGTTGGTCAATCTCAGAACCATTGTGCCTTGGCTCTCATGGCTTCAGTACTTGAGCATTCCTCGGTATGGCTATGTGGTAAGTTCTCTTCTGTCCCTCTGACTAGTCCATCGTTCCCAAGCTGGGACAAGCAGAAGAAGCCTGACCATCGCATGTCCCCAGACATGAGCTGTGGAGGTCTCCCAGGAATTTTCTTTTAGGAGCAGTGATGGAGCCTTTCCTGTTAAGCCTTGGGCCACCTTGATGATCACCTGGCTTTCCCCAGTCACCCTGAGGTGTGAGGGAGGTGAAGGGTAGGGTCTAACTCATAGTGAAGCAGGAAGATTGACTAACTGATGTAAAGACTGTTGTTGGTTTTCAGTTCAATAAGGAAATACATGAGAGGATGGGAGTCTAGAATACATGTTTTATATTGTGAGGGAAATTAGAAGAAAAACCAAAACTACGTAATATTCACAGCCACTATTGGCTTTAAAACCTAATTAACTCTGAAGAAAACTTAATATATTATAATTGAATTTCTTATTACCAAGAATTATACCCGATTTTGATTAAAAAAACAAACACAAGAATCATATAAAATATGTTACCATAAATTAACAACAGTCATTGAGTATCAAGGCATCATTTTTGTTACCGTGTTTATGGGCTTACAACATTGGGGGGAGAAGGAGGAAGGTGCTATGCACTAATATAGCCAGAGGTCTCTGGCAGAATACTTTCTTTTCTTTGTTAGAAGCCAAAAATCCCACTCCCATTCCTCCTGACTACCAGGAACAATCATTTTAGTGGCTCTGGTGTGACAAAGACTGTGAATGTGAGGCTTGATTTGTTTTCAGAAATAACAATAAAGATTAAACTAAAAGATGACCTTGTGATAATTCTTTGGAAACTTTGACATTAAAACTATTTACCTTGCCCACTCCCTCTTGTGTTATAGGCTTTGCAGCATAATGAATTTTTGGGACTACACTTCTGCCCAGGACTCAATGTTACAACAAACAATACCTGTAACTTTGCAACGTAAGTGATGTATTTGGTTACTGTTTGGTGTGATGGAGAAAGGCCACTGGGCTGAGCTGGAATGAGTGCTTTCAGGGACCCTGGCTTCTCTGAGACTGAGTTTTCTTATCTGTAAAGTGAGTTGCTGTCCACTAATGCATTAGAAAGTATGGTACAACTCCTAGTATCAACTATGGTCAAAATTGTGTTTAAGTTGGAGAAATGTTTCTTATGGGCTTTTAAAAAGATCCTCTTGCTGTTTTCTCTGTGGGTGTGAGATTTGATTTTCAGAACAATTGCTTTTGGAATGAGCTATGTTGGTATTTTAGCAAGGCCTTGCAGGGTCGGCACTGTCTGGATTATGTAGCCTCTATGGGTCCATAACGTTAAGGCTTCTTGTGAGCCCAGCCCATGGCCAGGACTAAGAGCCGAAAGGGCAGCAGAACTGGAAAAGGAGTGGACATTTTCCTGCCACGGTCCTGGTACTTGTCTTTTCCTCCTGCATTTAGGAAACATCATAAAACCAGTCTGCACAGTTTTTGTGTTTGTTTTTTAAACTGACTTGGCATACTGCTAATGGAAGGACTGTACATCTTTCATTAACACATTGTTTGCAGGTAGTTTTTATTGTGCACTAACAGGTGGCGCAGGCCATTTTTGCTAGTTTTTTGCGCAAATGGCAATGTTCAGTAAAATTACGATAACTTTAGTTTATGTATTTATATGTTACCCGCATTCTACTTCTAGTCTATAAAAAACGTATTAATATGTGTCCCGCGCTCTACTACCTCCAGTCAACGTAAAATGTATAAATACATTTCCCGCATACAATGTGTTAAGCTGAGAAGGAAATCCCATTTTTTAAAAATAATGTCAATAAAATAGAAATGCAGATTTTAATAAAATTAGGGAATGTTTTTGAGAGTGACGCTTTCCTCTTCAACGATTATTGCTAAGGTTTTGATTTCAAAACATTAATTAATGGGATGCTGGTATCCTAAGTCTCATGATCATTCAAGTAGATCAGAAATAATTCTGAATAACAGCACAAATTGCTATTTTGAAGAACAGTTGGCTTTTGAATAACACAGGTTAGAACTCTGTGGGTACACTTATAAGGGGACTTTATTTTTAAGTAAATACTGTGAATGTATTTTCCTCTTACTATTTTCTTATTGACATTTTCTTTTCTTTAGCTTATGGTATTGTAAGAATATAGTATCTAATACATATAGCATACAAAACATGTATTAATTGACTGTTATATCATCAGTAAGGCTTTCTCTGGTCAACAGTAGGCTATTGGTAGTTAAATTTGAAGGGAGTCAAAAGTTATCTACACTAATAAAAGAAACATGCAAATTGGTGTCACTCCGCTATGCCCACCAGCCAATCCGAGCGACTATGCAAATTAACCCAACAAAGATGGCGGTTACTTTGCATATACAGGCATGGAACAAAGACTGAAGTCAAGCCTCGCTGCGGCCGCAGCGGAGAAGCCTCGCCTTGAGGCTTGGCTTCTCCGCTGTGGCTGGACCAAAGGCCTGGGTCCCGGGTGCTGGAGGAAAACTGGTGCCAGCAGCCAGGGGAAGGAAGGCCTATTGTGCGAATCTTCGTGCAACGGGCTTCTAGTATGTAAATATTTGACTGTGTATGGGGGTCAGCGTCCCTAACCCCACATTGTTCAAGGGTCAACTGTATTGCCAGGAAACCTCTAGGGAGGAAGAGGTTTCTTTATCCTGACTAAGCCTCTCTTTTGATCTTGGTGTGACATTTTTCGGAACTGCTAAGTTCCAGGAGTCACACAGCAATGGTACCAGACAAGAATGGTGGCTGTGCCCATTATTTTTAGTACCGGGTGCTGATCTGACCCGTGGCAGGGCTCCTCCTTCCTGCTCTACTCCAGCTTCCCCGAGGCCTCACCTGATACCTGGGCCTGCGGTGATGTCCTGTAGCTGAGCGTCTGCCAGGCTCATCCCGGTCTTTGTCCCAGAGCTGAGGGAGTGCAACAGTCAGGAAGCCCTTCCCCACCTCTTGTCCTAGTTTTGTGTTCCTTTGTGTGGCTGATTTGTGGGTAATGCGCTCTATAAAGAGCCTTGACCATGTTTGCAAGGGCCTACGTGTCATCTGTGAAAGCGGAGGGTTTCCCTTTCAGGAGAAGTGAAAATTTACTTGATAAACATTTCTGCCTTTGAAGAGAGCAGTTCATAGATTGGGAGCCAAATGAATCTGGAGAGGATAGCAACTTGGTTCAAAGTGTGAGCCTGTGGACTTGGCCAAGTTCCTTAAACCTCAGTCTCTTCATCTTTTAAATGTGTCTAATATCCACCCCATTGAGTTGTTCTAGGGGTTAACTAAACTGTGATATGCAGGCTGCTTATCCTGGTAGCTAGCAGAATTGTAAGTACTCATTGACTGTTACCTGTTATATATGAAGGGATAGTTATTTCAGACTTGGTAATCTATAGGCTTCTTTAAGGAACAGCAACTATTTGGAGTAAAATTGGACAGAAGCTAAGAATGCAGTCATATTCTTTTCTGTTGAATTTCAGATGTACTGGAGACGAATTCTTGGTAAACCAGGGCATCGATCTCTCACCTTGGGGCCTGTGGAAGAATCATGTAGTCTTGGCATGCATGATCGTTATCTTCCTTACAATTGCCTACCTAAAATTGCTGTTTCTTAAAAAATATACTTAAATTCCTCTTTAATTTACATGGTTTATGTACATATTACAAAGGGAGCACCTAGCGCTGGCTGGGTGTCTGGTTGTTTAGAACGTGGTCCGATATACCAAGGCTGTGGGTTCAGTTTAAGGTCAGGGCACACACAAGAAGCAGTCAATGCATGCACAAATAAGAGGAACCACAAACTGATGCTTTCTCAAATCAATCAATAAAAAAATAAAATAAAAAGGGAGCATCTTGATTTAAGTATTCAATGGTGTTTTTTGTTGTCTTCATTTCATTTGCCATCATATTATTGTTCAGGCAGAATTTTTTTTCAATAAAAACCTTCATAAAAATCATAATAAACTGAATTGTGAAAGAACCCAAGTCATAAACTAGTGATATTATATATTGTTTATTAGTTCATCTGGTGATACAGTAACCACATGAGAGAAATCTGGCTTACTGAATTGTCTTAAAACAATTGGACTGTAGAGAGAGACTCGTGACAAGTCACTAATACCTGTTAGCAGCTTCCTCATCTTTAAACTGAGTAGGTGTGCCGATTGCCCTCCAGCTTCCATATGATATGAGTTTATGATCTGCCATTATTTAACAAATAATAAATAACAACTGTATTGATGCTGTATTGGAAGTATGAAATCTAAACTATGTTGGAAAAACCAGAGTTATTTATAGGATAAAAAAGCCATTATAAAGAAAAAAGCTTTGATAAACCTTGAAAGGTTAGTAGAACTTACTGAGGTTTCTCTGAGGTGGAATTAGATGATCTCAGGGATCGTGGCTGGGCCTTAGGCTGTAGGTGCAGAGAGCCAGGCCACGGTGACTGAGCCTTCCTGGGGCAGCTCAGTGCTTCTGTGCATGAGATCACCAGGAACTTTGCTCACATACAGGTGTCTCGGCCCTGTGAGCCCTGACATGTCAGTCTCTCCAGGGCACCTTCATAAAGAACTGTTCATACCAGGAGTTGGTAACTTCTAAGATCCTGAATATTTTAGACTTATGATATAATAACTGTTATAACTGGCCCTATTCAGGCTTTTTTCTTCCCTCACATACTTCTCACTTATTTACACATCCTCTCTTCATGCTAACTTTTACGAATAATAGGGAAGGGTTCTTCTTTTTTTATTGAAGGGTAATATAGGGAAAAGTACAGTTTAGTGAATTATCATAAAAGGAACAGGCCATGCAACCACCAATCCAGGTCAAGGAGTAGACATTCCAGCATCCAGAAGCCTTGTTCGTGCCCCTGTCCCAATCACTACTTTCCCACTTCTCTCTGGGTTATTTTTTTTTTAGTGTATTTTTATTGATTTCAGAGAGGAAATAATTTTAGAGTATCATTTAGCATCAACAGGAGCCCTGCCATGTTGTTGCAATATTTGCCTGGAGACATAGCATTGTATTTTTATCTTTGAACTTTAAGGAACATTTTTCTTCTTTTTTTAAATGACATTTGATTAATGCATTATGTTGTAAAATATTATCACACTCTCTCTTTACCTGATTATTATCTAACCATCGGGGTTAATCAGTTTTTTCTGTTCTTGGTACAGTTCTTTCTTTTTACACAAGCCAGGCTTACCCACAGGTTTTTAAATATTTTTTGTTTGTTTGTTGATTTCAGAGAGGAAGGTAGAGGGAAAGAGAGAGAGACAGAAACATCAATGATGAGAGAGAGAATCATTGATTGGCTGCCTCCTGCATGCCTCCTACTGGGGATCAAACCAGGCCATGTGCCCTGATTGGGAATTGAACCTTGACCTCCTGGTTCAGAGGTTGGCACTCAACCACTGAGGCACGCCAGACAAGCTTACCCACAGGTTTTTGTATGTACTGTTCCCCATACACGAGAAATATATTATACACATGATCTATAGAGAGAGCAATAGATATCTATACTTCATACACAAAATATACTTAAACAAAGTAGCCAATAATATTAATAGCACCTACTTTTTGAATTAATAGGAATTTAAATATATCCTCTCGTAGAGGGTATTCGTCATCCAACAGCATGGCTCTCACCACTGCTGGTCACTAGCAGGCACTGTCTGAGCTGTCAGCAGCAGGCGCTGGTGCTGAGTTCTCTATTTGGTCCTATTCTTCAGGAGCCCAGCCAGCCACTTGGTGACAAGTTGGTAACAGGTGATAACTTTATGACTGTCCCTGAAGTCTGTGAGAATCACTGTCTTGGGCTATGGGTTCTACCCGAGGCATTAACTTGATAGAAATTCTGTACTTTCTGTTTTATTTTGCATTCCTTTGTGACAGCACTGTCTATTGTTTTATAATACCTCTTTCTGTACTGTGTCAAAAGAACTTTTATTTTCGATGCAGCAGTGGGATTATAGAAGGGCATTGGCTTGAGAGCTCTTCCAACTTGTTGTAGTATTAAAATTTTTGACTGGTATCCATGGTAATAAATATCATATTCACATTGCAACGTATTTCTTATGTGCACACAGACAAATAATCCAAACAGGTTTCATGCACTTCATTCGCTTATTTTTGAAATAGGGTTCAAGTAAAACTATTTTATAGGCCCACCATTATAATAAAGTGAATATGCAATCAATACATATTTTCAAAAGTTGTAGAATTTTATATGCCCTTTACTTATTTTTAGTGTCCTGGTGTGATAAATTATATGATCATGCTGGTAATATTGCTTTACCTACCTCAGAAATCATAAAGATTAGGTAATTAATACTTAATTTGCATTTAAAAATATTTTTATTGGTTTCAGAAAGGAAGGGAGAGGGTGAGAGAGATAGAAATGTCAATGATAAGAGAGAATCATTGATCGGCATGCCCCCTACTGGGGATTGAGCCTGCAATCCCAGCATGTGCCCTTGACCAGAATTGAACCCAGGACCCTTCAGTCCACTGGCTGACACTCTATCCACTGAGTCAAATCAGCTAGGGTTTAATTTGCATTTTATGTTTTGTTTTCATTCTCTGAATTTTATCTTGCATCTGTAAAACAAGGATTTCTTTTAGCTTTAAGATTTTACAATTACATGGTTGTTTATATTGAACTGTTCATTTTCAATTAATTTCAAGAAGAGTAGCTGTCCAAGTATTTTCAACTTCTACTACATACTTTGGTGTGATCCTAAAGTTGTTTTTGTTTTAATATATTTTATTGATTTTTTTTTTACAGAGAGGGAGAGGGATAGAGAATTAGAAACATCGATGACAGAGAAACATTGATCAGCTGCCTCCTGCACACTCCCCACTGGGTATGTGCCCGCAACTAAGGTACATGCCCTTGACTGGAATCGAACCTGGCACCCCTCAGTCAGTAGGCCGACGCTCTATCCACTGAGCCAAACCGGTCAGGGCCTAAAGTTTTTTTTTATTTTGAATTATTACCAAAATATTTTGAATCTTCTGTTGTGCAGATTTGGACTCAAAGTGCTAAAATCAAGGAGGACCTTCTTCCTTTTGTTGGAAAGGTCAGCCCTTTTACTTCTTTGTTGGCTTTGTGTAATTTTTTTTTTTTTTTTACATTTTGTTTTGATGGGTGAGGGTAGGACAGAGGGAAGTGCTTTGTTGCTGTAGACCAGTGGTCAATAAACTTCTGTGATGGGACTCAATAATAAATACTTTGCAGTCTGCCTTTTAAAAAGCAAAACAAAACCCCCACCATGCTTGATAAATGTAAAAAGCATTCATAGATATACAAGACAGGAGTGTGCGCCAGATTTGTTCAGCAGGCTACATTTGTTGTTCTACAATAAATGCTGTAGAACATTTGTTGCTCCGGCTTCATGTAAAACCATAAACCAGATTTCTATAAAATTTTCCGGTAATTTAACTAAGATATTTCATTGTCAAGATATATTGAAACTCTGTTTCTGCAATGCATCCAAAAGGCTTTGTTATGCTCGGAGGAATGAATTCACACTAACCATCCTCACAAAACAATCATTAGACCAGAGCATTGATTTGCTCATTTAAACAGTAAAATGTTATGGAGACATTTACTAGTGATATTAGACTCTAAAGTCTAAAGTATGAAATTGAGATGAGAGGATTCCTTGGTAAAGACAGAATTCGGTTTCAAGACTAATTCAAGATTTAAATCCATAGGACTGTGTGCCAAGTGAACCTGAGTATTGCAACCGCTCACCTTCCCCAAGACACTGCAGGAGATCATCAGTGTCCCCACCTCACCCTCAAAGGGTTGTGACTATTCTCAGTGGGATAAAGACCCCGGAACCCTACCAACACAGCTACCATCCTGGTGAACCTCCTGGCCTTTCATCACTTTTTTCTTCCCCAAACTCTACGAGAAAGTTTATTTAGAAAGTCACAGAGGCAGGAACGTGGAAGAAGCTGGGTGTGGACTCAGGAAACAAGTCACTGAGGCGAAAAAAGGGCCCTTGGAGCTTAGGCGAAAGAGAGAGGCAAAGAAAACACACCCAAGGAAAGGGGTGGGGGAAGCGTGGGCATGCTCCATAGAGAGTCGCCCTCTCATCACTCTTTACACACATTTAAAAAAAGTGTTTAGCCTGCGGTGTGGCTCAGTGGTTGAGCGTCAACCTATGAACCAGGAGGTCAGTGTTTGATTCCTGGTCAGGGCACATGCCTGGTTGTGGGCTTGGTCCCCTGTGTGGGGCATGTAGGAGGCAGCTGATTGATGATCCTCTCTCATCATTGATGTTTCTATCTTTTCCTCTCCCTTCCTCTCTGAAATCAATATATGTATATTGATTTTTATTAAGTCACTCATGAATTGGGCAACATACCTTCTAGAAATTTATACCAGTGTTAACAAAAATTCCAAAGGAAATTAAAAGGGAGATATATTCATATGTGATTTGTAAATCAGGGACAAAGCCCTCTTTATGAACTGAAAACATGTTCCAAATGAAAGGATAGAGCAGGGTTTATTTATTTTTTTAAATATATTTTTATCAATTTTAGGGAGGAAGGGAGAGGGAGAGAGAGGTAGAAACATCAATGATGAGAGAGAATCATTGACCAACTGCCTCCTGCACAACCCACACCAGGGATTGAGTCCACAACCTGGGCATGTGCCCTGACTGGGAATCGAAACGTGACCTCCTAATTCATAGGTCAATGCTCAACCACTGCGCCTTGTGGCCAGGAGAGCAGGGTTTATTAAGGCAATGTAGCAAGGAGATCATAATAAGAGATGGGTTGCTAAGATAAACATGACCATAAACTTACATCATTCATTTCTGATTGGTGGGGGTAACTGGACTTTCAAGGGTTGGCTGACACAGTGATAAGACAATGAGGCTGTGCGATGAGAACAATGGGTTATATGTGATTAAGCATTCATCAAGTCCTGGTTTCAACCTCTGCCTGTGGAACAAAAAGGCTGCCTTTGATCACACCATTATAGTGCAGGGAGTATTATTAAAAAACAATGCAAGAAGTACAATTTATCAGGTAGTACAATCAGCACGGGGGAAGGGGGGTGGCTACTCCAGCTGCAGGCAGTTTTGAAGACCAAAGGGCAAGTTAAGCTCTATAAGCAGCTTCAGAATTCAAGCTGAAAAAATCCAAACAATGGGCCACAAGTTATGATATTAAAGTTGTTATAAGTCCTCTCCAGTTACATCTCTTTACAATTAATGAAACCGGACAGCAAATTCAAATGATGCCATTAATCTATTGCTTATGAAACTGCCACTTAAACCAGACGGTAGAAAACTTAGGTTGTAATTCTGTATGTCCTATGAACTCCTCAGAGTGTTTCTAGATTGCTTAAGGTTTGAAAGCAACAAAACTTCCCAAGAGACAAACGGATAAAAACGGGAAGACTTGCTCTGACGTTCAGAGTTGGAGATGGTGACAGCATTGTGAGTCTCATCGGAAACTTCCATGCTCTTCCTGCTATGTGATCTCTTTATGGAAGAATTTAACGACAACACAACCGGTGTTAGAAAGGCAGTGTTTTTGAGTGCCCTTCTTATGCGAGGGGAGCCAAAAGAGAAAAAAAATAGAGATGGCACTGAGGAGATACTCTTTAAGAAAAGAAGAAGAAGAAATATTTTTATTGATTTCAGAGAGGAAGGGAGAGGGAGTGAGAGACAGAAACATCAATGGTGAGAGAATCGTTGATTGGCTGCCCCACACTGGGCATCAAGCCCACAACCAGGGCACTGGGAATCAAACCTGGTTCATAGGTTGATGCTCAACAACTGAGCCACATCAGCCAAGTTGATGTTACTGTTCTCAGCTCTTACTTTGATCTTGGTGTTCATGAGTTATACCTGTCCAGAACACCCATTTTTAATAGATATTGAAACTGTATTGGTTTGCACAGTTGAATAAGGGATTATACTTTGAAAAGTATAGCATTTACTATTTCTGTTGCCACTCAAAGTCTTGGTCATTTTTGTTTTGATATGTCAACCTGTGATACTGGGAAAGAGAGCTGTATAAACTTCTACCCACTTTATAAAATATATAAAATTATAAACAGGCATTAGAGTTCAAGAACCTTACTAGCCTTTATTTAAACCAGGGGTGGGGAATGTCCGGCCCTTGGGCCACACAAGGCCCATGAATTCATTTAGTCTGGCCCTGCCAAGGCATTAAGGGCGAGTTGATCAATATACCATGCTAATTTTTAAACTGATAAATTTGTATGGCCTGAGAAGCTATATATATAAAAAGCTAAGCGACTGAACGACCAAACAACCGAATGACCAGTCGACTGGTCATTATGATGTGCACTGACCACCAGGGGGCAGACGCTCAATGCAGGAGCTGCCCCTTGGTGGTCAGTGCGCTCCCACAGCAAAAGCACCACTCAGCTGACCGACAGGCGCCAGACACAGGGCTCATGGCTGGTGAGGCCACTGAAGTGGCTCGAGCTTCTCCCAATCAGGACTGACTAGGCATGAGCCCTCGGCAGGCACAGCAGGGCTGGGATGAGGGGGGGAGGCAGGCAAGGTCAGCAGGGCGGTGTTGGACTGCCAGGTTTGGCCCAATCCTCGCAGGCCAGGGTGAGGGACCCCACAAATCTGTGCACCGGGCCTCTAATGATGTTATAAATATCCAAATGGCGCTTGGCAGAATAAAGGTTCCCCACTTCTGATTTAAACAATTAATCATTCCACTAAAAAAAAATGGCTTTTAGCCCTAACCAGGTAGCTCAGTTGGTTAGAGCATCATCTCAATAGGCTAAGGTTGTGGGTTCCATCCCTGGTCAGGGCACATAAAAGAATCAACAAATGAATGCATGAATAAGTGGGACAACAAATTGATGTTCCTTTCTCTCTCTTCCTTCTCCCCTCCCACCTTTCCTCTATGTCTCTGAAATCAATCAATAATTTTTTTTAAAAAAGCATCCCAATCAGACTTCATTGAAAGTTGAAAATGTAGAGCAAGACAGTAGGTGGAAATTCTTGTCACAGGAACATTTAAATGGAAATGTACTTGCCCACCTGGAAAAAGTTTTCTATCTTCCCACTGGTTGCCAAGAGATTGCTGAAGTAGTGCAAATGATAGATTTTGCTCATTTTCCTTAGCAACACAGTAGATGAGGAGTGTGTTTATGGGCTGAAGCACTTAATTACTGTACTGCATAGTATTTCAGACAATGGAGTCCTCTGCTGCAGTCGTTCTAAGGGGTGGGCAATCATTGTGAAGAGCATTAGTCAATATTTCTGCATTTGTAATGCTATGTAAAAAATATGTATTGGGAGACTACATTTTATTTGTCTTTATACTTTTGGTGGAAGGATTAACTTTTTTATAATCTTAGTCAGGAAAACTAATCATTTGTTTGTTAGAAAACTATGAAGAATAAAGAAACTTTGGAATGTTAAAAAATAAAATTAAAGTATGCTGTTTGAGCCCTGGCCAGTGTGGTTCAGTTGGCTGAGTGTCAGCTCGTGTACTAAAAGGTCAACAGTTCAATTCCCAGTGAGGGAACCGCCCAGGTTGCAGGCTTGATCCCCAGTTGGGGTGCATGTAGGAGGCAGCCAGTCGATGTTTCTCTCTCCTTTCCTCTCTGTCTAAAATCAATTAAAAAATCAGTTTTTAAAAGTGTGCTATTTGAAAAATTACTGTAAATTTTAAAAGTGTGTTGTTTAGTCCCAAATATGTTGGGATTTTCCTGTTATCTTTCTTTTATTGACTTCTAGTTTAAATTCACTATCGTGTGAGAGCTTACATTGTATGATTTCTATTCTTTTAAATTTGTTAAGATGAAAAATAAAATAAAATAAAATAATACAATACCTACCTGGCAGGTAGGTATTGATATTTTAACTGATTATTGATATGTCTGAACTAATATCTACCATATTTGTTATTGTTTTCTATTGATTGTGCTAAGTTTTTGTTCTTATTTTTGTATTCCACTCTCTTTTTTTGTTACCAGTGATGGATTAATTGAGCATTTTGTATGATTCCATTTTCTCTTCTTTTACCATGATCACAAAGGCGGTTTTCCCAGGGCGAGGCTCACCCACTGCACTCTGGGTGTGCTGACCCCTGCAATTTCCCCAAGGGTGGGAAACTCAACTGCATAATTTGTGGTCGTGCAGGACTACTTTTCTGCTCTCCTTCACCCCTCCCCCACAAATAAATAAATGCATAAATAAATTTGTTAAGCTGTGTTCTATGATCCAGAATGTGGTGTATCTTGGTGCAGTTTCCATGTGAGCTTGAGAAGAATGTGTAATCTGCTGTTGTTGGAAGAAATAGTTTATAGACACCAATTATATCCAGTTGATTGATGGTGCTATTAGGTTCAACTATATTCTTACATATTTTCTACCTGGAGGATGTTTCCACTGCTGATAAAGGAGAGCTAAAGTCTTCAATTATAATTGTTGATTCATCTATTTCTTTTCACAGTTCTATAAATTCTGTCATATGTATTTTGATGCACTCTTTTTTAAAAATATATTTTTATTGATTTTACAGAGAGGAAGGGAAAGGCATAGAGTTAGAAACATTGATCAACTGCCTCCTGCATGCCCCCTACTGGAGATCGAGCCCGCAACCAAGGTACATGCCCTTGACTGGAATGGAACTTGGGACTCTTCAGTCTGTGGGCCGGCCCTGTAGCCCCTGAGCAAAACTGGTTAGGTCTCAATGCACTCTTGTTAGGTACATACACATTAAAGACTGTTGTGTCTTCATGGAAAATTGACCTAGCCCTAGCTGGTTTGGCTCAGTGGATAGAGCATTGGCCTGTGGACTGAAAGGTCCTGGGTTTGATTCCAGTCAAGGGCACATACCTGGGTTGTGGACCCAATACTCAGTAGGGGGCATGCAGGAGGCAGTGGATCAATGATTCTCTCTCATCATTGATGTTTCTATCTGTCCCACTCCCTTCCTCTCCGAAATCAATATAAATAAATAAATAAATAAATAAATAAATAAATAAATAAATAAATAAATAGAAAATTGACCTTTTAATCATTATGTAATGTCCCTCTTTATCCCTGATAATTTTCTTTGTTTTGATGTCTTCTCTCTCTGAAATTAATATAGGTACTCCATTTTTCTGTTGATTAGTGTTTATATGACATATCTTTATCTATTTATTTTTATTTCTATGTGTCTTTATATTTAAAGTGGGTATTTTTTTAGAGAACATGTAGTTGGGTCTTGTGTTTTGGTACACTTTGACTATCATCTTTCATTATTGTTTTTAGACCATTGATATTTTAACTGATTATTGATATGTCTGAACTAATATCTACCATATTTGTTATTGTTTTCTATTGATTGTGCTAAGTTTTTGTTCTTATTTTTGTATTCCACTCTCTTTTTTTGTTACCAGTGATGGATTAATTGAGCATTTTATATGATTCCATTTTCTCTTCTTTTCTATCATGTAAATTATTTATATTTTAAAAAGAAGACATCTTTTACATATATATACTAGAGGCCCGGTGCACAAAATTTGTGCACTGGGGGATGGGGGAGGAGGTTCCCTCAGCCCGGATTGCAAGAGGGCACAGGCCAGGCAGAGGGACCCCACTGGTGCATGATCAGGACCAGGGAGGGTGACCAGCCAGGGAAAGACCGCAGGAGGGTTCCAGGGCATGTCCCACTCTTCTCGCTCAGTCTGGATTGGCCAGACCCCAGCAGCAAGTTAATCTACCAGTCAGAGCATCTACCCCCTGGTGGTTAGTGCATGTCATAGAGACTGGTCAACTGTCTGCCCCCTAGTGGTCAGTGCACATCATAGCGACTGGTCAACCGGTCGACTGTTGCCCCCTGGTGGTCAGTGCACAACATAGCGAGTGGTTGAGCGGCCTTAGCATATCATTAGCATATTACACTTTGATTGGTTGAAATGGATAACTAGACGACCCGACACTTAGCATATTAAGCTTTTATTATATAGGATTTTTTAATTGATTTCAGAGAGGAAGGGTGAGGGAGAGAAAGAAACATCAATGACGAGAGAATCATTGATTGACTGCCTCCTGCACACCGCCTACGGGGATTGAGCCTGCAACCCAGGAAAGTCCCTTGACTTCCTGGCTCATAGGTTCAACCACTGAGCAACACCAGCTGGGAAAGAAGATATCTTTTAAAAAAAACAAAAACTTTTCTCAGTGGTTGCCCTGATGAAAAGGAAAATGGTGGGGGTTGGGGCAGGGAGGCTTGCAACCTAGTTCAGTATCTGGTTAAAACTGTAGTCTTACTTCCCCACTCTGACTGACTTAGGCAGAGCTGCAGAGCCTAACACCAGGGCCCCTCCACAGCTGGCTTGGGCAGAGCTATGGAGCATGCTCCCAAGGCCCCTCCACAGCTGGCTTGGGCAGAGCTGCAGGGACCCTCAGGGGCCCATCACAGGAGGAGATATATAGGTCAGAGCCTCCCCACGAGTTCAGTTCAGGCTTTGGGTCTGGAATTCCCCTGGACTAGCAGATCTGCGAAACAAAGGTTAAACTTTCCTCCCTCAGAGTGCTGGCTGATTGTTCTCCTGTGCATTCTGCCCCAACACTGAAATTTCTGACCTATAAAAATTTCCTTCATTCTAAAAAACTACTCTGACATTTCTTGCAAGGCAGGCATGGTGGCAAGCAATTTTCTCAATGTATGTTTATCTGAGAAAGTCTTTATTTTTTCTTTACTTTTGAAGTGTGATTTTGAACAGTACAGAATCCTAGGTTAGTGGGGTTTTTTCTCTCAACACTTTAAATATTTCACTACAGCCGAACCGGTTTTGCTCAGTGGATAGAGTGTCGGCCTGCAGACTCAAGGGTCCCAGGTTCGATTCCGGTCAAGGGCATGTACCTTGGTTGCGGGCACATCCCCACTGGGGGGACGTGCAGGAGGCAGCTGATCGATCTCTCTCATCGATGTTTCTAACTATCCCTCTCCCTTCTTCTCTGTAAAAATATCAATAAAATATATTTAAAAAAATATATTTCACTACAGTATCTTCCAGTTTGCATGTTATCTGCGGGGAACTTGGATATAATTCTTATCTTTGGTCCTCTATAGATAAGATCCTATTTTTTCTTTGGCTTCTTTATTTTTTCATTTATTTTTAAATGTATGTGATATTTATTATGTTTATTTATTTATTTATTTTTATTTATTTATTTTTTTTGTTAATCCTCACCCGAGAATATTTTTCTATTGATTTTTAGAGAGGGTGGAAGATAGGGGGAGAGATAGAGAGAGAAACATTGATGTGAGAGAGACACATTGATTGATTGCCTCCCACATGTGCCCTGATGGGGGTTGGGGATGAAGCCTGCAACCAAGGTATGTGCCCTTGGCCAGAATCAAATCCAGGACCCTTCAATCCGAGGGCTGACGCTCTATCCACAGAGCCAAACAAACTAGGGTTGGCTTCTTTATTTTAGACTTTGTACAGTTTGAATATATGCCGAGGTATAGTTTATTTGGTAATTACTCTGCCTGGTGTTCTTTGAGCTTCCCATGGTTTTATAGACTGGATAATTGTGCCCCCAAATTCATATGTTGAAATGCTAATGAACATGTGATGGTATTAACAGGTATTAACAGATTGGTAGGCAATTAGATTATGAGGGTGGAGCTCTTATAAAAAGATGTGAGAGCTTGTCATGTGAGGACACTCCCTGCCATGTGAAGATACAGCAATAAGACAGTCATCTACAAACCAGGACACACGCCCTCACCAGAACTGAATTTGCTGGCACCTTGATCCTGTACTTTTCTGCCTCCAGAACTGTGAGAAATAAATGTTTGCTTTTTAAGCCACCCAGTCTGTAGTAGTTTGTTATAGCAGTCTAAGCTGAATAAGACATGTGGTTTGGTCTCTGACCTTGATTTGGAGGAAATTCTCAGTTATTATTGCTTCAAATATTGCTCTTGTACGTTTCTCTCTTTCTTCTCCTGTTGCTATTCCCATTATGCATCTACTATACATGTTTGTAGTTGTACCATCTTTCTTGGCTATTATTCCCTTCTTTTTCAGTCTTTTTTTTGTTGTTCTTTCAGTTTCTATTGACATATTCACAAGTTCAGAGATTTTTTTTCTCAGTTGTGTTCAGTCTACTAATAAGCCCATTAAAGACATTCTTTATTTCTCTAACATTACATTCTCTAACAGTTCTTTTTGATTCCTAGAATTTCCATCTTTATTTACATTACCCATCTGTTCTTTCATCTTGTCAACTTTTCCCACCAGAACCCTTAGCACATTAATCATCGTTGTTTTTAATTCATGGTTTGATAATTGCAACAATCCTGTCATATCTGAGTCTAGTTCTAATGCTTGTTCTGTCTCTTTAAACTGTGTTTTTGCCCTTTTGTATACCTTTTAATTTTTTGTTGAAAGCCAGACATGTACTTGATAAAAGGAACTCTGGTAAATAGGCCTTTAGTTATATGGTGGTGAGGTGTGGGGAGAAGGGTGGCATTTTGAATTCCTATATTCTGTATTCCTATGATTAGCTCTTTAGTGAGCCTGTGCTCCTAGGTTAAAACTTCACAAGTGCTTCTCATCCCCTGCCCAACTCCGCCCACCCCCAGTCTTAGATAAGACAAGATGGCTATCTGGAGTTGGTTATTTCATTTTTCCTGGGTCATTTGGGCTCTGATAAAACCTCAATTAGATTAGGATCTAGTAAATAATTTTTCTAGGGCAGGCTTTGTTAAGAACAAAGTGCTCTGGTTTGTTTCAAAATGGTTACTTTCCCTGAAGGAAGCTCAAAGGGATTTTTTCTCTGATCTTTCCTGGTAGAACTCTAGGAGGTAAAAGTCACAGAGAGGGGACCTTTGAAGTTTTTAGCTCACAGACTTGTCCACTCTGAGCCTTTAGCAAGTTGTCAATTACAATTCAGGTTTTTCTACCATAGAATTGGTCCATTAAGTTGTGATTCTGTATTTGTCTGACTATCTCTCCAATTTTAGGGGTAGCCAGTTGCCTCGAATCCTTATTTTTCTGATAGCTATAAGAGAAGCTACTGTTTTTCAGTTTGGTCAGCTGTTTGTTTGTTGTTTTGTCAGAGAGGTGACTATGGATGAAAAAGGGGTCTAAGAAAAGTATCCTCATGGGGTTATCGGATCATAAATTCTTTTTTTAAAATAACAAAAACAGCCCTAACTGGTTTGGCTCAGTGGATAGAGCATCAGCCTGCGGACTGAGGGGTCCCAGGTTCGATTCTGGTCAAGGGCATGTATGTACCTTGGTTGAGGGCACATCCCCAGTAGCGGGTGTGCAGAAGGCAGCTGGTCAATGTTTCTCTCTCATCAATGTTTTTAACTCTCTACCCCTCTCCCTTCCTCTCTGTAAAAAATCAATAAAATATATTTTTAAAAAAACAAAAACAATTCAACTTCATTTATTGTCATCTGGTGGTAACATAGGGGTATTGTAAGCCAATATAAATAAACTTGAGGCCTGGCACACGAATTCATGCATCAGTGGGGTCTCTCGGCATGATTCCCTGGCCTGCGGGATCTGGCCAAAACTGGATCTCCAACATCCCCCAAAGGGTCCCGGATTGCAAGAGGGTGCAGGCCAGGCCGAGAAATGTGGGAGGTTGGCCAGCCAGGAAGGGACTGTGGGAGGGCTCCAAGGCATGTCCGGTCCGTCTCACTCAGTCCCGATCGGCTGGACCCCAGGAGCAAACTAACCTACTGGTCAGAGCATCTGCCCCCTGGTGGTCAGTGTGCTCCCACAGGGGGAGCACCGCTCAACCAGAAGCTGGGCTTATAGCTGGCAAGGGTAGCAGCAATGGCGGGAGCCTCTCCTGCCTCCACGGCAGTGCTAAGGACCTCTTGGGGGATGTCTGCCGGCCAGGGAGTGGGCCTAAGCTGGCAGACAGACATCCCTTGAGGGGTCCTGGGCTGGGCTGAAGTGACCTCCCCTCCCCCAGTGCATGAATGTCATGCACTGGGCCTCTAATACACACACACACACACACACACACACCAGCTTCTGCTTCTGGAACTCGTTTCCTGAGCCATCGCAGCCCAGCTGGCTCACTTCTACTACCTCAGCAACATTCTAAATAAACTTTCTCTTATCATTTGAAAAAAATAAAATGTAAACCAGGTCACTTCATTCTCAAAACCCTCCTATGGCTTCTTATATCTAAATAAAAGTTCAAAGTGTAACTGGACAATCAATGGGTCCGTGCTACCTGTCACCGCTTGAGCCAATTAAGCAGAGACAGGGTTGAATATAGGAGCGTTTATTCCCAATACTGCCGACACTATATGAGAGCAGCAGGTCATCTACAAAAATCTGCTCTGCACCCCACCATAAGCCAGGTGCTTATATTGGGTAGAAGAACAAATATTACATGGGGAAGTAGGCAAAAAGGTTTGCCAAATGGGCAGTTCACAGGTTTGGAGGTTTGCAAAAGCCTGTGAGTATGCAAGGGCTGGGGGTCTTCAAAGGGCGGCAGGTCTGGTTTCTGCAATAAGGTTGTTAATTTTCCATGCTAATAGGAGCTCCCTGATGGGGAGGATGGGCTGCATTTCCAGGTGAGCTCCCAGGTCTGGAGTGTAGCTGTGCTGCCAGCCAGGTTAGAATGTGCCTTCTTTAATCAGAATAAAACAATCACGATTAACAGAGCATGATTAATATTTCTTACAATTAGCTGGTTCCCAATATTGTATTTCTGTCCCTATCACAAGTACCATTAAGGTGAGGGAAAGGCACAGATTGTGTTACCAATTAGATAATAATAATAGTTACCAAGTGGTGAGTGTTCTTCCCTTGGTAGTAGACACAGTGCTAAGAACTTTCATTTAATCCCCAAATAAATAAATTCAATTGAATAAATAACAACTCCAAGTACTAATGAGCTGCCTACACCATCTCATTCCTTGTTAGCCATCATCCCATCAACTACCATTCTCCCTCCCAGACACAGGTAAGATGCTAAGTGCTTCCTGTCTCAGAGCCTCTAGCTGCACCACTCTGACCTCAGTATATTCCTTAGGATTTAACTTAATTGAAGGACAGTGGCATCTACAATATAAACATTTATCTCTCATATTCAAGAAACCCAAAGGAAGGCCCAAGGTTTCAAGAGCCCACAGTCCTTCCATCTTGTTGCTTTGACCTGTGAGGCTTCCATTCTCTAATGAGTCCCCTTAGTCCACGGCAGTGGCAGGAACTCCAGTCAACGCGTTTGGATTCCAGCCAACAGGAAAGAGGAAGAGGAAAGAGCACTCCGTGTTTCTATGAAATGTTGGGCAAAGGAGGAAATGGAAATCTCGGGTTTCTTAAACGTTTTTTTTTTGAAGTGAAACTTTTGCTGTCTTCATGGAAGCCTTCGAGAACAATAATAAGGTGTCCTTTTAAAGTGAGCTTGTTTCAAATGACCCTTTTTGTACCAGTGTAAGAGTGTCCAAAGCTGTCAAAGACCAGGATGGAAACAGGCTCCTTTCCCCAGGGGCCTTGCATTTTCCCAGAAGGAGTGAATTTTTGTCTCTTTTGGTCATTCCTACCTAGGCCACAACCTGTGCACATCTGCCCGCCCCCCCCCGCCCCCCCCAATCCTTTGAGATTAGATGCCCTGGCTCTTTCTCTCAGCTCCCAGAAGAGTCAGCGGAGAGAAGGGAATTGAGTGAGGGGGAAACCAGCTCACGAGGAAGACTAGGGGAGGGGGCCAACAGCCCCTCAGCCCCTACTTTGCTCCAAGCACATCAGCTAGATCAGTGCCTGTGTGCAAAGTTTCTATAGCATTACTCCATTGTACAGATAAGAAAAATGAGGTTTAGGCTGAGTGCCCCTTTCCAAATGCTGCGAATGGGTGAAATAAGAGAAACAGGACACTGCTGTGAGTTCATTATTCTCAGATAATATTCTTCCTACTTTCTTTGGGATGGGGGCTATTAAAATGTCCCTTCATGTATAATATCACGATGATAATGAATCTTAGGTTTTTAATTTTAAAAAATGCTCAAAGCTGTAGAGAATTTTTATAAGAGTTTATCTGGGCCAAAACTTTCAACCATTGTCAGGAACCAGGATCTCAAATGCTTCAGAGAATGACAGTTTTGCAGTTTTTTATGCATTTTTAAATTAAGAAGGGAATACATGAAGGTGGGAGAAAAATAGGAATATTAAAGGAAGGTGTAATATTTAAATTAAGGAGGGAATACAGGAAGGTGGGGGGAAATAGGAATATTATAGGAAGGTGGGGAAAAGCAATGTGGGAATTAGGCAACAGGATAGTTAACAAGATTATGTGCTCTCTTGAGGGTGCTTACTCTTATTTTCAAAGGTGTGTTAACCTAGATGCACAAAAACAATGGTCAGGGCTTGCAAGGCAAATAAAAAAGTTATATACTCCTAGGCAGTGACTACCCACCATGCCTTCTCCAGTTTGGAATTTATGATCAGATCAGCCTGTGAGGTTACTTTTCTATAGAACCTTTCCCCCGCCATGTACCTATGGTCCAGGAGAGTTTAAATTTCTTCTGTGTTAGAAACAGAAACCTTTTTGAAAATTAAAAATAAAGGCACAATTCAAGTACACACAAATATATTTATTAATATTTATATGCTACAGCATTTACTTATTAGGAACTTAGTCAATAAAAAATAGAGTATTTTTAATGAGCACAAAATGTTGTGAAAAGGGTTTTTTTTGTAGTTGCAAAAAGCCTCTGAAATAAACTTATCTCTGCATTTGTTTTAGTTGTAGAGTATCAAGAAAAATCTTATTCATAAACTAGTAGTTGAAAATAGTTTCAGGTTCGTGTACTGTTTTATATAGCTGATAATTTTATAATTTCCTGATTAAACAGAGATGACAAGAGATGATGCATTCTGAGATACATATGAAAATAGCACAAGTGAACACTTAAGCTTCCAATATCTCAAACGTTGGTAGGTAGCACATGAAAGGGCAGAATATGTTTTTTTTACAATTTCTTAAATGTTATAAATACATAAATAAATAAATAAAAGCTTCTCTATATTTAGAATAAACATGCTTATTGGCTTTTTAAAAAGCTGCTTTATTGAAATTCATTTACCAAAAAATGTTAACTGTACCACTCAATGAATTGTAGTAAATTCATAGAGTTGTGTGACCATTACCAATCCAATTTTAGAACCTTTTTATCACCCCAAAAGCTTCCTGCAAATCTATGCTTACTGATGCCAACTGTGCCCCCTTCACTTCCTCCTCCTTACTTCCTAGTCTTCCAGCTGAGAAGAGTAGATGGTCCTGGAAACTGGTGTGTTAGTGTCTGTGTGAAAATATCTATGGTCTGTGTTCTTGTAAAGAGTGTCTGAATATAGTGACAGAACTTGAAGTCATGGGTCTTTTTAAAAAAAATACATTTTTATTGATTTCAGAGAGGAAGGAAGAGGGAGAGAGAGATAGAAACATCAATGAGAGATCATCATTGATCGGCTGCCTCCTGCATGCCCCCCACTGGGGATTGAGCCCAAAACCTCGGCATGTGCCCTGACAGGGAATGGAAAGGAACTGTGACCTCGTGGTTCATAGGTCGATGCTCAACCACTGAGCCACACTGGCTGGGAGAAGCCTTGGATCTCGGAAACCCTACCTGAGCAGAGCACAGGGCTTCTTATTGGGCTAGGAAGGAAGATTCTCTCAGTAAAGTGTTCTTACGTGGTAGCCCAGAATAGGAGAGAGTTTGTTTCCTCAGTGTTGGTCCTGTGCGTATGTCCATCTGACTGGTGTATTTTGCAGGGATGCCCTGAATTTGAATTTACTTATATTTGTTTTTGTTTTGTTTTTTTTTGTCTTTGCCTGAGATAATTGAGTTCATAGTACCACCTCGTGGCCATTCTGTCTAATTACAATCTGGGCTTCTTGCTCTGGATGGAGGAAAGCTATTTCATTTACCTTTGAGTGTGGTTTTTCACTGGGAAAATGAGACAGTGGCTGCTTCCAGCCTTCTCTGGGGCATTTCTAGGCGACTAGAAACCTTTGCCGTATTGTCTGGACTCATAGTCTACCAAGTGCAGCCTGTCTCCCAGGACTCCCAACAGAACACACCCCCAGTTCCTGGGTCAGAAGGGCCATCTCTGGCTTGTGGGGACGGTACACAGAAGGGCTTGGCCACCCCGGTATCCGAAATACCCAGCAGGTATTCGGGCCCTTCTGAGACCTGCTAAGAGAGTAGTTACCCACCGCTGGGGAGGGGCACTCAGGGAGCAGCACTCCACTGAGAGAAACAACTTCCTACGCTTGATTGGTTGAGAGCAATTTAGTTATGGGAAATAAAAACTCAGAAACTCTTCCTGTCCTTCTCCACAACACACCAGCCAGTGATATAAATAAGAAATATGAGGCTGAGTCCTGCACATTTATATGTAAACTAGAGGCCTGATGCATGAAATTCGTGCAAGAGCAGGCCTTCACAGCCGCAGTAGCTGCCTGGTTCCCTCCCTCACAGCCAAGTGCATGTGCAGACATAGCATTAAAAAAGCAAACCCTATCTGAACATTCCCATTTTTATAATCTTATCAATCATTACATTTCCATGTTGTTTTAACCTAATTGTAGCAGGATTCGGGCTTCACCCATGGGTTTCTGTACCACACTTCAAGAATGCCCCTATCAAGAAGTCCTGGAAATTCCTCTTTTCTATCCTGAGGACATATACAAATTTTAATATCATCCTTTGTGGCCCAACATTTCGCAGTTTGAATTCCCAGGCTGCTTGCTGTGATGGCTCCTTGGACTTTTGAAACTGACTAAACAGGCGCCTCCAGTCTGGCAACGCTGCTCACCACCACCCCGAGACCCTCCACACTGCTGCCGCTGCCCTGCGAGTCCAGTCCCCAGTCCTGCTTTGCTGCCACCCAGCCCGGTTCCCCGTGGTTCCCTGTTGGCCATCCAGCGATGGGAGCCTGCAGGCTGAGGGGAGGGACTGAGAGGTGGTCAATGCACCTCATAGCAACTGGTCAATTGGTCGTTCTGGTCATGATGCCTGGCCTTTTATTATTATAGACCAGTGGCCCGGTGCACAAGATTTGTGCGGGAGGGGGCGGGTAGGTGGGGGTGGGAGGGGGTGTCCCTCAGCCTAGCCTGTACCCTCTCCAATCTGGGATCCCTTGAAGGATGTCCTACTGCTGGTTTACAGGGATTGGGCCTAAACCGGCAGTTGGACATCCCTCTCACAATCCGGGACTGCTGGCTCCTAACCAGTCACCTGCCTGCCTGCCTGATTGCTCCTAACCACTCTGCCTGCCAGCCTGCTCACCCTCAAATGCCCCCCTGCCAGCCTGATCACCCCCAGCTGCCCCCTGTGCCAGTGTGCTTGCCCTCAACTCCCCCCCCCCCCCGCTGGCCTGCTTGCCCCCACCTTCCTTCCCCACTGGCCTGCTCACCCCCAACTGCCCCCCCTGCTAGCCTGCTCACTCCAAATTGCACCCCCACTGCCGTCCTGATCACCTCCAACTGACCCCCACTAATGGCCTGCTCGCCCCCAACGGCCCAGCCCCCCATCAGCCTGATCATCCACAACTACTGTCCCATTCTGGCCTGATCACCCACAACTGCCCTCCCCTCTTGGCCTCTAGCTGCCTCTACCTCGGCCCCGCGACCATGGCTTTGTCCAGAAGAACCTCTGGAAGGTCTCCTGTAAGGTCTCCCAGTCTAATTAGCATATTACCCTTTTATTGGTATAGATAGAGGCCTGGTGCATGGGTGGGGGCCGGCTGGTTTGCCCTGAAGGGTGTCCCAGATCAGGGTGGGGGTTGCCACTGGGGTGCCTGGCCAGCCTGGGTGAGGAGCTGATGGCCGTTTTCAGGCTGGCCACACCTACGGGCTAGAAGCCAGTATCTGGGATTTATTTAACTTCTATAATTGAAACTTTGTAGGCTTGAGCAGAGCTCAGGGCCGGCCAGGGCAGGCGGGAAGCTTGGCTTCCTCCATTGCAGGGGGCAACCAAGCCCCCTGGCTAATTGTTACCATTCATTGTGTGTATAGCTTAAAATTAAGCTATTTACTTTTAATTCCCTGGGTGCTAATATTTATGGGGTTTTCTACTTTTCCAGTTTTCAACATTTAATACAGTGTTATAAATGTGATAACACTAGAGCAGTTTTGGGGTACAGAAATGATTGCTGAGAAATTAGTTTGGTTTTTTTGGCAGCTTTATTATGATATGCTCAGGTGTGATTTTCTTGCATTTATCCTGCTTTGTCATTCTTAGAACTTCTTCAGTCTGTGGCTTGATACCTTCATACCAAGTTTTAGAAAAAGCTTGGCCAGTCCTTTTTCAAATATTTTTATTTTTATTGATTTTAGAGAGGAAGGAAGAAGGAGAGAGAATCATTAATTGGCTGCCTCCTGCATGCCCCCTACTGGGGATCAAGCCTCCAACCTAGGCATGTGCCCTTGACTGGAATCGAACCCGGACCCTTCAGTCCACAGGTTGACACTCTATACCCTGAGCCAAACTGGCTAGGGCCTTTTTCAAATATTGATTCTGCCCCATTTACCACCCCCAGCCCCATTTAGGTCTTCAGTTACATGTATGCTAGATATTTCCTCCCCCTTCCCATATGTTTATTAGGCTTCTTAAAATGTAGTTGTCATCCTTTTCAGTGTGGGATTTTGTCTTTTTCCAAGGTGATAATTTTTATCCACGCTTTCATTTGGATGTTTTCTAGATACCAGCCTACCACTAATTCTCTTTGCTAATCTACATCTAAACTGCTATTAAACTTGATTGATTTTTATTAAATTTTTTTTCCCCTTTATTGATTTTTAGAGAGAGAGGAGGGGAGAAGGATAGATAGAAACATCAATGATAAGAGAGAGTCATTGATTGGCTGCCTCCTGCACACCACCTACTGGGGATCGAGCCTGCAGCCAGACAGGACCAGGAATTGGACCAGTGACCTCTTTGTTCATGGGTTGACACTCAACCACTGAGCCACACGGGCTGGGCACGATTGATTTTTAAATATAGATTCTGGTTGCTTGGTGATAGTCTATCTTTTCATTTATTCTCTTAAATATATTAGTCAGTTATTTTAATGCCAATGTCTGAGTACTCTAATCTATAGTATCTGTGATTTTATTTCTATTTTTTTTAACATCAGGTCCTGTTTTCTGAAATGCCTGGTAATTTTTGTTAGAAGATTTGGATGTTGACATCTTTTAGAGTGGATTTAATTTTCCTCCACTAGACAAATAAATTATGAGCAGAACACTTTGATGCTGTGGAGGCTGGGCCATTCTGGGCCCATATTGCCAGGGGGTTGCCCTTCTGGGTCTCCAGGGCTGCCCCTCTACAGTAGGCTGCGACTTCAAGTGTCTCCCCAGCTCTGAGAGACTGCTGAAATGCATGCTCAGCTTTTAAGCTTCCGTCAGCTCCTTTCTGCTGCTTTTTCTGAGTTTTGCCTCGTGTGTGCCATTTGCCTCGAGAGGAAAGGGCGCAGTGTGCTGGGTTTCCTGTCATGAAGTTTCCTCCTTTCCAGTATTTTGGCTCCTTAAGTCTTTTTCCTGTTTTGAGCAATTTTCATGCTCTTCCTATTTACTTATGAGATATTTAATTGATATCTAATTGGGGTTTATGTGTTCAGGGTTGTGTCTGCCCCCATGAGAGGAGTTCCATATTTCATGATGTGGTGTTCCGTGATAGGAGTTTTTTCATGATAGGAGTCCCATGATAGGAGTTTTATCACAGTGGTATGGGTTGTTTGTTGAGAAATGGGCTATTTATTACAGGGGAGTTTAAAATTAACTTTTAAAAAGTTAAATAATATATCTTATTGAACCCAATACATACAAAATATGTTTACTCAAACATGTAATCAGTATAAAAATGACTAATGAGTTATTTTACATTATTTTTTTTTTAAAGATTTAGATTTTTACTGTTTTTCATTGAGGTATAATTGACATATAATTTCCTAAAGCCTTTAGTTTCTGGTGTAAAACATAACGATTCGATAATTGTACATATCATGAAATGATCACCACAATAAGACTAGTTAATAGCCATCACCACACATTGTTACAAGTTTTTTCTTCTCATGATAAGAACTTTTAAGGTCTATTCGTAGCAACTTTCAAATATATAATACAGTATTTTAAACTATAATTACTATGCTGTACATTACATTTCCAGGACTTATTTATTTTATAACTGTGGTGTTTACTACAACCTCATTTATCTGACTCTCAACTTACCTTTGCTTTTTCCTCTACAGAAAGGCAGATGCTCTCCAGATGTCTTCCGATAAGGACCAAGTTTTAATCCCAATGTCACAAAGAAACACCGATGGCCTCCTGGGGACCACCCCCAAAGACCTGAAGATGTTTACTGAGGGAGCCGTGCTAAGTTTCCATAACATCTGCTATCGAGTGAAAGTGCAGAGTGGATTTCTACTTGGTCCAAAGACAGTTGAGAAAGAAATACTGATAAATGTCAAGTATGTGCATGAACTTTTGTTTAAACAGCTTTATTGACAGCAGTGAGCTCCACAGGTTTAGCCCAATGCAAGCACAGGTGCTATGACATTTTATTTATATACATGTCTGTACAGATACATAGACACACACTTTCATTTCTTTGGGTTCAACTGGGAATGAAATGGTTGGATCACATGTTGGGTATAAGCTTAAGTTTTAAAGGAATAACCAAACTGTTTTTAAAGTGGTTGTATCGTGTGCATCAACTTTTGTTTGAGAAACTGAATAATTAATGTGCCATTTAACTTTTCCTGGGTAAGCCTTGTGGTTTAGTGGGAAGAGGCCTGGCTGTGTGACTTACAGCTTCCTGACTGTGGGGATAGAACTGTAATTTCTGTCTTCAATATTCTAATCTGTGAGGGAAAAGATTTGTCACTGTAGTTTATGAGCCAGACACTTCAGGTACTTATGCCCTTTATGTTCTAGAACAGAGGTTTTCCAACTGTGGGTCGTGACCCCTTTGGGGGTCGAACAACCCTTTCACAGGGGTCGCCTAAGACCATCGGAAAACACATATATAATTACATATTGTTTTTGTGATTAATCACTATGCTTTAATTATGTTCAATTTGTAACAATGAAGATACATCCTGCATATCAGATATTTACATTACGATTCATAACAGTAGCAAAATTACAGTTATGAAGTAGCAACGAAAATAATTTTATGGTTGGGTGTCACCACAACATGAGGAACTATATTAAAGGGTTGCGGGATGAGGAAGGTTGAGAACCACTGTTCGCGGTGCAAGAGTCAGGAGGTTGAAAAGACCATATACTGTGAAAGCTTAGCTTACGTTACGCAGTGGAGGTCCAGCATGACAGAATTTAGGGTCTAAATCAATACTAAACTATGATTTTCATTCTCTTCTTCCATGAATGAATTTATCATGTGGTGGCAGAGTGGGCAGGAGAGTGAGGAGGGAAAGGAGAAAGGAACCTCCTTGGGACCGCATGTCTCTATTCTTTCACAGGTGCCAGCCATGAGGATTGTTCATGTTTACTGATTTCTAGAGCATTGAGCCCGATTCCTCCTCTCTGTGGAGTGGGCACTGCATCTAGGTTTCTCGGACACCATGGCCTATGTGTTTTGTTTAGTTAGTGTGTTTGTTTGATAGGGGAAATGATTAGTTCTGCATAAAACAAGCACCTTTTCCAGCTCTCTGAGACTGGAGGAGTGGTATAAGAGCCCTTGGGCCAGGTATGGCCTCCAACCTGTATAGAATCAGATGCTTCTCATGCTTTCCTGATGCGTTCTATGGGATTGTGGTCTTTTCTGTTAGTGGCAGCCAACTGCTCCCAGGAGGCTAGGACATGACAGGAAGTGGCGAAAAGTTTTGCATGTGGGTGGGGAAGAAAGAACAGGGACCTGGGATTGGTTGGGTGGTGGTGAGGTAGGGGCTGTGTGGAGTTGATAGAACTTTCTTCATGCAGCAGCACATACTGTCATGCCTGCTTCCTTGTTGCTTTGTTGTATTGGTTAAGAAACCCTGACCAGGAAAATAAGGAGAGGTAGGTAGTCACAAAGCTTTTATCCTTTGCTACATGCCTAGATAGAAGTGACTGACTTTTTTGAAAGCTGACAAGGATTTTGTGGAACATAACAGTCAAGAAAATGTTGTGCTAAGTGGTAGGTAACGAATAATTTGTAATATGTATAGATTGAATGAATTTCAAATGCATACTGGGTGAGTGGACATTTATCTTTCTTATAGTTTAAAGCTAGTAGATTAATAACTTGGTACACTAAAAGTGTCATATGCTCAAGGTTTCATAATGATTTTATGGTTCAGTAGTATGCATTCCAGCAATCTATGAGTTATCTTTATGTGCATTGTTGTGTTCATAAAAACCGTACCAAATAATTTTTTAATTTTTCAGTTGTAGTTAACATACACTATTATATTAGTTTCAGAGGTATAACATAGTGATTAGACATTTATCACCTACCAAATGATCACCCCAATAAGAAGTCTCAGAGGTCATCAGAGTTTCTTGCTTACTCGTATTTCTAGTTTAGGCATTATGAGAAAGCTCATCCCTTTTATTCAATGTAGCATTTTTTTTTTTCTTATCACTAGGTTCTACTAAGGAGCATTTCTGTCATGGGAAAAAGGTAGCTCTCATTTGTTTTATTCTTGACTCATGTTCGATAGCACCACTACCATTCAAAGTAGTAATTATATTCCAAAAAAGCTGATGAGAAGCTTGATTTTTATTTTTCCTCATTTTTAGAACTAAGTAACTAGAACCTGATATCCTCTGTGGGAAAAGAAGATACAACAAAACCTGACTATGAAAATCCAAAAAGGTCAGATTTTACTACCTTATGGAAAATCATTCTGTTATGCTTTGTGTCCATACCTACAATTTCAGCTTTTCCTCACCAATGCTAAAGATCTATGGAAAAAATGGACCATTCCAGTAGTTGTGTGGATATCCTATAGTCTTCAGGGAAATTCATTATCTACTTGGAGATTTCTTTTTTTTTTTTTTCTTTTTAGAAAATGTATATTTTTATTGCTTTCAGAGATGAAGGGAGAGGGAAAGAGAGAGATAGAAACACCCTATATAATAAAAGGGTAATATGCAAATCGAAAGACCAGTTGCTATGACCCACACTGACCATCAGGGGCAGATGCAGGAGCTGGCCCCAGGTGGTCAGTTGTTGGGGTCCAGCCCCAGCAGGTCCAGGGGTTCCCAAAGGTGTGGATAGAGTTGGCATTCAGTTGGTCATCATAGCTAGGTTCTCTAGTCAGGTTCTCCAGCCAGGTTCTGTCCAGGTTCTCTTGCCATGTTCTCTCACTAGGTTCTCCAGCCAAGTTCTGTCGAGATTTCTTAAGTTAATAATTTATTTGGAAATAATTTCAAACTTGTGCAAACATACCCTTTTACCCACTTGTTAACATTTCACTTCATGTGCTAGTATGTTGTCTCTTGTGACAACCAATTGTCATTAGCATTTTTCTGAACCATCTGAGAGCTGTCCACATGGCACTCTATTATCCCTAACTCCGCCAGAGTCCTTTTTTTACAACTAGGAACCTCTCCTGTGTAACCAGTCAGTCATTGTCTGGGAGCAGCCCAGAGGATGCACAGCATCATAATAGCTGCAGTGATGGGTCCTAAGGGGCTGTTGGCCACCATGGTCTTCACATAGTTGATTGACCATCACATCATGTCTCCTTAATCTCATGCAACCTGATATTTTCCTGTCTCTCTCCAGGTGATGTTGGTCATGGTGGTGTCTGCCAGCCTTTACCATAATGTCACTGTTTCCCCCTATGTCATTAATAAATATTATAAGCAGAGTTACCATGACATTATTCTAAAGCCTTATTTCACCACCTAAGCCCTCATTGATGTCTCCTGCCTGAATCAGCAGTAACTGTCACGATGGTAGCTACCAAGAGGTGATTTTCTGTTTTCATCCATCTCCTTCATTCTGCTTTCATCCATCTCTTCCATATGGACTAGTTTGCATTCTACTGAAAGGACAAACTCCAGTCATCATCTCTTTATTCATTTATGTATATCATATAGACTCATGGGTTCATATTATACTTAGTACCATTCAACAGTAATGCGTTATCATCATGATTAATCTTGATACGCCTATTGTTCTTCATTTGGTCAGTGGGAGATCTTTAAAAGTAGGTCTGTTCTGTTTTTTGTTTTTTAAACTCATTCTCTCATATTTTGAGTATTTCGTTGGAACAGCAGAAGTTCCAGACTCACTGTCTACTTGCCTGTCTCAGACCTGGCATAAGCTGATCTTCCTTTTTGTGGAGTTTTATATTTACTAACTGAGATCTGGATATTTGGAGTGTTCATTGGTATTGGGATGGCATAGCTCCTAGGCCTTCTCAGCAGACAGACCTAGGGAACATATGTACATATACATGTATACACACATCTAAACCTTTTTATATCTGTTTGTATATATAGAGCAAAACCGATGACCTCCAATTCTGATCTAATACCCCAGGATTATTTCCACATTTCCATGTTTGTAAAGCATCTTCTCAAAAAGTAAAAAACCTGGTTCTAGTTATTTAAATATATTTACTGGTTTGCTCAACCTATTTTCTTATTTCTTAATAACAGCAATCATGCCACCCATCATCCAGCTGTCTCTGCTCTTCCTCCCATCTTCCTTTGCAGCCTGTGATATCGGGTGCTGGCTGTTGCTACTTCTCTACCCAGCACTTCCATCACCTTCACACAAAGAGGGAGGTAAAGTCTAATAGAAATGACTGATGCATTATGTGAACATGATATAAGTAGGAGTGTAACTAATTTTTCTTTCCAGTCAGGCTATACCTATTTTCCACAAGTCTTTTTCTACCTCTTAACATTTTTTTTAATTGAAAACATTTGTTTTTCCTGTAAGTAATCTATACTAATAAAAAGGTAATATGCAAATTAACCTTTGGAGGTATATTTCTAGAACTCATAAATGATGAAAATCTCGGGGTTCTTGCTCTACGTGCTTCACTTTGCTTTAATTTGGCTTTAAAAATTATTTTCAGTCAAATTAGTATTTATTTCTAATTGGTGTAGCAGCCAACTTGTTTTCCTAAAGCCTTTCTTAGGACACTCTATCTCCCATCCCTCCCCGCTCTCTTCCTTTCTCCCTTTCTTCTGCCAGGGTTTCTTACAGACTGTCATGTGCTGGGCTCCTTTGGATTTTAACATCTGTGGGCAAGAGACAAAAGTAGCTCCCTATGTGGGTTATGCAGGATCAGGAAGGAGGAATGAGATGAGTAAGGGAATGATTTACAGTTGATGAGTAGACAGGAAGATTGGTTGGAAGACATCAATGCTTTGGGTGAAGATGAGCTTTTCAGGTTTTCATGGCTCTATCTCAGTCCCCCTGTGCTATTCTTTACTTAGAGGTCATGAAGATGGGGTATTCTGCTGGCTGCTACTTCACATGATGCTTTCAGTCTCCTATGTAAAGTGTATTTTGGAAGAATAAGTCTGAGCTGCTCCCATGTATACTTATTTTCATGTTATGAGTGATTGGGCCCATTTTGTTGGGGCTCTGTTCATGTGATTCTCTCTTTCCACTAAGGTGCTTTCCTGTCTTTACCTACAGGCCGCCATTGCTTGAGTCCCTTGCCTGGATTTCTAGGCAAAATAAGTTGAAGGCAGTTGTTCTCTTCCTTAGAATAAATTTATCAAATTGATTGAAACAATAGATTAAAAATATTTTACCTGTTATGAAATTGTAAACACAACAGAAATTTAGAGAGAATAGTCTGATTTCTATAGTTATGACATGGTTGTAGTATAATATGCTGGTGTGATTGCTAGAAACTTGATTTCCCTGTTGTTAACATCTTCAGCTTTTTATTTCTGAAATATTTTAAGGAAAGTTATTAATAATTTATTGCTCCCTAAATATTCATTATGCATCTTTTTTAAAAGGCCATTTGCCTACATTACTATTATCAACTAACACAATTAAGAATATCTTTTAAAATATATATATTTTTTTTCTTTTCTCTTTTAATTTATTTTATTTTTTTAATTAAATCTTTATTGTTCAGATTATTGCATTTGTTCCTCTTTTTTCCCCCCCATAACTCCCCTCCTCCCAGTTCCCGCCCCACCCTCCGCCCTTACTCCCCACCCACTGTCCTCATCCATAGGTGCACGATTTTTGTCCAGTCTCTTCCCGCATCTCCCACACCCCTTTCCCCCCCAAGAATAGCCAGTCCATTCCCTTTCTATGTCCCTGATTCTATTATAATCACCAGTTCATTCTGTTCATCAGATTATTTATTCACTTGATTCTTAGATTCACTTGTTGATAGATGCATATTTGTTGTTCATAATTTGTATCTTTACCTTTTTCTTCCTCTTCCTCTTCTTAAAGGATACCTTTCAGCATTTCATATAATCCTGGTTTGGTGGTGATGAACTCCTTTAGCTTTTCCTTATCTGTGAAGCTCTTTATCTGACCTTCAATTCTGAATGATAGCTTTGCTGGATAAAGTAATCTTGGTTGTAGGTTCTTGGTATTCATCACTTTGAATATTTCTTGCCACTCCCTTCTGGCCTGCAAAGTTTCTGTTGAGAAATCAGCTGACAGTCGTATGGGTATTCCCTTGTAGGTAACTGAGTTTCTTTCTCTTGCTGTTTTTAAGATTCTCTCTTTATCTTTTGCTCTTGGCATTTTAATTATGATGTGTCTTGGTGTGGTCCTCTTTGGATTCCTTTTGTTTGGGGTTCTCCGTGCTTCTTGGACCTGTAAGTCCATTTCTTTCACCAGGAGGGGGAAGTTTTCTGTCATTATTTCTTCAAATAGGTTTTCAATATCTTGGTCTCTCTCATCTTCTGGCACCCCTATAATTCTGATGTTGGTACGCTTGAAGCAGTCCCAGAGGCTCCTTACACTATCCTTGCATTTTTGGATTCTTTTTTCATTTTGCTTTTCCAGTTGGGTGTTTTTTGCTTCCTCGCATTTCAAATCATTGACTTGATCCTTGCGCTCCTCTGGTCTGCTGTCGGGAGTCTGTATAATATTCGTTATTTCAGTCCGTGTATGCTTAATTTCTAGTTGGTTCCCCAATATAACATCAAGGGTCTCATTAGTTTTCTTGTAGATCTCATTAAGTTTATCGGCGGCTTCTAAACAGTTCTTGAGAGACCTTAAAAGTGTGGTTCTGAACTCTATATCTTCCATTGACAATTTTGTCCTGTTTCTTTGTCTCCGCATTTTGTTATGCTTCCTTGGTGCACCCCCTAGTGGTCTTTGTGCGCAGTCTTATAGTTAAACCTTGATTGTTGTAGCTAATACCATGGAGGGTTTGACCTCCAGGCCAAGTGGCTATGAGGATCAGCTGTGTCTGCAGTGAGAGAACTTCTGTCCTCTAGGGAGGTGCTAATCTAGCCTTTGCCTGAGGCTATCCGGCAAATGCCTCTGTGCAGGGCTTGGGCAGGGCGGGTCGCACAGGATCAATAGGGTGGGCCGGAGAGAGCAGTTATGGCGGCTCTCAGTCCTGTCCCCAGGGGCTCTGCCTCTCTGAGTCCCAGCACCCGCTGCAAACCTCGGAGAGAAAGCTGCACTCGCTCTGACCGAAGCCAGACAGTCCCGCTTCTCCCGTTTGAGTCTGGGTCCCTAAAGACTCGCCTGTATCTGGAGCTCAGAGTCTGCGACTCCCTCCCGATTGAAAACAACAACCGCGCCCTCCGCCGCCAGCCCGCTCCGCGCACTCCGCACCTCAGAATTTGACTTCAGCACTGCGCCTCCTCTGAGTATCCGTATGCGTTTCTCTTTCCTCCTAATTGTAGGACTTCCACTCAGCCAGCGTTCCTGTGGTTCTGGGTGATGTCTGTTCCGTTTTTTAGTTTCACTTTTGAAGTAGTTGTTCAGGGCAGCAAACTCCGGCGTTAACCTATGCCACCATCTTGGTTCTCTAAAATATATATTTTTATTGATTTAAGAGAGGAAGGGAGGGGAGAGAGAGAAACATTCCTAATAGTTCATTACTGTTTGGCAGTACCCTGAAGTTCTGGCAATGGGTAGGAACTTAGATTTCTGAGAGAGGATGGGAGATGGAGAGAGGCATAGAAACAATGATGAGAAAGAGCCATTGATCTGCTGCCTCCTGCACACCCCTGCAACGGCATTGAGCTCGCAACCTGGGCATGTGCCCTGAATGGGAATCGAACAGTGACCTCCTGGTTCATAGGTTCACACTCAACCACTGACCCACACCAGCCGGGCTTTTTCCTAATAGTTTAATAAATATATTGACCTCATAGCCAGTTATCTTGTCAGTTGAACATTTTTGCAAAGGCCTAATACTGCCCTTCCCCCCAAATCATTTGTCTTCTTGACTACACAAAAAGTCAAGGTAAGAATTCAGGTGTGCTATACTAGTAACGTCTTCTTGAGAATGCTGGACTTGTTCTCTGTATTGGATTTACAGCAGCCTAATAGACGATGATTTACACCTGAATTTAGCAGATGGAGTGGGTATTCACATTCTGGCAGACACCAGGTGAACCCTGGAACTCTCCCAAACAGTCCTGCTATGCCTTAATTGGCTTTGCTTGAATAAGCACTGAAAAGAGCCAGAACATACTTTTAGGTGGTGAATATTTCAGGGGTCAAGAGTTACGATAAGTAAAGCTATCTGGGAGACCCAGGTTGATTTGGAGCAGGTTTTGTGCCAGGAGACAGAGAATTGTTGAGATCTTGTGTGACTGAATATATAAAAGGAAAGAGTAAAGTAGTGAAGGCAGAAGAGAGAAAGAAGAGAGGGAGAAGTCATTATATTCCATCTCTCCCAGCCTCATCTCCCTCACCCCCTGAAAGTGAGTCTTTATTTCCTAAGACCATCATGCTTGTGTACCTAGGTTCCCTTCTTCTGTAGGTCACCACTGTGAGCCCTATAATAACCCTGCCGACTTCTTCCTGGATGTCATTAATGGAGACTCCTCTGCTGTGGTATTAAACAGAGAGATCGAAGATAGTGAAGGAATGTGCATCTGTCTAGAGTCACATATTATCATCCATTTGAATTGACTGAAGTTGAGCAGTGTGGTATGTTATTAACATGTGACTTTGTGAATTTATATTACTGATGCTGCTATCTGATACTAGTTGCCATAGTTAGTTCAGGCTGCTGTAACAAGACTACCATAGGCCAGGTGGTTTAAACAACAGACATTTATTTCTCATGGTTCTAGAGATCGGGAAGTCCAAGATCAAGGCACCAGCAATTTGGTGTTTGTTGAGGTCCCTCTTCCTTGTTCATAGGTGGACCACCATCTTCTCATTGCCTCTTCACAGAGAGAAGCGGGAGGGACCTCTTGGAGCCTCTTTTATAAGGACACTAATCCCATTCATGTGGGCTCCACCTTCATGACCTAAGCACTCCTCAAAAGCCCCACCTTCAAACACCATCACATTGGGGATTGGGTTTCAGTATATGAATGGGGGAGGGAGGCAGGCATAAGTATTTCATCTATAGCATCACTCAACACATATTTTTTTTGTCTGTGAGTGCCGTATTTTTAATATATAAGAGCACATTTATGTGATAGTGTCAGTTCTGAGTGTTTTTTCATTTTAAAAATGCTCATTTTTATATAGTATCTTCAAATAAGAAACTTCGTAATTTATGCATTTGCACACAGTGGAAAGAAAGGCAGAGGTTTTTCTATTAAGAATTACAACTGCCTATGGTAAGAAGTTTATTTGAAAAGAATCAGGGTACACATATTATAGCTAGGAAATGGTGGGTGAGTTTGCTGTATCTACCAGTGTATGGATACTGCAAGTCAGGCCATTAACTTATTTTTCTAATGTGTAAAGCAGTGACAGGTCTAATAATTGTTTATAGTCAAACTTAGAATTAAGGTGTTAGGGAAGAATTTAAGAAGCGGATTCCAGAAAAATGGGCTAAATCAGTTATTTTGTTAATGTTTCCCTCTGTCCACTTTTTTTTTTTCATTGTTTATTTATCAAGAGAAACTATTCCTTAGCTCAAATATTCATGTTTCATAGTTCAGGAACACAGGTCAGTGACAAACTTCCTTGGAATTCAACCCAAAGAAATTCTTTACATTCCAAGATCACTTTGTACTCTGAAAGATACCAGCCTTCCTCATCTTCTCAAAATCTTTCATGGAATCATAATTTCTGTAGAAATCTGCATATGCCTTCTTTCTTGGTTCAGCTACACCAAACTTACAGGAAGCTGCAACCCCCAGGGATACAATTATGGCTCCAACAATATGAAATCTCAGAGGCTTAGCCAGAAGGCCGCACATCTGAGGTTCTGGCAAAGTACCGGAAGACATGGCAGTTATATTCTCCCCAACACCAACGTCCGTCCTTCCAGAGGGAGAACTGGAAGACCCCTCTGTCCACTTTTATTCCAAGCCAAGGAGACTGAAGAGCCTTCCAAGAGAGATAAGCCACTCATAGAAAAACTAGCTGAGTGTTAAGTCAACTCCACCTTCTTCAGCAAAACAAAAGTTGAGTTAGATCAACTCTTGGGGATCAGAAACAGAAGAAGAAGAGCACAGCCTTCAAGGAGATCACCTATGCCACCTCCTTCTGTCATCAACTCAGATAGGTTTCCAAGCGCTCCTTCAAACACTTACTGGGTAATCCCCAGGCCTCCATAGCTCAGGTAACCTAGACAGATTCTTCTAATTATGCTGTGAAATGCTCATGTGGGGGCATTAGATTCTGATACGATTTACTATAGATTATACTTATCCTCTGCACACACTTCCACCTCACTTCATTTGGGATATGGAAACAGACAGTGGCACAAATTAAACACAATTAAGTTTTCACTTAGAGAAAAAAATTTTAAAGTAGTTTTCTGGACTACCTAATTCAATTTCTTTTGCTGACTTAGACAATCTATAATAGATCATCTTTGTATAGATCCCCCCCCACCCCCCCCCCCACCCCCCCGCCACCCCTGCCGCAAATGGTGAAGTAAAGGAATTGTTTGGCCACATTTGTGGTTTCCTGGTAGCTGCACACATTCATTTCCTGATTTATCCAACAAGTTTTTATCGATCATGTGCAGCATTTGGGAGCTTATACACAGTAGTGAGCAAAATGGGTAAAAATAAAATCCCTGCGCTCCTGGAGCATACTTTCTTTTGAGGAGAGACAGCTGTTAAACTCATACAGAAATAAAATATATAGCGTGGCAGAGGGAAGAGTGGGCCATGGAGGAAGTCTAAGCAGGTAAGTGGAGAAAGGAAGAGAAGGAAAGGAGAAGGGGAAGGAGAGAGAGGGGAGAGAGCTTGGTTTGTATTTTAAATCAGGTGATCAGGGAAGCCTTCATTGAGTGTGGGAGGGGCCGCCGGTGTCTGAGAGGAGAGCCTGTGTGCAAACGCTGCTCCTTGTCATTGACCTGCATTTAGGGATTCTAGTCTAGGAGAACACTAGCCCCCGGAATCAGTTTTCCAAGAACACAAAGGTAGTAAGCAAACTTGACTTCCGTTAAATAAAGCTATTCACTGTCAGACTAATTTTATCTTCAAATTTGTATGCATATATGCATAACCCATGGACACAGACAATGGAGTGGTGAGGACCTGGGCAGGGAAAGGATGGGAACAGGCTGGAAGAAGTTAATTGGGGGGAAAAGGAGGACCTATGCAATACTTTCAACAAGAAAGATTTTATTTTTAAAAAAAGATGAAATAATGTTGCCCTAGCCAGTTTGGCTCAGTGTCGGCCTGCAGACTAAAGGGTCCCGGGTTTGATTCCAGCCAAGGGCACGTACCCTTGGTCTGGCATGGGCAGGAGATAACCAATAGATATGTTTCTCTCAAATTGATGTTCCTCGCTGTCTTTTCCTCTCTCTTCCACTCTCTCTAAAAAATCAATGAAAAAATATCTTTGGGTGAGGACTAACAACAACAAAAAAAGATGAAATAATGTTCTTTTCATTTTTGGGCTGACGCTGTTGATAGTGGTTGATCATTGCTCCTGTATGGTTTTCCTGTTATTCTCAAGCTCACTGTCATAAAACACTCTAGTATTTCCTTTTCATTGGTCCATCATTTCTAAGGGTATTAGTCAGTTATTTTTGAGGTTGTTAATTTTATTATTGATCATTGAATTTCTGCTGACTGCATAGTTGGCTCTGATGAACCTGACTTCTTCCCACATGCACCATAATTTCCTACTTCAGTACTGTTGCCCTCTGATTATTAATACAAAGGGCCTCGATCCCTCTTTGAGAAGTACTGCTAATGGCTCCAGACATTTTTGTTATTTGGCACTTTTGTCAGAAATGAGCACTTTTGTGTACTATCAACCAAGGGTAAATTTCTATTCTTTTAGAGGAGATTTGATGTCTTTTGGAAACAGGTCAACGTTGGCCAACAGAGACACTATAATGGAGCTGTCATTTCAGGGCGAAAGCAGCCACAATAGCATGGCTGTGCTCCAATTAAACTATTCATGGACACTGAAATTAGAATTTCATGTGCATTTCAAATAATCAGTATTTTCGGCCCTTGGGGCCCGGTCGGGGGGGCCGGGGCCTGCGTGGGCCAGCCGCTGGGCCCCATGGGGGGGGCATTGGCTCCCCAGCCCACGGCGGGAGCCCGGCGTGGGCTGCCACCCGCCCGCTGCCCCCCGGACCGGGCCCAGTGCAGCAGCGGCGGCAGCGGAGTGGGGCGCGTGCCCTAGCTCGGGGAGGCCGCCATGCGGCGGTGCACCGGCCCCATGGCCGGGCCTGCTCGGAGCGGATGCTGCTCCTCCAGAGCTGGGCCGCTCCACCGGCCGCACCCCGTTTGCTGGGCCTGTGCTGCCCAGACGCGCTAGAGTCCCAGTCTGCCCGCAGGCCAGCTGCGGGGGCTGTGCGGGAGGGCCATCCTGCCTTGTGGTGAGTTCGAGCGGCAGCAGCAGGAACCGGACAAGGACTGCGCCCTCCATCTTGCCTTGGGGCCTCCATCTTGGGACAGAGCCACGTGCGCCCTCCATCTTGCCTTGGGTCCTCCATTTTGGGAAAATCATATACATTTTTCTTGTTTTCTTTTTTTTCAATCATTAAAATAATGGTAAAGAAATCATTCTTATCTCATGGACTGAAGAAATAGGTGAAGGGCCCTGTTTGGCCTGTGGGCCATAGCTTTCTGACCACTGGTTTTGGAATTTTAAACTTGCTTGTATGTCAGTTGCTTCTCTAAATGTTGGAATGTGTAGCTATAAAAATGTTTTATGGCCTCCTGCTGATAAATCTTGTATCTACAGTCTTAGAGCTGTACTTAGGTTTCAACTAGTCATTTACATGAGTCAGACTTTGCCTCTGATAATGCAGTTAACCAGAGGCTGTATTTGGAAGGTCTTAGACTGAATAGATTCTCTGTATAAGAAGAATTAGTGCTCATTTAACATGCTATGGGTTTTCTGATCCTCTCTTAGAGATTCGTTGTTTCTATTAGCATATTAAACATTTGATATGGATTATTTTTTTTAGTAATGTTCATAAACATCCCTCAGAAACTCACCTTGAGAAATATTGGCAAACATATAACCACAGACCAGATACACAGATACATTGACAGGGTCTCCTTGCTCAGTTGTGAAAAGTTAAGTTTGGCTCTTTGTTTCCCTTTTCTTTTTTTTTTAAAAAAATATATTTTTATTGATTTCAGAGAGGAAGGGAGAGGGAGAGAGAGATAGAAACATTAATGATGAGAGAGAATTATTGAATGGCTGCCTCCTGCATGGAGCTCACAACCCAGGCTGTGCCCTAACTGGGAATCAAACCATGACTATGGCAGGGATCAAGCCTGTAGCCAAGATACTGACCCTTGACAGGGACTGAAGCCGCAACCCTTCAGGCCGTGGGCCAACATTCTAACCACTGAGCAGCATCGGCTAGGGCAAATTATTTGTATTTTAATTTAGAAGGCAGTCTAATAGCATACTGTTTTATATTTTCCCAAGAACTTTGGTCCAATCATTTAAAATATCTATCTCAATGCTGTGGTTTGCTTATGTAGCCATATATATTATAATAATAAATGGTGTGTTAAGTTTTTACCTTTAATTGAAACTCTTCTTTCTTTTTAAAAAGGTAATCATAATAGTTATCCTGGGACTGGTTATAGATGCCATTTTCTATAATCTAAAAAGTGACCCCACGGGAATCCAGAGCAGGTAAGTACATTTGGATCTTGGTTTTGAGGACAACCTATTACTTTTTGTAAGGTTATAGAAATCCATTAGGAGTTTGAGTTTCAGGCAAGTATAGGATGAATTGAAGAGTAGAATAAGTCCGACTTGAAAGCTAGCTGTGTGGGAAGGTTAATTTTAATATTTGGTGTAAAATATACAGAGCATAAAGTCTGCCCTCCTATCCAGGTTTAGCTGAACAGTTCAGTGGTGCTAAGTGCATTCACATTGTTGTAAAACCATTGCCACCATCCAACTCCAGAATGTTTTTCATATTCTATTTTAGGATAGCTGCCGGGAGCCGGTCCATCCTTGCTGTTTCAAGGAACCTGGCATTAATGGCATACTGTTCTTAATATGTTTGCTCACCTTCTTGGCACTATGTGTTTTAACCAAGGTCACCTCTCTGAGAAAGGTTGTTTCCCCAGGTAGGGATTTTCCCCTGAAGTTAGGAAGGGAATAAAACCCCTTAACTAAGTGCCAGGCGGGTAATTAATCACTTTAACTACGAACAATCATGCTTAAGCTACATAATCTTTACTCCCTGGAATGGAGATAAGAAACGCCCTAACCTTTGGAATAGAGAGTGATAGGATTGGAATCAACTGGCATAAATACAGATGTAACAAGACAACAGGACACAGAACCTAGACACAGAACCTACACAGAACCTAGAGACAGAAGAACTTCGCTGGAGAGAACATGGCAAAAGATCCTGGACAGAAACTGGCCACAGAACCTAGAGACAGAACCTAGTGAGAGAACCTGGCTGAAGAACCTAGAGACAAAACCTGGCTACAGAACCTGGATAGAACATGGCAAGAGAACCTGACTAGAACCTGGTGACTGAACCTGGCTGGAGAACCTGGAGAACCTGGCTGGAGAACCTAGCAAGAGAACATGGACACAGAACCTGGCTGGAGATCCTGGCTAGAGATCCTGGCTAGGCTGCTGATCAACTAAACGCTGTCTCCGTGTCATATTCCTTCTTCGCCGACTCCGTCCACACCTTTGGGGACCCCTGGACCTGCTGGGGTTGGACCCCAGCAGATAGCGAGAAGCTAGAAAAATTCCAAGGCGGGAGAAATAGGGAAACTGAGACAAGAAAATGAAACGAGGCCAAACTGTTTGGCAGCCTGCAGCCGGCTTGTAAATCTCAAGCCCTATGGTCCCCCAACCAAGGATGCTGGAAGCAAGTGGTGACTACCTCTCCAAAGACAGCAGAGGAGGGAGGAGAGGGACGGGAGAATGCAGTCTTCTCTCATCCCACTCCCAGTCTTGGGGCTTGGCAAGATAAACCTGTAAGGTGCTTGTCACAAATTCCGGGATAGCCACAACCAAGTAAAAGGGGGACCTTGAAAATTAACTTGCACCAAGACATTCGGCAGAGGAATTTACACATCTATAGATGGAAAAGCGTATAAGGCAGAAACCCCCCACCCGACCGGCTCTTCGGATTAGCTTGAGATTTGCTTGCCATGCTCCTTCGATAAATCTGCATGTTTTACTTTCTTAATAAATGACTTTCTTAATGAATTCCCTTCAACAACGCAATAATCTGGAGTCACTCATTTGAATTCATTCATAGGCCAAGATAAGAATTGAGGTGGGGCCAGCCCTCTCCCGCTGACTCAGGGGGCTGTCCCATAACACCTCTCTGGTGTCTGTGTATTTAAAATATGCATTAGGATGCTTAAGGAGACATGAAGGGTATGGAGTGCCACCTTAAAACATTAGAGTCTATTAAGTTATTTAACAATAAAACTTAGGATATGGAAGGAATTTTACTATCTACTAGTTCAGAATCATTATGAACATTATTGTACTGTTAAGTGAAAGACTTAACAAATTGAGCTGAATGTTGCCTTCTCCCATGTGTCTGAAATTAGCTTTTCCTATGATATGAGGCTTTTGTGTGTGTGTGTCTAGAAAGTTGCATATCTGCTTGTGTAGTGGGCTTGGCTATTTTTAATTTATTACATTTAAAAAAACACTCTCTTAATTTTGTGTCATTTTAAATAATATATCACTTCATCCCTTTTAGTTTCTGCTCACATCCTCAGTGTTAGTTAAACTTTTTAGTTGTGCAGGGAACTGCAACACTGTTTCAGGAATTCTGGCATGCTGCTTTCATAAAATTTATTTATTTATTTATAAAATATGCTTTTATTGATTTTAGAGAGAGAGGAAGGGAGAGGGAGAGAAAGATAGAAATATGCATGAGAGAGAAACATCGATCGACTGCCTCCTGCATGCTCCTTATTGGGGACTGAGCCCACAACCTGGGCATGTGCCCTTGACCGGAATTGAACCCAAGACCCTTCAGTCCATAGGCCTGTTCTCCATCCACTGAGCCAAACTGGCTAGGGCATTTTCCTTGCCACTTTAATCTGAATAGTTGTTTAATGCTTGTCATGTGAGGAACAGTTCAGCAGATAGGAATTGATCTAAGAACGTGTAATTGACGCAGTGCTTTTCTTCCCCTTCTCTCACCGCAGAGCTGGGGTGCTCTTCTTCCTGACCACCAACCAGTGTTTCAGCAGCATGTCAGCTGTGGAGCTCTTTGTGGTGGAGAAGAAGCTCTTCACGTGAGTGTGGCTCTGTTTCGGGAAGGGCGCTGTCCAGTGTCAGGGCTGTTGGCCAGTCCAGAAGTTGGCCACGGATTGGTCCCTGGGATTACCAGTGTTCATTGAGAAAAAGCAGCCTGGGGCTGGGAGGGAAATCATGAGAGCAAGGGAAAAGGGAATGTAAAGATTAGGGTATAGCTGCAAAGACAAATGGCACAGAGAATGCAAGAGATAGAGGCTGTAAAGGATCTTTTGTTTTAGCAAATAAGAAGTCACGAGGACCTTCACATGAAAAGTTTGAGGAGCTCAGTAGAGAGAAAGTAGTGGGTTAATTTGTACATTGAAGGTAGGGAAGTAAAGTTGACAAAGAATATAGACCATGCTTAGCCCTCAGTGGAAGGGCGGATGCAAGAGGCAGAAGGCAGATGGTTTGTTTCTTGTGTTTTTCAAAGTGGGAAGAGATTTGCCCATAGTTACAAGCTGGAGGAAAGGAATTGTTAGGGAGGGAAAGAATGAAGATTGTGGAAGAGTTTGGACTCACCGGAGGAGGAGGTCAGGAAGAGGAGGGACCTAGGTCTTCCCTGGGGAGGATTTGATAATTGAACAGGCATGTATGGTTGGGAGGCATGATCATTGAAGGAAGAAGTGTCATGTGTTTTCATCACAAGATTGGGAGGCATGAGAAGGTTTAGGGACCTGAAGATGCCCTGGGGGCATGGAGAATAGCAGCACCACGTTCTTCATGGTCAGAGTGGGGAGAAAGCAAAGCCTGTGTGACCACTGAGATCATGGAAACCCAGAGTCAGAGGAGAGGGAGGAGAGGCAGAACGTTTACCTGGAGTGGGGTCCTAAGGGCTAAGTGGGCAGCATGGGGAGGCAATTCTAGACTGAGAAGAGGGGTCCTTGCACAGAGCTCTCGGGAACCAGGCCTCAGGGGAGGCGTGCACCTGAGATGCTGACTGGGTGAAGCTGTAGTTGTTAGACCCCTGCTGGCAGCAGAATGGATTAATCATCTGGCCTGTGTCTTCTTGAACTAATGTGGGATGAATTTTTGTGTTTGAGGCATGAATATATCAGTGGATACTACAGAGTGTCATCTTATTTCTTTGAGAAACTCCTATCTCATGTACTACCCCTGAGGATGTTAGCAAGTATTATACTTACTTGTATAACATACTTCTTGTGAGGTAAGTGATAAGATAGAAAGTATGTGTCTTTAGTCTCAGAGGGAAGCTAATTTCTTTTGGCAAGCATGATTTTGGTTCTTAAAACTATAAACCAAGCCACGAGATAAGGAAGCATCTGTCTATTGTGCACAGTATGAAGTAACTGTCCTCTAAGGTCATTTTTTTTGTGTGTCAAGATTTTATCAAAACTAACTTTTAACCCTTTTATAGTTTACTGAGTGATGGCATGTCATATACAGATGTGGAAAGAATTCATTAACATATTGAGATTGGCTGGCTGTCGTGGCTCAGGGGTTGAGTGTTGACCTATGAACCAGGAAGTCAGGGTTCGATTCCAGTCAGGCCATATGCCCGGGTTGTGGGCTCGATCCCCAGTAGAGGGCTGTGCTGGAGGCAGCTGATCAATGATTCTCTCTCATCATTGATGTTTCTGTCTCTCTCTCCCTCTCCTTCTCTGAAATCAATAAAAATATTTAAAAAATATTTGAGACTATGTTGGAAGAACTGGAGCTGGGATATTAATCACCCATTTATATTCGAGTGTGTGTGTGTGTATAGATAGGGAAAGATAGCAAATTTGGGGGCTTATTGGATAATAAAAATACTTGTTCAATACATGTAGACAGATTCATTTGTGCATTGTGTTTAGGCTTCTCTCCAAGCTTATAGTCTTGGAATTTCCGTATAGTTCACTGATATGCACATACAGATATCAGTAGTATATATGTGTATATTTGACAAAGCACTATAGGACAAGGTCCACTGATTGAAATTATGCCTCAATTTTACAAATAAGGGGTGTTTCTTAAAGAAGTAGGCATAGAACCAGACCCTCAGCTCCTGACCAGTGTTCTTATGGCTGCTCCAATACCTCCAGAGTGTATGACCCGCAATAGTGCCCCATTATAGTTATACACTAGTTTTGTGAAACTTCATTTAACCCCACCCTCAATCCCAAGCTCTGTGGTATTTGTCTCAGAGACCAGGCAGCACTCCCTCAGAGAGTGAAACGCCTGGAGGTCATGGGATCCTGATCTCCCAGTTTCTTCACTGTCACTGCTACAGCAAAGGGTGAGGAATGTGGTGATATCTCGGGGGAAAGCATGTGCTCTTGACAAGTTTCCTTTTTTAGAAAGAAGGCAGTAGAGTTCTGGCCAGGTGTGTAGCCTCCAGCCCCCCACCTCAGCACTCAGAAATTGGTAATAATTGCACAACAGGGAGCACAGGTGTTATGTTGTAAAGTGCTTATGCAGTGTATAAAAAAGAAAACTGAATCACTCTGTACACTTATATGGGGGGCAAGGAAATTGGTTGACTCAGGTTAGGTGGATAGAGGATGAATTTTTTCACGCTAATATTCATTTCTCCAAATATTATAGTGTTTGCACAATAAACAATCCCAAACACACAGGGAGCTAGGCGGTTAGATTAACCCCCTCTTTCCTTCCTAAGGATTGAAACCGGTGGTGGAGGCCTTCTTCATCATGATGTTTGCCCTTATTTTAGTGGCTTATGCAGCCAGTTCTATGGCACTGGCCATAGCAGCAGGTCAGAGTGTGGTATCCATAGCAACCCTTCTCATGACCATCTCCTTTGTGTTTATGATGGTGAGTAGGAACTGTGCTTCTCTGAGAAGCAATTATTTCCCCTCCTTCCTTCCCAAAAGTTTACCTGTCATGGAAAATCTGCTTTGAGGATTTTGTCAATGGCACTCTTAGCTTTAAGGAAGCCATATATTAAAATATAGCTTATATCAGAAAAATGTACCATATTTTTCTTTTTGTTGTTGTTAATCCTCACTAGAAAATGTTTTTTCCATTAGAGAGAGAGAGAGAGAGAGAGAGAGAGAGAGAGAGAGAGAGAGAGAGAGAAGAAGAAGAAGAAGAAGAAGAAGAAGAAGAAGAAGAGGAGAAGAAGAAGGAGGAGGAGGAGGAGGAGGAGGAGGAGGAGGAGGAGAGGAGGAGGAGGAGAGAAACATCAATGTGAGAGAGACACATGGACTGGTTGCCTCCCACACACGCCCCAACCAGGGGCAGGCAGCCGACCTGCAACCCAGGTACGTGCCCTTGACTTAGGATCGAACCCATGGCTCTTTGGTGCTGGCGCTGATGCTCTAATCATTGAGCCACAGCAGCCGGGGCTGTACCACCTTTTTCTTGACCTTACCCAGCCCTTTTGCTACTACTATAATGTAGTTACTACAACATTAATTAACATGCTACAATGGGAGGAGTAGTGCCCAGCCAGAGTGGCTCAGTTGTTCCTGTGCACCCAAAGGTTCCTGGTTGGATTCCCTGGGTTGCAGGGGTTAGATCCTCAGTCGGGCATATATGGAAGGCAGCCGATCCATATTCTTTCTCTCTCTCTCTCTCTCTCTCTCTCTCTCTCTCTCTCTCTCTCTCTCTCTCTCCTGTCCTCAGGCGAAGATTGGGAAAAAATGTTTCTTGGTGACATACAGTGAAACCTTGATGACAGGGAACTTCAAAGCCAGAAATATTTTGACTGGAAGATCCCCTCATAAAAAATGGCAGGTTCACTGCCTGGCTTCTGCGCTGGTGTTAGAGAACAGCTGGCTTATTTCCCAGCAGCTTAGATGGGTTGTTTGGATCAAATACTGTCCAAAAAGCTAAGCTCCATGAGAAATAGGACAGTGTGTGGCATGGGTAGTCTACTAGTATCTATCTTGGTTCCTCCTCTATTTTGAAAATGAGTGTTTTAAAAATAGCGAAAGATCCCAAAGCCCACAAATCCCCTCCTTTCTGGGTTCCTGACATTTGTTTATATCATACCTTTTTTTTTTTTTTTTTTTTACATTTCCCTAAATTTTTAAGGGTCATAGATGATTAACAGGTGAAGGGGACCAGTTAGCACATTTCCCCATACTACAATCAAGTAAACAGGAATGCTTACCCTATTTACTTAATACATAGGGTATTATGTCCTTTCTGTGAGAGTAGATGTCTCTAAAATTTTGTAGTTAGCCGAAACTCTTGCCAAAGTTTAATTTTCCATTTCTGAGTTTGAAAACTATCCAGTCTAAGTAGAATTGAAAAGTGATAAACCTATAGTTTCATCCAATCAATAAAATGTCCTTTAGTATATAAAACTATTTTGCTTGATAGGTTGGATGCTTTGATTTATTATTATTATTATTATTATTATATTACTAGAAGCCCAGTGCACGAATTCGTGCACCAGTGGGGTACCTCAGCCTGGCCTGCAGGATTAGGCCAAAACCGGCTCTCCAATATCCCTTGAGGGGTCCCAGATTGCAAGCGGGCACAGGCCAGGCCGGGTGACCCCATCAGTGTACAATTGGGGCCAGGGAGGAATGCAGGAGGTTGGCCAGCTGGGGAGGGACTGCGGGAGGGCTCCAAGGTGTGTCCAGCCCGTCTCGCTCAGTCCCAATCAGCCGGACCCCAGCAGCAACCTAACCTACCAGTCAGAGTGTCTGCCCCCTGATGGTCAGTGCACGTCATAGTGAGAGGTCAAGTGGCCTTAGCATATCATTAGCATATTACACTTTGATTGGCTGAACAGATGACTGGACAACCAGACACTTAGCATATTAGGCTTTTATTATATAGGATTAATGGATTACATATAGAACTTTTAAAATCACATGCAAAACTGTATTTTACTGAGAGATGTTACATATTAAAGCAGTTTGCTGGGTCAAGTTGAAGAATATGTATTTCCAACAGCATCAGTTCTTGTTATGCCCATATCTCATGGGAAGTGCCAGTTAGAAGTTTTGCATGAACCTCTTCTTATGTAGCCATCTCCTGCTGGAGCAGTCCTTCCTGGGGTCTCCATGGCAATACCACTTTTTGTAGCTTGAAATGAAGGTACTGGTTCTGTTTTATGCTGCACTTCACATTACACAGTACTAGTCCTAGGCTTTGGGTTATTTTAAGCATCCATTCTGAACTCCAAATTATTCCTAAAGTCATTTGGAAATGGAATGCAAACCCTGTGGGCCAGAAAGCTTACCGTGTTAAGGAAGTATAGAGGCCCACCAGGTGCTCAGGATACGTTCTGGTGTGTCCACTGGTGGGAACACAGTGGTTGCATCATTACAACAGTCAGGACCGTGAGCCCTCCATTGTGTGCTGTTACAGAGAGTAAAAGCCTTGACAATTAAGGATCTTCCCATTCAATGAAACATAGATATGTTGTCATTCCTTCACAGCCACAAACAGCCTCAGCTAAGAGGAATACACATGCAAAGAGGACATAGTAAGTCTTTAAAGTAGTGGAAAGAACCCAAAGGGTTCATTGCAGCATTATTTACAATAGCCAAGATATGGAAACAGCCCCCAGCTGCCGCTCGTCCTGGGCTAAGCCCTGAACCTGTCTCCAAGGCCCCCTTTACTCTGACTTTCCAGTGAACTACAGCAGCCCGGCCCTTCTCTCTCTCTGTCTCTTAACTGGCCCACTCCTCGTTTGGAGTAAATCTTCAATAAACCCCATTTTGCTTTAATTTTTGTTAACATTAACATTTTTTCTGTGTTGACAAAAAGAACCGAGGTCCCAGCTGGTAACCCCAATTGGTAACAAAAGGACGGAAGAAAAGTTTAACTCTAAAAGACATGTCTGTTCAAACCAAACTTAAACTAGTGTTAATACTAAATATTTGCCTAGAATGTGTGAGTTAGGACTGTAGAGCAATACAATCCTTAATGTCCATGTGTAAGCTTCCTGCCACAGGAGAACAAAAGAGCAGGACGAAAGCTTGCTGGACACCAGGAGTCAGCCCCTACAAGGAACTGAAACTGTCCTGAAGACACCTGGTGACACACCTGCATTCCACCCACATTCCGAGCCCACCGACTCAGCCCCAAGCCCACTGACAACACAAGCTGCATGTAAGGATGAAACTCCAGCTCCTGGGTGTTGCCATCATCTAGCCACAGCTGTGTCTCAGTGCTGTGCAGCCCTTCCCTTTATGTTTGTATGTTTCCCATAAAACGTACAAACAAAAACAGAACACAAAGGGATCAAAACATAAACACAATTACTAATAATTATAGAGAGACACAAGATTTTTTATTTGCCCTCACAATTTCTAAGGAGGCAGGGAAGGTTGGGGGTCAGGCATGGGATACTTTAGCTGCTTGTGTTTTAAAATACCCCTTTCTCAAATGTATGCACCCCTATGTTCATTGCAGCATTATTTACAATAGCCAGCATCTGGAAACAGCCCAAGTGCCCATCAGTAGATGAATGGATAAAAAAGTTGTGGTACAGCCCGGCTGGCATGTCTCAGTGGTTGAGTGTCGACCTATGAACCAGGAGGTCACAGTTAGATTCCCGGTCAGAGCACATGCCCAGGTTTCGGGCTCGATGCCCAGGTTGTGGTCTTGATCATCAGGGGGGTGTGCAGAAGGCAGCCAATCAATGATTCTCTCTCATCATTGATGTTTCTATCTCTCCCTCTCCCTTCCACTTTGGGGGAAAAAAAAAAAGTTGTGGTGTATTTACCCCACAATGCTACTCAGCCCAAGAAAAGAAGGAAATCTTTTTTTTTTTTTAAATATATTTTATTGATTTTTCACAGAGAGGAAGGGAGAGATATAGAAAGTTAGAAACATCGATGAGAAACATCAATCAGCTGCCTCCTGCACATCTCCCACTGGGGATGTGCCCGCAACCCAGGTACATGCCCTTGACCGGAATCGAACCCGGGACCCTTCAGTCCGCAGGCCGACGCTCTATCCACTGAGCCAAACCGGTTTCGGCAAGAAGGAAATCTTACCTTTTGCAACAGCATGGATAGAATGGATAGAACTGGAGATTATTATGTTAAGTGAAATAAGCCAGGCAGAGAAAGACAAATATCATATGATTTCTCTTATATGTGGAATCCAATGAACAAAATAAACTGTCAAACAAAATTGAAACAGAGGTATGGATGTAAGGAACAGACTGACAGCTGTCAGAGGGGAGGGGATGGAGAGACTGGGTGAGAGAAGGTGAGGGGATTAGCCAAAAAACATATATACATAACACACAGACACAGACAACAGTGTGGTGATAGTCCCAGGGAAAGGGGGTGGGGGCTAGGTGGAGATGGGCAAAGCGGGGGAAATGGAAAGAGACTTGGCTTGGGATGATGGGCGCACCATGCAGGGTGCAGATGATGTTTCATTGAGTTGTACACTTTAAGCCTGTATGGTGTTGTGAACCAATGCCAACCCAAGAAACTCATTTGTTTAAAAAAAGCAATAGAACATTTGAATAAATAAAAATACGCTTTTCTCAATTTTTTTTTTCCTTCAGTTTTCAATCCTCAAGCAGTTGTGAGCTGGGTTTGCATTTCTGATTACCTGGCAGGAAGACCTGCTGAGACCTTCAAAATAGCCTTGTCAGCCTTTGAAAAACCAGCTTCCAATTTGGCAAAATTCCTGATCAATTACTAAAACCTTTAAATTCTGTTGAAATATACCAATTTTTATAATCTTATATCTCAATAACCTCTGAACAATTTCCACCTTGTTGGGAAATTTCTGGGTTTTCCCTTCTGTTTCTTTTAATCCCTTGCTGTGTTAGAATCTATAAGACCCAAGTAGCAGAGATAGCAAATTCAAAAGGCTTAGCATTTGTATTTATTTTTGTCCCATTGTGTGTGTTTTTCTTCTTCGTGCTGGGCAATTGTACTTCCAATATTCTATTTTTCTCAATGCTCTAATTTTTTTTACAATATCTTCAACTATCTGAAGGTACATAGGAAGGGGTCTGAGTGGGTTTTGATTTTCTAATTTTTGTCCTTTCATCTTTTAAAAAAATTGTATTCATTAAATTGATTGGGGTGACATTGATCAACATGGACACATAGGTTTCAGATGTGAGTTTCTATGTTATAAGTTCTGTATATAAGACAAAAAATAGGTAGTCAGGATGGTGCATGCAGTTCTCCGGTCTTCCACTAAATGTGAGACACTTCCAGTCACAAACCTGCTAATCTGTGACAGCTCGAACAACAGGCTTACGGAAAGTCTGCAAGTCTGCGCTTGTGTTCTATCCCTATGGTATTTCCTTCTTATGACAAATAGCACAAGAGACATAGACAGAAAAAAAAAATGGCTTCCTCTGGGAGGAAAGATTCAATAAAGAAAACACAAGAGCCAGCAGGCCCAAGAAACTAGCTTCATAAATATTTTCTCTTGCCAATGTAAGTTTAGAAGAGAGAAAAATAATTCTCATCATTTCTAACTTGTCATTTTCAGGAAGGTTGAACCATTCAGATTTTTTTTTAAAGGATGACTCAGCCCCATATTGTTCTCTCATAACAACTGGTGTTTTGTGGGAGGGGCAGGGGATGTCTTGGAGTTTGACTTCCCCCAATTTAAATTGCTTTCAACCAATCAAGGCTGGGAAGTTGTTTCCGGTCGGTAGAATGCTGCTTCCTGGTGCCCATCCCCATTGGGTCACTGGCTACTTACTCTCTTATCTTCAGAGTGGAAAGCCAACCCTCAGAAGATAATTTCCAAAACAGCTTATAACCTTTGGAGCAAAAACCCAAACTAATTACATGGAATGGCCACCAGATGTCACTATGAGTTCAATGATCTCAGACAAAGAAAAAAAAATACAGGAGCATTAAAATTGAGGGTGTCCTTCAAAAACTCACCAGTGAGGTAATTCTCTCCTTCACATTTGTGGTACTGAATTGGTACTGACACGGTATCGGCATGAGGAAATAATTCCTCACCACCTCCTGGGCTGCCACCTTCTAATACTCTCCTGAAAGGTACTCTCTGGCACCGTAAAGCCCTGGGCTTCCACCAAAAGGCATGTGTTCCTAAGATCCAAGACTTTGGAGGTGCAGAAAGGGAGCACACTAGGAGTCCCATGAGCCCCAAGGGTATGTAGATGTCACACTTTGACCTTGACCCAAAGAGTAGCATTCCTCTCTCCTTCTCCAAAGTTTAGCCCCACATTAGGCACCAAATGTTAAGCACAAAGTTTACAGTTTTTAAGTAAAATTGGCTATGTGTATTAAAATTTTTTTTTACTGGAAATAACCTTATTTCTCAGCAATTCCCTTTCTGAAATTTATCTGGGAGTGTGCAATGACATTGCTATAAGGATGTTTTGTGAATAGGAAGCTTGGTTAATAATAAACATAATAAACAATAGAATACCATACAACCATTAAATATCAAGTTGTAGGAAGATATTGAGTGACAGGGAACCATGTTTGCAATAGAGCAGTTTACAAAATAATAATAGCTACCATTTATTTTGTGCCAACCAGTGAGAATGACTGTTCAGTGCTTTACACACATGATCTCATTTAATCTCTGTAACTACCTTGAGAGATTGTTTCCCCTGATCACCAATAACCACCTAAAGACTAAATAACTAGCTCAAGTTCAAATCTCCAGGGTGTAGGAGAGCCAGGATTCAGACACAGGCTATCTGACTCCGGAGATGTTGCCCTCCATCCCTGTGTTTTGTATATAAACTCACTTTGTTTTTAAAAGAAAGTATGTATACATAGACACAGACTAAAAGCTGATGAAGTTGATGAAGCTGATGGTATGTAGTTGATGGATTACAGGGAATTTTTATTTTCTTCTTGTTTGATATGTAATAAGAGAGAAAAAGATTAGTTAAAAGGAAAAGAAAATGTGGGAGTCCCAATACCCTGCTCTATAAAAAATGGTACCCTTTTCAGGTAAAATAATGGAGAGGTCATGAGGTGGAGGGTGGTGGGCCCTGGTCCAAGTAAGGCTGCCACCCATTTATCCTCTTAACTTTTTTTGTTTTAATATATTTTTTTATTGATTTCAGAGAGGGAGAGAGAGAAACATCAATGATGAGAGAGAATCATTAATCAGCTGCCTCCTGCACACCCCACACTGGGGATTGAGCCTGCAACCCAGGCATGTGCCCTGATCAGGAATGGAACTACAACCTACTGGTTCACAGGTCACTACTCAACCACTGGGCAACACTAGCTGGGCCATTTTCTTTAGTTTTATAATGCCTCCTGGAACTGTTTTCAGAATTTTTTTTCATCTTTAAAGTTTTATTCTGTAGAGGGTGTTTTTCAAATTTTCAAAGTTATTAAGAGCCAGCTCTGAAGAAATTTTCCCAACGTTGGCTTAAAATGACAAATATATGTGTATGTGACTTTGTAAGGGTCGTTAAACTGACTCAGAAATTTAATCCAAAAAAAACACCAACCCAATTTCATCCGAGTGTTTGGGGGCTTAATAGATATATAAATATACTTTTAAGTCATTTAAAAGTATACAGTATGGTGTTTTTAACATCCTAAAAACATTGTGTGTAAACCATTTTCTTATCTAGGCCTGTCTGAAATTTTCTTGTATGGGGTAAAGAATTAACAGCAATTCCTTGTGTTGCTTTAAACAATTTAACGAATATTATATATATATATATTTTTTGTAAATACAAACCAGAAACTACCTAGGTGCAAGTGCTAATTTCGCAGAGCAGCTGTAGCAGGTGAATTTTGGCATGGCCACCCACACCCAGAAAGCCTGATAACCAGCGCTTTTCCTGAATCTGCAAATCACTTTCTAGCTTTCCCTGTGATCAGTGTCATGCAAAGAAATGTTTATCACTGCACTGCGAAGCATTTAAACTATTCCCAGTCATATTTTCATTCCGAGGGTTTTGTCTCCATTTAGCACGCCCCCCTCCCCCCCGCCCCGCCCATAGATTTAGCTCCTGATCCCATTGGCCCTGGGGCACAGGAACCTAACTTCTCAGAAGCTCATTTATAGAGACCACCAGTTGCTCTGGATGCGCAGCGCGTGACACTGAAAAGGGCCCAGGCGTCCGCGTCCCCTGGTGGGTAGGCCGGGCCCCGGCGGTGACCAGATCCACCCGGGGAGACGAGGTATTGATGCGCTGGTGGCGTCCTGGGATTACCGGGCTCGTGGCCAACTGTCCATTTCCTACGCGCCCTGGACACAGAGTTTTCGGTTCGCCTCTGGGTGCTCTGGGGCAGTCGTGTCCGTGACCCGGGCCCACGGGCGGGTGTTGGGTCCAGTGCGGAACTCGGTACCTGCGGTACTCGGGGCGCGGGCTCCACCCCAAGCTTATCCAGCCGGGCAGGCGGCGCCACGCCTTCCGCCCTCCCGCGGGCGCGGACCCCGAGAGCCTGGGGCGCGAGGGAGGAGCCGCTGCCCGGGGCTGTCCCGGCCCAAGGCCGGAGCCCTGCCTTTTGAAGCTGTGTCTGTCGCCTTGGTCCCGCGCTCTTCTCCTCGCCATCCCAGCTCGCCGAGCGCTGCCCGTCGCTCCTGACCGCGACCGCGACCCCGGGCCGGCGCCTTGCGCGTGAGTGCGGGGCCCGCGGGGAGCGCGCGGGCGCCGTGGGGGGGGCTGCGGGTGGGGCTGTGAGCCCTGGTCCCGGGAGGTCGCCTCCTGCCCGGCTTTCCCGCCAGGGGCTGTGTCCCGAGTCTGTGGTTACAGACCGAGTCCCGAGCGCAGGAGGGGAGAGGGAGCCCAGGAGCGCCCACCAGAGAAGGGGAGCGGGGGTCCCTGGAAGGAGGCAGCCTGGAAAGGAGCCCGGAGAGTGTGGGACAGCTTCACGCGGGGGAGCAGGACAGATGCTTGGCGTCCTGGTGCAGTGGGACCTGCTTCCCCAGCGTGTGTAGGGACGGTCTGGCGGGCTCAGCTCTGCGGTTACATGAGTGACCTAGTGCTCTGCCTCTGAGCACAGGGACCCTGAGGTCCGAGCCCTGGAACTGCTGAGTGAGAGGAGACAGGCCTTTGGGATGCCAGTGGCTTGAAAGGTCCGTGGGTGTTGGAGGTACATTTGGTAGAAAATAGGAAACTGTTCAACTGAGATGACTAGGTTTTAATCGTCCCTCCCAGTTTTATTTGAATAGGAAATGCATACTGAAAATCCACACTGCTCTTTAGGAAAACGATGTGTTGGTGCAACAGATTGTGTGTGTGTGGTAGTGTGTGTTAAGGGCCGGTTGGTACAACTCTTGCCTTTCTCCAATTGTGTGGAGTTGATATTGGATAGATAAGACCGTGAGCATGGAAGTTACTACAAGGTGGGAGAAAAGTGTGTTAATATTAGTGCTTTAAAAGGGATTAGCAAAAATAAAATAAAATAAAATAAAAGGGATTAGCCAACATATTGCTTTGTTTTTTCACATCCAGGACATAGAGTTTTTTTCAGTACTTTGGATGATTTGCTAAAGAGTTACTGAGCTCCCTTGTGTAATTTTTCTGTGGATAGTTTAATGATTAACTTCAAAGAGTTAACCAATTTATTACAATACTGATTAAAAATAATACAGAAGAAATGAAAACCAAACAGAAAAATAGAAGATTGCAACCTAACTTATTTGCAAACAAAAAGGTTAGGTTGCAAATCTAGCAAACAATTAAAATTCCTCTCATGTTGCCAAGTTTTGTTGTCTTCGCTAATAGTGTTTCTATAAATAATTCCATTTTCAGATTCATAGTAATAAATATTTATTGGTCATCTTTGTTCCTGAACCTGGGCATTCAGCAAGAGCTCCACCCCCACCCTCAGGCAGCACGGTCTTTTGCATCAAGATAGTATTAAAACACACTTACACCCAAAGTCTATTTCTGCATTTATTTATTAAGCATCCATGAAGCAGTTGAGGTGAGCACAAGTATTACAAATAGAAAACACAGCTGGGAGTTACTGTGGGGAGCACATTAGAATGGACGTGAACAGATTGAAAGATCCTATGCAAGTTGCAACCCGAGGCCATCGGTCACACAGTTCAATGAGGGTAAAGGGGATACATACCAGGTCCTTAGGGAAGCATTCCCTGGCACTTACTTCTGAGGGAATGTTTTGCATCACAGAAGGATGTGGAGGAGACGGAACCATGGCAGTGGGAGAGTATCATGCGTGCCCATCTGATAGTGCAAGTAATGGTGCGTTTTCTAGGACTGCTTGCTGTAGCCATAGTTTTCTTTACTCTATGTGTTATGAAAAACACTTGTTGGATGCTAAGACCCTGGGCTCACGCATGGTGCTGTTGAATGGTTTGGCTTCCTTGGGGATAAATCTAGATTTTCTAGGGGGATAGGTGGATCTCATGTGCTTCAAATACTCGTATTTCTCTCTGTCAAGGATTTTTGATAGAAGTTTGGCAACAGTTGAAAGATATATCAAGTGGGGAGGTTTATCCTGTGTGTTTTTTTGTTTGTTTGTTTGTTTTACAAGCAAAAGAACGAGCTTTCAATGAGATCCATTTTATGTAATGCTAGCATTTATGAATGGCAAGTTTAAGACAATTTAATTGAAGTGATTACCTCTGTCTCCCTTTTTTAGAATCTTTTCCCTTGTACTATTTTCTTTTTTAAAAAATATTTATTTATTTATTTATTTATTTTTAATTAAATCTTTATTGTCCAGATTATTACATTTGTTCCTCTTTTTCCCCCCCATAACTCCCCTCCTCCCAGTTCCCACCCCACCCTCCGCCCTCATTCCCCACCCACTGTCCTCATCCATAGGTGCACGATTTTTGTCCAGTCTCTTCCCGCATCTCCCACACCCCTTCCCCCGCCTCCCAGAATAGTCAGTCCATTCCCTTTCTATGTCCCTGATTCTATTATAATCCCCAGTTCATTCTGTTCATCGGATTATTTATTCACTTGATTCTTAGATTCACTTGTTGATAGATGCATATTTGTTGTTCATAATTTGTATCTTTACCTTTTTCTTCCTCTTCCTCTTCTTAAAGGATACCTTTCAGCATTTCATACAATACTGGTTTGGTGGTGATGAACTCCTTTAGCTTTTCCTTATCTGTGAAGCTCTTTATCTGACCTTCAATTCTGAATGATAGCTTTGCTGGATAAAGTAATCTTGGTTGTAGGTTCTTGGCATTCATCACTTTGAATATTTCTTGCCACTCCCTTCTGGCCTGCAAAGTTTCTGTTGAGAAATCAGCTGACAGTCATATGGGTACTCCCTTGTAGGTAACTGAGTTTCTTTCTCTTGCTGCTTTTAAGATTCTCTCTTTGTCTTTTGCTCTTGGCATTTTAATTATGATGTGTCTTGGTGTGGTCCTCTTTGGATTCCTTTTGTTTGGGGTTCTCTGTGCTTCTTGGACCCGTAAGTCTATTTCTTTCACCAGGTTGGGGAAGTTTTCTGTCATTATTTCTTCAAATAGGTTTTCAATATCTTGCTCTCTCTCATCTTCTGGCACCCCTATAATTCTGATGTTGGTACGCTTCAAGCTGTCCCAGAGGTTCCTTACACTATCTTCTTATTTTCGGATTCTTTTTTCATTTTGCTTTTCCGGTTGGGTGTTTTTTGCTTCTTCACATTTCAAATCTTTGACTTGATTCTTGCGCTCCTCTGGTCTGCTGTTGGGTGTCTGTATAATATTCTTTATTTCAGTCAGTGTATGCTTAATTTCTAGTTGGTTCTTTATCACAACATCGAGGGTCTCATTAGATTTCTTGAGGATCTCACTACATTTATCGGCAGTTTTTAGAAAATTATTGAAAGACCTTAAAAGTGTGGTTTTGAGCTCTATATCTTCCATTTCTGACATCTGCATCCTGTTTCTTTGTCTCCACATTTTTTATGCTTTCTTGGTGCAACCCCTAGTGGTCTTTATGCACAGTCTTGTTGTAGTTAAGCCTAGATTGTTGTAGGTGATACTGGCGGGGATTTGACCTCCAGGCCAACTGGCTGTGAGAATCAGCTGTGTCTGCAGTGAGAGAACTTCTGTCCTCTAAGGAGGTGCTAATCTAGCCTTTGCCTGAGGCTATCTGGCAAATGGCTCTGTGCAGGGCTTGGGCGGGGCGGGTCCCACGGGATCAACAGGGTGGGCCGGAGCGAGCAGTTATGGCTGCTCTCAGTCCCGTCCCCAGGGGCTCTGCCTCTCTGAGTCCCAGCAACCACTGCAAACCTCGGAGAGAAAGCTGCCTTCGAGTTCCGACCGAAGCCAGACAGTCCCGCTTCTCCCGTTTGAGTCTGGGTTCGTAAAGACTCGCTGGGATCTGGAGCTCAGAGTCTGCGACTCCCTCCCGATTGAAAACACCAACCGCGCCCTCAGCCACCAGCCTGCTCTGCATGCACTCCGCACCTTAGTATTTGACTTCAGCACTGCGCCTCCTCTGAGTCTCGGTATGCGTTTCTCTTTCCTCCTAGTTGTAGGACTTCCACTCAGCCAGCCTTCCTGTGGTTCTGGGTGATGTCCGTTCCGTCTTTTAGTTGTATTTTTGAAGTGGTTGTTCAAGGCAGCAAACTCCGGGGTTAACATATGCCGCCATCTTGGTTCCCCTTCTATCCTGTGTTTTCTTACTGGGGTCAGGCTTGAGAACGTTTAGTAAAAATTAATGAACCTGAATGGCCATCCTCTCTATAGGATCTACAGAAAATTAAAGTGTATCCTTTAAGAAATCAGTTCTCAGTTTACTCCTGGATATAACCCAATAATTGATAAAAGTGTCTGGATGACTTTGGCCTTCTAGTTGTTTTTTTTATTACAAACAGCTTTATGAGATATCTTTCACAGATGATACAAAACACCTATTTAAAGTACACAATTTGTGAAGCCATCACATCTTATCATCTTCCCCTTTAAAAATCCATTAGCAAGTAACTCCTTCTCTTCATTGTTTCACCCTATTGTTTTTGGAAGCAGGTATTCTATTTCACTGGGAGGCTGTTAGAAAGTGGACATATAATCTTAGAGTTATAAAGTTGGCTTATTTATAGAGATAAATGAAATATTCAGAGAACTGTAACACTGAAAGTGAGTAGTTTAAACTAGGTGTGGATATGTGTGTGTAAAGCAAAATTGCTGCTCCTGTCTTGATTTCAATGAAGAAGTTATGTTTTGGTGAGAAGGTAGAATAAAATCTTAGCAAAGTAGAAACCCCTTTGAAGAGGTTTTCTTACACTTTTCTGATTGGGTGAGGAATAAACTTTTCTTTACCCTCAAGGTTCTTTTAGTTGGTCTAATAACCAAATGAACATGAGACAGATGAGCAAGAGAAAATAACCAAATTTAATACATCTGTGTGGGAACCTCATACACATGAGAGAGTCAGAGACCTCACATGCAGGAGAGATTCAGAGACAGAAAGGTAACATCCTTCCTATATAATAAAAGGCTAATATGCAAATCAACCGAACAGTGGAATGACCGGTCGCTATGATGCACACTGACCACCAGGGGGCATACACTCAATGCAGGAGCTGACCCCTGGTGGTCAGTGTGCTCCCACAGGGGGAGTGTTGCTGGGCTCACAACTGGCGAGTGCAGTAGTGGTGGTGTGAGCCTTTCCTGCCTCCATGGCAGTGCTAAGGATGTTCAACTACTGTCAGTCAGACATTCCCCAAGGGCTCCCGGGCTATGAGAGTGCGCAGGCTGGGCTGAGGGACAACTCCTCAGTGCACAAATTTCATGCACGTGGCCTCTAGTGGGTGTATAAGACATTCTGAGCGAAATCCTTAGAGATAAGGTGCTTTGGGGGCTAAAGGGTCATTGTAGGAAGAACAGATGCTTAGTGAATTGAAGTTTGTCCTGCTCTATGGACAGGTCAAAAGAGGTTGTCTCTGATCATCTCTTATTAAGTATGGGCAAGGCCTCTAATCAGAATACTTTTTAAAAAATTGATTTGTTGATTTGAGAGAGAGAGGAAGTGTATGTGAGAGAGAGAAACATTGATTTTTTTTGTTACCACTTACTTATATATTCATTGGTTGATTCTTATGTGTGTCCTGACTAGGGATGGAACCTGCAATCTTGGTGTATTGGGATGACACTCTACCAATTGAGCAACCCAGCCAGGTCAAGTTCCTATAGGTAGTTAGTGGAGGGGTGGGAGTTTCTCTTCTGCCAGACACTAAAGTTGCCTTTAGCTCAAAACAATACAAGTACCACAGAGGCACACCTTGGGTTGACTTGGTCTGAACTTTCACATGATCATTAGCCCAGTCCTTTTGGGCTAGGTCTTAGGCAACTGTCATTTCACTGGCATTACATTCTTTGTCATCTGGAAGAGTAAAAGTGGAAATCTCTAGAAGGCCACAAGCCCTCTAATCTCCCTCTGAAGCCACTTGAGGTGAGTGTCTTATAAGGAAAGAGGAAAGTGCTGAGAGGCACCCAAAGTTTGGACACTTCACAGAGGTATGCCTCTCTGCTTCCTATCCTACACAGCCTGACCCTGACCTGACCCTGTCTTCTCTGTAATTATTCGAAATTGTGCCAGACTAGTAGGAGAGAGTGTTAAGTGTGCTGAGAACACTTAGTATTAATATCTAACCCGTCACTGGGAATGGGAAAAGCATTCAATTATTATCCTATTGTTAATAAAATACTATTCAATCGATCTTATTACATAAGTGCTATATGAACAATATATTAAATAAATTATGTCAATATGCAATCAATGCACAATTATTAATGAGCTACTTTACCTTCTTTTTTTCATACTGTCTTCAAAATCTGGAATATATCCTACAGTTACTGCACATCTTCATTAGGCCTGTCTGCATCTCAAGTGCTTAACAGGCACATGTGGTCATAGCTGCAGAGTTGGGTAGCACAGGTCTCTGGGCATTAACTGTTACAGTGATAGAAGTTGGTTTGGACAATGCCTTTTTTTATCCCGAAGATAATCTATTTATACATGTGTCTCGTGCTTTTAATAACTTCTAACTTGTTTCTAATTCCTAACTCTTCTTAATCAATGCAGAAAGAATAAAGTTTCAGGAAATTCAGGAATCTAGGAAATAATATTTGTCAATTATTTTAGTACAAACCTATGGTGGGCAAGGAGGTCTACAGAGCTGAACCTTATTTCTGCAAAACTGCCATTGGCTTTGATTTAGGACCTTTCTGATTTATTTCTCCTGTTTAATAACGTGGGGAGTCAGTTACGTGTCTTTCCAGTATACCTCATATGATAGTTACCTCAAATAAAACAGGTGTACTTCAGACACCCATTAAGCAGTAGGCTAATTTTAGTTTAAAAATCGAATGGTATCATTTCAGTCACACTAAATCTAATAGTACTATTGTTATGCCAAACCACTCACCTACTTGCATCTTGAATCTAAGCTAGGAGTAGACTCCATTTGGCATGTGCAGTGTTGATTTATGCCCAGATGTAACTAGCAATGTAGGGTCAGTTGACCCACTCCAGTTGCTACTGTGTAGGTCTGGCCTTGCTACTTAGCTGTTCTCTGCAACTACAAACAACTCCTGTCCTTATTTCACAAATACGTATCTTCCCTTCACCCCAGTGGGATGTGATCTATCTTTCCTAATAGACTGCCACCCCAACTTAGTGGTTAATTCAAGTGGTTTGAATTTTTCAGTAAAAACTATGTTACTATCTTCTTCTCCCTCCATAATTTCTACCTAAACAGGGAAGAGAGTGTGAATCGCTTCTGGAGAACAGTTTACAAAACATAAGCTTCCTGCTCTTACTTCCCTCTCAATGTGGTAGAGAGAGCCCCAAGTCTTGGTTTTTAGGAGAACCTCACAACTGTCATATCATTTGAATTTCAGCCAAACATAAATATGCCAGATTAGAAAAAAAAATGTTTCTGATGTGTTATTGTTTAGAAAATTATGCGTTTTAGAATACAGATAGCTGTGACTGGGTTGTATAGCTCTTTGTTCAGGCATTTTAAGTCTAACATTACATTTCCCTTGTAAACATTGAAAAGGATATTGGCATTATTTTATTTAAAAAAAAATTTTAGACTTATTAATAGTTGCAAAAAATGTTATAGAGAATTCCTGAAATATTTTCCAAACTATAGTACAGTTGTCAAAACTAATAGATTAACATTGGTACAATGCTGTGACACTGTTAACTACACTGTAGACTTACTAGGATTTCACTGGTTTTCACCATCCTTTTTCTGTTCTCAATGTGGTCTAGGATGTCATGTTGCATTTGATTGTTATGCATCCTTAGTTTCCTCCAATCTGTGACAATGACTCAACTTTCTGTTGTTTTTCATGACCTTGACACTCGTGAAGACTACTGATCAGTTATTTTATATAATGTCCCTCCTGATGTTTTCCCATGATTGGATTGAGGTTCTGGCATTTTGGGGAAAAATAGCAGAAAATTCCAGTGAATTTATCCAGGGTACATGACATCCCATTACTGATGTTAACCTTGCCAGGTTCCCAATGGAAAGTAGATTACCTTGGGAGAGAAACTTGGAGTATGCAAATATCCTGTTTCTGCTTGAATTTAAACTTGGATTATGCTAATATCGTGTTTCTCTAAGGTTTTATTCACTGATTTTAGTATCCATTGGTAGAACTGGGTATACATTGTACTTTGTTGTTCTAATGGTAATTTGAAAAAAAATTCTTCTCATTCCTTCTATGTTTACTAATTAGAATTCTTTTATACAGAACAGCTGTCTGGTATCAGGACCTACTCAGGATTACTTATTTTATTAGATGGGTTATAATCCAATACTATTGTTATTTAATTGCTGCTCAAATTATTCCAGCTTTGGCCACTGGGACCTCTTCTTTCAGGTTGGTCCCTGCCTCCTTTTGAAATAACCACCATTCTTCCCCTTCCCCCTCTTTTAAAGCAGAATGTACCAGACTCATTTTGCATTTTCTATACCCCAAACCTGGAATCAGCCATTCCTCCAAGACACTCACTCCCCTTCCTCCCTCCCTCCCTCCCTCCCTCCCTCCCTCCCTCCCTCCCTCCCTTCCTTCCTTCCTTCCTTCCTTCCTTCTTCTTTGTTATAAGAAACCAAGATCTGGGCACCAGGTGTTATACTGTAGTAACTTTGAGTTTTTTAAGTTTAATAGATTTATGACCTAGAGAAAATGCCTGTCTACAAAGAGGAGCAATGCCTTAAATTTCAAACACTATGGAGGACCTAATTAGTTGGGTTCAGTTTCTTACGGGAAAGAAATGAATTTGGCAGGGTTTAGCATTTTTCTCAAATGATGTCCTATAAATGCTTATAGATAGAACAAACAAAATGAACACATGACTTTTTATTTATTAGGCTCTTAAGAGAAAGTAGCCTTTTTAAAAACAAAAACAAAAACACGTATTAGCTTAATTAAATTATATCCTGACTATTGGCTGAATAAATGGGAAATAGAGATATGCCTAGGCCATATATTTGAGATGTGCTGTTAACCTCAAAATGAAAAGCCAAAGTGAGAGGCAACAAGCATTTATTTGAGACCCCAAAGAAGAACTATTGTGGTAGCACTGATTTAGGCAGAAATATGAGTACTATTCTGATTAGGAGGTGAAGGCAAGGAGTATTTATGAGAAAGGAAAGGCGGATAATTATGTGAATAGAAAAAGGAATTTTTATAGGTGTAGATACGCTAACATAGTGAAGCGAATTCTAAAGGATAATAAAATAAGAAGATTGCCTTTCATTTTCAGTTCAGTAGTCCTGATGTCTGTTTTCCAAACAGTTTGTTTGGGACACAAGGTTGCTTTGGGTCCAATCCAAAGGCTATTTTGCCAGTTTTAACCTTGTAAAGGTTTGAGGAGTGAGATGTGTAAGGCAGTTCTTCTGGGATGACAGCACCAACTTCATTTTGGAGTGGCTCTGTTGATATTGTTTTTTACCCGCGTATGAGTGTGGTAGGCAGTTAGACATGAGCAGATCAGTGACCACAGGCAGGTATAGAAGGTCATCAGGGTGGAAAGCCCTAGTTGCCTAGCAACAGGCACAACTGGGAAAACAAGAACCTGGACCCCAGAGTAACCTTCCCTCCCTAGCATATTGCTGGTCATGTGGTTCAGACCCTGCCTTGACCTTTCCTCCCAGGGCTTGCCAATACCATGATGTTTTGATTATCCTTGCTTTGTAGTATAATTGTAAGTCAGGTGGTGTGATACCTCCAGCAAGGTTTTGTTTTCCCCCCGCCTAAGGATTGCTTTGACTATTTGGGGTCTTTTGTGGTTTTATAGAAATGTGATGATATCTTTGTTCTAGTTAAAAGGAAATCATTGGGATTTTCATGGGGATTGTGTTAAGTCTGTATATTCCTTTGGGTAATGTGATTAGTTTGAGTTTTAAAAATTAAAACCATGTTTATTGAAGGTTTTCACATTTCAAGCCTGTTCACAAGCTGTTAAGTCATCTAATTTCTGACCTTAATTAGCCATTTTAAAATTCATTTTAGAGAGAGAAATATCAACGTGAGAGAGAAACATTACATCAATTGGCTCCCTCCCTCATGCTCCCTGACCAGAGATTAAATCTGAAACTTGGTTATATGCCCTGACTGGGAATCAAACCCCGCCACCTGTTGGTTTGCGGGATGACGGAATGACGCTCCAATCAACTAAGTCACACTGGCCAGTGTTACCCTAATATCTTTTAAAGGGGTTTTTTGTAATTTTTTTGTCTGTTTTTTTTTTTTTTGATTCTTTGAGAGACAGGAAGGGAAAAAGAGAGAGAAACATTGATGTGAGAGTGAAACATTCATTGGCTTCCTCCCACACAACCCCCACTGGGGATGGGAACTGAAACCCAGACATGTGCGCTGACCAGGAATCTCACGGGCAACCCTTTGGTGCATGGGAGGGCACCCAACAAACTGAGCCACACCAGCCAGGGCTAATACGCAGTTTTTGTCTTCAGTTCTTTAACTATTTAACTATTGGTTTTCTTTTCTTAATTATTATCATAATTAATTATGCATCTTCCTGAAATTTAAATATATTCACCCATTAAGGAAATATTTTGTCATCCTAAACAATTTTGGAATTTGTCTTCTTAGCTGATTGAAGGAGCATAACCATTAGTGATATAAAGCCTGGAACTGCAGCTATAAATTCAGAGAAACTTTTCTAGTCCCTGACTGTCTGGCTAAGGCCCTTTTTGTAGCAACTACGTCATAAACCCTAAAATTAAAAAAAAAACAGCAAACCAATAGCAACAACGGAAAACAAGGGATGAAGGTGATCATGTAATATGTCCTTAATCTTGAGTCAGAGCATGATATACTTTTCAAGCTAGACAAGTTTAACTCCTGCTGCATGACTTTTTAAAAAATATATTTTTATTGATTTCAGAGAGGAAGAGAGAGGGAGAGATAGAAACGTTAATGATAAGATAGAATCATTGATTGGCTGGCTGCCTTCTGCACACCCCCTACTGGGGATAGAGCCCACAACCTGTGCATGTGCCCTTGACTGGAATTGAACCTGGGATCCTTCAGACCATACGCCGACACTTAATCCACTAAGCCAAACCAGCTAGGGCCCTGCTTCATGACTTTTAAGTAATTTCCATACTCTTCTTATTTACTTACTAATGACCCGGTGCACGGATTCATGCACATCGAAAGGAAATTAATTAGAAGGTGGCTGGTGAGGTGGGATTGGGTGAGAAGGGTCCAACACACCCTAGAGCCAACCTCCCGAGGCCCTTCCCCGGCCAGCGGCACCTGGGGTGGCACTGTGGCTCCAAAGGCGTCTGTGGAGTGAGTGGGGTCCCTCCGACAGGTGGGGTTCCTCGGCCTGGCCTGTGGGGATCAGGCTGCAACTGGCTTTTCAACATCCCCTGAGGGATCCTGGAATGCAAGAGGGCACTCTGCAAAGTTGCTGTCGTACAGGATATGGAACACAAATGCAAATGTGCAGTAAACCAGATTCAGGCCCAATAGTGCCCCAGCAACAACATAACCCACAGCCGAAGGTGGAATCACTTGGCCCCTCGAGGAATCGGGCTCCCTCCTCTCTGGTTTTGGGGTGTGTCACCCGAGAACCACTGCTGCCAAGTCATTGCAGCTCGGCAGCTCCTGCGTTGAGCGTCTGCCCCCTGGTGGTCATACACGTCATAGCAACCAGTTGGATGGAGGGAGGGACACTTAGCATATTAGTCTTTACACACACACACACACACACACACACACACACACACACACACTAGAGGCCCGATGCATGAAAATTCGTGCAAGAGTAGGCCTTCCTTTCCCCGGCTGCCGGCACCAGCTTCCTCTGGCACCCGGGACCCGGGCTTCCCTCCTCCAGCCGCCCACAGGCACTGAGGACCGGGGCTGGCTTCCCTCTGGCCCTAGCTTCATCAGGAAAAACGTCCAAAATGACATCCAGTCTAATTAGCATATTACCCTTTTATTATTATAGATAGATTAGGTATTTAATTGAATCTAATTGCAGTGTATGCATTCATAGTTGTGTCTGCCTCCCTAGTAATGGGTTCTAAGATTGTTCTTATCACAGTGATATGGGTTGCTCATCGGAAATGGATCTATTTTTGCAGTGCAGTTTAAAATGGACTTGTTAATTATAACATTAATTATAACTAATGTTAATAATATCTCTTATTGTTAATGTTAATTATTAACAATAATTAATGTTAGTAATATCTCTTATTGAATTCAGTATATCTAAAATATTTTTACTTATACATACAATCACTATAAAAATGACTAAAGAGATATTTTGTATTATTTTTTAAAAACTTGGATTTCTATTATTTTTAATTAAGATATAATTATCATCTAACATTAATTTCAGGTGTACAACATACTGAGCCAATAATTATATGTATTGTGAAATGATCACCACAATAAGTCTAGTTAATATTCATCACCACATAGTTACAAGTTTTTCTTTTCTCATGCCAAGCACTGTCAAACATATAATACAGTATTATTCACTCTACTTAGCCTGCTGCACATTACATCCCCAGGACTTATTTCTTTTATAACTGGAAGTTTGTAACAAGACAGACTATAAACTTACTGTTGCTTTTCTTTCTGTAGAAAGGCAGAGGCTCTCCAGATGTCTTCCGGAAATGACCAAGTTTTTATCCCAATGTCACAAACAAACGCCGATGGCCTCCCCAGGACCACCCCCAATGACCAGAAGACATTTTCCGAAGGAGCCGTGTTAAGTTTCCATAACATCTGCTATCGAGTGAAAGTGCAGAGTGGATTTCTATGTCATCGAAAAACAGTTGAGAAAGAAATACTGACGAATATCAAGTATGTGCATGAACTTTTGTTTATACAGCTTTATCGACAGCAGTGAACTCCACAGGTTTAGCCCAATGCAAGCACAGGTGCTATGGACATTTGTATGTATGTCCCTATAGATACATAGACACAGGCTTTCATTTGTTTTCCTCAACTGGGAATGAAATGGTTGGATCGCATATTAGGTATATGTATGTTCAATTTTTAAAGGAATAACCAAACTGTTTTTAAAGTGGTCGTATCATGTGCATCAACTTTTGTTTGAGAAACTGAATAATTAATGTGCCATTTAGCTTTTCCTGGGTAAGCCTTGTGGTTTAGTGGGAAGAGGCCTGGCTGTGTGACTTACAACTCCCCGACTATGGGGATAGAATTGTAATCTCTGTCGTCAATATTCTAATCTGTGAAAGAAAAGATCTGTCACTGTAGTTTAAGAGCCAGACACTTCAGGTACTTATGCCCTTTATGTCCTTTATGTTCTAGAAGCAAGAGTCAGGAATTTGAAAGATAACATATTGTGAAAGTACTATGGTTTTCAAATAGACTTGTTTTAAATGAGTGGCCTGTTCATACAGTCATTTATCATCTATAACGATTTACCTAATGCTTTCCCGCATTATACAGATAGGCAGAAACTACTTAAAGACAAGAAAACTCTAGTTTAGCTTAAGTTATGCAGTGGAGGTCCAGCATGATAGAATTTAGGGTCCAAATCAGTGTAAAACTGTGATTTGCATTCTCTTCTTCCATGAATGAATTTATCATGTGGTGGCAGAGTGGGCAGGAGAGTGAGGAGGGAAAGGAGAAAGGAACCTCCTTGGGACCGCATGTCTCTATTCTTTCACAGGTGCCAGCCATGAGGATTGTTCGTGTTTTTCTGATTTCTAGAGAATTGAGCCCAATTCCTCCTCTCTGTGGAGTGGGGACTGCATCTCGGACACCATGGCCTATGTGTTTTGTTTAGTTAGTGTGTTTGTTTGATAGGGGAAATGATTATTCCTGGATAAAACAAGCACTTTTTCCAGCTCTCTGAGACTGGAGGAGTGGTATAAGAGCCCTTGGGCCAGGTATGGCCTCCAACCTGTATAGAATCAGATGCTTCTCATGCTTTCCTGATGCGTTCTATGGGATTGTGGTCTTTTCTGTTAGTGGCAGCCAAGTGCTTCCAGGAGGCTAGGACATGACAGGAAGGGGCGAAAAGTTTTGCATGTGGGTGGGGAAGAAAGAACAGGGACCTGGGATTGGTTGGGTGGTGGTGAGGTAGGGGCTGTGTGGAGTTGATAGAACTTTCTTCACGCAGCAGCACATACTGTCATGCCTGCTTCCTTGCTGCTTTGTTGTATTGGTTAAGAAACCCTGACCAGGAAAATAAGGAGAGGTAGGTAGTCACAAAGCTTTTATCCTTTGCTACATGCCTAGATAGAAGTGACTGACCTTGTTTTTTGGGTTTTTTTTAAAAATCCTCACCTGAGCCCAAGGACATGTTCATTGATTGGAGAGGGAGAGGGAGAGAGAGAGAGAGAGAGAGAGAGAGAGAGAGAGAGAGAGAAGAGAGAAAGAAAGAAAGAAAGAAAGAAAGAAAGAAAGAAAGAAAAATCTGTTGCCTCCTGGTATACATTTATCTTGCTTATGGTTTAAAGCTAGTAGATTAGTAGCTAAATACCCTAAAATTATCATATGTTTAAGACTTCATAATGTTTTTATGGTTCAATGGTATGCAATCTGCAATGCATGAGTTATCTTTATGTGCATTGTTGTGTTCATAAAAACTCAAGTCAAATCTACTTTTAGGTATGTACTGGTGGCCCGGCGCATGGATTCGTGCACATGGAAAGGAAATTAATTAATCTCTCTGGTGCAGGGACTAATGCAGGTGGTCCCGAGTGGTGGCCAGCAGAGCGAGACTGGGCAAGATGGGCCAGACACGCCCTGGAGCCAACCTCCCATGGTCCCTCCTCAACTGGCTGCACCTGGGCTGGCACTGCGGCTCAAAGGGCATCTGTGGAGTGAGCAGGGTCCCTCTGGCAGGTGGGGTCCCTCATTCTGGCCTGTGGGGATCAGGCCAAAACCGGCTCTCTGACATCCCCCAAGAGGTCCTGTAGTGCAAGAGGAATTGTGAGGAGTTGGGCTCTCTCCTCTCTGGTTCTGGGGTGCATCACCTGAGAACCACTGCTGCCAAGTGACCACAGCTCAGCAGCTCCTGCCTTGAGTGTCTGCCCCCTAGTGGTCAGTGCACGTTATAGGTACTGGCTAGTTGGATAGTCCCTTAGCCTTTTATATATACGTAGGTAATTTTTTATGTTTTGATTACTGTTTACATACAATATTATCTTAATTTCAGGGGTACAACCTAGTGATTGGACATTTATATACCTTAGGAAGTGATTGCCCTGATAAGTCTCGTAGGGCATCAGCATTGTCTTGCTTACTCATATTTCTGGTTTAGGCATCTGTGAGAAAGGTCATCTCTTTTATTCAATGTTGTGTTTCTAATTTTTCTCTTATCTGCTGGGGTTTCAACTAAACAGAGCTACTGAGATGGGAGAAAGGTTGTTCTCATTTATCTTATTTTTTTACTTTCTTTTGGTAGCACCACCACCATTCACAATAGTAATAATATTCTAAAAAAACTGATGAGAAGCTAGATATTTGTTTTTCCTTTGGACATTTTATAATTTCACTTTTAGAACTAAGTAGCCAGAACCTGATGTCCTCTGCAGAGGAAAGAAGATAAAATCTGACAATGAGAATTCCAAAAGATGAAATTTTACTACCTCATCAAAAATCATTCTGTTATGTTTAGTTTGTGTCCATACCTAGCATTTGGGCTTTTTCTCGCCAATGCTGAAGATCTATGGGGAAAAAAAAGTCCATTCCAATAGATGTTCATATCATATACTCTCCAAGGAAATTCATTATACTATTGGGAGATTTTAAAAATTAATAATTTATTGTGAAATAATTTCAAACTTAAGCATTGTGGGAACATAACCCTTTTACCCAGATTCCCCACCTGTTAACATTTCACCACAATTTGCTAGTCATTTTATATATTAGATAACTCATTGTCATTAACATTGTTCTCAAGCATTTGAGAGCTGTTAGTACCCTGCTCTATTATTCCTAACTCCCCCAGTTCTGTTTTTCAGAAATGAGGACCCTCTCCTATATAACCTCTCAGTCATTGTCTGAGTGGTTGCTTAGCCTCATAATAGCTGCAGTGGTGGGTCCTTAGGGGCTGTTGGCCACCATGCTCTTCACATAGTTGACTGACCATCACATCATGTCTCCTCAGTCTCATCCAACCTGGTATTTTCCTGTCTCTCTCCAGGTGATTTAATCTTTTTAAATTAATCCTCACCTGAAGGTATGTTTATATTGACTTTTAGACAGAGAGAAAGGGAGAGAGAGAGAAACATCGATCCATTGCCTCCTGTATGCGCCCCGACCAGAGATCAAACCTGCAACTTTGATATGTACCCTGACCAGGAATCGAACCAGAAACCTTTTGATGTGTGGGACTGCACTCCAACCACCTGAGCCACCGGGCCAAGGCTGATGTTAATCTTGATCACCTGGTCATGTTGGTATCTGCCAGCTTTCACCACATGTCACCATTTTCCCCTATGTCATTAATAAATATTTTTAGGGGAGTTACCTTGACATTATTCCAAAACCCTATTTTTCATGAAACCTGAACTCACCAGCTTCAGCCCTATTGATGTCTCTGGCCTGAATGAGCAATAACTATCCCTGTGAGAGTTACCACAGGGTGATTTTCTATTTTCATCTCGCTGTTCTGTTTGGATTAGTTTGCATTCCACTAAAAGGGTAACTCTTTGTTCTTCAGCTCTTCGTTCATTTATTTATTTATTTTAGTATAGACTCATGGATTCATGTTATATTCAGTACTATCCAATAATAATATGTTATCATCATTAATCTTGATACTGTTATTGTTTCTGATTTGATCAGTGGGAGACCTCTCAAGGTAGGTTCTGTGTTTTATTTTTTTAATTCATTCTTTTGACACATTCTTTTCTTTGAGTATTTTGTTGGCACAATAAGAAGTTCCAGACTCACTGAACTTACCCCACCTGGTTCCTTTTTATGAAGTTTTGCATTTACTAACTGACATTTGGGTGTTTGGAGTGTTCATTGGTATTGGGATGGCATAGCTCCTAGGCCTTCTCAGTGGACAGACCTAGGAAACATATGTATGTATACATAGATACATCTAAACCTTTTTATATCTGTCTGTGTATATAGATCAAAACCCATGACCTCCAATTCTGATCTAATATCCCAGAGTTATTTCCACATTTCCATGTTTGTAAAACATCTTCCCAAAAGTGAAAAATCTGACTCTCACTATCCTAATATCCTAAATGATTTGCTCAGTTGATTTTTTTAGAGATAGAGAAAAAAACAACAACACATCCATCTATGAGAGAGATATCAATCGGTTGCCTCCCATATATGTCCTGACTGGGAATCGAACTGGCAACCTTTTGGTGCCCAGGACAACGCTCCAGCCAACTGAACCATACTGGCCAGGGTTCAGTTAATTTCCTGGTTCCTTAATATAAGCAATCTCCCCACCCTCCAGCTGTCCTCTCTCTTCCTCCCACCTCCCTTTGCAGCCTCTGATCTTGGGTGCTGGCCATTGCTGCTCCTTCACCCAGCACTTCCATCACTTTCGCACTAAGAGGGGAGGTAATGTCTAATAGAAATGACCGATACATTATGTGAACATGATAGAATAGGGCATGTATCTAAGTTTTCTTTCCAGTCAGTATGCCTGTTTTGCATAAGTTTTTTTTTATAGTTCTTATTGTGTTTTTTGAAACATTTGGTTTTTCCTGTAAGTAATTAATTGTAAAAATTCATCATTTACTCAATTGATTTTTTTATCTTTGTTGTTGAAAGTATTGCATATGTTCCCTTCCAGCTTCACCACCCCATTGTCTGTGTTTATGGCTTGTGCATATATGCATGCAAGGTCTTTGGTTGATCACTTCCCACCTACCCCCCCTCTCCTGCCTTCTCTCTGAGATTCCCTATTCTGTTCTATGCTTCCGTGTCTCTGGATCTATTTTGTTCATCAGTTTATTTTTCATTTATTCAACTAATTCTTAACATCTGTTAGGAGTCTGATATTGTGCAAGATTCTAGTGACAGAGGTATGTTCTCTGTTCTCTGCAACCTCTACTCCAATGGGGATTCGGGCAACTAAAGTACTTCACTGTGTTGCTCTGCTGTGACACAGGGGTTAAGAGACATGGAAGCCACCACCCTAAATTGGAGGGCCAGGGCCGTGGGGAGAGAGAAAGTAAAGATTGTGTATGAGTGAGTGAGTGAGTGAGTGAGTGAGTGCATGTGTGTAGGGCAGGGTAGGGAGGGACAGTGCTCCAAGCTCTGGGAATGGCATTGACTTCTCACCTATTAAATGAGATTTATCATTATTCACTGAGATGTAATAGATATGACAGGAATCCTGCAGCTAGGTTTCATTTCTTGTATTCAGTATTCTCTGCATACTATGGGATGATGGTGAAAAAGGATGACACCGTTGTTGTTGCAAAGTTTTACAATATAGTGAGGGAGACTTTCAGGCACATGAATGTTATATAAATCAATAAAGAAGGGTGGGGAATAGGCTTTGAAGGCGGGTGGGGTGGGGTGGGGCAACAAGGGAATTGCATACTAAAGACTAGAACAGGTCAGCAAACATTTTATGATAGTGAATATTTTCGTTGTGATGGGTCTCGCCTGTGTGTTGTAACTACTCATCTCTGTCACTGCAGCAGGAAAGCAGCCATTGACGTAAATGGGCGAGTGCGGCTCTGTTCCACTAACACTTTGTTTTTGAAAACAAAAAAACATGACCACCTGTAGTTTGCTGATCCCTGGACTAGAATGTAGAATCCAAGAAGGTTAGAACTTTTTTTTTTATGTTTATTGATGTTTTAGAGAGAGAGAAAGGGAGAGGGAGAGAGAGAAATATTGACATGAGAGTAAAACATCGATCAGCTGCCTCCCCAATGTCCTCTACCATGGATGGAGCCTGCATCCCAGCATGTGCCCTGACTGGAAATGGAACAAGTAACCTTTTGGTGCACGGGATGTGCCCAACCAACTGAGCCACACCAGCCAGGGCTGGCTAGAACTTTTATGCTGAGTGTCTTGTACACACATGGACACTGAATAATTGTGTTGAGTGAATGGAGGGAGAATTAGCTATTGTTCCAAACTGGGACTCTTGCAGTTAGGATTGTCCATTGTTTTCTGTGATGCTAGGGTTTAGTGCCAAAGGAAGCCAACTCAGGTACCTGTAAAATTCTTTGTCTGAGAACGTTCACATTCATTTTTGGGTTAATCATTTAGGATTGCCTGGTTTTTATTTGAGTAGAGATTTTTAAAGCCTAGAAAGGTTTTCTGGCAAGGAAGTCTTAATGCATAACAAGCTTATCTCTGGTCACGTTAGAAACAGTTTGTAGGTAGCTGTCAATGCAGAAGGTACATGAAGAGCTAAAGATAAATGCATCTTAAAAGTTCACCCAACCATTAGCATGTCTTATTACATCAGGGGGGAAAGGCCACTAAGAGAATAAGATATTTTTCTGTTTTAGAGCTTATGTCTGCTTTACCTAACTCATTGCATTTGTCCAGTGTTTCAGTGATAGGCTCCTCAGTTAATGAGCAAAGTAGAAGGTAAATTGCACCCTAGCACCCACCAGGCATTTTACACTCGTGACAGTTCGGGCACAACAGGCAGGCAGTGCTGAGGTCCTCCTGGATTGGTGCACTGAGCACAGCTGCACTGTGACGTCTATCACTCACGACAGCTGTACATCATAGTGTTTGCCCCGTGAAAGTCACTGTCTGGGCATGAAATAGCCTTCTGCTTTGCACCTTCCACTGGAATAGATACTGGATTCTCTGGGGAGTAAATTATGATTTACCTACCAATGCCACAGACATTGGGCATAGATTTTTTAAATATATTTTATTGATTTTTTTTGCAGAGAGGAAGGGAGAGGGATAGAGAGTTAGAAACATCGATGAGAGAGAAACATCGATCAGCTGCCTCCTGCACACCCCCTACTGGGGATGTTGCCCGCAACCAAGGTACATGCTCTTGATCAGAATGGAACCTGGGACCTTTCAGTCCGCAGGCTGATGCTCTATCCACTGAGCCAAACCAGTTAGGGCTAATACATTTTTATTGATTTCAGAGAGGAAGGGAGAGGGAGAGATAGAAATATCAATAATGAGAGAGAACCATTGATTGACTGCTTCCTGCACACCCCCTACTAAATTTTGTGAGCATTAAAACCTGGTAAGGTTTTCTTTTTAACATCTGATGTGCTTTTTCTAGCCATTAAATTTCTACTTCAGTTATATTGTTTCTTTATTTGACTAGATTTGAGCAGTGAGAGCATTAATACTGGTGGTTCTAGAAATCCATGTAGAAGTTGAATAGATAGCAAATAATTATCACCTAACACTACTCAAGACCCGTGATGTACTTTACATTGTGTTAAGAGAAGTAAGGGTAACAGATGTTTTACCAGAATCTTTTACTTCAAGGAAATTTGAACATTTGCGTGTCCTTTTCCAAAATGTGTAAATAGTTTAGAGAATAAGTAAAGGAATTTAGAGGGACCTGAGCCATTTTTCCTACAGATGCTGACTAGTGATGCCATCCTTTGTATACTAGACTTCTATTAATTGATAGTTTGGTTTCCTTTTCCTTTATAAGTTTGTTTGTGCTTGTTTCCTGTTTAATTTCATCACCTTTCATTGAGTATATTTACTGCGGACTATAAATTTTTAGAACTAGTTTTAAAGTGAACCAGTAAATCAGTCTGTTTCTGCATTTGCAGTGGGATCATGAGACCTGGCCTCAACGCCATTCTGGGACCCACAGGTGGAGGCAAATCTTCGTGAGTATAACAGAGTATCAGGAAGCGTTCCCTTTGCATTTGTAATGTGCTTTTACAGATCACTTTTACGAGGGCAGGCATTAGTTGAATATATGCTGCATGTCTAGTCTGGGTCCAGGCACTGTGGCTCACATGCCGTTGTGCCAGTTGTGGTTCTATCCTGAGGAGCAGGAAGTCTTAGAAGGGCAGCTTTCCTAACAGGATGTGACAGCTGATGGCATACAGCTGCCATCTATGATGTGAGCTAATGGGGAGGAAAAGGAAGGGGATGACTTAAAAGTGAAGAGATGGAGCCAAGGGCCTAAGTGAAGACTTACATCTCAGCTAAAGGAGCACATTGCCTGTGTTGGGACCCAGAGGTCAGGCAGCTTGGAGGGCTGTTGGGGAGGTCTGTGCTGGATCAGCCAACAGTGCGTTGTTTTCATGGTTTGGGGCTTTATTGTAGCATAGAGTAGACAAATGGAAGTTGAGAATTTAAAAATTATATAATTGTAGTTGAACCCTCGACCTTCATCAGTTCATTTTCTAACTTGAGTGGAATTTGCATTCAGAGTAGCTGAGAGATATAGACTGAATTGGAGAGAAAAACTCACCATATATGTCCTTTTATAGGTTGTTAGATATCTTAGCTGCAAGGAAAGATCCACAGGGATTATCTGGAGATGTTTTGATAAATGGAGCACCTCAAACTGCCAATTTCAAATGCAACTCAGGTTATGTGGTACAAGTAAGTATTTGTGGATTTCCCTTTTTGATGTCTTCTGTCTGGACAAGTGCCTTGGCCAGGTCTCCTGGTCCCACTGCTCAGTGTGCTTCCCCCTGGCTACACAATATGAGCATAGAACCAACTTTATTTATTCCAGCTATTTGTAATCTCCCGTAATCTATAATATAATGTTAAATGAAAAGGCAAGGAGAATCTAGAATATGACCCCTGTAAGTTCAATCATATCAATTCTAGTTGTCATATTCCCAAAAGACTCTACCATTTTACTTTTTTCCCTACCTTCCCCTCTTTCCCTGTCCTTACTTAGAAATATATTTTGTCAAAGCCTTCTATAAAGCAGTCTGGAAATATCTGCTAGTAGTGATCATAATTATCTCTGTTCTATTCGGGTATACAGAAAGGGAATGAGAATTATTCCATCAGGGTTGCAGCTATCTGAATATGGAGTTATTGGTATAATTTGTGTAATTACAAGTTTGTCATTGGCTAGAACTTTCCCTCAGGCATGTTATTCTTGTGGATTAAGTTGTATATACTGAAGACTGGTGGTTGTAGAAAAGACCTGATATGCCTTGTTTTGCCTTCAGGATGATGTTGTGATGGGAACTCTGACAGTGAGAGAAAATTTACAGTTCTCAGCAGCTCTTCGCCTTCCATCAACTATGAAGAATCATGAAAAAAATGAACGGATAAACATGATCATTCAAGAGTTAGGTCTGGCTAAAGTGGCAGATTCCAAGGTAATGAGGACACAACTGATGGGGTCATTGCCAGCAAGTAGGACCTCCTCTGTGTGGGTAGTGTTACTCTTATTCAGAAGTTTCTATAGTGTGTGTGGTTAAAAGTGGCTGCTTTCTGTAATGATGAGAAAAGTGACTAGTTACATAATATGAAGGTGGATATTAACCAGGAAAAGGAAATTTGAAAATGATTGAATCCTGGAGGGAAGTATGGCCCTGTGGGCTGGTAGGTAAAAGTGTTCTTGCAAAGACTACATATCCCTTCCCTGTGATGACAGTGCTTGCTCCTCCCCCTCACTAACTGTGTAAGTCCTGTCTCATTCAGTGTCTGTTCACTAACTTTCATTGTTTTGTTTTCTCTTCCCCCACTCTTTGTTTGTTTTTTTGTTTTGTTTTTGTTTTGTTTTTAGCTATTCTTCCTCTCTTCCTCCAGGAACTTTGTTCTGTTGCTTTGAAGGTATATTTCTAGAATTCATAAATGACTAAAATCCCAGGGTTCTTGCTCTATATGTTTCACTTTGCTATAATTTGGCTCCCAAAATTATTTTCAGTCAAATTAGTGTTTATTTCTAATTTGTGTAGCAGCCAACTTATTTTCCTAAAGCCTTTCTTAGGACACATTATCTCCCATTCCTCCCCCCTCTCCTCCTCTCTCCCTTCCTTCTGCCAGGGTTACTTACACACTGTCATGTGCTGGGCTCCCTTGGGTTTTATAGGTAACAGCTGTGGGCAAGAGAGACAGAAGTAGCTCCCCGTGTGGGTTGTGCAGAATCAGGAAGGAGGAATGAGATGAGTGAGGGAATGATTTACACACAGTTGAGTAAACATGGAAGACTGGTTGGAAGACATCAATGCTTTGGGTGAAGATGAGCTTTTCAGGCTGTCATGGCTCTAGTTCAGTCCCCCTGCGCTATCCCTTACTGAGGGGTCATGCATGAAGGTGGGGTATTCTGCTGGCTGCTGCTTCATCTGATGCTTTCAGTCTTCTGAAAGTGTATTTTGGAAGAATAAGTCTGAGCTGATACCATGTACCACTTATTTTTGTTTTATGAGTGATTGGGCTCACTTTTTTGGGGCTCTTTCTTTCCACTAAGGTGCTTTCCTGCCTTCACCGTGAGGCCATCATCACCTGAGTCCCTTGCCTGGATTTCTAGGCAAAATAAGTTGAAGGCAGTTGTTCTCTCCCTTAGAATAAATTTATCAAATTGACTGAAATAATACATAAAAATATTTCAATTTTTATGAAATTTCAAACACAACAGAAATGTAGAGAGAATAGTCTGATTGCTATAGTTATGACATGATTGCAGTGTAATTAATATACTGGACTTCCCAGTTGTTAACATCTTTTTTCAGGAATGGGTTTAGTTTTTTATTTCTGAAATATTTTAAAGACAGTTATGTCACATTTCACCCCTGAGTTCTTATTATGCTTTATTTATTTACTTATTTATTTTTAATCCTCACCCAAGGACATACTTAGAGAGAGAGAAGGAGAGAGGGAGGGAGGAAAGGAGAGAGAGAGAAAGAGAGAGAGAGAGAGAGAGAGAGAGAGAGAGAGAGAGAAAGCAACACCAATGTGAGAGAAAAAATGGATTGGTTGCCTTCAGTACGTGCCCTGACTGGATTCAAACTTGCAATGCTTTGGTGCACAGGACTGTGCTCCAACCAGCTGAGCCACTCTGGCCAGGCTATGCATCTTTTTAAAAAGGACATTTGCCTATGTTACTGCAATACCGTTATCAACTAACATAATTAAAATCTTATTATCAACTATGTAGATCCCATATTTTTCCAGTTATTTTTAAATGTATTTTATAGCTCAATTTTTAATAGGATATAATCAAGGGCATGAGTAGCATGTGATTATTATTTCTTTGGAGACTTTTACTATAAGAGTTGTTTCCCACCTCCTGCCTCACCCAACCCTTCCTGCTCCTCCACCACACACAGTGACATTGACTGGTTGAAAAGATTGCGCCAGTCACCTATAGAATATTCTGTCTCTGAATTTGTCTGAAAGAATGAGTCAGGTATTATGTGGTGTGTTAGAGTATAGATAGGGTCAATTTGGGAGGCCTTATGGTGATTTTAGAGGTGCTAATGTGGATGATAGAAAGTGACCATCCACATTAGCTGCCAAGGCCTAGTTTTTTAGTCCACTGGAGGACTTTTTTTGGTGGGGGAGAAAGGGAGGAGTGTAAGGAAACTAATATATTATAGATGCTGTCACCTATTCATCTCCTATCTTTATCATCCTTTGTGGATTGTGCTTTTACTATGTCAGGGCCATGATTTAAATTCTAACTTCTGATCTTAAAACTAAATATTGGACTTGAAAAGGAACATATAGAACTGTTGAAAGCATGGGTTTCATATCTGGCTTAGCCAGGAACCTGCTTTGACCTGAGCCTCAGTTTACTTGTCTAATTAAAGAGAAACCTATCTCTTCTCCAAGATACTCATTTACTCGCAGTTCAGAATATATGAGGACACCAGACAAAGTGCCTTTTATAGGGTTGGCACTTGTTAGCAGCTCAACAAACAATAGTGCCTGTGGTTGTTTTTGTTAATAATGATAACATTTGTGTGTTAGGTTGGAACTCAGTTTACTCGTGGTGTGTCTGGAGGAGAAAGAAAAAGGACTAGTATTGGAATGGAGCTTATTACTGATCCATCCATCTTGTTCCTGGATGAGCCCACAACTGGCCTAGACTCAAGCACAGCTAATGCTGTCCTTTTGCTCCTGAAGAGGTAAGCGCTATGGGAACATTGTTCTCACATTCATCCAACATCTGATGCCCTGCTATGTACCAGGTATGAATCTTGGTGCAGGGGATTCAGCAATGAGCACAACACACAAACATTTCTCCCTTCTTTGTTGGAGGGGAACAATCAATTAGCAAATATAAGTGTTTCAAGAAAAATGAAGCAGGGTAAGAATATAGATAGGGAAGGCTGATATGGCAGAGGAGGGAGGTGCCATATTACATAGGAGGATGGTCAGGGAAGACCTCACTTATGTACCATGTGAGCTGTGAGTGAGATCTGGAGATCTGAGGAAGAGAGTTCTCATTGGAGGGAACAGCCAGTGGCCCTGAGGCGAGCAGTGGCCTTGACTAGGATGTTTGAATAGGATGGTAGGGGTGAGGTGGTAAGAAGTGTGTGGATTCTGGATTTATTTTCAAGATAGAACCAACAGGATTGGCTCATGAAGTGGACATGGGGTGTGATTATTGAGAATGACATAAGATTGATTTACTGACCTGATTCTTTTTGAAACAGAACAAACTTGTGCACACTGCTAGCATATAGTAGGTACTTAGAAAATGCTTCAATTGAAATGATCCTATATAATAAAAGGGTAATATGCAAATTGACCCTAATGGTGGAATGACCAGAACGACCACTCAACCAGTTACTATGAGGTGCACTGACAACCTCTTGGTCCCTTCCCCTGGCTGGCAGGCTCCCATCGCCCAATGGCGAATGGGGAATCAGGGGTGGGTGGTGGCAGGGGGTGGGTGGCGCCAGGCTAAGGCTCCCACCTTGCTGGTTGCCCCACACACAGAGGGCGACCCATGGTGGGGGCAGGACCAGTAAGCAGGCAGGAATGGCCAACCTCTCGGTCCCTCCTCCCGCCAGTATGCTCCGATTTCCCGATGGCAAACAGGGAACTGGGGGTGTTTGGGGGGTGGGGGGGTGGGGAGGCAGCTTCTGGAAGCCGGGGAAGATGGCCCTGATCTCAGGCCAGACCTAGGGACTATACCCACATATGAATTTTGTGTGCCGGGCCTCTAGTTCCATTAATAAAATACTTTTACTTATGATAGTTTTTGAATAGTACTTTTGGCCTTTGTTTCTTTGACACATAAGTAATAAATCCTGTGTAAAGGTTGTTTAGCAATGTTTTGGCCATGGGCCAACAAATCCCAGCCCTGCCCCTTATCAACTGTGACACCTTGGGCCAGTTGCTTAACCCTCTAGACTTTATCTGTAAAATGAAGTTTATAAGACTCTTGGTACTATCAGTACTGCCTTATTGTCTCATAACAATATTGTGAAAGTTCAGATGAGGTTATCTATAAATATATAAAAAGGTATAGTAAGTATTCAGTAATGTTAATTTTACTATTAGGACAGAAGAATGAACACCAATTTCTATAGAAACAAGGCCATACAACCATTGTTTTAATATTTAGTCCATAGTAAGCTGTCATACTTGAACATACTTACAAGTTACCTGGGTGCTTGTTACAAATATGGATTCCATAGACCCAATAGGTCTGGGAAGACTGTCCAGGAATCTATAGTTTTAATGCTCTAGTGGATTCTAGACCATTAATGGGACACACTTTAAGAAACTTTAGTCTTGAGTGAAGGTGGGGCTTCGGTTGTGGACTCTGAGTGGACCCTGCCTGGGTGGCCGCAGTAGTTCTAGGGGGAGACCCGGAGCCCTGAGCATATCTTCCCTAAACAGACTGAGGAACTAGGGCCGCACCAGGGCCCTACAGAAAGCACTGGAGTTTGGAGCAGTGAGGAGCCTGAGGAAAAGCTGGAAGAAACCAGGACTGGCCCAGCTGGCTACTCCTACCAGCCCCTAAACCAAGATCCTGAACCAGAGGAGGTAGAGCTGGCACCAGCAGGGATAGAGAAGATGTAGTTGCTGATATCTGGGATCAGATACAGGCCTGGGGCTTTATTTGCCAGACCCATCATTAGAAAGTAAGGGAGATGAAGGAGCTACAGCACTGATCGACCGCAGCTCTAGTCCCATGAACCCAGAACATGTAGAGCTTGTGAAACGGAGGATGGCTGGATTAACCCTGCCTGCACCAGGAGCAACTGCTTGGGATGGGGAGATACAGACGCCCAGGAGAAGACATGGAACAGAAGACCCTCCAAGCCCGGCAGCATCCCCTTCCTGGAAGTGACCACCTGGGACGCTGCCTAGACCCTGCAGTCCAGACTGGAACCAGCACAGGACTGAACACATCCCTGGTTCCATCCTCCCCATCTGCCTTTCCACATCAAGGCCAATCAGACTTGTCAGAGACCCACTTTACGCCGTTCTGTACATATGGGGACATCGGTGCAAGCCCAACCCACTGTAGCATGTATCGCTCTGGAGAATAAAGCATCCTATGTACATAGCCAAAAAAAAAAAAAAAAAAAAAAAAGAAAAGAAAAAAAGGAAACTTCAGTCTTTCATAACAGGGTTGAATATAGATCCCTTAACTATCAGAGAGATAATATGAGGTATGATGTTAGTAAGAGAAAATCAAGTTGAACCAGGAAGAAATTAGCTAAAGGTAGGAATAAACTTTTTTTTGATTCAGATGTTGAATGACTCATTATTTTCTCACGTTTACCTTAGGATGTCTAAACATGGACGAACCATCATCTTCTCCATTCATCAGCCTCGTTACTCCATCTTCAAGTTGTTTGATAGCCTCACCTTATTGGCCTCAGGAAAACTGATGTTCCATGGGCCTGCTCAGGAGGCCTTGGGATACTTTGCATCAGCTGGTATGGTCACCTTTTCATGCAGTGAGATCCTTCCTTAATAGAATCCTGGAAGAGAGCAGAGAGGTGGTCAGAGTGCTGCTTGATCTTTGAGTAGAGATAACATGGATTCCACCACTCCAGACCATCTTTGGTCAGTTTGGTGCTAGAATTTGTCTTCATTTTGCACTGCTGGCTTATCATTTAGGTCTCTTTTTTGTCCTGTCTGAATATGCATGCATACTTTGTGTATGTGTAGGACTACTTCTACTGAGCCTATACTGTTCTGCTTACCAGCTCTAGTGCCCCTTTCCTAACAGTTCAATATGTTAGCTTCATAATCAGTTATTAGTCTAACTGAACATTTTTGGAAAGGCCTAATACCGCCCTTTCCCCCAAAATCATTTGTCTTCTTAACCATATATATAATAGATCAAGCTGTATCATTTTCCCCCCTGCATGGGATGTTGGTCTGCCTTTATGAGGATTTATGGAGATGCTGCTTAATTTTGTAGTAACATTTGATTGAAGATTTAGTCCTTGAGTGGATATGAGTGACTTACCAGTCAATAGAATGACTACTTCTGAGTCTTACTTTAATGGATCAATATTTATGACAGTTCTGGGTTGCCTGGTTCTATTTCAGATGACAAGGTATAATTATTATTATTATTTTAATTAATTTATTTATTTTTTTAATATATTTTATTGATTTTTTTACAGAGAGGAAGGGAGAGAGATAGAGAGTCAGAAACATCGATGAGAGAGAAACATCGACCAGCCGCCTCCTGCACATCCCCCACCGGGGATGTGCCTGCAACCCAGGTACATGCCCTTGACCGGAATCCAACCTGGGACCTTTCAGTCCGCAGGCCGACGCTCTATCCACTGAGCCAAACCGGTTTCGGCTATTATTTTATTTTTTAAAATATATTTTTATTGACTTCAGAGAGGAAGGGTGAGGGGGAGAATATAAAAACATCAATGATGAGAAAGAATCATTGATCGGCTGCCCCACAACTGGGGGTTGAGCCTGCAACCCAGGCCTATGCCCTGACCAGGAATCAAACCATGACCTCCTGGTTCATATGTCGATGCTCAACCACTGAGCAATGCTGATCAGGCTATAATTACTTTTTTACGACTCATGCAGTCTGCTTCATTTTAGAGATATTTGATATTATTGTAGATGATGCTCTATGTCCCTAACTATAGTTTTAAATATTCCCTAGCTATCTTTTAAAAATTGTTCTTGTATAATCTCTGTTACTTAAAATCAAGGATACTTGCGTTTGGGGATTGTAGGGGAGATGAATCTGAGAGAAGACTATAGGCCAAGTGGAGCTCAGAAGAACAGGCACAAGGAGTGAAGGTAAAGCGTTCAGGTGTGCCATGCTGGGCATGTCCTCTTGAGAGTGCTGCTCTGGTGATTTGTTCTCTTTGCTGGAACTATAGCAGCATAAGGGGTAATAATTTGGACCTGAATTCAGTAGGTGGAGAAGCAGTCATTGCTAAAGTGGGTACTGGCATTGAGGTAGTCACTAGCTGATCCCAGAGAGCAGAACATACTCTTGGCTTCTCCCAAACACGATCCTGCCGTGCCTTAGTTGCCGTTGCATGTTGCCTTGTTTTAAGGAGCATTAGTCCAAGTTGCAGCTTTTTTTTTTTTAACATATATATTGTTTTTCTTATTTGCCTGGGTTGCCTTCTTCTGTAGGTCACCACTGTGAGCCCTATAATAACCCTGCAGACTTCTTCCTGGATGTCATTAATGGAGACTCCTCTGCTGTGGTATTAAACAGAGAGGTCGAAGATGGTGAAGGTATGTGAATCTGTCAAGAGTCACAGATTATTGCCTAATTGAACTGCCTGAAGTTCAGCAGTATGGCAGCTCATTGAAATGTAGTTTTGTGAATTTATATAGCATATAAATTTAATGATGCCCTCTGATACCAGTTGTCTTAATCCATTTGAACTGTTGTAATAAGAATACCACAGGCCAGGTGGCTTAAACAATAGTCATTTATTTCTCACAGCTCAGGTGCTAGGAGATTGTTGTCTGTTGGGGCCCCAGGGCCTGGTTAATAGCTGGACTACCGTTTCCTTGCCTGGTGAAAGTGGAGAGGGGACTCTTTTAAAAGGGCACTAATCTCATTAAGGAGGGCTCCACCCTCATGATGTAACCACTCCTCAAAGTCCCCACCTTCAAATAACATCACATTTGGGATAGAGTTTAGCATATAAATTTTGGGGGAACACATGTATTCAGTCTTTAGCATCAGTCAACACAGATTTTGTTGCCCATGAGTGCTGTGATATGATAGTGTCAGTTCTAAGGGGAGTTTTCATAAAAAATAAGCTCATTTTTAATACATTGTTTTGAAAGAAGAAACTTAGCTACTTATGCATTTGTACATAGTAGAAAGCAGGGACCAGGTTTTATATTAAGAAATACAGCTCTCTGTGGTAAGATTTTTATTTTAAAAGAATCAGAGTACAAATATTATAGTTATCAGTGGGTTTGCTCTATAAGTTTATGAAAGTAGTCTGGCAATTAACTGTTTTTCTAATGTGTAAAGCAGTGACAGGTCCAATAATTTTTATATTTAAACTTATAATTAAGGTGTTAGGGAAAAATCCAAGAAATGGATTCCAGAAAAATGGGCTAAATCAGTTATTTTGTTAATGTTTCTCCCTGTCCATTTTTATTCCAAGTCAAGGAGACCGAAGAGCCTTCCAAGAGAGATAAGCCACTCATAGAAAAACTAGCTGAGTTTTATGTCAACTCTGCCTTCTTCAGAGAAACGAAAGTTGAGTTAGATCAACTCTCAGGGGGTCAGAAACAGAAGAAGAAGAGCGTAGCCTTCAAGGAGATCACCTATGCCACCTCCTTCTGTCATCAACTCAGATGGATTTCCAAGCGCTCCTTCAAAAACTTACTGGGTAATCCCCAGGCCTCCATAGCTCAGGTAACCTAGACAGATTCTTCTAATTATGCTGTGAAATACTCATGTGGGGAATTAGATTCTGATATAGTCTATTGCAGATTATACTTTTCTTCTGTTCAATACTTCCACCTCACTCCACTTGGGATATGGAAATAGTCAATAGAATAAACAAAGCACAGTTAAGTTTTTAACTGTGGATAACTTTTTTTTTAGTGTTTGTTTTTTGACTACCTAATTCAGATATTTTGTTGATTTAGACAAGCTATAAGAGGTCATCTTTGTAACCCCCGCTTCCCTCTGACCCCCCCCCCCCTTCGCAAAATGGTGAAGTAAAGGAATTGTTTGGCCACATTTGTGGTTTCCTGGTAGCTGCACACATTCATTTTCTGATTTATCCAACAAGTTTTTATCGATCATGTGCAGCATTTGGGAGCTTGTACACAGTAGTGAGCAAAATGGGTAAAAATAAAATCCCTGCGCTCCTGGAGCATACTTTCTTTTGAGGAGAGACAGCTGTTAAACTCATACAGAAATAAAATATATAGCGTGGCAGAGGGAAGAGTGGGCCATGGAGGAAGTCTAAGCAGGTAAGTGGAGAAAGGAAGAGAAGGAAAGGAGAAGGGGAAGGAGAGAGAGGGGAGAGGGGTTGGTTTGCATTTTAAATCAGGTGATCAGGGAAGCCTTCACCTGGATGTCAGTGAGTGCACCTGAGTGTGGGAGGGGCCGCCGCTGTCTGAGAGGAGAGCCTGTGTGCAAACGCTGCTCATTATTTTTTTATTTATGTATATATTTCAATCCTCACCTGAGGTTGAGAGAGAGAAAGAGAGAGAGAGAGAGAGAGAGAGAAACATTGATAGGTTGCCTCCAGATGTGTCAACCAGGAATGGAAACAGCCACCTCAGTATGTGCCCTAACTGGGAATCGAACCACCAACCCTTCACTTCACAGGACAATGCTTCAACCAACTGAGCCACACTGGCCAAAGCCAAATGCTGTTCCTTATCACTCATCTGCATTTAGGGATTCTATTCTAGGCGAGCACTAGACACCTAAATTGTTTTGCAATGAATACAAAGGTAGTAAGCAAACTTGACTTCCACTAAGTAAGGCTATTCATTGTCAGATTAAATTTCTCTTTATTAAGATGAAATAATGTTCTTTTCGTCTTTGGGCTGGTGCTGTTGATAGTTGTTGATTATTACTCCTTTATGGTTTTTGTTATCCTTAAACCCACTGTCATATAAAACCCTAGTATTTCTAGTTTTTCTCTAAGAAAATGATTTTAGAGAACTATTTCTGTTAATTTTATTACCCATTATGGAATTTCTGTTGACTGCCTACAGATGACACAAAGCTGGCTGTTATGAGCCATTATTGACTATTTACCACATGCATCATAATTTTCCTACTTCAGTACTGTTGCCCTTTAAGTATTAATACCGAGAGCCTCGATCCCTCTTTGAGATGTACTGCTAATTGCTCCAGGCATGTTTGTTATTTCGCACTTCTGTCAGAACATGAGCACTTCTGTGTACTATCAACCAAGTGTAAATGTCTATTCTTTTAGAGTGGATTTGCTGTCATTTGGAAACAAGTCTGGTGAATCAGGTCAACCTGATTACTCAATGGTCAACAGTGAGACACTGTAATGGAGTTCATTCTTTAGTGTGATTTACGCATCATATTTTTTTTTACTTGGAAAACAACTTCAATTTCTCTTGCCTCTAAAAGTGTTTTTAAGGTGTCTTGTCCAAGTCATATATATGGCAGCTCTGGGCAGGGCGTGACTGGAGTGTGGAGCTATTTCTGCTGCACCACGATTCCGCATCTTCTGGTGCTGGGCTCCCTTCAGCGGCAAACCCCAGGCCTAGTACCTCCAGGTCACATGCTCAGCCTATTTCCCTCCTCAGTGAACTCAGTTCCACAAAAGACATTCTAACCATGTTCAGAGCCCTGGCAATCTCATAGAATAAGCATAGAACCTTGCATCTCTGAGCATCTGACTGCGGGGTGGGGTGGGGGTGGGGGGGCGTACAGCTCTTGTTCAGATTTGTGAATACTGGAATATTAGCTTAGGGCAGGAGTAGGCAAACTTTTTTATAAAGACGAAATAGTGAATGTTTTAGGCTTTGCAGGCTCTGTGGTCTTTGTGTCATGAAGTCAACTGCCATTTTAGGCAGAAAGCAGCCGTAATAATTCATAAACAAGCGAGAATGGCTGTGCTCCAATTAAACTATTTGTAGATATTGAGATTTGAATTTTCTATAAATTTTATGTGTCAAAAATATTTTTTTCTCTTTCTTTAACAATTAAAAAAATGGTAAAGCTCTAGCTGGTTTACCATTTTCTCAGCGGATAGAGCATCTGCCTGTGGACTAAAGGGTCCTGGGTTCAATTCCAGTCAAGGGCACATGCCTGGGTTGCAGGCTCAATCCCCAGTGGGGGCCATGCAGGAGGAACCCAATCAATGATTCTCTCTCATTGATGTTTCTATCTCTCTCTCCCTCTCCCTTCCTCTCTGAAATCAATCTATAATAATAAAAGCATAATATGCTAACATTCCCAACAAAGCTGGGGCTGCGAGGGCCGAGGCAGCCACCGTGGCTGCCAGGCTGAGCCCCTTGCACAAATTTCATGCATAGGGCCTCTAGTAAAAATATATTTTTTTAAAAATGGCAAAAGCTGCTGTCATCTCATGGACTGAACAGAAATTAGCTCTCTGACCCTTAGTTTTGGGTTTTAAACTTGCATGTATGTCATTTGCTTCTCTAAGTGTTTGAATGTGTAGCTATAAAGATGTTTTATGGCCTCCTGCTGATAAGTCTTATAGCAGTTTTGCAGCTGTACTTAGGTTTGAACTAATCATTTAAACTATTCAGACTTTGCCTCTGATAATACATTTAACCAGAGGTTGTATTTGGAAGATCTTGGACTGAATAAATTGTCTGTATAAGAAGATTTAAAAATGGACACATATGTAATACCCTTTGTATTACTTTAAGCAATAAAAAAAAAAGAAAAAAAAAGAAGATTTAATATTCATTTAATGTGCCAAGTTTGTTCTGATCAAACTGATTTGAAAAACATTACCATATCTCTTGGAGATTCATTATTTCTATAAGCATACTAAATATTTGACTTTGGATTAGTTTTGGCCATAAACATCCCTCAGAGCTTACCTTGAGAAATGTTGGTAAATACATTTGAACAAAGATGGACTCACACATGTGGGGGATTTATTTTTCTATACAAAATAGAGGCCAGATACACAGATACGCAGACAGGGTCTTTGCGTGTTTCATAGTGCAACATGTTTACTCTGTCTGTTTTCTTTTTCTTAACTCAAGAATCAATCATGTAGATGCTTTAAAATTATATTAAATATAAAAGATAGAAAACATCCTAATGATAATGTTGATAATCTGTTAGTATAAAATATCAAGTTTGAATGCAAAAGAAACAAAGCATGTGGAGTGGCCAGTTTAAAAGTCAGAGTATTCTTAAAGTAGCACTGTGTGAAACTGTAGACTTGGATACATGCTCAGGCATACGTGTTGATGATGTCATCATCACCTCTTTCGGAAGCGTGATCTGTTGACATGAAGTACAGTATTTTCTGAGGGTAATTAAAATATGCCAGGATAAAATAGTTTGGTCAGATTTCTTATTAGCAATGGAATTTTTAAAGGCCATCTCTAACCATATTCTTTCTAGATTGGTCTTCACAAATCAGTCTTCACAGACCCTGGTCCTGTTCTCCAACTTGGTTTGCTCCACACCTAGAGTGTGCTTGGCAAGTTACTTCAAGTCTGATAGCATTGCACAGATGTAGGACTGAGGTTGTTTTGTGTTTTTTACTTGGAAGGTTTCAAGATACCTACTGGGATATGTTCTTTTGATGACTTTCTTATCTTTCATATTTAATATAATTTTAAAGCACAATAAGTAGAATATCCTCAAGTAAATTATATCATAAAAAACCCTTTACCTTTTGCTTATAGAAGTGTCCTTATGAGACATTTTTTTCAGTCTTAAGAACAGCAGTGATGTTTATCCAGTCTTCTTAGGACTCATCAAAGGGACTAAGTGAAGGTAGTAAGAGTGGGAAAGAATCAGCAGCTGAGTTCTACACGGCGAGCTGTGGGCCCTAAGGGCTGTGGTTGCTGGAGAAGCAGTGACCGGAGAATGGGTAATGGAAGCACTCGGTGCCCTCAGAGAAAGCTGGCTGAGTGCCTTGTTGACAGTGACAATGCATTTTTCCATGGAGGATGGAGACTCCCCTCGGTAGGAAAGGCGGTTCCCTGCTTACCCCTACTTCCTAATTGAGCAGAATTCCATTGTTAGAAATGTTGCTATGTGTGCTTTAAAGGATATATTTGCTTTTAATGTTAAGAATAAAGATATCCTGTTTTCACTTAAACCTCTTGAAATATTATAAAACAATGAATGTTCTCTAGTACAAAAGTTGAGAGTTCAGGCCAGAACTCTTAGCCACTTGAATTTTATTTTCCTTCCTGAACCATTTGCTAGATGCTTGCGCTGTTCTCTGGTCTCTGTGGCATTCCCAGGCCCAGCAGCTTGAACTGGCCCCTGAACTGGAAGTGCCTGGAAGCCCCCGGAGGAATCTAGCTTTTCCAATAGCCTACTTCCTTCTCTTTCATTCTCCCCAACAACAGATATTTTTATATTAGTTTAGAAGACAGTCTAATAACATCTACTGTTTTATATTTTCCCAAGGATTTTGGTCAAGCCATTTAAAGTGTCTATCTCAGTGGAGTGAGTTGCTTATATAGCCATATATATTTGTAATAATAAATGGTGTGCTAAGTTTTTTACCTTTAATTGAAACTCTTTTCTCATTTTGAAAAGGTAATCGTAACAATTATCCTGGGACTGGTCATAGGTGCCATTTTCTATGATCTAAAAAATGACCCTACAGGAATCCAGAATAGGTAAGTACATTTGGATCTTGGTTTTAAAAAGTGCTGTTACTTATTCCAAGGTAATGAGCCTCCATTAAGAATTTGCTTTTCAGACAAATACAAGATGAATTGACAAATAGGATAATCCAGTGAATTGAAAGCTGTGAGGAGGCTTAATTTTCCTCTCTATATAGTGGTAAAATATACAGAACATAAAGTTTAACCTCTTGTCCAGCTTTAGGTGTGCAATTCAGTGACATTCATTTCATTCACATTGTTGTGCAATCACCACCAACCAACTCCAGAACATTTTTTCCACATTCCCAAAGTGAATCTCTGCACTCATTGAACAATTCTGTACCGCCCGCCTTTTCAGCCCTGGGAACCACCATTTTACTTTCTGTCTGTGAATTTGACGATTGTAGGTATCTCATACAGTATTTGTCCTTGGTGATTGGCTTATTTCCCTTAGCACAATATCTTCACAGTTCATCCATGCTGTAGCCTGTGTCACAATTTCTTCCTTTTAAAGGCTGAATAATATACCTTTGTAATTTTTTTGTTTTCTTGTTTTATTCGCCACATTTTGTTTATTCATTTATCTGTCCATGGAGATATGGACTGTTTCTACCTTTTGGCTGTTGTGAATAATTTTACTATGAGCATGGGTGTATAAGTAAAAACTGTTGAGTCTCTGCTTTCAATTCTTTTGGATATAAACCCAGAAGTAGAGTTATTAGATCATTTCATAATTCTATTAATTTTTTTGAGGAACTGCCATACTCTTTTCTGTAGCAGCTGCACTATTTTGAATTTCTACCAGCAGTGCACAAGTGTTTCAATTTCTCCCCAACCAGGTCTACACTTGTTATTTTGTGTGTGTGTGTGTATTTTATTTTGTTGTTGTTTATTTTTGTCATTCCCCCTCCTCCCCCGTTATAATAGCCACCCTAATTGGTTGAATTGATATCTCGTTGTGGTTTTGATTTGCATTTCCCTAGTGATTAGTGATGCTGAGCATCTTTTCATGTGGTTATTGGCCTTTTATATGTCTTCTTTGGGAAGATGCTTACTCAAGCCATTTGCCCATTTTTTTAATTGGATGTTTTTATTGTTGAGCTGTAAGAGTTCTTTATATATCTGGCTATTAACCCTTCCTGGATATAAATTTGTAAATATATTCTCCCATTCTGTTGGTTATCTGTTGATAGTGTCCTTTAATACATACAGTTTTAAATTTTCTCTTAGTCCAGTTTATCTGTGGGGAGCTGCTATAGGGTTAAGCCTCGGACTGACCTGTTGGCAAAGTCACAAACAAGTCCAAGCTTAGAGGGCACAGTCCTCCTAAGCATAATTAGGCTTGACCTAATGACGCTCCCTAGATCTTACCTGGGAAGCTAATGGGCTGAGGGAAGTGCAGCAAGAACAAAAACAAGTGAAACTCACAAGAACAGTGTAAACAAGTGAAACTCACAAGAACAGTGTAACCTTGGTAACCACTACCTTGTTTACCTCTGACTATAAAATAAAGGCTCAGTTTGCCTCGGGCTTTTTCTCTGTGGCCTCAGCCAGGCACAGGAAGATCCACGGAGACTAAGGAGAGCTAGAGAGTTCTGAACGCTGTCTCCGTGTAGAACATTCTTCGCCGACTCTGTCCACACCTTTGGGAACCCCTGCACCGCTGGGGCTGGACCCCGGCATTTATCCATTTTTTAGTTTTGCTGTCTGAGTTAATGTCCATTCTATTTTTTTTTTATTTGTTTGATGTAGTATGGAGTACTACCAGAAAAGAATTAGAATACATTAAAATATTTAACAAAAAGTATTTATAATAAGATAAATTCTTGTAATTTAGAAGGATTTTCACTACCTACTAGTTCAGAATCACTGTGAACATTATTGTACTACTATTAGATGTAAGACTTAACGAATTGATCTGAATTATTGTCAGGTCCCATGCTCCTGAAATTAGCTTTTACTTTTTAAATTGGTTTTTACTTGGATATTAGGCTCTTCATGTATGTGGTTGTGGTACATGCTTAGCACTTACTCAGTTTACCTTTCTGAGTTCCAGTCACATTGTGCCCTTAAAAATATTGTTTCATGATAAGACTTTGCAATGGGCTCGTGACATATGTGAGTACAGGTGCTCAGCGAGTTGCAGACAGCAGAGTCCCCTGTGCTTTGGGTATCGAGAGCTGCCTTGTGTCAGGCACTGTGCTCCCTGCTTTCCACCCATGGTCTCAGGTCACTCCCCTGCCCAGAGGGGTGGGTGGTATTATCCCCATTTTGCTATTGCCGCAAGTTTCAGTGGCTTTAGTTGAATGTATGCTGAGGTCTAGAAAAGGGTGATTGTTTATGAAAGAAAGAAAAAGCATAAAAATTTCTCACTCAAAAAAATATATTTCCTGGATGGAATCATATAGTGTCATTCTACAATGAGATTATTATGGCAGCGCCTCTTCAGAGCTATGCCATTGTTCTCTCTACCCTTTCCTGAGGGCTGTGCTCTTACCTGCAGTTTCCAAACTGGCTTGTAGTTAATGGCTTGTGCCTTTACAGATGCCATATTTTAACTGATCACAGGATCGGGGTCTCTGCACCTTTTGTGTTGTGCAGTGGGAAGCATTTGGAAAAAAGCATTTGGATACCTGTCCTTAACTTTAATTTAAAGAGGCACTGCAATTCTAGCCATGGAAGATCTTAGAAGAAGAATCCAGATAAATAAAGGAGAGCTTTAGCTGTTTCTATAGAAATAGAACATTGGATTTATTTTAATTGACTGAAGTTTGCCATCAGATTTTCATCAGTTGAAATTTCTCTGGAGGCCAATGCTTTGCTTCTCTTCTTTGGGAATGAATTATTCCAGGGAGAGGCTCTGTCTGTTTTTACTCTAATCTGTACAATGGACAGGCAGTTTTGTTTTTAAATTTTAAACTTTATTTACTGTACTTTTTAAAAATCACCATTAAATGCTCACCTTTTAATGTCCAAAGTTGAGAAGTGAAGGGGCTGTTAGGAAGTGATGTTATACATTAAGCAATTATGGTTTGTCTACATTTTTAGTGGCACAACAAAACTAGGGACTGAAGTAAAACTCAGTTGCAATTGTTGGAAAAACCCGTTCAGGACTGAACCGAAGTCTTGGTTGCTATCAGCAATCTCCCCTTGACTACTACCTTTATTAATCAGGAGAAAGAGCAGCAGGATAGAGTCAATTATTGGCACATGCCAATCTAGCTAGTGGGTTGCAGGGCCAACTGGAAGCTGGAAATCTGGCTGGTGGCTGCCGCTCTTTCAGGATCTGGGGTGGGACAACAGGCTGGAAAAGTCTAGAGGCAGAATCAGAATACAGTAAATTCTTTAAAAATAAAAACTGTTTTTACTATAAAATAAATTATTTTATGATTTAATAGGAATTTCACTATCTGCTAGTGCAGACTCATTATTGACTGCTGGGGTCCAACCCCAGCAGGTCCAGGGGTCCCCAAAGGTGTGGATGGAGTCGGCGAAGAAGGAATGACACGGAGACAGTGTTCAGTTGATCAGCAGCCTAGCCAGGATCTCCAGCCAGGATCTCCAGCCAAGTTCTGGTCTGGATCTCCAGAGAGGTTCTGGTTAGGATCTCCAGCCAGGTTCTGTGTCCATGTTCTCTTGCTAGGTTCTCCAGGTTCTCCAGCCAGGTTCTGTAGCCATGTTCCCTCGCTAGGTTCTCCAGCCAGGTCCTGTCCAGGTTCTCCAGCCAGGTTCAGTTACCAGGTTCTAGTCAGGTTCTCTTGCCAATTTCTGTAGTCAGGTTCAGTCCAGGATCTTTTGCCATGTTCTCTCGCTAGGTTCTGTCTCTAGGTTTGAGGCCAGTTTCTGTCCAGGATTTTTTGCCATGTTCTCTCCAGCGAAGTTCTTCTGTCTCTAGAGAAGGTTCTGTGTAGGTTCTGTGCCTAGGTTCTGTCTCCTAAGTTCTGTGTTCTTACATCTGTATTTATACCAGTTGATTCCAATCCTATCAATATCTATTTCAAAGGTTAGGGCGTTTCTTATCTCCATTCCAGGGAGTAAAGATTATGTAGCTTAAGCATGATTGTTCGTAGTTAAAGTGATTAATTACCCACCTGGCACTTAGTTAAGAGGTTTTATTCCCTCCCTAACTTCAGGGGAAAATCCCTACCTGGGGAAACAACCTTTCTCAGAGACCTTGGTTAAAACACATAGTGCCAAGAAGGTGAGCAAACATATTAAGAACAGTATGCCATATATGCCAGGTCCCTTGAAACAGCAAGCATGGACCGGCTCCCGGCAATTGACATTATTGTGTTGTTCGATTAACAAATTGAGCAGAATATTGCCATGTCCCATGTTTCTGATATTAGCTTTTCCTTTGATATTAGGTGTTTTTTTTTGTTGTTTGTTTTTTAATTCTAAAAAGTTGCATAGCTGCTTGTGTACGAGGCCTGTTTATTTCCCATTTATTCATTATTGTATATACACTTACTTTGAAATCAGACTATTGCCTACGTTCTGTTCTTTATTATCATTACTAGAGGCCTGGTGCATGAAATTCATGCATGGGTTGGTTCCCAAGAGGGGTGGGGGGTAGGGGGCAAGATGCTATTGGCCCTCTAGGTGGGCAGTGGGATGTCTCTGCTGGCCTGGAATCTGGATCCGTCCTGCTGACGTTTGTGCTGGTTGTTGGGAGTCACCTGGCAGCTGCTTTTATATCCTTTCTTCCTTGCAGAGTGTCTAGGGAGGGGAAGTGGCCGCAGTGTCTGAGGCCAACTTCCAAGAGGCTAGCTGTGCTGTTGGGATCATGCCGTGGCACTGGTCTGTCGGTGCCTGGCCTGTTCTCCAGAGATTGGACATGCAGGACTACTGAGGGAGTGGCTGCCAACGGGCGGTGGGCTGCCGGGAAGAGTCTGTCAGCTGAGTGGTGCTCCCACTGTGGGAGCGCAGTGACCACCAGGGAGTAGCTCTTGCATTGTATGTCTTCCCCCTGGTGGTCAGTGCACGTAATAGCGACTGGTCATTCTGGTCATTCAGTTGCTTAGACTTTTATATATATAGATTATTGTTGGTAGAGACAATGAGTATCTATAGACTCTTTGTTTCTGGGGTTGTACCCTTGGATTTACATAATGTGCCACTTCCTCTCCTAGTTTCAATTGGCATCCTTAATGTTAATTAAATTGTTTGGTCATACCAGGGAAGCCCAACACTGTTTCAGGTGTGTGGGCATGCTTTCATAAAATTTATATTTTTATCAAAGTGTAGATAGACTGAGTACTTTCCTTTTTAGACCTTAATTATTTTACTGAGATTTGCTTTCATTTTGAGCACATTGGAAAGCATGGAGTGGGTTGTCCAGGATAATACGAAGGTTCTTCTAATGACTGTGTGGTGAATGTATATAAGGAGGTATTGCTAGAGATACCACTCCACTCTTCCATTTTGCATCCTATTGTCTTAGTTCCTTCTTTGCTTTAAAAAGTGGCTAAGAGAGGCTTTAAACTTTTGCAGGCTTTACTTGACTATTTCTCTGTTCATGCGTTAGTGTGGTACTTGTGTTTTTGTTACTTGATATTAAAGGTGGCAGCACTTTATGACCCAGGTAATCGTCACCTTGGCTGCCATAACAAAGAACCACAGACTGGATGGGTTAAACAACAGAAACTTATTTCTTACAATTCTGGAGATTTGGGTGCCAAGATGGTCAGTTTCTGATGAGGGCCCTCTTCTTGCTTCCTGCCTTCCTGCTAAGTCCTGGCATGGCACAGAGAGCGCTGATGTCTCCCCCTTTTCTTCTCAGAGCACTAATCTTGTCATGAGGGACCTCCCCCATGACTTCATCTAAATTTAATTACCTTCCAAAGATGCCACCTTTAAATATCATCACCTTGAGGGCTTCAACATAGGTATTTGGGGGAGACGGTTCAATCCATGGCTACCCAGGGCTGTGAATTTGGGGCACCACTGTGGTACAGTGGGATGGAGACAGACTTGTGGGGACTCACACTTCCCTTCCCTCACTGTTCTAACTTGAACAGTTGTTTGACATTTATCATGTGAGGAACAGTTCAGCAGGTAGGAATGATCTAAGAATGTGTAATTGACGCAGTGCTTTTCTTCCCCTTCTCTCACCGCAGAGCTGGGGTGCTCTTCTTCCTGACCACCAACCAGTGTTTCAGCAGCATAACAGCCGTGGAGCTCTTCGTGGTGGAGAAGAAGCTCTTCATGTGAGTGTGGCTCTGTTCAGGGAAGGGCGCTGTCCAGTGTCAGGGCTGTTGATCAAATTGGTCACATCCAGAAGTTGGCCACGGATTGGTCCCTGGGATTACCAGTGTTCATTGAGAAAAAGCAGCCTGGAGCTGGGAGGGAAATCATGAGACCAAGGGAAAAGGAAGTTTAAAGATTAGGGTATAGCTGCAAAGGCAATGGTACAGAGAATGTAAGAGATAGAGGCTGAAAAGGATCTTTTACAAGAAGTTGAAAGAGATTTGCATATTTACAAGCTGGAGGAAAAGAATTGTTAGAGAGGAAAAGAAGGAAAGTTTGTGGAAGAGTTTGGACTCACTGAAGGAGGTCAGAAAGAGGAGGGACCTAGGTCTTCATTGGGGTGAAAACAGGATTTGATAGCTGACAAGTTGGGAGGTATGATCACTGAAGGAAGAAGTACCATATTTTCCTTCATCATGAGAATGAAAGGAGGTTTAGTGACCCAAAGCTCTGCTTGGGGAGCATGGAGAATAGCAGCACCACCTTCTTCATAGTCAGAAGTGGGGAGAAAGCAAAGCCTGTGTGACCACTGAGAGCAGCTACTGAAGTTCTTTTTCACAGAAACCCAGTCAGAGGAGAGGGAGGAGAGGAAGGACGTGTTTACCTGGAGTGGGGGTCCTGAGGGCTAAGAGGGCGGCATTGGGAGGGAATTCTAGACTGAGAAGAGGGGTCCTTGCACAGAGCTCTCGGGAACCAGGTCTCAGGGGAGGCGTGCCCCTGAGATGGTGCCTGATGTCGACTGGGTGAAGGTGGTGGGTTAACCTGGAGGATGTGAGAAGCTGTAGTTGTTAGACCCCTGCTGGCAGCAGAAATCAGAACAGCAAATGGTTTAATCATCCAGCCTGTGCCTTCTTAAACTAAAGTGGGATGCATGGTGTGTATTTTTGTTTTTTAGGCATGAATATATCAGTGGATACTACAGAGTGTCATCTTATTTCTTTGGGAAACTCCTATCTGATTTACTACCAATGAGGATGTTACCAAGTGTTATATTTACTTGTATAACATATTTCTTGTTAGGTAAGCAATAAGGTAAAAATTATGTTTCTGTAGTCTTGGATGTGAGAGGAAACTAATTTCTTTTTGCAAGCATGTATATATATACATATATATGTTTTTTGACAAAGCACTATAGGACAAGATCCACTGATTGAGTTTAAGCCTCCATTTTACAAATAAGGGGTGTGCCATACACAATTAGGCATAGAACCTGGATCCTCAGCTCCTGATTAGTGTTCTTGTGGCTGCTCCAATATCATACACACTACAGTGTATGACCCGTAATTAGTGCCCCATTATAGCTATACAGTAGTTTTGTGAAACTTCATTTAACCCCACCCTCAATCCCAAGCTCTGTGGTATTTGTCTCAGAGACCAGGCAGCACTCCCTCAGAGAGTGAAACGCTTGGAGGTCATGGGATCCTGATCTCCCAGTTTCTTCACTGTCACTGCTACAGCAAACTGCGAGGAAGGTGATATCTGGGGGAAAGCATGTGCTCTTGACAAGTTACCTTCTTAGCGAGAAGGCAGTAGAATTCTGGCCATGTGTGTAGCCTCCAGCCCCCCACCTCAGGCACTCAGAAATTGGTAATAATTGCGCAACAGGGAGCGCAGGTGTTATGTTGTACAGTGCTTATGCAGTAGTATAAAAAAGAAAACTGAATCAATCTGTACAGTTATATGGGGGGCAAGGAAATTGGTGATTCAGGGTAGTTGTTGGATAGAGGATGAACTTTTCATTCTGATAACTGTTTCTCAAAATATTTGCACAATAAACAATTCCCAATACACAGTGAGGTAGGTGGTTGGATTAACCTCCTCTTTCCTTCCTCAGGATTGAAACCGAAGGTGGAGGCCTTCTTCATCATGATGTTTTCCCTTATCATGGTGGCTTATGCAGCCAGTTCTATGGCACTGGCCATAGCAGCAGGTCAGAGTGTGGTATCCATAGCAACCCTTCTCATGACCATCTCCTTTGTGTTTATGATGGTGAGTAGGAACTGTGCTTCTCTGAGAAGCAATTATTTCCCTTCCTTCCTTCCCAAAAGTTTACCTGTCATGGAAAACCTGCTTTGAGGATTTTGTCAATGGGACTCTTAGCTTTAAGGAAGCCATATGTTAAAATATAACTTATATTAGAGAATGTACCAGCTTTTTCTCGACCTTACCCAGCCTCTTTTGCTACTATTCTAATCTAGTTACTATAACTTTAGTTAACATTTTTTTACAAATAAGATTTTAAAAGATGCTTCTTGGTGACATACAGTGAAACCTTGATGACTGGGAACTTCAAAACCAGAAAAGTATTTTTCTTTTTTTTTTTTAATCCTCACCCCAAGATATTTTTTCCATTGATCTTTAAAGAGAGAATGGAATGGGGGGAAAGGGTGGGAGAGAGGAGGGAGAGAAGGAGGGAGGGAGGGAGGGGGAGAGAGAGAGAGAGAGAAAGAGAGAGAGAGGTGAGAGAGGTGAGAGAGACACATCGACTGGTTGCCTACCACACTCTCCCTGACCTGGGCAGAGGATGGAACCTGCCCTGCAGCTGAGGTACATGTCCTTGATTGGGAATTGAACTGGCGTCCCTTTGGTCCATGGGCCAACACTCTAACCACCCAGCCAAACCGGCCAGGGCAAAACTAGAAGAATTTTGATTGGAAGTTTCCCTCATAGAAATGGCAGGTTCATAGCCTGACTTCCGTGCTGGTGTTAGAGAACTGCTGGCTGATTTCCCCAGCAGCTGAGAGGGTTTGTTTGGATCAAATACTTTCCGAGGGAGAAGCTAAGCTCCATGAGAAATAGAACAGTGTGTGGCATGGTCACTCCTCTATTTTGAAAAGGAGTGTTTTAAAAATAGTGAAATATTCCAAAGTCCACATAATACTAGGTCCCCTCCTTTTTGGCCCTTGACATTCTCTTATATCAATATATTTCTGGTTACCTTTTTTTTTTTTAATGGTTACTTAATCCTAATCTTACATGCCCTAACTTTTGCATAGGTGAAGAGAACCACTTAGTACAGCGATTTTCAACAGGCGTGCCACAAAAGGCACAATGGTGGGATGCAAGAATTTTTACAACATACAATACCCAACTATTTAATCAGGGGCACTGACCTCTTTTCCCTTATATTATAAAATAAAAAAATGACCACAGCCAACACAACAATACCCATCTGGTGTGAATGACTCAAAATTATACCTGTTTTTTCTTGTTTGTCAGATAGGCAAAAAATATAACATATTTTTTGGTGTGCCACAGAATTTTAGAGCCTAGTTAATATGTTCCATGAAATGAAAAAAAGGTAGTGAATTGTCGATTTAGCACATTTCCCTATATTACATCAAGTAAACAGGAACACTTAGCCTATTTGCTTACTACATGTATCCTTTCTGCTAGAGTAGGAGTAGATGCCGTGAAAAATTTGTAAATAGCAGTCTGGCCATTGAAAACTACCAATCTAAACATTATTGAGAAAGTGATAAACCTTGCACAATTTTCCTATAATGCCATCCAATAAATAAAATATCCTTTGCCCTGGCTGGTGTGGTTAAATGGTTAGAGTGTTGACCTGCACATTGAAGGGTTGCAGGTTTAATCCCTGGCCCTGGTTGACTTATATAAAACTTTTAAAACCACATACAAAATCGTGTTTTACCAAGAGATGTTATATACTGAACACTTGGTTAGATCAAATTAAAATATATGGCCCTAACCAGTTTTGCTCAGTGGTTAAAGTGTTGGCCTGTGGACTGAAGGGTCTGGGGTTCTATTCTGGTCAAAGGCATGTACCTTAATTGCAGGCTAGATCCCTGGCCCCAGTAGGGGCATGTGTGGGAGGCAACCGATCAATGTGTCTCTCTCACATTGATGTTTCTCTGTCTCTCCCCCTCCCTTCCACTCTCTCTAAAAAACCAGTGGAAAAAAAATTTCTCGGGTAAGGAATAACAACAACAAAAATGTAGTCACACCAACATCATTGTCTTGTTATGCCCATCCCCACATCCAGAGTGCCAGTTAGGAGAAGTTTTGTATGAACCTCTTTTTATGTAGCCATCTCTTCCTGGAACGTTCCTTCCTGGCTCTTCATGGCAATGCTACTTTCGGTATCTTTAAATGAAGGTCTTGACCATATTTTATGCTGCAGCTTGCCACTTTATATCTAGGCTTTGGGTTATTTTAAGCATCCATTCTAAATCCCAAATTATTCCTAAAGTCATTTGGAGATAGAATGCAAACCCTGTGGATCAGAAAGCTTACTGTGTTAAGGAAGTATAGAGGCCCACCAGGTGCTCAGGATACGTTCTGGTGTGTCCACTGGTGGGAACACAGTGGTTGCATCATTAAAACAGTCAGGACCGTGAGCCCTCCATTGTGTGCTGTTACAGAGAGTAAAAGCCTTGACAATTAAGGATCTCCCCATTCAATGAAACATAGATACGTTGTCATTCCTTCACAGCCACAAACAGCCTCGGCTAAGAGAGGAATACACATGCAAAGAGGACATGGTAAGCCTTTAGAGCCGTGGAAGAAATTTTAAGAAAGCGTTGGCCTTAGCAGAAATGTCTACAGGGTTGTAGGGGGTTAAAGAGGGTAAGCTTTAGAATTCATGAATCACTCCCCCAGTTCTGATTGCTGGGATTCTCTCTTGTAGATTTTCTCAGGGCTGTTGGTCAATCTCACAACCGTTGTGCCTTGGCTCTCATGGCTTCAGTACTTGAGCATTCCTCGCTATGGCTATGCGGTAAGTTCTCTTCTGTCCCTGTGACTAGTCCATTGTTCCCCAGCTGGGACAAGCAGAAGCCTGACCATCGCAGGTCCCCAGACTTGGCTTTCCTGAGTGAGGGAGGTGAAGGGTGGGAAGATAACTCATGGTGAAGCAGGAAGATTGACCAATTGATGTAAAAAATGTTGGTTTTCAGTTTAGTAACGAAATACACGAGAGGATGGGAGCCTCGACTACAGTTTGTTTTTCTAGACTCCATATTTTATATTGCAAGGGAAATTAAAAAACAAAACAAAAACCATACGAAGACCACATACTATTCACAGCCATTATTGGCTTTAGAATCTAACGCCACTAAAAACTGTCTGTCTTAATATAGAATAATTGAGTTTCAACTCCCAAGAATTACAACTTGTTTTGATTAAAACAAACAAGAACAGTGCAAAAGATGTTACCATAAATTAAAAATAGTCACTGAGAACCATTGTATCATTTTGTTTATAGTGTTTTGGGGTTACAACACTGGGGAGAGAGGAGGAAGGTGCCGTGGGGTAATATAGCCAAAGGTCTTCCCTGTTTGCCAAATAATTTATTTCCTTTGTATTAGAAGCCAAACTTTTAACCATAGGCCTCTTGAATACCAAGAACAGTCATTTTAGCTGCTCTGGTGTGACAAAGACTGTGAATGTGAAGCTTGGTTTGTTTTCAGAAATAATAAAGAATTAAACTAGGAGGATGGGATTGTGGTAATTCTTTGGAAGCTTTGAAATTCAAACCTGTTTACCTTGCCTGTTCCCCCTTGTGTTATAGGCTTTGCAACATAATGAATTTTTGGGACTAGACTTCTGCCCAGGACTCAATGTCACAGCAAACAGTACCTGTGACTTTGCAATGTAAGTGATGCGTTTGGTTACTGTTTGGTGTGACAGAGAAAGGCCACTGGGCTGAGCTGGTATGAGTGCTTTCAGGGACATTGGCCTAGGACAGCAGATGCCCCTCAAAGTGAAAGGAGAGTCCCTAAGTTATCCCTGAGGCTCTCATAAAAGTTGGTTTCAGGGACCAGAGAAGATTCTTAGTGACCTATATATGTTAGCTGGGCCAGCCAGCCAGAGAGCACCTCAGGCCCAGAGGGCAAGTCCTGTCGGCCTTCTCTAGGAATATTGGAAACTGCCAGCTGGCTCTTATTTTCCAAGCCGGATGAGGTTATGGCAGGCTCTCATTTATCCAGCAAAAGGTCCTGTTTAGACCCTAAGAAAGCAATCCCAACTGAAAAGCCAAAGTTAAAAAGCAGCCATCCATTTCCCCCCCCCGCCCCCCCTACCCCCCCTTCCTTAGTTACCTTGACCCTTATCTGTAGCCTAGGGTCTCTCAACCCTTAACCCTTAGCTTCACCTTAAGGATTTAAAAAAGCTGAAAGAATGTCAGCCTGAACTTCAGACACAAAGGAAGGAAGAGAAAGGGGAGAAAAGAACATCCTTCCAGCCAAAGGGCAAGAATCTCTCTCTCTCTCTCTCTCTCTCTCTCTCTCTCTCTCTCTCTCTCTCTCTCTCTCTTTCCATTGTAACTAGTAAGCTGACAGGGAAAGCCGCAGGGAAGGGCCTGTTGTGACATCACAGTGTTTGTGGGTACATGGACATGCCTAGTGCAAACTTGCCCAGTCTGTGACCAACTCATCCTGTCACCGGAGTCTTTTAGCGGCGAGCACCTTAATGGCTTTTCAGTGCTTGACCCATGCGCCCACAGTGCGGCAATCCACAGAGAAAGAGAGAACCCCATGGCCAGAGGAAAAGATGCAGGAGGAAAGAGAACACAGTAATGTCCTTCAAGCCAAGGTGGGGAGGACAACTGGCTTACCAGGGACGAAGCAATCTGCGTCATGGTATCCCATATACTGTAGGCCTCGGGAAGGGCACCAGGTGTCTGACCAGTGGGGCCGGACCAAACCTGGGTTCAGCAACCTCGGCACTTGGCTTCTGGCTAGGGAAGAATTCAGAGCAAGACCCAAACTGTAAGAGAACATTTATTTGGTAAATTACAGAGGTAGAAGAAGTAATTCCTAGAAGAAATGGGCTTAGGAAACGATTTCTGGAGGTAAAGGAAGAACCTTTGGAATTTGGGAGTAAGGACGCTAATGGTAACATGCAATTATAATACATGTAACATATAAAATATGTGTTAATTGTTTATGTTAACAATTAGGCTTTTATGAACAGGAGGCTATTGGTAGTCAAATCATGGGAGAATCTAGTTATATGTGGATTATTGACTGTGCGTGAGGGTCAGCGTCCCTAACCCCACATTGTTCAGGGGTCAACTGTATTGCCAGGAAACCTGTAGGGAGGAAGAGAAAGTTTCTTTATCCTGACTAAGCCCCTCTATTGATCTGGGTGTGACATTTTTCAGCACTGCTAAATTCCAGGAGTCACACAGCAATGGTACCAGACAAGAATGGTGGCTGTGCCCATTATTTTTAGTACCGGGTGCTGATCTGACCCGTGGCAGGGCTCCTCCTTCCTGCTCTACTCCAGCTTCCCCGAGGCCTCACCTGATACCTGGGCCTGCGGTGATGTCCTGTAGCTGAGCGTCTGCCAGGCTCATCCCGGTCTTTGTCCCAGAGCTGAGGGAGTGCAACAGTCAGGAAGCCCTTCCCCACCTCTTGTCCTAGTTTTGTGTTCCTTTGTGTGGCTGATTTGTGGTTATTGCGCTCTATAAAGAGCCTTGACCATGTTTGTAAGGGCCTATGTGTCATCTGTGAAAGCAGAGGATTTCCCTTTCAGGAGAAGTGAAAATTTACTTGATAAACATTTCTGCCTTTGAAGAGAGCAGTTCATAGATTGGGAGCCAAATGAATCTGGAGAGGATAGCAACTTGGTTCAAAGTGTGACCCTGTGGACTTAGCTAAGTTCCTTAAACCTCAGTCTCTTCATCTTTTAAATGTATATAATATCCAACGCATTGAGTTGTTTTAGGGGTTAACTAAACTGTGATATGCAGGCTGCTTATCCTGGTAGCTAGCAGAATTGTAAGTACTCATTGACTGTTACCTGTTATATATGAAGGGATAGTTATTTCAGACTTGGTAATCTATAGGCTTCTTTAAGGAACAGCAACTATATTGAGTAAAATTGGACAGAAGCTAAGAATGCAGTCATATTCTTTTCTGTTGAATTTCAGATGTACCGGAGAAGAATTCTTGGTAAACCAGGGCATCGATCTCTCACCGTGGGGCCTGTGGAAGAATCATGTAGCCTTGGCATGCATGATCGTTATCTTCCTTACAATTGCCTACCTAAAATTGTTATTTCTTAAAAAATTTACTTAAATTTCTTTTGAATGTACATGGCCTATCTATACATTAAAAAGAGCATCTTGTTTTATGTATTCAATGAAGTTTTTGGGTGTCTTTTCATTTGCCATCATATTATTGTTCAGCCAAAATCATTTCCAACAGAAAGCATCATAGAAATCACAATGAACTGAATTGTACATGAAATAACCCATCGTTATCTAGTGGTACAAGAGGCCTGGTGCATGAATTTGTGCACAGGGGAGGGGGAGAGGGAGAGGGATCTTGCGAGGTTGGCTGGCAGCTCCGAGGAGAGAGCCGGCCCTCGGGTCCCCTAGGAAAGGGGCTGCGTCCACTGCCACCCACCCTTGGTTCCCTGTCCTAGCCTGGAGCCTGAAGGACCAGCAGGGTCGGGAGAGGAGGCGAAGGTTGCTGGGCCAGGTGTGGAAGGAACAGACGCCGGATGCTACTGCTGCCCTTCCACCGCGGGGTTCCCTGCCTCCCCCCTTCCTCCTTCCCTCACTGCTGCATGGGCAGCCCCCGGGGAAGGGAGAGGACAGGAGCAAGACAAACTCTTGTGTCAAGGGCTGACTTTCAATAGATTGTAGTGAGGGAGCTGCTCTGATACATATGAAACCCTGACCCAGAAGCAGGTCATCTACGAATGGTTTAGCACCAAGGGCCGATGGGGGCTGTCGGGGTGGGGAGGGGGTGGCGGGAAAGGGAAGGAACCACAGGGGATTGGCCAGTCACGGGAGGTTGGCTGTGGGAGGGAACTGACTTCTGGGGGCAGCTTCTGCAATGAGCGTTTGCCCCCTGGTGGTCAGTGCACATCATAGTGACCGGTCAACCAGTAGTTCAGTGGTAAGGGTCACTTAGGCTTTTATATATATACTAGAGGCCTGGTGCACAAAAATTTGTGCACTGGCGGGGGCGGGGGGGTGTCCCTCAGCCCCACTTGTGCCCTCTCACAGTCTGGGACCTCTCGGGAGATAACAACCTGCTGGCTTAGGCCCGCTCCCGGGTGGCAGAGGGCAGGCCCAATCCCTAGGTGCAGCCCCTGGTCGGGCTCAGAGCAGGGCCGATTGGGGAGTTGGGATGCCGCCCCCTGTCATGCACAGAGCAGGGCAGATCAGGAGGTTGCGATGCCACCCTCAGTCACGCTCAGGGTAGGGCTGATTGGGGGGTTGGGGCGCCTCCCCCTGTCACACTCAAGGCAGGGTCAATGGGGAGGTTGCGGTGCCACCCCCTGTCACACACAGAGTAGGGCCGATAGGGGAGTTGGGGCACCGCCCTCTGTCACCCACAGAGCAGGGCTGATCAGAGGGTTGGGACACTCCCCCCTGTCACACTCAGGGCAGGGCTGATGGGGAGGTTTCAGCTCCACCCCGTCACACACAGAGCAGGGCCCATGGGGGGATTGGGGTGCCACACCCTGTCACACACAGAGCAGGGCCAATCGGGATTGGGGCGCTCCCCCCTATCAGGCACAGAGCAGGGCTGATCAGGGGTTTGAGGCGCCTTCCCCGGTCACAAACAGAGCAGGGCGGATAGGGAGGTTGTGGCCCCGCCCCCTGTCACACACAGAGCTGCAGGGCGATCAGGGGGTTTGGGCGCTGCCCCCTGTCACGCTGCTCCAGGGGCCAGGAGGCCTCGTGGCTCCACTGATCCCAGTGCTGGGAGGCCTCGCGGCTCCGCTTGACACCGGGGCAGTGAGGCCTTGCTGCTCCGCTGATCCTGGTGCTGGGAGGCTCCACTGATCCCAGGGCGTGAGGCCTCGCGGTTCTGCTGACCCTGGGGTGTGAGGCCTCGCGGCTCCACTGATCCTGGGTTCGGGAGGCCTTGTGGCTCCGCTGATCCCGATGCTGGGAGGCATATTACCCTTTTAGTATACAGGATAGAGGCCTGGTGCATGGGTGGGGCTGGCTGGTTTGCCCTGAAGGGTGTCCTGGATCAGGGTGGGTCCCACTTGGGTGCCTGGCCAGCCTGGATGAAGGGATGATGGCTGTTTGCAGCTGGTCACACCCCCTTCAGGGTGAGGGTCCCCACTGGGGTGCCTGCCAGCCTGGATGAGGGGTTGAGGGCCATTTTCAGGCTGGCGGGTGACTGAAGCTCCCAACCTCTCCTTTTATTCTTTTTTTTTAATTCTGGGATTTATTTATCTTCTATGGCTGTCACTGGAACTGAGAGCCAGCTTTAGCTCTGAGGCTCGGCTCCACCTCTGAGACCTTGGCTGCTGAAAGCAGGAATCTGCGTTTGTTTGGCTTCTGTAATTGAAACACTGTTGCAACTCCAGCTCCGCCAGCTGGCTGAAAGCATGGGGTTTGTTTAGCTTCTATAATTGTTTCTTAGAGTGCAAGCTCAGAGCCCAGCAGCGGCAGGCAGGGAACCTTGGTTTCCTCCATCACTGGAGCAAGCAAGCCTCCTGTTCGCTTCAGCTGCCTGGCTGCCGGCCGCCATCTTGGTTGGCAGTTAATTTGCATATTGTCCTGATTAGCCAATGGAAGCGTGTCGAAGCTACGGTTAATTATCATGTTTGTCTATTATTAGATAGGATATGTAGATTATGTACTGCTTATTAGTTCATCTAGTTAGACATTAACTACAAGGAGAAATTTATTTTAATTAATTGGCCTAAAAATAATTGAATTCTAGCCTGGCCAGTATGGTTCCATGGTTGAGCTTTGATCTATGAACCAGGAGGTCATGGTTTGATTCCTAGTCAGGGCACATGCCTGGGTTGTGGGCTTGATGCTCAGTAGGGTGCATGCAGGAGGCAGCCAATGATTCTCTCATCATTGATGTTTTTATCTTTCTCCCTCTCCTTTCTGTTCTGAAGTCAATAAAAATATATTTTTTTAAAAAATTGAATTCTAGAAACCCATTACAAGTCACTAATATCTGTTAGTAGTTTCCTCCTCTTTTAACTGAAGAGGTGTGCCAGTTGTCCTCCAGCTTCAATATATAAACCTATGCCATTATTTAATAAACTAGAGTCCTGGTGCACAAAAATTTGTCCCTCAGCCCAGCCTGTGCCCTCTCACAGTCTGGGACCCCTTGGGGGATGACCACCTGCTGGCTTAGGCCCACTCCCCGGGGGATTGGGCCTAAGCTGGCAATCAGACATACCTCTGGCAGCCTGGGAGTCCTTGGGGGATGCCCACCTGCCAGTGGGGAGCAGGTCTAAGCTGCAGTCAGACATCCTTAGTGCTGCTGAGGAGGCGGGAGAGGCTCCCACCACCACCGCTGTACTGGCAGCCATCAGCCTGGCTTGTGGCTGAGCAGAGCTCCCCCTGTGGGAGTGTACTGACCACCAGCGGGCAGCTCCTGCATTGAGCGTCTGCCCCCTGGTGGTCAGTGTGTGTCATAGTGACCAGTCATCCTCAGTCTTTCTGCTGTTAGGGTTAATTTGCATATTACCCTTTTATTATATAGGATAGAGGCCTGGTGCACGGGTGGGGGCCGGCTGGTTTGCCCTTCAGGGTGGGGGTCCCCACTGGGGTGCCACTGGGGTGGCTGGCCAGCCTGGATGAGGGGATGATGGCTGTTTGCAGCTGGTCACACCCCCTTCAGGGTGGGGGTCCCCACTGGGGTGCCTGGCCAGTCTGGGTGAGGGGCTGAGGGCCGTTTTTAGGTTGGCCAAGCCCGTCAACGACGGAAGCTCCTAACCTCTCCGTTTTTTCTTTTTTTTTTATTCTGGGATTTATTTACCTTCTATAATTGAAACTTTGTTGCCTTCAGTGGAGCTGAGAGCTGGCTCCTGCTCGCTCCAGCTCTGTGGCCACGGCCTGCTGAAAGCAGGTACCTGGGGTTTATTTACCTTCTATAATTGCTACTTTGTTGCTTAGAGTGGAGCTCACAGCCAGGCCCCAGCAGGGGGGAAGTTTGGCTTCCTCCATCACTGGAGCAAGCAAGCTTCCTGCTCACTTCAGCTCTGTGGCTACTGGCCGCCATCTTGGTTGGGTTAATTTGCATATAGTCGCTCTGATTGGCTGGTGGGTGTGGCTTAAGGCCTAGAGACGGTATGGTCAATTTGCATGTTTGTCTTTTATTAGATTAGATAAGAAATAACAAATGTATTGATGCTGTAGTGGAAGTATGAAATCTAAACAATGTTGGAAAATCCTAATGTTATTTATAGGGTAAAAAACCCCTTATGAAGAAAAAAAGCTTTGATAAGCCTTGGAAGGTTAGTACAGTGGTCGGCAAACTGTGGCTCGTGAGCCACATGAGGCTTTTTGCCCCCTTGAGTGTGGCTCTTCCACAAAATACCGACTTCTGCGCATGGGCCACGAAGTTTCAATCGCACTGTACATGTGCGTCCACACGTGGTATTTTGTGGAAGAGCTACACTCAAGGGGCCAAAGAGCTGCATGTGGCTTGCGAGCCGCAGTTTGCCGACCACTGGGTTAGTAGAACTTACTGAGATTCCTCTGTATGGGTTCTACTCAACCAGATGCTGTCTGCCACTTAGTCACTTTGAGATCCTCATAGTGGTGGGACAGCAGCCAAAAAAATCAGTTATTGTGTTAGTCATTGCTGTCAGGAGAGGCTAGATTTGACTATTGCAGAAGGGACAAATTCACAGAAGAACCTTGGGGTTTCTATGTTCCGTGTTTACAGTAAACAGGCAATCCAAGCAACCACAGCCTGGAAAAGGACAAAGGACTTTGAGCCCTCAGCAAAGAAGATGTGGGTTATCACACCAGGCGAGTAGCTTTATACAGCGGAAGCACTGGCCAAGAGTGAGGGAGCTCTGGAAAGGCCAGTAGAGGAAAGATGTGACATAATTAAGGCCTTTTGACAAGCAAGTCCCAAGGCTATGGGACTAACTGGTTCCACTAACCATCCTGTGATCTGTTTTCTAGAGATTATAGCTGGCTTCCCTCAACTCAAAAAGTCCAGAGTAGACTTAATGTGGGCATGAGTGGGTGGATAAAGCAGATGCTTTTGGTGCTTTGTGTCATATCTCTTCTGCACCTCTGACTTCAATTGCAGCTGTGGTCAAGTTCCATGTGTGCTCAGATCCTGTTGATGGCAGCTTACCTCAAGCAACAGGAATCCCTTCACTTTTCTGCTGTAAGGCCTTCTCCAAAACGGAAAGAACCTGCTTGGCTGAGGGCAAGCATAGCTTGAAAATGCAGGTGTTAATACCTCAGGGGATTGGGGATTGGGGCCAACAGACAAATAAATGCCCCAGCTTTATGTTCCTCAGACAGGGGATTATGGGAGGCATTTCATAGTGTTGTCAGAGGTGGAATTGAACTCTTGTCACCTGCAGGGCAACTTCAGTCACACACCTGAGTATTGGCATTTCTTCCTTTCCTGGCTCTCTGTTTCCTATTCCAGATTCCTGGTATCACCTCCCAAACAAACTACCTGGACTCAAGTTCTTGGTTTTGCTTGTAAAGGAACACAAACTGAAACACATTTCCATTAAGACCAGAAACAAGGCCAGCATATCTACTATCACTGCTACTGTCCCACATGATACTGTCCTTATTTACAAATGATCTGGCCTTCTACATAGAAAACCAGTCAATGCAGACTCTATTAGAGCTAGCAAAGTATGTGATAGATAAAATGAATTGATAAAACTTAGTAATTTTCCTCTAGATCAGCAATAACCAACTAGAAAATATAATGGAAAAAAGATTCTGTGCATAGTAGCAATAAAGCCTTATTAAAGAATATATAAGACCTTTATGAAATTTCAAGAAACACTTAAAGGATATTAAGGAAGTTCTGAATAAATGGAGAGTCATGTTTCTGATATTGTAAAATGTCAGTTCTCCCCAAACTAATCAATAAATTCAATGCAATTCCAATTAAATTTCAGTGGGACTTTTTTCTCCACCCTCCCCCACTCCCAGGAACTCCTCAAATTTATTCTAACAGATCCATATGGAATAATAAAGGTTCCCAAAAAACAGCTTAGTCAATTTTACAAAAAAAATAAAAAAGGCCTATGAGGAGACCACATATGAAAAACAACCCATACAATGACAATACAAATTGTTCTGCAGGAACATTCAGAAATCGGTATAACAGACTAAAAACTTAAAAAATAGACACATAGAACCAGTATTGATAAAACTGGTTCATTATAAGGAGAAAAATACTGATGAACCTTATTCAAAGTTACTCATAAAATGTATTAGATGTGAAAGTTCAGACTGTAAATTTAATAAGTAAAAGTTTGTGATCTTGCAAAGGTCTCTGTAACACTCTCAAACTCAATAAAACTAAATTGATTTTACTATATAAAAAAACTAGGCAACACTGACAAAGTTATCAGTTGGATGAGAGATATTAATGAAATCCACAACTGATAAGGGATTAATACTTAAACCATAGGAGGAAATTTTGCCAATCAACAAAAAAGACCTTGACCCAGTGAAAAAGTAGGCAATGAATGAAAACATACTTGTTTCCCATTAGATCACAGTGTAAGGTTTTAAAGTGTTTATTAGAAAATTTACAAAAAGAGAAACAAAAATGTTGAATAACTATAAGGGGATGTTTAAACTTATTAATTAGGAATCAGATAAAGGCAAAACAAAATGAGACCTCACTTTAAAACCATTCCATTTACAAAGACTAGGAAGCTGGGTGGCACCAATGCTGGTGAGGGTATAGACAAAAGCGGGACTCGTGCATGTAGTGGAATGGTAGACTGGTGCTATCATTCTGGAGTGCCATCTGTTCTGGGTAAAATTAAATATTTGTATACCTGGGACCCAGGACTCCAACTCCTGTTACATACCCACTGAGAAGTCATGAAAAGTCAATAAGAGAATTATGTACAGAGATTTTGAAGTAGAAATAGTAGAGCCAACCCTTCACTATAGGAATGCAAAAGTAAAATATGGTGGCTGCACACTAGGAAATACTACACAACCATCATAGTAACCTATTAGAGGTATATACTAAAGAAGAAGTAGTTGTCGATCATGTTGTTAGACATGAAAAGAGAAGATGCTTTTGTCAAAGTCTAAGCCTTTACTATTAACCTCGTGACACAAGGCAAATTACCCAAAACTGCTTCTACTTAGGAAACAGACAACTCTTACATCTGCTTTTATATCAAGTCTTTATTAGGAAGTAAAGTGCTCAGTATTACACATTAATGAAATTCTCAATTGTTAAGAGACACCTGCGTAAGTAACATCTTTTTAATAATATTAATATAAAGGGAAGATAGGAGAGGGATGAGGAGGGAATTCTCCATGACTAAATAAGAAAAAAATATGTAACTTAGGGGTAATAAGAAAGAATTTTGCAGAATTTTACAGGTGAAATGAAAAACAGTATAACAATAAGTATCATAAAAAAACTCTCTAGTGACCATAATTCATATATGGCACGTGGTCAATACACATGGATACCACATAATGGCTGCACTTCAAATTGAAGTTTGTTTACATATAACAACATGGTACACATACATAAATACATACACTCACTATCCCTGGAACACAAACTTTAGTACCTAGTAATAAAGGACTTGGTGTAGTATACTGAAATAAAGATGAAGATGAAGCCATGGGAAATAACTGTTAAAGAAACCCAGTGTGTATCACCTCTATGGCAGCCAGCTTAGAAAGGTTTATTTGCTAATGATTTCATCGAAGATTTGACCGACACATTCTACCAATTAATTGAACAGCATGGGAATTAAAATACTGAATTAAAAAACAGGCCTCTCTTCCATTCTCCAAGTAAGTTTTTCACCAGCACTGCATTCTCTCCTGCTTGTCCCATTAGCTCTCAAAAGCTTATCTTACTCAAGACTTTTGAAAAATAAGGTTTTTATTTTTTATTGAGAAATAGATTTCTTCCCCATTAATTTGGTAAGATGCTCTCCTAATGAAAAAACAAACAAGCTCTAGTTGGTTAGGCTCAGTGGATAGAGCATCAGCCTGCGGACTGAAGGGTCCCGGGTTTGATTCTAGTCAAGGGCACATGCCCAGGGTTACAGGCTCGATCCCCAGTTGGGGACGTGCAGGAAACAGCCGATCAATGATTCTCTCTCATCATTGATGTTTCTATCTCTCTCTCTCCCTCTTCTTTCCTCTCTGAAATCAATATAAATATATTACAAAAAAACAAAAACAAAACAAAAACAAAAAAACCCCCAAACTGCTGCAAACTCAAATTTTGGCTGACACTTTCTGTTAATGAAGGAACTTTCAATACCAAAAACTCCATTTCATAAAATTGAGCTCCATTAGAGTATACATCCTAGGTTTGAAATACAGGTCAAGAGCATTTGAGTTCTGTATTCTTAAAATAGTATACAATGTACACTTTAGTTTTATAATATTTTTATATGAATTTCACCACTCCCTTAAAATTTTGTTTAAAATGAACATATTTACTACAAATTTCAGTATTAGCTAAACAATTTAATAAGTGGCTCTTTCTAGATTAGTTGCGACATTACATTCAGTTGCAAATAAGTTGAGCTGTATGGAAAAGAGAATATATAGTAAATCCTTATATTAAATTATTAGAAACAGTTGAACTTAGTGATAAGGCTCCTTCCAATTCTCCTATATTAAAGTCCGAGAAGACATTTTAACTCATAGTTGATCTTTGGGGTTTCATGCAGCTCATTTTAAATGAGAGAAAAATAGTGTAAAAATTAAGTGAAACAGTTATTCCCACAGACATTAGATATGATAAAAGAACAAAAAAAGGACAGAATTCAACATTTATCTGAACCATTCATACATATTCTAGCATAACCACTAAATACCCATTCTATGGTTTGGAGTTCTTTTCCAGCTTGTCCTTTAGAAAAGTTTACCCCAGGAAGGTAGTTGAAATAAAAGGCTCCTTTCTTAAAAAAACAAAACAAAACAAAAAAACAAAAAACAACAACAACCAAAAAAAACTATGTTAAGCTCATGAGCCAAGCTTGAGTGGAAAGGAATGCCCCGACTTTCCCTGCACACACTGGGCTAAAATGACAATACTGATTTTTGTGATTGAAAATAAAACTCAGAAGCCTTTAAACAGTTCTCTTCTAGCTTAAAAGGCAACTTCATTGTCAACTGAGAAGACTCAGTCGTGGTTCCAAGTGAGAACACCACTTTTTACACTTTACAGAGATTTTTTTTAATGTACTCAATATTTACACCTAATTACTTAAATGAGTAAAAAAAAATCTTCTTTGATCCATGGGTAAAGTTGATTTGAAATAAATTAAAGTGCAGAAGAATTAACAATTGATCACAATGACCAACATCATGTGCTGGTCAGGGCATATAAATACAGCAGGTCCTGGAATAAAGTCGTTTTATTATTAGTGTTTATTCTGTGGGAACATAACTCTTGCTTATGTCAATTAGCCTATGGTAAAATTGATTTCATCATATTTCGTTTCACCACAGTTCCAAAAACCTATCCATGACGTTCAGTGAGGACTTGCTGTAGTAACCTTGCAATGGCGATTCAGGAAGCCACCTTCTCACCTATTAGAAACACATTTGCTAACACATATCCTACACGTGCATATTGGAACTTCCGTTCCCACCTGCGCCTTCCATTCCTTCTGCAGACTGAGAGGAAGAAGGGCGGGAGCTTCTGGGGTGAGGCTGACCATTTAGTCCCACAGGGGTGCCTAAACCATGACTTATTTGGGAAGCTGCATCATCAGATTCCCAGCGTTCCAACTCTTCACGCACTAGCCGTTCCATCTGTTCCCTATGGATTTCACTCTCGCGACCCAGTCTTTCATCCTAATAAAGAAAAAAGAAACCAGGAAGTTAGGGATGCATATTCTCTCTCTCTCTCTCTCTCTCTCTCTCTCTCTCTCTCTCTCTCTCTCTCTCTCTCCTTACCTGAGGATATGTTTTTAAATTGCTTTTTAGAGAGAGAAGAAGGGAGAGAGAGAGGGAGAGAGAAACATTGATTGGTTGTCTCCCTTACCTGCCCAACTAGGTATCAGACTTGCAACCTTTTGGTGCATGGGATGATGCTCCAGCTAACTGAGCCACACCAGCCAGGGCAACTGATGGGTATTCTTGTACATAGAAATTGCCTTAGGAAATTTGGTGATCAAGTAATCTGTTTATAATTAGGTATGTCTAGAGATTTAAAACATATAATAATTCTTAGTTACTACAGTAACTTCTCTGCTTAATTTATTTTTTAATGATCATCCTTTCAATCTTCCTTCTGCTTTTCTATAATTTCCAAAGCTTTTGTAATATGCAAATCTATATTGGGAGGGAAACCACCAAATTGCTTTGTCTTATTCTAAAGTTTTTGTTTTGTTTTGTTTTTTTTTATTGTTGATAGTCTTACAGATATCTCCCATTTCCCTCCCTTTCCCTGCTCCTGTCTCCTAGCCACCCTGCCCCCCTCAGGTCTTCACTACCCTATTGCCCGTGTCCATGGGCTATGCATATAAATTCTTTGGTTTGGTGTAGCACAGTGGTTGAACGTTGACCTATGAACCAGGAGGTCACAGTTCAATTCCTGGTCAGGGCACATGCCTGGGTTGTGGGCCGATTGTTGTTTCTCTCTCATCATTGATGTTTCTTTCTCTCTCTCTCTCTCTCTCTCTCTCTCTCTCTCCCCTTCTCCTTTCCTCTCTGCAATCAATAAAAGTCTATTTACAGCCTGACCGGCTTGGCTCAGTGGTTGAGTGTCGACCTATGAATCAGGATGTTAAGGTTCGATTCCCTGTCAGGGCACATGCCTGGTTTATGAGCTCAATCCCCAGTGTGAGGTGTGCGTGAAGCAGCTGATCAATGATTCTCTTTGGCTTAATTTTACCATACACTGATGTGATGGCAGGGCCATCAGTGTGTGGAGTATTAAGAAAGTAACACCGCTAGATTATCATTTGATATGCATTGATCTGCAGTATGGAGACCAAGAAACCTCTCCGATTAAAAGGGTTACATATTACAACTACCCTAATGTTGTACGCATCAGGCTTACCTCAGCCACTCCGTCCAGCAGCCTTCCCAGCACTTCCCTTCTCTTCAGTTTGGCCCGCTCCATGATCTCCAGCTTCACTATCACAGCATCAATCTTGGACACAATGCTGCCGATGGAGTGCTCCATGCGGTCCACTCGTCTCACTAGGCTGCAGGAAACCACAGTTGGGAGGGACAAAGCCACCTTGTGCTGTTGTCTTTTCAGCCCAGTTCTCTTTTCAAATGAAAGTGCTAAGATTTTTTTTTCTTCAACAATATGATAATCTGAAACTTTTCCCAAGTAGTCTCAACCTTAAGAGATGAACTCTCATACATTGCTGGTGGGAGTGCTGATTGGCACAAATTTTCTACAAGGGGGCATTGTATTAGAAGTCCTAAAAACGTGTGTCTACCTTTTATTCAGATATCCCATTTTTTGAAAATTTTCTAAACAAAATAATTAAGCAGCCCAGCCAGTGTTGCTCAGTGGTTGAGTGTCAACCCATGAACCAGGTCATGGTTCAATCCCCAGTCAGGGCACATACCCAGGTTATGGGCTGGATCCCCAGTAGGGGTGTGCTGATTGATTATTCTCTCTCATTATTGATATTTCTATCTCTTCCCCTTTCCCTTTTCTCTTCAAAATCAATAAAAAAACATATTTAAAAATACATATAATTCAGCATATGTGTTATTTTTGGCTACCAGGATATTCAGTAGAGTTCTGCTTATTAATAGTGGGTCATTGAAAAAATTATTACATTAGATAATAGATTATTTAAGCCCTAGCCATTTTGGCTCAGTGGGGAGTCGGCCTGTGGAATGAAAAGTCCTGGGTTCGATTGCAGGCCCGGCTCATGCCCTGTTCCGGGTGCATGCAAGAGGCAACCAACTGATGTGCTTCTCTCACATCGATATTTCTCTCTGTCTTTCTCTCTCTCTTCCACTCTCTCTAAAAATCAACAGAAAAATATCCTCGGACGAGGATTAAAAATAAATAAATAAATAAATAAATAAATAAGTTGTCATTCATCTATACCAGTGATGGCAAACCTATGACACACGTGTCAGAGGTGACACGCGAACTCATTTTTTTGGTTGATTTTTCTTTGTTAAATGGCATTTAAATATATAAAATAAATATCAAAAATATAAGTCTTTGTTTTATTATGGTTGCAAATATCAAAAAATTTCTATATGTTACACGGCCAGAGTTAAGTTAGGGATTTTCAAAATGCTGACACGCCGAACTCAAAAGGTTCGTCATCACTGATCTATACAGTAGACTCTAAGGAGACATCAGAAATTATATTCTGAATGAATATTTAATGAAATAGAGTGATGTTCACAATATATTAAGTAAACAAAGCAGTCAGAAAATAGTATATTCACTTATGACCCTATTATTTTGAATAAATCAGATGCTATGAACCCTTAAAATAATAAGTAGGAAAAAACTGGAATGGTGGCCCGCGGGCTCTGTAGGCCCTCTCCCCACTGAAACAACCATAACTATTGAATATTATTTAAAATTTTGTTTTAATTTCTGAAAATTTCTTAAGACCATAGAGCAAATAAAAAAGCACTTATTTAAGGCAATCCATGAAATTTCAGTAAGAAGAGCGAGAGTCTGTGACATCTGAGGCACACGCTGCTCCATCTGCCCTGCCCCCAGCTCCGTAGGACAGAAGCACCATTCTTGGTGGGTGGGTCAGAGGACACAGGCTCTCTCTCCCCTGAGATCCCAGTGGAGAGCTACAGTATCTCCCAGGGAGGAGGCAGGTTGTCTGCATTGCTCATCCCCTGCTTCCACCCCAAACCCATGTTTTAGAAGCTCTGATCCAGGCCAAGAGTGGCTAAATATAAGGCTCTTTTCCCACATCTAATAATGGAGATGGTGGTGATAAGGAGTGAAGAGGAGACTGGTCCCTTCATGAGATCAACAAATTAAACTATTTACCAGCTCGTTTACCAGAGAGAACCAGGGAAGGAGACAGCAGCTAAGAAGACAGCTAAAGACTGGCCTCAAAAATTACCTTTCAAAGGGGCCTGAACTTAGTAAGACTATAGAGCAATTTATATCCTGAGGCATTATTGAAAACAACAGGCAAATCAGCCAACAATTAGTGGAACCTAAAAGGTGGAAGTGATATCAACAGAGGCAGAGGCTTGACAGAGAATCAGGGAAAGACCAGGAGAGCCCTGCTAGAACCAGTCTTCCCAGGATGCCAGTGGGCTTGGTCTGGCTGTGCCCTCTGAGAAGCAGCATCAGAGGCTTCACACGGTAAAGAAGGCAGGATGACTTCACTAAAAAATAAACACGTAAACAGCAACAGAAACACATCCTGGAGGAAGGAGAATTAGGATCCAGAATTAAATAACATTCAGTAATTAATGTTAGTTTAGTTTTCAATAAAAAATTATGAGACACAGAAACAGGAAAATGTGACCATACATGGGGGGGGGGGGACGGGGGGAGGGGGGGAGCAGGAAACAGAAACGGCTTTGAGAGGGCCCAGATAGACTTAGTAGACAAAGAGTTCAAAGTAGCTATCATAAATATATTCAAAAGCTAAAAGAAATCATGCTTAAAGAAATAAAAGATAATATGATGTCATTGTCTTATCAAATAGTGAATATCAACAAAGCAATAGAAATTATTAAAAAAAAGCCAAATAGAAATTCTGGAGTTGAAAAGTACAACCCATTAAATGAAAAAATTCAGTAGAGGGTCTCAACAGCAGATTTCAAACTGCAGAAGAAAGAATAAGTGAACTTGAAGATAGATGGATAGAAACTATGCAATCTGAAGAACAGAGAGAAAAAAGAATGAAGAAAAATGAACAGAGCCTAAGGAAAATGTGGAATACCATTAAGCACCTCAACATACACATAATAAGGAAAGGAGAGAGGAAAGGAGCAGTAAAATATCTGAAGACATAATTGTTGAAAACTTACTAAATTTGATGAAAATATTACACATTCAAGAAGCTTAATAAACATCAGATAGGAGAGCTGCAAGGGGATCCATACTCAGACATATCATAGTAAAAATACTGAAAGATAAAGACAAAGAAAAAATCTTGAAAGCAGCAAGAGAAAAATAATTTGTCACGCACAGGGGAACCTCAGTAAGATTAACAGCTGTCTTCTCATCTGAAACAATAGAGGCCAGAAATAAATAAAAGTAAAATAAGAATATTCCTCGATCAATGAATACTGAGGGAATCCATGCTAGCAGGCCTGCTTTAGAAGAGATACTAAAGGAGTTTTGCAAGCTGAAAGCAAGTGATCCCAGACAATACTGTAATTATAATTTGCATGAAAAAACAAAGAGCACTGGAAAGGTAATTATGTAACTATACAAGGCAGTATGAATTCATAATTTCCTCCTTTTTCTCTTAACTGATTTAAAAAGCAACAGTACAAGACAAATGTGCATAAAATAAATGTCCTAATGCATTTGATAATAATGGGACAAAGGAGATGGGTCAGAGTGAAGTTGTGCAGCAATGCCTTTATACTTACACTTGAAACTCTTCATAAGAAACCCCACTGGAGATGCTTCCCCTCCTTCTGGAGCTGTGCCCACTGTCTTCATCGTCCTCCTCCTCAGAGTCATCCAGGCTTCGTGGGAAACTTCTGCTGCTCATGGGACGTGGTAAGGAGCTATGATCCAAGTCCAGGTCCTCCTGAAGAAATGGGGCCATTGAGCAGGAACACCTAGACCCCACAGAGCTTCACCAAGGACTGGGACCAATGATAAGTGGACGTGTGCCATTTACCTCTGGTTTGTCTGTGGTTCACACCAGACTGTAATTCCCACACTTTGTAATTTCATGCATTGGCAAATTTTCAAAACAGATTTTAATTACTAGTAAGAAATTATTAAGTTACTAGAGGCTCAGTGCACGAGATTCGTGCACTGGAGGGAGGGAGGGTCCCTTAGCCTGCCTGCACCTTCTCGCAGTCCAGGAGCCCTCAGGGGATGTCCCACTCATGGCTTAGGCCTGCTCCTCCCACCACCGCCACTGCGCTCGCCAGACATAAGACCAACTTCTGGCTGAGCGGCACTCCTGCTGTGGGAGCGCACTGACCACCAGGGGTAGCTCCTGCGTTGAGTGTCTGTCCCCTGGTGGTCAGTGCGCATCATAGTGACCAGTCATTCTGCCCTTCGGTCGATTTGCATATTAGCCTTTTATTATATAGGATTGTTTGGACAAGAAGGAACATAGAAAAAGTAAATGAAGAAATATACCCCTTTTCATAAAGATAACCCATTTAATAGCTACAAAGTAGGAAAGATATAATCTCAGAATAAAAATTTGGCTAAATACAGTCTTGTGAAAATTGTACTCTTTGTCTTCTTGCTCACATTTCACTATGATTGGTGTTTTTTCACCTAATGGTACTGTTGTGTGGAACAGCATTTACGATTAGAAATCACTTTTCTATACTATCATCTCATAGGAAAATGACTCTTATGTATAACATGCGCCTTCATTCTTTGTACCTCAATTACCATCTATTTTCTGTTTGTTTAACCATTTATGTTTAAAGTTAACATTAAAGTTTTAACCTATTTTTATTATAAAAGCCCATGTAAGTTTACTTTTAATAGTTTAATAAATATTCAACTAGAAGGCAGCTCTTTTATTTTAAATGTTGATTTCAAGAGTAACTAATTTTATATCTCCTAAGAAATACTCCCTCCCCACCTTCTCTCATGAACATTGTGAAATATGTAACTACTCAGTTTTCTCTTTTCAAGTTCATTACTAGGAAGTTTAGGGCCAAATTTGTAGCCCAACCTTAAGAAGCATATGTGTTATTATGGAATGCATTTTTAGCTTCATTCACAGTCTAGTTTTATATTTTACTTTTGCTTTGTTTTGCCTCATTCTTCATTTTGTTTTTTTTACATGTATGCTAACTTATTACATTTTTATATATTATCGTGTTATATATCCTTGTTGGAATAAGCAGGGTCCTAATATGTAAACTGATGTGAGAGAGAGAGAGAGAGAGAGAGAGAGAGAGAGAGAGAGAGAATGAATGACTCTCAGTAACCCACTACTTAGTATGGTGTCTGAAACATCGTGGGTGCTGAATCAAATCATGTTCTCCTAAACTTAACCCACCCTCTCTTTTTCCAAGTCATCTCTCATCTGCTGATGTTCATGTTCGGTCAGTTCCTGGTCTCCATCTTGGTCGTACTTTGTGAAGATTGCCTCGATCTCTGCATCGGTATGGCCCTTCCTGAAATGATGGAGAGGTTACAGACGAGCTCATTCACATACATGGTCCAACCCCAACACGGAGACATCAAAATACAGGGAGGAAAGGAGAAATTGCTGGATTGGGGACAGTCCTCCTCTTATAATATGCTCCAGGAAGACACCCACCTCTGAAAAAAAGGTCTCTATGAGTTCTTGGGCCAGGGGTACACTTATCATTAAGAATTTATCTTTACAGGAGGAACTCTCCAGGCCCTCAGAAAGTCTGATTCTCACCCTTTGAGGTCCTGCCGAAGTTCATCAAAGTTTAACTTGCCTCCCCCTTGCCGCAGACTCTCTGAAATGTCATCCACAGTATTTCTCCTTAGTCTTAGTTTGACCAAGGCTTTATGGTAGCCCTGTTGAAAACAAAAGACTTAGTTGAGTGCATTCTCCTTTTGCATTTGCTTCACCTTCAATTTACAGTAGTAATTACTGTAAACCTGGCACAGTGCTGGATGTAAGTTGGCCACTCAACAAATATGTGTTGAATAAATGAATAAGGGATGTATCTTGAGTTTTCCATAAAACTCTTTTGGGAGAATTATATGGAAAAAGTCAGAGCCTTTCAGTAAGTCAAAAGAACTAAGAGTCTTTTGCTCATATGAGAATTCAAGTTTAGATTATAGAAATGTAACCCAGTACATGTTTCATAGCTGCCTGCCTCAGAATATGTAGGAATGAGTAGAATACTGAGGGTCCAGCCAGCATGGCTCAATGGTTGAGTGTCGGCCTATGAACCAGAAGGTCACGGCTCGATTCCCAGTCAGGGCACATGCCCAGATTGCAGGCTCAATCTCCAGTGTGAGGTGTGCAGAAAGCAGCTGATCGATGATTCTCTCTCGTCATTGATGCCTCTATCTTTCTCTCCCTCTCTCCTCCTCTCTGAAATCAATAATAATAATAATTAAAAAAGAATAAGAAGCCTGAGTCATAAGTTGTTTATTTTCCATGTTATCTCATAGTAATTTCTTTATATATGTTAGCATATATTTTAGTACAATGTGAATGTGGATTTTTCATTAATAAACTACAGGCAGACCTTGCTTTGCACTGTAGTGCAGGACTGTAAAATGACCATGCAAGTTCAAACTGTATAAAGTGACGTTAATAATCAACAGGAAACATTATGATTGCTCCATGACCTTTAAATCTTTTTGTCAAACATTAAAAGCTCCTTTAGTGTTAGCTATAAAGTCATAGGAAAATTTTAAAAAATAGTAAAATGAATGTTTATTTACTACATTCAAATTTAAAATATTAGAAACCTTCAAAATTAAAGTGTTTTATTTCTTGTAAAAATTTTATTCTAAAACCTTCTAAATCACAATATCATGTAGCCCTCTCTTATCCAGTGGACCTCCATGTTCGGATTTCAACAACCCCTCCCAAAGGGGCCACCCTTCTGACTGGAAGATTCTTCTTAGAGACGATATGGTGCAATTATTCTGAGACTTAGAGGTGTGTGTGTCAGCTCCATAGACCACGGTGGTAAATATACCCACAAATCAAATATGATGAGTGGGTACTCCCCAAAATCACTTTTACTGAATATTTGGGCAGCCAGGCCAGTGGGGACCAAGATAAAGGTTGATCACTTCAAAGTCAGAGATGCTCTGAATAAAACAAATTAAAATTTTACTCTTTCCAAAGGGCAAAAAAAGAAGCCAACCACCCTGAATATCTCAGAACTGAGTGTCTTTTATTGCATATATGAGAAGAAAAGCGTGATTTACACTGCACCTTATTTCCATAACAGCACTCTGGGATACAAAAGAATTAAGTTTCAGATTCTTAGAGGCATCTCAGCTGTTCACTTTGAGCAGTTCATGTTAAGTTATTGAAAGCAGACTGCGCTAGAATTGTCTCTTCCTATCCAAATAAAACAAGCTCCCTTTACCATATGCAAAGTCTCTTGAATGAGTAAGGGCATGTGCTATGACTCAGCACAACTGCTATGTGACCTTGGACATGTGTTACATCATCCCTGGAGGGTGGGTATTAGCAATCAATTGACATAGCTGTCATCAGATATAAATCATAACATATGTAAAGTATTTGGCATTGTACTGTGGGGATTCAGAACAAGTCACCCCAAAATGTACCTCTGTGGTATGCAGATTGTTTTAAGCTAAAGGCAACTGTAGCCACAGACGCAAGAGAAACTTCTGACCTTCCCTTAACTACCTAGAAGAACTTAAATTGGGAGCCTTGCCCATAACAAGCAATTATCAGAGATAACCACCTTTGACCTGTCTATAGGGCAGCACCAATTTCTATTTACCAAGCATCTGCTCTTCTAATCATCCTACAATGACAGCTGATGCCTCAAAGGCACCTTACATCATTTGTAGCTCAGAAATGTCTTGTACACCCATGTTTCTATCTCTGAACCTCTTGTGCATGTGGAGTCTCTGACTTTCTCATTTATATGTATATATTTATTTTTTTTAAATTGTTTTAAAAATATATTTTCATTGATTTCAGAGAAGAAGGGAGAGGGAGAGAGAGCTAGAAACATCCATGATGAGAGATAATCACTGATCAGCTGCCTCCTGCAAGCCACCACCACCACCACCCCGCTCCTCTGGGGATCAAGTTCGCAACCCTGGCATGTGCCTTTAACCAGAATCGAACCCAGGACTCTTCAGTCCGAAGGCCAATGCTCTATCCACTGAGCCAAACAAGCTAGGGCTACATATGTATATTTTAGAGTTGGTTATTATCTCTTGCTAATCTGTTTCAGCCAGAAGAACTGAGGGTAGAGGAAAGTTCGTTCCTCTCCCACAGCTGGTGCTGTGAGCAGGATGAACTCACTGGCTGGAACCCCGCACTTCCCCACGAGGCTGCTGCAGACGAGGAAGTCCTGGGTTGTCTGACACAGCCCAGCTAAGGGTTGTGTCAGGTAAAGGTTCTTACCATATTGCTACACCCCCAGATCTCCTTCTGTAGGATCTGGTTGAAGCAAGAGTGGTGAGAAACTTTTTCTCTCTTCTAAATTTAGATTGGCAGGAGAAAGCATCTGTTAAACTAGTTTCTTAGAGAAGCGACCCTTGGTTATTTGGTGAGTACCCAAGGTTTTGTTTTTCTGTCTCTATCTGATTTCTCTCATTTTGTCTTTTTATTTGTCCTAAGAATTTGGCCTTATAAGCAGTGAGAGAATTTTCTCTCTGGCTCCTACCTCCCAGAGGGTGCACTTGCCAAGGTGCACCTTGCTCTCTATTTGGCCAAGACAAGCTCTCCAGGGAGTTTGCTGTGTCCATCCTGTGCCTCATGGACACGTTTATCTCTGCCAGCTGAAGAATGCAAATGCGTCTGGTGAGTAGCCCCATAGGCTGTGGATACAAGCTTAGGGCAGCTTAAACCTTACTCTGTTCAAAAAGTAAAGCGCATGATTCCCTGTGTTTTGGAATAGCTGCTTTAAGACAGCGTCTGCCCCTCCTCCCCACCCCTGCCCTTTGTATCTCTTAGGCTAACTTTGGGAATAAACTTTCTTATGAGGGTTGCATCTTTTTTTCACTCTCCTTTGGAAAAGCCTTTTATGTCCATAGTATTGTTTTGAGTCACTATAGATTCCACTGTCAAGGCCAGACTATAGATTCTTTTTATTGGAAAAACTTCTCAATGGAAAATAAACATTTTTCTTAGAGAGCTCTCCTATAGCTACAATAGCTAACTATTAGGATTCCCTTAATAAGATGGAAGGACAGAAATTAGAATAAACATCAAAGTCCATTAAGACCCCTTTCCTGACCTAGCTGGTTTGGCTCCATGGATAGAGCGTCAGCCTATGGACTGAAGTGTGCTGGGTTCGTTTCCAGTCTGGGCACATGCCCGGGTTGTGGGCTCAATCCCCACAGGGGACCCTGAAGGGTCCCGGATCGGAGAGGGTGCAGGCTGGGCTGAGGGGACCCCCCATGCATGAATTTCATGCACCAGGCCTCTAATATATATATATAATTGAGGGTGATAGGGTCCGTCATAATTCAGAGGTTTCAGGTGTGCAATTCTATAATACATCATCTGTATATTATATTGTGTGCTCCCCACCCCACTGCTCACTGACTTTTGAGTTTTTAAATTTTTCTACCCAAACTGGATTGGATCTGGAATTTTTCTAATTTTCTTTTTTGGAGGACTGGCTACAAAACATTATCAGTTTTCTTAACTATTTGGCTGCAATCCTCAAAACTATCATTTTCATTTCCTCACCCTTTAATCTGCAATTATTGAGAATTAAAACTGCCCTTTCCAACACCATGCAGGCTAAAGGGGGACAACTTGATGTAAACTTCAGAGACATCACCACAGCAGCTCATGTATGGACAATCTCCATGCCTATTGTAAAAAGATCGCCAGAGACATTCCAACTGCAGACCAGGAGAATCTATCAGATTATAGCTGCCTGTTTTCACTCCATCTGAAGATGATTGGAGACAGACTTTTAGAAGTCTTCTTCGCTGCCTGACTACAGAGCTCAGAAACTGGGATTATAGTCTGCTCATATCATTAACATTTGTTGGTGTGTTTTTTTCTTTGTTTGTTTCCATAGAGATGTCTCTTATTAAACACCTGATTCTTGTGCCACGGGCTTCACTTTGGGAGCCCACCTGCGTCACCACCTCCGGAAATGAGACAGGACTGTTTACCTGAACCGAACTTTTCTCAAGACTGAGACTGGTTTAATGAGACACAGGAACAATCTACCAACCCAACTTCTGGAGTGTGAACTATCCAGGAAAGTTTCAGAGAAGGAAACTGTGAGGGTTCAGAATGAGTCACCCCAACATGTCCCTCAGTGGTACACAGATTGTTCTGAGCAAAGGAAACTTTAATCACAGGCACAAGAGAAACTTCTACCCCTCCCTTATTACCTAGAAGAACTTGAATCAGGGGCCTTGCCCATAAGGAGCAATTATTAGAGATAACTAATAATTACTAGAGATAGCTTTTGACCAATCTATAGGGCAGCACAAACTTCTATTTACTAAACATCTGCTCTTCCTGCAATGACCCTTTGAAGCTCCCAAGGCACTTAGACATGAGCAGAGCAAGGACAATGGGCCAGATACAGAAAGTCACCAGAGGGAAAAGCCCCAGGTGCCTGGCAAAGGACAATTGTAGGGTGAGACCTTGCCCCCAGGGTGACCTTTCCTCCACTAGCATATCACTGGTCATGCATTTTGTTTGGACCCTCTGACCTTTTCTCCCCAGAGATAACATCTAGGCCTCAGTTGTATTTCAGCTCCAAGCTCAGAATAGCAGCAAAACCAGACAAGCGACCGGGTGGGTGGCTGACCTCAGGACCAGCTGCACTGACTAATGACCCTTGTCCTGATACTGACTAATCAATCAGTGGAGACCTAGACCCTGAAAGGACACACCTGGAAAGATGCTGAATATTCTATTAAGATCTTCCCCTGGGACCTCCCCTAAAATCTCCACCCTTAGGACTGAGGACCCAGAGGCTCTCCCTCCTGAGAGCAGGCCTGCACCTTTCCCTTCCCCTCCCTCACCCCAGGCTCTTTACCATTGCCTTCTCTATTCCCAAGCTCCAAGGGCCCCTCCTTTACCTCTATAACTTGTTTTCTAAGCCCATTTCTTCCATGAATTACTTGTTCCACTTCTTTGATTTTATAAATAAGTATAGTCTTACAGTTTGAGTCGTGGCTCTGAGTTCTTCCCTAGTCAGAACTCAAGTACTGAGGTTGCTGAACTCAGATCCAGTCTGACCCCACAGATCTTACACCTGGTGCCGTTTCCACTGCCTACAACATACCTCTATGGATTCAGCTCAGAACGTCTTGTGCACCCATGTTACTGTGAGAGTCACCGAAGGAGGATACACAAGGCCAAAGTGGTAGGGGATGATACATTTAATTAGGTCATCTGGAGACCAGATGGGCTGAGCCCCAAAATGGTGCCAGCAGCCAGGGACTGGAGAGTCAGAGGTTTTAAAGGCAGGCTTTTTAGGCGGGAATTTTCTGGGCAGTCCGGATCCTGGGCAAATCCGGAGGGGAAAGATAATGGTGTTAGCAAATGGAATATGGTCTAAGCCAGCGGTTCTCAACCTGTGGGTCGCGAACAATGAAAATACATCCTGCATATCAGATATTTACATTACGATTCATAACAGTAGCAAAATTACAGTTATGAAGTAGCAACAAAAATAATTTTATGGTTGGGGGTCACCACAACATGAGGAACTATATTAAAGGGTCGCGGCATTAGGAAGGTTGCAAAAAGGAATGTCGGTTATGAAGTGGTCTAAAGGTCAGTTTCCAGGGGAGAAGGGATCGATTCAATTATTTGATCAGACCTAAGTTACCTTTCTATTTCTGAACAGCTGCATGTGGGGTCTCTGAGTCTCTCATGTAGGCAGGGTTCCCATACATATGTATATATTAAATTTGCTTATTTTCTCTTGTCTATTTTGGTTATCTGTCCTTGTCTATTTTATTATTAGACTAGCCAGAAGAGCCTTGCGGGTAGAGGAAAATTTGCTCCTCTACCACAGTGTTTATTATAAGAATGCAACAGTATTATTATTATTATTGCTGTTGTTATTGTAGTGATTTTCAATAGTGAAAGGATCCCAGTTGGTCTAATGGTTTGTGGGCCTTGGGGCTAAAATATCATGATGCTGGTCCTAACACACTCACAGCTTAAATCTGCACTGAGATCAAGCCCATGATTTAATATAAAACCTGAAATGTGTGATGTTCTATTCTGAGCTCAAGAATGTGGTTAATGGATAGTTAAACTTTCTGAGGCAAACTCAGAAATGACTGGATCCATTATCTCCATGGCAGGATAAGTAGTGCAGCTCTTTTTCTTTGTAGGGGGTGGAGAGAAGGAGTGTATTCAGCATATTTTAAACACTGTTTGCCTTCTTCTTGTATAACTGAAGATATGACGTGAGCATCTTTTCTATGTCTTGGTGAGTTATCATAATCCTTTCTTAATATGGGTCAGTTACCAACATTTTATCTTGGCACTTTTAATGTTGTGAAATATTGGCAAGAGTTCCTTTAACGGGAAGGTTTTTTTGTGTGGTTTTTGCTTGCCAGTGCCACTTCCTCTGAGACATTTTCATCCTTTATGTCTCAATCACTTTCCTCATTTACAGTGATAAATTTGCCTTCACTAAGTTCTTTCCACTGCATTCAAATGGTAGCAGTGAGAATCCCACAGCCAGCTACTTGTTTCTTCTATAAACCAGTACACTTGTTTTGATTTTCATGTCCAGTGTTATCATTCTTCCTTTCTCTGCTATACTTTCATCTTTGTTGGCTCTTTCTCTCCTTCAGTTGTTCCCTTTTTGAAAAAGGTCACACGATTTATCACTGGGAGATAAGGCAGCTGCACAACTACATGTTTTGAGTGAACTGGATAGCAGATCCTCAGAGACCGAACCGAGACTTTGCAAAAAGTGAGGTATTTGGTCACTGACCAGGCTGCATATCTGTTATTTACGCAATGATCTGTAGTGAAGTTTGCACTTTATACCATTACTCACAGTTATTATACTGTGATAACTGCAAGTGACGTTTGTACTTTATGCTCTTAGTCAATATGCTGTGACAAATGAAACTTGGACTGTGTTGAGAAGTTGGTGTTATTTAACTGAAATAACTGATGTTTATGCATATCAGAACAAAAGTGCAAAATGAGGACTGCTTGTATACCCCCTGGAGATTTGCTAAAATATCATCACCTGTTATGCAACATTCAGGATAATGAAGATCTTAGGTCCCATCCACTGGACCTCCTCTTCATTTTAAAAAGGGGAAGGTCTCTGTTACAACATGATTCACAGACCATAGTCTTATGGCTTGAACCAACAGAAAGGGAGCCACTGTTCTGAAGTTAGGTAACAAGCTGTGAACTTTGGATGTAGTTATTTGTTGTTGCTTTAAGCCAAATAAAGAAGTCATATTGAGAAGAACAAAGCTGCCCAACTTTCCTGTCCTGACTTCTATTTAACAATCAAACACTTCCTGAGAGAGTAGACAATGGAAAGTTCTCCTGCCCTTAGGCTGTGGCCTTACTCCAAGGATCTTTCCCTTGGACTATTTCACAACTTCTTTGTAAGTTCAAGGATAAAGGGAGAATGAACTATAAAGTACTTGCCTCCGAAACATTTTCTTTTTTAAAACTGTAATCAAGATCTAGAAAGTGGAAATGTCTTTATAATCTTCCAGTTTATTCTGAATTTTAAATCTGGAAGTGAGAGCCAACCAGAGGAGGTATCAAAACAAAGGGGACAAACCAGCAGATCCGCTCCGAGTCAAGAGAGTTCATTGAGAGCTTAGCTCCAGGGCATTAAAGTATCCCAGAATTTAAGCTAGCAGTGTATCCATCTCTATCTCCCAAAACGCTTAAATTAGTCCTATAATACAGCAATCTACTCTTTCTTTTTAACAATGACAACCAATTAATATTTATTCAGAAATATGGCTGAAACAATGACTATTTTATGTAGAAAATAAAACAATTCTGAGAATTAGGGCTTGTCATACCTTTCTGATAAGATCTGAGAGTTCCATTTCAGCTTTCTGTTGAGCCAAGTCAGATTTCACTTCAGAGTAAGTGTCATTGATGATGGCCAAGAACATATTCTGTTTGTAAATCAAAGGAAAGCTGACATTAAAATAGCCACCTAAGTTTATTTTGTAAATAATCAAAGGATACATGCCATTTTGTTCACCATTTTTAGAAAACAATTTGATGTCTTAAGTCACAAATCAATAGTTTTGCTACCAGGTTGTTTGGGAAAATTATTTCTTCAATGAAGTCACGCCAAAGGAAAATGTGACATTTTCTTACTTACAAAACCACATATTGTGATGTATTTTGCAAAAAGAGACAAAAATGAAATACAACAAAATATTAATGTATTTAACTATGAATGGAGGGATTATTTTATTATTTTCCTTATCTATATTCTCTACATTTTTTTCATTTGACATAAATTATTTGGTGTGAAGAACTCTAAAACAGCTCTTCCAATTTCAACAGTCCACACAGATAAGTGGAATTCTATGCTTATGCCAAATATTGCTATATAATATCATTTGAAATTTCAGAACATAGAAGAGTTAAAAAGATCTCTGCAAATAGGAATATGGTAAGTGTAGTAAGAAGATAGTCAAGAAAAGCTTAATGGAGAAGACAGACTTTAGAGTAAAACAAATTTGGGTTTTGGTCTTGGCATGGCCAAGATTTGTTTAAATTTTCTAATCTTCATTTTAAAATGCATTTATATATATATATATATATATATATATATATATATATATTTTAAAATATATTTTATTGATTTTTCACAGAGAGGAAGGGAGAGAGATAGAAAGCTAGAAACATCGATGAGAGAGAAACATCGATCAGCTGCCTCCTGCACATCTCCCACTGGGGATGTGCCCGCAACCCAGGTACATGCCCTTGACCGGAATCGAACCTGGGACCTTTCAGTCCGCAGGCCGACGCTCTATCCACTGAGCCAAACCGGTTTCGGCAAAATGCATTTATATTAATAAAATGGGAGAAATAATAGTATCTCCTCTACATATCTGTTGTAAGAATTAATGAGATAATCTATGTAAAGTATCTAGAGACAGGGCCTAATGTATGGTGCTACATAATTTATAGTTATTATTATTCAGTAATAGTCCATTTTCCTGACTTTTCCCTTCCCCAGGAAAATAGTTTATATTTTCCACACCTGTTTCCAATAGATTTTCTGGAGGCCCTGCATCCAGTTGATAAGGTCCTTCCTTTGTATTTCCTTTTTAGCACATAACTATGATTTGCAACTATAGAATTGTGTATTTGAGTATGTTTGTTTTCCCTACAAGCTTATGGGGTCTTCATGATGGCAGGGTTGGGCTCTATTTTCCTAACCACTGCATCCTCAGTACCCAGCACATTGCCTGGAATACAGTGGCTCAGTAAATATTTATTGTACGATTGATGAATGAACAAATGAGAGCTCTATTATTCTAATAGATTTTAATGGGCTATTAAATTGCTATGAATTAAGGAAGAATATTTTTTAAGATTCTGCAGCAGAAATGAGAATAGGATATAGAATATACATAAGTTCCAAGCTTAATGCTCAATTCCAAGGGCAGGCAGTTGTAGTAGGAATAACATCTCTCACCTCTCCTTTTCAATATAGGCATCTAATGTTTTATTTCTGTTTCCAAATGGCTGTTACCTAATGACTGCAAATGTATTAGCTGAAGTGGATTAAAGTGTGCATCCTCTGAAGAGATTTAAAAAATTGGAAAGTGGCTGAGAAAGGCTCTTGGAGGTGTGGAGAGAGGAAGTTCACCCTCCTCTCCATCCTGTCTCACAAGGGTCATTCAATGTTAGAGTCTTTCCCTATTGATGATGGGGCTTTTGCTTCCTGCCTCAGCTGGGCCACCTCACACTAATGTGGCTTCTTGTAACAAGTAGGGGCAATAAATCAACACCTGGCCGTCATCTCAGAAAGGTGGCCAACACTGCACTTAGCTTGTCATTTCCGTAAAAAAAAAAAAAAAAAAAGGTTTGTATTGACAGTAGCCTCCCCTCTTTCTGGGGGTTGGGGGTAGGGTGGGGAGAGCAATTCCTTTTTGTGTAGTACAAAAAATTATTTTGGTATTAAAAAAACAAACGAAGAGCTTCTTTTCATGTTCTAGCAATTGATCTGATAAAGTGACTGAATAATTTAAAATTTAAATTTTAAATTTAAATTTTAGAAGGTGCTGTCTACTGGTGGACAACATTCAAACAAGTCCACATTGGAGCATTTCCACTTGCCACAATCATGTCCCTCACTTGGCTGACCGACATATGAAGAAAACTTAGGTGGCCTGAAGTCAACTACAGGTCATTGCAGAACTCTCAATTTCTGGTTTTTGTTTACTGAGTAGACATTCAGGGATTCAGATGCTCCAGAATTCAAACTACTAGCAATGTTTGAGAGTAAGAAAGGCTTACTTTTTCCTCTATTTTTTTATTCTTTAATCCTATATAATAAAAGCCCAGAGACCTAATGGCAGAACGACTGGCCAACCAGTTGCTATGATGCCCACTGACCACCTGGGGGCAGATGCTCAACACAGGAGCTTCCCCCTGGTAGTCAGTGCGCTCCCACAGTGGGAGTGCCGCTGGGCTGACTGGGATGGTGGCATTCCCACAGCAAGAGCAGCCACTCAGAGGGCGGGTCCACAACCCTTGGCTGACTGGGATGAACAGCGCTCCCACAGCAGGCTGATCCCCATATGCCATGCCCCCACCAGTGCACAAATCCAGGCCTCTAGTATATAATAAGAAGGAGAAACTTAGGAGGCTCCGTTTAAAAGTAATCGTGAGACATGCATAAAGCAAGATATAAATGAACTTGCATGATATTCCTGACTCCTCAGTTTTATTAAAATAGATCTAATTCTTACTCAGTAAATACTATATACTTAACCACTAAGGACCTGAACCAGCTCTGGAGATATTACACTAAATCACTGAAACTTATGCAAAGAATCTTTATAAAATCCACTGAAAACAGAAACAGTTTCATTTCCTTAAGATGTTGGTTGATGTAAGGAATCCTTAAATGTTAGTGTTTAAATGAAAAAATACCCACTGTCTAAGTTAAACTAACTCAATATTTTCTTAGTAGAATAGACAAATAAATGTATAAATGTTAAGATGAAGAACAAAACACCTTTAAAAAAATCCTAATTAACTTAAGACCCAATGGTAAGAATGTTAATTTGTACCAAATCAAGAGAATAAACAAACATTTTTTAATATAATTTTTCAAGCAATTTCCATACACTGTTAGATTTAGTCTCTAGCTATGCTAAATATGACTAAGTGAAAGTAAGATATCTTATCTTGATGAGCAATAATTCACTCAAATATTACTCTTGACATACTGGATCTAACTTGCTTAGTCAGTTCCTCTTTTTTAAACAGAAGAGAAGAGAGAGAGAAATGCACAGTCATGTTAGCAAATGACCATGAAAAGCTGATGTTTGTGTTAACAAAACATGTGAGTAAGCATAGTTAACTTTTTAGGCAAAACACTATTTCAAGTAACTTTATAAATTTGCACTTGATCTATTTTTTTCCTTGAATAGACATTATTATCTATCTATAGTTAGGTAAATGAAAGTCCACGGAAAAGATATTTGGTGAAGACTTAAAACTGTAAAGCAAAGACAAGTAAAATAAAATATGATTTATAATACCCACATTTTTCTACTTCCTGGGTTAAAAAAAATGATAGGAAATAGAGTGTAGAGAAAAGAAAAGATGGTGATTTATGAAATTTAAATCACCTCACTCTAAATAAAAGCATACATACCAAAAGAATGAAGAACATAAAGAACACAAATGTAGTGAAATAAAGTGGTCCCAAAACTCGATTAGCTTCCTCAATCTCTGCGAAGTTGATATCACCCAAAATGATACGGAATTGAGTGAAGCTATAAAAACAAAACAAACACCACAAAGCAAAAACAAAGAATGTCCAGCATTGAGGCAACATTTTTTAAAAGATGATTTTAGGCATTTTTTTCAGTGTAGATAATTGTCAAATAACAGAAAATTGTCAATTCCTTTGGAAAATTCTTGCTACTTATATGAGCAATTGAAGCCTTCTGGAATAAAAATAATTCTTTCACACTAAATATTATTTCAATTTGGTTAATAAGAAAATATAATCATAATTATTATTGGATAACTTATAAAACAATGGGCTATATGAATTTAATATATAATTTAGGTAAAACATGGTAACCCTAAACCTTTACAATGGTCATCTGGGTCTGAATTTAAAATCTCTTAAAAAAAAAAGATTTTTGAAGGAGAGCCGAAATTGTATGTCTCAAAGCTCCAACATTCTGACACACACTCAAAGTGGGGTCTAGAGTGGCCGTGTGTTACCAAAGCTGGGTCTTAATTAGTAAAATCATTCTCATTCCTGACTTTTATCAAACAGCAACATTAATGAGGGACCCCCGTGTGCAAAGCCTTATTACCTTCAATGATCATGATCATCTCTTTTCCTAACTCCTTTCTAAATGGAATGGAAATCTGATACTGGCTACTTTTCTTGTTTTTAATATCATATTTGAGAACTTTGAAAAAAGACAGAAAATTCCTGTACTGGCTTAAGTTTCTCTTAGAATATTAGAAATACTATTTTTTCCTTAAAAAATAACTTGATGTTTAAAACATATGGCAACAATATTGACTAGGAATAAAAATATAGGCAAATGGTCTCTTAAAAGCTACCATTTGCATGTGGTGCCAAGACCTTGATCTTGGAACAGTGTTGATTTACTACAGCTGATCTTACTAAAATGTCTTACTATTATATGGGCTGTTACCTCAAGCATCAGCATTTCAGAATATATGGTCATCTTTGCATTGGCAGGTCAATGCTTCTGGGAAAGAGATTTAATTAGAATTTTAAACAACGACTTTTAAACTCTGGGTTAAATAGCAACCATGAAGATTTATCCTTTATCCCTGAGAAGGCAGTGACATCCCTGGGTAAACTTTTCTTCTTAATTTCATATATACTTACATACACTCTTGGAAAGTACTGAAGTCATCAACCTGAGTGCCAAAGACAAGGTAGGCCAACTGAGCATAGGCTAAGAAAATAATGAAGAACATAATTGCGAAACCAAAGAGGTCTTTGGCACACCGAGACATGGTTGTGGAGAGCTGACTCATGGTCCTGTTGAAGTTGATGAATTTGAAGAGCTATAAAAGACAGAAGGATATGAACAGATGAATGGGTATGTACAGCCAGCAGAACATTATTCAGCCTCACAAATGAAGTTTTGATGCATGTTGTAACTTGAATGAACCCTGAAAATATTATACGAAGTAAAAGAAAAATAACGTGCTTTTTTTCAAATCTAGCAAATTCTATTTTCTCATTCAAAAAGTATTTTGGGTGCCCACCATGCACCAGTCACTATTCTTGGAGCTGGGAATACAGTAATGAACAGAACAAAGCTCCTGCCCTCATTTTAGTCACACTTACCGGGTAGTTAAAATACAGCAAATGCAGGTTTAATTGTAATTAGTAGTAAAATGACTAGTGATAATTTTCTCTCAAGGAAGTTTCAAATAAAAGAGAGAAAACCTCCTACAAATAAAAACTAGTAACATAAGAGAGAAAGATAGCAAGACCTCCAGGAAATACTTCACTTATTAACTGTCATTTATTGTGCATCAGACTATGTACCAGGCATTGTGGGGGAGGGCTTAAGTAGACCGCCTCAAATCTTAACAGTGACAAAAACAATGGTAGTCTATCTCAAGAGTCAGCTGGGGCTTGGAGCCTGGATTTGAACGCAGCTCTTTCTGACTGCAAAGCCATACTACGCATTTCTGTAGACAAGGCAGTGAGGATGGCTGCCCGGGTTGAGCCGTTCACCGCCCAGAGGGCATGGCCACCCGCACAGCTCTAGCTAGAAGCCTTGGTGGAAGAACACTGGGGAGATACAAAAAAGCTGAGTCATGACCCTGCCTGAAAGAATGTAATGGTTCTTAAAAAGTTTTGGGGGCAAGATATTTACAGTTGAAGCACGAAATAAGCCACCCGGAATTTTACTTAAAGACCTCTTATAAACTGTTTCTAGCCACATCAAAATGTTTTTCAGGGTGTTGTTAACACATTATTTAAAACAATCCCTATTGGTATTTCTATGAGATGTCATTATTAGTTGTTAATGGTAAAGGTTTGGTAGGTTGGTGAGAGCTTCTCCTGACTGAATAAAGAACCTGAGAGGTATAGGATGAGGTCTATGCGCTCTGATAAAGCTCAGGCATTCCAGGTGTGGATACCAATTCGGTAAAATAAATAACTGTTGGTAATTGCATTGTAAAAAGGTGCTGCTCAATAACACTTTCTGTGATGATGAAAATATTCTCTATTTCCACTGTCCAATGCAGTAGCTACTGGCCACATGTAGACTTCATGCACTTAAAAATGTGGCTCGCCCTGGCTGGTTTGGATCAGTGGATAGAGTGTCGGCTTATGGACTGAAGGGTCCCGGGTTCAATTCCGGTCAAGGGCACATGCTTGGGTTGGGGTCTCAATCCCCAGTGGGAGGTGTGCAGGAGGCGGCCTATTGGTGATTCTCTCTCATCCTTCATGTTTCTGTCTCCCTCGCCCTCTCCCTTCCTCTCTGAAATCAATAAAAATATATTTTAAAAAATGTGGCTAGAGTGACCGAGGAATTGAATGCTTACCTGTATATGATTTAAATTAAATTAAATTTAAATTGACACTGTTGACAGGCTGGCAGCTGCCTTGACATGACGGAAATTTCCTGCATCTCCAGAACTAAGGCTTACTGTATATGATGAAATGCCCCAACCTTTCACATACATAGAAATGTACATTATGTCTTGGGAAAAGAAGGAAATGAGTGAATAAGGAACTGCTCAGAAGAGGTACTTGTTCCAACCTCAGTTCTAGGTAAAGCTTCTCTATGGCCTCTACCTGGAAAAGAAGCAATCTTTCTAGAGAGCATTTCCAATCAGTATGCCTGCCCCCGTCTCCATTCCTCTAGTTCCTTTTCCTTCATCTGGTCACATCCATATCCGGGTGACCTGTCCTTGCTAAAGTAGCCTGGGGCTCCGAGCCCCGCTGCCATACTGAAAAGGCCCCTATTGCTTCTGTTAAACAAAACTTACAGGGACAGGTCTTGCAAGAGTTCAGGTAGAAGAGAGCATCATTCACAGCAAGAGGAATGATCAAATGAGTCCCACTAGCTTACTTTAAAATACGGAGCAGCTTTGGCTGGCTATTTGAATTTGGCCACAAAAGCAAATTTCTCCAACATTTTGTGTGATTCATGTTAATAAAAAGAAGGGAAAATATTATTAAAAATCCAGAATGAAATTTATACATTACCTTAATCCAGACAAAAAATACTATGACTGCAGCTATATTGTTGAACTGTATTTGCCAGTATGCCAGATGTTCGAAGTTGGGGAAAGTATTTTGATCTTCCAGGAACTGTAGCAGCACCTCCACGCTTGATGTTCTGTGTATGTTAATTCCTATAGCCATCACTGATAGCTGCAAAACAAAAGACTTCCCTATTATTACAGTGTTTTAGAAATAGGTAACTTACCCTAAAATGACTAGTTTATTTTGCTTTGCCATTGTATTAATTCTAGGGATCAACATTTTTCTCACCCAATTGCATTCATAAAAGTCACTCACATAATTGGAAAGTGTTGGGCACTGCCGTAAAACAAATAAAGCAGTATATTGCTTCTAGTTAGGAATGGAAATCCAATGAACAAACAGAAGTTAAATGCACAAACTCTGTCCTCAAAGAATGCACACTCTAGTTCAAGACCAAATAAATATACAATGATAAATAATACAAAAACCTACTCAAGAATTGGCATCACACAACATAAGGTGAAGGGTGAAAGACATATTAAAAGGAATGCTCTTAAGGAAAGAATGAGCTTGGCCTTTTAAGAGGGAGGGAATGATGACAGAGAGGGCTCAAGAAAGTTTGCAGTGGGAATACATGGGCCAAGGGTTTTCCTCTGGCTTGTTTCTGTCTCTTAACACATGACCAACAACTTTTCACACATGCTTTGGTCCTGGGCTATAAAACCATATCTGAGGGGACACTGGGCCCTATACTTGCATCCATCACCATTGGAGTAGCATGTACCTGTGGGAAGTGCTAGTATGTAACCATAACCCCTTGCCCTCATGTGAAGTCTGAGTCCAGGGCAGGTAGGTTGTGACAGGTGGTATAACCCTTGCTGCCCATTCTCCCTTTCTTCTCATTGATGATGGTCATTGACCACTTCATTAGTCCTTCTCTGTTTATAAAAAATAGGTTTTTATTGATTTGAGAGAAAGGGAGAGGGCAAGAGGGATAAAAACATCAATGATGAGAGAGAATCATTGATTGGTTGCCTTCTGCATCCCCTCCCCTTTCCCAATGGAGATCAAGCCCATGACCCAGGCATGTGCCCTGACCAGGAATTGAACTATGACCTCCTGGTTCATGGGTTGATGCTCAACCACTGAGCAACACTGGCTGAGCCATTAGCCCTTCCTGAGACGCCATCCAGATCATGGCCCCAGGGGGTTACCATATCAAAGATCTGCCTGGCTGCCAATAACATTGGCAAAGCCAACCTCACCACCTTCCTTTTCCTCTTTATGAAGGAATTCTAGAGCCAAGCTTGTATTTCTGTACTGTAGGAATATTTTCTTTGAGCCCTCTGGAATATACTTAGGATGTTTTTCTCCATGGACTTAGCTGAAAGGGATGAAAAATAAGTTGGGGGAAGTGCTGATTGACTGAAACCAACACCACCCCTTTACCCAACACACTCAGAACAGTGTGTTGTCCATCCATTGTTCCACTCTGCACAGGACAAATGTGGAACATGTAGTCATTTATATAATATCGATATCATATCAACACATTAAGTTTCCCTGAGACTTTTCCTTCAAAATAGGGAATGAAAGAAAAGAGATTTTGTGAACATTTGGGTTGTTATGTCTTTCCTGAGTTTTCTTTGGAATTCTCATCCTTGTTTACAAAAGAACAGTCTCTCTTTACCATAATATAAGTTTCACGAGGGCAAGGGTTCCGGTTTTTTTTATTCATTCCTATATCCTTAACACCAGAACAGTACCAGGCACATAGTAGGTATTCAGAAAATATCTGGTGAATAAATTATTTTCACCATCTGAGACCTATCACTCAACAAAATTACTTGAATTTAGACTTCTTAACAGTCTTCCTTTTTTTATTTTTAGTAATTCTGCTAGTTTTGAAAGACTATTACGTAGGTGAAGTAAGCCTGTAGACTTTAGAGCAGTGATGGCAAACCTTTTGAGCTCGGCATGTCAGCATTTTGAAAAACCCTAACTTAACTCTGGTGCTGTGTCACATACAGAATTTTTTTTGATATTTGCAACCATCGTAAAACAAAGACTTATATTTTTGATATTTATTTTATATATTTAAATGCCATTTAACAAAGAAAAATCAACCAAAAAAATGAGTTCGCGTGTCACCTCTGACACCCGTGTCATAGGTTCGCCATCACTGCTTTAGAGTGTTAGTAAAACACACACACACACACACACACACACACACACACACACACACACACACAATAAATAAAAGAGATAATTTCAAAACAATTCTAAGATGTTATATTTTTATTAGGGTATCATTTCTTTTCAAGTTTCAGTTGGACTTTTTCAAGTCAGGTGGGCAAGCAAATTTGGGCCAGATCAAACAAAAAAGCATTGGCCCTTTCATAGGGTTCAAGGTCTAATGGAACACAGGGTGTGTGTGTGTGTGTGTGTGTGTGTGTGTGTGTGTGTATGTGTGTGTGTGTGAGTGTGTGTCTGTCTGTAAGGGGGGCGTGGGGAGAGAGGAGCAGAAAGTCTGCCCTTATTTCCACTGGGTCAGGAAAGGTTTGAAGAAGTGAGATTCCACTAGCCCTTCCTTTCCTTTCTTTTCTTTTTTTTTTAAAGCACACTGTTTGAAGTGTGGTCTTGGCAGTACTAAAAGTTAAGGAAAATAAGAACAGCAGCACAGTGAAGGAAGTTTTCAAAGAAATACTTGCAAAATGTTGTGGCTGCTGAGCCAAAAAAAACTATAATTAATTTCCATGATACCATCAGTTGTATTTTCCAGTGGTCTTCAAAGTGGGATGAGGCAATTCACTGGAGTTGGGAGGAAAATATTAAAACTTCAAGGTAGGTGACAAGAAACTGTTAGAATTCTATTTCTATTTATCCCAATCTTTAAATTCAATATTGTGTATTTTTTTTTACAAATGTACCCTTTAAATCAACACACACACACACATTTCTTAGATAATTACAACACATTAGGATATGCTATCAAAATGTTCAGTGACAGATGAACATAATCACAAAAGGCTGAATGCCACTGACTACCCTTCTGTTGACATTGGAGTAATTAGTGAAAAAGAAGATTGATATTAATTAGATAAAATTACATGTACCTTTTTACCATTATCATCAATGACGTAAATATGAATATATTCATATAAACAAAATCAGTATGTTTTGCATCTTTATAGTCCCAATCAATGTTTTCTAGAATAATTTTTAATGTATATGGATTATAGTCAGCCATCACACAATCCAGAACTATTTTGAAAAATTACTTCTAGTATCATCACCTTTCCAGCCTCCTTGAATACTGCAATTTTTCTGTAACTGTGTTCATTATTAATCCGTTGAGACTTTGGGGATCAAGAGTTTACCTATAGGAACTGTGTGAAAAGAGGGATGCACTTCTAACTGCATCAGGGTCGGATCAGTTCCACACCATGTTCTTCTGTATTTTCATTTTAAGCAAAAGCTCTTTCTGAAGTACACATGTGCATGGCTTACGAGGCAGTGGCAGAGCAGTGAAGATGGTTATTGTGAGAACTATATGAACTTATGTATATGAGAAGCACTTGGAACTGTGCTTAGCACAGATAGCTTCTCAAGTGCTAGCAATTATTACTATTGCTCCTGTCAATATTTTTATTGCCATGCAATACGTCTATATAGTTCTTTTTGCCTTAAGTATTCTTTTATTCACACATGAATATCATCTTTACATTCAATAATATAATAGGTTAACTTATTAATAACATTCAAGAACATATTTTCTATATTTTACCAACTAATTCTACTGATGATTCGATAAATGACTTGATGCAAAGGCTTCCCAAACTGATTTCTGATTTTGGGGGAAGAATACTGATAAGAAAGTAGAATACTAGAAGAGAGAATGATTAAGAGGGTGATGCATCACTTACTGAGATTTCAGAGGGCATCTCTGCTGGCCAACTTTTAAGCATGTGACAGTTAAGCATGTCATTAGATGCTTAACTGTGTAACAGTGCTTAGCAATAGATTGTTACTGATGAAGAGAGAAAAACTTGCAAAAATACATTTCTACTCTGATGCTTCTGAAAGGAAGTGGTTAAGATGCTCCTGAAGGGAAACCATCTTGACAAAGTGTTAGAAATCATAATAGCCCGGCTGGTGTTTCCCAGTCGTTGACCGTTGACCTATGTACCAGGAGGTCACGGTTCGAATCCCAGTCAGGGTACATGCCTGGGTTGCAGGCTCAATCCTCTGTAGGGGCATGCAGGAGGTAGCTGATCAGATTCTCTCTCATCATTGATTTTTCTATCTCTCTCCCTCTCCCTTCCTCTCAGAAATCAATAAAAATATAAAAAAATAAATAAATGCCTTTTTAATCAAAGCTATTGTCCTTCTCTTAAAGAGATTAACTATATTATCTGATCCCATGTCAGCTTTATTTCCTTTCTCCTATCTCTACACTCCTTTCTTTTCCCACCTCATTCTGCCTTCTTTACTCTCTTTTCTCTTACATATTCATGTAAGAATTATTGTTCTGGAAATGATAGCACCTCACCTTCATTAGAAAAAAAGAAATTGTCTGAGATCACTGAGAAAAGAAAGGAAATCTTGATTTGGGGTAAAGTGCAGGTTCATGTCAAACATTCTCGGGAATCATCAGCTCTGGAAGCCCTGGACAATCTCTGATCCTTGGAACAGTGTTCGTGCTAAGGGAACAGCTGTTCATTTATTTATTGAAATTTCCTGAAGACTATAGCAATGAGAGGAAAATGTCCTTGATTTGCTGATATTCTCCTAAAAATTCTCTCTCTTTCTCTCCCTTCCCCTGAAATAAAAAGTATATTTTAAAAAAGAAGTTATAATAGAGTCAGGGGCAGGCAATAGTCTTGACTCTGTCATAACTCTTATGATTTCTTACACCTCATACAGAAAACCTTGCTGGCCATATATTTTGCACTCTGTAAGCTACTTGCAAAAAAATGTAAACTGTGGGGAGGTTTTCTCTGCAACCCAAAATATTTCAGGCTGTTTCTTCTTGCACATGTGCAGACAACTATGTATTAATTTTTACTAGTTGAAGAAAAATATCATTAGCAAAAACCAGAATCAATAACACAAAAGATTGTTTCCTTCCCCACATCTCATGGCATGGCAAAGGCAAATGTGAATTACTGCTATTTTTGTTATTAGTGTGGCTGAGAGATGATTGCAAATGCCTCATTACTCCCTGATTCAAAGGGGTTACTCATGCAAAATGAGGACATAATGAGTAACACTGCAGTTGATGTAACAGAGGAGGTTTCAGATTCTTCTTCAGGAATATCAAGGTGCACAATGCTGAGGAGACAGGCTTTCATTAACGTGTTTTTATAATAGAGGTGGATATTTGGTGTTGTTCTCGAACCTACCACAATGATCACCACATCCAGACAATTCCAGAAACTCCTGAAATAGTGTAGCTTGTGAATGCGAATCTCCAATATCTCTTCCACCACATAGTAGAGGATAAAGAAACAAAAGATAATCTCACAGGCTGCCAGGAAGAAATCAAAAGTCGTGACATATCGGATCAGCTTTACAGGCTGAAATTGCCAAGATGGAATCACACCGCCTGTTGCTGGGAATTCAACCAATAACCTGTATTGTAATAAGAACAATTAAGACAGTAGCGATAACAACATACGAATGCATCCAGGACAGGACGTCCATCTATTTTGTCCCTGCACTGGAAGGTAATCAAATTGCAATCACATGTCACCCCGAACTAGAGGCAAAATGTTTTTTTTTTTTTTTTTTTTATCAAAGCCAATGACTCCAGACTTGTAGAATTTTATGTAACAAAAAGTAAAGGTTTCCCAAGGCCTCTCAGACTAAAGAGATTATTCCTCCTCAGTCTCCCTTCTATCTCTCTGGTTTTTATACTTTGAAAATGCTATATACGCCGAAACCGGTTTGGCTCAGTGGATAGAGCGTCGGCCTGCGGACTGAAAGGTCCCAGGTTCGATTCCGGTCAAGGGCATGTACCTGGGTTGCGGGCACATCCCCAGTAGGAGATGTGCAGGAGGCAGCTGATCGATGTTTCTCTCTCATCGATGTTTCTAACTCTCTATCTCTCTCCCTTCCTCTCTGTAAAAAATCAATAAAATATTAAAAAAAAAAAAAAAAAAAAAAGAAAATGCTATATACACTTTTTTTGTGATGTACAAGTTAAATAACAAACAAGCCTTTCTAGGCCTTTTATTAAATGCAAGTCATTCTACTAGACAATGAAGAACAGAAGAAATATGTCATGCACTCAAAATATGTACGATCTGGTTGAGAAGTGTATGTTTTGTACATATATAACGGTAGGGACGGAGTTTCCCATTCATTCATTTGGTAACACTAACTAGCATTGAATAATTTACCCTGCGAGTACTCTTTGCTTCCCTTCCCAAAGCCTTACAGCAAGCATGTCAAACTCAGCAAGACGAACATGGGCCAAATAAACAAGGTTTAAGTTTATGTGGGCCGCAAAAAAACCCCAAAAGCTTCAATTTTCATAGAAACGTAGGTTTATTTCGAATAGTATAAAAAAAAGAGCAATGATAAAATTAATGTTTTCTTCCTGACACTTGGCATCTCTTCTCTGCTACTATCTTTCCTACTTCAGGGAAATCTTGTTCACTGTGATTACTTTCAAAACTGATCTAAGGTGAATGTCAGCAATTCTGGATCTGACAAGAGACTTATTTCCTTTCATACCAGTAATTGTAAGTATCAGCTCACACCGTTATATTGGCTGGGCTGCAAAAAGATTCGTTGTGGGCTGCATGCGGCCTGCGGGCCACGAGTCTGACATGCTTGCCTTACAGTAAATAGGTCTCAGTAAATGTAAATGTCTGACCCCCCGCCCTCCCCCCATTTCTACTGAAGGCATTGATTTTTAGTGGTAACATAATTAAACAGGATGGTTCTTGCCAAATTGCCATTTTGTAGGTGTCACTCTGAGAAAATTAAATGACTCCCTTAATGATATAGCCTCTCTATCAAACTAGAAATAGAATCTCTACCTCCTTCATTGTAAGACTTTCAAAGGACCTTTAGTCAGCATCAGGCATAACCATTTCTCCCATTGCAGGATGGGTGACCACAGGGAGAGCCTGCGCATATAGGACTCACACAGGAGCAATACTCAAGCACAGGCAGGGGCCACAGCAAATTAGAATTGATCACACTCTCCTGCTTTTTTCTTGACTATTTGAAACTCAAGAGAGCAACAGTGAAATGAAGTGCCTCGTGACCGCCTCAGTGCAAACTCACGAGGGCAGGAAGTAGCCTCTGTGCCAAGTCTCACCCCACATCTGTCACCCCTTCCCGAAATGTAGACAACAGTGTAGAGAAATGAAGTAAGTGCCTTGACAGTATTCACTCCTAAAATACGGGGAGGAAGTGAAAGACATACGTAAGAGTTTCTATAAATAGATAATTCCTTAAAAGTCCATCAGAACTGTATGCCTATTTCTATCCTCTTCCCATCCTTGCTGGAATCGTTAAAACATTCAATAAAAATTGCAATTTTCATTCATTTCTGTGATATTACTTTCTGCAAAAGTTGTTAAATACAAGGAATGGGAAAATGCAACTGGCCATGTAAAGCCGAGTTGAGTTTAGCCTCAAAATTGATAACAAAATAAGGATATTATGCGAATTTATCCTTCATATTTGGTGAGTAAATATACGCGCAAGTGATTTATGTTGGCGGAGTTTGGTGTTGGCAACGTGTTGTTCACCAGGATGATTAAAGTGGGTGAACCCCAAATCCCCTTGCCTATTCTACTTTTCTTTTTTATCGTACATATTACCTTCTAATATACGCTTTAACTAATTTGTTTCTTTTGTTTATTGTTAATTGCCTATTATCTATCTTCAGGTTGAATGCAAGCTCTGCAAGGTATCTTTATCGTCTTCACTGAGTGTCCCAAAAGCCTAGAACAGTGCCTGGCACCATATTAAATGCTAAATATGTGTTTGCTGAATGAATGAATGAATGAATGAATGAATGAATGAATGAACAAGGTGCCCAAACAAGTGAGTGGGATCTTTGTCAGTCTCCTCACTGTCACCTAAGTGGTTATGATGCAATGTCGCAGGATCGGTAGAAGGAACTTTATGTGCCTTTGGTGAATCTCGAGCAGAAGTAGGTACATGGGTGCCCTACTGAACCCAGAAATAGCTCCTACCAATGTGCTCATGTTCTAATAGCAGGGGCATCATCTGAGAATGGGAGACTCAGGGAAATGAGTCAAGATTTGATGGCTGGGGACCTTGGTCACGGAGCATAGGGCATTTAATCAGCCTCACAAGGGGTAAAAATATATGTTAATAAAACAATGCTGTTGGCATGAATTTGGACCAGACTTAAGATTATCCCCAATCAGTTATAGTTCAGGATCCTAACTCCTTTCCCTCCAATATCGTTATCCCACTAAGTCTTCAGTTTTCACCCCTGCCTCCCTATCAGCTCGGATACTTAACACTATCATTTTGACAACTGCAAGCAACAGTTTTCTCGCCTATCTCTAGATTAGGATGTACCTACAAATACATGAAAATAGGAGGGCTGAGTGGCCTTGGTACATACCTGATCACACAGAACAGATTAATGTTGGCATTGTACACTGAAAAGTCAATAAAAGTTGCCCTGGTTCCTCGATCTAGCCAGACATTTTTCTTGAGACTAGCAATCTGAGTGGCTGTTTCCTCTCTTGTTCTTGACAAATCCAGGTAATAGCCAGCTCCACTGTAAGTTGCGATCATTCCCCAGTGGCTACTCCCATTCAAGTCTTTTTCACTTGTGTAGATCCAACTAATTAAAAAACAAAATGAAAACAAAACAAACAGGTAAAATCCGTGGAAGACTTGTGGCAATTACAAAGATGGCTGGTTCCCAGTAAAAAGAGTATGTAATAAAAAATACATATGTTTTACCGAGCTGGGTAAGGCGCTTGACATGGCGCTTCATAAGTGTTTTTCTTATTTAATTCTCATAGAGTTATTATTCCCATTTTAGAGATGAGGGCCCTGAGGCTTAACGAGGTCAACTTAAGTCTCAAAGCTTTTGAGGGCAGAGTCAGGAATCTAGATCATGACTGTCTGTCCCCTGAGCTATTAGCCTTTGCTCATATGGCTGCCTTCCCTGGGTACCTGTACTCTGGGACTAGATGACACAGGTGGGCGGGAAAGGCATCTTCAAGCTGGAGCCAGGCAGGGCCAGGGAAGTACAAGGCACTCAGCTAGTAGTTCAGTGTGGCCCCCATACGATGAGAACCTAAGTTCAGCGTCACTCACAGAAGTCAAGACTGTGAAGGGCAAGCATGGAGTCAGTGAAAAGAAGGTTTTGAAGAGACTCAGAACACAGTTACTCTGGTGGCAGCAGGAAAGACTGGCGTGGTGAGCAACAGAGAGCTCAAGCGCAGGAAAGAGTTAATGTAGCAGGTCCAAGATGGCCTTTCCTTAGGAAGGCCAGCTTGCAGGGTTGGACTTGGTTGGCATCTGGAACTTGACTGATAAATAGATCCCTACACTGATAACAAACTTTCCCTGACTGGCAGGAGTGGCTCACGGTGCCTGAGCTGTCTGTACGGACAAGGTGGCTTAGGCTGAACACTTGCTTTCCTCCTGGGAGTCTGGGGTTTTGGTATGTGCCAGGGGGTGCCTATGTGACCAGCACCCAGGCAACACCTTGGGTATCTAAGAGCAGAAGCACTTCACACGTGTTGTTACACGTGGTTGCTGGAGGGATGAAAACCATCTAATGTGAGGCTATTGGGAGGAGATTTTGGAAGCTTGCCCTTTGTTTCGTCTGAACTTTGTTCCATGTGCCTGCCTGCACCTTCTGCTGTTTTCGCTTTATGATCCTTTCACTGCAATAAACCTTAGCCATGCACATGAGTATGTGCTGAGTGCTGTGAATCCTTCCAGCGAGTCACTGGACCTGGGGATGGTCCTGGGAACCCTGCTCAGCTCAGTGAGCAGTCCCTGCAGTAACCAAGAGGTGATCAGGCCTGAACCAGAGCAGTGATGGTGGGAAGGAGAAGGAAAGACAGACAGTGTCTCCACTGCAGTGACTGTCAACAGAACCTGCCAACTGATTTGGAAACAGGGGCAAGCGACAGGGGATATCTCAAAAATGACTCTGTACTCTCTTTGGGGATAATGTGAAGATGGTAGTCCCAGCAACAGAAGGAAGAGCATCTAGTAAGAAAGTGATGAGTTCAGTTTGGAGCATATTGAAACTAGCAATTGAGTCACCACATGTACATAGGTCATGACGTGTCCATGTCCAAAGTTCTTATGTATTTCTTTTGAACCAATATAGTTCAAAATGTCTATATTGAACTATAGCAGCTGGTGGGACATATAAAAGAATATAGATTTGTCTACTATCCCTAGAATGTAAGCTCTGTGAAGACAGGGCATTTGATTCTGTTTTGTTTACTGCTGCTACTCTGGGGCATTGCTAGAAAAGGAAGACCTCGCCTGGAACATGCCAGACACATGGTGACAGCATATTTGTTGAAGAGATGATGAATCATCAAATAGAGATGAGAGTGCAAACCATCTGAATTTCAAGGGGATGAGTATAAAGAAAGAGTATACAGAAAGGAAAAACAGATCTGAATATAGAATCCTGGAGTAAGACAGGACAGGCGAGTAAAGAAGGGGGTTACAGAATTAAGAGAACCCAAGTTCAGTGTCACTCACAGAAGTCAAAAGAACAAGCTATCAACACTGGCACACTCTGCAGAGAGGTTGACTAGGATGAAGACTGAGAACTCGTTCAGTGGATTTGTTAACTGGAGGTCACTGGTGGCTTCTAAGAGAGATCTCAAAAGCGAGGGTTTTGAGCTTTGAGGGGTGAATCAATAATAAGGCAGTGGAGGTGGCAGTGAAGGCTATTCTTTCAGGAAGTCTAGAGTTGAAGGGAAGGAGAAATGGGAGTAACCTGAGAATATGGCAGGATCAAGGGGCAGCTTAGGTACACATAAGGAAGATCCTCTTCAGTAGTCCACACTCAGTGGAAATCACTTATGCATCCATGCACCCAGTAGGCACTTACGGAGCATCTTTCCAGTCCAGGCACTATTCAGGGTTTGAGAATACAGCAGTGAACAAAATAGAGCCCTTGCTCCCAAGAAGCTGAAGACTGACGAGGAGGTGCAGGCGGCAAGAAGCCACCTTAACAACATAACTCACATGAAAGGAGAAAACACAGACCTTGGTCAGGCTGGTTAAATCCCAGCTTGGTTCCATGTACTAGCTATGGGTAAGCGAGCCTGTTTTTTCATATATAAAATGGAGATGATACCTATTTCAGAGTTGCTTTGTGAAGAGCCGATGAGATGATGGATAAAACCATTTCTTAAATAGCATCTGGCATAAAGTCGTGGTTGCACACATTTCTCTTATTTACGACGTGAGATAAAGTTAAATAATGGATAAGGTACTATAGTTTAAGGGCACATATATGCTTTGCAGGAACTAGAAAAAGGAGCATTGGAAAAGAAAATCACTATCATAAAAAAGTCTTTTGTATTTAGTCCCTTTACTCTAAATCTCTGATTTTTACTAATTTCTTGTGGACCCTGGTATTAAATAGGGTGTGCATTGTATGACAAAGAATATGATCACAGAAAAGGTGTTTTCCCCCCACTGTGTATGAACAAATCTGGATTCTGGGAGCCTCAGTTGCCAGAAAAGGGATCCAGATGAACGGTCAGAATTAGCTTAGAAAAGCTTAGATGGCAATTCTTACCATAGAAATTCACCCAGGACAGTACCCACCACAGGAAAACCTGAGAGTTCTCATTTCTTTTCTTTAAGGTTTAAATACGTTTCACTTTTATTGACTTTTAGAGAGAGAGAAACAGAAATAGAAACACCTAAGAGAGAGAAACATCATTGACTGGCTGCCTCCCATACGTCCCCCACTAGGGATTGAGCCTGCAACCTGGGCATGTGCCCTGACCGGAATCGAACCAGCAACCTCGTGGTTCATGGGTTGACACCCAACCACAAAGCCACACTGGCTGGGCCTCATTTCTTTATGATAACTACAGTAATTCTAAAAAGAAAGACTGTCCTCCCTTAATACACAAGATGTTTTAGGTATGCTTGCCAAAGAGCACACCAAATAAATTCACTATAAATATGCACATTACAAATACACACTCAAAATCATAAACACATTTGAGAAGACAGAAAAACTGCCCCACAGGCTTATTATCCATTTTAAATAATTGCATTCTGAACAAAAATTTATTTTTAAGCACTCATAAAAAAAAAACTTCTGTACCAGAAAATTTCCTAGAAATAACCCAGCGGATGATACTACTGACTCTATAAAATTAAGATGCAGGCATCGCATCAGAAACCTCCAAAGGCCCAGTAGCTTCTTTCTCATAGACCATACGGCCAGGGATTTAGCCTCTTGAAAAATATGTATTTAGAAGCTGAAAGGGGGTAAAAAGTAGAGAAAACTTGAGAAATCAAAGGTTTGGCCACAACCTTAAATATACGCATTGAAGAGTCAGTTAGGGCATCTTCTTAGGTGAAGAAGTCAGAGAATGAATGAATGAATGAATGAACGAATGAATGAATGAATGAATGTCGGTGAGAGGCCAGGGCACAGGGCCATGAGCCACAGACACTTACGCGGTTCCATTCCTCGGACCAAATGGAGCCCTGTCTTCACTGCTGACAGAGTAGACATCATAGCACTCTTTAATCTCATCTCTCAGGTCCTGGGGGATAGAACAGGATCCATTCCTGACTTTGAGTTGCCGTATCCGTGGTACCCCTAATAGGAGGTTCTCGTAGTAGATGAAGCTTCGGTTGTCAGCTTCAGTTCTGTTGCTGGGCTGTGTCTTCCAGTACAGCCCATCCAATAAGGCACCTTCTGTGAACTGAAAGCACAGGGAACATTTTTGAAAAGCTTCAAGCTCCGTGGCTGCCTCGCTCCTTCCCGGAATGTGTGCATGACCAACAGTGTAGTACTCTGTGAACACAGCAGAGTGACAAGGGTAGGTTTTGCTGTCAGAGGGATTTAAGTTGGATCTTACTCCATCATTTGCTAGTTGTAAGGCCTGGGTTCCTGGGCTCCTGCACTGGTAATGTCCATTTTTTAAAATTTTCTTTAAAAATTATTATTATCTTCTTTTTGTTAATCCTCGCCCAATGATATTTTTCTATTGATTTTTAGGGACAGTGGAAAAGAGAGAGAAAGACAGAGAGAAACATCGATGTGAGAGAAACATATCAATTGGTTGCCTCCTGCATCCACCCCAACCAAGGCCCGGGCTGGGGAGGAGCCTGCAACCAAGGTATGTGCCATTGACCAGAATCAAACCCAGGATGCTTTGCTCTGCAGGCCGATGCTCTATCCATTCAGCCAAACCGTCTAGGTCAATGTCCATCTTTTGCATAGTTACTACATTGATTTGAAAGGGGATGGTCTGGATCTCAACAAACATACAAACAGAATGCTCGCATCTCAAAGAGGCTCAACCCATTGGGATTACCCTGCAGTTTTCACTTCACAGTATAAAAAGAAACCAATAAATCCAATCTTTTGATATTTTAGGTTTTGGAGGCCTATGTTTTTATTCCACAAATGGTTATCAAATGAAAGTGTCCAGTGAGGCAAATCCATGAAACCATTACATTTTATGATTATAATTTTTCTTAAAGCAGCACGTTTTACTGGCTTTAGTTGAGATTTGCCTTTTATTATCACTATTGGTCATTCTCACTAGATTCCTGTGAGACTCACTTTGGTTATCGTTAATATTTAATATTTAGACTATTTTATTTAGCAGACTCTATAAAATGAGATATCTGCAAGGCACTTACAATGTTACAGATGTTTTAACTTAAAAAAAAAAATTAAGTTTTAAAATTTTAAATTTTATTGTGTAAAGATCTTTTTTTTTGTACCATAAATGTATTTTCAGAAAAAGATAAAACACTGGTTGACTGGTTTTCTGACGTTTTATGCATATTAAACAACAGTCTTCAAACATACAAAAGCTACATTAAGTAGCACATTTTTCAGTCTTTTTAGAATTGGAACTAATGTCTATGCAGTTGAAATGGATAAAGTGTATACAGATGTTTTATATATTATAGAATAAATATATAAATTAAATTTTTCTACATACAACTAAATCTGAGAGTTGGGGTAGTAATATTTTGAATATTATTTTATTTTTAAAGATCCAAGATGAACTTTGTGCAATGCATTTCTGTGAATGCTTTTCAACATATTTGTCTGGCAGTGTTTTGTTTGCTGCTACCTAATTGCTACGGTGCTACTGATGAAAGTTTTAATTTTTAAAATTGCATGTGATATTTCAAATCTATCATAAAACAGTACATTTCTTTTTAAAAAACACAGAACAGCCCTAGCTGGTTTGGCTTATTGAATAGAGCGTCGGACTGCGGACTGAAGGGTCTCAGGTTCGATTCCAATCAAGGGCACATGCCGGGTTGCAGGCTCGATCCCCAGTTGGGGCTGTGCAGGAGGCAGCCAATCAGTGATTCTCTCTCATCATTGATGTTTCTATCTCTTCTGTCTCTCTCTCTCCCTCGCCCTTCCTCTCTGAAATCAATAAAAATATTTTTAAAAAACCCCACAGAACACTTCACAAATTTGAGTGTCATCCTTGTGTAGGGCCATGCTAATTTTCTCTGTATCATTCCACAGAACAATAGGCACACAGTGGGCGCTTACTAAATGGAAACTCTGATTTTTGCTTTAGGACTGAAGGTAGGGGGCGTGGAGGGAGCTGTTTACATAAACCCACAGCCATGATCAATTTCACTTTCCCTGATTAAAAGTTAATAATTAATCATCAAGCTTCAAAACTTGTTTGGAAAGGAAAAGACTATAGTTTTGATTACCAGTCTGCCACCTGGTGGATCTTTTAATTGTTTGGATTATTTTCTATATGGTGAACTCTCCAACCTTGCTCACCCCTGCTTTTAGAGCTTGGCATTTATTATCATTGAATTCTGTGTATCTGTGAGAAGTTTCTTTTTAGTTTGCCTATGGGAAAGACATCTAGCCATTCTCAGTGTCTTATCAGATGATCAACAGAGATAAACTGATTTGCCTAGGAAAATATTCATATTATGCAAGTGTGGTTTTGGATGCCAAGTATTTTCAGGCTTTAGAATGAACAGGTTCCTGTGATCCAGTTTTCTCTATCTTTAAAATAAGCAGCTCTGATCCCCGGGTTTTATAAGAATTTTAGAAAGTATCTCCTTAGGAAGAAATAATCATTTTCTTTCCAATCCCTTTCTGCCCCCTCACACACAATTTTTGTAGATTCTGAGCCCCATATCTTCCAGATTACTTGGATGTTTCTCCTATGGTATCATTCCTTGCTTATCTCTTCCACCATGCTGGAATCTGTGACAATTTGGGAAGGGCTGGGTTTAATTTTACATTAGAGATCTTTGAAAGAACGTGCCTGCAGGCACTGGTCTAGCGTACCTGCCATCATCAACAAAGACACAAAAAATAAAAAAAAATAAAAAAAAGCAAGAAAAAAGCAACTAAGTTTTACACCATGGGCCTTACATCCTAAGAGATACTCAACAGATAGTTATTGAATCATGAATGACTGCATGAATTATAAACCTGGTGAGGAAGTGTCCTTCAGGCTAGAATAAAGCCCACTTTCCTTACTCCCTGGCTATGGGGAATTCCTCTGAACCAAACTGAGATTCATTTACAACCTGAGGAACGTTAGTACTTACCTTGTATGGTTACTATGGCGATTAAATATGTTGAGACATGAAACCCTCAGCATGGTGCAAGGCTACATACTTCCAGCAACCCACATGGCAGGCCCTGCAAATGCTGCTAAACTTAACTTATGAACTAAATGAACAATTTTCAGTGACCAAGAGGTACTTTCAAAGTCATTGGTAAATACCTTCCAGAAGTCTTCCATTGAAGAAAGCGTTTTAAAGTTAGTTTTCTCCGTTTTGGACACGGGGGTGTCAAGGAAGAGCTGTGACATTACACGAGTGTAGTAGTACACACTGGAGCTCATCATCCCATAGGTCACTGGAACACAGAGAGAGCCAGATGAGCCCCTGAAGGCACCTGCCCTCACTCCCACATTCCCGGTGGACAGCACACACCCTCGTCTTCTTCCCTTTGCCATTCCTGCGTACTCCCTAGTTCTCTGGTTTAGAAAATAAAGAAACTAACATTGACATGTGAAATAAAACTAAGTACCGAGCACTGAATTAAGATCAGGCGCCTTTACTTGACATTTTGGGATTCCAACCTGCTTCTTGGCCTTCATCTCTCAGCGCTTCTGGGAGGCTGATCTGCACAGGTCCCAGCAGAGGCCACGCCGAGCTCCTCAGCCCACGGCTGTGCACGTGCCGCAGACTCTCCCAGCAATAACGCGGGCAGGCCATCTCCGCTTGTTCCCAGATCAACTCTCCATTCTTCTTTCCCTGCTCTGTGCGTGCCCTGAGGCTGACCTCTATAGACCATACCACACTGGGTCCCTTGCCAATATAGGGCTGAACAGGAGGTCTGGGGGCATGAGGAGAGAGAGAGTTGAGCTTGTTCCCTCCACCCCTACTCTCCATCCCCTCATCACCTGGATGAAGTCTGTCAGGAGATTCTCGAAGTTCGGCCCTGGCTACTGGGGAAAACTCTTTTTCCCACAGCCACACTAGGTTCATGCCATGCCATTCCCTCCCCTTTTCCTCCAGCCTGGAGGTGAGAACCTTTCCTGAGTGTCTCACTTCCCCTTGTGGGTCTCCACCACTCCACCACACCTCTGTAAATAGTCACTTCATTAAACTTTCTTTAGCTACCACTTCAAGGTTTTCACCTCTGCCCCTTCAGGATGCTGACAGGCACAGTCACATCTAGCTCTCACCTATCAAATCCTGTATGAAACCCTCTAAACTCAAGCTCCCTCCCAGCCACCAGGACTGGCTGATTTTACCGGCCCATTCTGAAAAGTCCTGGAGGGAGTGGGAAGGTAATGTATAGGCTTAGCAGGTCACAGATTAGGGTTTGAATCTTGGTTGTGCCTCTTACTTGCTATGTAACCTGTGCAAGTTGCTGAAACTTTCTGAGCTTAAGTTCTCTGTAAGATGAGGATAATGAGCTATTCCATAGGATTTTTTGGTGCTTAAATAAAAATAATAACTAAAAATTATCTAATTCAGTGGCTGACGCTTAAATGTCCAATAACAGTGGTTCATCCTTCTTAATCAGATTGTTATAACATATCTATTAAAACTGTCAGCACTTTAATGAGTACTATCTTATTCTGGACTCTAATGATTGCAGGTGTAATATGCTATAATTCCTATAATTAGCAGATACAAAGCTTCCAGAGGAAACACATTTTATACTTCTTTTGACCACAGTTCTCAACACTTAGCAGGTGAATCTTACCTGATTCTATAATAATCTCAGGCTTCATAAAATGCATTTAAAAAGGATTTGGGATTAAATGCTATTTAGTAAAACCTCTCTCTCACATAATTCCTTTCCCACTGGAGCATCATAGAAAATTTAGATTATTAAAAGAGAGGAGTGGATAATAGTGATCTAAACAAAAGTGTGTCTGAGAGTCCATGTCAAGCAGCCATGGGAGCAGGAAACACACCTAATCCACATGGCGTGTGTCTGTAGTTAGAGGGGGAGGAACGTTTTCCAGTCTCCTCAGCTAGGCTTCCCCACCTATCATCCTCTGACTTGCTAATTAGGACAAGAACACTCCTCGTTAAGTGTTACATGACCTGCTGCCTTTCAAAAACTGTACTGGAGCAGACTTGTAATCCATTCACAGTTACGGAATAAGGTGTTGAACATGAAGATGAGTAGGATGTGATCTCTGCCCTAAAGAAGAGGAGCTCAGAGATTCCTGGGCAGAGAGCACTGCCTTCCCAGCCCCACAGAGGGACGGACAAGGTACAATGAATTCTACAAAGGCCTTCTGTGGAACAGAGTCAGTCCAGGGAACAAAGCTGATATGATGCTTAAGGGTAGTAGTGAAGGCTCCCCAAGGCCAACTAAATAAATGTTTATTTTTCTAAATTAACTTAAAATTGGAATTTGCATTGAATTGATTGATTAATACAGATCATTTTGGATTTTTTGTTGTTGCTAATATAAGAATTTTGACAAATTACTTAAATTTCTTGATTCATAAAAATGGTATAGTTACATATGTACATAGATTTTAGCCAATGATTTAAAATATATATCTCCTTTATTTTCTTGTATTTTCAATTTTGGTTTTGAAATTCTGAGGACCTGCATGGAATTTAATGGCTTCATTGAAGGAAAGTGACAGATCCCCTTGACTATGTAGCGCCTCCTGCTGGATATTCAGAGAAACAATGCCATCTAGCTTTGGGGGTATGATTATTCAATCAATCAGCAAACATTATCCCAGTCTCTTCCTTATGCCAGGCCCTGGTCTGGTCTGTGGGATATCTTTGAGTGACATCTCCACAGAGTCTAGGAGTCAGCTGCACCATGAGTCCATCTAAGCTGTACCTAAGGGACCCCTGTATTTGAAGTAAGAATGATTTGGGTTTGAGTTTTCACATTGCTTCATCTTGAATGTCTCCCTCTATGTTGTGGGTCTCAGTGTCTTGGGCTCTCGGCCAACTACTTAACTTTTCTGAACTTCAGTTTAATTATCTAGAAAATGGGAATAATAACATCTAGAGCTTTTGCGTAGTTCAACTGGAGAGATGTATATAAAGACATTTTGCATACTACCAAATGCAGTAGAAATATAAGACTGTTATATCATTTCTGCTTTCAGTACCTGATGAAGAAAGCCCATTTAGAAGGCAACATTCACTCCTTAAATTAACTAAATTGTGAAGAAAAAAAATTACAGTATAAAATAGGTAACCTTAAATGAGGACTAGAAAGGAGAGGAGAATATTAAAAAATATAATGTAAAGGACATATGTATATCCTATGTGCATATATTTCTTCTGCTACTTGGTCTTAGCTCCCAAGTTTCATTTCCATAAAGTAAGCCAGAATAAAAAAATATCATCATAGTATCACCAATTAATCAGCATGTAAATGAACCAAAACTGTCTGAAAAATATGCTCTCATTTCAAATAGGCAGTAGATACTATATTATTCTTAATATTGTGAAAAATATAAGCTCAAATACTAAAGCAAATAAAGGCAATTGTACTGAACAAACTCCAAATCATTAGAATAAAAAGCAAAGAAGAAATTTCCAAAAGGAAAATTAACAGGAAAGCATAAAAAGAGAGGGGAAAAAAGAGATGACAAAAATCTGACAAAAGCATGAGATGTGAAGAGGTTAAACTCACTAGATGACAAAGTCTTATTAAATATTGGTTTATAAAAATTTTTTAAATTGCATCCGTAGAATTTTTATGAGACCCACTCAAAAGGAACTGAAAAATAAAGGAATGAGAAAATATGTATCAGGCCGAAACCGGTTTGGCTCAGTGGATGGAGCGTCGGCCTGCGGAGTGAAGGGTCCCAGGTTCGATTCCGGTCGAGGGCATGTACCTGGGTTGCGGGCACATCCCCAGTGGGAGATGTGCAGGAGGCGGCTGATCGATGTTTCTCTCTCATCGATGTTTCTAACTCTGTCTCTCTCCCTTCCTCTCTGTAAAAAATCAATAAAATATATATATATAAAAAAAGAAAATATGTATTAGACATATATTAGGAATAAAATACTTTTTAAAATTTGTAAGTGGCATAATCATCTGACAAAGAAGATTATAAAGTGAGTATTGAGTTAAATAAACAAGTTATTTTATAAATAATACCATATACAATAATTTAACTGTAATAACCTTTTATGTATTGAATAACAACATCAAGATATGTAGAGCAATACCTTCTAGTAATATAAAGGGAAATACCAAAACTACAATTGTAGTTGGAAACTTAAATTTATATCCTATCAATCTTTGATAAAGTAGACAAAAATTGTCCTGGGATATTAGGGATTTTAATTGAAAATGTAATTTAATGTACATTTAATTAATGTAATTTGGTGCATTTATTTACACATGGTCTTTTTTATTTTTTTATTTTTATTTATTTTTTTATACATTTTATTGATTTTTTACAGAGAGGAAGGGAGAGAGATAGAGAGTTAGAAACATCGATGAGAGAGAAACATCAATCAGCTGCCTCCTGCACATCTCCTACTGGGGATGTGCCCGCAACCCTGGTACATGCCCTTGACCGGAATCGAACCTGGGACCTCTCAGTCCACAGGCTGACGCTCTATCCACTGAGCCAAAATGGTTTCAGCTACGCATGGTCTTTTTTAAATATTCATGGAACATTTACAAAAATTAGTAATATGCTAGGTTATCAAAGGGAACATTAGTAAATCCCTAAAATGAAGACTCCACCAGGCAGGTGTCCTTATAAGGAGATGGCCATGTGAAGGAACAGAGACACAGGGAGCTGGCCCTCTGATGATGGAGAACTGGAATGATGGAGCTACATGCCAAGGACACCAAGGAGTGCCCGCAAACTATTACAAGCCAGGAAGAGGCAAGGAAGGATTCCCTTACAGGTCTCAGAGGGAGGATGGTGCAGGCACCTTGATTTGGACCTCTAGCATCCAGATCTGTGAAAAAATAAATTTCTGTTGTTTTAAGCCACAAAACAAAACACACAGAAACCCCCAAACCAAACACAAAAACCCTCACAAAAAACAAAAACTAACCAACCAACTAAAATACAGAAAAGCCACCCTGATAAATCAACTGAAGACTATCTGGAGAGAATCCTGATAACCAAGGAAGGGAAGTGGAGACCACATAGAGACTGGTAGGAAGGGCAGAGGCACGAGAGGGCTGGCCGAGCTCCCACAGGCAGCAGCTGAAGTTCTAGAGGGATATCTCAGCTGTGGGGGAGTCCCACTAAGAACTCTGGGGTCTAAACCCCAAGCTGGGATCCCCAGCCCAGAGCACCAGAACTGAGAAAGGTACCCACATAACATCTGACTGTGAAAAGCAGCAGGGTTGCTGTCTGCTAGTGAGAGATGGATGGAAATGCAGGCACCCTCTTAAAGGGTAACATACAAAATTTCATGTGTAGCCACTCACCTTGGGCTCCGGAAGAGGGAGAGCAGAGTGGACTGGAGCTGTGTGAGCAGAAGCCAGGTTTGGGGGCTCTGGAATTGGAGCTCAGAGGGCAGCCACCCCAGTTTCCTATGCTGAGTCAATCCCTCACTCTGCAGAGGACATCTTTCTCCAGTGAGCTGCTATCCAGGTGGTATTTGCCTTGGGGGAAGGCAGTTGCCCAACCCTGTTGGAAGACCTCTTGCCCCACCTTGTGGTCAATAGCCTGAGGCTAATAAGAACTGAGTGTCAATGGGACTACAGGCAGAGGTGGGTCTCTGGAGGCTTTGAGTCTTTGCCTGATGTAATCTGAGGCCTGGGGCTAGGAAAAGCAGATACTGGAGCACATTCTGATCCTTTCCAAAGGAACACAGCCCCAGCAGAGGGAGCCACAAGCTATGGATTGATGATAGCTTCAAACAGAGCCAGTCACAGTGTTTGACATTATCCTGCACTAGAGATTGGGAGTTGCAACAGATTTACTTAATACACAGGCTCAGACCCAGACAAACAGCAAAAATTGAAAGACAAAAAGACTAGCCCCAAATGAAAGAACAAGAGAATTCTCCAGAAGAAGAGATAAATGAAATGACGATAGACGTAGAGTTCAAAATAATGATGGCAAAGATGCTCAACAGCCTGAGAAAAGATATGGTAACTATGAAGAATGACATAGCACTAATAAAGAACACAATGGAAGGAATACACAGAAGATTAGGGGAAGCTGAAGGTTGGATCAGTGAATTAGAAGACAGGGTAGAAAAAAATCTCTCAATCAGAGAACTAAAAATGAAAAACAATAAAAAAAACAGGAGGACAGCTTAAGGGAGCTGTGGGACAACATGAAACATAATAGGTGTGCCAAAAGGGGAAGAAAGCGAGCAAGGGATAGAGAACATGTTTGAAGAAATAATGGCAGAAAAATTCCCTAACCTGGAGGGACCTGGAGAGTATTATGCTAAGTGAAATAAGAGTCAGAGAAAGATAAGTATCGCATGATCTCATGCATATGCAAAGTCATGCAAGTGCAGGAGGTACAGAGAGTCCCAAGCAAGAAGAACCCAAACAGGCCCATGCCCAGACACATCATATTTAAAATGCCCAAAATTAAAGACAAAGAGAGAATCTTAAAGGCAGCAAGAAAAAAGCAATTTGTTACCTACAAAGGAGCTCCCATAAGGCTGTCAGCTGATTTTTCATCAGAAACTCTACAGGCCAGAAGGGAATGGCATGAAGTATTCAAGATAATGAAAAGCAAGAATCTGAAACCAGGATTACGATATCCAGCAAGGCTATCATTCAAAATAGATGGTGAAATAAAGAGCTTCTGGGGGGGAAAAAAGGGGGAGGGGGGCGGGCAGCTAAAGGAGTTAATCAGCACCAAACCAGCACTGCAAGAAATGCTAAAGGGACTGCTGTATGAGAAGAACTAGAAAGAGAGAGAAAGAGAGAGAGAGAGAAAGAGAGAAGCAAATGGAACTACATAAAAATAAAAAGCTGCTCCACAGCAAAAGAAGCCATCAACAAAACAAAAAGGGAGCCCACTGTATGGGAGAACATATTTGACAGTGATACATCTGATAAAGAGTTAATATTCAAAATATATAAGGAACTCATATAACTTATCAAAAGGAAGACAAACAATCCAATTAAAAAATGGGCAAAGGACCTAAATAGACACTTCTTCAAAGTTCACATACCAATGGTCAAGAGACATACGAAAAAATAGTCAAAATCAATGATCATCAGAGAGATACAAATTTAAACAATGAGGTATGACCTCACACCTCTCAGAATGGTTACCATCAACAAATAACAAATCCTGGTGAGGGTGTGGAAAAAAGGGAACCCTAGTACACTGCTGGTGGGATTGCAGACTGGTACAGCCATTATGGAAAACAGTATGGAGTTTCCTCAAAAAATTAAATATGGAACTGTCATTTGACCCAGTGATCCCACTTCTAGGAATATATCTTAAGAAACCTGAAGCACCAATCAGAAAGAATATATGCACCCCTATGTTCATAGCAGCACAATTTACAATAGCTAAGATCTGGAAATAGCCCAAGTGCCCATTAGTAGACAAGTGGATAAAAAGCAGTGGTACATTTATACCATGAAATACTATGCAGCAATAAAAAATAATCTCTTACCCTTTGAAACAGCATGGAGGGACCTGAAGAGTACTAAGGGTAATAAGCGAGTCAGAGAAAAACAAGTATCACATGATCTCACTCATATGTGAAATCTAATGAACAAAATAAACAGTTGAACAAAATAGATCTAGAGACACAGAAGCATGGAACAGACTGGAATCTCAGAGGGAAGGTGGGGGTGGGTGGGTGGGAAGAGATCAACCAAAGATCTTGTATGCATATATGCTTAACCCATAAACACAGACAATAGGTGGTAAAGGCCTGGGGTGGGGGCTGGGGTGGGCTATATGGGGGTAAATGGGGGAAAAGGGGACATATGTAATACTTTCAACAATAAAGATTTAAAAAAGTAATGAGACATTCCTACCTAACAAATAACTTATAATTAGTAAGAAAAAAACAAGAAGATGGATTAGATGGATGTTGTTCATATAGACATACTTTTTAGCTTAAATAACTTATTTTTTCTTAAATTTCCAGTTGGATAGGCAAAATTTCAGAAAATGTAAGAAGAAGTCACACCCTGCTAAAGCTCATTAAGAGCTTACTAGTATTAGTAAGAAGCAGTGTGGCGATATGAAATAAATCAAGATTCAATTTCTTAAAATTATAAATATTGAAACGTTGATGTTTCTTTAACCTTTTATGTTCAACTTACAAATCTTCTTATTTTTATTTTTTTAAATCTAGTAAATAAAAATTGTTTTTAAGGAAGCTTGCAGCACTTAGTCAATTACATTCAAGGGGGTCAATTTTAATGTAATAAGAATGGCATTATTAAAGTACTGATTACATTTTTATTCTTTCCATTTACATAAAAGGGGCCTCTTTCTAAGGTTGGTGTGGATTTTTAAGCATTTCCAAGTGTACACTATAAGAATAAACTCTTTTTCTGGAGGAGTATAGCAAGAGATTTGGTGGTCACAAATCTGTTTCCTTATCTGTTCTCATAAAGGGCTTTAGAAGGGACACTATAGAACTCTATCATCCAATACCCTTTAATTCAAAGGATAACTCCACTGACTGGCTCTTTAAGGAAAATGGTTTCTAAGACTCATTTCTGGCTAAGGCTTCCCTCCCCTCCCAGAGGATGCAGGGACATACTAAAGAAAAGAGAAAAAAATAAAGAGATCGGTCTGCAGTAAGTTTCCTGTACAGTAAAAATCTGGTGATTCTTGAAGAATGAAGGCACTCACACCACATATTAAATATGAAAGAAAGGGACTATATTACATATATCCATAAAAGCAATATTAGGTGACATTATTTGTATTTTCTCAGAGTTACATTTGGGAAGTCATTTTGCTAATTATTGTTAAGAAATCTAATGCAAAAAAACCTTTTACTTAGAAGGTATGTGGCAGGTTACCACTTGCATCTCAGAGTGAAAATGGTCACAACTGGCAATGAACTGGCCAATCAGATAATCCTGAATTTTAATTAATGTTTACCAGAGAAGAGAGTTTTACCAAATTCTAAATTGGAATTGAAAACAGAGCAGAGACCTTCTGAATTAACCCTTGTGGTGCATACACGATTCCTTTCAATTATGATGTTGACGGGTCCCATACTCCCACGCCTTTTCCTTTACTGGAAGGAACTGTTCTACTTACAGATGCACAGGACGATGAGAAAAAGGAGGTATGTGGCCAGCTCCCGCAAAACGCTTTTCAGGTACTTCTCTCGGTTCGTGTTGCTTTCCTCCATAAGCCTTGTTCCCCAGAGACCTTTAAAATAATAATAGAAGATGTCTTTTTTTAAAACCTTATGAATGGCAAAGGAAAAACATAAAATAGATAGTATAACCATTAAGGGAGATTCTCTGATATTTTTTTTTAGCATGCTCTGAGTGTAACTGGGAAATTGTTTCAGCAGGAGTACCTTAGTAAAAACTTAGCAAGAGAACAGGAAATGAGGGCAGCCTACAAGAGAGATTAAATCATTGTGCACACATCAGCTCTTCCTATACGGTAATTATCCTATTACTAAACTTAGTACATGCGGAAACTACATTGCAAATGATACCTTTTAAGTCACCCCTGAGGAAAAGAAGTCCTGGTTGGAGCATCGTTTCCCTATTGGAACATCTATCAAGCTTCTAACACACCGGCCTAAAATCTCTGCCCTCTGCCCTTGGTCCTTTTAAGAAGCTAGCGACTGATTACACTAAACATGCTTAGTTTAACAGATTTTTAAAGTGCCAATTAACATATATTCTTTAAATAAAAAGCAACAACTTAGCCGACTTCTCTCTTTGGAGAGAGTAAAATCAGCAACCATGTTCCGTATTTTTGCAGATGGAAAAAGTGTTGGGCCGGCTGAGCGAAGATGACATAACCTCCGCGAGCTTGCTGGAGAGAGTTACCGCAGTTTGGGGCTGGCAGACAGCCGTGGTGGCCGTCCAAACCCCCATTAATGAACAGTGTGGTCAAGTCACATTGCTGGTTACTCGGAAGAGCCTTGATGTTTTCCAAAAAAGACAGACTTCCCAATCCTTTCAGTTAGATTAGGCTGGCTGTTAATGGAAGCCAACCTGGTCCCTGGTTGCCTCACACTTTGATTCCACAGGCTTTAACCCCTTCCATCACTGAGGTTCACAGAGCTTCTTAAACCACAATCCAGCCACGCAGAGACAGAGGGCAAATGGTGCATGGCCTTCCACTTCGAAGAAATGACTTCATCACTAGTGTTTATGTATTCTTAAGTCTTGTAATAATACATTAGTTCTGCTCCTAAATTCGAGTATTTCATTTCCTTTCATTTCTCCTCCCAAATTTCCTTTAGGAAAATCAGCGTCTGAATTCAAAGACACTGTGTTACGCATCATAGATTTCACCACACTGAAAGTGGAGCATAACTTATGACCAGGTTCGCTTCTGCCAAGATCTGGTAGTTGTCAGGGAATTACTCACTCAGAAGAAATGCAGCAAGCAGAATGTTTGTTCGCTGAAACTATCATATTAAGAATTATTACAAATTTATATGACATGGAAAATTACAACTCAGAATAACACAGAGGCAGCCAAATGTTAGGCGCAGTAGTCCTGGACACAACCACACCATATCTTTGGGTATATTTCCTTGGGAGGCCAGGCATAAGATATACACATAAGTAGAGACTGACAGTCTCTTTACCATCAAGAAAGATTGTTGCCTGGCCTCACTTGGGCAGTGATTTCACTCTTTCCTATGGTTTATAAACGATTATACATTAAGGAACAATCATGGTTCTTAATGTTTACAAATGGTACCGCTTGACCTACAAATAGGAAAACCAAACTCCTTTCAAATTTTCTTCAAACGAAACTTGCAATGCTCTATGGCAATTAAATGCTCTAGCCCTTACATGAAACATTTCAAATGAAAAAAAAAATGTCCCTTTATTTACCGAGTATGCTTTTATATAATATCCTTTTATGCATTTACTTTTCACAAATGACTCTAGCTCCTCAAATACTTATGGGTTTAAAAATTTCATCGAATTTCCCCACTGGATGTGTAGGTTGGGTCTGTCTCAGGGTACAGGGACCTCTTTACATCCTGACGGATGAGAAATGGCTGCATCCACAAATAGGAAAAAAAAAAAGACTGTGCTGTTGCCACCTACTTCCCATGTTTACAGAGCTAACAGGGTAAGAATGGGTAAGCTTGGAGTTCACATCCAAAATGGCAGCATTCTTCAAACTCAACTGTTGTCTTTTCCCACAACTGTTCCCTTGTGGAGGGAGTGCCTGCCCAGCACTCCGGGCACTCACGGCCAGTAGGTAAGGTGTCGCAGCTGCTAGGGAGAGCGCGGTATGAGGGGTGGGCCATATCCAGCTCCCTTTGTGTTTAAGAGGGTGCTGAACTAATGGAACACAGCACCCAGACGGTGTCTATTCCCTTGTGCAGTGTCATTGATATGAATACAGAGGAACTCAGACATAGGTAATCCAAAACACAAACGATGTGCCAAACATAAACAACTGATTTTGAAAAAAATGCCATCTTTGCATTTATTTTATCCAAAGACTTCCAAACCCCTTTTATTTTGCAATATATAAAAAATATCAGCGAGAATGATCTAATGTATCGCTCACCCAATTTCAACTATTATCAACTCAACACCAATCTATACCAGGGGTGGGGAGTCTTTTTTCGGCCAAGGGCCATTTGGATATTTATAACATCATTCTCTGGTCTTACAAAATGATCAACTTAAAAATTAGCCTGCTATATTTGGTCAAACATTTAATTATCTCACCCCTAATGCCTTGGCAGGGCCAGAACAGATGATTTTGCCGGCTTCGTACGGCCCACGGGCCGGCGATCCCCACCCCTGATCTAAATCCTCACCTATTCCTCTCTGTTAAATCTAATCCCAGCTTTCATATCATTTCACCTGTAAATATTTCAGTTCCATGGTGAAACGATCCAGTGTGGATCTTTTGCCTCACATTAACCCTGTCCCATCTGAAATACACTAACCCTGATGACTTTACTGATCAAGACAAAGTACATGTAGGGATTTGGAGTCAGAGTTGGGTTCAAATGAGGGCTCAGCCACTTATGAGCTGAGACCTTCCCTAATGTCATGAGCCTCCAATTCCTCATCTGAAAATGGGAGAACAGTACTTCTTTACGGGGTTCTTCTGGGAAAGAGACACATGGTAAAGCATGTAGTGGTTGGGAGAGGCCTGTCTATGCTTCAGAAACAGATCTATCTATAAAATGTCCTCCTTCTGACGCCTAGATGTTAAAGTGGTGTAAAGACCCAAATCTGTATGGACTTTGAGTTCATTCTGAATAGTCTGACTAAATGCTCATGGTATCTATAATAATAAAAGGGTAATATGATAATTAGACTGGACGCCTTCTGGACATCATTCTGGACGTCCTTCCTGATGAAGCTGGGGCTGGAGGGAAGCCAGCCGGGTCCCAGGTGCCTATGGGCAGCCCGGGGGAAGCCAGACCGGTCCCGGGTGCCTGCCGGCGGCCGGAGGAGGGAAGCCCGGGTCCCGGATGCCGGAGGGAAGCCGGTGCTGGCAGCTGGGGGAAGGAAAACCTACTCTTGCATGAATTTTCAGGCATCGGGTCTCTAGTTTATATCATAAAAGAATCCTGTTTTTGTGCTCATGTGGGCCTTGTTTAGAAAGATAAATACAATCCTCCCTAATATTCACTGGAATTGTGGGGACACCTTTAGAAAGAGAAGTGACTTTGTATTACGATTGGTCCATTTTTCAAATAGTCAGTTGCTGCCTTATATCATACTGGCTCCCAAACCTCTCCTGAGGTGCATCAAGTATACGCCACAGCTACCTACCAGTTCCGACCTGCATCTTCCACGGACAACTCATACTCACATACCTCAAACTGAGATTTTTCTTTCTTTTTCTAGAAACCTATTTGACCTGTTTAGGTTAAAGATACCAAGCACAAACATGGGTTTCATTCTAGAATAGGCTCTTTTCTTAACCCTCATAGGGAGGTGGTCCATAATTCTGATGGTTTCTGTCCATTTAATAACTTCCTTCCATCCAGTTCACACGCCCTTGTTGCACCTTTTATCACCCCTCTTGGTTAGACTACTCCTTACCTATTCTCCCAGCAACCAGTGCTATCCACCTTAGACTATTCTCTACATTCTTGCTAGAATCATCTTTAGATTGACAAGTGATCATATCAGCCCCTTGCCTGAAGCCCCCACTGGCTTTAACTGTCCACACAAGAAAGTCTCAAAGAGCTACTGGCTTGCTTGATCTCTCTTCTGCTATTTGTCCCTCGTTGGTCCCCCCCCCCCTCGCCCCCCTTCCTTCAAAACAAACGTGTAACTTGTTTCACCTCCTCTGGCCTTTCTGGGTTGAGCCAGTCCTCTCCTCTTTGCGTCCCTCCCATATCTGGGACCTGGCACTGCAATTATTTACTTACATCTGTTTCCCTTACTAAACTCAAAGCTCCTTGAGAGTTGGGTTGTTGCATTATTCATCTCTGTATCCTTAGTACCAAGCACAAAGGAGACTCTTCATAAATGTTTGTTGGCTGCATAAATTCCGTTACTAGCATAACTTTATCACAGAGTAGCAACCCTCCAGCGAAAATAACCCTCACAGCAATGAAAATACAACATCTCATTTATGCAAATAAAAAGGGAAAAGGACGAAGTGATGAAGTGAGGTCTGGATTAAAATAAAGGGAAAATCACAATAGCCAAAAGATGAAAACAACTGAAGTGTGCACTAACTGCTGAACAGACAAACCAAATGTGGTACATACAATGGAATATTATTTAGATATCAAAAGGAATGAAGTTCGGATACATGCTACAACATGGGTAAACCTTCAAAGCATTATACTAAGGGAATAAGCCAGACATGAAAGGACAAGCACTGTATGATTCCACCAAAACCTGAATACTGAAATTCAGAGACAGAAAGTAGAATAGAGATTAGCAGGGGCAGGGAGGAGGGAAGATGGGGGGTTATTGCTTAACTAGAGGCCCAGTGCATGAAATTCATGTGGGGGAAGGGGGCTCCTCAGCCCGTTCTGCACCCTCTCCAATCTGGGACCCCTCAGGGATGTCCGGCAGTTGGACATCCCTCTTGCAATCTGGGACTGCTGGCTCCTAACTGCTCACCTGCCTGCCTGCCTGCCTGATTGCCCCTAACCACTCTGCATGCCTGCCTGATCAACCCTAACTGCCTCTGCCTGCCTGCCTGATCGGCCCTAACCCCACTGCCTGCCTGCCTGATCGCCCCTAACTGCTCCCCTGCCGGCCTGATCGCCCCTAGCCACCTCTGCCTTGCCCCGCCCCCCCCCCCCCGCCCCCCACCTATGGCTTTGTCTGGAAGGAGGACCGGATAACCAAAAGATGTCTGGTCTATCAGGTCTAATTAGCATATTACCCTTTTATTAGTATAGATGGGTAGAGTTTCTGTTTGGGATGATGATAAAGTTCTGGAAATGGATAGTGATGCGACAACATAGTGAATGGGAAAGGAGGTATTATTTGTTATAGCAGCTTAGCCTGCCCTGACCAATACAGCTAGTACTTTGATTTCTCAAAAAAGAAACAAAAAAGCATACCAGTAGATGTCTAAAATAACAAGCAGAAAATGACTTTAACAAGTTAGTACACAAATTCACCCAGAAAACACATTCAACTTTGGAAATTCAGAAAACTGGATAGTTGGTGTAGAGTATCAAGTTGTACCTTTGCACTGAAAAGAGTTTGCTAAGATGAGAGAAAACAGTATCACTGGGGGTACCTTTAAGTTTGGGGAAGTCTTTAAATTTTTCAGCCATCCTTCATTTCCTTTGGCCCAGGCCTTCAGCACCTCTTTATAGCACTGGCTGCCTCTTACATGGTCCCCTTGTCTTCCTGTCTCCCTCTGAAAGCTCTCCTACACAGCACACTGCCTGACTCACAGTCCTTTGCAGCAAGTTCTGTTCTTGCTCAGAAACTTTCAACTACTTCTGAATATTAAGAGATAAATTCTTAATTCCTTAGTTAGACACAATGTTTCCCAGAGCCAGGCCTCAAACATGTCTTCTTTGCTATATTATTTCTACTAAGAAGATAGATCTAGCTACTGTTCAAGGAGGGAAAATGACCATTTGTTGTCCATCTTGGATTCATGTCATTAAACAACACAAGGGAATGTTGAAGCTAAAAGGTTGAATTCTTCCATTTTATTAAAATGTGTTTTTATTGATTTCAGAGAGAAAGGGAGAGTGAGAGAGAGATAGAAACATCAATGATGACAGAGAATCATTGATCGACTGCCTCTTGCACGCCCTACACTGGGGATCGAGCCTACAACCCAGGCATGTGCCCTGACTGGGAATCGAACCATGACCTCCTGGTTTATAGGTTGATGCTCAACCACTGAGCCACGTTGGCCGGGCAAACTCTTCCATTTTATGAACAAGCACCTGAGGCCCAGGAAGCTTGAGTGAGTTGTCTAAAGTCACAAAGACAGGCAGCCTCCAGAGAAGCTCCTGACCACTCCAAGCTTGAGTAACCTCTCTTACCTTTAGAAATGGAAGGCTACTTTCTGCTCTGATCCTAGGGCACTACTTACATAATACATATGAGATTCTTTTCATTGGTATCCCAAGAGGGAAAGACAAATGAATCACAACTCATTCAGTTATTTATTTTACTTTTCTGGGTTTGTGTATAGGAAAATGGTAATATGCTATTTTAGTTTATTTCTTTTTTTTGTAGCACCTACCAGAGTATTAGTTTCACAGTAGGTGCTAAGTATTTAACAAATGTCATTTATTTAACAAGTGACAAGAATGCCAGTTATAGTTCTTCATAAAATAATATTTGTCCTAAAATTTTCTGTAAAATCTTTTTTTGAGCGTGCTCTCCTACTAATTAGACCATTGATTGGTAAGATATGATTTAAATATGAGCTCATTCATTGTAAATTTTCTGAAAGTTTTATTTAAAAAAAGTTAACTCATATTACACTCATATAAATATATATATTTCATTTTATTATATTCCATTAGTTTATTCAAAGAAGGTTAAATGTGTTATCAAATGCTTATTTGACTTAAAAGGATCTTGATTTACTATTACATATTAACTTATAGGAAACTTTATTCTCACTTCAGTGAATATTTTTAAAAGTACATTTAAAACAATGTAAAATAATACAGTTGCCCCTTGAACCACATGGATTTGAACTAAGCAGGTCCACTTATACTGGGATTTTTTTCAATTGACCTATCCGGTCCAAAACCCAGTTGTTCAAGGGTCAACTCTGCAGTTGGGAATTGGCACATGTAGAGGGACTGACTGTGGTTATAAGAGAAGGTCAGTGCCCCCAACCACCTGCTTGTTCAAGGGTCGACTGTCTATAATTTATTTGAATACAGATTTGAACCTTAAAAAGTATTAGTTTTTTTTAGTAATCTACTCACACAGGTTATTAAAAAAGGATCTTTCCTTTTCTACCATGTTCTGAATCAAATTAACCAGCAAAAGCACTAATGTAAAAGAAGTAGCAAAAAATGTATACTTTTTGGAGTTTCTGATTTAATTTATGAAGTACTCACAAAATGGGAGAGACTTGTTATACATTTTACACGTCTCATCTCATTTAATTCTCCAAAGTCAAGAACTATATATTGGGATTATCTCTTTTAAAAAACAAATGCAAAAGTTGGGGATCAGAGAGGTTTAGCAATTTGCTCAAGGTCACGCAGCCAATGCATGGTAGAACTGGGGGTCTATATGTAGGTCTGGCTTGATCTTAATCATGTTGTTATGAAAACACCTGGGTGTTTTTTTGTGTGCAAGATTTTCAAAACTGACGGAAAGATTAGAGAAGGGAAGGGAAATTTTCAAAAGAAGGGAGAATGAAAACTCTTAAAAGTGGAGATTAAAATAATTCGGATGGTAAGAACAAATGCAACTCTTTTCCAAGGATGCTTCTGACAAAACTTTGCAAAAAAAAGGATCCCCATCTGCTCTTGGAAAATTTGTGTCCTCTTACTACACACTGGCAAGTCTGAAAATTCCTTTCCTGACTTTTGGAGAGTTGGGTGCACTGAACCAACACATGTACACACAGCTGGTATCTGGTGACTTCACTGTTTGACTGGAATTTCAATGAACATTAATTTAGTTATTTAAAAACATACTTCCAAGTTTTTTAAAACAATGTAACTTTTTTTTACAACTGTTTTAGGGAAATGCCTAGAATTAGAAATGGCCAAATAACTGTTTTCAAAGATATTATTTTATTCTATTCGCGGTGTTCTCAAAAGCACCACTCCCAGAAACAACCACACACATCAAAACAACATCAATGACAACCCAATGACACTCCTCCCACCGCTAGGAGAAGACTGGACGGTTACCCTTTCGAGAACGGGAGGAAGAGCAACGAGGGATCGAGATCTGCGGGAGAACATGGGTACCAATGCAGAACTTGGGATCTAATGCAGCGAAATGAGCAAGTACACAGCATAACCACCATTTGGTCCACTATTCATTTTCCCTCTACAATTCAAAAAAAAATATCCTCAGATGTATCCTTTCACTTTAATATGGCTTTCACTTATTTCCAGACATTTTTTTTTTTCCTCCTGGAAGAAAGAGGTATCCAACAAATTTGCACCGGGAAGGGAACAGCGGAATGCGGCGCTGAGTACCGGAAACGGAGCAGAATTAGCAGAAGTGGGGAATGCGTCTCCAGGGGAGGCGGGGACGCGAGGTGGAGCCCCGAAAGCAGCCCGCAGCGGGCGAGGGCTCCCGCCCGCCAGGTGGGCGCATCAGCCGCGGCCAGTGGCGCTCTTACCTCGCAGCCCGCGCACCAGCCTCTCGGCCCAGGCCACTCGCGGAGGCTGCCCGTCCATGGGGAGGTGGCGATGCAGCGGGTCCCCGCCGCCCGCCGGGCTGGGGTGCGGGGGGCTCCGGTCCTCTGGCCGGCGCCGCCTCCCGCTCGGGTGGCCCGCGCCGTGGTAGCCCCCCAGTCCCCGGCCCCGGGCGCCCCCGGAGCTCACGGCTGAGGACGCGGCCGACCTCCGGCTGCCCGGGCGCCACTCCACGTCCATCTCCACCACCATCCCCCCTTCTTCCCCTTCCACCTCCTCTTCCTCCTCGTCTTCCTCGGCCTCGAAGCCCGGGTTGTCGCGGCTCCACGCCTGCCGCGAGCACGACGAGAGCGGAGGGGACGGGGAGGCCGAGGCTCCCGCCGGGGGGTCCCGCGCGGCCGCCTGCCGGATGCGCTCCATCTCGATCTCCAGGCCCCTCGGCTCGCGGAGGCCGCCGGGGGCCGCCAGGCCGGCTCCCACGGCCGCGCCGCCCGCCATCAGCCGGCCCGGGCCCGCCGCTCGGGGCGCGGGCGGCTGCTTCGCGTCCCCCGGCGGCTGCGGCTGCACGCGGCTCGAGTTCACCATCGCGGTCACTGGCGCCCGGCGCGCCTTCGCCCCGCGCGGCGCTCGGCGCTGCCCGCCGCAGGAGCCATGTTCTTTTCTTCCCGGGGCCCGCCGCCCGTCGCTCCCCGCCCCCGACCTCCCCGCAGTCCCGCGTCCCTCGCCCGCCCCCTCCAGCCGCCTCCCCCTCGCCTCGCCTCGCCTCGCCTCGCCTCTCCCAGCGGCCGGGCGCGCGGTGGGGGGAGGCGCGAGGGAGCCGCCCCCGAGGCCGGCGCGCTGGGCGAGCGGCGCCCGGGCCCGCGTTCCAAGCGGAGCCGGAGTCCAGCGCGCGCGCCCACATTCCTTTCGGGTGAAAGGGCTCGGGCGGGGACCGTGTCGCCGACCCGCCAGCTCGCCCGCCCGCCCGCCCGCCGGCTGGTGGGGAAAGGGCTGTTGAGCTGTCACTGCCTGCGCGACCCTGAGGTCATGCTTGGGTGCTTGGGTCCTCGTTAACTCCCAGCCACTTTTGTCTCGATTTACCAAATTGCGGGGACGGCGGGGGGGGGGGGGGGGGGGGGAGGGGGAAGGAGGGGGGGGGGGGGGGGGAGAGAGAGAGAGAGAAAGAGAGAGAGAGAGAGAATGAGAGAGAGAATGAGAATGAGAATGAGAGAATGATGGTGTGAACCAGGGAAAGCCAGCCTGAGCTGGTCTGCAGCATGGGCACAGAAAGCGTTGCTTCCTTTGAAAACTATCAACAAACTACTAATGTTGACTTTCTTGGCTCTTGACGACCCTCCTCTCCTGTCTTCTGTTTCTTTTTAGATGGTTTCTTCAATCTCTGTTGGCTCCTCTCTCCATCCATTGTGGGATCTTATGGATTGGGCCTTGGGACTCTGAGATGCATGGGGCGCCCAGGGTAAGCTCATCCCCCTCATCCCTGCGGGGGCCAGCCTTGACCCCCGAGTCACAGAATCTTACATCAGGCCCTAGGTCCAGAACTTGATTCTCATTCCACCAAGCACATTCAACTCTATTCTCTGCAACGGTCTGAAACTTAACCTATTCCAAACTAGTTATCTTCTCCCTCCTCTGTGAAGCCTGCTCCACCTCCTGTATCCCCAGTGGGAATCTGAGGCATTGCTGTCCTCCCCACTTTCCAAGCTTCACCCCCTTCAGGATATCCGCATCTCTCCTCAGCCCACACCTCATCTCCCCCAAATCTTGTTACTTTTGTCCCACAGTTGTCTCTCTGGTAGGACTTCTGTTTTCTCATTCCCGTTGCTAATGGTTTCATCCAGGGCCCTTACCTTATGTCTCATTCTGTATCACATTGAATAATGGATCTACCTGTCCATTCCACCTCCATCCTCTACTTCAGGGGCTCCACTGCTTCCAAATTATATTACAGAACCAAAGCTGCTCATGGCACACTGATGCTTAGACACTTCTAGGGCTTCTGACAGCTTAAAGGCTAAAAGTGAATTTCCATCGTTTGGCTTAGTAAGTTTTCATACTCTGCTCCTGTATTTGTTTGCTAGTACTGCCATTAATAAAGTCACAGACTGGGTGGCTTAAATGACAGAAATTTATTTTCTCACAATTGTATTTGCTGGAAGTCTGAGATCAAGGTGTTGGCAGGGTTAGTTTCTTCTGAAGCCTCTTTCCTTGGCTTGTAGAGGGCGGGTTTCCTCCACTATCTTCACATGTACTTTTCTCTGTGTCTTAATCTCCTCTTTATATAAGGACACCAGTCCTATCGGATTAGCATCTACCCTAATGACTTCATGTTCACTCAATTACTTTAAGATATATATATATATATATAATTTGATGTTAGAGAGAAAGGGAGAGATAGGAACATCAATGAGAGAGAAACATCGATCATTGCCTCCTGCACACTCCCCACTGGGGATCAAGCCTGCAGCCTGGTATGTGCCCTGACTGGGAATGGAACCAGTGACCTTTTGGTTCATGGGTGGACGCTCAACCACTGAGACACACCAGCCAGGCACTCACTTTTAAAAAGCTCTATCTCCAACTGCAGTCTCATTCTGAGGTCCTGGGGCTTAGGACTTCAACATATGGACTATTGATGGAGACAAGCTGATTCAGCCCAGAACAACCTCCCACCTACTTTTCTAGCATGGTTTCCCATCCTGTACCCCGTGCCACATCCTTTGTTGGTTCCCTATGTGGTCAAAATATGCTGCTTGCATTTAAGTAATTGTGGCTACGTATCACCTGATCCTGCTAGGTACCTGTCTTCTGCTTAAGGCAGGGCTGCTGGGCCTGGAGCATAAGCATGGCTCATGCTATCCATCAATTCATTCTGAAGACACTTCCTGTGCCCTGAACTACATGCTGGGTATATAAAGCAGAATGTGAAACAGCTCCTGCACTTGAGAGGAGACAGACAAATAAACCACAAATAACTGTCCTGGGTCAAGGTTATGATGCCTGTAATCCAGGCCTCTCCAAAGATGCCGAGGCCCCACACAGCACTACAGACTGCGTGGTCAACGGGTTCTGAGCCGACACTTGGCCAGCAGAGTGCCAGGCCTGAAAAGAGAGCACAGAAGCTGAGCCGAAGGGTTCTGCTGGAAAATAGATGTAGTGCAGTGTTTTAAAAACGGATCACAAGGTTATCAGCGGCACTTGTTAAAACTATAGATTCTGGGTCCCTACTCTAACCTTACTGATTCAGAATCTCCAGGATTTCAGGGTGAAATTCTGAATCTTCTCGGAGGATTCTGGGGCATCTCGAGTTTCAGAAGCACCAAGATGTCCCAAAGGGATGGGCTTTCATGAAACGTTTACCCCATGTGTCTAGTGTTTCATTAGGAACTCCAGTGGTCCTTGAGTCAGACGTACTCTTCGACTTGTGCCTACAAGTGCTAATGCCGAGCCTGCCCTGCCACGGCCTAGCTGTGTGACCTTGGGCAAATTGTTTTTCTCCCTGAGTCTATAAAAATGGAAATAGAGCGTTCAGATCATAGGGTTGTTGAGAGGAATAAGTGAATTAATTCAGGCAAGGCACGTGGAATACTGTCTGGCACATGGTAAATACTCAAGTGTTAGCTATTATTAGTTCTTATCTCTTAATAATGATAAAATTGGGCATTTGGAAATCTTTGTCTCAACCAAACTATGATCTTCTTGAGGACAGAGGCTCTATGCCCAGCATAAAAGATTCCATGACATGTATTTCTTCTTTTTTAAAAAATATGTTTTTATTGATTTTAGAAAGAGAGGAAGGGGGAGGGAGAGAGAGATAGAAGTATCAATGAGAGAGAGAATCATTGATCAGCTGCCTCCTGCACACCCCTACTGGGGACCGGGCCCACAACCCGGGCATGTGCCCTGACTGGGAATTGAACTGTGACCTGCTGGTTCATAGGTTGATGCTCAACCACTGAGCCACACCAGCAGGGCCATAACACATACTTCTTTTTTTTTTTTTTTTTTTTTATTTTTTTTAATTAAATCTTTATTGTTCAGATTATTACATTTGTTCCTCTTTTTTTTCCCCCCATAACTCCCCTCCTCCCAGTTCCCGCCCCACCCTCCGCCCTCACTCCCCACCCACTGTCCTCATCCATAGGTGCACGATTTTTGTCCAGTCTCTTCCCTCATCTCCCACACCCCTTTTCCCCCCCAAGAATAGTCAGTCCATTCCCTTTCTATGTCCCTGATTCTATTATAATCAACAGTTCATTCTGTTCACCAGATTATTTATTCACTTGATTCTTAGATTCACTTGTTGATAGATGCATATTTGTTGTTCATAATTTGTATCTTTACCTTTTTCTTCCTCTTCCTCTTCCTCTTCTTAAAGGATACCTTTCAGCATTTCATATAATCCTGGTTTGGTGGTGATGAACTCCTTTAGCTTTTCCTTATCTGTGAAGCTCTTTATCTGACCTTCAATTCTGAATGATAGCTTTGCTGGATAAAGTAATCTTGGTTGTAGGTTCTTGGTATTCATCACTTTGAATATTTCTTGCCACTCCCTTCTGGCCTGCAAAGTTTCTGTTGAGAAATCAGCTGACAGTCGTATGGGTATTCCCTTGTAGGTAACTGAGTTTCTTTCTCTTGCTGTTTTTAAGATTCTCTCTTTATCTTTTGCTCTTGGCATTTTAATTATGATGTGTCTTGGTGTGGTCCTCTTTGGATTCCTTTTGTTTGGGGTTCTCCGCCCTTCTTGGACCTGTAAGTCCATTTCTTTCACCAGGTGGGGGAAGTTTTCTGTCATTATTTCTTCAAATAGGTTTTCAATATCTTGCCCTCTCTCATCTTCTGGCACCCCTATAATTCTGATGTTGGTACGCTTGAAGCTGTCCCAGAGGCTCCTTACACTATCCTCGCATTTTTGGATTCTTTTTTCATTTTGCTTTTCCGGTTGGGTGTTTTTTGCTTCCTCGCATTTCAAATCATTGACTTGATTCTTGCACTCCTCTGGTCTGCTGTCGGGAGTCTGTATAATATTCGTTATTTCAGTCCGTGTATGCTTAATTTCTAGTTGGTTCCCCAATATAACATCGAGGGTCTCATTAGTTTTCTTGTAGATCTCATTAAGTTTATCGGCGGCTTTTAAACAGTTCTTGAGAGACCTTAAAAGTGTGGTTCTGAACTCTATATCTTCCATTGACAATTTTGTCCTGTTTCTTTGTCTCCGCATTTTGTTATGCTTCCTTGGTGCACCCCCTAGTGGTCTTTGTTCGCAGTCTTATAGTTAAATCTTGATTGTTGTAGCTAATTCCAGGGAGGGTTTGACCTCCAGGCCAAGCGGCTATGAGAATCAGCTGTGTCAGCAGTGAGAGAACTTCTGTCCTCTAGGGAGGTGCTAATCTAGCCTTTGCCTGAGGCTATCCGGCAAATGCCTGTGTGCAGGGCTTGGGTGGGGCGGGTCGCACAGGATCAACAGGGTAGGCCGGAGAGAGCAGTTATGGCGGCTCTCAGTCCTGTCCCCAGGGGCTCTGCCTCTCTGAGTCCCAGCACCCGCTGCAAAGCTCAGAGAGAAAGCTGCACTCGCTCCGACCGAAGCCAGACAGTCCCGCTTCTCCCGTTTGAGTCAGGGTCCCTAAAGACTCGCCCGGATCTGGAGCTCAGAGTCTGCTACTCCCTCCCGATTGAAAACGCCAACCGCGCCCTCCGCCGCCAGCCCGCTCCGCGCACTCTGCACCTCAGAATTTGACTTAAGCACTGCGCCTCCTCTGAGTGTCCGTATGCGTTTCTCTTTCCTCCTAGTTGTAGGACTTCCACTCAGCCAGCATTCCTGTGGTTCTGGGTGATGTCCCTTCCGTTTTTTGGTTTCACTTTTGAAGTAGTTGTTCAAAGCAGCAAACTCCGGCGTTAACCTATGCCGCCATCTTGGTTCTCCAACACATACTTCTTGAGAAACTACTGTGCAAAAGGGTGAGAGTGCTATCAATGAAACAGGTGAAAAGCCCTGAGGATTTGTCAAGGAACGAATCTGATCAGGTGCCACCATTTACAGTCACACAGCTACACCTTTGACAAAGGACAGGGTTTCCTAATTCTTCATGTAGAGTTCTTTTTAACTTTTACATACCAGCACTGTGCCTCTGAGCTCCAAAGGCCCTGGGAAGAGCTTAAGCCCACGTGAAGCTATAACAAAGTGACTGCTCAAAATGCTATTTTCAGTTTTGTGATATTTGTTCCCAAAGACTTTTTGATTTGCTATAGTTCAAGGTTTAGAAGACAGCAGATTACTGCTTAGTGTGTTCATTGTTTGTTTGTTCTTACTATTTTTTGCTAGTAGGTCTACGTAGAGACCTACGGAAGAGAATACTGAATGAGAAAACAATAATATCAAGGAATAATAGAATAAAGCAGATTAATTTAATTACTATCCGTTTTTGGGTTCAAATTCTTCACTTTTACTGTGCATAGTAAATAGCATCATAATTTAGTTAGAATATACTAAACAAAACAAAATACTATTTGGACAGATCTTTTGGGGAGTTATAATCTCATTGGAGAGATAACATGTTTAGTCTAAATAACAATAGACAGCAGAATATAATTTAGTGTCAGATTAATAGTGAAGGCTTTCACAAAAGAGGGGGTTGAGAAGAGAGACTGGTGTGGGAGGAGAAGATAGGGAGGGTCAGATCAAGGTAGGCCCCAGAGGTATGTTGAAAAGTACAGGCTTTATTTTGTAATTAATAATAATGCTTTTTTTTTTATATATAGTGTCAGTTATTTAAAATAAAACCTGAATGATTCTCCCTAAGACTATACCCTTCTCCTGAATAGAATTCAGGTTGATTGAAAATGTGTCCACACATACATAATTCAGACTTAGTTGTGTGCTTACCCACAAGTTTAATTACAAATCATTGCAAGACATGTGATTTACAAAAATTCACAGCAATACTTGGGTAGTATAATGTGGTCCATTGTGTTCTAAACTTTACATTTCGGGAGTTTCACTACTAATTTCAATCTTAGTCTTTATAAACCCTTCACCAGCCATCGAATATGTTTCTAGTGAAAATACCTCTCAATATTTTTCTGGATTTAGTTTTCTTTTGTGCTTTTACCTTGACATGTTTTTGATTTTTTTCTTTTTTCCCTTCAGAGCTCCTAGCTTTTGCTGAATCAAACCTTGAGGCTGTAAATTTCTTTCCGTATCCACAGAATTCCTTTAATATTCATCTTAAAACTCTATTTCTGCCCTAGGTGGTTTGGCTCAGTGAATAGAGCGTTGGCCTGTGTACTGAAGGGTCCCAGGTTTGATTCCAGTCACGGGCACATGCCCTGTTTGTGGGCTCCCTCCCCAGTAGGGGCGTGCAGGAGGCCACTGATCAATGATTCTCTCTCATCATTGATGTTTCTTTCTCTCTCCCTCTCCCTTCCCCTTTGAAATCAATAAAAATATATTTAAAAAACCTCTATTTCTCATGCAAAGTTTTCCCTTATTAGATATGATATGTACAAACTCATATTTTTCTTCATCTGGTTGCCACATCATATTGCCATATTAGAGATTTTAATAATCTAGAGGACCCGAAGTACCATGTGGGACAGATAATAGCATGGGTGCTATTTGGCTTTATTTTTATCTGTATACTAGGTTCGTCTGAGGACATGCTGTACAAACTCTATCTTTTAGTCTCAATGCCACTGTGGACACTCAGAAAAGCTATTTTAAAAGGTAATTTTAAAAACAGTCTAGTCTAATTTAATATTTAGTATTCTCCACACGGCTGACTTCTGTATTAATGCAATAGCCTGTTTGTTTCCTGTTTTGCTTTTATTTTCCCGTGTAAATCAATGAAGTAGACATAAGCTGAAGAACCAGGTGGTCCCGCAGATTCCACCTTCAAAAGGAGTCTCTAGCTGTGTGATGTTGCTTAGTAACCCACCCAAACAAACATGTTTCCCCCCAGTCCTTATTTATTCAAGGACGTTGTAAAATAAAATGTTGCCGCTTGACATCTGAAATTAGTAGAAGAAAATTTGATGGTTTGGGCTTTATAAGAACTACTAATCATAGAAAAGTTTTTACTTTATTTCTTACTTCACTGCTGTACTCACACGAGGCTAAGATTTGCGCTGTTCTTCATGTCTGGAGTTTGGTTTGGACATGTCCCTACTTCTGTGAGGGTTACTGTGACACCACTATCAGCTGGCATTGTGATTTTGATGACCTAACCTCTCTTATCTGCTTCCTTCTCTAAACAATGAGGTTAAATATTGACCTCGAAAATCCCCACATAACTTTTGTTGAAGAGGTAATGAGGGAATATTAATACATTCACCAAGCACTTACAAAGTGTCCAATAGATGCCAGACACCATGTTAGATTCTAGGGGGGCAAAGTTAAGACATGATTCCTACCTTCAAAGGAATCAAGGCTTATAAGTCCAGGATGCCTGGGAACATCCTTATATCATTCCAAAGCCCTCTTCTATACCTTGAAAAGTCGTATGAATCTTTCTAGATTTAGGCATCATCTTCTTCTGGAAACTTTCTTAGCCACGATCCTACTCCCCAGATTGAACTTACTCGCCCCTCTATCCTGTAAACCTTTATCACAACGTTTACCACCTCCCATTGAAAATATCTGTTAACATTGTTGTTTTTCTGAGTAGAATGTAAGCTCCAAGAGAGCAGACACCATGGCTTATTTGGTTTGTTGTTTAGCAGCTCATCAGCCAAATTTTCCAGGGGAACCACCCTCTCCCCTTCGGACTCCATTCTGGTATGCCTCCGATGTGGCTGACACCATTACTAGGTGAGCATGGAACTGGCCAACCAGAACATCATGTCTGGTTGGCCTTTGTGAATGGTACTTAGGAACAGACATAAAATCTGGTTTTGTTCAATGGAAATCAGGACAGTCCTTTTTTTCTGAATTGTTGGAAAAGGAAAGCTTTTCTTCCCACTAGATTTGGAGTTGTAAGGATGTAAGTCTAGACAAGCTGGCAGCCAAAACTTTGATGCTCAGGGGAAATGTGGAGCCAACAATACATATACAAAAAGCAGGGAAAATGTGAAGACTAGAAGTACCCCTAAATTGAAGTAATGGTAATGCTTAGGTGACCATGCTATATAAGAACATTTTTATCATTTGTCATATCCTACTTTTGTTAGATGCAGGTATGATATTTATTATCTGTATCTTTATCCAAGTTTTAATTTTTTTTTTTTGAATAATGTAGGGCCAAGAACAGAGCTCTTTGGAATTCTGTGTGAGGCTTTTTCTCTACCAACTCAAATTTATTCAATAATACTACTTGGGTATAGTTGTTCAAAAACTTTGACTACAACTGTATTTTGACTAGACCAGATTTTCCAAAAGGATATAAATTTTTTTAAAATGCCATTTGATGCCAATATGAATAAACTTACAGCATCCTCAGATCTACCAGACTTTACACAATACCTGTTCAATATCCATCTAGCCAATTTTCTATGTGATTATGGTGCAAAAGAAGTTGTCCATGCCTGTAAGAAGCTTGTAATTAGCTTGTGAAGATAAACTACACACAGATAAAGCAATTATCCAATGAGCTCTGTATGGCATCTGGGAAGCTCCTTCCTCCCTTTCTCTCTCTTTCTTTCCCTTCCTTCCTTCCTTCCCTCCCTCCCTTCCTCCCTCCCTCCCTCCCTTCCTCCCTCCCTCCCTCCCTCCCTCCCTTCCTTCCTTCCTTCCTTCCTTTTCTTTTCTTTTTCCTTCTCAATATCTCCCCATTCACAATACAGAACAGACAAAGGGCCTAAGCTGAAATGTATATAGGGTGGGTTTACTCTGCCTCCTATTTCTGTGCAGTCAGTGTAAGAACACAGCTTGTGGTAAGCACCAGGAGGCCTGGGAAGGTTTTATTGTTTAAATAAGAGTCTAGAGTCATGTCTGGGGATTCTGATTCATTGTGTATTAGGTGGAGACTAGGAGATGGAGAAAGACCAGGTTCTGATGACATCACTAAGTGAAGTTAGAGCTACCCCTGGACTTCATTAGCCAAAGAATTTACTTTTTGATGAATTTATTTTAGGTTAGGGGTTCAGTCTCTTGTAATGGAAATAGGTTTGAGTAGATGTGGATCATGTAGACTCTAAGAGTTGTGTTAGTAATATGTGAAGACATGATTGGGCCAAGACTAACTAAGGCATACAGGGTGGCTAGCTTAGCCTCCCACTCTGAAAGGGTTAGAGATTAGAGACTTTGGAGGATGCTGAACCCTACTTTTTCTTTTTAATATTATTAATATTATTTTTAATATTATTAATATTATTTTCTTTTTAATATTATTAATATTATTTTAATATTATTAAATTTAAACTTTGAAAACTTTGATGTAAATAATATTCCAAAAAGCCTTTTAAAGATATCTTTTTAGTTGGAGGGATTGAAAAGTACAGCTTGGTAGTTACAAAATTGTCATGGGGATGTAGTACAGCATAGGAAATCTATACTAATAAAAGGGTAATATGCTAATTCGACCTGACATCTTCCAGACATCCTTCTGGACATCCTTCCAGACAAAGCCACGGTGGTGGGGGCCAGGGCAGAGGCGGTTAGGGGCGATCAGGTCAGCAGGGGAGAGCAGTTAGGACAGTTAGGGGGATCAGGCCAGGAGGGAGAGCAGTTAGGAGGATCAAGCTGGCAGGCAGAGGCAGTTAGGGGGATCAGGCTGGCAGGCAGAGGCAGTTAGGGGTTATCAGGCAAGGCAGGGGTCCTGGATTGGAAAGGGTGCAGGCCAGGCTGAGGGTTCCCCCCTCCCGCCATGCATGAATTTCGTGCACTGGGCCTCTAGTATAATCAATAATATTGTAATAACTATGTATGATGCCAATTGGGTATTGGAAGTATTGGGGGAAACACTTCATAAAGTATATCATTGTTTAACCACTATGCTATACACCTGAAATCAATACAAAATAGTATTGATTGTAAACTGTCATTGAAAAAATACAAAAATGTTCTGTTATTCCTTGAGTATTTATTAAATAGTAGAAGTTTACAATTTTGATACAGTCCAATTTGTGAACTTTTCATTTTGTATATTGTACTTTTGATGTCATATTTTAAAACCTTTGCTTCATCCAGTGCCATGAATGTTTTCTCCTATATTTGCTTCTAGAAGTTTTGTAATTTCAGGTTTTATATTTGGCATATAACCCATTTTGAGGTAATTTAGTATGTGGTGTGAGATATGGATTGAAGTTCGTTTCCTTCCTTCCTTCCTTCCTTCCTTCCTTCCTTCCTTCCTTCCTTCCTTCCTTCCTTCCCCTCTCTCTCTCCCTTTTTTCCTCCCTCCCTCCTCTCTCTCTCCCTCCCTCCTTTCTCTCTCCTCTTTCTTTCTTTCTCTCTCTTCTTTCTTTCTTTCTTCCTTCCTTCCTTCCTTATACTTTACTCTTCCGTTCATTAATTCATACTTCCTTCCTTTCATTCATTCCTTCCTGTCCTTCCTTCCTCCTTCCTTCCTTCCCTCCTCCTTCCTTCCTTCCTTCTTCTTCCTTCCTCCTTCCTCTTCCTTCCTTCCTTCCTTCTTTCTTTCTTTCTCTTTCTTTCTTTCTTTCTTTCTTCTTTGAATATCCAACTGTTCCAGCACCATTAGTTGACAAAACTATCCTTTCCCTATTAAATCACCCTTGCACCATTGTTGAAGCTCATTTAACCATATATTTCTGAGTTTACTTCTGAATGCTCTGCTGTGTTTCTTTTTGATTTCTGTGTTTAATCTTTTCCAAATACCACCTGCTTTGGTTATAGTAGCTTTTCTCACACTCTTTCTCATTGGCCACATAAGATATTTTAAATTTATAAAATGGTTTAATTTTATTTAATGACTCTTTCTGGTCATTTTCTTACTTTGGTCTGACCCATTAAGGACTATGCATGAGTTTATGAGAGCAATAGTAAGGTATGCTGGATTTCTGTCTGAATGATATTTAGAAATTATTTACAAATGTAAATTTTACTATCAGCTGTCACTTTCTAAAATGAAGCAAACATGAAATACGATTCATCTTTGGCTCTTCTTCTGAAAGATAAGGATATTAGTAAATGTATACACTCTACAAGCAAACAATTTTTAAATTTAATAACTTTTACATTGTTAAAGTCTGTAAACACATTTTTCTTAAATAATAAATATAATATTTTGTTATATATTTAAATATATTCAGTACTCATTACCAGCATTTTTAAAACATGTATTCCCCTCCCTTGAGTTCTTTCTTTTGATTCAATCCTTTTGGGATATATATATATATATATATATATATATATATATATATATAATTAAAATATTTTTGTGGCTTTTTAAGGGACTCATTAATGCCTCATGATTCCCAGAATCTGAACAAAATTGAGAATGTCTTCTTTTGCCATAAACATAAAACAAATGGGCTAGGCATTTGGTTTAATCTTTTTTTGGCATATTCCTTTTTTTTTTCTCTCTCTCTCTCTTGCTTTTAGGGTTCTGGAAAAGTTCCTTCACCTTCCTTCCTGTCATTAAATGTTGCTATGGAGAAATAGGAGGCCAGATTAAACACACCTTTTTTTTCTCTCAGCCTTAGCAGATGGCTTGATTTTTCTGCCGCTAAATTACCTGGCCAAGGAGGGTGATTTTTGTTTTTTATTTTTTACTAGAGGCCCAGTGCACAAATTCGTGCATGAGTGGGGTCCAGCTGGCCTGGCCCCAATCGGGGCGGATCAGGGCACGGCCTGTCAGGAGGAGGAGACAGTGCACGGTTGGCCTGCCGGCCAGCCCTGATGGGGCCTGATCAGGGCTGGGCTGGCTGGGGGGGGGGGGGGGGGCATGGGCAATTGGCCAGTGGGCCCCACCCACCATTGCAGGGGGTGATTGGGGGTGTGGCTGGCCATGGGGAAGGTCTGTGGGCTGTGGGCTGGCTGCCCTGCCCTCAAATTGGGTGGGGGGCCAATTGGGGGCCAGTGGCCTCAGGGAGGGGCCATGGGTGGTTGGCTAGCTGGTCCTGCCCCTGATCAGAGTGGGGGGGGGAGGCAATTGGGGGTGGAGCTGGCTGGGGGGAGGGTCCACAGGCTGAACAGGTGGTGAGGGCATTGGGGGCAGGGCCAGCCAGGGGGAGGGGCTGCAGGCAGTTGGCCGGCCAGCCCTGCCCCTGATCAGGGTGGGGAGGCTGATCTGGGGTGGGGCCAGGTAGGGGGAGGGGCTACAGGAGGTTGGCTGGCCAGCCCCACCCTCTATTGGGGAGGGGGGGGGCAATCAGCGGTGGGGCTAGCCAAGAGGAGGGGCTGTAGGAGGTTGACTGGCCAGCCCTGCCCCCTATTGGGGGGGTGACCAGGGGCAGGGCTGCGGGCCGATTGGGCTGGTGGGGACCCACCTGGGTGTTGGGTTGGCTGGGGGGAGGAGCTGTGGGCCGATCTGGATGGGGTGGGCTGATCGGGGGCGGGAGGGTTGCCTGGCCACCCTGCACTCAATCAGGGTCGGGACTGGCTAGGGGGAGGGGCAGTAGGAGGCTTGTCTCAGTGGGCATCATAGTGACTGGTTGTTCTGGTTGTTACGGCAATCTGGCTGCTGGCTATTTATATATATAGCTTATCCTGCTGCAGGAAACAACTTTGTGCTGATCATTCTGCATACTTATTTTTTCTGGGAAATATTGTACAGGCTAAATCAGAAAATTCAATTTTTTATTATTTTAGGAAAGTGTTTGAAAAATAATTTAGAAATGCTCTGTTTTATTTATTTTGGTCTCTTAATTAGGAATACCAGTTATGCATATGCTGAAGATACTGTGTTTGGTTTCTGTATTATCTCCTTTTTAATGATTTTTTCTTTTTGCCATTTTCTATTTCTGTTTTCAATAGGAGCTTTTATAAATTATGCCCTCTGTGTTACTGTATATTTTGTGTTTTTATAGTCTCAAATGTGGCTTTTTATTTCTCTAATTATGTATTTTAAATCCTTATTTACTCCTGTGAATTCTACTAGCTCCATTTTCATTTCTCCATGGTCATATAGTATTTTAGTTGATCTTTTTCAATCTTCTTTTAAGTTGAAATTACTTTTAAATTCTTTTTTACAATATAATTTTATTGATTTCAGAGAGGAAGGGAGAGAGGGAGAGGCAGAAACATCAATGATGAGAGAGAATCATTGATTGGCTGCCTCCTGCATGACCTGAGGGGAATCCAACTATGACTTCCGTCCATAGCTCAACACTCAACTACTGAGCCATGACGATTGGGTTTATGTTAAAATTAATTTTAAAGAATATCTGTTCTTGGCCCTGATGGAGCATTAGGGACAGAATTACCCATTTGCTTTAAGCAAATATAAAAACAAATCCAAGTTTATGAAGAACTAGAGGCCTGCTGCACGAATTCATGCACCAGTGGGGTCCCTCTGCCGGGCCTGTGGGATCAGGACAAAATTGTCTCACCAACATCCCCTGAGGGCTCCTGGCTTGTGAGAGGGTGCAGACCAGGCTGAGGGACCTCACTGGTGCACAGTCGGGGCCGGGGAGGGACGCGGGAGGTTGGCCTGCTGGGGAGGGACAGTGGGAGGGCTCCAGGGTGTGCCTGGTCCATCTCACTCAGTCCCAATTGGCCAGACCCCAGTAGCAAACTAACCTACCGATTGGAGCATCCGCCCCTGGTGGTCAGTGCACATCATAGCAAGGAGTTGAGTGGCCTTAGCATATCATTAGCATATTATGCTTTGATTGGTTGAATAGATGACCCAGACACTTAACTTATTAGGCTTTTATTATATAGGATGGTTTTCAAATATTGGCAGTGGCAAATAATTCTTTTTAAAAACTTACTTTCATAAACATATGAAAATGTTTTCATATGTTTGCCTTCTCCCCCACCCGCCCCCTTTGCCCTCCTTCCCTCTAGCCATCACCATACTGTTGCCTGTGTCTATGGGTTATGGATACATATTCTTTGGCTAATCCCTTCACCTCCTTTCATCCAGTCTTCCCAGCTCTCTCCCCTCTAACAGCTGTCAGTCTGTTCCATGTATCCGTGCCTCTGTTTCTATTCTGTTCATCAGTTTATTTTTGTTCATTAGATTCCACATATAAGTGAGATCATATGGTATTTGTCTTTCACCCATTGGCTTATTTCACTAGCATAACACTCGCCTGGTCCATCCATGCTGTCACAAAAGGTAAGTTTCTTCTTTTTTATGGCTACGTAGTATTCCATTGTGTCCATGTACCACAGCTTTTTATCTACTGACTAGAGGCCCAGCGCGCACGAAATCGTGCGCGGTTAGGGTCCCTAGGCCTAGCCAGGCCTCTGTTGCATGGCTTCTGCTGCCCTGCGACCCTACGTGAAGCTCCCTACCCCAGGACGCTCCGCAAACCCCGCGACTGCTCTGTGAGGCTCCCCCTGCCCCTCCACTGCTCCACGAAGCTTGCTGCCACCCCACGAAGCTAGCCACTGGACGCTCTGCGAAACTCCCCCTTCCCCCTGCCCCACGACTGCTCTGAGAAATTCTCCCGCCCCACAGGTGCTTTGCGAAACTCACTGCCGCCTGCGTGACTGCTCCGCTAAGCTCACGGCCGCTCTGCAAAGCAGCCCACCACCACCGCTCAAAAGCCCCCAGTCCCGCCCTGCTGCCAGCCCCTCCTCATGGTGAGCAGCTAGGGGGCTGGGGGAGGGGGTGGACTGAGAGGTGCTCCATGCACTTCATGGTGACCGGTCACCCATTCGGTCGTGACGGTCACCTAGCTCTTTATATATATTAGGATGGGCTTTGGGCTCTTTCCAGATCTTGGCTATTGTAAATAACACTGGAATGTATATATTCTTTTGAATTGGTGTTTAGGGATTCTTAGGATGTATTCCCAGAAGTGGGATTGCTGGGTCAAAGGCATTTCTTGAAAGAAAATAAGTAAACTAGATGAACCTTATGGTTTCCCCAGTAATTCCCTAGAAATGGGCTCCTCAGAGGTAGTGTAGTCCCCCTCAGTTGAGAAGACAGTAAGTTGAGGATTTGAGGAGGCTAATGTGGATAGAATTTGGGGTAGCAGAGAGGAGAGAACTAACTGCACAGAAAAAGAACTCCAGAGATTTCCACCAAGGTGCTCTGGAGGCTTCAGAGCCTGCATTTGAGGAACCTGCTTGAGGCAGAGGAAAGGACTACCAGACAGAAACAAGTGGGAATATTCCCGACGCTCTCTCAGAGTGAGAATTTTTCAAGTTCTCAACATCGAAAGTAAAGAAACCTTGTTGTATATGGGGCACTGGATAGAATACTCAGAAGGCTGATGCCTTAGTAGTTAAACCAGATTAGCCTAGTATAAAAGGTGGTCTGGTCTGTGTAACTCCTGGTCAAATTTGCTTGTTCAGTATGCCATCTAGTTCCTAAATGAACCCAAGTGATCTTAATTGATATGTTAAAAATTTTCACTGCTATTATGTCACAGCCCCATTTTTGTAAAGCAGTTTCAGGTTTACAATAAAAAAATAAGAAATTATCCCGGCCGACATGGTTCAGTGATTGAGTGTTCACCTGTGAGCCAGAAGGTCATGGTTCAATTCCCGGTCAGGGTACATGTTTGGGTTGCAGGCTCAGTCCCCAGTAGGGAGTGTGCAGGAGGCAGCCCATCAATAATTCTCTCTCATCATTGATGTTTCTATTCCTCTCTCACTCTCCCTTCCTCTCTCTGGAATCAATAAAAATATATTTTAAAAACGAGAAGTTACAGAGAGCTCCCATATAACTCCTACACACATGCATAGCTTCCTTGATTATCAACATCCTGATCAAAGTGGTATAGTTGTTATAATTGATAAACCTACACTGACACAGCATTATCACTTAAAATCTTTGTTTTACATTAGAACTTACTCTTGGGGTTCTATATTCTAAGGGTTTGGACTGAAAGGGCGAGGACTACGTCCTCCACCTTGCCCCAGAGTAAGGGCTACACCCTCCACCTTGCCCCAGGGTAAGGGCTATGCCCTCCATCTTACCTTGGCCATGTGCTCAGCAAGGCTTCTTCCCGGAAGCCAAGCCTCTGCTAGCCACACCCAGGACTTCTTTAAACTAACCAATGACAATCAAGGGAAGTCGCCATAGATATGACCACATCCTGTGTAACAAGACACCGACTTGCGCCTGGCCAATCGGCAGGGCCCACAGTCCTTTCTCCTCCCCTTACCCCAACCCCCTATAAAACCTCTCTCCACACAGAGTTTTCCCTCTCTCGGCCACTGGCCTTACCGTTGCATCAGTGAGTGTGGTCGGGGAGCCGAACTAGTTCGAAATGAAGGACTCTTTGCTTTTGCATCGGACTGGCTGGCTCCCTGGTGGGCCCTTGGGAATCTTGAAATCTGGGCACAACAGGACAAATATGTAATGACATATATCCATTATTATCTTATATAATAAAAGGCTAATAAGCAAATTGACCGAACAGTGGAACAACTGGTTGCTATGATGTGCACTGACCACCAGGGAGTGGACGCTTAACACAGGCGCTGCGTAAGATATCTTATTGTTGTTTTAATTTGCATTTTCCTGATGACATATGATGTAGAATATCTTTCACATGCTCAGTTCCCATATGTATATCTTCTCTGGTAAGGGGTTTGTTAAAGTCTTTGACCCATTTTTTAATTGAATTTTTTATTTTCTTACTATTAAGTTTTTAAGAGTTCCTTGTGTATTTTGGATACCAGTCTTTTATAAGATGTGTCTGTTAAAATATTTCCTCCCAGCATGTAGCTTGTCTTTTCATTCTCTTGACATTGTCTTTTGCAAAGCAGACATTTTTATTTTATTATTATTATTATTTAAATAAATATTTTTATTGATTTCAGAGAGGAAGAGAGAGGGAGAGAGATAGAAACATCAATGATGAGAGAGAATCTCTGATTGGCTGCCTTCTGCATGCCCCCTACTGGGAATCGAGCCCACAACCCAGACATGTCCCCTGACCAGGAATTGAACCGTGACTTTCTGGTTCATAGATCAATGCTCACACTGGCTGGGCACAAAGGAGACATTTTTAACTTTAATTAAGCCCTGCTTAAAAATTCCTTCTTTCATGGATTATACCTTTGGTGATATAGCTAAAAAGCTGTCACCATATGCAAGGGCTAGGTTTTTTATTATCTTTTCATCAATTACTTATTGTTGTTATAATATTTGTACATAATATTTTGTTGCCCTGTTATTTGGTGCATAATGGCCCAGAATAGTTATATCCTTAACAATATGGAATAAAGTCTTGTTTTATTTTATGCTATTTGCTTTAATCCTATTTTTTTACAGCAATTTTATAAATTCTTTAAAAATTGATCTGTATATAAATGAAGCACACAAAGCAAAGAGAAACAAAAGATGATGTAGGATTTATTATTCTTTTTTATACAATTATATGAATCTGTCTTTACACAGAGGGACTTCATCTATTTACATTTGGGTTTTTTATATGTTGGGGTCCAGCCCCAGCAGGTCCAGGGGTTCCCAAAGGTGTGGACGGAGTCGGTGAAGAAGGAAGGACACGGAGGCAGCCTTCAGTTGATCAGCATAGCGAGGTTCTTCTTTTTATTCTCCGATTCCATCTGTATTTATACCAGTTGATTTTATAAGCATGCCTCTATAATCACATCATAGTATGTTTGTTTTGGGTAAAGTTCTACAGTTCCTTGTTTCTTATCTGACCTTTGCCAAAAATCCTGTCTCTATCTAGTTCTGTTGATTTTAATCCTGTCTAGGTTAATCTCTGTGTTCCATTACAAGGACTATTCCAAGGTCACTGCTCTACTGATAGGCTACAAGGAAGTGACTGAAGGAGATTATCCTACCCAGTAAAGGTTATGTCCTCCCAGCCTCGCTGCTTGCCTTCCCTGGGACTGCCCTATGTCAGTGGATCTCCAGGGGTATAGGCTTTGGTGCTTTCCCTGGTGAGCCTGCAGCTCATTCCCTGGGGATGTGGGCCCAACAAGTCCCAAATTTATTGCCAACAGTCTTAGTCCAAGTCCTTCATAAGTAGCACATGGTATTTCTGTAACACTAGGGGGACTTACTGATTTATTCTCTTCCTTAGTCCTGTTAATCCCTAACCTGGGGGAACAACCTTTCTCAGGGAGGTGGTCCTGTTTAAAACACATAGCGCTAAGAGGGGGAGCAAACCATATTAAGAACAGTATGCCAGGTCCTTTGAAACACAAGCTGTGCAGATGTTTCTTCCCTGCAGCGACACTGTCAAGCAGCAAGGGTGGACCGGCTTCCGGCAAATTCCCCCATTTTTATTTAAATGACAGCGCATGTAAATCAGTGGCCACCTCCTGGATTGGGTTGTTTAAGACTCGGAAGAAGACTTGTTTGTGACTTTGCCAACAGGTCAGTCCGAGGCTTAACCCTATATCCGCTCCCCACATTCATAAGGTTTTATTACAGCATGATTTATAAATACAAATTGTATATAATTAGGCATATGATGTGATTTTTTAAAAGATATATTTTTATTGATTTCAGAGGAGAAGGGAGAGGGAGAGAGAGATAGAAACATCAATAATGAGAGAGAATCATTGATCAGCTGCTTCCTGTGTGCCCCCCACTGGGGATCGAGCCCAAAACCCTGGCATGTGCCTTTGACCGGAATCAAACCCAGGACCCGTTAGTCAGCAGGCCGATGCTCTATCCACTGAGCCAAACCAGCCAGGGCTATGATATGATTTTTTAAAAAGTTGTACCATATGATGATTTAATTACACATACATTGTGAAATGATTACCACAAGCAAGTTAACATACTTTTCACCTCACATAGTCACCTTTCTTTGTGTGTGTGGTGAGAACACTTAAGATCTACTCTCTTACCAAATTTAAGTATACAATACTGTATTATTAAGTATAACCACCATGTTGTATGTTAAATCCTCCAGATTTATTAATATTATAACTGAATGTGCCCTTGACCAACATCTCACCATTTCTCTCACACCCCAGTCCTGGCAACCATTGTCCTACTCTCTGATGTTATACCTAAAAAGTCATCACCATATGCAAGGTCACTTAGATTCCACATACAAGTGAGATAATACAGTATATGCCTTCTTATCTTATTTCACTTAGCATAATGTCCTCCAATTTCATCCATTTGTTCCAAATGATAGGATTTGCTTCTTTTTTATGGCTGAATTATATTCTATGATATATATCCCACATTTTCTTTATCCTTTCATCTGTTGATGGACTTAAATTGTTTCCATATCTTGGCTATTGTGAATGTGCTGCAATGAACAGGGGAGTGCAGATATCTCTTCAAGATACTGGTTTCATATCTAGAAGTAGGATCGTATGAAAGTTCCTTTTTTGATTTTTTGAGGAAGTTTCATACTGAAAGGTTGTGCCAATTTACATTTCCACCAACACTGCATAATGCACACTATTTGTGTGTGGTGTAATATAAGGGTCCAATTACTTCTTTTGCATGCGAACATCTGGTTTTCCCAATATTATTTTTTGAAGAGACTATTCTTTCCCAATTGAGTATTCTTGGTGCCCTTGTCAAAGATTAGTTGACCATAATATACAGGGATTTATTTCTGGGCTTCCAATTATGTTGCGTTGTTTTATGTATCTGTATCATACTGTTTTGATTACTATAGCTTTGTGATATAGTTTGATATCAGCAAGTGTGATGCCTCCAGATTTGTTCTTTTTTCTCAAGATTGCTTTGGCAGATATTATTTCCAGATGCACTCGTAAGTATTTTATTGTACATCCCTTAAGAATAAGGACATTTACTTTCATAAACATGACACAATCATCACACTTAAAAATTAACAATAATTCTACAATATCATCTAACATACTATGTACTTTCAAATGACCATAATTGTCCCCAAAATGTGTTTTATAATTTTGTTTCTTTTTCAATCCAGGGGGCAATCAAAGTTTATGAATTATCCTTGGTTATGACTTTTTTTTTGTAGGATTGACAGATTTAGAAAATAAAAATAATGGATGCTCAATTAATTTGAGCACCAGATAAGCAATGAATCATCTTTCAGTATAATATGCCCCATGCTTATACATAAAAATGATTTGTTGTTCATTTTAAATTCAACTGAGTATCCTGTATTTTATTTGGCAATCTTACTTTTTGGAAAGTTCAGACCAGTGTTATCATAGAGTAACTCAAATTCTAGGCTTGTTTGTTTTCTTACAATTTGATTCTGTTAAACATTTTCTTACAAATATATTTCACAGGTGATGCTGCACTTTTCTTATTGCATCACATTAGGAAGCTCATAGCTAGCAATCCCATTAACGAAACCAATCTCTCTAGTTCAAAGCATCTTCTTCCTTTGGCGTTAGTAATTTGTGGCGTGGTCTTCTGAGACCAGATAAATATCCTATTCCCAATAACCTTCCTTGCAATGATTTTAACATTCATTAGTAATTATTTCCTGAGTCAATATTACACTGTAAATTGCAAAATGATTTATCTAATTTTATTATTCCTTCTACATTTGTTATTAGCAGGCATTCATCTGTAAAGAAGATCTTTCTTTTATGCTTTCTCTTCTCTTATAGTATCACTAAATGCTCATGTAATTGCAAAAATTCAATTAGGAACAATCCATTCCTGCCATTATTCTTTTTGTTTTCCAACTATTTCATTTTGGCCAAGTCTGCTCTTTGGTCCCTTGGTTATGACCCCATTTTGGTTCTGAGAGCTTCCTTGCTTTCTATCATTAAAGAGATTTTCCAGGCTCATTTTTTACTCATTTTGTTCATGGACAGGAATCAGCCATTTCCCCAGGGACGGTGACAGCTATCAGCTTACTGCTGTCCTGCTCAGAAACCATTGCCTCTGCCCGCTTTGCGATACTGGAGTTGGAAGTTGCAAACACCTTTGCAGGTGGCACCTGGCAAACTTTGACAGTAGAGGGCGCTGGAGGGACACTGCGGGGAAACAGGCTTCGGGGCTGGTGAGTGTCCTCTCTTCCAGCTCCTTCTAAGGAGCAGCTGCCAGCGGTGTGTATGCAGAACACTCGGTGGTGCTCACTCTCTCGCTAGTTTTGCTGGCACCTGACAGGCAGTTTCCTGCTCAGCAGTCAGGGCCCACGGTTTCCTGCTTGCCAGCCTCAGCCTACTGGCGCTCCTGTGGGAAGTGACCTGTTTGCCAACTTCAACCCACCCGCGATGGACCAGCTCCCACCCAGGATAACAGCAGACTTCTCTGCCATCCTCTGGGCTGCAGCTACACCCTCGCTAGTGAAGTTTAAGTCTTAGCTTTGGGGAGACTTAATTCAACATCCAAATTCTTCCTCATGTGGGTACTCTGTCCAACAATATTGTTAAGGTTCCCTTTTATCTCCTCTGGTTAGCTTGCTGTTTGTTAATAATTCTTCATGTTACATTTTCCTTATTCAGATTACTGGGGTGTGTCCCCTCTTCTAAGTGAAGCCCGACTGAGAGAGTACAGGGAGTGGTCTTTGAATGGTACCACCACTCAGACATTCAGTTTCTGGATTACAGTGCTGAGCCACTTGCCAATGGGAAATGGGATGTTGTATTTCCTGGCATGCAGGGAAAAGACAGTTAACGAAGCAGTTACCTGTGGTTGGTTGTGATGAGGTGCCAACTGAAGCAAGTACGTGGGGAACCCAAGGGGTCACTGCTATTGACTAATGAGGGCTACAAGGATGGTGTTGTCTTATCTGTTCCGGCTACTATAACACAAATACCAAAAGACTGGGTGCCTTATAAATGAGAAATATTTACTTCTCATAGCTCAAGGCCTCAGGAGATTAGGCGTCTGGTGAGGGCCTACTCTTTGTTTCATAGGTGGCCGTCTTCTTACTGTGTCCTCCCATGGTGGAAGGGTCTCGGGAGCTCTAGGGGCCTCTCTTATAAGGACATTAATCCTATTCATGAGCACTCCACCCTCATGATCTAATCACTTCCCCAAGGCCCCACCTCCAAATCCCCTCGCATTGGGCCTTAGACTTTAACTTGTGAATTTTAGCCTATAGCAGGTGATATAGGTTGAGTCTCCTCGTAGAAAACCTTCCCCACACCCTAGTTAACTACCTCATGTATTTGTTTAATATTTTTATAGTTCCTTTGGAGATTACTTAGATGTATGATGTGAGCTATGGATCCAATTTTATCTTTTTCTGAGTGGATGTCCAGTTACCCAGCATCATTCATTTAAAAGTCCATCTTCTCCCACGTGATCTTAAATGCCATCCAGCAATTTCCACATGTACTTGGGTCTATTTCTGAACCTATATTCTCATTACTCCCTCTATTCATTTGCCAGTAACACAGTATTTTTTTTTTTTATTAGAGACGCTCTATAGTCTGATTTAATATTTCTTAGGGCTAGTCCTTCCTTATTGCTTGTATTTTTCAAAAATTTCCTTTATATTATTGTATGTTTATTTTTTCCATATGAGCTTTAGAATTAGTTTGTGTAGCTCTAGGTGAAACTTTCATTTTCATTGGAATCACAATACATTTATATATTACTTGGGGAGACTTGCCATCTTTATGATGTTGAATTGTTCTGTATGAGAAACGTACAGGAGTTTTCCCACACATTTTCTAATATAATTTTGGCACATTTTCTGTTAAGTATTTTATCTTTTTTGATTTCTATATTAAATGACATTATGACTTTTAAATGGTTATTGCTTGTGTTTTTTGTGTATATGTTTTTAGGTAACTTTCATATTATGCTACCCTATAGACCTTGTTACTTGTTATTTTTAGTACTGATACTTTGTTTTCTAGGTGTAGTATTATATAATCTACACACTATAATTTAATTCTTTCTCAGTTTTCATATATGTAAATAGTTATGATTTTTCTTGTCCTTGAGTTTAATAGGAATTCCTTTAAAGTTTCTCCATTAAATATGATGCTGGTTTACAAGCTGAGATATAAAATATTTCATCATGCTAAGGAAGAATCCTTTAATTTTCATTTTATTTTTATGAATTTAAGAATACACATCCCTCTTATGTTTGTGCCTTTGCCACCAGGAAGACATGCCCTGGGTAGTTAGTCCCAGTTAGAGAGACATATGGAGCAGACCTGAATCCATCCTGCAGTCTAAAGCACAGCCACCTCTGCTACCCATAGACTAATGAGTGATAAAAAGAAAAATATTTGATGGGAATGTTTGTTGCTCATTTTCACAGTAATAGCTGACTTACACAAAGTCCTTTTTAATAATCTGTAGATCTAGTCAAAGGACATCTTTCTCCTTAATCTAACTATATGGTGAATTATAGGAGTAAATTTACTAATATTAAAGCATCATTGTCTAAGAATACTCCTCCCACCTTGATTATTATGCATTTTTTAAAAAATATATTTTTATTGATTTCAGAGAGGAATGGAGAGGGAAACATGGATGGGCTGCATCCTGTACACCCCCTACTGGGGGTTGAGCAGGAAACCTGGGGATTTGCCCTGACCGAGAATTGAACCATGCCCACCTGGTTCATGGGTTGATGTTCAACCATTGTGCCACACTGGCCAGGCTATTCAGTACTTATTTATTGCTAGTTATGTAGATTATAGTATTTTGTGTGTGTTTTCAATATTCACCAGGTTTTAGTGTCAAAGTTTCACTTGTTTCATGAAGATCATTTGACAGTTTTTCCTCTCTGCTACAATTTAAATGGTATTGGGATTATCTGGTCATTGAAAGTTTGCTAGAATTCCCTTGTAAAATCATTTGGGTCTAGTTTTTATAGTTAGTTTTATAAATCATATTTTATCTTTCCTCTACAGAAATATATCTACGCTTTCCTGTGTAGCAAGGTCAATTTTGGTAAATTGTATTTTTAGAAAATAATTCAATTTATTTTGATTTTTCATTTGTTTTGTATTGTGCAAAGTAGTCTCTTTTAATTTTTATTGTATTGAAAGAATATTTTGATTGATTTCAGAGCGACAGGGAGAGGGAGAGAAAGAGAGAGATAGAAACATCAATGATTAGAGAGAATCATTGATTGGCTGCCTTCTGCATGCCCGACACTGGGGATTGAGCCCATAACCTAGGTGTATGCCCTTACCGGGAATTGAACTGTGACCTCCTGGTACATAGGTTGACACTCAACCACTGAGCTCTGCCGGCAGGGCTCAATTTTTAAAATTTCCTGTTTCACTGGGTATCTCCTTGTTTTCTGTATTTGTGATTTCTGCCTTTCTCCTTTTATTGGATTAGATAGTGGCTTATCTATGTTTTGATTTCTTTTTAAAGAATCAGCGTTTTGATTTATTAATTTCTACTGTTGTTTTTCTGTTCTCTACCTCATTCTTTTTGCTTTTAACTTTATTTTTCTTTTCTTATAAGTTTGCTATACTTCATTGGCTTTTTCTGCTTTTTAAGATGGGAGCTTAATGTATTGATTTTTATTCTTTTTGTTGTTGTTGCTGCTGCTGCAAGAATTAAGGCTATGGATTTTCTGTGATCACTCTATTGATTTTGTTTCCATTATGATTCTTTTCTTTTCTTTCTTTTTTTTTTTTTAGAAATTTACACAATTACAATTCACCCCTTTTGTCCTGAGAGTTGGTTAATAGAAAAATTTTAAAGTTCCAAATGGAATTTCTAGTTTTAGAAAAAGCAGAGGGTAAAACAGGGACATAAAGATGCTTGCTCCACTTTAGGTTTGCAAAACTTTTCATTTTGAATGAAATTGAGAAATTTGATTTTTACCTGAAACTGCATTAAAAGTTTTTCCATTGCAAGGCACTATTTATTTTCTATGAGTGATCAGAATAGCTATGGAACCTACCCAAGTTTCCAACCAAGGACACAAAAACAATAGATTTACTGAGCAAATTAATGGAGTGATGAGAAACAATAAAATTCATGTGTGATTGCATCTAGGAATTTTGTTAGCTTTTATTTAATTAATTAATGTATTTATTTATTTATTCATATATATGTGTGTGTATGTATATATATATATATATATATATATATACATATATATATATATATAAAATCTTTATTGTTGAAAGTATTATATACGTCCCTTCTTTTCCCCCATTGACCCTCTCCAGCCCGCCCCTGTCCCCCCACCCCAGTGGGCTTTTGTTAGCTTTTATATCAGCTTTGTAAAAATTAAAAAAATTCTGCTTTCACTCATTGGAAGCAGCTTAAAGAGCCCTGCCTGGTTGGAAGATTTCTGGCTGACTACCCATCCCCACTTGACACCTGTTTCCTTGGGCAGGAATTTAGCTCAATCCAGAACCTGTACAGTTGGTGCAGCAGTTCCTAGATTGCTCTCTACCAAGTCCAGCACATTCATTAAAATGGTTACATCTGTTAATTGTTGAGCAACTGTGGGAAACCAAATACAGGGAGAGCAACTGACATCACCAAACTCTCATTACATTCGAGATAAAAGATTTATTCGTGTAAACAAAAATAATCACAACAAAATGTACACTAATTTGAAAAACAAACAATTATAGTGACTAAATTTTATGTTCTCTTATAATTGTGTAAAAGTATTTCGTTTGCTTCTGCAAAAAGCATGTTCTTTGCTTCTACATAAATTTCTATTTGTAAAAGAATAGCAAACATTAAAATACAGTGTTAATTTGCATTACTTATATGGAGAGAACATCTAAGCTTTTAGTTTACGAAGTTGTTACATGAAGCCACACACTAAACTATTGATTAAAAACATTATCTATTCCAGATTCACGTACATATACATTCACCACCTAAGCTGAGAAATAAGCATTTCATATTGTCTCCCACCTCGTTATAATGTATTTTTCCCTTTTAACTAAAAGCAGAAAATTGTATTTTTCTTTTTTTAATTGACCTCAGATGATGCACTTTCTAATTCATGAGAAATGCGAAATTTGAGATGTTTGTCTTGTTCCTCACTCTGGGGGTCTGATGCCAGTTTGTCTTCATGGCTCTGCAGTTCTCGGCTGTGGAACTCGTGGCTGACTCTGGAATTTTCCTGACTATCAATCCCAACAGAATGCTCATTGCTTGCATCCATTGCCTTCAGCTTATATTCTTTGGCAAGCTCGTGGCTGTGGGTTTCCACACTGTGGTCATCCAGCTGACTTGTTTCCTGGCTGTCCTTCCCACGGCGGTCCCAATCAGAAGCTACGGGCAGGCCCTGGGCAACAAGGATGGCCCTGTGTGCATCATCCATCTCATCGCTTTCCATGTGTGACGTAAGGTCTTCCTCTGTAGCATCAGGATACTGAATCACCGCACAAATGGAAGAAGAATTAAATGACAGCCAGGAATAGGCACATTGTAATTCTTTCCTGCTCTCAAACTTTTAGGCCAATGAAAACTGTCGAAATTTGGCTGAAGTAAAAAATAATACTAGCATGTTATTTGTATTTCACCAAGCCCTTTCATGTGTCATCTCCTTTGATGTTATAGTTACATCAATGATGTATGTGATGAAGCCTATGAAGTAAGTCTCCTTATCTCTGTTTTACATAAAGAAACGTGAATTAAAAGTTAAAAAATAAAGCAAATGATGGCTATGTATCAAATCCAGATCTTTTGACTATAGTTTCAGTGTAATTTGCAACTCTCCCATTCCTTTTAGGTATTTAACTTCAAAATGTGACCATTGTATTGTACAAGTAATTGCTGTTTTTCAGTCTCCTTTTAATCTAAAAAAAAAAAAAGTGAATAGCATAAATGCTTTACCGCCAGAATTTGGGGAAAAATGGCATTGTGATTGAGAGACAAAATTAGAGGGAATTATGTGGACTTAAAAAAAAAAACACCAAGGGAAAAAGTCTCATATTCAATGGTCATAAAGTAATAATAATGCTGAATGAATAAATGCATGAATGAATAAGTGAATGTGCAGACTCTGGTTCATAGAATTGGGCTCTAATCATGACCATCAGATATGTCTGTTAAAGGGCTTACCTGGATGACAGATCTGTGTAACTTCTTAGATTTTAACCTCAGTCCATAAGCCACACTATCACCTCGGCCATCATTTGTGTCTATTGTGGGGACAGCTGGAGTGGCAAAAGGGGTTCCAGGAAAGTCAGTGGGAAAGTCAGTGACCAGTTCATCAGATTCATCAGAATGGTGAGACTCGTCAGAATTGTCAGGGTCATCAGTATGATCATCGTCATCTGAGTCATTTGAGTCGATGGAGTCTTGGCTATCCACATGATCTTCGTCATCATCATCATCCACATCATCTGTGTGGTCCTGGCTTTCATTGGACTTACTTGGGAGAGTCTAAAAATCAAGATGGCCAGAAAAATTAGTGTAAGCATTTTAACTTTCCTTAGCCTTTATAGTGCATTAGTCTTTTACTATCTTTCTTTTATTTAGTTTCAGGATCTCTGCATCCACAACATTGCATTCAATGGTTTTTAAGAGCTAAAGTGAGCACCTTTCAATTTCTTTTTTAACATAAGGATAAATTGAATAATAATTAAAGTATTTTTCTTGATTTCCCATAAAAATTATTTTTCTAGATATTTTCAAGTAAGATATATGAGTAGAATATTTATATTGATAACTTTTTTTTCTGGTTCACATTAGACATTATTTAATAGGCCAAATTCATCATGCAATAAATACAGATACATGATTGTGAGATTATCTTTTTGTATTAGAAATGAGAATTCTCAGGAGATCAGAGCATCATCATGCCGCAAGACCTAAAACTACCTCCCTATTAACATGGATCATCAAAAAGTGACTGTTATGCATGTGTATAAAGTACAGCTCAGATCTGTCCATTGAATTAGCCACTTAATGTCTATTAAACTTCCAATTAGCAAATATACTGGGTCATTTATCTAACTTTTCTTGCTAGCAAATCTTAGCGTATTCAAACAGAATTTTAAGGAAAACAAACTTTTTTCTTTGCTTAGCAAATATATTGCTAGTCCTAATAAAAAGTCCTCATTAACAGCCCTAAAATAGTTATCAAATAAACCATTATGTTAGGAACAGAAATGTTCCTAGAGGCAAAATCTTGGGCTTATAGTTATTTATTAGATGCGTGTCAGATATTAGATAAGACATCTATAAAATACCTTAAATCAATTGCAAGAGGTTTAGCATTTCAAATAACAGACATTAGTAAACATTTCCTGCCACACTAAACTTAGCAGAAAAAATCTGGTATTTCTGGCATTTAGTAAATACATATTTTCTTCCGGTGTTAGACTGGCAGTTTACTGGAAAGTTCGTTCATGGAAGTTTGATAGAATCAAACTCAGGAAATGTCATTAGGAGAAAGAGTGGCTTCTTTGTCTCTCCATGGCATGGCCGGCCTCTGCTTCAAAGCGGGAACTCACCTCTTGTTTGAAGTCATCAGTTTCTTCAGAGGATACCGTATTCTGAAGAAGGAAAGGCATGTCAGTATATAGCACACACGCTTAACCTTTTTACTCTAGAGTTAGCTCTTTCCATCCAAAGCAGGTCTTATTTTTCAGCCTTGTTGGTGAATGACTTAAAGGGGAAAGAGTCAACATGTCAGATTAGTTGATGTCCTAGAATTGCATTTGCTAACAGGCATGAGGATCTACTTAGCCCAGTGGTCTGGTTGGTGGCTATATATTTTTTGTTGTTGTTCTTTAATTGCAAGACACATCACTTTTGAAAATAATTAAAATTAAAAATACCTGTGGTGCTAGGAGACTCTGCTTCTGAGATGGGTCAGGCTTTAGCCATGTGGCTACAGCATCTGGGTGTTTGTTGTAAAGCTACCAAAAAAAAAAAGTTGCATATTGGTCATTATTTTAAAAAAAGAAACATAAAGATCTCTAAGTGATATGCTTAAAAAGCAACTATACTTCACCAGTACTGATGGATAAGAGAATATGCATATATATATTCAACCAGAGCCTTAGACACCCCTTTTCTAACCTATTTTTTCTTTCAGATTCACTTAATAAACTCTTACATAGCACTTACTGTGGGCCAGGCACCCTTCCAAAGTGTTTACATGTTTTCATTCATTTAATCCTCTCAACCCCCTATGAGATTGATATCATTCTTGCTTCCATGTTGCAGATGAGGAGAAATTAAGCCACAGTGAAGTTAAGAGTCAAGGTTCAAATCCATCACACTGGCTCTCCACACTGGTCTTAACACTGCTTCCCTGTTCTATGTTTTCTCTGAAATTTCCTCTCAGATAAAGTACAACTAAAACAGAGGTGCCCTTAATGAGCACTGATCTTCAAGGTCTCCTCTACTATGTAGCTATCTAAATTTAATTAAAATTAAATGAAAATTTCAGTTTCTCAGTTGCACTAGCTACAGTTTAAATGTTTAATAGCCTCATGAGTCTAGTGGCTATCTTAGTGGAGGGTGAGGAAAAAAAATATTAACATCATCTCACCAAAGTTCTATTGCTCTAGGGTGCCAAAGACATGAATGGAATGTCCTCTGCTTTTTAGCCAAGTTATTTATTTGGACAATGATGATGATATGCTAGTACAGAGGAGTGGAAATTGCTCTGAATGCATGTCCTCTGATGGGCTGTATTACCCGTGGAAGTCAATGAGAACGAGAACCTTGAGGGTTCCATAGAGTTCTTTCTGCAGCCACCAAGGTGGTTGGGGGTTGGGAGGGAGGAGAGAAGGGAGGAAACCAGTCATCACTTTGCACTTCTCCATGGCTGGCTGTAGCAAGAGCAGCTTCAGGTTGGGCTTCTATGAAAGTTTTGCTTTAAAAAGGTACGAAAAACTACTGGTCTAGATGAGTTCAAAGTTTCCCTCTTTCTTTAAAAAATGTATTTATGTAAGTATTATATAGAAATATGTCATACTATATATTTTACAAATATGTCTATTTCCTGATGATACATGTAATACAGGTTTAGGGAGAATGTATTTGTAGGTTAAATTTATAATTTATAAAAGCAATATGAAGAAAATAAAGCTAAGCAAAATAGACTAAAATCCACCCACTAGTTGTAACCCTCACAGATACCCAGTGTTCATCTTCACAGGTGTCTCCCTACAGACTCCATATTTCCTACTAGGTCTCATGTCTAGGATGTTAGTAGGCTGAGCTCTTCACTCATCTCCTAAATATCATGTAATAACTTATACTGCCATGGCTTCATGTGTCATATTTTTTTTTTATTAAAAAGACATTATTTTTTTTCTTCAATAGTGTGACCTCTCTCTTCTCTGAAAATGTTAATTTTTCTGGATTGTTGTAATTCAAACAATACTTGTGTTCTTAAATCACTTGGAAAACAGACACACCTACGCACACATACTTGCACACTCAACCACATGCAACAATAACTCTCTTAGTGTCTTCATTAAGCAATCTAATTACAGTGACTCCAGGAAACTCTATATTGGCCTTAATTCTCTTCGTCTGAATCGAACCCTGTGTCTTTTTGTCCAGGCTCCTCGGGACAATGCCCATTTGTTGTTTGCCTGGCACAGTTTCTCCTATTGTGGAGGGGCAGGTACCTCTATGGCGCTAGTCAAATAATTATAATAAAGAGTTTGATTTGGTCTTATGCTTGGTTAGAGAACTGTGATCTAAAGTCAGCTGACAAGCCTAATGGATACAAATGCCATAAATAGACTTTCTTTTTATAATGGGCTTCTTGGCAAATATCTTAGGACATACTGTGAATATTGCACTTATGTAAACTGTCCAATACGTGAGGCACATTTTAAATTACGCCTTCCACTAAGTAAAAAAAAAAAAGGGTGGGATTTTCTACTTCTAGAACAGTATGTTGACTCGTGGAAAAAAAAAGTCATGCAACTTCAGAGGACTAATTTTACATAAGTAATAATGGCATAGAACATTATTTTAGTATACAAAAAATCTAGTTCAGTGTGCGGAACATATATTTGTTAAAAATTATGCTGTGCTTGGCACTAGCCTAAGTTGACAGACAGTCAATTACTTATAAATTAAAAGTCTTGACTCTGATAATAAGTAAAATTACAACAGATATGTTTGTAGTGCTTCTTGAAACAGCTGCATAAATAATTTAAGTCTGTGCTAAATCTAAAAGATGCTTACCTGTTTTTCCTCAGAGCTGCCAGAATCAGCATGTTTAACCTTTGAAACAGAAAAGATGAAGAAAGATTACAACGTGAATGTGTGCCCAGCACATGGGGGCATCCAATTAATTGATTTTGAGAAATTTTCCTTAAAATTCAGCTGTACTCACTGGAAGGGCGTAGGTGATGCCTAATAAGCAGAAGCAAATCACTGCAATTCTCATGGTGGTGATTTTTCCTGCAAAATATTTTGTAATGAATATTTGATCTCTTCACAGGTTAAAACAGTGATACCTTATTATTCTACCATATTACAAAATAATCACAAATAAAATACATTTCCTGTAGAATATATTCTACTTCCTAGAGGAACTTTTTCTTTTTAATATTATGGTCCTTTTGAATTAATATTTGTAATGCTACCTCTATTCTTCATCTTTCCCTATTGGGCAAGGGAGAGAAGAAGTTTACAAATCTATATTTATTCAACTTTTAAATTTAGAGTTCCAGAGATCACACCATTAGTTCCTGACACTGCCAGCTGTCTAAACCTAAGCACAGACCAACAGTAAATTAATTAAAATAATAAGATAGCGTGGGACTTTTACTTTTCAGAGAAGAAAAACACAAAGAGTGATAAAACTATGAAAGAAATGTGCTTTCTCCATTTTTTCAGCATGCATTTCAAATATGATTTTAACTTAAATTATTAAAAAGATGCTACTTGGGTGAAATAAAGCTACTTCTAGAATTAGTTATTCTAGAAAATAAGTTATTCTAGAAATTTGAAACAAAAAATGAAACACTGAAAATAACAGCTTTTTTTAATTTGCAATAAGTCTACATAATGTCATACAAGTTTTTGGTGAAATTTTAATAGGTAAATACAGAGAAGTAAAAAAAAAAAAAATCAGAAACTTTCCCCCTTGAAAATAGTTTAAATCAAATAATTAAAAACAGCATTATCATTAGCTTATATTAGCACTGAAGATCCTTTTCCTTTGAAATGCCTCCCTAATCATCTATCCATTTAAAATGATATGGCCCTAGTCATCCCACAGGGCATAGATTTGTACCTTTTTCTTTTTTTCTAATTGGAAGAGATAGTATCATTTCTTTTGAGGACTGAATGGAAGGATTTTTAAGTTTTATATTGACTGGCTTTCAAAATAGCTGGTCTGCAGGAGATCTGCTATGTATCTAGCAGGCTTATTCAAAAGACTAAAACAATTTAAAATATGATGAACAGCATTACAGTGACGCCCTTTGCCTCACAGCTTGACCTTCCCCATGAACGGAACTGCATGTATAGGACACAGCAGCAGGAGAGCACACTGCAGGCTTACCTGGGTCTGCTGCTGGCTGAGAAGGCTGCCGCGGGTCTGAGAGGAGAGTCCAGTCCCAGAAGGTGCTGCACTCGGTGTCTCCTCCTCTTGCTGCTGACAACCAGGACCTCCCAGTATTTAAATGCTGCTCAGACACCCTCCCTCCCCCCAACACAGGGAGGCGGAGAGATGTGTCATGAGGTTTTTTGCCACTGCCCAACCCACTTGCTCCCACACTTCCCCCCTCTGGTTTTGTGGTACACACACACACACACACACACACACACACACACACTCCAGAGTTAAACCATTACTTCTCTACAATATCATTAGCTGGCATTTTCTTTTATGGGAATGACATTTCAGCATCATGAAAGGGCACCTTGGAGTCCCATTAAAAAAAGGGGGAAATGACTAGTTCTTACAAAGATTTTATAATTTCTGAATTAGGAGAAAAATCGTTAATATAAAATCAGTCCTAAATAAAATTAAATAGAATGGGTTTTATTTCTTTCCATTTGAAAAAGAGATTAAGGTAATACGTGCAACTAGATGTGCCCCACAATTGTATTTATTTAAGAGCTGCAAGGCTGTTGTTCAGGCGTACAAAGGTCTCAGATATCCTGCCTCCATCCTTTAGTCTCATGCTTGGTTTTGTGATGTCAAGGCTGAAACAGCTTGTCATTTAGACAAATGGCATTAGAAACATGAAAGTTCATGTTCATGCCCACGAAGTTGGACTTACAATGACCTTACAAGGACGTGGATTTTTGTTATACTGTTCGAATTGATTAAAGGTGATTCATCTGATAACTTGTTACATAAAGGAGAGGCAATTTACTTTAGATGCTACAGAAGTAAAGTGGTTTCTGAGAGCAGGGTGATTGCTTGAGAGTGCTGCTTCGGGAGCCAGAGAGCAGGTTTGAATCCCACTCTGCCACTCAATAGCTGTGTGACCTCAGTCGACCTACACCTGCTTCCTCATCTGTCACATGCACATACTGTTACCTAGCTCATAGGAGTTTTGAGAGGCTTAAATAAATTAGTCTGTGGAAAACAAAAACACTTGGCACATATTATATGCATATTTTAGACACTGTGTATGTAAACTGTGACCAAAATGTGGGAGCAGCAAGTCCTTGTGATCTGGATCTAAAGTCCAGTGTCTTTAGATGAAATGGGTTATTAGAATAAGACTAGATGTAAGATCTTTAAATTGTGTACATCACTAGTTTAATTTACACACCTTTAAAGGAATGGGTTAGATTTCTGAATCATCTTTTTCTAGTTTTCTCTCAGGATATATGAAGTTGATGACTTAGTAAGAAGATGAAAATAAACATATTTAGCCGAAACCAGTTTGGCTCAGTGGATAGAGCGTCGGCCTGCGGACTGAGGGGTCCCAGGTTCGATTCCGGTCAAGGGCATGTACCTGGGTTGCGGGCACATCCCCAGTGGGGAGTGTGCAGGAGGCAGCTGATCAATGTTTCTCTCCCATCGATGTTTCTAACTCTCTATCTCTCTCCTTTCCTCTCTGTAAAAAATCAATAAAATATATTTTAAAAAAATACATATTTAACACTTTTCTGGGTATTTTAAAGGTATGTGAGTGAAAGAAAAATCACAGATGGAGTCTGAATATTGGAAAAGAAATTAGCAGAGCTCTGAGTCCATTCAAAATATTTAATATTGTCTTTAAATTATGTACTTAATCTCTCCATTTAACTTTCTCCGCTGTGAAATGGAAATTGCACTGTTTGTTTACCTCCTATCGTCATTGTAAGATTCATGTGTGAAGTGAGATTAAAGGTAAATGGCCCCTTTTAATATTAGTTATACCTAAGGTGTCAGCTTCTCTTTACTGAATATTGCTTTTAATATAAATACTGATTAAATAATTTCTTGCAGTGTTAGCAGTATAACTAATCCATAGGTTGTATGAACATTTGGTGGGTGTTGGGGAAATACGTCTCTTTTAAATGGGACGCATTCCAAATGAATTAATATTATTGATTTGTGGGTTCTAAGCACACATTTTAATAATTCAGATGGCAGCTATCTCTATAAAATATGACTTGCATGTTAAAAAATTGCAAAACAGCTTCTTATTTCTGCTTTTAAAAATTCTTGTTGTTTTTTCTCTTTAGACACATTGCCCACATAAGTTAGTCATATTGTCAATTTAGTAGGGGGAAGTTCACCAATTCTAAAAACAAGGAGATTTCCAAAGGATTCGCAATGGTTTACCCTGTGCCCACGGAAATGAGTTAATATGAACTTAGAGAGTTATAGGAATAGATGTCGCTGGAGCCCAGCCATCCTCAGATGAACCATATGACCCAGCCTGGGCCTCTTCCGGTCGGGTATGTCTCCAAAGTGCCACACGATGGCAGCATTTCTGAAAAGGATTTCAGACCCCAATCTGGCTCTGCTGGTTTTCTTACACTGGCAGGATGGAACATTCATGTGTTTAATGACAGAACTCTAAAACAGCTGAGGGGCCTTTCATTTCTTGGAATTTCAGGTGAGTAAATATTTCCCAACAGTGACCCGCTACACAGAAACAGGGAACGCAGAGGCCGAGAGAACCCAAGCATTCTTGTTCTGCTCTGTGGCTGCCTTCATTCCTCTGTGGCTGCCTTCATTCCCCTGTGGCTGCCTTCATTCCGCAACCCCAGGTGGACACTATTGTCTCCTTCCCCACTTCCCACACTCACTCAAAAGGTTACAGATCCCGAGGTGTCCTTCAGAGTAAAGAAATGTGAATTCATGGTTAAGGAATGTGTCTGGCAAGCTTCAGAGATGAGAAGATAAAGCGACTTACAATAGAGGCAGTTCTGTAAAGTATGAAATGGAGAGTGTGTCATTCTGACTTTAGAAGAGGCTCATGCTTCATAGGTTTTGTAATCAAACATGCTGCTGACACATTTTTTTCTGAGTAAGATTTTCCAACTGTCACAGTTAACATTTTAAATGATTTGAACCAGAGAGGCTTGATCTGTAACATTTCCACACCATTTCCTTTCTTGATTAGTCTAACACTTGATTGTTAAAATCCAAAGGTCGAAATGATCAAATTTCCTGCAGATCTCGTATGTGGTAAGAAAAAAGTAGTTGTAAACTGGAATAAAGAGGGGCTTGTGATAATAAAATATAGACACTATAAGAAGTCTTATGAAAACATTTAAGAACATTACATTTTTTCTTGAATTGCATGAAAATTCCCATATCGTAGGAAAATTTAAGTGCCCAGATGCCACTGTTTTGGTGGGCTTTCTTACTGACTTCTAGTTTATTTGGATATTTACAATTACATTTTATTTGGTGACGTATAATCAACTATTTCAAATCTTTCATCTCTGTAAGTAATTATTTTTTCCCCCCTGAATTAAAATTCAGTTAAAGATGATCTGATACCATCACCAGCCTATCACAGACAAGTTGGGAATTAAAGCTAATTAGCAGCCTCCCTCAGTATTCATCATTTGGAGCTTAGGGAAGTGGGGCATTATTTATTAGAGGGAGGGAAGGAAGCAAGGGTGGAAGATAGGGTGCTATTTTTAAGTTTAGACATGAAGTTAGAACATTTAAAAAATATAAAAAAGAACCATCATAAAACTTTTTATTCCATTGCTCAATAACTTTGTCAACAAAATTCAGCTCCTGAAAAAGTGGCCTTACTTTCAGTAAACATTAGTTTCACTTAAAACAAACAAAAAACTTTTTTGTTTTAGACCCATAGAATTGTTATAGATTAAGTAAGTATTTAATAAATTGTTTTTTTTAAATATTTTTATTTTTATTATTTTTTTAAAATATATTTTATTGATTTTTTACAGAGAGGAAGGGAGAGGGATACAGAGTTAGAAACATCGATGAGGGAGAAACATTGATCAGCTGCCTCCTGCACACCTCCTACTGGGGATGTGCCGACAACCAAGGTACATGCCCTTGACTGGAATCGAACCCGGGACCCTTCAGTCCCCAGGCCGACGCTCTATCCACTGAGCCAAACCGATCAGGGCAAAATATTTTTATTGATTTCAGAGAGGAAGGAAGAGGGAGAGAGAGATAGAAACATTAATGATGAGAGAGAATTGTTGATCAGCTGCCTCCTGCACGACCCTTACTGAGGATTGAGCCCACAACCTGGGCATGTGCCCTGACTCATAATCAAACCGTGACCTCCTGGTTCACAGGTCATTGCTCAACCACCGAGCCATGCCAGCCGGGAAAATTCTTAATGATTAACCATGTAATTCTCCATCTATAACAATGAATTCTGAGCACATAGTTCTTGCTTATCAATATAATGCATGGGCACCATGCTTGAATCCCTATATCACATGTTGATACCTAACATTTGCCAGTACTCAAGAACATAGCAGTGTTTCTTTATTAAAGTATTATCACTAACTCTGAGGATATTAGCATTTTTTAAATGATAGATTCTCTAGAGGAGATGTAAACAATTTTTTACTTCTTAAAATGACGTAATTCTTACCCTCATGGAACCCATTTATTCATGGCAATTAACTAAGAAATTTGGAACTTGTATAGCCAATGAGGTTAAGAGGTGAGGTTAGATAGACACTGTGTCTACGCTGGAGTTGAAGGGTATTTTGGGATTGTAGTCAAACAGGAAAGCTCTTTTCCATCCCAAATCAATCACAGTAGCATAGGTCTCTGAGTCTATGCAGTAATATGGGCAACAATCCAAAAGCCGGAAATCAGAGAGGAGCCAAAGAAAGGAGGTGGGAAGCTGCAGAGATGTACAAATAGAAAATCTATCAGCTGCGGGCCCTTTTAGTGTGGGAAACACATTGGCCGCACTAATCAATCAGTGCCAGGCATTCTGAAGAATGTATTTGAAGGGAGGAAAGCATTCTTTGAAATCAGTTTATGAGAACTCATTTTTAAAATCTGATGTTGAAATAGATCCAGAGACATGGAAGCATGGAACAGACTGTCGAATCTCAGAGGGAAGGTGGGGGTGCGTGGGTGGGAAGAGATCAACCAAAGAACTTGTTTGCATATAGGCATAACCCATGGACACAGACAATAGGGTGGTGAAGGCCTGGGGAGGGGGTGGGAGTGGGCTAGAAGGGGTCAATGTGGGGGAAAGGGGGCATATGTAATACTTTCAACAATAAAGATTTTTTAAAAAATCTGATTTGAGTGGTTTTTGTAGAGAATCACTTATAAAGTTGGTACGAAAAATTGACCATTTTAGTGCAGAACAGAAGAAAGAAGACAAAAACTTGACAACAAAAGCAGCAGCATTTGAGATCTTGCTCCTCAGCATAGGTCTTCAGTTTGGCTCAAATGAACACTTGGAAAAATTTTAAAAAGAAAACAAGCAGCTAAATCAGATGTTTCCTAGCCACACTTGGCTAAGGGTTATTGCTTTTGCCAATTCCTGTTAAGGAATACCTCATATTAATGCCCCTATTCCATGGTAAAACACTTATGTTTTAAAAATATTATTTAAAATAATTAGTATTTAAAGCTTGAGTTCTTTAATGTTTAAGTTCTTCAATACAGTGTAAGTTCGCAGTTTATGTGCCAACAATTATTTATGCAGTAATGAAAAAATGTAACTCTATAATAAAATTTATATTTCTTATTAAATTGAGTCATTCTTGATGATTATTTTCAGTTGCTTTTATAAAGCCCCAAACTAAACTTCTCCTCTAGGTCCTATTAGAAGTTGCTATCAGGCAGAATGGATTACATCGTAGAACTTCAGGCAATATGCCTGTGTGTCAAGGTGAAAGCTGTTTTTTTACAGAATATGAGGACTTCTGAGATCCGGCATGCCTTCGTCTGGCCAGCCTTGTCTTTCACCAGCTCCCCTCTTTGTACTTCATGAAACAAGCACATAGCTACTGGGAGCTCCCCGAGGTGCCAGGCAATTTTAATTCTCCACACCTTTGCTCACATTGCAGGCCTCCATGTCTAAAATATCCCTCCACCCCATCCACACCTGCCTGTGAACTATTTTTACATCTTTCCAGATGTAGTTCACATCAAGCATCAAGGCATCCCCGATAAAGCCTTTTTTTGAAAATCCTAAATAGAGCACTGGCCAGTTTTCTCAGTGGGTAGAGCATTGGCCTGCTGTCAGAAGGGTCCTGGATTTGATAATGGTCAGGGCACATACCTCCTCCCTGGCTGGGGCCCTGGGCTTGTGCAGGGAGGCAACCAATAGGTGTGTTTCTCTCTTTCTTCCTGTCTTTCCCTCTCTCTGAGAATTGTTGTTGTTCCCCTTATCTGCGGTTTCACTTTTTGCAGTTTCAGTTACCTACGTTCAACCACAGTCCAAACATGTGAAGGGCAAATTCCAAAACAAATAAATTGCAAGGATAAAATTGTGCGCCATTCTGAGTAGCTTGATGAAATCTCGCAAGTCCCACACCATCCCACCCAGGGCGTGACTCTTCCCTTTGTCCAGCGTCTCCATGCTGTGTACCCTCTTCACCTTTAAGTCACTTAGTAGCCACCTGGGTTTTCTGAGTCACTGTCTATCTATTGTGTTTGTGTTCTCGAAACCTTTATATACTTAATAATATCCTGAAAGCCAGAGTAATGATCCTGGCAATTTGGATATGCCAAAGAGAAGCCTTAAAGTGCTTCCTTTATGTGAAAGGGTGAATACAGTACATTGAGATGTTTTGAGAGAGAAACCACATTTACAGACTTTTATTACAATATGTTTTTGTAATTGTTCTATTTTATTAGACTAGAGGCCCAGTGCACGAAATTCGTGCAAGGTGTGTGTGTGGGGAGGGGTCCCTCAGCCCAGCCTGCACCCTCTCCAATCTGGGACATCCCTCTGGCAATCTGGGATCCCTGGCTCCTAACCACTCATCTGCCTGCCTTATTGCCCCTAACCATTCTGCCTGCCAGCCTGCTCACCCACAACTGCCCCCCCTGCTAGCCTGCTCGCCCCCAACTGCCCCCCCCACAGGCCTGATCGCCCCCAACTGCCACCCGCTGCCGGCCTGCTCACCTCCAACTGCCCTCCCCTGATGGCCTGATTGCCCCCAGTTGTCCTTCCCTGCCGGCGTGATCACCCCTAACCACCTCTGTCTCGGCCCCACCACCATGGCTTTGTCCAATGACATCTGGAAGGTCTCCCAGTCTAATTAGCATATTACCCTTTTATTAGTATAGATCAGGGGTCTTCAAACTACAGCCTGAGGGCCACATGCAAATACAAATATTGTATTTGTTCCTGTTTTGTTTTTTTTACTTCAAAATAAGATATGTGCAGTGTGCATAGGAATTTGTTCATAGTTTTTTTTTAAACTATAGTCCGGCCCTCCAACGGTCTGAGGGACAGTGAACTGGCCCCCTGTTTAAAAAGTTTGAGGACCCCTGGTATAGATGTTGTTAATCTCTTACTGTACCTAATTTATAAATTAAACTTTACCATAAGTATGTATGGATATATGGGAAAAAATGAGTATATATTGGATTCAGTACTATTTGGTTTCAGGAATGCCTGGGGCCTTGAATGTATGCCCAGTGGATATATTGGCTATATTGGCTCAGGGAGCAGGAGCAACTGCTGGATTCTCAGAACAATTTATAGACATTTAAAAAATACCATTGATGCCCTGGCCAGTATGCTCAGTGGTTAGAGCACTGGCCTAACCAAAGGGTCTTGGGTTCAATTCCCAATCAAGAGCACATGCCTGGGTTGCAGGTTCTATCGCTGGCAAATTGGGGTGTGTGTGGGAGACAACCAATTGATGTGTCTCTCTCACATTAATGTTTCTCTCCCTCCCTCCCTTCCACTCTTTTTAAAATCAATGGGAAAATATCCTCCAGTGAGGACTACAAAAAAATAAATGAATAAAATAAAAAATACCATTGCTGAATCTGAAGAGCCAGGATCTTCTCTTACTGTGGCATTCTGGCAAGCCCTTTAACTTGTCTGGTTTCTCAGGTTTCTTGATAGAGTTAATCTAGGTTATTTTTAACATCAGTTTCAACTCTAAAATTCTCTGATTTAAAAAAATCTACAAGAAATAAAATGTTTATATTGCAAAAGGAAGAACAAACAGGTTTCAGAAACACAGGTAGCATTGAGAAATTCAGGTTAAAAACTAGAAATATAGATTTTGACAGACTCTCTGGTAGATCAGCAGGCAAGTAAAAGTTGAGTCTTTTTTTTTTTAAAAAAAAATATTTTTATTGATTTCAGAGAAAAAAGGAGAGGGAGAGAGAGATAGAAACATCAATGATGAGAGAATCATCGATCAGCTGCCTCCTGCACACACCCTACAGGGGATCAAGCCCACAACCTGGGCATGTACCCTTGACTGGAATTGAACATGGGACCTTTCAGTCCACAGGCCAATGTTCTATCCACTGAGCCAAACCAGCTAGGGCAAAAGTTGAGCCCTTAAGATATTTTTAAGTAAATGTTCATGTGGTTTTGGCTATATTTTAAATCAAATAAAAATGACAATTATTATAATAGTATTAGTAAAAATAAAACCCTTTTATTAAAAGACTAGAGGTCCAGTGCACAAAATTTGTGCACTCAAGGGGGGCTCAGTTGGATTGCGAGAGGGCGCAGGCCAGGCTGCGGGACCCCACTAGTGCATGATTGGGGCTGGGGAGGGACATAGAAGGTTGGCTAGCAAGGGAGGGACTGTAGGAGGGCTCCAGGGCATGTTGGCCCATCTCGATCAGTCCCCATCAGCCAGACCCCAGCAGCAAGCTAACCCACCATTCAGAGTATCTGCCCTCTGGTGGTCAGTGCATGTCATAGCGAGTGGTTGAGTGGTCTTAGTATATCATTAGCATATTACCCTTTGAGTGATTGAATGGTGGAGCAGATGACTGAACACTTAGCATATTAGGCTTTTATTATATAAGACTAGAGGCCCAGTGCACAAAAATTTGTGCACTCGGGGGGGCAGAGGGGGGTTCCTCCGCCCAGCCTGTGCCCTCTCGCAGTCTGGGACCCCTCAGGAGATAACGACCTGCTGGCTTAGGCCTGCTCCCGGGTGGCAGAGGGCAGGCCCAATCCCTAGGTGCAGCCCCTGGTCGGGCTCAGAGCAGGGCCGATTGGGGAGTTGGGGCGCTGCCCCCTGTCATGCACAGAGCAGGGCGGATCGGGAGTTTGAGATGCCACCCTCAGTCATGTTCCGGGTAGGGCCGATTGGGGGGTTGGGGCACCTCCCCCTGTCACACTCAAGCAGGGTCAATGGGCAGGTTGCGGTGCCACCCCCTGTCACGCACAGAGCAGGGCCAATCAGGGGGTTGGGGAGCTCCCCCCTGTCACCCACAGAGCAGGGCTGATCAGGGGGTTGGGGCGCCGCCACTCTCACACACAGAGCAGGGCCGATCAGGGGGTCGGGGTGCCACACCCTGTCACACACAGAGCCGCAGGGCGATCAGGGGGTTGGGGAGCTCCCCCCTATCAGGCACAGAGCAGGGCTGATCAGGGATTGGGGCGCCTTCCCCTGTCATGAATAGAACAGGGCGGATAGGGAGGTTGTGGCCCCGCCCCCTGTCACACACAGAGCCGCAGGGCGGTCAGGGGGTTTGGGCGCTGCCCCCTGTCACACTGATCCCAGTGCCGGGAGGCCTCTCAGCTCCGCTGATCCCGGTGCTGGGAGGCATATTACCCTCTTACTATATAGGATAGAGGCCTGGTGCACGGGTGGGGGCTGGCTGGTTTTCCCTGAAGGGTGTCCTGGATCAGGGTGGGGGTCTCCACTGGGGTGTCTGGCCAGCCTGGGTGAGGGGATGATGGCTGTTTGCAGCTGATCACACACCCGTCAGGGTAGGGGTCCCCACTGGGGTGCCTGGCCAGCCTGGGTGAGGGGATGATGGCTGTTTGCAGCTGGTCACACACCCTTCAGGGTGGGTGTCCCCACTGGGGTGCCTGGCCAGTCTGGGTGAGGGGCTGAGGGCTGTTTTCAGGCTGGCGGGTGACGGAAGCTCCCAACCGCTCCTTTTTTTCTTTTTTCTTTTTATTCTGGGCCAGCTTTAGCTCTGGCTCCAGCTCTGAGGCCTCTGCTGCTGAAAGCAGGTATCTGGTTTGTTTGGGTTCTATAGTCGAAACACTGTATCAACTCCAGCTCTTAGATCCCAGCGGGCTGAAAGCAGGTTTCTGGGGTTTTGTTTAGCTTCTATATTTGTAACAACATTTCAAACTGCAAGTTCAGAGGCCGGCAAGGCAGGTGGGGAACGTTGGTTTCCTCCGTCACTGAAGCAAGCAAGCCTCATGTTAGTTTCAAGCTGCCTGTCTGCTGGCTACCATCTTGGCTGGCAGTTAATTTGCATATCTCGCTGATTAGCCAATGGGAAGGGTAGCGGACATACGCTAATAACCATGTTTCTCTTTTATTAGATAGGATATGGGGGAAGTCACTTCCAACATGTGACTCTAATAAGTCAATCTTTGATGTTCTGAGAATTTTTTATCACTACATCCCCAAATATGGGTTTTCTAGAGTTTTTCTCAGTAAGGATCACATGAATTTCTTTCAGATTCAGTTATAGCAAGAGTGGGAAATTGAGGAGAAAGTGACTGCAGAAGAAGTTGGCTTGTTTCTTCCCTGGCAAATGTTGCCTGTGGTTTTAGGAGACAATTTCATTGCCAAACAGATCAGGAATATCAGGCTTCTTCAAAATGTGGAGATGTTTTTAGGTTTTTCATTCTTGCTCTCACATCCTCTTCATTCCCAAGCACCTGTACATATGACTCGTCTAGATGACTTATTAATTGTACTTTCTATGTGATGAAATTGTTCAAGAGTTACTTAGAATCAAAGTTTATGACCAGATTGTCTTATTTTCACCCATTTTATGCAAAACAAGTTTCTGCTATTTTTTCCCCCTTAAGAAATAATTTCTTGTGATTATCATGCCTTCAGCATATACCTTTTCTGTGGTAGCAAAGAAAAAATCCAGAACTTCTGCCTTTGCTTGTTAAAAGGAGATATATTAAAAATAATAATAATAAAAATAGTGAACTGTTTGTTTTCACGAGACATCTGCTAGATTTAAGATATGCATTATGCCTACTAATCCTAACAACTATATGAATTCAGTATTATCATCTCAATTTTTTTAGGTAATTATAATAGAAATCATTTACTGTGCAGTCACTTCTATATACACAATTTAATTCACTCCTTGCAGAAACCTTTGAGTATATATTTACAGGGTTAGTAGAGGCCCAGTGGAGGGAATGGCTAGTTCCCTCCATCTTAGTATGAAAAGCTTCCAAGAAGATGCTGTAATGCAATACAGAAGAGGAGCTAATGAGACTAACTTCTAAGGTGTGAATTAAAAGCATCCAACTTTAACCAAACGTGGTTGAAAAAAACAAACCACAAGTAATCAGAAACAAAAGCTATCAGTTATAATAAAATTGTTAGGAAAGTCTGTAAAGAGAGTGAATAATTTTTTAACAGGTTCAAAGCTAATAAAAATACAAAGCTTTATTTTTCCCACATATGCCACCCAGCTAATGTCATGCTATCGTTATGAGCTGTACAGTGTCAGAAAATGTTAATACATCTCTGCTAATCTCACACTAATATGAATCACCAATTCAAAATGCCTGATTACTGATTGTGGGTTAATATCATTAGCTTCATACTTAATATATATAATGACCTAAAATATACATTGTCTTAATTAGCTAAACTTCAAGTGAATTTCTTATCCTATTTTAAGAAGTACCATATATCTAGATAAAGGTGTACTTTCTAGTTAACCTTATGTCTTACTACATTTGGATTTCTTATGGCACCAATCAGAACAATTGTGGCAGGTGTTGCTGCTGTACACCAAAGACTCATCTTCTTTAGAGTAGTTGTTGGGAAGTGGCTCCCCAGCTAAAACTACATTTCCCAGTCTCCCTTGCATCTGGGTATGACCCTGTGATTAGTTCTTGCCAATAGAATGTGAACTAAAGTAAGGTTTGTTTCATTTCCAGGCTGAAGTTCCTAAAACCCAAGTGTGCCTCCTTTATATTCTTCTTCCTTACCCTTTGGTTGAATGGAGAGGACTGGGACATATTTTTGGGGGGCAGAGACACATAGAGGAGATAGCTTGAACAACTGTTTGCTGACCAGGAACCCTGATATTGGATATTATATGAACTAGAAATGTGCTCTATTGCTTTAAGTTCCTGATATCTGTTATGAGCAGGTGTTACCTTAATGCAACTCCTTACACATAATAATGCTCATTCCATAGTTTCTGATTATTAGCATCTATGTTCCAGATCACTAGATTCATGAGACTGAATTTACATTGTGGTCCTATAACTTTATATATATAACTAGAGGCCTGGTGCATGAAATTCATGCATGGGTGGTGGGGTCCCCTCAGCCCAGCCTGCACCCTCTCCAATCTGGGACATCCCTCTCACAATTCTGGACCACTGGCTCCTAATCGCTTACCTGCCTGCCTGCCGGGTTGCTTCTAACTGCCCCCCCACCTGCCGGTTTGGTCGACTATTAGTGCCCCCCCTGCTGGCCTGGTCACCCCCAACTGCCCCCGCCGCTGACCTGGTTGCCCCTCATGGCCCCCCACAAGCCTGGTCACCCCACACAGCCTCCTGTTTAGTTGTTTGGTCTCCCCTCATGGCCCTCCTGCTGGCCTGGTAGCCCCATGCAGCCTGCTTATTCAGTCATTTGGTTGTCCCTCACTAGCCTCCCTGCTGGCCTGGTCATAGGCAGCCATCTTGTGCGGGTGTGAGGGTTAATTTGCATATTACCTCTTTATTATATACTAGAGGCCCGGTGCACAAAAATTTGTGCACTTGGGGGAGAGGGGGGTCCCTCAGCCCGGCCTGTGCCCTCTCACAGTCTGGGACACCTCGGGAGATAACAACCTGCTGGCTTAGGCCTGCTCCCGGGTGGCAGAGGGCAGGCCCAATCCCTAGGTGCAGCCCCTGGTCGGGCTCAGAGCAGGGCCGATTGGGGAGTTGGGGCGCCGCCCCCTGTCATGCACAGAGCAGGGTGGATCGGGAGTTTGAGATGCCACCCTCAGTCATGTTCCGGGTAGGGCCGATTGGGGGGTTGGGGCACTGTCCCCTGTCACACTCAAGGCAGGGTCGATGGGGAGGTTGCGGCACCACCCCCTGTCACGCACAGAACAGGGCCAATCAGGGGGTTGGGGCTCTGTACCCTGTCACACACAGAGCAGGGCTGATCAGGGGTTGGGGCGCCGCCACTCTCACACTCAGGGCAGGGCCTATGGGGAGGTTATGGCTCTAGCCTGTCACACACAGAGCAGGGCCCATGGGGGGTGGGGGTGGGGGTTGGGGCGCCGCACCCTGTCACACACAGAGCTGCAGGGTGATCAGGGGGTTGGGGAGCTCCCCCCATCAGGCACAGAGCAGGGCTGATCAGGGGGTTTGGGAGCTGCCCCCTGTCACACTGATCCCGGTGCCAGGAGGCCTCGCGGCTCCGCTGATCCGGGTGCTGGGAGGCATATTACCCTTTTACTATATAGGGTAGAGGCCTGGTGCACGGGTGGGTGCCTGCTGGTTTTCCCTGAAGGGTGTCCTGGATCAGGGTGGGGGTCCCCACTGGGGTGCCTGGCCAGCCTGGGTGAGGGGATGATGGCTGTTTGCAGCTGGTCACACACCCTTCAGGGTGGGTGTCCCCACTGGGGTGCCTGGCCAGTCTGGGTGAGGGGCTGAGGGCTGTTTTCAGGCTGGGGGTGACTGAAGCTCCCAACTGCTCCTTTTTTTCTTTTTCTTTTTTATTCTGGGCCAGCTTTAGCTCTGAGGCTTGGCTGCTGAAAGTAGGTTCCTGGCCTTTGTTTACCTTCTGTATTTGAAACAATGTTGCGGTCCTGCTGGCTGAAGCCCAGCTGACTAAAACAGGTTTCTGGGGTTTTGTTTAGCTTCTACATTTGCAACATAGTTGCTTAGAGTTGCAGCTGAGAGGCCAGAAAGGCAGGCGGGAACGTTGGAGTCCTCCGTCACTGGAGCAAGCAAGCCTCATGTTCGCTTTAAGCTGCCTGGCTGCCAGCCGCCATCTTGGCTGGCAGTTAATTTGCATATTGCCCTGATTAGCCAATGGGAAGGGTAGCGGTCGTACGTTACTTACCATGTTTCTCTTTTATTAGATAGGATAATCTCTCTCTCTTTTTTTTAAATATATATTTTATTGATTTTTTTACAGAGAGGAAGGGAGAGAGATAGAGAGTTAGAAACATCGATGAGAGAGAAACATCGATCAGCTGCCTCCTGTACATCTCCTACTGGGGATATGCCCGCAACCCAGGTACATGCCCTTGACCGGAATCGAACCTGGGACCTTTCAGTCCGCAGACCAAGGCTCTATCCACTGAGCCAAACCGGTTTTGGCGTGATAGGATAATTTCTACATTAGAATTTCTACATTAAAATTCTACATTGAGAATTTTCTATTTATTTTTTGCTTCCCCATTCTGAAACCCTGAATTAGTCCATGTGAAATAACTATTATGTTCAAATTGAAGTTGATAATTTTATACAATAAGTGTATGACTCATTTTATTTTATTTTATTGTATTTTATTTCTTTAAGTATATGACTCATTTAATTCCAAAGGAGATGGTGTATAATATTTTATTCCAAAAGGGGTATCAGTAGATATTTTAAGTGATTAGGGTAGCAGATTTCTCTTGGTCCTCTGTTCTTGTTTTTATCACTTTTTACCAGAAGAAAATTAGCTTTGGTACATGTTTTAGTAAATAATTAGTGTTCAATGTAGGAAACCAGGGAACATGACTTTACCTTGACTATACCACAAAGTCCATTAAATATTGTTAAGTTAGCATGCCTCTGAGAAGAGAGACACTATAGCTATCTCTCAATAAAGAATAAACCCAGCCCTAACCAGTTTGGCTCAGTGGATAGAGCGTCGGCCTGCGGACTCAAGGGTCCCAGGCTTGATTTCGGTCAAGGGCATGTACCTTGGTTGTAGGCACATCCCCAGGAGGCAGCTGATTGATGTTTCTCTCTCATTGATGTTTCTAACTCTCTATTCCTCTCCCTTCCTCTCTGTAAAAAATCAATAAAATATATTTTTAAAAAAGAATAAACCCATCTTGGAATTTCTGATTATTCATGCAGCATCATTCACTTTTTCTCAGTAAGCAAGCCACCTGTCTTTTAGAGCACCTTCTACTTTTTGGCCTGTACACTAAGGGGCAGGTAGAAATGAAGTTAAAACCAACCTATCTAGTTATACAGGGGTGGGCAAAAGTAGACTTACAGCTATGCGTATATAGAACACAGAGTTTATGGTGGCATTATTATTAATTATTGTGTTATTGTACATACAAACAACTGTAAACCTACTTTTTAGTCCACCCTTGTATTTGAGAATCTAAACCCATATTCTTTGAAGGTCTTGGATGACTTCTGTCTCCTTGTAGGAATGTGTTTACGGATTAATTATAGTCTAAGTTGCCTTTTACCAGATCAAATATTGTGTGGGTGGTATATTCTAGGAAACTTGATTTTAAAATACTCCACCATGGTTCCTAATATGGAGATGACCATAATTAGAGGAAGCAGTAGGTTAGATTGGAAACGGTTTACGGTTGGGAGCTGGTGTTTTGACCCTTTCCTGTATATTTCATTGATATTCCCCAACCCGTGGTGGTCTTTGGTCTGTGGCTCATAGCTTGGCCGGGGGTTAGCCAGAGGTCTCGGTGAGAGCAGTAAAGGAGGTCATGTGTGGCAGGTCAGCAGGGCCGCTACACCCACTTGTCTGGGGAGGAAGTGGAGGCTGGGTCAGGAAAGTGGTCTTTTCCTGCTTTTAGACAATGCCAAAGCATCTCAGACAGGGTTTTCCTTTATTTTTGTTTATGTGGAGTTGGTTCAGACACAAGTAAAGTTGTGGTGTCTTAACCTCTAGTAAGATTTCAAACGTACATCTTGCTTCATCGAGCTTGATGTCTTAGGAGTCCAGTTTGTATCTTAGAGATGGTAGTATTCTGAATTTAGAAGGATAAAGAAGATATACTTTCATTTAAGTATCATATTTTTTGACTGGTAATTAATGAAAAACACTTTATTTTTCCTTTTTGAGAAGAAAGATAAGAATCTTACACATAGGAAGTTTATTTTCATAAAACATAGTTTACTTTCATAATATTTTTGTAAAATTGGGCAAATTTCGGTTAAAAACTGGGTTTTAACCAAGTGAGCAGGAGGACTAGAACCAGGAAATAAAATCAGTTAAACTTTTATCCAACTATGCTAGGTATGTGTGAACACATCTTTTTCTCACACAAAGGATGTGCAGGTTTTTTTCAAACAAAAATTCATGAAACCCCTGGTCAGTTTGGCTCAGTAGTTATAGCATCAGCCCGAGGACTGAAGGGTCTCGGGTTCGATTCCCAGTTAAGGGAACATATCCTGGTTGCAGGTTTGATCCCTAGAAGGCAACCAGTCGATGTATCTCATGTCGATGAATAATGTTTTAGTATAAGTATGTCTCACATATGCAAATCTTTTTATACATTCAATATTTGGGACATCCTTATACTAAAAAATTGTCCATTTGGTTATCTAAAACACATTTAACTAGATACTTTGTATTCTACCTGGAATGCTATACTATGGCAATAAAAAACACACACCAGTGTATGGTGTATGTTTGTGAGCAGAAAGATTACATAGTAAAATTGAATTTTAAAAGGGTCAGTCCCTACTTAATTTGCATCTACGACACCTCAGGATCCTCATTCTTCTCATCCCACTAATACTGATGAATGCCTGTGAAGTGTGAGGCAGATACAAAATCAAATCAGCTTCCAACTTCACCTTCAAAAATTGAGTCTTTTTGCTTGTACTTGCTATAGGATTTTTTAATTTTATTTTTTTTGAGGGGGGTGACTAATGGTAAGATGTATAAAATCTGGTAAAAACAGATCAAATTGCTGTAAACATCTTTCTTAGCTCTCAAACTTTAGTGGGTTTTGGGTAGTTTTAAAAATTATAATCTACAATAGATGCTTAAGACAAGAATATTTTTGAAAATTGAAAATTAAAAAATTAGTTTTAAAGAGTTTGAATATTGCATTATTTTATGAGCCCTCATTACTTTTTCCTTTTTTTCAGTTTTTTTAATCTCATGAAAAACGATTTTAAATATAATAATGTTACATGCAATAAACATTAATATCTCAAGAAAAATGATTTTCAATATATAATGTTATATGCAAAAAACAACAATTATTCAAGAAAAATGATCTTACATATAATAATATTACATACAATAAACATTAATATTTCAAGAATAAAAGGATTTTAAGTATAATAATATTACCCAAACTGTACTAACATAGTATGATATCACAAAAGTTGTAGGAAATATTAAAAATCTGCAAATAACAGGATTACTTCTATTATGTTTTAGAATATTTTCCCCCTCTGGCTCTATTTTTGTTCATTAGTTTCTTTTCTATTCTTCTGAAATAGTCATTGAAACATCTCTGTGGAAATGTAAAGAAGTAATATAATTTTGCAGGATATGATTAACCAGTGTAAGTTTGCCAAATTTGACTTTATGACTATATTCTAGGAAAATAGAAAAGCAAAACTCAATAAGGAAATAGTCTGGAACTAAATTTCAATAAATGTCCCAGAGATGAAGCTTTGTGTCAAGGTCCTTTGTACATTGATTTAATAGATTGGGTTTTTGCAGTTTTAAACACATTATTCCTTGACGCTTATCCTGATGAAATAACATAATTGGGTCCAGTCTTCCCATTCTCCTTGCTCAGCTCTGGATTGGAGGGGATGGCCCTTCAGGCTGCATTCTCAAGACCAGTTACTGCATGAGTTTTAAAGTTCCGTATTTTAATTTATTTTTTATTTTTTAACGTATTTTTTAAATTTATTTATTGGTTAAGGTATTACAAATGTGTCTTCATCCTCCCATTAACCCCAACCTCCCCCTCTATTCCCCCCCCCCCCCCGCCCACACACACACACTCATGCTATACGGCATTGGAGGAGAGCTCTATGGATACCCTCAACCGCCAGAAAGATGAACAAGTGGATCACAGGGCAAATTAAGCCTGAAACATCCCTGGAGGCAAAAATGACAGAACTGAAGTTGTCCTACTTCACGCACATCATGAGAAGGCAAGATTCTTTGCAAAAGACAATAATGCAGAGAAAAATAGAGGGCAGTCAAAAAAGAGGAAGACCAAATATGAGATGGGTTGACTCCATACAAGAAGCCATAGGCGTGAGTCTACAGGAGCTGAGCAGGGCTGTTGACAGGCCATTGCACCATCATTTGTTCATTAAGTCATCAGGAGTTGGAGCTGACTTAGTGGCATGTAGTAATAAATAGCTCTCTGGTGGGGAAAAGATGATTATGTGTAGCCACAGAAAAGTGGAAGAGACGAAGGGAGTGTACCATCCAGGGCCTGATCCCTGTCAGATCCCGTTCTCCCATTCTCCTTGCTCGGCTCTGGATTGGAGGGAATGGCCCTGTAGGCTGCATTCCCAAGACCCCATTTCATCTCCCTTTTGGCTAGTTTCAGTTACCCGATGGCCCTTACAGAGGACAGGCGGGCAGGCAGAATGGAGAAGCCGGCTGAGTATTTCTCTTCTCTCTCTCTGCATGGACTGCCTCTCTGACAGTGCCTGTGCCTTCTGCATGACCCCAGCTTTCGCTTGCAGACCTCGGGCTCTGATCTCTAGTACCATTCCCTTCCCTCCTCTGATTTACGGAGGGCAGTGTCTAACTGGTGTTGTTGATTCACGGTGCCTTTCTAGCTTCTCAGATCTCTCATCTTCCATGTTGTCAGTTCCCTGTGTTAAATTCTTGCTGTTATATGTACCTGAAGGTTTCTTGTTTTTTGGATAGACTTTGCTCAGTACAGAGAACATAGGATTTTTTAGAAGAATATCAGGAAACTGAGGATCCATATTTCTCTCTCCTTGACATAGTCTTCAGGGAATTTCCAATAAACAAATGAACAACATTTCCTTTAGCACGAACACTCTGTGTCAAGGATCCGAGACTGCTCAGTGTCTTCCAGAGCAGACGATTCCCAAGAATGTTTGACATGAGCCTGCGCTTTGCCCCAAATCAAGTTTTTCTTTATTTTCTCAATGAACACAGACAATTTCCATTTTTCTAATGAAGGTGAGGTGCTATAATTTCTAGAACAATAATTCTTACATAAATAAGTAAGGGAAAAAGAATAAAAAATGCAGAATGAGATGGGAAAAAAAGGAGTTTAGAGATAGGAGAAAGGAAATAAAGATGACATAGGATCAGATAATATAGCTAATCTCTTTAAGAGAAGGACAATAGCTTTGATTTATGTTTTTATATTTTTATTGATTTCAGAGAGGAAGGGGAGAGAAAGGGAGAGAGAGAGAGAGAGAGAGAGAAACATCAATGATGAGGAAGAATCATTGATCAGCTGTCTTGTGCATGCACCCCACTGAGAATCAAGCCCACAACCCAGGCATGGGCCCTGACCGGGAATTGAACTATGATCAAAATCATAAATCATAGTAAATATAAAAATGAAGTTTTTAATATACATTGAAAATAATCATCACAACCTCTCAGTGAACCCTTTGTTTGCCAGCAAAGGAAAGGGAACTATTTCATAGTGAAAGCAGTGAGCTTGCCAAACGGGCAGCAATAGCACAAACCTGATGGAGGGGTGACGTGGCCGTGGGCTATGCAGGTGTAAATGCCTTACTCATAGATATGAGAACAGACTGATGGTTGACAGAGGGGAGGGGTTGGGAGTTGAGTGAAAAGGTGACAGGATTAAGAAGTAAAAGCTGGCAGCTATAGAATAGTCACAGAGATATGAAGTACAGTATAGGGAATATCATCAATAATACCGTAATAATTATGTAGGGGGCCGAGTGGGTACTTGCAATATCAGGGGGACCACTCTGTAAAGTACATGCTTGTCTAGCCACTATGCTGCACATGTGTATATTCATACAGAATACTACTGAATGTAACTGTAATTGGAAAAAAAAAGACAATTTATTATTTTTTAATGCCTTACTCCAGACATTTACTTACAACCTTGTGAGTTAAGCTGACCTGTTAGGAGAGGTCAACCCTTGAATTAGGATTTGTGTAAGTCACAGAGGCACTCACTGCTTTCTGGCATCAAATACAAAGAAGACAAGGCCTTTCTTAAAAGTCCCAACATCATATTATTCTACAGTTTACCATTACCCTAAAGAGCAAGGGCTTTGTGGCCAGGCTGCCTCCGTTTAAATGCTGCCTTTCTCACTTCCTAAATGAGGCACTTGGAGCAAGTTAGTTAACCTTGTGAGGCCTCCTTTGTAAAATAGATACAGAAACACCTCCTTCAGAATCTCATTGTGAAGGTTAAGTTTGCTGGTGGATATAAAACTTAGGCCAGATCTAAAACTTAGTAAGCACCCAATAAAGATTAAATATTATAATTGCTCAAATACCTATGATTTTAGAGTCTGTATTAAATTCAAAGTGTGGGAAATATACTTTAGACAAATGCATAAAGTTATATACCATATTAAATCTAAGAAACCATGTTGGCTTAGAACTTATTCTGTCTCACAAGCAATGATGAAGAGAAAAAAGCTGCACAGTGACAGCTGGGAGATTTGACAATGGGCAGCAAGAGAAAATCAATAAAAAAGTAAAATTCCTTTCTTCAGGCACATTCTGCACATGCAGGTTGAAAGGAAAAGCAGTTGCATTTATGGCAGCAAAGTAAGCAGAATAACTGGGATTGGGAAATCTGTAGCCAACTAAAGTCACTGCATTTAGATGGACAACATGTTGGGAAATAATTAGGTCTGAAACTGTGGTTAACATTCAGCCTGCATTCACTCTGTTTCCTGAGAGTTTTTAGCTTACTGAAGTCAAGTGACTTTTTTTTTTTTTTTTTTTTTTTTGCAGATGGAAAATTATGAGCTGTTTAGGGAAATAAGCACATGTCTTAATTGGGCAATGTCACCTTTTCCAAGAAAAGTGTAAATGAAACTAAAAAATAGTTTAAATAGAAAACAATTGATAAGAACTTTTCCTTCCTTCCTTCCTTCCTTCCTTCCTTCCTTCCTTCCTTCCTTCCTTCCTTCCTTCCTTCCTTCCTTCCTTCCTTTCTCTCTGTTCTCTCTGTCTCTCTATCTCTATCTCTCTCCTCCCTCTCCTCTCCTTTCTTCTTCTTCTCTCTCTCTCTCTCTCTCTCTCTCTCTCTCTCTCCCTCTCTCTCTCTCTCTCTCTCTCTCTCTATCATTTTGGGACCCTAATTTTGTAGTAGCCTCTGACTTCGCACTGCTATAATGATTTTGATGATTGAGAGGGTCCATGCAGGATATCCCATATGAAAGACAATTGAAAATAGCAAAATGGCTTTATTTATGAATGAATGCATTTAGGTTTAGGAAAGTGTAAATAACCATGCACATACTTTTAGAGAATTTGAGATCCTACTGATCCCCTCCAGAGCCAAGTTAACATTTGTTGACTCAAATAAGTTGGTTTCCCATCTCTCCTGACTCATCTGGCTGGAACAAGTTTAATGCCAGTGTGGGACTGACCACATGATTCTTCTAGGAAAAGATAGGAAATGCATCAGTGTGATTTGAGCTCGTAAGTGTTGAGCAATGCTTCTTCATAGTGAATCCATTGTTCTACCTGCGGCACTTTATGCCAAACACAAGCCTTGTTTGGACACCAATCCTTCTTCCTTAATATTTGAAAATGCCTAAGTGTGGCCTTTGACTAGTTTAATGCCCTCACCTCCTCAAGTGTTCAGAGGGAGCACAAATCATTTATTAAAGATGACTATAGGGTCACTTTTCAGAACTAGAAATAAGCTCACATGGTTGAGAGTAAGAGCAATGAGAGCGAATGCTCATTATGTGCCTAGGCCTGAAGGGAGATGGGTGGGGGGCTCCAAGGTCCCGCTCACTGTCTTTCTCCTGGTTTTATTTGTACAGTCTGTGGAATTGATGCCTTATCAGAGCTCCTGGACTCCCTCCTTCCGTGAGACCGCATCATTTTGAAAACACTTAGAAGGATGAAGGGCTCAGAGCTACTAAGGAAAATGTGATTAATCACAACTCCTTTTAAATCACTAGTTCATGAGCAGAAGGGGAGAAAAATGAGCACAGTGAAAGGAGGGAATTGTCACCAATGAGCATCAGTAGCACAAAACTAATAGAGGAGAGGAAGTGGGACTCAAACGGGACAACTGTGCCCTTTTTCCTGAATGTTCACACCAGTTGAATGAACTACGTACGTATAAGAAGGAATGCAGGGCGGCAACTCTCCTGCAAAACTTTCCTGGGTCATCCCAAAAGAAGTACTGTCCCTCTCCACCCAATTATCATAGCACTTTAAATATGCTCCTTGTCAGAGTAATTAGCATCTGTTCTTCCTCTCAGTTATATGAGACTGGGAGAAAAAAAGAATATTAAAAATAAATCTAAATAAATGGATTTTATAAATTATTTTGATAGTGTGGTCAAGGAAGGCCTCTTTGAGACAGTGATATATAAGCTGAGACCTAAAGAATGAGCAAAAAGTGGCTATAAAAGTAGGGGGAAAAGGATGTTCCAGAGAGACTGGAGAGCATGTGCAAAGTCACCAAGAAAAGAGAGGATGTGGGGTGTGTACTGAGGAACTGAATGTAGGCCAGTGTGACTGGAACTTAGTGAATGTTCCATAGCAAAATAGAGCCTCAGGGAAGACAAATTCATGCCCAAAATAAATGTCTATTCCAATGAACAAAGCATTGCTCCTTCCATAATGGAAGTGTTTCAGTGTAATAAACCTGCCACCAGGTAGCTGGCTGATCACCATGGGAAATGGTGGCAGAAGGAGGCTCAGTGCTGGTCTCTGTTGCTGGCAGACCAAGCACTCAGCAGTGGCTCTCGCCAGGTCTCCTGGGTGAGTGACAGTTCATGTCACTGGGCCTATGCATAACCTCCACCGCTGCCACCATGGTCACTTTGTCCATCAGCCCTTTGGGTGATGACGGTGGGAGCGGGGAAAGAGGCTGACTGGTATCCACAGTACAGGCCATTCTATCTATTTGATTATTAAAATCCTCCTCTGAGAGCATCACCTGAGACACAAATATCTTCACAATTTTTGGCCATTCAGATAGGTCCATCCAAATACCTCTGCCCCAAATTTCTTTGTCCTCAATTTTTCAATTATTTTTCTTACAAGTCCCAAATTGGCCATCCCACCACCCACTCCCACTTAAAAAAAGAAAAAAAAAAAAAAAAGGAGACCCTGACAACTACCTCTGATTTCATTACTTACGTGATTTTTAAGTAATTTTTTTTCTGGAATATATTGTTTGACCAGACACAGATCAGAAACTATTTCTCACTTAATTATTGGAAAGCTTGAATCATAAAAGGTAATTGTCAATTAAAGATAGTTCTACTTCTAAAAGCATACTTAAAATCCAACACAAGATAATCACTTTGGTTATCCTATCACCTTGAGGGAAATAAGATCTTACCAAGTATCTTTATTACTATGCCGTCGTCTTCTCCTTCTCCTTCTCCTTCTCCTTCTCCTTCTCCTTCTCCTTCTCCTTCTCCTTCTCCTTCTCCTTCTCCTTCTCCTTCTCCTTCTCCTTCTCCTTCTCCTTCTCCTTCTCCTTCTCCTTCTCCTTCTCCTTCTCCTTCTTCTTCTTCTTCTTCTTCTTCTTCTTCTTCTTCTTCTTCTTCTTCTTCTTCTTCTTCTTTGCTTTTGTATATGAAACTCAGGAAAAAAAACAAAGCTTAGAGGATAAAAAAGCAATAAGTAATGTGTCAAAGTTATCACACAGTATTTTTTAATTTAATTCTGTTAAGGATTAAAATTATGAAGTGGCAAAGTCTCTTTCCATTCTGTCCCCATTCCCCACTCGTCTTTGCCCACCTTTAGCTACCCCCACCACTGTTTCTCTCTGGCTATCACTAGAGTGTTGTCAGTGTCTATGTGTTTTAAATATATATGCTTTTTCCTTAATCCCTTGACCTCTTTCTGGCAGCTGTCACTCTGTTCTGTGTATCCATGCCTCTGTTTCTATTTTGTTCATCAGTTTATTTTTGTTCATTAGATTCCACATATAAGTGAGATCACATGGTGTTTGTCATTTCTCTGACTGGCTTATTTCACTTAGCATAATAATTTCCAGGTCCATCCATGCTGTCTCCAAAGTAAGAGTTCCTATTTTTTTATGGCTGAGGTGTATTTCATTGTGTAAATGTACCACAGCTTTTTATCCACTCATCTACTGATGGGCACTTGAGCTGTTTCCAGATCTTGGCTATTATAAAAAATGTTAGAATGAACATAGGGGTGCATATATTCTTTCAAATTAGTATTTCAGATTTCTTAGGATATATCCCCAGAGTGGAGTCGCTGGGTCTATTTTTTGAGGAAACTATACTGTTTACCACAGTGGCTGCACCAGTCTGCATTCCCACCAGCAGTGCATGTGAGTTTCCTTTTCTTCACATCTCCTTGCCAGCACTTGTTGTTTGTTGATTTATTGATGACAGCCATTCTGACAGGTATGAAGTAATACCTCATTGTCGTTTTAATTCGCATCTCACTGATGATTAGTGATGGTGAGCATTTTTTCATATGTCTATTGGCCATCTGTATGTCCTCTTTGGAGAAGTGTCTATTCAGGTCCCTTGTCCATTTTTCAATTGGGTTGTCTGTTTTCCTGGTGTTGAGTTGCATAAGTTATTTATATATTTTGGAAATTAACCCCTTACCAGATATATCATTGGAAAATTTGTTCTCCCATTCACTGGGTTCCTTTTTCATTTTGTTGATGATTTCTTTTGTTATACAAAAGATTTTTAGTTTGATGAAGTCCCACTTGTATATTTTTTCCTTTGTAGCTTTTGCCTGAGGAGATGTATTACAAAAATATTGTTATGAGAGATGTCTGATGCCGGGGTCCAACCCCAGCAGGTCCAGGGGTTCCCAAAGGCGTAGACGGAGTCGGCGAAGAAGGAATGACACAGAGACAGCGTTCAGTTGATCAGCAGCCTAGCCAGGATCTCTAGCCAGGATCTCCAGCCAAGTTCTGGTCTGGATCTCCAGCGAAGTTCTGCTTTGGATCTCCAGCCAGGTTCTGTGTCCATGTTCTCTTGCTAGGTTCTCCAGCCAGGTTCAGTCACCAGGTTTTAGTCAGGTTCTCTTGCCAATTTTTGTAGTCAGGTTCAGTCTAGGATCTTTTGCCATGTTCTCTCCAGCGAAGTTCTTCTGTCTGTAGGTTCTGTGTAGGTTCTGTCTTCTTAGTTCTGTGTTCTAAGCTCTGTATTCTAAGTTCTGTCTCTTGCTGTCTTGTTACATCTGTATTTATACCAGTTGATTCAATCCTATCAATCTCTATTACAAAGGTTAGGGCGTTTCTTATCTCCATTCCAGGGAGTAAAGATTATGTAGCTTAAGCATGATTGTTCGTAGTTAAAGTGATTAATTACCCGCCTGGCACTTAGTTGAGGGGTTTTATTCCCTCCCTAACTTCAGGGGAAAATCCCTACCTGGGGAAACAACCTTTCTCAGAGAGGAGACCTTGGTTAAAACACATAGTGCCAAGAAGGTGAGCAAACATATTAAGAACAGTATGCCATATATGCCAGGTCCCTTGAAACAGCAAGGATGGACCGGCTCCCGGCAGTCTGAGATTTTACTGCCTATGTTTTCTTCTATGATTTTTTATAGTTTTGTGATTTACATTTATGTTTTTAATCCATTTTGGGTTTATTCCTGCATATGGTGTAAATTGGTGGTCTAGTTTCAAATTTTTGCATGTACCTGTTCAATTTTCCCCAAACCATTTATTAAAGACACTGTCTTTACTCTATGGTTTGCTTTTGTCACCTTTCTCAAATACTAATTGACCATAAAGGCATGAGTCTATTTCTGGGCTTTCTTTTCTGTTCCACTGATCTATATGCCTATTCTGTTCCAATGCCAGGCTGTTTTGATTACAATGGCCTTATATAGTTTGATATCAGGTAGTGTAATACCTCCAACTTTGTTTTTCTTTCTCAAGATTGCTGAGGCTATTTGGAGTCTTTGCTTGGGGTGATGATGTTTTATTGAGTTATAAACTTGAACCCTGTATGGTTTTGTGAACCAATGTCACCCCAATACATTCAATTTAAGAAACGTTACATTCTGTATGAGTCTACTTACAAGACATTCTTGAAAAGGCAATACGATAGTGATGGAGAATAGATCAGTGAATGCCAAGGGTTAGGAATGGGGTTAAGGGAAGGGGTAAGAGTGTGACTATAGGAAAAAAATGTTTTGGGGGTGATGGAACTGTTCCGCATTCTGATTGTATTGACAGTGACTACCTGAGCGCATACATGTGTTAAATCACAGAACTGTAACCTTTAAAAAGAGATCAATTTTACTGTATGATTTTTAAAAATAAAAACATCAGCACTAAAAGAAATACAACCATAAAGTGGCAAAAATATTTTAATTTGTATCTTAATATTATGGTGTAATTAATTTAATTATTTTTTACAACAAAAGAAATATGATATGTAACCATGTACTGGTTGGTAACTATCAGGAATTCATTCATTCAGTTAACAAAACTGCAGTGAGCCAAACAAAGCTTCTGCCTTCAAGGACTATGAATTCTAATAGTGAGGTTAACTATAAAAAAGGTTAACAAAAAATATATAACATTGTGTAATAAGTGTCTTAAAATAGTGGATTGTGTTCATAGTGTCATCAAAATATTTATATTCAAATTCAGCTGTTATGAAAACTTATTTTTGCCTTTTTAGAAAATTCTCCTTTGTAAAATATGCTCCTTTGTAAAATATGCTCCTTTGTAAAATATAAGTCACATAGTTTGCTTCCTGTTTGGAAAGTAACTTGGAGCTAAAGAAGAAGGCATCGAGCAGTTATTTTTGGTTCTAGTTCATGCAGCTTTTTTCAAATATGTGAAGTTAGATTTGGTGAGAAAGCTCTTGTCTCTTTGACTTCCTGTTTAAAAAGTAAAACAGAAGCCCAGAAAGGTCTGCTATGACCAAACGATAATGACAGTTTATTCATTGGGGAACTTTATTTTTCCCTTGCCCATAAGCATAGCCTTAGGAGGATGAAACCCTCACCACAGTACATGTGTACATTTTGCTAAACTGACAAAAATTGCCTAATCCAAATCCTTATCTTTGAAGTTGGGAATTACACTGGAAAACCTAATGGAAACTGAAAAAGACTACAGTTATAAAAAATTTAATATTTGAGCCTTCTCTCCCCCCTCCCAAGTTAATTGTTTGGAATAGTAATTACTAGAGGCAAAATTCAATAATATTTTAAGAATTCATTCTTCAAAAACTGGCCAGTAGATGGTGAATTCTATTCTTGTTATATGTCTTTATTTAGCTGGCTAAAAAAATAAAAAGAATAAATAAATAAGTAGCCCTGTTCCATAGTAATTTGTTTTCTATGTTAGATAAGACAGTTAAGTGTGTTTTAGAGGTCCTGAAGTATTTAGACTGAGAGGATTCTAGCCTACTTACATCCTTTCCAGTATCTTTAACATTAGTACTAGGGTCCTTATTATTGACTAGAGGCCTGGTGCACGAGATTCATGCAATCAGGGGTGGGAGGGAGGTCCCTCAGCCTGGCCTGTGCCCTCTCGCAGTATGGGAGCCCTCGGGGGATGTCCAACTGACAGCATAGGCCCAGAGCGGGCCTAAGCCAGCAGTTGGACATTCTTAGTGCTGCCGCGGAGGTGGGAGAGGCTCCTGCCACAGCCACTGCACTCGCCAGCTTAAGCCTGGCTCAAGGCTTCTGTTCCTCCTGTGGGAGTTCACTGACCACCAGGGGGCAGCTACTGCATTGAGCACCCTGGTGGTCAGTGTGCATCATAGCAACCAGTCTTTCCACCATTTGATCAATTTGCATATTAGCCTTTTATTATATAGGATTATATGCCAATCTATCAAGACAAAGATGAATATTGAGACACTAGTCTAATAAGGTTATGTTCTATTAAGTTTAGGAGTACTGATGCCACACACATCCCTAATCTCTTGTTGTTGGCTAATATTAAATTAGCACAATATTGATGATTTATTTCATTGGAACTTTTCAGAAGGAATCTGAGCTCAGTTGCATTGGTTCTGTGTAATTGTATTGTATTAATGTGAGATTCAGTGTAAGTAATAGACCAAATGACAACTACCTATTAGACATTTTTCTTTCTTTGTATCTACTTAAGATTCACTTTCCAGGCACTCCAAAATTCTTTGGGTCCTTAAATGCAGTAATTAACCTTCTTATAGGGCATTCGTTCAGTTCCGTCTGGTTACACCAGCAATCCCAGTGGCAACTGCTTGGATATCTTCAGGTCTTTCATACTCTCCTCTTGCTCTGGTATCTGTACCTGTTAAGTTTTTAGTTTTTACCTCCCTCTCAATTATTGCAACTGCAGTCCTTTCTCTAAATTACTTTGCTCCACTCTGAACACTAACTGACCTGATGCCTTCATTGACCAAAATATCAACATAAGGCATTTGTATTTAGCAGAATATATTGAAGATTCCAAGTTGTAAAGTGGAATCACAGTATTACTGACTATAAGCCAAAAGTTAAAATTTAATAATAGCCATCATGGTCCTACCATGACCTCCACGAGCCATCCATCCACCATTTTTTACTGGCTGTCTCTCCTTAGGCTTACTGCCTTCACTTCTGGTCACTGCCTCACTCTCCCCTGCATTTCCCCTGTCACCTGTTGTATTAGTTTGCTAAGGTTGCCATAACAAAATACCACAGACTGGGCTTAAGCAACAGAAATGTATTGTCTCCCAGTTCCAGAGGCCAGAAGTCCACAATCAAGGTGCTGGCAGGTTTGTTTTCTTTGTAGGCCTCTCTGTTTGGCTTGCAGATGGCCGTCTTCCCGGTGTCCTCACATGGCCTTTCCTTGCTGTGTGCATTGCATCCCTGGTACTTCATGTGTCTTTATCTCCTCTTCTTCTACGGACATCCTAACAGCTTTATAATTTGAGTACCTCTTTAAAGGCCCTATCTTGAAATGTAGTCACAGTCTGAGGTACTGGGGTTTAAGGCCTCAACATGTGAATTTAGAGAGGACACAACTTAGTCCATAACTTCTTCCAAGTTCTTTCTCTTCTTCTGTTCCATTGCCAGCCTCCAATTCCAAAATTTCAGTTCCATTTCTAAAGCAGAGCACCTGTATTTGCCATTAAATACCTCTGTGTATGTTTAAAATAAAATGATATCTACTTTTGAACTCATTTTTTAGCAATACATAACTCAGGTGAAAGTTTCAAAATTACAGTTTCTCCTATAATATAAGTGCTATGGTAGAAATACATTAATTTTTGTGCATAAAAGGGACACATGCTATGATATATTCTTTTTGTCCCCAGCTTCCTTCAGAACCATTGAAGTTGGAAGTTGTCTGAGATGGGTGGAAGTTGTCTGAGATGCTGGTTTTTTCCCTCTTCAAACTCATGTATTGTCTCTTGAGTTTACTCATTTGAATTACAATAAGAACTCATAGAGGTATTAATTCAGAGAGGAGAGGCAATATCTTGACAGCTGCTAATATATCAGTCTCAGGATTTTTTTTAAACAAAACATATCCAGTGCATAACTGCTACCTTATTTTGATTAGCCAAAAAACGTACCTGACTCTTTATGTCTCTCCTTCCCCAATCTTTCCCATCCTTACAGCTCCTCCTTCATTCTTTGGGGGACTTCTTTTTCAATCCAAGGGCACACTCAGCACTTACTCAAGCAATCTTTATGAGCAAACTGATCTACATTATCTTTCATCTTTACAACTATCCTGCAAGGTAGGCATTATTAAACATACTATATAGATGAGAGGTTAGAGGTAAAGGCCTTTGTTTAAGGCCTCAGTCTCATGCTATTTAGTGACAAAATATGAATTTGACCCAGATCTGACGGGTCCTAATGTTCCTGCTCTTTTCACTGCACAGAATGGCAGATATGAGACTTCTGCTTTTTAAACTCTCACAAGAATTTAGAATTCTCAACATTCTTTGTCCTTTGTCTTAAAATAGTTGGATACTGAAAGGTCTATCCTTATTTATGCTCCTTTTTTCCTTTTTAAAAATTAAAAAATATTGGGGGGGGGATTTTCCCTAATTTCACAATTCTCTGAGATTACTCTTATTAATTTTGCATTTTTCCTCTCAACCCTCATTGATGTCAGTTTACATGTTGATGATGTCCTGTTTAGGAGAGAACTGGGTCATGCCAGTCAGGGGAGTCATACGCAGCAGGAGGAAGGACATGCACAGCAGTTGGTGGGAGAAAGAAAGGAGTCCTGGGTCAATGCCAAAGGAGAGTAAATTTTTGAGGCATCATTCCAGGAAGCAACAAGCTAGTGAACATTTTGAGAAAGAATTGCAATATTCATGAACCAAGAAATAGTTCAAAAAGTGAAGCAAGATGAAAAGCCCTGTAGGAAAGTTAAGAGACTAAAACAAGATGGCTTTAGGGGCCAAAGAAAATAAACATAGACAGGGAGAAGGGTGGTTCAGGAACAAAACCTTTGATTGTGATGATATTGTCTTTTATGCATTTTTTAGCATATATCACTAAGGCCCAATTAAATGTTAATAGGAATAGAATTTTTGGATCTACCTCTCTATAAGAAGTAACTGTGTTATAGGTATTCAAGTTAACTACTTGATATTATTTGGTTCTTCTGAATTCCTTTTTTTCTTTACTAATCATGGTGGGAAAGAGAAACACAATATAATCCAGTGGTAAATTTTTATTGAATGCATAAATGACATGACAATTTTATGAGAGAAGTATCTTATCATTCTCATTGTTCTAATAAGAAAATGGAGGCACGAAAATGCTCAGTACTATCCCAGGGCTGTACAATGGTAAGAGGCATAGTGAGGATTTTAATTGATCACTGTGCAATGCATTGAGATAAAATAGTGATCTATATATATAAAAGCTAAGCGACTGGAATGACAGAACAACCAGAATGATTGGTCACTATGACTGACACACACTGCAATGGCCACTGGCCTGATCGGGGTCCTGATTAGCCCCCCCCACCCCAATCAGGGGTGGGGCCGGCTGGTCAACCTCCCATGTCCCCTCCCCTCTGCCAGCCTGGCCCCAATCGGCCTCTATCACTTGGGGCGGCCAGACCCCAGCCATACACAAATTTGTGCACTGGGCCTCTAGTACAGTATAAACAAATGAGGACCCAATGAATTCTGCTTGGATGAGGATTAAAGAGAACTCTGCTAATGAGATGATATATCTCCTATAGGTCATCCCATAACTTGGTGCCAATATAAATATTACTGTTTGCTGAGTGTGCTCTCACATAAACATTACCTTTATATTGCTCTTATTTCCCAGACACAAAAGTAGTACATGATCAAGGATTTATCTGATTTTTTTTTTTACTAAGAAACCCCAAGTCTTAAAGACATTCCCACTCCACAGGACTCAGAGTTCCATTTAAGTTAATGTTTGTTTCAGAAATTTTAGGTATCATATGCTTAAATGATTCACTGCTTACAGTGAAAATTTTATAAGAAATAGTAAAGTTGGATAACATGTCAAAGTGCCAGGGTCCAACCCCAGCAGGTCCAGGGGTCCCCAAAGGTGTGGACGGAGTCGGCGAAAAAGGAAGGACACGGAGACAGCGTTCAGTTGATCAGCAGCCTAGCCAGAATCTCCAGCCAGGATCTCCAGCCAAGTTCTGGTCTGGATCTCCAGAGAGGTTCTGCTTAGGATCTCCAGCTAGGTTCTGTGTCCATGTTCTCTTGCTAGGTTCTCCAGGTTCTCCAGCCAGGTTCTGTAGCCATGTTCCCTCGCTAGGTTCTCCAGCCAGGTTCTGTCCAGGTTCTCCAGCCAGGTTCAGTAACCAGGTTCTAGTCAGGTTCTTTTGTCAATTTCTGTAGTCAGGTTCAGTCCAGGATCTTTTGCCATGTTCTTTCCAGCAAAGTTCTTCTGTCTGTAGGTTCTGTGTGGGTTCTGTCTTCTAAGTTCTGTGTGTAGGTTCTGTCTTCTCTTGTCTTATTACATCTGTATTTATACCAGTTGACTCCAATCCTATCAATCTCTATTCCAAAGGTTAGGGCGTTTCTTATCTCCATTCCAGGGAGTAAAGATTATGTAGCTTAAGCATGATTGTTCGTAGTTAAAGTGATTAATTACCCGCCTGGCACTTAGTTAAGAGGTTTTATTCCCTCCCTAACTTCAGGGGAAAATCCCTACCTGGGGAAACAACCTTTCTCAGAGAGGAGACCTTGGTTAAAACACATAGTGCCAAGAAGGTGAGCAAACATATTAAGAACAGTATGCCATATATGCCAGGTCCCTTGAAACAGCAAGGATGGACCGGCTCCCAGCATCAAAGTCCACATGACGATTTTTATACTTCAGGCAGTTTGCGTAAAAGGAGAGAGTACTTTCTGAACAAAATGTTTTCCTATGAATCGTTCTTCCTGTACATATTATCCTAAGGATAAGAGTAGACTGGGCTAGAAATATTAAATTCCCTTTTTATGGGCATGGTTTCTAACAGAACTCCCTGAAGTAAAAGTTCAACAGAATAAAGGAATGTGATTATCTCCCTAAAACATTTATCAGTTAGAGTGAAAGGTCCAGTTTCTCCATATTTTCCACTTATTTTTAAAAAAATATATTTTATTAATTTTTTACAGAGAGGAAGGGAGAGAGATAGAGAGTTAGAAACATTGATGAGAGAGAAGCATCGATCAGCTGCCTTCTGCACGCCCCCTACTGGGGATGTGCCTGCAACCAAGGTACATGCCCTTGACCAGAATCAAACCTGGGACGTTTCAGTTCGCAGGCCGACGCTCTATCCACTGAGCCAAACCGGTTACGGATTTTCCACTTATTTTTATGTTGTATGATCATTGGAATAAAAAACGCCAGCGAGAATGTCTACTCCAAATAAAGATAAGGGGAAACCATGGCTAATTCCAGTGCTTAGGAAATGGGGAATTGTAACTAAGGGAGGTTTTTGAAAAGTGATTTTGTTTTTCTAAATACTTATCATGATACCTGCCTGTAGATGTAAAAAGTGAGGACTCTGAAAGGATTAGTTATCAACACATCACATCATTTCTGAGCAGGATTTTAACAAAACAAAACAATAAAACATAAAAATAAGTGTTTTTATTATTTCTATTTTTTCTAATTATGTAATTTTTAAATATGTAAGAACTCTTCATTTTTATCAATTGGATATTTTTTATTGTTTTGGTTTATTAAAGTTTCATTGTATCTTAATGATACTCTTAGATTTGGCAGAGATTTTCCACAACAAGTTACTTTAATTTATCTGAAACTTGGTTTCCTCTTCTGGAAAGTAGAGAAATTAGTTGCTTCTAACCTTAAGAAAATGTTACGAAGATTAAATAATAAGGCATGTAAAGCACTTAACAGGTGCCAGAACATGGTAAAGGCTCAATGAATGTCATCATTACTGAAACAGGTTAAATATGGCCGAGATGTTTTCTCTGTGTGTAGCATACCCGTGTGGTTCTTCTGTGTCACAGACTGTAATGTCCAGAGATGGCTGTAACAGTATCTCACGTCCCATGTGCTCTTCTTACTGTGTGACTTTGGCATGCCTCCCATCGAAGGGCTGAAAGTGACCCAGCCCTGATACCCATGACATTCATTTTTCCATTTCACTTGTTTACACAATGCATATTTCTGGAGCACTATATGGCAGCCACGGTGATAGCTCACTAGCAAGGGTAGAGGAGTCTGTCTTCATCAGGTACAAAGTCTATCAGGGAAGACAGACAATTAAACAAACCATTGAAGTCAATCATACTAAGAGCTGTTATAATGTAAAAACAGGATGGGGTGAACAGTGATGTGCTGAAGCTGACTCCTGCTGGTTCATGAGAGTTGATCGTTACATTTCCAGGAATTTTGCAAACTGGTTATTAAGCATAGCTGTTATTAAAAATTACATTATGTGAAGATACAATTCAATAAACTATATTGAACACGAAGATAATAACACACTGCACTTTTTAACAACAGTACTGCAGAGAAGAGAACTGAAAGGCAGGAAATAGCCTGTATCCATCTACTGAAGGTACATTTTATATTGTTAGCACCAAAGTAAACGCTGAGGATCTCATTTCTTGGTAGAAAAGCCAGGGTTGATGCATCTGGTTCTGATCCTAACATGTTTGACCAATTTAAGTTCATTTAATGAAAGCAATTATAGAAACGTCCCCCCGGCTCTCGTCTTACCTCTGGTCACTCAGTTCCCTTAGTAGTGGTCTCAGCAGCTCCTCTGCCAATGTTTTCCATGGTGCTGTTTGTAGTGGTACTTTTCCATTTGCAATATACAGTCCTTCACATCTGGGCTGAAGGAAAACAAGAAAAGTTTTAAACATTGGCTACAGGTCTGGGAGAAATACCCTTCACTTATGGGCAGTTTTAATGTGTTGTTGTCCCAGAGGACCAGCCTGGACTATTGACTCCTCACAAAAGCTATACATGTATTAAGGAACAAACATGTCTCAGAGGTACCCAGGACTGGACCTCCAGCTTTTCTGGAAAATACCCTAGATCAGCGGTCGGCAAACTGCGTCTCGCGAGCCACATGCGGCTCTTTGGCCCCTTGAGTGTGGCTCTTCCACAAAATACCACGTGCGGGCTTGCACGTGGAGTGCGATTGAAACTTCGTGGCCCATGCCTAGAAGTCGGTATTTGTGGAAGAGCCACACTCAAGGGGCCAAAGAGCCGCATGTGGCTCGGGAGCCGCAGTTTGCCGACCACTGCCCTAGATAATGCTATTTCCAGATGTCCCAAACATCTATGATCAGCAGAAGTCACCAGAGTAAAATATTTTAATAGTTTAAAATAAATTTTCTGGGGGAAGATCATAGACGTAGAAAGTGGTGAGCTCCCGCTGGATGATGTATGAGCTCATGTTGATGGAAAAACCTTCACCTGTCGTGTTGGTGAATGATGTGTCCAGGCCCTGTTACATCCATTATTAGGCCACAGTGGAAAAGTGAAAACAAATAGGAGTAAATTATAGAGACTGTGTTTACAAAGGTTATTTTGGCATTTCCAGCCCCCCCCCTTTTCTTTTTCTTTTTTTTTGGGGAGGGGGGGAAGAGAAGGGGAAAGAGAGAGTGGGAAACATCAATGTAAGAGAGACACATTGATCAGTTGCCTCCCTAATCTGCAACCAAGGTACGTGCCTTGATCAGAATCAAACCCGGGACCCTTCAGTCCTTGGGCCAATGCTCTATCCATGGAGCAAAAGCAGCTAGGGCCGCCCTTTTTCTTTTACTAGTAAATCTCTGAATATCCCAACATGTACCATGTAATGACATTGACACCAGATTTTCATATTTTTGTGGAAGGCCATGGATCCCAAATAGTTTGGGGCCATGACTTACATGTGTTTGGATTCCCATGACTATCTTGAAGTACAAGTTAAATAAAACACTTTTTATAAAATTATTTTTTGGAAAATTCTATATTTTTATATGCTTGTGCTAAGTATTCATTTGTCCAGAACAAGAAAAATTCTCCATAGATTTGTATTATTTCAATCCCTAAGAAGAGAGTGTGGACAGACAGATAGATTTCAAATGTAATATCTATTGAGTTAAATAAGGTGCCATTTGTTTTGCTAATGGAATCATTCACTATGCCAAAAAGATGTAATGCTGGGCATTTTAAAGATTGTTTTAAAAATCCAGCGAAGCATAGCTTCCAACTTCAGGCTGTAGAAAAATTTCTTGAGAGTTTTTCAGCCATTATGCAACCGGGAAGAAGCCAGCAGGGAATGCCTTTGTTGTGCCAAGGCTAGAATAATGTAAAAAGCCACAGACCTTCGTCAAATTATTCTACTTTTCTAAGTGTGTTGAGAAGTCTGCATTTAATTAAGAACTGATGCATTGAGCAGCACTATTTTTATAGCAAGAGTGATTAAAAAAACCACATTTCTTGTGAAAGCCTTATACAAAAATTTTAGTTTTAGTTCTTGTTAAAATAAAATTTTGTTGACTTTCTATCAGAAGGATGTGAGGAGCCAGGCACAGCTTCTTTAAGTGCAGTCTTCCAACAGTAGGGCCTTTTAGACAAGGTGGTATGTTGGTCTGACTGTTAAGACTATTATGAAAAGACGTGTAAGGAAGCAGTGTGAAAGCAAGAATGACAGGCTTGCAGAGAAGGAAACGAAGGGTGGTCTCTTGTGTAAGTTCACTTCTGCGTCAGCCCCCACAGGTTTGCACTCATATTAGAATATGGCTAGGCTTCAGCATTCTGTGTACTTTTATTTCAAGGCTTTGGCGTGCTTTATAAACATTCACTAGAACAAAAATACCTTTAATAATCTTGCTGAATAAATGCAATTTGTCTCAGCCACAGGCCGCCTGCATAGTGGGTCAGCCAAATCCAATACTTTTTCATGGACTTTTCTTTCTTTTCTCTTGGGATTGTACAAGAATCAGCCCCTGGCATGGGTCCATTCTTGTCACCACTGAAATACTTGTTTAAGTTCTTTTAAAAATTTATTATTATTATTATTAAAAATATTTTTATTGATTTCAGAGAGGAAGGGAGAGGGAGATAGAAACATCAATGGGATAGAGCCCACAACCTGGGCATGTGCCCTGACCAGGATTCGAACCATGACCTCCTGGTTCACAGGTCAATGTTCAACCCTGAGCCACGCCAGCCAGGCATTGTTCAAGCTCTTATGAACATTCTCAAGTGGGCAACTCCACTGGCTTCTCTGTGCCAAGCGTGGCCATCAGTACCTTCACTGCATGAGGTGAGGGTGCTTACTGGCTTGATTCTGATTCATGCTGCCACTCTATTCAGAGGTCTGGGTCTGGCAATTTCCAAGGGTGCTTCTCTGAGTAGGATACAGAGCTCTGATTCTTATGGAAATTGCCACCTGCCCATCCTTTTAAACTCATGGAATCCAACTTTCCTGGAGTGAGACCACACCTCCCTTTAACCTCAAAGCTCAAGAACCCCCACCAACTACTAATTGGACAATTTACTTTCTTCTTATTCTAGCCCTTAACTCCACAAAACGTTAACACCTCCCTGGGCAAGAGTCCAGCATTCAGAAAAGAGAGGCCAGGTATAATTTCTATTTGAAGAAATGACCTTCTCAATCTTTTGCTAATGAGTTTATTTAGCAGTGGGGGGAATTAATTAAGATTTTATTTTACCATTTATCAATAGCTGTAGATTATCAAAGACATAATAAGATAGTAATGCAGTTGCAATTAACAGTTTCGGGTGTGGTATCTTCACCAGAGCAGCGTATAAACATAGCCCCTGGCCTGGTGTAGAGCTATTGAGCTAGTAAATGCTTCTTGACAACTCTGTCAGCTAAATTAATAAGACATAGTTTGCTCTCAAGTAGCAGGGAGAACAGCATACTGATTTGCCTAAGCACTATCTATATCAACTCAACTTCATCTCTGTTATAATGTGTTTTGGAGGGAACTTGATCATCTTGGTATTCTGGGGCACATTATGCTAGCGCATTACTTTGATGAAATTATGTTAATTGGATCTAGTGAGCAGTAACATCAAGCACCTACATACCTTCATCAGATACACAGTGCCAGGGTGTGAGCGAAAAACCCTGCCAATTTCAAGGATCTGTCACATAGGCAAGGTTTCTGGGTAGCCAGTCACCTTGGTCATATTGGTAATAGCTCTTCTGAATTGAGATGTAAGTTTCTGTGCCTTGCATAGCACACTATAAAGAAGGAGGCATATATTTTGCAAGTTTCTTTGGATCTGGGAGGCTGCATATACCACATAATGGAATGCTGGTCCTACCATTGGTTGAAAAATCTATAACTCTGACAGTTTTGAGTAGAGCTTAGAGCAAGAAAAACAACCAAGGCTTTTCAGCAAGTCTGTGCTGCTCATGGTTATGACCTATGAGACCCAATGGTGCTAAACATTTGTTTCAGACAGAGAGGTTGTACAGAGCTTCTGGCGAGCTCACAGTGCAGACCTTTAGGTGTTTGGACAACTTGGCCTCTTCTGACAGCTATTCTCCACTTGAAAAACACCTTTCAGCTTGCCACTGGGCCTGGCAAAGACTGAACACCAGGCCTTTAAATGTCAGTGAATGTGACCCTACCTGCTCATTGTGAACTGGGTGTTATGTAATCCCTGCACCATAAATTTAGAAATGTACATAAAATCCTAGTGTAAAATGAAAATGATATATATGAGACATGTCCAAGAAAAGGCAAAGGCACAAATAAACAGCAACCCCCCCCCCCCCCCCCGGGAAGCTACTCTTACTGCTTTCCTGCCTTTTCCTCAGAGTAGACCTATAGTTTCATGGGGAATTCTCTGTCGCCAGGATGAAGGATGGGGAAAAAGAATGGACATGGTTTATGAATGGATAGCATGTGGGCATCAAATAGAAATGGATAGCTGCTGAGTTACAGCCTCACTTAGGGTGGCACAGTGATAAAAGAAGTTTTCTCATGGGCAGAACTTTGGGCAATCATCTGGTTGTCCACTTAATGTGGAAGGAGAAATAGCCTGAAGTATGGATTTCCATAAACCAGATAGGGCAGCAGTTAAAGTTTTAGAAAAACAAAATAGGAAGATTGGTGACAATATGGAGGCGAGGTATGTGGATGGGACTCGCAGCATGGGCAGGGTGCGAGAATATGTGCCCCATATAAACACCCATTAGAGGGTATTCCAGTAGTAAACAAGTGCTTTTAATAATTGAGTGGATAAGATTATCACTCCTAGGGATGTCAGTCAGCCTCTCTTTTTCTAACCATTCATATGATTGGTCAATGGAGGAATATACAGTAGGTAAGATAGCAGGAATGGAGGTTATGCATAAGGCTTATCAACATGGGCACACTGTCACCAAGGCTGATTTGTCAACACCATCACTGTGTGTCTAATCAGCCTATAGCAGAGGCCATTGTTGAGCTCCCAATATGACACAATTCATGATGTTCAGGTCCATTTCCTGGAACCATTGAATGGCATCTGAAGGCTCACTTTTGGCACCACCCATAGATAAATCCTATGAGGACAGGTGCTGTCTACAGGATGCAGTATATGCCTTTAACCAGTGGCCAATAAAAGGTGCCATCTTTCTCAATGCTGGAGGTGAGAGTGAACTTTCCAAGTATTTTATGAAATATTTATTTGGGGAAATTTTTCTATAACCTTGGTCTGAGTAGGTTTATAGTACTGGAGGAAGACATCTATTAGTTTGGGAATGTAATAATAGTTCCACTGAATTAGAAGGGGAGACTGCCCACTGGCCATTTTAGGCTAATGAAGTATAGACAAGCTATTGTACTGGCTGGGGTGTTAATTCTGATTATCAAGGAGAAATTGAATTATTGTTATACAGTGAGCATGAGGAAGACTATTTCTGGAACCCAAGTGGGGCTCTTAGCTACTTAGGACTCTATTACTATGGCCCTTGGAAATAGAAACTATGGCAACAGTCAAGATAGGACCACCAAAGGTATCAGCTCATATAAGACTAAAGCTTTGATTCAGGCAACCAGATTAAGAACCCATCCCACCAATGTGCTTTAAGAGAATAAGGAAAACATGGAATGGGGATTGGAAGTAGGTCACAGCTTAGGCTAACAGCTTAGGCTTAGTGATCAGTTACAGAAGCAGAGACCAGTTACAGAACAGCTTTGTCTTATGACAATTGTTTCTTTCCCCCATGTTTCCTCTCGCTCCCTTTAAAAAGAGCACAGCTGGTTCTTAACATTTTAGGTTGCAAGAGATGACATGGCTGAATTGACCTTGATGATATGGTTCATTTGGGACACAATTTTTCACCAAGGCAAAGGGCAAGAATGAATGGTGAGAGGCAAAAAGAGTCATCCAGTTGGAGGTAGAGAAGAGTGAGTTGTAGTCTGTTCCTTTTGTAGAGCTGCAGGTTGGCTGTGCTTACTTCCTCTAGAGCTGCAGGTTGGCTGTGCTTACTTCCTGAAGGTCACAGCTCTTTTCATTTGGAATTCTCTTCATAACTACCTCCTCTAGGTTTAGAAAATCACTCCCTTCAGTCTTAGGAGGTAATGGGTTTCCTTGATTAGTAGCCATGAGTACTAAACTATTAGTACTAAATAGTACTAAACTATTTCTAGTTTGTTCCATAAAAACCTATTCGTGGCAAATAGTATCTTAAAAATTCTTCTCAGATTACCTGGTCTGAGTATATCCTGCTGGGACCCTGGCTGATTCCTATATAATACTTCATTTGATCTTTACAACTCTTCTATGACATACGTTGGGTAGATCCCATTACTTCCATGTTTGGAACATTCCAGTGGCTTTTCATGGTACTTAAAATAAAACCCAAATAGCATGATGTGCAAAGCCATACTTGATCTGGTTTCTGCCTCCTACTCCAAGCTGATCTCTTATCACCTTCCCCTCCTCCATTGTACTCAGAAACTTTAAGTTCCCTCACTGCTTTGCATGAGACCATCATCACAAAGATCTGCCAGCCTATAGTTCAAATATCAGTGTAAATGTCATCTCCTCAGAGAGTTTTTCTCTAGCAAGTCAATCAAAAGTAGTTATCCAAACATTATCACAGTATCCTATATAATTCTTTTCATAGAACTTACCACTTACTAATATTATCTTGTTTATTTTTCTTTTTTATATATCTTTATTGTGGAAAGTATTACAGATGTCCCCCTTTGCCCCCAATAACCCCCTTTATCTTACCTCCACCCCCAGGCTTTCACTGCACTTTTGTCTGTGTCCATGGGTTGTCTATATATATAAAACCCTAATATGCAAATAGATGGAATGGTGGAACAATTGAACAACCGAACAACCAGCCACTATGACATGTACTGACCACCAGGGGGTGTCGGCAGCATGCGGCAGAGCACAGAACATGGCGGGCATCGGCCGCAGTGGGATGGTGGAGCAGGTGAGTGGAGGTGCCAGACCAAGGCTGGGTGCTGGTCGCTGTCATCAGGGCGAGCCTCTCGTGGTAACTGAAAATTCTTTGCTCCCACATGCTGTGGTACTGCTGGGCACTCACAACAGCTGCCGATCGGCCCTCAGGGCTTCTCCACCTCCCCCTGCTCCTGAGGGACGATTGAGGCTGGCAGCTGAAGCTTGCACCCACTGCTGGCGCCCAGTGTAGGTCTTGATCTCTCAGTATCATCAGTGGGAGTGAGCAGTGGTTGCTGGTCCCGATCACCCCTGAGAGCTTCTCCACCTCCCCCTGCTCCTGAGGGGCAATCAGGGCAGCAGCCACCACTCATACCTGCTGACGGCACTGGCCCTGCTCTCACCTGCTGCTGGCACCGGCCCTAATCACTCTGTGCCGGCAGGCGGTGTGAGTGGGTCCGGAGCTATCAGTGCAGGGGAGTGGCAGCGGTAGGAGCGGAGCTGCTGGAAGACAGGGGACCAGGGACTGCTGTGGGAGAGGCTTGGCGGGGGCACAGAGGATGGGCCAAGACCTGCCCCTGTACCCACTGCAGCTTCATGGCCCACAGTACCTTTCAAGGTGTAAGAATTTGTGCACTGAGCCCCTAGTGCATATATAATTTCTTTGGTTAATCTCTTCCTGACCCTCACCCCTCTGAGATTTGTCAGTCTGTTCCATGCTTCTGTGTCTCTGGATCTATTTATTTTATACCTATAAAATCCTATCTATCTTTCTATCTCCCTTCTTATTAGAATGTGAATTTGCTGATAACTAGGTTTTAATTTTTGTAATAGACACTCAGAGGTTTTAAATTTCTTGAGGTTTTACAATTATTAGTGACAAAGTCAGCTCCTGCTTCTTCTGATATCCACATACCAGGAAGGATCCATCTGATTTCCTGAGTATAAAGATGCCATGGAAGATGAAATGCCATGAGAGATAAATGCCCGATTTACATCAGACCCCAAACTCCTGGAACAATAATGTCATTCTCCTATCTTCTTAGCCCATTTTGAGTTTTGGAAATGATTGTTTTCTGATGTTAAATTACTATTTGTGCTGAATAATTCAATAAGATGTTAGAAGTGTTCCATGATTTGGTGGTCAAAATTGCTGTTAAATACTGAATTAAGCATGTCTCTTTACTGTAGACTTCCCAGGGCCTTTAATATGCACATCTACCCAAACTGATTAGCATAGGAAATACAGTCACATACTGCTTCACAATATTTTAATCAATGAGGAACCATATCTGTAATGGTGGTATACCATATAGCCTAGGTGTGTAGTAGGCTATACCATCTAGCTTTGTGTAACTACACTCTGATGTTTATACAATGATGAAATCACCCAAAGATGCATTTTTGAGAATGTATCTTTTTTGTTAAGTGGAATTACTGTACTTTTATGAGATTCCTATAAACATCAAATAGAATGTGTATTTCCTGGAACACAGCAGGTAAACATTGAATTAAATCTTTAGTGATAAATATTATGTTAGCAGAACAATTTTATTACAAAGAAAAATTTTTTAATGAATTATTTTGCAAGTAGAAAGAAAAGAGCTAGTATATTTATATATTTATATTAATATCTTCTAGATTTTGTTCTTATGTGTGGCTTATTCAGTTTTGTAAAAGTCTTATTCTTTTTTTTCAAGTATATGTATGCCAATTTTTTATTTCTCTGGTCAAGTCACATACTATTTTTGCCAGTCTGACTATTCTGGTGGAAATGTTTAAACATTTTTAGGCCTATTTTGGATTTCTTCTGTACAGCTTCAAATAATTTCTAAAGGGGTTTGATAGTTATCCTATTACTTCCAATACAATGTGCACTGCTGTAGTTGGTAGTCTGTTCCACTATAAGGTAAATTACATTTCTAATAAGTCTCAAAGTATAAGAAATTGAGGAACTCAGATGTTCCAATGAGTAAAGGTGCTTAGAACTAGAAAAGTAGTAAGAATAAAGTTATTTTTCCCAAAGGAATTTAGTAATAAAGCTATAAGAAGACTTTACTATTACATGCTAAAATAACTTGGCTTATCAAAACTGATAGAAACAACTGCTTTTCTCTTGCTGCTTTTAAAATTCTCTCTTTGTCTTTTTTTTTTTTTTTTGAGAGAGTTATTTTTTTTATTTTTTATTTTTTATTATTAGTTAAGGTATTACAAATGTGTCCTCATCCCCCCCATTAACCCCCAACCTCCCCCCCACACACACTCATGCTCCCATCCCCCTGTTGTCCATGTCCATTGGTATGGCTTATATACATGTATACAAGTCCTTCGGTTGATCTCTTCCCCTTACCCCCGCCCTCCCCTACTTTCCTTCTGGGGATTGATAGCCTGATTGCTGTTTCTCAGTCTTTGAGTCTGTCCCTTTTCATCAGTCTATGTTGTTCTCTATAATCCACAAATGAGTGAGATCATGTGGTATTTATCTTTCTCTGACTGGCTTATTTCACTAAGCATAATGCTCTCCAGTTCCATCCATGCTGTTGCAAAAGGCAAGAGTTCCTTTTTTTTTACCGCAGCATAGTATTCCATTGTGTATATGTACCACAGTTTTCTAATCCACTCATCTGCTGATGGGCACTTAGGCTGTTTCCAAATCTTAGCTATGGTGAATTGTGCTGCTATGAACATAGGGGTGCATATATCCTTTCTGATTGGCGTTTCTGGTTTCTTGGGATATATTCCTAGTAGTGGGATCACTGGGTCAAACGGGCAACGGACCTAGATAGACACTTTTCGAAAGAGGACATACAGAAGGCCGAAAGACATATGAAAACCTGCTCAAAGTCACTAATTATACGAGAGATGCAAATCAAAATGACAATGCGTTATCATCTCACACCTGTCAGAATGGCTATCATCAACAAATCAACAAACAACAAGTGTTGGAGAGGATGTGGAGAAAAAGGAACCCTTCTGCACTGCTGGTGGGAATGCAGACTGGTGCAGCCACTGTGGAGAACAGTATGGAGCTACCTCAGAAGACTAAAAATGGAACTCTCTTTGTCTTTAACCTTTATCATTTTAATTGATGTGTCTTGGTGTGGGCCTCTTTGGGTTGATCTTGTTTGAGACTCTCTGTGCTTCCTGGACTTGTAAGTGTATTTCTTTCACCAGGTAGAGGAAGTTTTCTGTCATTATTTCTTCAAATAGATTTTCAATATCTTGCTCTCCTTTTTTCTTCTTCTGGCACCCCCGTAATGTGAATATTGGTAGTTAGTTACCTACAAGGGAGCACCCATAAGAGTGTCAGCTAATTTCTCAACAAAAACTTTGCAGGCCAGAAGGGAGTGGCAAGAAATATTCAAAGTGATAAAAAAAAAAGGACATACAACCAAGATTACTCTACCCAGAAAAACTATCATTTAGAAATGAAGGTCAGATAAAGAGCTTCCCAGACAAGAAAAAGCTAAAGGAGTTCATCACTACCAAACCAGTAATATAAGAAATGCTGAAGGTATTCTTGATGAAGAGGAAGAGAAGAAAGAAGAAGAAGAAGAAGAAGAAGAAGAAGAAGAAGAAGAAGAAGAAGAAGAAGAAGAAGAAGAAGAAGAAGAAGAAAGGGGGAAGGGGGAAGGGGGAAAGGGGAAGGGGAAGGGGGAAGGGGGAAGGGGGAAGGGAGAAGGAGAAGGAGAAGGAGAAGAAGGAAAGGAAGAAGGAGAAGAAGAAGGAGAAATATGAACAATACAATGGCAATAAAAATGTATCTATCAACAATTGAATCTATAAACAAACAAGGAATCTAATGAACAAAATAAACTGATGAATATAATAGAACCAGAGGCATGGAACAGATTGATGAATCTCAGAGGGAAGGGGGTGGGGGGACAGGAAGAAATTAACTAAAGAATTTATATGCATATATGCATTACCTGTGGACACAAACAATAGGTTGTGAAAGCCTGGGGTGGGGTGGGAACCAAGTGGAGGGAGGCAAAGGGAAGGGGGGGAGGAGGGAATCTGTAATACTCTCAATAATAAAGATTTTTTTAAAACTGATAAAAACAGATCTAGAAACATCTTTTCTTTCCATTGATAGAATTCATAGCCTCCCAGTTTCCTCTGTTACCTCTAGCTTTGCCTTGCTTTTATAATTATGCTTGCATCACAGTTTAAAATTAGCATGAACTTTAAACAAAAGAATAAAAATAGGTAAGAAAAAGAACAGTTAAGGAACTGAAAAGAATGACACAGTTTTTTGTGTTTGAACCCCTTTGCCATCCAAAGGTCCCTGTAGCCTTCAATAATGTCCGAAGCTCTCTCAAAGATTATTGTGAATTCTCAGGACTTCTTCCATTTCCTGGGCAAAGGGGAAAAATTGGGAGATATCTGTAATATTCTCAACAACAAATAAATTTAAATAAACATACAAATAAATAAATAAATAAATAAATGAGTGGGTTACCAGAAGCAAGGGGGGAAAGGGATTTGTTATACAATGTTCAATGGGCATATAGTTTCAGTTTTGCAAGATGAAAAAGCTCTCGATATCTGCTGCACAACAATGTGCGTATACTTAACTGTACTGTACACTTAAAAATGTTTAATATAGTAAATTTTATATTATGTGCCTTTTACCAAAATTTAAAAGCCCTGTGGAATGCAGCTAAAGTTATGTTTAAAGAGACCTTTACAGCATTAAATGCATTTATTAAAAAAGAAAGATTGACATTCAATAACGTGAGCACCCATCTCAATAAATTAAAAAAAGGAGAGTAAAAATAAAAAGTAAAATTCCAAATAAAATAAAGTAATGATAGCAGAAATTAATGGTATTATTTTTTTAAAAAAGCAAAGAGGAGACACAAACATTTTGGAGAAGACTACTAACATTTATAAACCTCCAGAAAAACTAGTTAAGAAAAAAGAGAGATAATATAAATAACCACTATCTCGAATAAAACATAAATTCTGCAGACATTCAGGTGTTATGAACAATTTTATGAAAATTGATTTGAAAAAAGACAGAGAAACTCTTTCAAAAACTCACAAATGAAAACAAACTCACAAATGACAAGAGATAGGAATCTGAATAGTTATGTAACTGAATCCATAAATAGAAATTGTTGGGAGGAGATTCTCCCAGGCTTTCTACAGCAAGGTTATCTTTACAAGGACGTTTTTGGAAGCTGGGGATAGTGTCTCTCCATAGAGAGAGATCAAAGGAGATTTGTTTCCTGACCAGGAAAAAAATGTCTCTCTGCAGAGCAAAGTTTGGTCAGGTTTGCTAGCAGTCCCTTAAAAAGATAGTGTTTCCTAAGGTCAATATTCCTTCAGCTGTGACACAAGTCATAGTGTGCGTAGCGGCCCCTTGGGCCAGCCTCTTTATCACTCCCTTGGGAGTTAGAGGAAGGGGCTCGTGCTGCCTGCTGTGTCATGATAATAAACTGTCAAAATCCATTTGAGCTTGTTGTTTGCTTACCGAACAACAGTGGACCTACAGAAGTGTGGCACATAGTCACTGTTGCTTAGGAACTGCTTGACTTGACAGAAACCTTCCCACAAAGCAAATGCAGGTCCAGTTGCTTTCATGGGGTGATTTCTTCCAAATATTTAAGAAAGAATTAATGCTGGTGTTACCAAAACTGCTTCAAGGAATACAGACAGAGGAAACATTATCCATCTTGTTTAAGGAGGATGTTGTAACCTTGATACCAAAGCCTAAAGGATCTTAAAAGGAAAATCATATGCCAATCACACTTATGACTATAATTGTAAGAAACTAAATATTACAAACTAAATTCAGTAATATGCACTAATGATAATATACCACAACCAATATGAATTTAATTCAGAAATACAAATTGCTTAACATTTGAAGATCAATTAATATAATTTAGTAAAACAAGATCAAAAAGAAAAATGATACAATCATTTCACCAGATGTAGAAAAATCATCTGATTAAGTTCAAATTTCATTTAAAATAAAAATACTTAGCAAGCTAAGAAAAGAAGGTAACTTTCTTAATCTGATAAAAGTTGTTCCAGCCCTGGCTGCTGTGGCTCAGTTGGTTGGGTGTCGTCCTGTGCACTGAGAGGTCCCTGGTTCAATTCCTGGTCAGAGCGCATGCCCAGGTTTTGGGCTTGATCTCCAGGAGAAAGTGTGCATGAGTTAGCTGATTGATGTTTCTCTCTTACATAGATATTTCTCTCTTTCTCTCCCTCTCCCTTCCTTTCTCTCTTAAAATAAATAAAACATTTTTTAAAAAGTTGTTTTCAAAGGGACTCTAACTAACATCAAATTATCTTTAAAGGACATACCATTTTAAACATAACCACAATAGCATGGTTTCTTCTAGAAAATAAATGATTTGTCCTTATATCATCAAATATCCTATCAGTATTCAAGTTTCTAAAATGTTTTATGAATTATTTTCTTCACAAGATCCAAATTAGGTCTGTCCATTTCAATTGATCTATATTGCCAAAAGATTGTGAAGAGTCTGAGATGTTACCCTACTTGCATGCTAACAAGGTTCCATAAATTCATGTAACAGTTCTAGCAGAAGACACAAGAATCAGAGACAACGGACTTTATTACTCATGGTACAGTAAGCAATATATGCTTCATCTTAGTGCTGGGTTATTTTGCTCCCCAGGCATAGAGGAAAGAGTGGAGTGGCCAGATGAATGCTGCACATAGTGGGTTAGTGTCACAGGTGAAGAAACCCAAGCTTAGGAAACTCCACTCTTTTGGAATGGACTGTCAGAATCCTGCCAGCCTTGAGGGAGACATTATCTTCATTATAATAGACAGAAAGCAAACCTGTGCTTTGCTCTGAAGGGACAAACTATCTCTATCTTCCAAGTTTGTTTACTATAAAAACGTCTTTTAAAAGTAGTGTAGAACCAAAAGGTAGTTAATGTCTGCTAACACAGGAAACCCATGGAGAGTAATTTCCCAGCAGACATGTCTCTTAATCCCCGCACCCCTCACATAAATTATTTGTTGAAGGAACTGGTCCAGTAGAATGTTAACAATCTGGAATATGCTAATTGATTCCTGTGATGTCTTTTAACAGTCCTCTGCCTACTACATTCCCTATAAATTGTTAAAGCCTTGATCAGATTCATATTTGACCCTTCACGAGAGTACTTTACTAGTATAGGTGGCAGTATGTACTTCTATCAAGAGGTACACCATGACTGGAGGTGTCCTTTCTATGATGTTAGAAGCCACTGAAGAGTATTAATTCTTTAAGGGTTACAAAATGGTGATATCCTAATTCTTTAACAATTCCTTCTTTTACTGGCTGCAACACTTATATAAAAACTTTCATCAATTTCTTGGTTACTTTTAGGTACAGTTCACATAGGAAAGGGAGGTTAAATACTTGATTCTTTTCCTTTACTTAAAAGCTTTCAAGATAATGGGTTGGTGCCCTAGTGTCCTTCAAAGATAATCAATGGAGCATCATTATAAACTCATGGAATCAAACATAGTTGACATTGCCATTATCAGCCACATTATTATCATTTCAAAGAGGGTGTTTGGTAGAATTGAAAAGATGACTCTAAGATACATATGGAAATTCTGAGGGCACAGATTACATACTCATGAGCAAAAATAAGGAGAAAGGACTTGCTTTATTAGATAGAAAGACTTACTCTAAAGTGACAATGTGTTATTGGTGCAAGAATTTACATATACATGAATGAAATAAATATATAGTCCCCAAACAGACTTATATTAAGACATCTGACTTACAACAACTATGGCATTGCAGGGAGAAGACAATTAAAAAAAATAAGTAATGCTACAACTGGGTATCAAGCTGAAAAACAAAATGATACTAGACTCATACACCATATACAAAAATGTATCTCAGATGTATTATAGATTTAGAGAGAAAGAACAATAATGTTTCTACAAGATAATTAAGAAGACTATCTTAGTGATTATGAGTAGGAGAAGACTATTTGGAAAAGATACAAAAAGCACAAATGTAAAGGAAAGGATCAATAAACTGAATTATATTAAAACTAATAACTTTTATTGATCAGAGTAGGAGAATATTTTTGCAATAAATACAACCTTTAGAATGCTCAATTTCAAAGATATATAAAGAGATCCTAGACATAATTAAGAAAAAGGAAGACAGCCCAAATGAAAAATGTATAGTAGCCTTGGCATTTATAAAAGAGCCATCCAAATGGCGATAAACAAATGGTAAGATGTTTAACTTATTAGTAATATAGAAATGCAAATCAGAACTATAATGACATATCCCTACAAATTTAGAAAAGAATGACAATAAAAAAATCTGTTGCTCCTAGCTACTGGAACTTTCATATACCAATCATCTTGGGAAAAAAATTGGCATTATCTACTACAATTGAAGAGGAGAATATTTATGACTAGGGTTACCAAGTAATTTTTTATCCAAACTAGAACATTTTTGAAAGAGAAGTAATTAAAATTACATAATATTTGAGATACTTATTGCTAACCAGTGGATTTCATTATATTAGAAGATGTAGAAAATACTTCTATTAAAATTATTTGCAAAATAATTTTTTTCTATGAACTAAAAATAATTTTAATAAAAATGTTTTAAAACTTATTTTATTGATGCTATTTTATTAACCAACAGTAAAATATATAAATAGTTGTGGATTTACCACCTTGAATAAAAGTTATAAAAGCAGGCATCTTGATCTCATTTGTGGTTTTAGGAGAAAAGATTTCAGTCTTTTACCACTGAGTTTCATGTTAGCTATGGGTTTTTTTCATATACTGCCTTTGTCACATTGTAGAAGTTTTCTTCTATTCCTAGTTTATTGGTGTCTTTTTAATCATGAAAAGGCATTGAATTTTATCAAATATCGTTCTATATCTGTTATGATCATGTAGTCTTTCCCTCATACTGTAAATGTGGTGCTGAACCATCCTCACATTCCAAGGCAAAATCCCACCTTGTCATTGTTTATAATCCTTTTAATATGTTGCTAAATTTGATTTGCTAGTATAATGTTGAGAATTTTTGCATCTATATTCACAGGAGATATCTATATCTATAAAAGCCAAGCTACTGGAACAATAGGAAAGACTGGAACGACTGTCGCTATGACGTGCACTGCAGCGGCCAACTGGCCCAATTGTCCCCTTCCAACTGGCCTGTGGCCCCTCCCCCTGGCCGATCAGGGGTGGGGGCCGGCTGGCCAACCTCCTGTGGCCCCTCCCACACTGGCCCAGCCCCGATCAGCCCCCATTGGCATGGGCGGCTGGACCCCACCTGTGCACCAGGCCTCTAGTTGATCTATAATTTGTTTGTTTGTTTCTTGTAGTGCCTGTGCTGGCTTTGTATCAGTGTAATTCTGGCTTATTTGAATGAGTTTGGATGTGTTCCCTTCTCTTCAATTTTTTTGGAAGAATGTGGGAGGCATTGATGTGAATTCTTCTTTAAATGATAGAATTCTCCAGTGAACACCATCAGTTAGCCTGGTACTTTACTTTTTTTTTTTTTTTTTAATTCTCCTGGAGGATATGTTTATTGATTTTTCAATATTTTTTGAGAGAGAGAGAAAAACATTGATTAGTTGCTTCCCTTACACACCCCGAATGGGGAGCAAACCTGTAACCTGGGTATGTGCCCCGACCGGGAAACAAACCTTACTGGCAACCTTTTGGTGTATGGTACAATGCTCCAACCAACTGAGCCACGCAGCCAGGGCCTGCTACTTTGCTCTTTTTAAGAGTAAGATGATATTTCCATTAAAAGCTGATGTGGAAATCTATCTTCCCCTTATTAGCATCAGGGATTGAGAATAGATGCCACAGATGAGAAAAAAGTGCTATAAAGTATTTGCATTTCATGGCAAGAAACTAATCACAGGCTCTAATGCTGTAGTGTGGGGGCAAAAAGGCAACTCTGGCCTCCCTCCAGGAAATATAGTTTAATATGTATTAGTAGTTATCTTAGAGGGAAACAACAATTGGAAGAACATTCAAAGTTTGATTCCCAGGATCATCTACTTAATAAGAATAACCTTGGCTGCACATTAATCAGACTGTGTGAGGGAGGGTCCTATGAAACTCATTTCAACAGGCACCTAGAGTGATATTTCCCTTGCAGAATTTCAATGGGCTCTGGAGAATGAGATGGGCTGGAAACATCCTTTCCTTTGATTGTGAGCAATCACAGAAGCTCTCTAAGTGGCAGTAACCCAGAATAAATTCCTACCACAAAAATATCTTAACAGGTTCTGAGAATCGGACTTATAAATTATTGAACGTAATTGTTTTTTGAATTCCATGTCCTAGCTATGTTGGATTCTGCTAACTCAATTTACAGTATTAATTCATGGTATTTAAAAGAGTTTTTGGAAGTCTTTTCATATCCAGCTTCCTTTCTTCCTAGAACACATGTCCCAGGGATACAGGAATCTTTTTCTGCTTTGTTCACTAGTGCATGCCAACTGCCTAGAACAGTTCCTCTCTCATGATAAGTGCTTGAAATATAATTGTTCAATGAATGAATAAATGTAGGGTATCTATAGATTGAATGTCAGTTTCTCATTTTGTTGAAGCCCTGGCTGTGTGGACAAAATTCAGAAGTGATTCTTAGGCTTTGAGCAAAGGCAATGGCCTTTTTATTAAAGATAATAAGGGATGTAGAGATGTGTCCATTTAAATTGTCTTATAAAGATTAGTTATGGTGACAACATGAAAAGTAAACTATTTCTGTAAAACTAGTCCAGGTTGAGGAAAAGAAGAAAAATAAAACTAGGTACTGGGCCCTGACCAGTATGCTCAGTAGTGAAAGCCTCAGCCCATGTACCACAAGGTCTCAGGTTTGATTCCTGTTCAAGGGCACGTACCTGGGTTGCAGGTTCAATCCTTGTGCCCAGTCAGGGTTCGTAGGCAACCAATCAATGTGTCTCTCTCACATCGATATTTCTCTCTCTCCCCCTTTCTCTCTCCTTCCCTTCTACTCTCTCTAAAAATCATTTCATTGGGGAAAGCATATCCTCGGGTGAGTATTAACAACAACAAAAATAAACACTGGGATAACCAGTGACAAGAAAGAAGAGGAACAAAAAGCTCAGGGAAACAAGGATGGACAGACTTACTAACTTGGCTAAGGAAGGTTCTATGTGATAAGAGTACGCAACTCAGGTCCCAAATACCTTATTTGCATTCTGAAATTTAAAAATAATTAAAATAAACATCTCTTCTTAATTCCTTTGGTGACAAATTCTGACCTGAATTACGGTGAAATTCTTCATAGACTTTCTCTCATGTAATACTATTTGTTTACAGCAAGAATGTTAATATGATTGATTATGGGATATTGCTCCAGACCCTTCTGGAATAATATATATATTTTTATATATATATATATATATATATATATATATATATATATATATATATATATATATATATATATATATATAATAACTATATATAGTTAGAATTTTCTCAATTTTTTTAAAAATAATTTTTATTTCTTGAAGTATTACAAAGAGTCCAAGTTTCAATGTCCGACAGTTCCTTATGTGTACATCTCAGCAATGATATTTCAGTTCTGGATGGTGGACAAATGGTGACAATGCAGGTCCGAATTTCTCTGGTTTGATCCTGGGCAACCTGCAGTGACACACAGCTGTTGACTGCTAGCATGGCAAGGCGTCTTCAGCGTCTTCCATCCCTGGATTGTTTTTCCTCTTGTCTTCATGGCTGGAGAATTCCTGAGAATTCCTCTCTGTTGCAGGAATCCACATGCTCTTGAAGTTGTTTTCTGAAAATATACAAACCTATTCTCGACCGAAGGTTAATAAAGGGAATTACATATGTCTCCTTTCCCCCCCTCCCCCTTGACATTCCCCCAGCCTCCCCTGCCCCCTAGTGTCTTGTGTCCATTGGTTATTCTTATATGCATGCATATAAGTCCTTCAGTTGATCTCTTAACCAGCCCCCCAAACCCTCCCCAGGCTTCCCACTGTAGTTTGACAGTCTGTTCAATGCTGCTCTGCCTCTGTATCTACCCCTGTTCATCAGTCTATACTGGTCCCCATTATCTGTCCCAACCTCACTGGAGCTGTCCCAACCTCACCGGGGCCGTTTCATCCTCACCAGGGCCGTCTTGACCTCACCGGGGCCGTCCTGACCTCACTGGGGTCATCCCTACCTCACCGGGGCTATCCCTACCTCACTGGGGCCGTTTCAACCTCACTGGGGCCGTCCCAACCTCACTGGGGCCATCTCATCCTCACCAGGGCCATTCCGACTTCACCGGGGCCGTTTCGGCCTCACCATGGCCGTCTCAACCTCACCAGGGCTGTTTCAACCTCATCGGGGCCATTTCAACCTCACCGGGGCCATCCTGACCTCACCGGGGAGAATTTTCTCAATTTTATAAACATAATGGCACTATATATAAATTGTGAAAATTCTAAATTTCCAAATACCTCTGGCCTCAGGTTGTCAGGTAAGGGTTTGTGGACCTGTGTAACTGATATCTCACAAAGAGATGTGAAAAAGAAATAAATTCCTCCAGATTTCAAGAATATTATGTGGGTATAATGGAATGGATAGTGTCTCCCCCAAATTCATATGAGGTAATCAGGTTAAAATGAGGTCCTTGGGGTGTGTTTATAAGTCGGGGACATTTGGACACAGACACTGGCACAGAGGGAAGACGGTGTGAAGAGTCATAAGGAGAAGATAGCCATCTACAAGCCAACGAGAGAGGCCTGGTGCAGCTCCTTCTATCTCAGATCTCAGAAGGAACCAACTCTTTCCACACCCTGATTTTGGACTAAATTTAAAGTCCAAAATAGAAATTTAACTATGGCTTAAGGCACCTAGTCTGTGGCATTTTGTTACAGCAGCCCTAGGAGATGAATCCAGTGGGTATGCGTATGCTGTATGGGAAATGCAAGCGAGGGGACTAGTGTGCTTTCAGCTTCCAGTAAAGAGTATGACAAAAGTGGCTTAAAAATTATAGCTGGAGATAAGTAGTTCCTGGGCTGTTTCAGGGTCTTGATGATGTCATCAAGGACCCAGCCTGTTTAATTACTTCTTTACCATCTTTAGTGTGACAGCAATGTCTCTCTTCATGGTTATCAAATTGTGGCAGTTGCTCCAAGTGCTGTATCCTCATGTGAGGAAGTGCAAATGTAGGGAAGGGAGGCACGGGGCTCTGCTTAGGGCAATCTCAGCAGAGTCTCCTGAGCTCATTAGATGAAACCAGGTCCTGTGGCCATTCTCAGCTGCAAGGAGGGCTGAAAGAACCAGGACGGTCTGTTCGTTCTGCTATAACACCCATTGTTGAGAAGTTGCCGGGGTCCAGCCCCAGCAGGTCCAGGGGTCCCCAAAGGTGTGGACGGAGTCGGCGAAGAAGGAATGACACGAAGACAGTGTTCAGTTGATCAGCAGCCTAGCCAGGATCTCCAGCCAAGTTCTGGTCTGGATCTCCAGAGAGGTTCTGCTTAGGATCTCCTGCCAGGGTCTGTGTCCACGTTCTCTTGCTAGGTTCTCCAGGTTCTCCAGCCAGGTTCTGTAGCCATGTTCCCTCGCTAGGTTCTCCAGCCAGGTTCTGTCCAGGTTCTCCAGCCAGGTTCAGTCACCAGGTTCTAGTCAGGTTCTCTTGCCAATTTCTGTAGTCAGGTTCAGTCCAGGATCTTTTGCCATGTTCTCTCCAGCGAAGTTCTTCTGTCTGTAGGTTCTGTGTAGGTTCTGTCTTCTTAGTTCTGTGTAAAGCTCTGTATTCTAAGTTCTGCCTCTTGCTGTCTTGTTACATCTGTATTTATACCAGTTGATTCAATCCTATCAATCTCTATTCCAAAGGTTAGGGCGTTTCTTATCTCCATTCCAGGGAGTAAAGATTATGTAGCTTAAGCATGATTGTTTGTAGTTAAAGTGATTAACTACCCACCTGGCACTTAGTTAAGGAGTTTTATCCCCTCCCTGACTTCAGGGAAAAAATCCCTACCTGGGGAAACAACCTTTCTCAGAGAGGAGACCTTGGTTAAAACACATAGTGCCAAGAAGGTGAGCAAACACTTTAAGAACAGTATGCCATATATGCCAGGTCCTTTGAAACAGCAAGGATGGACTGGCTCCCGGCAAGAAGTGAAGCAAAGCATGCAAATGGGCAAACAGGAGAATAAACAAACAGTATAATGTGAATTGTGTTGGCATAGCAAAAGAGCATTGTACAGCAACATAGCAATAGAGAATTAATAACCTTGATAGGAAAGGTAAACTCCTTTAGCAGTACAGGCAGGAGCCCTGTTAACTTTTTTAAAAGAAAATTAAAAATGAGTATCTGTACCCAGGGGCACTCTCCCCAGAGAGGCACCTTGAACCCCCAGCTTGATACAGCTCAAACTTTGTGGCAGGTTCCAATTCTATGCCCATTTTACTAGTAACCTCACTGGCTCAGAACTCTCCTTTAACTTTGGGGGAAAGGACTTATATAAGTAAATGAAATTACTCTTCTGTCAGTGATGATTTCCAGGATTTGAGATCAAGGCCTTTAGTAGATGAAGAAAGTTCTTAAAACTTTTTATTAGTAGTATTTTGTTTGTTTTGTTAATCCTCACCCAAGGATATTTTTTCCATTGACTTTTAGAGAGAGTGGAAGGGAGGGAGGGAAGGGGAGAGAGAAAGAAAGAGAGAGAGAGAATGAAAGAGAGAGAGAGAGAGAGAGAGAGAGAGAGAGACAGAAACATCAATTGTTTGCCTCTGGCACACACCCCAACTGGGGACAGGGATTGAACCTACAACCCACGTGGGTTTGACCAGGAATCAAATTCACCATCCTTGCAGTGGTTCTCAACCTTCTGGCCCTTTAAATACAGTTCCTCATGTTGTGACCCCAACCATAAAATTATTTTCGTTGCTACTTCATAACTGTAATTTTGCTAGTTATGAATCGTAATGTAAATATCTGATATGCAGGATGGTCTTAGGCGACCCCTGTGAAAGGGTCGTTTGACCGCCAAAGGGGTCGCAACTCACAGGTTGAGAACCGCTGCTTTAGTGCATGGGATGATGCTCTAACCATTGGAAGGGAATACTGGTCAGGACATTTTTATGAGTAAGATTGGTGGCATCTTCTAGTTCACTGTCTAATTAATTACTCAAGGGATCATCTCCCTGCTCTTTTTATTTTGAGTAACAAACTGCTTTGCAGCCGAATCTTGATACTTTATAAGAGTGTGCTGGTCCGCTGGAACTGTACTATTAAGAAAAGCAGTAATCTGTGGGACACATCTTTCAGGTACATGGAGCATGCTGTGGGCTGAGAACTGAAGCAGCATGACCGATGTGAGGTCCATGTTGTTTTAATGCATTTTTATTATATTCCCCGTAGCCTTAGTGATGCTGAGCTGCCTGCCTAGGGCTGCATTCTTAAATATTGTATTCTGAAATACCCATCTTGCTTATTGTTAATGATCTTGCCAAAAGTTGCACAGATTTTAATTATTTTTAGCTCCATGTTCCCTATCGATTCTGTTATTCCTAATCATACAGAAAACAAGGATTCCCACTAATGGTGTTTATAACAGAAACAACTGAATCTGACATTTCCAGCCTCTGTCACAGCAGCGCTCTGCCAGGGGAAGGCCATGGTTTTGGGGTAGAGGTCAGCAATGCTTGTCTCATAGCACCTATAAACATCATTAACTTGGGTTCAGTGTTTAACATGACGATAATGGTTTAGACAAAAAGTAAAAGTTGAGACAGCCAAATGTGGAGACTGACAATACAGTTTCATTGGTGTTACACTGTCTTTGAAGTGCAATTTGTATTGTGACTAATAGATTCGTGCAAGAGGCTTGTGGAAGCTTTGTGGCTCCGCCTTGGCATCCCGTGGGTGTGAAAGGGGAATGAGTGGTTGGTCAACCAGGTTAGCAAAGCATTTTTATCTATAGGCAGCAGATCTCTGAGCAGCTCTGTGCCCCAGAAGCTGCTTAGAAATGTTGACATGGGTATCCATTGGCCAATAGGCATTCCCGGGAAATGCTGTAGTGGGGAATGCTGCTAACACCCAGGCTGGCCACACTCTTCCAGAAGTAGGTTTCCTTACAGGAACTTAGAGCATCTTGACAAGCTAGGCCAGCCTGGGAAACATGAGTCACACAATCCCCTCCATCTGACCTACTCCCAAGCACCAGAACCCACACTGCTGGGCCACAAGGATAATCGTACGTTCTTCTCAGGGCACCTCTCCATAGGCAGCTGAGAAAAAGGTGGTCAGTCATATTTTAAATAGCAGAATACCATTCACATCTCCTTCACTCATAGTCACCTAGATTCTCCTTAGAGATCACCAATAACAGGTAACTCCCTTTCCATAGAATTTATGGTATGTAGTTAAGAGGATGGGTTCTGGAGCCAGACTCTCTGGGTACAAATCCCAGTTATTCTACTCATGCAACTATCTAGCCCTGACCAAATTACTTAACATCCCGTGTCTCTTCATTTTCAAAATGGGATAATAAAAATATACAACATAGGGTTTATATACATGATATAATATGTACAAGGTTTATATATATTATCAAAACAAGTACTTGAAATGCTTCAGGTAGAGTTGACTTCACCTCCAGCTCCAGGGGAGGGCATGTGATTCAGTGTCTGCCAATCAACGTGCCACATTCCCTTGACCACATGCTTGGTACAGAGTTGGGCATGAAACATTATCAGAGTCAGTGGAGACAAGGGTTTTGCCAGGCCTACAGGGAAAAGCACAGGCATTTTCTTCATAGGATACGGACCTGGGAAGATGTAATTTGGGCTGTTGGCAGCTAGTTGGCAGCACATAATGCCCAAGGGGAAAAGCTGTGGCTTATACCTGTTATTCTTTTTGGCCACCCAGAATCTTTGAACAACTTTCCTATGTTGAAGAGTTCCCCAACTTATTAGACCACCTTCTTCTGTAAGAGCTAGATTCTTACCTTCTTAGTCTTCTTTGCCTTAGGATAGGTGTGTTCTAGCTTTTTCCAATCAGAATCACTCTTGTCAGATTTTTAATCAGGAGCCAATGAGGCAAAAAGAAGGCCTCCATTCTGAGAAGTCAGTGGCAGCTGTATCCCATTTCTGGAAGCTCAACGCAGGAGCTGCCCCCTGGTGGTCAGTGTGCTCCCACAGTAGGAGCGCCACTTAGCTGACCAATGACTTAGCTCCCACAGTAGGAGCGCCACTTAGCGCCACTCACCAGCCAGATGCCGGGCTCATGGCTGGTGAGTGCAGCTGTGGCGGCAGCAAGCCTACTGAGCAGTGGTGGCAGGCGCAGTGGGGCTGGGGTGAGCAGGAGTGGCATGATGCCTGGCCCAGGCTTGGGCTCCTCCCCCAGCTGCCTGCTGCTTCATGCACTACTACATACCTCAGGGGATGTTGGACTGCCAGTTTCAGCCGATCCCCGAAGGCCACACTGAGGGACCCCATCGGTGCACAAATTTGTGCACCAGGCCTCTAGTTTTATAATAAAATTTAAAATGAAATGAATAATACTTTAAGGAAACCAACCCTTATAATTCTCATGGAGGCTGTTTATTACTGTGATCCAAAGTTCTATTAACAGGGCCAAGCATCTGTTTTCTCTTTAATATCAGATGAAATCAGAACAGAATTTGACACTGTTAATTCCATTTTTCTCTCCTGTAAATTCTTTACTTGTTTTAGTGTCTCATTTTCTTTTAAAAACTTACTCATGGTAAGTAAAATAAAATACATGATTTTTCTACTTGGCTTCTCAGTTCTATTAACTTAATAATAAGTTCTATATACTTATTATTCACATTTAACCATTGAAAATGCACATAATTGCATACACTTTCATAATAATCTGCCTACATTGCATTGTAGAAACAAAAAACACATCCACTCCAGTTGATGGTCTCCTCCAGTGGAAGTGTTTCTAGACTGCAGAGTGTAATTTGCTGAAACATTTGACATTAGGTTCCTTTTTATGTCATTATAATTTCTAGCACATGCGTTTTCTATAAATGTTGGCAAGGGTGTTGCTCCCCCCTTTCCAAAGTTATTGTTTCTCAATGTTTGTGAAGTACAATTATACACTTTATTTAAATTGTAAGAACAAGGTCATGTGGGTCAGTGAGTTTACACACTGGCATGTGATTTGGATGTTTACCAAACCAGTTAACCAAGATTAAACCAAAATGAAAATGTCAACTTATTCAAATGGATATGTCTGTGTTATTTAGAAACAATTTAAGAGTATGTTGGCATAACATAGTTGCGCAAACATAATTTGGGACTTATTTTTATTCTTTAGGTTTAAAAATGTAGTTGATTCTTAACTACAATAAGTTAATATATGAACATTGTTAAAAAGACTAAAAACTACAGGAAAATTACATAGGAAAAATATACATAATGTTAGCATCAGATAAAACCATTGTTATTTTGGAATAATGTCTTTGAATCTTTTAACTAGAAATAAATATTTTTACATATTTTTCTTTTTTGAGATAATTATGTCCATCAAGTTTTGCATAATGTCTTTTAATTAAATTTATTGTGAAATAATTTTAAAGCATTGATTTTGCATCATCTGCAATTTTGATAAAATTAGTTAACTGCCTAATATCATTACTTTGCTTTTATTTATAGGGATATACATAATTATGAACTATAATCCTAATTTATAATCATTTCAGGTCTAGAATAAAAAACATAATCTCACTTAATCCTCTAAGTTACTATGAATGGTATATACAAAACAACAACAACAACATTGCCCTGGCTAGTGTGGCTCAGTTGGTTGGAGCATCATCCTGTGCCCTGCAAAGTTTTGGGTTTGACCCCTGATTGGGGAGCATACAGGAGGCTACCAATCACTGTTTCTCTCTCACATTGATTCTCTGTCTCTCTCCCTCTCAAAATCAAAAAAATTTTTAAAAAAGCATTGCTTTATTTGGGGCTGTAGGGAGACATAAGCTAGAATACATATTACAATCATTCCCCCACTGGATGCCTGAAACTTCAGATAGTACTGAACTCTCTATATACTATTTTTTCCTATACATATGTGCATACATGTACTGAAGTTTAATTTATAAGTTGGACACAGTAAGAGATTAATAATCACTAATAATAAAAATACAATTATAACAATATACTGTATTAAAAGTTATATGACTGTGGTCTCTTCCTCAAAATACCTTATTTACTGTACTCACACTTCTCATGGTGATGTGAGATGATACAATGCCTACGTGATGAGATAAAGAGGGGTGAATGATGTAGGCATTGTGTAGTGTTAGGCTACTGTTGACCTTCTGATGATACAGCTACAGACTAATGTGTGAGCAGCATATACAGTGTGGATATAGTGGACAAGGGTACAGTTCATGCACTGAGCTGGACAGAGTGGGGCATTGATTTCATCACACAACTTAGAATGGTGCACAATTTAAAATTTATGAATTGTTTATTTCTGGAATTTTCCTTTTAATGGTTTTTGATGGTGGTTCACTAGGGGTAACTAAAATAGGAGAAAGTAAAACCACAGATATGGGGGGACTACTGCATAGGAAATCAGAAGACCTCACCATCCCAAACTAATCAACTCTATGTTTGTGATGATTACTATTTTTGTGTCAACATTGTTAGATTATATTGTCCAGTTATTTGGTCAACTACCAGTCTAGATGTTTCTGGTATTTTTTAGATGTGATTAAGATTTACAACCAGTTGACTTTAAATAAAGCATATTACCCTCTGTAATATGGGTGAGCCTCATTCAATCCTTTGAAAGCTTTAAGTTCAAAGACTGAGGTTTCCTGAACAAGGAAGAATTGTCTTAAGGCTCCAACATAGAAATTCTGCTTGAATTTTGAACCTTTTGACTCAAGATTGCTGGCCGACTCTATAGATTTTGGACTTGCCATTCCTTACAATCATATAAGCAATTTATTAAAATAAATATCTCTCTCCAGATATGTGTATATATAGCTTATTGATTCTCTTTCTCTGAATAACCTTAACTTATACAGTGATCTTGGTCAAGTGACCCCAAGTTTTCATTTCTTCAGTTGAAGATTGAGAGCTGGAATTACATCAGAGATTCCCAAACTATAGTCTGTAGATCGAATTCCATTTGGATAAAGTTCTACCCATCTGTGATTAAAAGAGAAAACAAGTTGGTAAGCTTTTCAGATAACCAGACGTATGGAAATATATTTCTCTCTCATTCTCACTGAAGACTATATCCTTCTATTTTCTTTTGTAGTGAACATATCCTTTGTTTTATAAAATGATAATGATGGTGGTTGGTAGTTGTTTGTCCTATGTTGTTTTTTTCTGTACCAGACAAAGTACAAAATTCACAAGTTTAATTTAGTTACCAAATTTGGGAAATTTTTGCTGGCTAGCATAATTAAAACATTCTAGGAGCCACTGGCTAGATGATCCTTTTCAACTCTAAAATTCTAGAACTCTAAAGTATTAGAGACTCAGAAAAGTGAAATACTCACTTAGTTGGAGAGTTAGAAATAAACAATAAAAAGAAAACACAAAATATTATGAAGACAAAGAAATTAGTTGTAGATGTGTAGCCATTTTGGATTATTAATGCCACCTGACATTCTATAAACATGAGCGAGGCCAGTTGACTGTGGATTTATAAAATAAAACTACCCCGTTCTGCTGGTGAACCTTTCAGCCTCAATTCCTGGTAGAAGTTAACATTTAACATGACCTTGGTTGAGCCTTTCAATTTCTTTCATGCTTAAATAAAAGAGATTATCTAAAGCAGTTCACTATTCTCTATTGTTTATTTCAATCTGGTGGAGTAGGGTAACCAGAAAGCCAGAGCCTACGGAAAGAGAGAGGGGACATTTCTTTTTCCTTTTCAGAAGCTTAATGTCTTCATGAATGGACAGCACAAACAGCTAAAGAAAGCTGGTTTTCCCTATGTAGCTGGTTTTAACACTCGGACTTGCCACTCACAAGGTAGCAAAAACCATTAGCAGTCTTTTGACATATTACTATTCAGTGGGTGTACCGATGAAATTATAACTATGGTAATCCTATATAATAAAAGCCTAATATGCAAATTGTCCCCTCGGGCAGTCGTTGGACTGGGAGTTTGACCACTCGCTATGATGCGCGCTGACCACCAGGGGCGGCAATGGAGGTGCTGCCAACCTGATTGGCCCTAAGGAGAGCAGGACCATGGTGGGATTGTGGAGTGAGTGGCATCAGGCCAAGGTAGGAGTGAGCGGGGGCCCGATTGCCCTGCGGATCACCTCACAGACAGCAACCAGCAGTGGCAGTGGGGGCCCAGCCCTGATTGATGACCCTGCAGGTGGGATGGTGGAGCAGGTGAGGGGGTGGTGCCAGGATAAGGCAGGGTGCCAGGTGGGGCTGTGGGGCTGTGAGGCTGGGGGCACAAGCTGGGGCCCGATCTCCACAGGCCACCCCTAGGGACCCCATCCATGCATGAATTTGTGCACCAGGCCTCTAGTTTACTTATAAGCAAATAATGGATAAATATAAAGAGCTCTGTAACCAGGATTCAAATCAGGGATTTGGTGGCTGCATTTGGGTAGAGCAATCACTCATTTTCATAACCCTTTGTGGATTATACCTATTCAGGAAGAATTCAAATTAACTCACTTAGATTAATATTCTTTTTTAAAAGTATATTTTTATTGACTTCTGAGAGGAAGGGAAAGGAAGAGAGAGATAGAAACATCAATGATGACAAAGAATCATCGATCAGCTGCCTCCTGCACACCTCCCACTGGAGCTCAAGCCCAAAACCTGGGCATGTGCCCTGACTGGGAATTGAACCATGACCTCCTGGTTGACACTCAACCACTGAGCACACTGGCCAGGCAGATGTAATATTTTTGAGGAGAATCATTAAAAGTTTTTCGACCTATCATACATTAGAGAAAAGATTTATAAACCTTAAATAGAGTTTAAGATATTTTTCTAAACTAAAAATATATGTACTTTTAGCTACAGCATTATATCTTTGGGGTCTTCCAAATATTTCCCTTTAATTGTGTCTGTGCGGAATTCTTCACTTTTCGTGATCTGATTTTATTCCATATAAAAGGCAAAGCTTATCATTATTGGTCTAGTTATCTATATATATAAAAGCCTAAGTCTATATATTTTAAAGCCTAAACGACAAAGGACCAGATGACCAGACGACCAGACGACCGGCCAGTAGCTATGACATGCACTGACCACCAGGGGGATCAATGCAGGAGCTGCCCCCCATGGTCAGTGCACTCCCACAGCAGGAGTGCCGCTCAGCTGACTGACCAGCGCCAGACACAGGGCTCATGGCTGGCCGCCACAGCCCAGAGACCGTAGCAGCAGGCACAGTGGGGCCAGGATGAGCAGGAGCGGCAGGCAGGAATGGCAGGTGGTGTTGGACTGCTGGTTTCAGCCCGATCCCCGCAGGCCATGCCGAGGGACCACACCAGTGCACGAATCCATGCACCAGGCCTCTAGTATATTGATAAAATGATAATTGATAGTGTTTAAAAGTTCTAAGTTTTATTTTCCCATTCATCAGCAATGTCTCATCTTTTTACATAGCTTCTGTTTTTGCATATGTGACATAGACAGGTTTTAATTTTCTACTTTCTCTCCCAGAAAACTATGGTCAACAGAAGATGTGTTATTTAACTATTTCTTGTCCCCATTCCTTTATCCTGTCCAGGGTTTCCCTTCATATTGTTGTTCAGGAGCAATTAGACACACTTGGTATCAGGATGCAGAAGTATTCACTATTTAGCAGCAGAAATGACTTTTCTCTCAACCAGGACTGTAGAAACAATGGCTCTGCGTAGGTGATATCTTTGTCTGAATCTCACTTTTTAATGGTTACCTCAGTTACATTTCCATTAACGCTGATTATGCTGGCTAGGTTGGGGCACCTTTGCCCAAGGACACTTACAGACCACTTACAGACGGAAACAAAGTTGACTAGAGGGTAACTAGAAGTGATAAAAAGGTGAGTCACTGGGCTGGTGCTCCAGGTGCTGTGGCATTCATGATTTAAGTTCCCAGAATGAGTCAGTTTTATCAGAATTTTAGAGAATAAAGAAATGTTATAAGAACTCCCAGAACCTGGCCAAAAATCTATTTCAATTGGCTTTGTTTATGGCAAGGGACATTCAAGAAACAGCCAAGACAAAAAAGTGGTGAAGCAATCACCTATAAATAGTAGAGACTGTTTGTTCCAAGACAGTGTGTTCTGTAAAACACTGTGAATATTTGGATTCTTGCAAAGAACTGTCTCTAGTTCAACTCAGATTTGCAAGTGCAGATGAGAAAGAAAAGAAAAAATATCCAAGAGAACATACTGGTGTTTAGTGTTTTGTTTTCATTTTACTCCAGGATGGAACTTTTCCATTTTGCCTAGATTGTCTGGTTTGTAGGTAGGGCTGCTTCACAAACTCCATCAACATCCATTCACTTATGGGGAGCCTCTACCATGCCAAAAACTGAGGCATGAACATTGTAAGTTCAAAAGAAGCATAACCCTGCTCATAGCCCAGCAAAGGAGAAACACAAGAGAACTGAAAATTATAAATTATAATCCCATGTGGTAAGTGTGATGTAGGAAGAAAGGTGAGGACTTAGGATAACTGACTCATCCTGACTTGCCTAGCAGTTTTCTGGTTTTAGCATCGAAAGTCCTATGTCCCAGCCAATCCCATACAGTTGATCACCTTAGTGAGATACCCAGTTGGGGGTAATTGGAGGTAGTTATGGGGGGCAATAGTAATAAAGGGAAATTCCCAGAAGAGAGAAAATGCTTAAGTGGTGTCTGGAAAGGCTGAGGTCAGAAAAGGTAGGTGTGATAGATTGAATAATGGCCTCAAAGAGATCCAAGTCCTAATCATTAGAATCTGTGAATGTTACCTTCTATGGTCAAAGGGATTTTGCAGATGGGATTGAATTTAGGATCTGGAGATGGAAAGAGTATCCTGGATGTCATCCTAAATGTCTTTATTTTAAAAAGGCAGAGCGAAATTTGATAACAGAGGGGAGATGTGACAATGGAGGGAAGGGGTCTGAGTAACGTGCAAGGAAGGGGCCACCAGCCAAGGAGTGCATGTGGTCTCCAGGAAAGAGAAGGAGATGATACTTTCCCCGGACCCCCAGAAGGAATCAATCCTCTAACACCTTGACTCCAATGCAGTGAGACTGATGTCTTATTTCTGGTCTCCAGATCATAAGAGAATAAATTAGTGGTGCTTTAAATCAGTTTGTGATGATGATTCATTATAGCAGCAATAGGAAACTGAAACAGAGGGGAATGCAGGGAAGGGCAATCTAGGCAAGGGAATAGCATGTCAAAGGCTGTTAGAGACCAAGGCCTGTTCGGGATACTACAAGATGGCAGTTTGGCAGCGAAGCATGCATGGGAACACAGGAGGAGAGAAAACTCCAGGTGGAGGCCAGGGCTGGACCCGACATGACCTTGTAACTCACAGTAAGAAGTTTTTCCTCCATCTTGAAGACAGCGAAGATGCTTTCAATGATTTGAAGCAGGGCCACAGTGAGATCATATTTGCATGTTAGGAAAACCATTTTGATAGCAGGATGGAAAGTGGATTATTGAGAGGAGAAAGAGATGCAAAGAAGTAGTGAAATCCCTTTTAAATGATCGTCCAGGCAAACAAAGGTAATAAGAGCCTTGATTGTTAACGGAGATGGAAAGCAGGGGCAGTTTCTGGAGATTCTTAGAAGGCGGGTTATACAGGACTTGGTGGACCACCTAGTAAGGCAAAGGAGAGACTAACATTTTTATCTGGGTGCTGGGGAAGATGTAGCTACCACAGCGAGATAGGGAATACAGGAGGAATGTGTGTACAGGCTCTGGGAGGGAATGATGTGTTAGCTTGTAACTAAACATGTTGAATTGGAGGAGCCAGTAATATGTACAAGTAAAATTTTAAGAGGGCAACTCAATCAAAATTTTCAACAACGAAAGTTTTGACAAAGGAATGTTCTCATTTGGGGCACGGGACAGGGAGCGAGGCGGAAATGGACCAAAGACAAGCTCTCCGGTAATGCAGACTTGCCCCTTGTGCATGGGCTTTTTTCTCGGCGTGCCCAGTCCATTTCTTGAGCATCACTCTCCAGTGCATTACTGGGTGCGGTTCAGATAACAGTCTCAGTGGAGCCACTCCATTTGGTCTCTGCATTTCTTACCTTGCTGTTCTCTGGTTTGTCCTCACGCCACCATTCCTTAAACTCTGATTGTGCTGCGCTTCTGCTCGGAATTCTTCTGTAGCTTCTCCTTGTGACTTTTCCAATCAGGCTCTCCCCTACCTTTCAGCCTAGGCACTCCCACTTTATATCAGTAGATTAAAATTATTAAAATAAATGATTGTTTAAAAAGCTAATACCAAATAAAAATGAAGAAAGTAAATATGTGATTTAGAAGTGTTTTATCCTTTAACAATAGATTTTGTTAATATTAATGTTGAGTTACTTGTGTAAAGCTCTTTCTGACCTTGCACTAGTGGGGAAATAGCGAGGCTCTAGGTATATGCTGTTTCCAAACAGAAGTTATCCATTAACTCCATTTCTTTTTTTTTTTTTTTTTTTTTGGTGGTCAGGGTTTTGTACTTTCTCAAAATTCTGCATTTAAATCCCAAGAGTCGGTGCACATTAACTCCATTTCTTGTTTGATAACTTTAAAGACAGATTGTGACCAACTTTTGTTGATCTGGGAGTATGCAAATGTGTGTTTGAAGGTGTTCAAATGATAGCAAAGTCTAGTTATATTTCAAAGAAAGTATCTGGTTTGTCTTTATCTCCTTTAGTTCATTATTTATAGATGAAAAAGCTGATTTGTAATAAATTAAATAAATTGAAATACTGACATAGTTACACTCTGGTTCTTGGACTAGAGTGAAACTCACCTTACAATAGGAGTTTTGCTTTGTCCATTGTCATTTTCTTTGTTCTCCTGAGGATTAGGGGGGAATGGAAATGTTTTCAAAAGGAGTGCATCTTTGTTCAATTCAAAATTTAATGCCATCTGTAGTCATTTGGGTATATATGATTTCAGTTAAAAATCTAAGTTACAGCATTACATCACAAAGATACTACTATTTCAATAATTTAAAAACAGCAAGTAATACTTAAAACAGGTATTTTAATCACCACCATCCCTTTTGTGACATTTCTATTTAAAAGTTCTACTCTGGAATCAATTTTTGTCTCCTGTGTTTTTAAAAAAATATCTCATGTTATAGGTATTTTAATATTCATCTTATTTCTTCTTTTAGGGAGACAAACTTAAAGGCAGGCCCATGTCATGTTTTACTTAGCTTCCTCACACCGCCTAGTACACCAGCCACACAGGAATGAACTAGATAAATATTTGCTATTATTCTTCCTCATAGTAAAGTTTACTTCACATTCCCCAATGCCTCACTATGCCTTTCTCATCATAGCAAGGTGCTGAAGTCACTTGGAAACAAAGACATAAGGTTATGATAAGAATACAAATCGAATTCTGTGACATACCAATGTTCCTTTATGAATTTTCCACTATTGTTGGGATCTTTCCAAAGTGATGGAAAATTCCACAAACATTTTTAAAAATTTTGACCTAAGAATTCTTATTAATCTCTTTAGGACTCTTCTTAATGCTAATAGAGAAAAACTGTACTTGCAGAAAAGATAATGCATAGCCTCCCTTAATTTGTAGATTGATTTTAAAAAGTGATTTTCACAGTACAGAGTGGAGTAGTTCAATAAGTCAGTTATCGATTATAATCATTAATAATGTATCATTTAGCTTGGGGGCTGGTATGGACTGAATTGTTATGTTGAAGTCCTAACCTCCAGTACCTCACAATGTGACCTTATTTGGAGACAAGTCATCAAGTTGAAAGGAGATCATTAGGGTGGCCTTAATCCAATATGACTGGTGTCTTTCTAAAAAGGGGAAATTTGGACACAGAGACAAACATGCGCAGAGGGAAGATGGCCATGTGAAGATGCAGGGTAGGAATGATGCATCTCTAAGTCACTAATGATTGGTAGCAACCACCAGAGTCTAGGGAAAAGCAAGGAAGGATCCTTCCCTAAAGGTACCAGAGGGAAACTGGCCATTCCTATACCTTCATTTCAGACTTCTTGTCTCCAGACTGTAAGGTAACACATATCTGTTATTCTAAGTCACCAGTTTGTGGTGCTTTGTTATGGCAGCCCTAGATGACCAATACAGGGCCTTATAGACTGTCTACTGGCACCTCATTCTACCAAAACTTTTTTAAGTGGAAATACTTTAGAATAAAAGTGTATGTTAACAGTTTCAAGTGTAAAGAAATCTAGAAAAATGTAAATGTCTCTGGTTTGGATAGAAAAAGAGTCAGTTGGGCTCTTAAATGACTAAAGATTCAAAAATAGTGAAAATCTCTGCTGAACAAAGCTAGCAGTCAAGCTAGTCCTGCCTATCATTACTGGACTACAGCTATGAGAACCTTTTTAAATTGGCAGCCATTAGATGTCTTCTCAGAAGAAGAGATGGGCTATTTATTATGTAAGGTACAGAAACTGACAATTTTATTTTATTTTATTTTTTTAATTAAATCTTTATTGTTCAGATTATTACATTTGTTCCTCTTTTTTCCCCCCATAACTCCCCTCCTCCCAGTTCCCGCCCCACCCTCCACCCTCACTCCCCACCCACTGTCCTCATCCATAGGTGCACGATTTTTGTCCAGTCTCTTCCCGCATCTCCCACACCCCTTCCCCCCCAAGAATAGTCTGTCCATTCCCTTTCTATGTCCCTGATTATGATCACCAGATTATTTATTCACTTGATTCTTAGATTCACTTGTTGATAGATGCATGTTTGTTGTTCATAATTTGTATCTTTACCTTTTTCTTCCTCTTCCTCTTCTTAAAGGATACCTTTCAGCATTTCATATAATACTGGTTTGGTGGTGATGAACTCCTTTAGCTTTTCCTTATCTGTGAAGCTCTTTATCTGACCTTCCGTTCTGAATGATAGCTTTGCTGGATAAAGTAATCTTGGTTGTAGGTTCTTGGTACTCATCACTTTGAATATTTCTTGCCATTCCCTTCTGGCCTGCAAAGTTTCTGTTGAGAAATCAGCTGACAGTCGTATGGGTATTCCCTTGTAGGTAACTGACTTTCTTTCTCTTGCTGCTTTTAAGAGTCTCTCTTTGTCTTTTGCTCTTGGCATTTTAATTATGATGTGTCTTGGTGTGGTCCTCTTTGGATTCCTTTTGTTTGGGGTTCTCTGCGCTTCCTGGACCTGTAGGTCTATTTCTCTCACCAGGTGGGGGAAGTTTTCTGTCATTATTTCTTCAAATAGGTTTTCAATATCTTGCTCTCTCTCATCTTCTGGCACCCCTATAATTCTGATGTTGGTACGCTTGAAGCTATCCCAGAGGCTCCTTACACTATCTTCGTATTTTCGGATTCTTTTTTCATTTTGCTTTTCCAGTTGGGTGTTTTTTGCTTCTTCGCATTTCGAATCTTTGACTTGATTCTTGCGCTCCTCTGGTCTGCTGTTGGGTGTCTGTATAATATTGTTTATTTCAGTCAGTGTATGCTTAATTTCTAGTTGGTTCTTTATCACAACATCGAGGGTCTCATTAGATTTCTTGAGGATCTCACTACATTTATCGGCGGCTTCTAGACAGTTCTTGAGAGACCTTAAAAGTGTGGTTCTGAACTCTATATCCTCCATGGACAATTTTGTCCTGTTTCTTTGTCTCCGCATTTTTTATGCTTTTTTGGTGCACCCCCTAGTGGTCTTTGTGCGCAGTTTTGTTGTAGTTAAGCCTTGATTGTTGTCGGCAATAGTGGGGGTGATTTGACCTCCAGGCTAACTGGCTATGAGAGTCCGCTGTGTCTGCAGTGGGAGAGCTTCTGTGCTGGAACTCTAGGGCGGTGCTAATCTAGCATTTGCCTGAGGCTATTCGGCAAATGGCTCTGCGCAGGGCTTGGGCGGGGCGGGTCCCTGGGGATCTACAGGGCGGGCGGAGCAAGCAGTTATGGCTGCTTTCAGTTCCATCCCTAGGGGCTCTGCCTCACAGAGTCCCAGCAACCACTGCAAACCTCAGAGAGAAAGCTGCCTTTGATTTCCGACTGAAGCCAGACAGTCCCGCTTCTCCCGTATGAGTCTGGGTCCCTAGAGAATCGCCCGTATCTGGAGCTCAGAGTCTGAAACTCCCTCCTGATTGAAAACAACAACCGCGCCCTCCGCTGCCAGCCCGCTCCGCGCACTCCGCACCTCAGTATTTCACTTCAGCACTGCGCCTCCTCTGAGTCTGGGTATGATATTCTCCTTCCTCCTAGTTGTAGAATTTCCACTCAGCCAGCCTTCCTGTGGTTCTGGATGATGTCCGTTCTGTCTTTAGTTGTTTTTTGAAGTGGTTGTTCCAGGCAGCAATCTCCGGCGTTAACCTATGCAGCCATCTTGGTTTTTCTCTCAAGGAAAAGTCGAGACCGACAATTTTAATAATTAAACTAAGATTACTTATGGTCATTTGTGTGAAAAATAGATTTTTCTGTACCTCTGTTTTTTTATTGCTTCAAACTTGGAACTAGTTGTTTAATATGTCTTCTCTGTAATATTGAAGGTGCTGAGAGATCAAAGACTATCTCTGAGTTGTTCCTGGCTGTATCACAGTGCAGGTGAATGTACTAGGCATCCAATGAATGTGGGAGGAAGAGTGGAGGCAAGGCGGAAGAGGGGAGAGACAAGAGAGAAGATTCAAATGACAATTTCCTTGTTATATACCACAACCTATGGGCAGCGTTTTAGTTCTGATTCCTTTTGATAATAATAATGACTCATATTTAAAAATTCTCTTACTTTTTGGAAATTAAGATATTTCTATTTTCTCAGGATGGAATTGTGAGTCTGTGATGTGATCCCTCCATTAAAATATTAGTTATTCCTGGCATTTATCTGTCTTTCTTTTTTTTCTTTGTGTTCTTTTTTGGTGGCATTTATCTTTTATTTTGGTTTTTGAACATTGTGTTCTCATCCCTATTCTCTCTCCAGGCCAACTATCTTGTAAATGTCACCACAAGGGAGACCTGATGAAAAATGATTGTAAATAAGAATAATTGTAAAGAAATCCTTGGTGGAGCCATTGGCTCTTTGTCTTATTTAAGGAATATATTACAACAACAATTTCAATCTAGGAATCAGAAAACTTGTTTGTATTCTGTCCCTTATATACTTTGTCACTGAATAAAGTTCAGCACAGTTTTCTCTTAGGAATTAACTATTTAGCACAGATTACTTAATAAATATTCTTAAATGATATGGACATCTAGGAATAAAAGTTTCTGTCTGATTATGAACTGCTACGCTGCTTGCATTTCTATATAAAAACTTATTCAGGAGGTTGTTTCTTCTTGACATTAAAGGAATAAAACAGGCATCAATTTCCACAGGAGACTGACTTTAAGATGACAAAGAAACATGTGTTTCATGATTACATGTGAATGAAATGTCCAGCTAGAGCAAATCCATAGAGACAGAACGCAGATTGCTGGTTATGGGGGCTGAGGAATGGGAAGTGGGGAATGATTGCTAATGGGTTTGGGGGGGTTCTTTCTGAGGTGATGAAAATGTTCTAATATTCGTAGTGATGGTTATATGATCTTATGAATATAGTAAAAACTACTAAATTTTATACTTTTAGGAGATTTTATGGAGTACAAATTATATATCAATAAAATGTATTTTTGGTATTTCCCGCTTTAGAATTGGTCTTCAAGAGAGATGACTCATTCATTTAAATTAGGTTAAAGTGCTTAAAACAGGATTGAACTCCCCCCTTTTCAATTGCACTCAGAACTGTTTCTCATGCTTTGAATATACTCTTTGGGGGCAATTTCCATGCCCTGGGGATGAATTTGATATTGAAAAGGACTGAAAGTCAGTGCAACCAAAAATAATTAATGAGGTGTAACTACAAAACGACACTTTCTTGTGTGCTCATAAAATAGCTCTGAATGTTACTTCCAAACGTTATTTCCGAAATGATTGGAACAAGGTCAGCATTTTTTGATTAAATATAAATTACCCATAGTGACCTTCTGAAAGTAAAACATTTACTTTCACTTACATTTCAATGTCTTAGTGATAAAATAACCTTATTACTTTATAGTTCCACCTCTTGTTCATGACCAATGATGCGGCAGTTCAGGAACATAATCAGACAATATGCCCCAGTGAAAGTGTAAAGGTACCCTCCGGGGGGACTGGGTACAACAAATTCCATTCACTTATCATATGAGCAGGAGAGGTGGCTTGAGAGAAGCATGTTCAGAATCTTAGAAAAGAAGGCATATGTGTGCATACAGTTTTCCCTGACTGAGTTGCGTGAGCTCACGAAAGAAGAAAAACAGGTGACTTAGTGCTGTTGACACTAATCTCTAGTTCTAGGTTCTGCCCTGGGGGCTTCCGTAGACTTCAAAGCACCCACAGCTGCTGGAGGTGTTGACTGTACCTATGAATCTCAACTCATAGACTGGGCAATGAACAGAGGGCCCACTTCCATGCCGCCCGGCCTGCAACAACATCACTTGCATGCTTGCCCTATGAGGAAGCATATGTGGGCACCTCATAGCTTATAGGCCTACTGCAATGTATGAGCTGTATCTTTTTATGTAACCTTATTGAAGCTAATACATGTGGTCCAGTCTAAGGAGCATGATTCTCACCCAATCATGTTTAAAAAGGTATTCAATTAATATCTTGAAAAGCATTAAAATACATGCAATCTACCTCCCTTTGGGAATATTTCTTGGATCCTCATTCTTTCACATCTCATACTTGTTGACAGTCCAGATTCTTATTTGCCAAACCCACTGACCCTTCTCTTGCTAGGTCTTTCCCTTCATCTTGACTCTTGGATTCTGTAGTCTTCTGTCTACATTGCAGTATTCTCCAATTTTGTATTCCAAAAGACTAGAAAAGAGTTTGGTAGAGATAGACCAACTTCAGAGGAAATGGACAGAAACTGGCCTAATAAATTAGGATTCAATTGGTATTGGGAGCAGGGAGGAGAATCTGAATACTCCTTATCAATACTTTTTATAATATCTAGTTTATAATTTTAATATCTCCCACCACAGGTTCTAGTGTCTGTACTGCTTTCCCTGTGTCATTTGATATGTTCTAATCATTTTCCTAGCTACCTATTCATAGCTAAAGTATTGTTTGGTTGTGGTCAATGTTCAGATTACACATTTTTAGTTCTCCAATGTCTGTGATCTCTATTTTACTGTGTCTTCTTCTTGCATCATAACGTAATATATCTCTTCAGTTTCAAGCAATGTATCCTCCACCCCTATCCTGCATTTCCTGAATGCTGGGGCAGTTATGGGACTAACAGATAAGACAGGGATAGAGCAGAAACAGGAACAAAATAAGAGAAGATACACCAGTTTAGGCAGGGAGGGGTCAGCATACAAGACAGGGCAGATATAGATGCAGAGAGAAGAAGGCAGGGATGGAATATTTGCCACTGAGGAAGATCATCTTGACTGTGCTTAGGCTCCTATAAATATTCAAAGATAAGGGCTCTAAAAATGACTTGAAGGATGGAAGCATCATTGGAATAGTCACAAAGCGTTTCAAAGGGATTGGCTTTGAAGATGGCAAAACCATTTGACATTTTACATTATGTGGTTAGGAAAAAATCTTTTTCATGACCTCATACCCATGTCTCCTTCATTCTGTCCTATTGACATTCATATCTGATATAAAGGTTGAAAGTCATCACTAATTATGCAGATGTTCCATCTTTTTTTTTTTTTTTTTTTTTTTTTTTTTTTTTTTTTTTTTTTTTTTAACACAGTGCACTGAAAGACTAGACAAAGAGCTAAGCCACAACCACATTTCCAAAATGTGCATTGGCTAAAACCTATCTAAGAAACCTAAATGCTAAGCCATTTTATTACTTCATACCAGCCATTCAGAGTTGTTTCTTGCTCTAGTGAAAACAAATATATGGGGGTCCTCCAGCAAGAGGCAAGAGCTTCAGGTAGATAAAAGAGCTTTCAGAGATAAGGTTCTCAAGGACCTGAACAAGCAGGCCCTCATGTCCTCAGCCCTGTTCAAGGGATGGTTCTCTGATACAACCTCATTGTCTTGCTTCCACATCTGAAGCTAATGTATTTCAACCTCCTTTTACATACCCAAATCTCTTTATTCTTTAAGGTTCAGATTAAGTCCAAACTCTCCCAAGACTCTATTTGCCCACTTCACATTAATATTTATGTTCTCTGATCTCCTGTTGAAGATTTGGGTTCTTGCAACATTTATGACTTACACAGTGTAAATGTGGAAGACATAAATGGGGAAGAATCAAAGAATTAAGGACTAAGGGAGGCTTTGAAAATATGCATGGTTTACCTCCCTTAATTTGACCCATTTTTTTTTTTTAACATTAAGTGGCAGCTTCTGCCTAACTTTTAGATCTAACCATAATTACCTCCTTTTCTTAATCTGTTAAGACATTTACTCATAAAAATGATCAAATGGAACATTAATCAGCTGTGTGAAGTTAAATATAAAACAGGCAAAATGCTAAAATACAATAGTAACCATGAATGGGTAAATAGGAAACAAAACCAAGGTTGAATTCACTCCAAAATTCAATAGATATATAAAGACCACATGGTTTGCATACATAAGTGTTGCAAATATTTTCTGAATCATCAGTTAAAAACATATCTGTGGCCCTAACTGGTTTGGCTCAGTGGATAGAGCTTTGGCCTGAGGACTCAAGGGTCCCAGGTTTGATTCCGGTCAAGGGCATGTACGTTGGTTGTGGGCACATCCCCAGTAGTGGGTGTGCAGAAGGCAGCTGATCAATGTTTCTCTCTCATCGATGTTTCTGGCTCTCTATCCCTCTCCCTTCCTCTCTGTAAAAAAAATCAATAAAATATATTTTTAACAAACAAACAAACAAAAATACCTGTGTGGTAGGGCAGGCAAAAATGTTTGCCTCCCACCCTTGTCTTTCTTTAAACATTCAAGTCCAAGGCCAAAGGAGGAGCCCTCTGAAGCATCCTATTACTTTTTGTTTTGGTAGATGGCGTTCACTAACCAAAATGACAACAAACATTCAAAAACGGGGACTTACTCTATGGCATCTGTTCAAACCTCTTAACAGCAGGGATGTTTTCCTGTCTGATGTATAAGCCACCCATGCACAAATTAAAAGCAGATGCTCCGTGGTTCTGTGAGGATATTTATAGCGCAGAGGGTATGCTTTCTGGTCATCTCTCAACAGCAGAACAGTCTGAAGAGGGAGTGAATATTTTGCAATAATGAATGCCCCATTCTAGCAAATTTCCACTTCTCTGTTTTGAAATTAGACTACACATTTTCTTTCCTCAGTGGAAAAAAAATATCTTTGAAAAGGAACTTGAAGTATTTTCCATACTACATGTGTCTTAGACACCACCCACAAGTTTTGGTGTGTTAACCACGACCAAGAAGGATGATTTCAGGTTTATATATTGAACTCCCTTCCTAGGTAATTCATGCATTTCAGTATATTCTGTTTTGTAGAACAATAGGTTGCAATACTAAGTACAGCAACATTCATAAAAATAGGATGCAAAATATTAGGGTTTCCATTGAAGGGTATACGTATATACCATTTGGATTTATCAATCTATTCTACCAATATTTATTATGTGCAATGCACATAGAACAGGTATAATGAGGATTCAACAGAGAAACACAACTGTTGCTGTTTGACTTCATGAACTTAATATTTGGGGAAGAGAGTGCTCCATTGCATGTAAACGGAAGCTGACAATAGAAAATCATGCAACAGGTGTTGTCTATATGTATACAGAAAATGATAATTCAGAAGGAAGATTTTAATGTTGACAGAAATGATCATTCTTTAATATTAAACACAGTGAGGACAGTTCCATCCAGATGTGGATTTTGGAATAATGGTCAATGGAAATGGATTAATTTATTTTTAAAAATGCCAATATCATAAAAGGGATAAAGCCCTGGATTAGGAGTAGTGAATGAAGGAAGAATGACATCCTACAGAGAAATGATGTTCCCACATAAAAGGTGTCCAACCCCTTTGTTTTCTGAAGCAATCTGAGAGTTCTTTTTCTACAGAATAATACTCATCCTCTCTCTTCTTTAATCTAAGTGACACTTTAGTCCTTGAGTCATTTTCTTCTAACTCTTCCTTTCCTTCCTTACACTCCACCTCCCTCCATGAAATACTTCCTACCAAATAAAGGAGTGGTGGTAATGAGACCATCTCCACCCACAAACAACTGATTGACATAAGCATGTCCTCAACTTCATTCACCTCTACACAAAATACTCTTTCCACTTTTCTTGAACCTGGTACAATTTGGGGGGGTGGGGGTAGGTGTTTAGTTTTGTGTTCTGTTTAGTTGTCTTTCCTGTTTTTTGTCTGTATTAGCATTTCTGTCCAAGACAAGTAGGAGCTTTAACCAATATTTAAAACAGAATTCATTAGGCAGATTAATGCTTACAGTGATGATTCAGATTATGAATAAATACAGTGCCTTAGACATGTTAAAAGGAAATTTTATTTTAACATTTGTAAGTCATAGCAGGGTTTATTAAGGCAGTTTCCAACTCTAAAGGAGAATGTAGGTGACATCTTTTTTAAAAATGGGACACTTCAAATCTCTCTACCAACTTAAACAACTCAGAATTTTTGCGTTAAAAATGATTCCGTAGAATTCACACTAGATATATAGTTAAGAATATTTTTCAGGTATTACTTTAAATCAGAATACTTATTGAGAATAATCCAAAGTTTAACCAAAGATAAGTAAATTTTAGTATGCTTGAATATATCAAAAGAAGCAATGTTTCCATATGTATTATTACTTATAGTGTTGTCTATTTTATATTGACATTATTTGAGATATTTTGAGAAGGAAATATTAATGTGATTCTACTCTTCACCTCCCAAAAAAGGTTTCTGCAGAAGCAAAAAAATTGGTAAAATAGGTGACACAGAGAGAGAAATGGAATCTAGAAAAATTCTTGGGGCACATATGTGACAGTAGGACCCTAAAAGTATCTATAAATCATCTAGAGACTTCAGTGACCACCAGTGCCTCTGTTTCTCAACATTGGGATGTCTATTCTGTTTATTCTCATCAGAAAATTAGTTTTCCATGGAAAGCCGGGCAAAAATTGCTGCTGTACCCCCTCTTCCCCTCTCCATTTCTTATTGGCCAAGAAGCTATGCCCCAGAGAGATCCCAAAAAGGATAGCTCTGATCCCCCTTTTTATTTCACTGAGTATAAAATGGAGGAATTTGTTATTTGAACTTATTTTTCTTGTGAGTTTAACCTGTTGAAAGTTACTAGTAAGAAATTCCTGCCAAGTGAAAAATTAAAAAGTTTGCTCTTCATGTGGGACTTGTATAGCCCCTGGATTCAAGTTTGTGGATTTATACCCTGTTTTTGCTGCTTCTGAGATATTTGTTCATAGGCAAGTTATTTAACTTGTTCTTGCCTCTGATTACTTATTTGTGAAATGGGAGTGAAATAATAAACTAAAGAATCATTATACTCACCAAAGACACTGAACTCTAGCTTCTATCTCTTATTAACTTATTATTTGTCTTCAGAAAATGTGGATTACTCTGGGATGCCTTGGAGGCTAGTGTTAGGGAGCCCTATTTTCCTGAGTTGACCAAGCTCTAAAGATCAAGTTGTTAATTAATCTCAAGCCATGCAGGTGGCATCAGCACAAATTATTAGGCACAATGGGCAGCTCTGCTAGTCAGTGAGAAACAAACACTCCCAAAGGTGCCTATTTCAAATCGTGAATTCACCTTGGACACTGGCAGCTGTCATGTAGGCCCCATGATACTGTTAACATGTTTTCTTGGCCATACAGTGGGGCCTTGACTTACGAGTGTCCTGACTAACGAGTTTTTTGAGATACCAGCTGTCTCTCGGGGGGCTGATTTTTTGCATTGAGTTGATAGAGTAATTTGAGTTAACGAGCTCCTTAATGAGCTCGGTCTCCGAATGAATTAAACTTGTAAGTCAAGGCCCCACTGTACTTCTTTCAAACCTTTGGTACTTCTGGGTCCACTATTCTACAGAATTTTCTCTCTCATTTGGAATGACCCTTATAAAAATATCTCTAGGTTAATCTCCCTTACTCTTTTCCTTGTTTATCAAGACTTCAAATCCGTAAGAATGCTAGTGTTCTGTTAATGAGATTAACATTAGTAGTTGTTGGGGAAAAAATGATAGCAGTACTGCCAGTAGTTGAGATTTATATACCACTTACTGTGTTCCAGATACAGTGCTTTATATATATTACTTCTTTGAATCTTTCCAATAGCCCTAGGAAGAAGGTATTATTTAAATGCCATTTTTCAGATGAGGCAATGATGGCACAGTTTGTTTAGCAATGTGCCCACATCTTACAGCCAGTAAGTAGCAGAGCTGGGATTTGAACCCAGGCAGTTGGGTTCCCTTAGTCTCTATGTTTCTCTTAGCCTCTATGACATACAGCTTCTTTATTGGTAATAATAAATACTACTTATTGTGTGCTTCCTTTGTGCCTGTTACTATATTAAAGTAACATTTTAATAATATTTTATGTAATGTTTCGTTCATTCTTTGCAGCAATTCTGGAAGAAAGGTTTTGCTTCCATTTATTTAGGTGGGAAAACTGAGTCTTAGAAAAGTTAAATATCTTACTTAAGGTCACATAGTGAGGAAGTGACAGAACCAGTATTCCCCAAAGCCCTAACCTTAACCTGTGTGCAAAATTTCTCCATTTCTCCAAGCTGAATGGAAAATTCCATTTAAGTTATTTGTTACTTTTTATAACCTCTTTATAATATCATCCGGAAATGTCTTTTTTTAAATCCTCACCTGAGGATATGTTTATTGATTTTTCTTTAAAGAGAGAGAAAGGGAGAAAGAGAAAGAGAGAGAGAGATCAATGTGAGACAGAAACATTGATTAGATGCTCCCCATACATGCCTCAACCAGGAACTGAACTTGAAACGTAGGTATGTGCCCTGACTGGGAATTGAACCTGCTACCTTCTGGTTTGTGGGACAATGCTCCAACTAATTGAGCCACCCAGCCAGGGCAGGAAAATGTCTTTAAAATAATCTGAGGCAAACAATTTTTTAAAACCAAATATTTATTCTTAATTTATAATTGGTGAGAAAGTACTTTCTGGATAGGGAGGGATTGGTATGCTCACAAACAAAAGTTTGGATGTGTGTGGACAAAGGTGAGCTATGTGTTTTGGCTGGAAACTACAGGAGGTAATAAATCTTGAAATCATGCAGGAAATAAGGCTGAAGAGGGAAGATGTGGCCAAATCCGGAGGGCCCTGAAAGCCTGGTTTGGTGTCATAAGGCTCTCTATAGTCACTGAGGGATCAATCACTGAGAGCTGTGTGGGCAGCCAGGGTCTGGGCTGACTGAGGGAGAGTCCTGCGATGGTGACAACTAATGCAGAAGTAGGAAGATCAGATAAAAGGCTATGGAATGATTCTAGGATATTTACCAAAAGACGTTCAAGAGTGCTTTCAGCATTGCCTTCATAATAGCAACTTTATTCACAAAATTCATAATGTGGAATAATAAATAGCAATTCATTCAATTGTGTGTAGAATTCATTCAATTCTACACACAATTGAATGAATCTCACAGACAAAAGGCTGAATGAAGAAGCCAGGCACAAAAGAGTATATGTGAGATTCCAATGACATGAAGCCAAAAACAGGAAACAAATCTGTGCTGAGGGAAGTCAGAGTGGTGTTTATTGACTGGGAAGGGGTATGGGTATTCTGGGGTGCTGAAAATCATTTATCTTTCGATCTGGGTGGGATTACATGGCTTTTAGAAACACACACCTACCTACATATATACGTAAAATTCATGGAGTTCCATACTTATGGCTTGTGCACTTTACAGTATATATGTTATATACCTCAGTAAGAGGTAATTGTTCAAAAAGATTATTATATGGTTCAATCAGCTCTATTAATAATTTTGCAAACATTCCAGTGGAGAGCTCTGTTTATTTTTCTCTAATTAAAAAAAAAAAGTATATTTCTTCTTCTCCTACTTTAGACTTTCTTCTTGGCTGGGCGGGTGATCTCTCTGTGAGTCACTGAACCAGTGACAAGGGTGGTGGGGTTCAGCGAGAGGTGCAGAAAGAAGAGAAGGCTTCCGAGGTGCGTGGTGATGGCGGAGAGGAGAGGAAATGAATCAGCGCCCCGGGTGTGATGCAGCTCAGGCCGCGCCACTCAGAGGAGACAGCCTCTCTTCCTTTTACAGGGATTTCAACAGAGCTTCCCTGTTTTTATTTCCCTTCACCATTGCCACTGTGATATGTGAAGGAAAACCAGTCAGGTTGCTCCAATTAACCCATGTTCACATAAAATAACCAAGGACTACTTTTTTTAAAACTAGAAGCTAATTGGTAATTTGTAGGTAGAGCATACAAAGGGTTTGTAGTAATTAGACCAGATGAATGCCCACAGAGGTGAAAATGGAAAGAAAGCCGGGTGTCTTGCAGAATTACCTATCCGGAAATTGATGGTTCTGAGATGAGTGCATGGTTTTCTAAACAAGCCAGACGCAGATACGCTTATATGTTTTACAACCTGTGATTTGGAAAGTTCTTTCAGATACAGCAACCTGCCAGCAGGTTCTATGTGTAAGACAAAGTACTACTGTTGTGGGGAAGCCAAGATAAATGAGGTATGTAGTTTCTATACCCAAGGAGGATTCAGTCTAGCAGGGAAGAGCAGACTAGAGCCACAAAGCTGGCTGGAAAGAAAATACTCAATACCAAGAAAAAATATAGAGTTCTTGTGAGTTTAGTGACAGATGGGTGGGATTGCAACAGAAACAGACAGACAAGGATCTTTGGGGAGAAGGGGGAATGGTGTCAGTAGCTACTATTTCTGTGTTACACAGTACAACATGCTATCATATAGTTTCTCACTGAATCCTTAGATCAAGCATGTCAAACTCAAAGGCTAACATGGGCCAAATAAACAAGGTTTAAGTTTATGTGGGTCACAAAAAAACAAAAACTTCAATTTTCATAGAAACGTAGGTTAATTTCGATAGAGACAATGCTGAATACAAAGGGCTGAAATAAATGAATAATCGTTAACATAAAATAATAGAACATTTAAACAAAAGTTAATATTTTTTCTTGAACATTAACTTCCCAGACACTGAAGAACTGCACAAATTAATAAGTATAACACAAATACACCTATTTTTCTTGCTCTCCAAAAGTGAAATATTTCCTGTTGCACACACCAAACAAGTCAGTCCAAGGCTAATGACATGGCAATTGGCTGCTAAAATATTCGCTGCTGGTATCAGTGGAGAGAAATGGTGCACCTGCAGGTAAGGCGTGCAATGGAAATGAATGCAACATGATTATAGTAATCAGTTATAAGCAAACATTATAGTTCGTTATTAATAATTATGTATAACAGGATATTATAAAAATTAAGTTACAAAATTTTTATTAAAATGTTTCTTACATACTGTTATATTGGCTCGGCCACAAAAATATTCGTTGTGGGCCTCATGTGGCCTGCGGGTCTCGAGTTTGACATGCTTGCCTTAGATAAACTCTGTAAAGCAGCTGTTGTTCACCTTAGTTCCTGATGAATGCATTGCATGAAGAGGTAGTAACTTTCCCAAATCAAACACCCCAGGACTCATACCTAGGTCTCTTCAAGACTGAAGCCCTTCTTTCTCTTCTTCTTTTTAAAATCTTTATTATTGAGAGTATTACAGATGTCCTCCTTTTGCCTCCCATTGCCCCACTCCACTTGCATATAAATTTTGGTTAATCTCTTCCTGCTCCCCCTCTACCCTTTCCTGTGAAATTCATCAGTCTGTTCCATGTTTCCATGCCTCTGATTGTATTTTATTCATCAGTTTATTTTTTTCATTAGATTCCCCTTTTTTTATTTTGATTCAATTGTTGATAGCTATGTACTTATTGCCATTTTATTGTTCTTATTTTTATCTTTTTTCCCTTCTTCTTACTAACTGCTTTTCTCTTACTTCTTTTAAGATTCTCTCTTTGCCTTTAACCTTTCACATTTTAATTATGTGTCTTGGTGTGGGCCTCTTTGGGTTTCTCTTGTTTGGGACTCTGGGCTTCCTAGACTTATAAGTCTATTTCTTTCACCAGGTAGGGGAATTTTCTGTTATTATTTCTTCAAATAGGTTTTCAATATCTTGTTCTCTCCCTTCTCCTCTGGCACCCCATAATACAAATGTTGGTACACTTGAAGTTGTCCCTGAGGCTCCTTACACTATCTTCAAATTTTTGGATTCTTTTTTCTTTTTTGCTCTTCTGATTGGCTGTTTTTTGCTTTCTTATATTTCAAATCATTGATTTGATTCTAGGCATCCTCTACTCTACTGTTGAATCCCTGTAAATTATTCTTTATTTCAGTTAGTGTATGTTTAATTTCTGACTGGGTCTTTTTCATGTCTCTGATGTTTTCACTAAGGTTCTTAAAATTCTCACTAAGTTCCTTGACGCTCTCATTTAAATCCTTGAGCAACCTTATGACCATTGTTTTGAACTTTGTATCTAGTAGTTTGCTTGCTTACATTTCATTTGGTTCTTTTTCTGGAGATTTCTTCTGTTTTTTCATTTGTGACATCTGTCATGGTCTCCACATTTTGGCTGCTTCCCTGTGTTTGTTTCTATGTATTAGGTAGAGCTACTTTATCTCCTGGATTTGGTAGAGTGGCCTTGTATAGCAGGTGTCCTGTAGGGCCCAGTGGCTCAACCTCCCCAGTCACCTGAACAGGCACTCTAGGTGCGCCCCTCTGTGCACTGTGTGGACAGTCTTGTTGTAGTTGAGCCTTGATATCTATTGGTGTCACTGGGAGGAATTGACCTCCAGGCCAATTGGCTGTGAGGACCAGCTGCATCTACAATGGAAGAGACACTGTGCAGGAGACACCCCTATGGAGCAGGACTTGCTTCAGTGTGGCCTTGATGCTCACTGAGTTTGCCCCTTGAGTGTGTCACTCATGGATATGTAGAGTTGTAATCTGGTATAGTCTGAAGCTGTCCACTGGGTGCACTGGCTCTGGGGCCTCCCGGGAGGTGGAAAGTCAGCACCTGCCTGAGGCCAACTGTCAGGAGCTACAGCGCATTCTGAAGAAGGCTGCTACTTGTGTTGTGCTTAGAAGTGCTCAGGAAAGGCAACGCTGTCTTGGGCCTCTTATTGATAGGTATGGGGCACACTGATGCCAAGTGCTGCTTGTTTGAGAGATTTTAGGAAAGTCTGAAGCCTGGGCCAGGACAGGCCATTCATATGAAAAAGCACTGCAAACAGCATGGGCGGGTCAGCAAATTAGATGGGGTGGGATCACAGAGAATCACCAGGGCAGAGAAAATAGTGTGAGCGAGGCTGATGAAAACTCAGATATGGTTGCCAGTCAGCTCTTCAACAGAGGAGGTCTCAGCACAGAAACAATGACCCCTGCAAACACCCCAGTCTGGGAGAAAGCTGCCCCCTAGTTCTTGCTCTGATGCCAGACAATACAGTTTCTCCCTGTATGTCCCTGGACTGGCCAAGCCATCGCCCCACTGCTGGATCTCAGAGGGAGCCAGTCTGAGTAAGTCCATGCAACAGTCCTTTAGGAGGAATTGCCTGGATCTCCAGCAGCTTATATGTCACTCAGCCACCATCCCCACTGATTTTTATGGCCCAAAGTTACAGGAGATTCTCTTCCCAGCTCTGGGACTCTGAGTGGGGGATCTGGTGTGGAGCTTGGACCCCTTGCTCCTCACAGGATGCCTCCATAGCCAAGATATCCCTTCCGATTAAAAGAAAACACCACACTTGGGTGTCAGACTAGCCTTCCACCCCTCTTAACAGTCTCAGTGTGCTTTCTTCCTTACTTCTCTAGTTGTAGGACTTCCATTCAGCTAGCTTTCAGAGAGTTCTGAATGATGGTTGTTCTGTATTTTAGTTGTAATTTTGATGTGGTTGTGGTTGTGGGAGGCATTTACCTAGGCCACCATCTTGCTTCTCCTGTCCATGGCCCTTCTTTATAAAAACAAACATAGGCTCTAAAGTTAAGAATGTGAAACACTTGAGCTAGACTAACTGACAGAGAATCCCTGTCCATTCTTCTCACAAGTTATTTTATTTTTATGTGTGTAGCTTTCTTTGTGAACTAGGGTTAAAAATAAAAATGTACTTCAGGAAGAGTAAATGAGTTTACCTCCATGAAGCATTCAGAGCAGCTCCTGTCTGTGCTAGCAATATGCAAATGCTCATTACTATTATTGTTTGAAAAACAATTATTATAAAATGTATACACTCTATAGAAAAATGACAAAAGACCGAATAAAAGAGTTTGGCACACTTGCTAGAGTCAAAACATTCATGTTTATGGAGAACATTTGGAAAATATAGAAAAAGGTCAATAGAAATGCCTTTCCATGGTTAGGGAAGGAAGACATTGTAGATAAAGGGACTGATATGAGTGAAGATAGTGGGTGGGCATTTTTAGGGAATAGCTTGGTACAGGATGAGATACTCATAACAAGGATTGAGATTAAAAGTCATATTGACTAAGTACATGGATGGCTTTAAATGTCAGATTAAAGATTTTGCAATTAATTTAATAAGGTGGCAAAGACTGTCGCAGACTGAAAAATAGGTACTAGGACAGACCTCAGAACAGGAAGGTACCCCAGGAGTAAAGCATTTCAAGAGTATCTTGGGAATTGCCTGGGGGCTGGGGAGAGGAAAAGGAATCCTTTAAAAATTATCTCTCTATATAAAACCCTAATATGCAAATAGACCAAATCGCAGAACAGTCGAACAACCAGTCGCTACAATGTGCGCTGACCACAAGGGGGCTTGTGGAACATGGCAGGTATCAGCAGCAGGTGGCAGAGCGTGGAACATGGCAGGCATCGGCCGTGGCAGGATGGTGGAGCAGGTGAGCAGGGGCACCAGACCAATGCAGGGTGCCAGTCGCTGTCATCAGGGCGAACCTCTGGTGGTTACTGAAAATTCTTTGCTCCCATGCCCAGCAATTGTACCTGCTGCTGGCGCCAGCCGTGCTCATACCCACTGCTGGTGCCAGAGCCACCTCTCGCACGCACTGCTGGCGACTGCCCCGCTTACACCCCCTGGCAGCGCTGAAGCCGCTGCTCACACCCACTGCTGGTGCTGGTCCCACTCACACCTGCAGCCGACACTAGAGCCACCGCTTGCACCTGCTGCTGGCACCCAGCACCGGTTCTTATCACTCAGCACCATCAGCGGGTATGAGCAAGTGGCGGCTGCTGGCCCTGATTGCCCCTGAGGGCTTCTCCACCTCCTCCTGCTCCTGAGGGGCAATTGGGGCAGCAGCTGCTGCTTGCACCCACTGACAATGCCGGCCCCACTCACACCCGCTGCTGGCGCTGGCCCCAATTGCTGTCAGCAGGTGCGAGTGGGGCTGGTGCCGTCAGCACATGCGGAGCTGCTGGCAGACAGGGGACCGGAGGGCTATGGTGGGAGGGGATGGGTGGGGGCATGGAGGATGAGCCAAGACCCACCCCTGTGCCCACCGCAACCTCGTGGTCCACAGTTGCTTTCAAGGTGCACGAATTTGTGCACTGGGCCCCTAGTTCTAAATAATACTTAATCTTCTCAACTACATATTCTCATCTGTGAATTACTGTTTTTTGGAAGTGTGCTGAATCTGAGTAAATAACTACTTAGTTACCATCCAAATACCTGTTATGGTAATAAGGAAATGTTAAACTCTAGGGTTCACATTTATCTTTGTGTGTTTAAGGAATATGGCAATAAATTAAATACATATTGATGTGCCCTATATAAGAATATGAATAGTTCTACCCCAAAAACTTTCTTGTCAAAAGTATTGTACCCACCAGAAGGGGAAAAGTTGACAAATGTTTACCAACTCAGGTAATACTTTCTCTGTTAGTCTTTCTCTTTCAAGTAAATTCTGTTTACTTATCTAACTGATAATTCCCACTCCAAACTTGTATAGTTGGATAGTTAGAATCTTTTCCTTCCAACTCATGAGGAAATGAAAAATCACAATTTAGTTGACTTTTATAGAGCTGTTTGTGGGACTGTCTAGTTGGACTAGAATAATAACTCTTTTCTTTCTTTGTTTCTCACAAGCCAGTGTGGTTTGTGATTTAATGACCAGGCAGAGAACTGAAATTAATACTGGCAATATTTTAAGCCTGAAGGAGGAAAAAGGAGGTAGGAATTTTAAACTGTTAGTTTTGTGTGTGGGCAGCTTTCTGTCTTCTTTGGAAAGAGTGTAGGCCAGGCAAGATCTTACCATCAGTTAAAAAAAAAAAAAAGAGTGTTAAAAAGGATATAAAGGATATGCCCCTACTCTAACTTTATATTTCCTTTTAACACAATTCAATTCCTAGTGAGAAGATAGTTTTTATGACTCTTTATCCTTTAAGTTGATGTATTACAATGAAGTGATGGCTTGTTCAAGATTAATTTACTTAAAAAACCCCCACACCTATGATTCTGGGCTTAGATATCTAAGCAGGTGTGCTTGACCAATGTAAGACTCACAGACACCTTATCTTCCTTAATGTCTTTGAAGAGAAGCCCGTTTTTTAACCTTAAAAGTGAATGGTAACCAAGCAGAAAGGAACACTCGACTGTTCTTTATTTTTGGGAGGACTGTTCTTTATTTCCTAGTGTCTAATAAGAAATATTCATCAAATACAGAATATACATTTTGGCAAAATGAGGGACTGCACTGGGCACTCATTCTTACAGGAAACGGAGGTTTTCCAAATACGACTGTTTTGGGTGATATATCATGTTACAGAACTGAATGAATGGTTGTCAGGGCTCCCTCAGCAAACCCTACTTTTTAAAAATACTTGCTTTTTTGCTAGTTGTTTAGTTTTTTTTTTTAATTTCTAACTTAGAACAAAATTCTCTGTCACTTAATATAGATTACTAATTTCATCTTGACAATCACATAAAATTTGGTATGATTATTCTCATGCTGATAATGAAATTGAGGTTCAGAGAGACTTAAATAAAGGCCTTTCTAACTTGGAACCATGAGCTCTTACTAGTATCTTCTACCCTGTTTTCCTCAAGGCAACTATGTGTCAATACCAGTGATGGCGAACCTTTGAGCTCGGCGTGTCAGCATTTTGGAAAACCCTAACTTAACTCTGGTGCCGTGTCACATATAGAAATTTTTTGATATTTGCAACCATAGTAAAACAAAGATTTATATTTTTGATATTTATTTTATATAGTTAAATGCCATTTAACAAAGAAAAAACAACCAAAAAAGTGAGTTTGCGTGTCACCTCTGACACGCATGTCATAGGTTCGCCATCACTGGTCTATAGCAAAGCCATTAGTGACTACTTGTTCATAATAAAAGTAATTTGAAATCTTTTAAGATAGCAAAAAAATAAGTAAACCTATCTAAAGTGCCCTCAAAAATCTCCTGTTTAGCCCTGGCTGGGTGGCTTAGTTAGTTGAAACATTGTCCCTTACACTAAAAAGTTGCGCATTTGATCCCTGATCAGTGCTCAAGTATGAGAGGCAACTAATCTCTCTCTCTCTCAACCAATAAAAACATATCTTCGGGTGAAGATTAAAAACAAAAAAAGAATCTGTTTAATGCACATATGGTCCATGCTTCCATCAACCATGACCATAGGAATCCAGTCATTTAACAGTTTCTTTTTTTTTTTCTCTTGATATCTCGGTTCTGACCATTATTGGCCTCCTGGCCATTTCCCATAGGTCACTGCTAACCATCTGATAACTAACTGACCTCCCAGTCTTCTTTTCTTCTCCCCTTGTAGATTATTTACAGATTTCCCCTAAATATGGACATGAGCCATTTCTTTACTTCCCCAAAGTTTTGAGGAAAACTTTTCAAAAGCATCATAATTTAAAGAGGGAAATTATAATGCAGAAAAGAAAGAACACCATGTCACTCTATATTAGATATCAATAGATATAAGTCCAAGATGTGTGTAACATTTAGCAGCTCATACCTTTGCAGAGGGCCACCTATCTCTGTGCCCCACATGCTGCCGGCGGCAGGCCAGATACCATTCCAGATGGGTGTGCCTCTACTCTGGTGTTCCAGGTTCCCCACTCCAAGGAGAAGTGTCTGTCCATGCCCTCAGGTTGTCATCTTCACCCTCATCATGATCATTGCTGTGTTGCAGCGCCCACACCGAAGACTGCTTCCTACAGGAAGGCTCCTCATTCCCTCACTTCTCCCCTAGCAGAGGGCTTGGCGTTCACTCCCGCAAAACCAAAAGACCCGTTAAAGTTTCTGCCAAACCAGTCTTTTCCCAAAGACAAAGTCTCCCAACCACCTGGAGCAATAGCAAACTATTGGACATTTAAATATTTCTCCTGCTTCCTTCAAAAGTTTATTGAAGTGCAGGCTCTGAGGATCTCGACACTCAAGCACAATTGAAAGTCTGTTTTTCTTTGTTGCTCCTTTAGGCAAGGTTAATACTTTAGCTGTAATCCTATGTAATAAAAGCCTACTGACCAAACGGCAGAATGGCCGAAATGATTGGAACAACCGCAGCCCCTCTACCTGGCCAGCCCCGCCCCCTATTGGCCTCCATCGGGGTGGGCTGGCTGGACCCCACCAGTGCATGAATTCATGCACTGGGCCTCTAGTACATTATGAAATATTCAGGTTATTTTCTTTTGCCTATGAGTATATGAGATGACTTTCTAGTATTTTTTAAGTAAAGAACAAATTACAACGTAAAATATGATGTGCTAAGGGGATATGGGCAATATTTGCCATCAGTGGGTACTTTGTAGAGTCCTTTGTACTTGACTGCATATGTGACATTGAACTTTTCCTGTTGAAATGTTTCATAAGTGATTCTCATTAGGTTTGTCCTCAGGATTTGTCAAGGGCTAATTCACTTAGCTAGTTTAGAACACAATACCCTTGAATAGAAATGTCTGAATGGGTAAACTTGGGACAGTTTCTCCTTTTAAAATTTTGTTTATTATTATATTTTCACTTGATAGTACTATAATTATACTTCCCGGATTAAACCAATCTTTTACTCTGTGACCTCGAGCAAGTGACTTAATCTCTCTGCGTGGAAGTTTCCTTGTTTGCTGTAACAATACATGCCTCATAAAATTGTTGCAAAGAGCAAATGGAATAACACATGTAAGGCTTTCACCCAGTGCTTGACGCACAGCGTTCAATCAATGTCAACTATGACTTTTAGTATTAGGAATACTAGCAGTAACTTTACCTGATAGGTGTCACAAATTGTTCACTTTCTCAATACGAATGTAACTGCTGGGTGACCAAATGATGTCACATCCAGCAGAGTCAATATTTTGACTCTCTGGAGTCAGACCACCTGCATTCAAATCTTGGTTCTGCCGCTTACAAGCCGTGAGACATTAGGCAGATTACCCAGCCTCTCTAAGCCTCACCTGCAAAATGAGCGTGAGAATGGCACCTACCTCACAGCCTGTCACAAGGGTTAAATGACGTAATCCATCTGAAGAACTTAGCATGATGCCTGTCACAGAACGAGCCTTCAAACATTAGCTCCTTCTCTGTTTAGTTTATTTGCTTTTTCTTTCTTAAGTTATTATTCTTATTACCTGACGTTTGCTACTATGAATAGTGTCAACACCCTGGGAGGATTGCCTCCTCCAGGGCACAGAGGGCATTGCAGCGCGTGCAGGCCTGAGACACACTGGCAGGTCAAGAAGTCGAGAAAAGGGTATCTAGTTAAAATTCTCAGAAAAGTATTTTGCTTCAACCCCAAATGGCAAGTTTAGGCCAAAGAAGAATTCTTGAGGAAGGTGCTAGGGAAACTCTCCTCAATGTTCACACAAATAGTCAAGGATGTGGTTTATTGCCTCACCTGAAGGGTGGGTTTCCCTGCCTTCCTGGACACCAGTCAGCTCTGAGTCATAGCTGTGTCACCCCCTCCTCCCTGCCCCAGGCCACTTCCTGAGGCTGAAGAGGATTTTCCTGGGACAGCTGCTGGGGCTGTAATGACCTTGTTGTTTTACAGGGACACCAGAGGGAGCGTGATGTTATGAAACCCAGGTCCAGCCCAGGAAATTGGGGATTTGGCTTCTGGCCCTGACTTCAGCCTGATAATATGTCAGTTAACCTTGGGAAAGTCATTAACCTTTGCCACTTCAATTCCTAACGTGTAAAGTAGAAAAAGAATAATGTCTATACTTCTGAATTCGTAAGATCACTCTGAAGAATCCGTAACACAACAGATCTGGAAGCCACTTGAAAATGTTCAATGTTTACACATTTAAAATGTGATTTTAAATACCATTTAAAAATGAAATTTACACATTTAAAGTATTATTTGCCCATGAAATAGTGTTTAGTGCAATGAATTTCAACCTTTTTTATCTCATGGAACACATAAACTACTAAAATTCTCCATCACACAAATAATGTATTTTTTGCTGATCTGACAAAAAATAGGTGTAATTTTTATTCATTCACACAGGACAGCTATTGTTGTGTCATTTTTTGTCATTTTTTTTATTTGACAATCGAAGGGAAAAGAGGTCCATGCTCTTGGCCTCTAGTAGATAGTATTATGCTAAAATTTATATGGAAAGGCAAATAAATTAGAATAGCTAAACAATATTAAAAAGCATAAAGACATAGAATATACAGCTAGCAAAGATACAACTGTATATAACTTTGCAACTGACTCATGGGCATTTATATTCACACAAAAACCTGAACAAATATTTATTGCAGTCTCACTTATAAAAACCAAAAACTGGAAACAATTCAGATGTCTTCAACAGGTGAATGGTTTCCCAAACTATTGCACATCAATACCATGGAATACTACTCAACAATAAAAAGAACAAGCTTTAGATATAATCTCCAGAGAATGAAGCTGAATGAAAAAAACAATCCCAAAGTTTTATATATATAAAATTATGCTTAGATTTTGTTAGGAACTGTATTATACCTGCATATCAATTTAGGGAGATTTGACATCTTTCCTATGTTGGGTCTTCTGATTCATGAACACAATAAGTACATCTCTCTATTTACTTAGATAGATCCTCTCTGATTTCTTTTGTCAGCATCATATAAGTCCTGTTTGTTTTGTTAGATTTATACCTAAGTATTTCATTCTTTTTGAGCAACTGAAAATGGCATTGTATTTTTAATTTCAGTGTCTATATGTTCATTACTAGTATATAAAAATACAATTGATTTTTTAATGTTGATCTTGTATTTTGCAAACTTGCTGAGCTAATGTATTAGTTCTAGAAATATTTTTATAGAATCTTTTGAAATATTTTACATAGAGAATTATGTCATCTGTGAATTAGGACAGTTTTATTTCTTCTTTTCTGATTTTTATGTCTTTTATTTATTTTCTTATTTTCTTTTTCTTGCCTTATTCCCATGACTAGAATTTCCAGCACTGGGTTGAATAAAAGTGATGACAGCAGATATTCTTGCCTTATGGCTTAACTTAGGGAGAAAGCATTCTGTCTTTTACCACTAAATATAAGGTAAGCTCTAAGATTTTTATAGATGCTCTTTACCAAGTTGATGGAGTTCCCCCTCTGTTCCTATTTTTTGAGTTTTATCATGGAAGAGCATTGAATTTTGTTAATTGCTTTTTCTGCATCAACTGATATGATCTCGTGATTGTTTTTCTTTAGGCTATGAATTTGGTGGATTGAAATGATGATTTTCAAGTACTGAACCAAGCTTGTGTTCCTAAAATTAGCCCACTTTTCCATGGTGTTTATTTTTTAATATATTGCTCAATTTTATTTTTTAATATTTTGTTAAAGATTTTTGTACCTGTACTTATGAGGATTTATGGTCTAGTTTTCTTTTTAGATATTATTTTTGCCTGGTTTGGGTATCAAGATGATATCAGCTTCACACAGTGAATTAGGAAATGTTATTGCCTCTTCTACTTTCTGGGAGAGATGTGTAGAATTGGTGTTAATTCTTTTTAAGGTCTTGGGTAGAATTCTTCAGTGAAACTATAATTTCTGTTTTAATCATCAAACATTACTTAGAAATTATGAGAAGAGAATAAGTCTATTATATTTACCCAGGTTTTTGCGTATTGCATTCTTTCTTGTTCCTGGTATTCTAACATTCATTCCTTCTTTTATTGTTCCCTTTCTGTTTAGAGAACTTCCTTTAATCATTATTTCGGGTATGTCTTCTGGCAACAAGTTCTCTTCATTTTCTTTCATTTGAGATACTCTCCTCTTTACTTCTGAGCGATCTTTTCACTATGTTGAGTTACTCCCCCCCCCCCCCCGCCACCACCAACTTGCAAAATATTGTGTCACTTTCTTCTGGTGCATGATTTCTGATTAGAATTTTCCACCATTATAGTTGCTTTCCCCATATATAGAGTAGAGGTGTTATTCCTCTCTGGCTGCTTTCAAAAAAATTTTTTTTTGTCTTTAGTTTCTGGAAGTTTATGATACAGCTTGGCATGGATTTCTTTGAGTTTATCTCATGTAGGACTCATTAATCTTTTTAGATCTGTAAGTTTATGTATTTTATCAAATTTGGGAATTTTTCAGCTATTTTTAAAATCTTCACTCAAGGATATGTCTATTGATTAGAGAGAGAGAGAGAGAGAGAGGAAGGGAAAGAGAGAGAAACATCAACCAGCTGCCTCCCGCAAGTGCCCTGACCAGGGATTGAACGGGAAACCCATTGATACATGGGGAAAAGGCTCCAATCAATGAACCATCCAGCTAGAAGCTCAGCTATTATTTCTTTAAATACTCAATCTTTCTCCACTCCTTCTAAAGCTCTGATTATACTAATATTAGATCTTTGGTATAGTCCTACTATTCCCTTGAGGCTCTATTTTTTTTTCCTGCTTTAATCTCTGTTGTTCAGAATGAGTAATTTATATTATTCTTATATTCCAGTTCACTGATTCTTTTCTCTCTCTTTTTCATTCTATTCTTGAGCATTTTATCTGGGTAATTGTACTTTTTAGCTCTAAAATTTCATTTTTTGTCTTTTTTTTTTTTTTTGCTGAAGCTTGCTTTCTTTTCAATGTGTTTAAATTGTGTTGGTATTTGCTCCTTGAAGCATTTTTACTATGATTGCTTTAAAAGCATTGTCAGATAATTCTAATATCTCTGTTATCTTGATATTAGTATCTATCGATTGGCTTTTTACATTCAGTTTGAGTTCTTAGTATACTGAGTGATTTTTTTAATTGAAAAATTAATATGTACATATTATGTTAGGAGACTCAGGGTCTTTTTAAAACTTTCTTGTTTTTTTTTAAATTTAAATTTTTTTATTGTTTAAAGTATTACATGAGTCTCCTTTTCCCCCCATTGACCTCTCCCTGGCTGGTCCCACCCCCCAGCACATGAATACAAGTCCTTTGGTTGATCTCATACCTCATTACCCCCCTCCCCACCCTTCCCTCATAGGTTGGACAGTCTGTTTGATGCTTCTATGCCTCTGGTTCTATTTTTGTTAATCAGTTTAGGTTGCTCATTATATTATACAAATGAGTGAGATCATGTGATATTTATCTTTCTCTGACTAGCTTATTTCGCTTAGCATAATACTCTCCAGTTTCATCCATGCTGTTGCAAATGGTAAGAATTCCTTCTTTTTTATAGCAGCACAATATTCCATTGTGTAGATGTAATATCTTTACTGATACAGCTCCTAGGACAATGGAAACTAAGGAGAAAATAAACAAATGGGACTACATCAAAATAAAAAGTTTCTGTGCAGCAAAAGAAACCATCAACAAAACAAGAAAGCCTACTGAATGGGAGAACATATTTGCCAATGTTATCTCCAATAAGGGTTTAATCTCCAAAGTTTATAGGGAACTCATAAAACTTAACAAAAGGAAGATAAGCAATCCAATAAAAAAATAGGTAAAGGACCTAAATAGACACTTTTTGAAAGAGGACATACGGAAGGCCCAGAAACATATGAAAACATGCTCAAAGTCATTAATCATTTGGGTGATGCATATCAAAACAACAATGAGGTAACATCTTACACCTGTCATAATGGCTATCATCAACAGATCAACCAAGGACAAGTGCTGGCGAGGATGTGGAGAAAAAGGAACCCTTGTGCACAACTGGTGGGAATGCAGACTGGTGCAGCCACTGTGGAGAACAGTTTGGAGTTTCCTCAAAAAATTAAAAATGGAACTCCCATTTGACGCAGTAATCCCACTTCTAGGAATATATCCCAAGAAACCAGAAACACCAATCAAAAAGGATATATGCACCCCTATGTTCATAGCAGCACAATTTACTATAGCTAAGATTTGGAAACAGCCTAAGTGCCCATCAGCAGATGAGTGGATTAGAAAACTGTGGTATAAATCTTTATGTTTTAATTGGCTTAAAAACACAGTTGCCTGCCCTCCCCCCGCCCTTTTTTGTTTTCAGCAGAGGAAACTTCTGCCCATTATTACCAAGTAGATGTAGAAGTCCAGGTTTTCTATGTGGTCCCATTGGAAAACATATAGATAGATATAGATATGGATATAAATCCTATCTAATAAAAGAGAAACATGGTAATTAGCGTACGACCGCTACCCTTCCCATTGGCTAATCAGGGCGATATACAAATTAACTGCCAGCCAAGATGGCGGCCGGCAGACAGGCAGCTTGAAACTAACATGAGGCTTGCTTGCTTCAGTGACGGAGGAAACCAACGTTCCCCGCCTGCATTGCCGGCCTCTGAGCCTGCAGTTTGGAACATTGTAACAAATATAGAAGCTAAACAAAACCCCAGAAACTTGCTTTCAGCCTGCCGGGATCTCAGAGCTGGAGTTATACATTGTTTCGATTATAGAACCCAAACAAACCAGATACCTGCTTTTAGCAGCAGAGGCCTCAGAGCTGGAGCCAGAGCTAAAGCTGGCCCATAATAAAAAAGAAAAAGAAAAAAAGGAGCAGTTGGGAGCTTCATCCCTCATCCCCTCACCCAGACTGGCCAGGCACCCCAGTGGGGACCCTCACCCTGAAGGGTGTGTGACCAGCTGCAAACAGCCATCATCCCCTCACCCACGCTGGCCAGGCACCCCAGTGGGGACCCCCACCCTGATCCAGGACACCCTTCAGGGCAAACCAGCCAGCCCCACCCATGCACCAGGCCTCTATCCTATATAGTAAAAGGGTAATATGCCTCCCAGCACCGGGATCAGCATGACAGGGGGCAGCGCCCAAACCCCCTGATCGCCCTGCAGCTCTGTGTGTGACAGGGGGCGGGGCCACAACCTCCCTATCCACCCTGCTCTGTTCGTGACAGGGGAGGCGCCCCAACCTCCTGATCAGCCCTGCTCTGTGCCTGATAGGAGGGAGCTCCCCAACCCCCTGATCGGCCCTGCTCTGTGTGTGTCAGGGTAGAGACATAACCTCCCCATCGGCCCTGCCCTGAGTGTGAGAGTGGCGGCACCTCAACCCCCTGATTGGCCCTGCTCTGTGGGTGATAGAGGGCGGTGCCCCAACCCCCTGATTGGCCCTGTTCTGTGTGTGACAGGGGGCGGTGCCCCAACTCCCCTATCAGCCCTACTCTGTGAGTGACAGGGGGGAACTCCTCAACCCCCTGATGGGCCCTGCTCTGTGCATGACAGGGGGGAGCTCCCCAACCCCCCTGATCGACCCTGCTCTGTGCATGACAGGGTAAGGAGCCCCAACCCCCCTGATGGGCCCTGCTCTGTGCGTGACAGGGGGTGGCGCCGCAACCTCCCCATCCACCCTGCTCTGTGCATGACAGGGGGCGGCGCCCCAACTCCCCAATCGGTCCTGCTCTGAGCCCGACCAGGGGCTGCACCTAGGGATTGGGCCTGCCCTCTGCCACCCAGGAGCAGGCCTAAGCCAGCAGGTCGTTATCTCCCGAGGGGTCCCAGACTGCAAGAGGGCACAGGCCAGGCTGAGGGACCCCCCTTTCCCCCAGAGTGCACAAATTTTTGTGCACCAGGCCTCTAGTATAGATATACTAGATATAGAGATAGAGATATGGATAATGCCTCTGAAGGTGTTGGACTCGTCTTTACTTCTGGGAAGATCTGGCTTCCCATGTAGTCTCCAGTGACACTACGAGTGGGTGGCATCATTACTGCAGGGTAGTAGTAAATATCTTGACTCTCCACTAGGCTCCTTTGGTGTGGAGAGTCAAGATTTAGGGAGATTTTTCTGGGTTGGGGTGGAAGTCTAGATTCACCCCAGAGTTCTATTGAACATCATGGGAAGGGATGTGTAGGAGCTCTATAAAGGCCAATGGAAATGAAACTCTGGCTCCCTGCATGGTTTTCCCTTGACACCACCCTGGTGAAGAGATTAATGCGCCTTATACAGCCTTTTGAGGGTGGAAGTCTAGGCTTCCCACTCAGTCTTTGCTGGTGTGGGTAAGAGTACTGTGTTCGGTTGTAGTAGAACCATTTTCTGTTTTGCTGGAATGCCCCTTTTGTTGTCCTTTGATGAGAGAGAAAGGGCTCTTGTTGGGGCTTATTAGTCTGTTCTCACTGGCCTTTCTGGGTTGCTGGCTTCTTTAGCTCCAAGTCTGATATATATAAGATAAAAAGAGGACCCAAGAAAATGACCACCATGTGTTTCTCAGGTCCCTAGTCATCTGCCTAATTCTCTCTACCTTTCAGTTTTCTTATATTATCTCTCTCTCTCTCTCTCTCTCTCTCTCTCTCTCTCTCTCTCTCTCTCTATATATATATATATATATATATATATATATATATATATATATGCCTAAGCAAACAAACAACTGAACGACCAGTCGACCCGTTGACTGGTCTCTATGATGCGCAATGACCACCAAGGGGCAGACACTCAATGCAGTGGTCAGTGTGCCCCCACAGCAGGAGTGCCACTCAGCTGACCGATCTGTCTGGTTGCCCACCAGCCAGGTGGCAGCCACTCACTCCCTCAGTAGTCCTGCAGGTCCAATCTCCAGAGAATGGACCAGGCACCAACGGATCTGGGCTGCCAGCATAATCCCAACAGTGCCTCTAGCCTCCTGGAAGTCTGCCTCGGGCACTGCAGCTGCTTCCCCTCCCTAGATGCTCCACAAGGAAGAAACAATATAAAAGCAGCTGCCGGGTGGCTCCTGACAACCAGCATGAACGTCAGTGGGACGGATCTGGATCCTGGGCAGGCAAGGGTATCCTACCCCCCTCCCAGAGGTGTCCCACTGCCCGCCCCACCCCCATCGAAATGGGCTCCAGATGCAGGGCTCATGGCTGGTGAGTGCCACTGTGGCAGTGTGAGCCTCTCCCAATCGCAACTGACTGAGCACAGCCTGCGGCAGGTGCAGCGGGACCGGGATGAGTCATAGTGGCAGGCAGCAGTGGCAGGTGGCATTGGGCTGTGGGCTTCTGCCTGATCCCTGCAGGCCATCCTGCAGGGCCCTACCCGTGCACAAATTTGTGCACAGGGCCTCTAGTTTTCCAATGTGTTTGGTTGTACTACTGGGAAGAGTAAGGAAAAGTATGACTATTCCATCCTCCCAGAAGAGAATGTTTCATGTATTCTTTTCAAAAATAAAAGTTGTATGAAAATGTTCAAAGATATAGCTTACTCATCTATGCTATTTGTTTCACTTAGTTTTCCCTTAATACAAAGTATTCCTAAAGTGGTTGAGATGGAGAGTCACAAGTTTCAAATGTGTTCTTAGGATGTTAACAAATCTCACAAGTAAAGGGGCAGATAAGTTTAAGAAAGGCTGTGCTGAACAGTTTCCTTTACTGCTGATTTTTTTAGGGCTTTTAATGTGTTGGTGTGTATTCCAACTTTCTAAGGTAGATTCTTGAACAGGAGACTAAATTGATAGATTTGTTATTTTAGAGGAATAGTCAAGTAGTGGTGTGTACAGAGTAGTATAGATAACCAAGCAAATTATAATTGTTAAAAATTTTACATTAAGATTGAAGTAATCTTTTCACACTACTCACCAATAGGAAGAATTATATATTAAAGTGCATGAAAGTGGAGACTTTAAATTACTTTCTGGGAAGATTATTTGTTATACCAGCATGTTCCACTCACGGTTATATTCCATGACCCCATCCTATCTTTGGAATATCTTCTTCGTTGTCACAGATTTATAACGCATTTTCTGGGCTTTAACTCATATACTTCTTAATGAACTCTACATATACATAATGAAATGGAGAAGTTGAAGGATCAATATGATGACTAAATGGAAATGAAAGGCACATTCTGAAGAGTTTGAAGCACACTATGCTGGGTTTCAAAAAACAACAAACAAAGAAACAGTGGAATGTTCTGGTAACCTTGTAGAGAGGCACTATTTTTAATTGTCTGATAAGCTAGTCAGTCTGAACTTTGAATGCAGTAAAGGTTTGATTGCTAAACAAGATTGGTCAGAAGTAATCCAATGCATTACCTATTTTAAAAGTAATTTCAATGTACACTTGAAACCTATTAACCAATTTCACCCCAATAAGTTTAATAAAAATTTTTAAGAATTAAAAAAGGAATTTTTTTGCAGTGATATGTTTGAATACCTTGGTAAAGAAAATAACATGTTTTCTTTCCTTTGGTACAAGTTGGAGAGGGATGAAGCAGGCATAAAGTGGAAGAGGAAAAAGAGGGCCCCCTGAGGAAGGATGTGGTGAGATGGTGTAACCGAAGAAATTCCATGTGAACGAGATGACAAATTCTACATTGTCATTGTCCACAATGAGCATCCATTTGTCTGGGCCAAAGATTACACGTTTGTGTTGGAGCGCTATACATGCCTCTTTCTAAGTTCACAAACATTTTGAAAGCCAAAGAGGACTGTTCGTTCCTTCCCTTAAATTATAGCTTTCATTTGGCTCATGGACCCACTTGTAAGTATGTTTTCCATACCATCTGGCTCCTCTGCTTGCTCTTGCCTAAAATCACAGGGAGACGGCCTGGAATCAAGCCTCTGGGCGTTTAGCGAGCGTGTGGCCATCATGTGGGAGCTTTCAGAGTTCCTAAAGCCATGTTCTTTATATGGATCTTAGTAGTTAGAAAGAAATAATACAAAACATCCTAATGCAGACCTTTTCAATTTTTAAATGTTTGAAAATATCTAGAAAATACAGAGGGTGTTACAATGAACTTCCATGTACCTCTCAACCAGCTTCAACAATTAACAACTTTTAGCCAATCTTCTTTTCTCTATATCTCAGCTCAATTCTGTTCCCACACAAGGTATTTTGAAGCATGTCCCAGGCATCATATTATTTCATTTATAATTATTCACTATGTATTTCTAAAAGATAATTTTATAAAAGTAACTTAAAATAACAATACCTGTTATTTTCATACCTGAAAATAACAACAATTTATTAATTTCATGAACTATACAGTCAACATTAAAATTTTGCTACTCTTTGATTTTTACAGTTTGTTGGAATCAGGATCCAGGTACTGCCTATGCACCTCTGTAAGTCTCTTAATATATATGTTCTCTTTCTTTCTCTCTTCTCTGCCTCTCTGTAGTTTGTAGTTCTTAGGAAAATGGGTCATTTATCTGGTGTTGCTGATTTTGTGTGTGTGTGTGTGTGTGTGTGTGTGTGTGTGTGTATGTGTTTTATTTTGTTTTTTGTTAATCCTCACTCAGGGATCTTTTTCCATTGATCTTTTAGAGAGAGTGAAAGAGAGAGGGAAAGACAGAGAGAAACATCCATGTGCGTAAAACATGAATGTGCCCCAACCAGGGCCAGGCCAGGGAGGAGCCTACACCAAGGTATGTATGCCCTTGACCAGAATCTAACCCTTTGGTCCACAGGCCGACGCTCTATCCACTGAGCCAAACCAGCCAGGGTGCTGATTGTGTCTTTGTGGTATTATTGTCTCGTATGTTTCTGTGTTTTCTGAGAACTGAAAGATCTAGACTCTGGATCTTTGTCAGATTCAGATTTGATATTTTTGGTCAAAACTATTTCCTAAGTGGTTTTGTGGACTTTCATCAAGCGGTACATAATATCTGGCTGTTTCTCTCTTGTGCTGGTAGCGGGCATTAATGATCACTGTCTAGATCTATTAATTTACTAGGGTTGCAAAATGGTATTACATTTATTTCATTGACTTTTAATCTCCCTTTAGCAAAGGAATGACTATGTCCTACTCTTCCTTCTCCTCACAAGAATCAAGGCCCTATTCATCTTTCTTTAGTCACAAAGGGATTATCAGGTTTTCACAAATCATCAAATACAACTTCAAATTTATGTTAACAGATATTTACTAACAAGTTTCTTGACCCTTCTGCATGGGCTTAGAATTAAGTCATGTGTTCCTAGAATATAAGAACCAAAGTAGTTAATATATGTCTTCTTAATAATGTGTTGCACTAGTATTTTTAAGTAATAAGAAAAGTTCATGAATTAATCAGGTTGACCAGTAAACAGCACAGCAACTTATAGGTTACTGGTTGGAGAGTTAGTTGGCATTTTTTTAAAAGTATGATTTGGCAAATCCTCTCAAAATTAAAAATGCAGAAAACCCTATGAGGTAGAAATTTCACTTCTAGGTAATTTCTCTCATACTTTTCAAGGATAACTGAAAAATTATTCATTAAAGTGCTATTTATAATAAAAATTTGAGGAAAACCCCCCTCGATTTTCTTAATCAGAAGAATAAGTAGTTTCATATTCATATTATGAACTGCTATGCAGTTTTGACACAATATTAAGTAAATCTCTATGTACTAATATAGAGAGTTCTCAGTCTGTGAGCCCAGCTTTTATGGCCAGGTGGGAAGTGGAATTCTATTACTATGAACTATATGCAATTCTACAATTTAAAAAAATAATACTGTATTATTTAAAAACAAAATCTAATAAAGTCATTTATAGTTTTAGATAAGATGGAGGAAAGAATTTGATGTGGGTTCAATATTTCTGTAAGGACACCTAATTCACATGCAGGATCTTGTGGTTGGCAATTGTTATATCATGAGGGATAGTCTCACTTTTAATCCTGAACATAATTAACCAATGACAGTGAGTAGCAATTCGTAACCTTAGCTCCTTGGATCAATGATCCACATCAGATGAAAGGAGCTCAGAACACTGGCTTAGGGCACAAAACCATGTAAGTGATAGAGGGAGTTCTGGCTGGAGAATGATCAGAGATGTGATGGGGAGATTTGAGCTAGACTTTGATACATCAGAATAGCTGGGACAGGTTAGATTGGCATTTCATATTTCAGAGGGAAGGGAGGGCAGGAAGAGATTAACCAATGAACTTATATGCATATATCCATAGTCCATAGACAGACAATAGTGCAGGGAAGGTCTGGGGAGGGTGGATGGGGTGGAGGGAGTCAATGGAGGGAAAGAAAGGAGACATCTGTAATACTTTCAACAATGAAGATAAATTTAAACAAAAAGACAAAGATGGCAAAGACGCAAAGGTTTGCTCAAAGGTGTACCAACTACTTTGACTACTTTGAAGGATTCATGTAGGGGGGAAAGGCAGATATGGTTAGAAAGATATATCTGGACCTTGAAGGCTGTTATGGGGTCTGGATTTTATTCTGTAGGCAATGAGACATCACTGAAAACTTACAGTGGAAGAGAGTCTGAGTTAAATGCATAGATCCAGGGAAGAGGGGTTGCTAATCATAGTTTATAAGGCTACAGGCATGAAACCATCCTTGGAGCCAGGTTTGAGCAAGAAATGACAATCCCCTTTTGTACCCTTAACCGATCTAACACCCGCCCCTCTACCCCCCCCCACCCCCACCCCCAGGGAAAACGGTGGGAGAAGAAGGTTGTTGCCTTTACCTTTTGCTTATTGCACTAATTGGCTGTTTTAATGAAGCTCCATTCTGTCTTTTAGTACCTCTAGTCCTTGTAAATTTTTCCACTGGAGCAAGGAGAGATATCAGCTGACTACTTTATTCATCAGAGTGACAATGTTAGCTTTCCACCTTCCTAATGAAATTCTCCAGTTGGCTGTGAAAATAGCAGGAAGCCAGCTATATTTAGCAAAGGAAAGCAACAAGTCTAAGCTGTGTGCAGAGAAGGGGAAAAATAGAAGCACTAAGTCTTATGATTAGTGCAACCAACAGCACTGCTTACAATTTTCCATATTTTGAACTGGCAAAAGCAGAATGTTTCTTGTTTTTTAAAACCAAAGAAAAGCCTACCAGTTCCTCCACTATTATGTCTAAATAATGTAATATATTCATTCAAGGAGCAGGGTATTTTTAGATTTCAAAAGAAGGACAAAACAACGTATTTTTTTAAAAATAAACCAGCCAGTAAGTATAATCATGCTTGTATTTAGATATTTAGTCCTTTCTTTTTTATTAAAAACATCTCAAATCCAGGAACTGGCATAGTAAGTATTTGCAATTTCCTGTAAGACTTTTACTATCCCATTATTCTGTATTAAATTTTCTCCACTTCTATGAGTTCCAGAACCTTCACTTGATTAAAAGTTACAGATTGTGTTGCCAAGACTTAATGAGACTTGAAATATAAAACTTTTTATGCTTAGAATTTCAGATTCGTAGCACCCCCAACGTAACTTTCTATCACCACTCTGGTATTCCCTGAGAGACATGCTTTCTTTGCTTAAATCTATAGAGAGAGGCGGGGAGGAATTTACTAATTTATGAGGTCAGTTGTACTCTAATGAAAAAGTTCTTTCTACTAAGCTGAAATCTTCCTTCTAATTTCCATTTATAAGGGCTTCTCTCTCTATAAAAATAGACAATATGTTTTCTTAATACAATTTAGTTCAAATTTTTGAAGTTACTGCCACCATCCCTATGGTCTTTTTTTTTTCCCCCAAAGGGAACAATCTCACTGTCTTCCTTCTTCCTCATCCAGTCAAGGTACAGGTATAATCTGATCAGAGTCTATTTTTAATTGGCTAATTAATTCCTAGTCTTTTAATAATTGTCCCACCTTTGGTTCATATTGTTCAACTCATCTTCCTAGATTTTCAATTAAAGGGCACGGTTGGGGTCTACCTGCACGTTCAATTAGAGGAACGTCTTTCTGACATCCTTCTGTGGCATCTGCCTTGTAAATTCAAGAGCTGTTGCCCAGAGCACCTGGTTGTTGACTCTCAGTGTGGACTCACTGTAGGCACACACACACACACAGTGTTTGCTTAGACCTTCAAAGGGCAGATGCTTCTTCTTCATCTGTGGTTTTACTCTGAGTCGCCAAAGTAAATAACTAAATTAAGGAAGAAAATTGAAAGATAGGTTCAAGGCCAAAAAGTATTAGTTGATTAGTTTGTCAAGCTGTTAATATGTCTAAGGCTATTTAAAGTAATTTTAGATACATATGTACTATATTTAACTGCAAATTATCCTCCCTAGCACTGGGTTTGATATTTTTCTAAATCATTTCCTCTTTGATGTGTTGCTGTGGTTGTCAACTTCAGGAAGTTTGCTGAAAGCTTGATCAAAGGAGAATAAATTGAAAAACTAATATAATAATGCTTAATCACTAGTCTCATTGTCATTATTATTTTTGTCAAGCCTCCTGATGTCACCAGGGGACAATTACTAACAGAGAATCATCTTCCTGAGTAAAGTAAAACACAAAATTTCCTTTGAGACCTTTCTACTCTTAAAAAATTCTAGCACAAAGTGAGAGCAAAATTTGGCAGAAAAAATTGGAATAAGTCTTGAACATTTTCTTAGAATAGAATTAAATTATATTTGCGTACCATTGGTAATACTAGTGTTCATTCTAATATGTAAACCTCTCACTTCCTTTGTGACATTTTTTTCAGTGTTTACATAATTACAACTGGGTGTTCTGAGGTATCCATCAGGAAAGACTTGTGTCATATTTTAGCGAGTCTAACCCAAAATCCTAAATACACAGCTACTATATTTAAAAAGGGAGGGAGTTGTGTGGATCCTAAATGGATGCCAGTGTGGCATCCACAGACTCTAAAATATATAATTCTACTCCAATTTATAGACAACGGAAGTCTTCTGAATTTTCAAACATTTCATTGCCCTATTATGCCCTAGTTCTAGTCACGGGTTGAATTCATAGTGAACCCAACAATCTCAGTAACCATTTTACTAACTCCTGGCACAGGCATGTTCTGGTTTAGACAGGTTGTACGAGTCCTTTTTCACAAGGGCGAGTAGGGAGAGCAGTTGGCGTCAAGTCTTAAATTTCACTCTAGAAAGTTCTCCCTCATTATTGTTATCCTCAGCACTCTTTACTTCCCTGGTATAAGTAGTCATGCATTGTTCAATTAGCCATACATCCCTCTGGGCTAATTATTATTAATTTCTCAACATAATATTTTAACTCATTTTGCTAATGAAGTTTACATGCATTTATCTTGGTTGCCAAGCAGATGTTAACTTTTTGAACACCTTAACTCTTTTAATCCTCCCTGGCTTTTAGTTTAGGTTTTCAATGAATAATTATTTGTTTTATTCTTTCTGGCATTATTTAGAGCAGCTTTATTTTACAATCTGTCTTAGTATTATTATTTGCATAAAGTACTCTCATAAAAATGCATTTTTTAAATATAACACAATGTCAGATTCTTCCCCAGGGAGTAATCTTGTTAGATCTCTGAATATAACAATATAGAGTTTTGTAATCTTAAGAAACTGCTTTTCACTGTTTTCCTACATCAGTTTGGAATACCGCTTCCTGATTTATGAGGGCAAAGCAAGTAAAGAGTACTTGTTTTCATAAGACATTTCACTCTAAGTGGCACTTCTCAAAAAAACCATGATTCTATAATTTGAGGTTCTCATGTTTCTTTTAAGTTACTGTTTGGGAAAAGTTCCATATTACAGTAATGAAAACTAAGTCTTCTTTTAACATAAATTTTGGCCATTGTTGGAGGCAATGCATAAATTGCAAGTAATTTCTTCTTTCCCTACTCTCCGATCTATTTTACATTTTCCTTTCCATTACATGTTATAAAAATCACTTGCAAAAGAGTAGCTGGATGAGAGCTTTAATAGTATTTGAACCTCAGCTCTGGGCTAGGTGCTACATATAGCAGAAGAAACACTTTATGAGCCATCCCAGCATAGGGAGTTCATAACACAGCCTGGCAAACAACATTTATAGGCATATAAAAATTATTGAATGAGCCCTGGCTGGTGTGGCTCAGTTGGTTGGGCATGGTCCCATGCACTAAAAGGTTGCCAATTTGATTCTGGATCAGGGTACATGCCTGATTTGGGGCTCAATTCCCAGTAGGCGGCATGCAGGAGGCAGCACATTGATGTTTCTTTCCCTCTCTCTCTAAAAATCAATAAAATATTTTTAAAAATTATTGAATGAAATAAGGGCATAAAATTGTAGAATATAATTAAGTGCACAGTGGGTAAAAATATAAGTATCTTATTTTACATTCACATAACTTTTTCTTCCAAGTTTCTCAAAGGAATTCAAAGAGTGAATAATAAGAGCTAACAGTTTTTAACACTCAGTATGTGACTTATGCCGAACAAAGAGCTTTGGATGCGTTACTTATTTAATCCCCACCCTCTACAATCTTTCTAGATAAGTACTAGAGTCACTTCTGTCTTAAAGAACACTCAAGCCCGCAGAGGCTAAATCACTAAGCCGCTTGTTCAACATCACATCTCTGTTTCAAACCCGCGAGTACACCCAACCTTGCCCCTTTGCTCTTCAAACTGCAGGTCACAGCCCACTACTGGGTCAAGAGAACGATTTAGTGAGTCACAACTATAATTTTAAGAAATGCAGTTAAATAGACTGTATCGGAGTATATTCTACATAGTATTATTTTTATGAAATTTCTGTGTCTGTGTAGTTGCCATTGGACTTGTTACCCTCCCTTCTGTGTCGGGAACCCAAACCAACGTTCCTCTGCCCAGTGCTGTTCACGCCAACAGAATAAGGCTGAGCTCCTAAAGCAGAAAGGACACTTTATTCATTGATAAAGGAATGGAGAAGGGCGAGCTCATGCTCTAGTGGCACCTTCTCCCACACCAGGCTGTGGCTGCCTGCGTTTACAGGCTGTGGCTTGGAGGGATTCTGTTAGGCCTGGGGCATTACCCTCCTGTTTCACGCGACCCTTTTGCACCCAGTCCTATCGGCACAGGACGCCCCATCACCATCTTAGCCTTTGCGATCCACACCTTGGTTTTTTAGCTCAGGCCTCTTCATTTTGCCATCGAGAATCCTTTTCAGTTCCGGTAAGCATGCATAGCTCACAACATATTTAGGTATTGGGAAATGTTAGGGCCTTTTGGATGCAAGTTTGGTGATAGTTTGGGTCATGAGGTGAAATGTAACGCTTACTATGTGTTGGAGGCAAAAAACAGAAGTTTGAAAAGTACAGACACACTGCGCTGCTGCCTCTCATGGAATTCTTCATCAGGCCTCTGGAAAGATAGGAATAGAAATGTATCTTTTCAGATGATGGATGAAGAGGTCGAGGACCAGAAGTGAAGCAGGACTACTTCTTCCTATGAGAAATATATGGAACTAGGAGTTCAGCTTGGCTTCACTGCGTGAGAGTAATGCAGCATTCCACACTAGATGCTGTGGTCCGAATATACAGATATTGACAAAGCTCTCCATTCCCCCCAGCCTTCCAGTCTAGAGAATAGGTGACACCAGTGGGAGAGAGATGGTGGGCCAGAGAGGCATCCTAAGTATTACGAAGAGGCAGAGTAGGTGGCACCCAAGTGACTTTTAAAAATGATTTTAGGGATATTTACAGAATGTTTTTTATTACATATCGCCCACCTCCCTGCCCACTTTCTATGTGCCTGGACTGCTAGCAAAACTTAATCTCTGTGTGGAGCTTTGTTTCCATTTTGAGGGAGGAACGCTTTTAAAATAAAGTGATTTTCAGAGGAGTAATACATCACTATTTTTTTAGATTAATCTTTCACACTCAAGACCTATCCCAGATTAGCAGGTTTTATTTCACAGCTAAGGGCTGAGATCCTAAGTGCCTGAAAGTTTATTGGGTGCAGGAGTAAGAATAATTTTTGAATAAAGTGCATCAGGTCACTAGTTACCCAGAGAAAACAAGAGAGGACAGAAGCTAAGAAGGGAGGCCAGATTATACAGTTTTGCTTAGGACTGGCGCTGGCTGAAGTGTGCACCCAAGTGGCTAAAAAGTACGCAAAAAGGAAGTAGAATTGGAACTCTCACGAAAGAACTTGCAGTTGGCTGGCATGGCTTGCCATCCGTGCTTACTCCCCTCTGCTGTCCCACCTGTTACAGACTAGGCATTCTCAGCTGAGATGATATTGCCTCCAAAGAAGGGATTGTTTTTTAGGGGGAGGGAGCATGAAAAACAAATCATACTCTTTTTATGTTTACAGTGCAGGTATTTACATAATATGCAAGCACGTGTACGGTGTATTCATGGCATTCAAATTTCACAGGAGGGAAGGAGTTAGGAAAAATATGTCTAAAAAAGTGTCCTTGGGGGAAGTCAATAATAAAAGATGGAGAAACACTGAGGTAAATGAGAGTAATTGGGAAAGCAAAGACCAGCAAAGAAGGTGGGGGAGGGGAGAGGCTGTGAATTAAAAGGTCAGATTTACTGTGTATAGAAAAACAAATGAGAAGACACAGAAAGAAAGGAGCTAGTAAGACAGTGGGCTGCAGGGAAAACATTCAGGGAGTGTGGCAAGAAAGACCTAGGAGCTCTAGGAAGAGAAGACTTGAACGCAACAGAAATGGGGAAAGGGAATTTAAAAAGTATGAACGAGTTTGTGAATAGAATTCCCTTCGGCACTGGTCTAAAGAAGCAAGTAAGGATTAGAATTACACTTGTTTGTGTGGTGGCATCAAGAAAGTCAATCCTTTGAGATGAATAATTCGTGCTTTTTCCATTATATGTAAAATGCTACAAAAATGCCACTATCATAGGTTCTCTAGTGCCCCTCCAATAATATAACTCCCTAAGCCCATATTATTTAGCAGCCACAACAATTTTTTGTGTTTCTTGAAAGTAGCACTGAACAGACTGGATCTCATGAGCCTTGGACTTTATTTGGGTTATGGGGTTTATTTAATTACTAGTGGCCCGGTGCACAAATTTGTGCACATTGAAATGGAATTAATTAGAAGAAATATTTTAATATCACTATTTGCTCTTTCTCTTGCAGCATCAGGCCCCTGCCGGCGCCTGTGGGATGCAGCCTCCTGGTGATCGGTCATTATGGGCATGAGGCGTCACAACCACAGGCTTTTTATTTATTTTTTTATTTTTTAAATATATTTTATTAAATTTTTACAGAGAGAAAGAGAGATGGATAGAGAATTAGAAACATTGATGAAAGAGAAACATCGATCAGCTGCCTCCTGCACACCCCCTACTGGGGATGTGCCTGCAACCAAGGTACATGCCCTTGACCAGAATCGAACCTGGGACCCTTCGGTCCTCAGGCCAAAGCTCTATACACTGAGCCAAACTGGTTAGGGAAGGCTTTTTATAATATAGGATTCTGGAAGCCATTTAGGCTGAATGGTCTCTACGGTGTGTGTTTCAGTCCTTTAGAGCTGGCTTGAAGGCATTAAATTATGCTTTGTGCAACTTTGAACACTTTCCTACATGAATGTCACCAATCCAGGGACTCCAAAGATCCAGTGTCAGAGTACCTAAAAGGAGCCAGGCACCCTACATATTTCCTTGACCTGAGGAAAGAGCTATGTCCTTCCTCTGATGGTGTGGAGAAGTGGTTCTTCAGAGACCTTGCCACAAATCAATGTTATTCTTAGGAAATAAGGTGACGTCTACCTCGTTCATTCACTGGCTTAAAATACTAGTAATAGAATCTTCTTTAAGATGAACGGTAATATGGTCCATCTCCCACTATCTGGATGTTCTTTCAAAATTATTCATCTATAATAATGAAAGTGTAATATGCTAATTAGACCGGACAGCCAAATGACCTTCCGGATGTCCTTCCAGACGAAGTTGGGGCTGCGAGAGCCAAGCCCCTTGCATGAATTTTGTGCATTGGGCCTCTAGTTGCATTATAAATAAACTCTTCTGGTTGTCAGGGAAGGTTACTGTACTAAAGTGTGAGGATGTTTGTTAAATGGATTATAATACAAATACCAAGCTAGACTTCTCAAAAATAATGCCAGACCCCAAAGGTCAGAAAGGCATGGGGCTTGTGCATTAAAATAGGAGCACAGGTGTTCCAGTTTATTTAAAAGGAATACCTTAACAATGACAACCACCGGAATCATCTAATCAATATACAAGTGAAAGGAACAAATGATGGCTAAAATTAAATGCAATTGAGTGCTTCCTTATTATCTTTTTTAAAATACATATTTTTATTTATTTCAGAGACTAAAGAAGAGGGAGAGAGAGATAGAAACAATGTTGAGAGAAAATCATTCATCAGCTGCTTCCTGCACACCCCACACTGGGGATTGAGCCCACAACCTGGGCATGTACCTTGACCAGGAACCAAACCGTGACCCCCAGGCTCATAGGTTGACCCTCAACCACTGAGCCATGCTGGCTGCCAAGCCTTACTGTCTTGTTTATTTTTTAATTGTAATAAGAACATTTAACATAGATCCACCCTTTTAAAAATATCTAGTGCACAATACAGTGTTGATAACTACAGGCATGATGTTGTACAGCAGATCTCTAGAACTCACCTTGCATAACTGAAATTTTATACCCATCAAAGAGCAACTCCCCATTTCTCCCTCACCATAGCCCCTGGCAATCACCTTTCTACTCTGCTTCTATGAGTGTTATTTGTGTGTGTGTGTGTGTGTGTGTGTGTGTGTGTGTGTGTGTGTGTTGAGGGGGTGTTAGGGTGGAGGTTGAGGCTTTTTAGATCCCTCATATCTGCTACCCTTAAGTTGACATATGAGTGTTGGTAAAGGAGTGAGAGACATAAGAGAAGAGAGCAATATAATGGTCAAGGGCGGGCAGGCACTTCCCAGACATAGTTTGGAACTATTCCAATTGTGTAGTTAAAAATAAATGTTTTTTTGTAAATTTCTTTTCCCAGTTGCGAGTTGTCTGATGTGATCATGACCTTGTCAGCAAATTCTATTTTCACTGTGACTGGAAAGTCCTTTACCTCATGCTCACTTTGGGGAAATTTCAGTCCTTACTGTTTTCATTTCTTCCTGCACTAATTTGCTTTCTTCTCCTCTGTCTGACAAGCTCCATGGAAAGTTCAACTCATTTGTCTAAGAGTTTCTTCCTCAGGGTAATGCGAACATTTCATTGTATTATATAAATTTCATTTTCGTAATTGCTGTTTTCCTCACACAATAAATATTGTTCTTTATTGCTTAAGCCTAAGTTCTGAGGTAATAGAGCTGGCACAGCCTCAATTTAGAGGCTATTGATATGATTGGAGTAGCGACAGAAGGATTATGTGGAACTGGAAGGAAGATCTCATTTTAAAAGTGGATTTCATATTCCCACTTGTTCCTGATACTATGAGTTAATATCAATTAAAATAAAGTTTGTTTTGTTTCAAAACTCAAGGATTTCAGAAAGTACCTCAAAACAATTTAATGAAATCTGTAATGTACCCTAAATGGGCCTGCAAATTACTGGATTGGAAACATAGGGACCTCATTCTAATACTCTCACCATTGGCACATACCAGAGTTGAGTAACACTGTAAATTAGCCTACACCAGGCTAGTTAGGAAAATGCATCAATGTCAAGTTTTAAAATAGGATGCATTTGGGGTGGGGGGACATTTATATGTAGTCTCTATACATCCTAGAATTACACTTGTTTGTGTGGTGGCATCAAACGATGTATCAGTTATGATATATAGTTAAACTTTATTCAATATGTAATTCATCTCATGCTTAGTGTTATAATAAAAATATAGGAGATACAAAAGAACTTAGTGGTTTTCTGCCAGGAGGAAATTATCATTGGAGAGATTAGATCATGAAACTGCTTCAGGGAATTAAAGAAACTCAGTGTTAGAGCTAGTATACTCCTTTAATTCACCCGTGTGTGTTTTAGCAAAAACCTAGACCATGATGAGACTATAAATTAACCTCCAGTTGTTTAATAGCCAGTATTTTTGTGCCTGTCTATTGAATTAGACGTGGCAGCCGCAGGAAGAGAGGAAATGAGGTAGGACAGAGAGTGGGTAGGGGTGGTGCTGGTTTTGTCCCACTGTGTTTCCATGAAGTTTTGTATAAAGTGGCCTTTAGGATGTTTGCTGAAACCCACCTACAGGGGAAATGTTGTTTTGATTGAACTTGAGCTAAAATGAGCTGCCATGTCCTGGACTTACTGGCCTGTACAGGAAGCCTGCCAGGAAGGCGCCATCTCCACGTGCTCCCCTGCCTCTCACCCACTGCAGAGGTCTTGCTTTCGTTGGCCTAACTAGTACACTTCTTCTCGGCATCTGAATCTTCTTATTCGTTTACCTACAAGGAAGCAAATATTAATAATACAAGAAGTTTTCATAGCAAGGAAAAATAGGTAAAGATAAAGTAACTTTTTTTAAATCTTCACTCAAGGATATGATTTTCATTGATGAGAGAGAGAGAGAGAGAGAGAGAGAGAGAGAGAGAGAGAGAGAGAAACATCAATCGATTGCCTCCTGTACATACCCTGACCAGGGGTCAACCCTGAAACCTGGTATGTGCCCTGACCAGGAATTGAACCTGAGAACTTTCTGTGCACAGGACAATGCTCTAATCATTGAGCAACACAAGCCCAAGCTAAGCTGTAACTTCCATATGCATCAGTGGAAACTGGTAGTAGCTGAGGGCAGAGAGCTCTGCAGGGCTAGCACCATGAGCGAGCTGCCCATGCTGTCACATAGACCCCACACTCGGAAGAAGGCCCACACTTGGCTTATTGCTCTGCCCTTGACACTTGACATTCTTAACAATTATTTTTGAACTTGTGCTTTTTAAGTGAAGTCTGATGAGATGATAGAGCACGTGCTGGAGCAGATGAGACATGTGGAAAGGAGGAGCTTTATAATTCAGTACCTTCAACAGCACTGTTCCCTGCTTGCTGAACTAGATGCCTGTCTTTTCCTTTGTACTAGGCTTTGCAAATTATGTGGCTGGTCTTGTCTCTTTCTAGGTCTCCAGTTTTTTATTCTATTAATAATAGCACACCTTTTAGAATTTTCTTCTATGTGATCCTGTTCACCTTAAACCTGTATAATAACATTTTGTTGCAAACATTCTTTTTTTTTTTAATCTTTATTGTTGAGATTATTACAGATGTCCCTCTTTCCCCACCCCCCCCACCCCAATTGTCTCCCTTCCACCTGGTTCCCATACCACCCCAGGCCCTCGCCACCCTATTGTCCATGTCTATAGGTAATGCATACATGCATATAAGATCTTTGTTTAATCTCTTCCTGCCCCCCAACCCCTTTCCCTCTGAGAATCATCAGTCTGTTCCATTTCCATGCCTCTGATTCTATTGTATTTAACAGTTTATTCTGTTCATTAGATTTCTTATTCATTTGATTTTTAGATTCAATTGTTGATATGTATTTGTTGCCATTTTGTTGTTCATATTTTTTTTTAATCTTTTCTTCTTCTTCCTCTTCTTAAAGAATACCCTTCAGCATTTCATATAATACTGGTTTGGTGGTGATAAACTTCTTTGCTTTTTCTTGTCTGTGAAGCTCTTTATCTGACCTTCAATTCTAAATGATAGCTTTGCTGAATAGAATATTTTTGGTTTTAGGTCCTTGCTGTTCATCACTTTGAATATTTCTTGCAACTCTCTTCTGGCCTGCATAGTTTCTGTTGAGAAATCAGCTGACAGTCATATGGACATTCCCTTGTAGGTAACTAACTGCTTTTCTCTTGCTGCTTTCAAGATTTTCTCTTTGTCTTTAACCCTTGGCATTTACTTATGATGTGTCTTGGTGTGGTCCTTTTTGGGTTCCTCTTGCTTGGGGTTCTCTGTGCTTCCTGGACTTATAAATCTATTTCTTTGACCAGGTAGGGGAAGTTGTCTGTCGTTTTTTTTTCAAATAGGTTTTCAATATCTTGCTCTCTCTCTTCTTCTGGCGTCCCCATAATTCGGATGTTGGTATGCTTGAAATTGTCCCAGAGGCTCCTTACACTGTCTTCATATTTTTTTATTCTATTTTCTCTTTGTTCTTCTGGTTGGGTGTATTTTGCTTCCTCATATTTCAAATCGTTGATTTGATTCTCTGGATCCTCTAGTCTACTGTTGAATCCCTCTATATTATTATTTATTTCAGTCAGTGTATGCTTAATTTCTGACTGGTCCTTTTCCATTTTTCTTTTTTTATTTTGCATTCTCACTAAGATCCTTAAAAATCTCACTAAGTTCCTTGCAGGTTTCTAGAAGATTCTTGAGTAACCTTATGACTGTGGTTTTGAACTCTATATCCAGTAGCTTGCTTTCTTCCATTTCTTTCATTTGTGACATGTTTCTTTGTCTCCACATTTTGGCTGCTTCCTTGTGTTTGTTTCTATGTATTGAGCTGACAGAGTGGCCTTATGTAGTAGGTGTCCTATAGGGCCCAGTAGTTCAGCCTCCCCAATCACCTGAGGTGGACACTCTAGGTTCACCCCTTTGTGGGCTGTGTGTACAGTCTTGTTTTAGTTGATCCTTGATTGCTGCTGGTGTCACAGGGAGGAATTGACTTCCAGGCCAATTGACTGTGGGGAACAGCTACAACTACAGTGGGAGAGCTGCTGTGCAGGGATACCCTTATGGAGCAGTACTTGCTTCAGTGGAGCTTTGGTGCTCACTGAGTCTGCCCCTTGAGTGTTTTGCTTATGGATGTGTAGAGTTCTAATCTGGTATGGTCTGACACTGACCACTGGGTACACTGGCTCTTTGGTCTCCAGGGAGGTGTAAAGTCAGCCACTGCCTGGGGCCACTTAGCAGGAGCTAGAGAGAGAGAGATGCAGATTCCTCCTCTTTATATTGGGTTTGGCAGTGCCCAGATGAAGCCCAGCTGTGAAGCAAGGCAGGCTACTGCTGGTGCCAGGTCTTGGGCCTTTTATTGATAGGTTTGGGGGTCCCTGACCCAGCTGCACCTTGTTTGACAGGTTTTAGTCTAATCAAGGACAGGACATTCATATGCAAAAGCCAGTGCACTCAGCTTGGGTGGGTTTGTAAATTGGGTGGGGCAGGGTCTCAGGGAATCACCAGGGTGGAGCAAACAGAAATGTCTGCCAGTCAGCCCTGTGACCAGGAAGGTCCTAGCATAGGAACAATGGCCACTATGAGCACCTCTGGGAGAAAGCTGCCCCCAAGTTCCTGCCCTGATGCCAAACAGTCCAGTTCCTCCTCATATGTGTCTGGGTCCCCCAGAGCCTTGCCCAGCACTGGAGCACAGAGGAAGCAGGACCTTGTAAGTTTAGTTTGTGTGCTGGCCTTTTAAGAGGAGCAGCTGGGTCTCCAGCAGCCTCTGTGTCACTGAGCCCCAATCTGCACTGGTTTTTACAGCCCGTAGTTCTTACTGCCCGTAGGGACTTCTCTTCCCATTCTGGGACCCCTTTCTCTTCTGGGCAGCCTTCCCAGAGATGATCTCCCTCCCAGTTAAAACAGTGACACACATGGGAGCCTGACCAGCCAGTTCCGCACCTCTGCACCTCCTACCAGTCTCTGTGTGCTTTCTTCTTTACTTCTCTTGTTGTAGGACTTCCATTCAGCCAGCTTTCTGGCGGTTCTAGATGATGGTGGTTCTGTATTTTAGTTGTAATTTTGATGTGGTTGTGGGAGGCAGTGAGTACAGGCGTTTGCCTATGCCACCATCTTGGTTCTCCTGTTGCAAACATTCTTGAGATTACTCTGTAGAAGTCAGTTTATTCTCTGAGAATTATTGTCTTTGTCTGTTTCGGCTGCTGTAACAAAAATACCATAGACTGGGTGGCTTATGCAGCAAACATTTCTTATTCACAGTTCTGGAGGGTGGGAAGGCCAAGATCAAGACACCAGCAGATTTAGTGGCTGGTGAGGGCCTGCTTCGTGCTCCTAGGCCAGTGATGGCGAACCTATGATACGAGTGTGAGAGGTGACAAGCGAACTCATTTTTTTGGTTGATTTTTCTTTGTTAAATGGCATTTAAATATATAAAATAAATATCAAAAATATGTCTTTGTTTTACTATGGTTGCAAATATCAAAAAATTTCTATATGTGACACGGCACCAGAGTTAAGTTAGGGTTTTTCAAAACGCTGACACGCCGAGCTCAAAAGGTTTGCCATCACTGTCCTAGACAGATGTCTTCCTGTAGCTTCACATGGTGTCAGGGGCATGGGAGCCCTCTGAGGTCTCATTTATAAGGGCACTAAATCCCATTCAGGAGGGCTCTGCCCTGATGACTTAATCACCTCCTAAAGGCCATACCTCCAAATACCATCACATTGGGAATTAGGTTTCAACTTCTGATTTTGGAGGCACACGTTCAGTTTATGGCAATCATTAAATGATGCTCACTATTATTAATATCAGTATTACTAAATCTGAAACAAAGACTAAAAAGAATAAAGATGTGCCAGTCAAGTGTAATTGATATGCATACTGAAGGTATTTCTAAAAATATTTTCAGAAATGTAGCATATAGCTTCCCAAGATTACTATTTCAAAAATATTTTACTTAGATGCATAAGTACTGATAATAAATAAAATCAGTTTCATTAGTATAATCATTAATCATAAGTGCAAACAATTATCTGTAGAACTGAAGTAAAGCTGAAACCTTGCATCTGATTTTATATCTTAAAAAGAATTAAACGTTTTATAGACCTATTTTGGGTTAATGATCCAGCTCAAGAATGTGAAACCCCTAGCAACTAACATCATCAACTCAGGATAACCACAACTCAAAAAAAAAAAAAAAAAGCATAGTCAGCACATTCAAAATTGTGCATTTATATCACCTCTAATTACAAGGGCACAGTTTGCTTAGGTAGCAGTATGAGCTTTTGAGAAATCAATTTTTTTTCTGTTGTGAACTTACCAAGAAAGAATAAAAGCTTATCTGGGCCATTCTACCAAAAAAAAGTGAGGTGGGAGGAAGATAGGAGTTTCTAAGAGTTCATGTTTCTTGAACCTTATTATGCTTAAGGAATATCTGAAAAGCCTTCAGAAATGCAAATTTCCTATGTGAACCAATAGAGATGCTGGTTCTTTTGATCTGCAGTGGGACCCAGAAATCAATACTTTTAATGCCTGGAAATACTTCTTCATTTGCTTGAGTTTTCGCTGACTTTCTTGGCTACCTCATCCTGGCATGTTTGCTGGTTCCGCCTTAGATTTCTTCTAAACTTTAGTGTGACCAAGGGTTCCAACCCATTCTTAGATTGCTTTTCTGTTTCACTTACTCCCTTGATGATCTCATTCGCACCATGACTCCTAAACTGTCCATATGCTGATGACTCCCAAAGTTATATCCCGAGCCTAGTCTTTCCATAAATCTCAGAGACCCAGTGTCCATCTGCTTGTATGGTATTGCCTTTTGGGTGTCTAATAGGTATTTTCTTAGTTTCAGTTGCACCAGAATCAGACTTTGAGAAATGATTCAAGTGCTAGTAGATGTTTTAGTTCTTATATTTTGAAGAAGGGGAAATGAAGGTAAGGAAATGAGGAACTGAGACAAAGAAATGAACAAATCCAATAAAGAATTCATTATCAAAACAGATATTTCATGGGCAAATGGAGTATGACCCTGACAGGGGAATTCTGGGGACCGTGTAAAAGAAAAACCTCAGAGTTATTCTAGCCAAAGGGTGAGGAAACTGAGGTAGTTATACCCCGACTCCTATCAGTTACTGACAGCGGCTTCTGGATGGGCATTAATTTCCTGGCATGTCCAGCCAGTTTTGGTGGTACAGCAGACTCCTGTGCCATAAAGAGACCTTAGGCAAGAATGTGAAGTTCTAGAATTAGAAGTTGGGCAGGTGTGCATTTTTAAAAGCTTAAAAAAAAAAAGACCAAGTTTACGTTCACAACAAGCTTGAGAGGAAGCTACAGAGATTTACCATATACCTCTGCCCTATACAGGTATACTATTGCCTCCCCCATTATCAATATCATTCACCAGCATGGTACATTTGTTACCAAGGATGAACCTATATTGACACATTATGATCACTCAAAGTCCATAGTTCACCCTTGTACATTTATGGGTTTGGACAAGTGTATAATGATGTATATCCATAATTATACATCATACAGAATATGATATCTGCCAAGAAGTCCTCTTTGCTTTGCTTATTCACCCCTCACAATGATCTATGTATAATTTCCATACTTTTGAATTTCCTAGAACGTTATCTGGTTGGGGTCATACAGTTCACAGCCTTTCCAGATTGCTTCTTCCATTCAGTAGTATGAACTTAAGTTTCCTCCATATCTTTGCATGGTTTGATAGCTCATTTCTTCTTAGTGCTGAGTAATTTTCCATTGTCTGAATGTATCATAGTTTATGTAGCCATTCACCCACTGAAGGATATCTTGGTTGCTTCCAAGTTTTGACAATTATGAATAAAGTTGCTATAAACAACCCTGTGCAGGTTTTTATGTGGTCATGTTTTTAACTTTTTGGGGTAAATACTAAGGAGAGTAATAGCTGGATTATATAATGATTGTATTATTAGTTTTGTAAGATACTGCCAAACTGTCTTCCTAAGTGACGGGACCATTTTGCATTTCCACCAGCAATGAGTGAAAAGTCAAATAGCCAGCATTTGGTGTTGTCAGTGTCCGGATCTTGACTTCTAGGTACGTAGTGGTATTTCATTGTCGTTTTAACTTGCATTTCCTGATAACTTTTGGTGGGGAGCAACTTTTTATATGCTTATTTGCCATTTGTATATCTTCTTCAGTGAGGTGTCTGTTAAGGTCTTTGACCTTCTTTTTTTTTTTTTTAGTTAGGTTGCTTGTTTTCTTATGTTGAATTTTAGAGTTTTTTGTGTATTTTGGAAAACAGTCCTTTATCAGATGTGTCTTTTATAAATATTTTCTCTGTGACTTGTCTCTTAATTCTTTTGACCTTGTCTTTTGCAGGGCACGAGTTTTTCATTTTAATGAAGTAGAACTTATCAATTCTTTCTTTTGTATATTATGCTTTGGGCATTGTATCTAAAAAGTCATCACTATACTTTAGGTCATCTAGGTTTGTTCCAGTGTTATCTTCTATTAGTTTTATAGTTTGCATTTGTATTTAGGTCAATGATCCATTATAAGTTAGTGTTTGAGAAGGTTGTAAGGTCTATGTCTAGATTCAATTTTTTTGACTCTGGGTGCTCAATTGTTCATTTGTTGAAGAGACTACCTTTGCTTTATTGCATTGTCTTTGTTCTCTTGTCAAAGATTGGTTAAATATGTTCATGTAGGTCTTTTTCCGGGCCCTCTATTCTGTTCCATTGATCTATTTGTCTATCATTTCACCAGTACCGCACTGTAGCTGAATAGTCAGTCTTGAAGTCAGGTAGTGTCAGTCTTCCAACTTTGTTCTCCTGCAATATTGTGTTTGCTCTCCTGGGTATTTTGCTTCTCCATGTAAACTTTAGGACCAGCTTATTAATATCCCTAAAATAACTTCCTGGGACTTTGGTTGGGATTGCATTGAATCTACAGATCAAGTTGTGAAAAACTGACATCTTGACAATATTGAGTCTTTCTATCCATGAACAGGGAATATGTCTCCATTTATTTAGTTTTTTGAGTTTGCTCATCAGAGTTTTATAGTTTTCCTCATATAGATCTTTTATCTTTTATATATTTTGTTAGATTTATACCTAAGTACTTAATTTTGGGGTGTTCTAGTATAAATGCTGTTGTGTCTTTAATTTCAAATTCCACTTGTTCTTTGCTGGTATATAGGAAAGCAGTTGACTTTTGTATATTAACTTTTTTCTGCAACCTTACTACCTTGCTTATTAGTTCCAGGTTGTTGTTTTGTTTTTTTGTTTATTCTTTTGCATTTTCTATATAGGCGATCATGTCATCTGTGAACAAAATCAGTTTTATACCTTCCTTCCCAGTATGCATACCCACTCCTACTTTTTTTTTTTTGCCATATTGCATGAGTAAGGACTTCCAGTATGTTAAAAAGAAGTGGTGAGAGATGATATTATTTTATTAAATTTACAGCATCACAATTTTTGTATAGTTTTGCCACTACCCTGATTTTAATAGCGCTACTGGGCTTATAGAATTACATAATGCTGAAGAATGCAGTGGAGCCAACACGGCCTGCAGCAGGGCACTGTCCCCGCCTCTGCTCTGTTCAACGTTCTTACAAACAGCTGAGATGAAGGCCTAAATGATAATGATATATTTAAATCTCAAAAAAGGGGAGTTTTATATTGGATCCTGAAATGAAGATTCAAAAAACCTCGATCAAATAGTATTATAAATATTACATTATGCATTTTAATTCAGAAAATAAATTATGTAGTACTAAGGGCAGAGCTGGTCTAATAGTGGTTTTTAAGGAACAAGCAATAAGCAAACAAAATACAGTATGTGTATAATTTTAAATTAAATGAGAAGCAAAGAAGACTGATATTAATTCAGTCTGTATTTTGGGCTAAGCACTGACACAAGAATGTTGCAGATGTTAAGGAATCTGACACCATCCTGGACTATATTAACAGGAGTGAGTGGCCAGAATAAGGGAGGTAAGTGTCACACTGTGTGCTGAGATATGTGGACAATATGTAGACAGGAATTGGAGGTGATGAGCATGGTGACAGGTCACATGAAAGGTCATTGAAAAATGTTGAATTTGATGAGGAGAAGGGTAGAGAACAGGAAGATGTCATGTGGAAAAGAATGAATCATTCTCACAAAAGTGCAAGACAGTGAGTTCCCTGTTAGTATAAGTAAGGAGTGGCAACGTGACCAGCTAAAAGAAAGGGATAAGAGAAAGTGATCCTGCATTAGGTGCCCCGAACTAGAGGGCTTCTGGGGTTCCTTCCAAGAATCCGTACACCCCTGTAAGCAGAATCAGGAAAAAATGGGGGTGTTAATGTCAAGAGGTTTAGCCTCACAAAATGGAGTACAGCTGGTCTTTGGCTTTAATGAGATCCAGACATTACTAAGAAAGGAAAGTGGTGTTTTTAGTTATGATAAATTTCAGCTATTATCTGAGGAAACAGGAAATTTAGGGTTTTATAGGAGAGATGTGTGCAAACAAGAGCTGGATTAAAATTTTCCAGGGGGATTATTATTCAAACAAAAGAGCCCTTGTTTTTTTATTGTGGTGTTCAAAAGTAATGGGATGTGGGTATTATAAAAGAGAAACACCTGTTGTGCCTTTAAAAAAAATGACTTCCTATGGGGAGATAATGTCTCCAAATATAATCATGAAGGAGAAGAAAGATTTTTTCTCACTCTGTCTATCTATCTATCTATCTATCTATCTAGCTAGCTATCATCATATCTCTATCTTTATCTCTCAAATGTTCTGCTTAATTTTTTCAGTGCTTAAAAAAAAAAGTAAGCAAGGTTGCCACCTAGTGACTGTTTTCTGGTTTTTAACGTTAGAGGCTCTTGAATAGCAGTGATGCTCAAACCTGGCTGTGCATTTGTACACCTGGAAGTTTCCTAAACTGTGGATTCCTGGGACCCACCTGAGGCTGGAATCAGAATCTTTGGAGGCGGGGCTCCAGAGGTCCTGCTTAATTTTAAAATTTTTCAGAAGGCTCTACCGCACTTAGTCTACCACCAGCGTTTGAAATGAACTGCCCTATGGGCATATTGTGTGTGTGTGTGTGTGTGTGTGTGTATGTGTGTGTGTATGGGGGCTGTCACAGAGGCAAATTTATGTAAAATGCAGCATTGACCTACATGCTTAAGAACCTGGTTTCAGGGATATGAATAACATGGTGTTGCATCTTTGTATGTATTGCTGATACTTAAATAGGCCTGGCACTCCTAAAATACGCGCTATGGTTATACTCAAAGACACACAGCCAAAGATGTTTATTGTTACATTGGTTTTAATAAATTTACTAAAACTTAGTTAAATATTAATCAATAGAATGTGGCTGAAAATGGTAGTAAACCCAAGCAGTGAGATTCTGTACAAGATTAAAAAGAACGAATAGTTCTATAGATGCTGAAATCCCAGATGGATTATGTGAAGAAAGCAAACTACGTTTTTTTAGCAAAGAAGTGATTCTGATGTAGGTAGTTTGGAATTGATCTTGGAACCACTGTATCAGTGAGTAGATAGAGTGATATTTGTCATATAGGTCATGAACGGGGCCGAGGGATCTTCATTTTAATAGGTTCCTCAAGTGATTTTAGTACAAACCAAAGTTTGAAACCACTAGCCTGGGTATCTTCCCAGTGACTTTCTTTTTTTTTTAAATATATTTTTATTGATTTTTTACAGAGAGGAAGGGAGAGAGATAGAGAGTTAGAAACATCGATGAGAGAGAAACATCGATCAGCTGCCTCCTGCACACCTCCTACTGGGGATGTGCCCGCAACCAAGGTACATGCCCTTGACCGGAATCGAACCTGGGGCCTTTCAGTCCGCAGGCCAATGCTCTATCCACTGAGCCAAACCGGTTACGGCCCCAGTGACTTTCATATCAATCAATCCTAGGTGTCCTCTAGACCAGCGATTTTCAACCTTTTTCAACTGATGACACATAAACAAATTACTAAAATACTGTGGCATACCAAAAAATACATATATATTTTGCCAATATGACAAAAAATAGGCATAATTTTGATTCATTCACACCAAATGGCTATTGTTTTGGCTGTTGTCATTTTTTAAAAAAAATAAATATTGATTTCAGGAGGAAGGGAGAGGTAGAGATAGAAATATCAATAATGAGAGAGAATCATTAATCAGCTGCCTCCTGCACACCCCCTACTGGGGATGGAACCCACAGCCTGGGGAATGTGCCCTGAATGGAACTCTAACCACGATCTCCTGATTCATAGGTCAATGGTCATCCACTGAGCTACACTAGTTGGGCTGTTGTCATTTTTTTTTATTTGACAACTTAAGGGAAAACAGGTCAGTGCCCCTGACTAAAGAGTCAGATATTGCACGTTTTAAAAATTCTTGTGGTACACCAGTTGAAAATAGCTGCTCTAGATCTATGGCCAGATCTTTCCCCGTGTTAACCTGGAATGTGAGAATGCTTTCAGTCTACGACAAAGAGACAGTGTGCTTGGGTTACCTCTATCAACACGTAATGAAAATAATGATTTCATGTGACCTTATAAGACACCCTTCAAACCCGGACCTTTAGACAGGCTCTTTCAAAACAGAACTTGTTCTGAGTATGTAGCTGCGGCTTCCCCAGTTCACCCCCACGTGGAGATGATGTGGTGGCTGTGGAGCTGTGGTGAGCCGTCAGGTCACGGACAAACCAGTCATTCTGATGGATCTGACCGCAGAGGACTTCTGTGAATGAACAGAAAGTGTGACAAGGAAAGAAGGAACCAAAGGAGCAAGAGCTGAAAGTGCAAGAGGAGCAGAGGTCACAATGGGCTGAGTTGAGATGTGTTTGCTGCCGTATGTTGCCCCCAGGTTTGGGTTCTGGGAGACCGTTCCTTGTTGACACAATTTTCAGCTAGCAGAATTTGTGAGCCATAATCCGCGGGCCTGCAGTGCCCTACAAAGTCAGCCTTTGTGACCTGTTCAGTGTTGGTGTTTTCTTCACAGAGACCTGGATGACTAAAAGGGATGAGCTCCTTCAAGGAAGGGCCCCTCGGAGGAGGCCAACATGTTTTATAACAAAGGGAGGGAGAGTGGAGGGATCCATGATAATGGAGAACGTGGGGGTAAAAGCTTCCCTCAAACCTCCCTAAGCCTCAGAGAAACCACTCTGACTCTCCAACATATGGTTTCACAGGGATTATGCAGTTTCGCTTGGTTGTCTATCAGTTATTGAAAGCAAGTGAGAGTAATCTGTTTGCATGTATTTCTTTAAAAATATATATATATATTTGAGTTCAGAGAGGAAGGGAGAGGGAGTGAGATATAGAAACATCAATGGTGAGAGGGAATCATCAATCAACTGCCTCCTACATGCCCCTTTGCCTACCTGGCCCTACATGTTCTTCATGACTCAGCTTAGACCATCATTCCCTGACCACCCCACCCACGCGTCCTGGCTGAGTTAGTAGCCCCCCTTGGTGCCCTCCCACTTATCATGCAACAGCAACACAGCTTAGGGCATGTTTCTCCACCAGGTTGTGAGTTTCTTTTTTTTTCTTCCTTTTTTAAAATTTCCATCTCATTCCTTAGTCAATGAGGCTCTGTCTTCTCTGCTTCTATTACTTGGATTTGATCAGATTTACCACACCACTCCCCTTGCATATGCACTCAAACCATCTTGGCTTCCCTGCTGTCCTCAGTACACCAGACAGGATGTGGCCCCAGGGCCTTTACACTCGCTGCTCATTCTGCCTGGGATGCTTCTGTCCTTCAGATCCACATAGCGAGCTTCCTTGTCTTCCTCAGGATTCTGCTCGAATGTCACCTCAGTGCAGCCTTCTTTGATCATCCTATTTAAAATGGCAATTCCTGCCGAAACCGGTTTGGCTCAGTGGATAGAGCGTCGGCCTGCGGACTGAGGGGTCCCAGGTTCGATTCCGGTCAAGGGCATGTACCTGGGTTGCGGGCACATCCCCAGTGGGAGATGTGCAGGAGGCAGCTGATCGATGTTTCTCTCTCATCGATGTTTCTAACTCTCTATCTCTCTCCCTTCCTCTCTGTAAAAAATCAATAAAATATATTTTAAAAAAAAATAAATAAAAAAAAATAAAATGGCAATTCCTACCAACTTTCCCTGTCTTCTTTTTATTTACAACTTTTATCACCATCTAACATACTCTTTTCTTTGAACCTATACAGTGCCTATCTTTCTCCCATTAGCATGTAAGTTCCACAAGGGCATCCTCAGCACCTATGACAGTACCTGGCACATAGACAGTCAACTGATCTCAACTGGCTCAAATATTTGTTGAATGAATGATGTTGACATTTTTTGTGATGGGAGTGGAGTTATTGATGTGATGTATTATAGGACTATCCTATATAATAAAAGCCTAATATGCTAAGTGTCCAGTCATCCGTTCAACCAATCAAAGCATAATATGCTAATGATATGCTAAGGCCGCTCAACCCATCACTATGATGTGCACTGACTAGCAGGGGGCAGATGCTCTGACCAGTAGGTTAGCTTGCTGCTGGGGTCCGGCTGATCAGGACTGAGCAAGACAGGCTGGACAAGCCCTGGAGCCCTCCTGGGGTCCCTCCCCAGCTGGCCAACCTCTTGCATCCCTCCCCGGCCCCGATTGTGCACCAGTGGGGTCCCTCAGCCTGGCCTGCGCCCTCTTGAAATCTGGGCTGAGAGTCCCGCCCCCTCTGAGTGCATGAATTTTGTGCACCAGACCTCTAGTATTTTATAATATTAAACCACTTCTGTGCTTCTAGGATAAATTCTTTTTCATCATACTGAAGGACTCTTTAAAAGTAGTTTTGCAATTACATTTGCTTGGGTTTTTTAAATCTATGTGCTTAAGTGAAGTTTGTATTATAGTTTCTTATTTCATTCTTTTTTTTTGAAGGTTTGATATTAATGTCATCTTAGCTTCATAAAATGAAGTGGACAGCTTTCCATTTTCCCCACTATTTCTAAAACAGCACAGTGCATGTATCATGCCAACTTTCTATTTGTTGAAAGTATGAAAGAACATGCTAGTAAAACTGTTTGGCCCTGAGAAATTTTTGATAGGTAATTTTTAAAATTACATTTTCCAGTTTCTTTTATGGTTAGTAATATATTCAGGTTTTAAGATATTTGAAGATTTATGATTCCAGAAAAGATTACTTTATATAAATATTCTAATATAAAATCAAAAAATAAATTTTGTTATTGTCTTATATTTTATATGTCTATCTGGTATTATATTATTTTTATTAGCAGTTTTCTTTATCTTTATTTTTCCTTTGTCTCTGTGAGATCTTTCAGAGGCTTCTCTATCTTATTTTTAAATTAAAATTGTTAAATTAAAATTCTTAAAATTCTAACCTATTAACCTAACAATAGTAATAATCTACTTAAAATTCAATATAGCCATAACCATATTTCTAAATAGGGAGCATATATGCTGTTCTCCACAAACCCCAGGAATGTATAAAATATTGTTCATTTAAGTAAACAAGGTCAACTGCAGCTCTTCTTGTCCTTCTTATCTCAAGTCTAAACCATACATGTTCATGTAGACTTTCTTGTAGGTGTGTGAATCCACTTGCCATTTTTATTTTTTCCTCATCTGGGTTTCTGGCTGTGAAATTGTATTGGAATTTTGTTCTCCTTTATCTCCGTATTTCCTACGCTTTTTCTAATCCTTTATTCCCCACTCCTTCCCTTCTGCTCCCAAATTTCCTTTCCAGGACTTCCATTCAGACCCATCCATTTCTTTTCCTTTTCCTTCAGGTCAACTAATGCTATATTTTATCACCTAGTTGTAAGTATCAATATCTTGACTGACAGAGTTTACCTTATTAGGAGTTGATTCTGAATCTTAGGCTTCTGGGGACCCACCGTAGTGTCTTTGAAATGTGTGTGTGCTTCTGGGAAAGCATGAGAGTGCATCTGAAATGAATGTGATCTTGTGTGCCTACTGAGTTCACAGCCCATGCTAAAGACTAAGTGAGGAGACACTGTTATGTTTCTTCTAGGTCAGTGATGGTGAACCTTTTGAGCTCGGCATGTCAGCATTTTGAAAAACCCTAACTTAACTCTGGTGCCGTGTCACATATAGAAATTTTTTGATATTTACAACCATAGTAAAACAAAGACTTATATTTTTGATATTTATTTTATATATTTAAATGCCATTTAACAGACAGACTTAGGAGGAAACCAAGATGGCGGCATAGGTTAACGCTGGAGATCGCTGCCTCAAACAACCACTTCAGAGATATAACTAAAGGACAGAACGGACATCACCCAGAACCACGGGAAGGCTGGCTGAGTGGAAATTCTACAACTAGGAGGAAAGAGAATATCATACCCAGACTCAGAGGAGGCGCAGTGCTGAAGTGAAATACTCAGGTGCGGAGTGTGCGCGCGGAGCGGGCTGGCGGCGGAGGGCGCGGTTGTTGTTTTCAATCGGGAGGGAGTTTCAGACTCTGAGCTCCAGATCCGGGCGAGTCTCTGGGGACCGAGACTCAAACGGGAGAAACGGGACTGTCTGGCTTCGGTCGGAACTCGAAGGCAGCTTTCTCTCCGAGGTTTGCAGCCATTGCTGGGGCTCTGAGAGGCAGAGCCCCTGGGGAAGGAACTGAGAGTCGCCATAACTGCTCGTTCCGCCCGCCCTGTAGATCCCCGGGGACCCGCCCCGCCCAAGCCCTGCGCAGCGCCATTTGCCGGATAGCCTCAGGCAAACGCTAGATTAGCACCGCCCTAGAGATCCAGCACAGAAGCCCTCCCACTACAGACACAGCAGACTCTCATAGCCAGTTAGCCTGGAGGTCAAATCACCCCGGTATTGCCGACATCAATCAAGGCTTAAAGGCAACAAGACTGCGGACAAAGACCACTAGGGGGTGCACCAAGAAAGCATAAAAAATGCGGAGACAAAGAAACAGGACAAAACTGTCAATGGAGGATATTGAGTTCAGAACCACACTTTTAAGGTCTCTTAAGAACTGTCTAGAAGCTGCTGATAAACTTAGTAAGGCCCTCAAAAAGACTGGTGAGACTGCCGATAAATGTAGTGAGATCCTCAAGAAATCTAATGAGACCCTCGATGTTGTGATAAAGAACCAACTAGAAATTAAGCATACACTGACTGAAATAAACAATATTATACAGACACCCAACAGCAGACCAGAGGAGCGCAAGAATCAAGTCAAAGATTCGAAATGCGAAGAAGCAAAAAACACCCAACTGGAAAAGCAAAATGAAAAAAGAATCCGAAAATATGAAAATAGTGTAAGGAGCCTCTGGGACAGCTTCAAGCGCACCAACATCAGAATTATAGGGGTGCCAGAGGATGAGAGAGAGCAAGATATTGAAAACCTATTTAAAGAAATAATGACAGAAAACTTCCCCCACCTGGTGAAAGAAATAGACCTACAGGTCCAGGAAGCGCAGAGAACCCCAAACAAAAGGAATCCAAAGAGGACCACACCAAGACACATCATAATTAAAATGCCAAGAGCAAAAGACAAAGAGAGACTCTTAAAAGCAGCAAGAGAAAGAAAGTCAGTTACCTACAAGGGAATACCCATACGACTGTCAGCTGATTTCTCAACAGAAACTTTGCAGGCCAGAAGGGAATGGCAAGAAATATTCAAAGTGATGAATACCAAGAACCTACAACCAAGATTACTTTATCCAGCAAAGCTATCATTCAGAATTGAAGGTCAGATAAAGAGCTTCACAGATAAGGAAAAGCTAAAGGAGTTCATCACCACCAAACCAGTATTATATGAAATGCTGAAAGGTATCCTTTAAGAAGAGGAAGAAGAAAAAAAAGGTAAAGATACAAATTATGAACAACAAATATGCATCTATCAACAAGTGAATCTAAGAATCAAGTGAATAAATAATCTGGTGATCATAATAGAATCAGGGACATAGAAAGGGAATGGACTGACTATTCTTGGGGGGGAAAGGGGTGTGGGAGATGTGGGAAGAGACTGTACAAAAATCGTGCACCTATGGAAGAGGACAGTGGGTGGGGAGTGAGGGCGGAGGGTGGGGCGGGAGCTGGGAGGAGGGGAGTTATGGGGGGGGGGGAAAAGAGGAACAAATGTAATAATCTGAACAATAAAGATTTAATTAAAAAAAAAGAAAGAAAAAAAAATAAAATAAAAATATCACAGACTTAAAAAAAAAAAAAAAAAAAAAATAAATGCCATTTAACAAAGAAAAATCAACCAAAAAAATGAGTTTGCTTGTCACCTCTGACACGCATGTCATAGGTTCGCCATCACTGTTCTAGGTGATAGCAGTAGCCCTTTGGGTGTCCTCACTGCTAGTCTTCTGCCTTCCAACTCCCCCACCCATCCCACCCACCACCACTACCCCACCCTCTTAAGCTCTAAAATATCTGTAGTATTGTTTAAGGTCACTGACGGTCAAGCCCTCATTTGCCTGTTGGAACTTGCTTTCTGCATCCCCTCTGAATGTGTAATACCTTAAGGAAAATGGATTTTATGCTGTTCCCTTTAGCTGGAGTTTCTCTCTTTCCTCGGAGTTCCTATAATCACTTTATTTCTTATTTCTACTGTTGAACTTACCACAGTCTACCAGGCATCTGTGTTAGGCCTTTTTTCCTTCATTAAAGCGTCATCTCCACAAGGGCCACAAGCATCTTTTCTCTTCTTCTTTTAATTGCATCAAATGGGATCCTTCAGAAAATGTTTTTCAACTGAGCCGAATGTTATGTCAAACAGAATCAGGTAGTATACTGCCCCGACAGGCTGGAGTTATCAAGAGCAGATTAATGAGGGCTGTAAAGTCAAGGTGGCTGTTCATAAGCAGAGAACTCCAGGAGGGTGGGGCTGGAGCGGGTAGCAGGCCTGGAAACAAGTGAGGCAGAAGGATCTTTTCTTTTTGGGCACAAGGTGGCAGGCTATGCCCATGTCAGTCACCACATATAAGGCAGCTTTGTGAGGCTGATATTTTCTGTCCTATTTTGGAAATGCATGTTTTTTTAAAAAAAAAAAAAAAAGCAAAGCTCGTGCAGCATCATGGCTGAAACCCGGGTGTAGCTGAAGCCCAGACCCGAGCAGACCGGCCTCTGTGCTTCCAGGTCTCGGCGCCTTCCAGGTTGGACTCCTGCCCAAGCCCCACAGTAACGCACTGCAGATTTTGAAACATTGAATTTCCCTTAAAAGGATGAAGAAAATGTGAATAAATGTGCATGAACGCTCAAACTGGGAGAGAGGAAATACTATTTGACCAGAGGGTTGAAACGCAGTTTCTCCACTAGATAGCAGACGAGGACAGACGGCCTGCGGAAGGTCCTGCCTATAAACCCAAAGAAAGCATTCATTTTCTCTAGAAGCTCATTTTTTCCCCTTTAAAACGCCAAGTGTTTTTCATGTGTTCAGACCATTCACATGTATCAGTCTGATATAATCTGGGATATAAGTAGCAGCTTTACTTCAATTCATGTGTATGCAATTACAATTCAGATACAGTTTCCTTCACTTCATTCATTGCCTCTAGTTGTGTGTGTGTGTGTGTGTGTGTGTGTGTGTGTGTGTGTGTGTGTGTGTGTTCGTGCACCAAATTGTCTTTTATTAAAAAAAATTGCTAGGAATAGTTTATTCTGGAATTCTGCCTAAGTTATTGGGTGATATGTTAAGTCTTTCCATTAATACTGATTTCTGTTATACTTGGAAGATGGAGAATAAATTAGGGGGAAAAGATAATCCTTGTTTTCAGGTTCCCTTATCATTTCGTTCAGGTTCTTTTTCTCTTTGTGTGGAAGTGAGGTAGAAATGAGAACATGGTGATTTGTTTCTGTGCCGGAAGCCAGTCCTTGCTGCTTGACACAGTCGCTGCAGGGAAGAAACATCTGCACAGCATATGTTTCAAGGAACCTGGCACATATGGCATACTGTTCTTAATATGTTTCCTCCCCCTCTTAGCCCTATGTGTTTTAACCAGGGCCACCTCCCTGAGAAAGGTTGTTTCCCCAGGTGGGGATGTTGGGGATTGACGGGACTGGAGTTGGGGATTGACGGGACTGGGGAGGGGAATGAATCAGTAAAACCCCCTAGTGTTACAGAATACCATGTACTACTTATGAAGAACTTGGACTAAGACTGTTGGCAATAAATTTGGGACTTGTTGGGCCCACATCCCCAGGGGTCTGCCCACCAGGGAAAGCACCAAGGCCTATACCCCTGGAGACCCACCAACACAGGGCAGTCCCAGGGAAGGCAAGCAGCGAGGCTGGGAACACATAACCTTTACTGGGTAGGATAATCTCCTTCAGTCACTTCCTTGTAGTTTATCAGTAGAGCAGTAGAATAGTGACCTTGGAATAGCCCTTATAATGGAACACAGAGATTAACCTAGACAAGATTAAAATCAACAGAATTAGATAGAGACAGGATTTTTGGCAAAGGTCAGATAAGAAACTATGGACATGAAACAAGGAACTGTAGAAGGTTAAGGGAGGACCCAAAACATACCATTATGTGACTATAGAGGCATGCTTATTGGATCAAATGGTATAAATACAGATGTAACAGGACAATAAATAGAGAACCTGGCTATGCTGATCAACTGAACGCTGTCTCTGTGTCATTCATTCTTTACCAACTCCGTCTACACCTTTGGGAATCCCTGGACCTGCTGGGGCTGGACCCCAACATTTCTGGAAATACCATTTGCCTTCTGTGAAGCTGGAGATGTGCAGCAGAAGAGAGTGCAGCAGGCTGAGCAACAGGGTATGTTTGCCAGAGCAAAGGGCCTTCAGAGAAGAGGGAAACGCTGGCTTAGGCAGCTCGCGAGCTTTATTCAGCAGGTGGACTTCACAGCACTGCCTTTGCCAGGCGCAGGACTAAGCTGTTGTCTCTGAAATGAACCGCCAGAGCCAACAGACTTTTCTTATTGATCATTTATTACAGATTACGATATGAGAGATACTGTTTGTTTTCCTATCTGCAGAGCAACAGCAAGAGAGGCTTGACATTCACAAACTACTTTTAAATGACGCCTATTCAAATACTACCTATTCCATAAATCCTTAATGATTTTTTCCCTTAAAAAAGCATCATGATTTTCAATAGAATTTCATAAAGCATCGTAACGTTGGAGAGAATTTCATACCATGACCATAAACATAGCCACAGTTCTGTCCAAGAGGCTGCGTTTCTAGACTTCCTCCGCTCCCTGCCCCACCCCTCTTCACCTTCACCCGGTCCGCTACTGGGTGGCCCTCCTTCACGGTCAGGTCAGGTCAAGTCGGGGGTGTCTGGGGATTTGAACTTGATCCTGCTGGGAGTTCCTAGTGGCCTAGTCCCCATCGCTCTCGCTGGAGCTGGTGCTGTCAGAGGAGTCACTGCTGCCGTGCTTTCTGGGGGGCCTCACCCTCCTGCTGGGGTGGGATTTTCTGTGAGCCCAGGAGCCCCTTCTCCGCGGCAGACCCTGACCCCAGGTGGAGCTGTTCTGCCTGTGGGGTCCGTACTGATTTCTCCCACTGTGTGTGGGTACAGTCCCTTCATTATTGGGGTCACTGTGGGGACCTCTTTCACTTTTAATGTCATTGTCAAGGCCCTGATGGGGAATGAGCTGGCCTGGGCTTTTGCTCTTATTAGGAAACCTTTGCTTTTCACTCGCGGTCACTTGGTTCCTGTTAGAATGTTCCGTACCTTTCCTACTCCCCCCTTTGCCATTTCTCGGGATTTCATTATAATTCGTACTTTCAGCAACGTCGCGACTGCCTTCTCTTCTTTTCTCTTTTGGGGGTACATGAGGGTAATGAAACTCCACTTTCCCTTGGTGAGCATTTTGGCCGCCTGCATCCACTCTGTTTCCTTCTTTTCCAGGGAGTTCCCTGAAATTGGTGCTCCCTGTGATGTCGTTGCTGCCCCCCACGAGGCTGACATCGGCGGTGTTTGCCTCTCGTGCTGTTTCACCCCGGGTTCCAATGGCACTTCTGCCATCTTCTGCTCTCTCTGGGATTTCGTTATAACCCGGGCCTCCTGCTTCGGGGTCAGTGGTCTCTGCTTCCCCCGGGCCGGAAAGCTCTGTTTGAATATCTGCACCCTCCAGGTCAGGACCCATAGCTTCTCCTTTACCTGAAACGTCCTTAAAAGGCTGGCCATCTCCACTGAAAGGAGAGATACCGTCCCCCCTCTCTTGAAGATCTGGATAACCGCTGCCTTCGAAATCGCTGGGGATTTTTTTGAGTGTGGGGATCTGTTTTAGATAGTCTGTGTTGTATTGGATGTGGTGCGTGCTTTTGCCTTTGGCTGGAATATTGGGGGCTTGCGGATCTCTTTGATGATTCTTCTTACCTTTTGAGGGGGCTTTAGCATGGTTTGCACTTGCTGGAATTTTGCTTGGAACATTCCTGGGTTTGATATCTTTGTTTTCGTCCCCTAATGGCTCAATCACAGCTCCTGGTGCCATTATAAGTTGTGTATTATTTCTGGTGAGAGCTGCTCTGTATTCTTCTTGGTCATGAAGTCCGCTGAGAGCATCCTCTCCATCCTCAGACCCGTTATTCCCAGTGGATGCGGGGTAAATGGGCATCTGTAGGTCATTGTGGGCGTTATCTTTGTGACTAATACTATAGTCTTCATTTGTTGTCTGTCTATTTTCAAAAAGATTTGGGGATTTACTAATTCGGTTGTTGTTATCAGCTCCAAAGAGGGACACGTCTCTCTCTCTCTCTTGGGCAGTGCTGTCTCTAGGTGCTGGCTCTTTATTTCTTCTCTTGCCGGAAAGGTGGAGAGCGATGTTGTCTTTGTTTCTTTCTTCCTGGCAAAGTGTAATTTTTAACATAAAGTGATTATTTTATGTTAACTTTTAAAAATCGAATAATTCTTAGGAGACATATATTTAAAAAAAACAAACCAGATTCTTAATACAAAGATTCTATTAACTCAAGAGAGGTTTGTTAGTAGAGCTAACTCTGGAATGGCCAACGCAGGTTTTATGGAGAAAGAGGGATGAACAAGGTTTGAAGGAGGGGCACGATTCAGATACATGGAAGGGAAGTGGTGAGAATATTTTAAGAATAAGTTTGCATATTCAAAGGTTTGAAACCAGGAAACATTTGAAAGATACTGTGAATAACACTATAAGTTTAGAGTTGAGAAATCCTACAGAAGAGAATAAGAAATAAATTTGGAAATGTAGATGATTAGGGCCTGATTTTGAAGGAAGACAGTGTGGTCTTCATCTTGTGACTAATGAGTCATTGCAAGTGACACAGAGCTCATATTTTTAAAACTATTCTCTCCCCTATTCTCATATTCTTCTCTCTCTCTCTCTCTCTCTCTCTCTCTCTCTCTCTCTCTCTCTCCCCCCTTCTCCCCTCCCTCCCTCAAATATAGTACTGTTCTACTTGAAGGACTGCTTGGTTTTATACATGTACTTTATAAATGTTAGAAGCAGTGAGGAAATTGTTGCATCAGCTCACACTTGAATCTCAAGATAAAAATGGCTTATGGACATGCCCTCTTTTCTTATGAAGCTGGCTAATATGCAATATACAAAAGTTCCAAATTTTAAGAGCTAATATGAAATGATTTATTTGAGGAGTTTTAACATCATTATTCACTAATCTTTTATTTGGCAGGTATATTCTGAAAATAAGAGTTTGCAATTAGGAAAAAATATAATAGAAAAAACTTTACAGTGAGTTGTTTTTAAGTAAGAAGTATTTTATTTTTTAATATATATTTTTATTGATTTTGGAGAGGAAGGGAGAGGGAGAGAGAGATGAAAACATCAATGATTTGAGAGGATCATTGATTGGCTGCCTACTGCACGTCCCCCACTGGGGATGGAGCCCACAGCCCGGGCATATGTCCTGACTGGGAATCGAACAGTGACCTCCGGGTTCATACATCAAAGCTCAATCACCAACCCATGCCAGCTTGGCAAATAAGAAGTATTTTAAACATTTGACTTATTTTAAGACATTAAATCTTGGCAAGTTTTACATGGACATTTATATTTCCCTTTGCAATCAAGTTTGTTTGCTTATTGCTAGTTATTCTTTTGAGTTTAAGCAGGTGCATTAGAAAATCATTAGATTATAATAATTCCTTCTTACCTTTCCTCCCTCTGTATTCTGCAGTGAGAAGTTTTATTTTACATTTAGTGCTTTTACTGCTTTTAAAGCAGTAGCAGATATACTAATGAATTCTGTGCGTTTTACTAAAGACTGAACAGAGTTCTTTTATGAGTGAAAACATAAAACAACTTTTAAATTGTTTTGTGTGGTGCTCAATTATTTTTGCACTTGCTTGTGTTAACTGATTGCCTGATGGTTGCACTGTTGACTGTGTGATGATCTCTGTGTCAGCTGGCTGCTCTGCTTTCCTCTGCTCTGTTTCTCTATCTGTGCACCTTCACTTACACTGTTCTTTTCGTGGATATGGCCTCTCCCAGCCGCGTGCTTGCTCAAATCCTACTCATCCTCCACAGCTCAATTACTCCCATGACGTACTTTTCCCTGAACACCCGGCTAGGAACTAATCTTTTTCTAATCCAAGCCCAGAAGCACACTATTCTAACTACCTCTTATGTAGCACTTTGCACATTCTGTCTGGGGTTAATGATTTTTGTAAGTGCCATTTGTTCCCTTTATAATTCTAACGTCCTGGAGAGAGAGAATTAAGTTCTCTCAATCATTTCATTTCACATAGCATCTTGCACAGTAGGAAGTGCTCAATACATAGGTGTTCCAACAAGTAAGTTTAACAGGAAGTTAGTCTTAGAGATGCATCTGCAGAATATCAAGCAGAACAAAACAACATTCTGAAGGGAAACTACAACTTTCATGGGAAGTGAAGCCAGATTTGGGGAAAAGTAAGTAGTCCTTTTTGCTGATGGCATTTTAAGCTGTGTCCAGCTCCTTGGCCAATGAATTTATAAGAAGGAACTGAATGAAAAGAATTATTGTTCCATTCCAGAGACAAGGCCCTTATTCTTTCTCTTCTGAACATCCTGACACAGATGGCGTCCTCTGTGCAATGCATTTAAGGGACATTAGAAGGTGTCACTCTTTAGGCCAAAATGACCTCTAATCCTCACCGTTAGAGCATATAGTACCAGAAAACCTCCCCATAAAACACCAAACATTAATCAGAAGCAATAAACCAAAAATAATTTCATGGTTGTCCGGGGTCCACCAGTACCACACCTGGCTCGACAGGTCCTGAAGGAGGGCAAGGTTTGGGCCAGGGCCTTGGGTGGCCCACCAGTGTCAGGAACACAGAGTCCCACAGCACAGCCGCCTGAGGAGCCTGGGGTGTGAGGGAAGGACAAAGGCACCAGCCGCAGACCAAAACCCCAGAGCAGGAGAAAAGCAAACTCTGTCCCCCTAGAATTTGTCATAGTTTGACTCCTGATAAGGATCATCACTCAGAAATTCAGCTTACCTTTATGTCCGTTTGATTTTTCCTCCCAGGTGATGTGTAAACATACTTGAAAATATAATACCCATGTTTCTCATGGTGACCCTTGTAGGTGACCTACAAAAATACAACATTCTATTAAGATGGGTTTATCTCTGACTACGAAGTTTCCTGGCTCTCTTTTTGATAGTACAGATATTTTAAAATTTGGGCGAAGTTTAATTCTGCCTCTCACAAATGGCAGTTCTTCCTATAACCACAGGAGGGCGTGTGTCCACCAGTCCCTGAAGATAGCCTGTTTCTTTCTTTTCTGCATGTCTCTAAATCCTTTTTCCTTAAGGATGACTATCAACTTCCCTCTCTCCCTGGTGTATCAATTTGATGACCACATTTCAGTGGAAATGGAGCACTTGGAATATTTTCAGGTGGGAGGGGGCAGGGGATTAGAAGAAAAGCAGATTTTACAATATACATGTCTGATGTCAAATTGGCAAAACTCGCAGCATGAAAATCCAGGCTCTTAAATTTGCAGTTTTTGCCTTTGTATTTTCAACCGAGACAGAGAACAGAACATTGTTAGTTCTTGGAAGGGAATTTTCGGAGACTGCCAGAAGAAGCCCTGGCAGGCAGGAGTAAGCTGCAATTTGGTGACCTGAGAAGCGGAGGGGGCTTGTTTAACTTTCTGGATGTAGACGGAAACTCACTCCAAGTAAACAGAACTCCCCTTATGGCTCATCCATGCTCTTTCCTTTGTTTTCTCCCTCATTTATTGCTCTGTTCTCCTGTACACGTGTGGAAAATGGTGTTTGCTAATAACAATATCCCAGGATTTTTACTAGCTTATCCCTCTGAAAGAAGAACTCATATTGAAGATAAATCTCCAGTTAGAATGCTTTTCTCTTTTCTGTCACACACCGTGACGGAATTAAAGTGCCAAAGTTATGGTGTATGGTTTTGTGCTTTCACCGTAAGTACACAAGACTATTTCTGATGGTTAACATTTCCTCTGACTGACTTTTTCCTTTACAGAGCTGAAATGGATTTATTTGAGAAGAATAACTCTGTTTACCCTCTGTTCTTCCACACAGTCTTGCCTAGTTTTCTCAGCCTGTGGTTGAACCGTCTGAAAGGAAACAAGAAATAAAACTTCACCAAACATCCATTCTTTCATTCATGTCTTCAAATAGCAAATCTTTTCTTTTTCCCTCACTGGGTTGTACCACTCGATGTGGGAAATCATCCTGACCAGAAAGGATGGATACACTCAGCACGTTAATATTTGTCTCAGTGCTACAAGCGGGTGCCCGCACACCTCCCCCACAGGGAGACGATGCCATCGCCATTACAGAACAACACTGTTGCATAAATTCGGTAATGGTTCCCGGCCAGTGTGGCTCAGTAGCTGAGCATCAACCTATGGACCAGGACAGTGGTCGGCAAACTCATTAGTCAACAGAGCCAAATATCAACAGTACAACGGTTGAAATTTCTTTTCAGAGCCAAATTTTTTAAACTTAAACTATATAGGTAGGTACATTGTTATTAACTTAATTAGGGTACTCCTAAGCTGGCCTTTGCTAAAAACGTCCTCAATCCCCACTTCTTCTAACGCCGCTTCTTCAAAATAGACTCTCCCAGGCCGAAAACCGACTTCTGCGCATGGGCCACGAAGTTTCAATCACACTGTACGTGCGTGCCCGCACGTGGTATTTTTGTGGAAGAGCCACACTCAAGGGGCCAAAGAGCCGCACGTGGCTCGGGAGCCGCGGTTTGCCGACCACTAAACCAGGAGATCACAGTTCAATTCCTGGTCAGGGCACATGCCTGATTGTGGGCTCGATCCCCAGTGGGGTGTGTGTGCAGGAGGCAGCCGATCAATGATTCTCTCTCATCATTGATATTTCTCTCTTTCTTTTCCTCTCCCAATAAAAATACATTTAAAAAAATTCAGTAATGGCTTTGTGAGTTCAGATAGGCTGCCGCTGGTTATCCTGCAAGAGTAAAGCCACGGCCCTGCATGGAAGGGGAGGTACCACACCTGAGGATGGGACTTTATCGTGCCAGTCACCTGGGCAGATATTTCTTTCAGGGAAAGGAAAATGGTGCAACCTGCAGATTGGGACAAAATACTTCTCTTGGGGTAAGAGAAAGGCCAGAAACTAAAAAGACATAGACCCAGGGATCTTGTTCCAAGTTTTTAGGGTAAAATTTAGGTGTCACAGGAGAGCATGCAGAAGAAGACCTGAGAATTCTAGAGCGAGCTCACCATGGAAGCAACGGGTATACCAATTCTTTTAGTCTTGGTATTTTTATTTCCTTATTTATTTCTGAAATTCCTGTTATCTCAGATTTGGCCAGAGGAGCCAATGGGTGGGGCTGGTTTGTGTTTGACTGTGTATGCTGAAGGGGAAACGGGCATAATGGTGGTGCCAGTCATGTAAGAGAGAAAACCCTTTAGGGAAAGAGAGTATTATGCCTGACTAAGCCTTAGAATTCTGTATTTCCCAGCAGTAAGATATGAGCAGTAATCCTGCTTGCTTTCAGATACCGTACTTCTGCTCTCTCTGTGATGATCCCTACGCATGACATTTTCTGAGTTACTTTGCCATCTGGCTCTAGTCTGGGCTTGGCTGATGGGAGACGCACCTGAGACTGAAGGGTAGGAGAGGCCAAGGTATGTCCTTCCCTGCTCTCCCCATTGGGCTGCATCTCTAGGATTGGATGCGTCTCTTTTGGGGCCACCACGTCCTTCCTTGTCCCTCCAGCCCAAGGCCGTCTTCATGTTGCTCCATCACCCTTGGTTGGCCCTTTCTGTTCATCCTGTCCTTTGTAACTACTCTCCAAATAGAACCCTCCCTACTGAAATCCCTGTCATGAATTCTGTTTTCCTGACTGAACCCTGACTGACGAAATCATCTTAGAAATAAACTCAGAACGTTCGTCAAAGTGCTCTATTGGCTGAGCTATAAGGCAGCTCTGCTTGACATGCCATTTCATTCTAGAAACAACAAAAGTTAGCCAACTATAGATACAGAGAACAAACTGGTGGCTGCCAGAAGGGAGGAGGTAGAGGGACGGGCAATATAAGTAAAGGGAATTAAGAGGTACAAACTTCCAGTTATAAAGTAAGTCAGGGACATGTACAGCCTAGGGAACATAGGCAATAATATTGTAATAACTTTGTATGGGGACGGTCTTTTTGTGGTGATCATTTTATAATGTACCAAAGTATTGAATCACTATTTTGTAAACCTGAAACTAATATAATATCGTATGTCAATTATAATCCAACCTTTAAAAGACAGAGAAATACACATTAAATAAATATTGAAATACAATTTTATACTCAGTGGATGGGGATCTAGAAGGAAGGGTAGTATGATACATATTGGTGGTGAGAATATGAAGATGTATAGCACTTGGGGAAGAAAATATGGCAATATCTAAGGGAAAAAAACCAGTTCCTTCTACTCAATACTTCTATTCTTAGAAATCTGTCTATTATAGAAAATAAAAGTACAACCCTTGCTCATAAAAATAAAAGCACAAATTTGTATGAAAAAAATACATTGTCGATGACACCTTATATTTATATGGCGCTATACAGTTTGTAAACTACTTTCCTGTAAACAGTCTCATCTGATTTCCGTAATAATCCCTGTGAGAAAGGAAGCAGAGAAGCAGAATGGCCTACACTTACACAGCTGGTCCCACTAGTGCAAGTTAAGGAGATATTTTGGCCTAAAGCCTCTGCCTCAAAGTCCCAGGGTTAAAATAATAAATTTCTAAATGGCCTGATATATGGGAAAAAACATATTTAATAACAAGAGGTAATGTTCCTATACTTCATATTAAGTACTTTCAGGCATCTTTTATCATTTTATCTTTTATTGCCTTTTTTATGTTGGTTCTTAAGTGACCTTGTGCATTTACATTTAGATCTTTGCATCATTTCTCCAAAAATGTCAAAACAGTGAAAACAAATCTGGAAATGGGGCTCCAGGAAGGAGAAAGCATCAAAATTAGATGATTAGATACTAATTTTAAAAAGAAATGACAGTTTGTGGTATTTGGCATCGTCTCAGAGAACATAACACATGCGCATGTATTAAAAACATACTTGATAGGATAGAGTACCTTAATGTAGTTCACAATCATAAGCCTGAACTTATAACAGAGCGACTTATCACAAAGTTGTTAGAGTCAAGTGCAATTGATGAATATTAATTAAATTACATGGCCCAATAATCAATCTTTTCTTCCATTTTTAAATTTTGTTTTTGAAGGAAACCAGAATATGACTCCCACATATACCTCTTTGACATAAAAAATTATTCTGAGCTGAAGGCAATTAAAAAGTAGTGAGGAGAAAAAGTTCCTCCTCTTCTGTCTAAAGGCAGAAAATAAATTCTCCTTTTACTACAAAGAGACTTTTACCATCCAGAACCCACACCTGAGGAATGTGCAAGCAAACCTTGTTAAACTAACCCCAATGCTCTTACTTGAGGACAATAAGGTCTCCCTACCCTAGCTGGAGTACCCATAGTCTAAACCTTTTTGTCTTGTCAATGCTTCACAAATGTATTGTTTCTTTGTCTAAAAGATAAAATAAAAGCTTCCTCCCCTAGTCGCTTCTTCAGTTCTTCATTCTCTTATAAAGGCTCCCAGTACATATAAAAATTCAATAAAACTTGTATGCTTTCCTCCTGTTAACATATCTTTGTCAGTTAATTTTTCAGACCTTGCCAGGAACCCTGGAAAAGTCGAGAAAACATTTTTTTTCCTCCCCTACAATTTGAATCTGGATTCTAGTTCCAAAACATATGTAAATGACTCAATATATGCCAATTTCTGATAACACCAAACTATTATTAACTAATTTAGATAAATGCTCAAATAGAATCTTATATATCTGGGAGAAAATATCATATTTAGCCATATAGCCATTTATAATTCCAAATTTTGTTTCTATGTCTTTGCAAATCCTCTTTCATTTGAAATTTGCACCCCTCCCCTCTCCCCCGATACCCACTTGGCAGCTCTCCTGTGCATGAATGTGGCCGTGCAATGGAGATGGCATTGTCTCCCACTGGGGAGGAACTCTGGCACCTGCTTTTGACCAGTGGTCACTGGATTGATGTTGACATAGCACATTTACTGGAAAATGGTTGGAGAGTGCCACTCCCACTGTTCCTTGGACCGTGCTGCTCAAAATAGATTCATCCTGGGCTGGTGGGATTGAGCTGGGTCAGCAAGACCCACTTGACCCCCATCATGCCTAAGCACATGCCTGGTGGCCCTGATTGAGCTGAGCCATGTGGATTGGGCCTGGCAGATGTCTATTTTAAGCAGCACGGCCCCCACAGGTCTGCTGGAGGCTGTCAGCTGAGAGGGGACAAGCTTTTCTCAACTTCTGCTGTCCTCATCCGATGACATGGTTCATGCTTGTCAGCGGGTAACCCAATTGGCCACCCACTCGCTCAGGACCTATATTTAAGGACTTCTGGTAACAGAATGACCGCTGGTTTCCATGGTTCTCCAACGGAAAGGTTACTCTGGGAAGTTCGGATGCTTTCCAGACATTATCTAATTGGCACCGCGTCTGCATTGCAGAAAATATCGGTAACGCTCAGCATTCTCACAAGATAATTTAGTCACATCCTGAGGACTCATCTGGGTGAATCAGAGGGGAAAAGAGACACAAAGGAAATTGGAGCTTGATTTGGGGTAAACATGGGGCACTCCCTCCCATCTTTAGCCTCACTGGTGAAGAGAAAATCATGACCAGGATCTCACAGTGTTGAGGTGTTACAAGAATTACAGGAAAGCTCTGCTCCTTTTGTGTTGCCATATATTTACAAAATCTAGCTGTTTAGCCTTAAAATATTCAAGTCATTTTTTTTCTATTTTTAGTAAGATATTGAAAAGTTCTTTTGACATGTTGTAATTTGGGTCTCTGAGCCTTTTCTCATTAGTGTTAGCTGATTTGAAACACTGTGGCTGGCTCTTGCTTTTCTCAAAAGTACTCTTTTTGGTGTTTCCTGAAAGGCAGTGTGTGGACGTGCTGAAATTCAGCACTTGTTCATTGAAGGCCTCCTTGGGGGAGGCTTTGGTGTCTAGTGCTGGATGCTTTCTTTTTGCTTCATTATCACTGAACTAGGTAAGCGTTACTAACTTGAAAAGACATTGCTTAAGAGAAAAATAGGTAAAAAGAGCAATAGGTTTTATGACGCGCAACTAAAATGGGAAATGCTTACTGGTGCTGCCCAGGTCAGATGGGATAGAAGCAGTCCCAAGCAGACAATTTGCATCTTTGAGAATCTCTGTAAAAAGACAATATATTTTACCTTAAAGCATTGTCAATTACAAACTGCAGTTCTAAGAAGTAATATAATACAAAAGCATATTCAAACACCCTTCTCCTAGAAGTCCTTTTTTAATTAAAAAACAACAAACTAGGTATAATTTACTTATACCCATGTGTGGATACTTTAATGAAAGTGCTTTCATATGTCTAATTATTCCATGTGAAAATGAAAATTGTCCAATATTATTTTTTTTAATTTTTATTTTTTAATCCTCACCTGAAGGTATTTTTCCATTGATTTTTACAAAGTGGAAGAGAGAGGGAAAGGCAGAGAGAAATATTGATGTGAGAGAAGCACATCGATTGGTTGCTTCTTGCATGAGCCCCAACCAGGGCCCGGGCTGGGGAGGAGCCTGCAACCAAGGTACATGCCCTTGACCAGAATCGAATCCAAGACGCTTCGGTCCGCAGGCTGACGCTTTATCCACTGAGCCAAACTGGCTAGGGGTGTCCAATATTAGTAAGGCAATGAAGTCAGTTCATATAAAAGAATTTTATAGACTTATTTATTCGCTCTATTGTCAGCCTAAACTTTTTCCTTTTGTCTTTAGAGAGAGATCATTTAATTTATTTACTTATATAATTCATAATAACATTAAGTTTAGTATAGCAGCTTATAACATACTCTTTAAATGATTTGTCAGGGTAGCAGGCTCCGTGGTGAGGAATATAATTTTGTCTGCTACCAGACTGGTTCCCCAATATATGCTCTTATATTCATTAGCAATGAATCTGATCTAGTATCCATCCATGGGCTGGAGAGTGAAACAAACGATGTGATATTTATATTGATAGCTACCATATATTAATACTAAAATGAGCCAAGCATTCTAAAAATTTTACACTTATTCAATTAATAAAGCCCCATAATATCCCTATGAGTTAGGTGGCATTACTATTCCTGTTTTATATGTTAGGAAATAGACACAGAAAGTCAAGGAACTTGTCCCAGAATTCCCAAGCATAAGGGCAGAACTGGGATTAATAACTGGCAATGTAGCCAGAGAGCCAGTATTCTTAACCAAAACTTTATGCCACTTGGAATGTTTTCATTCTTTCATTTATTATAGAGAAATCTATATGTAGTTGATTTAAAAGCAAATAATATTTGATATTGGGCTCAACAAAATTATGTTTAAAACATTAACATTTAATGGACCAGAATGACAAATCTCAGTAAAAAAGGTGGGGGGAGGGGTTGGGAAGTGATTAACCAAAGAACATACACGCATATATGCATAACCCATGGACACAGACGGTAGTATGAGAAGGCTTGGGCTGGGGCGGGACCTGGGTGAAGGGGGCAAAGGGAGGAAATGAGGAACATCTGTAATATTGTCAACAATAAATTTAAAAAAACATTGTCATTTAGCTGTGGATAAAGGTACATGTTTATCCTTCCGTAAATATACTAAAAGGATCTAGTTAGTTCACTGAAAACTAAGTCAAGTGGCCATTAGATTGAAAATAAAAGTCAACATAGCATTGAGTTACTAATCTGTTGATTTTACTAAACATTAAGTATTTTACTAAGTACCACACAGACATATAACAACCAATATGAGAATAAAAAATGTATACCACTCTTTGAGAATACTTGGGGAAAAGCACTTTTAATGGGAAAAAATAATCTAAATAATGTTGTAATCTTCAAACATTTCAGGGTTAAAAACACCTTTTATTTGAATACATATAACTATTTAATATATTCTAAAATTCTAGGCTATTCTCTTCAAAATTAATATAATTTTAAGAACCTTATTTCTATCTGTAATGTAGCCATCCAAGCATTTTACAGATCAGGACAATACAAGTCACTTATTAAACGACTTAATGCTGAGAAATATCAGTCCAGATGATACCAGCACAGACGAGGTTGGAAAGTATGAATAAGATCACATTATCTTCATCCTGATTTATAAGTGAAGGCGGGGAGTACTATTAGAGTCTTTGAGTTATTGTGGATCTTGATAATGCTGACAGTTAAATCAAAGAAGAAATTGCCATCAGTTTTAGCTATTAATTTCTAGAGCTTGGTAATATACTTTCTGTTGTATAAGACAAAGCACTAAGTATTGCACAGTTGTGCTCAATAGAGAATACCTTCAATTTGCATTTAGTTTCAAAAGTCATCTCTCTACCTGGTTGGCATGCAACCTGAAAATGTAAACAATTGCATTGTAAAGCCATCAAGAAAGCCAAATTACCTGGTATCCTGTAGCTTCAGAATACCTGGCTTCTTCTTCAGGATTAGCAGTTTCTGGCATTTTGCTGAAATTTAAAGTTTGTTAGAGTTCCCAATGGCCAATCAGCATGGGCTCACTTAGCACTAGCAAAAACAATTTGTTACCAGTGCCCACAGGCAACCATAGGGGGCAAAGTAATTTTAATCTAAAAATGTTTTTGCGGTGGAAAGCTGCTATCAAATGTTCCAGAAAGTGGGATAAACAGAAAATATAAATACCTCAGTTTGGTGTATCATGTTGTCAGATCATTAAGATTGATTTCAAAACTATTGATTAAGACTGGCTGAATAATTAACAAGTTTTAAAATGGAAAACATTTTAGCAATCATTTTACGTAGAAAGTTTATAATTTCAATTTTGTCTAAATTAAATTCAGTAACACTTAAGAAAAATGTTGAGTGCTTGTTGTGTGCCAGCCACTGGGGAAATAGCAGTGAACAAAACAGAAAAAAAAATCCCGTCTTCATATCTGTCTCCTGGTGGGGAGACAGATACTACACAGAATAAATAAGTAAAATAGAGTGAGTTATATAGTGACACAGACTTAGTCTAAGAAGAAAAAGCATTTCAGGAAGGGGGTGGGGACACTAGGTTAACATTTTAGACAGGGAATCCTGGGAAGGGCTCATTGAGAGGTGACTTTTGAGTAAAGACCTGGAGACATATGACTATCTAAGGGAAGAGCATTCTAGTCAGAAGGAAGAGGAAGAGGAGGGCCCAGAGGCAAGAGCCTGCTCGCTTCTTCCAGAAACAGAGAAGAGGTCAGCTTGGCTGAAGGGACTGACAAGGGGAATAACAGGAAATGAGGTCAGAAAGGCATCAGGTGGCAGGTGATAAAGGGCCTATGGCTCATGGCAAGGCTTTGGTAGGAGAAGGCAGCCCTTGGAGGTCTGGGTAAGAAGAGTGACTGAGGGAGCAAATGAGATAGGAATAGGCAGAGGCCGGCTGGGAAGCTCTTTGGGTAATGTGAGGAAGAGCTGATGGGACGTGAACCAGAGTGGTAGCAGAAGGGGTGGGGAGAAGTGGGTATGTTCTGAATGTATTTTGAAAGTAAAGGCAATAGAATTTGGTGATGCATGAGATGTGGGTCGTGAGAGAAAGTCAAGAATGAAGGATGATACCAAGTTTTTTGTTTTGAGCAACTGGAAGGATGAAGCTGCCTTTTATTGATATGGGGGAAACTGCAGAAGAAGTGGTTTGGGGGAAATATTGACAGCTTGGGTTTGACTATGAATGTTATTGAGGATACTGACTTTCTGAGTAGGTGGACACAGTATACCATATGGGAATATGCTTTTCTAGGACAATTGCCTGCTCTTCTGTTTTGCCCAATCTGGTTGTCAAAATTATAATTGCAATAGTTCAAGGGGTTCCAGTCAGTCTAAAAATATTATAATACCTTGAGGGGTAACTTATATTAGGAATCTGTGTGAAACATCAATAAAAGGTAACAAGTGTTCTTTATGACATACCAAGTGATGAGAACTACCTATAAACACAATTTTAACAGACCATAAATGATATCTAATGAGAGTTAAGTATAAACTCCCAATTTCTCCTAACTTCCTGTTTAGACAAAGAGAAAGAAATGAAACAAACAAATAGCCCTTGGATAGCTGTAGCTGAGAGAATGGTGTCTTTTCTAGTTCAGTCTAATCCCTGTTTTTGCTTCATCCAAATTCTGAAGCTCCTCTTCTGAGCAGCTGGAGCTGGTTTTTAAAACACTTGCTGGGACTAAAATTTGAGCTATTGAGCTAGGGCCACTGTTGACTCTCAGTCATTCACCATGGATTTTGGAGTATTTAAACATTATCATTGACAATGGAAACCTTTAACTTAATTATATTTAGAATCAAACTTACCTGAGTTCTAGTACTGACTTGCTGGGTCAGTTGCTTAAGCAACTAAATTGAGCTTCTGTAAGCCTCAAGTTTGCCATCTGAAAACAGGGGGAGCATAGTCATAAGCTAAATTTTTATTGAGTGGTTACTCTGGTCCAAGCATTATTTTAAATGTGGTACATTGCCCTAACCAGTTTGGCTCAGTGGCCAGAGCATTGGCCTGCGGACTGAAGGGTCCTGGGTTCAGTTTCGGTCCAGGTCACATTCCTGGGTTACAGGCTTGATCCCCAGTAGGGGGCATACACCCCTGACTCAAATGGCAGCCAATCAATGATTCTCTGTCATCATTGATGTTTTTATCTCTCTCTCCCTCTCCGAAATCAATAAATATATATCTATATAATAAAAGCCTAAGCAACCATTATCATGGAACTACCAGAACAACCTGTCGCTATGATGTGCACTGACCACTAGGAGGCAGACGTTCACCACAGGAGCTGCCCCCTGGTGGTCAGTGCGCTCCCACAGGGGGAGCACCGCTCAGCTAGAAGCCAGGCTCATGGTTGGCGAGCCCAGCAGTGGTGGCGGGAGCCTCTCCTGCCTCCACAGCAGTGCTAAGGAGCAGCAAGCCAAGCGCTAAGGAGCAGTGAGCAGGTGGGCGGTAAGGAGTGAGGGGTCCCGGACTGTGAGAGGGCGCAGGCCAGGCTGAGGGATCACCCCCCAGTGCACAAATTTTGTGCACCAGGCCTCTAGTATATATTTAAAAAGAGTAAACTATAACTATCTTTAATAAATAAATAAGGTGCATTAACTCATTAATGTTTACAAGAGCTCTATACTGCAGGTGCTGCTATTATCACCCTGATTTTAGTGATGAGACATAAAGCAGTAAAGTGACTTGCTTAGGGTCACATATCTAGCATGTATAAAAAGCCATACTATGTAATCAGGCAATCTGACTCCGAAGTGAGGTTTGAAAACCACGACACAATACTCTCTCATAAAGTCAGCATAAACATTAAATGAACAAATGTTTACACGGTGCTTAGTCCAGCACCTAATTCTAAATTACATGGTAAATAAATAATAGCTATCCATCCCACTCAGTCTTCCTATCATTAAATGATAATCTGGTATTCAGATGACATCCTTCGGTGTCTCTTTCTGTCCTCTGTTTGCCCACCAGGTCTTCTACGACTTACTTGATAAGGGAAAAAACAATGCAGTAGTGAAAAATATAATAGAGTTCACGTTTAAGAGCTATTGCTCTAGACATCATAAATACTAATGACCAGAATTTCAGCAAAGTGCAAAGGATTTGGGTAATGCAGAAAGAGTCTACCAAGGAAATGGAAAGAAAAAAGACAACAAGAAAGAGTGCTCAGGGAACCATAACACTGAACAGAAAAATAGAGCTATCTAAACAGTAGCCAGATGTGAATACCACAAAAATGCTCATTTTCACATTCCATTAAGGCAATGAATAATTCAGGAATTCCTATAACAATTAGCAAGTGATGCAGTGTTTTACGGTTGTGCATTGTTTTGTAATATTATCTTTATACTTTTGAATGATTCAGAGAAAGTAGACCCCTGGAATGTGCCTCATACATGGTACAGCCTTGGAAAATGTTTGTTGACTTTTTCACTGATATTATTTTATAGTTTCAGTAGTTTAGATATTGCTTTTCCTTTGTTTTTTCTTTTCCCTAAAGAAGTTTAGTGTGTATGAAAGAGATTTCCCCTTCATTTAAGTCAGGGGTGGGGAACGTCTGGCCCGCAGGCCCTATAAGGCCCTTGAAATCATTTGGTCTGGCCCAGCCATGGTATTAGGGGTGAGTTAATTAAATATTTCACCAAATATAGCAGGTTAATTTTTAAGTTGATAATTTTGTATGGCCTGAGAATGATGCTATAAATATCCAAATGGCCCCTGGTACAAAAAAGGTTCCCCAGTCCTGATAAGTCATGGGAAAGCATCTAGTTCAATCTAGATTAAGCTGTGTTCTATGAGAGAAAATTTTAAGAGAGAAAAGTTGATGTAGCTACTAGTCCTACCAAGGAGTAAATGGTAGTAGCTAAATATATATGCTCTAAAGCTAAAATGAATTCAAAGCTAAAAAAAAAAAAAAAATTCAACTTGAGCCTTAAATTTAGAACCTACAATTGGCAAAACACACACACACACACACACACACACACACACACACACACACACAGCAAAACAAAACAACACCCTATTCTGACTGGAAGGTTACGGAGAAGAAACTCTAGGGAGAAAAGCCTGAGAATGACCATTTGTTAAAGGTCTGTGAAGGTGAGGTGTCACTTCAACCCTCTGGTAGCTTACATCTTGGGTTGAGCTTGAGCTTCAAAAACTCAGCAAAAATTTTCTTAAGTTTTTGTGCAGTTTTGCTGTAAATTTCTTAGGAACCAATAAGGAAAGATAAAGATCAGGGTTCTATAAAGAAAGGTTATTTATCCTCACACCGTCTCAATTTAACTAGAAAATAAAACAAAACTAGGAAGCAATACAAAAGGGCAAGCAATGGACACTGGAACTTTCTCTGGTCCTCGGTTCATGGTTCAGGGACAGACATCACCGATGGTGCTCTAGCCCGGCTTTCCTCAGGCTGCCGCGTGGAGTCGCTCCTCCAAGAGATTTTTGGTAAAAGCAGTTCATGGAGCATGTTTCCTTCTGTGGTGGCTTTTTCATTTCTTACCCTTAACTCAAGGGAGAACAATCATTTAAAATAGACCTAACTAGCAAGCTGCAACACAAGTTTCAGCTAGTAAACCCTCATCCAGGAGTAAGGACTTGGTTTTTTTTTTGTTTGTTTGTTTTCTTTTCTTTTCCCGTCTATTTCTGGAACCTCCCATCCAAATCCTCTATATTTCATTATACTAGGCCCAGTTGCTTTGATTTACATTTTTTAAAACTTAACATTGAAAGCAATCTTTTAATCCTCTTTTCCAACTTATTCTTAACACTATTAGATAACACATTTCTCTGTATCGTCTTAGGCAGGTAGACATAAACACATTCTATATATATTTTTTCATGTGTTTTGACATAAAATAACTATCTTGTAATTTACATACACAACAAATATACAGCATTTCCCTGGTTCAGAGGAATCATTACAGTGTTGTGAGCGGGGAAGAGGGGCCATTGTTGAACAGTCTCCACTTTCCCATAAAGACCCTTAAAGCTTTGACAAGGCTTCAGGCATTTATTCCCCACTGATCCCAGAGTGGGGTGTGCTGGGAGTCTTGCCCTGTTTTTAGCAGAAGGAAATGTTTCTGTTTTAAATATGTTCATTCATAAGTATCAATATTCATTCTAAGTTTTTAAAAGGTCATTTTTTTTCTAAAACATCACTTACAACCAACTTTCTCATCTACCCCAAAATTATTTTTATTTTTAAGGTAGTTTTTTTATTTCCTCTCTCAATTATTTGGGAATTTCAACAGAAGTACATAAAAATTCCTGCCAGATACGGAACCATGGAGGGTCATGGAACAGCGTGAAGCTAGCTGTGTTCTTTTCTCTAGGCCATTTGTTTACTTGTTCCGCTGTTACTAGCAAAGAGAAGACATGTCAATGTAATTTTATTTTATTTTTATATTAGAATGATGTCTTATTACACCTTAAAATGTAACTCAGAGGATGTAGTTAAAATGTAATTATGAACCAACCCTTTCCTTCAGGACATGATGATATTGCTGGAAGTGGCTACAAAACTTTGTTGTGTGACCTCAAGGGGGAAATATCTCTCATTCTCAAAATAGTCTTTTTCTGAGGCAGCGCTTTGTCTTTCGAAACCAAGACTCTTCTCCTTAGGATACAAAATATGACTACATTTGCCAGCTAGTTATTCATTGTGCTGGACACATACTGATGTTTTCCTACCAGATTGGAGCACATTTAGTCTTCTAAGTTTTTAACTTCATACTTATCTGCATTGTTATTTTATTTTAGCTCTTCTCTCATGATTTTCTTAATTCTCATGAACTAAGATTTTCTCTATGCTTGTCAGTTACTGTCCCAGTTATCTATTGCTATGTAATCAACTACCACAAAACTTAGTGGTTTACGACACCAATTTGCCTGGCTGGCATAGCTCAGTGGTTGAGAGCCGAACCATGAACCAGGAGGTCATGGTTAGATCCTGGTCAGGGCACATGCCCCGGTTGCAGACTTGATCCCCAGTGGGGGACATGCATGAGGCAGCCAATCAATTATTCTCTCTCATCATTGATGTTTCTATCACTCCCTCCCTCTCTGAAATCAATACAAAATATTATATTTTAAAAACACATCAATTTATTGTTATTTCTCAATGTTTTATGGGTTCACTTGGCTCAGCTGCAAGGTCCTCACTCAGAATCTCTCATTTCAGACAGTCAGAGAGGGGTGGGTGTAAAAGTTATGTGAAGACTTGACCAGCCTGCACATCCAAGATAGCACCTTGGTGCTTCTTCATGTGTGTGACATCTCTCTTCAGCAGAATAGTCTGGACTTCCTACATCATGGCTTAAGACCTAACATACTCGGTGGGTTAAAAACTCATTAACTGGATTTGTTGGGCTAAGAATAAAAGTTTTCATGCAAATTATGTTTGTTATACTCTGTCCTTTCTCAGGAGGCCTCTTCCTTTCTGAGGCCCTTTGTCTATTTAGGCCTCAATGGGTTAAATGATGATTACCCATATTATTGAGGGCAATCAACTTTACTGTGGTCCACTATTCAAATACTAATCTTATCCAGAAATGCTCTCACAGACACATCCTAAAATAATGTTTAATTTGGGCACCCCTCGACCCAGTCAAGTTGACTCAGAATTTATTATCACAATACTAGATTTGATGATAACCCATTCTACACAGAATAAGTAATGGCTTATGTTGTGCAGTCTTTACATAACTATCCCACAGCTAGAATCAAGGTCAAGCTTTCTCTCAGCTGACTAAATGTTGAGACTTACCTGATAATATCTTTCCATAAAAGTTCTAAAGATAATTAGTATAGCGAAAAAGATATCCTCAAATATTACTTATCAAAGATAATACTTTGATGCATTTAGGCCCAAGAACTATAGGGAGCATTTTATCAAGTATTTGCAAAAAGGAGATAACTCACCGATTACTGTATTAAACACCAGATATTTTACTAATTTTTAAAGAGTTTCAAACAAAGGACCAAGTTTCAAGTTGGAAGAAAAGAAGAGAATGATAATGAGTTCACTGATCCTTTGTTTATATCCGAAGTGATTAAACAGTTAAAATTTTAATCAGTTCTTCATAGTAATGACTTTAGTCAATCATCTAAATAAGGAGTCAGCAAACTATAGTCTGTGGGCCAAATCTGACTCATCATTTGTTTTTGCAAATAAAGTTTTATTGGAACACAGCCAAGCCAATTTGTTTGCATACTATCTATGGCTGCTTTTGTTACAATGACAGATTTGAGTAGTTGTGACAGAAACCGTATGGCTTACAAAACCAAAAATATTTACTATCTTATCCTTTACAGAAAAAGTTTGCTGACTTTTGCTGCAGAGAAAGTTTGATTACCTCTGACTAAAATATTGAAGTTTGAATTTGTATTGTAAAAAGAGATAAGACAAGTTGTGTACACATTGATGGAGGTCTTACTTTGTTGGACCCTGGGTGTTGTGAAATGCAAGAGGGAAATATCCTGAGAAAGAACATATAATAGAATGTAATTTGCATGGGAACTTTCAGTCTTAGACCAACAAATCAAGTTAATGAGTTTTTAACCCACTAAGTATTTTCAAAATCTAAGGGCAGAAAATATTTACAAATATTTGCATTTGCTGAAACAAAACATCCAAGTGATTGCTTCATTGTTTCCTTTTAATTAATATTGATTCTTTTTCTAAGTGAGACTAATATTTCTTGATATTGGATTATCCTTTTCAAAAGAGTATTTATTTTTCTACTTTTCTCTCACTTTAATTATTTCTCACCATTCAGAATGATTCACTTTGCCTAGAGATGGATTGTGTTTTATTTTGTTTTGTTTTATAAGTGAAATCCAAATGGAAAGAAAGTCAGCTTTTGTTTTTTTGGTTCTGAAATAGGCCCTTGGAGCTCTCAATAGATGCAATCATTTTGAAAGACAAAGCTTAACTTTTCAAGGCGAAAATTTTGTAAAGAATGAAACCTATGGTCTCTAAGTAAAGAGAAGAAAGGGTGGTAGGACATTCACAGGGTTAGCCATGAAAGAAGCAGGGTATAGAATTTATGTCACCTAATAAATTGAGAGGGTTGAAGGGGAGTTATTCATTGTTTCCCATAGATTAAATATGCACACACCCCAGGTTACTATCTGGGGAGGATATTGATTGAGGCATCATGTTGAAGTAAATAAGAAGGACTTAAAATGAGGGAACAGGACCTAGGATGACCACAGGGAGAGGGACAGAGTCATCTCTGAGAAGCAGCTGCCCTGTGGCCATGCTGACACCCACAGACATCCACCCCACCATGAGGCCTGTGCTGAGAAACCTCTCAGCACACTGCTGCCTGGCAAGGGCCTACATGCCTGCCATGGCTCAACTCAGAGAAGTAATCCTCTTTATGCCTTAAGACCTTTTTTTTCTTCTTATGCCAACTCCGCTGCGTGGCCAGCGTCCTTTAGAGTGGCCCAGGACACTCATAAGCCTCCCAAGTTTTGGGATCTGGAAGAGGCATGTAGGGGAGGAGCTCTGAGGCACTTCCTGACAACCTGACCTGTTTCCAGATAGACACATGGGCAAGGACTGAGTGCGCTCCTTCCCAAGTCTTGGCAAAGTGTTTTGTGATTCCATCTGGAGCAAGAAAGGATAAGCAGCCTGGTGAAGAGATGCCATGAGCATAGCTTACTTCATTCTTAATCTTTCCTCCATTAAAAAGAGCCATTTGATTCACTCTCAGGGGAAGGATTATCTTGGAAGAATAAAAGTGTTCTCTTTTCTTTTCAAATACTTTGAATTCTCATCAAATTTCTTCCAAATAGGTCATCCATGGGGGAATACAGAAAATAGAGCTTTAGTAGGGAAAGTCAAAGAGAACTTGGAGCAAGAGGCCAGCAAGCCTAGCTAGCTAGGATGAGAGAAGGAGGCTAAGACTCTAATATGTGATCCTAAGTAGGATAAATATTTCAAGAGGGGGGTTTCCATACAGAAGATTTTGCAGGTATGATTGAAAGAACTACTGAAAGAGGCATTGGTGTGCCTAGGAATTGTGTTAAATCATAGCTCTCACCAGCCCACCCCTTTGTCTTCATCTAAGAACTTTATGTTGCTTCCATCTAGGCCCTTGGGTAGTTGGTTGTCTACAGACTCCAATTGACTGCCTACTCATGCTGGCATCTGGGGGGAGGCCAGGAATCTTCCCTCTGCTGGCTGGAATTGCCTACTCTAAGAAATACTTTGCCACAGCTCTCTTAACAAACCCCACTAGTCTAAAGGAGACGCCTAGATGCTTGGAGCAATGTTGAAGAATAGTTATCATTCTGCACTCAGGGATGGAAGTGAGCTAGCTCAAATCCCTGAGGGAGGATAATGGTTACCCACAATCCATGAGTCAAAAGCAAAGGAAGAAACCATGAGGGAAAGATGAACCAATTTTGCTATATAAAAATGAATAACTTTGGGGTATTAATAAATAAATAAACTTCACAGATAACTTCTTTGTGCCTGATAGAGTTTTGCAAGAATTGAATAAATTATCAATAAAGGAAATTATTGTAATAATTGGAAAAATTTGAATATAGATTGTATATTAGAAAATATTACATCTTGCGAAAGAGAACAGTATTGTGATTATGTATATGAATCCCTTATTCTTACACCAAATTTTAAAGTATTTAGGGTGAAGAGTCATAATGTTATGATATCTACAATCACTCTAGTCATTTGGAAAAGAAGTATATACACATATGCATATGAAGACAGACATGCAGAAATAGACAGAAAGAGGTAACATAAATATAGCAAAGTGTTAAGCCTTGGTAGATCTAGGTGAAAGGTGTAATAAAAGTGCTCATGTACTAGTCTTCCAACTTTTCTGAAAGCTTTGTATTTTTCAAAATAAAAAGTGAGAAGACAATGAATTGATGCATGTAATACCTTACAACTATTAGTTATCAGATGGAAATCACTTTGAGGACAGGATTCTTTGTTTTCATATACTCAATGTTTAAACATTGTCCTGCTCCATAGTCAATGCTCAAAGCAACTTATACATGACTAAATAATAAGATGAATAAATTTTTGTCTTCTTGCTTCTTACCACTACTTACTTTCCTTTTCTACTCCCATTAGAAATTTGTTTGTGGGGTTAGATTAAAGCATAAATTGCAGTTAAGCGTTTGCATATCAGCTCTGTGTGCGTATGTGTGGTGTATGTGTTTAAGTGTTTAATATCCTACCCTATTCCCTACCACACCTTAAAGCAAATTAAATAGGAGTAGGGTTGCCAGATATAACAGAACATCCTATTAAATTTGGATTTCAGGCAACAATGAATCATCCTATCTAATAAAAGAGAAACATGGTAATTAGCCATAGGTCCGCTACCCTTCCCATTGGCTAATCAGGGTGATATGCAAATTAACTGCCAGCCAAGATGGCGGCCAGCAGCCAGGCAGCTTAAAGCGAACATGAGGCTTGCTTGCTTCAGTGACGGAGGAAACCAATGTTCCCCGCCTGCCGCTGCCAGCCTCGGAGCTTGCAGTTTGAAACATTGTTACAAATATAGAAGCTGAACAAAACCCCAGAAATCTGCTTTCAGCCAGCCGGGATATCAGAGCTGGAGTTGAAACAGTGTTTTGATTATAGAACCCAAACAAACCAGATACCTGCTTTCAGCAGCTGAGGCCTAAGAGCTGGAGCCAAGCCTCAGAGCTAAAGCTGGCCCAGAATTAAAAAAAGGAAAGAAAAAAAGGAGCGGTTGGGAGCTTCAGTCACCCGCCAGCCTGAAAACAGCCCTCAGCCCCTCACCCAGACTGGCCAGGCACCCCAGTGGGGACCCCCACCCTGAAGGGTGTGTGAACAGCTGCAAACAGCCATCATCCCCTCATCCAGGCTGGCCAGGCAACCGAGTGGGGACCCCACCCTGATCCAGGACACCCTTCAGGGCAAACCGGCCGGCCCCCACCCGTACACGAGGCCTCTATCCTATATAGTAAGAGTGTAATATGCCTCCCAGCACCGGGCTCAGCGGAGCTGAGAGGCCTCCCGGCACCGGGATCAGTGTGACAGGGGGCAGCGCCCAAACCCCCTGATCGCCCTGTGGCTCTGTGTGTGACAGGGAGCGGGGCCACAACCTCCCTATCTGCCCTGCTCTGTTCGTGACAGGGGAAGGCACCCCAACCCCCTGATCGCCCTGCGGCTCTGTGTGTGACAGGCTGCGGTGCCCCAACCCCCTGATCGGCCCTGCTCTGTGTGTGACAGGGTGTGGCACCCCAACCCCCCTCCCCCCCCCCACACACACACAGGCCCTACTCTGTGTGTGACGGGGTAGAGTCATAACCTCCCCATCGGCCCTGCCCTGAGTGTGACAGGGTGCAGTGCCCCAACCCCCTGATCTGCCCTGCTCTGTGTGTGACAGGGGGCGGTGCCCCAACTGCCCTATCGGCCCTGCTCTGTGTGTGACAGGGGGGAGCTCCCCAACCCCCTGATCGACCCTGCTCTGTGCGTGACAGGGGGCAGCGCCCCAACTCCCTGATTGGCCCTGCTCTGTGTGTGACAGGGTACGGAGCTCCAACCCCCCTGATGAGCCCTGCTCTGTGAGTGACAGGGGCCAGCGCCCCAACTCCCTGATTGGCCCTGCTCTGTGTGTGACAGGGGGTGGCGCTGCAACCTCCCCATCGACCCTGCCTTAAGTGTGACAGGGGGCGGTGCCCCAACCCCCCAATCGGCCCTACCCTGAGCGTGACTGAGGGTGGCATCGCAACCTCCTGATCTGCCCTGCTCTGTGCATGACAGGGGGCAGCACCCCAACTCCCCAATCGGCCCTGCTCTGAGCCCGACCATGGGGTGCACCTAGGGATTGGGCCTGCCCTCTGTCACCCAGGAGCAGGCCTAAGCCAGCAGGTCGTTATCTCCCGAGGGGTCCCAGACTGCGAGAGGACTCAGGCTGGGCTGAGGGAACCCCCCTCCCCCCCCCCCCCGAGTGCACAAATTTTTGTGCACCGGGCCTCTAGTTTAATATAAGTATGGTCCAAATAGTTCACAAAGGCGAAATATTCCATGGAACATATTTATACTAAAAATTATTCATTGTTTACCTGTAATTCAATTTGTAAAAGGCATCATATTTTTTATTTGTTAAATATGGTAACCCTAATAAAAGCCATTTATTCCCCCTGATGTATATGGCTGACCCTGCCCACAGGCATGTAAAAATCTTAGATAAGTTGATTTATCTATAAGAAAATGTTTATAGTTTTTCTGAATTTTCAATTATAGTGGAAATAAGCCTTTATCCTTTTAGCTGAATTGTCCCCCTACTTGCCTCACATTGTTTTCATTCCTAATCTCTCACTTTTCTTCATATAACACATTTTAAGGATTGCATTTTTATTTGTGATAAAACCCATAATAGAATATACATACAGGTCACATAAAAATACATGAGGATGATAATTAAACTATACAGTGTTGGATAGGTAGTATGATTAAAGAATTACACATTTATTGTATACAGTGTCACTAATGTCAATGAGTTTCTTCTTAGAAGCACTTCTTGCACAAAAAGTATGTTTTAGCAGTAATAGAGCAAACACGTTAAAAATACTACTTATAGAACAACTACAACTTCAAAACATTCAATTGAACTCGATCTCATAGATTTGTTTACCACTTGACAAATGACCCTGATTTACAATGACCTCTCAATAACATAACAGGGGAAAGCAGCATGAAGCCCATCACTTGCAGAAGCAATTACAGAAAATCCCTTCGGAACAGTAGCACCGTTCCACATTACTATATGCACGTGTGTTACATTGCACCTTCCTGAGTTGGACATTGAAAACTGTAGCCATATGAAACACCAAAATGGATGACTTCATCTCAGCCTGGGCCTTCACTGGTGGTAGTAGTAATTTTGACCATCATAGCTATCATAGCCACGCCCTTTATAGTAGCTGTACTCATCCTCATAGGCTCGGTAATTGTCCCCTCGAGGTTCCGCATTCTCATTTTCATAGACTTCATATCCATTGTCATATTCATTGGTGCCTGTTTGTTCATACTCCCCCTCATATTCAGTGGTAGTGGTTCCCCCCTGTGGTGGGGGGGTGGTCCCATAGACCTCCTGTGGTGGAGTGGTGGGTTCAAACCCACCATTGTCCTGCTCTCCAGCCACTGTGGTTCCTTCTGCATTTTCTTCTTCCCCTTCTTCTCCTTCTTCTTCTCCATTGTCTCCACCACTGCTGCCATTGCCATTTTCTACATCTGTGCTGTTGGTGCTAGTGCCATTTATGCCTTGCCCATTTTCATCCACTTCTGCTTCGTTTTCTTCATTTTCGTTTTCTTCCTCTTCCTCTTCATCTTCTTCTTCTTCACTTTCCTCCTTTTTTGTAGCCTTCTTTCCTACATCTCCAGCCTGGAAGGGAAAATTTGAAAGAATCCAAATCTAGGCATGAAAAATTGTAAAAAAGGCTGCATCACTTCATTCAACACCGATTGTACTGATAGCCTTGTTCTAGATGTAATTCTGAATTGAAGCCAATTTAACTTACAAAAGGATTGGTGGGGACTTCAAAAATTCAGAATTTGGACCTTTGTCTCTGGGTTTTGAAGGAGAAAAATGTACTTGATAAATGAGCTATCTCTGTAGGAGATGCTTTCTATAGCTTTGCTACTCGCTTTCTGTCTTGAATCCTGTTCTCTGAAATGTAATGGCATCTCTCAAGACCTTTAATCCATTGCTAAGATGCTTGTCCTTAATCTTCTGTTATAATATACAAGTCACTGTAATATCATGGGAAGAGAACTTGCATGGAAAAAGATCTTTCCTTATTTGTAAACCAGAAAATTGTATCTGCTCTTGCTTTCTCAGTAAGTTAAAAAGACAATACAGAATTCTCTGTATATAGTGTCAGGATAACCTTAAGCTTCAGTGGAGGAATGAGGTCATATTTAACATTGGGGTAAATTATTACCTTCTTGGGAAGTTGGATGGCAGCTAGGCCTACATTTCCCGTTCCAGGCGTGGTCTCCTCGCCATAGCCAGGTGTCGTAGCAGAAAGGGTGGAGTTCTCAGCCTCGGATTCTTCATCTTCATTAGACTCTTCATTGTTTTCTTCTTCATTTGAATTCTCCTGGTAGAAACGTCCAGAGCAAAAAAAGTTATTTTAGCCAGAAGATAACTCGAGATTTGTTGGAGTCATGGACCACTGTTGGGAAAAAGGCTTTGTATTGCTCAGCCAGCTCATCACCCATGTTGATAATTCTGCTTCCTCTTATGCCATTTGCACTTCTAACTTTTTATAACTCAACTCAAAGTTACCAAATGCTATGTATCTCACTATGGTGTGTTTTAGATATTTTTACATTCTATTTAATTAATTCATAAATATTTGTATAAAAATTTCAGCATATCTTTCTATCCGGTATCACAACATACAGGATTTAGGTTCTTAAAGTCTCACAATTAAAGTCTTTTTCGTTAACTGAAGTAATATAATTTAAGTTGATTCAATTTAAGTTGATTAAAAATGTTTGATTTAAATAATTAAAATTTAAAAAATCTTATTAGCAACTACTACAACATGGTAGCAAATTAATTCTTATACTTGTTGACAAATTAGCTGAGAACTTTATACCTATTTTTCTTTAATTCTTCATAGCAGCACTGTAAGGCAGGATTATTGTTCTTACTCTTTAGAAAAAGAAATTGAGCTCAGAAAAGCTAAAAACTTGCTTAAGTTCTCATGGTAAGTGATGAAACTATATCTTTCTAACTCAAAAAGCTGAGCCTTTGAAGTTTTTGATGATGGTTAGAATTTATCTGAGTTGTCCACATTACCACTAGTATATATTTTTCAAAAGGGAATTTTTTTATATAAACCAACTCCTTTCAAACAAATTGATAGCATGTCTTATTTATTACCAAAAAAAAAAATAATGAATGCATCTCATTAGTTTTTAAGCTTATTAAAAGAAAAAGGATATATTTAATTCAAAATCTATCTGCCAATTGTAAGCCAGTTCTATGGCATATGCAGTATTCAAAAGATGTCAAGAATTTGACATGCAATCAGTTTTCCTGTGCAATGAGGAAACTAGACACTCCAAGAAACCCTAGTAATATATTATGCTCTGCATGAATATGTTTTTTAAAAATTACCTCTCCTCAAATGAATGCTTATTATAATCTTTTAACATTTTAGTCTTTTTCCTTTACTCCATGTTGTTAGGCAACTGTTTGTTAATTGAATTAATTTCACAAAGTATTTCATAGCTAATATTAAAAATCAGGAATTCATTTCTATAGAATTTATTTACTTTAAGTCCTGGAAATTGAATTTATTTTAATGTATTTTTAAATATAGTGTGATGTTAGGATTACTTTAACTAGGGGTCCTATATTTGAAGACTTGAAAAACAAACAAAACTCAGATTTAGTCTGCCTTATTATTAAAAAAGAATATGTTTGCTCGGCAGGTGTGGCTTAGTGGTTGAGCATCAGCCCAGGAACCACGAGATCTTAGTTCAATTCTCGGTCAGGGCACATGCTCAGGTTGTGGGCTCAGTCCTCAGTAGGGGGCATGTAGGAGGCAGCCCATCAACGATTCTCTCATCATTGATGTTTTTATTGCTCTCTCTCTGTCTCCCTTACTCTCTCTAAAATCAATAAAGACATATTTAAATATAAAAATAAATGTTTGCTTCAGAAAATTTATAAATTCCACTGTTTCAGTGAATTCTTGGGAATGCTAGAGTCAACCCCAAAACAATCTCCAAGCTAATTGTGTTAAATAGTCCACAAACACCATACTGTTTATTTATTTTTTCATGTTTACGTTTTAGTCCAACAAATGAAATCTTTCAGGTGTGGAGGAGGGATGATCCTTAGAGTATGGAGATATACAAGTTGGGTCCTATACCCTCATTTCACAGGTGAAAAATCTGAGGTCCAATGAAATAAATGACTCATATGAGGTCAATAGACAGCAGTTAATTAGTGGCAGGGTCATGAATAAAGGCCCAAACTCCCAATTTATAGACATTTACATTTTCTCCTACAACACCTTTTCTTTTCCTAGATATTCTATTTGAGGATGTCCTGCTGCAATAAGTTATAAAGGAAAATAGGCCAATCTGTTTATTAGCAGTAACTTGTACTTTAAAAAGTATTATTAACCCACTAGAATGCTAAAATGACTGAAAGAAAAAGTGTTGGTGAGAACCCTCCTACTGACAGTGGGAGTTCACGTTGGTACACCTGCCTTGGAAAGCTGTTTAGTTTAATCTACTCAGGTTAAACATATGCATAGCCTTTTGACTTAGGAATTTCACTTCCAAGTAAATTGGTGACCAGAAGTGAATGCATATGCTCACCAGAGGGAATACTAGAATGTTCATAGAAACTACCAAAATGCCCATAAACAGAAGAATAATACATTGTGGTACATTAACATAATGAAATACTAACAATGAGAGTGAATAATTTACAACTATAGAACAATATGAATCAGTCTCTGAAATTGAAAGTAGAACAGGCCACACATGAAAGAGTATATGCTGTGTGATTCCATATATGCATACAATACACAGAAAGGTAAAAAAATCTGTTGCGAGGCAACATAGCAGTTGCCTTGGTGGGGGTTGGTTAATGAATGGAATAGAGCCCAAAGCATGGGTTGCTTTTTTATATGAGTGCCCGTTACACTTGTGTGTTCAGTTTCTGAAATTTCAGCAATCTGCATACTCATGATAATTGTGCTAAGTGTATTGTATTTTAACAGAGGGGCCCTCAAACTTTTTAAACAGGGGGCCAGTTCACTGTCCCTCAGACCATTGGAGGGCTGGACTATAGTTTAAAAAAAAAAACTATGAACAAATTCCTATGCACACTGCACATATCTTATTTTGAAGTAAAAAAACAAAACAGGAACAAATACAATATTTGTATTTGCATGTGGCCCGCGGGCCGTAGTTTGAGGACCCCTGGATTCTCTAAGTTCCCTGGGTCATGGGGAGTTTAAAGATAATTTCTTGGAGGATCATATATGTTCAGTGGTTATTGGCAAAATTTTGAGTGTGTGTGATTGCATCTGAGTAGTAAAGGCATCCTATTCCTCCTCCATCCCCAACCACCATTACAAGTGAAGAGCCTTGGGAAATCTAGCTGGCAAGGCAATTTTACAATCACTGTACAGTGAACAGCTGTAGTTAAGTGGATTATCCTAGCTTAGTTCTTCTGTAAGATTACTATGTTCGATACAGGCAGAAATTTGTGGGATTTAGTAGGTGGCATTTTTCCTGGTACTGGCTTGATATTCTTGTTAAGGCCTTTCTTTAAGCTAGTAGGGTAAATTATTGTACTGGAAATGTTAATTTTACAGTTTAAAACATTAAACTAATTGTCATTTTTAAAGTTCCTGCACTGTTTTGTTTTCAAGATTAACAAACATTTATTCATGATCCATTTTTTACTGTCATTGTCCATTCATAAATAGCACCTATGAATACCTGAACTTAGAAGGTTCCCAAACCAGTGGATTGCTATAATTGATAACCCAGAAAAATGTACCGAATTAGTACATATCCTTGGGTAAGAGTGTCAATTATAAACATGTTAGCACAATTTCCAAGATATATAGATGAATTTTAGCCATGACTACACTGATTTTTAGTACGATATTGGAAGACATTTTTACATCTTGAGTATTTGCATTTCTGTAAAAACATGAATTTTGTCATTAATCAAAAAAGACATGAAATTCCTATTAAAAAGAACAATGCTACTTTGGTGGGTCAAGAAAGGCTGATGAACCATAATAACACTGTAGTGTAGAGGATATAAGATTATTTTTCAAATACTACTCACTTGGTAAATTTAGTCATTAAAATAAGCATTTCACTGAGTTTAGAACTATTATACACTTGTATTTTACCATCATGTTCTATCCACTTAAATATAAATAACACTTTCTTTCCTTTTTATCAGAATTCAAACTTCTTCCACTTAAAATGGGGCCACTTTTGGTTTTGTGTACAGGTCACTTTAACCCCAAACTGCAATAGTTTTAAACAGGTCATTTTAGTTTATTCTAATTTAAGTAACATTTTACTTATCCAAAATAGAAGACTGTGGGCAGTTGGTAAGCTGGCAATGCTGTTTGCTGAGTCCCTACTACAGTAAACTAGTTTCCTATTTGTTTTTGTGCTGCCTGGTTTGTTAGAAAAAAACTGCAGAAATTTCTTACCTCTTCCCCTTCCTCCTCTTCTGAGCTATCACCATCTCCATTTTCTTCAGATGAGTCACTGTTCTAAGAAAATGTACACATGAATTCATACACATGTGATTATATACGTAGATTTACATTTATTAGAACAGTTCTCGTGCTAATGTGAAAAAGGAGATTGGGCACAAATAAAATGACGTTAGAGAGGAAAAGGTATTTTAAGAGTCTCATGCTTTACCGACTGAGCTAGCCGGGCGCCCGTGAGGAAAAGGTATTTTACAATGATCAAGATATGTATGAGATATTCCATTTTTACCCTCAAAGCATAGACAATCTGTTACAAACACTTTGTATGTAAAAACTAGAGCAATGAATTACAAAATTGTTTAGCTCTAAGAGACCAAGAGGATTATCTGGTCCAATTTCTTTTTTTTACAAAGAAGGAATCTGAAGCCAAGAATGGTCATGACATCAACCAGTTCAAGGCAAATCTTGGGCTAGGCGTAGATCACATTATTTTCTTTTCTTTATAAAATATGAATAAAATGATGATTAGGTTTATTATACTAGTAAAATGATTCTCTTAAGTAATTCATGTTCCCGGTGAGTTTAAATTAGAATTTGACTTGAAATTAAACTTGCATATAATTTTTATTATCTTTCTCTATAAAACTAATATCTAAAATTGTAATATGTATTAGTATACAGGTATGGGCAAAAGTAGGTTTATAGTTGTAATATAAAAATAACATAATAAATAAATAAATAAATAAATAATAATATAAAAATAATCTCTCTTGCATACTCACAGCTGTAAACCTATTTTGGCCACCCTGTATATTGGAAGTTATTTAAGAGAAAAATTAATTCATTTATGAAATTTTAGAGTACCATCCCTCTGTAGAGCTCAATATTGAATGAGAATAAATTGAACCAAGGAATCTGATATACAAATATAATTATAAATTAATGAGCTTTGCTACTTTTTACAGGAAAATGCAAATCTAAACTTTTGCTTTCAGAGCCTTTAAGACAGTGGAGGAGATTCTTCATCTTTCTCCCAGTTTTAATCTAATTGAAGTTTCCTTTTTTCTGTGCCACAACTTTTAAAGGCAGCAGGTATACAAATGGATACCCAACTTATGAGTCTGTCATTTTCTACTTTGCAAATGTTAATTTTGATTATGACTCAGTTAAATTCCATGGGCCTTAGACAATATAGCTGCAGAAGAACCTCCAGGTTAGAAATCGGATTTTAGGAAACAGTCCGGATCCAATCCTACTCAGGGCCATCCTGCTGGGCTTATTCCTCAGGTGGCCACACCTTCCACCCAAGGAAAGGGAATGCTTGTCCCCTTGAGCCAAGAATAACCTTGGGTGGAAAAGAGAATAATTAGACCTGCTCTTCCACTGCCATGACCTTAATGGTTGTTCTTTTCCCAGCCCAGAGAGTAAATAAAGAAAGATATTATATTTGAACTACTTTTATTTGTTAGTTAAATTACATAGAGAGGACAGCATATTTTGCTTCAGTGGGAGTGTTTCATCATTTTCCAAACTTTCTCATGTCTAGCTTTATTCCTAGCCCAAACACATCCTCTTCAGTTAATATCTACAGTGAGAACAATTGTAAAACTGAATGTAATGCCTTGAAGCCTGGGCTTTTCCTTCATTTCCTGTCTTCCATTTATTCCTATTATAATTTGTCACTAAATCCTATGGATTTTCCAAAAGTGTACATATATATATTTTAACCATTACTCCTTCTAACTTCTATCACTCCACCTATTCAACTCCCAAGTATACATTCCAGGCATTGTACTGAGAATGAGGGTCATAACAAGAGATGAGTTTGGAAATATGGACAATTTCTCTGTATTGACCACTGTGATAGCTGAGATGAATTCAATATCCTATATAATAAAAGTCTAATATGCTGTGTCCAGTTGTCCAGTCATCCATTCAACCAATCAAAACATAATATGCTAATGATATGCTAAGGCCGCTCAACCACTCACTATGATGTGCACTGACCACCAGGGGGCAGACAGTCTACCAGTTGACCAGTCAGTATGACATGCACTGACCACCAAGGGGCATATGCTCCGACTGGTAGGTTAGCTTGCTGCTGTGGTCCGGCCAATCAGACTGAGTGAGACTGGCAGGACACACCCTGGAGCCCTCCCGCAGTCCCTCCCCAGCTGGCCAACCCCCCGCATCCCTCCCGGCCCCTATCATACTCCGGTGGGGTCCCTCGGCGTGGGCTGTGACCTCTCGCAATCCAGGACCCCTCAGGGGATGTTGGAGAGCCAGTTTTGGCCTGATCTTGCTCAACGCAGGAGCTGCCCTCTGGTGGTCAGTGTGCTCCCACAGGGGGAGTGCTGTTCAGCCAGAAGCTGGGCTCATGGCTGGCGACTGCAGCAGCAGTGGCAGGAGCCTCTCCCGCCTCTGCGGCAGAGCTAAGGATGTCCAACTGTGGGGAGCAGGCCTACACTGTCAGTCAGACATCCCCTGAGGGCTCCTGGACTGTGAGAGGGCGCAGGCCGAGCTGAGGGACCCCCTGCCCTGAGTGCACAAATTTCGTGCACTGAGCCCCTAGTGAGAAATATAAGATAATGTTCCTGCCCTCAAATAGTTCACATATTAATCAATTATCAATTGAATCATAAAAATCATAAAAAAGCAATTTCTTCAATTAAAAAATGCTTAAGATATGACCTTATTTATACTTTAATGTCTATAGCACACCAATAGATAAGTTATGGTAGACTGTTAATAGCTTTGCAATCACTATAGCATGTTTCATACAAGTTGGTATTTTAGAAATAATTGTATATAAATAGATTTGTTTAAATAAAACACAAATTCCAAAGTCAATACAGCTGAATCCATTGTGGAGTGACAATCTGAGCAGTAAGTAATAGGCTTGAGAGAATAAATAATGAAGAGCAATGAAAAATATACAAGTAAGCGTAAGAAAAAAGTCTTGAAAGTCAAACTGCAAAATAGAAGAGTATATCATAAATACTATGTAAGAGTGTTAAATGGGGAGATATATTTTATTGGATTCTTTTTTTAAAAAACAACTATCTTACTTTCATATTTTTAATTAGTTGAGATGGACCAATTTGCAGATAATTTGTGGAAATTTTGTATATTAAAGATATACTTAGAGTCTGTCAATGGAAAATAAAACTTTTCCTAATATCATTTCGGTATAGATATTTTAATTGGACCACATATATAAATTTCTAGGTGTGAATATCTTTTTAAGTACCTGATATTTTAGAAAGTTGAGGAGCTACTCAGAAAGTTGAATTTATTATCATTTCTGTTTTATTTAAGAAAGAAAACGAAGTAAACTTTCAAATGAACAGTGTTTATTTATGGGCTTGAGGTGAACCAAAGAATGGAAGACAATTCTGAAAACCCACAGCTCTTGTATCATTTGTGTTCATATTTCTTTGGCCACACACATTTCCCATAATTATCATGGTGCTAGAAATACTTTAAAATGATCATTTCCTATCATTGTATGAGTTAGAGATGGGTTGGCCCAACATATGGGAGAATGCTGTGCCAAGCCACTATGCTGAGGCATTCTTTTCAGTATCTTGACTGCTTTTAGTGTCTCAGGAGTCCTGAGTCAAATGGTGCATAATTGGTACCCTCAACCCAAACTGTATAGGAATAAAAATAGTGCAATTCTGGTTTGTTGTGTATTTAAAATCAACACCACACCCTCCAGTTTTCAAAGGCCCTCTTCACAGGTAACCCAATAAAAATGGAAACTTGTATTTTTAGTTTGGCTATTTTTCTTTTTGTTTTCAAGAATGTTTTGTTTTTCTCATAAGCATGTTGGTTTACTTCATGAATTTCTCTCTTTCCTCTGCAGTTCTTGAGTCATTATAATAATTATGCTCCAATGTGACCTACACAGGTCAAAGGTTCAAAAAATCCTCAGCAATCAACATTGATTATCAAAAATTTCTTTTTAAATGGTCTCCACTGTTTATAAAGTCAATTTTTTCTACCAATTAAAGGTTTCTAAAATTGTTGGATGTAAAACAACTGTATGACGGTATTGAATCAACTATAACATGATGATTAATGGCCTTGTCATTGACAGTTATCAACAACTGATGAAATCGTCCACTTTTGTCAGTGAGTTAGCCAAAATACCTGAATTCAATATGCCAAGGGATTTGCTTTTATTATATTCTAGACTGGACCCAAATGATTTTACTCTGTTTGGTATATCTTTGCTTTAAAAGAGAACTAAGGATAAATTTTATTTTATTATGTTAAAAACAAACTTTGTGTATTAAGTGATCTTTCTGGCTGAGTTTCAGTGAGAGTTTAATTCAGTGTTTCATAGTTAAATTTGACACAAGACACTGGGGAGTAGGGGAGGCCAGGGAAAGGTCAAGGGGGAAAATAAAAAGGAGATATATGTACTACTCTTTGTAATATTTTAAGCAATAAAACAAAATTTAAAAAAATTTGATTCTCTTTCAATTGAAATGGGTAAAAAGAAAAATTAGTGTTTATACTTACCTGAACTGCAAATCGTTTTAGAGGAGGATAAAAGTAGGCGTGCTTATAAAGATAATACCGTGGTCTGTACTTAAAAACCTGCATAAACAAAATAAATATATATTCATGTTTAATGTGCAAATACACCCAGAGTAAGTGTAGTCAGGCCAAGGAAGTATGCTAAAATTAATTACCGCATTTTCTTCAGAATCCTCTAATTTGGCTCTTCTGTGAAAATTTTTCATCTGTTTAAAAAATATTTAATTATTACATATCCTCTCATTGACATAAAAAAGATAAAAATGGAAATAAATATACGTTTTTAATAAAGAACTTACTGAGAAAGCACAGGCCATTCCCAAAATGCTGAGCAAAATTAAAGCAGTCTTCATTTTGGTGATTGCTTCTGGAATTAATGAAGTGGTAAAGTTAATAAATATTAAAAATAAAAGTGCAATTTTTTTTTGCTCATACTAGATGATGAAATATTTAATTTGTTTTTATTTCTCCCCAATTATAGTTTTGAGTAATTATGACCAAATTTCTGCTTTTGTTTAAAATTTGTTCCTTTTATTTAAGGGATAGAAGACTGACTGTACCCACCTGTTTAAATAATCTTTAGTCCCATATTTGGTCTTAACCTATCTGCTATGATGTGTCACTAGAAGACCATCTCTTCACTTCAAAGGGTATGAATGCTTAGCACACGTCACACTGGGGCTGGTAGGCCTCCTAATATCACTGACATAGGATTATTAGCTAAGTGAATTGAGTTGTTAGTGTGGTTATGAGATCTGTTTCTTTTCTTTTTAATTAAAAACAAAGCAAAAATTGAATACATTGAAATGATTGTTTTCATGCCAATGATTCTACAGGTGTTTCCAACTTCTATGTAGCTTTTGAACTAAAATGTCATTTGTGAAATTTAGATGAGGCACCATTTTCCTATGAATATTTTAGAATACTCGGTATCTTTGTGTGTGTGTGGAGTGATCCATAATATGTGAAATACTATTCTCATAGCATGTTGCACCAACAGCCATGTCTTAGGATGTTGCTGTGGGAAGAGTTCATCAGAGTGTCACCTTAAAATATCGGGGGCAAATTTCCTTAAATTAGGTTTTTCTCCAGCTCCATTTACACTTTCCGTCACTAGTAGGGGAGTCTGTCATGGGGTAGGTCAGAGGTTTTCTGGGGTCAGGGAACTGAAGATGCCACTCTCAGAGTGGGAGTAATTCCTGAACAGTCTTGGGGTTTGTAGCCATGCAAAGATTTCAGTTCCATGTGGAATCCTCATAAGTAAAGGGAAGAGAATTAGTGAAATCCTACCTTAATTGAATTGTATTTGATAAAACCCAGTTTAATAGAGGCTGCATAAACTAGCTGACAGCCTACTAACACCCACCCACTTGCACTGACATACACATTTAACCATGAGTGCTTTCTCAGTCAGAGCGACAGCTTTGCTACCTTCTAGAAGCAATATGTAATGGTGATGGCAATTTCCCTATAGGCACACTTGGAAAAGTTACATTTAAAATGTGTAAAACCCATGTATATACTGTACCATGGAGGTTGATTTACATTTTGTCACCATTCACAAGATTTATTGTATCCGTTCTGGGTATCTCATGCTAAAAGTAAACATTACATCAGGGAAGGTTTGAGGCCTGAAGGAGCTTGTTGGGTCCTAAGCCACATTCTATTTGTGGCAGAGTGGGTCTTTGATTTTGATGCCGACACATTTCCTCACAGTCTTCCTACTTTAGGAAAAGTTCTTGGTGGTCACACTGGATAAAGAGATCTTGCCCCTGAAGGGGGTTCATCTGTTTAAGAAGCTTTCATTGTCCTTGGGGTGCTCTGAATAATACTTTGAACTTTGCCAGCTATAATCCAGCCCCCCTACCTCCACCCCCACCCCTCCCCCAAAAACAGAAAGATTGTTGTTCTGTAGCTTTATGAAAAAGAGTTGGGATATTAATAATATCTTAAAGAGATAAAAAGTTAAATACATAGGGCTGTAGAAAGAGTTTTCATTATGTAAATTTCTTAGAACAAACCATAAAGATAACTAGATGAAAACATAGCAGGGGCAATATGAAAAGAACCGAGATATTCAGGTAGGCAACAACTGGCTGCCTACATAAATCTCATTTTATTTACTTTGCAATTCAGCAAAAGCAAAGACCTCTATATTGACCATAATAACCCAGACAACAATTTAAATATTCTTAAAGGATAGTTTTGTGACTCTGATTACAAGTTTTTGTTGGGAAAAGTACAATAAACCACCAATATCATCTATTTCTCTAGCACTAAATATTTTTCCATGCTGATTTCAGAGCTATAGGATAGTAACACTTTGAAACTGAATGTATAATGTATTGAAAAGATTTTATATAATGGAAATGCTAATTAGGCATAACTTATGGAGTGATCTGCATACAATGAGGCAGATTTGCAAATGCAAAATAGAATTCATTCAGGTTGTCTGGACTGTCTCAGAATGAGGAAATAAACAGTTATCTATGAGATGCAGAGATAGAAAGCAGGAAGCATACTTGTCTAGTTAATAAGCTCAGTCTTTTGGAGGGAAAAATCTAAAGTCTGAGGTACTAATTTAATGGTAAACAAGTATGAAATTACATAGTCATTCTATACAGTTCAATAATATCAACATTTAAATAAAAAAATTTAAAGCCAAGTCCAGAAATGTAAAACATGGACTGTTTGATTTTTAGGATAACGAAGCTGTCATATTAAATCTTACCCGTTTGCAGTCCTGGAATGAGGAGGCAGGCTCACAGGAGTGAGTGACACAGATTGAGTATTTCCTCTGTCCTCACACTCACTCATTCACTTGCCCTTGCTGGATATAAACTCTCCTTTGCCTTCCAACAGCCAATCACTGTCACGGTCAAGGTGATGTCAGAATGTGGATTCTCACCAGAAAACCCCCAAACATCAACACTTTTTCAAGACACAGGCTCAGTTGAATAAACATGAAACATAGTTCTAGTGCCAAGAAGTTTGCATTGTGGAGTTTAATTGAAGGGTTAGATGAAGATGAATAGTTTGCTTTCTGAATATATATAATATACTGGATTTGAATTAAAATAGCAAAACATTTAACCATTTAAAAATGTCATAATTATACAAGTGTTTACTATGTTGAAAGGAAAAATACTTAGTCATCAAATATGGTCCTACATTATTAGTTTAGTAAAAACAATTAAATAATAAAGTACTGAATAACAATATTTCATATCAATTATCTTATATTTTCTTGAAATATGCTTCACTGCTTCATGAGTTAAAAATCAGTATAATTAAATGTCAGGATTTATAAGATATATTTGCTAAAATATCACTGAGGATAAAAGTTTAAACTTTTAAGGATCATGCTACTGATAGGAAGGTTTTAGTTTTTGTTTTGTAAAATAAACCTCTTAGATTAGTTATTTATATGGTCCTTTCTTATTGCAGAAGCAATGCAACCAAATTTTTCTTTCCCTTGGGCTTCTGTATAGCGCTTTTCTGTTCATTTTCATATTTAATGTTTTATATATATAGAAAAATAGAATTAGAGCTGGCAAGTGTGATCTGTTGTTACTGAAATGATTCATGAAAACTGAACACACAAAGGACTAATTGATAAACTAAAGTGCTAAATTTTTTAATTTGCAAAGGGAAATTTAGTTTAATAGCTTGTATATTCTCCTTGTTCAGTAATTTTATTCTTCCCCAAGTAATTTTATTCTACCTGAGAAATCAAAAATTAATAAATATATCTATACTAATAAAAGGGTAATATACTAATTAGACTGGTAGACCTTCCAGGAGACCTTTTGGACTTCATTCTGGACAAAGCCATGGTGGCAGGGCCAAGGTAGTTAGGGGCAATTATGCTGGCAGAGGAGGGCAGTTGGGGGCAAGCAGGCTGGTAGGGATGAGCAGTTGGGAGCAAGCAGGCCGGCGGGGGGGCGGGGGGCAGTTGGGGTTGAGCAGGCCAATAGGGAGTGGCAGTTGGGGGCGAGCAGACCAGTGGGGCGGGGGGGGGGGTCAGTTGGGGGTGAGCAGGCTGGTGGGGGGGAGCAGTTGGGGGCAAGCAGGCTGGCAGGGGAGGCAGTTGGGGGTGAGCAGGCCAGCAGGGGGCAGGTGGGGCGAGTTGGCAAGCGGGGGGGGGGCAGTTGGAGGCAAGCTGGCCGGCGGGGGGGGCAGTTGGGGGTGAACAGGCTGGCAGGGGGTGGCAGTTGGGGGGGATCAGGCTGACAGGCAGAGTGGTTAGGGGTGATCAGGCAGGCAAGCAGGTGAGCAGTTAGGAGCCAATGGTCCCGGATTGGGAGAGGGATGTCTGAGTACCGGTTTAGACCCAATCCCACAGGGATCTGGCATACACTGGAACTCAGACATCCCCCAAGGGGTCCCAGATTGGAGAGGGTGCAGGCGGGGCTGAGGGAAACTCCCCCCATGCTCGTGCATGAATTTCATGCACCAGGACACTAGTATATATATATAACTAGTATATGTATATATATACTTAAATCCTCACCCAAGGGGGGGGGGAGAGGAGAGAGAAACATTGATGTGAGAGAGAACACTGATTGTCTGCTCTCCATACATGCCCTGATGGGAGATCAAACCAGCAACCCAGTAATGTGCCCCAACCAGGAATCAAAAAACCCAAAACCTTTTGATATATTGGATGATGCTCCAACCAACGAAGCCACACTGACCAGGGCCTGCCTTGGCTCTTTCAGAATGAAAGTCATAGAAAAAGAAGTGAGCCATGCTGGGCAGCATGGACTCAGGAAACAAGTTACAGAGGCAAAAGGAGGGCCCTTGGTAGCAGGTTCAGGGGGTTAGTGCCGCCCAGGATGAAGTGCCGCTGCCCAATGCTCCCTGGTTGCAAGTCTCCTGGGAATCCTTACAGCTTAAGAGAAAGAAAGCAAAGAAGGAGGGGGACATGCATGCTCAAGGGAGAGCATCCTTTGTCTTAAAGTTTTTTATCTGTTTTCTAAAGGCAGGAATTTTAGGGGAGGTATCAGGGTAAAGTTTCAACAGAATATTCATCAGCTTTCCACGTGTGTCCTTTAATAGGCTGATGAATCAAAATGAGCATATGGGGGATGGGGAGGGTTGGGATAATTTTCTGGTCAGCTTTATTTTTATCTTGGATTTGTCTGGTTCTAATTGGTTTTTGTGTTATTTGTTTCCCTGACTTCATCCATTCTGGGGTTTGGCTGGCACTAATGGCACCATTTGGGTCTCTGATATCTGTCTCCCTTACTAGGGTGATTTAAGCTACTCACTCTCTGGTTGGAGAGGAGAGATGTAAACCATTTTCTCCTAAATGTCCTTTGTTAGGGAAGATAAAATCTTGTAATTTATTAGCTGTCTGTTAATTGCTCAACCATTTGTTTAAATATCTGTCTCAATTTCCTCATTCCTCCTGCCAAGGAATATTCTAGCTTCTTACTAACCTGCCACAGATGTTTTGAATAAATCACCTTTTATTTCAGAAAAGTTGCCTGGAAAATATAGACTCATAAAAAGAGAATGTAGATAGGCCCTTTTGATTTCATTCAACCCCATCAATTTAGGTCAGCTTACCAAACTTTAAATTATTGAGCCTTCCACTTATTGTCCTGAACCAGGGTAATGGAGACTCAATGAACCAGGACATAGAGAGCCAAATCTAAGAAAGATCTGGTCCCCATCTTTAAAATTTTTTCTGTTGTGCAGTGAGACAGACTTATAGTCCTAGGACACAGCAATCAAACTACCTACAAGATATTTTGCTGCAGAAATAAGGAGGTTTAATTCTAAATGACAAAAGGGCAGTGGAGCTGGGTCCTGACTTCAGAATAGGAATTCGCTAGGTTATCAAATGCTAGGAAAGCATTCTTGGGAATGGGTTTAAAAGACATGGAAATGTACGAACAGCATAAGCACCATCTGTGCTGAGTGCTTTCATGCTATTTCTTCCACTCGGGCTATCATTCCCATTTGATAGGTGAGGTAAGTGAGTCACAGTGATGGTAAGTATACCCTGGGTTTCACAGCTAATAAGTGGGAGAATCTAGGGACCAAAGTTAAGTCTGTCTAATTCTAGAGTCTACTTTTAATCACTACATATCCTCATTGGCACGTTCAGAAAGCTTTGTTAATTCAATAGATTGGAATAGAGTGAGTGAAAGTACTGACTAATGACAGTGATTGGATAGGCAAAGACTAGAGGATGGAATGGGGCTATAGGTTGCACTAAGGGGTATGGACTCCATCCTGGAAATTAGGAATATCAAAGGGTTAAAGCAGAATAATAATATATTTAATATTGCATCTTGAAAACAATATTCTGTGTTCAAGGCAGAACTGGGCTAAAAATGGCAATATCATTATGAAGGAGAGGAGCTTCCAGAAGCTATCAGACCTTTATCATTTTAGAAAGCAATGATAAAAGTCTGAACTAAAGCAGTAGCAGTGGGGATGGAAAGCATTCAACAAATGAGAGAGATTTTAAATAAAAAAAATTAATAGGATTTAATAACAGTAAGGAAAGTGAAGAAGCCTAGACCCTAGGATTCTGGATTTGTGGCGTGGGTAGTTTTATGGATGCTGGAACCCTATCTCACACAAACCTAGCAGAGTAATTGGTGTACTATAATCACTCAGCAAGTTGTTACAAATGTATTATATAATGAAAGGTGTAGCATACTGACTACCATAAGATTGGGGTTTTGCTCTTGATTCTACTGCTATGTTAAGCACTTAACCACCCCAAGGCTTCGATTTAATCCATCTTTTAGAAACAAGCGGTTTTCACACCAAAAAAGAAGCAGCCATTGTCTGATTCCATCACCTGTGATGCATTCTTGCCAAAAAATAAAGCTTGAATCTGATGAAGTCTCTGTAGCTACTAGGTTAGAGGAATTACAGGGAACACAAGGATGTGTAAAATGACACCACTGGGATGTATTAAGCAAAATCCAGAATGTGGGAAACTTTATAAGACGTAGTATCTGACTTCTATTTTTCTATTTTATTAGCAGGAGAAAAAACGGAAAAAAAAGGAAACAACAGATTAAAAGGGCCTCAGGGACATATCTAGAGAAATTATGAAACAACGAGAGGCCCGGTGCATGAATTCATGCCTGGGTGGGGTCCTGAAGGGGGTTGGGGGGTGGGTGGGCAGGATGCAATCAGTCCTCCAGGCGGGCGGTAGGATGCCCTTGCTGACCCAGGATCTGGATCTGTCCCGCTGACATTTTCACCAGTTTTCAGGAGCCACCTGGCGGCTGCTTTTATATCCTTTCTTCCTTGTGGAGCACCTAGGGAGGGGAAGGGGTCATGGTTGGAACTGTGCCAGCAGCGCTGGTCCATCAGTGCCTGGTCCATTCTCTGGAGATTGTAACTGCAGTAGTACTGAGAGAGTGAGTGCAAGGACTGGTCAGTCAGCTGAGCAGTGTTCCCACTGTGGGAGCACACTGACCACCAGGTGGCAGCTCCTTCATTGAGCGTCTGCCCCCTGGTGGTCAGTGCTTGTCATAGCGACCGGTCATTCCAGTCATTCCAGTTGTTCCAGTCACTTGATCGCTTAGGCTTTTATATATATAGATTGGAGAAATGTTGACTGCTGACCAAATATTTTATAGTATTGAGAAATTATGTTAATTTTGTAGGTATAGTGATATTATTATGTTTTTGAACAGAATTCTTACCTTTTAGAGATTCATACTCAGCTGCCTGAGTTGGAGGGAGAGGGCTGTCCCCTCCTCTCATAAGAAATATTTCAGATGAGTGACAGACAGCAGCATTATAGCAAAGCAATTGAATGTATTAAGGAAGCAAGGCAGGCAAATTTATTAAAAATACACTTGGCATATAGCACAAGTGGGCACCCAGCTAATCTGAGCACCACACCTATAAAGGTTTAGGGATTTTATATTTTTCTGTCTACAAGTGTCAAGGTTCTTCTGCAGGACATCTTGGGCAACAAACTCGATTTCAAGGTCCCCCTTTTACTTTGTTGTGCCTTTTCCCAGAATTTATGAGAACATTTGGAAATTGTTTTTTATCTTGGCAAGTCCCAAGACTGCTGACTTCTTTGTTCAATAAGTGAGATAAAATTCCCCCTTCTCCTCCCCCCCACCCCCTCGCCTTTCCTGTTCTCTGATTAGGGAGAGAGTTATTAACCATTTTCTCTCAGGGTGTCCTTAGTTGGGGAAGATAAAATCTTGTGATTTACAAGTGGTCTGCAACTCTGTGATGACAGGATTTAGCATCAAATAGAGGTAAAGTCCTGGTGCTGTCTCTTGCTAGCTTATAAAATTTTCTCAACCTAAAAAATCTGACCCCAGCTTACCTTTCCAATATTATTTAATACTTCCTGCCTGCTAGAATACATTTCAATATGCTTTATATAAGACTTTTGAATAGTCAAAAATATAGGTACTTTAAAACATTTTGCAGCTCTTAATGGATCGTACACTAATCTAGAATTTTATGGAACAAATGACAAAATTTCCTCTCCTTTATCAGAAAAATGCTAAAATCTTGGCTATACCAACATTCTATTTATTAATAAACCCTTATACAGTTCCTTCAATGTCTTCTACATCCACGTTTTCTCTCTGAAGCCAAAAGGTTGGGCACCAATCCTCACCTCTACAGTATTCTCCTGAGCTGTCTCACCATCAGCCTGCTTGCTCTTTGATAAACCCATCACTGGAAACCTTTTCTAGCCAGTCTAAGGTTTTATACCTCTACTCTGAGTTGCAGTATACATTTGCCTTCCATCCAGGCTTACTTGTTCAATGTTTGCCTAGTTTTCTTTTTATCAGTAAGTCTCTGGATTTAGGACTCTATATAGTCAGTCAATTGCTATCACAAATTAAGCTCTTGTAAGCCCCGGTGGAGGAGGATACAAGAGACAGATTGTTTAATCCACTCATCTACTGATGGATACTTGGGCTGCTTCCAAATCTTGGCTATGGTAAATGCCGATGCAATGAATATAGGGGTGCATATATTCTTTTGAATTAGTGCTTCAGGTTTCTTCAGATAAATTCCCAGAAGTGGAATTGCTGGGTCGTAAGGCAATACCATTTAAAACTTTTTTTTAGGTAACTCCATACTGCTTTCTACAGTGGCTGCACCAACCTGTATTCCACACTGTTATCCATGTCCATGAGGTTTTTACTTCTCTCTCTTTTTTTTTTCTTTTTTGTTCAATCCCTTCACCTCCCCCTCCCCCAACACCCTGTTAGTTTTCTCTCCATCTCTGAGTCTGTCACTATTTTGCTTGTAAGTTCATTAGATTCCACATATGAGTGAAATATGGTACCTGTCTTTCTCTGACTGGCTTATTTCACTTAGCGTAATACTCTCCAGGTGCATCCATGCTGTCGCAAAGGAGATTTCCTTCTTCTGTGTGGCTGAGCAGTATTCTAATGGAGACTTGACTTGGGATAATGAACACACAGTACAACGTACAGATGATGTGTTGTAGAATCGTAAACCTGAAAATTATATAATTTTGTTAACCAGTATCACTCCAATAAATTCAATAAAAAGAAAAAATAAATTAAAATAAAGATTTTTAAAAAGAGTCATATTTTCCCCCCTCAGAGTTTATAATCTAGTCAAGCTCTCACTCCTCTCTTCCCTCCCAGGCCTCTCCTGTTTATATAAAAGTCAAGTAACTCTTTTCCTTACCCTACCCAGTTTCCCAGCAAAAGGTTCATGCATTCCATAGCCAGAAATAGCAAATACCAGACTTGTACCTAATATAAGTTCTTATTTAAGAACCATCATGTTCTCTTACTATAATATTGTGTCCTCGTGTGGTAGTGGTGGTGGTGGCTGTGTGTCCATGTCATCTGTTTTTTATTGTGAGTTTCTGGAAGGCAAGGACTGTATCTATTTAAATTACTGTATATGGAATCATGGAAACCACATCTATAGTTATTTACATGAGACTGGAAGTTCTCACAGAACCTGACATCAGGTGAACATTAGTGAGATATATCAGTCAATTTTTTTTATCCTTTCTGAAAGAGGAGGCAAAGATGAACATACACTGCTGTTAGCAGAGAGTGGATCTAAGAGCAGAGTACTTACAGACTATTCTCTGGATGTGGTTCCTATTTCCAAGGGAAAGATCCTAAATTTGTTTTTCTCCTTCCAAATCTTCTTTATTTAAACCTGGTTGGATCTCTCTATAGCCTTTCCAGGTACTTTCCTTCTCTATGATATCATCTACTTCTCCCTGTTGGCCTTCTCTCATTGGCATTTAATTTTCAAGTCTCTTTCATAAAACAATGAAATAAAAGCCCCACTTTATCCAGCTACTTATATATTTCTGTCTTCCTCTTGATGGCCAAGTTTCTTAAGAGCTGTCAACATTTAATGACCCAGTTTCTTCAACTTCCACTCATTTTTCAACCCACTGAAATAAGGCCTTTGGCCCCATAACGTTGTGGAAACTTGTCTCATAAAGGTTACCAACGACTTCATTCTGGTTGACCAAAGAGTTCTCGCCTGTTAACTGAAATGAACACTTTTCAGTCACTTTCCTAGGTGATGTTTATAGTTGTAGGTGCCATGGACTGATTCCTCCTTTTGCAAAAACTCTACCTACCTGACACATGCATGGTGCTACATTCTTTGGCTTTCTCTTCCCTCCCTGCCTGCTATTTCTCAATTGCTTTTATGTACTACTCTTTTTTCCAGCTGCCTTTTATATTTTTAATATTAAAATTTTTTTCAATTTTAATTTACATTCAATATTGTTTTATATTAGTTTCAGGTATTTAGCCTAGTGGTTAGATAATCATATACTTTACAAAGTGTTCCCCCTGATATTTCCAGTCCCAAACTGACACCATCCATAGTTATTACGAGACTAGAGGCCCAGTGCACAAAACTCGTGCAGTGCGGGGGAGGGTCCCCTCAGCCTGGCCTGCGCCTTCTCACAGTCTGGGACCCCTCAAGGGATGTCCGCCTGTGGGCTTAGGCCCGATCCCCATGGGGGAGGGGGGGCATCCCTCTCATAATCCAGGATACCCTCACTCCTTACCTCCTGCTTGCTCATTCCTTACGGCTTAGCTTGCTGCTCCTTAGCACTGCCACAGAGTTGGGAGAGGTTCTTGCCACCACCGCTGCGCTCACCAGCCATGAGCCCAGCTTCTGGCTGAGCAGCCACTCCCCCTGTGGCAGCATACTGACCACCAGGGGACAGCTCCTGTGTTAAACATCTGCCCCTGGTGGTCAGTGTGCATCATAGCGACCAGTTGTTCCGGTAATTCTGCCGTAAAGGTCGCTTAGGTTTTTATTATATAGACTAGAGGCCCGGTGCACAAAAATTTGTGCACTCGGAGGGTGGGGAGGTCCCTCAGTCCGGCCTGTGCCCTCTCGCAGTCTGGGACCCCTCGGGAGATAACGACCTGCTGGCTTAGGCCTGCTCCCGGGTGGCAGAGGGCAGGCCCAATCCCTAGGTGCAGCCCCTGGTTGGACTCAGAGCAGGGCCGATTGGGGAGTTGGGGCGCCGCCCCCTGTCATGCACAGAGCAGGGCGGATTGGGCAGTTGCGATGCCACCCTCAGTCACGCTCAGGGTAGGGTCAATTGGGAGGTTGGGGCACTGCCCCCTGTCACACTCAAGGCAGGGTTGATGGGGAGGTTGTGGCGCCACGCCCTGTCACGCACAGAGCGGGGCCGATCAGGGGGTTGAGGAACTCCCCCCTGACACTCACAGAGTAGGGCCGATAGGGGAGTTGGGGCACCACCCCCTGTCACACACAGAGCAGGGTGGATCAGGGAGTTGGGGCACCACACCCTGTCACACTCAGGGCAGGGCCGATGGGGAGGTTATGGCTCTACCCCGTCACACACAGAGCAGGGCCCGTGGGGGGCAGTTGGGGCGCCGCCCTCTATCACCCACAAAGCAGGGCGGATCAGGGGTTGGGGAGCCGCACCCTGTCACACACAGAGCTGCAGGGCGATCAGGGGGTTGGGGAGCTCCCCCCTATCAGGCACAGAGCAGGGCTGATCAGGGGGTTGTGGTGCCTTCCCCTGTCATGAACAGAGCAGGGCAGATAAGGAGGTTGTGGCCCTGCCTCCTGTCACACACAGAGCCGCAGGGCAATCAGAGGGTTTGGGTGCTGCCCCCTGCCATGCTGATCCCAGTGCTGGGAGGCATATTACCCTTTTACTATATAGGATAGAGGCCTGGTGCACGGGTGGGGGCCAGCTGGTTTGCCCTGAAGGGTGTCCTGGATCAGAGTGGGGGTCCCCACTGGGGTGCCTGGCCAGCCTGGGTGAGGGGATGATGGCTGTTTGCAGCTGGTCACACACCCTTCAGGGTGGGGGTCCCCACTGGGGTGCCTGGCCAGTCTGGGTGAGGGGCTGAGGGCTGTTTTCAGGCTGGCGGGTGACTGAAGCTCCCAACTGCTCCTTTCTTTTCTTTTTTTTTTTATTCTGGGCCAGCTTTAGCTCTGAGGCTTGGCTCCAGCTCTGAGGCCTCTGCTGTTGAAAGCAGGTATCTGGTTTTTTGGGGTTCTATAATCGAAACACTGTTTCAACTCCAGCTCTGAGATCCCGGCTGGCTGAAAGCAGGTTTCTGGAGTTTGTTTAGATTCTATATTTGTAACAATGTTTCAAACTGCAAGCTCCGAGGCTGGCAGCGGCAGGCGGGGAATGTTAGCTTCCTCTGTCACTGAAGCAAGCAAGCCTCATGTTCGCTTCAAGCTGCCTGGCTGCCAGCCGCCATCTTGGCTGGCAGTTAATTTGCATATCACCCTGATTAGCCAATGGGAAGGGTAGCGGAGGTACGGATAATTACCATGTTTCTCTTTTATTAGATAGGATTATTGACTATATTTCCTATGCTCTACTTTACTATTTTGGGTAACCCCCCCCCATGACTATTTTACTATTTTGGGTAACCCCCCCCATGACTATTTTGTAACTACCAATCTGTACTTCTCAATCCCTTCACCTTTTTCACCTAGTCCCCCAATCCTCCTCCCCAATGACAATCATCAATCTGTTTTCTGTATCTATGAGTCTGCTTCTGTTTTGTTTGTTCATTTATATTGTTATTTAGGTTTCCACATATATATGAAGTCATATGGTATTTGACTTTCTCTGGCTGACTTATTTCACTTATCATGAAATAAGGTACATCCATGCTGTTGAAAATGCTAAAATTTCATTCTTTCTTATGCCCAAGTAATATAATCTATTATATATATACTGTATATGTACAGCTTTTTTATCCACTTGTCTATTGATGGGCATTTGGGTTGCTTCCATAGATTGGCTATTGTAGATAAGCTCCAATGAACATAGGGGTGCATATATTTTTTCGAATTAGTGTTTTGAGTATCTTCATATATATACTGAGAAGTCTCCAACTATCTTTTAGATGTTTATGTTTTCAGGAATCTGTCCTTATTCTTCAGATTGTCTCCAGATTATGTCTTTGATTCCCATGACTTCATGTACTTATCTTTTTTTACAAATATATACACAGATTTTCCTCCTGCACTTCAGAGTTGTATATAAAACTTATTGTGGAAATCTCAACTTGGAAGTTCCAAAATTATCTCAATTTCCCAACTGCCCTGCCTTCTTCTTCTTTCCATTTGTTTGTTTGTTTAGTTGCTCATGCTAGAAATCTGGATGCCATCCTTGTCACCTATCAGTCCCTTATCACCCTACATAAGTGTAGTCCTGTCAGTTCTACATTTCTTGAATCTTATGTCTATCCACCTCCACTACCAGTTTTCTTACTTGAGGCTACTCTTTTCTCACTGTTATTTACAAGAATATCTTGGCATCTTTCTCTCCTATCTGGTTTTCACACTATGGTCAAAATAAACTTTCTAAAACACCAATAATATATTTTTTTATTAGAAACACCAATCAGAAAGAATATATGCACCCATATGTTCATAGAAGCACAATTTACAATAGCTAAGATTTGGAAACAGCTTAAATGCCCATCAGCAGATGAGCAGATTAAAAAAAATATGGTACATCTACACAATGGAATACTATGCTGCTATAAAAAAGAAAGAACTCATCATTTGCAACTGCATGGATGGGCCTGGAGAGCATTATACTAAGCAAAATAAGCCAGTCAGAGAAAGATAAGTATCACACGATCTCACTCATTTGTGGAATATAATGAACAATGTAAACTGATGAACAAAAATAGATCCAGAGACATGGAAACTTTGAACAGACTGTCAAACCTCAGAGGGAAGGCAGGGGAGGGTGTGCTGTGTGTGTTTGTATGGGGGGCGGGGGGGTAATAAGGGATCAACCAGAACTTGTGTGCATATAAGTATAACCAATGAACACAGACAATAGGAGGGATGAAGGTCTGGGCTGGGGGGTGGGGGCGGGCTTGGAGAGGTCAATGGGGGGAAAGGGGACATATGTGATACTTTCAACAATAAAGAATTCAAAATAAGCCCTAACTGGTTTGGCTTGGTGGATGGAGCATCGGCCTGCGGACTCAAGGGTCCCGGGTTCGATTCTGGTCAAGGGCATGTACCTTGGTTGCGGGCACATGCCCAGTGGGGAGTGTGCAGGAGGCAGCTGATGGATGTTTCTCTCTCGTCGATATTTCTAACTCTCTATCCCTCTCCCTTTGTCCCTGTAAAAAAAACAATTAAATATATTTTTAAAAAATTCAAAATAAAATTTAAAAACACAATAATATATTTTCAATCTCTGCTTAAAATCCTCCATTATTCTAATACTGTCAGGATAAAATGTAAACTTTTCAGTGCATAGACAGTCCTTCAGAATCTGACTCTTACATATGACTCCAGTCCTACCTCTTATACTTCCTGCCTCCCACTAAGCTCAAGTCACACTGAAATAGCCCATTTCCTTCCCTGTACCCCATATCATTTTCTCAGAGCCCTTGTACATGCTCTTGTTGTTTAACTCTGATCTGTCATTCAGGACTCAGCTCTGAAGTCACATCCTTCAGGAAGCCTGTCCTGATTGCTATCCCCACCTTGGTTGAGTACCTCCTCTATATATTTCCAAAGCACTCCTATAACACCGATCCTTCTCTGTTGCAGCTGGATGCTCATCTCTCATGCCCTCTGGATAGATTAGGAGTTGTTAAGCACAGAGATAGGATCTTACTTACGTTATATCTCCACTCATCATAGCATCTGACGTAAGGCATTTATTCAATACTAGAGGCCTGGTGCACGACATTACTGCACTGGGGGGTGTGGGGGCCCCTCAGCCTGACCCGAACCGTCTCCAATCTGGGATCCCTCAGGGGAGCCCTCTCCAATCCAGGAGTTTCTGTCTGTCTTTGCAATCATATGAGCTAATTGTCTGAGACCCCAACTCAGTTTGATTTGTTGCTCACAGAAAAATAGAGGCTTTTTTTTTCCTTTGCTTCATTGGTGGAGATTTCCTGGAAGTTTTAGGATATCTTCCCTTTAATTTTTCCTAGACACTCTGATTTTACTTATGTCTCTCACCTTTGCTTTCCCTCCATCCCCCACCACAACAGTCACTTGCTCCAGGCTCACTTTGCTCTAGTGTCTAGGAGATCCGTCTGCCACCAAAACTATGATTCCCAGAATTCCTGGTGCTCCCCACACTCTTGGTTTTCCCTTCCTGCTCTGTCTCCATCCCATGGCCTCCCACTCTGCCAAGTCCTCCAAGCCACCAGCTCTCCCTCTCTGCTCTCCATCTGGTGGCTTGGGGAGCCAAGTTCCCCAAGCCACTCCACTCTCCGCCGGCTCTCCTGCTCTGCTCTCCACCCAGCAGCTTGAGGGGAGTGAGCGAGGGATCCACGTCCCCCCAAGCCACCAGCTCTCCAGCTCTGCTCTACCCACCCCCAGTGCCTGTGTATGCAAATTAACCCACCATCTTTGTTGAATTAATTTGCATTCTCACTCCTGATTGGCTGGTGAGCATAGTGAAGGGATGGTCAATTTACATGTTTCTCTTTTATTATATAGGATTCTTGAAATAATAGTTGACTAAGAATGAATGAGTAAAAGACCATCTATCACAGTGTTTCTTAACTTTTTTTTTAATTATTTCCCACTAAGGAGACAATTTAAATGTGATATATCCCTAAGGAGAGACATTTAATACTATGGAATAAGATTTTGTTGGGCAGAATTGAGCTTTAAAGGGCCACAAACCATTGTAATACCTGAGAATTGAGAAGGGAAGGCCTCATGTTTATATCTATATCAACAATATTAAATTGTTTTGTTTGAGAAAAAAACAAACAAAATTCTTTTCTACATATGGGCAGACTGAGGGATAACTTTTATCTTGCTCTTTATTTAATGATTTTCTTTAACCTTTTCTGTGTTTTCAGCTAAAAACAATTTTTTACTTACCAGAATACAGTAGCAGAGAATCTTCTGTTTCATACTATTACCTAAGCTATTCAGTTAGCTTGTGAATTACCTGAATATTTCATGAATGTTTACTTTGTAGTGTTAAAATACCCAATATTCTATTATATCAGCACATTCTTTAGTGAAAAACTAAGAAGTGTGTTCTCAGAAATCATCATTTTAGGGATTCCACCACTGACAAATATAGTCTTTTAGTTACTAGCTGGGGTTATATTTTTGGTGTTCCATGGGTTTTCCATTGCCTTGGACCTTCTGCAGTGACCTGCAATAATAACAGTTTGTGATTCCACAGAAAAACAAATCACTGCCCCTCTTTCCTTGTGGTCTGTTGTGATTCTGTGTGATACGGCTCACTCCACTGCACCAACTGTAAAAGTTGCAGTAGTCATTGGACATCCAAGGCCAGCTGGTCACTTGGTGGACATTTGTTGGATTCAGTTTAGTTTTTTTTCTGCTTAAACATATCTAGTGTGGATTCTTAGGGATACTTCTGGCCTAGCACATTCCAAACAAGTTTCTCTCTTATAGAGGAATAATCTCTATATGTAAGTCTCATTTTATTGCAGCTTACTCCTGTACTGCACCCCTTTCAACTAGACATTGATGTAGATAGCCTGTCCTAAAAACTTCCAGTTTTAGGTTCCTTTTTTCCCTTTTGCTATGTTCTACTTAGTTCATTGCTTTTCTCCATTCCCAAAAGATTTTATATTGCTTTCATGATACTGCACATTTAGGAAGAATTTATTAAATATTGGGTAACTAACTGAATGACTAATTTTCTTGAATGTGTTCCTTGCTACTGAAGAGGAATCTTCCTTCTATACCAGAATTTGAGCTAGGGACATAAGTTCCTTCCTCCTCCTTACCCTACCCACAACCCCAACTAATAAAATATCAGCTATTTAGATTCAATTTTTTAAATATATTTTTTATTTTTCAATTATAGTTGAGATACCATATTATATTAGCTGCAGGTAGATTCAAATTTTTAAATGCCTAAGAAATGCATTTCTCAGAGGGATTTTTAAACTCAAGCTGATTGTCTATATCTTTATATTCTGCAGGCACAGCCATGCTTAAAGGCAAAAGATGAGATGACATGTCTTCCCTCAATTTTTAAAAAAATTAAACAATCTATACTAATAAAAAGGTAATATGCTAATTAGACTGGGTCAACCGGATATCTTCTGGATGTCCGACTTCCTTCCAGACAAAGCCACAGTGGTGGGGGCTGAGGAAGAGGTGGTTGGGGGCAATCAGGCCATCAGGGAGCAAGCAGTTAGGGGTGATCAGGCCGGCAAGAGAGCAAACAGTTAGGGGCGAGATCAGGCTGGCATGGAGGAGCAAGCCTTTAGGGGCAAGATCAGGCTGGTGTGGGGGACCAAGCAGTTAGGGAGCAATCAGGCTGGCAGGGGAGCAGTTAGGGGGTGATCAGGCTGGCAGGCAGAGGCGGTTAGGGCAATCAGACCAGTAGGAGGGCAAGCAGTTAGGGGCGATCAGGCCATCAGGGGAGCAAGCAGTTAGGGGTGAGATCAGGCTGGTGCAAGGGAGCAAACAGTTAGGAGGTGATCAGGCTGGCAGGGAGCATTTAGGCAGTGATTAGGCTGGCAGGGGAGTGGTTAGGGGCCAATCAGGATGGCAGGCAGAGGCAGTTAGGGCCAATCAAGCAGGCAGGTAGGTGAGTAGTTAGGAGCCAGTGGTCCCAGATTGTGAGAGGGATGTCTGACTGCCGGTTTACGACATCCCCTGAGAGGTCCCAGATTGGAGAGGGTGCAGGCTGGGCTAAGGAACAACCCCCCCCCATGTGCAAATTTTGTGCACGGGGCCTCTAGTTTATAATAAAAGCAGATGGAATAAAGTTATGACAAGTTAAATGGTAGGACAAGTCAGAAATAAATCATTTTAAGCAAGAAATTTAGCAGCTCTGGAAAATATAACCTTTGTCACTATCATCACTATCACCATCAAAAATTGTTGAAATGCCTATTTTTTTCTGATGGCCGGCAAAGTCTCTCTTTTGGAAGAATAACCTCTATATGTAAAAAACGGGGGACTTTGCACTTTTAGATAGAAATGTCTAAACACCTAGAGTTTTTCCTTAACATAAATATAAAATTACATAACAGCCAAAATAGACCAGATTTAATATTTTCATCATTATATAAGGAAAATAGTACAATTGTGGGATGGTAGACTAGAGAGCCCATTAAAGTCCATATTTTGCCATTTAATTCTACAATGTCAGAAAAATCTTTTAAAACACATGGAACTGCTTGTGTTTCTTTAAATTTGATGAGCTGGCATCGGGAGGCGATGTCCTCCCTTGGTCCTGTGGCCTTACATTGGCGGGGGAGGGGAAGCATTCTAGGGACTTGCCTACAATTTCAGGCAGATTGAAAACCAGAGCCAAGTCCTCCTTGTAATTATGTTTTCCTGTAAAAGCTCAAAACCTCCTGCTCCATATTCAAGTTCATACTTTATTAAGGTAAATGGGCAGAGTCTTTGCTCCTTTAGGTGCTACAGTGTCAAACTGTGAGAAGTGGCCACCCGTGAGAAACCAGCATTGGTCTTTGTGGTGGAAGGAGTGTTGGCCACCATGAGAGACAGAAGTTCCCTATGGATTTGAATATTTTAAATTTGGTAGTGCCATTCAGACCATCAAAAATTCTAAGGAACTCATAGAAGATTGAAATTAGGGTCAATTTGAATAGAAAGCAAGAGTTAATAACATTTCTTTTGAAGAAGCTCTGAATTCAAAATCAAGACCTATAAAGGGCAAGTGTGGGCCATGAGACAATTGATGGCAATAAATTAAAGATGCGCTTTTAGGATGGCCTAGACTGCCCACGCCCCCATGCAGATTTACATGTAGGACACATACAGGGGAGTGCTTCCTGGGATAATGCTTTTAAGTGGAGGAAAAAAAGCAGAATTGGGTGGATGGAGAAGTTAAGCTGTAACTCAGTGTTAAAACAGAGATCTCAGCCAGGTCTTTCAGGGTTTTCCAGAATTAAGGCAAGGGGCCTAAGCCTTTGTACTCCTGCTATTTGATGACCAGAATTTCAATGTGGGCTGCCCCTAGCAGTGGGTGTACGTTTGGATGAGCAATTTCCTTCAGCTGAGAGCCATTCCTGACTAGGGACTCCACTGTGAACTGTCAGTGAAACGTGGAAATTAAACTAGAACGTGTGGTTTTCCCTCTGGGCAGGATGCAAAGGTGATTTCTTGGGTTCTTGTCCAAGTGGATTTGAAGAATGAAGCCATGGACAAAGGTGGTATAGGAAAAGGTGGAAATTTATTGGGAAACAAGCACAGGCTCCCACATGGGTGGAGAGACCCACTAAGTCCCTCTTTTCTAAGGTTTATAAAGGCTGCAGTTTTTTGTGTCCTGATATGCCCTCTGATTGGACACTGTAGCAGCTTCAGAGCTCAAACCCCCTGTGGGGTTCCCCTCTTCTTCTCCCTTTTGTTTTTCTACTCCCTGTGGCCTTCCTCTTCCTTCTCTGAATGAGTGGCTTCCTCTCCCTTCATTCTGTAAATGTGTAGCTTTTGGCAGCTCCCAGCGCCCTTACTCTGTGAACTATGCCTTCTGGCGGCTCCCAGCCTTACAGCCTGCGGTTCTCCCCATGGGCCCCCTAATTCCTAAAACTCCCTAAACCTGCCCTCTTTACCCCTAAAAACTCCTTTCATCAGCAAGCAACACTTCTGACAGCTGAGGGGAGGGATACCTCAGTCCTGACAGAAGAGTGACAATTAACCAGGAAGGAAAGAAAAGATGGAAATACAGGAAGTAATAAAGAGCAATGAAAAGGGTAAATACATGAATAAATCCAAATTAATAATGACAAAGTCTTATAAAGTTCAAAATATGTGTAAAATAAAAATGCATGATAACAAAAGTACAAAAGAGGGACAAGGAATAAATGAATGTAAAGCATTACAAGGTCCTGATATTGTCTGGGAAGGGGTGAAAGTACCAAATTTTAATAAGTCGAGAAGACACATTTCCTTGGGTGACCACTTAGCAAATATCAAAAGATTATATAACTAACAAAGTTATAGATGAGAAAAATAGAATCATAGAAAAATACTCGATTGATCCAAAAGAAGTCAAGAAAGGAGATATAAAGGAAGATAGAACAAATTAGACAAACAAAAATAAAAACAGTAAAAGGATACTTATACTAAACCTAACACATTGTTTATTAATGTAAAAAATACTTTAGTTAAAGAACAAAAACTTCAGATTGGATAAGAAATTACCTCTTAATCTCCAAATCAATGTAAATTAAGTCTTTTTTTTTTCTGCAGTAAAATTACACATCCTTCCCTTGAAAGTTGTAAAATGGTCAACATTAGTGGTCTTGATCATTGAAATTGATTGAAAAGGTTCATCTGTTAATGAAACGAGATTTTACATATTTCATCTTTGAAAATGTCTTTTACACACATAGGTCCTACCAAGTACTGATATCAATCCATAAGCATGTAAATTTAATTGAGCATTTTTATCACTTGGAAGGCATTTATAGAATTCTATTAGATTGATCTCTTTATATTTGCATTTTAGCCTGTCATTACTTTGCAGATTAATCACTTCCAATTAAAAGGTAAATGGATGCTTCTCAATTGCTTCCATTAAAATTCAGTTGAATGAATTTTTGTTGTTATTAAGTGAATGTAGAAATATGAAAATTTTCTTTACACTTGTATCAAGGTCCAAAAAACACTGCTGGCACTATAGTCTGGGCTTGGAAAATGTAGCTCCTGCAAATTTGTATGGGAATGAAGATTTCACTACTTGTTTTAACTTTGACAGCATGGGAAATGTATAAAGCATTTCAGGAGTAACCAAAAATTATTGATTACATTTTCACTTACATAGTACTGATAGTACCTATTAATTGAAATCTTATATAATATAGTAAAACACAGTACTGTTCTCAATTTAAATTAACTTTTTTGTTGAATTCTTTTTGTTAATAACATAATTTAATGAATGACTCTATAAAACATTTTTTCTCACATGTTTCATAGTTATTTTCATAGCTTTATAGCCCATTGAAGCACATTACCTTTTCCTTTGTTCTCCTGACTCCAGAACCTTTCATTTCAACTTTCATTTACTCCTGACTTAGGATTTTCTATTAAGAATTTTGGAAACTAAAATTGATTCCAGAGCATTAGTCTTGTCATTCAAAATGTTGCCACTAATTTTTACTGCATTGTCACCTTTAAATAGTGTTGTAAGAGCAAATAATGAATTTACAAATTGTTGACCTGTTTATGTATCTTTTATTAAAACTAAAACTCATTTTAGTTTCTCTGAGCCTCAGTTTCCATTTTTTTAATATAGGAATCTTATACCTATTTTAAAGTCCTTATGAGGAATAAGGTAGTGCATATAGAGTGTCTGCTATTGTAATTCTACAATAAATCTTACTTCTTGGATCTTAAATTAACCAAATGTAATGTTAAACATTACTTTATGATTCTTGCATAATGTTTTCCTTTTATCTTGAACCATCTCAAATAATTTGTTTTTCATATATCAGTTTACTTTCATCATACCATAAGGAAATGTAACAGTTTATTTTCTGAATCACATGTATGTGAATGTAAAGTATCCTGTAAATATGTATGTATGTGTATCTAAATATAACATGTGCATATATTTAAAACAGTCTGTCCTTTACTGCTTTATTATATCTATAAATATATTGCCTTTTCACTAATTAAACATTTTAGTGAGAAAATTAGGGAGGAAAATGAAAAGAGTATCAGCCACCATTCCTTGAGGCATATCATTCACAGACCATAGAAAAAGAACAAACCAGTTTGTGGAATGCTGCAGCCTGAAACCAACCATTAGCAAACCAATGCCTTTCAAACCAAAGGGTCACTTTGTAGGGAAGGGGGAACACTACATTCTGACGTTTCTAAGGATCTCAAAAGCAACACCCTATGGACCAATGTTTTCTTGGTGGCATCTTGTTAACTCATAAACCACAAAGTTTTGTGCTTAAACTGTGGTTGAAAATTCAAGCAGAAACCTGTAAATGAGTAGCTTAGTGTCTTAAAACCATATATTTATCCAAATGAAGGTGTGGCCCCCATGTTGCTTCCCTTTAGATGCCCAAACTTTGAAGAGCAGAGGGCTGGATCATTCTTAGGCATTTCTTACAAGTGTGTAGAGACGTCTTTCTTCTATTTTCTTCCCCCAAATATTATTTTCCTAGTTTGATGAAATAGGAGTCACCTTTTATATTTTCCACACTTGAATGTGAACACTGTGGTGGTTGTTTTAATAACTCAGGATATTCACATATTTCCACCCTGGAGCTATTCTAAAGAGAAACCACAGTTCCAGAAATAAGCAAAGCAAACAAAACAAAATAAACTAATGTTATGTCTTTTAGATTGCAGGTAGTAAGGTTACCAGTAAACAATGTTTGGCTCTGCAAAGATATTTTCCCCTGCCTTTAAAATGTAAATATAATTAGATATTTCTGCTCGGTTTTATTTTGGTGCCCTCTCAATGTCAATGGCAGGTCAGAAGCGGGGATTGAATGAGGAGACCTGGGTACTGAAAGACCACTCCTGCTTGCCTCCTGTTTGGGCCTCAGGCGTGGCTTATTCTGTTGGCCCATTCTCCTGGTCCTTCTTTGAATCTTGGCAGAAATAACAGCAATATTTGGGCTTCCTCCTCTCTCATTTCTTTTCCTTTCTGAGTGCCTAAAGACTATAGAGCTTCTTGCTATTATCATGTTTCTGAAGACTAATAAAGAGTCATTCATATGTTTATTCATTCAACAAGTATTTTATATAATAAAAGCCTAATATGCTAAGTGTCCAGTCATCTGGTTGTCTGTTCAACCAATCAAAACATAATATGCTAATGATATGCCAAGGCCGCTCAACCACTCGCTATAATGTACACTGATCACCAGAGGGCAGACAGTCGACTGGTTGACTGGTTGCTATGATATGCACTGATCACCGGGGGCAGATGCTCCAACCAGTAGGTTAGCTTGCTGCAGGGATCCAGCCGATTGGGACTGAGCGAGATGGTGTAGACATGCCCTGGAGCCCTCCTGCAGTTCCTCCAAGGCTGGCCAACCTCCCACATCCCTCCCCGGCCCTGATCATGCACCGGTGGGGTCCCTCGGCCTGGCCTGCGCCCCATCACAATCCAGGACCCCTCAGGGGATGTCAGAGAGCCAGTTTTGGCCCAATTCCGCAAGCCAGGCCTAATCTGTGCACCAGGCCTCTAGTCTAGAGATAATCTACTATGAATATTGTCAGAGAGTTCTAGGTTGACATTCAAGTGCTTAAAATAAAAATAAAGGATGCCATCTGGAGCTTACAATCTAGAGATAAAATACTAAATAGACACATTTCAAAAATTATATAACATAAATACATGATTTAGTTGAGAAAGTGCTGGCCAATATTGTCCAATGGGTTGAACTTGACATAGTCTGTCTGACAGATGTAAAAAACAAAGTGTCTGTAAGGGTAAACATCATTTGTTTTCAAGGAACAAAAATCCTCTCAAGTTACCTTCAAAAAGGGAGCTATAGAACAATACAGAAAAACTGGAATGTTGGGGGCAGCCTCCCTGTCTCTCTGACTCAATCTTTGTCTCTCTTTCCATAAAAAGTGATTTCTCTTCTGTCTGTTCTGCTCTCCTCACTGCAAACCATCTTACTCCATAAGATTCTTGGTTGCTGTTCTTCCTTATGTTCAGCTTGCATGTGCCATGTTTGCCCAAACCCAACTCCAGTTCCAACACTGGACATGTACTTAACATAGATTCTTGAGTTGCAAGGATGCCAATCTATGCTTTTGTGTTACATTTTCCATTAGCAGTCAAAACAAAGATTACAATGGAGAAGAGAGATAACAAAATTGGACTCAGGATGGGCAGGGTGTAGGATGACAGTGGTGAAAGCAAATGGATGCAAGTACATTATAAATATGGAAACAAATGGTTTTAATTAATGAAATCAAAACTGTATTTGGAAACTCAAAGGGACAAAACCATTAGGGAAAAAAGGCAAGTCCAGGGACCCAGATTAGAGATGTTGAATCAATAAATGGCATTTGGTTTTTAGTTGCACTAGCTACATTTTCTTGCTGATTTACTATAGATAGTTGTGTAAAAAAAAAAAAAAATTCCCAGAGAAATTATCTGTTTTTGAGACAAGGGGGTAGAGTGGGAGCCAGGAAGTATCAAGTTTGCAATTGTAGTGCTTGTGTAGGAGTAGATGGACTTATTTTAAATTAATTCAGTGTTGGGGGGGGAGGGGCAGACATGTGGGGGGGGGGGGGAGATACAGTATCCAGTTGGCTTTAATGTGAGTAGCACTGAAGGTACTATTCTGAGAGGCAATTGTCCTTTTTGTCTGGCTATTGGTTTAATAATGGTGAGCTAAAGACATTGAATTTTAATCTAGTGGGTAAGAAAGAGTTTATAAATAAAACTATGGATTTTGGACTAACATTAAATAGCTGAGGAGTCTATAGGTGGAAGATGTCAATTCTGTGCATAAATTTCTATAGCTGCTGTGCTGAGTTGATTCCCTAGTAAAGTAGAAACAAGGTCATTTTGAAAAAGTATCAGTAGTCACAAATATTCTCTCTCTCTCTCTCTCTCTCTCTCTCTCTCTCTCTCTCTCTCTCTCTCTCTCTCTCTCTCTCTCTCCAACACACACACACACACACACACACACACACACACACACACACACCTCTGAAGTCTGTACTTATTACCATAGGTCTCTCTGGATATCTGATCACCAGGAGTGCCAGGATATGTCTTGAACTAGAGGGACAAGTTAAGTGCCAGAAAATGATGCTTCTGGGTTCAAGGCAATTGTGCTAAAGAGTGGCTTTTCAGAAAAAGATGAGTGAGGAGTTTATATCACAGAGGGGCTAGCAGGTTGTAAGCATGAGGAAAAGGAAAAAGGAGAACAAAAAATGCAAAACAAAACAAAAACCAAACTACTTACTTAACCAGCATTTATAATACCATATCTATTGACAGTATCCTGGAATATCGAGGACCTATCAGCTGAATACATTAATAATGAAGAGATGATTATATGTCTTTTAATCATTTGACTGTGGTTTGTGCCAATGAAGGTGAGTTAATATTTTTGGAGGATTCAAGAACTGGATATCAAAGGTAAACTAGGAATATAATAAAAATAGATGATCTCACAGCTGTCTACATGTCTTTGCCAGAGTGGCTGTGACTCTTGAATTAAGTTCAGAAATAGCACCCCAGAATAACCATTCTTCTTGCCTTTTTTATTAACCATTTAAATTGTACAATTCAGTGGTATTTAGTACAACCATCACCTCTCTGTAGTCCCAAACATTTTCATTATCCCCCAAAAAGGGAAACTTTATACCATTAAGCACTTTGTGCCTTTTTTGCACTCATGCTATTTCCACCTTCCTGGAGGTACTGCCATTTCCTACCCATGTGGAAATTTAAACCAGCTTACGTTAGAACAAAAAACTCAGAACAAAGAAATAGGGCAGAAGCTAGGACTGTTCCCAGAAGGATTTAATGCTGTGGTCTCCTAGAGTTGGAATTTCTCCTGGAAGACCTGCATGTGGGCAGTAGGCTCTGGTCTTCTAATTATTTTATTTTTATTTGTGATACACGGTAATAATTTTACATCAATGGATATTGTATTATAAATTTGATTCTTGGTCAGGGCAAATGCCTGGCTGACCAATGTTTTTCTCTCTCCCTTCCTCTCTCTCTCTAAAATCAATAAAAACACATTTTAAATAAATTTAAAAATAAATATCACATGGTGTGATTATGGCATAATTTATACTACAATTGATGGTTATTTACTATGTTTCCATTTATTTATTTACTAGAGGCCGATGTCGCCACGGCTGCCTTAGTCCCCGCAGCCACCGTGGCCACCTCTGCCTCGGCAGCTGCGGCTTCATCCGGAAGGTCATCCAGAAAGACGTCTGGTATAATTAACATATTATGCTTTCATTATTATAGACTAGAGTCCTGGTGTATGAAATTTGTGTGTGGGGGAGGGGGTCCCTCAGCCTGACCTGCACCCTCTCCAATCCGGGACCCCTCAGGGGATGTCCAACTAAACTGTCAGACATCCCTCTCGCAATCAGGGACTTATGGCTCCTAACCGCTCACCTGCCTACCTGCCTTATCGCCCCTAACCCCTCTGTCTGTCTGATTGCCCCTAACTGCCCTCCCCTGCTGGCCTGATTGCCCCTAACTGCCTCTGCCTCGGCCCCTACCACTGTGGCTTTGTCTGGAAGGAAGGAAGGATGACAGGAAGATGTCCGGTCAACCCAGTCTAATTAGCATATTACCCTTTTATTAGTATAGATTCTCTGTCTACTATTAATGAAGCTACTATGTGCTATTGGCTTGATTTATATGGGATTCCCAGGAGTGGTATTGAATTAAAGAATATAACTTATTTTTTAAATTTCAACATGTTTTTAGACCACATTTCAATAAAGCAATAGTAATGCACATTTCCACTGGAAGTTCTTAGAGAACCATTTTTATTACATCTTTGTAGGTGTGCAGTAATATTCACTATTCTTGCATCTGTATCTCACTAACTATTAGTTAAAGCATCTTTCTATATTGGTGGGATACTTGTGTTTATTATTGGTTCATATATATACTTCTTGGCTGTTTTTCCTATTGCATATCTTTTACTGGGACATTTTTGTAATAGCTACCTACACTTTGTCTTTATGTTATTTTCTCCAAATCCATTGTTTATTCATTTTTATTTTTTAAAAAAATAGGTGTTTTTTCCCCAGCTTTAATAAATAAGCACCGCATCATCTATAGATTGATATTGAGTCTCCTGAATTTTCTTGTAAGATTTGTATTATCCTTTCCCCCCATTTAATTCTTTAATTCACCTCAATTTTTGGTGGGAGCCTGTTTCATTATTTATTTCTAATTTTATTGGTTTGTACTAATCAAATGTAAGTTATAAATTCCCATGTTTTTAGGCTTAAAACATTTTTTTTTGTAACTAAGCACACAACTGATTTTTGTAAATGCTCCATAGATGTATAGAAAAAATGTAAATCTCTACTAAAGGGATATTCAATTTCCCTGTGTCTTTGTTTAATGTTTTTGACTATAAATAACATCCTATTCTAGAGTAGTTATTAATCAAATTTTACCACATTTTCCTTGTTTTGCTAATAGTTCAATTAATATATTTAGTTTCTGTATTGCATGGCATAATAATACAATTCCATAAATTGTGACTTATTTAAAAATTTCCCTCTTTATATGATTTAATATATTGGGATTTTGAGGAGCTACTCAGTAAACAACATTCCTCTTTCTCACCTAAATAGAACAAATTAAGAAGTAAAAGCAAATGGATGGTATATACAGGACAGCCTTCATAATTTGCAGGGCCCAGTAATAATTATTAAGAATTTCAAGACAGGGATAGCCAGGGACTTGTAAACACAGGGACCTTCTAAGCATGAGACCCTGCTCAGGCCACAAGTCTATGAGGCCAGCCCAGGGTATATGGAAGTCTAAATATCAATCTTGTTCCAAGTGAAGTTGATGGAGGAGAGTTAAATGGGCCTGCTGCTCAGACTTACTCTGCTGGTGACTGACCAATACCATATTTTTCTAATTAGTAGTCCAACTCTGATGAAGTGTTTAAAAAGTTAATTTTATATAATAAAAGCCTAATATGCAAATTATCCCCTCAGGAGGTCATTCAGCCTAGAGTTCGACCACGAGTTCGACTGCTCACTATGACATGCGCCAACCACCAGGGGGCTGCGCGAAATATGGCAGGTGTCAGTGACACAGCATTGGCAGTGGGAGGCAGTGGAGGTGCTGATGGCTCCGATGGGCCCCAATGACAGTGGGATGGTGGCAGGATAATGGAGTAGGCGAGCGGGCGGCGCCAGGCCAAGGTGGGTGCGAGTGGGGGCCTGATCACCCTGCAGGTGTCAGGGGAGATGCCGGGGGGAGGGGGAGCTAGCCCCAATCAATCGCCCACAGGCGGGATGGTGGAGCAGGTGAGGGGGTGGCGCCAGGCCAAGGCAGGGTGCCAGGCGGGGCTGCAGGCCTGTGAGGCTGGGGGCACGAGCTGGGGCCCGATCACCACAGGCCATCCTGAGGGTCTCCACCTGTGCAAAATTCATGCACTGGGTCTCTAGTAATTTACTAATATAAATCTGGAACTATACAAAACTGTTAGGTGATGACATCAAATGTCATCAAAGAAAATTCTGAGTAATGCCATTGAGACTCCTCTTGCCTATTTTTTTGCATACTCTATGTTCTCTTAACTTTTGCAAACAGATTTGCTGCTGAGTCATAGATGCTAGATGTCCCAGGAGATTACCTCGCCCTCCTTCTCCACACACTAGGAATAGCACAGACCTTGGCCATGTGCACTTATCCCTCACCAGACTAGAACTGGCCTTCAACCCTCTCCTAACGAGGCCACCCCCAGTGATGAGAAGGAGCTTGTCCTTCATAGCAATTTCACTCTTGGCTCTACTTCTGAGAAGACAGAAGTGAAGGACACAATTAGTGTCAACAATGATGGGGTGTGTTTATTTTCTCATGCTGTGACACCCAACTTCTGGGTGGAATTCTGAGGTCAGTACTTGAGCGACCACCCAATGGTTTAATTCATTTTAGTTGTTGCTGTCCTGGAGGAGTAAGAACTAAAAAAGTAAGGGTCGTCGTGACTTGCTGGGAGTATGGCATGTTACAAAGAAAATAAAATACTGTTCTGTGAGCCACCATTGTGCACAAAGCATTCCAATTCCTCACACTGAATAAATTGCTAGTTGCTGTATGCTTTGAATAGATGCAAACACAGCCATAAGATTTGCAGAATCCAATCAGACGTTCTAATATTAAGAGATGGTGTGCTTCAACAAGTCAGAGAAAAAGGGAAATAATTCAGAATTCCATTAATGATTTTTAGCCAGTGAATAGAAATACATTTACATATCTTAAGAATCAATGAAATATAAACTTCAATTGTGTAGCCACTAAAAGAAGATTTCAGATTAACTTTACTTGAAAATTGGGAATAAAATTATTCAAATCTGAGGGAATAGGTAAAGTACCCAGCTTTTCCTTTATGTGTGGAATCACTGATATTACAACTGTAAAAGGGGTTCACCCACCAGTTTTTCAAACAAGGATCTAGTAGCATCCTGGTTGATATCCCTGGTATTTCAAAAACCCTCAGACAACAAACCATAATGCTGAGGAAAAGCCTAACAATATTTTCATAGAAAATAAAAAACCTCAAAAATTATTCGGAGTGGCCTAATTGTTCATTTTCAAGGAATACGCATATTTAAAACTTTGAAAAATTTAACATTAAGTATAGAAATTATAAAGATAATTAAACCTGTATTACTCATGTTTTGAATTAAGGAATAAACATATTTGGCATTCTAGATATTTATAAAGTTTAAGACTCTTCTAGAGCAATAAGTCAGCCTTGTAATTTAATGTGAAGAAAACATGTTGGTAATTGATCATTTGAATCTTGTATTTGCTATTTTCTTTTTTTAAAATAAATCTTTATTGTTCAGATTATTACGATTGTTCCTCTTTTTCCCCCCATAGCTCCCCTCCACCCGGTTCCCCCCACCTCCCACCCTTACCCCCCGCCCCCCGTCCTCATCCATAGGTGTATGACTTTTGTCCAGTCTCTTCCTGCACCCGCCACACCCCCTTCAGTCTGAGAATTGTCAGTCCACTCCCTTTCTATGCCCCTGATTCTATTCTATTCACCAGTTTATTCTGTTCATCAGATTATTTATTCACTTGATTTTTAGATTCACTTGTTGATACATATGTATTTGTTGTTCATAATTTTTATTTTTACCTTTTTCTTCTTCTTCCCCTTATTAAAGAATACCCTTCAGCATTTCATATAATACTGGTTTGGCGGTGATGAACTCCTTTAGCCTTTTCTTATGTGTGAAGCTCTTTATCTGACCTTCAATTCTAAATGATAGCTTTGCTGGGTAGAGTAATCTTGGTTGAAGGTTCTAGCTATTCATCACTTTGAATATTTCTTGCCACTCCCTTCTGACCTGCATAGTTTCTGTTGAGAAATCACCTGACAGTCATATGGGTACTTCCTTGAAGGTAACTAATTGTTTTTCTCTTGCTGCTTTTAAGATTCTCTCTTAGTCTTTTGCCCTTGGCATTTTAATTATGATGTGTCTTGGTGTGGTCCTCTTTGGATTCCTTTTGTTTGAGGTTCTCTGGGCTTCCTGGACTTATAAGTCTATTTCTTTCACCAGGTAGGGGAAGTTTTCTGTCATTATTTATTCAAATAGGTTTTCAGTATCTTGCTCTCTCTCTCTTCTTCTAGCACCCCCATAATTCAGATGTTGGTACACTTGAAGTTGTCCCAGAGACTCCTTACATTATCTTCATATTTTTGTATTCTTTTTTCCTTTTTCTTTTCTGGTTGGGTGTTTTTTTGCTTCTTTGTATTTCAAATCTTTGACTTGATTCTTGGGATCCTCTAGTCTGCTGTTGGATCTCTGTATATTATTCTTTATTTCAGTCAGTGTATGCTTAATTTCTAATTGATCCTTTTTCATATCCTTGAGGGTCTCACTATATTTCTCTGAGGTTTCTAGAAGATTCTTGAGTAACCTTATAACCATGGTTTTGAACTCTATATCCAGTAGTTTGCTTTCCTCCATTTCTTTCATTTGTGACCTGTTTTTTTGTCTCCGCATTTTGGCTGCTTCCCTGTGTTGATAGAGTGGCTTTGTGTGCTAGGTGCCCTATAGGGCCCAGTGGCTCAGCCTCCCCAATTACCTGAGGTAGACACTCTTGGTGTACCCCTTTGTGCGCTGTGTGCACAGTCTTGTTGTAGTTAAGCCTTGATTGCTGTTGGTATCACTGGGAGGAATTGACCTCCAGGCCAATTGGCTTGTGAGGACCAGTTGTGTCTACAATGGGAGAACTTCTGTGCTGAAGACACCCTTATGGGGCAGGACTTGCTTCAGTGGGGCTTTGGAGCTCACTGAGTCTGCCCCCTGAGTGTCTTTCATGGATGTGAAGAGTTGTAATCTGGATGGTCTCACTCTGACAACTGGGTACACTGGCTCTTGGATCTCCAAGGAGATGCAAAGTCAGCCACTGCCTGAGGCCACCCAGCAGGAGCTACAGAGAGATCTGCAGATTCCTCCTCTTTGTTTGGAGTTTGGAGGTGCCCAGATGAGGCACAGCTGTGAAGCAATGCAGGCTGCTGACGAGCCTTAGGCCTTCTTTTGGAAGCTCTGGTGTTCTCTAACCCACCTGAAGTTTGACAGGTTTTTAGGTGGAGAAAGCCCAAGGCCATTCGTATGCAAAAGTCTCTGCTCACAGCTTGGGTGGGGTTGTAAATTGGGTGGGGTGGCATCTCAGGGAATCACCAGGGCAGAGCAAACCACAATGGCTGCCAGTCTGCTCTGCCTTGGAGAGGTCCCAGGGTCTGTGTCCTGCATCCCCATGCAGGAACAATGAAAGCTGCAAGCACTTCTGCGAGAAAGCTGCCCTCATGTTCCAGCCCTGCCGGGAGCTGGTCCATCCTTGCTGTTTCAAGGGACCTGGCATATATGGCATACTGTTCTTAATATGTTTGCTCACCTTCTTGGCACTAAGGTCCAAGGTCACCTCTCTGAGAAAGGTTGTTTCCCCAGGTAGGGATTTTCCCCTGAAGTTAGGGAGGGAATAAAACCCCTTAACTAAGTGCCAGGCAGGTAATTAATCACTTTAACTATGAACAATCATGCTTAAGCTACATAATCTTTACTCCCTGGAATGGAGATAAGAAACGCCCTAACCTTTGGAATAGAGATTGATAGGATTGGAATCAACTGGTATAAATACAGATGTAACAAGACAACAGGACACAGAACCTAGACACAGAACCTACACAGAACCTAGAGACAGAAGAACTTCGCTGGAGAGAACATGGCAAAAGATCCTGGGCAGAAACTGGCCACAGAACCTAGAGACAGAACCTAGCGAGAGAACCTGGCTGAAGAACCTAGAGACAGAACCTGGATAGAACATGGCAAGAGAACCTGACTAGAACCTGGTGACAGAACCTGACTGGAGAACCTAGCGAGGGAACATGGCTACAGAACCTGGCTGGAGAACCTAGCGAGGGAACATGGCTACAGAACCTGGCTGGAGAACCTGGAGAACCTGGCTGGAGAACCTAGCAAGAGAACATGGACACAGAACCTGGCTGGAGATCCTGACCAGAACTTGGCTAGAGATCCTGGCTAGGCTGCTGATCAACTGAACGCTGTCTCCGTGTCATTCCTTCTTCACCGACTCCGTCCACACCTTTGGGGACCCCGGACCTGCTGGGGTTGGACCCCAGCAAGCCCGATGCCAGACAGTCCAGTTTCTCTCCATATGAGTCTGGGTCTCCAGATTCTTGCCCAGAACTGGATTTCAGAGCAGTCGGGAGCTTGTATCTCCCTCCTGGTTGAAAAAAGACAACAGCTTACCCAGCTGCCAACCCCTTTCATCCACACCTTTGCACCTCCTACCGGACTCAATGCACTTTTCTCTTTCCTTCTAGTTGTAGAATTTCCATTCAGTCAGCCTTCCTGTGGTTCTGGATAATATTCATTTTCTCTTTTAGTTGTAGTTTTAATGTGGTTGTGCACGGCAGCAAGTTCAGGTGTTTACCTATGCCGCCATCTTGGTTCCCTAATCTGCTTTCTATTTTCTTGATATCTGTTCTTATTTTTATTATTTCTTTTTTCTATTTCCATTAGCTTACATTTCATAGTCATTTTTCACCTCCTTGAGATGGATAATTAATTTTTATTTTTTCTTGTTTTCTGTCAAATAAACCTAAGGCTATAAGTTTCTCTCCAAGCACATCTTTAGCTATATCTCATAAGTTCTAATAAATAGTATCTTCATTACTTTCCAGTTAATATTTTATTAGTTTTATTATGATATTTTCTTTGATGCATTATTTAGAAATATATTGCTTAATTTCAAAGGCATAAATGTTTACAAATTTTCTTTTTATTTCTAGCTAATTTCCACCATGATCAGAAATAGTACTTTGACTTCAATTCTTTGAAATGTGTTGATAATTACTTTATGTCCCACATTTGGTTGTTTTTGATAAATGATTCTTGTACACTTGATAATATCATCTCTTCTACGATTATTGGGTACAGTATTTTATATATATATCTATATATCTATATATATATTTCAATTAGGCTACATTTTAAGCATGTTATTCAAATATTCTAAATCCTTATTTTTTTGTCTATTTTATCAGTTACTAAGAGAATTGTGTTAAAATCTTCTACTAAAAATATAAACCCATTTATTTTTAAGTTCTGTCATTTTAAAAACTGCTTTATTTCAGGTTATGTTACTAGATCCATACACATGTTGCGTCTTCATGATAAGCAGTATCTTTATTATGATCTCCTTCTCTATGTCTGGTAAAGGTTTTCAGCTTAGTTTACTTTGTCTCATATTAGTACTGTCTTACCAACTTCCTTTCTGGATTATGTTGGCATTGCAAATACTTTTCAATTTTTATTTTCTAACATTTTGGTATCCCTCTGCTTTAGGTATGCCTCTTATAAGTCTCATCTTTTTTTTTTTTTTCCCATTTTTGTTTCTTTTTGTGCTGGTTGTTCTGTATACCATTTCCCCTCTCATCCATTTGCTTTCTGTATGCCAAATTTTTGTTGATATATTTCATATACTGTTATCTGTTCTGTTTGATTTGCCTTTCCCTTCTTCATTAGGTTTAGAGGGAAAAAAATGTCAAAGCTTTTGTTCTACATCTGTCTCAGACACTCCCATGGTCAGCATGCAAGTCTTATTATTATCATTCTCATTAACTACAGTTCCTTTATAAACCCCATTTTATGGATCCCATTATTTGACCATCATCCCTTAGATTTTCAGCTCATTTTCTCCAACACCCCCACCTGGACAATTCTTTAAATCTGCCTTTACACTGTTCCTCCTTACACAGCTGAAGTCCCACGTTCCATCATTTTAATCTTCATATTGTATATACTTTTCTCCCACCCCCGCCTAGTTGAACTAGTATGTGGAACCACAACTCTGATTAAATCCACTTTTCTGCCTATTCTGCCCATGGATCTGTTCAACTAACATGGCCAGAGAAAAACCATACTGGTCTCACTTCATCATCACGACCACATACTAGCAGGTCCCCATGTACTCTGCATCTATACGTCACTATAGATGAACTTTCTGTGACCCTGTCTGATGTGCATTAAAATCCACCTGCTCTTACCTACCAAAGGCCCACTCTAGAAATCCTCGCCTGTCTCCTAATTTTAACATTTCTTGCTCTATTGTATCATCCACAATAGTACATACACAAGCAATTTTTCCCACACTATTTCAAAAAACCTCTCTCTGACACCATACTGAGGACATATAAATCAGAAGCTTATGTGTGAATAAAAAAGTACACTAAATGAATTAAAAAATAAGGGACAACTTGTGGGAAATATTTGCCACTCGTATCACAGACAGAGGTCTATCTCCATTATTAAAAAGCTTCTATAAATCAAGAAAGTCACATCGCAACATTGGTAAATGATATGAATGAGAAGTTCAGAGGGAAGTAAATTATCATTTTACTCTTAGCCATATAAACAGATTCTTAAGAGAATTAAAAAACAAACAGGTACAATTTTCCCCTCTCATGTTGGCAAAAGTGTAAAATTTTATTAGTCTCCATGAAGCATTGGTTAGAAGCCTGTGTCTGAAGCCAGACTACATGTGTCTGTTTTGCAAACATTTCTTGACTCTCTGTCCCTTAGTTTCCTTGTGAGTAAAACGGGAATCATAATTATACCTACCTCATAACAGGAATATTTTAAGGATTGAATATGTAAATTTGTATAACATGCTTACAGATGCTCCTGACACAGAAAAAAAAAAAAGCTGTTACCATTAAAACAACATTTTGGGTGGCAGAGGCTATGAGGTCATAGTCAACCTTATTCATTGATAGTGAAAGTCTAAATTATTACAACTTGGCAGAATCTAACGAAGTAACAAATGAACATGCCCTTTAAGCAATTTCACTTCTGCAAGTTTTGTCTTGCAGATATACTTCACACATTTGGAATGATGTTGTACACATTTCTTAGTGCATTACTGTTTGAAAATGCCCATCAATAGAATATCAGTTAGAAAAGTTAGATCCATGCATTCCTTGAGAATTCACCTTTAACTCTGTGTGCTGATACAGATTTTTGGTTATTTCATATATAACAAGGTATTTTTTTTAATAAAAAAAGCACAGGGCACAATAGTCTTGCATAAGTGCTACCATTTGTATAAAAAGGAAGAATAAAAATAGCAGTAATGTTCTGTGTATACTCTCATATGCATAAAGAAGCTCTGGCTTCTGGTCACCATGGCCGTATAGGTAAACATGGTACTCGCTGCCTCCCACAATCACATCAAAATTTGCAACTAAAACAGAACAACCATCATTCAGAACATGTGAAATCTAGCTGAATGAAAGTCCTACAACTAAGGAATTAAAGAAAAAGCACATCAAGACTAGTAGGAGGGGTGGGATACATGGGACAGAATCACAGAACAGGCTGGTCTCACACCCATGTATGGCAGTTTAAAATCGAGAGTAATATTTGACTGTGGAGGTTTCCCTGAGGAGCAACGAGCCCCTGCCCCACATCAGGCCCTCAGCCCAGGGTTCCAGTGCCAGGGAGAGAAGTCCCCACAACTTCTGTCTGTAAAAACCAGCGAAAAATACAGCTGAGTGACATGGAGGCTGCTGAAATCTCGGGCAGTTCCTCTTAAAGGGCCCCCACAGAGACTTACTTAGACTCACTCCCTTTGAACTCTAGCTCTGGGGAAACAGCTTGAAAAGATCCTGGGACATTTGGGGAGGAACAGAATTGTCTGGAACCAGGGTGAGAGCTTGAGGGGCAGCTTTCTCCCAGACAGAAGTGCTGGCAGAGGCCAATGTTCATTTGTTGAGCTCTCCCCAACACAGAGCTGACAGGCTGCACCATATCTGAATCTCCATCAACCTGGATCACACTTATTGACTGGTCCTGGTGATTCCCTGATACCACGTCCTCCCTACTTGCAGGATCATCCAAGCCATTTCCAGTGGCTTTTCCATACAACTGGCCTCTCTTGACTCATGTTTTGGACTTTCCTAAAATCCCTCAAATAAGCAGCAGCTGGGATCTGCATGCTCCATACTTCTCAGTAAGTGGCCCCAGGCCCAGAACTAGCAGCAGCTCACCCTCAATCACCTCTTGGCCTCTCCTGGGCACCTCCAAGCTCAACACAAATAGCATCCATATTCAGATTGCTTTGTAGCTCATGCTGGAAAACCCCGTACATGACACAGGCAAAGGCTGACTTTGTACCTCCCAAGAGACCCTAGAGCCAGTGTACCCTGGTGGTCAACTTCAACCACACCAGATTACAACCTTACCACATCTATGAATGACATATTAAAAGGGCAGACTTGGTGAGCACCAAAGCCCCGCTGAAGCAAGTCGTGCTCCATAGGGATGGCTCCTGCACAGCAGCTCTTCAGATGGAGTCACAGCCAATCCTTTCAAGGAATTTCCCAGTGATGCCAATGTAAAACAAGGCTCTACTACAATAGGATAGTGCACCCAGCTCACATGGGGGTTCACCTGAAGTTCCCACCTCAGGTGACTGCAGAGGCTAAGCCACTGGGCCTTATAGGATGCCTGCTACACAAAGCAGCTCTACCAAGTCCAGGAAATACAACAGATCTACCTAATACATAGAAAAAAATACAGGGAAGCAGCCAATATGCAGAGGTAAAGAACTATGTCACAAATGAAAGAACAGGAGAAATCTCCAGAAAGAAAGAATAAATGAAATGGAAGCAAGAAAACTACCAGATTCAGAGTTCAAAACAATAATTATAAGGATGCTTTAGGAAATTAATTAGAACTTCAAAGAATTTAATGAAAACTTCAAGGAACTTTGTGAAAACATCAACAACATAAAAAAGGACCAGTCAGAAATGAAGGATACACTAACTGAAATAAAGAATAATTTATAGGGGATCAATAGTAGAGTAGAGGACACTGAGAATTAATCAAGAATTTGGAGGATAAGGAAGCAAAAAACAATACCCAATCAGAAGAGCAAAAAGAAAAAAAGAATTCAAAAATATTAAGATAGTGTAAGGAACCTCTGGGACAACTTCATACCAACATTCACATCATAGGGAAGTAGAATAGAGGGAACAAGAAATTGAAAACCTATTTGAAAAAACAATGACAGAAAAATTCCCTAACATGGTGAAAGAATTAGACATACAACTCAGGAAGCACAGAGAATCCCAAACAAGATGAACCCAAAAAGGTCCAAACCAAGACACATCATAATTAAAATGCCAAAGTTAAAGTCAAAGAGACAATCTTAAAAGCAGCAAGAGAAAGGCAGTTAGTTACCTCCAAGGGAGTGCCCATATGACCATCAGCTGATTTCTCAACAAAAACTATGCAGGCCAGAAGGGAATGGCTAGAAATATTCAAAGTGATGAAAAGCAAAGACCTCCAACCAAGATTACTCTACCCAGCAAAGTAATTCTATAATTTAGAATTGAAGGTCAGATAACTAGCTTCACAGACAAGGAAAAGATAAAAGAATTCATCACCACCAAACCAGTATTACATGAAATGTTGAAGGGTATTCTTTAAGAAGAGGAAGAAGAATAAATAAAAGGAAAAAAATATGAACAATAAAATGGCAATAAATGCATGTCTATCAACAATTGAATCTAAAAATAAACCAACAAGGAATTTAATGAACAAAATAAACTGATGAATAAAATAGAACCAGAGGAATTGAAACATGGAACAGACTGATGAATCTCAGAGGGAAGAGGGGAGGGAGGCCAGGAAGAGATTAACCAAAGACCTTATATGCATATATGCATTACCTATGGATATAGATAATAGGATGGTGAAGACCTGTGGCAGAGCAGGAAGTTAGTGGAAGGGGGTATGGGGGAAAAGAAGAGAGACATCAGTAATACTCTCAATAATAAAAGTTAAAAAAAGGGAAGCTCTGACACAATCCACAAAAGTATTAACAGTGATTTCTAGAGGAGTAGGCAAATAGGCTTAGAAGTTAGAAGAAAACTTTTCACTGAATGCCTTCTTTTACTTTATGATAGATTTATACTCTATGATAGATTGGGGAAAATGCCAGAATATGTTAGTTCTCTGCCTAAAACCCTCCAATGATCGTTCACCTTTCGTAGAGAGCAATTTAGTCTTTACAATAGCCTATAGTTTTCTAAATTATTTGTCTCTCCATCCTCTCCTATCCCTCTCTGCACACTCACATAGTCATACCACCTTCTTGTCATCCTTGAAAATGTCAAACATGCTCCTGCCTCAGACTCATTGCTACTGATCTCTTGTTTTCAGTACATGTCCTTCTTACTACACGTGGCTTGAGGCTCTTGGCCTATTTTCTAGATTTATTTCAGTCTCTAATCCTTTTATTTTATTTATTTTTTAATTAAATCTTTATTGTTCAGATTATTACATTTGTTCCTCTTTTTTTTCCCCACCACAACTCCCCTCCACCCAGTTCCCACCCCACCCTCCGCCCTTACTCTCCACCCACTGTCCTCATTCATAGGTGCGCGATTTTTATCCAGTCTCTTCCCGCATCCCCCACACCCCTTTTCCCCCCAAGAATAGTCAGTCCATTCCCTTTCTATGCCCCTGATTCTATTACTATCACCAGTTCATTCTGTTCATCAGATTATGTATTCCCTTGATTTTTAGACTCACTTGTTGATAGATGTGTATTTGTTGTTCATAATTTGTATCTTTACCTTTTTCTTCTCCTTCCTCTTCTTAAAGGATACCTTTCAGCATTTCATATAATACTGGTTTGGTGGTGATGAACTCCTTTAGCTTTTCCTGATCTGTGAAGCTCTTTATCTGACCTTCAATTCTGAATGATAGCTTTGCTGGATAAAGTCATCTTGGTTGTAGGTTCTTGGCATTCATCACTTTGAATATTTCTTGCCACTCCTTTCTGGCCTGCAAAGTTTCTGTTGAGAAATCAGCTGAGAATCTTATGGGTACTCCCTTGTATGTAACTGACTTTCTTTCTCTTGCTGCTTTTAAGAGTCTTTCTTTGTCTGTTGCTCTTGGCATTTTAATTATGATGTGTCTTGGTGTGGTCCTCTTTGTATTCCTTTTGTTTGGGGTTCTCTGTGCTTCCTGGACTTGTACGTCTATTTCTTTCACCAGGTAGGGGAAGTTTTCTGTCATTATTTCCTCAAATAAGTTTTCAATATCTTGCTCTCTCTCTTCTTCTGGCACCCCTATAATTCGGATGTTGGTTTGCTTGAAGCTGTCCCAGAGGCTCCTTACACTATCTTCGTATTTTTGGATTCTTTTTTCATTTTGCTTTTCTGGTTGGGTGTTTTTTGCTTCTTCATATTTCAAATCTTTGACTTGATTCTTGCAATCCTCTGGTTTGCTGTTGGGAGTCTGTATAATATTCTTTTTAAAAAAATATATATTTTATTGATTTTTTACAGAGAGGAAGGGAGAGGGATAGAGAGTCAGAAACATCGATAAGAGAGAAACATTGATCAGCCACCTTCTGCACATCCCCCACTGGGGATGTGCCCACAACCCAGGTACATGCCCTTGACCGTAATCGAAGCTGGGACCTTTCAGTCTGCAGGCCGAGGCTCTATCCACTGAGCCAAACCGGTTTCGGCAGTATAATATTCTTTATTTCAGTCAGTGTATGATTAATTTCTAGTTGGTCCTTTATCACAACATCGAGGGTCTCACTAGATTTCTTGAGGATCTCACTACATTTATCGGCGGTCTCACCAGTCTTTTCGAGGGCCTTACTAAATTTATCAGCGGCTTCTAGACAGTTCTTGAAACACCTTAAAAGTGTGGTTTTGAACTCTATATCCAGCAGTTTGTTTTCCTCCATTTCTGTCATTTGTGTCCTGTTTCTTTGTCTCCGCATTTTTTATGCTTTCTTGGTGCACCCCCTTGTGGTCTTTGTGCACAGTCTTGTTGTAGTTAAGCCTTGATTGTTGTAGGTAACACTGGGGGGGATTTGACCTCCAGGCCAATTGGCTGTGAGAATCAGCTGTGTCTGCAGTGGGAGAACTTCTGTCCTGATCTCTAGGTAGGTGCTAATCTAGCCTCTGCCTGAGGCTATCCAGCAAATGCCTCTGTGCAAGGCTTGGGCGGGGCAGGTCCCAGGGGATCAACTGGGCGGGCGGAGTGAGCAGTTATGGCTGCTCTCAGTCCTGCCTTCAGAGGCTCTGCTTCTCAGTGTCCCAGCAATTGCTGCAAGTACCTTGGAGAGAAAGCTGCCCTCGAGTTCCAACAGATGCCAGACAGTCCCGCTCCTCCCGTATGAGTCTGGGTCCCCAGAGATTCACCCGGAGCTGGAGCACAGAGCCTGAGACTCCCTCCCAATTGAAAAAGACAACCGTGCCCTCAGCCGCCAGCCCACTCTGCATGCATCTCCGCACCTTAGTATTTTACTTCCGCACCGCACCTCCTCTGAGTCTCGGTATGCTTTTTTCTTTCCTTCTAGTTGTAGAATTTCCACTCAGCCAGCCTTCCTGTGGTTCTTGGTGATGTCCATTCCGTCTTTTAGTTGTATTTTTGAAGTGGTTGTGCAAGGCAGCAATCTCCGGTGTTTACCTATGCCACCATCTTGGTTTCTCAGTCTCTAAACTTTTAAACTCTATTTTTGGTGCAGTGTGCTTCTTTTCTCATTTATATTTTCTGTGTCACTTGCTGTGCTGTCTACAGATCCCCCTTTTTAAGGTCCTTTTAATTTTGCCATATTTGGGGGGATAATTTCTTTCTCTTACTTTTTCCCTGAGTTCTTTTATGGGTTTTTATGTAGATTTTGTATCTCATTCGATAAAGGCAATCACATTTGTTTAAACTGATGGCAAAATATCTGTTCACAACATTTATCTGATCCATGGAAATAGTATTCTGATGAGTGCTCTTCACCTGCTATCTTCTTTGCATTTTCATTTTTTCCTTTTAGAACTTCTGTATAGATTCTTTACTGATCCTTTTCAATAATTCAATATTTAAGATTTTTTGTTTGTTTATTTGTTAGTTCGGAACCAGCTCTTTCCTTTGAGGGGAATTTTTGAGAGAGGGAGAAGTGAGGGACTAGTTCCATGCTATTTGGGATTTTCCCTATAATCCAGGGATTTATGAGAGAGTTTATGTAGCCTTTACTATTTCCCAAATAGTTGGAATAGGCAATATTTTTTCCTTCATAATACATGTGTTGTGTTCTTCCCTGCTGCCATAGAGAAACACTGCTTCTTGGAAACATGGCTTGTCTAAGTGACATTTCATTCAGCCATACTTGTTCTGCATCTGGAATGAAGTAAGATAGTTGGGATCCCCAGCTTCCATCTCTTGCCCATCCCTACATCCTTGCAAGCAAGGGATATTGTTTTTGCACATCTGTGTGCTCAGAACGATTTTGCAAAGTGTAAAATATGCAGGGTTTTCTTCTGAAGTCTATAACAACTGGATCCTATCATCAATTAATTCTCTCATTTTATTATCTTCTAATTTCCTCCTTTGTGACATTGTTTACTGTTCACTTTGTTTCTTTTTGGATTATTTTTGGCTGAGAAGGGGGAAATGCTGATTTCATGTCAATGTTCAAATTTGAAATTCCTTGTACTTTAACTTTCCTGGAGCACTTTATACAATGGCAGTCCCATCAGGTGAGGATAAACGCAGAACATGGAGTTAATAGGCCTATTTGTCATGTACCAACTACTCTACTAATACTGGAAATAAAACATCGAACTAGACAGACACTGTTTTGTGGAGCTTATAGTCTAGTTATAGAGATTTAAAAAATTAATAAGAGTAGTTACCTAAATAGAGTAGTTAAAAGTTATAGTAAGTGCACTGAAGAAAATAATATGCCAGTTTATATCTTTGAATCTGACAGCTGCTGTAATCAAATTCAGATTAGGGTTTTTTTTGTTTTATTGCTTTATTGTTTTAATTATTTAGAAATGTACCCTGTGGCCTTTAAAACTCCAGGCACCAGCTGTCTTTATTTGGCAAATTTGAAATGCATGTTCTATCCATTTGCCAAGATTGACTTTGTGGCTGACCAGAGATTCACGACAGAGTTTGGGTAACCCACAGTTTCTTTTCCATAGAATGCCACAAAGTTAATGAGTTATCTTTATCTTTGTGGGAACTTATTTCTGAGTTAAAAAATCAAAACATGGTTTTTCTTATTGACTAAACAAATGTATATATTTGACCCAATAAAAGGAAAAAGTAACAAGCCTAAAAACCAAGAGCTAAACATGTCTATGATCTTACTTAGCCAATAATAAATATATTTTCTTTTTCATGGTTGGGCACTGGATTTTTTCAGCTAGAGTTATTTTTAAGGCATCATGTCCCTTCTTGGTATAGATTAGAGTAATGATTGACCTATAAGTTGGTCATTAGCATTATGTCAAAAGATGTTTAGATGTTAGGAAGAATTTTAGAAAAATCAATTAGAGATGTTTGATGATGGAAGTAATGTAAATGCACTAAATAATGCACAGATGCAGATGCCAATTAATTAAGAATCTGAAAATTTTCTTTTGTTCAATTAACTATTAGAGGATTTTATAAATTTATGTTAACCTGTATTGAGTTCTTTCATAAAATCAAGTAGTTAAGGATATATTATTTCTGGGAAAGAACTTACAGAACACTAGAATATCAGTTCCCATCTATTTTCAATTAAAGCTTGTTTATTGTGGAAAAATATTATGGTTAATAATAGAAAACACACTGTTCATACCCTCTTTTAACGAGCAAATTCATTTTCACTTCACATAGTAGCACGTGGTGGTGACATCGAAAGCCAGTTTTCCACCTAGTTAAGCATCAGAGCATTGAATAGGGAGCATTGTAGTGGATTATCAACACTAGGTAAGTTAAAAGACTCCAAAGAAATTAGGCCATAATCAAATACTTAAATTATTCTCTTACCTTTTATCTGCAGACACCTTCACTATGTACGTATATGATTAATTGAAACACCTTTAACTTAGTTTCACATTGTTAACAGTCAATCATATTCCAAGTTCTGTTGGATAATTTCACAAGGGATACCCTCCTGAATTAAAAATATTGATGTGTTCTAGCTAAACTCTTAAGGCAATGGTTCTCAACTTTGGCTGCACATTAGAATCACCTGGGAATCTTTTTAAAATCCTGACTTCTGGGCCTCATCCTCCAGAAATTCTGTTTCTTTGTTACTAATGTTGTGGCCCCACCCCATAACAAAGAAATAGAATTTCTGGAGGATGAGGCCCAGAAATCAGGATTTTAAAAAGATTCCCAGGTGATTCTAATGTGCAGCCAAGGTTGAGAACCACTGTCTTAAAGGGTAAATATTCCTTAGCATCATGAAAACCCAGTCAAACTGTTTTTTCCCCTAAAATATTTATTCTTCTTCCAAGAGCATAGCTAACATGTGCTGATGCTTTTAATCCTGCTGTATTACATTCAAACTTTACCTCCCATATCAATGCTGAAAACCAATAAGTAGCTCCTGGTGGCTCTTGGAAAGGAAAAAAAAATATTATAAAATATGACTAGCATACAGTCTTAAATCATTTTAATGCCAATAATTTTAGAGAATTTTGCAGTTTTTGTTATTTGCCTCATAGGATCTCAGCAAAATTAAATACAATGAAAACTTCATACAATTTGAGGGGCTTTTTTTAGTTGGCTCTGGCCACCATAAAACAATGACCACAGACTGGGTGGCTTAAACAACAGGAATTTATTTCTCAGAATTATGGAGATTGGAAGTCCATGATCCAGGTGTCAGCAGGGTCAGTGTCTCGTGAGCACTCTCTCCTTGGGTTGTAAAGCACCACCTCCTCACTGTGACCTCACATGAGCTTTCTCAGTGCATGCAGGTGGAGAGAAAGAGAAAGGTAGTAAACTCTCCAGTGTCTCTTCTTATAAGGGCACTAATCCTATCATGGGCCCCACCCTCATGGCCTCTTCTAAACCTAGTTACTGCCCCCAAACTGCATCTCTGAATACTATCACATCAGGGATTAGGGCTTCAACATATGAATTTTAAGGGGACATCATTCAGGCCACAAGAGATCTATGCAAATAATGGAAGAGTCCTAAGGATTTTTAAATGTAGTATCTTTCTAGTCATATGATTAATTATGTAACACATTTCCCATTATAACCTATAAAATGATCTAATAAAAGGAAACTTTCACTGAAGCGTGGCAAGAAGACTTTAAAAAATATATCTTGTGTTTCATATTTTCCCTCTTTTACTTCTTTTTGAAGAGCTAAGCTCTGAAATTGTTTCCTTAGAAAAAAGAACATGAGGTAGAAGGGTGAAAATATGAGTCTTTTTGTTTTGGTTTTCAAAAGCCAAAACCCTAAGAGTAATTCTGGTATGGACAAAGGTATATTTGAAGACTCTTCCACAAGCCACAGGGAAGGAAGAGAGCTGGAGTTCTATTAAGGAAAATGAAACTGTGGTTGGAAATGGAGAGCTGAGCCTTTTTCCCATCCATTTTATAGGTTAGAATCTCTGAAAGATGACAGGATCCTGGAGAAACTTTGAAGAGACTCAGTGAGAAACTCTGGTTCCCTCTTCCTGGTTTAGAGCCCAGGTGAGGTGGGAAGAATCCAGAAATTTGAGGCTCCTGGGAGAGAGGGTGGTTGCTACCTGTTTTCCATAGTAGAATCCTAATGAGGTGGCAAGAGGGAAGGGCTGCATGTTGAGTTCAGGTCCACTGAGCCAAAGACGTAGATTCTGTGCTGCAGACCAAGCAGCAGAATGATTCTTGTCTCTCAAGTTTGAAAAAGAAACAAAAATAATTACTATACCTGAAGAGATCATGTGAACGTATGAAGGACATCTCATCCCTACCTAATGGATTGACGACTGAGGACTACAGAGAGAAGCAATGTGTCAGTGGGCGACTGTGACCAAGCATGTCAAACTCACGGCCGGTGGGCCACATGCCTCCTGTATTTGGCCCGTGTTCGCCTTTGAGTTTGACATGCTTGAGACAGATGATATTGAGGATCATGTGCTTCCCACAAGGGACCTGGAACCACTCAGGCCTCCTACTTAGACAAAGCTCTGGAGAAATTTCTAGGTGTATGACTGACTGTGGTTAAGTTCAGGCCACCCAGTGGATTGGGGGCTCAAAATAGAAATTGTGAAAAAAGAAAGTATGTTGCACTAGGCCTGTTGGTTCATCTTTTCCCAGGGACTAAATCTGCATTCCATGAGGTTTTGTCAGGCCACAGAATGCTCACACTGTTGCATCTTTCCCTCGGGACAATGGATGCCTGATCACCTCATGCTTACTTTACTCTTTTCTGCACCATGAACCCATATGCCCAACAGACCATGAGACATTTTCACTTGACTATGCCTCAAGACGCTTAATACTCAATATGTTCAAAACCATACTCAGAATCTTCCCCCAAGCTCTCCTTAGTATGCCCTGTCTCAGCGAGCAGGGCCCTTTCTGATCACAGTACAAGCCCGCATCCTGCTGCTGGTCCTTGACAGCCCCCTCCATCACCACCCACCTCCAACCTTCTGCTTCTCTCCATTTCTACTACAGCCACTTTGGCCCACACTGCCATCATCTTTCCCTTGGAAAGGGATCTACTGCATTCAATCAGCGCCCCCCGCCCCCTTCATCATTCTCTGCAGGGCACCTGAATGATTTTCAAAATGAAACCAACCATGTTGTTCCCTACGACTCATCCCCAACGCCTCGCACAGGTTGCATTGTGCCAGTTCTTCGGGAGCTGGCTGCTGTGATTTTACACAACCTCGTCTTAAACCATGCTTCTCTCACTTTCTGTACCCCCTTTCCCTTATTTAAGCCAGCAAAGTCCCTACTGCCTCAGGGCCTTTGCATGTCTGCTCTTTCAACCTGGAATGCTATTCTTCACATCTTTACTAACCAATTTCTAGTCATACCTCAGACCTTAGGTCCTTATTCCTAACCTTGCCAACCAACCATATCTCCCATTCATGGTCTCAGAGTAATAGGCATCTCCCCTTCACAGCAATAATAATAATTGAACTATTTACTTCTTTTGTGATTGTTTATTACCCTCTGCTTTCCCCACTAGGCTGTCAGCTCAATGAGCAGTGAGAACAAATCTGTATTCCTATTGTATCCACAGTGGCTTAGACATATAGTAGACATTCAATAAAGTATCAATAAAGTATTTAGAAGTTTTGAGTGCATCTTTATTACAGTAACAATAGTTGTGACTCTTTGAGCGCTTACTCTCTGCGTGGCACCATTAGAAGCATTTGTTGCATGTATTATTAGCTCATTTAACTCCCAAAACAACACTGTGGAGTAGGCAGTGCTATTATCATCGCTGGCTTTCAGACTGGGAAACAGGCACAAGCCTCACATGGCTGGCAATATAGGCTCAGAGACTGTGTTCCCCACAGCCAGCCTGCACTGCCTAGGCCAGTGATGGCGAACCTTTTGAGCTCGGTATGTCAGCATTTTGAAAAACCCTAACTTAACTCTGGTGCCGTGTCACATATAGAATTTTTTTGATCTTTGCAACCATAGTAAAACAGAGACTTATATTTTTGATATTTATTTTATATATTTAAATGCCATTTAACAAAGATAAATCAACCAAAAAAATGAGTCCGCGTGTCACCTCTGACACACGTGTCATAGGTTCTCCATCACTGGCCTAGGCAGTCTGTCCCACGGTGAGTGCCATGCCCACCTAAGAGGCAGCTGCTGGCATCCTGCATCATGGGAAATTATGGATATCATCCACATCAAATTATATTAATTATAAGGCCATAGAAAGCTTGAATACATTAAATTCTCACAAATTATACACATTCTCCACTTACTTGTATAATCAGTGCGTATTGAGTACTTCTGTGCTGGAATTTGTGCTAGAAATTAATAAATATAAAGGAGAATGGATGGTCTTTGCCCTTAAGATGCTCCCAGTCTGGTGAGATAAATGGAAGCAGAAACAAATCGTTCAGTACAATGCGGTGGGAGATATTGTGGAGATGCTGGGGGAAGGCAGAGAGGACCAAGCTCAGTGTTTCCTAGCAGGGGGTGGGATGGTCAAGAACATAACTTTTTACCTCTTGGATTCCCTCTATGAAAAATGGTATGAGGTAGGCCCATGTTAAGGATTTCTAATACCCCCTTTCTCCTCTATTTTTTCCACATCCCAGGTTGCTTGCTAGGGCTGCCAGAACAAAATATCACAAACTGAGTGGCTTAAACAACAGAACTTATTGTCGCAGAGGCTGGAATTATCTTGGAGGCTGGAAGTCCAAGATCAAAGTGTCTACAGAGCTGGTTCCTTCTGAGGAATATGAAGGAGAATCTGCTCTATGCCTTTCTCCTAGCTTCTGAGGTTTACTGGCAATCTTAAAGTGATAAAGAATCAAAAACATCATTCTACGCTGTTCTCCTCAAGCTTGTCTTGCTTCAGTAGTTGCATAGTATTAAGCATAAATTTGCGCATCCTTACTATAGTCTTTCCATAAAAATGCTCTTCAGTGATATATGAATCAGATTAAATATATATATTTACATACATACATACACAGAATCCTGCTTTAGAGCGCCCCTCCCCCCCAAAAAAACATAGGCATTCTTGCTTAATTATAAACATCTGGGTATTTTGCACACATGCGTGTACACACACACACACACACACACATGCACAAACGCACACACACACGTGCAAACACACACTTAAAATAAGCAAACCTTGCAGTGCTCTGTATCCAAAGCATCTCTCCCCTCTGCTGGAAAATGACCAGACTGTGCTGTTCTTTGGAAACAATCTACACAACGTTTCTTCCCTGCCACCTATGTGCTTCTTTAGTTAATTGCAACCAGGATTCTCACATTTACTCTCTTGCAATTGTCCGAAATAAATAGGTTCTCGTCAAAAAAATCGTTATTCTTATATTCTGTCCTTCATTTCTTTCTCTTTCCAATCCATTCAATCCCTAAAGCCAATCAACCATAAATTGATGTCCCTGAACATACTTCTATCAAAGTATCAGTAAAAAGCGAGAGCTGCCTAGCGTGTCCAATCCTAGCCTGTGGAGCACTGGGTCCTGCCGGAGCTGCAGGCTCTTGGCGGCACAGCCCCCACTCACCACAGTCCCCGCAGTCCGTGCGCCACCCCCTGGGGCCTGGGCTCGCAGCTCTGCTGGGACAGGCTGTTGTGTTTCTAGGGTCTCCTCCCATGGAGTTGCCAGATCTCAGATCTAAGGCTGGTGGGTGCTTTTGAAAGATAGACATTCCAAGCCCCTGGCCTGTATGTTTTGTTTTAGGAGGTATTTTATGAGGCTCCAGACTCAGTATATTTAAAAGCTTCCCAAATCTGACATTTCACCAGCTTTGGAAACGTCTTCTTCATAACACCTTCGCCCCTCACCGTGTCAAGTTGCACACTTTTTTTAACAAAAGAAAAATAAGGCTCAGCATATTTCTTGAGCTTGGAGGTACATGGTTGAAGACAGAAAATACCTTCCATTTTCCGAGTAGCCTTGAACTTTCGTGACTAAAAGAAAGGTATAATTGTTCAGAAACACCTAGAAATAAGAGAGGTAGTTATTATAAAAATGAGTACCTGTAAGCAGTATATTCTATTGAAAAAATAATGGTTTAGAGGAAGAATCCAAGCTATAATAAAATTAATTACTGTTCTGCAAGCCATCCTAAAGGAGGGTTTGCAATGAAAGAAATTCGTTGTCACCACTCAGCTATGTACATGGCTGCCAGTGTGCTAACTGCTGCAGCTGATCTTTGACCTGCATCATGTGATAGCTTGGACGGGTCCAAATAGTTTACCCATCAATGAGCCTACAGAATGCTGGTCTGTTTCCTGAAAATAAGATAAACAAGCAGCTGGCTACAGTTTTAAGGGAGCTGTATTGAAAAAAAAAATAAACTCAAGCCTTGCATACAGGACATGGCTTTCTCAACCTAAAAGCAATCTCCACGATGAAAACTGCTACAAGATATTTTTAGAGATGAGAACACAGAAAGAAAGTAATGTAGTACCCAAAACCATGAAGCTCTTAGAATTGGGCACAGGTAGTCTAATTTTCAAAACCCCACACCATGGCATTTACTGGCTCTATTTTGACCATCAAGATGAATCTAGAAGACGAATTCTGGCTCTACTACTCATAATATGTGTAACATTGGACAAACTACTAAACCTCTCTGTGCTTCAGTTTCCTCTCCTTTAAATAGGAAGGATAATAACAGTGATTATCTCATGGATTAGTTTTGAGTTTGTATGAGTAAACACATATAAGTCTTTAACATAGTACCTGCCACGGATACTGTGTTGTTACTGTTATATTGTTGTCAAATTTTAGGTTCTACATTAATGACAAAATGTATTATTGTAAGGCCAAACTTCTGCATCCCTAAGCAACCCTACTGTGTCTAGAAGATTTAGATATTGAGCGTCCTCAATGTTTTATGGCCAGGCTTTAACAAACTATTGTAGATTAGATCTCCAAATGGCTTCAAACTTTAGACGAAGGACCTTTGTGAGGGTTAGACTTTTATATGATGCCTTTCACCAGAGCTCATTAACTCAAGCCACAGGAGGATATCAATTTTAATTAGAAAAATGATTGAATATAGAATACTCTAAATTTAATTACAGTAGAAAACTCACTAACCCCTACATGTTACATGTTATTCAAGCAAACATGGCTTAGTTGCTGACCTCTTGAATTCACAGTTTAGTGGAGGAGATGGATTTATACCAGCTTCATAAAGTGAGATAAGGACGATTAGTGGTTAAGAAAGAGATGAGAGGGAAAGTTATATTTGGGTGGAGCTTTGAAAGATTAATGATGAGGACTTTCCAGTCCAAAGTGAATAAATGGGTGGAGATTTTGAAAATTCATTAGACATTTGAGAGTGCTGTGAAGTCCATTGTAGTAAGCAAGAGCATAGCTTAAACAGTTAAGACACATCCAAAAAGGAAAATTGGATATTAACTTTCCTACTTTCAAGAAAACACATGCTGCCAGCATAGGTAAGAAAAAGTGCCTAGGAATTACTTCAATGTATGGTAACAATATTTTTAATTAGCTTGCTAATTTTAAAGGGATAAATAGCTAAAATATTTGAAGTTAATAAGTTGACTTAAATATCTAAAATTTGTCCCATGAATTATCTTTCATATTACTAATATGCTTAGATACTCCATCTTAACCCAGAAATTGTGCATTACTAAGATTAACAATCAAACACTATTCCAAATTATCCTAAGATTTTCCTCATTACATGATCAACATATAATGATCAATTTACTTTTTTTCTTGATCTTATTGAAATAAGAAAATTTGTCATGGTATTGTCTGGAGCACCATTCCCAAGTCTGTGTTTTCTATAAAAAGTAAAATGTAGTCAGCCACAATGGCATAATATTAGAAATAAACTACAACAAAAACAACCAAAAAATTCAAACACTTGGAAGCTGAATAGCATGCTATTAAACAATGATTGTGTTACCAAAGAGATCAAAGAAGAAATTAAAAACATCCTGGAAACGAATGACAATGAAAACACAACAATCCAAAATCTAAGGGTCACAGTGAAAGCAGTCCTGAGAGGGAAGTTCATAGCTCTGCAGGCCTACCTCAAAAAAACAAGGGGAAAAAATGGTAATAAATCATCTAACTCTACAACTTAAAGAATTAGAAAGACAGCAATGAGAAAAGCCCAGGGTGAGCAGAAGGAAGGAGATAATAAAGATCAGAGCAGAAATAAATGACATAGAGACCAAAAAAACAATACAAAAGATCAATGAAACCAAGAGCTGATTCTTTGAAAGGATAAACAAGATTGATGAACCTCTAGCCAGGCTCACCAAGCAGCAAAGAGAGAGGACCCAAATAAACAAAATCAGAAACGAAAGAGGCAAAATAACAACAGACCCCACTGAAATACAAAGGACTTTTTAAAAATACTATGAACAACTCTATTCCAATAAACTAGACAACCTAGAAGAAATGGAGATATTCTAGAAAAATACAACCTTCCAAAACTCAATCAGGAAGAATCTAAAAATCTCAATAGGCCGACAGCTATGGAGGAAATTGAAGCTGTCATCAAAAAGCTTCCAGCAAACAAAAGCCTGGGGCCAGACAGCTTCACAGGGGAGTTTTACCAAACATTCAAGGAAGAACTAAAACCTATCCTCCTCAGACTATTCTAAAAAATTCAAGAGGAAGGAACATTTCCAAGCTTATTCTATGAAGCCAGCATTATCCTAATACCAAAACCAGATAAAGACAACACAATGAAAGAGAACTACAGGCCAATATTCGTTATGAACATAAATGCCAAAATCCACAACAAAATTCTAGCAAATCAGATCCAGCATTACATCAGAAAGATCATGCACCATGACCAAGTAGGATTTATCCCGGGAATGCAAGGATGGTACAATATCCACAAATCAATAAACATGATATATCACATAAACAAATTGAGAGGGAAAATCACATAGTCATATCAATTGATGCAGAAAAAGCGTTTGACAAAATCCAACACCCTTTCTTGATAAAAACCCTCAGCAAAATGGGAATAGAGGGATCATACCTCAACATAATAAAAGACTTATATGACAAACCTACAGCCAACATCATACTCAGTGGGCAAAAACTAAAACCATTTCACCTAAGAACAGGAATGAGACAGGGATGCCCACTTTCACCACTCCTGTTTGATGTAGTACTGGAAGTGTTAGCCATAGTAATTAGACAAGAAAAAGAAATAAAAGGTATCCAAATTGGAAAAGAAGAAGTAAAACTGTCATTATTTGCAGATGACATGATACTGTCCATAGAAAACCCTATAGACTTAATAAATGAATTTGGCGATGTAGCAGGATACAAAATTTATGCCAAGAAACCTATGGCATTTTTATACACCAATAGTGAACTTACAGAAAGGGAGATTAAAAAAACAATCCCATTTACCATTGCACCAAAAAAAGTAATATACCTAGGAATAAACTTAACTAAGGAGGTAAAAGACCTGTACTCAGAAAACCATAGGACACTGAAAAAAGAGATAGAGGAAGATATAACAGATGGAAGAATATACCATGGTCATGGATTGGTAGAATCAACATCATTAAAATGTCCATACTACCCAAAGCAATCTATATATTCAATGCACTTCCCATTAAAATACCAACAGCATATTTCACAGACCTAGAACAAACTCTCCAAAAATTCATCTGGAATAAAAATAAAAATAAAAGACCCCGAATAGCTGCAGCAATCCTGAGAAAGAAGAACAAAGTAGGGGGGATCTCAATACTAGATATCAAGCTGTATTACAAAGCCACTGTTCTCAAAACTGCTTGGTACAGGCACAAGAACAGACATATAGACCAATGGATTAGAATAGAAAACTCAGAAATTGACCCAAACCACTATGCTCAATTAATATTTGACAAAGGAGGCAAGAATATACAATGGAGTCAAGACAGTCTTTAATAAATGGTGTTGGGAAAATTGGACCGATACATGCAAAAAAGAAACTAGACCACCAACTTACACCATACACAAAAATAAACTCAAAATGGATAAAGGACTTAAACATAAGACTGGAAACTGTAAAAATATTAGAGGAATCCACAGGCAGCAAAATCTCAGACATATGCCAAAGCAATATCTTCACCGATACAGCTCCTAGGGCAGTGGAAACTAAAGAGAAAATAAACAAATGGGACTACATCAAAATAAAAAGCTTCTGTACAGCAAAAGAAACCATCAACAAAACAACAAGAAAGCCCACTGCATGGGAGAATATTTGCCAATGTTATCACCTTTAAGGTTTTAATCTCCAACATTTACAGGGAACTCATACAACTTAACAAAAGGAAGATAAACAACCCAATAAAAAAATGGGCAACGGACCTAAATAGATACTTTTCAAAAGAGGACATACAAAAGGCCAAGAGACATATGAAAACATGCTGAAAGTCACTAATCATCCGAGAGATGCAAATCAAAATGACAATGTGGTGCCATCTCACACCTGTCAGAATGGCTATCATCAACAAATCAACAACTGACAAGTGCTGGTGAGGATTCGGAGAAAAAGGAACCCTCCTGCACTGCTCGTGGGAATGCAGACTGGTGCAGCCACTGTGGAAAACAGTATGGAGTTTCCTCAAAAAAATAAAAATGGAACTTCCATTTGACCCAGTGATCCCACTTCTAGGTATATATCCCAAGAAACCAGAAACACCAATCAGAAAGGATATATACACCCTTATGCTCATAACAGCACAATTTACCATAGCTAAGATTTGGAAACAGCCTAAATGCCCATTAATAGATGAGTGAATTTAAAAAACTGTGGTAATATCTACAAAATGGAATACTACTCTGTGGTAAAAAAAGGAGTTCTTACCATTTGCAACAGCATGGATGGAACTGGAGAGCATTATGCTAAGTGAAATAAGCCACTCAGAGAAAGATAAGTATCACATGATCTCACTCATTTGTGGAATATAATGAACAGTATAAACTGATGAACAAAAACAGATCCAGAGACAGAGAAGCATTGATCAGACCGTCAAAGCTCAGAGGGAAGGTAGGGGAGGGTGGGGGTAAGGGGGAAAGATCAACCAAAGGACTTGTATGCAGGCATATAGGCCTAACCAATGGACACAGACACCAGGGGGTGAGGGCATGAGTGGGGAGTGGGGGGTAGGGGGGAATAAGGACACATATGTAATACCTTAATCAATAAAGAAAAAAATAAAATAAGTAAATGCCCATGGTTTCCAGTTCGCTGATGAGATCTCAGAATGCAGACTTGGAGATGTCATGGAATGATCACATGCATCCGGGGATGGTCTCATTCTTTTCTGCAAAGCAAACCTGTGAAGCATTGCCTCAGGATCATTTTCTTTTTTACTTTTTTCTACAAGGAAGAACAGGCACCATGTTAAGATATTATCTATAGTTTCCCTAAGATTGTTGAGTGACAAGTCACGGGTTATTGAGTCAAGGACATATCTCAAATTTATTGAGTCTTATTGTTAGGATCTTAAGCAACTTGGAAAGAAGCTAGTCCTAAAGGGCAGGGTGGGGAGGGGCAGGAAGTGGTGGCAATTAAGAGAGGGCTTGGCTATAGGGACATAGTTACAATCTGACAATTGGGTATTATTCAGTCATTCCTTTCAGACTTTGCTTTTCTCTACCTAAATGAACGGGTAGCTCCCCATGATACCAATCTCCATACCAAAGTGTAGAGTCAAAACACAAGAACAGGATAAATCAGTTACATTAAAATGTTCCCTGACTCTTTATAGCACTAGGAAAGGGGGTCAGCTTTGTGTTAGCAAAACAAGGTGTGCACAGGCCACCTGGTCAATCAGCTCCTTGAAGTCAGAGTGTGATGCAATTGCTTTCTCGTTCTTTTGTGTTTCCATGTTATGCTATAGTCAGCACCTGAGCCTCACCAAAGCATCTGTTTCCCATCCTCCACAATGCAGTTCTACCGGGAATTACCATTTTTACTTCATAAAAGTAAATGCATACAGTGTGTGGAATTTTTTTTTTTGAAGAGATGGATGAAAATAATAATAATGTACTTGCACTGGCTATTCTTAACCCCTCCTCAAAACCACTCAGTACAAACAACTTCTAGACCAACTCTGTCTGGGAAGAGCAGATTTAGAAAGATGGGAAACACTATAGACAGTACCACATGCAGGAAAGAAAATATAATGTCTCAGTCTGATATATTGTGGGATGTTGCAGGATGTTGACTCACTTTACAACTATAGTCCTTTCTAAGTGATGAAAAAAACTAAATAGTCTTTTATGCAACTAGTTCAGCTCAAACAAATCTCTCCTGACCCTGCGTTGCTACAGGACTCGATGTCGCCAATGTTAATATCTGTATTGGACACTGTAATTATTTTTCCAGAAGAGTTAACCAAACAATTTCTCAAGTAGAGAAAACTCTCTGTATACACAGTACTCTCCTGTACAAGCAACAAGGATAGTTGGACAAATGAAAAGAAGCAAGAAATATTGACGGCATTTTAAGAATAAACTCATAGTTTCCCTAAAAAAAGAATATACTCACAAACAGCACAACCTGCTAAATCTTGCTGGTCAATCGGGGAGAGCCAAACATCCCATTGACCTCCACTGAGGGAACTTTGCGTTTTTGTGAAGAAGAGTTCCATAGTTATAAATAAATGTTCCAAACATCCCTATAATTACTTGTTGCTTCTAAAGTATTATCTGGGTGGAAATTCAATTTACCTGATGCATATTTTACAACTAACCAATAGTAAGAAAGTTAGTCCAAGAAAGGCACATTTTTACTTCAGGTAAAAAAAAAAAAATTATAAACACACCACCCCCTTCTACAGGGTATAGAGCACTTCCCTCAAGTCCTTCCTTTGCATCGGAGCAATCAGAGGCTGACCGTAGGGTCATGGGTCAAATACATGACCTCTGCGCCCTTCACTTCACACAAAACCTTCAATGAAAGGACCCTTCCCACACACATGCACAAAAGTGCCTTCCACAAAGAAACTCATTTGTAGACAATAATATTAAACCCTGATGTCTTTCAGCTCTTCATTCTTGATCTTGGGAAGATGCATGTAGTTCCAGCGAGGGAGTCCAAGGAGGAAATTGGAGAGGGCCTTTCTGTTAGTTCGTTTGCATGCTCTTTGAATAGCCTGAGTGTTTCATCAGTCATTCATGCCAGGAGTTAAGAGTGTGAATCGTTGGTTTTCCTGGACTTTCTGGTTATGTCTAAACTGCTAGTTCTGGTAATCTGGCTTTATGAAAACATCCTCTCCGGGATCTTTTTTATAACATTAGAAGTGAGTGTGTCACACTTTTTAAAGAAAGGGAAAACAGAAAAATGACTCTTTAGCAAAGGATTTTTTAGGTACTTGATAAGATTTGAGAAAAATGTTTCTGTAAACACCAAATTTTTAAATCTATAATGGAAAAACGAAGTTAATATAATAAATATCAAAGTTGCATTTTTTATATGTGGTTCATTTAGACCTTTAAAATAAATGTTTTGAAGATGAAGTTAACACTTGTTACATTATCTTCAGAGCAATAGTGATTCAGATAAAATGGTCTTTTTAAAAAAAATTATCATGCAATCTAATTAGACTGCAATTTAAAAAATTTAATTCCAATAGACATGAAAGTTCATAAATAGCAAAATATATAACAGAACTCTTATGTATAATTTGCTTCTTATTCATCATTTGGCTATTTATCTAGTACTCTTTGTGTCCAGGCTTGTGCTGAAATCTGAGGAGATATGAAAGAGGTATAAAACCATGACTTAAAATTCAATGGACTTGCTGTGTAATTGATGGGAGGAGTGGATACAAGGCACAGTTCTGAGTATATTATCTCAAAAACCTCCTATGATCCCTCCCTTAATTACCCAATGACACCATTATACCCTCCTACAGCATTTAAGGGCCTCCATCATGTACCTTACCCCACAAGCCTTTCTTATATACCCTAACGGCCAGTCAAGCCATAGCCTCTTATATCTCTTTGACAGTGTCCTCACCAAGCTCTGGGCCTGTGTTCAGGCAGCACCCACCAGATAAAATGCGCTTTTTCTCAATAGTCTCTGTCAAAATCTTTACCTATGTTGAACAGTCATTATCTCCTCCTCATTTCCTTCTAGGTAAAAGTAGTTTTTCCCTGGTCTGAATTCTTTTAGCTCTGTTTCTCATGGTGCTTTTCTTATTTAACACAGTACCTTAGATATTTGTGTATATTTCATATTAGCTCTACCAAAATTACCTTAAGGCATTTCAAATAGCTTGTTTATCTCCATATCTCCATACACACTGCCTAACTCGGTGTCTAGCTTATAATGTATATTCAAACATACAATAGTTGAATACGTGAATGAATGAGTACTTGAAACAATTAGGAAATAATTAAGAATAATAATGGTGTGTCAATGGATGCAGAGTAATAAGAGAGTAAAAGGAATTTGGAGGAAAGAATAAAATAGCTTTAATGTGGGCTGAAATAGTCTAAAAGGTTAAATGGAGGATTTGGACCTTTGGGGGTGGTCATGTCAAATAATGGAACCAGAGTAGCTAAGAAAACCAGGACTAGGAGTCTGGATGACAGGTTAGAGGGGGAGAAGGAAAGAATCAAAGGTAAGGCTAGAAGAGGGAAGCTTCGGGAATTACCTAATGTAAGGCTGAGCAGGAAATACATAGGCTTCAAGATAAGACCTGATTAGCTGGAATCCCTGAAATTAATCTCTGCTCTCAGACACAGGCTGTTTGTAGAGAAATAACTTATTCAGGGGCAAAAGAATGGGTTTTGAGTTAAGAAGGGCTGGGTTTGAATTCACTTTTACTATCTATTGTTTTTGTTGGGCATAAGACCCTACCACCCTCCATTTTCTCATCAATAAAATGGGAATTATAATTCCCACCCAACCGGGTTGCTGTGGGGGTTGAATAAGACAATAGGTAAAAAGTGCTTGGCGTTTAGAAAAAAAAACGCAGTAAATGGCAGCTCTCATTATAATTTGCTACAGGCTCCAAACTGAATAACTGTTGGGTATGGCTGTTCCTGGGTCCATTTGTGGGCAGAGGGTTTCTGAGATTTGGAATATGTTCCTAATTATTTCAGAAGTCTTTCTGGAATTGAGATGGAGATCCCAATAGAAGTTATGATGATTATGATGATAATACCACTTACAGCAGCTAATATTTATTGAGTGATTATTATATGCTAGGAACCATGGCAAGCACCTCATAAAAATTACTGCATTTAATCTTAGCAAAAACTCATCCTACATAATAAAAGCATAATATGCAAATTGACCAAACGGCCGAACAGCAGAACTACCATCCGGACAATTATCCAGACAACCATCTGGGACTATGCTATGACACTCACTGGTGCCAGGCCAGCCAAAGTGGGTACGATGTGATTGGTCAGGGGCCCAGCCTTTGGCCCATGATCACCCCACAGAGGGAGGCCCAGGCCACTGACTGGCAGTCTGTGGTAGGTGGGAGGGGCCTCCCTCTGCGAGGGAAGCCCAGGTCCTGGGTGCTGGCAGCCGGAGGAAAGCCTGGGTCCTGGGTGCTGGAGGGAAGCCAGTGCTGGCAGCTGGGGGAAGAAAGGCCTACTCTTGCACAAATTTCATGCATTGGGCCTCTAGTCTATATATATATAAAAGCCTAAGCGACCGGTCGACCGAACAACAGGTCAACCGGTTGCTATGAAACACACTGACTACCAGGGAGCAGATGCTCACTTCAGGAGCTTCCCCCTGGTGGTCAGTGTGCTCCCACAGCCAACCTCCTGCACCGGCCAACCTCCCACGGTCCCTCCCCCCAGCTGGCCAACCTTCCGCGGTCCCATCGGGACTGGCCAGCTGCAGGGAGGGACCAAGACTGGGCGAGATGGCCCCAATCAGCCCTGATCACTGGCCAGGTCGAAGAACTCCACCTGTGCACGGATTCGTGCACCAGGCCTCTAGTATCCTATATAATAAAAGCCTAATATGCTAAGTGTCCAATCAACCAGTTGGCTGTTCAGCCAATCAAGGCATAATATGCTAATGATATGCTAAGGCAGCTCAACCACTGGCTATGACATGTACTGACCACCAGGGGTAGACAGTCAACTGGTCGACCAGTCACTATGACATGCACTGACCACCTGGGGTCAGACTCTCCAACTGGTAGGTTAGCTTGCTGCTGAGGTCTGGCCAATCGGGACTGAGCGATATGGGCCAAACATGCCTTGGATTCTTCCCAGGGTCCCTCCCTGGCTGGTCAGCCTTCCGTGTCTCTCCCAGGCCCCAATCATGCACCGGTGGGGTCCCTCGGCCTAGTAATTCAGGACCCCTCAGTGGATGTCAGAGAGCTGGTTTCAGCATAATCCCACAGGGGGAGCATCACTCAGCCAGAAACCGGTTCACAAGGGCTCCCAGACTGCAAGAGGGCGCAGGCCGAGCTGAGGACCTGCCTCTCCGTGCCCCCCCAAGGACCCCTAAGCCCAGGGCATGAATTTCATGCACCAGGCCTCTAGTTATAAATAAAATAAGTGGACCTGATCTTTGGGTGTTTTAACAGGAATCCCCTTGGAACAAATGTGTCTGCATCTCAGGAATCCCAGTCACTGAAAATTTAGCAGAAGCCAGGACAGGGAGGCCAGGGACAGCAAGATAGGGGGTAAGATGCAGAGGCTTACCCTGACATGGAATCAGGATATAGTAGCTAAAAGGTGTGGTAATCTCATATCTGATTCAGGTAGTTCTGTATTAGGGACTCCAATCCAGGCAGCAGGCACTACTTAAAGTCAGACAGGTGGTGATTCTAGCAGGACCCATATTAGCAGCAGGAAAATATAGGAAGGAAGAGTAGGAGGAGTTTGGCAAGAGCTAGGCAGGCTATAAGGACCACTTTTCACGGATTAGGGCAGGAGTGGCAATAGTTTTGTCTCTTGTACAATTTCTAAACAAGTAAATGGTTACATGAAGTCAATACAGAATATCATGATCAATTAGTGATGTCTGCCACAAAAACAAGAGGAACAAGTGGCAACAAACTGGTTGTCACTCTTGGGTTTAATAGATGGACCAGAGCAACCTTAAGAATAAAGAAGGGTGAATATATAAAAAGTGACTATTATAACCCTGGCTGGTGTTGTTCAGTGATTAGAGCATTGGCCACACACCAGAGTTCCGGGCTTGATTCTCTGTCAAGGGCGCATACCTGGGTTTCAGGTTTGATCCCAGGTGGGAGGCAACTCATCAATGTGTCTCAGATCACTGTTTCTCTCTCTCTCTCTCTCTCTCTCTCTCTCTCTCTCTCTCTCTCTCTCTCTCTCTCTCTCCCTTCCCTCTTTCCTACCCTCTCTAAGATCAAGTAAAAAAATATCCTCAGGTGAGGATTAACAACAACAACAAAAAGGGACTATTATAAAGGGACCATGCACAACTTTTAGGGGATACAGGGAAGGAGAAAAGGTGATCTGTGGCCCATCACTCTTGCTCAGAACTTAATAGAGAGAGTATGCCTACGGCATTTGTATACATCTCCTTTCCCCATCTGTTGCCTTCTTTAGTAGCATTCTAAAGCCCCAGCTGCTCATGTGTCCCCAAACCAAAGGCTTGGAGTTTCCAGTGTTTCCAATGTGCTATTTATAGAGATCCATGAGCTCCTCTGAAAAAACCCCAATATGAATTCTCAAGAAATAATGATATTGAAAAAATATGTATTCACAGACAAAAAGAACCTTAACACATTAATTTATTATTATTTTCAAAACAAAATGTGGTGGTGCTATTGCTTTGAGACATCAAAAGAACAATTGTTTTTTTGCTTAGAGTTCTTCTTTGAGAACTATATATAAGTTTCTATTTATTTATTTAAATGAGAACGAACACAAATGCCAGCAAAAAAGAAAAACAAAAAAACATTTCAATATATATTATAGCAAATTATTCTTCTTTTAAAGCGCGGAATAGGGAGGTGGATGTTTGAGCATTTTTTTCTCCCTGAAGCCACATTCCTGTGGCATTCCTCAAATGAAACCTTTCAGGCATTGAAAGTGGAAGGAGAAAATGACTATATTAAAGCCAAACACAAAGTAAATCTGGATTTTTTTATTATATTTTTCTAGGCCTCTAACTTCCCAACCTGTTCTGTTTATGAAAATATACAAATATAACTCTACAAAAAGAAACAGCTTTCAATCTTACAAGTCCTGTTTCTTAAAGTAGACTGTGTTTTGAGGGAAAGAGTAAGGTGACTATATGTAGAAATGCCTATTTGAAAACACTTGTTCTATTTGTGTGGTAACTTTTCAACTTATGTCTTAACTCTAGGAGAGAGAAAGAAGGCCACGTATGAAACAGACTTGTTAAACATACTTTTTAGGCAAAATGAGCCATATCAGAAAAGAAAGAAGTACAGTTAGAATGATTGTATAGCTTTCCTAAATGTGTCTTTTGATTTAACAATCTTAAAAAAAATTTAACAATTTTTTTCAGCACCATTTATCCCCTCTATACCCTTTTCTGCCTCCACCCACCTCCTTCCCCGCTGCCATCACCATACTATTGTCCATGTCCATGAGTTCTCTCTTTTTATTTCTCAATCAAAAATTCAACAATGTCTAAACTGCCTTATTATTTAACATAAGAGATCTCTGACAACACGCAAAGAGCAACAAGCATGATGTATTATCTACAAAGTGAACTTAAAAATAGAAGGTAACAGATAAAAATGTAAAAACAAGGCAGTATTTCCTGTCTTCATCTTTTGTGCATGCAAACACATGTATACATAGAGTTTGTTTTTTCCCCTGTCATTCATTTACTAATTCATTTAAAAAGCATTTTTATTTTATTTTTTAAAATATATTTTCTATTGATTTTTTTACAGAGAGGAAGGGAGAGAGACAGAGAGTTAGAAACATCGATGAGAGAGAAACATCGATCAGCTGCCTCCTGCACATCTCCTATTGGGGATGTGCCCGCAACCCAAGTACATGCCCTTGACCGGAATCGAACCTGGGACCTTTCAATCCGCAGGCCGACGTTCTATCTACTGAGCCAAACCGGTTTCGGCTAAAAAGCATTTTTAGTGAGTTGAATTGTGGCCCCCTCCAAAATATATGTCCATCCAGAACCTGTGAATGTGGCTTCATTTTGGGAGTTTCCTTAAAAAATTAAAAATGGAACTGCCATTTGACACAGTGATCCCATTTCTAGGAATATATCCTAAGAATCCCAAAACACAAATCAGAAAGAATATATGCACCCCATGTTCATCGAAGCTCTATTTACAATAGCTAAGAGCTGGAAACAGCCCAAGTGCCCATCAGTAGATGAGTGGATAAAAAAACTATGTTACATGTATACAATGGAATACTGTGCAGCTGTGAAAAAAAAAAAAAAGGATCTCTTACCCTTTGAGACTGCATGGGGGAACCTGGAGAGTATTATGCTAAGTGAAATAAGCCAGATAGAGAAAGACAAGCATCACATGATCTCACTCATATGTGGAATCTAATGAACAAAATAAACTGATGAACAAAGTAGATCCAGAAACTTAGAAGCATGGAACAAACTGAGCAATCTCAGAGGGAAGGAGGGAGGCAGAGTGGAAAGAGTTTAAGCAAAGAACTCATATGCATATATGCATAACCCCTGGGCACACAATAGTGTGGTGAAGGCCTGGGCGGGGGGCAGGGACAGGAGTGGAATGGAGGGGGTCATTGGGGAAAGAAGGGGACATATGTAATACTTTCAACAATAAAGATAAATCTTTTTTTAAAAAGAAGGAAAGAAAGTTCTTTGCAGATGTAGTTAAGGATCTTGAGATGAGATCATCCTGAATTGCTCTGGTGGGCCCTAGATTCAATGACAAGTGTCCTTATCAGGAACAGAACAGAAGACACAGAGAGAGAAGAGCAGACGCCATGTGAAGATGGAAGCAGAGACTGGAGTTATACAGACCAAACCCAGGAGGTCCAGGGGCCACCAGAAGCTGGAAGGGACAAGCAAGGATTCTCCCCTAGAGCCGTCATTTCAGATTTCTGGCCTCCAGAAATTTGACAAAATAAATTTCTGTTTCTATCCACTTTCTGGTAATTTGTTGAAAGCCCTAAAAATCTAACACAGCGTCTTTGAACACCTTTCTTGTGCCAAGTGCATTGGTAGGCAAATATACACCTGTGGATAAGATATCTCCTTGCCCTAGAGGAGGGAATCATGGGAAACATTTAAAAATGTGTAATTCTAAGATTTACACATTGTGTAATTTTTTGGCCAAACGACAGTGGGGCTGTGGAACGGGGTCTCAGTTACTAAAAGGCTCTTGTTGTGCATGAGCACACTTTCGAGGCTCAGGAAACCTAAGAAGTACCCCAAGATGCTTGGGGCTCTAGAGGAAACTTCCCAACAGAAACAGTATTTTAGCCAGTCTTAAAGAGTAGGCAAAATTTTCGTGATGAAAGGTTGGAAAGCAAGCCATATAGGAGATATCAAGCTGAAGGAATCAAAGTATAAAAGGCCCAAAATGTGTTAAGGCAAAATAGAGAAGTTTCACCCTGGTATAGATGTATAGATATATAGATGTAGATGTGAATAAAACCAACTCCTGCCCAGCCAGTGTGGCTCAATGGTTGAGCATTGACCTATGAAACAGAAGGTCACAGTTGGATTCCTGGTCAGAGCACATGTCCCAGTTGCAGACTCGATCCCCAGCAGGGGGCGTGCAGGAGGCAGCCTATCAATGATTCTCTCTCATTATTGATATTTCTATCTCTCTCTCCCTCTCCTTTCCCCTATGAAATCAATAAAAATATATTTAAAAGGAAAAAAACTCCTTCTCTGTGTACAAGATTTCATTTCAGTTTAAGTTTCATACTGTGACCTTTGACCAATCTCACATCCTCAACAAGCATATCAAAGCCTTCTGGCTGATGATTATTTCTGTTCCTTAAAATGTAGCCATACATATGTTTTTCCTTCTTTTTATAAATATGTTTGTTAGTAACAAAATGGCATGACAACTGAGATAAATATCAAACTGTTAATAGTATCGATTATAAACAATGGTCTATCACAAGACCCTCAGGAGGTGTGGCCCCTTGAGCTACTGCATTCTTTGTCCCTTTGTTCTGTTAGTCATTAGTACTTGAGTTTATACTAGTAAAACAGTGTGTAACAGGGGTCTGTGAGAGGAGAACAATCTGTGCAGAACTGCTCAGTGTCTCTTCCACTCCAACCCAATCTTTGTATAAAAACTCTGTTAAATTATGTGGCGTTGCCTGCTTAGTTTGTAGGATGCCTTCTGGTTATGATGGCCATTACACCTTTGCCCCATCATCCAACAATGAGTCTGTAAATGCATTTGTTAAATCCAAATGATAACCAGCATGTCTCCCTGCTGAGGAGTTATGGTACTGCTCAGTGAAGGGGGATTACGGTGTTCACTAAAAGGGTAGGGGGCTGGGAGATGGAGTGGGGAGACAATGGAGACTTATATTCATTGAAAAGACATGATCCAAGTTCATTTTAGAAAAATAACTCTGGAAGGACTTTTATTTCAATTATTGATTTATATTTTACCCATAATTTCCATTTTCTCTTCCTCTATTCAAAATAAAAGGCTCACATCTTTCTTGCTTCAAGGAAGGTTTGGGGGAGGATAGGATTTGGGGTGGGTGCTTCTTAGAAAATGAGATGGGGGGAGAGGAGAAACCTAAAACTGGTCATAAAAATAAAGTATTTATTTAAAAAAAATACATATTATACTTTTTTGACAAATAATAAACTGTGCTTATTTTACTTCCTATTCCAATTTCAGGAAATTAATTTATTTTACCTTTAAATAAAAAAAAAAATGCAGGTCTTTGAGTTTTCCCACTCTTGGGTACTTGAAGTTATAATAAAGATGTTTTATAATACATATGTAATACTTTCAACAATAAAGATTTATTTTTTAAAAAGATGTTTTTGGAACTATTACATTAACCATGGAAATTGCTGGATTTTCCATTATAGAAAATAAATAAGCAACTTTCATTGGAAAAACAGCTTTAGTTGTATAAAGAGTTTGTTTAGGAGTAGAGCAATTAAGCTGGCATAGTTTTTCAGAGTTTGCTCTGGAGTTACCATCCTGGGTTTAATTCCTGGCTTGACCATTCATAGGATATAGACTCTTAAAATATGGATTCTAAAATGGAGTTAATAGGAATACCCATTCAGCACTGATTTATTGGCAATATTAAATGAGAAAATGTATTAAAGTATATAAGGCCTGGCATAAGAAACTGCTCAATAAATTTATGTTTCTGTGATTGGAGGACATTATCCAGTCACCAAATAACTTATGCTTGGAGGACATTCGATCATTTACTGAGCAAGAAAGGAACTGAGTTTTGAAACTCCTGACTCTGGCTGTAGCCATGATTGAAGGAGTAGGCATTATACTTATTCTCCCATTATTAACAACTATGACACTAGAAAAAAATGGTGAAGCGGTTCTTTTCATGTTTTGGTCAACAGGCAGCTCAGTGCTGCGATACTCAGAGCTATGAAGCACAGGCGAACACCATGTTCACCCTGGTTTGCTACCTAAGAGCTATGTCCAACTGTGGCCCAGGGAAATAAGCCCAAGCAGAAAGCAGTGGTCTTGTCAGCCATGTGAAACAGACTGAAGTGTGGGACTGGGATTTGTGTTTCAGGGCGCCAGATGTAAGGGAGCTTAGAAGAGAAGAAGCCACAGAAATCCGCATCAGTGTCCTCCTCAGTCTGACTAAACACCTGTGTATGCATGTGCTAAAACTGAGTGGCCCACCAGGCCAGAGTGGCCCGGTTGGTTAGAGTGCTGTCCCACGCATCCAAAGGTTGTTGGTTCTATTCAAGGCACATATCTGGGTTGCAGGTTCAATCCCCAGTTTGGGCACCTACAAAAGGCAAAAGATCTCTCTTTCTCTCTACCCCTTCCTCTCTCTCTAAGTATGTCCTCAGGTGAGAATTGAAAAAAAAAAAAAAAAAAAAAAATGAGAGGCCTAATAAAAAGCTATTTGGGGACTATGAGCTGAATGGAAATGCCAGAGAATGCACAGTACTGGGAGACAATGGGATGCCAACAATCAGGGTTGAAGCCCAGAAAAGGCATGATTTAGGAGTAGTACTACTTTAGCCCTAACATAAGGAATATTCTAGACCTACTCTAACAAAGCTTAAACCCAAGACTCAGGAGAAACATTCTGAGCTGCCAGTAAATTAATTCTCTGCCAGAATAAAACTCAAGTTTTTATAGGAATACAGATCCGGAATCTCATCGACGTAGCATTCCATGGTCCAGCATAAAAATAAGAAATACCAGACATATGAAAAATCAGGAAAATGTGACTAAAATCAAAGAGGGAAAAGACAATATAAATAGACCTAAAGATAACTGACATATTGGAGTTAGCAAAAGACTTTAGGCAGCTATTATAAATATAGTAAAAAATTTAAAGGCAAAGATGAATTCATGAATGAACAGATGAAGAATCACAGCAAAAAGGATCTCAGCAAATAAAAGGAAACTAAAAAAGAAAGAGGAAAGCAAATTAAAAATTGTAGAATTAAAAATGTCTAAATTTTTTAAAAATTTGCTGAATTGAGCTTAGCAGCACTCCAGATATTCCAAAAGAAAAGATCTTAAAGACAGGAAAATAGAAACTATGCAAACTGAAGCACAAAAAGTAGAAAAGACTGACACACACAAAATGAACAGAGATTCAATGACCTGTGGAGTATTATAAGATCATCTAACATGTAAAATAGAAGTCCCAGAAGAAGAGAGATTTTGTCAGGGAAAAAGAAAGTTAAAAGAAATAATAGTCAAAGAAATCCCAAATATTATGAAAAATATTTTTTTCATCAGAAAAAATATAAGCTAGAAAAAAATGGAATGGCAGTTTTAAAATGTTAAATAAGAAATAAACTACAAATTTAGAATTTAAATCAAACAAACAATTTCTTCAAAACTTAATCAATAAAGATATTTTAGATAACAAAGGCAATGACCTGCACCACAAGAAATGTTAAATAAATGTATTCAGGTTAAAGGGAAATTATAATGAGTGGAAACTAAAATTTACATGAATTAATAAAGAGCACTAGATATTTTTCTAGTGACTTCATTTTTTTAAAGCAATTAAGTATTTGAAGCATAAATGATAATGTGTTGTGGAATTTATAACATATAGAATTAAAATATATGAAAGTAGCACAAAGGAGAGAAGGCAAATGGAAGTATATTTATATATGGTTTCACATTATGTGTTAAGTGTTACATTAATTCAATGTATAATGTAATAGATTAAGGGTGCATATTATAACCTCTAAAGAAATCACCACAGAAATAAAACAATGAGATAATAAGCCAGAGGAGAAGATAAGTGTAAAGTTAAGAAATAATTTAAAAGATGTAAGAAACAGGATATATGGAGAAAATAGAAAACAAACAGTAAGATGGTAGACTTAAATCTAGCCATGTCAATAAATGTGTTAGATGTAAAAGAACTAAATATAAATGTAAAAGAACTAAACAACCAACTAAAAGAGAGAGAAGCAAGATCCAAGTATAAGCTATTTTCAAGGTAGGTTAAAGGCAAAAGGTTTGGGGAGGAAAGACATACCATGAAATATTAATCATAAGAAAGCTTTAATAGCTATTTTAATTTCAGACAAAGTAAACCATTTATAATAGCATCAAAAATAATAAAATACTTCAGAGTATATTTAACTAAGAATATGAAAGATCTGTACACTGAAAACTATAAGACATTGAAGAAAGAAATTGAAGAAGATAAAAGTAAATGGAAAGATGTTGCATGCTCATGGATTGAAAAATTTAATTTTGTAAAATATTCATACTACCCAAAGCAATCTACAGATTCAAGGCAATCCCTATCAAAATTCCAATGGAATATTTTCAAAGAAATAGAACAAACAATCCTAAAATTTGTATGGAACCACAAAAGACCACAAATATCCAAAGCAATCCTTGAAAGTAAAACAAAGCTGGGGCATCACTCTTTCTGATTTCAAACTATTTTACACAGCTATAGTAATCAAAACAGTATGGTATTGGAAATGAATACCATAGAGATCAATGGAACCAAATAAAGAGTCCAGAAATAAATCCACACATATACAGTCAATTAATTTTTGACAAGGGTACAATGAACACACAATGGGAAAAGGATAACCTATTCAATAAATGATATTGGGAAAACTGGATAGCCACATGAAAAGAATTAAAACTGGGCCTCTAGTCTATAACACTCATAAAAATTAATGTGAAATGGATTACTAGTAAAGATTTACATGTAAGATCTAAAACCCTAAAATTCCTAGAAGAAAACATAAAGGAGTAAGCTCAATACTATTTTATACATGTAACATTAGAATAATTATCACAAGTTTATTATAAAACTAGAGGCCCGGTGCATGACATTCGTACACAGGTGCGATCCCTAGGCCTGGCCGGGATCGAAGCACAAGCATCTGGCATGGGAGGGCAGGTCCCAGCTGACCTCTGGGCCCCCGGACCCCACACAACCCCCTCTGCTTGAGTCATTGGGCCCCCGCCCAGCTCCCTCAGTGCCTGGGAGCCGAAAAGCAGCCCTGTCACCAGCTGCTATCACTGGTCTCCATCTGTAGGGTGATTGGTGGGGCAATTGGGTCCCACTTGCACCCACCTTGGCCTGGCACCACCCGCTCACCTGCTCCACCATCCCTCCACAGTCCTGCTCTCATCGGGGCTCATTGGGGCCAGCAGCACCTCCACTGCCACCCACTGCCAGTGCTGCGTCACCAACGCCCACCATGTTTCGCACTGCCTTTTGGTGATCAGTGCATGTCATAGCAAGCGGTGGAACTCATATATGGTCGAACTCCTGGTCAAGGGGACAATTTGAATATTCGGTTTTTATTATATAGGATGTATATGTATTAAATGGCTATAAGGAACATTTTAATCAATTAAAATTTAGTTACATACTGTTAATGATCAGTTATCTTTCCTAAAAATTTTTTTTCAACATCTAGCACAATAAATAATTGCTTAATAAATGGCTAACAGAGTCATCTAGTTTACCCTTCCACTCAAATCAGGAGCTCCTCCACTAATTACATATGAAGCTTTATCAACTTTGGATAATTTATTTGGCTAAAAAATTAACTACTCTTTAAAAGTTTGGAGGTTCTGACTTACAGAGAAAATTAAACAATCTGGTTGCAAAAAAAAATCTGGTAACAACTATAAAAGTATTTGAATTCATGCGTGCACTGCACTAGCTTTCCCTCCTTAGTATAATATCCTTTAGGCCAGTGATGGTGAACCTTTTGAGCTCGGCGTGTCAGCATTTTGAAAAACCCTAACTTAACTCTGGTGCCGTGTCACATATAGAAATTTTTTGATCTTTGCAACCATAGTAAAACAAAGATTTATATTTTTGATATTTATTTTATATATTTAAATGCCATTTAACAAAGAAAAATCAACCAAAAAAATGAGTTTGCATGTCATAGGTTCGCCATCACTGCTCTAAGCCTTCAACTCATTTTCTTGTAAGAGTTTTCAGATCTTTTCCATCAACTTACATTCAGAATAGAGTTTGATTTTCAATACCCCTCTTAAAAAGTAATTTTCATATTTTAACACAACATGCCAATGCAGACCCATAAGGAATACCCTCTCCTTTTATTGGAAATGTCTTCTAGTCATATGTGCTAGGTATCTATAAAATGTTTAAGCCAACAGAGCAGACTTATATATGGTCACCATCAACAAACTCCCAACAATATTAATATCCTTAGTTCTGCATTTATATGACAGAGTCTTTGAACTTGAGTGTAGAATTTCATATTTAGACCTAATATAAATCTCCTTTATTATAATTAAACTAGAGGCCTGGTGCACGAAATTTGTGCATGGGAAGGGTCCCTAGGCCTGGCTGGCAATCAGGGCCGATCTGTGGGGCGACTGGTGGGATGATCCGGGGGGCCCCGCTGGCACCCACCTTGTCTGGCCTGGCACAGCCCGCTCACTGACCCTATCCCCCACCAGTCACCTCCCTCTGTGGGGCGATCAGGGGGCCCCTGCTGGAACCTGACTTGGCTGGCCTGGCGTTGCCCTCTTTCCAGCCCCACCTCCCACCCCCTGCCCTCACTGCCAGTAAGGGCCTGCGAGCTGGGGGCAGCTCCTGTGTTGAGCATCTGCCCCCTGGTGGTCAGTGCACATCATAGCGACTGGTTGTTCCACTGTTAGATCTATTTGCATATTAGGCTTTTATTATATAGGATTCTTATTTTAATCTACTAAAATATTTTTGTATTTTGATACCATTCTCCAAATGCATGAGGTTTCTTGTCCTCTTTCAAAAATATTTACTCCACATAGTAGCTGTTTATAGCTTTATTTCTTGGTACCTTATATTTCTTTATAAATTCTCTATTGAAATATATATATATATCCAGTGATCCCACTTCTAGGAATATATCCCAAGAAACCAGAAACACCAATCAGAAAGGATATATGCATCCCTATGTTCATAGCAGCACAATTCACCATAGCTAAGATTTGGAAACAGCCTAAGTGCCCATCAGCAGATGAATGGATTAAACAACTGTGGTACATCTACACAATGGAATACAACACTGCTGTAAAAAGGAAGGAACTCCTACCATTTGCAACGGCATGGATGGAACTGGAGAGCATTATGCTAAGTGAAATAAGCCAGTCAATGAAAGAAAAATACCACATGACCTCACCCATTTATGGATAATAAAGACCATTATAAACTGATGAACAAAAATAGATACAGAGGCAGAGCAGCATCGAACAGACGGTCAAACTACAGTGGGAAGGACGGGGAGTGTTGGCGGCGGTGGGGAGGGGGGTAAGAGATAAACCGAAGGACTTGTATGCATGCATATAAGCATAACCAATGGACACAAGACACTGGGGGTAGGGGAGGCCGGGGGAAGGTCAAGGGGGAATAAAAAAGGAGACATATGTAATACTATTTGTAATACTTTAAGCAATAAAACAAAATTTTTAAAAGAAATATATATATGTAACTTTCATTCATCATTACTCTTTTATTCATTCAATAATAAGTGAATATTTTCTGATATCTGTTGTCAGATAATATATTGATAAAAATAGAAAGAAGAGGTTATTACATAGTTGATTTGGCAAATCTAGATATTGCATGTTATTTAAATAATTACTTAAAAGAATACTAAAGAGAAATAAACTTCATATTTTCACTTATTGGAAAAAAACTTTTAAAAATTGGGATGATTTTTTCTCCTGAAAATAGTAATAATAAGAATAATATTTAAAACTTAAAACAAGAAAATAAAAACTTCTTGGCTAAAAACTATGAAACACTGCTGAGAGAAATTAAAGTTCTTAAAAATCAAAGAGATATTTCATGTTAATGGGTTACAAAAAGCAGTTGTCAAGCAGACACAAGATACTGGTGTTAAATCTCCCCAAATTAATCTATAGACTCAATGCAATCCCAAAGTTCCAGCTGATTCTAAACTATATATGGAAATATAAATTATCTGGAGTAGTTTAAACAATCTTGTAATAAAAGAGCAAAATTGAAGAACTTACATTACTTTACTTTGAGACTTATTATCATTAAAAGGTAACGTTAAAATATGAAAAGATAAGAAAATATTCACAAGACATATATCAGATAAAAATTTGTATCCAGAATATATATGATAATGTATTATACATTGTATTTCTTTATTTTATTTTACTTTTTTCCATCACCATTTATCCCCCACATGTATTATATATATTTCTTACAACTCAATAACATAAGCAACCCAATCAAATTAATGGGCAAAGGACTTAAACAGAAAGTTGACAAAAGATTATATAGGCTGATCAATATGCATAGAAAAGATGTTCAACATAATAGTTATTTGTAAAATTAAAATCACAGTGATACTACTATGCACCTACTAGGGACATCACCAAATGTTGGTGCACATGTGGGATTATAACTTTCATACATTGTTGGAGAGGGTGTAAAATGGTACAACCACTTTGAAACACTATAAACTTGTGAAGTTGAATATAAGACTTAGTAATTCTACTCCTAGGTGTCTACCCAGAGAAAGAAAGCATATATCCAGTAATATGCTGGTAAATGTTTAGCCAACAGCTTTAACATAAATTAACTAATTAATAAAAATTTGAAATTTGATTTACTCTATGGAATGTACACTTTAATAAAAGCTGATTTTACTCTTGTTTTGTATTTGTTATCCTTTCTCAACCAAGATTTTCATTAAAAATTGTAAAAATATGTCTGGGGACAGATAATAATATGTGAAAATGTTTGTAAATAAACTAAAAACATAAAGGACTAGCTCTGGATATAATATTAGTAGTAAGGTAGTTGGAATATGTAAATTTTTAAAATTGATTTGGAAAGTTTTAGGGCTTAGGTATCTTAAAAGAAGGGGGAAGTAAGAGCAGGTTTGCCCAGTTTCTAATAGCATGCCTTTTTTATGCTTGGTGTTTTTATTTTATGGCTGGGTAAAGTAATGTCAGTGTTTCAAGTTATGCCACAAATACTGAAGTATTGGATGCTAAAATGCAACTCATAAATTTCCCAATTGATCTATCCTTTTTGTAGACATTATTTTATAGATATGAAAATAATCTTTGTATTTATAAAATGGAAATACGAAAAAGAAGTTTATGCTCTCTTCATCTATCTGAGACACGTGGCTACCCCAGGCATCCATTTTCTCTTTAATCTTTTCCAAATTAATCTTTCTCTCCACCTCATCAAAATGTATCAGTCAAGGTTAAAGGAAAACAACATGACTCTATATTTAGATGAGAGACTTAAAGAGATACTTGCAATACACTGTTATAACTACTATTGTTTCAAGTGGTTTTGTTGGATTACAGAGGGAGACCTTCTTGAAGTGTTTTCCAAACAGAAATTAAATTCAAAACATGTTTTTAACCCAACTAGTATATCTGACTACCTTAAACATATGAACATTTTAAGTGCAATGTGAAACCTTTCAAGTTGCTTTATATTCATTTATGCTTGTCAAAGCATTACTTTCATGCAATTACAAAAATGCAAATGTTCTCCTAAGATTTCCCCTTAAGGAATTTAAAGTAAGAAGGTCAAATTGTAGTCAGACTATTTAATTCAGAGTTCTAACTTGATCAAATATCATTTTAAAATATATATTTCCCTAGAGCTTCAGAATATATATTTCCTTTCCCCGACCTGTTCATTCTGTATTATCTTTAAAGATTGCATTAATATATCAATATTGCAAAGTTTTAACCAAAAAACTTTAATAGATTTTCATGAAAATATAAACAGGTTTAGTAGTTTGAGAATATGACTAAAATATTATTCACATAATTTTTAGATATAATTAATGTGTAATATATATAATGGAAGTTGTGCCTTAGCAAAATATTTCAGGCAGCCATATTCTCCATCTCCTTTTACCTGGATGAGTTACCTGTAATTGATATAGCTTCTATATCATCTTATATCCCTCCCCTCTGGTTTTGACCAATCAAGAGATCAGATGGTGGGAGGAGAAAGAGGTCAGGGTGCTAATCTGCCCACTCCCTCTCTGTCTTCTGTGGATTCAGCAGTGGTCGCCAAAACCTGTTAGCATACCATGTCAGAAAGCCTCTCCTCCCAGAGCTCCACCTTTTCCCAGGCTTCACAACACTATGCCCTTTTCTTTTTTTATTGTTTAAAGTATTACATATGTCTCCTTTTCCCCCTATCAACCCCTCCCTGGCCCTCGCACCCACCAGCACATGCCCCCAACCTGAAGGGTCCATATCCATTGGTTATGCTTATATGCATACATACAAGTCCTTTGGTTGATCTCTTATCCTGCCTCCCCTGCCTTCCCTCTGAGGTTTGATGGTCTGTTTGATGCTTCTATGTCTCTGGATCTATTTTTATTTATCAGTTTATGCTGTTCATTATATTCCACAAATGAGTGCGAGCATGCGATATTTATCTTTCTCTGACTGGCTTATTTTGCTTAGCATAATGCTTTCCATGTCCATCCATGCTGTTGCAAATGGTAAGGTTTTTTTTCTTTTTTACAGCAGCGTAGTATTCCATTGTGTAGATGTACCACTGTTTTTTAATCCACTCATCTGCTGATGGGCACTTAGGCTGCTTCCAAATCGTAGCTATTGTAAATTGTGCTGCTATGAACATAGGGTTGCATATGTCCTTTCTGATTGGTGTTTCTGATTTCTTGGGATATATTCCTAGAAGTGGGATCATTGGGTCAAATGGGAGTTCCATTTTCATTTTTTTGAGGAAACTCCGTACTGTTCTCCACAGTGGCTAAAACAGTCTGCATTTCCACCAGCAGTGCATGAGGCTTCCTTTTTCTCCAGATCCTTGCCAGCACTTGTTTTTTGTTGATTTGTTGATGATATATACCCTTTTCTTGACCCTTCAGTTCTTCGAACTGTAACAACTTCTCACTGTTGCAAAAACCTAACTCACCATTCCTTATATTTTATCCCTGCCCAAACCTCTGTAAACGATCTGCTCAGTACGTTGTCTTCATTTTCATCTTTTTAATGGTGCCATCTGTGTCTTCCTTGAACTCTGCCTGATATAGTGATTGGTATTGACATGATCCCAGGAAATAGACCTTCAAAAAAGATTCTGGATTAGTTGCCATGAGCTGCAGATAATCTTCTCAACGAGAATATGCCATAGATAAGCTATGACATGCAAAGGCATTTTTAACTGCAATTACCATCGGTTGTAGCATAGGTCAGAATACCAGTAGAAAACAAGGCTTGGGAGAGCAAGTAGCTGGGCATTTACTGCTTCCATGATAATGACTTATCTATGAGGGTGTTGCAGCTACTTCTGACTGCCTTGGAGAGCTTAGACTTTAAAAAAACACACATAAACTTATAGTTTTACCCATCGACAAAAAGGTTTGGGGAAGAATCAGAATGTCTCTATGATGTCCTTAAAGAAAATCCTTGTCTCATGTAGCGATAAGAAAGACATGTTATTTATCTCACAAATCATAAAGTTGGACTTGTATAGCATCATTATGTTATTACATGAAAATGGCATATGAGACCAGGTGTTGTAAGCAAGTACATAAAGAACAAAAAAAACACATTAGCAGGTTGCTCAGCATCTCAGTAGGCTCTGGTAACATAATTCTCTCCCTTGAAGCTTTCAGACCTAAGTGTGACACTATCACTAGTTCCTAGATACCTCTCCATCCTTTTGGGGTCCCTACCTCTGCCCATACCTCTGTAGGTAATTTCCTGACCTTGTTCTTTTCAGTTAAACTCTTGAGTGAGTGAGCTATCTGCTACATGCTGGGATTCTGATTTACTGCATAAAACACACACACACACACACACACACACACACACACACACACACCCCACAATATTCCCATTTTTCATGATTATGCCAAAAGAAGAAAAGGAACCTGAATGAATCAAGAGAAATAGTGTGTTGTGGAAAGAAGATGATTCTGGGGTTACATAATTTGAAATTTAATACCTCAAGTCATTATCCTTTGGTTAATGGGTAAAAGGAAAGTTATATTTCTTTCCCCTTTGAACTTCAATTTCTTAATCCATAGTAAAGAAAATAATAGCATTTAATTCACTAATTGTAATAATTAAATTTAAAAATTTGTAAGGACATGTAAGAGGATCATTTATCCAGAAATCTAAACACTAGAATCATCCAAACTATGGAATTTTTGTCAAAGCCTTTGTTTTATGAGTATCTTTTCTTTTCTTAATCATAACAGTCCAAGAACAGAAGAACAAGTTGTTATGGTGCATCTCATATAAGAACAGTGAATGTCTGCCAGAATGCAAAGGAGCATCCAGTATTACAATCCACTGTCCTCACAGCACAGAGAAAAATCACAGTGGATGAGTTCAGTGACACGTTGCTAATCTGGCTGCTACAGCATGACTTGCAAGAGAATTTGTAAAGAACAGGGCTAATCTTTACATGTCTACCAAGTCATTTTATGATTATTGTTCTTGGATATGAAATATCAAAATGCTGGGAATATTTAATTGAGAAAATACCTTAGATAAATAAATGTCTAGCCCATGTGCCTTGCAATTCCTGGCTGCTGAGAAAATCTACATTCACTTGAAGTATGTAGTGGATTATTTTTTCCCTAAAAGAACCGTAAAGTCCCAATGAGATAGTTGTATTTTCATTTAATCTACTTTAGCCCTATTTTATTACTATAAAAGGGTTTGAGATAGTTGTATTTTCATTTAATCTACTTTAGCCCTATTTTATTACTATAAAAGGGTTTAGAAAAATACACAAGTGGGGGAAACTAAATGGATGAGCAAATCTGAGTGTGGAGGAAATAAGGATAGGAAACTGAACCAATTAAAAGATTAGTGCATTAAAAAGATCTAAGTCATAAATTATTATGTACTCATTAAAGTTGGGCCTCAAATATGTCTCTAAACTTTCTGATAGCAGAAAACAGAATAAAACATTATTGGTTACAGGATTCACAGAGTGGATAAGATTAAAATAAATTGGTTTCCCGAGAGACAAAGCATTTGCAAGTAATAAAACAGAGCAGTTTCTCTATGGATCATTGTAAGAGGGATTACGGGAGATTATTTCCTTCACAAATTCTCTATAATAGCTATAATAGTGAGTGTCATCTCACATAACTATTTCATGTAACTTTTCTAAATGCATTCAGGAAGTTATTCTATGAAGGTCAAACTATGTAGTCAAAGGTCATAGGATAGGTATGATCTTGTTTTGGAGGAGAGTAAAGTAGAAGATCTAGAAAAAAATAATGAACTGCATACCCACTGTTAAGAATTAACAGAGATTTCAAGTCAATATTTTTTTTACCTAATCTAAGAACTTAGAAGGTAGAGATTTGATGTTGCTGAACTAAAGACAGCTACATATGTTTTGATCATTAATTAAATGGTGGGGGAGAGGTTTACACACATTTAAGAAAGAGTACAAATATCATATATTGACCAATTGACCATCCTACCTTTATAAAAAGTAGACTAGGATTTACAAGAACATGATTTATCATAAGAAATCTTATAATGAAACTAGAGGCCTGGTGCATGAAAATTTATGCACTGGGTGGGGGGTCCCTCAGCCCAGCCTGCCCCCTCTCACAGTCTGGGAGCCCTCAGGGGTGGGAGGCGACCCAGAAATCAGGGGAAGGCGATGCCCCATCACACCTCTGCTGCTGCCACTGCTGGCAGCACAAGCCTTGGCCAGCCCTGGTTACCTGAGTCTCGGGTGGCCATGAGCAGTTGGGGGGCTGAGGGGACTGGGGGATTCTGCATGCCTGCCGCTGTGGTGGGGCTGAGGAGACTGGGCACCGCCATCTTGTGGCTGTGGGTGCTGCCATCTTTGAGGATGGGACAGTCAATTAGCATATTCCCTCCTCATTGGCTGTGAGTGCTGCCATCTTTGCGACAGCATGAGGGTCAATTAGCATATTCCCTCATTATTAGATAGGATAATTGCTACAAATATTCATTTGCTCTTTTCCACTAATTTCAACTTATACTCTTTAAGAAGCTTTTTGGGTGGAGGATGAACTAGCACAATCATTTTCCAAAGTGTGTGGTGTTTCCTTCCTTCTTTCTTTACTCTGAAATTGATTAATCACCTACTGTACATGAAGCATTGTGTTGGGTAGTGGGAATACAATGATGACGGAGACATAATTATAGCCCTAAAAGCCTCTAAGGATAGACATATATGTAAACAGCAATTCCCATAAAGACTACAATACTTCAGGAATTAAAAAAAATAGAGCACTTAGCTTTACTTGAAAAAGAGATTCAGAGAAAACTTCATAGATGAAGAGATGACTAAGGTGACTTTTGAAAGATGTGGGAGACTTTGCTAAGAGAAGAGGAGGAGGAAGCATGCCTCAAGATCAGAAAATAGTCCATGGAAAACCACAAAGTGAGAAACAGTGCTTCAAGCACAGAACATAGCCTGTGGAAAGGCAGAAAACTGAGAAACATATGGCAAATTTGAGCAACAGCAGGTTAATTCGTCAAAAAGGATGTAAAGGACAGGTAAGGAAAGAAGAGGGACTGAAGGCAGGGGCTTGGTAGGCTATGCAAATTAAGCCATTCAAGGATGTTAAGTAAAGAAAAGCACCATCAGACTTGGCTGTTATAAAGGCCTCCCTGGCAGCAGCTCAGAGGACAGGGCACAAGAGAGAGTTTTTCATCATTGCATAGTCTGAACATCATTGCAATGGTGGAATGACATACTACATAATATTTAGAATGTACAACTGGCATGACTATGTGACCAATTAGATTTGATAGGCAGTGTAAAGAAAAAATGTAATTGAGAATAATCTGCAGGTTTCCAGATTACTGTGTGAATGATGATGCTAGTTACAAAGACAAGAAAAAATGAGGAAGAGCAGGTCTCAGTTGATGAGTTCAAATTGGGTTCATTAAGGATGAGATGATTGTGAAAGATTCAAGAAATGATGCCTTGTAGGACATTAGAGAAATAGGAAGGCTGAAGAAATTTAATGATAATTGAAACATAGGTGTGTGGATAGGATTGTGAAGGGGGGAGTATAGAATCAAGGACAACATCAGGTCACACCTGTATCGAAGAGCCCATAAAAGAAGAGTGAGGACTAGTCAGGCAGGAAGAAAACCAGTTACTACAGAGGGGGAAATATCATAAAATAAGGAGAGGTCTGTCATTTTAATGTTAAGTAGTAACATTAAAAATGAAATGGGCAATTGGCCTTATAAATTAGATTTTTGGTGACCATGTTAAATAATGTGCATTCAAAATGCACTTAATGAACACCTTACCTACCCTGAGGCACTCTCATCATGAAGCTTACACTCTCAGCAATAAAAATAAATGTGTTAACCAAGTAAGAAGTAAATTTGATAGAAGTGTTATGGAAAAAAATAGGTAGGACAAAAAGTAGGGATGGCAACAGGAGGGCATGGAGGAGGATGGTCCGGGTAGGTCTCTTTGACAGGTGACATTTAAACAAACACTTGAAAGAGGTAAATTGTGTTTTGTTGCAAAGTGGAGCAAACAAATGGTTAGTTGGCAGAGTAAGTGGGAGCAAGAGAAGTCATTTTGCTATTCTTTGTTTTAAAATATATTTTATTGATTTTTTACAGAGAGAAAGGGACAGGGATAGAGAGTTAGAAACATCGATGAGAGAGAAACATCGATCAGCTGCCTCCTGCACACCTCCTACTGGGGATGTGCCCGCAACCAAGGTACATGCCCTTGACTGGAATCGACCTGGGACCTTTCAATCCTCAGGCTGATGCTCTATCCACTGAGCCAAACCAGTTAGGGCTCATTTTGTTATTCTTAAAGATGGGAGATGGACCCAGTCGGCATGGCTCAGTGGTTGAGCGTCGACCTATGAACCAGGAGGTCATAGTTTGATTCCTGGTCAGGGCACATACCCAGGTTGAGAGTTTGATCCCTAGTGGGGAATGTGCAGGAGGCAGCCAATCAATGATTCTCTCTCATCATTGACGTTTCTATCTCTCTCTCCCTCTCCCTTCCTCTCTGAAGTTATATACATATATATATTTAAAAGATGGGAGACAGGTACAGATCATATTGCAGTGAGGAGTTAAAGAGGAATTGAAAGTTTAAAAGATAAGGAAAAAGAAAATCAACAATTGTTTCAGAAAACATAGTTGTAAAGGGGTGGGGTGAAAGAAGGCACTAGCCAAAGGGTTACTCAGGGCAGAGGAAAAGTTAGCTTCCTGTCTTTTAAAGGTGATTTTAAATTTTTGAACATGTGTCTGTGCCCATAGAAAAGAGCCATAGAAGATAGGGACAGGAAAACATGTTGAAATGTGGTTCCTGAGAAGGTAGAAGGGTATACAGCACAGGCAGATGGCTCAGCCTTGGACAAGTTGTGTGTAGCCCTTAAATCACAGGGATGACAGTAAGGACAGGTATGACAGTTAGGATAAAGATGGAGGTAGGTGGCAATGAAAAATGAAGATTTCCCTGGCTGGTTTCTATTTTCTTTGCATAGTAGAATAAAGTCATCTCCTAAGAGTATGGAGAGGGAGGGCAGAGATGTAGGAGAGAAACAGAGACATAAAGGGCATAAAATTTGGAATGGCTGTTACAGGCCCCCTCCTGCTTGCTGAACACAATTTGCTTGCTTGCTTTTCTCTACCTAAGCACACAAGCATATACATATACCAACACAAAAATGTAAAAAATGGGTAAAATATACCTGAACACAATTTCTCAAATATCCCTTCTTTGTCACCTTCTTTATTTTTAGTTATTATCAGCATCTGCTACAGGTGCGGCAAAATTGTAAGGTGGCCCCAAACCATCCTTACCTTCGGATAATCATGGCCTTGAGTAATCCCCTCCCCTTGAGTTTGAGCTGAATCAAGTAGTTTGCTTTCAACAAACAAAATAGAGCAACCGTGATAGAATATCACTTCTGAGGTTCGGTTATAAGGCTGTGACTTAAATCTTGCTCGCTCTTGCTTGCTTGCTCTCTCTGATGGAAACTTGCTGTTATGTTGTAAGCTGCCCTATGGAGAGCCCACATGTCAAGGAACTGGGGGTGGTGTAGTCCTCTATGCCGCCTATTTTTATGCAAGGAAAGAGGCAGAATATTTGCACTGGAATCCTGACTTCATTATATTTTCAGTATTTCATAAAAAGAACTAATGCTCCTGAAAGGATCAGTACCTCTACTGGGTTCTTTTTAAGAATATGAGATTCACTACGGTGTTTCTGCCAGAAGAAGGAACTGTTTCAGAACTGGTTCTATGATAATAAAGAGTCAAAATGTAAAGCAATTTACTGAGCTATTAATGTGAGAATAAAAAAACTAAATTAAAACCCTTCCTGACTTATATTCTAATCTGCCAGTTCAAAATGATCCATCCAGTCATTGTGTTCATCACTGCCCCCATATCTCCAACTTTTCTATTTTCTTGTTTCTATTTATTTCACTTTAAGGGTTTTTTATGCTTTTTTCTCATCTTCTATCTAATCATTCTCCATGTCCTACAAATTATTTCCCCCCAACCTCTCCTATCTGTGCCCCTTTGCATTATTTCCTTAACATCACTGTGGCACAGTACACCCTTACCTATGCCTAGGCCTCCCTATGTACTAATACTCTTTCAGGTCTGTGCAGCCCTTGTCCACCACCCCCATATTCCAGAAACTGGCCTGCTTCTCCTGTCTGCATGGACAGAGCACATCCATTTTGCACCACTTATTCCTATTCCATTGGGCACAGGTGATGGTCCAAGCTAGGCCAATCAAATCTTTCCCTAGAAGTGATAAAAAAAAAAAAACTAGTTTCTGTGGCAGGAAACATAGGGGTAGGCCATGCTTCTCCCATGTGCACCGAAGAAGGTGAGAGCACTGCCTTCGAAGAGGGAGAATCAAGTACACAGGCAGGAGAAGAGATGAAGTCAGAAGCAGAGATCTGGTCCTGGCCATCTTTCTCAGTTACCTTGTTCCTTAGGCCTCTGCTCTGCACTCCAATCCTTTGGTTTCCTTACAATGATTGTCTTTCAAATTCCTTCGGCAATTTAAATCGTCCTAACTAAAACACTATGGGATTCTCCTAATTGTTCTCTCTGCTTCTCATCTCTCCCTATTCTTATCCATCCTGCATGCCACTGACAGATACATTTTCAGTTTAAGGAATTAAGATTTAAGATTTCTTCAATAATCAAAAAGAATCAATGTACAGCTGTAAGGAGAGGTGGCATGGGTTTGGGGGAGGGGGGCGGGAATTAAGCTTTCCATAAATAAAGCTAACTGCACTGTAAGAAATAGTTTGAAAGGTGATTAGTGGCAAACAAGCGGCTGCAACTCTCTAATGCAAGAGCTAGCCACATTTCTATCAGGTTGACCAGCCACCTGTGCTCTGAATTCCAGACTCTTCCAGGCTCTCAGGGACCACAACAGCGAGCAACATTGCCACCTGCTGGGAATGAGAGAAGTTACAGAGCTGGATTTTCTATTCAAGGATTCTGAAACTTCAGGGTTCAAAGCCATCTTTTAGAATCCTGCTTTTTCTTTTGCACAGCAAAAGAAACCATCAACAAAACAACAAGAAAGCCCACTGCATGTGAGAACATATTTGCCAATGTTCTATTTGATAAGGGCCCAATCTCCAAAATTTATTGGGAACTTATACATCTTAGCAAAAAGAAGATAAACAATCCAATCAAAAAATGGGCAAAGGCCTTAAACACCTTTCAAAGGTTGACATACACAAGGCCAAGAGACATATGAAAACATGCTCTAAGTCTCTAATCATCCGTTGTCAAATCAAAATGACAATGAGGTGCCATCTCACACCTGTCAGAATGGCTATCATCAACAAATCCACAAACAACAAGTGCTGGCGAGGATCTGGAGAAAAGGGAACCCTCATGCACTGCTGGTGGGAATGCAGACTGGTGCAGCCACTGTGGAGCACAGTATGGAGTTTCCTCAAAAATTAAAAATGGAACTCCCATTTGACCCAATGATCCCACTTCTAGGGATATATCCCAAGAAACCAGAAACACCAATCAGAAAGGATATATGCACCCCTATGTTCATAGCAGCACAATTCACCATAGCTAAGATCTGGAAACAATCTAAATGCCCATCAGCAGATGAGTGGATTAAAAAACAGTGGTACGTCTACACAATGGAAAGAACTCATACCATTCGAAACAGCATGGATGGAACTGGAGAGCATTATACTAAGTGAAATAAGCCAGTCATAGAAAGATAAATATCACATGATCTCACTCATTTGTGGAATATAATAAACATAATAAACTGATGAACAAAAATAGATACAGAGGCAGAGAAGCATCGAACAGACTGTCAAATTTCAATAGGAATGCAGGGGAGAGTTGAAGTGGGGTAAGAGATCAATCAAAGGACTTATATGCATGCAAATAAGCATAACCAATGGACACAGACACTAGGGTGGTGAGGGCATGTGCCAGTGGGTGGGGTGGCCTGGGGGAAGTCAATGGGGGAAAAAGGAGACATATGTAATATTATATGTAATACTTTAAACAATAATTTTATTTTTTTATTATTATTAGTTAAGGTATTACAAATGTGTCCTCATCCCCCCCATTAACCCCAACCTCCCCCCCCCCGGCCCTGCACACTCATGCTCCCATCCCCCTGTTGTCCATGTACATTGGTTTAAACAATAATTTTAAAAGAACTAATAACATGTGAGTTTCTCAATGAAAAAGAAAAGAATCCTGCCTTTTTAAAAACAAATGTACATAAATTACAGTTGTGCTTGATGACTCTTATCTTTTAGGTCATAATGATATTGCTGAATTATAGCTTTTGAAATGCTGCAGTCATCATAATTACTGTTCTCTTTGAATTATTTACATTTTTACTCTAGCCAGTACCATTAAATTACCAACATTATATCAAGCAATTCTAGCCTACTTGAATGTGTTTAGCAATAGAAGAGGCTAGACACATTTGATTCTCCATTCAGACTTGTTGGAAAAAATGCATGTAGTTAAATTAAAGGGCATCTTGCCTAAGGGATGATTTGTCATTGCTGTTCTTGGTAATGGATGGTCTCTTCTTGATTAAATTTAGAGTGAATAATCTAAGGTTGATTAGTAACAAAATGATATTTGCATAAAGTTCCTTATTGCTTCATTTTAAATAATAAAAGGAAAAAGAAATATGTACAAGTAATTAAGTAATTTATTATAACTTTGAAGTTGTAAAACATCAAAAATGTGTAAGTTAGCCCTAGCCAGTTTGACTCAGTGGATAGAGCGTCAGCTTGCAGACCAAAGGGTACTGGGTTCGATTCTGGTCAAGAGCATGTACTTTGGTTGCAGGCTCCTCTCCAGCCCCGGCCCTGGCTGGGGTGTGTGCAGGAGGCAACCAATCAATATGTTTCTCTCACATCGATGTTTCTCTCTGTCTTTCCCTCTCTCTGAAAAATCAATGGAAAAATATCCTTGGGTGAGGATTAACAAAATAAATGTGTGAGTTAGATGAGAAAATTAAAAATTCCTATAATTGCAACTATAGAAAAATATGCATGGGAACAGAGTGGTGGTCCGAGGTCACGCTGTGCATCCACTGCTGGAACTCCTCATGCTAAATCCTGTCAAGGTGAACTGGGGCATGGTGAACACTCACCTTTTCTCTGTGGTAGCCTTGCTCTGTATCAGATTCCGAACTTCATGAATCTAGTTTGGGCCAACGTCTGAAGCATCCTGTCCCACTTTCTTGGACCTTCCCTTGGCCTCTCACCTTATGTGTATCAGATGTCAACTTGCTGTGACCCGCACGCCCCCCCCCCCCCCAATCTTCTCCTTAATATCTGAGAAGTCAGGAAGGTATGATCTACTCCCAGAAAGAAAATCTTAACATTACCCCTTCAAATACACACATACAATTTCCAGGGAAGAGTACAAGTAGTTCTTCACTTTGTCCCTCAAAACAATTAGCCTACATGCAATCCAATTCCCATGGACATGAGGGGGTCCCTTCTCTCTGGTCTCCCCCTTTCTTCCATTCTTTTATCCCCTCCATTATTTGAGTCCCTTTTCATCCCTTGGGGTCACCGGTTCCATTGAGTTACCCCTTAGTGAAGCTGCAGCAGAAAAAAGAAGAGGGTAATTCATGTCTTTAAGTCCTGAATAAGGCAGGATAAAGGACAATGGCATTTTGACGTCCACCCTCAGAGTGAAACATCTAAAGGACAAACAAAACTTCCTCTCACTAACATTGTTGCCATTTTACAGCAGAGCGAGTTTTGTCCTTTCTCCACCTATGTAAAGGCACTATTTATCGCCATAGCTTGGTATTGACTGGGGGGTGAAGGGGATAAGACGGGGTAGGGAAACACCCACCCCAGAAGGAGATGAGGGAGCTTTGAGGTTCTCTTTGGGGTGGGGGTGGATGTGGGCCCAACATCAATGTCGCAGTCAGACTTCCTGCACACTCCCTACCCCACAGGGGACATCCAGACAATCTGCTAGACCTACAATTTCTAAGGGTGGCTTGTGTTACAGAAAAGGGTGGTAACGGTCTCTTTCATAACAGTTACACAATAAAGTCTCTGACCAAACACTGCATTTATATGCAGTTGCTTAAAATAATAGTTATGATCTCCTGACAAAGGAAAGCCAGGCTTTCTGTTTTGTGTGTCTGACCATGAGCTCTGCAGCCTGTAGCTGTTGCTCCTGCTATAATTTCTTCCATCTGTTGAATCGCAGTGCAAGGGCAGAGGGAAACCATTCACGACCTTAAGAAAGATTTATTTTGAGGACAAGACAGATGCTGATAGAAAGCCAAGGAGAGCAAAACTCAGAGATGCTATATTCTGACTGACCTTTTTACCTTTTTACCAAATAGCAAAAATACCCTTGCATATTTTGTTGATGACTTGTTATGTCTTAACTCATCACCATCCAGGAGATGATGAGAGATAAATGCTCCAGTTACTCAAATGCTAGGCCTATTTACGGGCTGGCAGAGGAAGCAGCCAAGCCTGTGTGACTGACAGAAGAATTCAACTCATCGTACAAAATGGGATCCGAGTTTGCTTAGTGTTTTGTCTCCAAAATTGAACCCAGACCTTAGACTCAAGGATGGCCCAGCATTTCTAGAACTAACTGTTCTATTATAGCGGCAGTTCTCGATGCTGGCTACACTTCAGGATTATCCGAGCCTTTTAACTAAAAACTACCAATGCCAAAGCCCAAACCCAGACTTATTAAATCAGAATCCCTGAGGCAGCCTGGGCAAAGACTTTTTTTTTTAAAGCTCCTTAGGTGATGTGCAGCCAGGGCTGAGAACTGGTGCTATTCGACAGCTTACAATGAAATGAAAGCAAGCTAACATTCGTACCTCATTTTCATTGCATTCATTCATAACAGGCAGATTTGCATATTGTACTTAAATAATCATCACAACTTGAAATTCTGACCAACAATTTTAGTCCTCAACATAGAAATTTCCTAAATGGTATCTAGCAGTTGGCACAACATCCATTTTCCCAAAGAATAATATATATGCTGGGGAATTCTCTCCAAGTCCCATATTTGCAAAGGCTAAATATTTCATTCATTTTAGCTGATTCTTTTGTGTCTTTTTTGTATACCTCATTAGTAATTCACAGTCTAAAAATCAACTTCATCTAGATAACTAAAGACTACTGAGTATGCAAAAATTATGTGAGAGCACAATTGAAGAACACATTTTCCTCAATTAATAAATAAAGTAAATATTACTCAGTGTTTCTGGTAAGAACGCTAAATTATACTTATATCGAGTTAATATGCACATATATACATGTGTTAGTGAGAATGTAGATTGAGTTGCTGTAAGAAAAACACCCCAAAATACAGTGAATTAAATAAAATTGAAGTTCATTTCTCTCTCATGAAATAACCAAGAGGAGGGCACATTTGGTACACTTGTTGCTACTTTCCAGTCAATGGGAAGAGGAAAGGAAAGAGGCAGAGCACATCACTCCGGCTCATATGTGTGCCTATGGCAAAGAAGCCTGGGAAATGCAGTCTGCATCTGTCCAGTCATGGGCCCTACACAAAGATTTCTATCACTAATACAAAGAACAGTAGAATGAATATTAGGGATCATTCTCTACAACATCTACATACAACCCAAAATCTAAATATACTTAGAATATAAAGGAACTATGTGGTTTAATTTTTTTTTTTTTGAGAACGTTTATTTTTCATTATGTGTCCTATTAACATTTGAAAAGTTTAAAGTTTATATTCATTTGATCAAAAACATTCTATGATAAATAGAACCCTCTTCCTTTGTATATAGCCTTAGCTATAATATGCAAGTAATGCATATAATATGAAACATGCTATACTCCTAAGTCTATTCATCTACACTGACCTGGGTTTTCCCAGAATGCAATAGTTCCACCAAACAAGGTAGACAGATATTATGATTGTCAGTGTTATTTCCCTTATTTAATTGAGTAGATTCCAGAAACCTAGTCATGAACTTCTTTGAGAATCTGATGAAAATATATTTGGGCTTCTCTATATCAAAAATTTAACAAATGATTTTAAGAGGGTTAAATACACCTTCCCTCATTAAGCTTAGTTTTGGAGTGCCTTGAATATATATATATATATATATATATATATATATATATATATATATATATATATATATTGATTTTTTACAGAGATGAAAAAAGAGGGATAGAGAGTTAGAAACATCGATGGGAGAGAAACATCAATCAGCTGCCTCCTGCACACCTCCTACTGGGGATGTGCCCGCAACCAAGGTACATGCCCTTGACAGGAATCAGACCTGGGATCCCTCAGTGCACCGGCAGGCGCTCTATCCACTGAGCAAAACCGGCTAGGGCTGAAAATGTATTTTCTAGGATCCTTTGTAACTAGTGCATGGGTACCTACTAAAAGCTCTTCCAACTTTATGCATCTACCACAGATTTTGAATTGAGAACCGTGATACAGTGAAGCAAGGTACATCTTGGTCTCTGGCAGCAGTGACATCTAGGAGGAGTAGAACCAGTGTTATTGTAGGATTAGTGTTATTGACAGAATTAGAGTAATTACCAGTGAGATCAGTAGTACCAGCCACAGTGTTCACTGCTTTGTGGCAATATCAGTGACTGAATCAGTTTTGCTGTACCTTAAATCATGTTTGCTAAAGGCTTTAGTATAAGCTTCCTTTTTTGGACATCAGTATTGCTAGTTTTTTCAACATCACCATGGTATTTATTTTTTAAAAATCATTACTAGTAATCTTTGGTCTTATATATATCTTCATGGGAAGCTTTGAGGAAATTAAGAATAAATGTCTCCACTAAATAACAAGTTTATGCACAACAACCCCAAATCCATGGGACAGAGCAAAAGCAATCCAAAGAGGAAAATTCATAGCATGCTATATAGGCCTACCTTAAGGAATAAGAAATTCCTCAAAAAACAATCTAAACTTACACCTAAAAGAACTAGAAAAAGGACAGCAAACAAAGCCCAAAGTAAGTAGAAGAAGGAAATAATGAAGTTCACAGTGGAAATAAAAATATATTCTAAACAAATAATACAAAGGTTCAATGAAACCAAGAGATGGTTCTTTGAAAAGATAAACTAGATTGGCTCATCAAGAAAAAAAAGAGATAGGATCCAAATAAATAAAATCAGAAATGAAAGAGGAAAAATAATAACTGATACCACAGAAATACAAGGGATTATAAGAAAATATTATGAACAACTATATTCCAATAAATTGGACAAACTGGAAGAAATGGATAAATTCCTAGAAACATACAATTTACCAAGACTGAATCAAGAAGAAACAGAAAATCTGAACAGACCAGTTATGACCAACGAAATCAAAGCAGTAATCTAAAAATTCCCAACGAACAAAAGTGCTAGAGCAGATGGCTTCATGGGTGAATTTTACCAAACATTCAAAGAACTAACATCTATCCTCTGGTCCAAAAAATTAAAAAAGAGGGAAGCTTCCAACCTCATTTAATGAGTTTAACATTGTCTTAATTCTAAAACCAGATAAAGACACTACAAAGAAAGAAAATTATAGGCCAATATCCCTGATGAACACTGATGCAAAAATCTTCTACAAAATATTATTAAACTGAATTTAGCAATACATTAAAAAATTATACACCATTTATCTAGTGGGAATTATTCCTAGGTTGCAAGGTTGGTACAATATCTGCAAATTAATTAATGTGATACACCACATAAACAAAAGGAAAGATAAAAGCCATGGGATCATATCAATAGATGTAGAAAAAACATTTTACAAAAACCCAGCACCTATTTATGAAAAAAGCTAGAGGCCTGGTGCACAAAAATTTATGCACTCGGGGGGCAGGGGTGGGGGGATTCCTCAGCCTGGCCTGTACCCTCTCACGATCCAGGACTCCTTTGGGTAGGGTCCCTAGGTCTAGCCTGAGATCAGAGCCTATCAGGGCTTTCCTTCTCCCGGCTGCAGGCAGCTGACCCCACTCCCATTGCTGCCACTGTTTGCCATCTGTGCAGCGCTGCCCCCCCTCCCCTGCCACCAGTGGCCTCCCTCTGCAGGCAACAGGCATGGGATGTGATGGTTTGGCTGGCCTTGGCCTCCTTCTTTCTTTGCTGGGGGTGGTGAGGACAGCCCTGGAAGGGGCGTTTTGCCTAACCTGATCGCCCTAACCACTGGCTTGCCTACCTGATCACCCCTAAATACTCTGCCTGCCTGCCTGATCACCCCTAACTGCTTGCTGGGGGATGGGGCCAGCCCTGTGAGGAGCCATTTGCCTACCTGATCACCCCTAACCTCTGGCCTGCCTACCTGATTACCCCTTACCACTTGCCTGCCTCCCTGATCACCCCTAACCACTCTGCCTGCCTGCCTGATTGCCCCTAACCACTTGCTTGGGTGCGGGGCCAGGCTGGCAAGGGGTTCTGGTCTCTGGTTGTTCTGGTTGTTATGCTTATGGTGGCTGGCCTTTTATTATATAGGATAACAGGGGGAATAGATTCAACATACCTCAACATAATAAAGGTCATATATTGCAAACCTACCAATTTGTATTTATTTGGGAGCTGCAGAGACTGCCCAACTTATCCAAATACTAGAAGAAATAAACTATGATTATTATTTAGAAACTACATTTTAAGATCTACATATATATGCAAAATCACCTGGAAAAGAAAAAATGGCTTCCAGGCAAGCAGGACTCCACAAAAACCAAACTGACTGTGCTGTTCAATGGAAAGAAAGTGTGGGTCATTTAACCAAGAGTGAATTAGCCCTAATAAGCTTGAAAACTAAGAGTCACTAAGCCAAGACTTGATGGTGGATCTTTGGAGCACTTTCTAAGAAAGAAGGAGTCAGGTTTCTAGCATTTAAGCTCCAACTGTAAGATTTCCCATGGAGTATCATAGATTCATTATCTTATTTTAGCCCAGTACTATTAAGCATTCATGTCATATAATTCTCTCTGTTCTCATTTATGCTCATCTTATATATTTGTAATTCTTATTTCCCATTATAAATAAAAATTTGGTTTCTGATTGTGATTTGTCTTCCCAAGTAGACCCATCGGCTGCAGACTTTAAATGAGGGCCTCCATGAGGAAACATCTACATCTTCAAAGCTCAAGACCAAGCCCAGCCAGCTAGCTTTCCACTTCTAATCACAAGATGACCAAAATCTATACCTGGTACATAAAATGAGTTGATAGAAACTTAAAAGAAAACTTCCCCACATCTGCTTAAGATTATTTCTATCATGAACATAGCTGAAATTCTTATCATTGTTTTTCCTGCTAAAGACCTGTGAGTTAATTTGGTTAAGGAGTTATATGACCTCAAAACGCTGGCTAAGTTTATGAGTCTTGAGTTCATTAGGCTTTTTGTTGCAGGGACCAAAGACTGACTCAGGCTGCCTCAAACAAATTGGATGTGTTATAAGGATATAGTTAGCACTTATGAGGAAGGATGCCACAGGAAATCTGGAAGGTCTGGAGCAATAAGAGAGTCAAGAACCAAGCTTGAGAATAAGAGGATTATGATTGTGCCCCTCAGCATCCAGAGCTCAATGATTTCCAGTTTTGTTCTCCTGTATTCTCTCTTTATTCTGCCTCCCGGTGCTTTCCCTCCTGTTTTTGTTCAGACCACTTTCTAACTTCTCCCTCTTTCAATATCCAAATCTGAGAGGGAATATTAGATTAGACATCAATCCACTATCATTTGTGTTCTGGTAGGGCCTTTGCAACATGCCTGTTCTGCTGCTGCTGGCCAGCCTAGAGGGCAATTCCCTTTGGATTAGGTGTTCATTCTATACAATCACCTGGTGAGGTAAGGCAGTTTGAGTGGTTAGAACCTGGCCTCAGGCACCCAGAAGTCTGAGCATGAAGCAGGTCTCCTGAGAAAAACCTGCGGGTTGGCCAGAACCTGTAGGTTAATAGAACCAGATAATTAGTTCACAGGGTCAGGGAATCCAAATGTAGGTATGTGAAGAGGCTACATCAAATCTTTCTGGATCCATTTAAAAAATATAGAACTCTGAGTTTCACTCCAGATGTGCTGAATGAAAATCTCAAGGGGGAGGATTAAGAAAAAAATTATATATACAAGATGTCCTGAAAAATGTATACACACTTTGAATAATTATTGATTCCAATGGGTTAAATCTGAAAAGAAAGAAACATCAATTGAGCTATTAGAAAAATGTGGGTATACATTTTTTGCAACACCCTGTATTTATGTATATGTATATATATGTACATATATTTGTGAGTACATGAAACACAGTTTATTGTTGTATTATTATTATTAATAATTGTATTATTTTTGAGACAAACAATTGTATATCTACTTTTGCCCCACCCTGTGTGTGTATACATGTGTATACGTGTATATGATCTCCCCAAGTGACCACTGCTCCACTGCTTTGACATTGTGAGGCAACAATGAAAAATGAGAAGGGTCAGACTCAAAGTTAGGAAGTCTTCTTGATTCTTTTAATAAATTTGTAGAGAAATGTCCATGTACTCTAAGTAGAAATGTGGCTAAAAGCACACTCTGAAAGTAGAATTGCTGAAGTGAAGTAGGTTCCTCCAAAGAAATAAAAATATAAGGAATGTGTCCCTATAATTCCTAGAGTTTATACAAAAGACAAATCTAAAAGACCAGCAAGAACTAATCTTATAATCAAACACTGCAACCCTTTGGCGTGGCCTCATAAAAAGTTGAGAATTTGTTTTCTCTTTTTCCTGATCTATAACAGGCTTATAACATGTGGCATATTATAAGCAACATGTAAAGTAATTTTATCAAAATGCTACCTGAATTATAAATAAAATTTAATCCTATCTAATAAAGAAGTAATATGCAAATTGACTGTCACTCCAACACACAAGATGGCTGCCCCCATGTGGACACAAGATGGCCAGCAGGGGAGGGCAGTTGGGAGGGACCAGGCCTGAAAGGGAGGGCAGTTGTGGGCAATTAGGCCTGCAGGGGAGGGAAGTTGGGGGACCAGGCCTGCAGGGGAGGACAGTTAGGGGCAACCAGGCCTGCAGGGGAGGGCAGTTAGGGGTGACTAGGCCGGCAGGGGAGGGCAGTTGGGGGTGATCAGGCTGGCAAGGGAGCAGTTAGGCGTCGATCAGGCTGTCAGGGGAGCAGTTAGGCATCAATCAGGCTAGCAGGGGAGCAGTTACGCGTTGATCAGGCTGGCAGGCAGAAGTGGTTAGCAGCAATCAGGAAGGCAGGTGTGCGGTTGGTAGCCAGCAGTCCTGGATTGTGAGAGGGATCCCAAATTAGAGAGGGTGCAGGCTGGGCTGAGGGACACTCCCCTCTCCTGCATGAATTTCTTGCACTGGGCCTCTAGTTTAAAAAAATAATTTAAGCCCTGACCGGTTTGGCTCAGTGGATGGAGCATCGGCCTGTGGACTGGAGGGTCCCGGGTTCGATTCCGGCGGGGGGCATGTGCCTTGGTTTCGGGCACGTTCCCGGTTGGGGGTGTGCGGGAGGCAGCTGATCGTTGTTTCTCTCTCATCAATGTTTCTAGCTCTCTATCCCTCTCCCTTCCTCTCTGTAAAAGATCAATAAAATATATATATTTAAAAAAAAATTAAAAATAAATAAATAAATAAATAATTTAAGAAAATTTTTCATTTTAATGGAAGAAAGAGACTAAACTATTTTGTGATGTTTTAAAGGAAGAGTTGTTTAGCCTAATAATATCACTATAAAAAATAATCACATACTTTGGAATATTATCATCTTTATTACAAAACAAATATTTTATGTTGAGGTAACATTTCAAAGGGTATTTGGCAAAAATCAATTTAATTCTATAGATACAATTTTGTTATGTGCAACATATGTAAAGCACTCAGAAGACAGCTTTTCTAGCATTGCACATAGACTGATTTTAGAAAAAAAAGTAAAGCTAAAAGTTATCTTTTTAAAGAGGACTCTTCTTCTCGCACTCTCCCCATCCAGTCCTTCATATTATCACCAGCAGTCAATGAGGTGATGTTCGTAGGAGTGCCACCAAAAAGTGTCAAAAATGATAAATTAGTTGAAAAAAAGTTTTGTTAATCCAAACATCTCACACTGGTTCTTAACTTGAAAGTGCTTTCACAAGCTGAACTTTCCATCATATGGGATTTACTATTGCTGATCTCAAGAATAAATGAAATTCTCTCATCTTCAATGAAGAAATCCTATGAAATGGTCTGAGCCAGGGTCTTCTCTGCTGTGGAGCCCTCCCTGCCCTGATTTTCCAAGGCAGAGTTGGTTGCCCTCTTTTATGCTCTCATAAATTTTGTTCATACCTCTGTTATAGCACTCACCACACAGCACTGCACTCATTTTTGTTTCCCTCATATGTATTCCTCTGTAGCTTTTTAGCTTTATTTATCCTCCTATAAGCTCCTCAGGAGCAAGAAACAAGCCTTGAGCTTCTGAATATCCCTAGCACCTAGCACAGTGCTTGGTACATAATAGAATTTCAGTAACTGTTTGTTAGGTTCATGAATTAGGAACTATTTCAGCTGTGAAGCTATAATGCACACCTTTCCTTGCTTCCAGTTTCATTGAGTGTGTTCTGGTGTCATTCCAACTTATTTAAACCTTTACGGCTGGTGACACCCTAGAAACAAATACAATGTCCAGCAATTCCTTTCAGAAAGAAGTGGCCTTCGGTTATCCGTCTGATATAAACATCAATAAGTTATAGTTCTATTTCTTTCCCTACTCTCCAAACTCCAAGACTCCTTAACCTGCGAGCCACTTCTTAGGAGAGCTGATGCTAATAGCCGTCTTGGCAGTCGTTGTCGTCCTGATCCCCAACGGGTTTGTTGTGATAAGCATCAACTGTTAGTTTTCTGCTTTCTATCTCCGTGTTTTTGGACTGGCCAGCTTCCTCACTGCTTGAATTGCTCTCGGTGGAGTTGCTATCTTCTTGTGATTTGCTGCTGTCCTGAGAATCACTGCCATCATCTTCCTCAGACTGGCTCTCCTGGCTCTGGCTCTCCTGGCTCTGGCTCTGGCTCTGGCTCTGGCTCTCGGTGGAGGCACTGTGAGACTGGAGGCCCTCCTGGCTAGAGCTGTTATCCTCAGTGGACTCTGGGCTTTCCTCTGAGAATTTGAGGCTCTCATTGGATTCACTATCAGCTTGCTCCTCTCTGGATGTGCTTTCTGAACTGGAGGGTGTGCTCAGGCTGTCCTCTTCACTGGAGTCACTGGAGTCCTGACCTGCCGAGTGAGTGGAGGTATTATCTGGGTTGTCACCCCTGGACTTACTCAGTACTTCTTCCTGAGATTCACTACTGGTTTCTTGAGATGGCAGGTCAACCTCTTGACTAGATTCACTACTGGGGTCTTGTTCATTTTGACTGTCTGCCTGGAACTGATTCTCCTCACTATCTTCTTGAGATGCACTCTTGCTGTTTTCCCTGGATTGGCTGAGGCCGGCTTCTTTGGTGTTTTCTGTGGAGTCACTTTTGACTTCCTCTTGGCTATTGCCACGATCACCTGTGTCATCTTCCACAGAAATGCGGGACTTTCTGAAAAATTTCCTACTGGGATTCTCCACTGATTGGCTCTCACCTGAATCCTGAGTGTTTGCTTGCTCATCACTATTTCCTTTTGATTCTTTTGATTTGACACTGGTGCTGTTCATTCTGGAGTGGCTTCTCTCACTCCTGATGGTGTCTGGATCATCGCTCTGCATTCCTTCATCATCAAACTCAGAGCCATCCCCATGGCTGCTGTCTCCCTCACTGCCACCTCCCACCCAGCGCTCCTCACTCTCACTCTGCTTGTCAAGGTCCCTGCTCTCACTGGTGGTATCTTGGCCACTGTCTTCCCCATGAGAGGCACTATCTTCCCTGGACTCTGTGGCATCTGCTGAGTCTTCATTACTACTGAGTCTAGAGTTTCCTCCTTGTGTCTCTTCAGGTCCTGGGCCATTGTCATCATCACCAAAGGTGTCATCTCCACTGTCATCTTCATCATCATCTCTATCATCTCCTTCTTTGCCTCCATTCCTAGAGAAGCCACCTGCTGGCCTGTGAGCGTACGGATGATCAGCAAGGCTCAGGCCTTCCTCTGATTCGGCACTGTCACCGGGGTCTTCATTTACCTGGAGTTTGAGGTTAACAGACATGGTCACTACTTTAGGAGGTGATATAGAGGGTTTGTGTTATCTAGTATCCATCTAGGTTCTTTCTGTTTTCTTCTTCCTGTATCCCTCATCTAAACCATGGTCAGTTTTACTGCTCCATAATATCTCTACCAAAGGTTCAAAAGGAAGAAAGGAGAGGTAAAACTCAAGTCTTCCCATTTTATATAAGCATAATTCACTCATGCTGCAAAACATTCTCAAAACACTTTATTGAATCACGTTTATGAAACTCAAATTATATTGTAAGTATGATTCCTTACATAAAACTCTCAGAGAATTTTTTGTAAAGTAAAGAGTTAGTTTATAATGCTCACTCATCAAAATATTTGGTTTAAAACAGAATTTTTTAAAATACTGAACGATTTTTAAATGACCCCAATTTTTTTTTTCTAATCAATTGGGGGTGGAAGTGGATATATTAGGGCAGGAGGATGAAACCTTTAGCTAAAATGAAAGTAAAATATTGCAATAAGGTATCTATCTCACTCAAACCATGTTTATATCTTATTATCCCAGTGAAAGGCTCAGCTAGAAGACTGCAATAGTGTGACTGCCCAGGCAGCTAATAATTCATCTTCCAACTGTGGTCATGTATAAAATGAAACATGGGTCAAAACTGCAGAGAAAAACCTGATTCCTGGAATCTCCAGAGCCCCATAGGGTTCAGTTTGGTCAGAAATGATACAGTTAATAAAGTAATGACATTTAGTCTTAGGGAAATGAAGGGAGAGGAGGAAAAGAAGAAAGACAGTTTTTTTATTAAAGAGATATAAGCTAAGTCAGCTTTTCTCAATCCCAGGACCACAACTATGTTAAAGAGAAAGTCATTTCTAAAGCCCCTGTTTCATTCCATTTTCCTCATGGCTCTCCTATTCTCTCCTTAACACAGTCCTGACATGAAGGAGGTCACCAGGCCCAGCAGGCACTCCATGTCATGTTAGCCAGAACACTTTTCTCTATCTGAACTGCTCTGATTGTAAAAGCAGCATTTTTAATGAATGAGTGAACTATTGCTTGTCTAACATAGTCTCTGTCCATTGTGTGTGTGCGTGTTCTTTTTAACTAGAGTGATATTTATGGCCACAATGTCTATAATCTGGCTCCAGTAACAAATATGGAATGAACAGCATGTCTACATCTGAATTCTCCCACTCATTTTTCCCTTCTTATTTTATGGGACTTTTTAGTCAGCATAACCAATAGTTAGAAAATATTATATTTAGAACAGTTGCCAGGTAATTTAGTCTAACATCATTTCCTTCCATTCCTAAACAGTCTGAAAAGTTAAGAAAGGCCTGTTTAATTACCTGCTCCTCTGAGCTAACTTTACTTTCTTCTGATGACTCACTACTCTCCTAAAAGGAAAAAAAAAAAAAAAGTTGTTTAGTAATTCCTGAGGAAAGGAAAAAATATGATGCACATAAATTGCTTGTGGTTTGGGTTTACAACTTTCCAAATGGCCTGAGGTGATGGGAAGAGTGTTAAAGTTACTTTATGAGATGTTTATGACAACAAATAAATGAGATAGTTACCAATGGTGGTGTTGGTGTCTGAGCCAAATGACCCTGTAAAAAAGGAAGGAAAGCAAGTTACACCTTCACAGATGATTCATGCCATCACAAATATTTAGAATACTTTCATGTATTTTTTTAAGTTTCTTGGTATATATTCTGAATTTACATGACTAATAATGACATTTTATGATGAAATCGCTAAAAAATGAGTGTGAGATGACTGATGGCCTTAGAAAAATCTTGTGATATAAAAGACCTGGAAGATTTCTGTATATCTGATACTTAGAGAAAATTTTACTTTCTTTGAAACGAGGTGTTCAGACAACCTAGGGCAGTGGTCGACAAACTGCGGCTCACGAGCCACATGCGGCTCTTTGGCCCCTTGAGTGTGGCTCTTCCTAAGCCTTAGGAGTACCCTAATTAAGTTAATAACAATGTACCTACCTATATAGTTTAAGTTTAAAAAATTTGGCTCTCAAAAGAAATTTCAATCGTTGTACTGTTGATATTTGGCTCTGTTGACTAATGTGTTTGCCGACCACTGACCTAGAGGAAACGTAAGAGAGGAAAAACACCGCAGGAACTCAGGACCCAGGTTTAAGTCTCAATTAGTGCCTTGGTTTTGGTTTTAACTCTGAAAACTAACATCTTGGTGTTAGCACTGAAATTCATGTGTCCCAGGAAACCCCGAAGTCTCAGGTAAATTTCAGTGGTTGGTCACTCCATGTGAATTTGGACAATTCACTTCCCATGTTTGAGATCATTTTCTTAAATTCATAAATTAAGAATATTAGCAACCACTGTGCTTACTCCACACGATTTCTGTGAGGATGAATTCAGCTATAGAATTCCTATAGCCTATAGAAACATAGTGAGAGCTGTTCAATAAGATATAAACTAAAGTAATGATCCACTGAAAACACCTACTTTATAAAATTCAATAGTAGACAAAACTGAACAGAGAAAGCCATTAAGCCTTTCTCGCCACATAAGGTCACACAATGAAAAAACAAATTCTAAGTCTGAAACTCAATTACTCATAGTTCTGATTATCTCACTTTCTTTAATTTTCTAAGAACTCTAAAAATGCCTGAGTCACTTCTGATACCCTATCTCCACCTATTCTCCTCCTTCCCCTTGAGCAAGGCAAAATCCCAAAGTCCCATGAGGCTCCAAGCTGCTGAGAGATGGGTGTGAAGACCCAAGGTACAAAGCAGAGCAGGGAGGAGCTATCAACAGGTTTTCCACAAGCCTCTCGGCAGTGCTAGGCTGGAGAGAGCTCTTCAGAAGAAGGAGCTATACTCACTTAAGTCTCTGCCCTGTGGCATTGCAGGCAGGCACAACGACAGACTCTACGCCAGTTATTTGGAATTAAGGGGTGGAAGGAGCCAGACATTGGCGTTCTTCTCATACCAAGGCTGGACTTGAGAGCACAGCATGTTTGTAGGACTCGTGGAGTGTCTGATTGAAGGAGTGTCTGATCTACGGTGGCTGCTTTTAAATGAACTAACCTAAAGACATGTCTGAGGTAAATTACCAGAAAGGATCCTGCAATGTGCTTTCCAGCCTCGGGGAGGGGCAGGGCCCCATCTCAGGCCCCTGCCATGATCTTCCTGCCACTAACAGCATCGTGCCCAAGCTGCATCAGAGGCGGCAGGACACAAGATAATGAACAAAACACTCTTACTCAGCATTAAGGCTTAGCCCTTATTCATAGTTCCAATCTTGAGAACCTACTGCCCTCCTGGACCGGGCACCTTCCTGAGAGGGATGGAGCAACCTGGTAAAGAATGTGGATTCTGGAGCCAGAGTGACCTGGGTCCAAAGTCTGGCTCTAAACACTTACTATCTGTATAGCCCAGACAGACAAGGTGACTATGTCTCAGGGTTCCCATTTGTAAAACGAGAATAAAACACAACACCTAGTCTATTGGGTGCTGTGAAGATTGAAGAAGTTAATACATGCGAAGCACACAGAATCATGCCTGGACATGGTTCTTGAGTTACTGAGCGTTAATAACTATCAGGTTGCTCAGAGTCGACACTCAACCAACATTAGCTTTCCTTCCAAAGACTCTAGTACCCTCTCATTCTTTTCTCACTTTCTAGGACTTCACCCTCTGCCTACCCAGACATCTGGTAAGACATATTTCTAGTCCTAATCCTCGAAGGACAGTCTTGGTTCATGTCACCATCCTCTTGCACTACGATACACATCCATTATGAAAATAAAGCCAAAGAAAAAATGCTTCCTTGCCAAATTATACTAGTAAGTTGGAAAGGAAGCATTATATGAACTAAATTTCCTTATGTGAACTAGAAATTATAGCTCTTACTACCTATGTCATAAGTTATTGATGTGTTCACTAAATCATTAACAGTTTCAATATTTACAGTGGAGATGATTTTGGTTATACTAATAATATATTAAAATAAAAATATTTCAAAAAATCATATTTCTACTCACCTTCCATTCTTCAGAGCTCTCAGATTCAGTATGTTGATACCTGGCTACCTAGAAAATTTAGTACACATGGTCAGCCCACAGAGAAATTTCCAAGACAGCAGCTATTAACACTTTACTTAATTAGGACCAATGGTAGTCAAATTTTAGCAAGCATCCGACTCACCTGGAGACCTGCTAAAACACATTGCTGTGCCCCATCCCTAGACTCGGGCTCAGTAGGTCTGAGGTAGGACCCAAGAATTTACCTTTCTAACCAAGTGGTAGCTGATGCTGATGCTGCTGGTCTAGGGAAGACACGTTGAGAGCCACTGCTTATGAGGAAGAAAACTGAGACTTGTGGCTATATGAATGGCGGCTCATAAAGAATAATTCGGATGATATTTTAAAGGAAGCAGCTTCCTAAGAAACTACTGTTTTCATCTTGACTGGGACATACACATCCACCTTGGCTCATAGCCAGTGAAAATTGTGAAGTTTTAGGTTTAAAGGGTGTGTGTGTGTGTGTTTCCCCCTATATCCCTATCCTGATACTTACTGGAAGAGCACAGGACAACCCCCAAAGGAACATAAGCAGAATGCTGGTCTTCATTGCTGGGTGTGACACCTCTACCTGCGATGAAAGACAGATGTTTTTCTCCAGGCTACAAAAATATAGGAGCTTCAACTTTTTAACAGTTTCTTCCTATTTAAAACATAACTCATCACATGCACACACACACATACATAACTCATCCAAATGTCCATCAACTGATAAATGGATAAATAAAATGTACTCTATGCATGCAATGGAATATTATGCAGTCATAAAAAGGAATGAAATACTGATAGATGCTACAAAGTGACAAACCTTGAAAACATTACACTGAGTGAAAAAGAGCCAGACACAAAAGACCACATATTGTATAATTCCATTCAAAGGAAATATCCCAGACAGACAAATCTATAGAGATAAAAAGTAGACAAGTGGTTGTCCAGGAGTTGGGTATAACAGCTAAGAGGTGAATTTGGAAGTGATGAAAATGTTCTAACATTGATTTCAGTGACGGTTTTACAGCTCTGGGAATATGTTAAAAACTATTAAACTGTACACTTTAAATAGGCAATATATATATATGTGAATTATATCTCAATAAAGCTGTTTAAAATAAACCTTACTGCTAAGAGATAACTTGAAAACTTTTCAATGAGGAGGTCTGTAACATTTCTTCACTAACACATAAAATATGATAAATGAAGGGAAATTTAAAGAAAAAGGAATAAAGAAATTTCTGACCATTCACTTTCATAATAATTATGCAACTTGGTATAGCAGAGCAACCTGACAAATATATTCCCCCCAAAAAACTATATTTATGGATACCATTGATAGCTGGTAGGCATTTGTTTGCACACACACACACACAGTGGCTTTTCAGTCACATATAACCTCATAATAATGTCTACACAAAATATATCAGTTTTGCCTTTTTTTTCTTGATCTGCAAGAAGTGCACTATGGAAGGCTTCATATCACTGCTCCAGGAAGCTCATAATATCTCCTGTGCTACATTTAGTCACACATTCTACATGAATATGCTAAATTCTTTTAAGTGTCATTCACAGTACTGAAGGCTCTTGGGAAGACTGGAGGCTTGGATGCACTTGTGAATCATGCTCCAAGAAACAGGCCAAATCAAACTGCATTTTCCTGGAGGCTTCATTTCACACCTCCAGAACTGGTAACTTGGAAAACAATTTGTTCTATATCTAAAAATGAAAGTTCTAGATGCTAAAGAGTTATTGAAAAGGTTTAAAAGGAAAGTCATTTGCCCTAACAAACTGGTCAGATAGACTTCCATACATTTTTAAAAGAAAAAAAAAAAAAAAAAAAAAATCCTGCAAGTTTATTGTAGACTTCACTATTATCTATTTGTTTTTTCTAATGTTAAATACATGCCATACTAGAGACAAAAGATCACAGGCAGAGATTCTTAACCTTGGCTGTTCATTAGTTTCTCTGGGGAGATTTGAAGATATACCCATGCTGAGTAAGTATTCAGCTCACTGCGGGGTGGGAATAGGCATGAAGTTTGTTCCTAAGGTACTCTAGGTGATTTTAACCCTTGATCTGAGAAAGAAGTGTACACTGATGTCTGAAGATGCTAAATAATGTCTGAAGCATTGGGCTTGAGAAGTCATTTCATCTTCTTGTTAAATGTCTTCAAGAAAACAATAGAAATCCTAAGATAGGAGGCTGAGCATAGTCCTCATTTCTGCTTTCATGCAGCTCAGACGGTCCAGCAGGGCCTCTCCTTCTCTGTCACGAGCATTATCCCTCTTCAACACTGCCATCCTTACTATGTGCTATTTTCTTTAGCCTAATTCCATATAGGTCATATTCGTCCTTGTATTTTGATATTATTTAAATTTGTTAAAATCCTTTGCCTCATATCAACTGAGAAAATGTGAAAATACTTACCTGCACCTAAAGCAAGTCTAATTCAACAAGATATTACTCCTGAAGGAAAGCAGATCATCTCATCCCCAAATAGGCCTCTTTGACATGAAACTTATTTTGAGCTGAAGGCACTTGAGAAACAGTAGATGCAAGAAGGGCACACTAGTCCACCTTTTTCTTTCTGAAAATAGGAACTCAAACTCCCATGTGAGCGAGTCTTCTCTGAACCATAAGGAAAGAAGGCATCTTATCTCCAGAGATGAGACTCAGGCACAAACAAGCCTTGTTAAACTAACCCTTATCTTCCCAGTCACTTCTGCACAATTTACTGCCCATAGCCCCACACCCTTTCTTGTCAATTCTTCACAAATGTATTGTTTCTCTGTCTCTAAAAGGTATAATAGCTTTCTGCTCTGGTCACTTCAGGTTTTCATTCTCTTTTGAAGACTCCCATGTACATGTAAAAATTTTAATAAAACTTGTATGCTTTCTTCTGATACTCTGTCTCAGGTCAGTTTAATTCTTAGGCCCAGCAGAAGTGCCTAAAAGACTAGAATTTACCTCCTCTACACTTCCCTGTGGTTTCCACACTCAAAACATTTTTTTAAGTTCTTAGGTTTATTTCTTAAGGAAAGGGAAGTTTCCCCCAAATATGATACTCTCAAAATAACTGCATGCCAATGGTTTTGGCTTCACAGGTCAGATGAAAAGTAGGCTGCTCGCCATTTTAATTTTCAAAGTGAAATTCAAATAGGGTGGTGACCTCCTGATGCTCTGAAAACTAAAAAATATTCCAGCCTTAATAAAAGGCCAATGAATACTGAGTTCTCTTCTTGCATTTTCTTTTCTCTCTTATCCAAATAACGAACAAAACAAAAAAATGAGGAGATGCTCTACACCAATGAATGTTACTGGTGTTTTGTTGTTGTTGTGTTGTTTTGTTTTTTTACAAAGGAAATATATGCTTCCAGTGGTCAAGTTTCTCAGGAATGGACTATCATGAAACACAATATGCTTATGCTTCTAGAAATACCATTAACATCCTGACCTAAAGTAATAATTTCCCAAATGGAAGTCTGATAAAGTAGAATAAAATATACTGTGGGGTCCTGAGAAACCTGACATTGCCTCCCAAAGAATATCACCTGTCATCAAGCATTAAAGAAAGTCATATCTTGCCCAGCTGGTATGACTCAATGGTTGAGCATTAACCTACGAACCAGGAGGTCATGGTTTGATTCTAGTCAGGGCACTTGCCTGGGTTGTGGGCTTGATCCCCAGTAGGAAGCATGCAGGGGGTAGCTGATCAATGATTCTCTCTCATCTTTGCTGTTTCTATCTCTCTCTCCCTCTCCCTTCCTCTCTGAAAACAATAAAAAATATATTTTTAAAAAAGATATTTAATTACTGTTGTTTATTTTTCAAAATATTACTCTTTTGTGAAATGTATTTCCAAATGAGAGTCTCAGACTTTTATAAGCTTTTTTGCTGCCATCCTACACAGACTACAATCAGATATGCAGTAGCCCTATTCTGAGTAATAAATTAGCAAAAAAGCTACAAGCCTGAAAGATATTAATCCAGACCTCAAATACTTCTTTGGTGATTGGTAAATGTCACTCCTACATCATACACCCTACCATTCTACAATAAGAGCATGGAACAAAAGGAAATCAACAACCTCAATTTGAGTTCCACCTGTTTGGAAGGCAGTGTATGTATGTATTAGAGCAGTGGTTCTCAACTTTCCTAATGCCGCGACCCTTTAATATAGTTCCTCATGTTGTGGTGACCCCAACCATAAAATTATTTTCGTTGCTACTTCATAACTGTAATTTTGCTACTGTTATGAATCATAATGTAAATATCTGATATGCAGGATGTATTTTCATTGTTACAAATTGAACATAATTAAAGCGTGGTGATTAATCACAAAAACAATATGTAATTATATATGTGTTTTCCGATGGTCTTAGGCGACCCCTGTGAAAGGGTCGTTCGACCCCCAAAGGGGTCGCGACCCACAGGTTGAGAACCGCTGTATTAGAGACTTTCAACCTTCATCAGTGGTTTTCCTAGAGCTGAAAAGATAGAAAATAATTAGGATCTGGAGAAGGCAATTGTAGTTCCTTCTCTCTCTGGCTACCCTCAAGTATAGCCTAAACTTCTTTGTGCTCTCAAGTAAGGAAACTTGTTCTGGAATTTCCTCAAAGTTAATGTTCACATCTAACGTACATGTCTTAATTCACTGAATTTACATACTTTACAATGAAGGGATAGGCCAGAAGAAGGAAAGAAGAGCTTGAAAAATCATTGACTCAAATTATCATGCTTAATTTGCTTGGTTTTGGCTTGGCATGATTGTTCTTAGTAATACTAATGAACACTTTATCCATTCATTGGTAGTCAACAAATATTTATGGGTACCTTGTATGTGCAAGACACTATTCTAGGTGCTGAGAGTGCAATAGAGTATAATAACAATAATGAGCTGGTCTTATAAGAGGAAAATTACCCAGAACCCAACTAACCAGAACATTAGCTAGAATTTGTTTGATTATTACTCTTTGAAAATAAAGTGCAGTTTGACCAGGATATTAATTCTATCAGGAATTCAGAAAAACAAACCAATAAATCAATTTTAAAAAGTCCGATATTTCCAATTATAATTGCCTTGAGATCAGTTACAATCAATCCCATGTCATATGCCTTCAACCACAGTTCTATAACTTTAAGGTTCCAATATAAATTTAGATTTGGAAGACCTCTAAGCATCTGAGGCACATTGGTCCACATCACCATTTTGGGATAGGTAAGTAGACTGACTAATGCCCTTTAGAAAACTGTTTGTTTGTTCACATGTTGTAACCAACCATATCAAAGTAAAATAGTCTTCTTGGCCATCAATTAAACAGAATGTATGGTTTACCAGAGGTTGTTGCTCTTGAAAAAGACAGGTTTCTATAAGCGTTGCTATGACACATGGACTCTTCTATAGGTCACCCAGAATGCATTGCCTGACCATAGCCCCTGCTCTCCATCATGGAAGACAGACACTTCCAACACAGATCAAGTGGATTAAATGAAGCAAATAAAAATACATATGGAACCTTAGCTGGTTTGGCTCAGTGGACAGAGCATCAGCCTATGGACTGAAGGATCCCAGGTTCAATTCTGGTCAAGGGCACATGCCTCAGTTGGGAGCTCGATCCCCAGTAGGGGGTGTGCAGGAGGCAGTGGATCAATGATTCTCTCTCATCATTGATGTTTCTATCTCTCTCTCTCTCTCCCTTTCCTTTCCTTTCTGAACTCAATAAAAATATAATTTAAAAAATACATATGGACAGGAGTATTCTACACTAGAAAAATTTTTTCACCAGTTAAAAGCTGTCATTTATCATTATTTTTTAATTGAAATTCTTTTTCATGACTCTCCCTTTTCCCCCAGTGACCTCTCTGCAGCTGCTCCCACCCCCCAGCACATGCTCTCAACCCCCTACTGTCTGTGTCCATTGGTTATGTTCATATGCATGCAGACAAGTCTTTTGGTTGAAAAATGTTTTAAAAAGACAATTGTATTCAACATATACTGAATTCTGACAGTATACAAAGCATCATGTTACTATAAATACCCAACAAAACAATACAAAAGTATTATAAGAATCACACTCTTAGTTTATTTCAGTGGTCTTAGTATCTTCTTTCAGTTACTCAGTTAATACTGAATTTTATTGAATGCTCTACAGATGAATGGCATTAAATGGTTTTTCACTTAAAACACCATATTTTGAAAGTCCTGCCAGTCTACTATAGATTCTTTCATAATGTCTTATAGGTCATGAACCTCACTATATCCATGAAACCTAAATGTAAAAGTTTGATTTGTTTTGTTAATTAAAGCTAAACTTCTAAATGACTTTCCACCTGCCTCCAGTTCTGTAAACCTTCCTTTCCAAAAGTATTACGCAGAGATCTGATTAAAGTACTACTGAGAAAAACACCTGGCTCTATTGACTTATGTCATTTTAATATCATCATTTACTATGGCATAAACAACAGGCTAAAAATGGGAATCATTTTTACCCAAGGCACAGTTTTCCCCATCTTTCTCCACATGGCATGCCTCTCAACATGTACACATTTTGAATATTTTTCAAACAACACAGCAGAAGTCATTTTTTAAAAATTAAACCATGAAAATATCTTACCGTCTTCAGTTCACAAAGAGTTGTCCCAAAAAATCTCAATGATCAGGCTGAAGTTCTCACAAAGGAAATTGATGCCCAACAAAACCACTCTTCTGTTGATGTTCTGAACACTTCTCTGATGGTGCAGGAATTTAAACTCTGCTTCAGCTCTTCATAGCCAATCAACCTCAGGCTGGGGGTGACTGACATCACAAGGTGTCATTGGGACTCCAGCACACCCACACTTCCTCCAGCCTGCAGAGGCAGATTTTCCCTAAAAAGCTCTTGTGGTTCCCAAATGACTATACTAGTTTCCATTAAATTGAAGATCTTCCTAAAGCTTTATTTTGATTTCTAAATATATGTCATTCACATCCATGCAGTCTTATGAACATTATAAACAATGACAATATCTTCCACCCACTGATAGATCCCAGCAGACACAAGGATGGGAAAAGGAGAGTCAAGGAGTGGGTAGAAAGTTTCCTGTTAATGTACATTACCAGGTTGTACAAGGAGAACCTACTAAAATACTAGATTTGCCTAAATTGTTGGTGTTGAAAAAAATGGGCTTTCATTCATTTCCTTCTTTCCCTTTTAACCACCTCTACTCCTCATCTGCTTTTTCTCTCATTTCCCTTCCCCCATATATACATACAGATCCAAATTTTTTACTAATTAATGAAATATCCACTTACAGGATTCTGCGCTGACTGGAAATATTAAAGTACCACCCTAAGTAAATTTTGTTATTAACCAAAAGTAAATTAAATCTAAATACCTCATTATTTCCCCTAACTGCTTGCCATATTTTGGATTTAACTCTGGTGACTCTTTGAAATCAGAGTTGACTTAAGGAGAAGACTAGCTGGGTAGCTTCTAAAGCAGGCATGGGGAACCTTTTCTCTGCCAAGGGCCATTTGGGTATTTATAACATTACTCATGGGCTATGCAAAATTATCAACTTAAAAATTAGCCTGCTATATTTAGTCAAACATTTAATTAACTCACTCCTAATGCCTTGGCAGGGCCAGACCAAATGATTTTGTGGGCCTAATAGGGCCTACTGGCCAGACGTTCTCCACCCCTGATAAAGAAACCAATTTCCAATGGACTCTCTATCATCACTGAAAATTTAATGAGAAGGATAAAATGCTACTTATCAAGACTCTTCAGGAAGTGTATTTGTTGTAGGGATCTGAAAGTGGAGTTGTCACTTCAAAGGAGCCTGCTCAAGATACAATTCTACAACCAGTGAACAAATATTTAAAGACTATATGTCACTGGAATTTAAGTTCCTCAAGATTGGGGATATTTGTTTTGCTTACTGATGCATACTCAGTGCCCTAATACCTAGTTCCTGGCGCATAATTGCTCCATAAATACTTTTATAAAGGACTGAACTGATTGGTTTTAAAATTATGGGTTAAAATATGTAGTACCCACATTACTCACTGATTTGTTTTTAAAGTTTTTTATTTTTGGAAATTTTATTTGATACTCTTACCAGATAAAATTGGTTATAGAGAATTGGGTGCCCAATTTTATCCTGGAAACTAATATAAACATGTGGATTTTGTTGTTGTTGTTGTTGTTAATCCTCACCAGAAGATATATTTTCATTGATGTTTAGAAAGAATGGAAGGGAGGAAGGGAGAGAGAGAAACATTGACGCAAGAGAGGCACGTCAATCAGTTTCCTCCTACACCTGTCCCCACCAGGCCGGGGATCAAACCTGAAATCCAGGCACGAGCTCTTGATGGGGAATTGAACCTGCAACCCTTTGGTACTCAGGCTGTGCTCCAACCATCAAGCCACACTGGCCAGGGCTATAAGGATTCTTAATTTATTCAATTCGAACTGCAAGGGATTAAGGGGCAAAAACTGAGGAGAAAGGAGTTTATTTCCTTCTAAAGCTGATTAGAAAACCAAGCTCACATGGGGAAGCTATAAATTCCCTATGTTCTGTTCTGGTTCTGAATTACACTTCCTGGTGGTTTCCTAGTCCTTGACTGAGGTCTATCCTTGAAGAACCTTATAATCTTATGTCAGAGCAGATTCTGGGAAGATTTTGGCAGATTTTAACAGGACATGGTTTTAGAATCTCTCCAAATCCCCAAATACAAACAGATAAAGCAACTACATAACAAAACTAAAAAACATGGACAACATTTACAGCAAACTAAATGTTTATTTACCTAATGCTGTATTAAAAACCATTCCTATACTTTGTATCCTAAAATAATGACCATTTTATTATCTCTTATAACTGGAGCTATGAGTCTGGAGACTCAACTGGAGTAGAATATTCAAGATAACTCTCTCACATGATTGTTATCTGGGGGTTCAGCAGGAGCTGTTATTGTGAGCATTTCTGTTCTTCACATGGCTTCTTCTGTAGCTTGGTTTTCTCACTAGGTGGCTGGGAATATCACTTTCTCCACATTCGATTGGTCAAATCAGTCACAAGGCATCCCAAATTCAGAAGGAAAAATACTCCCTACCTTTGGATGTGAGGAACAGAATGAATATATAAAGAGCAGAGGAAATGTTGAGGCCATTTTGAAGGCTGGTTACCACACTAAATGACAGGTTATACCCACAAACTCCAAAACATAATCCAATAAAAGATAAATAAAGTAATCCTTTTGGCTTATAGGCAAAAGGAGCAAGTGACTTACAAGGAAAAGAAAGTAAATTACCATAAGACCTCTTGACAACAATGTTTTATGCCACAAGAATATGGAATAGCATATTTAGGACATTCAAGATAAAAAATGTAAATCAAGGCTTTTATAGTCAGCAAAATTAACTTTCAAGTATAAAGGACTCAAACAAACTATAACCAACATGCAAGTACTCAGGGAATATAGTTTTCTTGAACCATTCTGGAGAATCTACTAGAGAATAAGCTTCAGATAACCAAAATGACTAGAAGGAAATTGTCATAAGAATAGGTGGTAAGCATTAAACATAGTTACTTTTAGAAATAAAATTAAATTAGGTTAAAAAAGAGAGCATATAGTATGTAATGGTATATATTTAATATAGATACAGTACAACTTTTAAAAGATGAGATTGAAAAACACATATTAATATTGTAATAAAAACACATGATAATATTGTTATTTTGAAAACTAGAGGCCCAGTGCACAAAATTTGTGCACTGGGGGGGAGGGAGGGTTTATCCCTCAGCCCAGCCTGCACCCTCTCCAATCTGGGACCCCCCGGGGGATGTTCGACTGCAGGTTTAGGCTACGATCAGGCCTAAACCAGCAGTCGGACATCCCTCTCACAGTCCGGGACTGCTGGCTCCCAAATACTTGCCTGCCTGACTGCTTGATTGCCCCTAACCGTTTCTGCCTGCCAGCCTATTCACCCCCTAACCACTTCCCTGGCAGCCTGATCGATGCCTAACTGCTCCCCTGCAGGGCCAATCACCCCAACTGCCCTCCCCTGCTGGCCCAATTGCCCCCAACTGCCCTTCCCTGCAGGCCTGGTGCCCCCCAACTGCCCTCCCCTGCAGGCCATCTTGTGGCTGTGGATGCCTCCATCTTTGAGGTCGTGACAGTCAATTAGCATATTCCCTCCTTATTGGCTGTGGGCACCGCCATATTTGCAATGGGGTGTGGGTCAATTAGAATATTCCCTCTTTATTAGATAGGATGGTTTTTGTGTTATTTGTGTTATAAAGTAAATTATTAATTATAAATTATTTTTTTCCTTGTGACCAATGTGTCCTTGAGAATTAGGATTCTCAATGTCAAAGAAAGGAGATACAGATTTGATACAGTAGTGAGAAAGTAAAAAATCCTGTAATCCTGAATTTAAATGGAAAGAATAAGAAATTTCACAGGAATTATATAAACAATACACACACACACACACACACACACACACACACACACACACACATCTTAACTCTGTCCCTATATACATCTAAAAACAATGACAAACACAATAGTAGTTAGTGTCCCTAGCACCCATATTGCACCCTAGTGCCTAGGATCTTTGAGGGATCTAGTTGATTCCAGGTCTGTGGCAAGAAATGTACAAGGTAAGTCTGGCACATCCTCATATACCAGATTACAGGAAAGCTATCAAAGACTATTACAGACTCAACAGCCAACTTAAATAGGCCTCCACTACCAAAGATGGAACAGTGTAATCTTTAAAATAGATAATACAGCAGATCCTTGAACAATATTTCATTCAACATTATGTCATTATAATGTTGATGGGGTGGTATAGGAACATGATTTCTATTTATATCAATTAGCCTATGTGAAAATTGGTTTCATTATATGTCATTTCATTTGAAGTTGAAGAAACTACTGACAGATGTTAAGTGAGGACTTATTCTAGCTACCACAGACTGAAACCTGTAGTTGACTTTACACCAATACATGTACATCCAAGTATTTCTCCAGTAAAATGGTTTTATTTGGGAACAACAAAGAATTGCTATATTGAATATGTGGTCAAATGGCAAACTACACAAAAGTCCTGAGAACAAAGGAGAGAAATGTTATTTTATGGAGAAAAGGGGAAGTTCAGATGGGCTGTTATAAACAAAAAGACCATTGGAAGTGTATTGGCTTTCCATTGGCTGAGTTGCAACAGTCTTTCATTGCCTGACAGGAAGATCCTGCTTCCTGCTTGAGTAGTAGAGTAGAAAACATTTTCCTGTTGGAGGTGGAAAATATGTCTCCCCATGTTTGGAGTAATTGATGATGAGTAGTAGAGCATGAGAGCTCCCATAAAGCCCTCCCAACTCCAGTTTAAATGAGGTTTCTGTTCATTAATCTTGCACTATCAAATTTTTTTAAATCCATGTTTATAATAAAAAATAAAACACTAATTGGTCACCTTAGGATGATCACAGGGTCCAATTTATATTATGTATAAATACCGTAAATAAATGGAAAGAATGAGGCATATGTCCAGTCCCATAAAAACTGACCCAAATTAGAGATGAAAGAAAACAAATCTTTATAAAGTTCCAATTAACATATTAAAAGAAAATTATAGAATTCACCATTTTACATCCCCTAATTGATTAATAAATCTGGGTATTGCACATCAATGACTCACAAAAAAGAGAGACAATCAAACTATCTGCTTCTTGACAAAACAACACAATATTACCTATAGTTGGCCAAACAGAGCAAATCCAAGGCAATTAAATGTCTGGACCCAGCTGCCAAGTTGAAAGAAATACAGATAACAGAGAAGTATTTGGAATTGCATCATGTGTGTAATCAGTAAAATATAGACTGTGGGCAGCTCTACAATTCAAATACTGAAGGGTCTTCAACAGATTAATTATTAGAAAGAGGAAGAGAAGAAATAGAAGCATAACAAATTATTTTGAGACTTAAAATACATAGCAATTGTTTTTCAATAGGAAAGACTAGGTTATTGTTCTAGGTTTGCACACTTGGTGATAAAACTCTTTAAAAATCAGGGAAGTGATTTCTGCACAATTCAGTTATTACTTTTTGAGACATAAAAATTTGTTTAGTTGGGGTGGAGCACATGAAGGGTTTCTGGGATGACTGGCAATGTTCTACTTCTTGAGCTGGATAGTGATTACAAGAATATTCACCTTATAACAATTAATTAAACTATAGACTCATTTTGAGGAATTTTTTGTATGTGCAGTTATTTTACAATAAAAGTTTTAAAATATGTTTTTAAAAAATAAGTCACATATCAAGTATGTTTAAATACATGAGTTTTATGCATTCATGATACCAAAAACAAAACAATATGAAAAACTCCTAATTAGTGCCTACACAAGCATTTGCTTTATAAGGTTTGTTAAAGTTGTATAATTGTTTAATACTTCGGGGTATGTATATTATATTTCATAATAAAAAGTCTTTAAGATGAATTTTCTGTTTTTAGAAAATTAATATTGAATATGATCATTAAAAATAGCTCTTCTGTGAGCTTATAACATAATTTTACCATTCTAATCTTAAGACTGTAAATATTTTTATTTCAGAATTTTTTGAGTTTTTTTAAAATTTTTTATCTCTTCTCCATAATGAAGGTTAAATTAATTCTTTGTTTTGAGGCTTGGGAGTGGATAAAAATATTTTTAACTTTCCTATTTGGAGATTGTTTGGGAACTTAAAATTCTGCAACTTAGTTATTTGAAAAAGATTGATTTCAGTCTACCACAGAAATTGAATCTTTTCCAATCTGGAGACCTCAGAATGTTCTGATCTTGAATAAAATTGGTAGTAAAATAAAAAAGAATAATTCTGAGTACATAATGCCCATTGTTTTTCTTTGCCAACCTAAAATAATGCTTAGAATAGATTTACAGCATCAGTTCTCCAAGTTGTCCTACTTGAGCCTTCCTTTCTACAGACCTCCATGAGACAATGAAAGGATTCCAAAAGAGTCAACTCTCAATTTGTAAAATGAAAAAGACTGGTCTGGAAAAGAGTAGCTCAATTTTAAAGTAAAAGTCTCTTAAGATGCATCTGACTGTGATAGACCAGTGGCAATCATGACAGAGTTGTGTGAAAACCTCTGTTAATACCATTTAATAAGATCAATAAAGTGATGGTGTCAAAGCATCTCAGATACCATGAAATGACAGACATATAGTGTTGGTTCTGAACACAAACATGTATGTAGAGCATATTTCCTCTCAACTACTTTATTCTTACTTTTATTCATAGTTATTTCACTTTGCTAATAAAGAATGTAATTTTGGCCTGGCTGGAGTGACTCAGTGGTTGAATGTTGACCTATGAACCAGGAGGTCACAGTTCAATTCCTGGTCAGGGCACATGCCCAGATTGCAAGCTCAGTCCCCAGTGTGGGGCATGCAGGAGGCAGCTGATCAATGATTCTCTCTCATCATTGGTGTTTCTATCTCTCCCTCCCTCTCCCTTCTTCTCTGAAATCAATAAAAAGATATTTTTTAAAAAGAATGTAATTTTGGCAAACTGGATTATGCATGTGTTATATTTCTTTAATTTTAATTTATATGTACAAAAGTATTCACAAATTCATCATCAATATGACAAAGGATAATAAGAAAGGTGGTGGTAAAATTAATTTTTTATTCACATAGCAGTTACATCAACTGTGTTTTGCCACAGTGGGGTATCTGAATTTGATGAGAGAGAGCATAATAATCACTAACACCTTTGACAACAATAATTATTACATAGACAGGTAAACAGTTCATTTAGATATGCATTAACTTTTATGTGATATTATCATGCCCTCAGTTTTTTATTTGATCTGTATATTTAAGAATCCACCTGAACCAAATTAGAGATGTCTACTTAAATACAGATATGAAAAATGTTAACCCTCTCAAAGCTTTCCTATATTTTCATTGAAAGTAGGCCAAAAAAACTTCCTTCCTTCTTTTACCAATAGAATATATATTAGTCTACTAGGTTCTTTTCCTAAACACATAAAAATGCATACATAAATATCAGATGTGATCTATGTGCTCATTTTACTATATCTCCTAATCCTATTTTCAATAATCTTATCTAATGCTACTTCTCCCCTAATTAATTAATTTTAACTTTTTAAAATTTTGCATTTTGTTCTTCTGCTTTTCAACTTCCTTCTCTCTTCTTTCTCTAGGTGGCCCTAATAACTTCTCTTTTTATTGTCTGTTAATATCATTAGGGCCAGACAAACTCCTATGAGACCCTTTGTAAAAAGATAATACTTCTTTCTTTGTGTAATTTTAAGAAATGAATAGGTTTGTCCAGCCTCATATTTATTATTACTTAAGTAGAACCATTTGAAATTGCTGTTTTAGGTTTAAAAAACAAACCAGAAAACAGTCAAAATGAATCAACCAGCACTGCCCTACAGTACTTCCTTTTTATCTCTCCATCTCATCTTTTTTATAACTTTTCTATGAATTCTATACTTTAGGTATATTCATCTATTTATTCCAACCCTTAATACATTATGTTTCTAATCAGTGGTTCATCTTACTCAGAATTCCCTCCTTGCCTCCTGTTGTATTAGTAAGTGTTCACCAGACAAACAGAACCAAAGGATATATAAAGATATATAAGAGGAGCTGTGTTACAGGAGTAGTCTCACATGATTACAGAGGCCAAGAAGTCCCATGATACAAAATTTAAAATATTTAAATATTGATATAAAGTCAATATATCTTAAGTTACATGATAAGGAAATAAGATAGAAAACAAAGATATTTGCTTTGTTATTACATAAATATATTCATAACAAAACAAGGAGAAAATATTCATGGCAATTACAATCCTCATTTCTATAACTGGTCATGTGGTCACAGCTGGTATTTATAACTACCTTCTTCTACTACCCATTCTGTGATGTCTTTGCCTTCAGTAAGCTAGTTGTGGTTCATTACCTGGTAGAGTCTCTCAAACCTTCATTCTTGAAGTGTTTGGACCATCTGTAGCCCTGCCTGGATTGGGTGGCTGTAGTTTTTCATTGACCTTTATCACAGGGCATGGTAAAACTGACACCCTAATAGATCTCTTGAATTCCAGATATACTCTTGCTTATCTCCATAATGGAGTAAATAGTTCAATTTCCTACTAGTAATCATGATCAGTCACCTCAGCCAACACTGTAACTCTCTTCTTTACCTGTTGTTTCAGGAGCCTAAGGAAGAGGTCCAAGTGGCTAGGTGGCAGAATTAACTTCCAGTTAAATGGAACCATTGTTGTATCTCCTGATGGAGTCATTCTTCCCCTGGAACTAAGACCTCTAGGCCAACAATGCATAAAGTCACAGGTATAGAAAGCAAAAATGTTGCTGATGAGTCACTGGAGATAATGATGAGTGATGCTGCTACCATTTCCACCTCCTTGTTTCCTAGACTCATGAATCCTGATTATCATAGAAACAGCACCATTATTGATACTGATTCTAAGCACATGCAGCTTTCTGTAGAAACCTGCCCCAGCCCTAGAAAGTATGTAACTAAGTCTTCCAAAGGCCATTCCACACAACTCTTATCAAGCCAACTACTTCAGGGTGGTGGGGAACATGGTAAGACCAGCGAATTCCATTGTAGCACTTCGTGTGTGTGTGTGTGTGTGTGTGTGTGTGTGTGTGTTGAATTCCTTGCTCAGAGGCAGTGCTATGTGGAATACCATGACTGTGGATAAGGCATTCTGTAAATCATGGGTGGTAGTTTTGGTAGAAGTATTGCATGCAGACAAAGCAAATCCATATCCAGAGTAAGTGTCTATTCCAGTCAGAACAAAATACTGCCCTTTCCATAATAGAAGGAGCTGGCTGATTACTCAGGGGATGGGGCCATATGCAGTCTCAGTATTAGTCTCTGTTCCTGGCACTCGGTGGTGGCCAAATCCAGGTTAGCCCTTGAGTGGGAGTCCATGTTGCTGAGCCCGTGCATGACCTCTGCCACCATGTTCACTTTGCTCATGAGCCCATTTGGGCTATGACAAGGGTAGCTGGGGAGGGAGGCTGACTGATATTCACAGAATAGATAATTCCATGCATTTAATTGTTAAAATCCTCCTCTCTGGTATCACCCTTGGTAAGCATTCACATGGGACACAAATATCTTCACGATTTTGGGCCACTCGGGTAGATATATCCACATACCTCTTCCATCCAACCAGCCAAACCATTGCTATGGCCCACGAATTGGTATATAGCCATACATATGTTCTCTTTACAAACAAAGAGAACAAGGTTCCCAAAGTCCTGCCCATTGGGAGGATTTATCTTCACTGCTCTCCTTAAGGGATGTCCCAGTAAGAGATTACAGACAGGCAGCTGCCCACTTTTGGGTGGTACCTGCATAATCTGTAGAATGTCCAGTTCAGTGGAACCATTGTTCCATTGTAAACCAGCCCTGAATCTTCTCATCCTCTGTCAACTGATCACAAGGAATGCCCCATGAGGACAGGTATAGGCTGGGAGAGAGAAGGTAGTGTAGTGGGAGTGGGGATCATGGAAATTTGGACCACTCCTTTAAATAACTTACTTGTTCCTTCAGAGCTCAGGCCAATCACATATACACCACTCCCATTTGATGATGGAGTATTGCCATGCATACCTAACTTTATGGTTTCCTGGTTCAGAAAATATTCAGTTCATGATGGGAAGCTCAGGGTACTTGGTAACTCATGGTCAAGTCTTCAGTCTCTATAAAGGCTCAGTAATAGGCCTAGAGCCCTTTGTCAAAAGAAGGTAGTTATCTTCAGATGATGTCCTAAAGGCCTGTACTGCAGTTCTCCTGTAGTAGCCTGCAAAAGGCACCAGGCAGCATCCCCATCTGCCACTGACACTTTAATCTCCATTGGATCTGCTGGATCATATAGTCCAAGTGGGAGAACAACTTGCAAAATAACATGGACCTGTTGAAGAGTTTGTCTTCTTCTCAGCCCCTCTCAAAACTAGCAGCTTTTTGGGTCACTCAGTAAATGGGCCAGAGGAACACACTCAAATGAGGAATATATTTCCTCCAAAATCCAAAGAGGCCCACTAGCCATTATGCCTCTTTCTTGATTATAAGAAGGGCCAGATGAAACAGCTTATCTTTCATCATAGAAGGAACATTTCGCCATGCCCCACACCACAGAACCCCTAGAAATTCCATTGAGATCTTGAATTTTTGTAAGGCTCCTGAATTTTAGAAAGCTTTATTTCCCGTCTGATACACAAATGTCTTTCCAATAATCTAGAGCAGTTGCTTCTTCTTGCTCACCTTGCCCAGTCAGCATAATGTCATCCGTGTATCAATGCCATGGACCAGTATGATACCTTCTGAAATGGAAAGGCAGTCAAGATCCCTGCAAACTACACTGTAATATTGATCTGGAGAGTTTATAGGTACAGTGAAGGTAGGCCGTGAAGGTGTATTGCTGGCCTTACCAGCTGCAAAGAAACTGCTTCTGGTCATCTTTATGGTCAGAGCGATGCTGCATACCAGATACCAGTGGATGTGTTAATTTGGTTAAGCATTAAAACCACATCTGGTATAGCAGCTGCACTAGGAGTCACCACCTCATTAAATTTACAGCAATCCACTGTCATTCTTCAATATCCATCTGTGTTCTGCTCAGGACAAATAGGAGAGTTGAATGGGGATGTGGTGGAAATCATCACCCTTGACTCTTTCAAGTCCCTGATGATGGCATTAATCTCTGTAAACCCTCCAGGAATGAAGCCTCATTTTTTATTTAGTATTTTCCTAGGTAGAGTCAGTTTTAGTGTTTCTACTTGACCTTTCTCACCATAATAGCCCTTACTCCACAGGTCAGGAAATCAGTATGTATATACTGCCAACTATGAAGTATGTCTACTCCAATTATGCATTCTGCAACTGAGGAAATGACTACAGGATGGGTTTAAGGGCCCAGTGGACCCACCATGAGATGGAACTGAGCTAACAGTCCATTGATCGTTTGACCTCCATAAGCCCCTACTCTGTCTGATGGGCCACAGTGACATTCTGGGTCTCCTGAAATTAGTGTCAGTTTGGAGCCAGTGTCCAGTAGTCCCCACAGGTCCAATTATTTCCTTTCCTGCATTGATGTATGGTTTCCCTCATGAAATGTCATAGATCTCTTTGGGAGAAATATTAATGGTGTAAATTTTTGGTAGTAGACTGGGGGTTTTCCTCAAGGGAATCTGGTCTCCCCTTCACTCAAGGGGTTCTGGATCTGCACGCAGTGTCTCAAGCCTGGGAATTGATTGAGGGGCTGTATACCCATCTCTGTTTTTATTTGAGTTAGACTTTTGTTCACTTGATGTAGAACTTTTCTGCTTATACATAGAAAGTAAGAATTTCGTAAGCTCACCATCTATTTCACTTCTAGGAACACCATGATTAACTACTCAATGCCACCAGTCTGTGCAAGTCAGACTTCTGATTACTGTTTTGATGCTGCTGTCTGTTACCGTAACCACACCAACTGGTCTTTAGCAGTTGAGGACCGTCGCTTGGACCCTGCCTCCAAGATCCATTACCCTTATTGCATTTAGGTTTTCAAATTGAAGGATCCCATGTAAGGTCTGGCCTTCAGAGAAGAACAAGTTCCTTTCTCAGAGTATTGATGAAAGCTGTGTTTGCTGGACCCTCCCGGAGTAGGTAAATACATCTTAAATGACAAATCCACTCCAGTATCCCCATGTCCCTAAGTTTCTGAATCCCTTCCTCTACATCAAACCAAGGGGAGCCAAACATTTCCATTTCACTCACTAACAGCCACCTTTGGTCCATGTTTCAGTCAACCAATCAACCAAGCCCTTAGAGCCCTTTCTAACCACCAAGCTGCAACATTAAATGCATATTCTCTACTTAGCAAGCACATCTCAATAACTTTGGCCTAATCCAACCTTATGTTCCTTCTACCATTACTCCCCACCCTAAGTATCCATTCCCACACATTTCCTGAATTTATGCTATAGAAATACCATGAAAATGAATTACTAGAAAATTTATCACACTTGAATTTCATGCAGTGTCAAGTTGCTATAAAGATTATAAATGTTTACTCTCAATTTCTCTATTTCTTAACTCTAACAAATTGTTTATAGGCTGTAATTATTCCACTGGTCACACTTTGATTAGCATTGATACCAATATTATAAACAAATGTAGGTTGAAAAAGTCGTTTCAAGAGCTCTAATAAGTTAGAATTAGCAATCATGTTGCCAAAGCTCTAGCCACAGACATTCTAGATGGGAACATTTCTCCATCAAACACTGCTCTGAAGATAGGTAATTAAAACAAAGAAGAAAGCGTGTAACCAAATTTATCTATACACAACTCCAATATTATTGAGCTGTTGTTTACCTACCTGATAAGTCTAAGATAAACTTACTTATCAATGACCATTTTGATTCTAGATATCAGGCTTTCACTGTCACAGCGGTTCTCAACCTGTGGGTCGCAACCCCTTTGGCAGTCGAACGACCCTTTCACAGGGGTTGCCTAAGACCATCCTGCATATCAGATATTTACATTATGATTCATAACAATAGCAACATTACAGTTATGAAGTAGCAAGGAAAATAATGTTATGGTTAGGTCACAACATGAGGAACTGTATTTAAAGGGCCAGAAGGTTGAAAACCACTGGAGAGCCATGAAGACTATTGTGGATTTATTTTTCTGTTTCTGATTGTTCATATTGAGGGGGGGGGGGGAGCTCTTATCTTGTTTGTCTTAGGTCTAGTCAGAATGGAAAAGAAGATGGGGATAAGATTCTTTGGTTGAACAAACTGGCTACATTACTCATTTACCTTCTTCAAAATGAAATTCAGTCCCAGCAATTGGCAGGTAATGACAGGTGAATATTTGAGTTTTACCAAAAGATAAAGCCCAGAACCCATTAATAACATCAGGCTCTTAACTGTCCTTCAGACAAACCACAAAAGGTGAGGAGAAATATGTCAACAAACCAGAAACCCAGGGTCAGAGAGGCTCCTGGGGGAGGAAAAAAATCTATGAAATCAGTGCACAACAACCTGGAAATTTAGAAGAAGACTCGAGTTCAGTTTAGAGATGGGAACTGTTAAATACCAGAACTTGACCAATTAGGGATGAGCTCCTAATAGCAGAATGAAATAGACAGGACGGAGATAGAACATGGACCTCTGGTCTACATGAGACAGGTGAGAAACGGCAGTGGGAAAGTTATGCCATCCTCAGGTTTAAACAGGAGGAAATCTGTGTTCAGAACACTGGCACTAAGAGGAAATGACAATGTGTTTTCAGGGTATAGAGAGTAATCAGCAAGACAGAAACACAATTTATGGGAGTAATGCAAAGTCCAACAGATGCTGGAATGGGCAATATTCAAAGAGCAGGTGGACATCTGGGAATTCTGCCAGAATTGGGAGAAAAGACTAGCAAGATAAGCAGAGTCTTGGTTTTAGCAGAAACATACTTCCTGAGAAAGTATAAATGAGCTCGGGCTGAGAGAGTAAAAATCTCCCCACCCTTTATTAGAGTGGACTCACAGTCAGCTGCAAACTTAAGAGAAGACATCTCTCCCAAGGACACTGAGGCTGTACAGTGTCATAACAACCCCCTACTTTAAATGATTCCTGATTTATAAATTACTGGAAGTTTTATTCTAGAACCATAGATTATCAGATATTTTGCTTTTTAAAATGTCAGTAAAAATAAAACACCTCACATTTGCTTGGAGAATCTAAGGTACTTTGACACAGAGAACCATTCTCAACTTACAACGTAGGAGCAGAGAGTCAAATAAGGGGTCTCGGGCTACAACAGTCCACATCCATCTTAACTTTGCACTTTCCAAGGACATGGGAACCTGCATTTACTTCATGGTCCAAACCTGACGTTGACCCCTTTGGCCACAGCTCGCTTTGCTTTGAGCCTCTCCAACACTTTTAAATATTATCTAAATTCCACCCTTTCCCCAAACCCTATAGTAGTTCTATCTTTTCCTTTGTTCGCTGAGATGCCGAGGTTGCTCTGATGCGCAATCTCCTTCCTTGGGTTGGATCAATAAGTCTGACTGTGTCAGACAACAGCTTGCTTCTGGTCATCGCAGGCTGACTGGGCTGGGAAAATTCTAATCAGCATACCACAGAGCGATGAGGAAGCCATGTGGAAGCCCAGTGAGAAAGGTCAAAGGGGATTGCCATGTGGGGACAAGGTAAGAGTCCACCTTCCAGAATCAGGCTATTAGAAAAAGACAAGAAGTAAATGGGCTTTGGTGCAAGGCTAAGTGTTAGTCTGTGAGAGCCTGAGTATCTGCCTCCAGTTCAGATTGGTCTGAGGATAGGGAGGTGAAACTAGAGTGGCAAGGAAACAGTCAGTGGTTTCAATTAAGGAAAGTACTAGGGAGGCAAGAGCTGGAGCCCAGCTGGTTGTCTACAATATAGGACAGTGGTTCTCAACCTTCCTAATGCCGCAACCCTTTAATAACAGTTCCTCATGTTGTGGTGACCCCCAATTTCATTGTTACAAATTGAACATAATTAAAGCATAATAATTAATCACAAAAACAATATGTAATTATATATGTGTTTTCCAATGGTCTTAGGCGACCCCTGTGAAAGGGTTGTTTGACCCCCAAAGGGGTCGCGACCCACAGGTTGAGAACCGCTGATATAGGAGCTGGCAAAGGGAAGCTCAACACAGCAAACTCTGTCTGGGGGGTCTGCCTGCGGCCTCACCCAGGGAGATAGATGCCTGGGAAGTAAATTCTGCAAAGGACAAAGCATTTCCTCCCCAGACATATCTTCATCTCTTCAAAGAGAAAAAAATACTAGAGAGAAAAAGAGGGAAAAGCTAAAGAAAGGAGGGGTATACCCAATGGCAATGCCCAAAATAATGGCCTTGGAAGTGAAGGAGGGAGCTGGGATAAAGCACTCTGTAAATGCAGTGCTTCGTGCTGGAGTGGACTTGCCAACTAATGGAAAACGCGTGGAGTCTAATGCGTTAGTGATCTTTAGACTACACCATTTTCCTGAGCTACATGAGTGCCCCATAGGAATTTTCTTTTTTATTTCCTTTTTTCTCTCCCTTTTTTAGCATGTGAACCCAAGATCTCTATTCAGAACGGAGAGTTTGGGAACATTGTATTGTTGACTTGTTTCTTTCTCTGGAGGATTTGCCTGCGAGCAGCAGTGAATGGATCCCTGTGAGAACACAATGATATTTTCATCTATGACCGAACTATTCCATTTTGTTCCTGCTCCTTTTAGGGAGAGGAAAATTGTTCCTGGTTATTTTGGTCTAAAGTTTTTCAAAACTTCCATTACAAACCATAAAGCAAGTTTGAATTCTGGGAAATTCCATCCCAGTTAATAACTTTAAATGTATTTATATGGTGAGGTATGACTCTCTAAAGGTTATCTTTTTATAATCCGTTTTTAAGAAATAGATTTTATACGAACGAAACAAAACACACACCCTACTACCTTTCCTTATTTGTGGTCTAAGCAGGTGTGGAAGGAATTCCAGGGTCAGGATCAAGATGGACCTCTGAGAGCCAGGTCAAAAGATGACACTGTTACCTTGCCTCTTTTACTGCAGCACAAATCAGTCCAAAAACCCATCCCCACAACCACTGCTGCCCCACTCTCTAAACCTACACAACTACTCCTTTAAACACTGCTTCAAAGAGGGAAAGAAGTTTGGCAGTACGGAGAAATGTGAATGTGAAAAGTAGATATGAAATGATTACTAGCAATAATAATGCTTTTCCAAACCAATGGCAGTCAAATCTTTTTATGACAACCAACAGTCAGAATGACAATTTATTATTTTTCTACTTTTTATTTTATTTTATTTTTTATCAGATATTATGACTGCATTTATGTGAAATGCCCACCCCCCCACCCACCCCCTCCACCCCCACACCATAGGCATATCCCTGGAGGCATATCCATACAGAATGCAGATTAGTAACTGCCTGGAGCTAGGGCAGGAGGACAGGGAGGGGGCACTGGGAAAAGGAGGCGACTTTTATTGGGTATGAGTTTCTTTCAAAGTATTGCTAAAGACCTACAATTGGCTCCTCTCTGAGGGGGCGTGGCTAGGCCCTAGTGGGTGTGGCTGGACTCTGGGGCCTGACCAAACCAGCTAAAAGCCCAGCTGAGGCACAGCAGCCCACACTGTGGTGGCTGTTACCTGTGGAGGCATGGAGGGGTGCGCTTGCTTCTGCGGTGTGGGCTCTTCGGGGGGGATGTATGTGTCCTCATAAGTGCCAGCGCCCAGCTGAGATGGCAGCGGCCGAGGGCAAGTGGTGTCCTCAGAAGCGCCAGTGCCCAGCTGAGAAGGCAGCAGCCAATGGCAAGCCGACCCCGGCAGAAAAGCACATTGAGGGGGACGCTGCAGCGCGGTGCTGTGCGGGGAGTGGAGGAATAGCGAGCCCGATGCAGCCCCCGCATTGCTCACTGCAGGACCTGCCAGTGGAGATGTTGGTGAAGATCTTCGCCTGGGTTCCCAGCACCGACCTGCCCAGCTTGGCCCAGGCCTGCACCAAATTCCACCACATCCTGCACATCGACAGCATCTGTAGATGGCAATGCCAGGAGGAGTTTGGTGTTCGTGAAAACTTGCAGAATCTGGAGATGATGGGTATGTCTTACTGAGAAGTCTATGAGAAACTGTTCCCATACAGAAACATTTTGGGATTGTGGCAGCTAGATACTGAGCACTATAGAACACTAGTGAATGTAGTGGTGGACGGCTTATGCATTACTGGTTGGAAATACAGGCCTTCCTTTCACACCCATGTGGGTGGCCCAATACATTTCAAGCTCTCGTTCAGAATTCTCCTAACAGAGAGGAAACCAGCCATGGTGGAGTGCATGGAAGGCCGCCTCAGCAGGCCCCACAACCGCCATATGCAGATTCATAAGGACAGGTTCACCACCCAGTGCAAGAAGACAGCCCATGGAACTGATTTACCAACGTGGCTTAAGGAAGAAGGGGGGCTGGTGCTGGAGGACAGACAGCAGTATGACTGGCTGACCTACCACCGCCTCTATCTCCCGCCGAGCCACCCGGACGACCTCATCCAACCAGGCCTCTTCCAAGACTACTATGATGCCTTCGGCCTAAAGATTGCCATGCTCAGCTTCCATGGGAAGTATGCCAGGGTCACAAAGATCACGGGAGTCTCCAATGAGATGTTAGAGATCCACCTCATGCGCCGCATCCAGCTGCGAGATGGCCAGATCTTCAGCGACTTCAACCAGCTCTCCCATGTGGTCCAGGAGATTGACGAGCAGGTGATCCGGGAGCAGCAGCAGCAGCAGCAAGAAGACGGGACTGAGGAAAGCAAGGGCCATGGCTGGCAGAGCACTGCCCAGCCCAGCGTCGGGGAGTCCAGCACTACAGCTTCGGAGGAGCAGCCTGTCCCATTTGTTCTGCCTGTGGGTATGCACTCAAAACTCCACAACTACCCCCGAACTTGAAGGATGTGTTTCTATGGCTTGGCCTACCCCAGTCGCATCCCTGGAGTCTTCATCCTGTTCGATGAGAAGCCCTTGGGGTTCATTATTGTGGAGGTGAAATACTTCATCCTGTTGGGCAGAGTCCAGAACACCTTCCAGAATGCTGAGGCACCATCCCCGCAGACTTTCCTAGAGATGCTCAAGAACATTCAGTCCATGCCCTAACCGGTTTGGCTCAGTGGATAGAGCTTCAGCCTGCATCCCGAAGGGTCCCAGTTTAGATTCTGATCAGGGGCATGTACCTTGGTTGGGGGCACATCCCCAGTGGGGGGTGTGCAGGAGGCAGCTGATCGATGTTTCTCTCTCATCGATGTTTCTAACTCTCTATATCTCTCCCTTCCTCTCTGTAAAAATTTAATGAAATATGTTTTTTAAAAAATCACTGTATAAAAATAAATTAAAAAAACATTCATGAGAATGTTTAAAAATTGGACCCCTAGTTCGTTGCTGGTGGAAATGTGAAATAGCAGGGCCACGTTCGAAAATGAGAGTCACCAGATGGCCCAGAAGTTCCACATCTAGATACATACCCACAAGAAATGGAAACGTGTTCACTCAAAAAACTTGCACACAATGTTCACAGCAGCCTTATTCATAAGAGCCACAAACCAGAAGCAATACTCATCAACAGACGAATGGGTAAACAAAAGGTGGTATAGCCATACACTAGAATATAGCATACAGAAAACTTTAAAATGTTATGCCAACTGAAAGAAGCCAGTCACAAAAGAGCAGATATTATGACTTCCTTTATGTGAACTGTCCTCGTCCCCCCCACAACCCCCTCACCCCACCCCCACCCCCCCACAATAGGCATATCCCTGATGGCATATCCATACAGAAATCAGATTAGTGACAGCCTGGGCCTAAGGCGGGAGGACAGGGAGGGGGCACTGGGAAAGGGAGGTGACTGTTAATGGGTATGGGTTTAAAGTCCTACAATTGGCTCCTCTCTGAGGGGGCATTGCTAGGCCCTGGGAGGCGTGGCTGGACTCTGGGGCCGGACCAAGCCAGCTTAAAGCCTGGCTGAGGCATAGTGGCCCATGGTGTGGTGGCTGTTACGCGTGGAGGCATGGAGGGGTGTGCTTGCCTCTGCAGCGTGGGCTCTTCGCCGGGATGTCGGTGTCGTCAGGAGTGCCAGGGCCCAGCTGAGAAGGCAGTGGCTGATGGCAAGCCGATCCAGGCAGAAAAGCACGTCGAGGGGGACAAGGCAGCGCTGTGCTGTGCAGGGAGTGGAGGAATAGCGAGCCCCATGGTGCCCCCGCCGCTCCCGCACTGCTCGCTGCAGGAGATGCTGGTGGAGATCTTCGCCTGGGTTCCTGGCACCGACCTGCTCAGCCTGGCCCAGGCCTGCACCAAATTCTGCCACATCCTGCACATCGACAGCATCTGGAGATGGCGCTGCCGGGAGGAGTTTGGCGTTTGTGAAAACTTGCAGAACCTGGAGATGATGGGTATGTCTTATTGAGAAGTCTATGCGAAGCTGTTCCCATACAGAAACATTTTGGGATTGTGGCAGCTAGATACTGAGGGCTATAGAACACTGCTGAATGTCGTGGTGGACGGTTTATGCATTACTGGTTAGACCTACGGGCTTTCCCTTAACACCCATGTGGATGGCCCACTGCAATTCAAGCCCTCGTTCAGAATTTGCCTGACGGAGAGGAAACCAGCCAAGGTGGAGTGCATGGAAGGCCGCCACAGCAGGCCCCACAGCCGCCACATGCAGATTCAGAAGGACAGGCTCACCCTGCGGTGCAACAATAGAGAGCACCAAAAGGTTTTAACAGCGAGACTTAGGGGAGAATGGTGGCTGGTGCTGACGCAGGAGGACAGATATCAGTATGACTGCCTGATCTACCAACGCTTCTACCTCCCGCCAAGTCACCCGGGCGACCTCATCCAGCCAGGCCCCTTCCAAGGCAACTACAATGTCTTCGGCCTAAAGATTGCCATGCTCAGCTTCCATGGGAAGTATGCCAGGGTCACGAAGATCACGGGAATCTCCAAGGAGATGTGAGAGATCCACCTCATGCGCCGCATCCAGCTGAGAGATGGTGAGATCTTCCGCAACTTCAACGAGCTCTCCCGGGTGGTCCAGGAGATTGACCTGCAGGTGATCCCGGAGCAGCAGCAGCAGCAGCAGCAGCAGCAAGAAGACGCGACTGAGGAAAGAGAGGGCCATGGCTGGCAGAGCCCTGCCCAGCCCAGCGTCGGAGAGTCCAGGGCTGCAGCTTTGGAGGAGCAGCCTGTCCCATTTGTTCTGCCTGTGGGCATGGGCTCACGACTCCACAACTACCCCCGAGCCTGCAGGATGTCTTTCTATGGTTTCCTACCCCAGACGCTACCCTGGAGTCTTCATCCTGTTCGATGAGAACCACTTCGAGTTCGTCTGGAGGTGAAATACTTCATCCTGTTCGACAGAGTCCAGAACACCTTCCAGAATGTGGAGGCACCATCCCCGAAGGCCTTCCTGGAGATGCTCAAGGACATTCATTCCTGAACCCCTGGGAGGAGCAGCTTGCAGATTTGACTTTCTGACCAGGTTACCCACCTTGGTTTGTTTTTTTAATCCTCACCTGAGGATATTTTCCCATTGATGTCTAGAGAGAGAGGGAAAGACAGAAATATCGATGAGAGAGAAACACATCAGTTGGTTGCCTCCTGCCATAGGTCGGACCAGGGCCAGGTTGGGTAGGAGCCAGCAACTGAGGTAGAAATAAACCTTAGACCAGTGGTCTCAATCTTCCTAATGGTGTGACCCTTTAATACAGTTCCCCATGTTGTAGTGACCCCCAATTTCATTGTTACAAATTGAACATAATTAAATCATAGTGATTAATCATAAAAACAATATGTAATTATATATGTGTTTTCCGATGGTCTTAGGCGACCCCTGTGAAAGGGTCATTTGACCCGCAAAGGGGTGGTGACCCACAGGTTGAGAACCGCTGCCATAGACCTTTCCATCTGCAGGTCCAGGTTCTATCCACTGAGTCAAACCAGCTAGGGCTGAGCAGGTATTTTTTTTTAATATATATATATAATTTTTTAAATTAAATTTTTATTGTTCAGATTATTACATTTTTTCCTCTTTTTCACCTATAGCTCCCCTCCACTCAGTTCCCACCCCATCCTCTGCCCTTACGCCCCTCACCCCCACTGTTCTCATCCATAGGTGTACGATTTTTTCCCAGTCTCTTCCTGCACCCCCACACCCCTTTCCCCCACCCTGAGAATAGTCAGTCCACTCCCTTTTTATGCCCCTGATTCTATTATAATCACCAGTTTATTCTGTTCATCAAATTATTTATTCATTTGATTTTTAGATTCACTTGTTGATAGATATATATTTGTTGTTCATAATTTGTATCTTTACCTTTTTCTTCTTCTTCCTCTTCTTAAAGGATACCTTTCAGCATTTCATATAATACTGGTTTGGTGGTGATGAACTCCTTTAGCTTTTTCTTATCTGTGAAGCTCTTTATCTGACCTTTGATTCTGAATGATAGCTTTGCTGGGTAAAGTAATCTTGGTTGTAGGTTCTTGGTATTCATCACTTTGAATATTTCTTGCCATTCTCTTCTGGCCTGCATGGTTTCTGTTGAGAAATCAGCTGACAGTTGTATGGGTACTCCCTTGTAGGTAACTGAGTTTCTTTCTCTTGCTGCTTTTAAGATTCTCTCTTTGTCTTTTGCTCTTGGCATTTTAATTATGATGTGTCTTGGTGTGGTCCTCTTTGGGTTCCTTTTGTTTGGGGTTCTCTGAGCTTCCTGGACTTGTAAGTCTATTTCTTTCACCAGGTAAAGGAATTTTTCTGTCATTATCTCTTCAAATAGGTTTTGAATATCTTGCTCTCTCTCTTCTGGCACCCCCATAATTCAGATGTTGATACACTTGAAGTTGTCCCAGAGGCTCCTTACACTATCTTCGTATTTTTGGATTCTTTTTGTTTTCGTTTTTCCGGTTGGGTGTTTTTTGCTTCTTCATATTTCAAATCTTTGACTTGATTCTTGTGATCCTCTATTCTGCTGTTGGATCTCTGTGTAATATTCTTTATTTCAGTCAGTGTATGCTTCATTTCTAGTTGGTTCTTTTTCATATCCTCGAGAGTCTTACTAGATATATTGGCGGTTTCTAGAAAATTCTTGAAAAACTTTAAAGTGTGGTTTTGAACTCTATATCCAGCAGTTTGCTTTCCTCCATTTCTGTCATTTGTGACCTGTTTGTTTCTCTCCGCATTTTGGCTGGTTCCCTGTGTTCATAGGGTGGCTTTCTGTGCTAGGTGTCCTATAGGGCCCAGTGGCTCAGCCTCCCCAATTACCTGAGGTGGACACCCTTGGTGCACCCCTTTGTGGGCTGTTTGCACAGTCTTATTGTAGTTAAGCCTTGATTGTTGTAGGTATTTCCGGAAGCCGGTCCATCCTTGCTGCTTGACACAGTTGCTGCAGGGAAGAAACATCTGCACAGCATATGTTTCAATGGACCTGGCGTATATGGCATACTGTTCTTAATATCTTTGCTCCCCTTCTTAGTGGTATGTGTTTTAACCAAGGTCACCTCTCCGAGAAAGGTTGTTTCCCCAGGTGGGGATTTTTCCCTGGAGTTAGGGATCAACAGGACTAAGGAAGGTAATAAATCAGTAAAATCCCTTAACTAAGTGCCAGGCAGGTAGTTAATCACTTTAACTATAAACAATCACACTTAAGCTACATAAACTTTACTTAGGATAATCTCCTTCAGTTACTTCCTTGTAGCTTAACAGAGCAATAGAGTAGTGATCTTGGAATGGAGATAACAAACGCCCTGACCTTTGGAATAGAATGGATAGGATTAAAATCAAATGGTATAAATACAGATGTAACAGAAGAATCAAAACACAACCTGGCTAGAGAACCTGGCTAGGCTGCTGATCACCTGAATGCTGTCTCCATGTCATTCATTCTTCGCTGACTCCGTCCACACTTTTGGGAACCCCTGGACCTGTTGGGGCTGGACCCCAACAAGGTATCACTGGGAGGAATTGACCTTCAGGCCAATTGGCTGTGAGAATCAGCTGTGTCTGTGGTAGGAGAACTTTTGTGCTGGAGACTTATGGGACAAGACTTCCTTCAGTGGGGCTTTGGTGCTCACTGAGTCTGTCTCCTGAGTGTCCCATATGGATCTGAGGAGCTATAATCTGGATGGTCCCACTATGACCACTGGGTACACTGGCTCTTGGATCTCTAAGGAGGTGCTAATTTAGCCTCTGCCTGAGGCTACCCAGCAGGAGCCATGGAGAGATCTGTAGATTCCTCATCTTTGTTTGGATTTTGGAGATGCCCAGATGAGGCTCAGCTGTGAAGCAATGCAAGCTGCTGTGGGGCCTTGGGCCTTCTTTTGGTTGTTCTGGGTCTCTCTTAGCAAGCCACAGTTTGTTAGGTAATTTTAGATTGCAAAGGGCCAGGCCCTTTCTTATGCAAAAGCCTCTGGGACCAGCTTGGGTGGGGCAGGGTCTCAGGGAATCAACAGGGCGGAGCAAACAGCTATAGCTGGTCCTCAGCCCTGCCGGGAGTAGCCCCAGGTCTCAGTGTCCCGTGGTAATCACTGCAAGCACCTCTGAAAAGCCTCTCTCGAGTTCTGCCAGATGCCAGAAAGTCAAGTTTCTCTCTGTATGAGTCTGGGTCCCCAGAGACTCGCCCGGAACTGGAGTTCAGAGCAGTTGGGAGCTTGAGACTCCCTCCCTATTGAAAAAAACAACCACGTCCTCAGTTTCCAGCCCTTTCCGTGTGCGCCTCTGTACCTCTGCACCTATGCACTTTACTTCTGCACCTCCTCTGAGTCTCAGTGTGCTTTTCTCTTTCCTTCTAGTTGTAGAATTTCCACTATGCCAGCCTTCCTGTGGTTCTGGATTATGTCCATTTTGTCTTTTAGTTGTATTTTTGAAGTGGTTGTGCGAGGCAGCAATTTCTGGTGCTTACCTATGCCAGCATCTTGGATTCTCCTTCCAGAATGACATTTTACATCATGTCCTGGTATAAGCATACTTAGACATATGTGTGTATATCTTATATAATAAAAGCCCATTATGCCAAGTGTCCAGTCGTCTGCTTGGCCATTCAACCAATCAATGCATAATATTCTAATGATATGCTAAGGCTGCTCAACCGCTCACTATGACGTACACTAACCACCAGGGGGCAGATAGTCCATGGGTCAACCAGTCGCTATGACATGCACTGACCACCAAGGGGCAGACGCTCCACCTGGTAGGTTGGCTTGCTGCTGGGGTACGGCTGATTGGGACTGAGTGAGATGAGCTGGACATGCCTTGGAGCCCACAGTCCCTTCCTGGCTGGCCAACTTCCAGTGTCCCTCCCTGGCCCCAATTATGCACTGTTGTGGTCCCTCAGCCTGGCCTGTGCCTTCTCGCAATCTGGGACCCCTTTGGGGATGTTGGAGAGCTAGTTTCAGCCCAATCCTGCAGGCTGGGCTGAAGAACCCCACTGGTACATAAATTCATGCACCAGGCCTCTAGTACGTATATAGAGATAAATGTCAAGTTTCACAAAACACTACATCTGATGCACTATGATTTTCCTTTTTTATTATTTCATTTTATAAAATTTTGATCATAAGTCACTAAACTGATATCAGTACTTACTGAGTGACAAGCCCTAGCTGGTTTGGTTCAGTGTGTAGAGCATCGCCCTGCAGACTGAGGGTCCCAGGTTCGATTCTGGTCAAGGGCACATGCTGGGTTGTGGGCTCAATCCCCAGTAGGGGGTGTGCAGAAGGCAGCTGATCAATGATTCTCTCTCATCATTGATGTTTCTATCTCTTTCTCCCTCTCCTTTCCTCTCTGAAATCAATAAAAATATATTTTTAAAAAATTAGTGACAACCTGCAGTTTAAAAAATTACTCTTGTGGGAAAACTAACATGAGGCTTGCTTGCTTCAGTGACAGAGGACTCCAAGGTTCCCTGCCTGCCTTGCTGGCCTCTGAGCCTGCAGTTTAAGAAACATTGTAGGGAAAAATCAAGATGGCGGCTTAGGTAAACACCGGAGTTGGCTGCCTCAAACAACCACTTCACAAATACAACTAAAAGACGGAACGGACATCGCCCAGAACCACAGGAAGACTGGCTGAGGGGAAATTCTTCAACTAGAAGGAAAGAGAACAGCATACTGAGACTCAGAGAAGGCGCAGTGCGGAAAATACAAAGGTGCGGAGGTACGCGCGGAGCAGGCTGGTAGCTGAGGGCGCGGTTGTCATTTTCAATTGGGAGGGAGTCTCAGATTCTGAAATCCAGTTCTGGGCGAGTCTCTAGGGACCCAGACTCAAACGGGAGAAGCGGGACTGTCTGGCATCGGTCGGAACGTGAGGGCAGCTTTCTCTCCGAGGTTTGCAGCGCTTGCTGGGACTCTGAGCGGCAGAGCCTCTGGGGACAGGACTGAGAGCAGCCATAACTGCTCCCTTCACCTGCTCTGTTGATCCTGTGTGACCCACCCCGCCCAAGCCCTGTGCAGAGCCATTTGCCAGATAGCCTCAGGCAAAGGCTAGATTAGCACCTCCCTAGAGGACAGAAGTTTTCCCACTGAAGACACAGCTGATTCTCACAGCCAGTTGGCCTGGAGGTCAAATCCCCCTAGTATTAACTACAACAATCAAGGCTTAACTACAACAAGACTGCGCACAAAGACCACTAGGGGGTGCACCAAGAAAGCATAAAAAATGCGGAGACAAAGAAACAGGACAAAACTGTCAATGGAGGATATTGAGTTCAGAACCACACTTTTAAGGTCTCTCAAGAACTGTCTAGAAGCCGCCGATAAAGTTATTGAGATCCTCAAGAAATCTAATGAGACCCTCGATGTTGTGATAAAGAACCAACTAGAAATTAATCATACACGGACTGAAATAATGAATATGATACAGACTCCCAACAGCAGACCAGAGGAGCGCAAGAATCAAGGCAAAGATTTGAAATATGAAGAAGCAAAAAACACCCAACCAGAAAAGCAAAATGAAAAAAGAATCCAAAAATACGAAGATAGTGTAAGGAGCCTCGGGGACAGCTTCAAGCGTACCAACATCAGAATTATAGGGGTGCCAGAAGATGAGAGAGACCAAGATATTGAAAACCTATCTGAAGAAATAATGACAGAAAACTTCCCCTACCTGGTGAAAGAAATAGACTTACAAGTCCAGGAAGCTCAGAGAACCCCAAACAAAAGGAATCCAAAGAGGACCACACCAAGACACATCATAATTAAAATGCCAAGAGCAAAAGACAAAGAGAGAATCTTAAAAGCAGCAAGAGAAAGAAACTCAGTTACCTACAAGGGAGTACCCATACGACTGTCAGCTGATTTCTCAACAAACTTTGCAGGCCAGAAGGGAGAGGCAAGAAATATTCAAAGTGATGAATACCAAGAACCTACAACCAAGATTACTTATCCAGCAAAGCTATCATTCAGAATTGAAGGTCAGATAAAGAGCTTCACAGATAAGGAAAAGCTAAAGGAGTTCATCACCACCAAACCAGTATTATATGAAATGCTGAAAGGTATCCTTTAAGAAGAGGAAGAAGAAAAAGGTAAAGATACAAATTATGAACAACAAATATGCATCTATCAACAAGTGAATCTAAGAATCAAGTGAATAAATAATCTGATGAACAGAATGAACTGGTGATTATAATAGAATCAGGGACATAGAAAGGGACTGGACTCACTATTCTTGGTGGGGAAAGGGGTGTGGGAGATGCGGGAAGAGACTGTACAAAAATTGTGCACGTAGGGATGAGGACAGTGGGGGGGGGGCGGGTAAGGGCAGAGGGTGGGGTGGGAACTGGGTGGAGGGGAGCTATGGGGGGAAAAAAAGAGGAACAAATGTAATAATCTGAACAATAAAGATTTACTAAAAAAAAAAAAAATTACTCTTGTGGACAATATTAGCAGATAGCTTATTAATCTTTATTTCAGAAAATGACCCCAAACTAATTGTGTTTTCTAACAGCAGGCTTCCTGTGTACAAAGGGTCTACTCTTGAGACATTCTTTTAAAGTGTCTCCACTTTTGCCTCAAAGGTCCAGAGGCTGATGCCAATTTCATTACATAAGAAAATCAGGATCATAGTCTTCCTTCGCTGTTTCTGGCATCAGCTTTAAGTTCTGAACATCTTCCACCCCCAGGAACACTTCTTAAGATGAAATCTTTATTAGAACTGCCTGAAAATGTATGCAGCTTGGACCATTAGACTCTGGTGACACCTGAGGAGTTCACTCCATGAATGGCTCAGAAAGTAATGGAAAAATAGGCAGAGATTAAATACTTATGGCAGTTCACAAAATGAAATACAACACAGATTATCAATCTGTGTTCTATTCAAGGTACATTCTTAGGTTAAAAAGTGCATTGTGTATAGTAGACTTCCATGTGTTTTAAAAAGGGGACATATATGCTTATATGTGTATAAAATATTTTTGGAGAGTTCAACAGGATATTAGTCATGGGGATTGCCTCTAGGGAAGAGAAATAGAGGACTGGGAGTCTAGGATTGCAGAGATTTAATATTTTTATACTTTTCATAGTGTTTGAATTTTTTATTTTGTGTATATACATATATTACTTTTTCAATTAAAAATAGTTCATTTTTGCCTGGCCAGTGTGGCTCAGTGGTTGAGTGTTGACAGATAATCCAGGAGGTCACGGTTCAATTCCCAGTTAATAATTCTCTCTCATCATTGATGTTTTTCTCTCTCTCCCTCTTCCTTCCTCTCTGAAATCAATAAAGATATATTTATTTTAAAGTTAATTTTACAACATGTTATGCAAACCCATTAAGATAAAGGGAGATTTCTTTGAGGACAATCATATAAACAGATGTTTATTATAACACCAAAATTCATTACCTGTCATTTACATATCTTGTACAACTTACAAAGAGTTCCACATCCATTGCCTGACTGAGTGCTCATCACAACCTTTTGAAATAGGTGGGACAAATACTAGAAGCAGCACTTCATACATTTTTTTTAAAAAATAACCTAAAGTTTAAAGGAGTTCAAAATCTAGAGCATACTTTCACGAAAGAAGTTTGAAGTGATTGATATAATTTGCATATATTGAAACCTGAAATTTCACAGTATTTTGAGCTATCAAGTAGTTTATGAATAGCAGTGTTTTAAAGCCTTCAGAGATATTCCTTGCAGTATTGATCTCTTAACGAAGAAACTCTTGCATATGGGAGGAAGGAGGCAGAAAAAACAACCTACTGAAACACTTTGTGTAAAATACACCTAATCTTAGAGCATACATTGTCAACTAATGCCTGGTTGAAAATTAACATTTAAAAAGTTGCATCCAGCCGAAACCGGTTTGGCTCAGTGGATAGAGCGTCGGCCTGCGGACTGAAAGGTCCCAGGTTCGATTCCGGTCAAGGGCATGTACCTGGGTTGCGGGCACATCCCCGGTGGGGGATGAGCAGGAGGCGGCTGGTCGATGTTTCTCTCTCATCGATGTTTCTGACTCTCTATCTCTCTCCCTTCCTCTCTGTAAAAAATCAATAAAATATATTTAAAAATAAATAAATAAATAAATAAAAATAAAAAGTTGCATCCAAAACCTCCCTATATAGATGTTTAACTTTGAAATAGAACAAACCTAAAATAATTGCCTACATGGAAAAAGAGGGAAATGAAAAATCATCACTACTAAATCTTGAAAATATACCCTAAAGTTTTATGGCTATGTTCATTGTATCTCCAGTGTCCCCGGACAGTCCAATTTTCACCTCCTGTCCCCAAGTAGTTATTGATAGCACCCCTTTTACTCTCAAAAGTGTCCTAGTTTGAGTAATAAAGTATACCTCCACCCTATGAAATATGACAGTCTAGGCTAGGGCCTAGTCTAGGCCCATGGTCAACAAACTGCGGCTCGCGAGCCACGTGGGGTTCTTTGGCCCCTTGAGCGTGGCTCTTCCTAAGCCTTATTAAGTTAATAACAATGTACCTACCTGTATAGTTTAAGTTTAAAAAAGTTGGCTCTCAAAAGAAATTTCAATCGTACTGTTGATATTTGGCTCTGGTGACGAATGAGTTTGCCGACCACTGTAGACTCTAGGTTCATACATTTTTAAGATCCTCACATTCTAGCATTTGGGCTTCATCCCAAAGCTAAAAATTACCCTCATTCATGAAAAGGCTGAAGATCCATGCTCAGATTTTAGCTACATACGTATAAGACTCAAATAATAATAAAAGCAAGTCGTTTCCAAACACTACTCACCAGCAACTGTTGGCTTTATTAAAGAGATTAATAGTGAGAAGAGAGTCTCAAGGTCTGAACTGGAAGTTTTGGTTTGTGGAGGTTTAAAAGGGAAATGTGAACCAAGTTTGACTTTGTGAGATTGAGGCAGAAGACAACTGATTTCACTTAACAGAGTTCAAAATTGAACACCACCATCCCTCCCCACTCCTCCCCACCCAAAGTCCAGTCTTTTCTTCATTTATTTATTACTATTTGGAAAGTGGCCCCTGGAGGCGAGACACTGTTCTAAGCACTGCACCAGTTTTGTCAGTAGTTTTAGGGACTTCCAGTGGTTTGCAGGAATGTAATACTAAGTATCAGGTTTTGTTTAAATCAATGTTTCGATTCCTCTCTAACACTCTAGAATTTCCCTAACTTGGAATTGCTCTATTCAATAATTACAAAGATTATTCCCAAAAGGTTAAAATATTGCTGCTTTTTTTTTTGTTACAGGTGCATTTCTTGGGATAAGTAAATGAATTAGTAGCCAAGGTGGGTATAGTAACAGCATCCTTTACTCAGCAGTGAGCAGACCATCTATTCAGAAAATATAATTACTCAAAAGATTAAGGCTAAGTCACAAGCCGTTTATAAGAAGTGTTTACTTGCCACATTCTAAAGCACTTGGCATTAGGATTGAGATTATCCTGTAGTACGTGATTACTTGAGATGTCTGTATAAAGTATTAAATAATACTTTAATTGTTCTCTTATGTTTAGATGTACAACTTTAGCAAAATCTTTTCAGGATATATTTTAACACGCATGTACCCAAGGTCACACATTCAGATTCTCTCTGAGGGAGTTGGGAGTTGGACTGAATCCATCCATTTGGCTTAATCCTGTGGTTGTTTATATGCCTTCTGTTTTCTTCTCCCTTCTCCTTACTTTCTTGGAAATCTTTATTTCCTGTCACTCACCAAACTTTTCACACAAGAAATCTTGTGAGGTTTTTGTTTATTCTAATCATCACTGGTTGAGTGATTACTGTCACTGCCTTCACTGTCACTGTCACTGTCACTATCACTTCCGTTGTTGTTGCCATTAGGAGACTTGCTCTTGCTGTCACTCTCATCACTACTGTCAGATGCACTGTCGCTGCTTTCATTGCTGTCACTGCTGTCACTATCACTGCTGTCACTGCTATCTGATTTGCTATCACTGCTGTCACTACTATCGCTGCTGTCACTACTGTCACTGCTGTCACTACTATCGCTGCTGTCACTACTGTCACTGCTGTCACTGCTATCTGATTTGCTGTCACTACTATCACTGCTGTCACTGCTATCTGATTTGCTATCACTGCTGTCACTACTATCGCTGCTGTCACTACTATCGCTGCTGTCACTGCTGTCACTGCTATCTGATTTGCTGTCACTACTATCACTACTGTCACTGCTATCTGATTTTCTGTCACTGCTGTCACTACTATCACTGCTGTCACTACTATCACTGCTGTCACTGCTGTCACTACTGTCACTGCTATCACTGCTGTCTGATTTGCTGTCACTACTGTCACTGCTGTCACTACTATCGTTGCTGTCACTGCTGTCACTACTGTCACTGCTGTCACTACTGTCACTGCTGTCACTACTATTGCTGCTGTCACTGCTGTCACTGCTGTCACTGCTGTCACTGCTGTCACTACTGTCACTGCTATCACTGCTGTCTGATTTGCTGTCACTACTGTCACTGCTGTCACTACTATCGCTGCTGTCACTGCTGTCACTACTATTGCTGCTGTCACTGCTGTCACTACTGTCACTGCTGTCACTGCTGTCTGATTTGCTGTCACTGCTGTCACTACTATTGCTGCTGTCACTACTATCGCTGCTGTCACTATCACTGCTGTTACTACTATCGCTGCTGTCACTACTGTCACTGCTGTCACTACTATCGCTGCTGTCACTATCACTGCTGTCACTACTATCGCTGCTGTCACTATCACTGCTGTCACTACTATCGCTGCTGTCACTACTGTCACTGCTGTCACTACTATCGCTGCTGTCACTACTGTCGCTGCTGTCACTACTGTCGCTGCTGTCTGATTTGCTGTCACTGCTGTCACTACTATCACTGCTGTCACTGCTGTTACTACTGTCACTACTATCGCTGCTGTCACTGCTGTCACTACTGTCACTGCTGTCACTGCTATCTGATTTACTGTCACTACTATCACTACTGTCACTGCTGTCACTACTGTCGCTGCTGTCACTACTGTCACTGCTGTCTGATTTGCTGTCACTGCTGTCACTACTATCATTGCTGTCACTGCTGTCACTGCTGTCTGATTTATCTTTGCTGCTGTCTGATTCACTATCATCACTCCCATTGTTACCATTGCCGTTACTGTCACTATCACTAGCATCTGATGTGTTGTCACTGTCCTCATCTCCTTCTCCTTTTGAATCACTGTCATTGTCATTATCTTTTGATTCATCTGAGTTATAAGATGCATCTCCTCGGCTACTGCTGTCATTGTCACCTTCAGAATTGGCATCATCACTGCCATTAGACTCATCGCTGCTGTTGGGACCATCTCCCTGCATGGATTCATCATCAAACTCATAACTATCATAACCATCACTGTTACTCTCACTACCTGTTTGGCTGTGTTCAACCTTATTTCCAGGTTCTGACTTCTGGCCAGGTTCTTGCATGTTGTCAATCTCCCCTTGTGTCTGGACATTTCCATTGCCCACAATCACTCCATGTTGTCCTTTACTCTCTTTATCGCCAATGATTTTCCCAGCTTCTTTGGTAATATTGTTTCTATTGCCACTGCTGGGACCTCCAATTTCTATTCCCTATGGAATAATGGACAGAAGAATGGGTAATTAGTAAATGTTATACTGCAAAATTGCATTGGTCTGAGGAACACTGACTGAGAAAATTGACCCGTGAAACAGAAGGTCAGATTCCAGAACTTCAGAAACATCTGTTTGTGAAAATGTGCTGGATTCAGTACTTGAAAGTGCTCTAGTGTTTGGGTTATATAACAACCCAGCCACATATTTCACCCAGTAGGAGCTTTTATGGTGCAGACATTATTTAGCATAAGACTTTTCTAGAATTTTAACCAAATTTTCAGAAATATCTGATTTTTTTTAAATTGTTGTATATTGCCTAACCAGTTTTGCTCAGTGGATACCGCATGGACCTGTGGACTGAAAGGTCCCAGGTTCGATTCCGGCCAAGGGCATGTACCTTGGTTGCGGGCACATCCCCAGTGGGAGGTGTACAGGAGGCAGCTGATCAATGTTTCTCTCTCATCAGTATTTCTAACTCTCTATCCCTCTCCCTTCCTCTCTGTAAAAAAATTGCTAAAATATTTTTTTAAATGTTGTATATCAAAATCTAGTAAGAACTCTGGCTTTCCCATCAGATAGTCAAGTAATTTAGGTATGAAAATACATGAATGCTTGTCATGATTATTTTTTGTGCTACCATTAGTTGGGTGGAAGAGAGAATTTAAACTGCTATTTAAAAAATCAACTTCACAAACTAACCTTATCTTGGCTCTTCCCATTCGTACTTGGCTCTGATTCTCTGGTAATTCCATTATCCACACCATGGTTTTCTCTGTGATTGGTGTTTTGGATGGCCTCCATTCTTGGGCTGTCATTTTCTTCTAGGATCTGATCGGAATCCTCCTCACTCTCGGAGACATGGTCTCCATCCGTGTCGTGGGGATCTTCTTTGTCCTCAGGGTCATCATCTTCACTGCTAATTGAATTTTTACCTAAGCTATTATCATTGCCGCCTTCTTTTCCATGACCCTGGCCCTCCTGGCCCTGGCTATTATCAGTGCCATCTTTTCCATTTCCCGTTTCTTCACCTTCATTATCACCAGAGCCCTTGTCTTCACCCTCATCTGTTCCATCCCCACTAGGACTCCCATCAGAATTATCGAGGCCAGGGTCTTCTCTATTGCCAGCTCCGTTTCCCCCTGGTGTTACCCCTGCCCCTTCATGACCATTTCTCTCACCTTCTTTCTGAGGTGTTACTGCACTTGTATCACCCTCATTCGTACAGGAATTCCCATTTATGTCATCCTCACGGCCTGTGCTATTACCGCTTCCAGATACTTGATGCTCATCTTCGTCAACCACAGTGGCATTCTCACTCTGACTTGCATCTCCAACATCCCCATTTTTAAAATTCTCATCAGTATTTCCATTAATATTGCTCCCATTTGCTGCGCCAGTCATGTCAACAGTGCTTACTTGTCCCCTAATACCATGTATTCCATCATGGCCATATGTTTCTGATTTTTCTGTGCCCCCATTCTGATCCCCAGGATTCCCCTCTTCATTTACTGACATGGAATGTGTAGCAGATCTTTCCCCTCCTACTCCTGCCCACTCAGGGCCATTTCCTTCTACTTTGTAACCATCTTTGGTATACTGTTGCCTTCCCATTTCATTTTCATGCATAGGGACACCACTTTCTTTGGTGGTATCATTAGCATATAACTCATCCTGAAAAAGAAACAATTCAAAACAAATAGTGAATATCATCGTGAAACTGAAAAGCTGAGCATCAATTTTTTGGAAGGTAATGAAACCTAAAAACACCTTAGAAACACATCTTATACCCTATACCTGTACTGGCACTTTTAATTTTGCTGGAAGACTTAAATTCACAGATTGGCCAACAGCATGTCTCTCCAATGACTTGATTCGAGGAACCTATGAAAATCAAAAACATTCTTATTTTGTGTGCATTCACATACACAGACACACACATTTTTCCCTAAATGAGGAGGGGGGGGGCGAGATATAACACAAAGGCCAACATATGCTCTAATTAGGTGGAAAAGAGAAATGACTTTTTATAGGGTTTATATGGAATTTAAATGGGCATACAGATCGTTTTCACAACGGTGTTGCCAATTTTATTGAAGAATTAACCAGACCATTCATCTCAACTACAGAAGAGGAACAGTCTTTTCTAAAGATAAGAGGGTAGATCTTGGGTGTTTCTCTACAATAAGCCTCTTGCAAAGTACAAGACCTACCCTAAGTATAATCCTGGCCAAATCCCCCAGGAGGATAGTTGGTATGCCCAGAGCCAGTGCATAAGAAAAACCAAGTTATAGACGATGTGTCCTCAGGAGCACATTTGAAATAGTTGAGAAAATTCTCAACTACATTAATACCAAAGCATTTGGGATTATGAAAACATGTAAAAAATGTTAACCATAGCAGCTGGCTAATAAAATTACAAATGGTTGAATTTTCTTAGTTTTTCTTTGCTGGTGTTGTTTTTATTTTCCAAATTTTCTACCGTGAGCATATAAACATTAACTCTGAGTAAAATGTTAGTTTTCTTCTATGTTAAAGAATGCTACTTTTCTTTCTTGAAAACTTTCTAAGCAATACAGGTTTCATTGATATTAGAGTGCAGTTCAGGGCACATGAGCAAAGATGAACAAAATCTTCATGATTTCTGGGGATTGAATGTAAATTGATCTGAATGAATTTTTAAATAAGAATTCTTCTGAGCAGCATGAGTTTTGATTGGAGAAATAGGGGCATGAACTTGGAGTCATGTTTGGCTTTGTCGAGACCCCCAGAGATATCCTGTCAAGTCTTTCGTGCAAATCTGAATGTTTAGGCTCAGCTTACCTGCAAAGGCTTCTATATTTATGTTAGGTTAAAAGGGATAGCCAAATAAGGAGGTTTCCTGAAGATGGCATACTCACCGGAATGGCCCATGCTGCTGCCCAAATGCAAAAACAGATGATTATCTTCATTTTCTTCAAAAATATTAGTTAATGGCTGTTTAAAAAAGAGAATAGCAAAACATTGCTTACAGAACAAAAAAGAATAACCACAGTAATGTATCATTTGGTTTGTAAGCATTTGCCTTTTTCTCAGTCAAGGAGTATTTATCAAGCATAAGAAGGCAGCTGCCAGGACTCTGTGTTCCAGAACATCCCTGGAGTGGTCGTGGAGATGTACAGGCATCATCAGGTTCAGCACCAATGGAACCATCTAGAGCAGTGGTTCTTAACCTATGGGTCGCAGCCCCTTTGGGGGTCGAACGACCCTTTCACAGGGGTCGCCTAAGACCATCGGAAAACACATATATAATTACATATTGTTTTTGTGATTAATCACCATGCTTTAATTTTGTTCAATTTGTAACAATGAAAATACATCCTGCATATCAGATATTTACATTATGATTCATAACAGTAGCAAAATTACAGTTATGAAGTAGCAATGAAAATAATTTTATGGTTGGGGGTTACCACAACATGAGGAACTGTATTAAAGGGTCGTGGCATTATGAAGGTTGAGGACCACTGGTCTAGACTTTTTTGCCTCTGCCAGTGAAGGGGAGCAGTCATATAGCCACAAAGTCATAGCCATAATTTGTGTCCTTCTGCTGTTCTTAAAGGTAGTAATATCTGTCCCTTCCGAATAGTTTTAATCAAGTATTAACTAATGGTACTAAGATTGTGTTTAAAAGCTGAAGCACTTATCATCCCCTCTCTAAATTCATCCATTTGCGTTCTGCTACTGTAAGGGACAGGCGTGAGGGGGCCTAGGCTCATGGAAAGAACATAGAGTTTGGATTTAGAGACCTGGGCTCGAATTCTACCTTTGCTACTTTGCTACTTGTGTGAGTCTGAGAAATTTAAACACTTTACTCGGCCTTGTTTCCTCCATCTGGGATAATAGTAATGCCTGCACTGCAGGATTGCCCCAACCATCTCAGCAGAAAAATCTTCTCGGAGAAGCCTTCTATGGCTCCATTTCTGAGGGTGCTTAGTGTCTCTTTTTTACGTGCAGCAGCTTCTACACACCTCACTGGTAGCCTATTGTACTGTTTTTGGTGGGGTTTTTTTTTTCAAAGCTAAAAACCTAAATTTGTTAAAACAGTTAATGAATTCAGAAAATGATCACAGAGATCCAATTTCTGTAGATGAGGAGTTTCGGATGAAATACACAGAGAACATAATTACAAAAATAGTCAGATTTTCAAAACTGGAGGTGAATAAAAAAACACTTCAGCCAGACAATTAAGAAAAGTATACAGAGAGCCTCTCAGTGTTTATTGTACTGTTTTAAAATAGCCCGGCTACCTGCACGTTCCTCTTCCCTACTGAGCGCTCCCGAGACCCACGAAAATGTCTTGGAAATCACTGTAGTCCAATACAGAGCACAGAAAAAGACCTTTTCTGAATATTGTTGATGAATAAATACTTACTAATATAAGCAATACCTGGCACTGCCCTGTGTATGGAGCAATCTCTTAATAAATAATAGCAATTATTATGAGGGACTTATAAACATATGACCCTTTATTCCTGTTAGAATTTACATTCAGAAATGGTCGAATATACATTCTGATATATTGGAATAGGCATGGTATAGTCCATGTGAATCAAAAATTTAAATTCCCATTTATTGCAAATTGGATTGCTTGATGTAAGGATTCCATTACTGTAGAAAGGAAAGGAGAGTTTTACTCCTATTTCATGAACTCCCACTGGGTTTATAGTTTCTAATAAAATAGCCTTTAGTGGACTTAATGTTGTTAGTGGAAACATAATAAAGCCTTCATGAACATCAACTGCCATAGAGTCATTGGCATTTCTTCAGAGGAGAGAGGACACTGTTTCAGGGCTACTGAGAAAGGGGGCGGGGGAGTGCTTACTCCTGTAGCCGCTCATCAGAAAGCCAAGACCTCCTTCCAAAATGCTGTAGGTGAAAAGCGAGGCCGAGGTGACCTCAGGACAAGCATAACGCAGAGCTCTGGCATGGATGTTGAAGGGCAGCTGTTTAGTAAGCAGGAATTATACTGTACTTTGCAGTCTCAACCCTAATTATTACAGAGAGTCTGCAGAAGGCCAGTGTACACTGTGATTTGGAGGAGCCAGGGTGTCCTGGAAAGGTACCTGTAGTGAAGGCCGGGGTTATGTGCAGCCCGTTTCTGAACTGCAATCCAGAAATCTGACCACGTTAGCTCCCTTTCATATCGGCTCCAGAACAATTGAATGATGCATGATGATGCTCAGCTGTTTCCAGAGGTAGATAAATGGCTTGAAAGATTCCTATAGAAATAACCTCACGCTAGCCAGTTTGGCTCAGTGGATAGAGCATCGGCCTGTGGACTGAAGGGTCCTGGTTTTGATTCCGGTCGAGGGCACATACTCAGGTTGCAGGCTCAATCCCCGGTAGGGGACATGCAGGAGGCAGCCGATCAATGATTCTCTCTCATCATTGATGTTTCTATCTCTCCCCCTCTCCCTTCTCCTCTGAAATCAATAAAAATATATTTTTTTAAAAGAAGGAAAAGAAATGCCCTCAATTTTGTCAGCCTGAAAACAGAGTCTTAAGGATTATGTGTACCCCCTCCAGATTATTTCATGTCACAAATTAAATGAGATTTAGAAATTTTACCTATTTTGGACAATTTTTTTAAGTGAACAGCAAAGCCTAATTAAAGCCCTGTTTGAAAGCCCAAGATGGGTTTTTAAATCTGCCTTACCTGATTTCTTAACAAAACTAACCAAAGCACCAGATAATGATCAAATTTCCACCTCAGTTTGCCAATTTTTTAGTAATGTATCTTTCTTTTTTCAAAGCTATCATCTTGTAAAATGGAAAAGCCTGACAGAAGTCAGAATCTCTAGCTATTCTGAGTAGAAGTGTTTTGGTACAGCTTTCAAAGCCCTAATGTCAACTGGCAAAAAAATAATTTTTTAGGTCAAACATTAGGGTTTTTTTAGGGACCAAGAAGTTATATGTAAACTGAGATCCATTCATGAATTCAACAAGCATTTGAAGATCTAATATGAGCCAGATAAAGAGCCCTAGAAGACAGACATGGGCCTTATCACCAAGTTGATTAGACAAACTTTGAAATAAATATAACCTAATGTGCTAAATCAAATTCATGTTTATTTTTTAACATAATCAGTGTTCAAATGTTACTATTGTTACTATTTAAAAGAGGAAGAGCCCTTGCCAGGTGGCTCAGTTGGTTGGAGCATCGTTCCATACACCAAAAGTTTGTGGGTTCAATTCCCAGTCAAGGCACATTCCTAGGTTGCAGGTTTGATCCCATCAGGGCACATGTGGAAGATGAGTAATAGATGCTTCTTGCATCAATGTTTCTAACTCTCTCCCTTCCTTTCTCTCTGAAAATCAATAAAAACATATCCTTGTGTGAGAATTAAAAACAATAATAATAATTTTTTAAATAATAATAAATAAAAAAGGAAGAGATTGTTTCTTTTTCATTCAATCCCATCATGTCTTACATTGCATTGATGAGACTAAAAAATTCATTTAACTAGGCTCAAGGTTCTCAAAACTGGGTTTCTGAATAAAAATAACAGTAATGGCACTTTAGCGAGTTATGCATGAAATATTTTAATCACTCATTCTGTTTTTAAGATTTTAGATTTAAAATATTTGCTTCATCTTACATATATTCTTTCTATTAGCAACTGGTATTTTAACACTCTGGCTATTTTTTCAAAAAAAAAAAAAACCTACTCTTCAGTAATACAATATTTTGCTACATGGAATCAGTATTGCTTGCCACATAATTTCTCGAGATCTTTTAAAACAAACTCTTGATTTGACAAGTCAAAAGAGGAGGAAAAAAATCTAATCATACAGGGTTATTCACTTCTTAAAGTCTAGTTGGCTTCTCTGAAATTCAAATTTCTTTCTAAAGGTATCTATTGGTTCTGAGTAAAGAGGATGTTTCATCTTACCTTAAAAGCCTTCAAAGGGACTTTGAAAATCCAGGATTTCTTATCTTTTTCTTTGGAGACTGAGTGGCACACTGTCCTAGACTTTTGCATGGTAATTTCGTACCTGCCGAAATTTAAACTCAGTTTGATAATTTTCTCCACCAATCACTGTTTAGGATCCCTGATATAGGGTTATAGCGTGTCACCGTGTCTGTGAAGCACATAATAACTTCCTCCTCTCCTTCCACTTGCTGATACGCGTTTGCTCACTGAACCATTTGGTTCCAAAGGGACTAGACTTACTTTCACTTAATTAAATAGCTGTGGGAGGCTGTTTTGCATTTTAAATATAGAGAATCAGTGTAACATATCTAAAAAGAGCCACTTAAACTCTGTCACCCTGACATTTCTTGTCTTACTAAGGTTGGCAATCTAAGAAAACTCTAGGTTTCTTTAGTAAATATGACTGCCTATTTAAGACCCCTGTCATTCCTTAGGTGGGTATTAAAGTTTCTGTGCTATAATCCCAGAAATGTCCACATACAACAGCCTTGATATTGCTCTGAGAGGTGTCTTTAACAATCTATAAATAGTAACTCCATAAATTCTCTCTGACCCAGACACTGACGTGAAGTTTTAAAATGTGCAATTTATTATTCAAACTAAGTTTTTAAAATAGATTATTTAAAATACCAAAATTTATTGTGAGGTACTTAGATGTGCAAAAGGATGTAAAGGCAAAAGACTGAGCTCTCAATGACCTGTTTTCTGTCAGCTGTGCAAGACAAAATAGAAAACCAGGTCATATTTCTAGCGGAAAGTTTTGGTACTTGAACTCAGCATCGTTTTGAGCTCCAGACATGTGTTATGATGCAGGTACTGTAATAGCTAAAGAGCACAGTTCTAAATAATCAATGCATGAAAGAAGAAACCAAAGGGAAATTCAAAATGTATTGAATTAAAGGAAAACACAAAAATTTATCAAAAATTGCAGACCGTCACTAAAGCAGTTTGTAGGGAGAAATGTATAGCACTAAATTCCTGTATTAGAAAAGAAAAGGGTTTCAAGACAATGACTTCACCTTCCACAGTAAGACACTACAAAAATAAGAAAAAACTTAAATTCAAATTAAGCAAAAGAAATGAAATAATAAAGATCAGAACTGAAATTGGTAAAAAAATAAAGAAAGAAAGAAAGAAAGAAAGAAAGGAAGAAAGAAAGAAAGAAAGAAGAAAGAAAATTAATGAAAGCGAAATCTGGGTTTTTGTTTTGTTTTGGTGGCTGTTGTTTTGAGTAGCTCAATAAAATTTATAAGACTCTGGCCTAGTTAATCAGATAAATAAGAGAGAAGACATAATTATTAATATAAAGAATAAGAGATGAAAATACTACAGGTTTTATAGACATTAAAAGATTAAAAAGAGAATACTATGAACAACATTATGCCAATAAATTCAATAACTCTCATGAAATGGATAGATTGTGTGAAACCACCAAAGCTCACTCAAAAAGAAATGGACCCTGGCTGGGTGGCTTAGTTGGTTGGAGCATCATCCAATAAACCAAAAGGGGGTTCGATTCCCAGTCAGGGCACATACCCAAGTTTTGGGTTTTATCCCAGTCAGGGCTTGTGCTGGAAGCAACTGATCGATGTTTCTCTCTCTCTCTCTCTCTCTCTCTCTCTCTCTCTCTCTCTCTCTCATCTTTCTCTCTCTGAAAAAGAAATAAATAAAAATATATCCTCAAGTGAGGATAAAAGAAAATTCTGCCTGCTATACATTTTAATCTATAGTAAAAGAAAATAGGTCAGTGGCTTCATGGGGCCTGGGAGGGGGAGGCATGGAAGGAAGAGGCTATAAAGTATTATGAGGAAATTTTTATGGTTACTTGTCATTGTCTTAATTAGGATGATGGTTTCATAGGTGTATATATGTCAAAACATCAAATTGTACACTTTAAATCTGTACAGTTTATTGTCCATTACACCTCAATAAAGCTGTTACAGAGAAAAAGTAATTAAATAATTTCAAATCCTGTAAATTGATAAGTTAAAACTATGGCTTTAATAAGGGCTCCCCAAAAGGAAACATAGACCTCAATTGATTATGTAAACCAAAATGTAAGATCTGTATTCAGATATCTATATCAATTTAGTAACTAAACAAGTTATCTAAAAAACCCTCAATTAGGATTGTTATTCTGTCCCTAAGGAAAGAATTTTGGAATGAAACTCAACCTAGTGGCTACTCTATTACCATGACTTTGAACCATCTTCTTCCTGTTTTCTTAAATTTGGATAAACAGTAGCTGAGCCAAGTGCCAAAACTAAGGCAAGAATAACAATAGCAGTACAGAGCCTGAGAGAATGTCCCGACTCAGATTGCTTCATGTTGACTCAAACTGGTTTACAAACCAGCAGAAGGCAGGTGAGTTGTGCGTCTCTGTGGGGGCAGATGTATAACAGCCCAGCCCGGCATCTTTGATTGGTGAAAGCTTTCAAGGCAAAAACCTTCCATTCAGCCCTAGCCGGCTTGGCTCTCTCACATCAATGTTTCTCTCTCTGTCTCTCACTCTCCCTTCCATTCTCTCTCTCAAAAAAAAAAAAAAAAAATCAATGGAAAAGTATCCTCTGGTGAGGATTAACAAGAAAAAATGAGGAAAAAACACACCTTCAGTTCCATTGTCCACTGTTGAATTAATGTCCGTGCAATTGGGAAAACAGATATTATATTATAATTTTTGAGGAAAAGCAACCATAGTTGTTTCTTTTTTTAAGTGGCAACCATTTCTTCTAGAATTTCTTATTCCATTTCCCTCAGGTCTACAGTTGGCATAATGTCTTTGAAATATCTTTATTTTAAAAAGACATTATAACTGACCTCAAGTAACAGACATGTCTTTGGGGCAGTCTTAGCTTCCATTGTCTTTTTTTTTTTTTTTTTGTCTTTTTTTACAGAGAGAAATGGAAAGGGAGAGGGATAGAGAGTTAGAAACATCGATGAGAGAGAAACATTGATCAGCTGCCTCCTGCACACTCCCCACTGGGGATGTGCCCGCAAACAAGGTACATGCCCTTGACTGGAATCGAACCTGGGACCCTTCAATTCACAGGGCTCTATCCACTGAGCCAAACCGGTCAGGGCTCCATTGTCTTATTATGACTGCAAATACAACAGTTACTAGACCACATAACTTTTTCTTCCTATGAAAAAAGGAATACTTTAACTGTTCTCTTTTCATTTGCATATATTTTCTCCCCCTTTTTAAAAAAAAACTGTGTTTTAGATATTGAGAGCTATTAGAGAGCAATAATTAAGATTAGAGGCTTTGAAGTCAGATATATCTGGGTCAACCTCTACCTGTCACTTACTGTGTAACCTCATCTAAGATTCAGTTCCTCATCTGTATAATTGTGTTATAATAGCTAACTTATTGAGCACTTATATATACACAACAATCTAAGCTTATTATCTCATCATCCTTAAAATGATCACACATGATAACACAGTTATCTACATCATAGAGATAAAGAAACTACATCCTAAAGTGTCACACCATTAAGTGACAGAACCCAGATTTGAAACCCAGAATTCTGACCTTAGAACCTGACTTCTAGCCACTGGCTGAATTAACTGCTTATTTCTTAATGACACTGTGATGGTAACACATGGAACACTGCTCAGTGCCCAGCACACACACCTAACACTTTATAGGGGGAGCTATTATGAATTTCATGGTTTTTCACTAAGTCCGAGTCCTTTGCCACTGACCAAATTGTCCTAGGATTATTGGCAAAGTGATGCCTTTTAAATAAGACCCCCCAAACTGTGACAGGTATTTTATTCAATACGATAAGTAACTTACTACTCTTTAGTGAAAACAAAAGTATAATGGCTCTCATTCTTTCTCTCCGACTGAATGTTATGACTCCTAACAGACTTACCTGCTTCCAGTCTCTGGGCCCTGCTCCTAAACCTCTCACGCCGATGCCTGAGTGATCTTTCTAAAATGCACATCTAATCATGCCACTACTTACATTCAAACTGTTTTTTAAATCCTCACCCAAGGATATGTTTTTACTGGGGAGAAAGAGAGAGAGAGAGAGAGAGAGAGAGAGAGAGAGAGAGAGAGAGGGAAACATTGATGGTTGCCTCCATACACACCCTGACCTGAGATCAAACTCACAACCTTTTTGGTGTGTAGGATGATGCTCCAGCCAGCAGAGCCACCCAGCTGGGGCTAGATGCAAACCTTTGAGTGACTCTTTAAAAAAAAAAAAAATTTCCCTTTATTGAAGAGTGACTCTTTCATCTGGCTTGGAACTTCTTACACTCCAGCCTCACCTTGGGCCACTCCCCTTTGAAAACCCCGAGACCCTGAGCATGACGGGGAAGGTCACAGAGAAGCAGGGCCAAAGACATGGCGGGGATCAGGTTGCCAGATGTCCTGAATACCGAGGGCATGTCCTGGGTTTTAAGGATTCTTTTCTGCTTTCCGTATTGACTTTGTGAGGATGACTTAAATGTCCTGTACTCAGCTCTTCTCAATCATCACAAAAAGCTGGCAATTTATGCTAGTTTTCTACCACAGTAATTGGTGCTTAAATCGTTTATTTGGCAACACTGAAAATCATTTCTCCACAAATAAAGATTTATACAATGTAATACTTTATCCTCTTGCAGACAAACAAGGTCAGGAAAAGAAGAAAGCAGGACAGACTTAACTTGGACAGCAAAACTTTTATTTTTGGTGTGTGTGTGTGTGTGTGTGTGTGTGTGTGTGTGTGTGTGTGTAAACTTCATCTCTACCACTTCCTTCCTCATTACATTCTCTGATTCAACCCTCCCCTACCCTTCTAAGTGCCTACTGAACAAAAGTCACCTGCCAACCTAGTCTTTTGCTAATATGCAATCATATAATTACCCCATCACAAGGCTGCTATGAGGATTCAATAATGATGACGGGTGTGACGTGTTTGATGCAGTTCCTGAAACCCAGATGACTATCGATGCCAATAATAATTAAAATCCGGCATAATCACTGACAGACCCATGGCGTTACTGGGTTCTAAAAGCAATCCGACAGCGGGCCAAGAAATTGAAGTCCCTAATTCCCGTCACTCAAGGAAGAGTTGTGAATGGATGAGACTCCAATGGGCACATCATGGCACCCACCAGGAAATGGGTTAGGAATGCCAGACCACCCAAGCACACTCTGTCCCATGGAGTATTGCCAGGGTAAGTGATACACAGCCCAACTCCACCACTACCACCACCCAAAACACCCACTCGGAGAGGATTTTAAGCCAAATGTAAATCAGTGGATAGCTTGCCTACGATTGCCTATTATAGACATGGGCTTAGACTCTCCTCAAATAACAAACCACCCTTCAGTTCAGAAAATAACAGGGTTCAATTTTAATGTTGTATCTTCCCCATCACAGGGATGTGGTAAAGGGGGATGAGGGCGGGAGGGAAGAAAGAAGGAAGGGAACGAGAGAGAAAGAAGCTAAAATATCTAAGGCCACAGGAATAATTAAGCTACAATGTTTTACATGAGCTACTATGAATTTAAATAAGCAAAGACTAGCTAAGATAATATCCCTTTTACTTTTGGTATGTAAGATCTGATGAAGCTTCGAACAGAAAGGGTCTTCCAAAATATTAATACAATTAATAGGACAGGGAAAATACCATGCTGTGTTTTTGAATTTTAGGTCACAGCCCATTAATAGATCATAAAATCAATTTCAGCGTTTTTGTGATGAAAGAATAGAATAGGACACCACACATGGTAAATATGTTTTTTAAAGGTTTCTTTCACTTTGCATATGTATTTGGGTTACAATGTAATATTTATTGTTTATAGTGGATCGTAAAAAGCTAATTGTTGCTGGCATCACAGGAGTTTGATCCAGGCTCTATTACTTACTAATTTTATGGCTTGTGACAAGCTGTAATTTGCTCGGATGTGAAATGGAGATAACACCTGCAAGAATTCTTAGGAACACCCTGACTGGTTTGGCTCAGTGGATAGAGCGTCGGCCTGGGGACTGAAGGGTCCCGGGTTCAATTCCGGTCAAGGGCATGTACCTTGGTTGCGGACACATCCCCGGTGGAGTGTGCAGGAGGCAGCTGATCGATGTTTGTCTCTCATCAATGTTTCTGACTCTCTATCCCTCTCCCTTCCTCTCTGTAAAAAATCAATAAAACATATATTTTTTAAAAAAAATTCTTAGGAAGTAAAACAGGATGGTGAATATAAACTCTTTCGGCATGGTGTCTGTTCCCAAACAGCCACTTAAATGTCAGTTTTCTTCTCCTTTCCACTTAAGGTCTCATCTACATGAATTAATGCAGGTACCACAGCAACAGTCATTTCATTTCCCTTGGCCTCAGTTTTCTTATTTTGAAAGAGAAGAGCTGAACTAGATGAATGAGGTGCCTGCTCTACAATTACCTGACTTAATTGAATGGTCATTCTATTATCCAATGAGAGGGATTTTCATTGAAATGTCTTGCAAATCCCAAGTGCTGGGAGGGTGGTGCACCCAGAGTGGGCATGGAGGCTTCATTCCCTTACCCACCTCCCCATACCTTGCCCAATGAACGCATCTCTTCCATTTTGCTGTGAAAAGTAGAAAACAGAGAATATCCATCTTGCAACCATTGTAAAGGAAGTTGATTGAGACAGAAATCATCAATGGTTGTTGAAGATGTGGGCATATATTGGACGAGGTACAGGATATTAGCAAAATGTCCAAATAACCCCCCTTATATATACCCCAAATATTAATTAACTGCAAACCGGAAGTGAGGACTTTAAGGTGGAGAAATCTGGTGGAGAGCAACATGCCAAGTGATCGAGGTCAACACCAGCAGCAGTAGGATGGGTTAGCATCACGTGCCCCCTTGATGTGAGGCACTGAGAAGAGCACAGTGTCATTCCAGTGGTACACTTGCCAACAACAGGTGGCCTGAGTCTGGTCATCTGGTTATAAGAACAGAGAAATGGACCCCATTGAAGATCATCCTATGGAATGTAAGGCTTCAGCTTTTTAAAACTGTCCAGCATGTGACAGGCAGGTACGGGGTGGGAACTACCTGGCTGGTGTTGCTCAGTGGTGAGCATCAACCCATAAACCAGGGGATCACAGTTCGATTTCTGGTCTTGGCACATGCCCGGTTGCAGGCTTGACCCCCAGTAGGGGATGTGCAGGAAGCAGCCAATCAATTATTCTCTCTCATCTTTGGTGTTTCTATCTCTATCTCCCTCATCCTCTCCCTTCCTCTCTCTGAAATCAATTTTTTAAAAAATTTTTATAAAAGGAGTGGGAACTGTTCCAAATTGAAGGTGTCTTAAAAGACAAGACAGCTGCCGAAACCGGTTTGGCTCAGTGGATAGAGCGTCGGCCTGCGGACTGAAAGGTCCTGGGTTCGATTCCGGTCAAGGGCATGTACCTGGGTTGCGGGCACATCCCCAGTGGGAGATGTGCAGGAGGCAGCTGATCGATGTTTCTCTCTCATCGATGTTTCTAACTTTCTATCTCTCTCCCTTCCTCTCTGTGAAAAATCAATAAAATATATTTAAAAAAAAAAAAAAAAAGACAAGACAGCTGAGTGCAGCTCCTTTTCCTGGATAGGATCCTGAATCAAAAAGGAAAAGAACCATTTGGCAGAATTTGAATGGGGTCTTAGGGTTAGACAGTTGTATTTTACCAACGTTGACATGATTATTTGGAGAACTGTGGGTTGTTTTTATATGAGGGTGTCATTACTTTTAGGAAATACACATGGGAGTATCTAGGGGTGATGGACATCATTTCTGCAGTTAATCTCCAAAGGTTCAGAAACAGGCTAATGATAATGAGTGTGGGTGACGCAGCACATGAAGTAAAATAATAACATTCGAGGAATCTGGGTGAAAGGGATATAGCGATTCTTTTATCTGTTCTGGCAACTGTCCTATAAGTTTGGGACTATTTCACAATAAATTGTTTAAAAAATTAAAAATAAGCATCTTCATTATATTGATAGAACCTTAAGACAATTTAATGAAAAGCAAAAATCTCAGAGAGTTACATTGCCACTCGACACGACTGTAACAAATATTTCTCTACCGAGGTGATCAGTGGCACTCAGACCCTTACTCCTGCTAGAGTTCTGTGTATTTACCTCGAGATCAATCTCCAACTTTGAGTCAAATGGTGTGTCTAGTTTTGAAAGACAACGCAGAAATTGTAATTATCTGTCTATAAAACACTGTTTTTCTATGAAAATGCTATTTTTATGGGAAGCAGTTTATGTGATGCTATCTTAAAACATATAAACTAGTGGCACAGAACACAGAAAAGACCTTTTTACAACAAGTCATGCTGGAGTGTAGACATAACAAGTAAAACTACTATCCAAATACATGGCATGAATCTGCTATTTTTCTGATCTTTATAGCTTTTCTAACACACACTGGCCTCATTTTATGATTTTGTTTTTTCAATTTTATTTGCTTATAAATTGCAACGGTAACACTACACCTTATCAAATTTAAATATGTTCATAGCAACTTGAAAAGCTCCCTGAGGGTTACAAAGGAGCATGTAACAAGTTGTTCTTGCCTACAAGCCCTGTATATTGGCAATCAGCTTGCTTTGAGGTATGCCAGAAATGTGTACCTAATGTACTTACGCATACACCTGCATTTGGGCAGAGGAGAAAAACCAGTGCTATGCTATACCTTGGGCTGAGGTTTGCAGGTTTCTGGAGACCTCCTTGGATATGAATGTACTAGTACATGAAACATGAGTTTATTATTTTTTTTAATATATTTTATTGATTTTTTACAGAGAGGAAGGGAGAGAGATAGTTAGAAACATCGATGAGAGAGAAACATCGATCAGCTGCCTCCTGCACATCTCCTAATGGAGATATGCCCGCAACCCAGGTACATGCCCCTGACCAGAAGCGAACCTGGGACCTTTCAGTCCGCAGGCCAATGCTCTATCCACTGAGCCAAACCGGTTTCGGCGAGTTTATTATTTTTTAAAGAATTCCAGAAATAGTCTTTTCTAGTATTAGAAAAATCGTTTTTATCTTGGGATCTTTTCTTTTTATTTAATTTCATGGTCCCATGGGTTAGGATAAGAATGAGAGTGAAATTGAAAATGTACCCCACTCCATAACAAGGCCTGTTTGTTTTTTTAAATAGGGAAGAATCAAGCTCAGCAGTGTCCCACCACCATGTACAGCACCAGACTCCTCCCCACCCCTTCAGTCCCCACCCGGCCCATGGTGAGACACACCAGCCCACTCCTCTGCATGCACCTGCAATTGGACCAGAGGAGAAAACATGGTGACATGCGGAACCTCCAGCTGCAAGGCTGGCAAAGTGCTGTGGGGGCGGCGGGGGGGGGGGGGGAGGGCGGGGGTTGTAATCTAGTGTACTTGGAAAAAGAGTAAAAAAAGAAGGAAGGCTCTCCCTGGGGGATACTAAGTGTAGCAGGTAAAATATTGGCCCCTGTGACCTTTGACCCCCAGTGTTACATCCATGAATATGTTACCTTACATGGCAAAAAAAAAAAAAAAAAAATGACTTTGCATGTATAATTAAGGTTATGACTCAGTTGGCCTTAAAGTAAGGAAATTATCTTAGATAATTTGGGTGGGCCCAAGGCAACTTAGGAGTGGGAACTGTTCCAAATTGAAGGTGTCTTAAAAGACAAGCCCTTAAGAGTCAAAGAGGAGGCAGGGCAGAGACACTGAAAGCATAAGAAGCAATCAGTGCACCGTTGCTGACTTGCAGAGGGAGGAAGCCGCAAGAAAATGGGAACCTCAGTCCTACAGCTGCCAGGAACTGAATTCTGCCAGCAACCTGAATGAGCTCAGAAGTAAGTTCTTCCTCAGAGCCTCCAGACAAGCACACGTTCCTGCCAACATTTGATTTGGGTTTGTAGTACCCTGAGCAGAGAATCCAGCCATGCCATAGAGCAGAGAGATAAGTTAGTGTTGTGTTAAGCCATTAAATTTATGATAATTTGGTAGATCACAGTAGAAAACAAATACACTAGGTGTTGAGGTTGTCGCTGTATGTGGTAAAAGGTAATGAAACAGACAAGAGGCCTAAAAACATGATCACTTCTTACTTCTGCTTAAAAGTTTATCAGAATCCGAGAAAAGATGGTGTGATAGAGAAAATGCTACCTTCACCAAAGCATTCGCTCCGGACACACGGTTCCCAGTTGTTCGTGCATCTGGAGTGGATCCATGGGACTGAGCTGTGGTTAAAAGAATGTCGGCAAAAGAGACAAATGCACGTCTAAGTTTGCCCCTAAATTGTCCCATGGAGTCTTCCATTTCTCTCCCTCCCCCTGTGCATACATGCAGACAGTGAAGACATCTAGCCAGAAGGTAAAAGGACTGACATAAGTTTACAAATTTTACCTTTTGCTTTCTATTGTCACCACATATTTCAAATAAGGAGGCATATTTTAACACCAAACAAATAGGAAGAATATACTCTCATTTAAAAATTACAGTCTTTCTCAAGAGAGCACAGTTGACAACCCTAGTGATACATATATATCACTGTCTCTATCCTTTTCATTTCATTTTATAGTATTCATTTTATAAATCTTTGACATGGACTGGCACTAACTCAAAGACAAGTGCTTGGGAACCATGGTACTAGATGGAAATTTCAAATGCCATTGATTTCCATGAAGACAATAAAGCTTAAAGTTCAGAGCCCTGGGAGGGGCCCTAACAATTTGTTCACGTGGTCATGTGATTTTCTGAAATATGCAAAAGTGACAGATTTTAACCACAATCAGCGGAGACGTCGTTTTTTCTTTCCACTCTGACTTCCCTGATGTCCACCGATGCTGCATGGCCGCAGGCACTTTTGGAGTCTAGTTAAAATAAAAGGTGAGATGGGGATACACTCATTTTGAGCCGAGTGGGATATTTATGTGGTTCACGCTGGTTTCTGTGCAGAGCGGAGTTATTGTTAGCTGTCCCCGTGGAGAAATGGCCCCGGAAATACCGCTAACACCGCGGAGCCAGCTCACCTGTTCTCACCAAGCGGCAGGGTCAGAGCCAGTTCAAGAGACGGCCCCAGAGGCATGTGGGTCGCCATTGAGAAGCAAGGGGTGAAATGCAAGAAGACAGAAATTAGTCTGTAAAAGGGCTTCTAACATCAGACAGGCAAAACGGTAGTGGGGGATTCAGGTGTCATCTATATCTTCTCAAAGCAGAAGTTCTTCTTGTCAAGATTATATACTCAATGAAGCATATACAATTTTAAAAAACACCATACATTATTTATGTCAAATCCTCACTGAAGGATATGTTTTTATTGATTTTTAGAGAGAGGGAGGAAGAAAGAGAGAGAGAGAGAGAGAGAGAGAGAGAGAGAGAGAGAGAGAGAGAGAGAGAGAGAGAGAAGAGAGAGAGAGAAGAGAGAGAGAGAGAGAAACACATCTATGCGAGTGAGAAACAGATCAGTTGCCTCCCAAAGACACCCTGACCCGGGACTGAACCTGCAGCCTAGGTATGTGCCCTAACAAGGAATCAAACTCACAACCTTTTGGTGCGCGGGACAATGCACCAACAAGCTGAGCCACCCAGGCGGGGCCATACGTCATTTTTTTTTTTTAATGAAAGTGGCAAGAAATTTAGCTTGTTTTTTTTTTAAAAAAAAACAGTGAGAAATTACAATCTTCTAATTTGGTTTTTATATAAGGCATAACTTCTTTTATAATTTAAATTCATTTGATCTATAACTAAAGAAAAGTATAAAATAAAAATTAATTGACTATAACACAAAAGCAGTAAAGACGAGAATGAAATACATTAAAATAAATCCAATGTTGAGAAGAGAACTGTAATATCCTTTTCAGATTATAGCAAAAGCAAAAATTAATTAAGAGAAAGCGATAAATTTCAAATATAAGTAACTAGTAGACACTTATTTGGCCTGAAAATCTAAATAATAAGGCAAAGTAAATCATTGAAAAATGTTTTCAATTTTCTCTTTGCTGACTTGACATCTACAAAGATATAACAATAAATCAGTATAATTAGGGCATAGACACCAACTAGTTTAATGTGTCACCAACTCAGTGTATTTACAATTAATCATTACACAGGGAAAAGTTTTTTTTTTTTAATTAAATCTTTATTGCTCAGATTATTACATTTGTTCCTCTTTTTTTTCCCCTCGTAACTCCCCTCCTCCCAGTTCCCGCCCCACCCTCCGCCCTCACTCCCCACCCACTGTCCTCATCTATAGGTGCACGATTTTTGTCCAGTCTCTTCCCGCATCTCCCACACCCCTTTCCCCCCCAGGAATAGTCAGTCCATTCCCTTTCTATGTCCCTGATTCTATTATAATCAACAGTTCTGTTCATCAGATTATTTATTCACTTGATTCTTAGATTCACTTGTTGATAGATGCATATTTGTTGTTCATAATTTGTATCTTTACCTTTTTCTTCCTCTTCCTCTTCTTAAAGGATACCTTTCAGCATTTCATATAATACTGGTTTGGTGGTGATGAACTCCTTTAGCTTTTCCTTATCTGTGAAGCTCTTTATTTGACCTTCAATTCTGAATGATAGCTTTGCTGGATAAAGTAATCTTGGTTGTAGGTTCTTGATATTCATCACTTTGAATATTTCTTGCCACTCCCTTCTGGCCTGCAAAGTTTCTGTTGAGAAATCAGCTGACAGTCGTATGGGTATTCCCTTGTAGGTAACTGAGTTTCTTTCTCTTGCTGTTTTTAAGATTCTCTCTTTATCTTTTGCTCTTGGCATTTTAATTATGATGTGTCTTGGTGTGGTCCTCTTTGGATTCCTTTTGTTTGGGGTTCTCCGCGATTCTTGGACCTGTAAGTCCATTTCTTTCACCAGGTGGGGGAAGTTTTCTGTCATTATTTCTTCAAATAGGTTTTCAATATCTTGTTCTCTCTCATCTTCTGGCACCCCTATAATTCTGATGTTGGTACGCTTGAAGCTGTCCCAGAGGCTCCTTACACTATCCTCGCATTTTTGGATTCTTTTTTCATTTTGCTTTTCCGGTTGGGTGTTTTTTGCTTCCTCGCATTTCAAATCATTGACTTGATTCTTGCGCTCCTCTGGTCTGCTGTCGGGAGTCTGTATAATATTCGTTATTTCAGTCCGTGTATGCTTAATTTCTAGTTGGTTCCCCAATATAACATCGAGGGTCTCATTAGTTTTCTTGTAGATCTCATTAAGTTTATCGGCGGCTTCTAAACAGTTCTTGAGAGACCTTAAAAGTGTGGTTCTGAACTCTATATCTTCCATTGACAATTTTGTCCTGTTTCTTTGTCTCCGCATTTTGTTATGCTTCCTTGGTGCACCCCCTAGTGGTCTTTGTGCACAGTCTTATAGTTAAATCTTGATTGTTGTAGCTAATTCCAGGGAGGGTTTGACCTCCAGGCCAAGTGGCTATGAGAATCAGCTGTGTCTGCAGTGAGAGAACTTCTGTCCTCTAGGGAGGTGCTAATCTAGCCTTTGCCTGAGGCTATCCGGCAAATGCCTGTGTGCAGGGCTTGGGCGGGGCGGGTCGCACAGGATCAACAGGGTGGGCCGGAGAGAGCAGTTATGGCGGCTCTCAGTCCTGTCCCCAGGGGCTCTGCCTCTCTGAGTCCCAGCACCCGCTGCAAAGCTCAGAGAGAAAGCTGCACTCGCTCTGACCGAAGCCAGACAGTCCCGCTTCTCCCGGTTGAGTCTGGGTCGCTAAAGACTCGCCTGTATCTGGAGCTCAGAGTCTGCGACTCCCTCCCGATTGAAAACGCCAACCGCGCCCTCCGCCGCCAGCCCGCTCTGCGCACTCCGCACCTCAGAATTTGACTTCAGCACTGCGCCTCCTCTGAGTGTCCGTATGCGTTTCTCTTTCCTCCTAGTTGTAGGACTTCCACTCAGCCAGCGTTCCTGTGGTTCTGGGTGATGTCCCTTCCGTTTTTTGGTTTCACTTTTGAAGTAGTTGTTCAAAGCAGCAAACTCCGGCGTTAACCTATGCCGCCATCTTGGTTCTCTTCCTAGAAAAGTTTAATATACTGACATCTTTATACTCATAAATGAAAGAAATTTGAGAGATCTGATCTTTTTTCCAAATTTGACAATGTTATGGGCTGATTTGAGACCCTTCAAAATTCATATGTTGAAACCCTAACCCTCAGTACCACAGAATGTGACTGTGTTGGAGATATGGCCTTTAAAGAAGTAATTGAGTTAAAATGGGGTCCTTGGAATGGGCCCTAATCCAGCCTGACTGGTGTGTCAATAAGAAAAGGATACTAGGACACAGACAACAAAGACAGAGGTGCAGCCACATATGGTCATAGCAAGAAAGTGAGCATCTGTGAGCTAAGAGAAGAAGCCTCGGGAGAAACCAAACCTGCTTGCATCTTGATCTTGGGCTTTCAACCTCCAGAACTGTGAGAAAATAAATGTTTGTTGTTTAAGCCACACAGTCTATGCTATTTTGTTAGGGCAGCCCTGGAAAACTAATACAGACAGCAACCTAAAAATTTTACATGATATTTCAGTAGCAAGTTGGGAAGCTAGAAGGAAGTTTTCTCAACTATCATCAATAAATAATAAACTTCAATCAACTATGCCAAAGGAAAGACCAAATAGTTTTTCTTTCTAATCATAAGTCAGACTATGAATTGAATGAATGTAAAATAAAAAGAATCCAAGAGCCATGTAAGGCATTAATTAATAAAAATATTTTGAGGAATTTTCTATGTTTGTGAAATTTGTAAGCTTTTTAAATTTTGTAATTTGTTGTGCTTTATTTTCTCATTCTACAAAAACATTTATTTTTCTTACCTAATTTTGTATTATTTTTCTTTAAAAGAATTCCAAAATTATACAGGCTTCAGGCTTCCCAAAATCTGGATCCACCCCTGCACTTCACTTATCTCACTTCTCAGTGACAAATGAACCCATTCTAGCCACTCCCCCAGTCCAACTGCGCTCCCATAGCTGTCAAGCGAAAAGTTCCTGAAACTTGCCTCATGACTCCCTGGATATTCTGACTTAGTTGGACCTACATGAGACCCAGCATTTGTACTTTTGAAAAGTTCCACGAGTAGTTCCGATGTTGCGCCCAGTGGAAAGCCCCATCCTGAGATGCTAGGGATGCCATATGACCTGACAAAACGTGGGTGGGTCATCGCTAACTATCGGTTGGGAAATCAATTTACAGGGTCCCCAGCATTGTTTTAACGAGATGGAATAGGTTACCATGTGTCACAAGATTAGTGGTTTTTGTCAAACTGTTGTTTCTAAACAAAATCTGCAATATCCACATTGCCCTGGGGACCCACTTCTCAATGTTGGGCGTTGCAAGTTTCACAGCACCATTGTTTTGTTTTGTTTTTGTTTGTATTTTTTTTAATTTTTTTATTGATTAAGTTATTGCATATGTGTCCTTATCCCCACATTACCCCCTATGCCCCCAACTCATGCCTTCATCCCCCTGTTGTCTGTGTCCATTGGTTAGGCCTATATGCTAGCATATTGTTTTAAGTCAAAAAAGAATGACCTAGAGTTTAACTAATGGTAAGCAGCCTGTCTTGCTTATGCCCTGACAGGTAACTTTGTTACAGCACTTGAGGGGAAAACTGCAGAATAGAGAAATTATAAGCTCACAAGACTGTTTTTTAAGAGATGGTGATTGTGGGCGGGGTGAGTGTGTGTGTGTGTGTGTGTGTGTGTGTGTGTGTGTGTGTGTGTGTTCAAGTCCTGGAAATGCTAAAATAGCTGTAGAAAGAGGAAAGGCAACTTGAGATTTTTTTTAAAAAATTATTGTTTTACTATGGAATGTGGTAAGGAAAGGAAGTAGGAGTTTGGAAAAGCTTCCTTCGTACAAGCAAAAGTTTCTATCCATGTACTTTAGAAGAAAGTAATAACCACAGACAAAAGGACATGGTATGAAAGCAAATGGTGTGACATTTGTAGGGCAAAAAGACCAAGTTCTTTATACTCAAAATAAAGTGCGTAAGTTATGCTGTCTGGCAAATCCCACTGAGAGCTGGCAATGTGTTTGTACCTGGATATCGTTGCTTCCTGGAGCCCCTAAAAATAAAAAGTCATATTCTATGTGGCATTTAGATTTAGTCATCAGCTAACCCAGGGCTGTTTTTGCTAAGAAGTTGCTGCACTTTAATTTAAGCAGGAATGAATCATCTTTTCTCCTCGAATTTATGAGCAGATAATCATGAACTTGGAAGACCTTGAATATTCAAGGCAGCAAGTTTTTCCAAAGTATTTTAACAAGAAACTTTAAAATATGGGTCAATAAGAACTTCTGCAATTTTCTGTGAGGAAAAGGTGTTTTCTGTGTTCTTGTTTCATTAGTGTAGGGCAATATTAGGAAATTATTCTATTAATTGTGTTGATATTTACTGAAGACAGTATTGCAAGTGAAGTAAACCAGGAGCTCAGGAGTTAGACAACTTTAGTGACAATCCAGCACTGTACTTATTAGTTGCAGGAACCTATGCCTTAGTTTCCCCATTTGTAAGTGGAAATACTAATGAATATGTCATGGGGATTCTGTGAACATTAAATGAATAATACAAACAACATGCTTAAAACAGTTCCTGGCACGTAGAAAGCATTAAATAAATTGAAAAACTATTGAAAATTCAATAAAATTTTTAAAAATACACACATAAAGATCAAAGAAGATATTTTTATGCTAATTAAACATTTTTCTAACTATTTTTGTCCAGTTTCAATTTCAATATATTGGAAACAAACAATGTTAGCAAAATGGAACTATTATTAAAAAGGGTCAAATAATGATATTTATAACAGACTCTAATACAATGATTCTTAAATTGAGGCATTGAGGATCCTTGGCACTTCATTGAGTAATACTACTATTTTTTTTAATCTTTATTGTTAGAGTATTGCAGATGTCCCCCATTTTCCCCTCTTTGCCTCTCTCCACATGGTTCCCACCTCACCCCAGGCCTTTACCACCCTCCTATCTGTGTCCACAGGTAATGCATATATGCATATTAGATAGACCTTTGGTTAAACTCTTCCCATCCTCCCTCCTCTCTTCCCTCTGAGATTCGTCAGTCTATTCCATTTTTCCATGCCTCTTAATGTATTTTATTCACCAGTTTATTGTGTTCATTAGATTCCTTATTTATTTATTTTTATTTTTAGATTCAATTGTGGATAGATGTGTATTTATTGCCATATTGTTGTTTGTATTTTTATTCTCTTCTTCTTCTTCTCCTCCTCCTCCTCCTCCTTCTTCAAGAATACAGAACATTTCATGTAATGCTGGTTTGGTTATGATGAACTCCTTTAGCTTTTTCTTGTCTGTGAAGCTCTTTATCTGACCTTCAATTCTAAATGAGAGCTTTGCTGGGCAGAGTAATCTTGGTTTTAGATCCTTATTACTCATCACTTTGAATATTTCTTGCCACTTCCTTCTGGCCTGCAAAGATTCTGTTGAGAAATCAGCTGACAGTCATATGGGTGCTCCCTTGCAGGTAACTAACTGCTTTTTACTTGCTGCTTTTAAGATTCCCTCTTTGTCTTTAACCCTTGGCATTTTAATTATGATATGTCTTGGTGTGGGCCTCTTTGGACTCTTCTTGTTTGGGACTTTCTGTGCTTCCTGGATTTGTAAATCTATTTCTTTCACTGGGTAGGGGAAGTTTTCTGTTATTATTTCTTCAAGGAGGTTTTCAATATCTTGCTCTCTCTTCTCCTTCTGGCACTTCCATAATGTGAAAGTTGGTATACTTGAATTTCTCCCAGAGGCTCCTTATACTATCTTCATATTTCTTATTCTTTTTGCTTTTCTGGTTGAGTGCTTCCTCATATTCCAAATCATTGATTTGATTCTCAGAACCCTCTACTCTACTGTTGAATCCCTATAAATTATCCTTTTTAAAAAATATATTTTTATTGATTTCAGAGAAGAAGTGAGAGGGAGAGAAGGATAGAAACATCAATGACGAGAAAGTCATTGATTGGCTGCCTCCTGCACACCCCCTACTGGGGATCAAGCTGCAACCTGGGTATGTGCCCTGACCAGTAATCAAACCCATGACCTCTTGCTTCATAGATTGATGCTCAGCTGGGCCAGCTGGGCTAAATTATTCTTTATTTCAGTTAGTGCATACTTAATTTCTAACTGGTCCTTTTTTATGTACTTGAAATTCGCACTAAGATTCTTGAAAATTTCACTAAGTCCCTTGAAACTCTCATTAAGTCCATTGGAGCTCTCATTAAGATCCTTGAGCAACCTCATAACCATTGTTTGGAACTCTGTATCCAGTAGTTTGCTTGCTTCCATTTCTTTCATTTGTGACATGTTTGTCTCTGCGTTTTGGCTGCTTCCCCTGTGCTTGTTTCTATCTATTAGGTTGAGCGGCTATATCTCCTGGAGGTTTATAGATTCATCGCTCCAGTCTCTGCCTCTATTATCACACTGTCTTCTTCCCTCTGTATCTCTCAGTGTCCTCTCCTCTTCTGTAAGAGCACCAGACTTGCCTTAGGGCCCACTCTAAATCTGTGATAATTTTATCTCAGGGTTTCTAAGTAATTACATCTACAAAGACAATCTTCCCAAATAAAGCTACATTTTGAGGTTCTAGGTAGGCATGAATTTTGGAGAGACATTGTTCAACTCATTCTAAAAGGAGAAAAATTAGAATATCAGGAAAAAGGAAGTCTGGGAAACAGGCATATACTGAACATTAGAGATTGAGCACAAGGCTCGAGGAGCTTCATAACACATGTAATACATGTAAACACCCAAGAGCACCAACATGGAAGGGGTACCAAACAACCAGGCAGACAAAAATGACTTGGCCAGTGGACATTAGCCATCCTCTGTCATCAGCCACCCACTGCTAGCACAATGGGAAAATGGAGGAAGTGGCTTTGTGTCAGGGAGAGAGGCTATGCATGTGCCCAGCCTATGCTCCTATTCACCAATGCTGATTTAGCCACTACCCCTGCCTAATGTTCAACCTGCAAACAAGAGAACAATGCTGAGTGCTCCATAAAGCATCACATTCCCCTGCATCTTGTTTTCTGTACTCAACAATAATTTGTGGAAATTCCTGAAAATCATTTGGATTAACTCTAATTCGGTGTTAATGGCCCGTAGTATTCCAGGGCATTCCAAAGCTTTTCCTGCTATGGCCTCTTTTCACATTATAACTCCCTCAAGTTTCCTCCTGTGATAGGAAAACAGGACAAGTAGCCAAGAGCAATAGACGGTGAGGCCACCTGAGAAGATCCTGTCTGACTTGTCTCCCCACAAACAACAGACTTCCTGCTCTCCTGCTCCAATTTCACACGACACATCCAAATTTAACAGTTCAGAGAGAAGTTGGATTTCTGCAACTGATAAGTTTAACCCTGAGAATAACCCTGGTTATATTTTTAAAATTTGTTTTTGGCCACAAGCTAATAAAGCTACTGTTCTCTCAAATAAATGATGAAAGCAGGGAAACTCTTTGAAGAACTTTCCAGGAGACTTGGCAGTAAGATAATAGTGTTGAAAAAGCTGAAAAAAACATTCTCAGAGTCACTGTAAGTAGAGGAAGGTCAAAACCAAGTCTTCCCAATTCTAGTGTGAACGTTCACGTAGGTCCTTTGGAAGGTCACTGTAGAAGCACAAGTTTCACTTCATGATAAGCCTCAGATTGACTGAGGAAGGGGAACGGCGATGGTGCCAGAGAACATGTCCGCCTTCCAGTTGTCCACAGCTGCTACAGGATGTCCTTACATGGCATTTGCTTCCTGCTGTCCCCGAGTGTAGTCTGCGGGGACACACTAGGCCAAGTGGTACTTGCCATTTCCTGGAAGACAACCACAAGGCCAACCCTGCAATTACTCAGAGGCCCCGTCTAAGTACCAGTCATCAGGCCTCGGTCACCGGAAGGAGAGACTTACTGGGGCTCTGGGTAGATATGTGGGGCCTGGAGAGCGAAGGGTCCAGCCACCTCTGGTCAGATCCTACCAGGAAAGCGTTGCCTCCACAGATGCTGCAAGAAACACTTCTACATGGAGTGGTTGACGGCCACCTCAGATTGTCCTCTGACTGAGGACAAAATCTCGTGACAGCAAATAAAGATTTTTTTGAATGTGTAGAGATACAGTTTATGTTGGCAACAAATTCTGTGCTAAGCTAAGGAGTTTTATAGCTGTCTGGTCTTGCTTAATCAGATCTCAGATTTTAAAAATCACTGCGCTACTAGCTAACTGCTTTTTTTTAAAGACTTCTAGGAAGAATCCATCAATAATTTCTTTTCCCTGCACTGCAGCAAGCGCTATATAAGCTATGGTTAACATTAGCAGCTGCAATTTTATAACAAACCAGTTCTGACACCATGTCTAAAATATGTGGTCACTTGTAATCATTTCCCTTGAAATCTGTAACCCCCTGTTATAATAACCAAAATGCCTTCTAAAGCACACCACGCCTCCTTTTCTTGATTAAAAACTAAACTATTGCACATGATTTGATTTTGATTGTCTCAAAAAATTTCCACAACCTTTTAGAAGTGGTTTACAAACTTTATCTCAGAAATTCTCTATTCAGAATAAATCTTCCCAGAGGGATAGACAGATAAAAGCAGAACTGTTCTGATTAAAACAGTTTGACCTGCTCCTTCTCCTCATAAAATAAAATAAAATAAAATAAAATAAAATAAAATAAAGTAAGTAGATTAAAAATAAACTGTTATAGTTGGTGAGCTAATGTAATCACTATTTTTAATTTGTTATTTTAAAGTAATTATAGATTCACAAGAAGTTACAAAAATAGTAGAGAGGTCTTATGAACACTTTGCCCCAAAAGAAGCACCTTACAGAACTATCATGCATTATCAAAACCAGAAATACTATTAAGTACACCAGCGACTTCAATCTTTTTCATCTCATGGCACACATAAACTAATTACTAAAATCCTGTGGGACACCAAAAAGTATGTTATATTTTTTGCCAATCTGACAAAAAAAAAAAGATATAATCTCGATTCATTCACACTGGACAACTATTGTTGTGTTGGCTGTTGTCATTTTTTTACTTCACAATCTAAAGGAAAAGAGATCAGTGCCCCTGACTAAAAAGCCAGGTATTGTATGTTTTAAAAATTCTTGCGGCACACCAGTTGAAAATCACTGAAGTAGACTACAGACTTTACTCAAAATCCACTAGCTTTCACATATCCTCATTGTTTCATATAGTTCTATGAAATCTTATCACAAATACATTCTGTGTCCACAAAGGAACACCCTCATGATATCCTTTATAGCCACACCTTCCTTCCATCCCCATTTCTAACTCTTAGTAACCATTGATCTGTTCTCTGCTAATCTGATTCTTATAATTTTGCTATTTCAATAATATTATATCCATGAAATCAAACAATGTGTAATCTTTTGAGTACCTTTTTTTACTTAGCATAATGCCCTGAGATCCATCCAAGCTAATGTCTGGTCTTGCCTAACTGGATCTCAGATTTTAAAAATCACTGTGTTACTAGTTAACTGCTAGTTTTAAATGACTTCTAGAAAGAACCCATCAACAATAGTTGATCCAACAATCAGTAGTTGATTTCTTTGTATTTCAGAGTAACTTTCCATTGTATAGATTTACCTCAGTTTGTTTATCCATTCGCCTTTTTAAGGACATTTATGTTGTTTCCAGTTAGGTCGATTATAAATAAAGCTTTGAGAACATTTGTGTACAGGTTTTTGTGTGAACATGTTTTCATTTTTCCAGGATAAATGCCCATTGGGGCAACTGCTAGGCTGTATGATGAGTATATGCTTAATTATACAAGAAACTGTCAAACCGTTTTTCAGAGTACTTGCCCCATTTTGCGTTTTAACCAGGAATATTTGAGTGATTCAATTTCTCTGCATTCTTGACAGCATTCAGTATTATAAGTATTTCCCCCCAGGTTAATTGGTATGTAGTGCGGTAATCATCTATTTTCAAGATCAATATAACCTTTCCTTTCTTTATATGCCCAATTGAAATTGAGAACTGCTAAAATAATATAAAACCATGTTTCCGAAATATAAAATCACAAGTGGTTATATGAACCCAAGGATAGCTATTTCAGATGAAATCTCAATGGATGGCTCTTACTGAGTGACCTGGACTCAGCTCTAACGGTTTCAAACCTTTATTTAATTCATTGACCTAGAGATAAAAGGATTTACAAGTATTGGAACCATACCAAACAAACTCCTGAGAGACTTATGTACAGGCTAGAATGTCAGGCATAACAATATCAGACAAACCTGGCCTACAGAGATGGCATTATTTCCTCTGACATGGTGGGTCTACCCAAGAGCCCAACTCTCAGTGCAAAGGTTTACAGAAGGAAAGCACAGGACATTCTTGCAGGCATTGTTGTGACACCATGCTAGCCTGATAGAGGCTCCCTTCTCGTTAGATCCTCCCCAGTGAATCACAATCACGGCCTGTACCATGAAATCATGCTTTGGCCATGACCATGCTAAAGAAAAGACCCACTTTTTTTTTTTTAATATATTTTATTGATTTTTCACAAAGAGGAAGGGAGAGAGACAGAGAGTTAGAAACATCGATGAGAGAGAAACATCAATCAGCTGCCTCCTGCACATCTCCTACTGGGGATGTGCCTGCAACCCAGGTACAGCCCTTGACCGGAATCGAACCTGGGACCCTCCAGTCCGCAGGCCGATGCTCTATCCACTGAGCCAAACTGGTTTTGGCAAAAAGATCCACTTTTAATCCCTTTCTACAGCAGGCTCACTTACCTCCATTGGATTTAACATTGCACCATGAGCCTGCTTCTTTCAACTTCGGTTATCATGAGAATTCCCCGATGTACTGACTAGTTTTCATGTATTATATTTTAACATGCTAACTTCCTGAGGGTGTGTGGGCTTACTCTTATGGAGCAGTAAACTATCTCTAAATTGCAGGCTAATTCTAAAGTTGTGGAAAATCAGTTGCAGCCTTACCATGTAATTTTATGTATATTTATGTAAATATATATGTTATTTTAAATATAAAAGCAGTACATGCTCACAATAAATAATTCAAACTTGCAAGTCTTGAGCACCTCATTCCCTGCTGTGTTTATATTGACCTCTTGCTGACACTGTAATCTACTTATCTTTTATCCTAAATGTTAGGGTCTATCTCACTCTATCTATGGACTGAACATAAATTAGTTAGATAATCATATTGATACTTGTTTGAATTCTAGACATATGAAATGGTATCTAACCACAAATCCAAAAGACATCTGGTAATTGATAACATTGAAAATATGACTGAGTTATTCTGATCCCTAGAGCAGGGCTTTCATTATGGTACAAAATGTGTGTGTGGGGGGGGGGGGGGGGGGAGACTTGGAAACTGCTTTAAAGTTCACATTTTTATTTGATCTCTTGAATTTAAATTTATCTCCCTCAAAGACTGATGTATTTCCTTTCTGAACCTGTCTTTATTCTATTCAGACTGTTTGAAATTGTCTTCCTTTATGATTATAGTTGAGTTAGAATGTCATTTTTATTGAGTTAATTTGACTGTATTTGTTGCAGGCTAAGAGATCCCAAAATCTAGTGGCTAATGCAAGAGAAAAGTGTATTGCTGTCTCATACATAAAGATCCAGAGATGATGATCTCTGTCATTCTCTTTAAGAACCTTCTACCTCTGGGTCTAAAACGGCTGCTCTGTGCCCTCCATCATATCTACATCCCAAGTAGTCAGAAGGAAGAAAAAAAAAGAAAAGAAGAGGAGAGGAGAGGAGAGGAGAGGAGAGGAGAGGAGAGGAGAGCAGAGGAGAGGAGAGGAGAGGAGAGGAGAGGAGAGGAGAGGAGAGGGGAGGGGAGGGGAGGGGAGGGGAGGGGAGGGGAGGGAAGGGGAGGGAAGGGAAGGAAAAGAAGGGAGAGAAGAGAAGAGAAGAGAAGAGAAGAGAAGAGAAGAGAAGAGAAGAGAAGAGAAGAGAAGAGAAAAGAAAAGAAAAGAAAAGAAAGAAAAGAAAAGAAAAGAAAAGAAAAGAAAAGAACTATGCATTATCCACTTCTTTAAGGGTGTAACCTGGAAGAGACACATATCACTTCTGTTGTCAAGAACTTAGTCATAAAGGAATAGCTAGCCACAAGATTCAGTAAAATCTGGGAAACAAAGGAATAGCTAGCTGCATGTGAATCTGGGAAATAGAGTCTTGAGCTAAAAAGCAGAGAGTGCCCAGCTATGACCCAGCAGTTTTAATATTGCAGAACGAAGGACAAAATAGATATTGGTAGTCAACTCATAATCTCTCCCACAGTAACCAGTTAATTATTCTTCAATTATATCCAGATCTTATCTCTTCCATTATTTTCAGTGGGTCACCAAGCCTAAGTAGAAATGAAATAAACTGGAAAACAAAGTATTTTGCCCTCAAATATGCTGTTCAAATGACAATCCAAGAAACTCCATGAGTGCTTTTAGAGTCAAGAATCTGAAGGGTATCCCCATACTTCAGTATCTCAATAGCATTGACCAATTTCTACTGATAAGTGACTATACCTGAGTGCTAAACAAAGGAATATAGATAAGAAGGTGAGGGAAAGTGTTTTTAAAAACTGTAAACAGACGTCTTCTTGAGAATAAAGTTTAGGGGTTGTTGTTGTTTTTCCCAGCCTTCCCATAATAATAGTAATAGTAGTAGTAATTGTATTGGCAAGTATGTATAATATATAAGTGCCTTTTTTTCCTCACTTGTTATGTGTCAGGTCTCTCCTAAGTTGTTTGCCAAAACTATTTTTTTGGATCCTCATAACAATCTTTTGAGACAAATAATTTGCCTCTTGAAAATGAAGCTGAAGGAAAGTGAGGTATAGCATCTTGCCCCAAGTTGCATGGCACGTTAAGTAGTAAAGCCAGAATTTTAATATCGGCAGTCTGACTACCTATATTACAGTAGGACCAAGAGATACTCTTTATGAATGCACTGTGATTTACATCTATATTCATTCATTTTATCCTCACAATGATCTCATGGAACTATTTACAGATGGGGAAACAGAGGGTTAAAAGGATTAGATAATACTGCTTAAGTCCCACAGCTGTGAACGAATAGCGCCCAGGCAGTCTGATTCCTACCTTCCAAATTAATACAGAGCTGTGCTCACGGGGAGCGTCCTCATGCTGGGGAAGAGCATAAACTAATGCGACGTTATCTTCTTCCGATAACATTTCCATTCGGTCTCCTAATTCAGCCAGCGCTACTGGAATATCGAGTTAAAACAACTTCCCAAGGGGGAACAGGTGGGTTTGGAAAAGTACATTTGTTTTGTCTGATGACTCATCTTTGTCTTGTGTCTGGTAAAAATGAAGTTGTTTTGTCTCATTGTGGCCCTGGTTATATCCAGAGATATCTTGAGTTTGTCATCTTTGTCTGGCTATAAAAATAAAACCAGATGGTGTGCTACAGGTATGAGCACGAAAGTGAGTATAAGGTCTGAGAGGTCAAGTGAGTGATGGGAAGTTTCTTAGCAATACCATTGCAATGCCTTCTCGTCTCCCTTCTCTCTCTCTTTCTCTCTCTCTCTCTCTCCCCTCCCCTCCCCCGCTCTCTCTCTCACACACACACTCCTAAAATACCCTGGAGACAGCTGTTTATGAGTGACCATAACCAAGCATTTTCAGGTAGCCTCCAGCAAGGCTGTTTGTCTTCTTTTCTTTCTTTGTTAATGGTATCTTCAAGCTGACCTCTTGACAGTTGTAAATTCCTCATAAAAGCTCCTGCCCTAACTATAGTGCTCTGTCCCTGCCTGTGCTTAACCAACCCTTCACTTATTCAGCAAATATGTCTGGAATGGCTACTGTGAGCCAGGCACTGTTCTGGGCTCTTGAGCAATGTTAGTAAGCAAAACAGATCAATTTCCTACCATTCAGAAGCTTACATCCTAGCAGGAGAAGGCAGAAAATAAACACAATGAATTATAAACAAGTAAATTACTTAGGTTGTTAAATTATTATCGTTACTGTTATTATTATTATTATTATTATTATTATTATATTTTAAAGAAGAAGAAGAAATGTTGAGCCAGAAAGAAGAATCAAGAGAGCTAAGGGGAAAAAGGAAAGCTGTGGTTTGCAATATTAAATGGCATGGTTAAAAGCGGTCTCACTGAGGAGAAATTAGAACAAAGACTTGAGGGTGGGAGATAGTGAGCCAAATGGATAAACTAGAAAAGAACATTTGAGGCAAAAGAAAAAGCAAGAATAAAGGTCCCAGGCCAGAAGGTGTCAGAAGGGTTTGAGGAGCAACAAGGAGGCCAGAGAGTGGAACAGAAAGAGTGAGTGAGCGACTGAAGAGTAGCCGGAAATGGGTCGGCGAGATAGTAGCAGCCATAGCTTCTAGACCTTATAGGCCAAGACAAAGACTTTGGATGTTAATGTGAGTGCAGATGGAAAGTAAATTACACTTTCTCTTGAATTTAATTGATACAGATAGGCTATCTCTCCTTTTTAAAGAAAATATATAAAAACCTAAGAAATAACCTAATGGGAAGGACCAATGACCAACTCAATCTTCTACATCTAAAGTGTTTCCAGCTTGCTCAGTAGAAGAGCTCTGTGCTACATCCTAATCACTAACCTCCTCTAAAATCCATCAGACACCTATGTGGACATGCACACAATCCCATCTTAAGATATATGCTTTTAGTTTGCATAAACTCTTGTGAGAGATGATAGGTATAAGATAGGAGGGTCCATCCCTAAGGCTTATCATTTGGGTCTTCCTTTTATGTAGCAGTCACAACCATCATGCCAGCCTTATGCCCCATAACCCAAAACTTATATAAAATTCAAAAGCAAACTAACACAGGTTTCCCCCCAAAAAAAAATATATATATATATATATAGTTTGAGGACTTAGTTGTCTTAGACATTAGGAACCTGGTTTAAAGTCAGAATGTTCTCTTTTCTGCCCCAAATAAATAATTCCATGAAGTGATTTTTTTTCTCTGGTTTTCATTTTGTACTAATTACTATTTAGCCATTACTGAACTGAGATGGGCTAGGTGGCATAAAATTATTAAACATTCAAGGGGAAAATATTTATATTTATAGTTATAGTTATAGTTATAGTTATAGTTATAGTTATTTATATTTATATTTATATTTATATTTATGTTTATGTTTATATTTATATTTATATTTATATTATTTATATTTATATTTATATTTATATTTATATTTATATTTATATTTAATTTATATTTATATTTATATTTATATTTATATTTATATTTATATTTATATTTATATTTATATTTATATTTATATTTATATGAAGAACAGTTTATTCACCCTGTAAGAGCACTGTATTTATTCAGAAAAAAAAAATGCTGATAAGCTATTGGGTGAAGGGTGAGACTCCAAGGGAATGCTTGAGTAACAAACGAAAGTTCATGAAATACCAGAGAATTAAGGGAGAAGGAATGAGAGGGTTGAGCAAAGCCATCCTTTGAGGGGAGAAAGAAGCCAGGGAGGCCGGGGATGAGGACAGATAGAAGAAACACTGAAATGGGACAGCCACAAAAAGACGAAGAAGAGCAAGCTTGTCAGCTGCAGATTCGTTTACATGGATTTCTGCATCCTGTGTTCTGTGGCCTCTCTGACCTCACAAAGGGACAGCTAACATGTAGGTTTTTAGCTTTCCTAAATTATTTAAACTTTTAAAAAGCAGCCCTGAGACAATACAGCTATGAAATCCAGAGATATACCATTCTCTCTTAGGTAAATAGTGACAGTTGTTTCCCTTTGGGACTTTGAATGCTTTAAGGTGCCCTATAGTCATTATCCCCTCCCACTGGAGAAAGAAATGAGCACTTACTATTAACCCTAGATTGCATGTGATGACATCGCCAAGGCAACAAGAAAGCAAATGGCTTTAAAAGTAAAGGGGAACTATATTTAGGGCAAAGTGTTTCAACCTTGGCACTACTAACATTTTAGACAAGATAAAATCTTTGTGGCATGTAAGGGGGAAGGGAGGCCCTATCCTAGGCATTGTAGGGTGCTTAGCAGCATTGCCACTGATACTAAGTACCATGAAGATGCCAGTAGCACCTTCCCAGTCATGCCCATCTAAATGTCTCCAGAATTTGTGAAATGCGCAGTCACCCAGTTGAGGCTGGCTGTCATGGGTTGGCCCTGCTGTGCTATACATAGCTCTTGGCTCATGCTCACCCTCACAAACTGCCTAAAAACAATAAGGAGGTTGATATCGCTGTGCTTTTAAAGCTACCACAGAAGTGGGAATTAAAGTCAGCAGACATGAAAAATAAATTGCAGAATTCTGCTTAGATACAATCCAACCTTAATGCTTTTGCAGTGACTATGTGGATATTTTGCATAAATCAACGAGACTACTTTATATAAATTAGTGTTTGTTGATGAGATCAAGACGTAACCCATATGAAAAAAAAAATGTTCTCAATTGCTGAGGAACTGGAAGGCTGAAGCTTTTATTTCCTTGGTCAAAAGGTGAGCCTATCCATTTCCCCTCTTCTTTAGATAAAATAAAGACATCGTTTGAAAACACACCTACCCATTTAGCTCGAAAGTTAAGTCTTGTCTGGCTATAATGTAAAAATAGCCATTCCTCTGTCTGCACATGAAAATAGCACTTCCCAACAAAAGCAATGTCTTAGAGCTGCAAAAGATGTTTACTTTCAAAAAAATAAAAAAAGCCTTTTCCTCTAGTGTTTATTTTAGAATCATGTGGGTGTTCTAGGAGAGGCAAGCAGGTATATAAGGCTCAGAGGCAAACTTACAAGAGCATGCTCCTGCAGTAGTGGAGAAAGTCTTGTGATATTCACAACTTCCCACATGTTAGGTTGAGAATATATGCTGGTAGGATGCATAACCTCCCCTTTTGAAACGTTGTAGATATATTGAAATAATAATGAACTGTAACTGTCTAATCTCTGCAGAACACTTTATATTCACCCATCCATCCACCCATGCATTCATTCATTCAGCAAATACTTATTGAAGACCCACCACGTACTTTGCAGGCCACACCGTCTCTCAGCTCTGCTGTTGTAGGGCAAAACCAGCTACAGTCAAAACATTATCAAATGGATATGGTTGTGTTCCAATAAAACTTTATTTGCACAAAGGGTCATAAATTGTCAAGTTCTGGAATAGGGTAAAAGGAATCAGAAGCTCAAGTATGTCATCACTTTTAAATAAGATGATCAAAGTGAGTCTCATTGAGAAGGTAACATTCAATCAAATACTAGAAGTAGGTGAGCAACTTAACTTGCGGTTATACAGAGGAAGAGACTTCCAGATAGAGGGAGCAGCCGGTGCTCCAGTCCTGTGGCAGCAATGTGTCTGGTGTGCCTTGAGGCTTAGGAAGTGGCTCAGTCCAGCTAAGAGAGAATGTGGGTAATCCTACTTGTAACCGCTTCAATTGGTATCTCCAATTCAGTTTTTCTTTCTTCCTTTCCCCGCCTTCTGTTAAATGAAACATGTTTTACCACTCCGAGTAAAGGCTCAGAAATAGACCTTTTCCTGATTAGGAAAGGTAAGCAACATTGATATGTTGTGTTTTGTTCCCATTAAAGCTTTGGTTTACCTCTATATCAAGAGCAGGGGCCATAGATGAAGGGAAGAACAGCTAACGACCCAGGTTTCCTCTAGGAATCTTTAACCAACACGTTCTAATCCTCAGCAAAGTTGGCAGAATGGAGATTTATAATCAGAAAAGCAACTTTAAAATACTGCCTTTTTATTCACCAGGCTTTTTTGTTCCTGAAGTGAAGAGGCAGCTGGCGATACTGTTTTTACAGAACGGGAGGCTATTCAAAATGGCTATTTCGAAATTGTCAACAAATCTGACTTCTAAGAAGAATTCTCTGCCTCTGGACCCTGATGTGCTGCAGAGGAAGAATAACAGCCGCCCGCAGAGCAAAGCCGACCTGCGTTCTCCAGTGCGTGGGCTCACCCGGAGTGGTGTCCACCTGTGTCCATCTGCTCCACAAAAGTAGAGTTATTATGAAAGGATAACACAGACGAGAGACAGAGGGTAAAACAAAAGCTGGGTGAGACTACAAGCAGAAACACATGCGCTAGTACAACCGCCAACACCTCGCCGTCCTCTCAGCCTTGCCCCAAACCTGCCCCACCTTCCCCTGCACTCCAGCACCCCCCCCCCCCCCGGCCGCGCCCCCCCCCCTCCCCGAATTCTTCTGTCAGGTGCCAGAATGCACAACACTGCTGTCCCCTTCTGGTCAGGACTGCTAGTGCCCCACCCTGTCTCTCAGGTAACTCCTACTCATCCTTGGGTTCAAAGGGCACTTTTTCCAATTAAGGCCAGACCTGCTGTTTTGCACTCTCCTGGTATGAAGCTTCCTTTCTTCAATAGCACTTTTCAGTTTGTAGTTTACACATTCATCTGAGTGACTAATGAATATCGATCTGTCTCTCCCACGGAAATGGAGGTTTCGTGAAGACAGTAATCCCCCCTTTGTGTGCCCCATCGTATCTCCGGCAGCGCCTGACATGTGATGGCCACTCCATGAATATCAGTTGAATAACAAAAGCCTCCCAGCAGTCAAAGAAAAGAGATGAGCATGAAAAGTTAAAATATTTACAAAGTCGTAAGTAAAAGCAAACAGCTTTTCCTTCATTCTGAGTTTTGAGCAAAATTGGCTTCTCAAAAGCATAACACTGAATTTGTAGATGACATGTAGTATATTTATTGATATACTACATTTCAAACAGCTGTTTTTTACACCATCCCTCAACAGAGGCCTATGACAAGATGCCAAATTGCCGTTCAATATAAACAATTCTAAATGGAGCAAAACAAGGTGATCAGAGAACTCAGTTTTCTCTGGATTCCGATGCAAAAGTAAAATAATGTTAGCAAAATTGAGGGAGAGGGACTGCATGTCCTCCAGGCCCTCCTGCATAAATATTTCTTCCAGTCGGGTTTATGGTATGATTGGACAGCGGAGAGTTGAAGATTATATTCTCTGCGAACACATAAAGGGCAAACCCACATTCATCCTTTGACAATTAGCTGGAAGAAGGATGATTATTCAATTGACTTGTTCAGAGTAGAACATGCATTCAGCTGGAGAGAAAATGACTCATGGGTTCCATTCATTTGTGAAAGAAAGACCTTGGTTCACACTGCCCTCCTGTGGCCACTTTACAGTTTTCCGGCTTGCACACACAAACAGGCAAATGAGCAGGTTTTGTCTTTCAAGTTGGGTAACCTGGGAATCATTTATTCCTTAGTTCTCTAGAAGGTGAGACCAATTTTTTTCTTTTTTTTTTTTTTTCTTTTTTTTTAGAAAACTGGCATGATATTTAACAGGGTGGGGCAGTAGCATTCCCTTAAAACAAGGGTCAATCGGTGTGGTATTAAATTTGCAATTGTCACTGTGTAAAAAGCTCAGCATTTGACCTAAAGCTGGTGGAAGGTTTGATGCACACACATGGGAGGCCTGACCCTCCCTTGCTCATTACCCTTCCTTAACTCAATTGGCCTTTTCTCAATCTGTGCCCTTCAATTGGCACACCAGTAGATCGAAACTTTTGGAGTGTGGGAAGGAATGATCTGGTGGGTGAAGCAATCAACAGTCACAAAATGCTCATTTTACATATATTTATTGAGTTTAATTACCACTGAAGGAAAGCAAGGTCATATAAGAAATAATCTCAGTTTTAAAATACTATCTAATAGGGGAGCGGTAAGCTGTATAATATAACTCTATTACAGGATGAAAGTGATAAATACCCCCCAAATTGAATTAATATGTTGTTTCCCTATGACACAGGACAAAGCCAGAGATAGGATGTGAAGGGCCACAGATGATGTGCTGCTTTTTCTGAGTCAGTACATTCTAGTGCAGGACTAATATGCACATAGCACTTACTCTGTGTCAGGTGCTCTGAGCACTTCATAAAAAAATATGCTATTCACCTCAGACCCATAGAGTGTGTGTGTGCGTTCTGTGCCATTGAGTCGGCTCAACTCCTGGTGACCCTATGAATGAGTGAGGTCCACAATGTTCCACACTCAAAAGCCTGCTCAGCTCCTGTAGCATCCATTAGAATGGTTATCATAAAAAAAAAAAATCCAAAAAATAGCAAATGTTGGCAAGGATAAGGAGAAATTGAAACCCTAATGCACTGTTGCAGAGAATATAAATGCTACAGCCTCTGTGGAAAACAATATAACTATTCCCAAAAACACTTAAAATAGAATTACCATATGGCCCAGCAATACCCTTCCAGGGTATATACCCAAGAGAATTGAAAACAGGGTCTCAAAGAAACATTTGTACATCATGTTCATAGCAATTACTTACAATAGCTAAAATGTAGAAGCAATACTATGTCTATTGACAGATGCTACCTGTCACTGTGAATAAGCTAAATGTGGTATATGCGTACAATGGGACGTTATTCAGCCTTAAAAAGGAAAGGAATTCTGATGCATGCTACAACATGGATGACATTGTGCTAAGTAAAATAAGCCAGTCACAAAAAGATAAATACTGTATGGTTGCACTCATATGAGATACTTAGAGTAGTCAAAATCATAGGGACAGAAATAGAAACCTTGTTGCCAGCTTTGAGGGGAGGGAGGAAATGGGGGTTATTGTCTAATGGGTACAGAGTTCCAGTTTTACAAGATGGAGAGTTATGGAGCTAGGTAGTTCTGGCTGATGGTTGGACACTGTCATGAATGTATTTTTTATTTGTATATTTAATGTATTTGTATATTTAATATCACTGAACTGTACACTTAAAATGCTTATGGTGGTACATTTCATCTTATATGTATTTTACTACAATAAAAAATCCTTTTTCAAATAAGCTATTGAAACCAAGATCTAATGCTAATACCTAACCTGATTTCAGTTTCAGCCTCTCCCAGGAACGTCATCTTAAGTGGTTAATCTGGAATGTTCTCATCTGCATCAATGAGGTAATCTGCCTAATAGATCCCATTGTCCCTCCCAAATGAGGTGACCTCTCCAGAAACAATCCTTTTTTAAGTTTTTTTACTTCCTTGTCTCACCTTAAACACCTTTCCTTTTCTGTAGCTCCTTGAAGCTCCTTTCTACTTGCTCAGTGGAATGCTGCCCAATTCATAAATTGGTCAATAAAGCCAATTACATTTTAACATTTAAAAATATATACTAATTATATGCCTAACCCATGGAAACAGACAATAGTGTGGTGAAGGCCTGGGGTGGGGCAGGAACTGGATGGAAGGGGTCAGTGGGAGACATCTGTAATACTCTCAACAATAAAGATAAATTATATATATACTAGAGGCCCAGTGCATGAAATTCATGCACTGGAGGGGAGGGGGGGTCCCCTAGTCCACACTACACCCTCTCCAATCCAGACATCACTCTCACAATCCTGGACCACTGGCTCCTAATGGCTCACCTCCCTGCCTACTTGGTCACCCCTAACTGCCCCCCCCCCCGCCGGCCTGGTTGCCCCCAACTGCACCCCCCCCACACACTGGCCTGGTTGCCCCCAACTGCCCCCATCTGCCAACTGGGTCACCCCTCATGGCCCCCCTGCCAACATGGTTGCCCCACGCAGCGTGCTGTTCAGTTGTTTGGTTGTCCCTCACTAACCCCCCTGCCGGCCTGGCCATAGGCAGCTGTCTTTGTGAGGGTGTGAGGGTTAATTTGCATATTACCTCTTTATTATATAGGATATTATATATATATATATATATATATATATATAGAGAGAGAGAGAGAGAGAGAGAGAGAGAGAGAGAGACTATTGACATCCAGAGAAAGAATAACTTCTTATCAGAGGTAACAGAGAAGGCTTCTTGGAAAGGACACATCTATGTTGGACCTTGAAAAATTGATAGGAATTAAGGATGAAGGTTACAGGCAGAAGGAACTACCAAGCAAAAGCATCAAGGCAGAAAATTACAAAGCAAGGAAAGAGTGAAGGGAAGATAATGCACACAGGGGCACATGGCCTTGAATGCCTGGCTCGTGAGTTTAGAATTGACTTGGTAGGCAGTGAGAAGCTATTGCAAGCATGTGCAAGAGATATTTGTCTTGCTATTTTTGCTGAATCTCAACTATTAACACACAACATGAGAAGTGCTAACAAGATGAAAAAATTGTAATCATTAAAATATTGCATTTCCTCAGAAAAGCAACTATAATGTTTTCAAAAAGTTATTCCAACTGGTTCCTTCATAAACTTTTTGGAGTAATGAATACTATTATAAGTATTTTATAGAGTTCAATAGGGAAACATTTATGACTAAGTTTCTCCACCCACAGTAATTGATTACACCACAGTAATCTACACATTTTTATGTGTGAGTTGTGTTTCAATCAATTGGTGAGGCTCATTAGTCAAGGGGACAAAATTGGTTCTTGGGAGGGGTGAAAAATCCTATTATTTTTAAAGTATATATGTGCTACAGTTATAGATATAGTACATAAATGGATATACAGTATATCTGTGGTATTACAACTTCATGGAGTGGGGGGAGGGTGGAGACCGGAAAAAAATATTCAAAAAACCCCTTGGGAAAGTGATAATGAAAGAAATTTTTGAGAAATACTAGAGAGAACAGACATGGTACAAATTGTTCACATTGTCTCCATTTGAGTGGCCAGCCCATTAATGCCAGTGAAAACTCCGACCAGTCCTAGCCTGGTTCCCCTACCATTTGCTACAGCTAGAGCTTCAGCATGGTATCACCAGCTCCCACCTGTACATCCAAATCACACGAAATCTCTATAACAGCTCAGGTCTCTTTCACAACTGAAACATTTACAAAAATACAAATGCTGTTGCTCAAAACCTAGAAGAAAGCACAGCCACTGGAACAAATCTCCGGAGTAGGATTGCTTCATCACACAAACAGTCCTTCTTAGTCTAAAACATCTTGCTCTGGGAACTTAACACGGGAGCCAGAAAAACATCAGACAGATTTGGAGGGGGGCAGCTTTTGGCTAGCAACTGCAAAGTGACCTCACCCGTGAGAAGGCCTGAATATAAACTCCAGTCTTGGTAAACGAGACACATCCTGCAGGTCAAATGCACAGAAATATGAAGAGATCCAGCTGCAGCTCCCTTGGACAAGAGACCGGCACACCAGGCAATTTGATGGATTGGGCTCAAAGTCTCTCCCAAGGTAAGGTCGGAACAAGAGAGCGGCATCACAGTTCACATTGCTAGTGTGTAGTCCACCCCTGTTTTCCCAAACCCAATGAGAGTTCTGTCTGAAAAAAGACAGGGACATAGGACTCCAGGGATTGATGTGAGCAGCTGCTATGTTTACAGAGCTTGACTAAAAGGATGTGTTTCATCCCGCTGCATGAACGTCGTCATCCTTCACAGAGTATATGTGAAAAGAGGAGGCGTTCTAATGTCTGTTACAGAAGGCTCCATGACAATCTCCAGCAACATTCGGCTTCCATATTGATGGCCTTCATCATCATCATCATTATTTATTAAACCCTAGTCCAGTCACAGCTGGACAAAGCACCTCTTTTCCTCAAAATGACCCTATGAAGTAGGTATTACTATCACCCTCATTTGACAGATAAGACATGGAGACAGAGAGGTTAGGTAATTTGCCTAAGGTCACACAGCTAGAAAGTCTCAGAGCTGGGAATTTCTCTCTGAATCAATCCTTCTTTTCCAGAGAAAAGAAGGATTTTGAACATGGGCTTTATCTTCCAAGGGTTTGATTGGTGTAATTTAGATTGCCAGGTAGTAGAATTTATTTCTGGTAGTATTCAATGGCATCAGTGATTAGCACGACCCTATTAGGCCTGCTGAATATACTTTGTTAATCTAGCACCTGATAGGGAGGTAAGCACAAAAGATTGGAGGTACAAGAAAATGGCAGACATTGAACTTCAACTCCTATTGTCCTTCAATTTAGAATTTATCAATTCTGAATTAAAGCCATATATATATATATTAGCTGGGACAACTAGGTTCAAACTGACTCCACAGACCAAAGGTAAGAATTATTAAAAATAGCAGTTAGTTTTTTGGGGTTTGTTGTTGTTATTTTTAGTGTAGTGTGTTGTTGTGTGTTTTTTGCTTGTTTTCTTGAGTTTCGAGTTTTGCATATGTCAATATTGAAGAACAAATATCACAGATCATGTGTCACTGTCTCACAAAATGTCTTTACTTAATTGCACTTCAGCCCTTTTCCATTACCTATCCACCAAGGGATGCTATAGGAAACATCTAAAAGAAACATGATATTGCAAGGATGCTGTAAGGGTACCATTTGCTTTTTTACCTAGTGTCTTGCATGTATTTTCTGAAATTTTTTACATTATGAATTCTACCACTAATCATATTTACCACATTCTTTTGGTCAACTAGAAATTTAGAGTCAAATCTGCAACTTAACCTTGTAGTGGGTTGAAATGTGTCCCTCAGAAAGGTATGTTCAAGTTTCAAAACCCTGGTACCTGTGAATGGAACCTTATTTGGATATAGGGTCTTTGCAGATGTAATTAAGATAAAGTCATACTGGATGAGGATGGGCCATAGATCCAATTACTGGTGTCCTTCTAGGAAAATAGGACAGAGAGATTCAGAGGTGACACATGCGGGAAGAAAGCCATGTGAAGACAGAGATAGAGATTAGAATGATACAGCTACAAACCAAGGAATGCCGGAGATTGTTGGAAGCCACCAGAAGCCAGGAAGAGGTAAGGAAGGATTATTCCCTAAAGCATTCTTAAGGAGCCTGTGCCTGCTGATTTCAGATTCCTAGCCCCTAGCACTTTGAAAAAAATAAATTCCTATTGTTTTAAGCCATTCAACTTTTGGTTATTTGTTCTGGCAACTGTTAGGAACTAATAGAAGTTTTTGTACTGATAAATGGCACTGTTATACCAAATTCCCAAAAATGTGGAAGTGACTTTGGAATTAGATAATGGTTAGTGGTTGGAAGAATTTTGAGGCATATGATAGAAAAAGTCTAGATTTCCTTAAAGAGGTTGTTGATAGAAATGTGAACATTAAAGGAGATTCTGGTGAGGGCTTAGAAAGTGTTCGCAAGAGTAAGACCACCAACTCCAATTAGTTCTTAAGCAGCAAGTGAGGATTTATTGAAAGCTGGCCAGCGGCTGCCGTAGGCGTGTTCTCCTACGACAGCCCCGACCCTGGTTCCATGCCAGCCTTTTATTCCCAAAAACCATACAACGGTTGGCTAAACACACACAAAGTTACCTGGGATACATTAATCAACACTGCCCCGTTACCAAGGTATTCATTAATCAACTTGCCCAGTTGCTCTAGCTACTAATACCAACTTGCCCCATTTCTCTAGCTACTAATATCAACTTGCCCCGTTTCTCTAGCTACTAATATCAATTTGCCCCATTGCCCCAACTACTAATATAAACTTGCCCCGTACCCTAGGCTACCCTCGACCACAGTTGGTTCCATTTCCCCAGTACAAGAGGGGCTTAACTGTAACATAAGAATTGAGAACCACAGAGAAATCTTCTATCTTAGAGAATGCATATATTATCATGAACAAAATGTTGGTAGAAATATAAATGTTAACGGTAATACTGGTGAGGTCTCAGAGGGAATGATGAACATGTTACTGGACACTAGAGAAAAAGCAACCCTTGTTATAAATCAGCGGGAACTTTGCTTAATTATCTTCTGTTGGGTGGAAAGCAAAACTTGTGATGAACCTGAGTATTGAGCTAAGGAGATTTCCAACATATGGGAGGCAGAGCCTGTTTTTCCTTGCTGTTTATAGTAAAACTAGAGGCCCGGTGCACAAAAATTTGTGCACTCGGGGGAAGGGGGGGTTCCTCAGACCGGCCTGTGCCCTCTCGCAGTCTGAGACCCCTCAGGAGATAACGACCTGCTGGCTTAGGCCTGCTCCCGGGTGGCAGAGGGAAGGCCTAATCCCTAGGTGCAGTCCCTGGTTGGGCTCAGAGCAGGGACGATTGGGATGTTGGGGCGCCACCCCGTCATGCACAGAGCAGGGCAGATTGGGAGGTTGCGATGCCACCCTCAGTCACGCTCAGGGTAGGGCCAATTGGGGGGTTGGGGCACCACCCCCTGTCACACTCAAGGCAGGGTCGTTGGGGAGGTTGTGGCACCACCCCCTGTCACGCACAGAGCAGGGCCCATCAGGGGGTTGGGGCTCCATACCCTGTCACGCAGAGCAGGGCCCATCAGGGGGTTGGGGCGCTGCCCTCTATCACCCACAGAGCAGGGCCGATCAGGGGGTTGGGGCCCTGCCCTCTATCACCCACAGAGCAGGGCCAATCAGGGGGTTGGGGCGCCTCCACTGTCACACTCAGGGCAGGGCCGATGGGGAGGTTATGGCTCTACCCCATCACACACAGAGCAGGGCCCGTGGGGGGCGGGGAGGTTGGGGCCCAGCCCCCTGTCACACACAGAGCTGCAGGGCGATCAGGGGGTTTGGGCGCTGCCCCCTGTCACGCTGATCCCAGTGCCGGGAGGCATATTACCCTTTTACTATATAGGATAGAGGCCTGATGCACGGGTGGGGGCTGGCTGGTTTGCCCTGAAGGGTGTCCTGGATCAGGGTGGGGGTCCCCACTGGGGTGCCTGGCCAGCCTGGGTGAGGGGATGATGGCTGTTTGCAGCTGGTCACACACCCTTCAGGGTGGGGGTCCCCACTGGGGTGCCTGGCCAGCCTGGTTGAGGGGCTGAGGGCTGTTTTCAGGCTGGGACTGAAACTCCCAACTGCTCCTTTTTTTCTTTTTTTTTTTTTATTATGGGCCAGCTTTAGCTCTGAGGCCTCGGCTGCTGAAAACAGGTTTCTGGCCTTTGTTTACCGTCTGTATTTGATACAATGTTGCGGTCCGGCTGGCTGAAGCCCCGCTGAGTAAAGCAGCTTTCTGGGGGTTTTTTAGATTCTTTATTCACAGCATAGCTGCTGAGAGTTGCAGCTGAGAGTCCGGCAAGTCAGGCGGGGAACGTTGGAGTTCTCCGTCACTGAAGCAAGCAAGCCTCCCTGTTCGCATCAGCTGCCTGGCTGCCGGCCGCCATCTTGGCTGCCAGTTAATTTGCATATCTCGGCCCTACTCTGTGAGTGACAGGGGATTAGCCAATGGGAAGGGTAGCGGTCGTACACCAATTACCATGTTTCTCTTTTATTAGTGTAGATGTGAGAGGGAAGAGATAAGTGGAGGAAGAAGCTACTTAGCAAAAATGAACCAGAACTTAATGATTTTGAAAATTCTCAGCCTTCAGATAGCGAAAGAACATCAAGGGTATAGCTGGACAACCTTCTGCTAGCAAGGCTTGTGAATGTGACCCATGGATCTGGTCAACCTTCTCAGCAGAAGCCAGAAATACAGATGGACTTATCTAGAAAGAACCCTCTTTTCTGATGGTTTGGACCCCTATAGAGTGCACAGGAGACCAACAATTTCTTGAGAATGTTGTACCAGCAGGAAGAGGGACAGAATGAAATAAAGGCTGTCAGACTTCCAACATTTATTATGGCTACAAACATGTGTTATTCTTCAAGGAAAAGGAAGAATGATTCCTGTTATGGACTGAATTGTGTTCCCCAAAAATTCATATTTTAAAGTCCTAATCCCCGGTATCTCAGAAATTGTCGATATTTGGAGATAGGACCTTTAAATTAGGTCAACAAATATGACTGATGTCCTTAGAAGAACTTAGGCTACAGGCACCACAGAATAAAGACCATGTGAAAAATTCTGTTATCTAAGTTACCAGTGAGTGGTATTTTGTTATAGTAGCCCTAGCAAACTAGCCCATGGTGTAAGCAAGGAGGAGGGTCCTTCCTATAGGTGTTATGAACTAAATTGTGTGTCCCCCACCACCATCCCAAAATCCTATATGTTAAAACCTTAACCCCCAATGTTGCTGAATTTGGAGATAGAGCCTTTAAAGAGTTAATTAAGATTACATTAGGTCATAAGTTGGAGCTCTAATCTAATAAGACTTGTGTTCTTATAATAAGAGGAAGAGACACCAGGGATGCATGAGCACAGAGAAAAGGCCATGTGAGAAGACAGCCACCTACAAGCAGAGGAAAGAAGTCTGGGGAGAAACCAACCCAGTTAGCATCTTGATCTTGGACTTCTAGCCTCTAGAACTGTGAGAAAATAATTTCTGTTATGTAAGCCACCCACTGTGCAGTATTTTGTTATGGTATCCCTAGAAAACTAGTACATGGTATAAGCAAGGAGGGTCCTACATGCTGGCTCCTGGCCAAGGTAATTATCCACACTATTTTCATTGCAACTTTCCTTCATCTATACTCACTACCTCCTGGGAATTTCCACTACTCCCAGGGAGCCATGCCTCTTCTGACAAGGAGTACATGCCTTGCCTCTTACACCCTTAATAGGCAGGAATAATGATATTCTCTCATGTCACCCAGAAACTTGTGCTACGTATAACAAAAAGCCTCATTCAGTGCTTGAGGATTGACTCTTGGGTTCTCTAGTCCTTCACTTGAATCAGAAGATCTTAGCTTCATGGAACCCCTGAGTGCAGGAGCTCATAGCTAGGCTTTAGGAGCTTACCCACAGCTTTCAACAAACTCTCAAAGGGACTCATAGCACTAGAAGGTTAAAAAATATGTACGCTTTGTTGTTGACTTTATTAAACCCTTCTCCCCAATACTGATGTTATAGAGGTCAGTTCCCATGCAGTAATGTGACAAGTTCTTTATTACTCAAAGTTCTCCCATCACATTTAGACACTGGATAAGCTTCTAAATCTGAGCTACAACTTTATTTGTTAAATGAGTATTGTTGTAGGTTTACTGTCCTCAGCTTCATGAACTGTATTTTATAAAGGACAGCTGCAAGAAACAATAAGAGTTTGGATATTTGCCCATGAACATTCCCAAAATAAAACCATACTTAAAAGACATTATGGATTCAAGGTCCTTTTATTGTTTCAAAATTGTTGTGCCCTTGCCAGGTGGCTCAGTTTGTTGGAGCATCGTCCCATACAACAAAAGGTTGTGGGTTTGATTATGATCACTGCTTCTCTCACATCTATGTCTCTCTCTCTCTCTCTCTCTCTCCCCCCCCCCCTCTCTCTCTCTTCTTCCTCCTTCTCTCTCTATAAATGATGGAAAACATATCCTGGGGTTAGGATTTTAAAAAAATTTATATTTTCTATTTGTAAGCAATACAGTGAAAAAAAGAAATACAGTGTTGTAAGTTAATAAGACCTAGAGAAAACATTCAGCATAACAGAGTTGAAATTCTCAAGCTTTGCCATCTACAAATGAACCCCCTAGGTACATACTTACATTTACTAGTAAGAGATAAATCCAGTTTTCTCTAACCAAATTATTTTTTATCTTAACATAAATTTCTATAAGAAATTTCATTTCAGTCACTTCATAGAAACATAAAATACCAATTTTTGTATTAGAAAAAATATGTTCGTCAGTCAAATCTTTTTTTCCATTGCCCTCTAGCTAAAACTTTCTCTATATTCTCATTGACCTAAAATAAATCACCTAAAATAAATCTCGTAGAATTATCTCAAATAAGTGGGGAATGGTAGTAGAATAAGGAGTTGACATTGTGGGTCCAAGAAAAATTTCCCTTAGCTAAACTGGGCAAAATCTTGAGAAATACTTGTCCTGCATACCCTGCAATAGTCCCGCCACACCGGTGGCCCTCAGGAGTGTTGGGGAAATGGTGTCTGTGTCTCCCGCACTTCTCAGACCCAGATGTGCACAGAGGCAGAGAAACAAAGTCAAATACAGCCTACCCCTTTGATCTGTTCTCCAAGGAGACTGTCCACACCCCAGACCTTGGCTGAGGAAAAACATCCCATTGTCTGAGGCAAAAGGACATCACGTCATTTCATCCTGTGCCTGGAAAGGCAGCTTGAAACAAGTCATCCTGATTCTAGAGGCGTGAGACTCTTCCCAGCTGCGCCATGACTTGTTTTCAGTTCCTGGGCAAATTGCCCAGTTTCCTCTGCTCCCAAATTTCCCCAACTGCAAAAGAGAGATAATTCTCGTTACCTTTCTCTTGTGGTGTTCTGAAAATTAAACAGGGCAAAGGTTTCTAAAGTGCTTGGAGGCAACTGTTGAAGGCAGATTTACCTAGAACTAGAGGTGGGTTTTTATTTATTTTTGTTGTTGGTTTGCTTTTGGCCTGAATTGGGCATAAATGTAGGAAATCTAAATTAAATTACATTACAATCATTCACCCCATGTTGATGAAGCACTTACAGTATGCAAAGCACTGTGCTAGGCACATGGAGAATAGAGAGGGGGCACATTTCTACCCTCAACTAGCTCATAGCTCACTCAGGAGGTATTATAGCCTAGAGGTTGACTAACTCAACACAGCCCCATGCTATAGATATGGCTGCTGAAGCTTAGGAAGGTTATATACCTTTTCTGAGGTCATACATTTAGGAAGTGTATGACCCAGGATGCAAACCCAGGATGCGTGGCCTCAAAGCATGCATACTTTACCACTATACACACTTCCCTCAAGTGGGAACTTACTAATACTCACTTCATATAGATTGTGAGGACCAACTAAAATAATGCATTAAAAAATGTGAGCAGCCCCAGCCGAGTCCCAGGTCAAGGACATACGCCAGGCTTAGTGCTCAATCCCCAGTAGGGGGCATGCAGGAGGCAGTCAATCAATGATTTTCTCTCATCATTGATGTGTCTTTCTCTCTCCCTCTCCCTTTCTCTCTGAACTCAATAAAAATATTTTTTTAAAAAAATGTTAGCACAGCCCTAGCCGGTTTGGCTCAATGGATAGAGTGTTGACCCACAGACCAAAGGGTCCCGGGTTCAATTTCATTCAAGAGCACATTCCTCAGTTGCAGGCTCCATCCCTGGCCCTGGATGGGTGTGTGCATGAGACAACCAATCAATGTGTCTCTCACACCAATGTTTCTCTCTGTCTCTCCCCTTTCATTCCATTCTTACTAAAAATCAACGGGAAATATCCTCCAGTGAAGATTAACAATAACCAATATGTTAGCACAGTGTCTGGAGCATTATAAATGTGCAATAAATGTAGAAGTAGCAGTAGAGGAGATCAGACTCATATATAAATAACAAGAATGTCAAATCAAAACTAAATGCATGCCTACTTATGGGAAAAATCCTTCTTATAAACCAGTCATTATACAAGGGGTTTCAGTAAGGAGTTGTGTTGGGGAAGAATAGTTTATGACCTGCAACATTTGTGAATCAGCATACAAGTGATCTGTAATATGAAGGAGTGGTGCTCTGTACATACATAAATTTCTGAAGGTCATTTACAGAAAGGTTAAAGTATCTCAAGTACCCTGCTATTATTAAAATTCAGACTGTTTTCCTGAGAATAATTTCCAATTAAGCAATGTGGAAATGCATCTGCTACAATTCTTCTCTCCTTTCTTAACCCCCACCTCTAATTTCCTTTAGGAAGAAAGAACAGCATGGAGTTTCTTTTCAAAGTCTTAAAATAAAAATCCCCTAAAAAGGCATCCTGCTTATAAAACCTTTTAGAGTTGTTTGGAGGGGAAAAAATGCATAAAGAGCCAAGCGCTTATATTCTGGCCAAGTTATGAGCTTCTGAGAACAAGAGCTTGAGGGGAAGACTGTTAACTCTCTCCCTGTTGGTTTGCACTGCTCATAAAGCTCATCGCTCCCTCGCGAGAGGCCAGCCTGCCAGAGAACTGCAGGAATCTGCAACAAAAGCGATGACAGTCTGAAATACACCCGGTGCCACCTCCTAACTGGTCCGTCACCTCAGACCCTGACTAGTTGACAGAGCGGCAGAATTGCAACTCCAGTAGGCTCAAATGTGTTTCTGTGCAAAGAAGCAAAGCTAATGAGGGAAGAGATTTAAAGAGTATTGGGAATTTGTCAAACTTTCATTCACTGGCTGTGTGCAAAGAGGGGATTCAACTTCCATTTTCTGCTAAGGCTCTGGGTCCAGCCGCCTACCTGAAGGTAAATTTTAACAAGTTTACTCGATCATCTAATTGCATGTGCTTAACTGATTTGCATGATCTGATAAAAATATCTAAGATTTTTGCCTAATACAAAGCCATTCATTTATTTTTTTTAAACTTTTGTATGATTTATAGAAAAGCTACTTAATAGGGAATTTTAACTCTTGTATTCATGTTTCCTTTTCTTCTCTAAGATTAAATAGCAAGTACTAATAAATGATGGTTTTAGTATAGAGCAAGAATAGAAATGTAGAATTATTGTCAGCTAGAATTTCATTCAGATCTTGGTTAAGTCTGAACCCTGAGCTGTGTTTTGTAGAAATACTTTACTAATTATACTAAATAAATCATAATGAAAGTCTTTTTAAAAACTTTCAAATCAAAGCAATTTGTGCATTTTTCATATCTAAATCATGTGAAGTTATTCATCACCACCATTGCCCCAGTCTGTACTTAACAGCAATGTAGAAATGGACCATTTTGCTTTTCCAAAAGGTAGACAAATCCCTAATACTGTATTCATCCTTGATTATTTTTTAGTTATTGTGACTATTTTTCCTTTCCTGATTCACTCTTATAGTTTTATGACAAATTGTCTCTTGTTTCCTTCTCTCATTTTTACATAAAATTTCTCTAATTCCCAATGATGTCTTATTTAAGAAGGGGGAAAGAGGGAGGGGACTCAAAGAGCTAAAGAGGTTATGACAGCTCTTATATTGTCAGGCACTATCATTTCTTGCTCTATCTTCTAAAATAAAAATTAAAATGCAAGTCATGCTCACTCATTCCTCCCGGTATTAGAGGTCACCCTGCAGGAGGAAACCATGCTCTCAGCTGCCGATCGATACTGTTGATAGTATAACCAAGAGGGACTGCAGAAAGAGTATCTCTCTTGTACAGCCTTTAATCTGCAAAGAGGTTAAATATGTCACCTTGGCCTTGTAGCCGAGCTGTCCTCTGGCCCAGGGCCAAAGTGCACCGAATAGAGATGCTCCCTTGGTCCAACGCAGCAGAAATCTTTTTTTTTTAATTGCACCTTTTCATGGATTCCAGCTTTTTCAGTTCTCCGCTAAACCTTGATGGTTATGAACATTGTTAACGAGGACTATTAAAAAAAAAAGGGGGGGGGGGACGCCCATCTTGGGAAGATTTAAGTACATATTTCTCTTCATTCGACAAGATCTAGCAAAGCCAAGCCATGGGTTTCATCTACTTATCATCCAATCAACTAATGCTGCTTTCCACATTTTGGAAAAGAATATGTACATGTTATTAATAAATCTTGCCTTTTTTCTTTCAGGAACTTTCTGTACAGCCATTTAGCAATTAGAGTGTTGGATTTCCTTTCCAGGTCCTTTGGGATATAATCCCCAATAGTTTCTCGTGAGCAGTTTCAGTTATCAACTAAGTAAAAATAATACATAGCAATGACAAAAATAAAATAAATAGTGATGTATCTGGATGACTCCAAAAAACTATTCATTTTCTTTTCCTCTTGCCTGGGTGTTATTTTTATTCAGTTGATTTGTAAGACTATGCAAACACTGTTATTTTAGTGAAGTTTAGCACAATGTTCCAAACATGTTGGGAATCTTTTTTCACCAAGAACATAAAAAACTGTTGTTAAAAGACTTCAGGTGCCCTTTAACCTCACATATCATTCTGTAACAACCCTTAGCGAAGGAGAAGGGGACCCCATATATCCAGGAGAATTTCCCCAGTAGACCTAGCTGCCCAAGAGATGCCCAACTAGGCCAGAGTCTCATTTATGCAGGGCCCACAGGGCATCTTCCCCCAAAAGCTGAGTCTGCAATGGTGGTCCACCTGGGGCTAGCCTGGTTTTTGTCCTGGGCATCAAAAGGTAGACAGCCCTAGGCGGTTTGGCTCAGTAGATAGAGCATCGGCCTGCAGATGGAAGGGTCCCGGGTTTGATTCCCGTCAAGTGCACAGGCCCGGGTTACGGGATTGATCCCCAGTAGGAGGCATGCAGGAGGCAGCCAATCAATGATTCCCTCTCATCACTGATGTTATTGATGTTTCTATCTCTCTTTCCCTCTCCTTTCCTCTCTGAAATCAATATATATATATATATATATATATATATATATATATATATATATATATATATTTAAAAAGGTAGAATTCTGGAGAACAGAGCGACTGTGGGTAGGTCGTATAATAAAGTGAATAAGACTCTGGGAGCATCCCGACCTGGTTCACATCTGGGCTTTACCAGGCTCTGGACAAAGGACTCTTTGCGCCTCAGTTCCCTCATTTGTGGAAGTGGGGATCATAACATTAGAAACACGTTGTAATAATTTAGTGAAGAAAACAGCTACTCCTGGTACATATGAAGTGATCAATTGATCATAGCTAATATTAAAGCACTAGCCTACCTACATGTCCTGAATGGAACCCTGTGGAAAGGGAGTTAGCGCCAGGTTTTCCCTTGGGGTTTCTTCCTTATATGTACAAGCTTTGCTGTGTAATAAAATGTCAATGCCAAGTCTCTGCCTCAGAGTCAGCACAGCAGCATGGATAGAGCATGGGCTCAGAGTCTAACACTCTTGGATATGAATCCTGACTCTGCCCCTTACAGGTTGTGATGTGAGCTTGGCAGTCACATCACACCTCCTAGGCAGTTGTTTCCGTAGTGTAGTGGTTATCACGTTCACCTCACACCTCCAAGACTCAGCTTGCCCATTTATGAAGCAAATAGTGATAATACAACCCACAACTTGGGTTTTTGTAGGAATTAAATGAATTTTTTTAATGCTAAATATAGCTCCTGACAGAGTACTGAACACACAGTGTTTGGTTATGCACTTGGAGTCATTTTTCTGGTAGTAAAACTGGGGACCAAGAAAGAAATATTCTTTAAATGAATTATCTTTTTTTACCCAAAGAAATGAAAAAAAAAAAAATCTGACACTACTGTATTCCCCTGGGGGCCTCAACATGAAGCATGTATAACTGTGAGTCTTTATGCTTCATCAATTAGTTGATTCTTAATGGCCAAGTCAAATGAAACCAAAGAGAGTTTTCTGTTTCGGATTGCCATTAGGGAGAGTGAGAAGAAATGCTGCTTTGCAGTTAATTCTCTTTTATTGGCCTACTTGGACAGGGGAGACGGCCCCAGCATTTCTCCTTTCTTATCTTTTCTAAAGGCAATAATAGGGGTTTTGACTTGCTCTAGGGGGTAGTTTTCCTCTCTAACTGAAATTCAAACCAGAGGGTTTGGTTTTTGTTTTTGTAAACCTCTCCCCCCATGTTCCTATCATTGAAATGTCAGCTGCTTTTTCTGGCTACATGTAGCAGGAGCCGCCTGTCGTCATAGCAATGAAAGGGTATGGAGAGACTCGAGTTTCGTGACCACTCTGTGAAATAACTCTTAGCCTGCTTTAAAATCCTTCTTTAGAAATGTAGTCTCTAGTCCTGGCTTGTTTCCTTCCTATTATGCAACCATGTTATGTATACCAATTGCAGCAGTTAAATGTTTCCTTTAAAGATTCAATGAATAGATGTTAAGAAAATGAACAAGGAAACTACTAAAACAGCGACCAGTTTACTGTGGCGTGCAAGGGAAAAACAACTGGGAAGACAATGAAAGAGAAAGAAAAATGACCTCACTTCATAGCACATACTTCACACCCGGAATAAATCCATTTTCCCAGTTCCCACCGCCTCCTCCCAACTTCAGGATGTGTGATGGTCTGGTGGTTATCTAGAGGGATTCTGGGGCAGGCGGCCTGGACTCTAATCCTGGCCCTCATACTTTCGAGTTTTTGCCTCTGTTTTCTAATATGTAAAATAGCGATGATAACAATAGTCATAAAGTCATCTTGGGAATTGAATGAGATAGTGTATGTGAGGCTCTTATAACAGTATCTGAACAGTGGTAATGGTTGGCTGTTAAGCTTGACAAGCTTCACTTCCCCCTAATTGTTAAATGGAGATAACAGGAAATTCTTAAGATTGTAGGATTAACTGAAATAATAGTGACTTTAACTGCTCAGAGTGTAGTAGTTCTCTTACTATTTTTCATCATGAGCTCTAACTCTAATAAGAATGGCTTTTTCCAAGTTGGACTCTCCCAGTTGTAAACGAAGGCCTCATAAGCATTATTGTATAAATGTGAACCACTGAATTCCCAAAGAGAAAAAAAAGAAATGGGGTTTTATTTCCACATTTATAAAGAGTAAAAAAGATGCTTCTCATCCTGATTAACATTCTCATATTTCATGAAATAATTTCGTTAAAGCTTTCTATATGCAACTCTAACATCAGTGCCTTGCTCACTGGATCCACTCTGTACTTACTTCACGCAAGTATGTCATCAATCCTCTGGATGTTGTTTGTAGTGCACATCTTGGAAAGCTGCTGACGCTGCACATTGGATCCCCATGCAGGCATTCTCACTCCCTGGCAAGGATCTCTCCATGTAATTGCTTACTCGGTCGCTTTTACCAGGGCTCTTTAAAAAGGGCTTATTTGAATCCACTGTAGTCTGTAAAGTGTGGCTTTCTAAAATTGTTCAGTTCCAACATTTGCAATGAAGTCATACCTCAAGAATAATTACTAATCTGCTTTCAATATCTTTATCTCCTTTTTTATTGTCATGGTGACGATCTTAAGAACATAAATAAGCATTATTAGAGATCATCTTAGGCTGTTTTCTTGAAATGGTACTTTGTTGTTCAAAATGAAGTACTTGAGAAAATGGCCTTTAATGTGAGAGACCTTAGAATGACTGGAATATAAAAACAAGTCCCTCTTTTTTATAGCGTGATTTTAGGGGGTGAAAATTTTCAAATTATATCTAATGTGCATTTTACATAATTATACACTGAGGTAAGTGCTAAGAAGGCAAAGCACTTTTGTTCTAAGTATGTGAAGAGCCTGACCTCTCTGCTCAAGGTCAGTGATGGCTTTCCTTGATCCAAAGGTTAAACAAGGTTAACTCTGTGGTGTGGGGGTGGGTATATGTTGGGTGGTGGTAGTTGGGGTGAGTGGATGCTGACAGGAGGATTCCGAGAGGGTAAACACTTTGCACAAAGACCCTGCAGCAGGAGGGGTCATGGCCTATTCCAGGAACAAAGAGAAGGTCAGCTCCTCTGCACAAAGGGCAAAGTAGTGAGAAATGCAGGCCCCAAGCAACTCCCCATAATGTCCTCTTACCTGAGCACTATAGATATTTATCCTCTCCTTGATTTAATGTGTATCTTTACCATTTTTGTTGAATTCTTGTTAGAGTTAAAGTTCCTATAGGCATGACCCATGTTTAACACTAGCTCAGACCCCCATGGTGAAAGGTTCAGCTAGGAAGAATGAAGGTCAGAACTCCAGAAAAGTCTGTACTTTGAGACTGAGCGTATTATATACACGCACAGGGCTGGACATCTTGATGTCAGATAGTGGTGACTCAACCGAGAACTCGAAATAGAAGAGCATCTTTTTTAATCCTTCAGATGACTTTAACCCCAAGCTGTAAAGCTCTCCCTAGAGACTCATTAATATTCTAAAAGCCCTAAAGCATCAGTGTTAACTCCAGATCAGGTAATAACAGGTATAAGTTAGCCAAAATAAGACTAAAGGATTTTCTCTCTGATACCGAAGGCTTTGGCTATCATATAAAGATAGGGTGAAGGAGAATGGTCTGTTTAAGGATGACTATGAAGCACTTACAATAATCATTTTGTTTACTACATTTCCCTGAAAGAAAATTTTTTCATAGTTAGAGTAATTACTAAAAATAGCAGCCTACAGGCTTCCTCTGATATAAACGAATTCAACAGAAGATACCTGTCCTTATTTGGAAGTGTGAATGTACATACTCCAGGAAGTGATATGCCAATAGTGGGAAGAAAAATAAAATAATGGGGGAAACCTCTCCTTCTTCTAGGGTATGTGGTATGTCTTTCACCTTGAGACCAGATAGTATGAACAATTAAGTACTACCCATCTGCCTTGAAAACCAAACATGCTGAAGCAAGTTACCTTGGTCCAGAAGGAAAGGAGAAGGACTTGCAAGTTTGGCTGAGGTTGCCAACCAAGGAGCCAATGACTGGAGAGGAACTCAGGCAAAATGAGGAAAATTCAATTAGAAGGACTTGGAGCAATAACCCCCAGCATTGAAATGTCCTAGGAGTCATTGATATGGCTAATACAGAGAGGGAAAACAATAGCCCCCAAGCCTGTTCCTCCCTTTGGAGGCATGGGTGGCCACTCAAGTTCAGTGGTCAGACAACTTTTTAAATGCTTAAGAGAAAAAGAAAGAGAAGGAAAGTAAAGAGAGAGAAGAGTTATAGTGAGACACGAAGTGCTCAGTGGAGACAGATTGTTAGGGTAAGTAGATTTAAGTGGCAAGGCAACATGCAGAACTTCAAAAATAACATTTACCATATTAAATGTAAATTTAAATTAATGGTCTAAATTAATTATATTCATGTTCTTTAAAAGCTATAGAAACTGACTAGAAATCATATACAAAAATCTACTCTGACCTAATCTTATTCTAACTTAAACTTGTAGAAATTATTATAGAAACTAAAATGGAACCAATCTACACTAATAAAAGACAAACATGCAAATTGACCATACCTTCACTATGCCTTAAGCCACGCCCACCAGCCAATCAGAGCAACTATATGCAAATTAACCCAACCAAGATGGAGGCTGGCAGCCATGGAGCTGGAGCTAGCAGGAGACTTGGTTTCCCCAATAATGGAGGAAGCCAAGCTTCCCGCCTGCCATGGCTGGCTCTGAGCTCCACTCAAAGCAACAAAGTTTCAATTATAGAAGGTAAATAAACCCCAGATACCTGCTTTCAGCCAGCAGGTATCTGTGGCCACGGAGCTGGAGCGAGCAGGAGGCTTGGGTTGCCCCTGGCAATGGAGGAAGCCAAGCTTCCCTCCTGCCCACCCTGGCCGGCTCTGAGCTCCTCTCAAGGCTACAAAGTTTCAATTATAGAAGGTAAATAAATCCCAGAATAAAAAGAAAAAAAGGAGAGGCTGGGAGCTCCTGAAAATAGCCCTCAGCCCCTCATCCAGGCTGGCCAGGCACCCCAGTGGGGACCCCCACCCTGAAGGGGGTGTGACCAGCTGAAAACAGCCATCATCCCCTCACCCAAGCTGGCCAGGCACCCCAGTAGGACCCCCACCCTGATCCAGGACACCCTTCAGGGCAAACCAGCCGGCCCCCACCCATGCACCAGGCCTCTATCCTATATAATAAAAGAGTAATTTGCAAACTGACCCTAACAGCAGAATGACTGGGAATGACTGGTCACTATGACACATACTGACCACCAGGGGGCAGACGCTCAATGCAGGAGCTGCCCCTTGGTGGTCAGTGTGTTCCCACAGGGGGAGCTCTGCTCAGCCACAAGCCAGGCTGATGGCTGCCAGTACAGCGGTGGTGGTGGGAGCGTCTCCTGCCTCCTCAGCAGCGCTAAGGATGTCCAACTACAGCTTAGGTCTGCTCCCTGCTGGTAAGTGGACATCCCCCGAGGGCTGCCGGGCTTCCAGAGGGATGTCTGACTGCCAGCTTGGGCCCAATCCTCCAGGGAGCGGGCCTAAGCCAGCAAGTGGACATCCTCCAAGGGGTCCCAGACTGCAAGAAGGCATAGGCCGGGCTGAGGGACCCCCACGAGTGCACAAATTATTGTGCACTGAGCCTCTAGTTACAAATAAGAACTCAAAATAAACCAGATTACACAAAGCCTATTTTGGGGTTTTGTGTGCAAATTCACTTCTAAATCTAGATGGAGAGTGATGTTCTAGGGTGTTCCAAACTTTAAGTGCCCTCCCTTTCTCTGGGAGATAGAAATTTTAGGACACCAGGAATCAGAGGGTTTCATTCACAGAAAGATCCTATGTTCCTTACCAAATGAAATGTCCAAGGAATATTTGCTCTTACATGCACAGCTTTCCTACCCCCACCTGAAGGGCCATGCACTCTGTCTTGGAGGTGCTGGACACACGCGTAGCCCTTTCTGCCTGTGCCTTTCAGACCAATCTCTGCACGCTTGCCTGGGCTACCTCTCCAGCTACAGGAAAAATATTCAGGCCCCTTTCCTTATTTTTCCAGGGACAAAACTTGTAGGCCTGCTGAGAAATCTAATTACAACCTCCTGTCAGGGTGAAAATCCTATTACAACCTCTCCCATGGTCAGAGCCAATCCTTTTGATGTAAAAGGAAGCAAAACAAAGAGGTTTCAAGCAGGGGATGTGCCTGTGTTCTGCCTTCCCTCCGAGGCAACTAGACAGAAAGGTTGCAGTGACCTTGGCTTGCTTGGCTTGGAAACAGTGGTCATGATCTATTGCTACCACCACTCCCATAAGAAGGAAGAATTCTTTCATATCTAATGCGGAATTTTTCTGAGGATTTTTCAAGGATTCATTTAATGGGCAAAACAAATTCTGAACCACTCTCTGCACACCCATTTTTTATTCAGTCAGATAACTTCTCTTACTGAACTTGGAATGTAGTGTTAGACAAGAAAAAAAAGTAGTGAGTTATTTAAGCCTCCTATAATCTATTTCTGACATCTTTAATGTTCTGTGCCACCCTTTCAGCCAATCTTCTTGCTTGAGGATAATGAAGAAATGCAGTGCTGCTGGGAGAAGTGTCTCCCAAAATCTCTAACACTGAATTGAGAAAAATGGAGACAGTTATCAAAATAGTCATTTATGGAAATACATATTTTACAAGGACATAGCATAAGTCTATAATTGCTGAAATAATAAAATTAGTAACCTCATACTAATCACATCTCTATCATGGCTATGCAGTCATTGTAATCCACTGAATAGGTATGAAACCCAGAGTTGCAGCTTATCCCCCCCCCAAAAAAATGGGCAAAATTTTTAGAAGGAGCATTCAGTCAACTAATACATTATTTATGAGTAAAGTGAGAAGTGGTAAATGTTTTATTTTATTGTTGTTGTTTTAATAGGTTGAAGTTTCTCCTAGGTTTAATAAAAGTGCTATGCCTGTACTGTTAATAAAAGTAAATAAAGGGGGATAAAAATCTACCATTGAGAGTGACTCTCAAATAGCTCTGAAAGCAAAGCATTTTTAAATACTTGATTCCACTTGAGTTACCTAATCATTCATAATAAAATAATAGGGACCCAGTAAGAAGGTGGCCTGAGATCTACAAAAGTCAGAAAAATTGAATCTTGAGTATGGGTCAATGAAAACCTGCGACTGCTTTCAAGACATGGTGTGGTTAGATCTTCACACTCTCTTAGCACATTGGAATCATTTTTAACTCTCAAGTTAAATCAAGAGAATTCCCCAACCTTTTACAAAGACCAAACAACTGCCCTAACTGGTTTGGCTCAGCAGATAGAGCGTCGGCCTGCAGACTGAAGGGTCCCAGGTTCGATTCCGGTCAAGGGCATGTACCTTGGTTGCGGGCACATCCCCAGTGGGGGGTGTGCAGGAGGCAGCTGATCGATGTTTCTCTCTCATCGATGTTTCTAAGTCTCTATCTCTCTCCCTTCCTCTCTGTAAAAAATCAATAAAATATATTTTAAAAAAAACAAACAAAACAAAACAAAGACCAAACAACTTTGAGCTAACTCTAAAGCAACACCGCATTCTATTGGAATTCAGAAGAAACAAAGCACAAAGGCTAAACCCCAGGCATCTTCTTCCCCTTTTTTTTCTTACCTGATCCCCAATTCTAGCTCACAACGATGACTTCATAGTGGGGTGCAAGGTAAGCTCTTTCTAGGAAAACTTGTCAGTCATTTCTTTTTTAAAAAAATGCTTTATTGTAGAAATATGATCTATGCTCCCTTTACCTCCTCTGCTTCTAACCCACCTCCAGCCCCTGCCTTAGGCCTTCACCACCCTATTGTCTGTGTCCATGGGTTATGCATATATGCACACAAGTTCTTTGGTTGATCTCTACATGCCCACTCATCCCCACCTTTCCTCTGAGATTTGACAGTCTGTTCCATGCTTCTATCTGTGGATCTGTTTTCTCCATCAGTTTATTTTGTTCATTAGATTCCACACATGAATGAGATCATATGATACTTGTCTTCCTCTGACTGGCCTATTTTGCTTAGCACAATACTCTCCAGGTCCCCCATGCTATCTCAAAGGGTAAGAGATCCTTCTTTTTTACAGCTGCATAGTATCCCATGGTGTAAATGTACCACAGACTTTTTGGCCACTCATCTACTGATAAGCACTTGGGTTGTTTCCAGATCTTAGCTGTTGTAAATTGTGCTGCTATGAACATAGGGGTGCATACATTCTTTCTCATTGGTATTTTGGGTTTCTTACGATATATTCCTAGAAGTGGGATAACTGGGTCAAAGGGCAGTTCCATTTTTAATTTTTTGAGGGAACTCCATAATGTTTTGCATAGTGGCTGCACCAGTCTGCATTCCTACCAGCAGTATACTAGAGTTCCCTTTTCTCCACATCCTCACCAGCACTTGTCATTTGTTGGTTTCTTTCTTTTTTATATATTTTTTCTTCTTTATTGATTAAGGTATTAACTACTATGTGTCCTGAGCCCTCCTTTGCCCTCCCACCCCATCCCTACTAGTGCCCTCACCCCCGTAGTGTCTGTGTCCATTGGTTATGCTTATAGCATGTATACAAGTCTTTTGGTTAATCTCTCCCCCTTCTCCCCACCCTCCCCTGCCTTCCCTCTGAGGTTTGATGGTCTGATTGATACTTCTCTATCTCTGGATCTGTTTTTGTTCACCAATTTATGTTGTTCATTAATTGCACAAACGAGTGAGATCATGTGATATTTATCTTTCTCTGACTGACTTATTTCACTTAGCATAATGCTCTCCAGGTCCATCCATGCTGTTGCAAATAGTAGGAGCTCCTTCCTTTTTACAGCAGCATAGTATTCCATTGTGTAGATGTACCACAGTTTTCTAATCCACTCATCTGCTGATGGGCACTTAGGCTGTTTCCAAATCTTAGCTATTGTAAATTGTGCTGCTATGAACATAGGGGTGCATATATCCTTTTTGACTGGTGTTTCTGATTTCTTGGGATATATTCCTAGAAGTGGAATTACTGGGTCAAATGGGAGTTCCATTTTTAGTTTTTTGTGGAAACTCCATACTGTTCTCCACAGTGGCTGCACCAGTCTGCATTCCTGTTGATTTCTTGATGATAGCCATTCTGACAGGTGTGAGATGGTATGTACCTCATTGTCATTTTAATTTGCATCACTCTGATGATCAGTGACTTTGATTATTTTTTCACAAGTCTCTTGGCTATCTGTATGTCCACTTTGGAGAAGTGCCTATATAGGTCCTTTGCCCATTTTTTAATTGGATTGCTTGTCTTCCTTTTGTTAAGTTGTATGAGTTCCTTACATATTTGGAATATTAACCCTTTATAAGATATGTTTTGACAAATACGTTGCCAAATATGTTCTCCCATACAATGGACCCCTTTTCATTTTGTTGATGGTTTCTTTTGATGTGCAGAAGCCTTGCATTTTCAGGTAGTCCCATTTGTTTATTTTCTCCTTAGTTTCCTTTGCCCTAGGACAGTGGTCGGCAAACCGCGGCTCGCGAACCACATGCGGTTCTCTGGCCCCTTGAGTGTGGCTCTTCCACAAAATACCGACTTCTGCACATGAGCACGAAGTTTCAATTGCACTGTACGTGCATGCCCGCACGTGGTATTTTGTGGAAGAGCCACACTCAAGGGGCCAAAGAGCCGCATGTGGCTCACGAGCCATGGTTTGCCGACCACGGCCCCAGGAGATGTATCCGAAAACATATTGCTATGAGAGATGTCTGAGATTTTACTGCCTATGGTTTCTTCTAGGATTTTTATGGTTTCACATCTTACATTTAAGTCTTTCATCCATTTTTAGTTTATTCTTGTGTTTGGTGTAAGTTGGTGGTCTAGTTTCATTTTTTTTTACATGTATCTGTCCCAGCACCATTTATTGAAGAGACTGTATTGACTTCATTGTATGCTCTTGCCTCCTTTGTCAAATATTAATTGTCCATAATGGCTTAGGTCAATGTTCTATTTGATTGATCTCAATGCCTGTTCTTGTGCTAGTACCAGGCTGTTGTGATTACAGTGGCTTTGTAGTATAACTTGATATCTGGTATTGTGATCCCTCCAATTTTGTTCTTCTTTCTCAAGATTGCTGTGGCTATTTGGGGTCTTTTTTTGGTTCCACATAAATTTTTGGAGTTTAGATCTGTGAAATATGGTTTTGGTAATTTAATAGGGGTTGCATGGAATCTGTAGATTGCTTTGAGTAGTATGGACATTTTAATAATGTTAATTCTAGCAATCCATGAATATGGTATATTCTCCCACTTGTTTATATCTTCCTCTATCTCTTTTTTCAATGTCTTATAGTTTTCTGAGTATAGGTCTTTTGCCTCCTTGATTAAGTTTATTCCTAAGTATCTTAACTTTTTTGTTGCAATGATAAATGAGATTATTTGTTTAATTTCTCTTTCTGAGAATTCATTATTGGTGTATAAAAATGCCATCGATTTCTGGGTGTTAATTTTGTATCCTGCTACATTGCCAAATTCATTTATTAAACCTAGTCTTTTGGTAGCTTCTTTAGGGTTTTCTATGTACAATATCATGTCATCTGCGAATAATGAGAGTTTTACTTCCTCCTTGTCAATTTGGATACTTTTTATGTATTTTTCCTGTGTGGTCGCTATGGCTAGCACTTCCAGTGCTATGTTGAATAAGAGGGTTAAAAGTGGACATCCCTGCCTTGTTCCTGTCTTTAGGGGGAGTGGTTTTAGTTTTTGCCCATTGAGTATGATGTTCACTGTAGGCTTGTCATATATGGCCTTTATTATGTTGAGATATGTTCCTTCTATTTCCACTTTGCTGATGGTTTTTATCAAAAGTGATTGTTGGATTTTTGTTTACTTTTTCTGCATCTATTGATATGATCATGTGATTTTTGTCTTTCAGTTTGTTTCTGTGTTATATCACATTTATTGATTTGCGAATATTGTACCAGCCTTGCATCCCTGGAATAAATCCCACTTGGTCATGGTGTATGATCTTTTTAATATATTGCTGGATCCTATTTGCTAATGTTTTGTTGAGGATTTTAGCACCTATGTTCATCAGGGATATTGGCTTGTACGGAATTCTCTTTCTTTGTAGTGTGTTTATCTGGTTTTGGAATTTGGATAATACTGGCCTCATAAAAAGAGGTTGAAAGTGTTTCTTCCTCTTGGATTTTTTGGGATAGTTTCAGGAGGATAGGTGTTAGTTCACTGAATGTTTGGTAAAACTCCCCTGTGAAGCTGTCCAGACTAGGGTTTTTGTTTGCTGGGAGTTTTTTTATTACTGCTTCAATTTTACCTATTGTTATTGGGCTATTCAGGTTTTCTGATTCTTCCTGATTCAGTTTAGGAAGATCGCATTTTTCTAGGAATTTGTTTATTTCATCCACATTGTCCAGCTTGTTGGCATATAGTTACTCACAGTATTTTCTTACAATTCTTTGTATTTCTGTGGTGTCAGTTGTTACCTCTCTGCTTTCATTCTCATTTTATTTATTTGGGTCTTCTCTGATTATTTCTTGATGAGTCTAGCTACCAGTTCATTAATCTTGTTTATATTTTCAAAGAGTCAGGTTTTGGTTTCATTGATCTTTTGTATTGATTTTTAGTCTCTAGCTCATTTATTTCTGCTCTAATCTTTATTATTTTCATTCTTCTACTTACGCTTTTCTTTCTTTTGTTTTTTAAATATATATTTTTTTATTGATTTCAGAGAGTAAGGAAGAGGGAGAGAGAGAGAGAGAAATATCAATGATGAGAGAGAATAGGCTGCCTCCTGCTTGCCCTACATTGGGGATTGAGCCCACAACCTGGACATGTGCCCTGACTGAGAATTGAACAGTGACCTCCTAGTTCATAGGTCAATGCTCAACTACTGGGCCATACTGGCCAGGCACTCTGGGCTTTTTTTTTATTGTTCTCTTCTAAGTCTTTAAATTATAGGGTTAAATAGTTTAGTATTAATTTTTCTTGGTTTTTGAGGTAGGCTTGTAGTGCTATGAACTTCCCTCTCAGGACTGCTTTTGCTGCATCCAAGAGATTTGCGGTTGTTGTGTGTTCATCTTTGTTTCCAGGAATTTTTTTTATTTTTTTCTTGATCTCAGTGGTAACCCATTCATTGTTTCAGAACATGCTATTTAGCCTCCATGTGTCTGAATGTTTTTGAGTGTTTTTAATGTAGTTGATTTCTAATTTCATTCCATTGTGATCTAAAAAGATGCTTGATATAATTTCAGTCTTCTTGAATTTATAGAGACTTGTTTTGTGTCCTAATATGTGGTCTATCTTTGTGAATGACCCATGTATGCTTGAGAAGAATGTATATTCTGCAGCTTTGGGGTGAAATGTTCTATAAATGTCAATTAAATCCATCTGATCCAGTGTGTCATTTAGAGTCACTGTTTCCTTGTTAATTTTTTGTCTATCCAGTGAAGTCAGTGGGGTGTTAAAGTTCCCTACTATGACTGTATTGCTGTTTATCTCTCCCTTAATGTCCTCCAGATGTATTTTTATATATTTAGATGCTCCTATATTGGGCACATATATATTCACCAGGGTTATATCCTCTTGTTGGATGGATCCCTTTAGTAGTATGTAGTGACCTTTACTGTCTCTTGTGATGGCCTTCGTTTTGAAGTCTATTTTGTCAGATATGAGTATTGCTACCCCAGCTTTTTTTTTTTTCCATTTCCATTTGCATGGAAAACTTTTTTCCATCCCTTCACTCTCATCCTGTGTGAGTCTTTTGTTCTGAGGTGGTTCTTTTGTAGACAGCATAGATATTTGGGTCATGATTTTATATCCATTCAACTACTCTATGTCTTTTGATTGGAGTATTTAATCCATTTACATTTAAGGTTATTATTGATGGGTACTTATTTATTGCCATTTTAATTCTATATCTCTCTTCTTCTTCTTCTTCTTCTTCTTCTTCTTCTTCTTCTTCTTCTTCTTCTTCTTCTTCTTCTTCTTCTCATTACAGCAGTCCCTTAGCATTTCTTGCAGTGCTAGTTTGGTGGTGATAAACTCATTTTAGTCTTTTTTGCTTGGGAAGCTCTTATTTTGCCATCTATTTTGAATGATAGCCTTGCTGGATATAGTAATAGTGGTTTCAAATTCTTGCTTTTCATTACCTTGAATACTTTATATCATTCCCTTTTGGCCTGAAGAGTTTCTGATGAAAAATCAGCTGACAGCCTATGGGAGCTCCTTTGTAGGTAACAAACTGCTTTCTCTTGCTGCCTTTCAGATTCTCTCTTTATCTTTAATTTTTGGCATTTTAATTATGATGTGTCTGGGTGTGTGCCTGTTTGAGTTCTTCTTGCTTGGAACTTTCTGTGCCTCCTGAACTTGTGTGACTTTTTCTTTCCCAGGTTAGGGAAGTTTTCTGCCATTATTTCTTCAAACACATTCTCTATTCCTTGTTCACTTTCTTCTACTTCTAGTACTCCTATGATGCAAATATTGTTATATTTCATGTTGTCCCACAGCTTCCTTAAGTTGTCCTGGTTTTAATTGTTACTTTCTTTTTGGTTCTCTGATTGAATGATTTTTTTCTATCCTGTCTTTTAATTCATTGATCCAATCCTCAGCTTCCCCTAATCTTCTGTGTATTCCTTCCACTGTTTTTTATTAGTACTATGTCATTCTTCATAGTTACTATACATTTTCTCATGCTATTGAGCATCCTTGCCATCATTATTCTGAACTCTATGTCTGCTAAAGTTCTTACCTCCATTTCCTTTAGCTTTTCTTATGCAGAATTCTCTTGTTCTTTCATTTTGGGATTGTTTTTTGTCTCCCCATTTTGGCTGCCTGTTTGAGTTTGTGTCTATGTATTAGATAGATCTGCTCTGATTCCCAATGTCCGACACTGTTCCTGAGTACCCTGTTTGGAGCAATCAGCAATCCACAGCTTTTGTCTCCCTCTGCTGGGGCTGGCTGCCTTTGAAAAGGACCAAGATGTACACCAAGGTCAGCTTGTCCTAGCCCTGGGCCCCAGATTAGATCAGGAAAATAGTCAAAGCCTCCAGAGACCTTCCTCTGCCTATAGTCTGATTGTTATTCAGTCCTGATTAGCCTCAGGCTATCAACAACAGAATGGACTGGGAGGTTTCCCAACAGGATAGGGTCATTGCTTCTGCCTGCAGGCTGATTGTTATTCCCAGTCTCTTAATGGGCCTCAGAAACTCCACAGAGTGGGGCAAGGGTTTTTCCAATAAGGTGGGCAATTGCTTCATCCTCACCCCCAGGCAAAAGCTGACTAGATGGTAAAGGTCAGAAAGATGTCCTCTGCAGTATGAGGAAATGACTTGGCACAGTAAACCAGTGTGTCCACCTTCCATGCTCTAACCCCAGAGCCTGCAACCCTGGCTTCTGCTCACACAGCTCCAGTTTACTCTGTCCTCTCTCTACTGGACCCAAGGTGAGTGGCTGCACATGAAATTTTCTGTCTTGGCCCTTTAAGAGGGTACATGCATTTCCATCCATCTCTCTCTGGCAGACAGCAACTCTGCTGCTTTTCACAGCCAGATGTTCTGTGGGCACCTTTCTCAGTTCTGGTGCTCTGGACTGGGAACCCAGCTTGGGGTTTAGACCCCAGAGCTCTCAGTGGGAACCCCCCACAGCTGAGATATCCCTACAGAACTTGAGCTGCTGTCTGTGGGAGTCCAGCCAGCCCTTTCGTGCCTCTGCCCTTCCTACCAGTTTCTATGTGGTCTCCACTTTCCCTCCTTGGTTATCAGGGTTCTTTCCAGCTAGTCTTCAATTGATTATTCAGGATGCTTTCTCTGTATTTTAGTTGTAATTCCAGTTTGGGCCTAGGAATGTGTCAGAGTAGCTTCCACTTACTCTACTGCCATTTTGGAATCCCCCTTCAGTAATTTCTTAAAATATAGGTAGAGGAATACTAGAAGATTTGTTTCAATTGGGGAAGGTTTGGGATTAAAGCTTGGTACACCTAGTGATCTTGCATTTAGTAGTTTCTTAGAAATGCAAGGGAGAAGTAGAGGGTGGAGTACCAGCAGCAGCTCACTGATAAAAACATCTAATTAATGTCTTCTTGTGATCTGAAAACAATTTCTAGCCCATGCTTACCTTATGTTTGGTTCTTTGTTGTTTCCTTTTTCTCAAATCCCATGTGTGTGGATGACAGCCACAGTAAGGTCTGAGGTTGTGGTTATGGCTGGAGGTGGCTGACTCCCCTTAAGCTTCCCAGCATCTTGATAAGAGGGCTAATATCTCTAGGGATTCATAGCCTAGTTTTTAAATGTGGTGTGCACATTTTAGTGCCATGAAAACAAAATTAGTCATTGTCCAAAAAGAATTAACAACAGATTGCCTTGCATAGTATTATTTACCCAAAATACAGCTTTGTTTCAATTTGGCTAGTTGACTACTTTTGATTAGACAGATTTCTACATGTTCTAAGACTAACCACCCAAACCAGGTACTTTTAGAACAATGTTTAAAATATTCAGTCAAATTGCACTAATGAATTGAGTTCCCCCTGGGGTGGGAAGAGAAAAGAACAGAGAGACTAATTTACTTCCCAAGGTTCCAGATTAATCCAGTGTCATACCGTTCTGTGCTGAGTCATTTCCTCACACTGCAGAGGACTGCATGAAAGGAGAAATGGGAGTACCATAGAGTGAAGCATGCCTTCTTCCAACACAAAATGCTCTCAGAGCTGGTTGCCCATATCTCCTTCTAAATCTCTTTAATTCCAAGCACCTTCAAACCTTGTGATTATATCAGTGAAAGCATCTTCACTGAGTGCTGATCACATTTTAATGCCTTATAGCTTTTGATTTTCCCCAAGATGAGGCCAGTTATGCTCCTTTTAAAAAGAAAAATGTGCACCCACTAAGGCAATGTCGGTAAGAAAAAATGTTCTCCGCTACCCTCTTATGCTCAGTAATTGAGCCCTGCAAATTAAACTGACAAGAGACAGGTCAACAGAAGAAAATGACTTATTCATATGCCCATAGGAGCCAACAAAAGCACTAATTCCCTAAACTGTTAAAGTTGGATGCTTATATATCTAACTTAGTAGGGGAAGAAAAGGAGGAGAAACGGCTTCTGTGGAAAGAACAAGAATATTTCTTTAGGAAATACAAATGGATGTTTAGACCCAATGGGAGATAAGAGAGTTTGTGACGTTTTTCCATAGATGTATAGATGGTCCTTCTGTCTTGTTGTGAGTCATAAACTTCCCCTGTAAAGGGATTCATAGTAGGTTTTCTCATGTGTTCTTGTGCCTGGGAGTAGATGCCACTCCAAAGGAAATTTATGGCAGTTCTCAATTCTCAGAAGTTTCTACTTTTAGTGCAATAGGGGAAGCTCCAAAAAACTTCCTTTTGCATCTGTTGAATCTCAAATGTCTTTGTCTTAAAATAATTTTGATACCATCTCTAGGGTTCCAGGTAGGTCCCACAGCAACTATAGAAAGACTTGAAACATGGCAGCACTGAGGAGCAGGAGGCAGCTTTGTTGGTGGGAGATCTGAAAATATTCAAACCCTGAATCCTAAACTTTGAATCAAGAGTGGTATTGGTTCAGGTCTCCGCAAGGAAATGATAGATCCGGGCAAAAAAAAATTTAAAGATTGGAGGAGAGTGTAATTAAAGGATTATTTACCAAGGTGTAGGCAGGATATGGAACAGCTACAAGGGGCTATAGGAACAGGCTAGTAAGAGTTAAGCTTGTAGGATCCAGGGATGGGAGCAATTTCTGAACCCAGACAGAAAATGTTGTGTGGAGGTCACTGAGAGGGGCTGTGACCTTCAGGAGAGGGACTCAGTCACAGAGAAGGAGCTGGGGAAATACATATTCTGATTTAATCTCCTTTCCTCAAATATCTCGCCATTGGCCAGACCCAACATAAACCTTCAGGCATGAGAACCTGATTATGCAATTCACACAGGCCCTGGGACAGCTCAGGATGGATAAGGCTGGAGAGTGGATGTGGAGTGAATCTGGGGGAACAAATGAAAAATATCTAGATATTCAAAGAGAAACTCCCTTCCCCATGTGGGAGAGACAGGATTCCCAGCTGCAGGCCAGCTGTCTCCTCTCCTTGCTCTAATGAATTTTCTAGCATTACCCCTGTCAGGCATAAATAAGCTTAGCCTTTCCAACCTATTTTCAAAGAATTCTTCAATCCCCAGCCGTGAAATTCATTAGGGTTTATTGTTTCTGCTTCTTTCAGAAAAGGCAGGTAATGAGTAACATTGCACCACTGGGGCACCCGATTGCTTCTCCTCTGCAATGTGTTGCCCCTCACCAATGCAAATGAGAAGTGCCCACCGCGTGCTGAATCCTGGAGGGACTGCTGCCTGGACTGAGTGCGTTCATTAGTGGTTCACACAAGAACTACTCATCAAAGCCCACCATTGTTCCCCATGGGTCCCAACACCATGAGAATGAGGCTACTTGGAACTGTTTTTAGGTATGATTTGCTGTTTTTCTTAATCCTGGGAGACAACTACCCCAGTAAATAATTCTTCGTGCATTCAAAGAGCTGAAAGCACTTGAAATTCCTCTCCCAACTTTAGCAGAACTTAACAACCAACTTGCTCTATTAACAAAAGAAGAGAGACACCCTGGCTGGTTTGGCTCAGTGAATAGAGCGTCAGCCTGCAGACTGAAGGGTCCCAGGTTTGATTCTAGTCAAGGGCATATGCCCGGGTTGCGGGTTTGATCCCCACTGGGGGGCATGCAGGAGGCAGCCCATCAATGATTCTCTCTCATCATTGATGTTTCTAGCTCTTTCCCTCTCCCTTCCTCTCTGAAACCAATAAAAATATATTTTTAAAAAAGAAGAGAGACAATTTCCACCGAATCCAAAGAGGTTTTATTTTATGTTGGCAGAGTTTAACAAATAAGGGACATTCGAATAAGAGCAGTCAGAAGAGAAAGCTAAGAACCTGGCATTCAGGGAAAAGAAATTCCGGGAAGGTAGAGAATAAAATAAATTAGGGGGTAGAGAGGAGAGCTGGCAGAAAAAGAATAAGATTAATGTTTCTGGTCATTTCAGTGATAAGGTAGGCTTCCAACGGTGAGTTGTCATGCTATTAATACTATGCAGAAAATCACTCAGATATTATTAAGTCCTGCAGCAAATGCTACAGGCCTTCAGGTTAGCATTACTCAGGAGTGGACTCAGAATTTATGAACAGGATGTTTACACAATGTGTGGGGTTCTCTTTTTTAAAAAAAAAAAAAATAGGAAAAAATCAATCAAGTAGAGGGCTTTGTAAGGAGCTTGTACCAAGTGAGACCTTTTTTAGTTTCGTCGTACATCCATGTCTGGCCATACTCAAATGCCTGTTCCCCAAAGAATACACACAAAGGAGAGGGGGAGAAAATCCTGCCTTCACAGATAAAGAGGAAATGAGAGGGCAGATACCATAATACAATTTGAGCAAAGAAAAATAAATATAACCAAAATAATTTCTTCGTCTACACCACAGGGCAGGGTGTGATGGAGACTTTCTGAAGGGTTAGCAAATGCCTGAGGGAGAGATCAGAGTATGCCTCCATGAACACATTCCATACGGAGTTGTGAAATGGGACCCAGCGAGGTCAGTAGTGGTGAGCAGTACAATAAGATGAGGAATTCGGAAAGGCATGATGAAGAAGTGTGGAAACACAGCTATTGCACAATCTAGCCAAAGATAAGTCATGGGGATCCTCTAAATATAATTAAAGTAATCCTTCAATTACACGTTATAAAAGAGGAGAATGTAGAACTTCTCCTGAGCTAGAGAAAGAGATGTTTGAGAATGTCCCTGGAAAGCCACCCATTTGAAATTCTCACATCCTGTCACTCATGACTGGGCACCGTGGCACAGAGGGATGTTCAAGAAGCTCTCACGGGATGGACGTGATGTGGAGATCAGGTGACAGGTGGGAATACATGTATGTACACAGGTGAAGTGCTTAGCATTGTACCTGGCATATACTAAAATCTCAAACACTCTAGTCTAAGCCATCGCATTAGCTACCATATTAAACAGTCAATGATAAAAACCTACTTTTTCAATCAAATAAGACTTTGATGAACATAAGTGATTCTACTACTAAAGAATATACTTAAGTACTATTTCACTGAAGATAGTTAATGCTTATTCCAATTCTTTATTGCTGCTTACAAACTTAGTGACTAAAAACAGCAACCGTTTCATAATGTCTCGGGATTTCGTGGGTCAGGAGTTTGGGCAGGTCACCCAGAGGTGCTGAGCTGCTCTAGAGAGTTGAAGTGGCTCCACTCACATGTCCTGTGTCTTTGTGAGGACAGATGGAAAGCTGGGATCTGTGGGACTGTTGAACAGTGTCTTCTGTGGCATTCCAGTCTCTTACAAAGTGGCCTATGGCTCCCAAAATGAGGGTTCCGAGTGATCCAGGTCAAAACTTCAAGGCTTCTTACGAACCAACCTTTGAAATCACTTCTGTCGCAACAATTTGACAGACTAAGTCACTAAGACCCGTCCAGATTCAAGGGAAGGGAAATTCAACTCCACCTCCACGCAAGAGCAGTGAAGAACTTAAAGCCATCTTTGCTGTACCAGAGAGTTTATACCTGTTTAAGGGGAAATGTTCGAAAGTGTCTCCAGACAGCTACCCACATGACTTGGATAGAGTTGATGGTCGTGACGTTTGGTTCTTAATGGGAAAACTATTTCAGCCATGCCGAATGTTCCATCTGGACATTTGTTTGGGTGGTATATGTTTCCAGCCAATTGAAGAACTCCCGGCATTTGAAATTCCAAATCCTGGCTTCCCCCAGGAAGGCCATACTGAAGAAAGGCGGTTTAGCTGTCATCTTTCAGAACTCCAGGTGAGATTCTCTGAAAGTTTGATGTTTGGCACTCTGCTCCTAACAGAAGGAAAAGGCTCTCCTCAGAGCTCCCCCCCGTCTCTCACCTTTAACCTCTCTCTACCCATGAAAAGAAAAAGTAGTGCAGAGGAAAGAAAGAAATAACTAAATTACCAAATAAAGAAATCAATTCAAGTCTCTGCAAAGTAGTAATTATTTGGGTTATTATGCCATTTTTTGCCATAGGAGTGTCTCAAATAAATGATATCTTTCAATTCATTTTTACAGTTGGTAAAATTACCAAATGACTCTATGATCACATTTGGATCTCAAAACAACCCTAAATAAATAGAAAATGTACTATCATTTTCCTGTTGTGTGGATAAAGAAACCAGTCACTTGCCCAAAGTCTCTTGGCTGGCTTAAGGTAGCTCAGGTCTGGAACTTAGATCTTCCAGTTCTATACCAAATGTTCTTTCAGCTATGCCGCTGCCTTTGAATAAGCTCATACATTTGGGCAAAATAATATTTATCTAATTTCACATAAACACTGTGTGTTTAAACCTTTAAGAATAATAACCCTGCATTTTAAAATGTATCTAATTTTTGCCCTGGCCGGTTTTGCTCAGTGGATAGAGCATCAGCCTACAAACTGAAGGGTCATCGGTTCAGTTCTGATCAAGGGCATGTACTGTGGTCGCAGGCTCCTCTCCGGCCTGGGCCCTGGCTAGGGCGTGTGCAGGAGGCATCCAGTTGATGTGTTCCTCTCACATTGATGCTTCTCTCTGTCTTTCCCTCTCTTCCACTCTCTCTAAAAGATAAATGGAAAAATATCCTCAGGTGAGGATTAACCAAAAATAAATAAATAAATAAATAAATAAAATGTGTCTAATTTTTGCATTTTTCTCCTAGAATTTTATTTGCTCTTTCTGCAGAAATAACAATCTGCTTTTGTAGAAAGTGCTCACCAAATTTGAATGTCTTGAAATATATAAATGCAGTGTTTATTAAAATACATTTCTTTTTCAAAATTGAGCTATCAGATGTTAAAGTGTAAATATATTTTGGGGGCCATGCTGTATATGACTTTTTACTAATCCAAGAATAAACTATATTCATCATACTTAGCAAGAACGTCATGGATTTCATTTTCAGAGTACTTTGCAAGCATCAGCTAATTAAGCCTCCTTGTAGACTTCAGTATGACAGTTGTTTTCAAAATATCTCTTGTTTCCCAGCACATTTGTTCAATTCTTAAAATAAGAAGCTAAAGGCCGGGAAATTAATTATATCAGTGTGTGTGGCAAATACAATTAGCTCATGAGACAGAAATGCCCAGTGACTGGTTTGAAGGACAATGTGAAACTCAAGGCCTTCTCCATTCTAGGTATTGGGTTGCTCCACAAGGTCTTATCTTCAAAAATACAACGCAGGCATCTGCTTTATAATTGACACCTTGAGGTAGTTTCCCACTTGGATCATTCTAAGTGACAACCATATTCTGTCTGTAAGTCTTGTTTTCAATCACCAGAGGGAAATATAAATAAACATGAGACCCCTGAAAATAGTTCCATCCTGGGACACAGTAAATGATCAGGGACCATGCAGGAAATGTTGAGGTTGACTCTCAAAAAACTCTGCACAGCTGGCCACTGAAGGTCATGGGACAAACCCAATACTTTTTGTATTAATATGTCTCTCCCACAGCTATGCCAAGATTCTCAGCATTCTATCTAGTAGCTCCTTTGGGCTAAAGCCACGGTGAAAATACCTCTTACCTGAGACTAGAAAGACATTAATTCAGGAACATTCTTATATTCTAAGTATAGATGAGATGCATATTTAAAAAATGGAATTTAGCCCTAACCGGTTTGGCTCAGTGGATAGAGCATCAGCCTGCGGACTCAAGGGCCCCAGGTTTGATTCCGGTCAAGGGCATGTACCTTGGTTGCGGGCACGTCCCCAGTGGGGAGTGTGCAGGAGGCAGCTGATTGATGTTTCTCTCTCATCAATGTTTCTAATTCTCTATCCCTCTCCCTTCCTCTCTGTAAAAAGTCAATAAAATATATTTTTTAAAATGGAATTTAAATGTATAAAATATAAGACAAGTGAGTTTGTTTAATGAGTGAATTAAATGTGAAAATATTATGTACCTAGGAGGCCTGGGCAGCTTGAAATCCTGCAAAGGGAAGAAGACATGAAAGGAGACAGGAGAAAAAGTAAGGGAACACTAAAGGTTCATTTCCCTTATCACTTAATACACAGCATAGATGACAATAGTGATAATACTAATGAGAGGCACCAGGCAGAGCAATGGAATAATCATCACTTATATGTTTGTGTTACTTCAGAGTTTACAAAGAGCTCCCCCACCTCAGTGGCTCCCTTAGACACTGGAAGGAATTGTCATTTCTTTTCTATAGATGAGGTTTGGAGACATTAAGTAATTGCTCAAAGTAGTACTTAGTAAAGCCAGGGCCCAAAGTCAAAGCCTCTGATTTCTAGTCTGCAGCTTGTTCTGCTGAACCATGTGAGAACCCTGGGTTCTGAGTCCAACGTGTGGTTTCTAGTTCTTGCTCACCTCGTACCCTTGCACATTGAGCCAAGTAAAAATTTACCTTCTCCAAACTTCTGTTTCTTTTTTTTTTTTTAATTTTTTTTAATTAAATCTTTATTGTTCAGATTATTACATTTGTTCCTCTTTTTCCCCCCCATAACTCCCCTCCTCCCAGTTCCCACCCCACCCTCCGCCCTCACTCCCCACCCACTGTCCTCAACCATAGGTGCACGATTTTTGTCCAGTCTCTTCCCGCATCTCCCACACCCCTTTCCCCCCCAAGAATAGTCAGTCCATTCCCTTTCTATGTCCCTGATTCTATTATAATCAACAGTTCATTCTGTTCATCAGATTATTTATTCACTTGATTCTTAGATTCACTTGTTGATAGATGCATGTTTGTTGTTCATAATTTGTATCTTTACCTTTTTCTTCCTCTTCCTCTTCTTAAAGGATACCTTTCAGCATTTCATATAATCCTGGTTTGGTGGTGATGAACTCCTTTAGCTTTTCCTTATCTGTGAAGCTCTTTATCTGACCTTCAATTCTGAATGATAGCTTTGCTGGATAAAGTAATCTTGGTTGTAGGTTCTTGGTATTCATCACTTTGAATATTTCTTGCCACTCCCTTCTGGCCTGCAAAGTTTCTGTTGAGAAATCAGCTGACAGTCGTATGGGTATTCCCTTGTAGGTAACTGAGTTTCTTTCTCTTGCTGTTTTTAAGATTCTCTCTTTATCTTTTGCTCTTGGCATTTTAATTATGATGTGTCTTGGTGTGGTCCTCTTTGGATTCCTTTCGTTTGGGGTTCTCCGCGCTTCTTGGACCTGTAAGTCCATTTCTTTCACCAGGTGGGGGAAGTTTTCTGTCATTATTTCTTCAAATAGGTTTTCAATATCTTGCTCTCTCATCTTCTGGCACCCCTATAATTCTGATGTTGGTACGCTTGAAGCTGTCCCAGAGGCTCCTTACACTATCCTCGCATTTTTGGATTCTTTTTTCATTTTGCTTTTCCGGTTGGGTGTTTTTTGCTTCCTCGCATTTCAAATCATTGACTTGATTCTTGCGCTCCTCTGGTCTGCTGTCGGGAGTCTGTATAATATTCGTTATTTCAGTCCGTGTATGCTTAATTTCTAGTTGGTTCCCCAATATAACATCGAGGGTCTCATTAGTTTTCTTGTAGATCTCATTAAGTTTATCGGCGGCTTCTAAACAGTTCTTGAGAGACCTTAAAAGTGTGGTTCTGAACTCTATATCTTCCATTGACAATTTTGTCCTGTTTCTTTGTCTCCGCATTTTGTTATGCTTCCTTGGTGCACCCCCTAGTGGTCTTTGTGCACAGTCTTATAATTAAACCTTGATTGTTGTAGCTAATACCAGGGAGGGTTTGACCTCCAGGCCAGGTGGCTATGAGAATCAGCTGTGTCAGCAGTGAGAGAACTTCTGTCCTCTAGGGAGGTGCTAACCTAGCGTTTGCCTGAGGCTATCCGGCAAATGCCTCTGTGCAGGGCTTGGGCAGGGCGGGTCGAACAGGATCAACAGGGTGGGCCGGAGAGAGCAGTTATGGCGGCTCTCAGTCCTGTCCCCAGGGGCTCTGCCTCTCTGAGTCCCAGCACCCGCTGCAAACCTCGGAGAGAAAGCTGCACTCGCTCTGACCGAAGCCAGACAGTCCCGCTTCTCCCGTTTGAGTCTGGGTCCCTAAAGACTCGCCTGTACCTGGAGCTCAGAGTCTGCGACTCCCTCCCGATTGAAAACGCCAACCGCGCCCTCTGCCGCCAGCCCGCTCGCGCACTCCGCACCTCAGAATTTGACTTCAGCACTGCGCCTCCTCTGAGTGTCCGTATGCGTTTCTCTTTCCTCCTAGTTGTAGGACTTCCACTCAGCCAGCGTTCCTGTGGTTCTGGGTGATGTCCCTTCCGTCTTTTAGTTTCACTTTTGAAGTAGTTGTTCAAAGCAGCAAACTCCGGCGTTAACCTATGCCGCCATCTTGGTTCTCCCAAACTTCTGTTTCTTATAGTTAAATGTTATCTACTCTCCTTTTCTTATTGGATCAAATGAGACAGCATATAAGAAAATATTTTATAAACTATAAAATGCTATATAAATATAAGGCAGGAGTAGCCACGTCTGACTGAATGAATTGATATCCCTGGGGCCTTGTCTCAACACATCCTTACAGTTAAGCTTTTCTCTGTGTATTCTGGAAAAAAAAAAAAAGAAGAAGAAGAAAAGAAAAGAAAGTAAGAATCCCTCCTTCTCTTCAGAGTTAAACCTCCCGCCTGTGCTTTAACATTAGACCAGCAAATATTTATCAAGGGCTTACTGAGATTCTATCACCTCACTCTATCCTCACCATCACTGTACAGGTAAAGAACTGAGGCTTAAAAAAAACTAAATAATTTACTCAGGATTATGCAAATTCAGTATTAACGTCTAGGAAGTCCTGTCATGAATTGCTGTGCAATATTAGCTACACAATGATTCAGGCAACTTCGCTGTTTTCCCCTATTTCAGATATCTATTCCTGCATAACCATCCACTCCCAAGCTAAATGGCTTAAAACCAGCTCCCTTATTTACACATGATTCTGTAGTCTGTACTGGACTCAGCTGGGTGGTTCTTCTGTTGATTTTGTCTGGAATTACTCACGTGGCTCCAGCAAGCTGGGACCTCAGCTGCGGCTGAGCCATCCCAAATGGTCTCTCATCCTCCAAGGTTCTCTCTGCATGGTTGCTTATCGTTAAACGATTGAGCTAGTCAGTAGTCCAAACTTTTTCATAGCATGGCGGATGGCTTTCACAGGAGGACAAATTCTAGTGTGCAAGTGCTTGCCAAGCCTCTGCTGGCAAGGTGCTTGCTAATGTCCCATTGGCCAAAGCAAGTCACAAGGCCAAGGCCAAAGTCCAGGGCATACCGCCCAGGAGTTGTGGGTCACTGGGGCAATCATTGCTTACCACATTTCCTCTCTTCTCCTCTATCTTTTCATGTAGGCTTCTTTTTTTCTTGTTTTTAATATATTTTTATTGATTTCAGGGAGGAAGGAAGAGGGAGAGAGAGAGAGAGAGATAGAAACATCAATGATGAGAGAGAATTACTGAATGGCTGCCTCCTGCACACCCCACACTGGGGATGGAGCCCACAACCCGGGCATGTGCCCTGATGGGTATCGAACCCTGACCTCCTGGTTCATAGGTCAATGTTCAGCCACTGAGCCATGCCAGCTGGGCTCATTTGGGTTTCTTTTGCTTTCCTGTAAGCATAAAAAGCACTTGGATGACTACATTTTAATACAAATAAAATTTGCCTGTGATCACACTTTCCCCTTACTCTCCTTTCTTTCATAGACAGCCATCGTCACACCCGCTGTCTTTACTTCATCACTGTCTACCTACTCCTCAGTCACTACAGATTGGCTCTACCAACACTACTGCCCCACAACTCCTCTCCCACAACTCTCCAGTACCTCTGTAATTCCCAAGGCAGGGGGTAATTTCCTGGCCTTGTTTACTTTGGCCTCTCTGGGACATTTAACACTCTTTTTCTTATGTGAAACTCCTGTCTCTCATCCTTTGTATCGTTAGCCCCTCCCATCCTCTAATGGACCTAATGGTCTTCACTCACCAGGCTTCTGGCCTCGGCCCTCTGCTCTACTCATTATATAGCTTCTCATGCCCACAGCACCCAAGGTATATCTTTAACCCCCGCTCGATGCCTACCTGCAGACGCACTTATTCAAGTATAGCTCTGCTCAAATTCAACAAGTCCAAAATAAATTCATCACCTTTCTCCTAAAACCCAATCCTCCTCTTATTAATTCCTTATCTTAGTGATTAATACTACCATTTACCCATTTGCCCAAATTAGAAATGTGATAGCCTAAGGCTCTTCCTTCTCTTCTTCCAACAATATCCAAGTGGTTTTTAAATCTCATCTGTTCTGCTTTTAAATATTTTCCATTGATATGCTGGTAAATATTTTTAATTGAGATTATTTGGGTGACCTTAGTTAACAAAACCATACAGGTTTCAAGTGTACAACTTAATATGCTGATGAATGTTTAGCAATCAGCTTTGGGGAAGGAAGGAGAGAAATTGAGCAGCACTTGATGATTTCCACGGTATAATCCTCCCACTATGGCTAATTTCAAACTACTAGCATGACAACACTGAACAAAATTGGGAACAGATGCGCAGTAGCACATTATATAGTATTTCCACATACAGATACAACAGGTATAAATAACCATAAGAGAGTAAGTAACAGTAAAATGTAGCATAATACGTGTGAAGTGATGAGTTTTGAGTATTTATTTCCTTTGTTTGATATTATTAATTTAAGTATATGTGTGTATAATTTAATTTTTAATAATGGCTTTATTTAATAGTCAACTAAATTTCTGAAAATTTAAAATTGACTCTCAGGGGCCAGTACAAACTGAATCTATTTTTCACTTCTCCATTTCCAAGGCCACAGCCAAAATTCAATGCTCTGACCACCTCTCACCTTAATATTGCTATTTCCTCCTATTAAGTCTTTCACTGGTCTATCCACATACATAACTTTCCCAAAGACCATTTCTAACATGCTACAAGCTTTTATTTAGACAGGTTCTTCATTCAAGGGAACTTTAATTTCTATGCAAAGACCTTGTTTGGACTAAAAAGCATTATTGAAAGGGACTTTTGCTATCAAATAAACCAGCCAATCTTCTATGATCAGCCTTTTATTACCCCCAATGCAGAAAAATATTTATTTGCCACATAAGCAAAAACCTTAAACTTTAAAATGCTTGGAACTCCTTAATTCAAAGTGAACTCTGAATTTCTTCCAATACTGGTTTGGGTTATTTATTTGTTGTTTTTCTCCTTCCCAACATCTTTCTGTAAGAGGTAAATGGTGATCTTTATTTACAAGTGAGCTGGGAGAGTACCAGAACAGGAGCCAGGAAAGCTGGGTTCCAATCCAATTCCTCTTCTTAACAGCTCTTTGACCCTGAGTGTGACCTATCATAACCTTTCTAGACCTGTTCATCTACCATATCAATGAAGTTGTTAAAATAATCAACTAAGATAATATCCCAGTTATAAATCTGATAAACCCAAGGCACTTTGAAAATATAATCTGGTATCTGTTATACACCATTACTAGTTCTACATAATGTTTATTTAAAGGTATAAATGATGTAACACACATTTCACTGTTAGTACTCTGAATTTCTACTTAAGTAATGAATAGTCATTTTCAGAGGCGGCCTTTAGGGGAATTAAACTCTCCAAGCAGAGTACTTGTTATTTTTATTAAAACTAGAATGGATTATTATTTAAGGTTATACACGATTTGAGTTTTTCCTCCATACTCCATCCCAAATTACCTTCTATGTGCAGCTTTTCTCTCCATCCTTTCAAAGCACTGTTCCCTAATCCAGGTCTACCTCGGGATGTTCAAATAGTGGGATAGGTGAGAATGACTTCTAATTTGTTTCTGGCGTGTTTCTGTGCTCACACCTATAACCTCCTTTTCTTCAATAAGAACTTTATTTGCTGCCCGGCTTGTGTGGCTCAATGGTTGAGCATCAACTTATGAACCAGAAGGTCACGGTTCAATTCCTGGTCAGGGCACATGCCTGGGTTGCAGGCTCAATCCCCAGTCGGGGGCATGCAAGAGGCAGTCGATCAATGATTCTCTCTCATCATTGATGTTTCTATCTCTTCCTCTCCCTTCCTCTCTAAAAATCAATAAAAAATACATATTCTTGTTGTTGTTAATCCGCATCTGAGGATATTTTTTCATTGATTTTTCAGAGAGAGCGGAAGGGAGGAAGGGAAACAGAGAGAGAGAAACATCGATGTGGGAAAGACACATCAATTGGTTGCCTCCTGCACATGCCCTGACCAGGGCCAGGGATCAAGCCTGCAACCAAGATATGTGCCCTTGACCGGAATCAAACCCAGGACCCTTCAGTCTGTGGGTTGACACTCTATCCACTGAGCCAACCAGGTAGGGCAATAAAAATACATTTTTTAAACATTATTTGCTAATGAAGTTAAAATCAAATACCTGTAGTAATTCCTATGCTTCCAAAAAAAATAAATAAATAAGAATAATAAGAAAAATATAAATCAGATGAAGAAACAAAAATCTCTGTTGATTAAATGGGACAAAACATACGCATATATATTTTTTAACTTATCTTTATTGTTGAAAGTATTACAGATGTCCCTCTGTTTTCCCCCATTGATCCCCTCCACCGCACTCCCAGCCCCCAGACCTTCTTTTAAATATCCATTTAAGCATGTTAGCTTAAAATATTGAGGTAACTATCAAACTACTCACTTTCTTTTTAAACCTCATTAAAGGTTTATTTAATGTCATTTAAAGCTCTGTAATACATGTAGGTATAAAACTATGATTGCAAGAAGTAATTTAAAAGAGTTATCTACTATTTCTGGGAGTTTCAGAGATAGAAAATCTCTATTAGCGATTAAAAACTGTATCGTGAATCTCAGCGTTCAGATTACCAGGCTTAAGGATACTGTGTAAGAAATTGTAAACTGCCCACTCCTTTTAAGAGAGTTCACCTAGAGGCCAATTTACTTAGCCTGTTTGTTTCACTTGTCTCATCTCTAAACTGAAAAAGTTAGTTTGGAACTAACTGAACTCAAAAAATGCAAGCAAGTAACAAAAGTGAAACAAACCAGATACAAATGTCAGCGTCCCTTACACAGGACAGTCTACTCAGACCTAGCCAACTGTCGCCATGAGAGCCTGCTGTTGCCGAGAGGGCCAATAGTTCAAGAGAAACTGCATATGTGGATCTTTTACATGAAACCTCCAGAGTTTTCAATGTTAATTTAAAATGCACAGTGCCTACCAAACCAAACCCATTTGCAGGCCACCACCAACGCACAGATTGCCAATGTGAAAGCTCTAAATTAGGGGAACGTTGGTGGCCCCTTCAGTGCAGTACGATGTCTCATGCCTAAAACTCTTCCCTGAATGTGTGGGTTTCTTTACCACCAAAGAGACTTTTTTTCACACCCTATTTCTTCACTTTGTGACTGCTAACTGCACGTTGAATACTCGCAAGTCTTAAGACCCGAGATTTGCGTAGAGCTTTCATTCAAGGACACACAGTCATAAGCACAGACAGTTTCCACCAATACAGCTGGGCCAAAAAATCAAGGAGTCCTCACAGGGACACCGTTGGGTCAAAACTGTCATTAATCTGTCTTTGCAGACACGTTAGTCCACAAAGACAGCAATCACCTGTAAATACAAAGGACGGTATCACGCTCAATATTTGCTAAGATTATCTTTTAGCCATTCATACGTAAGGAAACTTTACCCACTACTACTAATTATCTTCTTGGTTCACAGGTCTTGGAAGCATGAAGACTGTGCTTTTTTTCCTGTGCATTTTGGGAACTGCAGCAGCAATCCCGGTAAATTTATTTTTTTCTGTTATTACATCTCTCCCTCCTGATATTAGTTTAGAAATCCTCCATTTAAAAGCAAATGTTCTTTCCCTGGCTGATGTGGCTCAGTTGGTTGAGGGTCATCCCACACACCGAGAGGTCACCAGTTCAATTCCTGGTCAGGGCATATGCCCGGGTTTTGGGCTGGGCTCAATCCTTGGCAAGGGGCAGGAGGCAGCTGATTGATGTTTCTTTTTCACATCAATTTCTCTCTAAATAAATAAATAAATAAATAAATAAATAAATAAAGGCAATTTTTAAAAAAGAAAATGTTCTTATATAGTGGCTTACAACTTTTTTGTTTGTTTTAGTCACATTACATATTTTTTGCCCAAGTGAGGAATGGATGCTTAGGAAAATTGAGATATGGTACTTTAAATATATATATATTTCTTTCAGAACTAACAGATTCTCTAAGATGCCTTATATATGTAGCTGAAAGTGCTGATTATCAGTTTATTAGTCAGGAAATATGCCCAAATACAAAAGAGCACAGGGAGAAATAAATTCTCCTCAGGAAACTCATCACATTAGCATGAGAAATTTAAGAAATTCATATGAGAAATCGTGGAGGGCACAGCCACGTTCTCCAGCAGCATTTTCTTCAAGGTCAAATACAACCTGGATGAGAAATGCTGAGTCTGTAATAAAAACAGGAACCAAGGGGTTAGGGACAGGAAATGGTACGGTAACCACAAATCAGTTCTTAATTCGTCCTTAGGGAGTTGTTCAAATAAACACACTGAAAATAGACAGGACTAAAACATCTTTTTTTTTCAGTCACATATACTGGCCCCAGCATTCACACAGCAATAAATCAGGTGTACAAATCAAATCCTTTGAGACATATCAGCAGCCTCAAAATAATGTGGAAAATAAAAGATATATATATATTTTTTTTTTTCTCCATGGCTGGTGACCATTTGAATGTCCCCCAAAGAGCCATATCATCTATCCTTAACCAAACGAAAGGATTTGTGTATTTTTTTTTTCACCATATGGAGGAATAGGGCTCCTTTAAATAGACAAAGAAGTTTATCTGTTGTCCCTGCTGTCCCTCCCTCTCAGACGAGATCCCAGCTAGTAAATAGCTTCTGGCTGACAGATGTGTCAGCAAAGACAAACGCCGTGCCACCAGACCAGGCAGTTCTGAGGAAACAGAATTTATGACCACTGCCAAGAGTCATGTGTAAATAGTGTGGAGCTACTCCAGCTGAAATTATACATTGTCCTTGGAAATTACAAACAAGGGATAAATTATGTTCGGCACAAAAAGGGGCTCCCACAGAACCATTGTTTTCCCCTGAAAATGTGTTTTGCCTTCGAAGCTGTTGCTGCTATGCAAACGGGCATCAAAAGTAGGCTTTGAAAGAAGTGTTTGAATGACCTGCCTGCATAGAGACACATTCCAGATGTTTCTTTTCTAGGACAATTTGTTTATCACACAGACCTAGAAAATGCTCAAAATACCTTCTCATAGCCCTATCTATTAGAAGTCTTGTGTCATTTCCCCCTGCTGCTGAGTTCTCCAGAAGTCAGTGGGCTGATTCTGTGTGGTTACAAATTCCATGCAGATATCCAGAGGGTACGTTGTTTAAAATATAGATGTGAGCCTAAGGATAAAACAACTTCATTTTCAAGAAACTTCTGAAAGAAAAGAAGCTGCTGTGTTCTTGTGCATCTCTTCCATTTTGAGGAGGGGAAATTGGAGAGGAAGGGAGCAGAGAGGAGGAGCAGTCCTCCACTAATAAGCCCAAAATCTCCTCCAGCCTTGGCTTACCTGATGCCCCTGCCAGCAACTTACCAACCTGGCTGTCATTCTTTCTCCTTTTCCCTCTTACAAATAGCTTCTTTGGAAATTTTAAAACATATTATCCTTCTTCTTAGTTGGTAATAAGAAGCAGGAGAGCAAACCAAATCTAAAATAAATCCTGTACTCCCAGCCTTTCTTTATATTGCACAATCAGTACTGCAGGACCTGCTAATGGAATAAAGATTAGTCCATCCAAATAGAATCTGAGTCTTATACTAGTACTTACACCTGATCTGACATCTGAGTGTCCACAGCATCTCTTTAATAAAGACTCATGGAGACTACCTGCCTAAGATACCAGACACTTTGTATTATTACCACTGCATGCTATTGCTACTAGCCATAGTAATTTTTCACTTAGGTAACTCCTTAAAATTTATAACATATTTTAATATACATGACCTTATCTTTTTAATGTATTTTTTATTGTTGGTAGTATTACATATATCTCCCATTTTCCCCTTCTTGCCCCCCTCTTCCCAGCCCCTATCCCTCCCTCAGGTCTTCACTACCCTATTGCCCGTGTCTATGGGCTATGCATATCTATAATAATAAAAACATAATATGCTAATTAGACCGGACAGCCGAACGACCTTCCCGACGTCATTCTGGACATCTTTCCAGACAAAGCTGTGGCAGCGGGGGCTGAGGCAGAGGTAGTTAGGGTTGATCAGGCGGGCAGGCAAGTGGTTAGGGATGATCAGGCAGGCATGTGAGTGGTTAGGGGCGATATGACAGGCAGGCAGAGACAGTTAGGGGTGATCAGGCAGGCAGGCAGGCCAGCAGTTAGGAGCCAGTGGTCCTGGATTGCAAGGGGGATGTCCGACTGCGGGTTTTGGCCTGATCCCTGGGGATCAGGCCTAAACCGGCAGTCGGACATCCCCCAAGCGGTCCCGGATTGCGAGAGGGTGCAGGCCGGGCTGAGGGACTCTCCCCCACCCCCATCCTGTGGATGAATTTTGTGCACCGGGCCTCTAGTAAGTATGTAAGCTCTTTGGTTTATCTCTTCTCATCCTCTCAACCTCACATCGAGGTATGTCAGTCTGTTCCATGCCTCCCTGCTTCGGGTCTTATTTGTTGGTCAATTCATTTTGTTCATTAGATTCCACACATAAGTGAGATCATGTGATATTTTTCTTTCTCAGTTTGGCTTATTTCACCTAGTGTAATATTTTCTAGGTCATTCATGCTGTCCCAAAGGATAAGAGATCCCTTTTTTTTTACAGCTGCATGGTATTCCATAGAATAAATGTCCCACAGCTTTTTTTATCCATTCATCTACTGATGGGTACTTGACCTTATCCTGATATTTCTGCTTACTTCACCTTGAGAGATGACAGGTTAAAGAGGAACAAAACTACAGATAGATAGTAAATAGGTGAGTCAACTTCTCCAACCAGGCTTCTGATCTCTGATCTGTTTTTGTTATTGTTGTTGATTCTCACCCAATGATATTTTTTCCATTGGTTTTTAGAGAGAGTGGAAGGTAGAGAGGGAGGGAGGGAGAGAGAAAGAAAGAGAGAGAGAAAGAGAGGGAAACACTGATGTGAAAGAGACACATCCATTGGCTGCCTCCTGCATGCACTTCTACTGGGGCCAGGGATAAAACTTGCAGCCCAGGTACATGGCCTTGACCAGGAATTGAACCTAAATCCTTCAGTGCATGTGCCAGTGCTCTAACCACTGTGCACACTGGCCAGAGCATGCCTCTGATCTTGCTAGAAATAGACAGAGCCATCCATCTAGTGGAAATAATATGCCTTAGCTACTCTTCCCTACTAGACTTGGTGTTCTGTTCCACAGTGTTTTAATTAGTTGACATTAAATTATTTTTATTAAAGGATTTCTTGATGGATTTAGGCTGATAATGTTAAGGAAGTAAAAAAATATTGAATAAAAGGTTTACAGCCTTTCTGCTAATTATCAGTGAGTAATTAACTTAAGCAAATGTACAATGCTATACCCTATGGTTAACTTAATTTAACCTCAGCTTTCTGCTATACAAACAATATTTTTCAAAATTATAAAGTACAATTGTTTTGTAAAATTTTGAAAAACACAGAAAGTAATTCCAAAACTCAAAATTTATTATTATTGAAACTTTATTTTCACCCAGTCTCTGCATGTATAACTTTTTCTTAAACATGATTGGGATTCTGTTTTCACTTAAGATTATATTCTGGACATTTGCTTGTATCCTTATAAATTCTAGAGAATATCTTTTAATTTATTTTTGAAATGAAGTCTATTGCTATTAATAATCCTATATAATAAAAGCCCAGAGACTGAATGGCAGAACAACCAGAATGACCAGTCAACCAGTCGCTATGATGCACACTGACCACCAGAGAGCAGATGCTCAACGCAAGAGCTGCCCCCTAGTGGTCAGTGTGCTCCCATAGTGGGAGCAGCCGCTCAGAGTGGGGGTCCACAGCCACTCGTCTGACCGGGATGAGAGGCACTCCCACAGCAGGCCAATCCCCGCATTCCATGCCCCCCACCCTCCCTCCCAGTGCATGAATCCCGTGTACCAGGCCTCTAGTGATGACAATAACAAACTAACTAAAAATTTTAAACGTTAACATCTATACATGAATAACACAAACCAATTTTTTAATTTTCAGACAAATGCAAGGTTCCTATCTGACCATTCCCAACCAACTGCTGAGTCCTTGAGTTCCATCCAACAGGCTGAACTGTTAGTAACACCTGGCGACACTACGGTGCCCATTTTAGGGGTTGAAGATACAGAAGATGAAAAGGAAACTATAGCATCTGTAGAAGAGCAGCCCGACAATAAGGTAAGTCATATAGTTATGCTAAGATAATTTCCAAATTCTCCAAAGGTTTCCATTTCAAAGCATGGCCAAAGGGATTATTTCATTCTCATCTCAGTTTAATTTTTTTATATCATATTAATTGCCTTCGATCACTAGAAGAATTGTGAGAATTAATGAGTTTTACTCCTTCAATTGAGGTGCTATATAATTGTTTCATTTCACAAAATTCAAATTCAGGTAAAACTTGTAGCTATAGAATATGAAGAACATTATAAATGTAAGTTTACATGTCATTATATTAACAAAGAATAATAAATATTAAATGTTGGCTTTATGAATTGTAAATGTGAGGTATATAATAAATTATCATTTGTTTCAAAATAAACATTTTTCTTTTAAGGCTGAAAAATCTTCAGTACAAAAGTTAAAGGAGAAAAATCATGACCAGTCAGCAGATCAGGGATTACAGGATCAAGAGGAACGTGAAAGTGACTTAAGTGAGAATTTAGAGGACGCACTCGCTGGAGGTACATTGGACCTAAAAGAAGATACGAGTGAGCCTCAAAAGGAAAAACTCCCAGAGAATATTGATTTCCTTGCTCCTGATGTTAGTCCCACTGTAGATTCTAACCAACAGGAAAGCATCACAAACACAGAGGAAAACCAAGAACAGCTTATACCTGATTCACATCATCATTTAAACAGGAGCAGCAACCATGGTGAAGACCTGGGTGATGAAGAAAACCAAGAGCAGGATCCAAACATTCCAAATGGAGACGAGGAAGGGATGAGACTGGAGCCAAGCGAAGTTGGTACCCACAATGATAACCAAGAAAGGGAGGGAGAATTTCCCCAGGAGCATTCTACCAGCAAGCAGGAAGAAGACACTACCCGATCTGATGATATTTTGGAAGAGTCCAGTCAACCAACTCAAGGAAGCAAGATGCAGAAAGATGAATTTGAGGAGGGTCCCCAAGAACAAGAAGAGGATAACTCCAGTGAAGAAATGGAAGAGGAAACTGCATCAGAAATCAAGAAGCACAATCAAGATACTGAATGGCAGAGCCAAGAGGGAAAAGCTGGCCTTGAAGTTATCAGCGACCCTGAGGAGATGGAGAAGAAGACTGTTTCTGAGGCTTTACTCGCAGAGCCTGCTGCTGCTGGTGGTGATGACGGCCCCAGGCACAGTGCACGTGAGGACTACTTCCTGCCAAGCGAGGCCTTCCAGGAGGCTGAAAGGGCTGCTTCCGATAGCTATCACATCACAAATGAGGAGCAAAGAGAAAGAGCTCCTGAGAATGAGAATGAAGATGCCAGTGAACCTGGAGAATCCCAAGGGGTGAGATTATTTACAGTGATGCTTGCCTGATAAAGCAGTTAGCTTCATCAAGAAGCAGCCATGACCTTTCTCTGTGCTTTCCCAGTCTCCCATGCTTACCTCTATCAGAACATTACTAAATATATTGCAGTTCCTTATTTTCTTCTGCATCTCCATTATTAGGCTGAAAATGACTATTTTATTTTGGTTCCCCTAGAAGCAGACCTTGAATCTTAGTGCAGTTTGTGTGTGTGTGTGTGTGTGTGCTGGTGGGGGAGGGGGGAGAGAAGGAGGGGGTAGGAAGGGGGAGGGGTTGTTGTTTTTGTTTTGTCTTGTTTTGTTTTGGTTTTTTTTAGAAGTTCAGGGAACAAAGAGGAGTGGAGAAGTGACACAGGAAAGGAAAGGAAGCTAATCAAAGGAACCTGGTTTATACAGGCTTAGAGGCGTGTTAATTCCCTACAACTTGCAGTCTGTTCTTTGAGCAGGCTAAATAGAATTCCATAGTTTTGAAGCCACAAAGACACAGATGCTGGCTGTTGGAAGTCCCTGGAGCTAACTAGAATGGTAAACTCTGACAGATGTGAGGGGTGGGAGACACTGACAACTGCTGCTCCAATGCCTTGAGGGCAGGTAGGTATCAGGTCCTATCAAGTTGGATTACCAACTTCTGGCAAAATGCCTCTAACATAACAGGAGATCCAGCAATGTCTGTTGATTTAGTTATAAAGATGAAGAACAAAGACTTCAGCTACAAACCTCATGAAGCAAACAGGCACAAAATGATAATGGGGAGACAGCAGAGTGAGAGTCGGGTAGGGGGAAACATATTGTTATTTGGTTGTTTAATCATTTGGAGCTTCTGTGCAAAACCTTGGCAGCCACCCACCAGGAAGTCTTGACAGCTTTTGGTGGGCAAGGTCAACAGCCTCGATTTCTGAGAGCTCTGCTGCCATTCTAAGGGAGGAATTTTCTTACACTTTAGAAGCTGTAAGGAACCTTTACCAGCAGCTTCACAGAGATTACTGAGGTAACATGTCTTACCCACAGAATTGCACGATGATATTATATTTCTACTGTTTTTTCCCAATCCCACGGGGACGTTCCAACTTTGCTCCTGATGTTAGTTAGTTCCAACTTTTATTGCGTAATCCCCAGAGATAGAGCCTGAATCCAGTGCAGGAAGATGGAAATAGCTCCTGTTCTCAGAGGATTGCTGTCTATTTCCACAGTTATGACTGGTGTCTCTTTTTGAGATCTGACGTGATTTAGATATGAAAAGCTCAGTGAATGTATGCACATCAGAAATATAAAATAGGTAACAGCTTGCCAATAGACTTAACCTTCTCCTCTTGTTATTATAAAGGCCAAAAAAGCAGAGAGCTCACTGAATGAAGATGAAAGTTCAACTGAAGGCAACATTAGGGTATACGATGTTGGTGAGTATGGGCTGTTTGTGACTATATCAAGGAAGAGATGGAATCGGCTATATTGGGCTACCCCTATCCCTTTATTTCACAGAATTCTCCTCTCCCCAGTTCTACCTAAGGAAATGATCTCATAAAGTATAGACATTCTCTCTCTCTTTTTAAAAATTTATTTGAGAGAGAGAGATGAAGAGAGAGAGAAACATCAATCTGTTGTTCCACTTATTTATGCATTCATTGGTTGCTTCTTGTATGCACATATCAGGGATCTAACCTGAAACCTTGGCATATCAGGCAGGCGATGCTCTAACCAACCGAGCTACCTGGTCAGGGCCTGTTGTAGACATTCTCTTGCCCACATTTCATATACAGTAGTCTACCCCATTCGCAGTTTTGCTTTCCAGTTTCAGCTATCTGCAGTCAACATCAGTCCAAAAATATCAAATTTTTCCAATGATGAACATCATCTGCTCCTGACATCCAACCATCAATATCATCATGATGATCCAGGCTCTCCCAAAACCAATGATCTCCCCCCCGGCTGGCATATCGCCAGAAGGTCAATAGTAGCTTAAAGCTACTTCACGATGCTTAGTTTATAAATTATACTTTACCATAGTTATGTATGTATAGGAAAAAAACATAGTATAAAGTGTTTAGTACTATCCATGGTTTCAGGCATCCACTGAGTGTCTTGGAAAGTATTCCCTGCAGATGAGGGGGACTACTATATAGCTATGAGTATGTGTGTTTACCAAATGGAAGTCCTATTGCAATATTAATGAATTTAGAATTCATTTTATCTAAATCCTTTTGCTTCTGAGAGAAATTAATTCTACCTTCTTGATTCTTAAATCCATAACTTACTAGGAAATTTAGATCCCATATTTAATGAAAACCTAATTCCCAATCACAAATATTTTTAATTTCAACACAACAAAATTCTCATGGCTTATTTAACTTCTAAACAAATTGCACTGTAGACTTCAGACTATGACTATTGCAGGCAGGCCAAGAGAGCTGTTTGTTTTTCCTAAATTTCCTAAATTTCTATACACTTTGAGCCAAAGTGTATAGAAAAATCTAGACTATTGTGTAACATAATCTATGCCAGAGGACCTGACCTGAAAATTGACATTAAAATGGTTTCTGAAGTTTTCCCAAATTTTCTCTTATTAATGAAAGTGGAGCTAGTTATCTGGATGAATTTGAGTTTATATATTCAATTTAGCTTACCCTGTCCAAACTTTTATCTTAGATTCTTGCATGAACTTCCAGTGTAAAAGAGGACACATGTGCAAGGCTGACCAACAGGGAAAACCCCACTGTGTTTGCCAAGATCCAATGACTTGTCCTCCTACAAGACTCCTTGACCAGGTAAGTATTCTACAAACTGGTCTCTAAGGCGCACCAACTAGTGATTTAAATGAAAGAAGCTATTGAAATTTTTTTGTAAAAAAAAAAAAAAAAGAAGGTAAAAGCCCAGGTTATAATCTAATATTTGAATTAATATTAAGTAGGAACAAATAGCAGCCAAATCAAAGAATTTCAACTGTGCCCTAGAAAGGTAATAATGGCACTGGTCTATAGAAATCATTTTAAAATTCACTCTATCCTTGGAACATCTTCAGTTTCATTCTACTGAGCTTATCTGAAGTTCAATGGTCATCACCATTGGTATAATTTAGTTAATTTTTTTGTGCCCAATGGGAGAGTTATCATTTTAATAGCCTCGCCTACCTGGCCACCTGCGGGGCACAGTGCAGTGAGCTTTAAGGAGCTGAGCGTTTTCCCAATGAGCATTCGGGGACATGGGTTTTTTCTCATGCTTGTCTTTCCTAGGTTTGTGGCACTGACAACCAGACCTATGCCAGCTCCTGCCATCTGTTTGCTACTAAGTGCAGACTGGAGGGGACCAAAAAGGGGCACCAACTGCAGCTGGATTATTTCGGAGCCTGCAAATGTAAGAGTCCGTCACTACCACCAGCCACCATTGCTCAGAGGGTTGGGTGAATCTGTGCATATCTAAACAGCATACTTACATGTGCTCATACGTATGCAAACAGGAGAAAGCTACTATAGTCCTGAACCCAGGCTGCACATTAAAACCAACCTGGGAGACTTAAAAAAAAGAAGAAGAAGAAGAAAAAGCAGAATGCCCAGGCTTTAAGCATGAGAGATTTCAATTTTATTGAGCTGGCTTGGAACCTTGGCTTTTTTTTTTTTTTTTTTTTTTTCATTTTTTTTAAAGTAACCTAGACAATTCTAATGTGTGGCTGGGGTTCAGAACCACTATACAATGTTATCCACTTAATAATTGAGATGAATCATTGGAATTTTGCTAAATTATTTGTCCTTTTCCTTAGTCAAGTTAAGCCTCTGCCAAGAACTTTTATGACAACATATTCTTCCAGAAGTTTTTTGTATTTTTTTTTAATCGTCTTCCTTTCCCAGGATATTCTCAATTGTCTTTGGATCTCCTCACCGCTAAGTGATTCTCCACATCAGCATTGCTCACTAATATTTCCGGTTCTCCTCTCCTAGACCCAGGAGAGGACTAAATGTCTCAGGCCCCTTGCTTTTAGATGTACCCATATCGGTTGTTTTGTCCAAGGAAATCTGAGCAAAAATCACCCGTGTGCGCTCTGGGCAGCAGCATTTCAGAACTGCTGTGTGGTTCTCCCCGCTCCCTTTTCCCTGTGTTGAGAGGTGGCTTCTCCATCGCGCTGAGGCCCAGAGAGACTGCCATGAGCAGAGAGCCCTCCTGCCAACTTGTGCCGGGCTTGCAGTGGTCTCAAGAAGGAAACCGTCGATGCAATGTTGACTATATAGTTAATACCGCTGTCTGGCATATTTGAAACTTGCTAAGAGAGTAAATTCTGAAAGTTCTCATCACAAGTAAAAAAAAAATGTTTTTTTGTAACTATGTGAGGTCATGATGGATATTAACTAAACTTACTGTGGAATCATCTCACAATATGTGGTGCATGACAAGTCGTTCCTCTGCACACCTTAAATGTGTGCAGTGTTGTATGTCAATTATATCTCAGCAGAACTGAAAAAAAAAATCTTGGTTCCTTTAAGCCACTGAGATTTCAAAGTATCGCATGGTGACCACAGTAAGAGCTAACTTCTAGCTTTTTCTCTTTTCCCCTGATAAACAGCCGTGTCCTCCACCTCTAAGTCCCAGCTCTCCGGTTCTGGAGACGCAGATCTCAGCCCTGGCTGCACATCTAAGCTACTGTTGGAGCCTGTGAAACATCCTGATGCCAGGCTCCACCCCAGAGCAATCAAATCAGAATTTCTTTGAGTGGAAGCTGGCATCTGATAGGTTTCTTCAACACCCAGGGCCGTGCTGCTGTGCCGCCAGGGTTAAGGGCCATGTTGTGGTGGTTGGGCCAGGAGGGTGTTGTCAGTCGCCACGCTTCCTGTTCTGAGGACTTGCCATAGGACAGGAGTAAGACCCAAAGGTTAACATCGATTTGCTTTCTGCTTGAAACAGCTATTCCTACTTGTACGGACTTTGAAGTGACTCAGTTCCCTCTAAGAATGAGAGACTGGCTCAAGAATATCCTCATGCAACTTTATGAGCCTAACCCTGAACATGCTGGATATTTAAATGAGAAGCAGAGAAATAAAGTAAGTTATGCACAGGTCAGCTCCCTATGTGTCTGCCCAGAAGGCCTGAGGAAAAAAGGTGTCAGGGCATAGGTGGGGAGGGGGTTACCTCCCTAAGCGTATAGCAAAAGCCCACTTTGCCTCCCCAGTCTGGTTGGCACATATGGAATAGTAGCGGTGACCATTCATGCCACAAGGTATGGGACATGCTAAACCACCCCATTCTGATGCAAAGGGCAGTAGCCTGAGGGAGAGCTGTCTAACTCATACCTAGAGCAACCTCTGTTTAAGCAAGCTGAACCTCAATTCAGCATTTATATATTCATGCCCAGACATATTATTTAAACCTAAATGTCTTTTTGCCCTCATAGGCCAGACATAGATTTATGGTATAAGAGAATTCATTACTCACAATGTCAGTAATATATTAATATTAAAATGTGCAGAATATTGATTCCAGAAGGTCCCAGAAAAAATTTATTCCAGTAGCTGGAATTGATTTATGTGCTGGAGATACAGCACATAAACAAAACAAAGATATCTGCCTTCATGAGCTTACATTCTAAGCAAAAAGACAGACTCTTAACAAATAAGTGTATATGTGCATGTGTATTTAAATATATGATTTGTGCATGCATATGTATATATTCGCATATGCAAATATGAACATACATGCAAATGTGTAAAATATGCCAGGTGAGATGGAATGTGCTATGAAGAAAAAATAAAACAAGAAGATGGGTGCGCCTAAACTGTGTCAAAGCTGTTTATAGGTTGTAAGAGGAGGACTAAGAGTTGGCCATTGATCTGGCGTGTGATGATCATAGTTGGCCTTGACAAGAGCTGTTAACGCAGAATGGAGAGGAGAAAAGCTTTAGTGGACAGGGTTCAAAATAGAATAAGAGGAAGGATACGGAAGCAGCAAGTATAAACAATATTTTCAAGAGATTTTGCTGCAAAGGAAAACAGTGAAATAGGGTGGAAGCTGGAGGGGGATGTAAGTTTAAGAGTTCCAGCTCCCAATGGGAGATGGTGGAGGATCTCCTGTGTTTCTGGAAATAAGCCAGTGAAGAAGGAAAGGTGCCCAACTGCCATAGGTTATCCTGAGTAGATGAGGAGGGGTGGGAAGGGGTGGGCTCTGGGCACCAGTGAGGGGAGGGCTTAGATTAGGAGCACAGGAAGTTCATGCACACTGATCAGGAGGGAAGCTGGTAGATATGGTCATGGGAATGGTTAGAAGTTCTGTTCTGTTTGCTTCCAATTACTCAGTGATATAACGGGTAACACCACAAGCTAGGAGTTTTGCACACATTTCCCCAAAAATAATTTCTATCCTCTCTCTTTAATACCTCATCACAGAGAGCCATGAGAGCATTAGAAACAAAACAGAATTTTCAGGTAGGGTGGACAAACAGTATCGCACTAGGGCTACACTGCGCCTGAGCAGGCAGTGGGTGGCAATACCCTGAGGATTAAGAATGGAGTATGCCAACGGGGGAAGAGTGGGCTTTTCACTCACTGATCAACAATTTTGCCTAAATCAGTTAAAATCTCCTCATAGTTTTAAGGACTGCAATAAACATGATGTAGTTAAAAGAAAAAAATCAAAAAGGACAAATTTCTTCTGAAAACTTAAGTTGTTTTACTGTTGGCTGTTATTCTATGTAGAAAAAAGAAAGGCTATTGTTGATTAGAAGGCATTTCATTTGGTCTCATATAATGGCCTGGGCTTGTTTTCCTCCGTCGTGTTATTACACTGCTCTTCAAGTAAGCTTTAGCAAGGGATAATTTGATTACATTTCTTTCTCCCTTCCTAATTCCAGGTCAAGAAAATTTACCTGGATGAAAAGCGACTCTTGGCTGGGGACCATTCCATTGACCTTCTCTTAAGGGACTTTAAGAAAAACTACCACATGTATGTGTATCCTGTACACTGGCAGTTCAGTGAACTTGACCAACATCCGATGGACAGGTAAGAACTCTTTACCTTCCCATGACCAGGTCACTTTCCTGTTATAATGTCTAGTTATCTCGACAAAGGGAATTCTAACAGATTTAGGGGATTTCCCGGTTCTAGTCTAGAAGACTGAAATGCCAAATAAAGGTGGTTTGGTGTTTAAACACAAAACTGCTTTGAAAATAATAGAGTCTGGCCACACCCCAGCTCCCAAGTTCACACGTTTCCCACTGAGACTCTTCTAATTCTCTCATTCTTGATCCTAAAGTCCCAAAATAATCTGATTGGCCCAACTTGGGTCAAGTGCTACATCTGGAACAATCAGGTAGGGCCAGTTTGCAGAAACATGATCTCTGGGGTGCACCCCTACAAATTTGAATGGCGGGAGGGCAGTTTTCAATGAAAAGGGAAACCTTAAGAATTGACACCCCAAAAGCTGTCTATCTTACCCTAAGATAGTTTATTTCATTTGCAACTTTTTATGAGCGTACTATTCATTTGGCATAGTCAGCAATCTTGTGGAAGAAAGACGCCCTTGGTGATTCTAAGAGTTAACTTTCACACACAAGCTACTCAGCTAATAGGCTGCCATGAATTTCATTGCAGAGTCTTGACACATTCGGAGCTCGCTCCTTTGCGAGCATCCCTGGTGCCCATGGAACACTGCATCACTCGCTTCTTTGATGAGTGTGACCCCAACAAGGATAAGCACATCACCCTGAAGGAGTGGGGCCACTGCTTTGGAATTAAAGAAGGTAAATTCATCATCATTCTCTACCAGTGGTTCTCAACCTTCCTAATGCCGCCACCCTTTAATACAGTTCCTCATGTTGTAGTGACCCCCAACCATAAAATTATTTTCGTTGCTACTTCATAACTGTAATTTTGCTACTGTCATGAATCGTAATGTAAATATCTGATATGCAGGATGTATTTTCAGGGTTTGCGACCCACAGGTTGAGAACCACTGTAGCCTAAGCCCTGTAGCCCTCATAGAGACGGCCTGCTGTGTGTTCCAATCGAAACCTAGAAACGGCAAGGTGGCAGCATCCCAGGCAGGACTCCTTCAGAGAAAGTACTCTCATGGCAAGGTTTTCTTTGACTCCCTTTATGATGCTCAAAGAGTAGCAAGTGTGAATATTTAGAGGATAACTGCATTGAGGTCTCAGCAGTTGGTTAAGCCTAATAAAATGATGTGAACCTAGTCCTAGAGAGTGGTGGCAAATCTCAGAAGGCTGCCCTTCTGAGAAAAGGATTTGATATCCTTCCTTAACCTGGGTATTGCATATATAATTGATTTCAGAGAGGAAGGGAGAGGGAGAGAGAGAGAGAAACATCAATGATGAGAGACAAGCACTGATCAGCTGCCTCCTGCACATCCCACACTGGGGATCAAGCCCACCACCCAGGCATGTACCCTGACTGGGAATCAAACCATGACCTCCTGGCTCATATGCTGACGCTCAATCACTGAGCTACACCAGCCAGGCTGGACCAAACTTTTACAAAATCATATGTGAAGAGTAAAACAGCCAGCCTGCTTCTGCCGATGGGAGACATCAGAAGAATCTCAGAATTCATTACCAACACACCAGCAAGAGCTGGGTCTTACATCACAAGTTGTATCCCAATAGTATTCCTTTAACCCAAAAGTGACCCATTACTTCATCTTCAGTGACAAAAATAAAAAATTAAATTAAGAGTGTTTTTCTTTACTCCCACAGTGGAGGAATTTAAATTTAGACATTTGTTTTGCTAGGTTATGTCTTAATCTACTTGCTTTTCTTTTCCTAAGTTAGAGTTGATTTTTATGAGCAAGCATGTTTTCAATTATCAAAATTTGAAAGATTTTTTGTTGTTGTTGTTGTTACTCTTCACCTGAGGATATTTTTCCATTGATTTTTTAGAGAGAGTGGAAGAGAGAGGGAAAACAGAGTGAAACATTGATGTGAGAGAAACACATCGATGGGTTGCCTCCTGCACGTGCCCCAACCAGGGCCCAGGCCGGGGCGGATCCTACAACCGAGCCCTTGACTAGAATCGAACCCTGGACCCTTCGGTCTGCAGGCCGAGGCTCTATCCACTGAGCAAAACCGGCTAGGGCTGAAAGATGTTTTTAAAAATAGGAAATCAAAACTGCTTACAATGTAAATGAACAGTGAAGATCAAATCCTTAAGGCTGAAGTTTTATACATACATTCACGACATACATGTAGAATAACATATGACCAAGCAGTAAATTAAGTTCCTCAAAGGTAAGAAGTTCCCCCAAAGAGGTAACTTGTGTGAACTTCACTTTTAAAGTAGTCTTTATGCACATGTATAATGCCTTGAAATTAGAAAGAGCTGAGAATATGATGAATTAGTTATCTATATATAAAAAAGCCCAGCGACCCTTACAGCGAAAGGACCAGAACAACTGGTAGCTATGACGCACACTGACCACCAGGGGGTAGATGCTCAACACAGGAGCTGGCCCCTGGTGGTCAGTGCACTCCCACAGCGGGAGCGCCACTCAGCCAGAAGCCGGGCTCATGTCTGGCGAGTGCAGGAGCGCTAAGGAGCGGTGAGCCAAGTAGTAAGGAGCGAGCAGGCGGGCAGTTAGGAGTGAGGGGTCCTGGATTGTGAGAGGGCTCAGGCCGGGCTGAGGAACCCCCGCCCCATGCACAAATTTCCTGCATCGGGCCTCTAGTTAGCCTGGCCAGAGTGGCTTAGCTAGTTGACATCGTCCTGTACCCTGAAAGGTTGCAGGTTCGATTCCCGGTTGGGGCACGTGTGAAAGGCAGCCAACTGATGTTTCTCTTGTTTCTCTCTCACATTGAGATGTGTGTGTGTGTGTGTGTGTGTGTGTGTGTGTGTGTGTGTGTGTCCCCCTGCCACCCACCATTCTGGAGAGGGAATAGCGTGGCTGGGGCAGGACGTACTTGTGTATGCCCTTTTAGATGGCACTTGATTTTAAAGGAGGAAGCAAAAGACGAATATGAACAGAGACCGTTTATTTAAGGAAACTGTGGCCACTGTTCAGCACGTAGGCTCCCTCAGGCTCTGGGCTGGGCGGTTGTCTGGGAGGAGCAGGAAGAGCTTAAAGTCCAGTGACTGCAAAGCTCCTAATGGTCTTGTTTGTTCAGTGTGGTTTGGCTGTGATTACGTTATTATGAAGAAGGGAAAGAATTATCACACAGTAAGCCAATAAAGCACATATGAAACATTCAGTCAGAACCAGTAAACAAGTTACTGCTTTGGGATGCATTTAGGGAAAGCAAAAACAGGTATGTCTCAGTTTATAAGTATATCCTTCCTTCCCTCTGGGCTGAGAAATCAACAGAAAGACATGATAATTTTAGCCAGACTTTTCCTGAATTTTAATGGCCTTTGATGTGAACTAAATGTGCTCAAATATTCCAGCTCTGTCATTAACTGGCTTTGTGAATTAGGGTATGCCACTCGTCCCCCGCAGGTCTCATTTTCCTTCTATGTCCAAAAAGGGGTTCATTTAAGAGGTGGTGGAGTCGTACTTATTTACTGCCCAGGACATAACATGTGTATGTATACTTATTGACATATATCCACACTAATCTTCAGGAAAGCCTTCCTAGTGGGACTAATAGGGTAAACATGTTGGATCATGCAGGTCCTACTAAACCAGTTAAAGACATCACCCTAGGAGTCCTGGAGGATCACCAGCGTGTTTTAAACAGGGAGTGATTTCATTGGGTTTATATTTAAGGAAGATTCTTTTGGTTGCATTGTGGAGAAGCCAAAAAACAGTTGAGAAGATGATGTGGTAGATTTAGGCAAGAGTTGATGAGAGCTTGAACTAGGGCAGTTACATTAGGGAAATGAAAAATAAACACATTCAAGTTATATATTAGAAACCTATTCAAGATATATTCAAGAATATAAATAAACTAGAGGCCCAGTACACGAATTCATGCACCAGTGGAGTCCTTTGGCCTGGCCTGTGGGATTGGGCCAAAATTGGCTCTCCAACATCCCCCAAGGGGTCCCGGATTACAAGAGGGCACAGGCCAGTCTGAGGGACCCACCAGTGCACAATCAGGGCTGGGAGGGACACAGGAGATTGGCCAGCGGGAAGGGACAGTGGGAAGGTTCCAAGGCATGTTCAACCCCGTCTCACTCAGTCCCGATTGGCCGGACCCCAGCAGCAAGCTAACCTCCTGGTTGGAGTGTCTGCCCCCTGGTGGTCAGTGCACATCATAGCAACTGGTCGACCAGTTGACTGTCTGCCCCCTGGTGGTCAGTGCATGTCATAGTGAGCAGTTGAGCTGCCTTTGCATGTCACTAGCATATTATGCTTTGATTGGTTGAACGGCCGACCGGACAACTGGACACTTAGCATATTAGGCTTTTATTATATAGGATATAAATTTTTAGGATATAAATTAGTTTATAAGTAATGAAACTATTATCTCAATTTTACAAATGAAGCCAGTGCTCCAAAGAAATATACCAAACTCATCATTTTTCCCACTCTTGGAGTGAGAGGAAGATTTATATTGGGCAGGAGAATTACCTGGTGCCCCAGACAGGGTAGTAGCTTAGTCTGCAACAATTACTGAAGGAGGGCCATACTGGTAAGGGGCAGTCTTATAGCCCCCTGAGGATGCTGTCTTCTTCTGTAGGTGCAGCAACAAGTTCTTTTCCAATTAATCTATTGGAAATTTGATTTGTCACTGGACCTCCACTTATTTCCATTATATCTTAACAACCCTTACAGATTAGTATACTTGCCATTACTTGGCTGGGCCTCCCTGCAACATCCTCTATCAGTGGTTCTCAACCCTCCATCAGAACTACCTGCAGAGCTTTCTAAATGTACACGCCACTGGCCCACCCTTGGGGGTTCTGATTCAGGAAGCCAGGCATGAAGCCTGAAGTTATATATTTTTTTAAGCTTCACAGGTGACCAATGCCCTCCCCAGGATGAGAACCATCATGCTGCCTGTTCTAATCCTGCAGCTCCATGGTGTTTGTTTCTAGTACTACTCTGGCTACTTCCTAAAACTGTGCTTTGTTTTGTTTTCGCTTTTTTACAGAAGACATAGATGAAAACCTCCTGTTTTGAATTAAGATCTGAAAGAACTCAAACTTCCCAGCATCCTCCTCTATGCTGACCACTTCTGAAATCCATGCAGCTGTGATATGTGTAGATTTATATTTAGCAGAATGTTTGCATGTCTGAGAAGACAATGAGTAATTGCTTGATAACTGTCTATGCACCAGCCATTTAACATTGATGTTGGAAATAAGACTTTAACATTAAGTGAAGTTGATATGAGCAAAATGCTGTATGCTGTTTGTAAACAGTTTAACTCATCACACTGTATCAATTTATGAGATACGTCCTTTTGTCTGTAATTCCATGTGCATGTCGAGAAAATGCAACAATGCCCTTTTGTTGTGAACGTGTATTATTTTCCATGTATTAATACCCTAATAAAAATCCATAGAAATCCAAGTACTTGTTCAAGTTTTTTTTCCAGTCATTTATTTAAAGAACTATATGTGAAAGATCAGCCCAGGGCTCAGGCTTCATATCAAATTATAATTGTGCTTCCTAGACCCCGTTAGATAAAAAAAATACAAGTGTGAACATGGTTGGGAGAGACGTTTCCTATGGGAAACTAATGTTCAATTGTTAAATGGTAGTTGTCATGAATGTCCTTTGTCATAATGTAAGTTTAAACAGGGAACAAGTGAATTCAAGTGTTCTTTATCGATTCAATTGAAAATGTAGACAATTGTGCACTGCTTGATACAACTAACTTTAGCTTTTATGCAGGTGTCCATGTGTTTTTTGGGAGAGAGGGTGGCCCTGTAAAAATTCTACACATTTCATGTCCTCAAAATAGTGTAAAGATAACACGGACAGTGGAGATTCCTGAGTTGCTTTGATGCCCAATAGAATCAGAGGTAAACATCACTACTGTAAATTGAAGCAAGAACATTTATCTTAAGAGAAAGTGTGTTCTCATTTGAGCTCATTTTTGGTAACTATTATTACAGTAAAAGCTAGATTGCAAAAATATAAAAGCCACCATAATAGAGTTTGTAGGATCTGAAAGACCTTATCATCCTTACTCTACTTTAAATATTTGAAAGAAAATAAAATGGTTTTTTACATATTTTCTTACATGAAAGAAAAGATATCAATGCAATTATCTCTGATTATTTCTTTCAACAATCAGAAATTTGTTGTTGGTAAGAGCTTTATCTCTGATAGTCACTGAGAGAATGTGCCCCTAAGAACTTTATCTGTAGGATACTTCTGGCAGAGTTTGTTTTTATCAGGATAATCTTCCCTGATTAACTTCAAAATTTTATTTCTCTCTCTTCTTAGCTCAATGAGTCACTTGTTCTTAACCAGAGCACATCACACCATGTCATGTCTAAGTAATTAAGTTCAATTTGATTAGTCAAAATCTAATTATTATTTATTAGATTTTTCCAATGAGGGAAATAAGTTTAGAAATTATCTCAAATTTAGAATGTCTGCCGAAACTGGTTTGGCTCAGTGGATAGAGCGTCGGCCTGCGGACTGAAAGGTCCCGGGTTCAATTCCGGTCAAGGGCATGTACCTGGGTGGCGGGCACTTCCCCAGTGGGGGATGTGCAGGAGGCAGCTGATCAATGTTTCTCTCTCATCGGTGTTTCTAACTCTCTATCTCTCTCTCTTCCTCTCTGTAAAAAATCAATAAAATATATTTTTTTAAAAAAATTTAGAATGTTTTTGTATGTAGCTCTAAAGAAATGTCATGAGAGGTCTTAACTAATTACAAAACAAGTTTCTATTCATGAGTTTGCTGGGAACAGTGAAATTGTACTTAGTGGTATTAATTAGACTTAAATTATCATTTTAAATGTTTTGCATGTTTTGGAATAGTGAAAAGTGATTTTTAATGCTGAAGACACTACCTAAATATTTACTAAAAATGTTTTATTTTGAAATAAAAAATATTATCTAAAAATAGAAAATTTTAGAAGCTTAACATTTTCTATCTGTTCAGGCTCCCATGTGTATCACTGCCCTAAATGACATATTGTAGAAGCACTTTAATATTCTTGGTGATCACAGTGTTTAATTGTGGGTTGTGATAAAGACATTACCCTAATCCCAACCAAGGGGATGAAGTTATTTTCTCAGTAATCAGTCTTTAATCCTATCTCTGTGCAATTGAGAGACTTTATGAGTTGGAGTTTCTAGTCTGGAAACAATTATTCACTTTAGCTTTGAATTTTATGACTCATATTGCCCATATCCATGAAGGCATTAGTAATACAGCTTAAATACTAGATGGGCATAGAGGTACTAGGAGATCACACTGCTCCTTGAATTCTTGCTCCGAGGGCCATTTGAAGCAAAGGTAATTTTTTAAAAGGACATACAGTGTCATTTGGGTTTATTCTATTGCACTAGGTAAAAGAATGTAAGATATTCTTGTGTTGGAGAATTTAATGATTTCTAATAGCTTCAGTTGACAAAGGAAAAAAGAAATTCAAGGGTTTGAATCTAAGAAAGAAAACTACAAAGGAGAGATGTGGGGAAAGGAGGGAGAGGGGGATAAGTTGCTTAAATTCAGGCAAAATAAAATGGCACAAATTTAAATCAGATTTCAGTTTCCGATACATATGAAATAGTTGAAGAGTGACTTATATATAAAGAGGTACATCTTGCTTCAGATCCTGGGGACAAGTCTTAATAAGAACATGATGAAGTTTCTTTTTCTTCCAAAATTCAGTTCTAGAGTTCAGTTATTTGGCTGGAAACTCACAAGGTAAGTTCACTTAAATTAAGTGTGATTGAGGACCATAAAAAGGTTTGCTTTCTGAATCAACTAGCCAGTAAAGACGATATTGATTTGCTTTATGTAATCTACTCATATTATGCTTTTTGTCTGCCAACCCATTATGCCTTACAAGATTTTTTCCAGATCCTTTCCTTCTTGAGAAATTAAAGTTGTCAGTAACAGCATCCAGACCATGGTAAGTCTCACAGGGTTCGTAGAAGCTCAAGGTGGATTTATTTGTATATTACATAAGGAATCTCATTTGAGCCAGTAATGGTACATCCCCAATACTAAGCATGATATAAAACTGGTGTTTGAAGATCTGTGGATAGAGATAACAAATTCAAATAACTTCAGGGACCGAACAGAATAGATCAGTGGTTCTCAACCTGTGGGTCGTGACCCCTTTGGCGGTAGAACGACGCTTTCACAGGGGTCGCCTAAGACCCTTCCTGCATATCAGATATTTACATTACAATTCATAACAGTAGCAACATTACAGTTATGAAGTAGCAACGAAAATAATTTTATGGTTGGGTCACAACATGAGGAACTGTATTTAAAGCGCCAGAAGGTTAAGAACCACTGGAATAGATTATGAGGAAGAGTAGGAATGCAATGCTATGAACCAGAGAATGTGTGTCTCATCTAAAGGCATTCAATGCATTTTAAAGCACAGTCTAGGCTTACAGAGCCTGAATCTAGAGACAGAAGTTAGCCTGACCACGATTTCAACTCCTCTCACTAAACAGTCTATTACAATGGGAATAGGAGGTAGGCAAAAGAAAAAAGAAAAGCCTGATAATGATCTCCTAAACCAATGGTCGGCAAACTCATTAGTCAACAGAGCCAAATATCAACAGTACAACGATTGAAATTTCTTTTGAGAGCCAAATTTTTTAAACTTAAACTATATAGGTAGGTACATTCTTATTAACTTAATTAGGGTACTCCTAAGCTGGCCTTTGCTAAAAACGTCCTCAATCTGAGGGGTCGACCTCAGCGAAGTACCCCCACTTCTTCTAACGCCACTTCTTCAAAATAGACTCGCCCAGGCTGAAAACCGACTTCTGCACATGGGCCATGAAGTTTCAATCGCCCGCACGTGGTATTTTGTGGAAGAGCCACACTCAAGGGGCCACAGAGCCGCATGTGGCTCGCGAGCTGAGGTTTGCCGACCACTGTCCTAACCCTTTCATTCCAGACTCCTCCCTCAGAATGGAATTTCTTATCCTGGCTGGCCTTTTGAGCACTGCCACTGCTCTGCCCATCCCTGTGAGTACTCCCCGCCGGTTGTCCACTCCACTTCCGTTCTAGAGACAGTATTTCTGGGCTAGAAAGCATTTCCTAAATGTTCTCATTTCACAAAAGAGGATCGTGGAGTCCAGCAATGCTGTAGACCCAGACACGTCCCGTTTTTCCCTCAGCGCAAGGGTCTTCCCAATACGAATCCCAGCTGCATGGTGCCATTTGCTAAGTGCATGACCTTGAGCGAGGAAGAAACCCGTGGCTTCCCAGTCTGTAAAGTGAGTTATAAGAGCGACCTCAGGACCTGCAGAGAATGATAAAAATGCAGGAGCACTGAAGAGTCCTAATTGGAGCACAGGAAACTCTTAAATAAACTTAGCAAGACAGAACAAATATTCTGCAGTGACCTAGGTCTTTTTTTTTTTTTTTTTTAATCCTCACTCGAGGATATCTTTCCATTGATTTTTAGAGAAAGTGGAAGAGAGAGGAAAAGACGGAGAGAGAAATAGCGATGTGAGAGGCATACATCGATTGGTTGCCTCCTGCACAAGCCCTGACCAGGGCCTGGGCCAGGGAGGAGCCTGCAACCGAAGTACATGACCTTGACTGGAATCGAATGCGGGACTCTTTGGTCCACAGGCTGACACTCTATCCACTGAGCCAAACTGGCTAGGGCGTGACCTAGGTCTTAATTACACAGTTTGAATTGAGTTTCATTTATAACAAAAGGCCCAGTGCACAAAATTCATGCACTGGTAGTGTCCCTAGTGGCTGTCCGCTGCCAGCTGGGGCCTCCCTCCCTTCCCCGGCTGGCCCCGCCCCCTGGTCAAACCCCTGACGACCTCCCTGTCCAGGGGACAATTCGCATACCACGCTTGTATTGTGTAGGATACCCTTACCCTAAACTGTCTCAGGTTGACTATAGCCGTGCTTTCTACATCTATCCAAGTGAGATCTATGAGTCTAACCTGTGTCTGTTATAGTCTGAATACGTAGGACACCAAGTAGGCAAGAAACCCTCTTCCCTGCACATTTTTTTTAACAGAGGGGTTTTCGGAGAAGTGAGGGAGCTTTCAAAATTTGTTTTTGGGGATACCAAATCTGAACTTCTACTTCCATACTTCCTTCACTTTTAACTTCCAGATGCTGAGAACATTGTTGATTCAAAGAAAAAGAGGCATGTAGTATTAATTAATCTGAAGAAACTTATTTCCATTCTGATCGCTGGGCAGAATTAATTCAACTTTTCCTTATTAGACACTCAGCCGTGTTTTATTTCAGAGGTGAAGCTACATTACTGATGAGCATCATGCTCAGTAGCAGCTTGTTACCTGCCCTCAGCTAGAATAAAACCTCTTTGTAATGAGTAATGTTTTGCCACATATGTTGTTTCACCTCGTTGCTGTTATTGTTTTACAAGCTCGAACAATCTGGAGGCAGTTCCAGTGATCAGGTAAACTTCTAGTTGTATTTTCAAAGGGCATGTTCATCATTTTAAAAGTTTGCAATTGGGGGTGGGGGGTGTGGGGGTAGGAGATCAACCAAAGGACTTGTATGCATGCATATAAGCATAACCAATGGACACAAGACACCGCGGGGTAGGGGAGGCTGGGGGAAGGTCAAGGGGGGAAAAAAGGAGACAAACGTACTACTCGTTGTAATATTTTAAACAATAAAAAAAAAGTTTAAAAAAATAAAATAAGTTTGCAATTGTCTGCAATCACTGACATCGTGTTTCTTCTTACAGAGATTTAGCTTTTACCCACCCCCAGGACTACCATTTTTTCCTCAGATCCCATTTTTCCCACCTCCCCAACTTCCCCCAGTAAGTATGGGTTTGGGAAATCTCAAATTGTGAAGAATACTTATTAGTTGGATGATGATGATAAAAATTTCCAAATTTTAATAGAGAAATGTGAAGCTTTACAAGGTTGCCAGGCATCAGCTACTCACACTCCCCTCCCCACATAGCTTGTGGTGGAGTGTGACAAGGGACTAGCAAACTTCCCCCTAAATCTTCAGTGTCTCCTCCTCTTGCCATCAAGAAAGTATTTATACTGAGTTACTTAAACTATGATGAGGCTAGTTACTCTCCATGAAGAGAATACTACCCTCTTTCTATAAGACCCATTCTTTTTTTTTTTTTTTCTTAATCACCTTGTTGCTTTCTTTTCTCTACAAATTTCCCTGCCCCCCCCCCCCGCCCCCCCAGCTCTTCCTAAGTTTTTCTCACAGGTCAAACAATATAATTGGTTTGTTCTTCTTATTGGACCCCCTCTCATCTTTTTAATATCTGAGTTCTTATAACACTTTTTAATAAAGGTCGGAACAATGCTAAATACATAATATAACTGCCTTTATTCTCTATGTAATACTTTTATTGACGCCAACAGCATTCATTCGGTTAATATTTACTGAGTGTCTATTATCTAATGGGGTCTATAGTGAGGGCTGGAAATACAGAAGAGTATAAGTTCACAGTCTGATGAGGAAGAGAAATTCATAAATGAAAAACAAGACACTGTGATTTGATAAGTGCGTCTAGATGCAAATGCAAAGCTGACTTCGGCTGTGGATCAAAGACTTCACTCACAGGGAGATGGCATCTGAGCCAGGACGAGAAGCGGGTGAGGGAGAGGGAACCACAGTGCTTGGGACAGACCTAAGAAGGACCTTGCAATTTGGGGGAAGAATGACCAGTACAGTGGGGCTGCAGCACAGGTTGGAAACGTTAAATTCGGACAGTATTTAAGCAGTGATGTTTTGGGAAGTTCACACACATTTTAAGATAGCATCTTGCTTAACGTCTTGTTTATCACCTAAAAATGTGCTTAAAACATAAATACGATTCTGTGTAAATTTGTTTTTATATCTAAATATAACAAACACCTTCCCTTTGCTGGTATTTAATTTCAAATGGTTTACTTCTCAACTTCAAGTAGGCTTTTGGAAATTTGTCACCAAAGTTACAGTCCGCACTGGAACATTCTTTTTAAACATTTTCACATGTCCTAACTGAATCTTAGCCACTAAATTTCTAAGTACTTACATTTTAATTAATTGCTAATTATTTTTATTCTAGTCAAATCTAGGTGCATTGTTCCCCTTTCTGGTCTGACATTCAGTAAGATTTGTTTTAAATTAATACAAAATTCTAAAGTCTTGGTTTATAATTAGAATATAGGAATCTCTATATAAAATTATAGAGATATGTCTATATCATCTCTATTATAAAATTAAGTGTAAATCTATATGGAAAAAAATCACTGGTATTTGAAATGGAAACTCTTCCTTCCACTAGGTGGCAGAGTAGTATTAACTATCAGGCAAAGTTTCCCCTTTGCCACGTTTTCTCCTAATAATAGATCTTAGTGGCTGTGCTTATGGGGTAATTAAAATTGCCATGATCTGAAGAGGGAAGATTTATTTGTGTCCTCTTCCTATATGAAATGGCTGAACAGGAAAAAAAATATCAGGCAAAGAATGAATGTAGAGAAACTGATAGATTTGCAAGAATTATCAACATGTAGAACAGATTCCTGGGCTTTAGGTTTGACTAATTAAGCAAAATAAGCATACCTCCTGAAAGAAAAAAATTATGAAGGTTTGGAATCTAACCTCCACGAATTAGAAGGTGGGCTCTCTGACAGCACATAACTGCTCCATAATTACTGGATGGATGGATGACTGGATGGATGAGAAAATGAATGCATAAGTGAGAAAAAAAGCCAAAGCAAAACGTTCACATTTTATTCTATTCGCAACTCATTTATTTTTTTTATTTTTTTGGTAGATTCCAATTCCTCTTCCTTTTCCATATAATCCAAATCAGGTAATTATACTTAAAGTTCCCTTTTAAAAAGTATTTAAATGAATACAAAACAAAACTTGAAAATTATTTCAATTTAATCAGAGAATTTGACATAAGAATTAATGGTTATTATTCTCTTACAGGGTTCATTAGTTATTGATACTTTGTTTGACTCGAGTCCTTTAATGTACAAATCTCGCATACTTTTGAAAACTGAACTACCTAAGACCTGAAATTTTCTTTTTTTTTTTTTTTTTTAAATATATTTTATTGATTTTTTACAGAGAGGAAAGGAGAGAGAAATAGAGAGTTAGAAACATCGATGAGAGAGAAACATCGATCAGCTGCCTCCTGCACATCTCCTACTGGGGATGTGCCCACAACCCAGGTACATGCCCTTGACCGGAATCGAACCTGGGACCTTTCAGTCCGCAGGCCGACGCTCTATCCACTGAGCCAAACCGGTTTTGGCTATGAAATTTTCTTGATTATATAGAGCAGTGGTTCTCAACCTTCCTAATGTTGCAACCCTTTAATACAGTTCCTCATGTTGTGGTGACCCCCAATTTCATTGTTACAAATTGAACATAATTAAAGCATAGTGATTAATCACAAAAACACTATGTAATTATATATGTGTTTTCCAATGGTCTTAGGCGACCCCTATGAAAAGGTTGTTCAACCCCCAAAGGGGTCGTGACCCACAAGTTGAGAACTGCTGATTTAAATTTTACTTCTGAAGGGATTGTATTGAATGAGGAATAATTACAAATGACAAGATTGACTCAGTCACAAACCAAAAAGTAAGTTATGTACATAACAATAATCTTTCCTAAAATTATAGGAAATGACATTAAAGTTTTTTCTCATAAAGAAGTAATCCCAAAATATAGCCTTTTTCCAACCCAGTAAGCATAAGTTTAATGATCTTCCCTAAAAGTCCCTACTACATCTGGAGCTCACAAAAGAAAATGGGGGAGTTGGCTGTAGGGATTTACTTAAAATATTAGCAAATAATAAATTTCAATGCCATAATTTTAGTAATGCTAAGAATTCTAAAAAGCATGTTTCCATTTAATCAAGCTAATATAAAATGTGTAACATAAAAAAGATAGATAAAATGCTGAATTACACCTCCTTGATTATTTGATTGTTTTCTTTATTTTAGGTCCTGACACCTAATGACATAATAGCGGTAAATATACTCTAGCCTGTTAATCCATAAAGTTTATAAAAATACTAGGGGTCCAGTGCACGAATTCATGCACCTTGCAAGGAACTGTGAGCCATGAGGCTGCAGTGGGCACAGGGGTGGGTCTTGGCCCATCCTCCACGCCCCCGCCCAGCCTCTCCCACTGCAGCCCCTGGTCCCCTGTCTGCAGGCAGCCCTGCTCCCATTGCCACTCCCATGCGCTGACAGCACCGGCAGCACTCACACCCACTGATGGCACGAAGCAATTGGGGCCAGCACCATCAGCAGGTGCAAGCGGTGGCTGCTGCCCCGATAGCCCCTCAGGAGCAGGGGGAGGTGGATAAGCCCTCAGTGTGCTCACAATGGATGCGAGCAGCGGTTCTGGCGCCAGCAGTGGGTGCGAGCGGGGCCCGGCTGGCAGCAGGTGCTAGCGCCCAGCGGGACCGTGGTGTGTGGGGGCAAAGAATTTTCAGTAACCACCAGAGGCTCACCCCAATGACAGCAACCAGACCCCACCGTGGTCTGGTTCCCCACTCACCTGCTCCACCATCCTACCGTGGCTGACGCCCGCCATGTTCCGTGTGCACCCCCTGGTGGTCAGCGCACGTCATAGCGACCAGTTGTTTGGTTGTCCCGCCATTCGGTCTATTTGCATATTAGGGTTTTATATATACACACACACACACACACACACACACACACACACACACACACATTATATATATAGAATGTATAGGTTTTATACATTCAATACCCTACATATGATGAGCCACTTCATCATGAATATTACTATCTTTATTATTCCAATTCATTTGGAAACTAAATAAAGCATGGCTATTAAATTCAAAAACAAAAAAAAAATCTCAATGCCTGCAAACAGTTCTACATTCATTTACTCAATTAATCCAAACTATAAATCAACAAAACAACCTCACCTCTTATTGATGAGGGTGAAAGTGAAGAGTCATGAGACTAAATAGTTACAGAATAAGTTGCTTTAGAGGAGGTGAAACAGACTTGATTATTTCTCCTAACAAAGCATTAGCATAAACATTAATACATTAAAGATTATCAAGTCTAACTCCCAACAGATAATTTTTTACTGAATTGCACATCATTCAACTTTTTTAAGGAGGCCTTTTATTGATACAATAAGTTATTCAGAATCTTGGTTTACAGAAACACAGGATAAATACGTGGAGTTACAAAAGATATTTAAAAATTCTATGTCCTGGTCTAAAAAATACTTTTCACACTTAAACATTTTCTGAAATCAAGGCACATACCACAGCAGATACTAGATTTCATCTAGAATCTCCTTTTTCTTCAAAATGCTCTCATTAACTAAATGGTGCATTTTATAATCATGGTACCATAGAATCAGGGACATGCAGTATTTTGTAATAATGTCAGAAAGTTAGGCCAAAATTACAAGATAAAATTTTCAGGATCCTTCAATATAGACTATTTAAAGTCTACCATCTTGAAGAACATTGAAGTGTCCCAGAAATGTTAAGGTCAAGCAGGTAGCTCTGAGCCCAACTAAAAAAGAACCTAAGTCTTTTGAGTTCAAATACCTAAGTGCTCTTCCCATAATCCATTCTGTTTAAGCAGCATTATTGTCTAACTCCAAAAGGAAAATATCTCTAACTAAAAATGTTTTAAGAAACTACCTTCAGTGACTAATTATTGGTAATTACAAAAATTAGCAAGTTCATCTTTCTATCAAAACATGGCTAAAAGAGCACTGGCCTGTGATTTGAAAGTCTAAATTTTAATCTCATTGTTACAATTAAATTATCTACATGACCTTAGGTAAATGTATATATTTGGCTCCAAGGTCCCCTCCAGTGAAAATATTGACTCCTCAGACACATGACTCATTCAGTTTACCTACTAGTAGATCTGAACTCTTAACATCTACTTATATTTTGTTTTTCTGACCTTTTTTTAAAAATATATTTTATTGATTTTTTTACAGAGAGGAAGGGAGAGAGATAGTTAGAAACATCGATGAGAGAGAAACATCGATCAGCCGCCTCCTGCACATCTCCCTATGGGGATGTGCCCACAACCCAGGTACATGCCCTTGACCGGAATCGAACCTGGGACCCCTTAGTCCGCAGGCCGACACTCTATCCACCAAGCCAAACCGGTTTCGGCTGAATTTTTTTAAAAGCACTGTTGGCCACAACCCATCCTGGAAAGAATCCTGACAGAATAATTTATAGAAACTGCTGTATCTTCATGGTCATACTTTTTTCTTCTCCCAGTGATCCTACTTAAGTCAGGGAGCAGGAAAAAGCATCCTAAAAGAACAAACGATACTCAGGTCACGAACAAGTCAAGACAGTGCTGAACCTGGCAGCTCTACAAATAGAGAGCTTTGCCTTGCTGGTCAAAAGGTCAACGGTCTTTGAGCAAGCTGCCAGACTGCTAAAACAGAGCGACCACGTGGACGCTACAAAGCAATACTTTTCCAGTGAAACTGGTTGTGTAAGCAAACCCTCAGTGCAAAGTACTCATAGTTGTCCTAAAATGTCAGTTCCAGTATCATTCACATGGGGAATTTGCGTAATATAAGTAAGCACTTGTATGGAAGTGTACACAGTGAGTTTATTAACCATTCACATCAATTTTCTATCTTTTAGATATAGTGAATACAGTTACAAGGCAGTTATAGGAAAATAGTTCTGTGAAGTAAGGGAATTTATTTTTGTTCGGGTTTTTTTTTTCTGTTTATTATCATCTCTTAATACCAACAGTATTAAGTGAAACAAGCAAGTCACTAAATAGCCAAGATGTTAAACTATTGCTGGTATTACAAGTGACTTTTTTTTTTTTTACCAATTTCTCCACTTTTTTATTATAATTGACAGAATTAAGATAATTTGAATCTAGATATTGCATTCTCATTTAAAAATCTTACATCATGCAAATAAAAAACTAAGCAGTAAAAAGGAATTAATTTTTCATTAAAAACATTTTCATGTAGAAAATATTTTAACTTATGTATGTACTAAGTTAAAATAAATCCATGATAGCACTGATCATTGATTTTTCTTCTCTCACAGTTAATCAGTTCTATTTTGAACCAACTCCTGGTAAGTTCATATTAATTTTTAAGCTTTTATAAACTAAAAATCTACTTAATACATTTAAGATAATATTTTTAAATTTTTTTTATTTTTAGGGGTTACTTGGGGTAAGGCTTCATTTCTATGATTATACTGATAAAAGTAAGTGACATTTAACCTCAGAAAAGGTAAGCATATTCTTAAGAACCGTAAAAACATATGGCAGAAACACACAACTGATTTACTCAAATTGGAGCTCATGAATTATAAATTCAATTTCTCCAAGATCTTTAGATCATAATTTCTGCAGGACTAAAAGGTATTCTTTTCATAATGCCCATGGTACTTAACAAAACTTCCTTTTACAGAAATATATGCAATATTAGGTTAAGAAATTTCAATCAGTAAATTTTACCTCAAGCTTATTGTTGTCTTGTGGACAATCATGTCAGCAGTAAGCAAAGCCTGCTGTGAAATTACCAAACCTCAGAATGCCTGATGGCAAGGCAGCACCTCTCCTTAACACACAAGCATCAGCTCGCTTGGTGGAAAGGCTGCAAACCTTGAGACTCTACTTTGAGTCTCACCCAAGTTTGCTTTCATTTAAAATATATACAAAAAACATAGACCAAAAAGGTGTATCCCTTTTTTAAATATCTGAATTAATGTCAATTAAAATTATATACAGTATGCTTATTTTAAGCTACCTAGAGAGAATCCTACAAATCAAAATACTCTCAATTCCAATCTTAAGAAAGGAATTGGATTTCACCCGTTTTACTTCTAACAAGTTTCACTGCCCTAGAGTGCTTATTTAGTGTTTCCTACCACTTTTTTGGTGTTGTTAATCCTCACCTGAGGATATTTTTCTATTGATTTTTAAAGAGAGTGGAAGGCAGGGGGAGAGACAGAGAGAGAGAAACATCAATGTGAGAGAGACACATGGATTGGTTGCCTCCTTCATGGGCCTAACCAGGACTGGAGATCAATGCAACCAAGGTCCGTGTCCTTGAGCAGGCCGACGTACTACCCCCTGAGCCAAACTGGCTAAGGCTCCTACCACTTTTAACATTCTATTCCCTGAGCCAAACTGGCTAAGGTTCCTACCACTTTTAATATTCTTATCAGGCCATCAGGAGCCGAGTGGGAGGAATTAAGTCTGTGTTGCAAAAAAGACAATTGAGGATTCAATGTATCAGTATAACAGAATCACATTATTCTCTACCTCCTAATATACAAGATTATACCAATGCTAATCCATCAGCAATAAATAACCCTAATATGGGAGATGTGGGTAGAGGAGAAGAAATTATGGCAAAAACTACCTTCATATAATAACTATAATCTGTATCATTTATTTTTTCAGTAATAATTCTCTCACTACTATGCCACAAGTTCTGTAAGGTTAGTGAATCTCCTTTCTAGCATTATTATACATTTTCAGTATTTTTATTTTAAGAGTTTAATAGCTTCAGATTGTGTATGTATTGGTAAGTTAATAATCTATACCAGTGGTCGGCAAACTCATTAGTCAACAGAGCCAAATATCAACAGTACAATGATTGAAATTTCTTTTGAGGGCCAAATTTCTTAAACTTAAACTATATAGGTAGGTTACATTGTTATTAACTTAACTGAAGGCCTGATGCACAAAAATTTGTGCACTCGGTGGGTCCCTCAGCCCAGCCTGTGCCCTCTCGCAGTCTGGGACCCCTCAGGGGATGCCCACCTGCTGGCTTAGGCCCACTCTCTGGGGGAGTGGGCCTAAGCTGTCAGTCAGACATCCCTTTGGCAGCCCAGGAGCCCTTGGGGGATGTCCACTTGCCAGCGGGGTGCAGGCCTAAGCTGCAGTTGGACATCCTTAGCACTGCTGAGGAGGCGGGAGAGGCTCCAACCACCACCACTGTACTGGCAACTGCCAGCCTGGCTTGTGGCTGAGCAGAGCTCCCCCTGTGGGAGCACACTGACCACCAGAGGGCAGCTCCTGCATCGAGCGTCTGCCCCCTGGTCAGTGTGTGTCATAATGACCAGTCATTCCCAGTCATTCTGCTGTTAGGGTCAATTTGCATATTACCCTGTTATTATATAGGATAGAGGACTGGTGCATGGGTGGGGGCCAACTGGTTTGCCCTGAAGGGTGTCCAGGATCAGGGTGGGGGGTCCCACTAGGGTTCCTGGCCAGCCTGGGTGAGGGGCTGAGGGCCATTTTCAGACTGGCCACACCTCCTTCAGGGTGGGGGTCCCTGCTGGGGTGCCTGGCCAGTCTGAGTGAGGGGCTGAGGACCGTTTTCAAACTGGCCACACCCCTTTCAGGGTGGGGGGTCCTGCTGGGGTGCCTGGCCAGTCTGAGTGAGGGGCTGATGGCTGTTTGCAGGCTGGCCACAGCCCGTTCAGGATGGGGGCCCCCCTGGGGTGCCTGGCCAGCCTGGGTGAGGGCTAATGGCTGTTTTCAGGCTGGCCACAGCCCCTTCAGGGTGGGGACCCCCCTGGGGTGCCTGGCCAGCCTGGGTGAGGGGCTGATGGCTGTTTTCAGGCTGGCCACAGCCCCTTCAGGTGGGGGTCCCCACTGGGGTGCCTGGTCAGCCTGGGTGAGGGGCTGAGGGCCGTTTTCAAACTGGCCACACCCCTTTCAGGGTGGGGGGGTCCTGCTGGGGTGCCTGGCCAGTCTGAGTGAGGGGCTGATGGCTGTTTGCAGGCTGGCCAAGCCCCCCAGCAGAGACCCTCACCCCATGAGGGTGTGGCCATCCTGGGTGAGGGGCTGATGGCTGTTTGAAGGCTGGCCATGGCCCCCAGCCACCCAAGCTCCCAGTGGAGGCTGGCTGGAAGCAGGTATCTGAGATTTATTTATCTTCTATAATTGAAACTTTGTTGCCTTTTTTGGAGGCTACAGCCGGCCGGGGCAATCGGGAAGCTTGACTTCCTCCATTGCCGGGGCAACCAAGCCTCCTGCTTGCTCCAGCTCCATGGTTGCTGGCCACCATCTTGGTTGGGTTTATTTGCATATAGTCGCTCTGATTGGCTGGTGGGCATGGCTTGGGGCATAGCGGAGGTGTGGTCAATTTGCATGTTTCTCTTTTTTTATATTAGATTAGGGTACTCCTAAACTGGCCTTTGCTAAAAACGTCCTCAATCTGAGGGGTCGACCTCAGCGAACGTACCCCCACTTCTTCTAACGCCACTTCTTCAAAACAGGCTCGCCCAGGCCGAAAACCGACTTCTGCGCATGGGCCACGAAGTTTCAATCGCACTATACGTGCGCGCCCGCACATGGTATTTTGTGGAAGAGCCACACTCAAGGGGCCAAAGAGCCGCATGTGGCTCGAGAGCTGTGGTTTGCCAACCACTGATCTATACTAATAATAGCCTAGGGCTGTCACAACCTAAACAACCAGACAGATGACGGGTCACCAGGAAGTGCATGGAGCACTTCTCAGTCCCTCCTCTGTGGCCCACAAGGCTGGTGGCAGGCAGGCAGGTGGGGTGATGGGGGGGCGAGGGAAGAGGAGGGAAAGGGTGGGCGGGGTGAGGCAGGTGTGGCAGCTGCGGATCAGGCCCAGAGAGAGGCAAGTCCTGATCACCAACCGCTACAGCTGCTGGCGAGGCCCAGAGAGAGAGAGAGGCAGGGCCTGATCAGCAGGTGCTGCAGAGGCTGTGGATCAGGCCCAGAGAGAGGCCTGGAGAGAGAGACAGCTGTCAGCAGGGCCACTCTGGCTTTCCCAGAAGAGCCAAAGGCTGCCTAGGAGGCAGAGATTTTGATGCTGACTGGCATAGAAACTGACCAATCAGAACCTAATCTGGGTGAACTGTGAAAGAAGACCATAAGGTGGGGGCTGAGGAGGGGTTTTAAGGGCAACAGCTGTTTGGTGTAAGGTGTAAGAAAGCGGTTCAATTTTTTAATGACCGGTTTGGCAGTATAGTGCATATGGTTGGCTATCAGTCCAGATATAGGGATTATGTATTTTTGTCTGCCAACAGCATCTCCTCCTGATGAAAAAGGCCCCCCACCCTGGCATTTTTGCAATCCTATCCTATATAATCTATATTAATAAAAGGGTAATATGCTAATTAGACTGGGTCAACTGGCCATCTTCCAGATGTCCAACTTCCTTCCGGACAAAGTCATGGTGGTGGGGGCCGAGGCAGAGGTAGTTAGGGGCCATCAGACCAGTAGGGGAGGGCAGTTAGGGGCGATTGGGTCGGCAGGGGAGGGCCGTTGGGGGTGACCAGGCCGGCAGGGGAGGGCCGTTGGGGGTGACCAGGCCAGCAGGGGAGGGCTGTTGGGGGCAACCAAGCCAGCAGGGGAGGGCCATTGGGGGCAAGATCAGACTGGCAGGGGAGGGCTGTTGGGGGCGACCAGGCCAGCAGGGAGGGCAGTTAGCGGCAACTAGGCTGGCAGGGAGATAAGTTAGGGGCAATCAGGTCAGCATGGGAGCAGTTCGGGGTGATCAGGCAGGCAGGCAGAGGGTTTAGGGGCAATCAGGCAGGCAGGGGGGCAGTTAGGGGTGATCAGGCAGGCAGGCAGAGGGTTTAGAGGGTTTAGGGACAATCAGGCAGGCAGGCAGGTGAGCGGTTAGGAGCCAGTGGTCCTAGACTGCGAGAGGGATGTCCGACTGCTGGTTTAAGGATCGGGCCACAAGGATCGGGCCTAAACCAGCAGTCGGCCATCCCCCAAGGGGTCCCCAATTGGAGAGGGTGCAGGCTGGGCTGAGGGAACCCACCTCCTTGCATAAATTTCGTGCACCGGCCTCTAGTATAATAGAAGTAGATGTAAACAAAATCAAATTAATACTAATGATTTCTTCAAAGTATGTATTTTAAAATCAGTTTGTTAAACTTCACAGATACCAATCACTTAAGCCCTTATACAGTAAGACAAAGTAGCATTTAGCCTCTAAACATGGTTCGAATTTTCAAGTGCCCTCTTTAGCTACCAAATATTTAGATTTTTAGATAGTTATGCTCTTATGTAAGTTTAGCATATGCTTCCATTTGAATTTAAAATGCTTTCTAATCTCAAAAATACCTGCTGGCAAGACAAACACTAACAATCCTTAGATTAAGATATTATTAAATAAATTGCCTTTGGGCCAAATTACACAAACCATTTCAACAATGCTAGTCAAATCAGATATGGCCTTTAATTTTAAGTCACAAACCATACTGTATTACATATGGGTAACATTACTGCTAAGTAATAGATGAAGTCCAAACTGTATACTTAAACAAATCATAAAAGCTTCCTAACCTTAGTTGGGAATGTGGTAGACGGAGAGTAAGTTTTGAACTAGGCAGACCAGGATTCAAACCTAGTTCTATTCCTTAGTGAATAAACCTAGGGCACTCTTTTTAAATACCATTTTCATCTGTGAAATGGGAATACTACTACCTAACTTCACAGTACTGCTATGAGGATTAAGTGATATAGTGTAGATTCAATCAATGGCATCTATTATTACTATGTATTTAAATGTCTCTAAAAAACAAAAATATTCCTTATATCTAAAATTTAAAAAAGAAAAATACACAACCAATATTGCCTAGTGATATAGTAGTAGATACTCCTTCAGAAATGTCTTAAACTAAAATTTTAATCCTGTCTTTCTCTACTATAGATGGTGCTGGATACTCAGTTATCAGAAGATTATCTACTTAGATCCAATCTATAATTTATAATAGCAGTTTAATCTTTTCGCAAACTTTGAAATTTTCCAGTGAAAACTCCGAAGTGCCACAAAAAATTTATCTGTAGACCATGTGCTTTAGTAATTCTTTAAATAAAGTATTAATATAAACTAGTATCTTTACTAATGTCAGTTTAAATGTATCAAAACTGTTTAACAGCCTGGCTGGTTTGGCTCAGTTGGGTGGGTGACATCCGGTGCACTAAAAAGTTGCCAGTTCGATTCCGGTCAGGGTTCAGGGCGGGTTGCAGGCTCTATCCCCAGTGGGAGACATGCAGGAGGCTGCTGATTGATGTTTTGCTCTCACATCAATATTTCTCTCTACCTTCCTCTCTTCTCTAAAAAAAAAAAAAAAAAAAAAATCTAAAAAAACACTATTAAACATAAGTAAATGCCATTCTTGAGAAAATTGCTCAAACCTTCTCAAAAGCTTTTGTAAGCCATTTCAATTTTAGAGAATTCTATATGGTGCCAGAAAGAAGCAATTCCTTCCTGCCAAACAGTAAAAGTAGATCAGACTCTTTCATGCTGGGAGCAGGTCATCCTATCCCTCATCAATAAGAATGTCATCCTTTTCAGGCACAAGAGCATCCCAAACACCATCTCTTCTCCTTTTCTCTGGGAATTATATTAACAGTGAGTCCCTCAAAAGCCTATTTCAAGCCTTAATATGCCTAACCTAACAAAAGTACTGACCCCAAATTTTACAGATTTTAGAAAGTTAATACTGTACATAAACCTTGTAACTCTTCCAGGGGGGTTCAAGGCAAGCATCTGGAAACCAAACATTCTAATGTTTCTCAGCAAAACTGACAGTCACACTCGAGGAGAAAAAGCTTCCTGCCAGTCAGATCAGTCCAGTTTTACCACCAAAGGAGTTTTTACACTAAATTGGGCAGGGGGGTGGGGGGAGAGAATCCCAAACTGTGTGATTTACCTGAGCCCTAGTTCTGTCCTCTAGCTACAGAGTAAGCCTAATACTGTTTTCAAATGTCTTAAGCAGCAGGAGGGTGTGCAGGGAGGGGGGCGGGGGACGGAGGGGATCAGGCCCACAGGCCACATAAGGCCTGCAAAAATCGTTTGGTCTGGCCCTGCCAAGGCAACCGCAGGCGGGACTTGAAATTCAATAAATCTAGGAGCTTTTTCCATAGCAACATAAATTTATATTAAGGGAACTAGATTAAGCAAATGATGGTCTAAAGAAAAGACAACAACCATGTCTCTACCCCCAAACCTCCTTTTCGTCAAATGCCCATCTGTAGTCCAACTGGAATGAAGATGGAATTGAGACAGACCCCACTTCAGGTTGGCAGGAGTTGCTATCATGGGATAAGGCAGTGTTGTTTTCTTTCCTCCTCCTTGCTCCCAAGAGCATCCTAAACACCATCTCTTTTCCTTTTCTCTGGGAATTATATTAACAGGGAGTCCCTCAAAAGCCTATTTCAGTCCTTAATATGCCTAACCTAACAAAAGCACTGACCCCCAAAGACTTCCCTCTGTCTGATTTCAGTTCCTTTTTAAACATCTATTTTAATTCATTTATAACATGTAGTTACAGTGGAATAAAATAAATATACATATTAATTCAAATTACTAATGTCCTGGACATATTTTTTTAAATATATTTTTATTGATTTCAGAAAGGAAGGGAGAGGGATACAGAAACATCAAGGATGAGAGAGAATCATTTATCGGCTGCCTCCTGTTTGCCCCATACTGGGGATTGAGCCTGCTACGGGGATCAAGCCTGCAATGCAGGCATGTGCCCTGACCGGGAATCGAATCCTGACCTTCTGGTTCATAGGTTGATGCTCACTGAGACACACTAACCAAGCTGGACATATTTTTACTTCAGAATTTTTGAAAATGAGAACATCAGCTCTTATTTATTGATCTTTATTAATTAAAAGAGGGCTGAAATTTCCTCATAAAACTGACGGCTCTAAAGACAAGAATAAAGTTTCCATTTGTTAAATCAGCTTCAACAAGTACATGTAAAGCAAGATGTTAAGCCAATAATTAAAAGATAATTCACACTGCATGATGGTGGTGCTCCTCCTAAAGGAATTTGATGTGGCAGGAACACCCTTCAGACCACAGAAGAGCAAGGGGAACAGAAAAAAAACCAAAACTGACAAACAATAACCAGATGGAAAGCAGAAGTCAGGGCTCATCAGAAATTTATCTTTATTCAGATTACAATTCTTCAGAGCATCGAAGCTGTTTAAATTTGGTTAAAAGCATGCTTAAATTGAATATATATAAAATATGATTATTTATGTTTCTTTTGACTGGAAAGCAGAAAATACCATGTTATATTTCACCATATTTACTAATTTTATTCTGATGTAAAATCTTCTACATGAAAAAAAAAATCGTTTTAAAAGTGAATAAAATAATTTCCAAGTCACCAACCCTGCTTGCTCGTTTGAGTTCTGTGATCCTGCCTTCTTTGCAGTACATGCTCCTCTGTTGGCCTTTGGCTTACATGAGGCTGTGAGCTACAACCCGTGGCAGTCAGTTTCAGAGTCCTCACTCCAGTGTGCATCTCGTTTCTCTGCCACAAGTTTGATGAATTGAGCGTGACTAGCATAAAGCTTGAGTTTATCACTGATGTCCACCCACTTCACTTTTCCAGCATCATCTCCAGCTTCGAGGCTGAGGTTATCCATTATCTCACCTGGTTACCAAAGAAAAAACATCACCAAGAAAAAGTAATTCATTTATTCATTTCTTTTTCAGCAAAACTGTATCTTCAAGTATTCTTACTAAAAATAAGTAAACAATCATCGTCTTAAGTGGCCAAGTGAATTAAAAACTAGGATATTCCAAATTTTCCAAATGCCCAAATTTTAACCAAGTTTCTAAATTTTAAGTGGAGGTACCAGTAAGAAAGCTTTTCTCTTTAGAAAGCAAGAATATTATCATAAAATTCATATTAAATAAGCATGAAACCTTGTATCAAAATAAATTCCAGAGCAATTAGGGATTTAAATGTGAAAAAAAAAATTACTGGTGACTTGTTTTATAGTCTTAGGATAAGTGGAATTTTCTAAGTATGACACCAAATAAAAAACCATAAAAGAAAATATTTATCAATTACATTAATAAATTAAAAATAAGTGCTCTCACCTGGAGGTTTCCCCCACTTTGCTTCCTCCCAATCCCTAATCTATAACCAACAAATTTCATGTAACCCACTTACAACTCCTCTTTTGATAGTAATGTATGGAACATTACTATCAAAATGCCACTTTTCCAGAGCATTTTTTCAATCCGCCAAGACTTTGCTTCCTGCCAATTGTCAGTTTGGCTCCAATAAACTCACAAAAATTCTCCACAGGTTTGAATTATGTTTATGTTGAAACACGCTTGTTATAAAATTATTTCAAACAGTAAGACAGATATAAATCAGAGTTATTTTATCCTAGCCATACTTCCTACCCAAATCTCCAGTTGCTTTTGTTTTTTATTTTATACAAATGGATTCACACTATATAATTTAATAACTTTAAGGCACATCATTTTAGTCCATAAATTCAATCTTAATTTTATATACTACCAATGGATTAAAGAAAATACTTTTAAGGCTTTCTTTTTTGTTGTTGTTGCTAATCCTCACCTGAGGATATTTTTCTATTGACTTATTTTTTGTAGAGAAAGTGGAAGGGAGGGGGAGAGACAAAGAGAGTGAAACATCGATGTGAGAAAGACAGGTTGATTGGTTGCCTCCCACACCAGGGCTGGGGATAGAGCCTGCAACCAAGGTATGTTCCCTTGACTGGAATCAAACCTGGGACCCTTCAGTTCACAGGCTGATGCTCTATCTACTGAGCCAAAACAGCTGGGGCAAGGCTTTTTTCTATGTATTCTTTTAATATCAACAATTTTAAATATAATCCCATACTTAGTAGTTGACTGGTTTAAGTTATTAAAATAGTCCAGATTTAATTATGCCCTAGAAGGCTGCTAGACTTAGACTGATCCTCTAACTCAGTCAGTTTAATAAACATAGGTAAAATTACCTGTTTCATCATGGTAGTTCACAGCTTCTGTCTCCATCCATGCATTATCAGTGTTCCGAGGATCGTCAACATATCCCTTATATATCTATTTTTATGAGGAGGCAGACAAAAAAAAGTGTAGGGTGAAACAGGAATTCGTGGAGCAAAAGCGTGTTAACTGTCGTTAAAATCAGCAATGTAAATATCTTGTTCCAAAGAAACATGCATATAATTAACACTAGAGGCGCAGTGCACAAAATTCATGCATGGGAGGGAGTGTCCCTCAGCCTGGCCTGCACGCTCTCCAATCTGGGATCCCTTGGGGAACATCCCTCTCACAATCCAGGACTGCTGGCTCCTAACCACTCACCTGCCTACCAGCCTGATCACCCCTAAGTGCTCCCCTGCAGGCCTGATTGACATCTAACTGCTCCCCTGAAGGCCCAATCGCCCCCAAATGCCTTCCCCTGCCATCCTGATCTTGACCCCAATTGCCCTCCCTGCCAGCTTGATCGCCTCCAACTGCTCTCCCCTGCCATCCTGATCGCCCCTAACTGCCCTCCCCTGCTGGCCTGTTCGTCCCCAACTGCCCTCCCCTGCTGGCCTGATTGCCCACAACTGACTTTCCCTGTTGGCCATCTTGTGGCAGCCATCTTGTGATGACATGAAGGCATCGTACGAGGGCAAGAGGACCACCTAGGCTTTTATTAGTATAGATAACTGTTCACTTAAAGTAGTTAAGATAGTAAATTATATGTGTTTTTACCACAATAAAAAAAATATAAATACCTTAACACCTTTAATATAGCATTCCTTATGCTTATTTTAAATTTCCCAAAGAACAATATTCTCAAGAACCTTTGAGGCAGCTTTAAAATTCACAAAACCCTCAACACCTCAGATTCTAATTTCAGAATTTAGTAACAATAATATTTGGGTCATATGGTTTTTTTAAAGTCTTTATAATTTAAGTATCTGTTAAATGAGATATATAAGTAAAGTCAGTAAAGACTAATATTTAAACTATTAATACATGAAAATATTTGGATCTAGCTAACACAAATGTGAACTGGATGATACAGATAAATAATTAAGAAATCCTAATTCTAAAAAGAAAACAAAGCAATAAAAAAAGCCAACAAAAAAAAGAAAATCGGTCCTTTTCTTATTATTAGTGTACATATACCTTATAAGGTGATTTTTAAATTTTTACAAAGGATATGTAGACAAAACAGACATGAGATTTAAATGGTTATAAACCAGAGAAACCCTGAATAACATAATTTCAAATGTAAATGTCCTTTCAAAAGAGCTGAATTCATGCAAAAAAAAAAAAAATTAATGTTTTCTGTTGGATGGGTGAGCTCAGTATTACATTAGCTCACACCTAGTCTGAACCAAAAACTAAGAGAAAAAAATTTGTTATAATAATTTAGAGGCCCAGTGCACAAAATTTGTGCATGGGTATGGTCCCTAGGCCTGGCCGGTGATCAGGGCCAATCGGGGCCTTCTGGCCGCTGGCTGGGGCCTTTCTTCCCTGGCTGCCGGCTGGGGCCTTCCTTCATTCTGCGTCGCCCCCTGGTGATCAGCGCACATCATAGTGAGCAATCGAACTCCCAGTCTCCCAGTTGAACTCCTGCGGAGGCACTCTGCATATTAGCCTTTTATATATATAGATGAGGTAATCGAACTAAAGTTGGGCTATAAAAATAAATCTATTTACAGCGTAGATGTACTACAACTTTAAGTTATTTTATGAACAGGTATTACAAACATACAATATTTCACTTTATTCAGAGAATGATCTACCAGATTTCCAGGTGAACTTTAAGAAAGTCTCACTAATGCATAGGACTAACTCCTTCCTGGGACCCACCATTTCTTACCACTAGATGTTCCTGGCTGAAGAGTTTGTGCAACTGTTCCTCTAATTGTTTTTTTTCAGCACTGGATTTCTGTAAGGAGTTGAGAGCTTCCTCACCAAATTCTCTCTTCAGTGTAGCACTAATCTTCTCTCCTGGGTCCACCATTCCCTAAGAGCACATTTAAAAAAGAAAAAAAAAGTAAGAAAAGTAATAAGCTTTAATTTATCCAACAAATATTTACTGAGTAATGCATGGATCTTTACTGGTCTATCTGCCCATAAACATGATCCCTATTCTTCCGTCATATATTCTTCCCCAAACCATGTGTTTCTAGTAGAAGCAGCCTATCAGGGTATCTCAGATATATCTGACTACAGTAATTAGACCAAGGTTAGCCTATGGTAAACTGAGTGAATCAGACTCCTTTCCAGTTAAGGAAGGTAGGCCTGGAGGCAAGAAAGAATACAGAAAGTTGATACTTTCCCCATCGTCCATTCCAGCCACACTGACCTCCTCAATGTTCTTAAGACATGCCAGACATACTCTCATCTTAGGGACTTTGCACCTGCTATATTACTTCTGTCCAAGATGCTTTTCCTCAAGATATCCACATAATTCACGCATTCACCTCCTTCAGATCTTTACTAAAGGTCTTCTCAGGGAGACCTTCTCTAACCTCTCTGTCTGAAATGGCAAAATCTCCAACACGTCCTAGTGTCCTTCCTTAAAATGTATCACCTTCTAAGATATAATTAGTTATTTATCTTATGTTATCTGTCTCCCCCACTAGAGTGTGAGCACCAAGAGGACAGGGATGTTTGTTCATGTTGCTCTGTTGCGTCCTCAATGTCTGCATTGTTAGATGACAAAATATACTGATTAGATGAATGACTCTCAAAATGATATCAGTGACAACAACTGCCTGACTAATTGGAATTTCAAATGAGAATAAAAATATAAAATCCTATGACAAAATCATTATTGCGTTTTGTACTCAGTATGAGCAAAGTTTTACTATTCGGCTTGTAATAATTAGCCTAGGCCAGGGGTGGGCAAACTTTTTGACTTGAGGGCCACAATGGGTTCTTAAACTGGACCGGAGGGCCGAAACAAAAGCATGGATGGAGTGTTTGTGTGAACTAATATAAATTCAAAGTAAACATCATTACATAAAAGGGTACGGTCTTTTTTTTTTTTTTAGTTTTATTCATTTCAAACAGGCCGGATCCGGCCCGCAGGCCGTAGTTTGCCCACGGCTGGCCTAGGCTTTCATCACGGTCAGCTGATAATCATTTCCATTACATTTTTATCTTACAAAGAAAAAACAATTCTTGCAAATAGGGGTATGTGTATAAAAAGTCATCCTCTTGTAAAAAAATCTCCATTTAACATTAGGGCATTAAATATAAAACTCTCTGCCATACATATAAACATTTTTTAAAAGTCATTTAAAATATGCTACTGGGCCCTGCCGGGGTGGCTCAGTGGTTGAATGTCAACCTATGAACCAGGATGTCATGGTTCAATTACTGGTCATAGCACATGCCTGGGTTGCAGGCTCAATCCCCAGTGTGGGGTCTGATTCTCTCTCATATTTGATGTTTCTACCTCTCTCTCCCTCTCCCTTCCTCTCTAAAATCAATAAAAATATGTAAAAAAGAAATATATATATATATTTATTATATATATTATATATAATATATATATATATATATATATATATATATATATATATATATTTCTTTTTTACATCTATACCATTGATGTGAAGTCAAAGTACACTCTTCCTGCTGATATGGAAATTTTTAAAACTGTAAGAATTATTAAATAATAAAAGTTATATAGTTTGCTATGTCTAAAGTTATCACAATTCAACAACAAAAAATGCTAAAAATCTTACCTCGGGCTTGGAGTAGGGGTTGATTTCTGAGATGGGACCCAAATTAGTGAGTACCTACTGTATAACCACTGCTCTGCATTCTATTTCTAGTAATCCTATGAAGTAGATAAGATGATCTTTATTATAAAGACTAGAGGCCCGGTGCACAAATTTTTGTGCACCGGGAGGGTCCCTCAGCCCAGCCTGTGCCCTCACAGTCTGGGACCCCTCGGGGAATGACCACCTGCTGGCTTAGGCCCGCTCCCCAGGTAATTGGGCCTAAGCTGGCAGTCCGACATCTCTCTGGCAGCCTGGGAGCCCTCGGGGGATGTCCACTTGCCAGTGAGGAGCAGGCCTAGCTGCAGTCGGACATCCTTAGCGCTGCTGAGGAGGCGGGAGAGGCTCCCACCACCACCGCTGTACTGGCAGCCATCAGCCTGTCTTGTGGCTGAGCAGAGCTCCCCCTGTGAGAGCACAATGACCACCAGGGGGCAGCTCCTGCATTGAGCGTCTGCCCCTTGGTGGTCAGTGTGTGTCATAGTGACTAGTGATTCCCAGTCGTTCTGCTGTTTGGGTCAATTTGCATATTACCCTTTTATTATATAGGATAGAGGTCTGGTGCATGGGTGGGGGTCGGCTGGTTGGCCTGAAGGGTGTCCCGGCCCAGGGTGCGGGTCCCGCTGGGGTGCCTGTCCAGCCTGGGTGAGGGGCTGAGGGCCATTTTCAGGCTGGCCACAGCCCCTTCAGGGTGGGGGTCCCCGCTGGGATGCCTGGCCAGCCTGGGTGAGGGGCTAATGGCTGTTTGCAAGCTGGCCACAGCCCGTTCAGGATGGGGGTCCCCGCTGGGGTGCCTGGCCAGCCTGGGTGAGGGGCTGAGAGCCATTTTCAGGCTGGCCACAACCCCTTCAGGGTGGGGGTCCCTGCTGGGGTCCCTGGCTAGTCTGCGTGAGGGGCTGATGGCTGTTTGCAGGCTGGCCAACCCCCCCAGCAGGAACCCTCTCCCCATGAGGTTGTGGCCACCCTGGGTGTGGGGCTGATGGCTGTTTGCAGGCTGGTCACAGCCCCTTCAGGGTAGGGGTCCCCACTGGGGTTCCTGGCCAGTCTGGGTGAGGGGCTGATGGCTGTTTGCAGGCTGGCCAAGCCCCCCAGCGGGGAACCTCACCCCATGAGGGTGTGGCCATCCTGGGTGAGGGGCTGATGGCTGTTTGAAGGCTGGCCACGGCCCCCAGTCACCCAAGCTCCCAGTGGATGCTGGCTGGAAGCAGGTATCTGGGATTTATTTAGCTTCTATAATTGAAACTTTGTTGCCTTTTTTGGAGGCCACAGCCGGCCGGGGCAATCGGGAAGCTTGACTTCCTCTATTGCCGGGGCAACCAAGCCTCCTGCTTGCTCCAGCTCCATGGTTGCTGGCCACCATCTTGGTTGGGTTAATTTGCATATAGTCACTCTGATTGGCTGGTGGGCGTGGCTTGGGCATAGTGGTGAGGGATGGAGGATAGGTGGAGTAGAAAAGGTCCATACACAATGATCTTGTGGTAAATAAAGCAAATAAAACTAAACAGAATTTGAAACATTAATTTGATTTAATTTTAATGCTCACCCCTGGAATTGCCCATTCTCCACAGTCTTTCCTTTTGATTGCAACAAACTGTAAGATGTTTTTCCCAGAAATGGGGTGGGTGATTTTATTTCCACTTTTATCCCTTTTCCACCTGTAAATAGTAATGTACGATCATAACCAATTTAGAACAAAAGCCAAGATTCTAGCTCAAGCTTGAGTCAAAGTTATAAACATGTATTTCTCTTTATAACAGAGTACACACAAATTTACCTCAAAATCAGCTTTTTTTACCAAAAAAAAAAAATTTTGTTTTAGAAATATGTCTACTTTCATAATGAAAATTCAAAATATAAACAGTTTTTACAGTACTAAAATACAACCAAAAAAATAAGTTTAAAACCAGGACAGAATTTACAGGAAGGGTCACAGAAGTTTTTTGTTTTTAAGTCCATGGATCCTTTTTAAGAATTACAAGTGCCGAGTCAGAAAATAGGGAGAACCAAGATGGCGGCATAGGTTAACGCTGGAGTTTGCTGCCTTGAACAACTACTTCAAAAGTGAAACTAAAAGACGGAACGGACATCACCCAGAACCACAGGAACGCTGGCTGAGTGGAAGTCCTACAACTAGGAGGAAAGAGAAACGCATACGGACACTCAGAGGAGGTGCAGTGCTGAAGTCAAATTCTGAGGTGCGGAGTGCGCTGAGCGGGCTGGCGGCGGAGGGCGCGGTTGGCGTTTTCAATCGGGAGGGAGTCGCAGACTCTGAGGTCCAGATACGGGTGAGTCTTTTGGGACCCAGACTCAAACGGGAGAAGCGGGACTGTCTGGCTTCGGTCAGAGCGAGTGCAGCTTTCTCTCCGAGGTTTGCAGCGGTCGCTGGGACTCAGAGAGGCAGAGCCCCTGGGGACAGGACTGAGAGCCGCCATAACTGCTCTCTCCGGCCCACCCTGTTGATCCTGTGCCACCCGCCCCGCCCAAGCCCTGCACACAGGCATTTGCTGGATAGCCTCAGGCAAAGGCTAGATTAGCACCTCCCTAGAGGACAGAAGTTCTCTCACAGCAGACACAGCTGATTCTCACAACCACTTGGCCTGGAGGTCAAACCCTCCCTGGTATTAGCTACAACAATCAAGGCTTAACTACAAGACTGCGCACAAAGACCACTAGGGGGTGCACCAAGGAAGCATAACAAAATGCGGAGACAAAGAAACAGGACAAAATTGTCAATGGAAGATATAGAGTTCAGAACCACACTTTTAAGGTCTCTCAAGAACTGTTTAGAAGCCGCCGATAAACTTAATGAGATCTACAAGAAAACTAATGAGACCCTCGATGTTATGGGGTACCAACTAGAAATTAAGCATACATGGACTGAAATAACGAATATTATACAGACTCCCGACAGCAGACCAGAGGAGCGCAAGAATCAAGTCAATGATTTGAAATGCAAGGAAGCAAAAAACACCCAACCGGAGGGGCGGAATGAAAAAAGACTCCAAAAATGCGAGGATAGTGTAAGGAGCCTCTGGGACAGCTTCAAGCGTACCAACATCAGAATTATAGGGGTGCCAGAAGATGAGAGAGAGCAAGATATTGAAAACCTATTTGAAGAAATAATGACAGAAAACATCCCCCACCTGGTGAAAGAAATGGACTTACAGGTCCAAGAAGCACGGAGAACCCCAAACAAAAGGAATCCAAAGAGGACCACACCAAGACACATCATAATTAAAATGCCAAGAGCAAAAGACAAAGAGAGAATCTTAAAAGCAGCAAGAGAAAGAAACTCAGTTACCTACAAGGGAATACCCATACGACTGTCAGCTGATTTCTCAACAGAAACTTTGCAGGCCAGAAGGGAGTGGCAAGAAATATTCAAAGTGATGAATACCAAGAACCTACAACCAAGATTACTTTATCCAGCAAAGCTATCATTCAGAATTGAAGGTCAGATAAAGAGCTTCACAGATAAGGAAAAGCTAAAGGAGTTCATCACCACCAAACCAGGATTATATGAAATGCTGAAAGGTATCCTTTAAGAAGAGGAAGAGGAAGAAAAAGGTAAAGATACAAATTATGAACAACAAATATGCATCTATCAACAAGTGAATCTAAGAATCAAGTGAATAAATAATCTGATGAACAGAATGAACTGGTGATTATAATAGAATCAGGGACATAGAAAGGGAATGGACTGACTATTCTTGGGGGGGAAAGGGGTGTGGGAGATGCGGGAAGAGACTGGACAAAAATCGTGCACCTATGGATGAGGACAGTGGGTGGGGAGTGAGGGCGGAGGGTGGGGCGGGAACTGGGAGGAGGGTAGTTAAGGGGGGAAAAAAGAGGAACAAATGTAACAATCTGAACAATAAAGATTTAATTAAAAAATAGAAAGAAAGAAAGAAAGAAAGAAAGAAAGAAAGAAAGAAAGAAAGAAAGAAAGAAAGAAAGAAAGAAAGAAAATAAAAGAATTACAAGTGCCGAAACCGGTTTGGCTCAGTGGATAGAGCGTCGGCCTGCGGACTGAAAAGTCCCAGGTTGGATTCCGGTCAAGGGCATGTACCTTGGTTGTGGGCACATCCCCAGTGGGAGATGTGCAGGAGGCAGCTGATCGATGTTTCTCTCTCATCGATGTTTCTAACTCTCTATCTCTATCCCTTTCTCTCTGTAAAAAATCAATAAAAAATATATTTAAAAAAAAAAAAAAGAATTACAAGTAGTATAAAAGATCTGGTAATATTTGCTTTTTACAGTTATCAGAAAAGCAGATTATATGATACAGATTTAGCTGTTCTCAAAAGTAGTAATTCTCAATCTTTATGGTCCTTTTTTATTTAAAAAATATCTCACTCTATCCTTAGTTTCATTTTAAGTTTTGAATTGTATATAGTGTTTTTAAATAGTATCAAGGCTATGTTAATTTCAGAATGCACTTTTTCTTACCACAGCCTCTTCCCCAGAAATATTGATAAATCTTCCCCCTTTCCCTGCCCTACCCTCACCACATTTACCTCCCTCCACCCAATTTCAAAAATTGTTCTAATAACTCCCTTAGGCAAAGAGAAAGATTTTGAACTTCTAATACTAAACTAATACATTTTTATTGATTTCAGAGAGGAAGGGAGAGGGAAAGATAGATAGAAACAATAATGATGAGAATCACTGATCAGCTGCCTCCTGCACACCTCCCATTGGGGATCGAGCCCACAACCCAGGCATGTGCCTGAAAAGGAATCAAACCTTGACCTCCAGGTTCATAGCTTGACACTCAACCACTGAACCACACCACCAGGTCACAACATCTGTTTTTAAGGATGCCAGACAGACAAATCACAAGTGAGAAACGAAGTTGTAAAATAAAATGATGTGTTCAACACACAGAGTTCCTAGTCTGTTGCTTTAAAAAAAAATTACTTATTTACAATATCTTTCACTGGATAAAAAAATAAATAAAATGTGTTTAAGAAAGTGAATGCAGCCCTGGCCAGGTAGCTCACTTTGTCAGGATGTCGTCCTGTACACCAAAAAGTTGCAGGTTCCATTCTGGATCAGGGCACATACCTAGGTTGTGGGTTCAATCACCGGTAGGGGCACTTACGGAAGGCAACAGATCAACGTTTCTCTCTCACGTTGATGTCTCTCTCTCTCCTTTCCCCCCTCTCTAAAACAAAAAATCAATTAAAAAACAACCAACCATATCCTCAGGTGAGGATTTAAAAAAAGAGAGAGAGAAAGCACAATATTTACAGCCAAATACCTGATTCAAATTTCAGATCTACAAGATTTAGGCAAGTCATTTACCCTCAGTGAGTCTCCATTCAGATATACAAAACAGATGTGTTAATACCTTCGTTGAGGAATTTTATGAGAAACAAATGGAAAAACTATTAACACCTAGCAAAATACCTAGAGTAGAGCTATATTTTTAATCATTTGTTTAGTCTTGTTGATTTTTCAACATCTTTCATTCTTTGCTTCCTTCCCTTCCCACAACCACTCCTCTATTTAGAGGAGCTCATCGTTTAATATATGCATTACTGACCACAAAGAACATCAACCTAGGAGCAAAGAACATCAACCTAGGAGTACAGCTGAAAGCTAGATGTCACCACTTGTGGGCTCTTTTATAGCCTGGACCATCATCTCTAAGGCTTCAGTTCTCTCATCTGTGTAATGGCAGAGTTATGCTCATAAAGTCTACATTTCAAAAAACATGACATAGAATTGCCATGTTTAATCAGAGCTCATATTTGGTCTACCACAGATAAAGATAAGCTAATTAGAGGCTAACTTTCCATTCTCTGGCTTCTTTTGCTGCTTCTTGTCCCCTTATTAGCATTCCTCCTTCAAATGTTTCACACCTTCCTGCTTTTAGCAAGCCTCACCAAAATTAGGAAGAAACTGATACTGCCATTAATACTTACATTATTTTATTTATATTCATTAATAAGAATATATTACTCTTCCTATCTCATTTAAACTGTAGTTTCTAAAGTAAATTAGATGAATAGATAGGCATGTTGATAGGTTTTGGGTTCAATCAGCTCTGGACTTGATCCAGGAGTAGATAAGTAGGTAGTTATATGAGTGGATGGATGGATGGATGGATGGAAGATAGATAAACAGATAGATGAAAGATAAAACTGAGGTGCAATATAAAGGAGTAAGATTAAGATCCCTTTCGGCAGAGGAATAGAAAGGGCAAGTAAAAGAATCAGATGGGGTGAGTATTGGTACCCCTTCCGATAACCTGAAAATAAGAAAAATAAGCTACTTTCCTAGAGTTAAATTATGAAATCATTATTATATCTCAGATGAGAGAAAAACAAAGTCTCCTGTGAGAAGGAAAGGCCCTTAAAATATCAAAACTAAAAAAGTAAGAATATTGAGATTATTTGCATTACTTAAAGAGGAAAAGTAACAACTACATGTGAGAAGAGAGTTGGTCAGTGAAGAAATCCTAAAAATAAGAACAAATAATTTTAATGATGACAGAGATGACAGAAAATTCCAGATGTGTTAGAAACATGATTTCTAGAAACTTATGCTAAGTCCATCTAAACATTAGATTCATCTTTTTTATACTGATTTTTGCTCACCAAGGAACCTTCAGTGTATGATTTAGCCTACCAGATAGATCTGCCTCGGAAAGAGAGTGCCTTTTCCCTGTTATGAAACCTTCAATGTCTCCAGTTCACATTTCTTAACTTTGGCATTTAATATTCTCCACAAGAGAATTGCATAAAAGTTAATTTTAAGTTTAATGTACCATTCACTATTCTCCTACAAGAATCTAACCATGCTGGTCTTTTCATTGTCTCTCAATACTCAAATAGGTATTACTACAAGGCTTTTTCTTAGGCCTCCTCCTGTCCCCCATCCAGGCCTCAAGTTCAACTCTAATCTACCTCCTTCATAACGCCATTCTCAGGTACACCGGTTTACCATCATCCTGCCCACATGCAATCTTCTAATTCTCTAAAGCAGTGGTTCTCAACCTTCCTAATGCCACGACCCTTTAATACAGTTCCTCATATTGTGACCCAACCATAAAATTATTTTGTTGCTACTTCGTAACTGTAATTTTGCTACTGTTATGAATCGTAATGTAAATATCTGATATGCAGGATGTATTTTCATTGTTACAAATTGAACATAATTAAAGCATAGTGATTAATCACAAAAACAATATGTAATTATATATGTGTTTTCCTATGGTCTTAGGCGACCCCTGTGAAAGGGTCGTTCGACCCCCAAAGGGGTCGCAACCCACAGGTTGAGAACTGCTGCTCTAAAGCATCCTGTATCACCCATGTTACTTAGACATGTTTTCTTACTTCATATCTTCCATCTTGCAAATGAAGCCATAGCTCTTCAATGACAGGGAGCAGAAATTTAGAACTGTTATACTTTTTTATATCCTCCAAAGCACCTACTCAATTCTGAGAACAAATAGATGCTCAATAAATATCTTGATCAATTAACTTTGTTTAGATAATGCCTAACCTAGTCATACAACAAACTACAGCTTCACACTTATATCACATCACTGTAATTTTACATAAAGTCCTTTTAACATATAGATTTTATGTGTGTACATATGTATATGTTTGTATGTGTACATATGTAAACGTGTATATACAAACATATATAAACATGTATACTAGTATATACAAACACATAATACATGTATACATATGTGCATACACCTATATCTGTATATGTAAACACATGGTTATAGTCTGTATTTTTTCAATCACTTAGCTCTCTGCTATTAAAATGTTTTTTAGTTCTTACCTGGTTATGATGGGATCTGCAGCATGATTTGGGCCCCATCGCCCCAAAAGCCCTCGGCCAACCAATCCTGTGCGTCCTGCAGGGTTTCTGAAAAGAAAAAGAAAAAATCAACTAAATGGGTTCATCTTTTTTAACCTAACTTGATATGACTCAATAAAAGGTAGTAAGATCAATAAAAGGAAAATAGTATCCCTCCCTAATTCAGTAGCACTATCACACATCTGTACTGAAAGCACATACTGCCTTACATGGATTGTTATTGAACTTTCTTCATGCATGTCTTCAGCTCTGGACTTGATCCAGGAGCAGGATCATTTCCAAAGCTGTTCTACGATATAAGAACTTGTCACCTGTACTCCTAAATTCAAACTAAAACGTTACTGGACTCTTAAATCTTGGAGGATAAAATGCTCTGCACCTAACCATCTATCTCTACAGCAATGACCACTTATTCAGGACGCTCACATTTCTCTTCACTTTCTCATCAGCCTCTTTTTTTACTCCACTCTCCTATAACCCTTTCCATTAAAATATTTTTTTGTTACATTTTGAAGTCCATTTTTCCCTCAGTGTGTTCTGAATTTTTATTACCAGTAATATGTATTTTGTAGCATATAATGTAGTAGTATTAAACATCTCAAAATTTCAAGTATTCAATTTTTAAAGAAAACTATTTTATAAAAATGCAACTTACCATTTAACCTAATGCCACAACCCAATATTACAAAATCTGTCAGATAAACCTAACTCATGCCTGAGCGTTTTTCTTCCAATCAATATTCCTTAAATGTTCAACTTTCATCATTATGCATCAATAAAACGCCCCAACCCACAATTTTAACCTCTGTAACATTATATCTTTTGTCCTCCTAGTAGATAAAAGCAAATAACTTGCCAAAATTTTTCTTTCAACCATCTCTTCTTATTCTGGTCTGTTATTAAAATTAAATGAATTTTTATCTTATTTTGTACTGGACTTAGAAATATTTCAGCAAGACATGCAGACAAAGACAGAAAGACAAAACACCTGGCCAGGTGACAATAATTCTACTTTGGGCCACTTGAAATGATCCTATAGGGCCTAGACTAAAGATAAATCTCACTGTTTGCTGTAGGCAAACTAGAGTTGGTTTCTATTAGTCCAAGAGTCTGGACTAAAGCAACATGCTACTTGGCTTTGCTGCCTATCCTTTTATATGTGTACGTCTCTTTTAATATATTTTACCAAGAAAAGAACCTAAGGAATAAGTCAAATACAAGGACAGTTTGACTTAAAAAAGATCCAATAACATACAAAAGTGAATAAGTTATAAGCAAAGAAAGAATTTAGCAAAACTGAAGGACCAGGTTGCAGCAAGAGCAGCATAACTATTAATTTCCTTGTCCTAGAGAAACTAGGAACACAAATTGCAACATTTTTGCAAGGTGAGAATCATGATTACAAAACTGTGAGCCTCCCTTTGTTTTATTTGGGGTGTGCTAATTTTTACATTTCTCCTAAACTTTTATAATGCCTTCTTAAAGAAAATGGAAATTTTTGGAGTTGTGTAGAAAAATCCTTTTTAAAAGTATACAAAGATTTTTGATATTACATTATTGGGTTATTTTATTTTTACTCTTGTTTGGATAATTCTTACTTTAAGGCATTATCACATTTAATAAATAATTACATAACATACAATTTTCAATCCTTTCTCTGTTAATTTATTCAATTATTTCTACCTTCAAGGTTGAGTTACAACAAGATGCACTCAGATCCTGCCTCTGCCACTTATGAACCATATGCAACATCACTTAACATTCTCTCTCTTTATTTGTAAATGGAACTAGAAATATCAACCCACAGAGTTATTGCGACAATTTAATTAGATCACATATATAAATTCTTTTGTACAATGTCTGGCACATATAAGCACTTGATAATTGTTCATTATATTTTCTACCTTTTAAAGACTCCCTATTATAAAAAGTTCCATTCCCAGTACCTACCTAGGTCTTCCATTTTCAATCTCATACCGGCCATTCTGGCTCTTTCTCTCAACATGCCCATCTTTTTCATTAAACTTGGGAGAAAAGTTACTTTCACTGTAACGAGAATACCGATGCAAAATAAGAAATAATAGTCGAGTACTACCAACAGCTTAATAATGCCAACCTGTTATTTATAATAAGTAGTATCCCTGAAATTAAAAATTTTAAGACTTAGTTTTCATTTATAAATCCATCTGACCCCTTCAAAACAGTTTCTGAGAAAAAAAAAAATCTGTTAACCAAAACACTTTTCAATACAAGGATGTGTAACATAATCAAACTGTGAAGGACTCATGGCAGAAGAACTGGACTTCCTCCCACATGCTACAAAAAGTCTATACAGTGGGGCCTTGACTTACAAGTTTAATTCGTTCCGAGACCGAGCTTGTTAAGGAGCTCATTAACTCAAATTACTCTAACAACTCAATGCAAAAAATCAGCCGAGAGACAGCTGGTATCTCAAAAAACTCGTTAGTCGGGACACTCCTAAGTCAAGGCCCCACTGTATTACTATTAGTAAGAAGGAACTGTCTGTGGGCAAATTATGGGATTTAATGATTTCTATGTGGTTCTAAAAGTAAGACTCCTTCTGGTATCTTGATGTCTCTAATTTCTTCAAATGTACACTGACTGTAATTTTTATCAAAGTAAACCCACAAAACAGTGACTTTACCCCACAAGCTTCATAATAAATACAATGTAAATTAAAATAGGAATGCTGAAAATGTTCTAGAACTTAATTTGGGTATTAGCTACAGAGCTACATAAACATAAAATTTGACTGAGCTACACCTGCACGCTTAAGAAATTTGTAGTTTATGCCACACCTCAACAAAAACATTTTAAAAATGGGTATAAGTAAACTACTTTCCTCCCCATTATGAAATCACTGACATAATTGCACTGTCAGTGAATAAAGAATTGTATAGCAGTGGATAGTTTCTGGACAATTCTGATATAAGTTTCACTTTTTTCTTGCTTTAATTCCAGTGACCACAAAATATTTGTACTCTGTTTTGGGAATAATTTCCAATTTGAATAATCCAAACATTTAAGACTTCTAACCAATCTTCCACCTAACACACAAACAAAAAGAACTAAGTGGTTAAAATTATAAAATTATAAAACCAGAATTACAATGCTCTTGGGGCTCCAAAAATTTACCATTAAAATAGAAAAAGTACAAACTTAATTATTATTAACACATTAACGTTAGTAATAAAGCTCAATTTAGATGGTGATATATATTCAAATGTTAAAAAATTGAGTGAAAAATAAGAAAATGTATTTGATCTTTCTCTATTTACACTATATAGAACCCCTGCCAATGTCATTAATTTTAATTGTGCATAATGTGTATTTATAATGCATATATAAATATGTGCATCCTCTAAAATCCGGGAAATGGAACAAGTTAAAGCTAGTAATTTTTCCACAGGTGAGCTTTATTATTAATTCATATTCCAAGTACTATTACAAAGTTACAAACACATCTTTGGATAAAATAAGGAAACTGTGGGTCAAAATCAAATGACAACAGTGGTAAAGTTTAACAACCTAATGAACTAATACTGGATCTACTCAACTAGCAAAACTTTTTACTTAACTGACTAAATGATGTCTCAAGAGGACTATGATTTACAATAAATTCACCCATCAAATATATAAAAGGGTCCCCTAGCTTGTTTTTCTATAAAGTAGAAATAATAACCCTGTTTGCCTTCCAGAATACTTGTAAGAATAAAATAATGCTTATAAAACATTTAGTGCAGTGCCTAGATCAAAGGTAGTAAATTTTTTAAAACTTATCACTGTATTTACTAAAAGGAATATAAGTATAAAATATGAGTCATTGTAGCACTTTAGTGACTTTAGTCAAAGCACTTTTTGCTCAATTATTTTGCTTTCCTCCTTCTCGCCTTTAACAATCCCTTTTCTATTTTTTTACACTGCTCTAATTTTATCATCACGCCATTCTTAGTAATTTGGAAAATATTTCTGAAAAATATTTTCCCCTCTTCAAACACAAGTCTAGCTATGTTGGAAAACAACCACAAAAGATGTTCTATTGATAACTGAGACAGAACAAATGAAAACAGACACTACTTGTCATTTCATAAAACAAAATACTCAGTAACAAAATAGACCCACTTAGAATGATCATCATTGAAATCTCAAAAAAATAAATGAATATGGACTATCTAGCTTTGGCAAGAATTCAAGCAAATGTGGAAATTAAGTATAATAAAATCAGGCACTAGATAAAAATAGTTCAGCTGTCAAAATGATAATTTACAAATACAACCATTACTTTCTATAACAGTCTTACAACCCAGCAATGCCAGCTAATTTGCTCACCTTATCTGAGGATCTGCCCACCTAGGTCCAGCCAAGACAGAGACTGCAGTGTATTCCACAGGATTATAGTCTTGCCACTCAACAAGCCAGCCTACTTTCTCATTAGGAACCTGGCTGCGTTGAACTTTTGAACCTGGGTAAGGAGATGTCCGAGCCTTCTTATGGGAATTCTCTTTAGCACCATTAGAACCAGACATGATGTTGGAGTTACGATGAAACCCACACGATGAAAATGAGCTTCTGGGAGAGGGAAAAAAGAAAAATATTTTAAATAAATAAATATATATGTATCTATAATAATAAAAGCATAATATGCTAATTAGACCGGATGGCCAAATGACCTTCCAGATGACCTTCCAGACAAAGCCAGGCTTCAAGGGCCAAGGCACGCCAGAGCTGCGAGGGCCAACGCAAGTCACGGATGCGAGGGCTGAGCCCCTTGCACAAATTTCATGCATTGGGCCTCTAGTGTGTGTGTGTACACTAATAAAAGACAAACATGCAAATTGACCGTACCCTCGCTACACCTTAAGCCACGTCCACCAGCCAGAGCACCTATATGCAAATTAACCCAACCAAGATGGCGGCCGGCAGCCACAGAGCTGGAGCAAGCAGGAGGCTTGGTTGCCCCAATGATGGAGGAAGCCAAGCTTCTCGCTTGCCATGTCGGGCTCTGAGCTCCACTCAAAGCAACAAAGTTTCAATTATAGAAGGTAAATAAACCCCAGATACCTGCTTTCAGCCGGCTGTGGCCACGTAGCTGGAGTGAGCAGGAGGCTTCCCTCCCGCCTGCCCTGGCCGGCTCTGAGCTCCTCTCAAGGCTACAAAGTTTCAATTATAGAAGATAAATAAATCCCAGAATAAAAAGAAAAAAAGGAGAGGCTGGGAGCTTCCATCGCAAGGGGGCTTGACCAGCCTGAAAACAGCCCTCAGCCCCTCACCCAGACTAGCCAGGCACCCCAGTGGGAACCCCCAACCCTAAAGGGGGTGTGGCCAGCCTGAAAACAGCCATCAGCCCTTCACCCAAGCTGGCCAAACCTCCATGGGGTGAGGGTCCCCACAGGGGCGGGGGAGGGGGCTTGGCCAGCCTGAAAACAACCATCAGCCCCTCACCCAGGCTGGACAGGCACCCCAGCGGGACCCCCACCCTGATCCAGGACTCCCTTCAGGGCAAACCAGCCAGCCCCACCCATGCACCAGGCCTCTATCCTATATAATAACAGGGTAATATGCAAACTGACCCTAACAGCAGAACAACTGGGAATGACTGGTTACTATGACACACACTGACCACCAGGGGGCAGACGCTCAATGCAGGAGCTGCCCCCTGGTGGTCAGTGTGCTCCCACAAGGGGAGCTCTGCTCAGCCACAAGCCAGGCTGACGGTTGCCAGTACAGCGGTGGTGGTGGGAGCCTCGCCTCCTCAGCACTGCTAAGGATGTCCAACTGCAGCTTAGGCCTGCTCTCCACTGGCAAGTGGACATCCCCCAAGGGCTGCCGGGCTGCCAGAGGGATGTCTGACTGCCAGCTTGGGCCCGATCCCCCAGGGAGCAGGCCTAAGCCAGCAGGTGGACATCCTCCGAGGGGTCCCAGACTGCAAGAGGGCATAGGCCGGGCTGAGGGACCCCCACGAGTGCACAAATTTTTGTGCACCGGGCCTCTAGTGTGTGTGTGTGTGTGTGTGTGTGTGTGTATGTGTGTGTATACACATATATATATATATATATATATATATATATATATATATTTCAAAGACCACAAAACATACTTTTCAATTTCAAAGACTTAAAATTCAGAAAGTACAAGTTTGATGAATATTGGTATAAAGGTCCAACACATATGAAAGATTATTTTCAAATATGAAAATTTGGAAAATATTCCTAAACTCTATTAATTGGAACCTATACTGCACTTATTTTTATTTATCTATTTATTTTTATTTCAGAGAGGGAAGGGAGAGGGATAGAGAGATAGAAACATCAATGATGAGAGAGAATCACTGATTGGCTGCCTCCTGCACACCCCATACTGGGAACAGAGCCCTCAACCAAGGCATGTGCCCTGACCAGGAATTGAACCGTGACCTCTTGGTTCATAGGTCAATGCTCAACCACTGAGCGACGCCAGCCTGGCTATACTGCACTTATCTTAGTTGAGAAAAAAAAAGACAGAAGTTTACTTTTATTAGCACAAACGTTGGGGAATAGAAGTTTATTATGAATATTCAACCATAGGAACAAATGTAAAAGAAGATTATTTAGGTATACATAAAGAAATAAGTATTTTAAGAGCAGCCTACAATCTAACACACATGTATAAAATGTATGACAAAAATAGCACAAAGGAGGAATAACTGGAAAATATAAATATACCAGTGATGGTGAACCTATGACACGCGTGTCAGAGGTGACACGCGTGTCAGAGGTGAAACGCGAACTCATGTTTTTGGTTGATTTTTCTTTGTTAAATGGCATTTAAATATATAAAATAAATATCAAAAATATAAATCTTTGTTTTACTCTGGTTGCAAATATCAAAAAATTTCTATATGTGACACGGCACCAGAGTTAAGTTAGGGTTTTTCAAAATGCTGAAAACTAAGTGCAGTCACTGATTCTGGGTTGGTTCCTAAACCATAAAGGAAAATAAAATTGCAGAACAAGTGGTGAAATTTGAATGGGGCTGTATAAATAATTTTAAAAGGTGATACAAAAACCTTATTAATTTACTTCCAACAAACAAAAGCTAGGACCACATAGTTTCACTGGTGAATGCTATTAAACATTTAAAGAAGAATTAACACCAATGCTCCTTAAACTCTTCTGAATATTGAAGAGGAGAAAATACTTCCAAATTCTATGTAGCCAGAATTATTACCTTGATATCAAAAGTAGACAAAGACACTACCAGAAAACTATAGACCAATATCCCTGATGAATATCAATGCAAAAATCCTCAACAAAATAGTAGCAAACAAAATTCAACAGCACATTAAAAGGATTATACACCGTGAGGAAATGGGATTTACTTCTGCAGTGGAAAATGTTTTAACATACAAAAATCAATCAATGTAATATACCACTTAAACAGAATGAAGAAAAAAAAATAACAAATGTCCATCTCAATTGAGGCAGAAAAAGCCTTTGACAAAATTCAATGTCCTTACATGATAAATACATTCAACAAAATAGGAATAATAGGAAATTATCTCAATATAATAAAGGCCATATATGAAATGACCACAGTTTTTTGGTTTATTGATGAAAGACTGAAAGCTTTTCCTCCAGGATTAGGAACAAGGGTCCCCAAATAACCAAAACAATATTGAAAAAAGAAAAACAAAGTTGGAGGTCTCATACTTCTTGATTTAAAACTTACTACAAAGCTTTAGTGTAGTACTGGCATAAAGACAGACAAAAAGACCAATGAAATAGAACCAAAAGCCCATAAATAAACCCTCACATATATGGTCATATGATTTTGCAACAAGGGTGCCAAGAACATTCGGTGAGGAAAGACAGTCTTTTCAACAAGTGGTGCTGGGAAATTAGATATCTACAAATGGTTGAAGATGGACCCTTACTTGGCAGCATATACAAACATTAATTCAAAATGGGTCAAAGATGCCCGAAGCCGGTCCACCCTTGCTGCTTGACAAAGTTGCTGCAGGGAAAAAAACATCTGCACAGCTTATGTTTCAAGGGACCTGGCGTATATGGCATGTTTGCTCACCCTCCTGATGCTATGTGTTTTAAACAGGACCACCTCCCTGAGAAAGGTTGTTTCCCCAGCTGAGGATTTTTCCCTGGAGTTAGGGAGAGAATAAAAGTCCTTAACTGAGAAACCAAGATGGAGGCACAGGTAAACACCGGAGATTGCTGCCTCGAACAACCACTTCAAAAATACAACTAAAAGACGGAACGGACATCACCCAGAACCACAGGAAGGCTGGCTGGGGGGAAATTCTACAACTAGGAGGAAAGAGAAAGCATGCCGAGACTCAGAGGAGGCGCAGTGTGGAAAATACAAAGGTGCAGAGGCGCATGCGGAGCGGGCTGGCGGCTGAGGGCGCGGTTGTCTGTTTCAATCCGGAGGGAGTCTCAGGCTCTGAGCTCCAGTTCCAGGCGAGTCTCTGGGGACCCAGACTCAAACGGGAGAAGCGGGACTGTCTGGCATTGGTCGGAACTCGAGGGCAGCTTTCTCTCCGAGGTTTGCAGCGGTTGCTGGGACTCTGAGAGGCAGAGCCTCTGGTGACGGGACTGAGAGCAGCCATAACTGCTCGCTCCGCCTGCGCTGTTGATCCCCTGGGACCTGCCCTGCCCAAGCCTTGCACAGAGGCATTTGCGGGATAGCCTTAGGCGAAGGCTGGATTAGCACCTCCCTAGAGGACAGAAGTTCTCCCACTGCAGACACAGCTGATTCTCACAGCCAGTTGGCCTGGAGGTCAAATCCCCCCCAGTATTACCTACAACAATCAAGGCTTAACTACAACAAGAATTCGCACAAAGACCACAAGGGGGTGCACCAAGAAAGCATAAAAAATGCAGAGACAAAGAAACAGAACACAAGTGACAGAAATGGAGGATATAGAGTTCAAAACCACACTTTTAAGGTCTCTCAAGAACTGTCTAGAAGCCACCGATAAACTTAGTAAGGTCCTCGAAAAGACTGGTGAGACTGCCGATAAATATAGTGAGATCCTCAAGAAATCTAATGAGACCCCCGATGTTGTGATAAAGAACCAACTAGAAATTAAGCATACACGGACTGAAATAAAGAATTTTATACAGACTCCCAACAGCAGACTACAGGAGCGCAAGAATCAAGGCAAAGATCTGAAATGCGAAGAAGCAAAAAACACCCAACCAGAAAAGCAAAATGAAAAAAGAATCCGAAAATACGAAGATAGTGTAAGGAGCCTCTGGGACAGCTTCAAGCGTACCAACATCAGAATTATAGGGGTGCCAGAAGATGAGAGAGAGCAAGATATTGAAAACCTATCTGAAGAAATCATGACAGAAAACTTCTCCTACCTGGTGAAAGAAATAGACTTACAAGTCCAGGAAGCGCGGAGAACCCCAAACAAAAGGAATCCAAAGAGGACCACACCAAGACACATCATAATTAAAATGCCAAGAGCAAAAGACAAAGAGAGAATCTTAAAAGCAGCAAGAGAAAGAAACTCAGTTACCTACAAGGGAATACCCATACGACTGTCAGCTGATTTCTCAACAGAAACTTTGCAAGTCAGAAGGGAATGGCATGAAATATTCAAAGTGATGAATACCAAGAACCTACAACCAAGATTACTTTATCCAGCAAAGCTATCATTCAGAATTGAAGGTCAGATAAAGAGCTTCACAGATAAGGAAAAGCTAAAGGAGTTCATCACCACCAAACCAGGATTATATGAAATGCTGAAAGGTATCCTTTAAGAAGAGGAAGAAGAAGAAAAAGGTAAAGATACAAATTATGAACCACAAATACGCATCTATCAACAAGTGAATCTAAGAATCAAGTGAATAAATAATCTGATGAACAGAATGAACTGGTGATTATAATAGAGTCAGGGACATAGAAAGGGAATGGACTATTTTGGGGGGGGGGAAGGGTGAGGGGGATGCGGGAAGAGACTGGACAAAAATCGTGCACCTATGGATGAGGACAGTGGGTGGGGAGTGAGGGCGGAGGGTGGGGTGGGAACTGGGAGGAGGGTTGTTATGAGGGGGAAAAAAGAGGAACAAATGTAATAATCTGAACAATAAAGATTTAATTTTAAAAAAATAAATAAATAAATAAAAATAAAACCCCTTAACTAAGTGCCAGGCGGGTAATTAATCACTTTAACTAGGAACAATCATGCTTAAGCTACAAAATCTTTACTTAGAATAATCTCCTTCAGTTACTTCCTTGCAGCTTAATAGAACAATAGAGTAACCTTGGAATGGGTATAAGAAAGGCACTAACCTTTGGAATAGATTTGATAGGATTAAAATCAACTGGTATAAATACAGATGTAACAAGACAATAAACACAGAACCTGGCTGGAGATCCTGGCTAGAACCTGGCTAGGCTGCTGATCAACTGAGCGCTGTCTCTGTGTCATTCCTTCTTCGCCAACTTCATCCACAGCTTTGGGAACCCCTGGACCTGCTGGGGTTGGACCCCAACACAAAGACCCAAACATAAGATCAAAAAATACAACTCTCAGAAAAAAACACAGGAAAAATTTCATGATATTTTTCCAAAGAAGACATACAGACAGACAAGATACATGTAAGGTACTCAGCATCACTAATCAGGGAAATGCAAATCAAAATCACAATGAGATACCACCTCACTCATGTCAGAATGGCTAATATCAAAAGACAAGAAATAATGAGTATGGTGTCAAGGATATGAAAAAAAGGGAACGCTTGGGCATTGTTAGTGGGAATATAAAATGGTATAGACAGGAGGGAAAACAATATGAGGTTCCTCACGAAATTAAAAATATAACTACCATACTTTCAACAATAATGTTAAATTTTAAAAAATTGAATTACCATATGATCCAGCAATTTCACTTCTAGGTATTTACACTAATTTGAAAGATATATGTATGCAACCCCATGTTCATTGCAGCATTATTGCAATAGCCAAGATATGGTAACCTAAGTGCCTGTCCATTAACAGATAAATGGATAAAGAAAATATTCCACACACAGTGGAATATTACTCAGCCATCAAAAAAAAAAAATCTTGCCATGTGTAATAATATAGATGGGCCTTGAGGGCATTTTGCTAAGTAAAATAAGGCAGACAAGAAAGACAAATATTATATCTCACTTATGTGTGGAATCTAAAACACAAAAAAAAAACCAAATTCAAACAAAGAACAGAGGCAAGGTTGGTGATGGGGAGCGGGGACAAAATGAGTGAAAGGAGTCATAAGGTACAAACTTTCAGCTATAAAACAAATAAGTCATGGGGATGTAATATACAATTTGGTGACGATAGTGAATAATATGGTACTGCATATTAGAAAGTGGCTAAGAGAATATATCTTAAACGTTCTTATCACAAGAAAAAAATTTCTGTAACTATATATAGGAACAGGTGTTAGACTTATTGTGGTGATCATTTAGCAATATATACAAATATTGTATCATATTGCACACTAAAAGTGATATAATGTCTGTTGATTTTACCTCAATAAAATACAAGTTTATTATTTTATAGTTATTTAGAAATCAGACACAAGTCTCACTGGGTTAAAATCAACATAGAGCCCCGCGGAGGTTGAAACAGCACCAGTGAGGTTGAAACGGCCCCTGTGAGGTTGAATTGGCCCCGGGAAGGTTGAGACAGAACCGGTGAGGTCGAGACGGCACCGGTGAGGTAGGGACGACCCTGGTGAGGTTGAAATGGCCCCGGTGAGGTTGCAGCGGCCCCAGTGAGGTTGAAACGGCCCCTGTGAGGTCAAGACGGCCCGGTGAGGCTGGGACGGCCCCGGTGAGGTTGAGACGGCACCGGTGAGGTTGAGACGGCACCGGTGAGGTCAGGACGACCCCGGTGAGGTTGCAACGGCCCCTGTGAGGTTGAGATGGCCCCTGTGCGGTTGAGGCAGCCCCTGTGAGGCTGAAACGGCCCCCCGTGAGGCTGGGAGGGCCCCTGTGAGGCGGGGACGGCCCCTGTGAGACTGAGACAGCCCCTGGGAAGCTGAGAAAAATACCACATGAACTCACTCATTTATGGATAATAAGAAACATTATAGACTGATGAACAAAAATGGATACAGAGGCAGAGCGGCATTGAGCTAATGTCAAACTACAGTGGGAACCCTGGGGAGGGTTGGGGGGAGTAGGAGATCAACCGAAGGACTTATATGCATGCATATGAGAATAACTAATGGACACAAGACACAGGGGGGTGGGGGAAGCTGGGGGAATGTCAAGGGGGAGAAAAAAGGAGACATGTGTAATACTCTTTGGAATACTTTAAGAAATTAAAATAAATAAATAAATAAATAAATACTTTCAAGTGAACTTGGGGAAAAAAAAGAAATGCAAATTAAAACCACAATGAGATATCACCTAACAGCTGTCAGAATGGCTACCATCAATCTATACCAGTGGTTCTCAACCTTCCTAATGCCACGACCCTTTAATACAGTCCCTCATGTTGTGGTGACCCCCAATTTCATTGTTACAAATTGAACATAATTAAAGCATAGTGATTAATTACAAAAACAAAAACAAAAAAAATCAACATAGCATATTGACTGGGCTGCATCCGTTTACAGAGATTCTAGAGGCCTTTTCTGTGCCTTTCTCAGATTCTAGAGGCCACCCCATTCTGTGGCTCATGTTCCCCTTTCTTAATCCTCAAAGCCAGCACCAACTGAATCTTTCTCTGACCGTTTCAGTAGTGATAGCCCTCTCTGACCACAGCTGGGAACACTTCTCTATTTTTAAAGACTCATGATTAAACTGGGCTCACCTAGCTAGCCCAGGACACTCGTCCCTTCTGAAACTCGTACTCACATCTATAGTCTCTTTTGCCATGTAAGGCAACATATGCCCAGGTTTCAGGACTGTGGACATCTTTGGGGAGTCATTATTCTGTCTACTACAAATGTCTATACTATTTATTATATGAGAATGAGAAAAATGTAAAAGAATCTATATCATCAGGTTCTAAATGTGGATTAGAGAATATAGTGCAGATATGAGACAAAGGAAAAGGGAAGAGGTAAGGAAAAGGGGAGGGACTAGGAAAAGAAGAGGAAGGAAAAAGGGAGAGGAGAGAGACGGAAAAGGGAAGTTGAGGGGGAACAAAAGGTGAGGGGAAAGAGGTGGGTGGCAGAAAAGGGGAGAAGGGGAGAGAAAAGGGGAAAAGGTTGAAAAAAGAGATATGAAAGGAAACAGAAGGAGAAAAGCAAGAGAGAGAGAGAGAGAGAGAGAGAGAGAGAGAGAGAGAGAGAGAGAGAGAGAGAGACACTACTCAAACACACCAAAGAAAAGGAGAAACAAAAGATCATATTTATGTATTTGGTCAATGTATGCCATTGTATTTACATGAAGAAATATTAAAATTCTTAACCTGCATTTCAAGGACTCCCTACCACACTCCTCTTCAACTCTTTATGATTTTGCTGTGCTGACCCCAGTACATAAAAGCTTCCATGTTCCCTCCCAATATGGAAAGCCACACGCTGTTATTTCTGCCTACTATAGCTTTCCTTCCTCCTCCACCTAGCTAATTTGAACCCATCCTTCAGATCAAGGTTCGCTTCCTCAGGGTAGTCTATCTCCCTAACTCCCTAGGAGAAGTAAGTTTCCCCTGCTGTGTGCTATCAGAGCTCCATTATTCTTTTCATGGAATTACCACAATTGGGATTTTACATTTATTAGGGTGCCACCTGATTTTAAGCAAATGGAGAACAGGGAGCATGTCTGTTGTAGCTCAACATTATATGCTGTGTAGAAACCAAACTTTTGTTTTAATTAGTGAAAAGGAGCTTGATTAGAGCTTCATCTTTAAAATTTTAAATTAGTTAAATAAGCTAGGTTATAACCACATACATATATGTGTGTGTATACACACACACACATACACACACACACACACACACACACAAAGTTTTAGAACAGAATTAAATATTTTGTTTTCAACAAATTCGTATAACTTCATAATACAACCTTCACTTTTCTTTTTACCTTCACAAATCATAGCGGATAATTTTGGCCAAAATATTAGAAGCCTTCATCAAAATTTTCCCAAGACCTCCTGTCAGAGCAGGTTCCTCCTTTATTCTCTACTTGCTGCACCACTGTTGGAAGCACAGGTCCTGATCCTGCCCTGCTACACTAATTGTCGGGTCTGAGCCCCTCTGCCAGGGGCTGGACATTCTTGAACCCTGGGTGGTAGATGAAGAAGCCATGAGAAGTTGTGGGTGTATAAGAGAATCTTTATTGTAGAAGCCAGTGGCCATGTAGCCCAAGTAGACATTGCTAACAAGGAACCACCAGACAAAACAGTTCTTTAAATCCTATACAGTAGATAGCCGAACACCAGCTAGGTAACAATACATCTTCCAACACAGTAGCAGCAGCCTCTGTTCCTACAGCCATTATCTGAGCAGCTGCGAGCTGTCTCTGTACCCAGCAGATAATGCAGCCTCGTACTGGCTGGTCAGTTTCAACTTTATACTACTTAGACAAAAGAGGCTTCTTTATATATAGTGACATCAATCATCTGGGTTATAGAAGAGCATGCTTACGCAGTGCATAGATTTCTGCATCCTTGTACCTGTGTATAGTCCTTGGACACCCTGATTACGATTCCCATGCTCAGAGTGGCCTTGAACATCTGGCGTACTCTCAATAGGGCCCCCACACCTCTTTTAATCCTATGATACTCAAATCATTCTTTCTTGAAACACTATCCTTTCTCAGCCTTCTCAACTTTTCTTTTAATAAGATCAGTAGTTTATTTTCCATGTATCTGTCTCTGAATTGAAGCAAGCAGCCAAGGTTACTATCTGCCCCCCCCCTTTTTTTTAATGGACTTTATTGTTTAGAGCTCTATCCACTGGACCAAACCAGTTAGGGCTCAACTTCATTTTTAGCTCACATATATATCTATATGTAGTCACAGGAATAAAATATACACCATTCTCCATACATTGCTGATAAATCCTGATGGAAAATTTGAAAGCACTCACATCTTTATATACTATCTTTATTTTTTCTAGAAAATAGGCATTTCAAAAAAAAAAAAAAGAAAGAAAATAGGCATTTCCAACTCTCTAGTTCAGCAGTTCTCAATCTGTAGGTTGTGACCCCCTTTGGGGGTCGAACGACCCTTTCACAGAGGTCACCTAAGACCATAGGAAAACACATATATAATTACATATTGTTTTTGTGATTAATCACTGTTTTAATTATGTTCAATTTGTAACAATGAAATTGGGGGTCACCACAACATAAGGAACTGTATTAAAGGGTCGCAGCATTAGGAAGGTTGAGAACCACTGCATCTAGTCAAACCACAAAAACCAACTACAGCCCAGCCAGTGTGGTTCAGTGGTTGAGCATAAACCTATGAACCAGGAGGTCATGGTTCAATTCCCATTCAGGGCACATACCTGGGGTGGCAGGCTCAAACCCCACTAGAGGGCGTGCAGGAGGCAGCCAATGGATTTTTCTCTCTCTCCCCTCACTTCCTGTTTGAAATCAATAAAAAATATATTTTTTAAAAAACCAACTACAAAACTATGACTTTCTGGATTTACCCAAATTAATAAAGGGTAGTAAAATTCTAAATGCTAAATTTCTTATGTCTCTTCCAGGATGCCTTGCAATATAAGATACTCCACATACTTGTTGGCTTAACTTTTGGCTTTTTCTTCCAAGCCAGTAAGCAGTCACAGGTTTTAGATATACTCTGCTTCCCCTAGGATTCCCAGCATTATAAAATAGAAGAAAAACTGCCAAGCAATTTCACATTATTCTAGTGGCATCTATCAAAAACAGCATTAGTGACTTCCAGGGAACACAGATGTTTATTCCTTCCCTCCCCAAATCCCACTGAAGAGACAGATAGATGTATAAAAGGCAACAACATCCACAGCAAGAAGAGAGACTAGGACACCACCAGTGAATGAGATTTCAACCAATTTCAGAAAGATTTCAAGTAGGTGGAATGATACTGACCTACAAACCAAAGTAGAGCAAGTTATATTTGAGAATATTCACAAAAGGGTGAGGAAAAGATGCCATTTCTACAAGAGGACCCTGAGAGGTTTCAAGATTGAAATAAGTGGGTTCAAATGTCCTAAGTGGACAGTGGGACAGTAACCATGAAAATCAGTCCTCTTCCCTCCCTTACAGTCAGCAACAGTTAGATTAGGATAACGCCAAAAGTTAAAGAAAATTAAGAACTAGGTCTTTTATACTAGAGGCTTGGTTCACGACATTCATGCATGGGGGGTCCCCCAGCCCGGCCTGCACCCTCTTGCAATCCAGGACCCCTTGGGGGATGTCCTACTGCCAGGTAGTCGGACATCCCTCTCGCAATCTGGAACCGCTGGCTCCTAACCACTTGCCTGCCTGCCTGCCTGCCTGCCTGCTAGATCGCCCCTAATCACTCTGCCTGCCTGTCTGATCTCCCCTAATCACTCTGTCTGCCTGTCTGATCGCCCCTAACCGCCTCTGGCCCCCACCGCCATGGCTTCCTCCGGAAGGACGTCCAGAATGACATCCAGCTGTCCGGTCTAATTAGCATATTATGCTTTTATTATTATAGGTTGGTGTTAGCACAATAGAAACTGGGGCTTACTATTTCTACAACATACTGAGGAAGTAAAGTTAAAGCAGCTATGCTCAGCAAATAAGTTGCTCCACTAGCGTAAACCCTAGGGGAAAAGGGCAGGAGGGAGTTTCCCAGCCTGTCCACCTGCTACGTGCTCACACACACTGAAACCTTCCAGTCTAGGCACCCTGGTACATGGGGCAATATTCAATCAGTCCTCCCATTCAGAGAAAACAATGCTTATTATCTACTTTTAATGTATATTTGAAATATTCATTAAAATATAGATGAATAACTGGTGTCAAAATATAAGTAGATAACCAGTGTCCACTAGATGTTTGAGAAAAAAAAAAAAAAAAGGAAAAAGAACCAAATGGTAATAGAACCACGTACCCAAAACAGATAATTCAGGAGAAAAAAGGTAATTTTTTATCATTTTTATAGTTTCAAAACGTTTTTATGTTTATAAAATAAGAAAAGGTTTCCACTAAAGAGAGTAGTTAAGTGTAAGAAAAGGCTCTTGTCAACATTTACAATTCCATGGAAATGACTAACAGAATGCACAGGTCTTAAGTTTGAATGAATAATTCAGTAGCCACTGTGTGTTTCCTGAACAATGGACTCGAAGAATAAAAACCTGGAAAGAGGAAAATAAAAGCAGGAGGCAGTGTGAGGCACAAGAAATCCCTAAATTTATCCAGAGTTGACAAATCAAGAAAGAGGTAGATCATACATACAAACATTATCTACAGTGAGGTTCAGAGGAAGAATGACAACTTTCGCTTTCATTGTACACCAATTATACGGGCCACGCATTTAAACCGTGTGCATGTATTCATTTGAATAATGATGTTTTTAAGTATTAACCAGAAGAAAATAGCACAGGACAGCACCACACCCCAACACGTGCTATTTAAACGCTCTGCGGACAATAACGATGGTGACTTATGAAGGACGGCACCAGCTTTACCTCAAAAGGCTTACAGTGGTTCTCAACCTTCTGGCCCTTTAAATACAGCTCCTCATGTTGTGACCCAACCATAAAATTATTTTCGTTGCTACTTCATAACTGTAATGTTGCTACTGTTACGAATCGTAATGCAAATATCTGATATGCAGGGCGGTCTTAGGCGACCCCTGTGAAAGGGTCGTTCCACGGCCAAAGGGGTCGCGACCCACAGGTTGAGAACCGCTGGCCGAGAAGCACATTCTGAGCCGTTCTGAAAGCGTGTCTCTATGCGACTAGAAAAACCCGAGCCGCCAGCAAAGCCTATAGAAGCCGCCGGCCGGGAAGCTGGTTCCCACCGGCACCTAAGGCCTGGGGAGGAGCCAGCAGGAGGAGGGAGGGCGATACCTGCACTCCGGGATGCCGCAAAGGCCCGAGGACTTGACAGTCACAGAGGCCAAGGCCACAGAGAGAGACACGGTGGCTAAAGTCCTCTCCAAGATGCGTCCGGCCATCAGCGCCCCGCGCACGGCTTCACGCGGCGAGATCGCTCTCAGCGTGGGCCGCAGCCTCCGCCCACCCCACAGCCCCGGCCCCGGGGGCCAGGGGCACTAGGACCCGGCCGCCCTCCCGTTCCCGGAGGGAGTCGCTGGGTCTACTGATTAGACTCTAATCTCATAAGCCCTAGGGGACCAGGAGCCCTCCCAAAATAACAGTCCGGCGCTTCCCCCAGGGGGTGAGAGGATCCAGACCGGCCGCGGACGCCGCAGCTCCCAGCCCCCGCAACCCGGGAAACAGCAGGCCGGAGCCAGAGCCGGGACCGCCGGGGCGTGATGTCGCTTTACGGTTTTGCCGCAAAGCAAAGACCGTCGGGCTGCGTCGCGCGCGCGCCTTCTCGGACCTCCCACTCCGCGCAGGCGTCGTGGGGGCGCGGGGCAGGGAATAGCGAGAGCGAAAGAAGGCGAGGAAGGGGAAGGGGAAGAGAGAAAGAAGGGAAGGGGGTTAGGAGGAGTATGTTGCCCTGTTTGGGGGGCAGGAAGGATTCCAAACAGCTGATGTACTGAGTCACGCGCGTCCTAGTCATATCTGGGGAAGCGGCGACAGGGAAGGGAGGGAGGGAGGCCAGGGATGCGGTCAGCGGAGCTGGCGCTCTTCTCTTACTTTTTTACCAGTTATTCGCTGCAGTCGCTACATTTCGCAACGCTTTGCCCGGGGTGATCCTGACAAACCGGAGGAGTAAGCCATCTGTGAAATAGGCACTCAGCCCGGAGCAGGATCGAAGGGGCGACGCCCAGGCAGAAATTAGACCAGCCGCCCGGCCGGTGGCCCCGTTCGTGGGACGGTGGTCCCAGCACCGGAAGGTCGCGGGCTCCATCCGGGTCAGGACGCACACCTGGGTTTCGGGTTCCATCCGGGCGGGGTGCGCACCGGAGGCAACCGGTGGATGCTCTGCCTCCCTCCCTCTCCTGTCCTCCTCCCTCTCTAAAATGAATAAAAAAGATCCCCTTTAAAAAAAAAAAAAAAAATCAGATAAACTGCCCAACTGAAATTTGGAAAAACAACTTGTAACCAGGATTTATCTTATGAATGTGGCAAATATTTAACTTTTAAGTACATAATGAGATGTTACAATGGTGTGTCATAGACAGACATTATGAAACCTCTATTTTAAGAGCCAGAGTAATCAAACTTGAGGGAGCACAGCTCTGAAGACTGCAGAACTCTTGTCATGTGACGACTCCATCTAAACCACTGCGCCCGGGGACTTGGCCAAGCTCCACTGCGGCTTCCAGCAGCTTAAGGGCGTCCCTGGGAGGATCCCAGCAACAACACCTGCTCACGCCCTCCGCACCCCCACCCCCGCTTTAAATGCCAGCCTCAACAAACGCAGCACACCTGGTGATTGTCAGGGAGGCCTAGGACCCCTTTCTGTAGAAGGCTTGCTATTATAAATCCTTTCTCTGCCCTTGGTGCTGCAAATCGGCCACCCAGAACTGTTTCTCAAGGACCTGAGAGCCCCCGTCTTTGAAAAGCAAACATTCAGGGGGATATGGCTCTGTACTACCTCCCAGTCCCGGGTGGAAGGATAAGGGTCCAACTTAAGGGGCACCTTTCTTCCACTTACACAACTGCCTCCTGCTTTGAAAATAAAAATTTGTTTCTCCACCGATAAGCGCCAATTAACAAACCCAGACGGCCTTATCACATAGGTCATCCACCCACCCCTGTAACACCCCTCAGCACCCCTCGGTGCCTTTCCCTTAGCACACTCCACTCTTCAACATGTCTCCAGCCTTCCGTTTCAAGGAAGTAGAATTCAGCTCATGCAGTGGTATTACTGAATTAAATGTGTCTTTACAGCTTTACCTTTGATAGTTCTTTTGGATAGTGAAGTATTATTATTAAAATGTACTTGCTTTTGGCTTAACCAACTGGAAGTAAGTCCTGCAGTCAGTGCTGAGTTGCCATGGTGACCCAGCACCCACTGCTGAAGGGACTGCCAATCAGGACTGGAGAGAGGCCTGAAGAGAGAAGCAGGGTCTGATCTGTAGCCTCTGTGGCAGCTGCTGATCAGCTCTTGCCTCCATTTCTCTCCAGGCTTCCACCCAAGCTGCTGATCAGCCTCGCCTTTCTGATCAGGCCCCATTGATAGGCTCAGAGTTGCTGACTGGCATAGAAACCAACCAATCAGAACCAAATCTGGGTCAACTCTGAGGAGCCAATGGCTGCCTAGGAGGCACAACTTTTGATACTGACTGGCATAGAAACCAACCAATCTGAACCAAATTGGCCAACAAAGGCGGGCAATTGGGGGAGAGATCAGGCCTACAGGGGAAGGGAGGGCCATTGGGGATGAGATCAGGCCAGCAGGGGAGGGCAGTTGGGGGTGACCAGGCTGGCAGGGAGGGCAGTTGGGGGTGACTAGGCTGGCAGGAGAGCAGTTAGGTGTTAATCACGCAAGCAGGGGAGCGGTTAAGGGGGGATCAGGCTGGCAGACAGAAGCAGTAGGGGCAATCAGGCAGGCAGGCGAGCAGTTAGGAGCCAGCTGTCCTGGATTGTGAGAGGGATGTTCGACTGCCAGCAGTTGGACCTGAGGGGTCCCAGATTGAGAGGGTGCAGGCTGGGTGAGGGACAAACACCCCCCCCCCGCACGAATTTCGTGCACCGTGCCTCTCTAGTGTACGTGTGTGTGTGTGTGTGTGTGTGTGTGTGTGTGTGTGTGTTGTACTTGCTTTTTAAAAAATATCTGGATTTAGCTTTCTCTGGTCAGATAGCATTGATGTCAATGTTGTCAACAACCATCAACCTCTGCTTAAGATGGAAAGGTATTAGGTAGGTTCTGTTTAAAAGGTTCAGCTCATTTCACCCTAGCCATTATGGCTCAGTTGGTTGAATGTCCTCCCATGCACCAAAAGGCCACCTGTTCAATTCCCAGTCAGTATAGGTGGTGTCTCTCCCTATATCTCTAAAATCAATAAAAACATATTTTTTAAAAAATAAAAGGTTCAGCTCATTTTAAAGTCTGCTGACATTAGGGAGGAGAGAGGTAAGGCAGTGAGTTACAAAACATCTGTTCAAAGAATGGGAAAAACAGAAAGGAGTTATGGGAACGTCTCTGAACCCTAGTCTTCGAACTCTACATTCCTTAAGGGAGGTTGCAGTGGAGATAGTTTAAAGACCCACACAACTATGCAAACAAAACCAAGTCCATGGCATGGGTCTGCAACACTATTAGTTCAGACAGCTGGGTCTCCTGGATTCCTCCCCTCACAGACTGTACCCCCAGGTCTGCTAGAACTTACCCAGTGAGTATGTGCTGCAGTCCACTCTTGGGCAGAACCAAAATGCCATCTCAAAATATTTACTGTTTTATATAACTGTCCATTTACTCACATCCCAAATTAAATGGGTGTCATCAGAACTTAAGTGATGGCTTTTGTTTTTTATTTGTTTTTAATTTATTTTTTATTTAGAAGCCACATACCAACTTTAAAAAGGGTATCATAATAGTTGGTGAGACAAGCAAAAACTACTGAGAAATACATATTTTTAAATAGGAAAGCAGTGTATGCAATTACTGGAATTGATAGGTATGCTAAAAATAAGAGTAAGAATTCCAACTGTCCCCCTCTTTTTCCATTTATTTCATTACTAGAGGCCTGGTGCATGTGAATTCGTGCATGGGTGGGATCTGGCCAGCCTTGCCCCAGATAGGGGGTGGGGAGGCCAGGGGCAGGGCTGGTGGGGGTGGGGGAGCTGCGGGCTGTTGGCCAGCCAGTCCCACCCCCTGGTCGAACTCCCAGTTGAGGGGACAATTTGCATATTAGCCTTTTATTATATAGGATACAACAACTACTAGTATTTACTGATTACTTACTATTTACCAAGCACTGCCCTATGTGCCAGGAATGCAGTTGTGAACAAGATGGATAAGGTCCTGCTCTCATGAAGCTTACTTTCTAGGAGATGGGCATCAACTATAAATATTCTAGGAATTGCAGATTAGGAGAAGTGCTATGAAGGAGACAGACAACTTTCTGTGGAAAAAAATGACAAGCAGCAGTGACTACTTGGGATTATAGGGGAGGGGTGTCAGAGAAGGCTTTTCTGAGGAGATCACATTTGAGAGATACCTAAAGACATGACACTGCCAGCCACTGGAAAAGCTGTGGAAAGAGCATTTCAGGCAGAGGGGACTCTACATGCAACATCTCTATGGTTGGGAGGACTTGGCCATAATCAAGGAATGGGAAAGTCAATGTGCTAAAGCACAGTAGAAAGCCGGGGGGCACGATCTGTGATGAAGCATGGCAGACACAAGTCACTGCTTCCCCATGCCCATTTACCCATTCTCCCTTCTTCTCTGTCCTGTGTAGAATGTGTCCAGTGAAAAAATGATCTCCCTGTGCTCCCTGCAGCTAACGGGGCCATATGACCCTCCCTGACCATCCTGAATGGAAGCTGAAGCCTCCTGTGTGGGTCTCTAGAAAGGCTATTATTTTCCCAGTGAAAAGAGACTGGCTCATTTGCCCTCCCTCCTTTATTCCTGCTGGAAATGAGGGCACAATTCCTAGAGAAGGAGCAGCCATATTGAGACCATAAAGACCAGCCATACATGTGGGTGGCAGAATAGAGTGCAAGAAGGAGCCTGGAGTCTTTTGTGGCTTCTGGGCTAATGAGGGGTGGGGAAGAGAGCCCCTGTTTGGCTACACTACTATGCTTGGGTTTATTTTATGTAAAAATTTTGACACAAGAGCCAAATCATTTAAGGTCTTCAAGGCCATGGTAAGGAATTGGGAGTTTATCCCAAGTGCAATGAAAAGCCATTAAACCTCCACCAAACTTTATTCCTCACAACGTAGAGAGGTAGATACTCTAAAGTTAGAACTGGAAAAACAGCAACAACAGGCCCGAGGTTGGAATGAAAAGTCAGCTTAGCTAGCTTCTGACTACTCTGCTACTGCCATCTCTCACTTCTTTCCCATAACCCTCTGGTTCAGAAGTAACCAGCTTCATTCTTTTGGTTCCCTTACAGCAAGGCTTTTATTCTGTTTTGTATTCTTTCACTCATAGGAGACTTCATACCTACCAGTTCTGTTTCTTAATAAGCGAATGCATATTGAAGGAAAATTAAAAACCCTGTTTCCCTTGACAAAGCCTAGCTTTCAAGATTAATCCTGTGCCAGAGACTCCGCATTCCCATTTGACAGTCACTTCTTTGTTCTAATTCATATCTGTTCTCCCCCTTGAAACACTGAAACTATTATGTCAAGGGATGGGGTGTCCCAGGGCAATAAGATACACAGAATATTAAAAAAAAAACACATCTAAAAATATTTCAAAAGTATTATTCTCATCATATTTTTTTACTTTGACCATGTAACTTGGACCCATTATTTACCTTCCCTGTGCCTGTTTCCTCACCTGTGAAATGAGGACATAGGGTACTCAACATCCTAGAGCTATGAGAATTAAAGAAGGTAACTCTTGCTAAATGTCTAACAAAAGTTGTAACAATTATTCTTTACACCTATTACCACATTTCATCCCGTGGGCTCATGTAATTGTCCCTACTGTAGAGTCGAGGATACAGACTCCAGAAGTTAAATACGTAACTTGCCCAAGAACACACAGCCTATCCAGTAATTTGTAAAGTCAGGTGTGTGTATTTCCCAGGGCTGCTATAACAAATTACCACAAACTTGGTAGTGGAAAAGAAGAGGAATTTATTTTCTCACAGTTCTGGCGACCAGAAGTTTTAATTCAGTTTATGGTGCCAAATCAGGTTGTCATCAGGCCCACACTCCTGGGGACTGTCCTTTGCTTGCCTGTCCCAGCTTCTGGTGGCCGCTGGCGGCCAGGGCTGTGGCCACAGTGCTTTTGCATCACTCCCAGAAGTCACACTGCCTTCCCCGTTTCTGTTTGTGTCACTTCTCTCTGACTCTCTCTTATAAGGATACCTGTGATTTCATTTCATGATCTTCACATTATCTAGGACCTTAATTACATCTGCAAAGACCCCTTTCTACGTTAGGTAACATGACAGGTTCCAGGGTTTAGGACCTGATTTTCTTTGGGGCCATTATTCAGCCTACCTTATCAGGACTCAAATTTAAGTCTGTCTGACTATACACTCAAATTCCTAACCAGACATTTGTTCAACAAATATTTTTTAAACACCTGTTGCATGTAAGTACTGTGGTAGGTACTGCAGATACAATGTTGAGCAAAACCAATCAAGAGCACTGCCCTCATGAATCTACCGCCTGGTTGGGGAGAAAAACATTGGTAGAGTAATCACACAAATAAATGTCCAATTGTAACTGTGATCAGTGTTATGAAGGGAGGTTTCTGATGCTCTGAGAATTATGAAAGGGAGATGTGGTCAAGTTTGGGAAAGCTCCACTTAAAAAGTAAGGCTTGAGATCTGAAGGAAGATGAGGAGACTATTAGACATAAATGGAGAGAAATATAAAAACCCTTATGCAGTCCTTCTAGCAGGATATCTGGCACATATAACTGCTCAGTAAATCAAGTTCTCTCTTCCCTACCTGCTCCCTTCACTACTATGCTAGTGAAGCTACAGGGCTATTCCAAGAGATACATAACTACCACAGTGAGACCTCTGCACAGGTTTCCCCAAAAGTCTTCCCAACCACACTCTATGCAATAGTCCATGCAATAACTGTCCTCACAAGCTATAGTGCAGCTATAGCTACATAATAAATATATCTGTAGTGTAGCTTGCATCAGCAAGGCAGGAAACAAGAATCAAATGTAGTCTATTGTACAAAGAGCCAAGCAAGTTCTGAATGTAATCATCGTTACAGGGTGGGACTGCACATGATCAGGACATTCAAAAAGCCCAAAAGAAAAAGCATTCTCTAATGGGACATTTATAAAAAATAAAAAAATAAAAAAAAAAAGAAGACGAAGAAGAAGGCCTTCTTGACTCTTGGGTTTTTAATTAGACAAGAAAGTTGTTCAAGGAGATCTTTGCGAATGTTACTATGTGTTTCATGAAAGAGAATTCAAATAATGTTCTTTTGTAGTTGAAAATAAGTGTTTCCCAAAGTTTCCATTGATATTCTGTTAGAGTTGTTATGTGGAAGAAACAAAATTTATTTAACGGCTAGTTAAAGAACAAAACACATTTTGTTTCCACATTTTATGCCAGTGATTTTTTCCCTTTCAGTGAGTTCCATAAAGTTGCAAAATAGCCTCTCATCAATAGTTATTGCTAGAGAAAGAACTTAAAAACATGGAATTACATCAAATCAAAAACTACTGCATATGTAGCAATGCTGCAAGGAAGGGTATAAGAGCTATCTGGATTTTATCTCCATAATTATCCCTACCTCCCATTTCTTCTATCTGTTGAAGTATATATGCATTTCATTTGTTACTAGTTTGGGGTGGGCATCTTCTATATTGAATTCAATATCTTATTTACTTGTTTGCTTTTAAGAATTAACTTGAATTTATCAAAAGGGACAGGTCACTTTCACCTAATATTAACAGGGGCGGAGGGGAAAAGGTCTACACAAATACTGGTAAGAATGTAAAATGGCACAACTATTTAGAGGGGGCGTTTAGGCAATCATATGTTGGGGTACAACCCCAGCAGGTCCAGGGGTTCCCAAAGGTGTGGACGGAGTTGTCGAAGAAGGAATAACACGGAGACAGCGTTCAGTTGATCAGCATAGCCAGGTTCTCTAACCAGGTTCTCTAGCCAGGTTCTAGCCAGGTTCTCCAGCCAGGTTCTCCTGTTACATCTGTATTTATACCAGTTGATTTTAATCCTATCTATTCTATTCCAAAGGTTAGGGTGTTTCTTATCTCCATTCCAAGGTCACTACTCTATTGTTCTGTTAAGCTACAAGGAAGTAACTGAAGGAGATTATCCTAAGTAAAGATTATGTAGCTTAAGCATGATTGTTCATAGTTAAAGTGATTAATTAACCACCTGGCACTTAGTTAAGGGGTTTTATTCCCTTCCTTAGTCCTGTTAATCTCTAACTCCAGGGAAAAATCCCCACCTGGGGAAACAACCTTTCTTGGAGAGGTGACCTTGGTTAAAACACATAGCACTAAGAAGGGGAGCAAACATGTTAAGAACAGTATGCCATATACGCCAGGTCCCTTGAAACATATGCTGTGCAGATGTTTCTTCCCTGCAGCGACTGTGTCAAGCAGCAAGGATAGACCTGCTTCAGGCAAATTCCCCCATTTTTATTTTTTAAATGACAGCGCGTGTAAATCAGCGGCCACCTCTCAGATTGGGTTGTTTAAGACTCGGAAGAAGACTGACAAGCAATGATAGCGAGTATAGCAATAAACATAATGGTGGATGGAGTGCACATGGAACCTTGTAGAAGGTTGCTGGCCTCTCCAGTCAAGGATTTCAGCTGTCCCCAAGTCGGTGATTTGGTTGTCCTCATTGATCTGGCTAGCGGGTGGAGTTGCTGGCGACGGGGCTTCCTGAAGTGTCAGCACGTTGAATGGCTGGATCAAAGGGTCCATCAGGGCAGCGCTTGATGGTGGTGTCAGTGTCCGGGGAGGAGTCAGCTGTGCCCTCTGGGTCGGCCGATATGGATGATACCGGGGAGGAGGAGGGTGAGGCAGAGACACAGGGTGGTGAGACATAAGGTCGGACTAGACTAGACGGTCTGGAATCCACACAGGTGAGTCTGCGTCCTGTGGAAATATACAAGCATATCCTCTCCCCCAGGTTAAAAGCACATCAGGTCCCTTCCAGGCTCCTGTAAGCAAGTCTCTCCGTTTGACGAGGGCTTTAGGTTTAGTTAGATCAGGGTTCCAATGTCTGTACATCGGGGAATTTCCCTCAGAATCTACATTTAGTATATTAATTACAAATAGAGTATGTTGTAGAACATGATGAGGAGAGGAATATTTAAACTCATTTTCTTGTAATTTTTTAATTTGTGTTTTTAAAGTTTGGTGAGCCCTTTCTACTATTGCTTGGCCCTGAGGATTGTAGGGTATTCCTCTAGTATGTGAGATGCCGAATGGAGAGCATAAGTTTTTAAAAGCTCTAGAGGTATAGGCAGACCCATTGTCTGTTTTAAGTGGTATTCCTAGGTAGGAAAAACATTGGAATAAATGTTGACTTGCATTCTTAAAGGCTTCTCCTGTATGTGCAGAAGCAAGTATAACATGAGAAAAGGTATCAATAGAAACATGCACATAGCAAAGTTTGCCAAAAGATGGGACATGAGTAAAATCCATCTGCCATAAGTCACAGGGTCTAAGTCCTCTTGGATTAACTCCAGTAGCAGGGCTAGGAAAATGAGTAGGACAATGGCCGCAGTCACGCACAATACTTCGAGCAGCTTCTCTAGATATGCGATAATATAGACGGAGAGAAGAAGCATTTTGATGGTGAAAGGCATGAGACCACTGGGCTTCTTCTAGAGCTGTACAAACTACTGGGTGAGTTAGTAAATCCACCTGATAATTTCCTTCGCTTAAGGGTCCTGGTAGGCAGGAATGAGCTCTAATATGTCCAGTACAGAAAGCCTTTTCTCGTTTATGAATGTAAGGTTGTAGCTGAGTTAACAAAGAGAAAATGGCTGCTCTTCCTTGTGGGAGAGAGGCGGTCTCAATATGAGGAAATAATTTAACAATATATTGAGAGTCAGTGTACAAGTTAAAGGGAACCTGTTGCAATTGACTAAGATCCCCTGTACCGAGGTGGAGCTCCGTCCTAATATTAAACCTACAGTTCCCTCAGGCAGCGGCCCAGACACTCCTGTAGGAATGGCTGCTACTGGTAAGTCTGGGGTTAGTATTGCATGGGTGGTGGAATGGAGGTCTAATCCTGCACTGCCTGGGTGGCCCTGAAGAGGTCGCTGACTGATTGAAATTTGCAAAGGGGTTGAGGGTTGATGCCCCTATTATTGCAGGGCTCTGGGGCTGGCCCCCTCTCAAGTTTCCTGATTGAGGTGATGGGATAGAACCTCCTTGGGAGTGGTTTATAGAGTTTAAAGGCTGACCATTTTTTAAGGTATTTTGATCTACATTCCTTTGCCCAATGGAATCCTTTCTGACATCAGGAACAAACAGTTTTTGGAGGATTAATATTATTCCCTGATGTATTTCCAGGCTGTTGAGGAGCTCCCCATCTGGCCTGAGTATTATTATTTTTAGTTGGGCATTCTCTGCTGAAGTGCCCAGATTGGCCACAAGAGTAGCAGTTCATATTTCTTTTATTATCTGTATTATTGCTGGCTTGTCCTGTGCCCTGTACATATTGAGGGTATGTCTCCCCTTTGAGGGCTGTAGCTATAGCTACAACCTGTATAAATGCTGGACTTACATCGGCACACTGTTTTATAAAATCATTTATAGTTCCTGTTCTGCAAATTGGCCTTAATAAAGCCTGACAGGTATTATTCGCATTTTCAAAAGGCAGTTGTTTGATTAGGATATTGGCTGCCTCTTCATTAGTGATTACTCGCTTGACTGCCTGCATGAGGCGAGAAAGGAAATCCTGATACAGTCCCTTGACCTTCTGTTTAACCTCTAAGGGTAATTGTTTTTCCTGTTGTACAAGGTAGGGATTTCCAGGCATTTACTGCACAACTGGTTACTTTAATAAGTGCCTCTTTGGCATATACATTTGCTCCTGAGCCATGTTAAAATCACCTTCTCCTAATATCATGTCTAGGGTTATTCCTCCTCTGGAATTTTTGCTAGTGGCTACAGCTCTCTTAGCAAGATCATCATATTCAGTTTTCCATAATAAGTAATCGCCTCCTGAGAGACAGGCTTTACAAACCTGTGACCAATCATAAGGAGTCATCCATTTACTGGCTAGGGCTTCTACCAAGGTTTGAGTGTAAGGACCTAGAGGTCCATATTCAGAACAGGCCAATTTTAATTCTTTAAGTATTTTGTAAGGTATAGGCTCCCAGGTGGGGTTTTTGTCCCACTCACTCTCATACACGACTGGGAAGCAGAGTGAGAATTCAAGATCTCCACTAGCTTCAGCTTCTCTTATCGCCCTTTGAAATTTAGACATGGAGCTCATAGGAGCCAGAGGACCTGGTTTAGGCATCCTTTCTAATTTAGGGAGCCTGTTTTGAATGGGAGGGCTTTTCTCCTCTCTACTGACTGGAAAGGACCAAGGGTCATGTTTATGATATTTATTCTCCTTCCGATCAGTAGGTATAGCTAAATTGCTCTTAGATTGAATTGGAGACAATAATGATGTGTTCTCTCTAGGTGGAGCCGAGGGACTATTTAAAGTTTGAGAAAGTTCAACCGTTTCTGCCTCTGGTGCCAAGGTGTCACAAATTAAATTCCAGAGGGAAGGAGTATCTGCCGAGACCTTCTCAGATCCATGGTATCTGTAATAAGTCTTTAATTGCTCTCCTACTTCAGTCCACGTTTCTAAATTAACAGTTTCTTCCTCAGGAAACCATGAACAGACTTCTTGTATAAAACATTCTGTCTGACTGGGAGTAACCTTAACTCCTCTGGTAGCAAACATATGTGTTAAAAGATCAATACAGAGTCTTCTTTCTTTAGACTCAGTATGGCCCATCTTCTCAATCTAAGTTCTGTGCTACCCACCCTATTACCCTACTTATCCTCTATAGGGGTGTCTGTAGCACCCTACGGTGGAGTCCTATCCATCCCGAGTGCAGGGGGGCTTACCTAGGGGAATCCTGTTCGGGCACCAGATGTTGGGGTCCAGCCCCAGCAGGTCCAGGGGCTCCCAAAGGTGTGAACAGAGTTGGCGAAGAAGGAATGACATGGAGACAGCATTCAGTTGATCAGCAGCCTAGCCAGGTTCTCTATTTTTTTTTTTTTTTTTACTGGATTTAGCTTTTTATTTATTTATTTTTTTAAATATATTTTATTGATTTTACAGAGAGGAAGGGAAAGGGATAGAGAGTTAGAAACATCGATCAGCTGCCTCCTGCACACGTCCTACTGGGGACGTGCTGCAACCAAGGTACATGCCCTTGACCAGAATCGAACCCAGGACCCTTCAATCCGCAGGCCAACGCTCTATCCACTGAGCCAAACCAGTTAGGGCTGGATTTAGCCTTTTAATTTTAAGTAACCAAACTTTGTAATTTTACACATAATCCAATGTAGTGCTAATATAATTAGCATTTCAGCGTGAAGAGCTGGTAATTAACAGGAATGGAAGCCTTAATGAACAGTCTTCAAACCATGAGACAAAAATAAAAACAAACAAATATACAGTAGAACAAAAGCTGCAGACACTCTACTAACCGGGGGAAATATTTAAAGGCTTTACATTCTTTATTATCCATGATGGCTTTTGGAATTATGATTGTGTGACATATAGAACCTTTGACATTTTAGATATAGCCTTTATTTTATTTTATTTTATTTTTTATCACAGTAAGTTAAATATCCACCCTAAGTCTTGGTAAGACTTCACTGTCTTACCTAAAGACTCTAGGAGTCTGCAATGTTATAAAAGAGTAATGTGAAAATTTACTGGATTGCTCTAATTTCATACTTCCTTGTACATAATGACTCAATTTGGAAATCTATTCCAAGGGTTATATACACAAAAGTGTCAAGAATAAAATGTTCTCCACTCTTGCATAAAAATGTGTACAGTGTTGAGAAATGGAAAAGTTATCATTTTCCTGGGCCCCAGGCTTCCTGGAGCTCTGCTGCCTGAAGATGAAAGGCTCCCCTGGCTTTATTGCTCTCGGGATTAGACATCCAGCCCTGGTGTTTCTCCTTGTTGGATCCTGGATGCTATTCTGATGGCTTCTTCCAGAGATGGCTGTTCTCCAAGCTGAACTGCAATCTGGGTACCATTGGATGTTGCCACTAAGGTCAGAGGCCTGGTTTCTGTGGTTACTAAGTGATGGCTGTGCTGCTGGTGCCCCATTTCTGACGATGCAGTGTGGAATGCTGCCAAGTCCTGAGCCACAACTGCAACCTGCTGCCCTTCTGTACCCTCGGCAGTTACCATAGCAACAGAGTGTGTCCCTTCTGAGGAGATGACTGCATCGTGAGCAGGGACTGTGATGAGCGTGCCATCCTGCATTACCATTGTGATGGTATTGCCAATGGCTTGCATGTCAGCTTGAAATATGTTGGCATGCTGAGTCCCATCCTGGGATATGAGTGTAACCTGTTGACTCAACCCAGACTGGGTTACCGTGGCTACTTGTGTAGACACAACATCATCCCTTTCTACACCTGTGACATATGTGATCTGGGGCCCTTTAAGAACATCTTCACCTTGACCTGGCGGAGGCTCAAAGGCGGCTTCCTGCTCCTCCTCGATTGGCTCTATGTCGTTGTGGGCAGTCCATCTGTGCATGGCCAGCGTGGAGATCTGCTTATATGTCTTCCCACAGTGTTTATCGTTGTAAGGTTTGGAATGAGTGTGAACAACATGATGTTTATACAAACTAGAATATTCTGTAAACCTTTTATCACACCCAGGGACTGTACACACATATGGCTTTTCCCCTGTGTGTATCCTCACATGGTTTTTATAATTGGTTGCACTGGCAAATGCCCTTCCACATCCTGGTTCTGTGCAGTAATAGGGTCTTTCTCCTGTGTGTGTTCTAATATGCACTTTTCTGATACTTGATGTTGTAAAAGACCGACCACAGCCTTCAAAATGACATTTAAAGGGTCTTTCTCCTGTATGAGTTCTGATATGTTTCTGTAGATCTCCTGAAGTTTTAAAGGATTTAGTACAATTATCTTCTAAACACCGATATGGCTTTTCTCCTGTATGAGTTCTGACATGACTTCTTAATCCATAACCTGTTGCAAATGCTTTCCCACAGCCAGGATGCTCACATTGATAAGGCCGGTCTCCGGTGTGTGACCTCTCATGAACCTTAAGATGATGAGCTGTTGTATATAATTTTCCACATCCATCATATTCACATCGAAACGCCTTCTCTCCACTCTTTTGAGATTTAGCAGTTACTCTTGCTGCATGTCCTTGGAAGACAATCTGCATTTTTTTCTCTTGCTCATTTTCTCCAATCATTCCAGTACCTGTTATACTTTCACTTCCATCAATGGATACCTTTGCATACTGTTCCAAAGCACTGATGGTTTCAGGATCAATCGTGGCATCCCCAGTATGCAGACCTGCCACTGTACCATCAGCCTGAATTGGTAGGATGGTATCAGACTGTGGGACTTGCACTGCTTGGTGGATGTAAGCCGTGGTGCCATCTTCCAGCTGAACTGCCTGTAATGCGCTCTGGTCATAACTATCTTTGGAGGTACGGTGAATAAAGGCTGTAGTTCCATCTTCTAACTGCACGGCTTGGCCATCCTCTAGATGTAAACTGTCCCAACTTTTAGGTATGGGTACATGTTGAACATAGGCAGCAGAACCATCTTCCAACTGAATGACCTGGCCATCTCTGAGTTTTCCATCTTTAGAATCGTGCTGTATATAAGTGGTAGAACCATCTGCAAGTGTTACTGCTTGTAAGCTTACACCTTCCGTATTTTCTAAATTGTCAGCATCTGCCCTAGTTACTGCCTCTGTCAGGCACAGGGTAACATGCTGAGCCTCCATTCCTCCTCCAGGAAACTCTGTCATTCCCTGAGAATCTCAATTTATTTGGGCTAACAACATTTTTTACCTCCGAGAAAATTTTCCAACAATTCCTTCGTCCGACCACCATGCACCAGGACAGGAAGAGCATGGGACTCTTAATCCCAGGGTCGTGGGCTTGAGCCCCACATTGGGTGCCAGATGTTGGGGTCCAACCCCAGCAGGTCCAGGGGTTCCCAAAGGTGTGGATGGAGTTGGCGAAGAAGGAATAACACGGAGACAGCGTTCAGGCGATCAGCATAGCCAGGTTCTCCAGACAGGTTCTGTTTTTATTCTCCAATTACATCTGTATTTATACCAGTTGATTTTAATCCTATCCATTCTATTCCAAAGGTTAGGGTGTTTCTTATCTCCATTCCAAGGTCACTACTCTATTGTTCTGTTAAACTACAAGGAAGTAACTGAAGGAGATTATCCTAAGTAAAGATTATGTAGCTTAATTGTGATTGTTCATAGTTAAAGTGATTAACTACCCGCCTGGCACTTAGTTAAGGGGTTTTATTCCCTCCCTTAGTCCTGTTAATCCCTAACTTCAGGGAAAAATCCCCACCTGGGGAAACAACCTTTCTTGGAGAGGTGACCTTGGTTAAAACACATAGCTCTAAGAAGGGGAGCAAACATGTTAAGAACAGTATGCCATATATGCCAGGTCCCTTGAAACATATGCTGTGCAGATGTTTCTTCCCTGCAGCGACTGTGTCAAGCAGCAAGGATGGACCGGCTTCCGGCAATCATAGGTTTTCCTTTAAAAAAATGCACAAGAATTTTTAAATACAGTGTCACTCCTAAAGGGCTTTCCTTTGGTACAAAAAAAAATTGATTTAAATATAATTGATTATTCCATCTTTATGGATAGCTTGCTAAAGGGATTTGGCAGACTGCTAGCTCACGCTGACTCAGCCACTCGACCTGTACCACTGGGCAAATATAAATTAATTGAGCAAGTTGTAAATTAAAAGAAGTTTAATTCTCTCTCTGAAGAGACCCTCTCCTCCCCTTTCAGAATCCGCATGCCCTTTTCGAATGTAAAGTTCTTTAATGGCCAAGTCTCTAATTAGTCTCAACACAGGTTTTACTAGTAAAGTTTTGGTAGTCCACTGGACCCGAGCCATTGGAATATTTATTGAGATTGTGTGTGGAACAGTCAAAAGCTTCTCAGGAAGCTGGAATTCTCTTTGTAGCTTTGGTCTAGGAGTACTAGGAAACAATGTCCAAAGTGGGACATTAGTGTTTAATGAGGGGATAAATCAAAGTGCCATACTAGCACATGGAAGAAAATAAAACTCCTTAAGAGCTAGGAATATATGGATCATGTGGCAGGGTCACTAAGAAAGGGTTGGGGAACTCCAGTTCATATTCTTTCCCTGAGCCCAAACCAGTCCCATGTGGACATTGTCTACCAATTTTGGAGAAAGGCCCTAGTATTCTTCCCTCTGAAGCAGCAGTTCTCAACCTGTGGGTCGCGACCCCTTTGGCGGTTGAACGACCCTTTCACAGGGGTTGCCTAAGACCATCCTGCTTATCAGATATTTACATGACGATTCATAACAGTAGCAACATTACAGTTATGAAGTAGCAACGAAAATAATTTTATGGTTGGGTCACAACATGAGGAGCTGTATTTAAAGGGCCAGAAGGTTGAGAACCACTGCTCTGAAGGAAACACCAGACAGGATTCCCCATTCATGCCATCAAGCTTTTCCTGTCCTGGTTAAGGGCATACTGAGGCAGAGACTAAGGTTCATTCATGAGACCCAAGACCCTGGCCATTTGTCCCCCTCCCTTCTCACCCCAGGAGATGTATGGGGACATCACATCCGCAAGCACCGCACTCCACCCCCACCCCCGTTTCCATGTGCAGGCCTATTTGGGAAAATAGACAAATTGCTGGTAGTCACTCTGAGGAATCCACATTCAAATAGTGCATGGGTATATAGTTTTATTTTACCTGTAACACATTAGAATGTTACCATTAGATATTGAGCATTATTATGTGTTGGTCTCATGTCTGCAGATTTTTAAAAGGTAACAATAAATGGACTTAAAAATGTGACATAGTAAACATTAATTTTAGCATCTAGGACCTAGATTCTAGGTGGTGGTAAAATTCTAGGTAAAGGTTGTGCTTTATACTTCCACACTAAGAAAGAGGGACAGTGCCCCTTTGGGGTTTGCAGGGGGCATATACATAACAACAGCTGTTGGAAATACTCCCTGGAAACTTCCTTGGTTCATCAGAATGCCGCCAGTTTTGAGCGCTGTATGTCAGGTCCAGGCTATGCTCTGAGCTTGCCTATTTCTTGGTCCTTATCACCCTGTAGATCTGTTGGGCAAGAGTTATCCATGGTGGATGAGGAACTTGTGTGAAGTTCACAGAGCAAAACCCCTAGGGCTCTGGAGCAGGACTGTGCCTTCCAAGACAGAGAGCTCCTAGCTGTTTGATTATCAGCTCCTGGCATGTTAATTGGCCCTTGTAAATACCAAGCTGCTAACCCTGGGAAGTCAACTGACTAGGTCAGTGGTTGGCAAACTCATTAATCAACAGAGCCAAATATCAACAGTATAACGACTGAAATTTCTTTTGAGAGCCAAATTTTTTAAACTTAAACCATATAGGTAGGTACATTTGTTATTAACTTAATTAGGGTACTCCTAAGGCTTAGGAAGAGCCACACTCAAGGGGCCAAAGAGCTGCATGTGGCTCTCGAGCTGCAGTTTGCCAACCACGGGACTAGGTGACTCAAGGAAGCTGCATTAATATCATGCCATGAAGACAGCCTTTAGCACACTCAGGGAAGAATTTTCAAATGACCTTCCCAATGTTATTACATTAGTAAATCTTCTTTGGTTTGTTGTCTCTTACACATTTGTCCCAAAGAAATTGGGTTCTGTGTTTAGTTCCTACAGAAGGCCCAGGTGTGCTGACGACAGAGGGATTAATGTGAACAGGGAGGCACTCGGAGACCACATCATGGAGAGCTTTGTAGAAGGGGACAGGCGTTTGGATTTTATTCTAAATGCAATGGGAAGCCTGCGTGAGTTAATCAGGAGACTGATGAGCTAATCTTCATTTTTCAAATAGCCCTCTGGCTCCTATGGAGAGGAGCTGAGAAATGGAGTGGTCCATTTCTCAATGCTAAGAAGGGGTCCAGAATATGACACTGTAGCATAAAAATTGTTTTTTTAAAATATATTTTTATTGATTTCAGAGAGGAAGGGAGAGGGAGAGAAAGATAGAAACATCAATGATGATGTTGCAGAAGACCAAGGAAAAACCAAGCAATGCTTTTAGAGAAAATAAGTTACACTGTTTAATATGCAGGCGGACTCAGTGGAATAACTTCCCAAATCTGAGTAAAGTAACATGCAGGGGGCTTCTCTTTTATATCTTTCTGGGGTCTTTGTCCCTCGAATATGAATTATGCTTCAGGTCCTTTTCTCGGGGTATGCAAGAAGGCCCCCAGGTCTTGGGGGTCTCCAGGCCATATCTGATGGTATGGTCTGGCCTGGCACCAGTGTTAATAACCCTCCCTCGGGGGCAGTGCACTGTTCACAGTTTTATGGCCTCTTTAACAGGTTCTGCGAGACCAGTTTCTGGGAAAGAGGTACAGTGGGGCCTTGACTTGTGAGTGTCCTGACACACGAGTTTCTTGAGATACTAGCTCTCTCTCAGCCGATTTTTTGCATTGAGTTGACAGAGTAATTTGAGTTAATGAGCTCCTTAACGAGCTCCTTAACAAGCTTGGTCTCGGAACGAATTAAACTCGTAAGTCAAGGCCCCACTGTAATGACTTAATTATAGGTTATCAAGAATGTACACTGGACTTGCTGGCATGGATTCAGATTGCTAGTCACTCCTCACCCCCAACCAGGCTAAGCCAAACCAAAAAGGGCTTTTTAAATTGTAACTCCCTTATCTACTGAAAACCAGAGCCTCCTTCAAAACCCAGTAGTCATAAATCCTCTCACCTGGAATTTTGGGAGTTTCACAACTAGGGAAGATTGTCACAGACATTGTCATAAAACTATCACATCCCCATGTATTTCCCTAAGGTTCCATTTGTTTCACCTAAAAGTCATTTGTTTACCCAGGAGTATCCTTCTCTCACACCCCTTTCCCTCTTAAAATGCTATTTCTACCCTCCTCTTTGAATCACATTTTTCTGTGCACTCCTGTCTTTTCTCTTGCTAGTCTGTGTGTGGGGTTGTTTTGTTTTGTTTATTTATTTGCTTGTTTTTAGTCTGTTTAATTCACAGAATCTCATTACTCAACATAGCAGAAAAATGTGCTCCTGGATGGCTAGATCATTATTTCGTAAGAACGTCACAGAGCTGACCCCCAGGGCTCTGAAGAAGGCCTTGCTTTACAGGCAGAGAACTATTTGCAATTTAAAAATCAACTCCTACAGGAGGAAGAGGAAGTAATTGCAGAAGTGAAGTTCTTCCAAACCCTGGAAGGGCCAGACGGGCCCAAAGGGATGGGATTCAGCGCCTAGTAGGGGAGTTTCCCGGAAGATGACACAGGAGCAGGGACCTCCTTCAGAGGAACGGAGAGGAGGCAGAAGCCTGGGATCCGGCGCAGAGGGTCTGACCGATCCGGTAGTTGGACAACGAGGACATGCCTTGTGATTGCTTCCGTGTTTCTCCGTTGAGTTAGGTTCACCGGCTCAGAGGAAGGGTAGGAAAGGGAGCGTAGGCAGTGTGCAGAGAGGGTCTCTTCCCCAGAGTGGGAAAAGAAGCATCCTAGGAAATTCCCTTCCAGGGAGTACTCCACACCCAGCTGGAATGTGTGCTCACAAATTCTCTCTGCGTGGTTGAGGCTGTTGATTCATTTTGTGAAAAAAGAAAATCCAACTGAGTACATTTTAAAGATCTTAACTGGTTTTATTTAATGGTCATGAATCGGGCAGCCTCCCATTTAGCAGATAGAAAAGAGGTCTGAGGAGCTGCACAAAATGAAAGACTTTTTACACAGAAGGGAGTGGGACAAAGGAGTTATGCTACTGGCAAAAAGCAGACTGGCTGTGGCCAAGTCACCTTCTTTGGGGATAGGGGGCCTCTGTCAGGTAGATTACCTCACTAGTGCTGACCAGGTGAAACAGGTTGACTGGGTTAAGATTCCATTCCTGTGAGAGGCTGAAACTGTGATTAGGTTAGGAGTTAAGTCTCTGTGGGGTTTAACATAATTGACTCAATTTGGGGCCTGTTATCTTGTTTTTTTTAACAGATTTTTTTCCCCCCAGAAGTACTCAGCTCCTTGGTGCAAGCATAGAGTAGAAAACAGCAGGGTTTAATAAGGGCTGGATCTCATTAAAATCTAATAATAGGAGTGAGAACCAATAATTGATTACAATGAAGGCGCTTGGATCAAAGCTGAGTAAGGGGGCGGGGGAGGGGACCAGGTGGGGTAATCTGGAAGCGGATGAGCCAGCTGACTGAAGGACACCAGTCAAGTAGTTGCTGTAGTGGGTGCATTCAAGTGGGGAGTTGGCAGGAGAGGGCTGGTGGCAAGAGTGTGGGAGGATCTAGCTGAGATTGGGATGTGATGTAGTTTCCATGTTTATCAAGATCATGAATACAACCATGGGCATGGGTGGTAAATAGAACCGAATAAAAGACCAAACTATCGGAGAACCAAGATGGCGGCATAGGTTAACGCCGGAGTTTGCTGCCTTGAACAACTACTTCAAAAGTGAAACTAAAAAACAGAACGGACATCACCCAGAGCCACAGGAACGCTGGCTGAGTGGAAGTCCTACAACTAGGAGGAAAGAGAAACGCATACGGACACTCAGAGGAGGCGCAGTGCTGAAGTCAAATTCTGAGGTGCGGAGTGCGCGGAGCGGGCTGGCGGCGGAGGGCGCGGTTGGCGTTTTCAATCGGGAGGGAGTCGCAGACTCTGAGCTCCAGATACAGGCGAGTCTTTAGGGACCCAGACTCAAACGGGAGAAGCGGGACTGTCTGGCTTCGGTCAGAGCGAGTGCAGCTTTCTCTCCGAGGTTTGCAGCGGGTGCTGGGACTCAGAGAGGCAGAGCCCCTGGGGACAGGACTGAGAGCCGCCATAACTGCTCTCTCCGGCCCACCCTGTTGATCCTGTGCGACCCGCCCCGCCCAAGCCTTGCACAGAGGCATTTGCCGGATAGCCTCAGGCAAAGGCTAGATTAGCACCTCCCTAGAGGACAGAAGTTCTCTCACTGCAGACACAGCTGATTCTCATAGCCACTTGGCCTGGAGGTCAAACCCTCCCTGGTATTAGCTACAACAATCAAGGTTTAACTATAAGACTGCACACAAAGACCACTAGGGGGTGCACCAAGGAAGCATAACAAAATGCGGAGACAAAGAAACAGGACAAAATTGTCAATGGAAGATATAGAGTTCAGAACCACACTTTTAAGGTCTCTCAAGAACTGTTTAGAAGCCGCCGATAAACTTAATGAGATCTACAAGAAAACTAATGAGACCCTCGATGTTATGATGGGGAACCAACTAGAAATTAAGCATACACGGACTGAAATAACGAATATTATACAGACTCCCGACAGCAGACCAGAGGAGCACAAGAATCAAGTCAATGATTTGAAATGCGAGGAAGCAAAAAACACCCAACCAGAAAAGCAAAAGGAAAAAAGAATCCAAAAATGCGAGGATAGTGTAAGGAGCCTCTGGGACAGCTTCAAGCGTACCAACATCAGAATTATAGGGGTGCCAGAAGATGAGAGAGAGCAAGATATTGAAAACCTATTTGAAGAAATAATGACAGAAAACTTCCCCCACCTGGTGAAAGAAATGGACTTACAGGTCCAAGAAGCATGGAGAACCCCAAACAAAAGGAATCCAAAGAGGACCACACCAAGACACATCATCATTAAAATGCCAAGAGCAAAAGATAAAGAGAGAATCTTAAAAACAGCAAGAGAAAGAAACTCAGTTACCTACAAGGGAATACCCATACGACTGTCAGCTGATTTCTCAACAGAAACTTTGCAGGCCAGAAGGGAGTGGCAAGAAATATTCAAAGTGATGAATACCAAGAACCTACAACCAAGATTACTTTATCCAGCAAAGCTATCATTCAGAATTGAAGGTCAAATAAAGAGCTTCACAGATAAGGAAAAGCTAAAGGAGTTCATCACCACCAAACCAGGATTATATGAAATGCTGAAAGGTATCCTTTAAGAAGAGGAAGAGGAAGAAAAAGGTAAAGATACAAATTATGAACAACAAATATGCATCTATCAACAAGTGAATCTAAGAATCAAGTGAATAAATAATCTGATGAACAGAATGAACTGGTGATTATAATAGAGTCAGGGACATAGAAAGGGAATGGACTGACTATTCTTGGGGGGGAAAGGGGTGTGGGAGATGCGGGAAGAGACTGGACAAAAATCGTGCACCTATGGATGAGGACAGTGGGTGGGGAGTGAGGGCGGAGGGTGGGGTGGGAACTGGGAGGAGGGGAGTTATGGGGGGGAAAAAAGAGGAACAAATGTAATAATCTGAACAATAAAGATTTAATTAAAAAAAATTTTAAAAAAAAGACCAAACTATCATTTGTTGGCCTTAGTCTACTCTCTTCTCTGCACATTGGTCTCCAACTGTTTTTAACGGTTGCACAATAGCAGTAGATTTGGTAGTTCTCAGAGGATGTTGAGTCAAGGTTTTTTAAAGAGCAGTGAACTCTTAAAGGTGAGCACTGGCAGATAGTCGTTAAGGCACATTACATAGATTCTTAACATTCACACAGGAGAGATCATAAAACAAAGGGCCCTGGCAGCTCCAGGAAAAATCCAAGGTGTACCCCTTCTCGGCTTGGAAGGCTTCGGAGAATAAAGGCGACAAAATAGAATAGTGTTGAGTGCTTTTGCTTACACTGAAGTAGACTGCTCAACAGTGGGAAAGAGGAATTGAATTAAGCAAATTCACTGTAATTCTCAGGGCTACAACCAAGGACAAATAACCCTGTATGCTCTTTTATTTACTTCCTCCTCTTTCTATAGAGGGATATTTTCCTGTTAAATGAATCAAGGTTTGATGAATATTCACAGTAGCCTGAGGAGGAAAACAAGTTAGAACAAAACAAAGGAGGTGACTATAGGAAAGATTCTGAACCTCTTTCTCTCAGTACAAGGTATATGCTGAGTCACTGAGTTACAGAAAACTGTAGGCAAATTGGATTAAAATCAGCATTAAATTCTGGGGCAGGGTGTAAACGCCAACCTTTATCAAATCCTGGATTAGCCTGGCCAGCTTGGCCCCGAGGCTGAGCGTTGATCCATGAACCAGGAGGACACAATTCCATTCCAGGTCAAGGCACATGCCTCGGATTGCAGGCTCAATCCTCAGGGAGGGGGTGGGGGGTGTGCAGGAGGCAGCCAATCAATGATTCTCTGGCATTTGGTATTTCTCTCTCTTTCCTCTCCCTCTCCAAAATCAATAAAACTTATTTTTGTTAAAAAATCCTGGATTAAAAATTGTACAGTTTGCATAGTGTATATAAGTTCTTAGATAAGAAATCCAGATTCAAATTCAGGTCTCATTTATGAGGCAAAAAAGAAGTCTATATATCCAGACCAACTGCTTTAACATATATCTGGTTTGACAACTTTATCATCCCATTGATGAATTTGTTGACATACTTTCCTCAGAGCACAAACTTAGGCAATTTCCTTATAGGGTGTTTTCTTACTGGCCATCAGATTTATAGATCACTGTTTGCTAAAACTTTCCACTACTGTGGAAATTATTCTTTTTTTCTTTTTCTTTATTTTGTGTTTTCTTTTTTTGTTTTGTTTTATTGCTTAAAGTTGTGGAAATTATTCTTAAAAATTATTACTGCCCTAACCGGTTTGGCTCAGTGGATAGAGCGTCGGCCTGCAGACTTTGAAGGGTCCTAGATCCAATTCTGGTCAAGGGCATGTACCTTGGTTGTGGGCACATCCCCAGTAGGGGGTGTGCAGGAGGCAGCTGATTGATGTTTCTCATCGATGTTTCCAACTCTCTATCCCTTTCCCTTCCTTCCTGTAAAAAATCAATAAAATATATTTTTTTAAAAATTATTACCTTTTGTACATATTTGACTCTCCTTTCCTTGATTCAATCAACATAGTCGCATCACCTTTATACTATAAGGCACTGAATTAGATTTACTCTTCCAGGTTAATAAAAATGTACTATTTTTTGAAAAGAATAAAATTTTGGTTATCTTCCCAGATACTATTCAAATGTTATTTGCTGCCCTACTATTAAGAAAATCACTTAAATATAATTCCTTAATCACTTACACTAACAAAAAATCACAACGAAAACGCTGAAGACTGAATGAAAGATATGCACCTGCACTACCCTCAGCATTGGGTGTGATTGGAGAATAAGGAGATGAGTTTTAAACAAACCTGCCACAAAGTAAACACCTCTTTCAAACAGTTTCCCAGGGAGGAGGTGCACTGTACACACTAGAGTTATGGTATTCCTATCACAAATGATGAACCTACTGGGACTCACTGGGCCTTAAGTAACTGACGCTCAACTGAGGGTTAAAATATGGACCAGAGGGAAAAACAGAGGCCTGGATAACCAGGATCTCCAGGATAATGTGTGATATCTGGGTGTGGGGGGAGAGTGGGTTTGAAGCATATTAAACATCAACATGGTTAATTATATTTAATACTAGAGGCCCGGTGCACAGATTCATGCACATTTAAAGGAAATAAATTAGAAGGTGGCCAGTGGGGCAGGACTGGGTGAGACGAGCCAGACACCCCCTTGAGCCAACCTCCCATGGTCCCTCCCTGGCTTCTTCGGGGTGAGCAGGGCCCCTCTGGCAGGTGGGGTCCCTCAGCCTGCCCTGGAGGGATTGGCCCAAACCGGCTCTCCGACACCCCCCCGAAGGGTCCCGGAGTGCAAGAGGGCACTCTGCAAAGTTACTGTCACTCGGCAGCTCCTGTGTTGAGTGTCTGTCCCCTGGTAGTCAGTGAGTGTCATACCTACCTTCCAGTCAGCCAGTGGCCAGTCAGCTAGTCACTTAGCCTTTTATATATATAGTTAAACTCCCAAAGACATAGTTTAACATTAATTAATTGAAGCATAAAGTTTAAAAACTATTTTTTAAATCTAATTGTCTCCAAGCTAAAAATATAAAACCAAACAAAACACCTCAAAACGAATATTTAGTTCTTTGTCCTAGGCCTTGACTGGTAGGTGCAGGGTCAGAAAGCCCAGGCCAGTTTGACTTCAAATGCCATATGTGTTTCCCTCAAACATGCCAGGCACATCCTGCTTCAGGGCCTTTGCACTTGCACAAATGTGTGACTTGCAGTGTAAAACATATTTACTTCCATGGATCCTGAAATGAAATATTTTAAAGACAGTACATTACATCAAGCTGCCTCCGCTTCTCTACTCTCTCATCCTTGAGGCCCCCTAAACCCAGGAACAAAAGTAAGCTTTTTATATAGTTACATAATGAAATTAACCTTTTGATAAAGTAGTAGTTTTTTAACTAGATGACTTTGCCTTTCCATATTTTTTCATAGCTCATATGTTATTTTGGCTAACTTTCGTTATTACACATTTTAGAGTTTGGGCAAAAATATGAGTGGAAAATAAGTTGTTGGAATGGCATTTTCCTTAGTCTTTAAGAAGATAGAGTTTAGTTAGAGCTTGCGGTTGTGAGAGAGCTTAAGGTATTAATTCGCAACAGGAAGTTGGATGAAAGGTATAAAGTTCAGGAGAAAGGTCAAGTCCAGAGCAGTACATCTCTGAGTCACTGTGCTACAGATCAAATATTTGTGTGTTCCCACATTCATAGGTTGAAACTCCATCTCCAGTGTGATGGTATTTGGAGTTGGAGCCCTGAAAGGTGATTAGATCATGAGAGCAGAGTCCTCCTGAATGGGATTAGTGACCTTACAAAACAGCTCCCTCAGCCGCCCTGACCTGTGAGGACACAGAGAGAAGACAGCCATCTCTGAACCAGGACGCAGGTTCTCACCAGGTGCAAAATCTGCTGGCACCTTGATCTTAGACGTACCAGCCTCCAGAACTGTGAGAAATACATTTCTGTTGTTTATAAGCCTCCCAGTATTCGGTTACAACAACCTGAACAGACTAAGACACAATCACAGAGAGGTGGAAACTGAAGTTATGGGCTTGAGCTAAATGTCTAGAGCAGTGGTTCTCAACCTTCTGGCCCTTTAAATACAGTTCCTCATGTTGTGACCCAACCATAAAATTATTTTCGTTGCTACTTCATAACTGTAATGTTGCTACTGTTATGAATTGTAATGTAAGTATCTGATATGCAGGATGGTCTTAGGCAGCCCCTGTAAAAGGGTCATTCGTCCACCAAGGGGGTCGCGACCCACAGGTTGAGAACCACTGGTCTAGAGAAAAGAGTGTTTGACTGATTCTTCAGATTCAATATCACGTCCTCTGGCCACCCTAAATAAAGAAGGCATCCCTCCAACCTTCCCTGTTACTCTCTTGATTCTTTCATATAATTTTTATAATAGCAAATTTGTAATTATATTTTCATATGAATTATTACTTCATTTTCTACATTGTCCACTAGGATAAGAGATTCGAAAGGACAGATAGTGTCTAAGTGTTTTCTGTATATTAATAAATTTATCCTCACAGCAAACCTAAAAGTTTGATTTTATTCTTATCTGTATTGTGTAGGTGAGGAAAATGAGGTACAGAGGGATTAGCTAACTTGTCCAAGTCATGAAGCTAGTCACAATAGAGCCAGAATTCCAACCCTAGGAATGTGGCTCCAAAATCAGTGCTCTTAACCTCTGCTACAGTGTCGCTCCGCCCTCCTAAGCCCAGAACCTATCTCAGTCATGGCAAAGGGCAGTGTGTAGTAATATGTTACATGAATGAAGGATTACCCTACTGCTTAAAATGTATCAATATTCCTGATATCCAAATGGATAGTATCCTATTCTAGTCTTTAACATAGAAAGCCCTCCAAGACTTGGCCTCAACCCATCTCCTCTGTCTATTCTCCCATTTCTCCCCCTTGGAATCTTACATGGTTCCCAGAGCATGCCATGTCACACTCATCTTGCCCTTGCACACCTAATACCACCTGCTGCAAGAGCTCTCCCTTGCTTGCTGAACTGAGTTGAAATAAAAGTAAAAGAGAATTTCGTGAAGGAGTTAGAAATAGAGAAGGAGTCTTCAGAAAGAGAAGTATGTGCCTGGCACAGAGAAGATCCTCAAAAATAGTAGTTGCACTGATTTGAAATAGCCGAGCACAATATCGAAAGGGAAATAACTAAAACATCCAGGTAAAATTATATTTAAAATCATTTTTCTTGAGATATTAATGTTTATTACATGTAACATTATTATATTTAAGATAGTTTTTCTTGAAATACTAATGTTTATTGCATGTAACATTTTATTATATTTAAAATCGTTTTTCTTGAAATTAAAAAAAGGAAAAATATATTACAAGAAAATGTTAAAAAATAAAACATCTGGGTAAATAAAGTTTGGCTAATAGTGTTAATAGATTCATGGGCAATGCAATAAATGAAACTTAGTTTCCTTTAAATGCTTCTGAAACAAACAAAAAAAGGATTTCGGTTAATTTAAAGTTAATTAAAATAGTGGCTTTCAAAATGTTTGCCTGAGACTCTTGGTCACACATGCACAGTTTACCCTGTATCAAGTTCTATTAAGAGCATTTTATAAATATTATGAGAGGCCTATTGCACGAAGAGATTCGTGCAATAGGCCTTCCTTTCCCCTGGCTGCTGGCACCGGTTTTCCTCCAGCACCCAGGGCCCAGGCCTTCGCTCTGACCGGGCTCCGGCTGGAGCCGGCCCCGGGGCCATGAGGCCTCGCTGCTCCGCTGGCCTCCAGCCCCCAGGCTGCCAGGCTTCGCTCCACCATTTGGAGCCTACATATGCAAATTAATCGCCATCTTTGTTAGTTTAATTTGCATACTCTCCTGATTGGCTGGTTAGTGTAGCAAAGGTACAGTCAATTTACATGTTTGTCTATTATTAGGTAAGATTTCTTCACAATATTTCTTCACAATATTCACTTAATCTTCACAATAATCACAATTAGACAATAAATCAGCTTCCCTCTTACAGACAAGAAAACTAAAATGAAATAATTATGTAACTTGCACAAAGTCACAGGCAGTATTTGGCGAGCAAGGGTTCAACATCAGGTAATCTGGCTCCAGTCTCTTAGCACTTTGCTCTGTTGGCTCTCAAGTAACTAGTATAACCAGGTGCACATACACACAAACATGCACAGAGACACACATTCCTCCACCCCATCTACCTCTATGAAACTGATATAAAAGTTTCACCAGAATACTTACCCAGAACTATACCATATGGTATTTTCTTTATATTATGTATTTTTTAATACTGGTATGACCCTCTAAATTGATTTCACAACAAAATCAATTCCTTGACCCATTAATCGGTAATGAAGCACAATTTTTAAAAACTCCAGATTGGAATATCAATACACTTTCTTTCCCAATTGGGTGGGAGTTCCTTCAGTCTGCTTAGTTGTTGATGAAGCAAGTCAACTTGATATTGAATGGTTTTAAAAGAGTTTAATGATCTTAAAATAGAATGCAATAGTTGAAAATAAAGATTTCTTACATGGAACAACACAATTTTTTTCCCTAGTTGGATTTAGGAGAGAATTGAAATGCCCCTCCCAATGCCCTACCCTGCCTATTAGAATCCTACACACCCTCTACACACAACTCAAATCCAATCTTCCAGTAAACCATTCCTAAGTCCCTTATGTGCCCATAGCACTTTTTTCTTTCAGTTTCTATTCAAATATGTGTTTGTTTCCCCGGGGTAATGTATTGGTCTGTGCTCTCTTAGACTACAGAATCTTAAGGAGATAGAGGTCTTTTTCTCTATAGTCGTGCAGGGCATAAAAATCTGGTCTATGACGGACTGAATATAAAATGCTGGCCTCTAATGAGATTCTAATGGAGCTGAATGCCTATCCTCTAGTGACATTGTAGTTGTTTCTTTTTGTTGTTTTATTGTGGTAAAATACACATAACAGAAAATATCCTCACAGCTGTCTTAAATGTTGTAGGACCAACGCAGTACTCTCGTGTTTGTGGTGATGCTGGTATAAACACAACTACTGTGTTGCCAGTCGTATAAAAGTATAGCACATACAATCACATACAGTGCATAATACTTGATAATGATAATAAATGGCCATATTACTGATTTATATACGTACTGTTCTATACTTTCTATTGTTATTTTTGGTGTGTATTCTTTGCACTAATTCAATGTGTATTCTTTCTACTTATTCAATGTTTGCTGTAACAGTGTGCTGTGTTGCTCTGGCAGCAGTCTCATGTTTACAGTCTCGTGATTGCATCATTTTCTGTCGTACTTGATTTCATCTCACGTTGTGTTGTACAATCACATACTGTACAGGTTTGTAGCCCAGGAGTAATAGGCTATAAGATGTAGCGTAGGAGTACAGTAGTTTGGGTAAGTGCATTCCATGAAGTTCGCACAGTGATGAAATCGCCTCACAATGTTGGTAAGTGGCAGAAAACTATGTATGCTTCACATCCCTCATGGTGCCTTGCACACAGAATGTGTAGTAACATTTGTTGAACTGAATTAAGTAGAATTGATAGTCATCCCTCAATAGTATTTTAGTAATAAAATAGTTTCTTTTTTTCTTTCTTTCTTTTTTTTTTTTTATAAAATAGTTTCTTAAGGGAATAAAGAAAAGGAAGAATTCAGAAAAGAAAAAGAATTCCTTTCCGCCTTTCTGCAGTATAATAATGGCATTTTTTTTGATTCATTTGTTTTAGAAAAGGGCCATTTTTATGGATAAGTTTTAATGTTTATGTTTAAATCAAAAAACAATTCAAAAATTTACCCAAGAAATTATGTAAAATTCTTTGTTTTTCAATAAATGAATTACTGAATTAAGAAATGAACCTATGACCTGAGATTTCTAAATGGATCTTCACCTACTTTCAAAAATGACAGTTTGTGCATTTTATGTTGCAGTGCAGTTTGTAATAAGGACCTTTGCTTCATTTCCCATAGCCTGCAAAATGAGAAAATGTGGGATAAAGCAGATTATGAGAGAAAATAACAGTGGAGAGCTAATTGTATCTTTGTTCAATTCTAAGTAGAGAAAGTGGGAACGTCTGAGTTTAGGCCCCTTAAATAACAATCTTATAACAGCTGAAAAATCTTCCAAGAAAAGCAAGAGGTCATGGCACAGAATAACTTTGTTGGAACAACTTTTTGCAGCATTAGTTACCTCCAGATTTGCCTCTTAGATGAGAAAGCCAGTCTTTGATTTTTTTAAAATATATTTTTATTGATTTCAGAGAGGAAGAGAGAGGGAGAGATAGATAGAAACATCAATGATGAGAGAGAATCATTGATCAGCTGCCTCCTGCACCCCCCACACTAGGGATTGAGCCTGCAACCCGGGGCACGTGCCTTGACTGGGAATCAAACCATGACCTCCTGGTTCATAGGTCGACACTCAACAACGGAAACACACCAGCCAAGCCAGTCTTTGATTTTTTTTGGAAATTCATATACTTTCAATGGACCAGCATTTTTTTTAAATACTTGATAAAGACTAACTCTTTTAATGCTCTTGACAATCCTACAGGGTACTTACTGATATTTTATAGATAAGGAAACTGAGGCACAAGGAATATAAATGACCTGTCCAAACTCACACATCTAGAGTGTAACAGAGCTAGAACTCCACCCTAACTGCAGAGCGTTTGCTCTGACACGATGCTGCCGTAGCTTCACAAAGGCCAGTGATGAACAGTTTCGAGATGGCAGTGATTTCCTCTGGTCCAGCCCAATGAGCAGCATCACGCTGAGGAAGGCTACTGTCGTTAGTCCTAAGAATATGAACGCTATTTGTTGACTCAGCTTTCAGAGTCAACCAATAGACCAAGCACAGGAGATGTTACAGTTACAAAATGGGAAGTACATATTATCAGTCCAGGCACTGTGAAAGTAAATGTGCAGAAAATGGGAGCTGGAAGGTAGAAATGGGCAGCTGAGGAAAAGAACAGGGCATACCCGCCTCTTATAAAATCGAGGCTGCCCTAGCCAGTTTGGCTCAGTGGATAGAGTGTCAGCCTGCAGACTGAAGAGTCATGGGTTCGATTCCAGTCAAGGGCACATGCCTGGGTTGCGGGCTCCATCCCTCATAGGGGATGTGCAGGAGGCAGCCAATCAATGATTCTCATCATTGATGTTTCTATCTCCCTCTCCCTTCTTCTCTGAAATCAATAAAGATACATTTTAAATGAATAAATAAATAAATAAATAAATAAATAAAATTGAAGCCAATAATTTCATCAGGTAGTTGCTGGAATAAGACCAAAAAAAAGTGTAAACGTTTAAAATATAACCTTATAAAAGTAGCAAAGATAATGACATAATTATATTGGGAATATATAGGGTGTCCCCAAAAATGTATACACTCTTTAAATAATTATTAATTCCAATGGGTTAAATCTGAAAGGAAACATCAATTGAGCTATCAGCTGTTAAAGTGTGTACAACCTGTATACATTTTTTGAGACACCCTGTATGTAGAGGGAGGAGGGAATTAGGGGAAGAGTAAGCTACAACCTCAGCTGTTACAGGAGAAAATTGATTGATAATGTCTTCTATTGATTAATCAGGACATGGCATTGAAAGCCTTTATTAGAGGCTTTTAAGTCACCTCTGTAATAGACAGCTAAATGGACTAAACGTCGTTGATCTGAGGAGTCAGACAAAAGTCAGGCTGTGCATTTTTAATATTTGCCCTGCTGAATCATGTTTAAACCAGATATACTCATTACTTTGAATTCATAGATTCATTACTTGGAAAAAAGAAAAACCAGATGTGGCTGGACAAGCTATCATCTAAGTCCCTCCAGCTCTCAAATCCAGACTACAGAGCCAAGTGTGGAGGCTTCTATCCCAGATGACAGGAGAGCTCTTTGAAGTTCCTCCTTCAGCTATCACTTCTGGATGTGCTTCCTCAGCATTTTCTAGAGCAATGGGGAGAAGAATGGCTTGGCAATGCTAAGTCGGGCGGCCTTTTGTCCTCAATCCACTAGGATTCTATTGAGCCACAGCCTTACAGAAGACCAGTTCAGCTATGGTAACAGCTACCGTTCATCAGGTACATCTGTATGTAAGATGCCATGCTCTGTGCTGTTTAAATGTCTCACTTACTAAACCAAGCTGTTACTTTTTGTTTGGTTGGGTTATTTGTTTTGTTTTTTAGCAGTATTTTTATTTATTTTTGTTTTGTTTAAAGTATTACATATAGTATTACATATATGTCCTTTTCCCCATGACTTCCCCCCACCCACCCCCATCTCCCCCGCACATGCTCTCACCCCCCTAGTATCTGTATCTGTGTCTATTGGTTTGCTTATATGCATGTATACAAGTCCTTTGGTTGATCTCTTACCCGATCCCCCCCCACCCAGTTATTATTATATCCATTTTACAGATGAAATAACTAAGACCTCAGGTGAGGGTAATTAATTAACCAGATATCACATCCACGCTAATAAAAGAGAAAGATGCAAATTGACTGTACCTTCATGACACCCACCAGCCAATCAGGAATATGCAAATTAACCCAACAAAGATGGCAGGTTAATTTACATACACAGGAGCCGAGCAGCCGGGGGCGGGGCCTCTGGGCAGTGTGGGAAGGCGGGAAGGCGGCTCCGGGCCAGAGCGAAGGCGGTGCCGGCAGCCAGGGGAAGGAAGGCCCATTCTTGCACAAATCTTCGTGTAGTGGGCCTCTCATAACTAATAAAACCCTTGATAGGAATTAAAACTCATTGTTTTAACAGCTGTACTCTGTTGCCTGCTAATTAGTCAGTTAAGTGACCTAATCACATGAGAAGGAGGTGTTATGAATGCTGTTGGGGTTATGAATAGTGGGAGTTTTGATCCTTTTGGATTTTCACAGTGATTTAGAACTGGATTAATTTTTCTTTTTTGCCCTAAGAAAGAAGGCAATCTAGCACAGTCATATTGGCCTAGACTTAAATTCAGCTCTATCATTTATACTATGATCTCAGATGATTTGCTGGATTTCTCTTAATCCTTTATTTTTTCATTCGTATAACAGAGTTCCTAACTGAACCTACTGCTTAAGGTTATCGAGAGGATAAAGTGACCCGTGTAGGTTATGTGAACATTCAGCATAATGCCTGGCCATACATAGTGAGTGCTCAAAACATTGTTGAGGAACCCCTTATTCTTTTTAATGCCACTTCAATAGGTGGGAAGGCAGCATGAAATTAAGATGTTGCACATATAAAACATGTTAAACTCTCCTAATGAAAGGTATTTTTAAATTTTTTTCTTTTCCTTTCTTTTTAATCCTCACCCAAGAAATATTTTCATTGATTTTTAGAAAGTGGAAGGGAGGGAAGAAAGGGGGGGAGAGAGAGAAACATTGATTTGAGAGAGACACATTTGTTGTCTCCTGCAGAACTGCCCTCCACCCCCCACTCCCCCCCGAATCCGGGCGAGGATGAAACCCGCAACCCAAGTAGGTGCCCTTGACGGGGAATTGAACCCAAGACCCTTCAGTGTGAGGGCAGATGTTCTAACCACTGGGAAACACCAGCCAGGGTAACAGGTATTTTTTAAAACCACGAATATACTGTAATAAAGTCATGTACTTACTACTGTATCAGATCAGTAGCTAATCATCACTCACAAAACCATTCAGATTATAATTATATTAGTGTTAATTATAATTTATATAGAGTTGAACAGTAGATAAAGTACTGTGCTTTATGTTAACGTTTTTGAACTTCACAAGAGTCCTGTATAGTAAGTACTAGTAGCATCCCAGTTTTACAAATTAGGACACATGCTCAGGGAGGTGAAGTTACATACACACTTGGGATTCAGGGATGAATGTTTCTTGGATTCTTTCCTTGGTCAACTTAGTGAGTGAAAACTACCCAGTTTTTACTTAATACAAATTTTTAATAGAAAAAATAGTCTGAGCCTCAGTATATATTAAAGTCAACATATACAAAAGCAAACACATACATATACTAGGTCACCATGCAAAATGTGGTTTCTTCCTATAGGTATTGGGCAAAAAAAGTTTAATAAATACTGACCCTGTGTCTAGCTTCACATTTTTACTTGCTGTGGGAGCTTTAATAGTCAATCTAACTGATTTATTCATTTATAAAATAAGGAGAAAAACTTTTTTTTCTGTATTTCCTAGAAGGCTTTTTGAACAGCAAATGAAATAATAGATGGAGAAAAAAGCTCTGGAAACTGGAAACTTTCTATTGATATGCATGTACCTTTGTAAACTTGGATTTGGGGGCATAAGAAAGAGTTGCAGTTGAGATTCAGAACTTCCAAGAACTCCACAGTGTTCTGCCTTAGCAGGACTGTCACAACCCCTTCCTCCCTCTAACAGTGTAGGGCTGCTGAAGTAAGAGGAAGGAGTATGAATTCGTTGGGAGCTTCCACTTCTTGCGGTTTTCCTGCCTCTTAAACATAAAAGGGTAACCATTAGTTCCCCTCGTGACAAAAGTCTCTTCCTAAGAAGAGACTGTAATGCATTGCAAAAAGTCCCAATAAAATTACTGTCAAAAACGGAATTGAAAAAAATACATGCAAGAGATATTAAGCTCTTACTGCACACAAGCCCAGAGTTTGGTCTTTTCTTTCAATAACCAATCACTAGGATTAAAAAAAAAAAAAAAAATCAGCAGTGACATATTGAATACTCACATAATTACAATTTTGAGACAAAAATTTTCTTTCTAGTTTATTACCCATTCTGTGGGCAGTGATTTATTGACCTGGATAAATATACAATTCCTAAATCGTAACATATGTTCTTTTTCACGAATTCTAATAGGGTGAGTGAAAGGGGTTATCCGGTGGTTCTCAACCTTCTGGCCCTTTAAATACAGCTCCTCATGTTGTGACCCAACCATAAAATTATTTTCGTTGCTACTTCATAACTGTAATGTTGCTACTGCTAAGAATCGTAATGTAAATATCTGATATTCAGGATGGTCTTAGGGGATCCCTGTGAAAGGGTCGTTCGACCGCCAAAGGGGTCGCGACCCACAAGTTGAGAACCGCTGGCAAATATACAGCTCTTCCTTGTGGAAACAATCCCCTTTAATATGACCAGGTATTTCCTGGGTCTTGATTATTGTTGTCCCAAGAAAGGACAAGTTTTCCTCTGTCCTCCAAACTAAAATGTGATGAAGCATCATTTCTCAGCCGGGAGCGGGACAACTGGCCCTCCCCCAGGTTCATTTATTTAAGACAGACAACGATATCTGCATCGCTAACTAGTAGTAATGGGCAACCATCAAATTTCAAAGAAGCATCTGGGCTGCGGACCCTGTCAATTACCCTTGTAACTTTAAGAGGAATGCATCCAATTGAGGAAAACAGGCGGCTACGAACCCTCGGGCTTCGGCTCGGGAGGTCGGGAGGGAGTGGGTGAAAGACGACTTTGGCTTTTGCTCTCCTCCGGCTTGTCCCTCCCAGATTTCCGCGCCGGCGAGCAGTGGCTCCGCGCTGCAGTCCGAGCCAATTGCGAAGGACCTAACCAAGCCCAGCCCAGCGGAAGGAACGGTTTCAGGGTTGTTTGTTTCTCTTTGATAAAGAAGCCCTGGCTTGCTCTGGCTTTTACTCTCTCTAGGGTTAGACGGAACAACCCTCCCACACCCCCCTCAGCAATTTAGAGTGATTGGTAAACATACCCAGTCCTCGCAGCAACAAAAATGATAAAATTCGTTCTGGACTGCCTCCTGCTTCTGCCTTTACTGCTCGTCTTCATCTTAGAATCTCTCCTGAAGTCTTTTATTCCTAAGAAGAGGAAGTCAGTCACTGGAGAAGTCGTCCTGATTACGGGAGCTGGGCATGGAATCGGGAGACTGACGGCCTATGAATTTGCCAAACTTAAAAGCAAACTGGTTCTGTGGGATATAAATAAGGTAATAATGGTGCTTTGCTGTCTTCCTCTCTGGTACCTGTAGTCTGTGGACATGTGTGCATGTTGCAGGCAACAACCCCTTACAGCCTCTCTGTGAAGGCGGTAGAACAAATTACTATTGCCAAGTTATAGATGGGGGAACGTGGATTAATTACTGTGTTTATGATCATGTGATAGATGGACCTGGACTCGGGTAAGATTCTCAGGTGCTGCCCGTTTGACACTGTAAATTTATCCTCACTTTTGCCCCGAAAGTCATTTGTGATTTCCTCCTCAGCTTGATTTCACTGACCCTCAACCTCAATCATGTGGAAAAAGTAATAGTTTTAGCTAGTCTGACAGAAGAGTAAGAGGTTTGTACCTATTAAGAAAAAAATCCTACCTGCAGTTAACTGAGGTAAGTGGGTTTAAGATACCCAACAGAAAGCAACATTACTATGCCATAGTAATTTCCAAGAGTACTTTTTTCAAAAATCACATTTTAGCCCTAACCGGTGTGGCTCAGTGGAAAGAGCCTCGGCCTGCGGACTTAAAGGTCCCAGGTTCAATTCTGGTCAGGGGCATGTACCTTGGTTGCGGGCACATCCCCAGTAGGAGGTGTGCAGGAGGCAGTTGATCGATGTTTCTACCTCTCTATCCCTCTCCCTTCCTCTAGGTAAAAAAATCAATAAAATACATTTTTTTAAAAATCACATTTTAGTTAAAAACAACAAAAAAGAAAAACTTGAATGTAATTTTTACCAGACTAGGCTTAAGGAAGAGAGGGGTACTTAGAATCTTACCTTTTTTTCTTCAAAAAAAAAAGTAAATATATATATTTATATATGTATCTATATGTATATTTACATATGTATATATATTTTTTATTGATTTTTGGGAGGAAGGGAGAGAAACATGGATCTGCTGCTTCCTGCACGCTCCCTACTGGGGATCGGCCCGCGGGCCTGCTGTGACCTCTTGGTGCATGGGAGGATGCTCAATCAACTGAGCTACATGGGTCAGGGCTAAAATCTTAACTTGTACTTGGCTGTCATTGATGTACAAAGAGGTTCCTGGAAGCACCTGCTGGCCTGAAATGCCATACCTTACCATTAGTTACAATGATGTAAACAAGAATTCATGGGATGTGAAGCTAGATGATCGGCAAGGCCAACCCAGTGCGTGGCTAATTGAGAGAGCTATCAACAAGTATTTCCAGAGTATCTGTTGCCTAGATTTTAGGAACACAGGTCAAACAGGAGCAGGGTCAGATGCCCTTACTATAGTAAGGAAAATAGACATTAAATAATTACATATAAATGAAAAATACAAACTAGGCCCAGCCTAGTCTGGTGCTGTTAAGGAAGTGTTTGGTAGGGTGTGGACAGACTCATCTGACTTCTCTACTTCTTCATGGATAACTTACCCAATACCCTGGGTAACTCCCTAGAGCAGTGGTTCTCAACCTTCCTAATTGCGGGACCCTTTAATACAGTTCCTCATGTTATGGTGACCCCCCAACCATAAAATTATTTTCGTTGCTACTTCATAACTATAATTTTGCTACTGTTATGAATCGTAATGTAAATATCTGATATGCAGGATGTATTTTCATTGTTACAAATTGAGCATAATTAAAGCATAGTGATTAATCACAAAAACAATATGTAATTCTATATGTGTTTTCCGATGGTCTTAGGCGACCCCTGTGAAAGGGTCGTTCCACCCCCAAAGGGGTCTCGACACACAGGTTGAGAACCGCTGCCCTAGAGTCTAAGGTTCCTTTTCTGAAAAATGGGTAAAATAATAGTACTTACCTTAGAGGGCTGGAAGGATTATATTAGATAATGCACACAAAGCACAAGGCCTGCCACACGGTATATGCCAAATAGGGCACACTTACTATGACATATAATGCCCTTTAATTTGGGCTCCCGCTGGCCTTGAACCTTATGACCCAGCATCACCAATCTCCTCATGCTTTCCCAGAGGATCTTTCTCCTTTCCTTACACTCTGCCTGGCGTGCCCTGCCCTCTCTTTGCATAGCTGTTCTACTCACTCTTAAGACCCAACTCAGGTACCTCCTCTTCTGGAATTGTACTGCGTGCCCCTTCTCTGTGCTCCCGTAACTCTATGTAGCTCTGTTAATATACTTACACAATATATTAGTTTGAACCATATGAGACTGCCAATATTCAATCCTTTATTCTAAAGCAATTATAAAGTTTCACCTTGGCTGGCATGGTTCAGTGGTTAAAGCATGGGCCTACACACCAAAGGGTGGCGGGTTTGATTCCGGGTCAAGAGCAAGTACCTTATTTGCAGGTTCAATCCCCAGCTTGGGTTGGGCACAATGTGCTTCTCTCATATACATGTTTCTCTCTCTCTCTCTCTCTCTCTCTCCCTCCCCCTCTCCCATCCACTCTCTAAAAATCAATGGGAAAAAAATATTCTTGGGTGAGGATTAACAAAAAAAATTAAAAATAAGAATTTCGTATGGTCCTACCTAATTATTATACTTATTTTATTTTTTTCTACAACACTGAACTCACTGAGGTTAGGACTCTGACTCATTCATATTTGTGTCCACAGGGTTCTTCTAAGCATCATGAATATGACCTACACATTAAAATGTTGGAGAAATGAGTGAATGAATGAATGAATGAATTATAGTTAACTCCTTATTTATTTTGCAGCCAGAAAATTGACGTCCATGAGTAGCTTTTAGTGACAGAGAAGAAAAAAAGCTTAGTGTTATTTTTTAAAGCCTAATATGGAACATACACTCAAATATATATATATATATATGTATATATATATATATACATATATATGTATATATATATATATTCACAATGTAAAATTAATAATACAAAATTAGTATTTTAAAATTTTTATCTTATTTTTCAAAGCTTGCTTTAAATTCACTTCCAACTAAAAGAAGCTCTTCAAAGCATTGTCAAAAATGTGTCAATGGAATTCTTGCCCAGTCCCAGTTCAAAGAATCTGACTCCCCTTAATTATTTTCAGCTGTTGATATAATTCGCTCACCATTATTATATTCTCCTGCCTCTCTGTTGCTTTTCCTAGCATGGAATTGAGGAAACAGCTGCTGAATGCAGGAAAATGGGTGCACAAGCGCATGCCTTTGTGGTAGACTGCAGCAACCGGGAAGATATTTACAGTTCGGCAAAGAAGGTAACATTTCACATTTGGTTAGAATCATATTGTGACAGGGCTAGGAGGGATTTTGGAGATGGCCCAGTCATGATGAGGAGAAACTAACAGAGGTTGGTGATTTGCCCAAAGTTGTACAGCTAGCTAGTGGCAGACCCAGAACTAAAGCCCAGAACTGAGGTTCTTAGACTTTAATGTGTTACGCAATCTTCCAGGGAGCTTGTTTAAATAAAAATAGACACCCCAGAAGTTTTCTTTCAGTGGGTCGAGGGCTGGGCCCAGGAATTTGAATGTTTAGTACCCTTGCACCCACTCCTCACCATCTGATTCTGATACCAGTAAATCCTTGGATGACACTGCAGAATCACTAACAGAGTCTTCTGAACTCCAGTCAAAGAACTCAGTTAGGAGGATAGGATAACTGTTCATCAGTCTTCGAGCATAGAGCTATTTCTATAAAGCAGTATTTGCCTCCTCTATACATAACTGAGCTGTGCTATATATAATGAATGGGGTTTCTTCTGAGCACATTCATAAATATGCTTGTTAACTAAATGTGGTGATAGTAGAAAGGCCACTAAAATTACCCTGGGCAAATTCCTTAAAATAGACCTTCCTGGACCTCACCCCTGGATATTCTGATTCCTCCAAGACTTGAGAACCTCTTGAATTTTAGTTCTGAGGACATCTTTAACGTCTATTTTAAATTATAATCTTTTATTTCAAACTGATGCCTCTATTGTTGGTTAGGCCTTCGCTAGGTCAGTAGAATCGGTAGACATTACCCAGGCTAGTGGTGGGAAATGGCCTTCCGGGAAGGGAGTATGGTAAGATCAAGGCCTTTGGGTAAGAAACATCTGCATTCCTCACAATAACGGGTTTACTTACATTAATAATGATTTTCCTTCATAGAGGTGAGTGCTCTTCCCGTTAATACTGGCTTTATCACCTTGGGCAAATTACCCAACCTCTTTGTGCCCAACTTTCCTCAGTTATAAAATGGGGATCACAGCAATCCCTACCTCATAGGGTTGTTAGGAGTAAACGAATTAATGATTCGTAAAGTTTTTAGAACAATACCTGGTGCTCAGTAGTCACTTGGTCAGAATCAGTTATTAGTGTTGTGATGTTGCCAGTGGAAATGGGGGCCTGCTTGGGGGTACTCGGTCTCCGAGGGTAGAGGATACCCCGGGGAGTGTGTGAAGCTGTAACTTCCTAGTGAAGCAGGCAGGCTTGTTGCCCGTGTCAGCTCCCTGGTTTATTGGGCTGAATAAGGTCCGGTGCCTTTTGCTCCTTACCTTTATGAACATCTAGCTACCTCTGCTAACAATAATAGAACCACCAATATAATCTATATAACTTTGTTATCAGCCAATATTAAGGGGATTTAGGAATGCTAGTTACTAAAGGGAACACATTCGTTTCCAGACTCATTTGGGATAGGCTTTTCTGGGAGAGATAACTTTATTATTTGAAACCATTCCATGTATTTAAAACATAGTGTTTTCACTGAAATTGTCCTAAGATGAACTCACTGTGTGTTTAAACAGAGTACACACAGTGACGTATGGTTACCAGATATTTGGAAGTAGCTATTTTGATGTGGCTGTTTTGATATCAGGACACTTTTACGCCACCTAAACAATAAAGCTCTCAGCTCGCTTTCATTATTAAGAAATGTTCAAGTCAGCATTCTCATCGTGGGGGGAGACAGTGGGTGACGATGAGGAGGATGAAGGAAGGGTCAGGGGGTCTGAGCAAACACTTTGGCAATATGAAACAGTAATTTATAGTTTGAGTCATGTTAATTTGGAGGCACTACAGCAGCTTCATCAATTCAATCACAGAGTGTCCTGTTTTTCTCATAACTTAGGGGCATTATTCGAAATAACAATTTTCCTATTGTGCTAGAGATGTGAATATAGGTACAAAAATGTGTTGATTAAGGACCAAAATAACTTAGCTTGACTCTAACAATTTAATACAACCTGATGAAACTCAGTCTGTCTGAGGAACTGATGTCCTTCTGGGATGGGGATGGGCCTCACCCTCCTGACTTGCCCTCTGTTTGAGGTTTGAGATGTGTCTTGGTCTCTGAGGTCAGTTTATCTGGGAGAGTCCCAGCTCCATGTGACCTCTGGCAAGAAAGTGAGCCATTCTGGGTTTCATGTTTCTCATTAGAATGCGCATACTAAGAGTTGCTATCTCATAGGATCATTGTGAGAGTTAAATGAGATAGTGAAGTTCTGTAAAATGCATAGCAATTACATATGTGAAAGCTTTTAATAGGCTAGTTGTCTCAGTTCCCCAAGACACTACAGCAATATCTAAATAAGGATAGCTCTATTAATAGAGACTTGCTTTTGTTTGGAACACAATGTATAACGAATTGCATTGTGACTCTATGGTTCCATCCACCAAGCAGCCTGAAATATTGAATAAGATATTCTTGCATTGTTAGCCCTTAAGTATACTGCAACTTCATGGAGAAAGGTTGGAGAGCAATAGAATGGAGTGACCATAAAAACCAATAGAGGATGTAGTTAGTTTAATGGTGTAATCAGTTTTACAGATTTCCTCATAATAGTCCCTGCACTTGACAATTAATTAACCTTTTTTTTTTCTTACCTTTTAAAGTAGTATTTTAAAAAGAAAGCTGCTTATTTGTCTCTGGTTATGTTTTTGTTAGCCAAATGCCTCCAGAGCTATAATCAATAGAGCAAAGTCAAGAGACTAAATTGCAAAAGAAATTGTACAAGCAGTGTTATTTTGAAATTAAGTATCTAAGATTAAAAGGTTCTTTTTTTTTTCATGTTGGCACATAGATTCAAAACTACATTATTTCCCCCACAGCTAATAAAAAACACACACACACACTTTTTAAAGTAATCATTGCATGCAAACCTACCTGCATACTTCTTAATGATGCAGATATTTTTCTTATTTTATTTTTAAAGGTGAAGACAGAAGTTGGAGATGTTAGCATTCTGGTAAATAATGCTGGTGTGGTCTATACATCAGATTTGTTTGCTACACAAGACCCTCAGATTGAAAAGACTTTTGAAGTTAATGTACTTGCACATTTCTGGGTAAGTATGATTTCTTTTACAATTTCTTTGAGTCTTCTTGTAAGACTCAAAGACTAAGTTTAAAGTGAAGCTTTTATTAGAGATAAGGACATATCAACTCAGTACTAAAGTTTTAGTTAGGTACCAGGGATAATATACAAAAAGATCCTTTTTCTTTTTTTTCAATATATTTTAATTGCTTTCACAGAGGAAGGGAGAGGAAGAGAGATAGAGACATCAATGATGAGAGAGGATCATTGATTGGCTGCCTCCTGCATGCCCGCAACCTGGGCACGTGCCCCTGGCCAGAATCGAACCTGGGACCCTTCAGTCCTCAGGCTGATGCTCTATCCACTGAGCCAAACCGGCTAGGGTGAGATCATTTTCCTTTTTGCTACAACCAAATTTCATCAGTTATTTTTCCTCCCCCCTCAAAAAATATTAATAATAATAAATAGTAATAAACCTCATGTGGTATTTATGTTTTAATTCTAAGCTAGATTCTCATGTCTCTGTCTGTTTAAAGATGAAGGGATTAGGGATACTCTAAGTTACCTGCTGTGGTTCTATAAAAGGGAAACCCAGTTTGCTTTTTGATTCTCATGAGACCCGGGCCTCCCGTTATATCCTGGCCCCAAACGCAAACTTTATTATGAAACTCACCATTCAAGGTCTTACACACACACACACACACACACACACACACAGAGTTTCTGAGAGGTCTACTGCCCAAATAGCCAGTTCCTTAAAGGGCCCCTGAATGTTTTCTTGGATGAGAGTTTGGGATGAGTAATCTCAAAAGAATATTGGAGTTAGTTGGTAAAAATGCAATATTATGTTATGTTAACATTCTCAAGTTGTTGACACTTATCTGTATTTTTTTTAAATATCTTTATTGATTTCAGAGAGGAAGGAAGAGGGGGAGAGAGATAGAAACATCAATGATGAGAGAGAATCATTGATTGGCTGCCTCTTGCACACCCCCTCTGGGGATTGATCCTATAACCCTGGCATGTGCCCTTGACCAGAATCGAACCTAGGACCCCTCAGTCCGCAGGCCGATGCTCTATCCTCCAAGCCAAACCGGCCAGGGTACACCTATCTGTATTTTAATGACTTAGGAATTTGCTTATCTTCCTGCCTCTTTTGGAATGTATGGTATTGTCTTACGTGTTGCTGAATCCCCATCACATAGCAGGTCCTCGGTAAGTATTGTGTGGATCATTCAGTGACTATTGGAAGATTGCTGTTCACTTCAATATTTTTACGGCAAACTCTTTCCTAACAATTTCACATTACGATAGAATATATCATTAACAAAAGGTGGAGGACCAGTGGACATAAGTTGTTGGCAATTTAAATGAAATGGATTCTTAAAGTTTTCAGTATTTTTAATTTTTCTAATCTGGCATCCTATCCAATTGCCTTATGTTGCCACATTTGGCAATTTAATCTAGGTATTTTAATTTATGTCAGGAACAATGTTAACAGAATGCATCTTTGTTTCAAAATATTCCCAATGGGTCTGCAAATCAGAAATAAATTTTTTTTCTGTTTTATAATAACTATTTCTAGACCACCAAGGCATTTCTTCCAGCGATGATGAGGAATAATCATGGCCATATTGTCACTGTGGCCTCAGCAGCTGGGCATACTACAGTTCCCTTTTTGATGGCTTACTGGTAAGTGAACATGTGTTTTTTCATTGGTTGCTATGCTTAGCTTTGTTGCACACAGTCTCTTGTGCAACAACATTATCAACCATTAACCCCCTACTATGTTGACCACTCTAGAGGTGGCTACAGGGAAATTATCCAAATAGAAGCCAACTGCTTCAACATTTCTTACCTGTTTTAGCAGCAAGGGATTATAAAATAAGAGCAATACCATGAACAGAAGTTAATATTGATCATTTTAGCCCTGGCTGGTGTAGATAAGTAGTTAGAGTGTCAGCCCAAGCACCAAAGGGTCTCAGGTTCGATTCCCAGTCAGGGGCACGTGGCTGGGTTGCAGGTTAATCCCCAGCCCTGGTCAGGGAGTGTATGGGAGGCAACCAATTGATGTGATTCTCTCAACATCAATGTTTCTCTTTCCCTCTCTCGCTCTCTCTCTTTTCCCTTCCTCCCTTTCACTCTCTCTTTAAAAAAAAATCAATGGGAAAAATGTCCTTGGGTGAGGCTTAACAACAAAGAAAATTAATACATAAGTTTGCAAAGATATATATACCAAACCATTTATCTAACCACAGCTAGAGAGTGGTTAATCTTAGGTAATGGCAATAAAAATGGTTTTTATTTTATTCTTTTTGTTCATCTATGTTTTCTTTCTTCCTTTCTGACCATTTGTCTGTTTTATAATAGTTTTAAAAAATAAATATAGACATGGATTGAGTTTTTTTAAAAAAAGATGAAATAACTGCTGAGGCAGTCACAGAACAGATCTACAGTCCTTGTCTTATCTCTGTCAGAGTCAGTTTAAGTTAGGAGATTGGCCCCTACCATCAAGGGCTAACACGGTTGTATATGCATTTACTTCCTTGATGAAAGACAGTCGCCAGTGCTGCTGCTAAGCTAGCACATGACATGCCACTGCCCTGCCAAATTCCGTCTTAGTTCCAGCTAATTAGGGAACGTAACAGGGCCTGTTGCGCTTCCTCCTTCCCTTGCCATAGTAAATATTGTCGTTCTTCTGATTCTGATTTGGTTCTACCCCACTGAGGTTTACAGTGAAAGTCAAGCGAGAATGTGCTTTGTGTGAGAAACAGATTTATTGTGGTGACTAGTGATGGTGCTGCCAACAGAAGTAAAGGTTCTTACCAGGTATTGTCGGAGCAGGAACAACATACCCAGTTGTGCAGGTTGTGCGCTACACAATTCTAGGGGGCGCTGCTCACGTTCGGGTCCTTTTAGACTTGAATGATTTTCCAGATGTATAGGCAGTAAAATAGCTTGAGAAGAGAAGTGGCCTTTCCTAATTCACACAGGGGCGCCATTTGGGCTCCTTAACAGGCAGGTTGCAGCTACACGGATGGTTTGTACACTTCCAGCTTGGGGACTGACCTGTGCTGTGCTTGCCCTCGCAGGACTCCTGTTTGGACCCTCAGCTCTCACTGGCCTGAGACGCAGTCTGTGATCCTTATTGATCACAATTATCTTAAATTCAGTTGACTCTGGTTTTTGCTCAATATCAGATCAATGGCAGAGCTTTCACAGAGACACACAGAAGACTTCACCCAGCAGAAAACAATGTTTATCAGTTGTTATCACCAATTGGGTGGTTAAACTGAGATGCTGCTTTTTAAAACATAAACTGAAGTATAACATACACTTATAAAAATGCAGAAATCATGAGTGTACAGCTCAATGAGTTACTGCAAAGTGGACACAGCTATTTAACGTCCATGCAGGTCAAAAACAGAACTTGACAGAAGTTCCTCTTCCCAACCACCAATTCCTCTTTCCTTCCCAGAGGAAACTCCTATATTGACTTGTTATACCATCAATTACTTTTGCCTATTTTTTATCTTTATATACATGGAAGCACACTATGTGAGATTTATCCATGTTGTTGTTGGTAGCTGTAGTGTAATCACTTTTATGCCCGTCTAGTATTGCATCATATAAGTGGACAATAATTTATTATCCTACCACCGTTGATGAACATTTGTATTGTTTACAGGGCATGATTACTATGAATAATGATGTTTGGAATCTTGACTTAATCACTTAACTAGCCTTATGTGACCTTTGGCAAGTTACTCAACTTATATATGCGTCATTTTCCTCATCCATAACATAATGCTAACCATAGCAACTAACTAACTCATCAGGATGCATAGTATCTGGAATTTTGCAAGTGTTCAATAACAGGAGGGTTCCTATGGATATTCTGTTCCAATTCCACTTCTCTCTGTTCACACAAATGGTAAGGACCCACCTCTCATTTTAGCTTCCAAAATGCTTTGCCCTAGGTGCAGTGGTTCTCAACCTTCTGGCCCTTTAAATACAGTTCCTTATGTTGTGACCCAACCATAAAATAATTTTCGTTGCTACTTCTTAACTGTAATGTTGCTACTGTTATGAATCGTAATGTAAATATCTGATATGCAGGATGGTCTTAGGCGATCCCTGTGAAAGGGTCGTTTGACCGCCAAAGGGGTTGCGACCCACAGGTTGAGAACCGCTGCCCTAGTGGAATGAGTCATATGTGCTCTGCTCCTATTTGTTAGAATGAAATAAGGGGGGACCTAGAATTACCTGTTTTAGGCCCTGTAATCCAGCCTTCAGCTGTCATTATCCCGAGTTGCTGCAGCCATGGCAAAGGCATCTATTACAGCTCTAATCACCTATATTAGAAAAAAAAAGTCAATTTCTTTTGGATTTATAGTTCAACAGTTTTAATGATTAATGTGAAAAAAAAAAGCAAGATGGAAAAACTGACTTCATGATGAGAGAGGTTAATCCTTTGATTACGTTGTTTTGCTGCTCACTAAGTATTTTGTCCAAAAGTGTCTTGATTTTTAAAAAGAAAGCAATTTGGTGCCGCGAAACTCTGGCGAATACATCTTGTCAATTCAAATAGCCAATTTATAAGCATGAAAGTTAGCATTGTGGGAAGACAAGGTGAAACTGAGTTCTGATCATTAGCTCGTAATGAAGTGTTATTTAAAAAAGTAATTTGGAATAAGAAATACTAATTCAGGTTACTAAGAATAAGAAATTTGATATACTGTTACAAAGTGCAGAAAAAAAACGCACTCAACCTAAAGTTCAAAACCATAAAATTATTTTAACACATTTAAGATCATTAACTCTGAGTTTTAATATATTCCTGCATTCTTGATTCACTTAAGAAAAATCAGAAAATACACTTCAGTAAAAAAAAAAAAAAAATTACTGATAATTTCACCATGCAGAAAAAACCCTGGTAAGCATTTGTTATAATTTTTTAGGGCATTTAATTATTTAATTATTTATTTATTTTAAATATGCTTTTTATTGATTTCAGAGAGAGGAAGGGAGAGATAGAAACATCAGTGAGAGAGAATCATTGATCGGCTGCCTCCTAGCTTGAAACCTGGGCTTGTGTCCTAACCAGGAATCAGACTGAGACCTCCTGGTTCACGAGCCAACGCTCAACCACTGAGCACACTGGCCTGGTTAGAGCATTTTCAATGCAGATATATAGTCATGCATTGAAAAAAAATCTACATACATGATCTTGCTTTTTTAAAACTTTAAAATGAACTTTTTGCCTGTTAATAAATGTATATGTGCTACATCATCTTCAATTCCTGCATGGTATGCAACTGTTTATTTAATTTATCCATTATTGTTGGGTCCATTTGTCTGGACTCTTTATATATATATTTTAGAGCGGAAGAGAGAGGGATAGAGAGATAGAAACATCAGTGATGAAAGAGAATCATTGATCACCTGCCTCCTGCATGCCCCCTACTAGGGATCAAGTCCGCAACCCAGGCATGTGCCCTTGGCCAGAATTTAACCTGGGACCCTTCAGTCCACAGGCCGACGCTCTATCCACTGAGCCAAACCGGCTAGGGCTGGACTCTTTTTTTAACATTTATATATTTTTTACATTTTTCCCCTTATTGTTGAGAGGATTATATTTTTTCATTAGACTGATTTCATTTTTTCATTGGGAAACTCAGGTAGGTGCTCTCTAACCAGAAAGCTGGTTGAAGTTCCTCTCAGCTGATTATCATCCGCTGCTCTTTCCCCAGTATCATATCAAAATCTAATTAAAATGTGTTACTGGTTTTGGTGACCATTTGTTTAATTAGATTACCAGTTCAACAGATGAAATAGAATGGCTCAAAATAAAAGTGATTTCAGCAAGATAAATTACTTCTCCGTCACACAAAAAGTCGGAGTTAACAGGTCTACTCTCCTCTGCAAAGTTTAAGGGTCCAGGCTCCTTCCCTGATGTTTTTGCCGTCACCAAGTGCTGGGGTCCAGCCCCAGCAGGTCCAGGGGTCCCCAAAGGTGTGGACGGAGTCAGCGAAGAAGGAATGACTCGGAGGCAGCGTTCAGTTGATCAGCATGGTTGGGTTCTCTTGCCTGGTTCTATTGCCAGGTTCTGTAGGTTCTCCAGCGAAGTTCTGGTCAGGATCTCCAGCCAGGTTCTGTGTCCATGTTCTCTTGCTAGGTTCTCCAGCCAGGTTCTGTAGCCATGTTCCCTCGCTAGGTTCTCCAGCCAGGTTCTGTCCAGGTTCTCCAGCCAGGTTCGGTCACCAGGTTCTCTTGCCATGTTCTATCATCAGGTTCTGTCTCTAGGTTCTGTTGCCAGTTTCTGTCCAGGATCTTTCGCCATGTTCCCACTCTAGGTTCTGTCTCTAAGTTCCGTGCAGGTTCCGCATCCAGGTTCTATGTCCCTCGGTTCTGTCTTCTAAGTTCTGTGTCCTGTTGTCTTGTTACATCTGTATTTATACCAGTTGATTCCAATCCTATCAATCTCTATTCCAAAGGTTAGGGTGTTTCCCATCTCCATTCCAGGGAGTAAAGATTATGTAGCTTAAGCATGATTGTTCGTAGTTAAAGTGATTAATTACCTGCCTGGCACTTAGTTAAGGGGTTTTATTCCCTCCCTAACTTCAGGGGAAAATCCCTACCTGGGGAAACAACCTTTCTCAGAGAGGTGACCCTGGTCAAAACACATAGTGCCAAGAAGGTGAGCAAACATATCAAGAACAGTATGCCATATATGCCAGGTCCCTTGAAACAGCAAGGATGGACCGGCTCCCGGCAACTAAGGTGCCGTGCCTGGACTCTTTCAGCTGCAAGGAACACAAAACTTAAACTGGCCCAGGCCAAAGAGGACTTTTTTGCCTCTGTGATTAAAATCTCAGGCAGGCTTTCCTTCTCTTTGGCAAGTTAGCTACCAGCAGTTCCAGAAGGGCATCCATTCAACTACGAGTCCGGCAGGTTGGTAGAAAAGATTTACATTTTAAATAATTTAATCTAGCAGTCTTTCTTTTTAAGCCTTAAATATTTATCTAAGCTTCAAAAAAAAAAAAAAGTGCCCCAGCCAGTTGTGGCTCAGTTGGTTGGAGCGTTGTCCCGTACACCCAAAGGTGTAGGTTCCATTTCCAGTCAGGGCATATACCCAGGTTGCAGGTTCAATCCCTGGTCAGGGTGTGAGGCAACTGATCAATGTTTCTCTCTCACATCTCTCTATCTCTTTTTCTTTGTTCTCCCCTCCCACCCTCCCCCTTCCTCTCTAAAAAATCAATAAAAAATAAAATTAAAGAGAACTTTCCACAGCTTTGTATTTTCCAAAGCACAGGTTAATTTATAAGAATTTACAGCTACTTTATATAATTGTTAATCCATACAGATTTATAGAAAAACAATCTATCTGATAATACCACTGAACTTTGCACACTTTAAATTGGTTAAAATTTAAAATTTTGTTATATATATTTGTTTACATATTTTTTTAAAATTAATGTTATATTTTAATAACTATTGAATTATACACTTTAAATGGGTCTATATGGTAGGTGAATTTATATCTCAATAAAATTGTTTTTTTTAAACATCTAACTGGAAGCATAATGTCCACTTAAAATATGATTAATGCCCTTTCTCTTTCCAAAAGTGCTCTGATGGAAAACTGAAGATTATTATATAACTAGTGGCCCAGTGCACAAAATTCATGCATGGTGGGGGGGGGGGGTGTCCCTCAGCCTGGCCTGCACCCTCTCCAATCTGGGACTCCTCGGGGGATGTCTGACTGTTGGTTTAGGCCCGATCCCATAGTCGGACATCCCTCTCGCAATCTGGGACCAATGGCTCCTAACCACTCACCTGCCTGCCTGCCTGATTGCCCCTAACCACTCTGCCTGCTGGCCTGCTCACCCCCAATTGCCTCCCCCCCCCCCGCCCCTCCGCTGGCCTGCTCACCCCCAACTGCCCTCCTCTGCCAGCCTGATTGCCCCTAACCACCTCTTCCTCGGCCCCGCCACCATGGCTTTGTCCAGAAGGACGTCCGGAAGGTCTCCCAGTCTAATTAGCATATTACCCTTTTATTAGTATAGATGGGGAAATAATTTAGACCACGGTTTAGGAAAGGCCTCTTTGAGGAAGTCCAGCTGAGACTTAAAGGAAGAATAGAACTTATGCAGGAAAATTTTCCAATGAATTTCATGAACATATTAAATAATGAGCAGCCTACAGTGTCATTAAATTTTATGGAAACAGCAACAACAAAACAAGCACCCTACCAATTTTCCTAACGAAACATTTAAATCTACTCAGATGTCACTCTGATAAATGATGTTGGGGTGCAGTCACTGCTTCTTTTTTTATTTTTATTGATTTCAGAGAGGAAGGGAGAGGGAGAGGGAGACAGAAACATCAGTGATGGGAGAGAATCATTGATCAGCTGCTTCCTGCATGCACCCCACTAGGGACTGAGCCTTCAACCGGGGCATGTGCCCTGACCAGGAATGGAACAGTGACCTCCTGGTTCCTAGGTCAATGCTCAAGCACCGAGCCACACCCGCCAGGCCTTCTTAGACTTGAACGTGCCTCAGTTTCCCCAAGGATCTTCTGAATGCAGGTTCTGTCAGTAGGTCTGGGCTGGGCGTTTTTTGAGATCCAGGTGCTGGACACGCTTCTCGGCAGGGGGCCGCACTTCACTAAGGAAAACAGATCTCTGAATTACATAGAAGCAGCAGCTTTCTTGAATTATTTCTTGAAAATGCAGCGACCTCTCTCTGTGTATTTCCAGTTCCAGCAAGTTTGCTGCTGTGGGATTTCACAGAGCTTTGACTGATGAACTGGTGGCCTTAGGAAGAACTGGAGTCAAAACATCATGTCTCTGCCCTAATTTCATAAACACTGGCTTCATCAAAAACCCAAGTACCAGGTAAGTGGAGACAGAAATGGAGATAAAAGGGTTGGCGATTACATGAGAATGAGCCATTCTGTGGGGTTTCTTCAGTATTTTAATCCTTTAAATACCTGGTATTCAATGCCCTTAGCTTAGCTCATCTCAATTTCAGCCTCTGTAGATTGTGTGAAAACAGGTGTAGAGACAAAGAAAGAGGGAGAGAATGTATACAAGTGTTCGTATGAATGACACAGGTGAACCTGCTACTCCTCCCTTTTTTCCTTCCCCTAAGCCAGTGATGGCGAACCTTTTGAGCTCGGCGTGTCAGCATTTTGAAAAACCCTAACTGGTGCTGTGTCACATATAGAAATTTTTTGATATTTGCAACCATAGTAAAACAAAGACTTATATTTTTGATATTTATTTTATATATTTAAATGCCATTTAACAAAGAAAAATCAACCAAAAAAATGAGTTCGCATGTCACCTCTGACACGCGTGTCATAGGTTCGCCATCACTGCCAATGGTTCTCAACCTTCTGGCCCTTTAAATACAGTTCCTCATGTTGTGACCCAACCATAAAATTATTTTCGTTGAGACTTCATAACTGTGATGTTGCTACTGTTATGAATCGTAATGTAAATATCTGAAATGCAGGATGGTCTTAGGCGACCCCTGTGAAAGGGTCGTTCGACCGCCAAAGGGGTCGCGACCCACTGGTTGAGAACCACTGCAGTGGTTCCTGACTTAAGTAGGTACACATTTCAACATGAGTGCTTGGGAACCATGTAGAGGACCCACCCGCAGGGATGCTGATTTTCATTCAGTTTGGTTGGGATGGGGTAGTTAGTAGTTGGGTTGGGGATTTGGAACTGTGTATGTTTAACAAGCTCCATAGGTCATTTTGATGGAGATAAATGAGGACCACACTGTGAGAAACACTTTCCTTTGGTAATCTAGAGCTAATCTTCTAAATGAAGTACCAGACTATCATGTTTCCTTGGTTAAAAAGTAAAATTGAAAGGATCTGCTCTGAGGTTAATTTTAATGTTTCCTGTCTTTGGGAATAGCTTTAATGTCTTTCTAAACATAATGTATACTTTAAAAAAATTCCAACACACAGGAATGTACAAATAAAAAGGTTTTGTTTTGAAATTTCTTAAAACCTTCTATACAGTGGAAACTACTCAACATTTCATGAACATCCTTCTAGACATTTCCCTATGTACAGATTAAATGTCTAAATTGTATGTAACTAGCATATATCACAAGTGGGGTTCTAGAAACAGTAAGTAAACTGCTCACTTCCCTCAGCATTATGTTTATAGACAGTACTGTATTAAAAACTTCAAAGTTGCTAAGAAGTTGGATCTTAACTGTCCCCACCACAAAAAAGAAATAATAATTATGTGACATGACATAATTATGCTCATGCTACAGTGATAATCATACTGCAATATGAAACTATATCAAATCAACACGTAGTACACCTTAAACTTACACCATGTGATATTTCAATTATGTCTCAATAAAAATTAATTCAAATAGTTCACTAAATTGAAAGGGGGTGTCAGAGGAAGAGGTATCATACCCAAGGATAGAATTTGCCAATTTCCTCCATTATTTCAGAATTTAGGTACTAAAATAATATATTTGAGTCAAGTTTTTCTCAAACTGTCTTTCAGCAGTTAAAAACAGACAGCATATTTTTAAAAATTATAATTGGATTTTTTACCCTTGCCCCCAGAACAGGGCTGCACAAAGCTTAGACTTGAATGTACCTCTCAGTTTTCCCGAAGATCTTCTGAATGCAGGTTCAGTGTCAGTAGGTCTGGGCTGGGGTGCCCTCTTTTGGCAAAGCTCTACTAGTACAATTGAAAAATAACTGGGAAGCTTGCTGGAGGGGTGGGGGGTTGGGCGGGGGGAAATGAATAGAAGCCCACAGGATTCTAACCGAGTCACAGGAATATGACCTGGCTAAGAAAAGGTCTGGGGCTTGGTCCTGCCCCATGAACCCCTTTGAAGATAACCAGATACTAGAGTGGATGCCTAAGGTGAAGTTGGTTTTAATCTAGAAATTTAGCTCTGATTCGAGGACAGACAGATCTTACTAGTTTATATTTTGTACACTAAATAAAATCTGTAATTTTCTTTTTTAAAAATATAATTTTATTTATTTCAGAGAGGGAGAGGGAGGGAGAGGTAGAAACATCAGTGAATCAGAGAATCATTGATTGGCTGCCTCCTGCACGCCCCCTACTGGGGATCAAGCTTGCAACCCAGGCATGTACCCTGACCAGGAATCAAACCATGACCTCCTGGTTCATAGGTCAATGCTCAAGCACTGAGCCACACCAGCTGGGCAAATCTGTAATTTTCTTAAACCTCACCACAACATTTTGCACAGAGAGATCAAGTAACTTGCCTGTAAAAGTAGCAGAACTGAGATACAGACCAAACTTTTTCCTTTTTGCACAGAGGACAACCTTTCTGAAAGAAGGAAACTGAATCAACCTCTAAATGACTATTCAAAATAATTTGTGTCTTACTAATATTGGAACTGAAATTCTCCTTTAAAGTACATCAAAGGTGTAGTTTATTGTTGTTGTTTTTTTAATCCTCACCTAAAGATATGTTTATTGTTTTTAGAGAGAAAGGAAGGCAGAGAGAGGGGTAGGGAGGAAGAGAGGGAAGGAAAGAGAGTGAGAGAGAGAGAGAGAGAGAGAGAGAGAGAAACATTGATGTGAGAGAGAAACATCAATCAATTGCCTCTTGTACGAGTCCCCCTGGGTATCAAAGTTGCGACCTAGGTATGTGCCTGACCAGAAATTGAACTTGCAGCCTTTAGGTGTACTAGATGATGCTCCAACCAACTGAGCCATACCAGCCAGGGCTGTTGGTTCTTATATTTACACATCTAGAACACTATAGAGAAACTAGTTTGCTATTTATAAATTTATAATTTACTGTATTATTGGAATTAAGTGTAATCAGGTGTTCTGACTAATTTTTGACTGCTAAGAATTATTTTTGTTAAATGAACTTGGATATCAAGAGATCATTTTATTAAAAGTATTTATTGAAGGCCTACTAAGTACAGGTACCCTACTAGGTCTGGATACTTTACATAAATTACTTCTCATAAATTTGGCCCCATAGTTTGCCTAACCCTGCCCTAATCCTTCTAACAGCTCTGCAAGATAAGCATACTATGCTCATTTTATGGACAAATAGTAACTTGGAAGAATTAAGAAAATTATAGCTTCCCAATTTAAGAGTCTACACTTCTTAATTTAATGCATTTCTTTTTCTGGTACATGGAAACATACATTCTATTCTGTAAGCTGCCCTTGTTATTTAACAATATGCTGTTGTTGTGTTATTTACAATGGCCAAGATATGGAAGCAACCCAAGCGCCCATCAATAGATGAGTGGGTAGAAAAGCTCTGGTACATATATACAGTGAAATATTACTTGCCATAAAAAAATGAAATCTTACCATTTGCAACAGTATGGATTCTTCTGGAGGGTATTATGCTAAGTGAAATAAGTCAGTCAAAAACAAATAACATGATTTCACGTATATGTGGAACTAAAGAATATAAGAAAACAAAACTGGGTTAAAAAGGTAAGGGAGCCCTAACCAGTTTGGCTCAGTGGATAGAGCGTCGGCCTGCGGACTGAAAGGTCCCAGGTTCGATTCCGGTCAAGGGCATGTACCTTGGTTGTGGGCACATCCCCAGTAGGCAGCTGATCGATGTTTCTCTCTCATCGATGTTTCTAAATCCCTATCCTTCTGTCTTCTTCTCTGTAAAAAATCAATAAAATATATATTTAAAAAAAAGATGAGGGAATTAAGAAGTACAAATTGGTCGTTTCAAAGTAGTCATGGGAGGTAAAATACAGCATAAGAAATATAGTCAATAATCTATATATATAAAGAGGTAACATGCAAATTAGGCCAGGACACCGTAATGGGTCACAACCAGACAGGAGGAGGTTGCACACGCAGGTGAGGCCCAGAGTGGAGATGGAGACAGAGACAGGGGGGCCTGCCCGAGCCGGTGTGGTGACTCCGGGGCCCAGAGCGGACACAGCTGGGGAGCCAGGAGGGCCTGGGGCGGAAGTCAGGCACAGGTCCCGGCTGCCTGTGGCAACAGTCCAGCCTGACTCCTGCGGTGGCCTGTGGGGTGCCTCCTCGCATAGCGGGAGGCAGGCACCTCCTCGCACGATTTAAGTCGTGCGCTGGGCCTCTAGTATTGTAATAACTATGTATGGCACTAGGTGGGTACTGGAAATATTGGGGGGAACACTTTGTAAATTACTATATGATTGTCTAACCGCTATGTTGTACACCTGAAATTAATACACAATAATAGTGAATGTGAATTATAATTGAAAAATAAAATTTACTAAAAAGGAAAAATACCATAAGTACACACACAAAAATAAAAACCAATATGCTGTTGTTAGCTTTCTGTGTTGATATATAAAGAGCTCCCTCGCCTTATTCTTTTTTCTTTTTGGTTAATCCTTACCTGAAGATACTTTTTCTATTGATTTTAAGAGAATGAAGGGGAGAGAGGGAGGGAGGGAAAAAGAGAGAGAGAGAAAGAGAGAGAGAGAGAGAGAGAGAGAGAGAGAGAGAGAGAGAGAGAGAGAGAACACATCAATGATGAGAGAGAATCACTGATAGGCTGCCTCCTGCATGCCCCTACTGTGGATCAAGCTTGCAACCTCCTGGTTCATAGGTCTAAGCTCAACCACTGAGCCACACCAGCTGGGTACAATACTACTTTTCTCATTTGTCCCACCTTTACTGCATATTTTATCTGTCTGAATGGGCTATTCTGTATTTGTTCATAAGGAATCTCATCCAATTCTTTTTGTCTCATTTCTCTTAACTAATCACAAAATTTAACATCTGTGTCCCCAAAATGTTAGTCACCCAGTTTGGTGACATTGGCAAATTTGAGAAGTTTATTTAATTATGTATCTTTTTTTCTAAATCATTAGTAAAATGTTAAAGACTCAGGACAAACTCTTGTGCAACTCCATCCTAAGTGCATTTATTCTAACACCCAGATAACAAAGGTCACTTTTTAGGGATTGCATGCTACTCAGTAGAACATATACCAGGGTGGTTGATTACACAGTGAAGATGTAACATGGAACTAAGTAAAAACTCTGGAAATGAAACAAAGACCTAATAAAGTGGTGAAGTTAGATCATCAAAGCCATATTAGGGTTCCATATAGACATCAAGGACCCAGAGCCGGACACATTCCTGTATTTTAATTCCTTGACACTTAAGAAATTATTCACTAAAACATCTTAGTATATAATAACACTTGCATAATGATGTCTGACTTCTTTCTCAAAGCTTCTAAAGATTTAAAAGTGAATTTATCAGTCTTAATCTAGCTAAATTATTTTTTGAGTCTTAGTTACCTTTATACTCCTCATTTGCATAATAGGGACTATAGCCTCTCCTTCATAGGGTGTTGTAAAACTTCAAGGAGATAACCTGTGGAAAATGTTTAGCACAGTGGGCAGTACATGATAAACACTATGTAAATGGTTGTTGTTGTTATTAGGGCCAAAACAGCTACCATCTTTGAGTATCTAGAATGGGCTAGATGCCACAAGTCAGTTAGGTTACAGTTTCCATAGTAACATAACGTATTTGTTTAGCACTAAACTAAAGCTGAAGCCTCTGTGAAATGATTTGCTTCTGATTTCAGTTTGGGACCCACCCTGGAACCTGAGGAAGTGGTGAGCAAGCTGATGAAGGGAGTCCTGACAAACCAGAAAATGATTTTTGTTCCATCTTCTATAAGCGCTATAACAGTGGTGGAAAGGTAAGCAACAGTTATGTTTGCCAGCATTATGAATATTCACCCTACATGTTTTTACTCAGATTTAAGACCAAATCTTTGTAGAGTACAATGAAATGGAATTAACAAAAATAATAGGTTTAAAGAATCCACCAATTTTTAAACTACATTTGTTAGTTATTGAAGCAAGATTAGTGTAGCAATTGGGTAAATGAACTGAATAATTTCCACAAGTTTTTTGGGTTTTTTAAAAATATATTTTATTGATTTTTTACAGAGAGGAAGGGAGAGGGATAGAGAGTTAGAAACATCGATGAGTAAGAAACATCGATCAGTTGCCTCTTGCACACTCCCCACTGGGAATGTGCCTGCAACCAAGGTACATGCCCTTGACCGGAATTGAACCTGGGACCCTTCAGTCTGCAGGCCGATGCTCTATCCACTGAGCCAAACTGGTCAGGGCTTCCACAAGTTTTTACATGTGTTTTTTTTTAAAGAAATTTCTTTAAATTTTTTTATATTTAATTTTTAAAAATATTTTGGAAGTCTTATAAATGAATAAATATGAAGAAAGACTATTTTTAAACATTAGTACATAATAGGACAATGATATTGGAGGAGACCATAGTTAAGTTTTATTTATTCACTAGAGGCCTAGTGCATGAAATTTGTGCACTCGCGGGGGGGCGGGGGGAGTCCCCTCAGCCAGGCCTGCACCCTCTCTCAGTCCAGGAGCTCTTGGGAGATGTCTGACTGACAGCAGTCGGACATCCTTAGCACTGCCGCAGAGGCAGGAGAGGTTCCCACCACCGCCGCTGTGCTCACCAGCCATGAGCCCAGCTTCTGGCTGAGCGGCCCTCCCACTGTGGGAGCACACTGACTATCAAGGGGTAGCTCCTGTGTTGAGCGTCTGCCCCCTGGTGGTCAGTGTGTGTCATAGCGACTGGTCATTCCGCCATTCAGTCAATTTGCATATTAGCCTTTTATTATATAGGATTTAAATATACAACAGATAATCATTGAGCCCTTATTTTTGTGCAAAATCATACTGAAGCACAGGAATTGCTAAATAATTGTAGAGGTCCTCGAGCCTTGCTACCTCAGATGTGGTCCACGGACCAGCAGCATCCACATCACCTGGGAGCTTATTAGAAATACAGAATTCCTGATCTCCTGAATCAGAATTTGCATTTTAATAAGATCCACAGGTGATCTGCATGCATATTAGATTTAAAAGCATTTCTTTAGAGCAGTAACTCTCAACTTAGGTGCACATTGGAATTCACCTGGGAGTTTTAAACATGCTCGTGCCTGAGACCTACTCCCCAAGATTCTGAGTTAATTGGTCTGGAGTGTGGCCTGGTGTCTGAGAGATACAACACTTTCCCGGTAATTCTAATGTAATGTCAAGATTGGAACGCTTTGGTTTAAAGAATGCCTCATCATAAACATTGTCTCATCACTCATCTGGGAAAGCTGTGTGACAGTGAGGCTGGTCAGGTAATGAGGGGAAACGGAAGAGGCGGCTAAGGTTAAAAAAAAACAAAAATACTCTTCCTGTTCCTAGAGTCCAGCTTCTCCCTCGTAGTAGAGTATCAGGACCACTGGGGAAGTCAATTTAAAAAATAGATTCCTGCCCTGGTCGGTGCACCAGAAGGTCACTGGTTTGATTCTGGTCAGGGCACATACCCAGCTTGCGGGCTCAATCCCCAGTAGATGACATGCAGAAGGCAGCCAATTGATGTTTCTTTCCTCCCTCTCTAAGAGAAAATTTAAAAAATATCATATATATTTAAAAAATAGATTCCTCACCTCTTAAGTTTTTAATATAGGATGTTTGAGTTGGGACCCAGAAATCTGTATTTTAACAGGCAATTGCCACAAGCAGTTGGTTCAAAGATCATACTTTGAGAACTACAGACCTAGAGACAGAAAAAAATGTAAGAGACCAAAAGCATTAGGGCAGAAGTCAGGTTTTTAGCCCCTTCTGCTAAGGGACTATGGTTGAACATACTTTACAGGTTTCGGTAGTAAAGCCAGAGCATCTCCTTGGTGGGTAAACAAGTTAAAACCTTTGAGGTGTTTAGCATTCGACTTGTCACATCACTGAAGTAGGCACTCAGTGATTACAATGCTTTAGAATATAACTCTGTGAGGGAAGGAATTTGGCCTGTTTTCCTCACTATATCCCCTGCACTTGGAAGAGTAGACAGACACATTCCAGGCATCAAAATGTTTGCTGATTGAATAAGCTAATTCTGTTTCCGAAACCTTTAACACAGAGACTCAAGGTTTGTGCTCTGGAGTTAGGCGAAGCTGTGTTTGTGTGACTTGCTTACAACGTGAACATGAACTTTTTTGAAGCTCAGTTTCTTCATCTGTCACATGGAGGCAACAATAAGACTTATCGGGTTATGAGGAATAAATAAAATAAAGCATTTAAAGTATTAAGTACCATGTAATACTCAATAAATGTTACCTATCATTGTTACTTTTATAATTACCACTATTACCATTGCCTGATTTTCCTCTGACCATGAGTGTTCAGTGCTCAATTTCCAAACTGTATTTGAATGCCATCCAGGCAGATGTCTGTATATAGTTTTACTGACTTACATAGTCTCTTTAGTTTCTCTCAGACTCATTGGAATATGACCTGTTCCTCAATATTTTTAACTGTAGAGTGGGGAGAAAAAAATTAGACCTACTGGATGTCTATCACTGTGTGTAAGGCATCTTATATTAACACATTGAATCTTCAAATAATACTGTGGGGTAGGTGTTAATTTTTTCCATTTACGTGTGAGGAATTTAAACTCAAAAGTTAAATAACTTGTTCAGCATTATACTGAAAACCAAGTGTATTGTCTGCATTTTATTGAGCAGTTCTGATTCCCCAGTCTCTTAGTGGGCCATTTTGATAATATACTGGATTGTAAAGTATAAAATTAGTTCCTATTCTCACTTCTTTTCTAATGTCAGGTGTGTTGTTTTTTTTTAATAAAGCCTTTAGCATCTCAACTATTCAGTTCTATACACCTCTCACAGATCTTTTGAAAAATATAGAATATATTTATTTTTAAAAACAAATATTTCAAGTCACTTCTACTCTAAAGAGTTAAACCTTTCTTTTCCTTAATGAAAAGAAAATGGATTTAATTGGAAAGAACATATAGCAGTGACTATGTGTTAAAATTCTTAATCTTGTTTAAAATGAACATGGACATGATGCATGATAAAAGTATTTTAAGAGAAGATATCTTAAAAATGCACTTGATAGTAATTATATTTATATATATATATATATATATATCTTTCTTTTAGGATCTTTCCTGAGCGTTTCCTGGCAGTTTTAAAACGGAAGATCAATGTTAGGTTTGACGCAGTTATTGGATATAAAAGTAAAGGAGAATAAGTACTTGGTTTTTTGGAAATTGATTTACCAGGTTTAAGTTGATTCCATCCAATGTTAATTAGAATTTTAATGTTTGAACTTCTGCTTTTATCTTTTTTTCCCCTTCAATATCACCTTTTGAGGCTCTGGCGGTCCTCATTTATTATCACTGTTCTTTAGCTGAAGGCTAATTTCATATACTACAAAGAGAAAAATGCCTGAGCAATTGCCTTATGGGAAATGGAGAAAAAAGAACAAAAGCAGTTTTACAATAATTTCTAAGATTGCGTGGCTCATATGAAGTTTTGCAAAATTTGTACTATAAATGCTTAAGATACATTTTATTTTTAATTACACTTAAATTTTATATAATTCACGTGTTTCTTTTCCCTATTGTACATAAAATGGAAATTTCAAGCTCTTTAAATATAATGAAGGACTGTATCTAGTAGCATTTCACAAGGAATTTTTACGTGATGTAAGAAATGTTCAAACATTTCATCTTACACATCACCACTGTTTCCTCAGAGATACCTCATATTTCAATGACAAACATTTCAGCACAGGGAAACTGGAGGTGGACACATGTTGCAAATAAAAAAAACATCATTGGGATTTCAGGTAGAGAAATGTAAGGATGTACCCATAAGTGACCAAACAATAAATGGATCAAACTTAAACTTGTGGTGCCTCCATCTTTGTGTTTTGAATAAAACATGGCTTAATCTTCAACTGAAAGGAAAATGTATTATGTACTCAAAGGTCTTGTTTATTTTTTGTTTTGTTTTGTAGTGGCTGGAAATATCTCAGATGTGAGACTCAGTGAGATGGTAATATAAGTTCAGACTTATAAATTGAAAAAATAAGCAGGTTTGTTGGATTTCTATTAAAAAAAATATTTTCAAGACTGTGTTAGACACATCAAGTAAAGAACATACATATGAAGTGAAGAACTTTGTTCTTATATCAGAAAGTTCATACTCAGAAAACATAAACCTGAGTAACTGATCCCTGTGAAATGTAGCAAATGAAACACATTTAGGTTCAGACACTTCATGGTAAAAGATTTTGATCCATTTTATAAGCAGGAATTAATATTTATTCAACATATGTCGGGTGCTATCTTAAACACTCATTGAACAAGTAATATCAATGCCACTGCAGATTCTAAGGACCATATGACAGTCTGTTTAAGGAAGGTTATTCTATAGATTCTATACCATAAAAGAGAATTTCAGAAGGTATCATTCCTACATAAATGTCTCCCTTTTGTCCATCAACTACTTTCCTCTAATATAGAGAATCAAAACACAATTACTGTTGGGCTGTGTTCAACATTTAGTTGGAGTAAAGACACATCTCAGTAAAAATGCCTGCTTTCCAAATCATCATTCCGTTTGAATACTGTGACTTCGATTCCTCTCCATACATTTGTCATACTGTAGTAGTACCCTACTAGAGTATCTATAATAATAAAAGCATAATATGCTAATTAGACCAGACATCCTTCCAGATGTCCTTCCTTCTGGACAAAGCTGCAGTGGGCGGGGGCCGAGGCAGAGGCAGCAGAGGCCCCCGGCCTTGCAAGAATTTCGTACATCGGGCCTCTAGTCTATGAGAATGACACTAGAAGTCTGTACAGTCAGCTTCTAAATCATTTTGAAGTAAATGTAATTGATTATTCTTTTAGTTAAGATATACCTGTTCCAGTTTGCCCAGTGGAGCCATGAGGAGAAAGGCTAGGAGAAAGCGGATAGTGAAACTTCAGTGAGATAACCGAGGTTCAAAGTGCACTGATAACTTTCCACATTTCATAACATGTTTTGGCTCTTAGCACACAGCTGTCTGAAATCAGCACTTGGATGAACTTTGGCCTTAACCATTATGGTGAAGTAATGCTTCTTGGATATTAGACTGACAGAATGGTAATCAGTTCTTTTTATAGAATGTTAACCACATACAAGGCACAGTTTGCCATTCAATCTCCCAGCAATCCTGTGCAGCAGGCATTGTTGAAGGACTTGAAATAGCTGTGAACACAGCAGGAGTGAGCAGGAACCCAGAGGAACCTTAGAGATGGAGCCCGACTCTGCGGGAAGGTGGATGATGAATTTAGGTTCCTCTGGGTTCCTGCTCACTCCTGCTGTGTTCTTTGCATTTTTCTAAAAAGCTTGCTACAATTCACCAACATCAGGCAATCACTGCTATGACTCTAAGTTTGAAAACTTTTGTCATTTGAATGAAGTTAATCTTATCTCTGAACCTACTTCTCAACAGGTTTGTAGCCATTAATAGGGTTGCTTCTGAAGGTCACACAAAAATCAGAGGCTTCATCAGTTTATGCTGTTCATTATATTCTATAAATGAGTGAGATCATGTGATATTTATCTTTCTCTGACTGGTTTATTTTGCTTAGCATAATGCTCTCCAGTTCTATCCATGCTGTTGCAAATGGTAAGAATTTTCTTTTTTACCGCAGCATAGTATTCCATTGTATAAATGTACTAAAGTTTTTTAATCCATTCATCTACTGATGGCACTTAGGCTGTTTCCAAATCTTAGCTATGGTGAACAAAAACAGATCCAGGGACAGAGAAACATCGATCAGACCATCAAACCTCAGAGGGAAGGTAGGGGAGGGTGGAGGTAAGGGGAAGAGATCAACCCAAGGACTTGTATGTATCCATATAGGCCTAACCAATGGACACAGACAACAGGGGGGTGAGGGCATGAGTGGGGGGGGATGGGTGGTAATGTGGGGATAAGGGCACATATGTAATAACTTAATAAAGAAATAAAATAAATAAATAAATAAAAGTGAAAAAAAAATCAGTGGCTTGCATACATTGTCTTGGGGTGAAAGGAAGAAGACTCCTTATGTCAACTATTATGGTCCTGAACTAGGACCTTAATGACAGATGGCTTGCTCTTTTGCATGATAAGGAAATCCTGACTGGCAAGAAACTCAGCCTCCAATGACACACCATAAAGCCTTTCTCTGAGCCCTTACTGTCACCCTGGAGTTCTGAAGGGTCACGGGTTCAGTTCCCGGTCAAGGGCATGTACAGGTGAGGATTTAAAAAATAAAATAAAATGCTGAGCCTGAAAATATTGGGAGAGTCTTAATCCACACTGGACATCACATCCTTCCCCCAAATAGATAAGAATTCCCACTTAACCTTAGAGCCAATGTGACCACTCAAGTTTTTGTTTTTCCTTTTTATGTTTAGGGATGACTGGTCAACATCAGAATTAGGGAGCTGTGCCTTTTATTTTTATAGTCTTCTCTATAGCTACCTAATTTAACTCAAGCTAGCCATTCTGGAACCTCAGCTTCTGCACTTATAAAAGAATCAAATTAGAGAGAGGGAAAAGCCAAGGGAGAAACAGGGCACACCAGAAGGGAAGCTGCCGGAGGCGCAAGGAGGAGCCAGGGAGCAGTCGCCTTGAACACAGAGGAGCGTCTGCTCACTGTCAATGTCACTCTCCCTTGGGGCCTGTGCGATGGAGGTACTATTTGGCAGAAATAAGAAAGAACAACCAGAGCCTGTGAGGGCCAAAGTGACAGGCAAGATCCCAACCTGGCTACAGGGAACACTGCTTCGAAATGGGCCTGGGAAGCACACTGTGGGGGAGACCAGATACAACCATTGGTTTGATGGCCTAGCCTTGCTCCACAGCTTCACAATTAGAGATGGTGAAGTCTATTACAGGAGCAGATACCTGAGAAGTGACACCTACAACGCCAATATGGAGGCAAACAGGATTGTGGTGTCAGAGTTTGGAACAATGGCCTATCCAGACCCCAGCAAAAACCTATTGTCCAAAGCTTTTACCTACTTGTCCCACACCATCCCAGATTTCACAGACAACTGCCTGATTAACTTCTTGAAGTGTGGAGAAGACGTCTATGTGACCACGGAGACCAATTACATCAGGAAAATCAACCCACAGACTCTGGAAACTCTGGAAAAGGTTGATTATCGTAAATATGTGGGTATAAATCTGGCAACAGCACATCCTCATTATGATTCGGCTGGAAATGTTCTCAACATAGGCACATCCGTTGTGGACAAGGGGAAGACAAAATATGTGATCTTTAAGATCCCTGCCGCAGCACCAGACAGGATGAAGAGGAAGAGCCCCCTGCAGCACACGGAGGTGCTCTGCTCCATCCCCTCCCGCTCCCTCCTCTCCCCAAGCTATTACCACAGCTTCGGGGTCACCGAGAACTACATCATTTTTCTCGAGCAGCCCTTCAAGTTGGATATTCTCAAGATGGCAACTGCGTACATCCGGGGAGTGAGCTGGGCTTCTTGCCTGGCTTTCCACAGGAAGGACAAGACTTACATTCACATTGTCAACCAAAGGACTGGGAAGCTCGTGTCCACCAAGTTTTACACGGACCCTATGGTGGTCTTTCATCACATCAACGCCTACGAAGAGGACGGCTGCCTTCTGTTTGACGTCATCGCCTACGAGGACAGCAGCCTGTACAACTGCTTCTACTTGGCCAACCTGAAACAAGGCTTCGAAGGGAACTCCAGGATCGTCCCTGTCCCCACCCTCAAGAGGTTCGCCGTGCCCCTCTGCACGGACAAGAATGCAGAAGTGGGCTCAAATTTAATCAAACTGGCATCTACGACAGCAAGAGCCCTGAAGGAAAAAGATGGCCAAGTCTACTGCCAACCAGAGTTGCTCTGTGAAGGCTTAGACCTGCCTCGGATCAGTTATGCTCACAACGGGAAGCGATATCGGTATGTCCTTGCTTTTGAAGTTCAAAGGAGTCCCATCCCAAACAAGATACTAAAATATGACATTCTCACAAAGTCGTTCTTAAGATGGGGAGAGGAGCAGCACTGCTGGCCGTCGGAACCCATGTTTGTGCCTACACCAGATGGCAAAGAGGAGGATGACGGAATTCTCTTATCGGCCATTGTCTCCTCCGATCCCCAAAAGCTGCCTTTTCTGCTTATTCTGGATGCCAAAACTTTTGCAGAACTAGCTCGCGCATATGTTGATGTGGACATGCACCTGGATCTCCACGGGTTATTCATCCCGGACACAGACTGGGACCCAAGGAAGCAGGCCCCTTCCCAGGAAGTCCAGGACAGGGCTTCATCGCAGACAGGACAGGTGTGAGCGGCCCCATGGGTAGGCTCCCGGGGACACAGGTGTGATCCCTCTCTGGGTCCTTCCTTTCATTTGGTGCTTATTCTTTCGGTGTTTGCTTTGAGACAAAGGTTTGGAGATAGAGCTTATCAGTATCTTTCTTTCATTTCATTTTGGCCATAAAAACTTTGAGCATTGATCAAATATTTATTGATAGCTCTAGCACTTCTAAGAAAGCCCCTTTCTGCCCTGGCCAGTTTGGCTCAGTAGATAGAGCGTCGGCCCTTGGACTGAAGGGTCCCAGGTTTGATTCCAGTCAAGGGCATGTACCTCGGTTGCAGACTCCTCCTTGGCCCAGGCCCTGGTCGGTATGTGCAGGAGGCAACCAATCGAAGTGTTTCTCTCACATCGATATTTCTCTCTGTCTTTCCCTCTTTCTTCCATTCTCTCTAAAAATCAATGGAAAATATCCTTGGGTGAGGAGAACGAAAGAAAGAAGAAAGAAAGAAAGAAAGAAAGAAAGAAAGAAAGAAAGAAAGAAAGAAAGAAAGAAAGAAAGAAAGAAAGAAAGAAAGAAAGAAAGAAAGAAAGAAGAAAGAAAGGGGGGGAGAGGGAGGGAGGGAGGAAGAAAGAGAAAGAAAGAAAGAAAGAAAGAAAGAAAGAAAGAAAGAAAGAAAGAAAGAAAGAAAGGAAGGAAGGAAGGAAGAAAGAAAGAAAGAAAGAGAAAGAAAGAAAGAAAGAAAGAAAGAAAGAAAGAAAGAAGAAGAAAGAAAGAAAGAAAGAAAGAAAAGAAAGAAGAAAGAAAGCTCTTTTCCTATAAAGACAATGACCATGAATCAGAAATTATGTTGTCATGTATTCATCGCTCTTAGAATGACAGAGAAGAGATAAACATTTATCTTTACTTCTTCCTCTGTCCCCTTCTCTCCCTTTCCTCCCTCCATTCTTTCCAGTGGGCTACATTGTATGTCTGGGAGTTCCAGCCTTCTCACCATGCCCTGTTAGTAAATTATGTGGCCAGGAAGGCATGTTGCTTTGTGGTCATTCTATGCAAGGCATGACATACTATAAAATAATAAAAACTTTAAAGTCTCAAAAAAAAAAAAAGAATCAAATTAGACTACATAGTCTCCTGGATTATCTCCAGTTCAAGTTAAATAAATGTCTATAATAAACACACAGAAAACCAAATATCTCTCTATCTTATCTGTATTTCCTAACAGAAAATGGCACTTCTAACAACCTGGAGCAGTATACCTGTGCCCTTCCTTCTGACCCTTATTCCTCACCTTACCAACATCTTCTAATCCACACACACACATTCAATATCAGTCACTATTACCACACTTATATTTTCAGCCTGAATCTTTTGAAGATCAGATACATATCCAAATGCCTTCTTGATATCTCTGCCTGTATGGCCAACAGGCATTTCAAGGTAATACTGTCAAATTAAGCATTTGATATTATCCCAAAACTGCTCCAAACCATTATTCCCGTTACTCAAGCCAATAAAAAAAAGTGTCATCCTTCATCCTTCTCTCTGACTCCCCCTCCCTATCCATGATCACGAGGGAACTGATTGCATAATATAACCTACACTCTCCCCTCAAATCAAGAAGTTTTCAGGGAAATGGGCATTTCATAAAGTGACAAGCTTACTGAAGCATCAATGCTGAGCATTCATGAATAACTGAATCAAACTAAACAAGATTTTAAGATTAGAAAAATTGTAATTTTTTTTGAGAATCACATTTTCCATAAATCATAGTGATTTTAATTGCCACTACATTTTACTCTGTCGGATTCTTTGTTATCATGTCTAGTTGGCACCTATTTTCTTAAGGCCTTGAAGAATGTCTCTCGAGTTTAGAAAACAACTTATCTGATTCTTTCTAGACAGTGAAGAATACTACACAAGAGAAAGTTGATATATTTTTGTATTACAGGTATGAACATTTACATAATACATGAGCTGATACACATGAAAGTAATTTGGCATCAGTTTGGTCCTTGAAGAAATGCCAGTGACTTTCTAGAAGAGGACATGATTTACAAATTAAAAACACAACAGCTGTCATCTGCTGTTCTCATTCATTTATAAAAAATATATAAATAAATGAAAATCTATGAAAAAGGCTTGATGAAATCTAATCTCTAGATCTCTTTCTAGATGTGTATTTTTAGGGAGAAAATGGATAGTTATTACATTCTTAATTTTAAAATTTTCAAATTTTCAGTGACAAGAGAAAAGCAAAATTAGAGAGAAGTAATAATGAAAATATGGAAATAAGATTGTGCCTGAAGGATGTCTTTGAATCCCTGACCTTTATGGTTAAACAGTTGCGGTATTAAATGATCACCCAAAGGCTATAAATGAAACTCAGAGCTCCCCTTCACCTGTGGAAGATGCCAACTGCCTTCGCGTTCCAGAGGTTTCTTCTGCCTTACTGGTGAGTTATGCTAGCAGTTGGCTCTCATTTCATCTAAACCGTTACTTTAGGAACACTGGGGTACGTGGACAAACAATGCACTCTGGAATTGAAGCTATAGCAAGCAACTGCTTACAAAAAAGCAGGGTATTACATTTTGCAATGCCCTAGCTCAGTCAAAGCATCGCATGAAAGCTCTGGTTACTAATGCTCTTGATCAGCCTTGAATCCAGAGACAAAACAATGTGTAGTGGTTCTTGTAATCTGGAAATGAGGGAGCTGCCAGCTGAAGCTAAATCGGTGAGCCATGCTCCTGTCCTCCCTCTACTCCTTTCCTGCAAGCCCCCAAAAGGATCTGAGGAGACTGTGGCTTTGTGACTCAGTGTCTAATCTCGGTTTGAGCCTGTTCTGTGGATTTCAGGCTGCTGCTCCAGGGTTTAGCCCACCCTATTGAAAAACGAAGGGCCTTGGGAGATGGTGCTGGCTAAGGTATAGCACCTGCCACTCATTTAGGGATGCCCCAAGTAACAGCCACACCACTAAATCCCAACCTGGGGAAAGGGCATTTCAGGTGTCCACGCCCCTGCATCACAGAGAAGAGTTTACAAACTGTGAGAGGAAAAAGTATAATTGTTAAAACCTTACCATCTTCTCTACAAAAGTCAGCAGGTGTCAAAATTTGAAAAGAATTCTTCTTTTCCAGAAACACAGGCCAAGAAACATCATGGCAATTTTATCTCAGGAAAGAGGACTTTGGTCTAGGGTGAAGAGAAGTTGCTCTGTCTCCATGTCCTGGAGTTGTGGGCATTGTTACCTCGGTGGGGACCCATCCGGAGGCCCGAGCTCATTTTCACTCCAGAACACTTGAAGAACATAATATTACATCCCCAAGAGGAGTAGCACTGTCGCCCCATGGAAGTCTGTCTCAAATAAGGATTCTCCCTTCTCCTTCCCTCCTGGATTCTAGAGGGTTTAACCTGAATCATTGAGAAAAGTATTCTGGGCAGAGGGGCATAGCTAAAATCACCACTAGCTCGAAATTGCTACGTGGTACTTTACTGCCTACTCTATTGTTGGTGCTCAACAAATGCATGTGCAATGAATTGCTGAGTTTTCCTTCCTTAGCCATACTCAGTCATCTCCTTTCACAACACTACAAAGAGCAACATCTGGAACCAAGATGGTGGCATAAGGTATAGACCTGTGCGTGCTGCCTCCCACAACAACATTGAAACTACCAATTATAAGACAAAACAGCTATCATCCAGAACCATGGGAAAGCTGGCCCAGTGGAAGTTCTACAACTGGAAGGAAAGAAAGAAGCACATTGAGACTGAGTAGGAGGTGCAGAGGCGCCAAGAACAGAGGTACGGAGGCGCGCGCCAGGCAGGCTGCAACTGGATGCGCATTTGTTTTCAATCGGAAGGGGATACAATCTCTCGAATCCACTGAGCTTGTTTGGGGCAAGATTCTGAGGTCCCAGACCCCTACGGGGAGAGGTAGGACTGTCTTGCAGTGGGTGGGAGAGCGAGGGTGGCTTTCTCGCAGAGCTGCTCGCAGGGATCATTGTTGCTGTGGGGGCACGGCACTCGGGGACACGGAGATGCAGAGTCGCAGAGAGGCAAGGAGTTGCAGAAATGCTGACGACAACCATTGCTGTTTGCTCCACCCTGGTGATTCTCTGAGACCCTGCCCTACTCAATTTACATCCCCACCCAAGCTGTGCCAGTGGCACAAAAGGAACCACCTGTGCTTTTGCAGCCTAACCCAACAAACTGCAGATTTCAACTCCTCGCATCCATAAGGGACACACTGAAGAAGCAGACTCAGGTTCGGAGGAAGCCAGAGCCGGACCCAGCTGGGCCGGCGACACGGAACCTCTGTACCAGCAAACGCACAAGCAGGTCCACCAGATCCAGTCTCACATGGACGCCGGGAGATGGCAGACAAGCAGTCTGTGCACTTAGTAGAAAACGAAATCCAAGCAAGTATACCAGATATTCAGCCAGCTAGAACACCTGGAGATTTTGTCCAGCAAGGAGCCTCCCAACAAAAGACAGAATGCCAAACTTCGTGATGACCAGTTAAAGTATAATGTCCAGCACCTGCAGACTGCTCTCAGAATCTTACAGCATCGGCGATACACAAGGGAGCAGCAGGAAAGACAGCAAGAGGAGCTTCTGACTCGCACCTTCACCCCCAATGTGGGATGCGGCGCCCCCTGCAAGGCTGCGACAGCCCCTGCGAGGCTGCGACGGTCCCTGTGAGGCTGTGATGTCCCATGCGAGGCTGTTATGGCCCTAGTGAGGCTGCGTGAGGCTGAGACGACCCCTGCAAGGCTGCGATGGCCCCTGGGAAGCCGGCGGAACCGCGAACCGCACGAGCCGCCCAGACAGCTTTGTCAACGGCCCGCGAACCAGCTCGCAGCCCCACGCACAACTATCACCTGAAGGGCGAGAGGGGTGAGAGCGGCTGTAGTGTTGCTTTCTCCTCACTTTTGGTAGCGAAATCCTCATTTTAAACATAAGAGGATACATTATTTTAAAAAGCCGTTACGTGTCTCCGTACCCTTTCTGAGTAGAGAGTGAACAAGTCGTGAGAGACCTTTCCGAACACAGGGACACGTTGTGGATGGAAATAGCTACATTTTCCATGTGTATGACTTTTGACCCGGCAACAAAAAGCGTACACCTATGGATGAGGACAGTGGGCGGGGGGTAAGGGCAGAGGGTGGGGTGGGAACTGGGTGGAGGGGAGCTATGGGGGGAAGAAAGCGGAACAACTGTAATAATCTGAACAATAAAGATTTATTAAAAAAAAAAAAGAACAACATCTTTCAAGCATCTTTTTAAAGTTTGAGAGTAGCCTGCTTTCAAGAAATGCCTCCTGGAGAACCTCCAAACCAAGATGAAAAGTTGGAAACACAAGAAGGATTTTTATTTTTATTTTTGCTTTGGTGCAGAATGGCTGTTAGGAATGTAGAAAAACAGCCTGGGCAGTTTGGCTCAGTGGTTGGAGCATCGGTCCGTGGACTAAGCGGTGTAGGTTTGATTCCCAGTCATGGGCATGTACCTCAGTCGGTTGCAGGCTCGATCCCCAGCCCTGGTCGGGTCACATAAGGGAGGCAACCAATTGAAGTGTCTCTTTCACATTAATGTTTCTCTCCCCCCCCCCCTTCTCTCCACTCTCTCTAATAAAAAATCAATAGAAAAAATATTCTTGGGTGAGAATTAAAAAAAAAAAAGAATGTAGAAAAATAAGGTGGAAATACGTGACTGACATGAGCATTCACAGCTTTATTTCACATTTTCTCAATGCTGTTAATATTAAAAACATTGGTTTGGCATTAGCAGCAGTCAAGTGAAAAAACTACCTGTCTTTCTATTTCTCAAGCATATTAATGTAGTTTTAATACTCAGGTCCATTTTTCATCCCATGCCTCTTAAAAACTTCTATTTTTATGTAGGCATACTTAAAAGGTCATTTTTCTTTAAGATATTTCATTTCTTTTCTTTCTGTTTAAAGGTGGACGAAGCTACCTCCCTGAGAGTAAATGCAAACAGCACTAATTTATACATGGAAGATTTAAGACTGTTCTCAAAGTAGTCTTCTCTTCAGTAGTAAGGCCACAAAATGCCAACAGGTAGAGTGTGAGCTAGTGTCTAAAGATCAAGTTTAAGCAGGCAGCTGTGTTCCAAACAACAGACTCACTTCTGTGATATTCAACCTTCGGACGCTTTCTCTAGCCCCTCCCGTGTTTATCAGCAGAAAATAGTGCAACAGTATTCTAGACTTTCTGGATCCTGAACCGTGTGTAGCTCTGACATGCACCAAGAGTGAGTTCTCCGTACTTTCTGTCCTTCCCAATATCTCTTACAATATTATGACATTACAAAGAGTTTGAATCTCAGAGTATCTGGAATTTTAATGCCATAATAACCTCTTTCTTTGTAGTTTATGTTTTCACATACCATTGATACCAGAGACGTTTAGACATTTTTGAGCTTCAACAATAAAAGCTAATACAGGAAAAGGAACTAGGCTAGCTACCTAATACTTGACAATGGCTCAGTGGTTAGAGTGTTGGCCCACATACCAAAGCAGTGGTTCTCAACCTTCTGGCCCTTTAAATACAGTTCCTCATGTTGTGACCCAACCATAAAATTATTTTCTTTGCTAACTCATAACTGTAATGTTGCTACTGTTATGAATCGTAATGTAAATATCTGATATGCAGGATGGTCTTAGGCGACCCCTGTAAAAGGGTCGTTCAACCGCCAAAGGGGTCGCGACCCACAGGTTGAGAACCGCTGGTCTACTATGTCACTGGGGCTGTGCTAGGTGGGAACTGATGATATAAAAATAACTTTTTGCCTTGGCTAGGTGGCTCAGTTGATTGGAGCGTTGTCCCATACACCAAAAAGTTGTGGGTTCAATTCCCCATCAGGGCACATGCCTAGATTTCTGGTTCCATCCCCAGTTGGAGTGCTTATGGGAGGTAACCAATTAATGTTTTTCTCTCTTTCTCTCCCTCCCCCCTCCGCCACCCCCCCATCTCTCTGAAATCAATGGAAACATGTCCTCAGGTGAGGACTTAAAAAAATTGTTTTTCATTTTCCAGTGAGAATGACAATCATATTTTTGACTGGCTAGTATTATACAAAAGTAATTTAATCCTTTCAAATATTGGTCAACTCCTATACTGTGCTTATTTTTCTCTGAGACATTTATCTACCAGTTTTACATACATCTACTCATTTAATCTTTACAACAGTGCTGTGAGATAGCTATTGCCATTGGCAACCCTTTCAGATAAGTGACTGTAAAGTGTCAATGTCCCTAGACCAAAGGCAGGCACACAGCTGGTGAGTGTATGGTGGAGCAACTGCCCAGCTCCAGGGCCTATGATCTTAATCATCATGTTATCCTGCCTCTCATGTGAGTCAATCATACTTTTCAGTTCCTCCCAGTTTTTCTCTGACTGATTATCTCTATCTCCTTTTCAGGGTCCTCTTCTTCCTCCTGCTCCTTAAGTACAGCTGTTCCTCCAGTGACAGGTGTAGTGAAAGCAAGTCAGGCCAGTGGAACTCCCAGGTGGCGCCCAAGACTTCAGTCCCTGGTGGACACCCCCCCGCATCCTCCTGGCACTGGGACTGGGATGGATTTTCCTGTCGGATGAAGTTATGTTCTATGACACAGTTGATCCTAAGAAAGGGAGATTATGCTGGTGAGCCTAACCACATCACATGAGCTTTCTGAAAGCAGAGGATTTTCAGAGCCAATCTCAGGAGGGGAAATGAGAGAAATGCATCTGGTGGCCTGGAAGAAAGCAACATGTTTCTTCATTCTGTGAACTGTGTGTGTAGAAGGGTGGCTCAGAAGAGCTGAACTCAGTCCCCAGTCCACAGCCGACAGGAAAATGGGGCTCTCAGTCCTACAGCTGTCAGGATAGTAATCCTGCCCCAAACCCAGTGAATTTGGAAGAGGACTTTGAGCCCAGGTGAGATCACAGCCCTTGTTGACATCTTTAAAAAAAAATGTTCTTATTGACTCCAGAGAGAGGAAGGAGAGAGAGAGAGAGAGAGAGAGAGAGAGAGAGAGAGAGAGAGAGAGAGAGAGATATGATGATGATGATGAGATAGAATCATTGATTGGCTGCCTCCTGCATGCCCCACACTGGGGATCGAGCCTGCAACATGGGCATGAGCCCTGACCAGGAATCAAACTGTGACCTCCTTGTTCATAGGTCGGCATTCAACCACTGAGCCACGCTGGCGGGGCACTTGCTGATATCTTGATATCACGCAGATACTGTATCTGGAAAAGACCCAGAGCAGAGAATGCAACCACCCTGTGCCTGGACTTCTGACCTATGAACTGTGAGTTAATGGTGTTTTTAAGCCATGGAGTTTTAAATTTGTGGCATTTTGTTACACAGAAATAGAAAACTAATACAGGATGTCACAGTGATGAGTCTCTTCCCCTGATTAAATAAACACCATGTAACTGTCACTCCCTTTTTCTTTTTTTCTTTTTTTTTCCCAGGTGTGTTTGTGGATTTAATGGGAAGGGCGGAGGTGGAGCATCCCACCTGCTGCTTCTGCTTTTCTAGTAGCAAGAGGGACACCTATGGGGGTGGGCCATGGAGTGCAGAGTTGGCCTGGCAGGGCACAGGGACAGTCAGGGGGCTCAAAACATGGGCGACTGCTGGGCAGCATGGAGTCCCCTCCAGCGGGTGATGAGGAATGTAGAGTGGCCCTTAGACTGGTATGGCCACGCTGGCGCCCTTCCCCGGGCTCTGAGGAGCCTGCCCACAGCCAGTGGAGGGGTCGGCTGGCCACTGGCCCAGTGAGGCCCACCCACTGATCCTCCCCCTCGTCACTGACTCCTGTCCTAGGAGGAGCCTGGGACAAACGGAAGGGCCATTCTTCTTCCTTCCCTTCGGGCTCAGTCCCGTAGACAGAAGCTGGCTCAGGCGGGGCCAGTGGTGGCCAGGGATGGTTACAGCTCGAGTGCCGGTGGTTGAGGAATGTAGCTGGGCCCGCTGCCGGGAATGTGAAGCTGAGGCCTATGGTCCCGAAGTCCTCCATGTGGGGTCAGGCGGTGGGGCGGGGGGGAAAGGAGGAGGGCAGAAAACAACAGGGGGTGGGGAGGGGCCCAGGGCTCAGAGCTTGTGGGGTGTCACCCACTTGTTAGTGCCCCCATACTGGAAGCCCACTCTCTTCATCAGCTCATCTGCTTCCGCTGGACCTTGGCTGCCATAAACGTAGGGGATGGGCTGCGGCTTCTCGCGCTCGATCTGGTGCAGCAGCGGCGTGAAGACCCGCCAGGCCTGCCGCAGCTCGTCACTGCGCACAAAGTGCATCTGGTTCCCACAGAACACGTCCAGGATGAGGCGCTCATAGGCATCGGGGAGCTTCGCGTTCTTGTATCTGTTGCCGTAGATGAGGTCCAGCTCGGACTCCTCGGGGTTGAAGAACATGCCGGGCTTCTTGGTCATCATCTTGGTGTACACGGCCTCGTTGGGCTGCACACGGATCACCAGCTCGTTGCGCTTGCACTGCTGCTGGAAGATGTCGCCGGCCACGTCGCGGAACTGCAGGCGCACCTCGGCCTTGCGCTCGTTCAGGGCTTTGCCGCAGCGCAGGATGAAGGGCACCCCATCCCACCTCTCGTTTTCCACATAGAGGACAACAGCTGCGAAGGTGGCAGTGGTGGATCCCCGGGGCACCGTGGGGTTGTCCAGGTACCCTTTGGTGGCCTCGCCCTCCCCCTTGGGATTGCCCACGTACTGACCCAACACCACATTTTTCAACTGTGCCTCTGAGATGCATTTCAACACCTTGACCTTCTCATTGCGGACGTCGTCCGAGTCCGTGGAGGCCGGCTTCTCCATGGCCACCAGACACAGCATCTGCAGCAGGTGGTTCTGCATCACGTCCCGGATGATCCCAAATTCATCGAAGTAGCCCCCGCGGCCCTCAATACCAAAGGGCTCCTTGAAGGTGAGGATGACGCAGGCGACATTGTCCCGGTTCCAGATGGGGCCAAAGATCCTGTTGGCAAACCTCAGCACCATCAGGTTCTGGACCATCTCCTTGCCCAGGTAGTGGTCGATGCGGTAGATCTGGTCCTCACAGAACAGGGAGGAGATGTGGTTGGACAGGCGGTCGGAGCTCTGCAGGTCCTTCCCGAAGGGCTTCTCTACAATGATGCGGTTCCAGCCCGTCTGGCTCATGCACGTCTCTCGGATGTTCGTGGTGATGGCCTCGTAGACAGTGGGGGGCAAGGCCAGGTAGAAGAGGCGGTTGGCCTGGGACCCCTGGCAGAGGGCGTTTATGTGGTCATTGAGGTGCTCATAGGAGGCTGCTTGATCGTACTGGCCAGACACGTAGGAGTGGCGGGCAAAGAACTCCTCCAGCTTGGCCTTCTCCTCGGGGGTGGCTTTGAAGAAGGGCTCGCTCTGCTGACGAATGTCAGCCACCGTGAGGCGAGAGCGGGCATAGCCCACGATGAAGGTGTTTTCAGGCAGGAGGCCATCCCGGAGCAGCCACCAGATGGTGGGGTAGATCTTCTTCTTGGCCAGGTCACCCGATGCCCCCATGATGATGAAGATATGTGTTTCGGACTGATGGAAGGCATCACCCCGGTACAGCTCTTCCCGCAGGATCCCGCACACCTGGGCCCGGCTCAGGTCCACCTGCTCTGCCATGATGCTCTCTGCGCCGGTTCTTGAGCCACAGTCAGGCTGCTGGCCCCTCCGCCGCTGTGCCGCGTACCTGATGCCTAGCAGGTGGGGCCGCAGCTCCGCGCTGCTCGCTCACTCATCCAGCACAGGCCTGGCCCGGCCCCTGCAACCGGCTTTCTCTGTCGACCCGGGTTGCCCTGCGCCCTCGCGAGGAGCTCCACATCCGCTGGCGGCGTGGCCACGCCTCCTGGACCCCGTTTACGGATGGCCCCGCCTCCTGGGCCCCGTTTACGGATGGCCCCGCCTCCTGGACCCCCGTTTACGGATGGCCCCGCCTCCTGGACCCCCGTTTACGGATGGCCCCGCCTCCTGGGCCCCGTTTACGGATGGCCACGCCTCCTGGGCCCCCGTTTACGGATGGCCCCGCCTCCTGGTCAGACAGGTCGCGGCCGGGGTCCAACCAGCCCTATTAAATCGCTTCGTCGTGGCTCCTCCCCTTGCAGGGGCGGGGCGGCCGAGCGACCGGGCTGGATGCGGCGGCTGGAGAGACTAGGACTAAAGTGTGGGCTTGACGCCGGGAAAGCAGCGGGTGGTACACGTCACTAGTGAACGTGCTGCGGGCCAGCTGAGGCTGGCGGGCTCGGGATTTCTTCTCCTTTTTCTATTTAAGATATAAAATCCGTTTTTTTCTTTTTGTAAACATAAAGCAGTTGTCTCCTTTCTCTTGTGAAAATATGTTTTATAAGTATTTTTAAGTTGTTTGGGGGAATATTGATGCCTCCAGATATTATTTTCTCAGTAAGGAAATGTTAGGACACATTGACTGCTCCCGAAGTGGCTGAAATCTACAAGGTAAGAGTTCAGGTAACCTGCAGTATAGTTTTGTTTTGTTCTTCACTTGGCTCAACTAGTTCTATACAATTGTCTAAAGCCGTAGTTCTCAACCTTCCTAATGCCGCCACCCTTTAATACAGTTCCTCATGTTGTGGTGACCCCCAATTTCATTGTTGCAAACTGAACATAATTAAAGCATAGTGATTAATCACAAAAACAATATGTAATTATATATGTATTTTCCGATGGTCTTAGGCGACCCCTGTGAAAGGGTCGTTGGACCCCCAAAGGGGTCGCGACCCACAGGTTGAGAATCGCTGGTCTAAAGCCACCTTTTTCGCAGGCAGGACAAAGCCGGAGGAAACTTGGGCTGATCCATCAGGCAGCACATCCCCTGGTGCTTTTGTTTCTCTGCTTGCACCTCAGAGGTGCTGGTCTGGGAAAGGCAGTGGCCACATCGTCGCGGGCTGTGCTGAAACAGATGCCTCACCACCGCTGAGCTTATTGACCTTGACTTCTCTCCCCTCTCCTCTCGGGAGGGCTTGATGGGTATCCGTTTGCTGGGAGTAGAATAAAAAAGGAAAAGCGTACTTGTTTGAGATGTTAATTTTGAGAGTCACTTGTTCCCATGTGAGTAACATTAGAGATTCAGCCAAAGAGCTATTCTTTCTCACCACACCCATTGCATTCTGCCTCTAAGTGGCAGCCTTCTGTGTTCAACAACTTCATTCACCCTGAAGGAGGCAGACCGCTGGTTTTGACGGCTCTGTACAAGGTCCAGACAACATTCTTGCCATTTTGCTGGGGGAGCCGCAGGGCCAAGGTAACCTTTGCTGAACGTGGGCAAGGTACATATTTGACGTTCCATGTGATTTGTAGGAAACAGCCAAGAGGCAGCTCTCCCCACCCTGTCCCCAAGCCCTCCACTGAAACCCTGGAAGCTACGGTTCTCTGGTTCCTTTTCTACTGATGCTGGTAGTTGCCCTTGAAGATCGTTAAAGCAGATACTTTCAGAGAAGTCCATCTGAGTGGTTTTGATGTGCAGGTCTCCAAGTTTTATTAGCTTTGGTAAAAGGAGCCTTCCCCATGAAGTCTTAGCCTATTGGCATTTCCACTTTGGGATCTGAAGCAAAGCTTCAGCTACTAGTCAAGTTTTGCTTGCCTGTTTTGCCTTCTTTGATGATGTGGAATAATGATTAAATGAGTGGAAGAAATGATAAGTTGTTATATAACCATTCTATGCAATAACAAAACATTTTATAATGGAGTTAAATTTTATTTACTAAGAGAACAGCATTTAATATGAAATTTGTATATTATTTTAATAGTGTAGCTAAAGAGTAAGGTTTGCTGGATTAAGTAATTCAAGAAAAATGCCTGGCTGGTATGGCTCAGTGCTTGAGTGTCAACCCAGAAACCAAGAGGTCACTGATTCGATTCCTGGTCATGGCACATGCCCGGGGTTGCGGGCTCGATCCCCAGTCGGGGGTGTGCAAGAGGCAGCTCATGGATGATGTTCCACTCTCTTATTGAACTTTTACTCAATACCACCTAAAGGAATATTTTATTAAAGTATTAGGGTAATTGCTAACAACAAATTAGTGCATGAACACAATAAAACTTTAGTTACCTGAAAAATACAAAAGCATTTAAGTTTATATAACGTATATCAATGTTAATAACATTTTTAAAATATATTTTTATTGATTTCAGAAAGGAAGGGAGAGAGAGAGAGAAACATCAATGAGGAGAATCCTGCACACCCCCCGCCCCCCACTGGGGATCGATCTCGCAACAAGGGCATGTGCCCTTGACTGGAATTGAACTTGGGACCCTTCAATCCACAGACCGATGCTCTATCCACTGAGCCAAACCAGGGCTTAATAACATTTTTTAAAATATGTTTTTTATTGATTTTTTAGAGAAAGGAAGGGAGAGGGAGAAAGAGTGAAACATGGATGAGAGAGAAACATTAATAGGCTGCCTCCTGCATTCCCCCCACTGAGGGTGGAGCCCACAACCTGGGTAAGTGCCCTGACTGGGAATTGAACCATTGACCTCATGGTGCATGGGACGACACTCAACCAACTGAGCCACACTGACCAGGGCAATCTTAAAAACATTTAAAAAACCAAGCTTCTTTTTATTAGAGAAAGGAAGAAATTATTGGTAATAGAACAAATAAAATCTGGCATTAGGTGATTATTTTCCCCTGGTAAAGATGTGTATTATTAATTTCAATGTTGAATTACAATTTTATTTTTACTTTTTAAAGATTTTTTTCCCTTCATTTTTTTTCATAACCATTTATCTCCCATATATACCTTCTTCCACCTCCACTCACCCAAGATTTTTTATTTATTGATTTGAGAGAGAGAGGGTGGGAAACATTGATTTGTTGTTCTACTTATTTATGCATTCATTGGTTGATTCTTGTATGTGCCCTGACCAGGGATCAAACCCACAACCTAGGTGAAGTGGGACGACACTCTAACCAACAGAGCTATCCAGCCAGGGCCTTAATTAAAATTTTTGAAAAGGCCTTCAAATTTTTTTCTTAATGAAGAAATGACTGGCTGCAAAGACTTGTTTGAATAGAATATATAATCTCAACCCACTTCAGTCACGGTATCCTTTGAAATTCTTATGAAAGCTTCGGGTTCCCTCCAAAAAGAAGAAAAAAAGCCTATATATAAACACATAATTTTGTATATTGTGTAATTGATAATTTATACATCTGTTGAAAGACTTTCTTGATAAACAAGGAAAGAGTCATTTTCCATATGATGTATTAGTTAAGTATGGGTTCTTGTAATCTGATGGTAACAAACTGACATTAAAATCTATTTTTCATTTAAATATTCTGGAAGGATATACACCAAAATATTTCCAGTGGATGGTGGGATTTTAGATGATTTTTAATTTTTTTCTACTGTCATATCTGTTGTCAAGATACTTCCAGATTTTTTTGTTTGTATTTTGTTTTTAATTTATTTGTTTAGGTTAGGTTTTTTCCCTTATATTTTGACAGTTAACATTTAAAATATAAAATTTTCATAAGAGAAAAACTATTTGAATTTTGGATAAAAATTGATGTGTGATTATAAATGATGTTAAGAAAATATTACCCAGAAGTAAGGAACTTTTAAATTTTGGGCTTTTTATTATAGATACTTATATATTTGTGTATATATATATATATATATATATTTTATAATGAATCTTATATACTCATCACAGCCTCTGCAATTGTCAGCTCTTGGTCAACTTATTCAATATATACTTCTACCCACTTCTATTTCTTCTATTATTTTTTTGTGATTAAAAAAAATAACATTGCATTTACCATCTTAACCATTAAAAATTTATTATTTTTCTTTTTAGAGAGAGAGGGGAAGGGAGAGAAACATTGATTTGTTGTTCCACTTATTTACACATTCATTGGTTGATTCTAGTATGTGCCCTAACTGAACCCACTACCTTAGCGTAGAGAGATGATGGTCTAACCAACTGAGATACCCGGCCAGGGCCCATCTTAACCATTTTTAAGTGTAAAGTTCAGTCGTGTTAAGTGTATTCACATTGTTGCAACAGATCTCTAGAACATTTTCATCTTGCAAAACTGAAACCCTACCTATACCCATGAGGTACTAATTTCCCCTTCTCTCCTGTTCCCAGCCTGGGAACCACCTTTCTACTTTCTGTTTCTACAATTTTGACTACTTTGGATACTTCATATAACCATACAGGTTTGTTGTTTTGTGACTGATTCATTTCACTTAGTCCTCAAGGTTCATCTACATGGTAGCATGTGACAATGTCCTTCTTTCTTAAGGCGTCACAGCACTCCACTGTGTATATAAGACACATTTCTCATCTATTCATCTGACAATGGACATTTGGATTGCCTTCACCTCTTTCTTCTATTGTTTTAATGCAAATTCTACATATCATATTGGAAACATCATTATTTAATACTAGAGGCCCGGTGCACAAAAATTTGTGCACTTGGGGGGAGGGGGGTCCCTCAGCCTGGCCTGTGCCCTCTCGCAGTCTGGGACCTCTCGGGAGATAACGACCTCCCGGGTCGTTAGGCCTGCTCCCGGGTGGCAGAGGGCAGGCCCAATCCCTAGGTGCAGCCCCCGGTTGGGCTCAGAGCAGGGCCGATTGGGGAGTTGGGGCGCCGCCCCCTGTCACACACAGAGCCGCAGGGCGATCAGGGGGTTGGGGAGCTCCCCCTATCAGGCACAGAGCAGGGCTGATCGGGGGTTGGGGTGCCTTCCCCTGTCACGAACAGAGCAGGGTGGATAGGGAGGTTGTGGCCCCACCCCCTGTCACACACAGAGCCCCAGGGCAATCAGGGGGTTTGGGCACTGCCCCCTGTCACGCTGATCCCGGTGCCGGGAGGCCTCGCGGCTCCGCTGATCCCGGTGCTGGGAGGCATATTACCCTTTTACTATATAGGGTAGAGGCCTGGTGCATGGGTGGGTGCCGGCTGGTTTGCCCTGAAGGGTGTCCTGGATTAGGGTGGGGGTCCCCACTGGGGTGCCTGGCCAGCCTGGGTGAGGGGATGATGGCTGTTTGCAGCTGGTCACACATCCTTCAGTGTGGGGGTCCCCACTGGGGTGCCTGGCCAGCCTGGGTGAGGGGATGATGGCTGTTTGCAGCTGGTCACACACCCTTCAGGGTGGGGGTCCCCACTGGGGTCCCTGGCCAGTCTGGGTGAGGGGCTGAGGGCTGTTTTCAGGATGGGGGTGACTGAAGCTCCCAACCGCTCCTTTTCTTCTTTTTTCTTTTTTTTATTCTGGGCCAGCTTTAGCTCTGAGGCTTGGCTCCAGCTCTTAGGCCTCCGCTGCTGAAAGTAGGTTTCTGGCCTTTGCTTACAATGTTGTGATCCTGCTGGCTGAAGCCCAGCGGACTAAAGCAGGTTTCTGGGGTTTTGTTTAGCTTCTATATTTGTAACTATGTTTCAAACTGCAGGCTCAGAGGCCTGCAGCGGCAGGCGGGAATGTTGGAGTCCTCCACCACTGAAGCAAGCAAGCCTCATGTTAGTTTCAAGCTGCCTGGCTGCTGGCCGCCATCTTGGCTGGCAGTTAATTTGCATATCTTGCTGATTAGCCAATGGGAAGGGTAGCGGTCGTACGCCAATTACCATGTTTCTCTTTTATTAGATAGGATTAATCTAATCTAAGTTAGGCCATTCATACTAAGTCAAGCACCTAATACAATATTATATACATCTGGGTAATCCTTTTGTTATGTGATATATAATTGGGCAGAGGGCATAATCAAATAAGAAAAAGAGCTTATCAGTGGGTAAAAATGTTCAATTTTTTAATCTAGGGATTTGTTGCACTGTTATTGCAGCTCACCAATTCATCTTTCCAGAGTTAAGAGGAAACAAATTCACTATTTCAGCACTAAAACAGGGTAATGTATAATGATTGCTTTAATGTGATAACTTCAGATTTTCACAAGCATCTGTGTTTGCTCTAAGACTACAAACAACTCAGTTGGTAAACACACTTTCAAGAAAAAAATTCTTATATTAGAAAATTACTTGTGATCAGTTGCATCTTACTACAAAATCAATGGGATAGGTGGCAAAATTTAAATAAGATCTATTAATTATAGAATTATAACAATGTTAATTACCCAGCTTTAATATTTGTACTATGGTTTATATTAAGATATCAACACTTAGAGAAGGTAGTTGAAGATTATACTTGAAGATTATATTTTGCCACCATTGTGTAAATCTGAAACTATTTCTAAATGAAAAAGGTTTTGAGTTCTAGTTTCTCTATATAGAGTTGGCATCTTCTGAGTAAAACTTAGATTTGCCCTTTTAAAATCCCAAACTTGATGGACTAGAGATTGAGAAATTCATGTACTATAGAAAGAAAAATAAAAGGGCAATTATCTTGGCTATCCTACATCTGGACCAGCAGCAGGACATGCTGGGAGCTTCCTGCCCAGAGATCCAACTACCTTTCTCATGTGTAAAGGATGGCCAGGTGCCAACAACCAAGCAAAGATAGTCACCACGTTCTTAATCTTTGACTTTTTTCTATATGAACAGAATTTTTATCTGCAAAATGACAGACTAAATATGAAAACTGAAGCCATGTAGAAGATAGAAAAAAAGGGGGATTAGTGTCTTTTTAATTTATTACTATTAGCATAAAGGAAAATATGCAAATTAAATGAACTATCTTAGCCTTCTTAATAACTGGACATAATTACATTTTCATTATTTTCTTGCTTTCTTCCTGTGTGTCCACTTGATTTAATCAAAAGCTCTCCCTGTGTTCAATAAATTTGAGCTAATGCCTGGCCTTTTATTGTGCAATTAATATCATCTTTGAGCCTCATATTAAAAACTATGAGTAGCTATTAATTTCACAGTAGTCATTCACCAGTAAGCAAGCCCAAGTCTTTTTTTTTTTTTTTTTTTTTAAATATATTTTATTGATTTTTTACAGAGAGGAAGGGAGAGAGATAGAGAGTTAGAAACATCGATGAGAGAGAAACATCGATCAGCTGCCTCCTGCACATCTCCTACTGGGGGTATGCCCGCAACCCAGGTACATGCCCTTGACCGGAATCGAACCTGGGACCTTTCAGTCCGCAGGCCGACGCTCTATCCACTGAGCCAAACCGGTTTCGGCAGCAAGCCCAAGTCTTATCTTAAAGATAAAACTTTAGGCACCAGAGCCAGCTATGAAAGAAAACTCTGAGCTTAGTTGATACGATACAAGGCATATAATTGACCTGAGAAAAATTCAAAGAAGCAGCCATTTTACTTAAATGGTGCCAAAGATCCAGTTTTACTAAACCAGATACTTTCTATCATGTAGACACTACTTCAATGTTGAGTTACTTTTCTAACTTTCTAGTTATGTCAATGTGTTAAAGACAAGACCAGCTTCATAGACATGTGAACTGTACAGCTGCACAGGGCCCTCTGCTCAGAAGGACGCCATAACTGGCTTAATGCTCTCCTATCACTATGTTGAAATTCTTAATAATTTTGGAACAAGTGATCCTGCATTTTTATTTTGTCCAAGGTCCTGCACTCCGGATCGGACCTTGGCTGAACAACCTCCAGTACCAATCATAAGACTTCCTAGACATCATGACATGAAACGCCTAATCCCCAGCCTCTGCCGCTGTTCCTTTAAGCTGGAAAATAAGACTCTAACCTCAAGGTTGTTTATCATTTATCCAAAACAGCAATTTTCAACCTTTTTCATCTCATGGCACACATAAACTAATTACTAAAATTCTGCAGTACACCAAAGAACATATGTATATTTTTTGCTGATCTCACCCCCCCCCCAAAAAAAAGGGTATAATTTTGATTCATTCACACCAGCCAGCTATTTTGGTGTTGGCCGTTTTTATTTTTTTATTTGACAGTCTAAGGGAAAAGAGGTAAGTGCTCCTGTCTAAATGCATGTGGGAGGCAGTCGATTGATGTGTCTCTCTCACATGTAATGTTTCTCTTCTCCCTCCCTTTCTCCCTCCTTCCCTCTCTCTAAAAATCAACGGAAAAAATATCCTTGGGTGAGGATTAACAAAAAAAGAAAAAGAGGTATTTTACAGAGCTATTGAGAATTGTGGGAAACTTTAGCCAAAATTTCAAAGAAAACTAAGCCAGTAGGGGGAAAATGAGGCAATTGTTATGTCTAGGAAAAACAAAAAGTGCACAATAAATATGCTATAATTATAATGCATTATCTGGCTCAGCTATGGGCAAAATTTACATAACAATAATAATGATGAAAGCACTGAATGTGGATTTAATAAAAATTAGGGTATAATTATATTGGAGGGAAAAAGGGGAAAGGGTCTAAGGGAACTAAAATCTTTACTAGTCATATTGGAAGTGGTGGCAGGCATAAGAGAGCCCCTTTTCAGATCTCCAACTACAGGACCTATCTGTCCAACGGGCCCAGTGCCTTTTGAAATCCACCGCTACATTTTTACAGAGCCCATACTCCCAAAGGGCTGCTTCCAGCCAATGGCTGTGAGAAAGGGATGTGAAGGTAGGCTGGTTCCTGGGAGTAGAGAATACCTCTGATGAGTGACTGCAACTCAGGGACTCTCAAAGACCTGTTGACCTTTCCTTAGAACTGCTCTGTGGTCCCAATCTTCCTCCCTTTCTCTCTCCTGACTTAATAAGACCTGCAGGGCAATCTGATAGCAGTCCAAGCCTTTCCTGGTTTCCCCCTCAATTTCCTCAAAGGCATTTACCCTAATCAATTGCTTGCTTTTGTCTCTGCCTCTTGAAGGGTCTGAACTAAAACAGAAGTCAATTAGTAATACTACGTAGTAAGTTAATCAAAAGATAACAGTATATACATTGTTCTTGGAATATGCATGTAAATATCAGAAGAAATAGCTATGAGAAGCAGTGATGAAGGGGCATACATTTCAAAGTCTTTAGCACTAACTGACTTTTTAATATATGTAAGTAACTGTTTTTAAGTAAACTGTTTTAAAAAGTGAAAGACCACTCCCATAAACATAGGTTGCTTTAGATTATTGAGGGAAACCAAAGTAATCTGTACTTTTAGCAGATGAGCAGCCTAACCAGCGGTTCTCAACCTGTGGGTCGCGACCCCTTTGGGGGTCGAAGGACCCTTTCACCGGGGTCGCCTAAGTCCATCGGAAAACATATATAATTACATATTGTTTTTGTGATTAGTCACTATGCTTTGATTATGTTTAATTTGTAACAATGAAATTGGGGGTCACCATGACATGAGGAATTGTATTATAGGGTCGTGACATTAGGAAGGTTTAGAACCACTGGGCCCTAAAGATGACTCCTTTCATTTTCTTTTCGGCTATCAGTGGCAATTAATTAAACTCCTTGAAGGCAGCGCCACCTAGAGGTAGCAAAATGATCTGCCACCTAAGGGCCCACTGGAATGAAAGCACTATTGACAATGTCCTTGAGTTGCTGTTTTTATGTTTAATATCCCTGAAAGGATAATTTTTAGAGATGTTATTGTTTTCCCCCTTCTTCTCCTCCACATTTTGGGTAGACAAGCCCTCTTGCCTGCAGATTTTTGCAAATGCCACCAAAAGTGGGATAAATCCTCAAAAAATTCACTAGAACTTACAACAAAATCCAGGACAGTACCTTTTCACACTTGTAGAACATGTTTTAGCCCTAGCTGGTTTGGCTCAGTGGACAGAGCATTGGCCTGCAGACTGGAGGGTCCCAGGTTTGATTCCAGTCAAGGGCACATGCCACGGTTGTGGATCCCCAATAGGGGGTATACAGGAGGCAGCCCATCAATGATTTTTTCGTCATTGATGTTTCTCTCTCTCCCTCTCCCTTCCTCTCTGAAATCAATATATATATATATATATATATATATATATATATATATATATATATATATATATATATAATGTTTTTATAGGAAAGTTTATTAAAACATCATATTTTAGTATCTAAAAACAATATTAACACCATCCACCATCTTCATGATAAAGACATTTCCTCCGGCTGTGCTGAAGTCTCTATGAAAAACCTACTTCATTCTAAATCCTTCAATTTTTTCATGGAAAATGTAGTGCAAAATTCTAGTTAAATTCGTAGATTAAAACATAAACTTACCATCATTTCCCCTCATAATTTCTCTAAAATGGCAATGAAGGAATCTTTAAAAAGTATAAAGTGATAGGATTAAAATAGAAAAGACTACAGCAGAGAAGAGAATACAGAAAGCAGATGGATGCGAGGTAAGTAACTTAGTGGACAGAGAAAGCTGAAACCTAAGCCCGCAGAGGAGTAAACCAAAAAGAAGCAAACTGGTATTTGCATCTGACTTTTGAGTAAATTAAAACAAGCAAAAAATATGCTATCCTAAAAGATTTAAGATATAAGATACCCTCAAAACAAAAAAGAAGGTGCTATCTCATAAAAGGAACATTTTTAAAACAAAAGGAGAAATCTTGGAAATTAAACATAATATTACAGATTTTAGAAATGTAATAAAAGACAGAGGAGATAAAGCTAAGAAATTTCACAGAAATTAAAATGAAGAGACAGATTTTAAAAAGGAGAAAGAAAACAAGAGAACCAAAGAATTCTAGAAAATGGAGAGGAAGAAAATTAACAAAGAACTATTACCAAAAAGTGTCCCTATTCATTTAATCGTGATGTCATTTGTTCACTTTTAGAGAGTGCCTACTGTGTGCCAGATTCTATTCTAGGTGGTGAAAATTCTGTAGTGAACAATAAATCAGTAAAATTCCTGATCTCCTGGAGTTTATTCAGAAACAAATGTTATAACTTTTTAGATGGAAAGAGTCCTCTGAATATCATGTGCAATAAATGGAAAAGATTGATAATAAGGCATATAATCATAAATTTTCAGAACACCAGGATGATGAAAAGCACCTAAAACCTTCCAGAAAGATGAAATAGTTTATATACAAAACATAGGAATGCAAAACATGGGCTTCTCAACATTCACACAGGAAGTGAGAAAATAATGGAATAATGTCTTCACGATTCCAGGGGAAATTATTTTCTACCTGGAATTAAATTTTCAGACATTCCAATTTTTCAAAAACTTTACCGATCATCTATCCTTTCTTGGGAAGCTACTAGAGAGGTTCTACACACAATGGAAAGTAAACTAAAAAAGATCTAGATCGCCCTGGCCAGTGTGCTCAGTAGTTAGAGTTTTGGCCTGCACACCCAAGGGTCTCAGGTTTGATTCCAGGTCAAGGGCACATGCCTGGGTTGCAGGTTGGATCCCCACCCTAGTCAGGGCATGTGTGGGAGGCAATAAATATGTCTCTCTCTCTCTCTCATATTGATGTTTCTCTCTCCCCTTTCCCACCCTCCCTTCCCCTCTCTCTAAAAACCAATGGAAAAAATATCCTCAGGTAAGAATTAATAAGAAAATTTAAAAATAATATAGGATCTAGGGAATAGGGAATCCAATACAGGGAGACAAAGACAATTCTAGGACAGGAGTTGGGCCTCAGACCTAGACAGCAACCAATCTCAGTTGGAACTGAAGGTCAGAGAGCCTCAGTGAGTCTCTGTTTGCAGAAGGAGTGAGAGCAGGAGAGAAGGGGCTAAGGGAGAGCACATGTCTTACCTGATACATGTGTATAACTTCAGATAATATTTACCCTACTATTGAGAGCTATAAACTAATAAAGGACTGGTGAATTAAAAAAAGAATAAGCTAAAAAAAGGCAATTATTAATGCAGGGGGAAATTGTATAGGAAAGGAAATATAATTATAGTACACTATATGGCTGACTTGTGAATAATACTTACACAGTCATAATAATGTAAACTCTGAATATTTCCTTAGTTAAAAAGGATTGTGGGGTTCCAGGCCAAGATGGCAATGTGGGGAGATCTTGAACTCACCTCCTTGGGGGGACACTTTGAATCTACAGCTGTATATGGGTCAATTTCCTCTAAAAAGGATCATATAACTGTATTGGAAGGATAGAGGCTGGAAGACTGTGCAAGTTTAGAGAGGAGCTATTGGGAGTGTAAGATGGCCAATTTGTAGGAAGTAATTAGGAATATGTAAAATTAGAGAGAGAGAAAAAGTAATAAGAACATGTTATTTAGAACTGATGACACATGCATGCATTATATTCTCTCTAAGCAATTACTAAATTTGTATTTAGTAATCTAAATACCCAAAGAGCTTGTTGAAACAAGTAAATGTTTCTTCTGGTGAAAAGATTCCTGTTTTTCATAATAAGCCTTGTTAAAATCTGAGCACATGCATTTCTCTGATAAAAAATTTTAATGAATTTATAAAAAGGCAGATGGTTAAAAATTAATGTGACTTAGTACAGTTGTCAAACAGCATATAATAGAATATAAAAATAATTGCTCAATAAATCTATTTTATTTGAAAAATAAAAAGAAGTGGACTACTCTGGTTAGTTCAGGCATTCCTGGAATGTGAGGGAAGAATAAGGGAATAAGTCATCTATGCTGGTCTGCTGGGGCTGACCAGCAGACCCTGAGTGATGGATGAATGATTACTCTGACATATGTTTCTGTGAAAGAGAGGGCTAAGGGACTGCCTGGCTAAAGGAACCAGACAGCCTCAGTCACCTGCCTCCTTAGGCTTTTATGGTAACAACAGCTTAAACTAAAATTAACTATTAATACTATCAGCAGGGTAAGTATCCTTGAGAAAGCATGTGTACTGTAGTGTCTTTTAAACAAGGACGTTTTGAAGTCTAAACATAAAGATTCCAGTAAAACACCTAGGGACTCAGACTTGCTTGGAAAAGTCAAGGCAGGGTCTGTCACCTTTGGCAAGGTCCCTCTAGAAGCTCCCAACCTTTCAGAGATTCCTCCTTATAGACTTTCCAACCAAGTCCTGTGCTTCCCCACACTGGTCCATGACCATGGAACAAAAAGAAATCAGAAAGGCCTAATGCTATTTAGGCCATGGTTACTGCAGCAAGTCACTAAGTAGGCATAAGGCTCTGCTCATTTCTGTTCATTTCTAATTTTCAGGGCAGTCGTGTTTGTAAAGGAACTCTGAGTCATTTGGCAGCACCATTAGTACTCATAGTCTCCTTTCTCCCTAAAAGGGAAGTAGTATAACATTCCCAGTGTAAAAAAAAAAAAAGTGGATGGAAACAATGTAAAATATTTGTAGAATATTTTAAAAGGAGAATAAAACTGGAAAAAGAAAAACAGAGAGCAAGAGAGAGTGATATATATAGAGAAAGGGAGAAAGAGAGTGCATCAAACAGAAATTTATAACACGACAATTTTTGTTATATTATCAAATAAACTATGTGCAAAATACTCTTTGAAATCCCATCTGGGATGGATTTAATATCAGGCCAGAAAAATAACTGTAAATTCCCTAAGCATTTAAAGTAAAAAGTATTCTTCAAATTTCTTCATTTAAATTTTGACAAAATAAGTAAAACACAAAGAAAGAGAAATAATGGAATAAACAAAAGGAAGAAACCTGTCTCCCCTCAATGATTAATAGTACAACAAAGATGGGAAAAAATGCATTTTCTTATAATCTATTCTTGGTCATGTACCCAATTAATAGCGTGTTCTCTCTTTCACGTACTAAAGTCATTCATAATAATGGGTATCAAATGAAAATTTTCTTTCAGAGAATATGCAGTGTCTTCTACTGGAAAAGATGGCCTCCAGGACTTTAGACGGCCTTTGTAACAAATAAGGCAAAATAGCAGCAATGATTAAGCAGCTCTCCTGCTCCTTCCTCCCTCCTCTTCCTCTTCTCCTTCTTCCTCCCCCCTCCTCCTCCTGCTCCTCCTTTTCCCTCACCTCCCTCTTTTCAAACAACCTGCTTAAACAGGGATGAACTAATAGAAATAAGAAGAATGATGAGGGAGGAAGGCATGGTGTATCTCACTGAAATTAAGAAAAATCGGTTAATTACACTACCTGAGATTCTGCATCAAATTAGAATCTCAAGGAAAGGAGACCCAAATAGAAAGCATAATCAAATCAACAATATGTGGGTCAAGGGTGAACTATTTCTTTGTCTCAGACCCCTGTAAAAATTATTCTAGCTTGTGCCATTTGAAGCTATTTGGCAAAAAAACAAGTAAAAAAGAAACAGACTACAGAAGTAAAGATGAAATACTTCCTCCTCCCAGTATATGGCTCTCAACAGTTCCTGCCATTGCAGGACCTTTCAAAATCTGTTTTTGTAGTGTAATGAAGTGGAAAAATTGAATTCACCAGAATGTCCTTCAAGGAGAATGCTGTATTTGTACAGAAATGCCTTGTCAAACCTGCGTGTGTTGGAACCTGAGAAATTGAGAGGGTTTGAATGAGAGTAGAATGTTCTATACAAAACAAGGGGATGGATCTTGTGGTAGTTTCTGAAAAGGAAAAAATAGAGAAATGAAGAAAAAAAGGAAATGGCGTGGTGGAAAGAGGATACGAAACCCTACAATGTGGCATCGCGCTGAGATCACTATTCTTCATGCAGATCTACAAGAAAATGTCATGGCAGCCTTGAGGTTGGTGAGTAGAAAGTAATGACTGTAGAGACTTCATCTCCAAGATCTCATGGGGCTGATGAGAGATAGTCTGAAAGGAAGAGAGAGCATGTTGTTGGACCCTCACAGAGCATGATAGTAAGGTTTTGAGCCAAGCTAAGGCAACTCTTTGAAGGACCATGTGCCCAAATAACATACAGGTAATAAGTTTTTTGTTTTATTTTGTCATTTTGTTTTTCAATTTATCCAGGCTGCTTTGAACTAAGGTGTAGAACCCAGTTTGATCTCAGATGAAATAATCATTTTAGAAGCAGGTTTGCCCCTCACTGTTCTACCAAACTGTTAGACTCTTTGTGAAGGAAAGAGAATAGACCCTAACATAGCATGAGTTGTGAGGGCCTTCAGAATTCAACATTAGTGTCACAGAGAAGTTAGGGAAACTCCTGGGTTGTGATTAGTCTGGGACAGGGGTGGGCAACCCCTGGCACGCGTGCCAAACATGGCATGCCAGTAACTTTTGCTGGCACGCGAAACCCTCTCTTATAATCTTCCATTTACAATTTTTGTGAACATTTGAATGACTTAAATGTTAAATTACAAGGAACTGGCAAGACACTTGATGTTATGTTTGGTTACATAAAGGCTTTTAAAAAGAAACTGGAAGTCTTTAAGAGGGATGTGGATGGTGAGAGATTTAAATATTTCCCAAACCTCAAGAGGCACATCAAAGACTTCCCAAAAGATGACAGAACAGACTGTCAAAGCCTTCAAAAGCTGTTTTTAAACATCATCGAGTCAACTATTGAGCAGTTCTTCTCAAGATTTGCAAAATTCAGAGAACTGGAAGAGACAGCAAAATTCATGAGGTTTCCAGACAGCATGAAACTGGAGGAACTAAACTTACAAATGTTTTCATGGATAGACATAGCTGACTTTGAAATGCAGTTGATTGAATTTCAGAGTAGCTCAATTTGGAAGCAGAAATTTATTGACCTTAGAGTTGACTTGGAAAACATTGAAAAAAAGCAATTAGAGACAGGAGTACCAGAGAGAAGTGTCGAAAACGAACTATTGAGGACTTGGAATGCCATTCCAGAAAATTGTTTCTGTTTAAAAAACTTTCCAACAGCGTTACTCTCCATGTTTTCATCCACATACGCTTGTGAATCTTTGTTCTCAGTGATGAATTTTGTTAAGTCTTGTAGTAGGAGTAGCCTGACAGATGAAAGTAGTAGCTCGTGCATATCTCTGAAGGTCATGAAATATAAACCTGATGTAAAATCTCTGTCCTCAGTGATGCAGCAGCAAAAGTCCCACTGATAATATCAAACGGAGTCATAAAGTTTTCTGTCAGACTATCAGTGTACATGTATACATTAAAAAATAAATGTATTTTTCATCATCATATACTGTGTTTTTGTCACTCGAATGAATTTTATTTTTTCTCCAAGGTTCTTCACATACGTACACCTTAAGAGATATCAAGTAGGCGTAACATGTTCTGAAAAAATTAGGGTTGGCACGCAGAAGAATTTTGAGTCAGAGATTTTGCTGGTTTTGGCACGCACTCACAAAAAGGTTGCCCACCCCTGGTCTGGGGTGTTGTGAGTGGGGATTAAAGGAGGTTCAAGTTAAGAGAATGTTTCCGAGACCCAGGCTACTTCACCTCCCTAAAAAGCATTTTCTAAAGACTTAATGGTGTCAACCAATAGTCATTGGTGCTAACTGAACACCAATTGGAATCCCCTATTTGGGGTGCAGTGAAGAAGGGAACTTTATTCAGTGCAACTCAATTATAATACAGCACAGCTATGAGGCAGCCCTAGGGCCAAGTGACCCTAGGGCCAGGCCCCTCTCCAGCTAGACAGCTCTGCTGTGCTCCTCCCTGGTCTGCTTCGTGCTGCCCTGGTCTGCTTTGCTCTACTCTAGTGTGCTCCATTCTGTGCAGTCTGCTCTGCTCCAGGGAGACATCTTCACTGTTTCAGATCAGCCAGGCAGACTCTCTTTAGTCTTCACTGGAAAGGGAAAGTGTGTTCTCAGAGCCAGAGGGGAGCTGGCTTATATGGACAGAAGTCCCTGCCCCCCAGTCCCTGATTGGTTTGTCCTCATGCAAATGAAGTTTAATTGTTCCAAAAGGCACTGTCCTAATGGGTCAGAATAGAGCCACTCGGGTGGGTAGGAGCTGTACAGCTCTGATTGGATGGGGAAAGCCTCAGTCTTACTGGTTGAAATAGGATTCCAGGAACTCCTTTATAAAGGCTGGCTCATATGACAGAGACAGTGCAGGCAGGCAGTTCAGTGCAGGCTTCTTCCTGAAGTGCAGTTTGAGTGAGAGGCCCTTGTGCAGAAAGGGCTGCTAGGCTCTGTTTTGAAAAAATTTGAGCACAGCCCAGTCAGAGTGGCTCAGTGGTTGAGTGTTGACCCAGGAACCAAGAGGTCACTGGTTTGATCACAGGTCAGGACACATGCCTGGGTTGTGGGATAAGGGTGTGAAGGAGGCAGCTGATTGATGTTTCTCTCTCATCAACATTTCTCTCTATATATCCCTCTCTCTTTCTCTCTCTAAAAATTAGTAAAACCATTTTAAAAAATTGAGCCCAGTTAACCACCAGAAGCCCTTTTTTCATAGGAATCTTCTTTCTCAGGGTTCATAATGGTTTCTGTGGGGCTGGTGATCATGACAGATATGGGAACCCTGGTCTGAGCTACATGTTACCAGTAACTAGGGACATTTTGGAAGACAGCGGGGATGGAAGAAGAGGATTCGGAGTGTTAGTAAAATATACCACTCACACAGAGAATGGACAGTGATTAATATAAAATGTACAGGGCCCAGCACTGGGAACTGGCATGGACTCAAAGGTATCAGTGCATTTATACTGGTTACAAAATGCTTTCCAGGTTAAAGAGGAAATTCATATGCCAACTTTGAGACTATGTACAAATGGGAATTTGAAAAGACCTCCACATATGTGCTAATATTAAAAGGATTTTTGCCATGGAAGATGCAACAAGGTGGTAGGGAACACTATTTGGAAAACAGGGCCAGTGGAAAGACATTGCTTCAATAGTAATCTGAACAAAAATTTATTGCAAAAAATCAAGTTCAAGTATCTCCTCAACTCCCCCACGGAGTGTAAAAAGGTTCCCACATAACTCACACTACCTGGCTCACTCTGGATCCTAGTGACTGATGACACATGCATGCATTATATCCTCTCTAAGCAGTAAGTGGTGTTCCGATATACAAATCGTTCACCTAAGAACCCCCACTTCTTTCCAGATTTGATTCTTGGCTCTCTGCATATTTAACAACTTTGCTCCCTAGTTCTGGATTCTACTCTGGTGTTCTATCCTGGCGTGAGGACATCGCTTACTATGCACAGCTCCTGGCAGAAGCAGCTCCCATTATCTCAAATGAGGACTCCACACCCTTGCTCCTGGGCCTAAGATGTAAAGAGAGGGTATCCCGGTGAAAATCAATACTATGACCTTAGAGGCCCAAATAGCAACATTAAATAAACATAAGATATGTTTATTTTGCAAGGCATAACAGGTCTTTCTCCAAGGTTCCAGCCCTGAAAGAATAAATGTCCAAGAAACACACCCAAAACAAGAACACTAGATGCAAAAGGTCCTAGAATAGTCCCAACCTGTGCCTAGTGTAGGTACTTGAATCCTAGCCTCTTCTCATTTTTTTCTGTTCTTGAAACAGTTTCAGTATCATTTCCAAAGACTCCCTAATATGGCAGGCCAGATGGAGAGAGAGAGAGAAAAGGAAGCTGCCTTCATAATGCGAATGATAAAAGTGCTCCATTTGAACCAGCTGAAAAGCCGTGACCTGAACATTTGCTGCTTGCCTGACAGTTTTATCATGGAGAAGACGTGAACTGCTCTGTGACAAACTCTGACCAATGGGAGGACTTTATTAGTGAAGTGGAAATGACAAGCGTCTTGGGAGAAAGTTATGTCAGCTAGAATTGGTAATATTTAGCAAGAAGAAGGATGGACTCATGAGGCATACAATTGGCCAAGCAAGATGAAAGTACAGCAAAGACACAAAAAGTGGCAATGTTATCTGTGAAGTTCAAATGGGGCTGTTGGCTATGCAGCCGGAGGAACTTAGCGAAGACAAACTTATCCCTGTACATGAGGAAAGCAGCTGTAACAAAACAGATAAAGATGTTCCAGGGGAGATGACAACAGCCAAGTAACGTTACAATAAAGCCACTCTCAGAGATATCCTACGGCGCTGAACGCACAGGGATAAAATGCTGGAGTGTGAGAATTAGCCAGGGCACAGAAATGATGCTCTCTTTCTATGTCATGTTATACAATGAGAAGGTGAGCACTCGTCAAACTACCCGTGATGCTGAGGGCACCTGGGGAGGCCAAGGGAGACCTCAACCCGATAGCAGGGTCCAGGTCCTTGTGCATAAGAAAGAATTCAAGGGCGAGACATAAAGAGACAGCAAAGCCCAGTACATTTATCAAAGTGGAAGTGTGCACTCAAGAAGTGAGAGCAGGACTCAGAGAACAAGACGTCCCCGTGGGGTCTGGGTAGAAGGTTATAATTAAGCGTGGCAAGAGGGGGTGGGGGAGGGATAGGGTGGTCCTCAGCTTCTGACTCTTGTGGAGTGACTGCTGATGTGGCTGCCCTTGTCCCTCATCTCCAGATAGTGATTTCTCTCTCTCTCTCTCTCTCTCTCTCTCTCTCTCTCTCTCTCTCTCTCTCTCTCTCTCCTTTTGGAACTGTCATGGCAATTCAGGAGGCGGAGTGCTTCCAAAATCATAATGTAGACTTATTATAATGATATTATAATGGCCCTGTTGATCATTTGTAGGTTAAGATGGCTGCCAAATCTGGTAGAAACCAGTTTTTGTTTGTCTTAACTGTAGAAAATTGAGAGGGGAAAGCGGGGGAGCAGGTGTTCAGCAAAAGTCGAGTCTGCAATGTCCACCCAGAATGAAAAGGGGGAGGGTTACAGCTTGAAGCCTTTGATCTCTATTCTAACTGCTCTTTGTGGTAAGTTTTTTAACAAATAAACATTTTAATTTTCAATGTGTCTAGTGTTTTAAATTATAGAGTACAAATAAATATTAATTTTAATTTTTTTCATTTCCTTATACATTCATAACCAACAATAAGACAGTTCTTAATGTTTTGACAAAAGGTCACAGAACAATTGTAATTCTTCCCATTGACTATTAAGATTTTTTTTAAGCCTCACCTGAGGATATGTTTTTTATTGATTTTAGGGAGAGAAACATTAATCAGTTGCCACCCATACATGCCCAGGGATTGATGCCAAAAAAGGGGTATGTGCCCTGACAGGGAATCAAACCCACAACCTTTTGGTGTACAGGAGGATGCTCCAACCAACTGAGCCACCCAGCCAGGGCTTGAATATTAAGATTTCTTTGCACAGTTTCAGCTTGCAGCCGTTTTTGTTGTTGTTGTTTTAAATATATTTTTATTGATTTCAGAGAGAAAGGGAGAGGGAGAAAGAGATAGAAACATCAATGATGAGAGAAAATCATTGATTGGCTGCCTCCTGCAGGCCCCCTACTGGGGATCGAGCCTAAAACCCAGGCATGTGCCCTTGATTGGAACCAAACCTGGACCCTTCAGTCCGTGGGCTGAAGCTCTATTCACTGAGCCAAACCAGCCAGGGTGCAGAGTTGTTTTTATGGTCTCACAGTACTGTGCAAAGAGAGGACTGTTAGTTCAGAAACTTCCTTCTCAATGAGATTGTTTTATATAGTTACTAGGTTTGAAATTGTTTTGAGTGTAGTAACTGTAAATAAGAATAAAAAAATAGATGTTAGGAAAACAAATTGGGTTGTTTTTTAACTTATTGTTTAAAGTATTACATAGGTCTCCCTTTTCCCCAATTGACTTGCCTCCCCCTCCCCCCCTCCCCCCGCGCCTCCGTCCATTGGTTGCTCTCTGATCTCCCTCCTCCCCTACCATTTGTCTCTGGATCTATTCTTGTTCATCAAATTATGTTGATCATTATATCCCACATATGAGTGAGATCATGTGATATTTATCTTTCTCCGACTGGCTTATTTCGCTTAGCATAATGCTCTCCAGTTCCATCCGTGCTGTTGCAAATAGTAAAAGTTCCTTCCTTTTTATAGTGGCATAGTATTCCATTGTGTAGCAGTACCACAGTTTTCTAATCCACCCATCTGCTGATGGGCACTTAGGCTGTTTCCAAATCTTAGCTATGGTGAATTGTGCTGCTATGAACATAGGGGTGCATATATCCTTTCTGATTGGTGTTTCTGGTTTCTTGGGATATATTCCTAGAAGTGGGATCACTGGGTCAAAAGGGAGTTCCATTTTTAACTTTTTGAGGAAACTCCATACTGTTTTCCATAGTGGCTGCACCAGTCTGCATTCCCACCAGCAGTGCACGAGGGTTCCTTTTTCTCCACATCCTCTCCAGCACTTGTCGTTTTTTGATTTGTTGATGATAGCCATTCTGACAGGTCTGAGATGGTACCTCATTGTCGTTTTGATTTGCATCTCTTGGATGATTAGTGACTTTGAGCATGTTTTCATATGTCTCTCCGCCTTCTATATGTCCACTTTCAAAAAGTGACTATTTAGGTCAGTGCCCATTTTTTGATTGGATTGTTTATGTTCATTTTGTTAGGTTGTATGAGTTCCCTGTAAATTTTGGAGATTAAACCTTTATCTGAGATAACATTGGCAAATATGTTCTCCCATGCAGTGGGCTTTCTTATTGTTTTGTTGATGGTTTCTTTTGCTGTGCAGAGCTTTTTATTTTGATGTAGTGCCATTTGTTTAATTTTTTTCTTAGTTTCCATTGCCCCAGCAGCTGTATCAGTATAGATATTGCTATGACTTATGTCTGATATTTTGCTGCCTATGGAGTCTTCTAACATTTTTATGGTTTCCTGTCTTACATTTAAGTCCTTTAACCATTTTGAGGTTTTTTTGTGTGTGTATGGTGTAAGTTGGTGATCTAGTTTTATTTTATTTTTTATTTTTTGCATATATCTGACCAATTTTCCCAGCACTATTGAAGAGACTGTCTTGACTCCATTGTATGCTCTTCCTCCTTTGTCAAATATTAATTGAGTATAATGGCTTGGGTCAATTTCTGGGTTCTCTGTTCTGTTCCATTGCTCTATAAGTCTGTTCTTGTGCCAGTACCAGGCAGTTTTGAGAACTGTGGCTTTGTAACATAGCTTGATATCTGGTATTGAGATTCCTCCAACTTTGTTCTTCTTTCTCAGGCTTGCTGTGGCTATTCGGGGTCTTTTTTTATTTCAGTTGAATGTTTGGGGAGTTTGTTCTAAGTCTGTGAAATATGCTGTTGGTATATTTTAATGGGGATTGCATTGAATCTGTAAATTGGTTTGGGTTTTAATAAATAAAAGTATTTTTTAATTAGAACTAATCCACAGTTTAAAATCCATGCTTGGGATCTAGTAAACTGCTCCCAGAAGGAAAACCAGAGATATGTTTTCCCCTAAACATTGCTTCAGAGCCAAAAATAATGATGCTGATGAGCAACAGCACATTTTTATCAAGAATAGAAGCTTTCTGCTCCAAAATAAAAATTGGTTACAGCCTTATCTAAAATGAAAAACTTCCAAATTTTGAAAGCATGCTAGTGCTTTTGGGGGTGGGGGGTGCGTGGCAGGAGCTCACTACCAATCTTGGAGCATGCTTTGTTCATATTGGTCCCTTTAGTCATCTGAGCTAGCGGGAAAAATAAGAACACTGGCAAGGTCAAATCTTCCATAACTTTCCCATGGCCCTATGGCCCAATCCAAAAATGCTGGTGGGAGCATTAAGGCTGGAAACCAAATTATGTGTCCAAAAAATCAAGTTCACACACCAAAATAAGCTTTACTAAGACATATGACTGGATCATCGCTCTTCTTCCCACACAATTATATGGATCAAAATAATGTCCCTTCTGAGAAAAAGAAGAAAATAGAAGATAGAGGGGGAAATGCAAAAGTAGGTCTTATATATGTTACAAATATTTCTTTTGAGAGTCTCTTCATCTTAAATTGTCCTGGCAATCTAAATATGGATTTGTTTCAAGATAATAAGGAAATTGTCATATTTATTTATTGAACAAATACTTACATGGCTTTCACCATATGCCAGGCACTGTTGTAAGCATTTTATAAATATTCTATGAAGAAATCATCTCAACAATTCTTTCAGGTATTTTCATTTACCTCATTTTTAGAAGAAACTGGGGCACAGAGAGGTTAAGTAACTTGCCCAATAGCACATAAGTAAGTAGCAAAGCTGGAATTTGAACCCAGGCGGGCTGGCGACAGAGTCTCTGCCCTTTATTGCTATGCTATGACATGTCATTGATTTTTTCCACCCAGCCATTCAGTTTGGTGTGTTTTTGTTTTTCTTTCTAGATCCTTCCCACTGATTTCTATTTGTTCTGCTGAAACTTGGAAAGCATTCATCCTCTTTACTATTTATAAGAACTTGGATCTGACTCCTAATCTGTGATTTTCATTCCACCCTGAGCAGCTCATCACAGGCAAGGAAGATGCTGCAATAATTATGCCTGTGGGCACTACAGCATTGGCAAGGACATCATTGACTTCATCTTGGACCAAATTCACAAAGTGGCAGACCAGGACACAGGCCTCCAGTACTTCTTGGTTTTCCATAGCTTTGATGGAGGAACTGGTTCTGGATTCACCTCCCTGCTGAGGGCTCTCTGTTGATTACGGCAAGAAGTCCAAGCTAGAGTTCTCCACTTGCACAGCCCCTCCCAGGTCTCCACAGCCGTAGTTGAGCCCTACAACTCCATTCTCACCACCCACGCCACTCTGGAGCACTCTGGTTGTGCCTTCATGGTTGACAACAAGGCCATCTACAACATTTGTTGTAGAAAACTTGATATTGAGTGCCCAACCTACACTAACCTTAACCGCCTTATTATCCAGACTGTGTCCTCCATCACTGCTTTCCTCAGGTTTGATGGAGCCCTGAGTGTTGATCTGACAGAATTCTAGACCAACCTGTCCCTGAATCCACTTCCCTCCTGCCACATATGTCATCTCTGCTGAGAAAGCACACCATGAACAGCTTACTGTAGTAGAGGCCACCAGTGTGTGCTTTGAGCCAGCCAACCAGATGGTGAAATGTACTTCACACCACAGTAGAGACATGGCTTGCCACCTGCTGTACCATGGAAACCTGGTTCCCAAAGATGTCAATGCTCCCATTGCCACCATCAAGACCAAGCGTACCACCCAGTTTGTGGACTGGTGCCCCACTGGCTTCAAAGTTGGCATTGATACCAGCCTCCCCCTGAGGTACCTGGTGGAGATCTGGACAAAATACTGTGAGCTGTGAGCATGCTGAGCAACACCACAGCTACTGCTGAGGCCTGGACCACAAGTTTAACCTAATGTATGCCATGTGCCTTTGTCCGCTGGTACATGGGTGAGGGCATGGAGGAAGGAGAGTTGTCTGAGGCCCCTGAGGACATGGCTGCCCTTGAGAAGGATTATGAGAAGGTTGGTGTGGATTCTGTTGAAGGAGAGGGTGAGAAAGAAGAACACTAATTACCATTCTTTCAGCCCTGTAACATGTCATACTCAGAACTTCAGGTTCAACAGCTAACAGGTGTTAATGCTTTCTGGTTAAATTGTCTTCACTTTTACCTGTGATCATATCTGTCTTTTTCTTGTGTACCTATAAGATTTCCCCCTCAGGTCCCAAAATAAAGGCATTAAGAAAGAAAAACAAAAACAAACAAACAAAAATATGCCATGTACCCTTTTAAGCATCATTTCCTTTGAAAAAGAAATATAAATGGAAAGCAAAATGAAACAATGTATAATGAAGTTTTTCCTTTTCTTATTATTAGTTTCAGGTATACAGCATATTGGTTAGACAATCATATGCTTTACAACGTGTTCCTCCTGATATTTCCAATACCACCTGCCACCATTCAAAGTTATTACAATACTAGAGGCCTGGTGCATGAAATTTGTGCACTGCGGGGGGGGGGGGGTCGTCCCTCAGCCCAGCCTGTGCCCTCTCACAGTCCTCGAGTCCTCAGGATATGTCCATCAGTCAGACATCCTTAGTGCTGCCACGGAGGCGGAAGAGGCTCCTGTCACCACTGCTGCACTCACCAGCCATGAGCCCGGCTTCTGGCTGAGTGGTGCTCCCCCTGTGGGAGTGCACTGACCACCAGGGGGAAGCTCCTGTGTTGAGTGTCTGCCCTCTGGTGGTCAGTGCGTGTCATTAGCGACCAGTCATTCCACTGTTTGGTCTATTTGCATATTAGCCTTTTATTATATAGGTTTATTGACTATATTTCCTATGCTGTACTTTACATTCCAATGACTGTTTTCCAACTAACAATCTGTACTTCTCAAACCTTTCACCTTTTTCACCAATGCCTCCTCCCTCTGGCAACCATCAATCTGTTCTCTGTATCTATGAGTCTGTTTCTGTTTTGTTTGTTCTTTTATACTATTCTTGAGATTCCACATATAAGTGAAATCATATGGTATTTGTCTATCTCTGACTGACTATTTCACTTAGCATAATACCATCTAGGTATATTCATAATGTCACAAATGGTAAGATTTCATTCTTTTTTTATGGCCAAGTACTATTCCATTGTATATATGTGCCACAGATTTTAATCCACTTTTCTTTTGATGGGCACTTAGGCTGCTTCCATATCTTGGTTGTTGTGAATAATGCAGCAATGAACACAGGGGTGCATATATTCTTTTGAATTAGTGTTTCAGGTTTCTTTGAATATATACCCAGAAATGGAATTGCTGGGTCATAAGGCAGTTCTATTTTTGAGAAACTTCCATATTGTTCTCCATAGTATATAATAAATTAATTTTAGATACAATGCCTCATGTTTTTGCAAGATGGATTAACTTATAATTTAGAGGCCATTCTGAGTGCTTATTTATAACTTGGCTATTTTATAACAAACTAGAGGCACGATGCATGAAAGTTTGTGCAAGAGTAGGCCTTCCTTTCCCCGGCTGCTGGCACCGGCTTCCCTCCAGCACCCTGGACCCAGGCTTCCCTGTGGCTGCTGGCAAGCATCCAGGACCCAGGCTTCGCTCCAGCCCCAGCTTCATCCAGAAGGACATCTGGAAGGATGTCCGGTCTAATTAGCATATTACCCTTTTATTATTATAGATCAGCGGTTCTCAACCTGTGGGTTGTGACCCCTTTGGGGGTGGAATGACCCTTTCACAGGGGTCACCTAAGACCATCTGAAAACACATATATAATTACATATTGTTTTTGTGATTAATCACTATGCTTTAATTATGTTCAATTTGTAACAATGAAATTGGGGGTCACCACAACATGAGGAACTGTATTAAAGGGTCATGGCATTAGGAAGGCTGAGAACCACTATTATAGATTATTTAAATAATGACTCTCCATATTCATATCTTTCTTTTAAAAAAAATATTTATTTTTAGGACTATCTCACCTCTCCCCCCTTGTGGTTCCCAAGCAACTACCATGGTCTCATGGTGGGGAGAAGGATAGGATTGCATATTATTTTATTCTTTCCTCAGCTGTTACAAATAGATTTAAAAAAAAAAAAAAAAAATAGTAAATTTTGAAAAGCAAAAGCTCCATTCTTTTTTTTAAAACATATTTTATTGATTTCTGGAGAACCAAGATGGCGGCATAGGTTAACGCCGGAGTTTGCTGCTTTGAACAACTACTTCAAAAGTGAAACCAAAAAACGGAAGGGACATCACCCAGAACCACAGGAACGCTGGCTGAGTGGAAGTCCTACAACTAGGAGGAAAGAGAAACGCATACGGACACTCAGAGGAGGCGCAGTGCTGAAGTCAAATTCTGAGGTGCGGAGTGCGCTGAGCGGGCTGGCGGCGGAGGGCGCGGTTGGCGTTTTCAATCGGGAGGGAGTCGAAGACTCTGAGCTCCAGATCCGGGCGAGTCTTTAGGGACCCAGACTCAAACGGGAGAAGGGGGACTGTCTGGCTTCGGTCAGAGCGAGTGCAGCTTTCTCTCTGAGCTTTGCAGCGGGTGCTGGGACTCAGAGAGGCAGAGCCCCTGGGGACAGGACTGAGAGCCGCCATAACTGCTCTCGACGGCCCACCCTGTTGATCCTGTGCGACCCGCCCCGCCCAAGCCCTGCACACAGGCATTTGCCGGATAGCCTCAGGCAAACGCCAGATTAGCACCTCCCTAGAGGACAGAAGTTCTCTCACTGCTGACACAGCTGATTCTCATAGCCACTTGGCCTGGAGGTCAAACCCTCCCTGGAATTAGCTACAACAATCAAGATTTAACTATAAGACTGCGAACAAAGACCACTAGGGGGTGCACCAAGGAAGCATAACAAAATGCGGAGACAAAGAGACAGGACAAAATTGTCAATGGAAGATATAGAGTTCAGAACCACACTTTTAAGGTCTCTCAAGAACTGTTTAGAAGCCGCCGATAAACTTAATGAGATCTACAAGAAAACTAATGAGACCCTCGATGTTATATTGGGGAACCAACTAGAAATTAAGCATACACGGACTGAAATAACGAATATTATACAGACTCCCGACAGCAGACCAGAGGAGCGCAAGAATCAAGTCAATGATTTGAAATTCGAGGAAGCAAAAAACACCCAACCGGAAAAGCAAAATGAAAAAAGAATCCAAAAATGCGAGGATAGTGTAAGGAGCCTCTGGGACAGCTTCAAGCGTACCAACATCAGAATTATAGGGGTGCCAGAAGATGAGAGAGAGCAAGATATTGAAAACCTATTTGAAGAAATAATGACAGAAAACTTCCCCCACCTGGTGAAAGAAATGGACTTACAGGTCCAAGAAGCGCGGAGAACCCCAAACAAAAGGAATCCAAAGAGGACCACACCAAGACACATCATCATTAAAATGCCAAGAGCAAAAGACAAAGAGAGAATCTTAAAAACAGCAAGAGAAAGAAACTCAGTTACCTACAAGGGAATACCCATACGACTGTCAGCTGATTTCTCAACAGAAACTTTGCAGGCCAGAAGGGAGTGGCAAGAAATATTCAAAGTGATGAATACCAAGAACCTACAACCAAGATTACTTTATCCAGCAAAGCTATCATTCAGAATTGAAGGTCAGATAAAGAGCTTCACAGATAAGGAAAAGCTAAAGGAGTTCATCACCACCAAACCAGGATTATATGAAATGCTGAAAGGTATCCTTTAAGAAGAGGAAGAGGAAGAAAAAGGTAAAGATACAAATTATGAACAACAAAAATGCATCTATCAACAAGTGAATCTAAGAATCAAGTGAATAAATAATCTGATGAACAGAATGAACTGTTGATTATAATAGAATCAGGGACATAGAAAGGGAATGGACTGACTATTCCTGGGGGGGAAAGGGGTGTGGGAGATTCGGGAAGAGACTGGACAAAAATCGTGCACCTATGGATGAGGACAGTGGGTGGGGAGTGAGGGCGGAGGGTGGGGTGGGAACTGGGAGGAGGGGAGTTATGGGGGGGAAAAAAAGAGGAACAAATGTAATAATCTGAACAATAAAGATTTAATTAAAAAAAAAAATAAAACATATTTTATTGATTTCTTTACAGAGAGGAAGGGAGAGGGATAGAGAGTTAGAAATATCCATCAGCTGCCTCCTGCACACCCCCTACTGGGGATGTGCCCGCAACCAAGGTACATGCCCTTGACCAGAATCGAACCTGGAACCCTTGAGTCCGCAGGCCGACGCTCTATCCACTGAGCCAAACCGGTTAGGGTAAAAGCTCCATTCTTTTTGGAAGAACTTGTTCAGTTATGACTGTCAACTGATGGCATTAATTCACTACAACAGGACCCCCCAGTTTGGGTGCAGTGAAGAAGGAAACTTTATTCAGTACAAACAGCTCAATTGTAATACAGCCCGATTGTGAGAACAGCATAGCTATGGAGCAGCTCAATAGTGTTATAGCTCAGTTATGAAGCAGCATGGCTTTGAAGCTGCTTGGCTGCAAGATGGCCTTGGGATGCGAAGACCCTAAGCCCAGGGCCCTCTCTGGCTAAACAGCTCTGCTCTGCTCTGCCTGTCCTCCACTCTGGCCCAGGGAGATGTCTTTGATGCCTCAGCTTAGGTGTTTCAGCCCCAGCAGGGGAAACACAACCTTTTGTTCTTGGTAGAAAGGAGGACTTTCTCATGCAATTTAGGACTTCAAATCCTCATGCAAATGAGGACTTTAAATTCTTATAGTTTGGTCCAAAAGTTACTTCTTGATTGGGCAGGGTGGAGCCACTCTGATTGGTTGGTAAAAATGTTGATGGGGATATAGCTGCACAGGTCCAATGGGATGGGGAAAGTTTCAGTCCTATTGGTTGAAATAGGATTACAGGAACTCCTTTATAAGGGCTGGCTCAGCTGGCAGGAACACAGTTCAGGGCAGTTTGTGGAAGAAGTTTCTGTGTACAAATGGTTGCTAGGCTGTTTGTTTTGTTTTGTTGAGTTGAGCCTTGTTGGCTAACAAGGAGTCCTTCTTGATGAGTATCTTCTTTCTCAGGGTCCACATGATCTTTTTACATGAATTTACCACTTCTATTGGGAATTTATCAAAATACGAGTGGCCCGATGCATGGATTCATGCACATTGAAAGGAAATTAATTAGAAGAAATATTTTAAAAGCACTATTTGCCCTTTCTCTATAATAGAAGTGTCAGAGATGAAAGAAAATTAATAAAATGTTATATGAAAATAATATATACATTGATTAATAAATAAACAATAACAACATGATATAACAACAACAAAGACATGATATAAAAACAACAAAAACATGATATAAAAACAACATTGATACAAACAATGACTGATAAATTGATTAAACTTATTCTAATATCTCCCTGTACACCACATTAAAAGCAAAAGCACTTTCAGGGTGTTTGCCTAATTTCTTTTGTGAAGAAGTATTTACAACTTTAACTTTAATGTCATACACTCTTTGAACTCCAGAGAAAGCAACATATAACTGACCGTGTCCGAAAACAGGTTCAGGTAGGAATATTCCTATTCTGTCTAGGGTTTGTTCTTGTGATTTATTAATAGTCATTGCAAATGCTGGCATCAGGGGAAACTGTCTTTGAATTAATTTAAATGGGAGGCCAGTGTCAGACAGGGACAAATCAATTCTTGGAACCAGAACAACCTCTCCTTCCACAGATGCTGTTAATACTTCAGCTTCGATTATGCTAGGTCACAATCTTTTGGTAATAAATCTAGTACTATTACAAAGACTCCATTTACTATTAAAATTTCTCAGTAGCATGATTATTGCACCTACTTTCAATTTTACTTTATGACACAGCATTCCCGAAGGAGTAATACTATTAAGAAATTCAATGGGTCCTAGGGCACTTGAAACTAAAGAGAAAATGAACAAATGGGACTACATCAAAATAAAAAGCTTCTGTACAGCAAAAGAAACCATCAACAAAACAACAAGAAAACCCACTGTGTGGGAAAACATATTTGCCAATGTCATATCTGATAAGGGCCTAATCTCCAAAATTTATAGGGAACTCATACAACTTAACAAAAGGAAGATAAACAATCCAATCAAAAAATGGGCAAAGGACCTAAATAGACACCTTTCAAAAGAGGACATTCAGAAAGCCAAGAGACATATGAAAACATGCTCAAAGTCACTAATCATCCGAGAGATGCAAATCAAAACAACAATGAGGTACCATCTCACACCTGTCAGACTGGCTATCATCAACAAATCAGCAAACGACAAGTGCTGGAGAGGATGTGGAGAAAAAGGAACACTTGTGCACTGCTGGTGGGAATGCAGACTGGTGCAGCCACTATGGAAGACAGTATGGAGTTTCCTCAAAAAACTTCAAATGGAACTCCCATTTGACCCTGTGATCCCACTTCTAGGAATATATCCCAAGAAACCAGAAACACCAATCAGAAAGGATATATGCACCCCTATGTTCATAGCAGCACAATTCACCATAGCTAAGATCTGGAAACAGCCTAAGTGCCCATCAGTAGATGAATGGATTAGAAAACTGTGGTACATCTACACGATGGAATACTATGCTGCTCTAAAAAGGAAGGAACTCTTACCATTTGCAACGTCATGGATGGAATTGGAGAGCATTATGCTAAGTGAAATAAGCCAGTCAATGAAGGAAAAATACCACATGATCTCACTCATTCATGGATAATAGAGACCATTATAAACTTTTGAACAATAATAGAGACAGAGGCAGAGCTGCCTCAAACAGATTGTCAAACTGCAGCGGGAAGGCCGGGGAGGTTTGGGGGGCAGGAGGTAGGGGGGTAAGAGATCAACTAAAGGACTTGTATGCATGCATATAAGCATAACCAATGGACATAAGACACTGGGGGATAGGGGAGGCTAGGGGACTGTCTAGGGCGGGAGGATAAAATGGACACATATGTAATACCCTTTGTAATACTTTAAGCAATAAAAAATAAAAATTAAAAAAATAAATAAATTAAAAATATATATATATTTTCTTAAAAAAAAAAAAAAAAGAAATTCAATGGGAAAATTTTCCTTTTCATCATCATCTGTTGAATTGATGGAATCATCACTCAAATAGGTGTGAAAATCTCCATTGAGTATATCCAAAATTCACCAAATTCATGATCAACAATAACAGATGGAAACACAAGTGTAAGATTGGCACCAGCAAGAGCTTTATATGTGTCATGCATGTGCGAGTCAATGTTTATTTTTAAATTGCCAATGCGCATTATGTGTGCTGGCCAGTCGAACGGTCATATGGACATACGGTCAGTCACTTAGCCTTTTATATATATATATAGATACTTAAGAAAATATAAAAGAAAATATAAAAGAAACCTGTTATAAAATGAGATGTTTTATTATTCTGCCAAATTAACCATAAGGCACCTATTCAGTAATTCACTCCTTAATTCTCAAATTTTCCTCAGCCCAAAGTCCTTTGCCTTTTTTCCCCCACCCCCACCAAGGCCCCACTAAAATTTTTAAAAAGTATTCAACAAAATATATTTTAAGTAGTAACAATTTCCTCCATTTTATAAGTGCTGGACAGAAGGGTGTGAGGGCTGACTATGTGGTTTCCCCCCTCAAAGCCCTGGGTCAAACCTGCACTGGAGATAGAAAAAGATTTATATCGAATTAAGCATTAAACTGGACTGGACTGATTTGCATTAAGCACAATGGGCATGGTGAGAATTAGATGAGATAACATAGGGAGCATCTTTGCCTTCAAACAGTGGTGAGAAGACAAGTAATTCAAGGGCAACAGGGAAATCTCCCTCCATATTCAATTACACAAATCCACAAATACATCCCTTTCTGACACATTTCCTCCAGTCTTCTCTTTGCTGGCCCAGGATGTCTAAACCAGGTGGTTTTTATTTGCGTAATCTAAACTTGAATGAAAAGTTGAAGAATTTTTCTGCACACCACTAAAATGCACATACAACACGGCATCTCCTCTCTCAGATCTCACTTCTAGGGTTAAATGCTGATGAGCATAATATAAGGGTCGCTGCCCACTGAAAACCCAGTACCATGAGGTGCCCTTTGCCCTCCTCACCACAGCCTCCAGCGCCTTCATACCTCATTCCCCAAGACTCTAGTGTTACAGGAGTTACACTCAGGCTAGATTGAAGGGTTTAATGAGTGGAAGAATTAAACAAAAACAAAAAAAGGGCCATCACAAACTGAAAATTAAGAGATCAGCAAACTCCCTGTTTGTTTAAAAATTCCATTTGACCGTGCCAATGCACTAATTAATATAATAAAACACACAAAGACCTTGCTTAACATTAAGTGAGCAGGCTGCCCACGGCTTGCTGCCCACTCTCTGAGCAAGCATCTGCTTAGAATGCAACCAATTGTCTCTTGGGGAGGCTAAAGGAAGGGAGGGGAAGTTGCTTTGGCAGAGAGTCTAACAGTTAACTATGCTCCTTTTGAAAATAGAATTCTTATCCTGTTTTCAGTGCCAAGCATATACGATGTCAAGTAAATTGGTCTTAATACAAAACATGCCAGAACTGCAGCAAGTGGATGAGAAAAAAATGTATACAATTAATCTATGCTAACTAGTATTGGACATTTTTCTTCTTTTTAACTTGCACTCCTCTCTTGTGCCTAGAATAGAGCTTGGCACATATTGGGCACTCAATAAATATGTTTTTATTAACTCTAGTTAATAAACAGGCCCTAGCCAGTTTGGCTCAGTGGATAGACCATTGGCCTGCGGACTGGGGGTCTCAGGTTTGATTCCGGTCAAGGGCACATGCCTGCCTTGCAAGCTCAAGCCCCAGAAGGGAGCATGCAGGAGGCAGCCGATCAGTGATTCTCATCATTGATGTTTCTATCTCTCTCTCCCTCTACATTCCTCTCTGAAATCAATAAAAATATATTTAAAAATAAATAAACAGTAACCTGTTGATGTTCCACAGACATCATTAATATTAATGATTCACTATTAGTTCTTAATGCCCAAACTCAGAGGATAATCATTTATTATGCCCATCACTGTTCTAGGCACAATAAGCAATATTTTTAATAATGTCAGCTTCATTAAACAGCTTATGTTCCTGTCTGCAAGAAAAAAATGCACAGATAGGAAAAGTTAAATAACAGTACAGAGAAATAAGTCATATAGGAATAAACTGCTGTACTTCCATTACTGTTTCTTGATAAATAGTAAAGGTGCCACTGATTAAGCAACTCCTATGTGCTAGACACTGTAGTGGTTTAAATACATAATTTCATTTAGCTCTCACAACTTTGCTTCAGATTAGGTTTTATAATCCTTAGTTTTTATAGAAAATAGAGAAGTTACTCAAGGTGGTGCTGTTAGTAAAAGACAAAGTTTGGGATTCCAGATGTGTTACTTCAAAGTAATACTTACATATTTCGAAGATGTCATGCCATTTTCTGTTTTCAAAATTTATGAAGTATGCTGTGTTCCTTCTTGGAGGTACAGAGATATTTAGGAGATAATAGCTTGAATACTGAATTCAGGATTTGCTAGGACATCTTGAAAATTTCATGAGAGGAAAAATGGTCCAAGAATTTGAAATCTGGATTATTTTGGAAAGTTTGTGCTTTCTGTTCAGTGTACATGTGTAAAAATGAATGATTACTTAAGAGCTAGGCAGGAAATTTTCATGGAAGGGATGATATTGGAGCTATGCCTAAAGGAATCTAGAGTAAGATTCAACCCTTGCACTCAAGGAACTAATGGTCAAGAAGATTGTAAATCAATGGACGTTTATATAGGATAAAGACATTTAGAATTTCATTAATTTTTGTTCACACAACTAAAACATGGGTTCTACACTTCCATAATTAGCTGTGTTTGGCCTCAGTCAGGATTCTTTTTGTTTGTTTTTGTTAATCTTCACCTGACGGTATTTTCCCATTGATTTTTAGAGAGAGTGGAAAGGAGGGGGAGAGACAAAGGGAAAAGCATCATATGATCAAATGGAACCTGCTACCGTGGGCCGACACTCTATCCACTTTCAGCGGTTCTCAACCTGTGGGTCGCAACCCCTTTGGCCAGGGGTCCTCAAACTTTTTAAACAGGGGGCCAGTTCACTGTCCCTCAGACTGTTGGAGGGCCGGACTACAGTTTAAAAAAAAACTATGAACAAATTCCTATGCACACTGCACATATCTTATTTTGAAGTAAAAAAACAAAACAGGAACAAACACAATATTTGTATTTGCATGTGGCCCGGGGGCCGTAGTTTGAGGACCCCGGCTTTTGGCGGTCGAACGACCCTTTCACAGGGGTCGCCTAAAACCATCCTGCATATCAGATATTTACATGACAATTCATAACAGTAGCAACATTACAGTTATGAAGTAGCAACGAAAATAATTTTATGGTTGGGTCACAACATGAGTAACTGTATTTAAAGGGCCAGAAGGTTGGGAACCACTGGTAGCTGAACCAGCTAGAGCTCAGGCAGGGTTCTTAATGACAGTTGTGACTCCTCTTGAACACATCTGTCATTTTCCTACCAAGTGAAAACTAGGATTCTAATAACTCAATGGGCCAAGGAAACTCTTCAGAATTATATTTGGGACTGTCTATAGTATTAAAGACAGAATTTATAATTCTGTTATATATAATTTTAAATAATAAAGATAAAACATTGCCATAAAAAAATTCTAGCAATAAAAAATTATAAAGCATAAAGCAAAAGCCTCTCCTCCCTTTAATCTTACTTCCCTGGAATCTTTCTATTCATTCATTATTTAACAAATATTTATTGAGTACCTACTGTGTGCCAGGCAATGTCCTACCTAGACTCTTAGACAATCCATGAACAAAATAGAGTAATATCCTTATTCTCATGGATTTTGCATTCTAAAGAGAGAAAGGGAACAAATAATACATATTTAAATTATGTGGTATGTTAGAAGGTGCTAAGTGTTATGGAGAAAAAAAAAGTAAAACAAGGCAAGTACAAAAGGGCAGGTTAGGAATACAAACTGAGTGGGGTGCAATTTTAAAGAGGGAGTCCAGGGTAGGCCTCACTGAGAAGTGCCACTGTCTATGCAAATCCAAATACATGCTTATCCATTATATTTTTACAAACATAAGGTCATATTCTGGCAATGCTTTTTTCAGCTCAAAAATAGATTGTGGCCCAGCTGGCATGGCTCAGTGGTTGAGCATCAACCTATGAACCAGGAGGCCACAGGTTGGATTCCTGATCAGAGCACATAACCGGGTTGCAGGCTCATCCCCAGTGGGGGCATGCAGGAAGCAGCCAATCAATGATTCTCTTTCATCGTTGATGTTTCTATCTCTCTCCCTCTCCCTTCCTCTCTGAAATCAATAAAAATATATTAAAAAGATTGTGGGCATAACTCCATGTCATTATATATGAATGTGCTTCTTTCTTTTTAATCATGGCATGGTATTTCATTATACTTGTGTGTATCTTTTTTCTATACCTTCATAAACCATAGGCATTATCATTTCACTTAAACCTTTGTCAATGATTGGTTTTCTAAACAACAACAACAAAAAAACTCTTGCAAAATATTTGCAGTTCGCCCTAACCGGTTTGGCTCAGTGGATAGAGCGTCAGCCTGCGGACTCAAGGGTCCCAGGTTCGATTCCGGTCAAGGGCATGTACCTTGGTTTCGGGCACATACCCAGTAGGGAGTGTGCAGGAGGCAGCTGATCAATGTTTCTCTCTCATTGATGTTTCTAACTCTCTATCTCTGTCCCTTTCTCTCTGTAAAAAAATCAATAATAAAAAACATATCTATAAAATTAAAAAATGTATTTACAATTCTCTGATTATTATTTTATCATATGTTTATTGTTCACTGATTTATAGTTACAAATCTAAAGTGTTGTCAAAATATATTTCTTTTGTAGTTTACTTGCATATTTATCAAATATTCGATTCTATAATTGTCTCCTCTAGAATATTCTGAATATTTAAATTAACTGAAATAGTATTACTAAATTAAATAAGTCCTCATAGTATTCTTTAAAATATTCTAACTTTTTACTATTCTTAGAACTTTAACTTTCTCTTGTCCTATAAACCTTAAGCATGCTGTTTTAACTTAAGACTTTTAGTTTATTCTCACAGCCCCTATCACATTTTATCAAAGACCTTGCTAGTTTTTCAACACACTGGATTATGGTCCAGAAACTAAAACAAATGCAACTTCTTAAAAATACTGGAGTGGATTTTTATCACCAATGAGCTAAGGAAACTCTTCAGAATTATATTTGAGACTGTTCATAGATTTATAGAGAGATCCTGCCAGATTAAAGACTAATGGGAAGAAATAAAATACTTGCTTTCTATTTTACCTCTTCTTGCCTCTCCTTGGTTTTCTGTCATCGCAACTTTTATGTTAGGCTAAGCATTCTTAAGTCCCCTGTTATAACCTTCTTCTATATGATTCAACTTTATCTTGAGCTCAGGAAAATCACCATGTAAAGTCAGAACAGAAGGATACAAGATCAAGGGCCGTGCCTAAGTACTAGAGGCAGCAAGAACTTTGCCTGTTTCCACGTTTGTCCCACTACAATCTATTGCCTACACATTAGTGAGAATGAGAATGAGGTTTAAAAAAAACCAGATCATAATATTCTGCTTTCCTAATGGCTTTCCATTGTACATAAAATACAAAGTCCTTACAATCATCTATAAAGGCCTCAAAGATCTAGCCCCTGGCTGCATATCTGAGCCCCCCCGCTCCTACTTCTCTCTCCCTCTGTCACTATGTTCTAGCTAAGCTTGCTTTTTTCTAGTTCTCGGCACACCAAGTGTCTGCACACCATGGGACCTTTAATTGTGCATTTTCCTCTGGCTTCAGCATTTTCCCTGGGTGGTCAGATGATAAGATCTTTCATTAGCACTTGATAGGCTGTCGATAAATATTTGTTAAATGAGTAAAGGAAGAAGGTGGCAAATATTAGGCTTAGACATATATCAATTCATTCAGCTAGTACTTTGGGATCATCTATTATGTTCTGGGTATTGGTGATACAAAGATGAACACAAGACAAGCGACTGCCTTACTTTCCTCTCTTTTCTGTAGAAAAAGGACTGTTGTTTTAGATGCGTGCAGAAACCTTAAAATACCAACTCAAAAATACCAACTTTGGCACAGGATTGCTAAATCGAAAATTAAATTAACATGGAAACAATTTAACAATAAAGCTTAAATTTAAAGATCCTTCCTCATTGTGTAATCTAATTTTCTTCTCTTAGTGAGTTTTTCCAGATGCAGTTACTCACATGTTTTCTTCTTTCAGGAGACTCCTGTGACTATCCTCAAGTCTGATATAAAAACATCAGGGGTGGCTGAGTGGTTGAGCGTCAATCCATGAATCAAGAGATCATGGTTCAATTCTGAATCAGGGCACATGCCTGGGTTGCAGTCTCAATCCCCAGTAGGGGCATGCAGGAGGCAGCCAATCAATGATTCTCTCTTATCATTGATGTTTCTATCTCTCTTTCCCTCTCCCTTCCTCTCTCTGAAATCGATAAAAAAATATTTTAAAACATAAGGTTTTATGATCTTTGATATATGTTTGCATATGTAAGTATTTAAAAATAATTTTTTATGATATATATTTTTTGTCCTTGAATTTTGGATTTTATCCTATCTGAATTATATTTGAAATGGACAAGTAATACGGATAGTTGAAGATCAATTAAATTTAAAAAAAAATCCAAAGTAAAACTTATCCAAGAATTAGACATGGTGAATTTCAGGAGAGTATGGTAAAAGAGAGTTTTTCAGGAGGCAAAGAAGAAGAAAGAGGTTTCATGCTGAATGACCTAAGCCTTCAAAAATAAAGTAGAACACATCTTCTGTTGAATTAAGATCTGAGGGCCTGAGCTTGTGGGGGACATTTTGGAGAATCACAATGGAGAAAGTGAAAATAATTTAATAAAACATCGAAGTGGTCAAGTGGAAATTTGTAGTAATCCCAATCAAAAGGGTTTTATACAACTTTAGGATAAATAAAGAAAAAAACGGTAGTGCTCTGGGTTTGAAGATAACTAATACAAATGGCAACTGGGCAGAAAAGTCAAGGACTCTCAGGAAAGTAGAGAGAATCCTATACTAATAAAAGACAAGCATGCAAATTGACCATACTTTTGCTACGTCTTAAGCCACGCCCACCAGCCAATCAGAGTGACTGTATGCAAATTAACCCAACCAAGATGGTGGCCGGCAGCCACAGACCTGGAGCCAGCAGGAAGCTTGCTTGCTCCAGTGATGGAGGAAGCCAAGGTTCCCCGGCTCTGAGCTCCACCGAAAGCCACAAAGTTTCAATTATAGAAGGTAAATAAATCCCAGAATTAAAAAAAAGAAAAGAAAAAAAAAGAGAGGTTGGGAGCTTATGTCACCAGGGTACTTGGCCAGCCTGAAAACGGCCCTCAGCCCCTCACCAAGACTGGCTAGGCACCCCAGTGGGGACCCCCCACCCTAAAGGGGGTGTGGCCAGCCTGAAAATAGCCATCAACCCCTCACCCAGGCTGGCCAAACCTCCATGCAGTGAGGGTCCCCACTGGGGTGGACATCCTCCGAGGGGTCCCACACTGCAAGAAGGTATAGGCCGGGCTGAGGGACCCCCCGAGTGCACAAATTTTTGTGCACCGGGCCTCTAGCTACATAATAAACTCCCATGTTCTCATCATCCATCCTCAATAGTTATCTCCACATGGCTGATCTTGTTTTATTTATACCTTCACACTCCTCCCCCAGACATTAGATTACTTTTTAAAATATATTTTATTGATTTTTTTACAGAGAGGAAAGGAGAGGGATAGACAGCTAGAAACATCGATGAGAGAGAAACAGCGATCAGCTGCCTCCTGCACACCCCCTACTGGGGATGTGCCCGCAACCAAGGTACATGCTTTTGACCAGACTCGAACCTGGGACCCTTCAATTCGAAGTTTGACACTCTATCCACTGAGCCAAACCGATTAGGTCTAGATTACTTTGATATCATATTATTTTACTTAGATTTTAGTATATGTCTCTAAAAGATGAGGATTATTTTTAAAAACCATAATCACAATACCATACTGCACCTGAAAAATTAACAATAATTCTTAATACAAATATTCACTCCATGTTCAAGTGACTCCAATTGCCTCATAATTTTTTATAGTTGTCTTATTCAATGCAGAATCCAACCAGAATTCACAGATTACATATGGTTTATAGGTCTCTTACGTTTCTTCAAACTTACAGTTCTCCTTGCAACGTTTTGTTTCTTTGTAATTTTTTGTTGAAGAAGCTAGAAGCAGGAGAGGAGATCAAATATGCAGCCAGGGGGGCTAGATCTTGTAGGGCAAGCATGTCAAACTCACGGCCCCGCAGGCTGCATGTGGCCCACAACAAATATTTTTGCGGCCCAGCCAATATAACGGTATCTAAGAAATGTTTTAATAAAAATTTCATAACTTCATTTTTACAATATCCTGTTATACATAATTATTAATAACAAACTACAATGTTCGCTAATGACTGATTACTATAATCGTGTTGCCTTCATTTCCCTTACACGCAGGCGCACTAGTTCTCTCCACTAATACCAGCAGTGATTGCTACGTTACATTAGTCTTGGACTGACTTGTTTGGTGTGCACAACAGGAAATATTTTGCTTTCAGAGAACAAGAAAAATAGGTTTATTTGTGTTATGCTTATTAATTTGTGCAGTTATGCAGTGTCTGGTAAGTTAATGTTCAAGAAACAATATTAATTTTTATTAAAATGTTCTTTTATTTTATGTTAATGATTACTCATTTACTTCAGCCCTTTGTATTCAGCATGTCTCTATCAAAATAAACCTATGTTTCTATGAAAATTGAAGCTTTTTTTTTTTTGTGGCCCACATAAACTTAAACCTTGTTTATTTGGCCCGTATTAGCCTTTGAGTTTGACATGCTTGTTGTAGGGCTTTGCAGACCGTTATAAGACCTTTGGGTTTTAAGTGTAATGGAAAGCTATTAGGAATGTGGAATACTTTGATCTCAATGTTTTCATTCTCATTCTGGCTGCAGTGTGGACAATGGATTGTGTGGGCAAGAGTGGAAACAGGCAGACTCATTGCCATCTCCAGCACTTAGGCACTACCCTTAGTCTTGTGTCCCCAAGTTATGACTTCACATGAAGATTATTCTGTTTTTTAAGATAATCAATGACTAGATTGGGTGTAGACATATTCTACAACAAGCTCTCTTTGAGAGAAGAGATAACCTTCTCTTTGGGATTCTTAATAATGAACATGAGTGAACATACTGCAGATTAATCTGGGCACAGCAGAGAATAAGCCCTCGCTTGCTCTGAAGTGCTCCCCTCTGTGCAGAGACAAAGTGGACCTCAGCCAGACTCAGTGTGAACTGAATCCCACTGTTAGCAGCTTGCAGCACAAGCACCACTAAGTCTGCTTGAGTTGGCAGCATTAAAAGAAACTTAGTCCTTGTTATAATTATGAAAGCCAAATGCCCCATCCTGTTTCTTCCAACTTCCACTTCAAAATAAAGTGAATATCCTTATTCTATTGAGCGCCGCAAATAGAACTCAAAGATGTAATAAAATACACCCTCCAAAGAGAATTAATATGGAAGCTTTGGGATTAGCGTGCTGCTAATAATGTCTCAAATGTAAGTGGCAGGAAAGCACCTTTCCTAACTCAGGAAAATAAAACTTTATTCTATTCTTCTGAATTTTATTCGTCTGTTTAAAAAGATTCAGTTTTCCAATGTCCTCTAGAAGGCACAATACTTTTTGTCACCATAAATTACTTTGTATAACGTTATTTCCTGTTTATCAGTTCCTTCAGAAGCTGGTTGCATAGTCACAATGACAAGCTAATAATGTACTGGTTGAATAAACTTCCATGGCAGACTGCTTGGTTTTAAATCTCAACTCTGTCCCTTTCTTACGTGTGCAACCTTAAGCAAGTTACTTAACCTCTCTCAGTTCAAGTTTCTGCCTCTAAAAAGTGGATATAATGTAGGACTACATCATAGGCTTGTAATAAGGACTAAAGAAGTTAATATCTGGCTGGGCTGGTGTAGTTCAGTGGTTGAGCATTGACCTATGAACCAGGAGGTCATTGTTCCATTCCTGGTCAGGTCATATGCCTGGGTTGTGGGCCTGATTCCCAGTGTGGGCATGAAGGAGGCAGCTGATCAATGATTCACTCTCATCATTGATGTTTCTCTCTCTCTCTCTCTCTCTCTCTCTCTCTCTAATCAATAAAAATATATTTTTAAAATAAGAAGTTAATATCTGTAATCCAATAATCTGGATTTTGAGCACTCCACAGCTTTAAAATGTTGTTGAGGCTATGATTTCTTTTAAATTTAATTGTTTAAATGCATAATTCAGTGGTATTGGTATATTCACAAAGTTGTGCAACCATGCCCTGAATGGGTAGCTCAGTTGGTTAGAGTGTCAGCCCAATACACCAAGTTTTCCAGTTCAATCCCTGGTCAGGGCACACACAAGAATCAACCAATGAATGCATCAATAAGTGGAACAACAAAATCTATATCGCCTTCTCTCTCTCTCTCTCTCTCTCTCTCTCTCTCTCTCTCTCTCCCCCCTTCTCTCTCTAAAATCAATCAATACATTAAAAATTTTAAAAAGGGTTGTGCAACAATCACCAGTATATAATGCCAGACCATTTTCATCATCACTGCCCAAAGAAACTATACATACTACCAGTCACTCCCCATTCCCTGGCAACCACTAATCTACTTTTGGTCTCTATACATTTGTCTGTTCTGGATATTACATGTAAATTGAATAATAGACTATGTGGTCTATTGTGTCTGATTTCTTTCACTTAGAATAATATTTTCAAGTTTCATCCATTTCATAGCTCATATCAGTACTTTATTTGTTTGTATGGCTAAATAATATTTATTGTGTGAACATAACACATTTTGTTTATCCATTTACCAGATGATGGACATTTGGGGCTATTATGAATAACGTTGTTATGAATATTTACTTACAAGTTTTTATATAAACATAAGTTTTCAATTCTCTTGGGTAAATACCAAAGAGTGGGGTTGTGATATCATTTGATAACTCTATTTTTCACTTTTGAGAAACTGCCAAACTTTTTTTCCAAGTTGATTACACCATTTTACATTCCTACCAGCAAGGTATGAGGGTTCCAACTTCTCCACATTTTTGTCAACACTTGTTATGGTTTATCTTTTTTATTGTAGCCATACTAGTGGGTGTGAACTGGTATCTTCTGTGGTTTTGATTTGCAATTTTGCTAATGACTAATGATGTTAAGCATCTTTCCATGTGCTTATTGGCCATTTGTATATATTCTTTGGAGAAACATTTATTCAAATCCTTGGCCAATTTAAAAATTGGGTTATGTTTTTTTATTGTGGGGATGTAGATACTCTTTATACACTTTGGATACGAGTCTCTTATGAAATATATGATTTGCAAATATTTTCTCCCATTCTGTGAGTTGTCTTTTTACTTCCTTTATGGTGTCCTTTGAAGCCCAAACGTTTTTATTGCTGAGAAAGCCCATCTCCTTCCCCTGTTCAGCCTTGTCTTCACAGCACACATCACCTTCAGACTGCTACATATTTTACTTGTGATCTAGTCTCCTCCCATTAGACCATAACCTCCAAGGGTAGGGATCATTGTCTGCTTTGATCATGGAACTATCCCCACTACCCAGAAGAGTGTTTAGCGCTCAGTAGGTGTTCAATACATGTTTGTTGAATGATCACATGAGGGGACAAGTATGTCCTCCTTCACGTCCCAGCTCAAACACAACTTTTCTTTGACGCTTTTTCTGATCCTCTTCCCAGAGATTATCATAGGATTTGCCATGTTTTATTGTTATTGTTTGTGTTACAGCGTCTCCCCCAGTAGGTGTTAAACAGTTCTGGGAGGGTGAGGAGCATGCTTTATTCATCACTGTAGCACTGGGGCCTGACGCGGTGCCTGGGAAGCAACACTCATCCGGGAACATGGCTACCGACTGCTTCTGGAATTTTAGCCGTGAGTGGTTATGGCACTTTGGAAGTTTGTTTCGCATCTGTCGCCTTCTTGTTTACCCTCCCGTTATCAAAGTGGCTGGGACTATTATTGTCATCTTCACTTTAAATTAGAAGGACACGGTACAGGGAAGTTAAATTACTTTCTAAAGATGACATAGGGAATACAAGTCTAGGCTACGAATGAAAGTTTAGAGCGCTGATGTTCAGCCATCAGTGTCCTAAGGTAATGTGCTCTTTCCTGAGGTTGCTCCTGTAGCTGCTAATTAATGAATCACAGTCATGCTCTTTCCTACTATAAGGCCACTATTCCTTACTGGTAAGTAAAAGGAAAACTGACCAATTCTACAGAAAACCCTAGAAGGAAACCTGTCGTTTTAAACTCCCCCTTTAACCTAACTTAGAGAGAACCCTTTGTTTCCCTTAGCTTCCATGACCTCTGCTCCTTTGACAACACGTTCCAGCAGAGCGAGCCTCCAGTGTTTCACAACTAGGTACCCACTGCTATTGTGCCGTCACTTCCTCCCTCTCCACTACCCCAAAGACTCAAGTTTGAGCCTAATTCTGCTGCCAAGTCATTGAACAGGCCTGGCTTTCCCTAAGGTTACATTAAGAGCTAGTAGGGTTTGAAAAACCTGAAAAGAGAGAATGTATTTTATCACACCTCTCCATATTCCATTAAGGAGGTAATATTTAAATATACCATATAAAGTACAGAGCATGATTTTTATTTTATTTTACTTTTTTCTTTATTGATTAAGATATTGCACATGTGTCCTTATCCCCCCAATTGTCCCCCCATCCCCCCACTCATGCCCTCACCCCCCTGGTGTCTGTGTCCATTAGGCTTATATGCATGCATACAAGTCCTTTGGTTAATCTCTCCCCCTTAGCCCCATCTTCCCCTACCTTCCCTCTGAGGTTTGATGGTCTGATCAATGCCCTTGACTAGGAATCGAACCCGAGACCCTTCTGTGTGTGGCCAATGCTCTAACCACTGAGCACACTGGCAAGGGCCAATTTCTCTTTTTTAGCTGGCTTATTAACTCCCAAAGAGAATCACTTACAAAGAGAATCTGAAAAATTGAGCTTCTTTTTGCACCATTTGTGCAAGGATCATGGGTGTATGAGTTCTAGGTTGTGCTGAGTACAGCCAGCAACCATTTAGGTAAAAGAATTACATCATCTTCAAAAGGTTACAATATGATAACCTCAAAGTATTGTCTTAGAGTCCCTGTGCAAACAGGTCAAGGCCTTGTGAAGCTAATTCACATACCTTCTCTGATACTTCCCTGGTTGTTAGTGTGCTCAGACCAGGGAAACATCCTAGGACTGAAAGTCTACCTCCATGACTGGAGGGGCAGGGAAAGGCAGAAGATAGAGGCTGGCCACTCCAACAAGGTAATTAGTAGAGTTTATTAAGGGAAACTAACATATAAGGCATGACTTGGGAGGCTACGAGACAAAGTGGATCCCTGAAATGCTTACTAGACCACCAGAGAATTACATGGGATAAGGTGGGGGCGGGGGGGGGGGGCGCGGGGGTTGGTCACAGGCACTAGTATTTGAAGGCTATGGGAACGTGCGTGCTTAACCAGTTCAGGACAATGGCCTATTCCAGGATCCAGCTTGGAACAGGAGGCAGGGGAGGGGTTTATGGCAGAATGGACATCAACTATGATCTTTTAGGTGGTTTTTTGCAAGCACTCCTGATCTCCGATTTGGCCCCAGGACAGCTCCCTGGGGAGGACAACCATCAGGCCATGGAACAGTCTCTCCTCCACACTCGTTTACCTCTTTCAATCAGTGGTTTTCATCAGCTGGTCTCTTCATGGCTCCTGACTGTCATGCCTTCTTTTTCCACTGACCCAGTGAAAGAGCAGCCCTAAATTGCTAATTAGTAAGGAAAGAAAGCCTGCAAGCTGGGGCAGGCCACTGTGTTAGTTCCAAAATTTGGAAGCAACACATTCTGTTTATCAGAGATAAATATTTTCCTTTTGCAGCTGGAAATTCCAACCCCTCAGGCCTATAGTGAGACTGTTTTGCTGGTTTGGTGGTCATCAGTGACCAGTCATCGTCATCTGTCATTCTTCCACCATCATATATGTGACTTCCGCCTTCAAATAACCTCATAGTCGTCAATGAAAAGAAGATTTGAACCTTTGTGGATTTAAGAAAAGAGATTTTATCTATATTGATTTCAGAGAGAGGAAAAGAGAGGGAGAGAGAGATAGAAACACCAATGGTGAGAGAGAATCATCCATCACTGGCTGGGCCCATCCGAGGACCTTACTCGAGAGCAGAGTTCCAAGAAGACTTGAAACAATGCTCTAACTTTAGGAAAGTGAGGGGATGCTCTTATACACAGGAGGACAAAGAAAAATACAACTATGTACAACTATGCACCAGCAGTTTCAGTTAGTTATAGTCAAAGGTTAACAGTTTTACATCAGGTGGAGAGAATATACAGATAAGGTAGGGCCATCAAGCACATGGAGGTGGGAGTGCGGGAGGGGTCTGGAAGCAATTATTTTTACATTTTTGTCAGAATGTGTGAAGAACAGCCACTGCTTTCTCTAGCTTTTTATCTTTTTTATTGGGACTGTTGGAAAGTGTATGGTGGCTAGCCCCACCGAGGGCCTTGGATAGGAATTTATTGTGTTCCCTTGGGTACTGATCAAGTTGGAGCAGCAGCTTAGCCAGCCTTTCCTCTATGAGTCCTAGACGGCTGCTAAGATCTAAGTCATTACTTAGAAAAGGAAAGAAGAAAGAGCTCGGCTGGTGTGGCTCAGCATCGACCCAGGAACCAAGAAGTTGCAGTTAGATTCCCAGGCAGGGCTCATGCCTGGGTTGCGGGATCCATCTCCAGTGGGAGATGTGTAGGAGGCAGCTGATTGATGATGTTCCTCTCTCATCGATATTTCTATCTCTCTTGTCATCTCCCTTCCTCTCCCTCTAAAAGTAAATAAAAACCTTAAAAAAAAAAAAAAAAAAAAAGGAAGAAACGAGAGCTACCTCCCAGCTGAATCAATTCCCTTTAGGCAGCCATCCCCAAAGTCCCATGAAACACTGTACTTATATCTCATGGACAGAATTGAGTCTCCAGGGAGGATGAAAAACAATCTATGATCTAGGTACATAGTCACCTCCCCCAAAACACTGGAGTTCTTTTATGAATGAAGAAGCAAAAAGATACTGTTTAAGCAGTGAGCAGTATCTGCAATGATGCATTTATTTTAATTTCAAAAATCAAATAATAAACTTTTCAGAGATAGATTCCATTAGGAGAATGTGAAGATGATATCAGTGCTAATGTCATATGTAATATTTATAATATCTTTTTTTAAATATACACCTGAGGATATTTTTTCCATTGATTTTTAGAGAGAGTGGAAGGGAGGGGGAAAAACAAAGAGAGGAACATCAATGTGAGAGAGACGTATTGGTTACCTCCCACACACTCCTGACCAGGGGATTGAACCTACAACCCAGGTACATACCCTTGACCGGGAATCAAACACATGACCCTTTGGTTCTCAGGCTGATGCTTTAACCACTGAACAACACTGGCCAGGGCTGGATCTATATCTTAATGAAACATCATATGTTTACAATATTATTGGAATTGAAACACAATTGTATTTTTTTTCACTGTGCCAGTTTCTACCATGCATATGGATATAATTTTGTTCAGAAATGTATTACACATATTTCAAACATAGAGATTGGAAAACAAAGTTTCTCTCAATGTGTTTTATTGATAGCTAAAGTCACAGTGCTTCTGGGGTGTGGTAGGGACAGAGACAAATTGCTCTCATCCTGTCCTTTCATGTATTGCTCTAGAGTCTAGAGAATTCCACTCCCCTCGTACGCAGCCTGAAAGGTCCACCACATCTAGTCAACTTCATGGGAAGTGGAAAGTGTCTGACTTGGGCAGGGTGGAACAGCAAAAGTGAAATGTTAAAAATGGAAAAACAACAACCAGCTCTGATTAAATTATAAATTTAAAAAAAACCAACACTAGTAATTTTCAAAAGAATTTTGTGTACAAACTGAACTAGCAGTGCCCATACTAAGAACACCTTCTCTTTTAGATCCATCCACCCATCTAGATCCAAAATCTTATCACTCTAAAGAAGAACAATACAATATACCAGTTATGGAAACATATCCTCAAGTATAGTCTTCTAGTTTAGCCCATAGATGCACCTTTCTCCTTCCACTCAACATTTAAACTCAAGTTCTGTCTTCCATTGATATTCTGGAGAGAACTAGCCATTGTTAGGTCTGATCAAATAATCGAGTCGATACCTCTTCCCTTGGGAAACTGACCTTTTGCAATCAACATTCCCTTTCATTTAGACCACATTCCATTTACTAAGACCAGTAACTTTCCCCTCCGGACTTGCCCAGTACCCGGACCCACCCAGAGAATTCCCTGCTGAGAAAGCCTGCCTGGAGTCCTTTAAAACATCTGATTCCTGGTCCCTTGATGCTGACGCCACTTTGGGGCTCCTGAGTATTTATTAAACAGCTGTTATATATCAAGTACTGTGCTCCTACTTTCTATTTAAGAAGCTCTCAGACAAATGAACGAGGAGATAACTAATTAAAATGCTTACTGATACGTGCTACCTTAGGGGCAAAAATAGGTTGTAATAACCTTGGTTGGTGTGGCTCAGTAATAGGGCATCAGCCCGCGCATGGAAGGGTTGCAGGTTCAATTCCTGGTCAAGGGCATGTACCTGGGTTGCAGGTTCATTCCCTGGGCCTGGTCGGGGCTTGTGCAGAAGGCAACCAATTGTGTCTTTCTCACATCGATGTTTCTCTCTTTCTCTCTCTCCCTGGCTTCACCTTCCACTCTCTCTAAAAATAAATGGAAAAAAATATCCTCAGGTGAGAATGAACAACAAAAAGGTTGCAATATAAGCGTATATAGGAGGCATTAACACAGGATAGAGGGGCACTGTAACCAGGAAGGACTTCCTGATGAAAACAGTATCTAAAATGGTATTGGATGCTGAGTAGGAGTTAGCCATGCAAAGAGGAAGAAAACACAGCAATTACAAAGGCCAGAAAGAAATTAGGGAACTACAAACATTTCAGAGGGGAGAGTGAAAGAGGTAAGCAAAGAAATGTTTAGAGATATCTATGTCAGATTGCTAGCGAGGGTGATGGATGAAAGAACTGTCCTAAACTAACTAAAATAGCGTAAGCGGGGCCACGGGGCCAAGGTCAGAAAAAACAAGTTTGTAGTGGGGCAGAAGGCAGGAAGTGGTTGTTGTTAAGGGAAGCTGAAGCATCACACTGAAGGGTGGCTGTGGAGAACAGTGATAAGATTGGAGAGGAATGGGAAGGAAGGTTAGCTGCAGGCCAGTGACTCTGACCAGGACAGGGAGGGGTGGTGTTGAGGCTCTTTAAGGAAGTTTTCATAGACAGGCAGCTGTCCAGAGGACTGCCTTTTAGTTGCAAACTTCGCCTCCAAGGAAAATGAAGATAAAATTGTTATCTTCATTAATCTTTCCAAATCTCTCCATAGGTCACATCTGAAATTCTTTTGGCTATTATAAAGTCTTTTATTCCAGGATTAGGGATAAAGACTTAAAATGCAATTGTCGATTGAGGTTAAAACAGTGCAATTTATTCAGACCAAAGTACAACAATGTGCCAACAGATATCAGAGCATTTCCGGTTTTAATTTATGGGATTTTAGCGAAGGAAAGGAGTTTTTAATGGAAGATCCTTACTTATTAAGGGCCTGTCCTGTTTAGTCTCAAACGGAGACACAGAGCAATGAATAAAAGCTAACAGATACTCTTAGCCAGATGTAGGAAATATGTGTTCTTTCCTTTCAGTTGAGGTTGTAAGGGAGAAAAAAGTTTTCTTTGACCCTCCTAAAGTCCCTGGCTGGGTCTGAAATTTAAAATAACAAAGACAGATTATCAGGAGAAAAATATACAAATTTTATTGAATTTTTACATGTACATGGGAACCTTCACAAGAGAATGAAGACCCAAAGAAGTGACCAGAGCAGGAAGCTTTTATACCGTTTTAAACGAAGAAACAAATTTGTGAAGAATTGACAAGACAAAGGTATTTGGGTAAGTGTTAGTAAGTGGTGAAGAAGTATCTAGGAAGAAAAGGATTAGTGCAATAAGGTTTGTTTATACAGCCTTCTCAGCCCTAAATTCCCTCTGGTGATAAGAATGTCTTTCTTACTGGTATAGGGGGAGTACCTTCTATCTAGGAGTTTTATGGCCTATTTGGGGGAAAGAGAGGGAGATGGTGGGAGGGGGTATAGTGACATCCCTCTTTCTGTCATCAAATTCCTTCAGTTTAATATATTCAATATGCCAAGCTGTCATATTTTAGGGTAGCATATCTTGAACCACATCAAGGTATAGCTTGTTTTGTAAGATATATATTTAAAAAAAAATAATTATTTGAGAGCATTGTTGTGGATATGTCATTTTTTAGGGAGAATTCCCCCCCTCCCCCCCCCCCAGTTAATCATTTGCTTTGAGAATTTCACTTAATTTTCAGAACTTTTGCCTGACTCCTCTCTCCCAACAAATAGCTCTACAGTGGTGTACTTTATATATTCCTCCTCCCCTGGCCACTCTATACATACTGTTAGGTCTAATCAGATCATTGAATCTATACTCCTTCCCTGGGAACTGACCTTTAGACCACTTCACACCCGACATTCCCTTTCGCTTAGACCACATTATTCCACTTGCTGACCATTAGCTTTCCCCTCCGGACTTTCCCAGGATCAGGACCCATCCATCCATAGAGTTCCAGACCAAAAAAAGCCCACCTAGTGTCCTTTAAAACCAATAATTCCCCATCCCTGGGTGCTGGTGCCATTTTGGGCTCAGCCCATCTGGTCTCCAGATGACCTAATCTATACTAATAAAAGGGTAATATGCTAATTAGACCGGACATCCTTCTGAACAAAGCCATGGTGGCAGGGCCGAGGCAGAGGTGGTTAGGGCCAATCAGGCCAGCAGGGGAGAGCAGTTAGGGCGATCAGGCAGGCAGGCAAGGGAGCAGTTAGGAGCCAGCAGTCCCGGATTGTGAGAGGGATGTCCAAGATTGAACATCCTGGATTGGAGAGGGTTCAGGCTGGGCTGAGGGACCCCTCCCCTCCCATGCACGAATTTTGTGCACCGGGCCTCTAGTAAATTTATAATTCTTTACCACTTTAGGCCTATCTATTTCTCATCTGTCTCCTCTATTAGATATTAAGTCTCTATCAGAGCAGGGATTTCAGTTTTGTTCACTTTATATTTCCCAATGCCTTGCTCAGGGTCTGGCATATAGTGGAAGCTCAATAAATATTCTTGAACAAATAATGAATTGCAATATGGAAACATGGTGTATATTTCTTTAATGTAGTTAGTAACTACAAGTATTTTAATGTTTGCATAAGTCAGTTAGCAAAGAAAAAGATCTGCTCCATAAACATTTTTTTAGGAAACACTGCATACCTGACTGAAAAAAGTTCAGATTATATAAAAAAAAGAATTCTGTTAGAACATGGTCTTATGAAATATACATTGTATTATATCATGCTTCCAGACAACTTTTACAGCTTTTGTATGCACACTTTAAGACTGGTGTTGCTTTATTTTTCCAAGGGCATTTGCAGTACATTTGCAAAATACGCTCTAAAGAGAAATATCTTAAAATATTAAGAATTATTTATTTCTACTTCTGCTATGTAAAAAGCAAGTGGTTTTCTTTTTTTAGAAATGAAATTTCAAATGGAAGTACTAGTAATCACTTTTGATAAGACGCAAATGTAAAAAAAAAAAAGCTCTTTTCTAGCATAATACAAACCTATGTGTTAATATTCATAAATGTACTTCAGATTGAATTTATTCTGAACTAGATTCCTAGGGTTGTAGAAGCTTGAGGTTGCTTTAACAAAAGACACGTGTAGGGGAATACCCTCTTGTAAAAATATTTCTTTGCTTTCTCTTCATCTCTACCCCCCTAAACGCCATTGACTTTATTGAAGAGTTCATTTACTTCAGTATCACTTTTACTCTCATGTTGGTAGCAGAGGATGCTTAAGGTCAATACACTGCTTCCTTATGTTTATAACCTGTGGGTATTTATAAACATGAACTGTTTGTCATTTCCTTTGTGGAGCATGTAGAGACAGTGATATAGGAGTAAAAGTAGGAGCCTTCTTTCCTCTTCCAGTGTATTTGTTTTGTTTTTGAAAGGCATAAACCCTAAGAACACCACGTGCACGAGGAAACTGGGTGGATATAAAAATAAACTACATTTTGCATTGGCAGTGAAATGAAGAAACGGAACAACTGCAGAGGTGTTTACGCGGTATCCTATCCACAAATGTGTTCTGAGGGCTTGGCTAGGCCCCAGCCTGCCATATCAGGGCAGGGCGACCCTGCCAGTCCCGGGGGACTCCCGCGGTCCGGAGCGAGCAGGGCGGCCGGGACGCGGGGCGGATGCGAAAGGTCCCCTAGAACCACACTTCCCAGAGTGCCGCGCGCCGCCCGGGGCGCTCTCCTCGCCCCGCCCCCGGCCCCGCTCCGGGGGCTGAGCCGGAGGAGCCGGCTCCGGCTCGGGCGCGGGGGTGCGCGCGTCAGGCCCGCTGTTCGGGGCTGGTGCCTCGCAGCTGTGGGGACCCGGTGGCGCGGCTGCGGTCTCGGCGAGGCCAGAAGGAAGCGAACGGAGGACCGAGCCGAGGACCGAGGTAACTGGGCGCTCGTTCCCCTCGCTCCCGGCGCCTTGGTGCGGTCCCCGCGCCCTCGCCGAGCCCTCTCGCCCCAGCTGCAAACCCTAACGCCGCCCTGGCTCGGGCGCCGGGCGCCGCCAGCCCTGCGAGCAGTAAGCAGACTCCACAGCCGGAGGCTTCGGGCCCATGAAAGCTGCACGCTTTCCGGCGTCCTGGTTGGCGGGAGGATCGGGGTCGCGCCCCCGAGGGGAGCCCCAGCCTCCGCGCCGTCGGTGTCGCCGGCCGCCCCCCGGCGCGCTGCTGCCGGTCTTTCTGAGCCAGAGAGCCAGGCAGGTGCTTGCGGGTCCGGGAACCAGTGGTGCGCGGGCGAGGGGGTCAGGGCGGGCGCTCGGCGCCCCGGGGAGCCGCTGTGGGGGCGGAGCAGCTCGGGGACCCGCTGCGGCGGGGGGCTGAGCGGCCTGGCCGGGACGTCCCCCGGGGGCAGGTTGCCTGTCCCGGGCTAGCGGGTCCTGGGGTGGGGGCGAGACTTGCCCCTGGGCGGCCCGTCCTCATTGCTGGTTTAGGGGCTTCTGCCTGCAACAGGTGTGCCTCCCGCGGTGGTGTGGCCCCTCGCGGCGTGACACCGGACACGGCAGCGGTTCCCACGCACGCAGCCGCTCGGCCGAGCTGTCTGCCCGCAGCGATGCCAGCCGGCTCCTGGCTCCTTCCTCGGGGTCCGGGGCTGCGTCCTGAGCCTGCGGGTTTCCTCCGGAGGCTGACTCGGCCGCACGGTTGCAGGGTTCTAGCCTGCGGCTCGCCCTCGGCTGGGTTTGCACAGTCCCAGGCGCCTGGGTTTGAAGCGCTTGTTATATATTTTCCCGCTTGGCAGTGTTGATGCAGGTGGCTTTTTGTAGAAAATCGAACCTTTCTCATTCTCTTTCGCCTGCTTTCATAGCATAACCACCTCTTGCACTTTTCCCCTGTGCTAATGTGGGGACTAAAATAGATTAATACTCTGTTCTGTATGGGCTCCTTATCAAATTAACAAAGACATTAAAGGAGAACAATCAAAGTTTTTCATATATGTATGTGCTTGAGGAATTCACAAAAGCACGAACATTCCAAAGAGAGGGAGGCAACATGGGGTATATAAGACGTTTTGGACAAAGGAAAAAAAGGGTGGGGAATGGGCCGTTTACAGGTGGTTGGAGAGCAGAACATACATGGCGGGTAAATCCTTGCTAGGCAACTCAGAAACAGTGCGACACTGTAGGGGGTATCTAGCCAATAGGCGTCTGCCTGAAGCCTTTTTTTTTTTTCTTAAACTATATATAATTCAACTTAGGTTAAGGTGACATTTTAAGATATCCTTCCTGAAGCAGATTTCAGTGTCTGAATGTGTTGGGCAGGAAACGGGGCAGGGTCAAAGGTTCTGAGTCTTGTTTCTTAATAAACAGCTTAAAATCAACATCCCTAAAAGGCAGCGTCTGGGAGGCAAAACGTGGGTTCTCTTCACAAATGTCACCACTTTGGAAGAAATCTTTGGGAAAAGGTTTTTGAAAAAACTTGGGCTGAGAAGTATTTTATCAGCTGGTTGCACCTTTTTTTTTTTTGGTATTGCTTTTCTTAACATAAGAAGCATTCAAAATCTGTAGAGAATCTTTATGAGTTTAATTGAGCCAACTTGATGACCGTTACCTGGAAGCAAAATCTCAGGGGGTTGAGAAAATGCTCTGGAAAATGGCAGTTTTACCACTTACTTTATTCATCAGAATCAAAGGGGAAGATATACAGGGCCTACATGAAATTCATTGGTGACAGATGAGTGAGGCGGGGAGGGGAGCGGGAGAGCTCTCTGGGAGTGGGTAAAAAGTAAACCAAATAGACACATACTTCTTTTACCTAGGTGGGTATAGGAAAGTGAACACGATAATAGTAACTGAAGGGATTTGTGGTCTCTGCTCTGGAGAGGTGGTTGTGCTTTGAGGGATCCAGACCAAAAAAAAAAAGGATTTTTTAAAAATATACATTCCAAAGGCATGTTATCACATATGCTATCTTAGGTGCAAAAAGACGACAGGCCCAGGTACGGTGAAAATGATCTTTGGTAGGGAAAAATGCCGCCGTGGAACATGACTACCCACCATGAGCTGCTTTCAGTTAGAAAGTGTTAATTTCAGACCGTACTATGCGGTGACGTCCTGTCTCCGAGTGTGTAACATGGCCGAGCTTGTCAGGTTTAGTATGTGGTGCCCTCCCCGTCCCCTTTTTCCTTCCGTCCACACTTTCCTCCTGTGTAAGTTGATAATTGTTCAGCTCTTGGTGTTCTTCATTCTCACTCTGAGGAAATCCTCTTCCCCCATCTCCCTCATGTCTTGACCCTGCCAGTGGGTAGACTTGGTGAGCACAGGACCTTTGCTTGGCAGTGGGGTTTTTCATTGGCTGTTGCTTTTCCTCTTTTTACAGCCACCCATATTCAGTCAACCCATGACCCACTTCAAACTCTTAGTCACTTTATAGATTGCCTTTAAGATACCAAGTAGTTTTAATACAAATGTAAAAAGAAATTTCAGGATACTGTACCTCAATCATTACATTTAGCTTTAAGACAGGCCAGTAAGCCAGAGGATGAGGCCCAGAAATCAGCATTTTAAAAAGATTCCCAGGTGATTCTCATGTGCAGCCAAAGTTGAGAACCACTGTCCTACGCCCTTTCTTGTTTCACTGTCCCCAGCTTTAATTAATAAACACACTCTCAAAATCACCTGGACTTGTGAAATCTTTCCCGAAGGAAGTCAAGAACCCGCACACTACCAGCTAGTCCGCTCCTGGTCAGTCCCCTTTCTGGTAACAGCTTTACCATATTAACATCTAAAGCTACTAATTCTTTAGCATTTTATAAGATTACTGTTATTGTCTTTTAAGATGATATTATAGTCTGTAATAATTGCATGTTCTGTAAGTTCAGCCAGTGAGTGTAATAAAGAAAACAAACAAAACCAACATCATTTCCTCATTGTTAAGAAAGTGAGGTAGCTAAAATTTGACACCCCATTTCCTTTTCAAAATAGTTTATATTGAGAGCAGTTTTAGGTTCTTAGTAATATTGAGATTTCTCATATACATTCTGCCCCCATGTGCCCTCTGCCCTGTCCCACATATGCACAATCTCCCCAGCTATCGAAATCCCCACACTGGAAGGGTAAATTTATGACAATTGATGAACCTATATTGACACATTGTTATCACTCAAAGTCCAGAGTTAATATTACAGTTCACTCTTGGTGGTGTACATTCTATCTATGGCTGTAGGTAAATGACTCCTTAAAAACAAGTCAAGAACTTTTAAGAGTTGTAGAGAATTGAAATGGGTGTTATTTTTAGAAGATTAAAGAGAATATTTTAAACATCCTAAAAATTAATTTCACATAGCTTTTCTGTTTTAAAAAACGATGTTTAAACTTTGGTTTCTTACATTTGAATTTTCAACAATTTTTTTTTCTTTAATCTTCACCTGAGGATAATTTTCCATTGATTTTTTAGAGAAAGTGGAAGAGAGAGGGAAAGACAGAAATATCGATGTGAGAGAAACACATCATTTGGTTGCCTCCTGCACAAGCCCAGACCAGGGCCCAGACGGGGGAGGAGCCTGCAACCAAAGTACATGCCCTTGACCGGAATCAGACTCCGAACCCTTCGGTCCGCAGGCTGATGCTCCATGCACTGAGCCAAGCCAGCTAGGGTGACAATTACTTATTTTTGTATATTAAGAACTAAAGAGACTAAACTTGTTGGCTGTGGGACCATGGTGAGTTATTTTCTGAACCTGTTTCTTATCTGTAAAAGGGGGGTAAAAATGTTTATAATATGTGAAATAATTTCATAAGCAGTAAGCACTATAATATTCATTGATATCATTAGTCACATGCTGTTTGTTTTTTTTTAAATGCTACTAGTATAGTTTATTTCTGGTGAATACCAGTTATGTAAATACTGTTAAAACTTTTTTTTTTTTCTAAGGGCTGGTTATACAAGAGAGTTCGTTATCTGGTTATGCATAATTCCTGTGACTCAGGTAAAACTATCGAAGAAGGTCAAAGGGACCTTGGAAAATTTTCTACTTCATCTTGCTGTGTCTTTTTTTGTTTTTGTTTTTGTTTTTGTTTGTGTTTGTGTGTTTCTATGTTCATAAATAAAAATTTATTGGAACCCAGTTATGCTCATTCATTTACATATTGCTTATGGCTGATTTGTATAAACACTAAAGTTAAGTCGCTTTGATAGAAACACCTACCCTGACAGCCTAAGGTATTTATTTTTCTGGCTCTTTTGATAAAAGTTTTGCTGACCTCTGCTGTAATTGAACATTATAAAGAAGAAATTTCCGCCCACCAGTTGGGGGAAGGGAGGATCTATCAAAAAAGAAATTTCATACCTTTAGTGAGTTGTCAAGATCGCTTCTCCCAACCATCTTTCCAGATAAAAATCTCCAACATTTGAAAGTTAATAATCTGTGAAACCTTTTTACTGCTTCCAACAATAGCAGCTACACACACACACACACACACACACACACACACACACCCCTACCTTTCAGTCTTCAAAACCAGACCTGGTTGAGCCACATATTTTCTAGTCTCTTGGGTTGGGGTCCCATGTTCCCAGTAAACACATTGGATGGTATTTCTGCCACTGTCTGTATGGCCAGGGCTTTGACATAGGCCACACCCATTCTCCAACACACAATATCACATCTTTTCCAAGTTGTTTAGAGATATAATAGTTCTATTTATAGAACTGAATGGGTAGAACAGTGTAGGGGAGGGCGGGACTAAACCATTTTCTGCACAAGTTCATTAATGCTTTAAAATAGTTAGAAAGCAAACTTCATCCAATATCCTTGATATCTAGAACCTATGGAGTGATTAATAAGTTAAAAAGTGACCCATTTTCTTTTACAAAGTGATGAGTCATAAAAGCACTTTTTAGTAGCATTGAATGACAATACATTGCTGTGCAGAATTATAATGTCATCTTGCTGGTATGCCCATAAGTGGTCTCCTAACCTAGGAGTATAAACTCGGTGTATGGGTGTACAGCACTTTTCTGGGGAGAAGACTCACAGCTTTCAACATGCTCAAAAGGGGTTGACTAGTATGACCATCCTCCCCCTAGAACAGCGGTTCTCAACCTGTGGGTCGAGACCCCTTTGGCGGTCGAACGACCCTTTCATCGGGGTCACCTAAGACCATCCTGCATATCAAATATTTACATTACGATTCATAACAGTAGCAACATTACAGTTATGAGTTAGCAAAGAAAATAATTTTATGGTTGGGTCATAACATGAGGAGCTGTATTTAAAGGGCCAGAAGGTTGAGAACCACTGCGAGGTTCTAGGAACCATTAGTTTCAGTTATTTAGGCAGGGTTTTTGTTTTTACTATATATTTTGCAGATTATTTTTAACATTTGTTTTTTGAGAAAAGAAAGTGAACAGGTAATTTTTGAAGCACCGTGAGTGCCTGTTTTCTACCAGAGGTTGATATTTATGATATAACAGTATGCTGGCCAGTCCCCTGATTAATAGTGCTGCTTCTTAGAGCTGAAGATGACGCACCACTGATTCATCCATGGTCATTAGGCAGATACTGTCCACTCCTGCCCTCCCTGCCTTGATGGGCAATAGACTGTATGGCAGAGAACCACACCCTAATATAGTCCAGCATATTAAAATATTACTTCGAAATGCGAAAAGATAATTTGGTTTGTTCTAAAAGTTGGACATGTTTTCTTTTGTCAACAAAACACCAAATGCTAAAGAAAACTATTTTATCTTCCAAACTAGATGATATTTACATAGTTATATGTGTTGTATAATATTTCTTCTTATATAGCACAAAGTAAAAAGTTATAATAAATCCTAATTGATCACTTTGACTTTCAGTATTGCTGGTTAGAAAAGAATATGGAATTTACAATCATCTTATAGTCTTAAATTAGACTATAATTTATAATTTGAATTTATAACATTTAAAGTTAATCTTATTTGCATTTGGGGAATTTCAGAATCAGGTTGGAGTGCTAAGCTTGAGTTTATTTTTGTAATAAGAGTTTGAAGTACTCTGTATCAAACTGCCCTGTTTTCCTTTTAAGTGTTAGATTGCTGGGCTATAGCGCTTTATAATGTGAAGCCAACTTCTGTTTCTGGGTCAGTTTCCAGTAACAGTCACAAGGTCTGAAGAGTATGAGGTGGATCAAGTGATGTTATACAAGCTTATGAATGAATCCAACCAGAGTAATGCCTTTTTTTCTCAGATCTTTTTTTTTCTTTTTCCCTTTTATATTGGTCAGTTTTTTCATTTGAAATGTAAATGCTTTTCAAAGTTCAAGGTTCTAAATCAATACTTGGGATTTATAAGATAAAGTAACAGAACTATTTTTATCTCAGTAGATTTGTTCTCTATAAAAATAATCTGAAGCCCCAGCCGGTTTGCCTCAGTGAATAGAGTGTCGGTCTGAGGACCAAAGGGTCCTGGGTTCAGTTTGGTAAAAGGCACGTACCTTGGTTGCAGGCTCTTCCACGGCCCAGGCCCTGGTCAGGGCTCATGTAGGAGGCAACCAATCGATGTGTTTCTCTCACATCAATGTTTCTCTCTGTCTTTCCTTCTCTCTTCCACTCTCCCTAAAAATCAATGGAAAAATATCCTTAGGTGAGGATTAACAACAACAAAAAAGTCTGAGAGGTCTATATATCTTAAAAATTAATTAGAGATGAATGTCAGCATTTGCATAGTATTTTATATATGAAAGATAGTGAGTGTATCGCATTTTTAGTTATTTTATTTTTTGATATTTTTATTGATTTCAGAGAGGAAGGGAGAGGGAGAGAGAGAGATAGAAACATCAATGATGAGAGAGAATCATTGATTGGCTGCCATATTTCATATGTAGATGTTCAGTTGTTTCAATATCATTTGTTAAAAGACTGTCACTTCTCCATTGAATTGCTTTTGTGCCTTGTCAAAAACCAATTGGAGATATTTGTGTGGGTCTATTTTTAAACTGACTATTCTGTTCTATTGCTATATGTGTCTGTCCCCACAGTTTCACTGGTGTGCCACAATAATTTTTAAAATGTATAATACCTGACTCTTTACTCTTAGGCCAGTGGTCAGCAAACTGCGGCCCCTTGAGAGTGGCTCTTCCACAAAATACCACGTGCTGGCGCGCACGTACAGTGCGATTGAAACTTCATGGCCACACTCGAGGGGCCAAAGAGCCGCATGTGGCTCGCAAGCCGCAGTTTGCCGACCACTGTCTTAGCCTGTCAAATAAAAAAATGACAACAGCCAACGCAACTATAGCTGTCGCATGTGAATGAATCAATTACCCCTTTTGTTTGTCAGGTCAGCAAGATGTATATATTTTGGTGTGCTACAGAATTTTAGTAATTAGTTTATGTGTGCTATGAGATGAAAAAAGTTTGAAAATTGCTGGACTGTCCATTTATCATGATCACATTGTCATTTTGTAAATAAACTTTTGATTTTAGAATAAATTTTTCTTGAGCCATTCTTGGTAGTGTTGCTTTTAAAAATTTCAGTTTTCAATTATGCATATCTAATATGTAGAAATATGATTGATTTTTGTGTGTTCACCTTATATTTTGTGACCTTGTTAAACTTACTATTAGTTCTAGGTGTTTCTTGGGAATGTTTTACATAGACAATCATGTCTGCTAATAGGGACAGACTTATTTCTTTCCAATCTCTGTGCCTTTTATTTATTTATTTTTATGCCATATTGAACTGGAGAGAACTAACACTAAGTTGTCACATTTACATATGTAGAGTTTTCCATGGTAGTTACCTTATTAACCTTTCATTGCCTGTGGATTCATTGTGATAATCCCTAATATTCCAGATATTAGGGCATGTGTCTTCTCTTTTTTTTTTTTTTTTTTTGTCAGTCTTGCTACATGTTTATCAATTCTGTTGATCTTTAAAAAAAAACTTTTGGTTTTGATTTAATTTCTGTTTTTGATATTATTGGTTTGTACTCTTTATTATTTCCTTATGCTTGCTTTGAGTACATTTTGCTCCTTTTTTTCTAGTTTCTTAAGGTGAAAGCTTAATTATTGATTTAAGATCTTTTTTTCTTTTTTAACATAAGCATTTAATGCTCTAAAAATTTTCCCAAAACACTGCTTTAGCTGTATCCCACAATGGGATACTATTTAGCCTTAAAAAGGAAGGAAATTCTGCAATATGCTACAACATGGATGAACCTTGAGGGCATTATGCTAAGTGAAATAAGCCAGTCACAAAAAGATAAGTACTGTATGATTCAACTTATATGAGGTATGAGTAGTCAAAATCATAAAGACCAAGTATAATAATGGTTGCTAAGGGCTGGGGAGGAGGAGAGAATGGGGATTTCTTCAATGGGAATAGAGTTTCAGTTTTACAAGAAGAGTTACAGGGATGGATGGTGGTGATGACTGCACAACAGTGTGATTGTATTTAATATCACTGAACTGTGCACTTAAAAATAGTTAATATGGTACATTTTATGTTTACCTCTGTTCTAATCTCTATTATTTCCTCCCTTCTGCTTTGGGTTTAGTTTGTTCTTTTTCTAGTTCCTTAAGTTGTAAAGTTTGGTTATTGATTTGAAATTTTTAAAAAATGTGTTCGTAGCTATAAATTTCCTCCTTACCACTGCTTTCACTGAGCCCCATAAGTTTTGGTATGTTTTATTTTAGTTTCAATGCATCTCTAAGTATTTTCTAATTTTTCTTTTCATTTCTTCTTTGATCCATTATTTAAAATTGTGTTACTTTCGACAGTTTTGTGAATTTTCCATTTTTTGTTGTTGTTATTGGTAAATAACTTCATGTCAAAATGGTAGAAGATACTTGGTCTGTTATCTTTTTAAGTCTATTTTGACTTAAATTTGTGGTCTAACATATTGTCTATACTGGAAAATGTCTGTGTGCACTTGAGAAGAATATGTATTTTGTTTTTGGATAGAGTGTTCTGAGCATGTCTGTTAGAGTAGTTGGTTTATTGTGTTAAGTCCTCTGTTTCCATACTTACCTTCTATTTGTTGTTCTATCCATTATTGTGACTGGGGGATTGAAATCTCCACCTGTTATTGTAGAACTGTTCCTTTCTCCCTTCTATTCTTTTCATGATCTGTCATTATATGTGTAAATATTTATTGTTATATCTTTTTGCTGTATTGAATCTTTTATTAATGTATAATATCCTCTGTCTCTTATGACATTTTAAAATTTAAAGTCTTATTTTGTCTGATCGTGGTATAGCCATTTCTGGTCTCTTTTGGTTACTATTCACATGAAATATTTTTCTCATCCTTTGCACTTCAACCTGTTTGTGTCTGGATCTGGAGTGAATCTCTTATAGATAGCATATACTTGAATCATGTGTTTTTATTCATTTTGCCAATCCAGTTATGCTTAAATTAATTTTTTTCTTTAATCATGTAGAGAAAAAAAAATGCAGTTGCAAACTGTTGTTACAATATTAATTTTTGTTACTTATGTATTTACTTTTATTGAGATATTTATTTCTCCATATGGCTTTGAGTTACTGTCTAGTGTTCTTTCATTTCATCTTGAAGGACCCCGTGAGTGTTTCTTGCAGGCCAGATCTAGTGGTCATGAGCTCCTTCAGCTTTTGTTTATTTGGGATTTCTTAATTTCTTCCTCACTTTTGAAGAACAGTTTTGCTGGATATAGGATTCTTGGTTGACAGACTTTGTCTTTTAATACTTTAAACATACTTGCCCACTGTCTTCTGGCCTCCAAAGTTTCTAATTGATCATCTTATTGAGGATCACTTGTGTGATGACTCACTTTTATTTTTTAAAAAAATATATTTTTATTAAATTTTTAGAGGGCGAGGAAGGGACAGTGTTGGGGTCCAGCCCCAACAGGCCCAGGGGTTCCCAAAGGTGTGGACGGAGTCAGTGAAGAAGGAATGACACGGAGGCAGCATCCAGTCGATCATCATAGCCAGGTTCTCTAGCCAGGATCTCCAGCCAAGTTCTGTGTTTATTGTCTTGTTACATCTGTATTTATACCAGTTGATTTTAATCCTATCAATTCTATTCCAAAGGTTAGGGCATTTCTTATTTCCATTTCAAGGTTACTCTATTGTTCTATTAAGCTACAAGGAAGTAACTGAAGGAGATTATCCTAAGTAAAGATTATGTAGCTTAAGCGGGATTGTTCATAAAGTGATTAATTACCCGCCTGGCACTTAGTTAAGGGGTTTTATTCCCTCCCTAACTCCAGGGAAAAATCCTCACCTGGGGAAACAACCTTTCTCGGGGAGGTGGTCCTGTTTAAAACACATAGCGTTAAGAGGGGGAGCAAACATATGCCATATACGCCAGGTCCCTTGAAACATAAGCTGTGCAGATGTTTCTTCCCTGCAGCGACTGTGTCAAGCAGCAAGGATGGACCGGCTTCCGGCAGGACAAGGATAGAAAGACAGAAACATTGATAAGAGAGAAACATTGATTGGCTGCCTCCTGCATGCCTCCTACTGGTGATCGACACCAAAACCCAGGCATGTGCCCTGACCGGGAATTGAACCAGTGACCTCTTGGTTCACGGACTGATGCTCAACCCCTGAGCCACCAACCAGGAGATGATTCATTTTTATTGATTTCAAGATTCTTTCTTTATTATTGGCTTTTGAAAGATTGATTATAATGTATCTAGGTTTTGGGTCTCTTTGAGTTTATCTTTCTTGGAGCTTCTTGGATGTTTAAATTCATGTCTTTCATCAAATTTAATAAGTTTTCAGCCATTATTTCTTTAAATATTCTCTCTTCCCCTTCTCTCTCTCTTATTCTTCTAGGACCCCAATGATATGTACATTGGTGTGTTTGATGGTGTCCCACAGGTCCTTTAGGCTCTGTTCATGTTTCTTCCACCTTTTCTTTCTGTTTCTCACTTGATAGTTATCATTATTTTATCTTCAAGTTTGCCAATTCTTTTTTCTGCCTCCTCAAATCTGCCTTTGAATCCCTCTAGTGAATGTTTCATTTTAATTATTGTACTTTTCAGTTCCAGGATTCATTTTTTGTTCCTTTTTAGGTTTTATGGTGTGTCCCCGCCCCCCCCCCCCACTCCGTTTTAATTGATAGTTCTGTTTTGTTCATACAAATGACTTTCACCACATCTTCCTTTGGTTCTTCAAATATCAGTAAGATAGTGTCTTAAATTATTTGTCTAGAATAAATGTCATTAGTTCTTTTTCAGAGACAGTTTCTTTTGATTTATTTCCCCCCCCCCCCAAATGGGCCATACATATCTGTTTCTGTGTATGCCTTGTGTTTTGTTGTTGTTGTTGTTGAATACTGAACATTTAAATCTAATAAAATAAGTCTGAAAATCAGATTCTTCCTTTTTTTTTTAAATGTTTGCCAGTTTTTGTCATTGTTCGTTCTCGTTCGTGTTCTCTCTCCCTCTCTCTCTCTCTCTCTCTCTCTCTCTCTCTCTCTCTCTCTCTCTCTCTCTCATGTTATCTATGTTGGAGATCACCCTGAGCTGTAACCTTCAGGTGCTCTCAGGTCTTTTTGAGCCTTTCTCGGGGTGTGTCTAATATTCCTTGTATATGCAGTTATTTTTTAACGTCTTAGTCTTTCATGTCTTGCTCCCTAAAGGAGAAAAAGTATAAAATATAGGGGGGAAAGAACACCAGCCTTTCAAATCCCCTGGAAGTTACTCCAGCTGAGAGAGAAAGGCTTGCAATAGTAGAAGGAGTTGCAGCAAAAATGTCTGCCCACTCTTTGTCTGCATCTCTGTGAGCAGAAATAGCACTCAGCAATCAGAGCAGAGACTCCTGATACTTGGAGGACAGGGTCCTTTTTGCCCACCACAGCTCCTGCAAATTGTGTGCAAGCTGCTGCTCCTGGAACACATGCACAGCTGCCTGCATGTGACGGAGGGTGTGGATGGAAAGCTGCTACTGTACTAAGAGCTGAAATTGACCAAAATTAACCGTGATTTACCATCCAAGTCTTCTCCGGGAAGTTATAAGCCTTCAACACTTGAGTTCTAAAACAGTTACACCAGACAGATTCTGCCACTGCAATTGTTGTCTAGGTGGGAAGACAAATTCCTGATGCTTTCTATTTCACCTTCTTCCTAAAATTTTCAAATTAGATTTTTAAAAAAATATATATTTTTATTGACTTCAGAGAGAGGAAGGGAGAGAGAGAAACATTAATGATGAGAGAGAATCATTGATTGGCTGCTTCCTGCACGCCCCCTACTGGGGATCAAGCCCACAATCCAGGCATGTGCCCTTGACTGGAATCGAACCCGGGACCTTTCAGTCCACAGGCTGATGCTCTATCCACTGAGCCAAACCAGGTAGGGCTCAAATTAGATTTTAAAGGAGTTTTTTCACTGATATAAAATACAGTTGATACTTCAAAACATGGTTTTGATCTATGTTGGTCCATTTATATACAGATTTTTATAGTCATTCCTTTGTGTCTGTGGGTTTAATACCTGTGGATTCAATCAATCATGGATCAAAAACAGTATTTTCTCACCCAACCGGCGTGGCTCAGTGGTTGAGTGTCAACCTATGAACGAGGAGTGTCACGGTTCTACTCTTGGTCAGGGCACATGCCTGGGTTGTGGACTCGATCCCCAGTGGAGGGCGTGCAGGAGGCAGCCAATCAATAATTCTCTCTCATCTTTGATGTTTCTATCTCTCACTCCCTCTCCCTTCCTCTCTGAAGTCAATAACAATATATCAAAACAACAACAAAACCCCAGTATTTTCTCATTCTCAACCACGGATTCCTAACCGTGCATTTCCAACTGAGTCAAAAATACTTTTGATGTGTGGATTTTTGATGAGGGTGGATTTGAATCTACCCTCTGCATTGTTCAAGGGTCACCTATATTTTCTGAGGTAATTTATGTGACATTTAGCATACGAGCTCCAAAGTTATTTGTTTTCTTTTTATTTATATAGTCTTTTTACATATATAATATTGGTAAACTAGAATTATTATTGATTTTTCTCTTTTGGTTTGTTTCTACGTGTGTTTTGTTTATTTTTCAGTGTCAGCGAATTGGACAATGGCAGTTGAGTGGGTTTTGAAAATGTCTGAAGTTTAGTGGGCCGCATCTACCTTCCGCTTTTGCCCTACCATTTACAAAAGAATAAATGGGATGTTTGAGAAGACAGCTCTATTAAAAGAAGAGTGTTGCAAATGGCTTCAGATTCTATGAACACAAAATACCCTAGGAATCACTTCACAAAGGGGAAAAGGCAGCAGCACCAGCAAACAAAGACTAGGTCTTCCATCAGTGATGGCGATGGCGACGACTCCTTTATCTTCGAAGCACAGGAAGCTTGGAAAGATTTTCATGGATCTCTTCTTCGGTTTTATGAAAATGGAGAACTCTGTGATGTCACACTAAAGGTCAGACTGTATTTTTTTATTTTCTCCGTCTCTTCAGAGTATTATGAGAAATGGGGGTTTCTATAACCATATCAGCAAATTTTTGGTGCTGTACTTATTGTTACAATCAGAATGATTTTAGTCTCAATCCTTTTGATTGAGGAGGAGGAACATAATGGAGGATAACTAAAGGGAGATTAGCAAAAGATCAAATTCTCGTACTAACTAAATGTCGATAGTCATTGTTCTTAACTTCTGAGGGTTCTGAAATTCTAAAATAACAAATAGTTACTAGTAGTAAAATCAACTTGCTATTGATCAGATAAGTTTTTAATTTGTGAATTTAAAAAGGTAATGCATTCACTTACTCTTGATTTTGGTTCAGAAGTCAGGAATTCTTGGTTGTTTACTCAGTTGCACTAGTGTTTTACTTATGTTCCTATCCTGGTAATTTAATCTCTATTTCAATACTATTTTTTGTTAAGTAAGATTGTTTATATACCAGATAGTGAAGTAGAGTCTATTTAGAGTTGGATGAAAAAGTCTTTAGTAAACTTTGTCTATGTTTTATAGAATCATATCAGTCTGCCTCAAAAGACAGTTTTAATAAAACTGGAAAAGTGATCAAGTAGTGTGGAAGAGCCTGTGTTCTAATTGTTTTTCATTATTCACTTAAGGTACTTTCCTATTCTTATCTCTCAGTGTGGTGCTAAACTTTTTTTAGTGATTCATATCATTAAATGCATCCATACAGCATTTTCCACATAAGATTTGCCACTTTGGGATCTCTTAGATTTTGCTTTCTGTTCCTGATCAGACAGATTCTTTGAGCTCATAGTTGTGGGGTTGAGGGCATACTTGGAAAATCAGATCGGGGACACTTAGCAAAAGTCTATAACTGAAAGCATAAACTTTGAGTTTCAGGCCCTGAATGTCCAGGATTATAGTGTTACACTGTGTATACATGATCTATATTTGCTTTACTTAAATTTTTAGCATCCTTACATATTTCTTGGTTCTAAGGATTTGAGAAGAAAACTGTTATGTAATTCTACTGCTCTGTGAAATCTAGCAATGCGTATATTTCAATGAAGGAACATTTTTTTTAAAAATATATTTTATTGATTTTTTACAGAGAAGAAGGGAGAGAGATAGAGAGTTAGAAACATTGATGAGAGAGAAACATCGATCAGCTGCCTCCTGCACATCTCCTACTGGGGATGTGCCTGCAACCCAGGTACATGCCCTTGACCAGAATCGAACCTGGGACCTTTCAGTCCACAAGCCAACGCTCTATCCACTGAGCCAAACCAGTTTCGGCGGAACATTTTGTTCTATATGGTATATTATGCTTTAATTTCACACGATTGTTCTAATTTTCAACCTTAGAATGATATTCAGTGACCTACACTGGCTTTGGTAAAAATAAAAAGTGTAAAATAGATTATTTAAATTTAATGAATTACCAATTCAGCATATTAATGTATGCATGGGAAATAAATAGAATATAATGATTTTTTAAAAATTTTTAATTAGTTTTTATTTTATTTTTTTACTGTGTAGCCATTTATATTTTTTTAATTTTTAAATTAAATTTATTGGGATGACATTGGTTGATAGGATTATATAGGCTTCAAGTGTGTATCTCTGTGATATATGATCTATCTATACATTGCATCATGGGCCCACCACCCAAAGTTAAATCCTTCTTGACCTTGGAAATAAAACACTTTTTTGGCTACTCAAACTCATTAAAATTGGTGAATTATTGAAAAGAGTAGCTATTTGAGTGAAAAGGTTTTATGAAATTACAAAGGATTAAACTGAAAAATTATCCTATATAATAAAAGGGTAATATGCAAATCAACTGAACAGCAGAACGACTGGTTGCTATAATGCGCACTGAGCCAGCAGGCAGACGAGTGGTTAAGGGCGTTCAGGCAGGCAGAGAGGTTAGGGGTGATTAGGCAGGCAGACAGAGCTGTTAGGGGTGATTAGGTAGGCAGAGTGACTAGGAGTGATCAGGCAGGCAGGCAGGCAGAGCGGCTAGGAGTGGTCAGGCAGGGATATAGAGTGGTTAGGGGCGATCAGGCAGGCAGAGCGGTTAGGGGCGATCAGGCAGGCAGGCAGGCAAGTGGTTAGGAGCCAGCGGTCCCAGATTGCAAGACGGATGTCCAACTGCCAGTTTAGGCCCGATGGATTGGGCCTAAACTGGCAGCTGGACATCCCCCAGGGGGTCCTGGATTGCGAGAGTGTGCAGGCTGGGCTGAGGGACCCTCCCCACCCCCCACACAAATTTCATGCACCGGACCTCTAGTAGTTTATAAACACATATGAAAGGAATTTTTGTTATATAGGTGTTTTTTCCCCCTCCAGTCTTTGTTTCTTCCTGTTCCACTGTGTGTCTTCACTTTTATTTCAGTCTAGTTTTCAAACATTTACTGTTTAAGTGGCATAATTATAAACATTTCAACCTAATATGCTTTAGGATTTTTTTAATGATTTAAAAAATTTTGAGGTGTTTGTAAAAGATTTTTAATAATCTGTGTTAATGGAATTATATAATTAAAATTTAGAAATGAAGTGAACCTATGTAAAACAACTGTTTGCAAAAGAATAGTTCACAGGATAGCCAATTCTCTCTAATAAAAGAGAAACATGGTAATTAGCGTACAACCGCTACCCTTCCCATTGGCTAATCAGCGAGATATGCAAATTAACTGCCAGCCAAGATGGCGGCCAGCAGCCAGGCAGCTTGAAGTTAACATGAGGCTTGCTTGCTTCAGTGACGGAGGACTTTAACATTCCCCGCCTGCCACTGCCGGCCTCTGAGCTTGCAGTTTGAAACATTGTTACAAATATAAAAGCTAAACAAAACCCCAGAAACCTGCTTTCAGCCAGCTGGGATCTCAGAGCTGGAGTTGAAACAGGGTTTTGATTATAGAACCCAAAGAAACCAGATACCTGCTTTCAGCAGGAGAGGCCTCAGAGCTGGAGCCAGAGCTAAAGCTGGCCCAGAATAAAAAAAGAAAAAAGAAAAAAAGCAGCAGTTGGGAGCTTCAGTCACCCGCCAGCCTGAAAACAGCCCTCAGCCCCTCACCCAGACTGGCCAGGCACCCCAGTGGGGACCCCCACCCTGAAGGGTGTGTGACCATCTGCAAACAGCCATCATCCCCTCACCCAGGCTGGCCAGGCAACCCAGTGGGGACCCCCACCCTGATCCAGGACACCCTTCAGGGCAAACCAGCTGACACCCACCCGTGCACCAGGCCTCTATCCTATATAGTAAAAGGGTAATATGTCTCCCAGCACCGGGATCAGCGGAGCTGAGGGGTCTCCCGGCACCGGGATCAGTGTGACAGGGGGCAGTGCCCAAACCCCTGATTGGCCCTGCTCTGTGCGTGACAGGGGGTGGCGCTGCAACCTCCCCATCGACCCTGCCTTGAGTGTGACAGGGGGTGGTGCCCCAACCCCCCAATCGGCCCTACCCTGAGCGTGACTGAGGGTGGCATCACAACCTCCCTATCCGCCCTGCTCTGTGCATGACAGGGGGCGGTGCCCCAACTCCCCAATCGGCCCTGCTCTGAGCCCGACCAGGGGCTGCACCTAGGGATTGGGCCTGCCCTCTGCCACCCGGGAGCAGGCCTAAGCCAGCACGTTATCTCCTGAGGGGTCCCAGACTGCGAGAGGGCACAGGCCAGGCTGAGGTACGCCCCCCCCCACCCCCCCGAGTGCACAAGTTTTTGTGCACCGGGCCTCTAGTTTTTTAATAAGCATTAAACATAGCTAAAATAAATTATCAACATATTGAATATTTAAAAAATTCATTGCTTTTTAAATTTTTATGAAGGAGGTATTTTGAAGCACTGCTGTTGGATAAGTAAATTGGCTCATTGTTTTTTTGTGGACAATTTGACAGTCTGTATCAATAGCTTTGAAAAGCTCAAAGTTTTTGATTCATTCTGCTTTTCAGATTTTATCTCAAAGAAGTATTCTAAAATGCTGCACATCTAAATGGCTGATATCAGAATGGTTAAATAAACTGTGTTGGATCCACTGTTTAACAGGGGCGGGGAACATCGGCTCATGGAGCCATAAGGCCCACAAAATCATTTGGTCTAGCCCTGCCAAGGCATTAGGATTGAGATAATTAAATGTTTGACCAAATATAACAGGCTAATTTTTAAGTTGATAATTTTGTATGGCCCGAGAAGGATGTTATAAATATCTAAATGACCCTTGGCAAAAAAAAGATTATCCCCAACTCTGGTTTAAAATAGTGTATAGCCAATGAGAATGAAGCTTACAAAAGTTTTCAGAAACTTAGGAAACAAAGTTCATGACAACTGAGTTATGTTTCAAAATGCACAGAAAAAAAGTTGGAAGGAAAAATATACCAGAAGGTTAACAGTATTTGTTGACTTTTGAGTAAATTATATTGTACTAGAGGCCCGGTGCATGAAATTCATGCACAGGTAGGGTTCCCAGGCCTGGCTGGTGATCAGGGCCAATCTGCGGGGCCACCTGTGGGGCGATTGGGGGCCCCCACTCGCACCCACCTTGGCTGGCCTGGCACCGCCTGCTTGCCCCCTGCCACCACTACTGGTCAGGCCTTCAGGCTGGGAGCAGCTCCTGCATTGAGCGTATGCCCCCTGGTGGTCAGTGCACATCATAGCGATAGGTCATTCCACTGTTCGGTCGATTTGCATTAGGGTTTTATATAGACTAGAGGCTCAGTGAACAAAATTCGTGTACTGGTAGGGTCCTTAGGAGCTGCCAACTGCCAGCCAGTGCCTCCCTCCCTTCCCCTGGTCGCCTGCTGTCACTGCCAGCTGGTGCCTCCCTCCCTTCCCCTACCAGCCCTGCCCCCTGGTCGAACTCCCAGACAAACTCTCAGGGAGGGGACAATTTGCATGCTGCGCTTTTATTATATGGAATGGGGGAGGAGAGAGAAAAAATTAAAAAGTAATTGACTTCCTTATGTAAAATAGGTTCATTTTAAAAGTCAGATTTGATAGTACTGGAATTTTTGATGTTCTTTGTTAATGTTGTTTTTATATCATTTTTTGTTGATTTTTACCTCATAATTCAGCAAAAGTTCATTTATGTTTTCAGAGTTCTACTTAGTTTTCCTGGTTGGACTTGCATGTTGAATCAATAATTAAAATTAAGCATGCTTGGCTTCCCCTGTTTTTCCCTGTGTTGTAAGTGAAGTGCTTGCCCAGCCTGTGTGCCTCAGTGGTTGAGCATCAACCCATGAACCAAGAGGTCACAGGTTTGATTCCCAGTCAGGGCATATGTCTAGTTTGCAGGCTCGTTTCCCAGTGGGGGGTGTGCAGGAGGCAGCTGATTGATGCTCCTCTCTCTCTATCCCTCTCCCTTCTTCTCTAAAAAAAAATCAATAAAAACATTAAAAAAAAAAGTGAAGTGCTTTATCAATCTAAAAGCCTTTGTTTCATTGTTTTCTTATCCCTGTTGGCTAATCTATGGAAAATTACTTGGTTTTGATTTTTTTTTTTTTTAATAAGGGAACATTTTATTTTATTATTGTTTTTCCCCAACAATTTCCTTTGTGAAATAGTTGCTGACCCCTAACTCTGCTTACTTTTTTTTTTTTAATCCTCACATGATTTTTTTTCCTATTGATTTTCAGACAGAGTAGAAGGGAGGGAGGAAGCCTCCCACACGCCCTTGCCTGGGGCTGGGATACAACCCACAACCAAGGAATGTGCCCTTGACCGGTAATTGAACTCTCCACCCTTTGGTCTGAGGGCCAACACTCTAACCACTGAGCAACCAGCCAGTGCAGGGAACATTTTTTTAATGTTGATATTTTACGTATTTCACTAAACTATAAGCTTGGCATGTTTTTTTCCCCTGAGCATCTTGAATTATTTATATGTTCACTGATCTAATAAAAACAAATATAAATTAGAACTTTCACTAGTATCAAGACACATAATGTAGTATTTACTTATATAATTTAAAATTGTATAGTAATGTCTATATTTTTTAGATTACGTATTTTTCACCTATATACTACTTTAAATATGTAATGTATAGGCTTTGATTTCTTTTAATTCTAAATTGGTGATTAAATGTTTTTTTATGTACTAGAGAAGAAAAATATAGAAATAAACTTCCAAGAATATAATGAAACTATATAGTGTCAAAGGAGAATCCTATATAATAAAAGGGTAATATGCAAATTGACCCTAACAGCAGAACGACTGGGAATAACTGGTCACTATGACACACACTGACCACCAGGGGGCAGATGCTCAATGCATGAGCTGCCCCCTGATGGTCAGTGCGCTCCCACAGGGGGAGCTCTGCTCAGCCACAAGCCAGGTTGATGGCTGCCAGCACAGTGGTGGTGGCGGGAGCCTCTCCTGCCTCCTCAGCAGCGCTAAGGATGTCCGACTGCAGCTTAGGCCTGCTCCCCACTGGCAAGTGGACATCCCCCGAGGGCTCCCGGGCTGTCAGAGGGATGTCTGACTGCCAGCTTAGGCCCAATACCCCGGGGAGCAGGCCTAAGCCAGAAGATGGACATCTCCCGAGGGGTCCCAGCCTGCGAGAGAGCACAGGCTGGGCTGAGGGATCCTCCCCCCCCCCCCCCAGTGCACAAAATTTTGTGCACCGGGCCTCTAGTTAATGAATAGAAAGATAAAATTTTTTATGTTCCTATTTCATACATATTACTCAAAGTTCTTATTAAAGATAAGATGGGTATTTGTTCTAAGGGGTACATAGGGGTGTGATTTTGTATGCGTGTGCATTAAACATCCATGTTTTTGTTTACTTAATTCAAGAAGTTAAAATTAAAACAGAGAGACAGAACCTTATTATAAAAACATGAAAATAACTTATGGGCCATTGATTTGTACAGCTTGGGTGAGAAAGCAATGTTAAAACACTTTACCTGGAAATCACAGAACTCTATTTTATAGAATAGTACTATTATGTAAGAGAATGTTGGCAGGTTAATTGAGCAGAGATCATGTGAGATTTATAGATATTTGCCTAAAAACCAAATATCAGTGGTGACATGTACAGATAATTTTTAAAAAGGGGATATTTTAAGGCTATTCTGAAAATGTTTGACATCAGATTTTAGATCTCATTTTAGGGTTGAAGTGAATTTGAAAACATGCCAAGCTTTCTGCTTTAATGTAGGATTCAACTTGAGTTTCAATAGAATCAAAATCCTACTTTAATGAATTCTTTTAAAAAATTAAATATAGCATATGTGCCAGAAATGATCATCTGTTCGTTGAAATATGTGTTATTCATTTTTTCTCTAAATCAGTGAAAAAAGTTGGGTGAGGAGCATTTATAAGCAAAACTCCTCAGACCTTTTTCTTTAGAATATCTTACTTAAAAATTAGTTCCCAAATAATGAGACACAACTATAAGTGTATTATATAATCAGCTGCTACATGAAAATGGAAAAATTGCTTAAACACTACTATTCTATTACTTGTACTCATTGATTATTCAATATAAAGTGCTGGGAAATTTGGATAACTACTAGGTTAAAAAGAAGATATCTGTCTACTCAGTACCCAAAATTTCCAAATTGAAATAAAAGTTGTAGTTAAAACAAAAAAAGTACTAGAAAAAAATGACTTGAAGTAAATGTTTATGGAATATTAGAATGATTCCCATTTCAAGCATAGTACCAAAGGCAGAAATCATAAAGAAAAGATTGATTTAATTATATAAAAAATATATGGGGGGAATAAAATTTACAAGCACACTGTAAAAGATGAAAGTTTAATTTTATATAAAACAAATGACTAATCCTCTAAATGTATGAGTTCTCACAAATGAATAAGAAAAACATCATAGAAAAAAGTTTGTAGAAGAAATACAATTATCGTAGGTAGATAAAAAATGGACAATTTAGCAAAATTTATTCAAATTTTGTACCTATTTGAAGCAGCATTTCTAGAATTTTTCTGTAGGAAATAATAGGGAAGATGGACAAAGATTCAATTACAACAAAGTTCATTACTATGTCATTTGTAATAGCAAACTATTGCAAGCAATCTAATCTTTAAATAATTAACGTGGTGAGATTTCAGAGTTTTTATTATTTTATATAAAATTAATTTAATTATTAATTACATTTTTTTCATTATTTCAAAATAATTTAAGCAGGAAGTAAAAAAACCTCAGTTAAGTCATAGTAAATACAACTAAATATTGATTTATTTACTCTGTGCTTCAATTTCTCACTGATAAATCGTGGGTAATAATAGTATATAATCATAGGGCATTGGGACAACTAAGTGAGTTAATATATGAAAAGTACTTAAAATAGTGCCTGGCTTGATGACTATAGTTAATAATATTAGATATATGTATTTGAAAGTTGCTAAGGTCTTCAAACTTCTCATCATAAGGGAAGAAAGAATGTAATTATGTGACAATCATTTCATAATACATATATCAAATCATTATATTGTATATCTTAAACTTATACAGTGTTATATAGCATTGTTTACTCTATATGCATTATATATCCATAGATACATGTATAAAAAATAAGTGGCTAATATATATATATGTAAAAGGCTAATATGCTAAGTGTCCCACCGCCTGTCCAGCCGGTCACTATGACATGCACTGACCACCAGGGGGCGGACACTCAGCACAGGAGCTGCTGAGCTGCAGTGACTTGACAGCAGCGGTTCTCGGGTGATGCACCCCAAAACCAGAGAGGAGGGAGCCCAATTCCTCGCGGGGCTGTGTGATTCCATCTTCGGCCATGGGTTATGTTGTTGCTGGGGCACTGTCGGCCCCCAATCTGGTTTACTGCACACTTGCATTTGCGTTGCACACCCTGTATGACAGCAGCTTTGCAGAGTGCCCTCTCGCATTCCGGGACCCCTCGGGATGTCGGAGAGCCAGTTTCAGCCTGATCCCTGCAGGCCAGGCCAAGGGACCCCACCTTCCAGAGGGACCCTGCTCACTCTGCAGATGCCCTTTGAGTCACGGTGCCACCCCAGATGCGGTGGCCGGGGAGGGACTTCAGGATGTTGACTCTGGGGTGTGTCCCTTCTCGCCGAGTCCTGCCCCACCAGCCACCGTCTAATAATAATTTCCTTTCAATGTGCACGAATCTGTGCACCTGGTCACTAGTTAAATAAAAAAATAAATAAAATGAAAATTCAAAAAAAAATAAAAGTAAGTGACCAAAGCATTACATTGTTAAAACAAATGCACTAAATTTGTCTGGAGTTATTGTCCCCACTACAGCATATGGTTGATGCTGATCTAAAACTAGCTGTGTTATTAAACTGAGTCCCGTTTTGTTTGTTTGGAACAGGTTGGCTCAAAGTTAATCTCTTGTCACAAACTGGTATTGGCTTGCGTTATTCCCTACTTCAGAGCCATGTTTCTCTCTGAAATGGCTGAAGCCAAGCAGACCGTGATTGAAATTAGAGATTTTGATGGCGATGCAATAGAAGACCTGGTAAAGTTTGTCTATTCTTCACGGCTCACTCTGACTGTTGACAACGTCCAGCCTCTCTTATATGCAGCCTGCATTCTGCAGGTGGAACTGGTGGCTAGAGCTTGCTGTGAATACATGAAGTTACATTTTCATCCCTCCAATTGCTTGGCGGTAAGAGCCTTTGCAGAAAGTCACAATCGAATAGACTTGATGGACATGGCGGATCAGTATGCCTGTGAGCACTTTACTGAAGTAGTGGAGTGTGAAGACTTTGTAAGTGTGTCACCCCAGCATCTCCATAAGCTTTTGTCCTCCAGTGATCTAAATATTGAGAATGAAAAACAGGTCTATAATGCAGCCATCAAGTGGCTTCTTGCCAATCCTCAGCATCATTCCAAATGGTTGGATGAAACGCTTGCACAGGTAGGGACTGAAATAAGATTGTGTATAGAAATGAACAATTTGGAAGCAAATCAACATGTTTCATTTGTCATGAGAGGTGTAAATTATCACTTGATGTAAAACAATGTGAAAATGGCTTTGACTCTTAACTTTCCTATTTATTATACTGTTTAACAGTAAATCTGAATTTGTTACATTTGATTTAGAAATATCATTCTGTGCATATAGATTTGTTCTGGAAAGAACTACAAGATATAACTTTTCCATTTTCTTCCCTCACCACAGTTTTACTTTTTAAATCTCAGAAATGTATCTCTATTTTAGTCATTTATTTTTACTGTCAACAGGGGTTACTTAGGAAGATAAATAAATAGGCATTAGAATTACTTTGAAAATAAGTTTGTCAACAAAAACAAACAAAAAGTTTCATTATCTTGCAGCTGTATCTTATTTTTGTGTGTGTGTGTGCATGCTTTTAGCTCAAAATTGTATTGCCTGGTTTGATAATGCCTTTACTCCAATGGAAAATCAGTGCTTCTTTTAAGAGAGGAATAGTGAGTGCCTCTCCATAAAGAGGGTATGCGTTCTTGAGTTAGTATATAATCTTCTAAGGTAATTGATTTAAAGAAAACAAATCAATTTTCAGACCTGAATGTTTGTGTGTTTCAGAAATAGATCACATTTTCATGTGTTCAGTCTTAGCTTTAAGAGGCAAAACAGCAAAGCACAGAGTTTTGTTTTGATTGTGCCTTTTCTTTAGCAGCAAGCGGCCTTCTAATCATGACAGTACCATTTTGGAAGAAATTTGAATGAATATTATTTATTTAGTCTACTTAAAGCTGTACTTAAAAGGGGATAATACATTTAGCATATAATCTGCTTTCATTAGTGCAGACCGGTACTAGGCACATTGTACTTTAAGTCTTTATGACATAGTAAATGAGTTTTAAAAGGGTAATATGCTGCAGTGAAAGTGGAGGATGAGCTATCCAGTTACAACTTAAATTTTATATCCATAACTGTTCGTGATCTTAGGTTCGTTTGCCGCTGTTGCCGGTGGATTTCCTTATGGGTGTTGTGGCAAAAGAACAGATTGTCAAGCAAAATCTAAAATGTAGAGATTTATTGGATGAAGCAAGAAATTACCACCTTCACTTGAGTAGCAGAGCAGTACCTGACTTTGAATACTCTGTTCGGACTACACCAAGGAAGCATACTGCTGGTAATTAAATTACTTGTTTATCAACTCTGCTGGAAGGATCTTTGTTGTATTTGGGGGTTGGGTATGTATGCCCAGACTTGATTGTAAGATGATTAGTATCTGATTGCCTTAGAGCAGTGGTCGGCAAACTCATTAGTCAGCAGAGCCAAATATCAACAGTACAACGACTGAAATTTTGAGAGCCAAATTTTTTAAATTTAAACTATATAGTAGGTACATTGTTATTAACTTAATTAGGGTACTCCTAAGGCTTAGGAAGAGCCACATTCAAGGGGCCAGAGAGCCGCATGTGGCTCGCGAGCCGCCGTTTGCTGACCACTGTGTTATATGCCCAACATATGCTGAGTCCTCATATACACGATCCCTTACATGATTGCAAGAACTTAATGAAGCAGGTTTTAGTAAATGATTCAGTCCTCATTAGGAGATAGCTAGTGTTATCCCATTTTATGGATGAGGAAACTAAGAATCAGAGAGGCTAAAAGTATGCTCAAGACCATATAGAGAAATAGCAGATAAAGGATTTGCATCCTGATCTTTTTGCTTCATTCTTCGTTTTCTTCCACATCATATAGGTTAACTGTGAAGCTGAAATACTGATTTCCATTTAAAGAAAATCTTATCAATGACTGGGGTTACATTCTGGCATTATAATTTCATCACTGCCATTAAATATCTATATTTTGGACAGATTTCTTTTTTTGGTTAATCCTCACCTGAGGATATTTTTCCATTGATTTTTAGAGAGAGTGAAGGGGAAAGAGAGAAGGAGAGAGGGAGAGAGGAAGGGTGGAGAGGAAGAGAGAGAGAAAGAGAAACATTGATGTGAGAGAAATACATCGATTGGTTGCCTCCTGCCAGCACCCTTACCAGGACCGAGGTTGAACCTGCAACCCACATATGTGCCCTTCACTGGGAATCAAACCCTCAACCCTTGGGTGCCTGGGCCAACACTAACCACTGAGCACATCGGCCAGGGCTGGGCAGATTTCTTAATCTCTGAAGGCCTTGATTTATTTATAAACAATTTTGACTGTATGATTTTTTTTAAAAATATATTTTATTGATTTTTTATAAAGAGGAAGGGAGAGGGATAGAGAGCTAGAAACATCAATGTGAGAGAAACATCGATCAGCTGCCTCCTGCATAACCCCGACTGGGGATGTGCCCGCAACCAAGGTACAGGCCCTTGGCCGGAATCGAACCCGGGACCCTTCAGTCCACAGGCTGACGCTCTATCCACTGAGCCAAACCAGTCAGGGCTTGACTGTATGATTTTTAAAGTCACTTCCAACTTTAAATTTCTACGACTTAAAGTATTGAATTAGTTGGAAAAGAGTGCACGCAGTTCTGATCATGCATTTACATATCATTCAGCAAACATTTATTCAGTGCCTACCACATGCTGGATTCTAGGTTGAGCATTGGAAATGCTGAGAGTACTCGCAGTCTGCTCTAGGGAAATAGACATGTAAATAAATAAATGTAAAGTATTACAAACACTTTGATACAATCATAAGGCATAGTGGGAAGCACAAAGAAAAGAGTGGTTATTTTTACCTTTTGAGGATCAGAAAAGGTTTTATAAAAAAGTAAACCTCAGGCTTAGTTTTTAATAATACATAGATGTTTTTTCTGGGTGCCAGCTAGGGAAAGGGATATTCTGTTCATTTTACATTTACTGAATGCCTAGTATATGCCAGGCACAGTGCTAGTCCTTCTTAGTGCATAAATACTTAGCACACAGTCTTAACCTGGCTTCGCTTCTGGTGACAAATGTCGGTATAATAGATCACTTCGAGGATGAGCACACCTACATGCCTGTTGCAGGAGCTTGAAGTTTTAAGAGAGAGGGAGAAGATCGGGTTAGGCAATGCATGCTGTTATGCTGTGCTAAGGCTTGATCTTGTAGGGAAGTTTCTCAGTGTGTGAAGGAAGTGGTGGCCCTTGGACCAATAGCGTCAGCATTCACTTGGCAACTTGTTTGAAATACAATCTTGGACCTACCACAAACCTACTGGATCAGAAACTCAGGGCCCCACAGTCAGTGTTTTATGCCTTTGGAGTGATTCTGGACCACACTGAAATTTCAGTTTCTTGTTAATTGTGGTAAATATGTAAGGATACCACATTTTATTGCACTTCGCTGACATTGCACTTTTTTTTTTTCTTTTTGGCAAAGTAAAGGTGAGACCCGCTGCCAGAAAAAAAGATTATGACTTGCTGAAGGCTCAGATGATGGTTAGCATTTTTTAGCAATAAAGTATTTTTAAATTTAGTTGTGTACAGTTTTTAGACATAATGCTATTGTATACTTAATAGACTATATAGTATAGTGTAAACAACATTTATATGTACTGGGAAACCAACAAAATTTGTGTGACTGGCTTTATTGTGATGCTGGCTTTATTGCAGAACTAGACATGTAGTATCTCGCAGGTATGCCTGCATAACATTTAAATTGCTATTTTTAAATGTACAACTTAGTGGCATTGCTAACATTTGAAAGAAACTACTAATGTAGGTAATGAAAAGCTGTTGAAAGAACTTTTAATTAGATTGCTCTGTTACAGTCCGAAAGCAAAAAGACTACTAAGTGATAAGAGAGGACAGGATCTTGCAGTAGTTGGGGGTCATCATAGCTGACGAGGGCCTACACTCAGGCAGTGGCAGTGGAAATAGAGAGGGAGAGGAAGGACACCTCAGGAAAGGAAGAGGGGTAGGTAAGAGAGGAAGCCAGATCCTTTTGAACATGTTGGGTTTGGGTGCCATAGGACATCAAGTGGAAATATGGCTTAGAAACATAGATTGGAAGGCATTATCATACAGACGGAATTTAAAATAGAGGAATACACTTTATGTGTGAGCATGACATATGTGACAAGTAGGCTAAGGATAAAACATGGAAAACATAGGAAAGAAATGATTAGACACAAAAGGAGACTTTGATATTAGGGAAACTAAGATAGTTAAGGAGTTTCTCAAAAAACAGAGTGATCGCTTTTGCAGTTGTGTTCAGTAAGAAATTAACAAGAGTTCACTGGATCTTGTTAGGACCTTAGCAAGAGCAATTTTACATAGTGGGTGAGGATCTAAACCAGTGATGGCGAACCTATGACATGCGTGTCAGAGGTGACACGCGAACTCATTTTTTTGGTTGATTTTTCTTTGTTAAATGGCATTTAAATACATAAAATAAATATAAAAAATATAAGTCTTTGTTTTACTATGGTTGCAAATATCAAAAAATTTCTATATGTGACACGGCACCAGAGTTAAGTTAGGGTTTTTCAAAATGCTGACATGCCGAGCTCAAAAGGTTTGCCATCACTGATCTAAACCATATTGTAATGGGATGTTGGGAAGTGGGGGTGGCTAATGTATCCTATTCTTTGAGAAATTCAAATGAGGAAAAACAAAAAAGAAAATTAGATTTCTAGTAACGTAGTAACATTGAATGCTACCCACTTTCTTTGCCAGTAATCAAAATTTTGACTTCTTAAATATTTTTTTCCATACTAATTTTTTAAAAATTAGGGAACTGTGGTTTTGACTTCTATTTTGTGGCTTTACCTTTAGGTGTGCTGTTTTGTGTGGGTGGTCGAGGTGGATCTGGTGACCCTTTTCGCAGTATTGAATGCTATTCTATCAACAAAAACAGTTGGTTCTTTGGACCAGAAATGAATAGTCGAAGGCGACACGTGGGTGTAATCTCTGTGGAAGGTGGGTTCATTCTTGTCTTAAGTCACATCGCATGATCATAAATGCTCTTTTAAACTATTTGAACTTTGATAATTCTTTCTATAAGAAAATTTCTAAATGATAAAAAATGTTTTAATATATTTTGGTGGTATTTACTTGCTTTATGCCCATTGATGCTCAGTGTACAATCTCTTGCATATAGTTGCCTTACAGGAGATGAGTATCCAGGAGAAAGGGGGTTAAAATAAACTATTGTGAATTATATTTGCAAAAGAATCAAACTAAAGAAAAATGTTTCTTGAACCCAAATAATAAACACATACCAGCTTTTTTCTATACCCATCTAATTATTATTGAAATTAGATTTTTTTTTACTGGTTACTGAAAATGATTAATTATAGAAAACCATGGATAAATTGTTAGATTTTTTAAAAAATCACTTTTATTCTGATTATAAGCGTGTAAATTTTTTTTAGAAAATATGAAAATATTTTAATAAGAATCATCTGTAACCCAAACACCCCAAAACTATCACAGTTAACATTTTGATATATAATCTTTCCAATTTTTTGTGTACTTTTATTTCATTTAGAAAAAGTTTGATCATATTATATTGTTTTATATTTTCTTTATGTAACATAAGAGCATTTTTTCATTTTATAAAATATTCTTTAAAAGCATTATTTCATCTACTAAATAATAAAAAGTTAGGAAACCTGAGGGATAGTGTTTGAGCATTTAAATAACTTCATGTGGGGAGGAACCAAGATGGCGGCGTAGGGTGTAGACCTGTGCGTGCTGCCTCCCACAACATCATTGAAACTACCAACTATAAGACAAACAACCACCATTCAGAACCATGGTGAAGTTGGCCCAGTGGGAGTTCTACAACCGGAAGGAAAGAAAGAAGCACAGTGAGACTGAGTAGGAGCTACAGAGGCGCCAAAAACAGAGGTACACAGTTGCGTGCCAGGCGGGCTGCAACTGGATGCGCGTTTTTTTTTCAATCGGAAGCTGTTACGAACCCTCTGGGCTTGCTCAGGGAGGGTCTCTGAGGCCCCAGACCCCACAGGGAGAGGCGGCACAGCCTTGCAGTGGTTGGAGAGCAAGGGAGGCTCTGGCGCGCAGCTGCTCTCCAGCACTGGGTGACTCGAAGTTCCGGTGTCCCAGAGAGGCGAGAAGCCGCGGAGACGCCGCCATTGCTATTTGCTCCGCCCTGGCGACTCCCTGAGGCCCCGCCCTACTCAATTTATATTCCCATCCAGGCTGTGCCAGAGGCACAAGAGAAAATGCCTGCGCTTTTACAAACTCTCGAATCCACTGAGCTGTTTCGGGTGGGATCATGAGGCACCAGACCCTACGGGGAGAGGCGGCACAGCCCTGCAACGGTCGGAAAGCGAGGGAGGCTCTGGCGTGCAGCTGCTCGCCAGCACTGGGGGACGCAAAGTCCCGGTGTCCCGGAGAGGCGAGGGGCCGCGTAGACGCCGCCATTGCTATTTGCTCTGCCCTGGCGACTCCATGAGACCCAGCCCTAATCAGTTTACATCCCCATCCAAGCTGTGCCAGGTGCACAAAAAGACCCACCTGCGCTTTTGCAGCCTAACCCAACAAATTGCAGACTTCAACTCCTTGCACCCATGGGAGACACACTCAAGAAACAGACCCAGGAGAACCAAGATGGCAGTGTAAGGTATAGACCTGTGCGTGCTGCCTCCCACAACAACATCGAAACTACCAACTATAGGACAAACAGCTATCATATGGAACCATGGGAAAGCTGGCCCAGTGGGAGCTCTATAACTGGAAGGAAAGACAGAAGAGCATTGAGACTGAGTAGGATGTGCAGAGACACCAAGTACAGAGCCCAACCCAACAAACTGCAGATTTCAACTCCTCGCATAGAAAGAGCATTGAGACTGAGTAGGATGTACAGAGGAACCAAGTACAGAGCCCAACCCAGCAGGCTGCAGATTGTGGCTCCTCGCATCTGGGAGGGACGCACTCGGGGGGCGGGGGCGGGTTCGGGGCAGGCTGGGGCCTGGCCCAGCTGGGCCGGCGATGTGGAACCGCTGTACCAGCAGGTGCACAAACACGCCCACCGGTTCCAGTCTCGTGTGGGACGCTGGGGGACGGCAGACGGGCAGTCTGTGCACTTGGTGGAGGGCGAAGTCCGAGCAGGCATGCTGGATGTTCAGCCACCAGGAACGCCTGGAGATTTTGTCTGGTGGGGAGCCGCCCGGCAGGGGACAGAGTGCCAGACTTCGTGTTTCCCCGGTGAGGCTGGGACGGCCCTGGTGAGGTCGGGATGGCCCTGGTAAGATTGGGACGGCCCTAGTGAGGTCGGGACAGCTCCAGTGAGGCTGAAACGGCCCCAGAGAGGCCGGGACAGCCCCAGTGAGGTCAGGATGCCCCCCAGAAAGGTCAAGACAGCCCCGGTGAGGTCGAGACTGCCCCGGTGAGGTCGAAATGGCCCCAGTGAAGTCGGGACAGCTCCGGTGAGGTTGAAACGACCCCGGTGAAGTCAGGACAGCTCCGGTGAGGTTGAAACGGCCCCGGTGAGGTCGGGACAGCCCCGGTGAGGTTGAAACGGCCCCGGTGAGGTCGGGACGGCCGGTGAGGTTGAAACGGCCCTGGTGAAATTGGCACGGCACCGGTGAGGTTGAAACGGCCCTGGTGAGGTCGGGACGGCCCCGGTGAGGTCGGGACGGCCTGGTGAGGTAGGGATGGCCCCGGTGAGGTCGGGACGGCCCGGTGAGGTTGAAACGGCCCCAGTGAAGTCGGGACGGCCCCGGTGAGGTAGGGACGGCCCCGGTGAGGTAGGGACGGCCCCGGTGAGGTTGAAACAGCCCCGGTGAGGTAGGGCCAGCCCCAGTGAGGTTGAAACGGCCATGGTGAGGTCGGGACGGCCTGGTGAGGTTGAAACAGCCACAGTGAGGTCAGAATGGCCCCGGGGAGGTTGAGACGGCCCCGGTGAGGTCGAGACAGCCCTGGTGAGGTCGGGACGGCCCCGGTGAGGTTGAAATGACCCCGGTGAGGCTGAGACGGCCCTGGTGAGGTTGGGATGGCTCCAGTGAGGTTGGGACAGATAATGGGGACCAGTATAGACTGATGAACAGGGGTAGATGCAGAGGCAGAGCAGCATTGAACAGACTGTCAAACTACAGTGGGAAGCCTGGGGAGGGTTTTGGGGGGGGGGGGTTTAAGAGATCAACCGAAGGACTTATATGCATGCATATAAGAATAACCAATGGACACAAGACACTAGGGGGTAGGGGCCAGGGGAATGTCAAGGGGGGGGGGGGGGGGAAGGAGACATATGTAATACTCTTTGTAATACTTCAAGAAATAAAAATTATTTAAAAAAAAATAAAATAAATAAATAACTTCATGTGGAACAGCACATTCCAGGCATTTTATTAAGTAGAAGCTCACATTTATTTCCATTTAACTACAAAAGTGACATTGATCATAATGTTGAACAGAAGAATACTTGTGGAAAATTATTATTCTCTTCTATTATATGTTGATTATACATGTAAATAACTGTCAGTTTATTTGGAATCAAATGAAAATACTTCTCTGTCTGGCAGGTAAAGTGTATGCTGTGGGTGGACATGATGGAAATGAGCATTTAGGTAGCATGGAGATGTTTGACCCTCTCAATAATAAATGGATGATGAAGGCATCAATGAACACAAAGAGGTAGGTCAGCACAGTTGGTTGTCACAACTTGAGTTGGGGGCAGGGAAGTTGGGGGAGTTGCTGCTGGCATCTTGTTGGGAGAGGCCAACGATGCTGCTAAAGATCCTGTAAATGCACAGGAAAGTCTCCCACAACACAGATTATGTGGCCCCAAAAGCCAGGAGTGCTGAGGCAGAGAAGACCTGCTGTGTGCTCATCGCCCAAATCCCGTAATGTTGATATCTTAAACCATCACAGGGCAGTGATTGAAACCAGGAAATGAACATCAATACAAAACTGTTCACTAATATGTAGGCCTTATTCAACTTTTGCCTGTTTTTTTCACATATTTTTGTGCTTCTAATGGTTTTTCTTTTCTAATTATATTGGTTAATAATCTAATACAGTGTGAATAGAAACAGAGATAGGTGTTTTTGCCTTGTTTCTGATCTTAATGGAAATGTCCTGGTGTTTCCCTATTAGGAGAATGGTTTTAGGACTAAGCTATATGTATTTTAACATGATAAAATACCCTCAATTTCTAGTCATTATTTTTAATCATTATGAGTATTAATAGTTAAAATCTTCATCTACATAAATTAAAATATATGTTGATAAGTGGATCACTTTAAAAGGGAGGAAGATTTTTTAGTAACATGACTTAGTAAATGTTGACTAGCCCATTCAGAATTTTTTAAAAGACTCGAAAACCAAATTTTTAGATATTCTAAAGTGGAAGGATAGCTAATATGTGACAAAATCAGGATTCAAAAATGTAGTAGACCAAACATACTCTAGATATAGAGGCAAACCTTAAAAATATTAAAATTAGAGTTATAGGTTAAACCTGCTTGACGTGTTTTAAAAAAATCAATTACACCAGTACAACACAGTGGGAAGTCAGATTTGTGATTTTGTTTCATATGGAAAAAGTACCTGAACCAATCTAAAGGCACAGCTCTAAAAAAAAAAAAAAAATGAAGAAAGGAAAAAAGCGAATATAATATAGTTTCCTACATTAAGAGAATTGAAGCCTTTAGATCAGTGGAGATTGTATATAGTTGTACTGTTCTTTATGCTGATTTGTCCATATCTATAGCTGTGGTTTCAAAAAGTAGGCTATGGAATATCAGTTGGGGTGTGGGAATACAAAATGAGACTCTACAATTTTAATTTAATAATTTTAAATTTATTTTGAGTGGATGTTCTATAGTAAACATCATCTGTAGAGTAATATATGTTTTTACTTTGAAAAGAATTATGGTATACTAGAGGCCCGGCGCACGAAATTTGTGCACGGGTAGGGTTCCTAGGCTTGGCCTGCGATCAGGGCCCATCTTCCCCAGCTGCCGGCAGCCAGCCCCGCCCCCTGCCACTATTGCCGGTTGCCCTTTGTGTGTGGGGCGACTGGCAGGGTGATGGGGTCCCACTTGCTCGAACCCACCTTGGTCTGGCACCACCCACATCCGCTGCCACCCCCCGCCCCCCAACCAGTTCCCTGTTCCCTATATGGTGATTGGAGCCTGTTGGCCGGGGGAGGGACTGAGAGTTTGGGCTGGCAGGCCCTGATCAGGTGATCAAGGCCTGTGGGCTGGGGACAGCTCCTGCGTTGAGCATCTGCCCCCTGGTGGTCAGTGTATGTCATAGCAACCAGTCATTCTGCTGTCCAGTCTTTTATGTTTTTATATATATAGACTAGAGGCCTGTTGCCGGAAGATTCCTGCAAGAATAGGGCTTCCAGCAGCTGGAGCGAAGCAGAGAGGGGAGCGAAACCTGCTGAGGTGGGCTTCGCTCCCACTCTGAGCCGCTCCAGCTGGGTTTCCCCTCCCGCTCCCAGGCACTGAGGCAGGTTTCCTCTCCTGTTCCCAGCCACTCCTGCTGGGTTTCTTCTCCCTCTCCCAGGCGCTCCTGCTGGATTTCCCCTCCCGCTCCCAGGCGCTGTGGTGGGTTTCCCCTCCCGCCCCCAGGCGCTGTGGTGGATTTCCCCTCCCACTCCCAGGCGCTGTGGTGGGTTTCTTCTCCCTCTCCCAGGCGCTCCTGCTGGATTTCCCCTCCCGCTCCCAGGCACTGTAGTGGGTTTCCCCTCCCGCCCCCAGGCGCTGTGGTGGATTTCCCCTCCCACTCCCAGGCGCTGTGGTGGGTTTCTTCTCCCTCTCCCAGGCGCTCCTGCTGGGTTTCCCCTCCCGCTCCCAGGCGCTGTGGTGGGTTTCTTCTCCCTCTCCCAGGCGCTCCTGCTGGATTTCCCCTCCCGCTCCCAGGCGCTGTGGTGGGTTTCTTCTCCCTCTCCCAGGCGCTCCTGCTGGATTTCCCCTCCCGCTCCCAGGCGCTGTGGTGGGTTTCTTCTCCCTCTCCCAGGCGCTCCTGCTGGGTTTCCCCTCCCACTCCCAGGCACTGTGGTGGGTTTCCCCTCCTGCTCCCAGCCACTCCTGCTGGGTTTCCCCTCCCTCTCCCAGGCACTGTAGTGGGTTTCTTCTCCCTCTCCCAGGCGCTGTGGCGGGTTTCCCCTCCAGCTCCCAGCCACTCCTGCTGGGTTTCCCCTCCCACTCCCAGGCGCTGCCCCGCGCCGCTGTGGCTGGTCTTGCCCTCCCACCTCCGCAGCCTTGGCTCCGTTTCTGTCCTCGAGGCCTCTACTTAGCTCCTTTCTGTACCGCTTGGCCTCCATGTTGTCCTCAGTCTTCCCTCGCAACTGGTATATGCAAATTAACTGCCACCTTTTAGCTTCTATAATTGAAACATTGTATCTTTTGGAGCTGTTTCTTCAGGAGCTCAGAGCCGGGTGCGGCAGGCGGGGAACCTTGGCTTCCTCTGTCACTGGAGCAAGCAAACCTCATGTTCGCTTCAACTGCCTGGCTGCCGGCCGCCATCTTGGCTGGCAGTTACTTTGCATATCTTGCCGATTAGCCAATGGGAAGGGTAGCGAAGTTACGGCTAATTACCATGTTTCTCTATTATTAGATAGGATAGGAGTGCACAAAAATTGTTGGAACTGTAACTACAGACTAGTAGGTTAGTAAGAGTTCTGAAAACTGTCATATAAAACATTGTTGAAGGGTTTTGGTCTGGAAAATGAGCACTTAAGAGAATATCTAGATATTTAAAGAGATGTATGGTGCTTTAGAAGGAAGGAATGAATATTTATAGATCAATATAATAGTAATGGAGCATACTATATATAATACCTCCCAGTGACTGGAATTATGTATGTATATGTCAGAAAAGTAACATATTTTTACAGCTTGAATTGGATTACTTGTTCTTTTTCTTTTTTAAATTTAAAATTCAGCAAACAGGGTGAGGATTTCAAAAACAGCTTAACACTGTATATAAACCTAGATACTACAGTAATTCTGCATGTTTGTTTCAGAGTGAAAATGGGATAAAGGAAAGAAAAAGGGCTATCTGAATAAGTATTCAACAGACAAAACCTAACTTCAGACATTATGGCTTGTATAGTTTGTAAACTGTACCAACATTTGCTTTTTACCAAAACAAGCAATTTTAAGTTAAATTGCACATGGGATACATTGCCAACTAATTTTCTATTATCTATCAATTTAACATGAAGTGTTTTTAACTGAATATTTCTCATGTGTTATAAGTATAAAAGATTAGATGGAACTGTGAAAGAGTTATTTTTAAAAGAGATTTTTAGCCTTTTTCTTCTCATGAGGAGAAAGAATTCTCGGGAAGAAAGCTGACCTTAAAATACGCTATTATCTCCCACTTGTCTACAAGTGGCATTTTAATACTTTAATAGGGTTTGATTTATGCTATGTGCTAACTACAAATAATACAGTGGGGCCTTGACTTACGAGTTTAATTCGTTCCGTGACAGAGCTCGTAACTCAAATTACTCGTATGTCAAATCTTAAAGTGAACGAGTGAGACACGTGATGCTGGGCTGATGTTGTGGCGTTCACTGTGACGTTCGCTGTGCCAACTAGCAGTGGGGTATCTGAAGCTGGCTCGTATCCCGAATTTTAGCTCACAACTCAAAGCAAAAAATCGGCCAAGAGACGGCTCGTATCTCGAAAAACTCATTAGTCGGGACACTCGTAAGTCAAGGCCCCACTGTATTTAAATTGTAGTGCATTAATTAAAATAAGGGAGTTGGCTAGTTTTTAGCCAAGAATTGAGTGAAACTTCTCTAGCATAATAGCAGTTGAATTTCTTTAATCTTTTAAAATATGCCCTGAGCACTTTACAATAGCTATCCAACTATAAAAATAATAGAACTGCAGTTATTTTGTCATATTATTTGCTAACAATTTGTATTCCCCCAAATCATTTTTTCAGTGTGCATTTCAAGATCATAGTCACATATAAAATATCTGGGTTTCTTTACTTTTCCGCTCTTCTTTTTCGTCTTTCCACTAACATGGACACTGGTATTGGTTTAACCTGTGGTTTTATTGAAACTCTTCATCCTAACAGAGCAATCCAGGGGTTGATTTATTTATTCAACAAACACCAGTTAAGTGACCATTGTAAGACATACCAAGTGCTGAAGATACAGCAGTAAATAAGGCAGCCAAAGGCCCCACTTCCATAGAGCTTACACTCTAAAAGGGAAAATACTACAAATAAAGACATGATTACAAGAGTAGTAGTAATGTGAGCACAGGAAAAGTGAAGGGTGCTGGAGAGTGGAAAAGATCTTAATGAAGTCCCATTTAACCTAAGGTCTGGAGGCATAGAATAATTTAGCCTAGTTTAAGTGGTGGTGGGTGGAAAGAGATGAAGAATCTTCGAAAATTTAGAGGTGAAGTAGCGTAGAGAGCATGAAAGGTGTCAAGTATGGGTGAGAGATCAAAGGGATAGTGTCAAGAAATAAGGCTGAAACAGTAGGCAAAGAAAGGGCCTTTTGGGTTTGCCAAAATTTACTTTATCTAGTGGGTTTTGAAATACACACACACACACACACACACACACACACACACACACACCCGCGCGTGTGCGCGCGCACGCACGAACGCGATTTTTAATAGCAAGGGGACAACAAAATCACATTTTTCATCTCTAAGATCCCCTGCATATGAAATGGAGAAGGAATTTGAGAAGGACCAGAGTGAAAGTGAAAATAGTCTGGGAGACCAAAAGGATTATTGTAATGTTTCAGCCAAGAAATAATGGTGGCTGAGACTTAAGTAGTAGAAGGTGGAATAGAGGAAAGAAAACATATTTGAGAGATAGTTCAGAAGTATACTGTCAACAAGATTTAATGATGAATTAGGCTTGGGAGCTAGAAAGAAGACTAAGGCAGAGGCAAGAATGGTTCCTGCTTAAGCATCTGATATGTATAGTGATGTGATTTTCTGCATTAGGCAAAACAAGATAGTGAACAGAATGAAATTTTTGTTTGTCTTGTGATAGGCCTGTTAGTTTTCGATTTTTGTGTATCACAAACTTATCCATACAAAACAACACTCACTTATTGGCTCACAGTTCCATGGGTCAGATATCCAGCAGGCTTGACTGGGTTTTCCACTTAGGGCCTTACGAGGTGAAAATCAAGGTATAGACGGGGCTAGGCTCTTAACTGGAGGCTCTGGGGGAGAAACTGTTTCCAGGGTCACTTAGGTTATTGATAGAATTCTGTTCCTTGTGATTGTAGGACTGACTTTCTCATTTTTACTGGGCATTGGCCAGGGCTTACCCTCAGCTCCTAGAGACCACTCTCAGGTTTTTTCCAAGTGTTTCCCTCTATTGTCAAACAAGCAGTGGCATACAGAGTTGCCCTCATTCTTTAACTTTCTGACTTGTATTCTGCTACCAGCTGTATTTTATAAGTCATTGCTTTATACTCAAACGAGTTTAATATGACAAAATGAATGACTACATTATTCGTAAGAATTCTTTCCTTCAATACTCTTTTGGTAAACTTAGAGTTAGAAACTCAGTAGAACAGCTGCTCTCACCAGTAAAAATAGCTAATACATAGCACTAAATATGGTCAGTCACTGTTCTTAGTGCTTTACCTAAGCACTGTTTTTACTCCTGTCTCAAATAGGGTACAGATGAAGAAGCAAGGTGGTAGAGATTTATAAGATACACTAATTTATCCAAAGTACATACCAAGCCTGTGACATAATAGTTTTAGATTGCTGCAATGTGTTTTTAAAGAAGTTTATGTAATCTTTTTATTTTTTTAAATATATTTTTATTGATTTCAGAGAGGAAGGGAGAGGGAGAGAGAGAAACATCAATTATGAGAGAGAATCATCAATCTGCTGCCTCCTGCACAGCCCCTACTGGGGTTCGAGCCCATAACCCAGGCATGTGCCCTGACCAGAAATCGATCCCATGGCCTTTTGGTTCATGGATTGATGCTCAACCACTGAGCTGCAGTGGCCAGGCTATGTAATCTTTTTCTGATCATCGTTACTGTGGATTAGTTGTTTTTTAAAAATATATTTTTATTGATTTCAGAGAGGAAGGGAGAGAGAAAGAGAGATAGAAATATCAACAATGAGAGAGAATCATCAACTGGCTGCCTTCTGCACACCCCCTACTAGGGATCGAGTCTGCAACATGGGCATATACCCCGACTGGAATCGAACCCTGGCCTTCTGGTTTATAGGTCATTGCTCAACTACCTGAGCCACACATACCAGGCTGCGAATTAGTTTTTAACCTAGGCTAAGTCTCTTACTTTCCAAAAAGAGAAATAAATGCCCTACATAAGTAAAGCAATGTGATAAAAAGGATGTAATATAAAAGTTGAAGTCTTTTAATCCATTTACATTTAAAGTTATTATTGATAGAAACTTGTTAGTCGCCATTTTTGTTCTTTACCGCTGCATTCCTTCTTTGTTTCCTGTTTTTTCTATTTACAGCAGACCCTGTAGCATTTCTTGCATTGCTGGTTTGGTTGTAATAAACTCCCGTAGACCGTTTTTGTCTGTGAAGCTCCTGATTTGACCCTCAATTTTGATTGATAGCCTCGCTGGGTATAGTATTCTTGGATTCAGACCCTTCCTTTGCATGACTTTGTATATTTCATTCCATTCCCTTCTTGCCTGATGTGTTTCTGTTGAGAAATCGGTTGCTAGTCTGATGGGGGATCCTTTGTAGGTAACTTTCTGTCTCTCTCTGGCTGCTTTTAAGATTCTTGCTTTGTCGTTGGTGTTTGCCAATTTAATTATTATGTGCCTTGGTGTCGGTCTTTTCGGGTTCATTTTGTTTGGGACTCTGTGAGCTTCTTGGATTTGTGTGAGTTTTTTCCTCCCTATATCAGGGAAATTTTCTGTTACTATTTTTTCAAACAGGTTTTCTATTCCTTGCTCAGTTTCCTCTCCTTCTGGCACCCCTATTATTCAGATGTTGTTTCGTTTAGCATTGTCCCAGAGTTCTCTTAGGCTCTCCTCCTGCCTTTTAATTTTTTTTTTCTAGAAGCTGTTCTGTTTGGGTATTTTTTTCTACCTTGTCTTCTAGCTCGCTGATGCGGTCCTCTGCTTCTTCTAGTCTACTGTTGATGCTTTCTATTGAGTTCTTTATGGCAGTGATGTCGTTTTTCATTTCTTCTTGGTTTCTCTTCATTTCCTCTTGGTTCTTCTTCATTTCCTCTTGGTTTCTACACATATTGTTGAATTGGTCTTCCATTTTTTTCATCCACCTTATGACCATTACTCTGAATTCTTTCTCTGACAGGTTGCTTGCCTCCATTGCCTCCATTTCGTTTACTTCCTTTTCTGATGATGCCTGTTTTTCTCTCATATTTGGGTTGGTTCTTTGTTTCACCATGATTTCTCTTCTCAAGGTGTTTTGTTATGTAGTTCTCTCTCTGCTGCGCTGATTCAAAGGCACAAAATACAACACAACAAGGCACAACGTACAAGGCAACAAACTAAATGCATTCACGATATTAATAACCCCAAATAAAGGTGACCCCCCGAGCGAAGAGAATTAGGGGATATAGAAGAAAAAAGAGAAAAATATTAAAGAGAAAAATAAAAAACAAAAAGGAGTGCCGAAATGAGATTGGGAAAAGGGAGAGAAGAAAAAAAAAAAATACAAAAAAAAAAAAAAGTAAGAGAATGAAATAGAGGTGGGGAAGAGGCTATTTGTATGGGGAGAGCGAGGGATTGGAAATTAGATATATAAGTAGGGTGAAATTTAGACAGTGGTTAGAAAGAAGGAATAGGTAAAATCCAAAGCAGGAATAGGGTACGAGAAACAGGACAACGAAAGTGGAAAAGTGAGGAAGAGAGTTTTGGCTTAAGGGTAAATGTGAGCTAGAGAGAAATGATGCTAAAGGAATGATGAAAATAGTGTGTATAACACTAATCCCAAAATAAAATAAAGAAAAATTAAAAAAATAATAAAAAATAAAATGACACTTGAAAAAATGGTAAAAGGATAGCAATAATACTGGTTAAAAAAATGTAGTAATTAAAAAGGTAAAATCAAGTGATGAAAAAAATAAAAAATAAAAAATAAAATAGGTTCTTAATGAAATGGTGAAAAAAGAATTTAAAAAAAAAATATATATATATATATAAAAATATTCGGAAGTGAAGGTGCTTCAGATCTTCCACTCTTCTTTTTGGCACGCCTCAGTCCTGCCAGGCATTCAGGGGAGTGTTGAACTTCCCTGCGATACACTGTCCCTCTGTGCAGTAAACCACAGACCTGATTTCAAGGCAGCTTGTATTTGTTTACCAGACTGCCTTTATTTGTGATCGCAGAAGAGACAGTTCGTGGCTCTGCCTCTGGGTGGCAGTGTGTCTGGATTGACCTCCGAGGCTATAAGTCCTCTCTATCAGTAGGGTTTTTTTTTTTTTTTTTTTTTTTTTTTCCTCTATGGTATTGGGAACTGATTCAGGAAAGACCACTGCCCAGAGCTGGTTCCTTGCCACTGCCCGCTGTTTCCCAGGCTCCCCAAAAAGAACTTTCCCCTACAGGCTCTGTGAATGACCCCAACTGGGGAATCCCATGCACTGGGTTTAATAATCAAATGCACGGATCTAAGGGGAACTGTAACAAGAGCCTGATAGTTGTGCGAATTCGCAAGCCTCCACCTTCCAGGTCTGCGCACAGTCTCCGCGCGCAGTCTCCGCGCGCTCACTCACCCCTGGCACCAAGCAGCCAGCAGATTGGCAAAGTCCAAGGCTGCTCCCTTACATCCAGTCCAGCTATGGGCTCATTTTTCGCGTTCCCTTCTGCCAGCAGCCCTGTGGGGCCCCTTCCCCACTCGTGGGTCACGCTGGTCCCAACGGCTGCAGACTCTGTGGGGCGCAGATTCCGCCCCGCGCGCGCGAGCTTGGTCCTCCCTCCAACCCAAACTTCAAACCGCACCTTTAGGGGATGTCCAACCTTTCCGTGAGAAGAAGCAGTGCTCGTCCGAGTTCAGGCAGTGACGCTGCTTGAGATCCCTTGTTCCCAGGTTAGTAGCTGGTCTCTGGATGCCGGCAACAACCACCCAAGATGGCGCAGTCTCCGCTGCTTAGCTGGCGCACCACGAGAGGCTTCAGCCGCAGTCTCCAACCGTCCTTTTTTTTCCTGGGGGTTCTCGGTCTTTCCTAGCTGCAGACAGTCTCTCAGCTGAAAATCCTCTGCCTATTCGGGCTGCATGTTACCCGTTTCAGCTGCTCACCCTTATCTGCTCCAGGACAAGGCACAGGACACGTCCGTTTATACCGCCGCCATTTTTCCACCCCCAAAAGTTGATGTCTTTTAAATGTGATATAATGAAACCCTGCAACAAAATGTGCTCTGCTGATTATATTAATTTAATCATTGACTTCTTTGACTTCTTACCTTCATAGTAAACCATTTGTCAGTTCATCAACCTCTCAATGCAACTGTGTTTTACTTATTGAATGTTTTGGACTTCATTTAATGTATTTTGTTGGGTTTTAACTTTATTACTTCATATGAATTTAAAGTAATCCATGTAGGCTGTGCATTATAAAACTCCAGAGGGCACTGCTCACATAGACTTGCAGCCCTGTAGCCATCTATTGAGAAGCTTCAATAAATCTAAATATAATTGGGTGGGGGGGGGGTGCGACACATTGAAGTTTAACATGATGAATGACTTGTATTAGCACAATTTTTCTTTTATTTGCTACCTGTTTTCTGAAAACAAACCCAGAGGCTAAAATTTGTTTTATTGTCTTTGCAGGCGAGGAATTGCCTTAGCCTCCTTAGGAGGCCCAATTTATGCAATTGGAGGGCTAGATGACAACACCTGCTTCAACTACGTGGAGAGATATGACATAGAATGTGACCAATGGAGTACAGTAGCACCAATGATTACTCCCCGTGGAGGAGTTGGCTCTGTGGCTCTAGTAGTAAGTTATATGGCAACTTGCTCATTGGACTGCATTGCATCATAATCCCTAACCAAATAAGGAATGATCTGGGATAATTCATATCTTCAGTATGCACATATTGATTATACACCATATTATTTCATGAAAGGCTGCTTTCTTTCAAGATTCTGATTTACTATTAGGATAATGTATAAATCAATCAAAAAACTAATGTGACATGTTTTTTATTTTCTCTTTATGTAGAATCATGTTTATGCAGTAGGTGGCAATGACGGAGTAGCTTCTCTGTCGAGTGTGGAGAGGTATGATCCACATCTGGATAAGTGGATAGAACTTAAAGAGATGGGTCAACGAAGAGCAGGCAATGGAGTCAGTGATCTCCATGGTTGTTTATATGTTGTTGGTGAGTGGATAGTATTTCTCTGGTCTAATTTATTACAGGATATACAATAATCTTGTGTGTGTGTGTGTGTGTGTGTGTGTTTGTATATATATGTGTGTATATATATATGTATAATATGCAAATAAACTGGGCAGCAGAACAACCAGTCACTATGACGCACACTGACCACCAGGGGGCAAACGCTCAACACAGGACTGCCCCCAGCCTTCAGACCCCACACCCGATGGGAGCCAGCAGGCCAACCTCTCAGTCCCTCGCCTTGGCTGGCAGGCTCCGATCGTCCGATGGGGAATGGGGAAACGGGTGGGTGGCGGTGGATGTGGGCAGCGCCAGGCCAAGGCGGGTGGGTGCAAGCGAGTGCACACACACAGAGGGCAACTGGCATCAGCAGCAGGAGGCGGGGCCAGCTGCCAGCAGCTGGGGAAGATGGGCCCTGATCGCAGGCCAGGCCTAAGGATCCTACCCATGCACAAATTTCATATGCCAGGCCTCTAGTGTGTGTGTGTGTGTGTGTGTGTATGTATGTATATATACATATATATACTAGAGGCCCAGTGCACAAAAATTTGTGCACGGGGGGGGCGGGGGGGCCCTCAGCCAGGCCTGTGCCCTCTCGCAGTCAGGGACCCCTCGGGAGATAACGACCTGCTGCCTTAGGCCTGCTCCCGGGTGACAGAGGGCAGGCCCAATCCCTAGGTGCAGCCCCTGGTCGGGCTCAGAGCAGGGCCGATTGGGGAGTTGGAGCGCCGCCCCTGTCATGCACAGAGCAGGGCGGATTGGGAGGTTGCAATGCCACCCTCAGTCATGCTCAGGGTAGGGGCACCGCCCCCTGTCACACTCAAGGCAGGGTCAATGGGGAGGTTGCGGCGCCACCCCCTGTCATGCACAGAGCAGGGCCCATCAGGGGGGTTGGGGCTCCGTACCCTGTCATGCACAGAGCAGGGCCAATCGGGGTTGGGGCGCTGCCCCATGTCATGCACAGATCAGGGCCGATCAGGGGGTTGAGGAGCTCCCCCCTGTCACTCACAGAGTAGGGCCGATAGGGGAGTTGGAGCACCGCCCCCTGTCACACTCAGGGCAGGGCGGATCAGGGGGTTGGGGCGCCGCCACTGTCACACTCAGGGCAGGGCCGATGGGGAGGTTATGGCTCTACCCCATCACACACACAGCAGGGCCCATGGGGGCGGGGGGGTGGGTTGGGGCACCGCACCCTGTCACACACAGAGCAGGGCCGATCAGGGGGTTGAGGCGCTGCATCCTGTCACACACAGAGCCGCAGGGCAATCGGGGTTGAGGAGCTCCCCCCTATCAGGCACAGCGCAGGGCTGATCAGGGGGTTGGGGCGCCTTCCCCTGTCACGAACAGAGCAGGGCGGATAGGGAGGTTGTGGCCCCGCCCCCTGTCACACACACAGCCGCAGGGCGATCAGGGGGTTTGGGCGCTGCCCCCTGTCATGCTGATCCCAGTGCCGGGAGGCCTCTTGGCTCCGCTGATCCCGGTGCTGGGAGGCCTCTTGGCTCCGCTGATCCCGGTGCTGGGAGGCATATTACCCTTTTACTATATAGGATAGAGGCTTGGTGCATGGGTGGGCTGGCTGGTTTGTCCTGAAGGGTGTACTGGATCAGGGTGGGGGTCCCCACTGGGGTGCCTGGCCAGCCTGGGTGAGGGGATGATGGCTGTTTGCAGCTGGTCACACACCCTTCAGGGTGGGGGTCCCCACTGGGGTGCCTGGCCAGTCTGGGTGAGGGGCTGAGGGCTGTTTTCAGGCCAACTGAAGCTCCCAATTGCTCCTTTTTTTCTTTTTCTTTTTTTATTCTGGGCCAGCTTTAGCTCTGGCTCCAGCTCTGAGGCCTCTGCTGCTGAAAGAAGGTATCTGGTTTGTTTTGGTTCTATAATCGAAACAATGTATAACTCCAGCTCTGAGATCCCGGGCTTGCTGAAAGCAGGTTTCTGGGGTTTTGTTTAGCTTCTATATTTGTAACAATGTTTCTTAAACTGCAAGCTCAGAGGCCAGCAAGGCAGGCGGGGAACGTTGGAGTCCTCCATCACTGAAGCAAGCAAGTCTCATGTTAGTTTCAAGCTGCCTGGCTGCCGGCCGCCATCTTGGCTGGCAGTTAATTTGCATATCTCGCTGATTAGCCAGTGGGAAGGGTAGCGGTCGTACGCCAATTACCATGTTTCTCTTTTATTAGATAGGATATATATAGATGATATGCAAAGTGTCCCCTCGGGAGTTTGGGCGACCAGGAGTTCAATCACTCGCTATGATGTGTGCAAAAATCTTTAAAGATCTAAGACATGTTTTCTCATCCCAAGGGAATTATGTTGACTAAGCAAACCAATAGTTATTTCATATGCATAATAGGTATTGGCTTCTTCTTAATTGCTTTTTGACTTACTGAATTGTAGAGTTGGAAGAAACCATAGGACAGTGCTTTCTCAAACTTTAATATGCATGTGAATAGTATGGAGATATTGTTAGACTGCAAAGGAGAGGCCCAGATTCTGTATTTCTAACAGTTCCCAAGTGATAATTGATGCTACTTCTGGTCTACTCCCTTCCAGTACTAAGGTTTTAAAGGGCCAAGAGATGGGAATGATAATAATATCTATCTTTTAGAATTCTTTTTAAGAATTAGAGGCAATATATATTAAACATCTCAAATCTGGTACTTTGTAGTTACCCAATAAATAGGTGGCTATATTAGGATTAGTAAACCCTTCCTCTACAGAGGAAGAAAAGAGTTCAGAGAGCTAGTCACTGCATGCATCATTGCATCCTCTTTCCCTCTGCTTTGAAATTTTTATTTTAAAATATATATTTTTATTTATTTCAGAGAGGAAGGAAGAGGGAGAGAGAGATAGAAACATCAATGCTGAGAGCAAATAATTGATCTGCTGCCTCCTGCATGCCCCCCTACTGGGGATGGAGCCCGCAACCTGGGCAGGTATCCTCACTAGGAATCAAACCCAGGACCTCTTGGTCCAAGGGTCAATGCTCAATCCACTGAAATACACCAGCTGGGCGAGACACATTTATTTTTAAGGAAAGAGCACTGTTAAAAATAACAGTCTTCGTCTAACCCTCAGAAACATTATAAGTAATATTGTCAGAAAGATCTATAGCAAACATGACAAACTCAAAAGCTAACACAGGCCAAATAAATGAGGCATGCGGCCTGTGGGCTGTTTGACATGCTTGACCTAGAGTATGTAGCATGAAGATGTAGTTTGGGCAAAAACTGGTAAGAATTCAGTCATAGTTTACCAACTCTAATTATTATGGCAATTATGATATTAAGTAGTTGGAAAACTTTAACTTATATCTAAATGAGTCAAATGACTTAGTATAGTTTATTCTCTTCTCAAGCCCTGTTACTATTCAAAATATAATACACATGTGTACACACAGAAGGGAATCCCGGTGCTGTCTTGCTTGCCCCTAGGAAGCTAAGGGAAAATTATATAAATGTCTGTGTGTTTTTTTGCTTTTATGTTCTCTGCTTAGATACAGGGACTCCAATTTTTCTTACTTTAAGATTTTCAATCCTAGTATTAAGGTAAAATACAATTTCATTTATCATGAATTATAGAAAATATGTCTTAACAGAAGTTGGGAGTGGTAATAGATTTTGAGATGAATTTTTTTCTGATTTTCTCTGTTTCCTAAAAAGATTTGTTTTGTAGAAGCTATTGAATTAAGACTTAGCAGTAATTTCTATGAAATTTAATGCTTTTAAAATTTTTCCCTTCATATAGGTGGTTTTGATGATAATTCTCCTCTGAGTTCGGTTGAGCGGTATGACCCTCGAAGCAACAAGTGGGATTATGTAGCAGCACTTACCACTCCCAGGGGTGGAGTGGGGATCGCAACAGTGATGGGCAAAATCTTTGCAGTTGGTGGTCATAATGGCAATGCATACTTAAATACAGTGGAAGCATTTGATCCAGTGCTGAATAGGTAACTTTGTTTTCCCTATACTTTAATGGGATCTTCCAGTAACTGATTATTTCATGGTGCTAAAATGCTGCCACATGGGGTTAATATAAAGCATTTGGGATATCTTGTCTCCCTTAGTAAGCTTGGTGTGTTTCAAAACCAGTCCCGTGATAGGCAGTTTTGTATAAAGTAAATCATGCTTTCTTTTAAGATAACATTCTTTCGCCCTAGCAGTTTGGCTCAGTGGATAGAGCATTGACCTGTGGACTGAAGGATCCCAGGTTCAGTTCTGGTCAAGGGCACATGCCTGGGTTATGGGCTCGATCCCAAGTGAGGGGCGTGCAGGAGGCAGCCAATCAATGATTGTCTGTCATCATTGATGTTTCTATCTCTTTCTTCCTCTCTAAAATCAATAAAAATGTATTTTTTTAAAAAAAATAACATTCTTTCTCCTCTCTCATTTCAGGTGGGAGCTTGTTGGATCTGTGTCTCATTGCAGAGCTGGAGCAGGTGTAGCTGTATGTGCCTGTTTAACTAGCCAAATTCGAGATGTAGGTCATGGATCCAGTAATGTGGTTGACTGCATGTGATTTGAGTTCCAGTCATCAACAATTTCATCATATCTGATAGTCAGGAAAAATGACCAGGATTTTGTATGACCCTGTCTGAACAGTTTTAACTACTGCTAGAGTCTTAATGAAATGTAAACTGTTGTATTGTGACAAAGTACAACTTTTAGGATAGTAGCTAAAGAATTATTAGTAATAATGTTAAATTTGATACTTTGCACTCTAGCAAATAATTGAGCAGGGAAGAAAGACATTCTAACCTGAAACCATACCTTCCCTGAAAAATGTTTAAAGTAGTGCCAAATGTTGAAATCCCTATTTAAAAAAGTGTGGACAAATCAAAATGTAAGTCATTTGCTGAGTTTTACTTTTTTTTTTTGGCCTAAAGGTATTAACCTTAGGCAGTGGGCTTTTTCTAGAGGGGAGATTAGACTCTGTTCATCAACACCAGGACATCAGGACACAGAAGAGACCTTTTTTTTTTTTTTTTAATTCTTTATTAAGGTATTACAAATGTGTCCTTATCCCCCCATTAACCCCCCCCCCCCCCCATGTTCTCATCCCCCTATTGTCCATGTCCATTGGTTTGGCTTATATGCATGCATACAAGTCCTGGAAGAGACCTTTTGAAGAGCAGTTCTACTCGGTGCTGATGAATTTATGCCTTGCTTTTTTCTGGGTGTTGATTTCTCAATTTTTTTTGAATATTTACAGAAGTAGAAACAAATGTTTGATCTCTGCATGCCACTTGGCTCAAAGCTTATAGGAGTATTGTAAGATCTTATTTCAGTTTGAATTGTTAGGACACCAAAGACCCAGTGAACTGATTCCATCTGAATGAATGTATACTTTTATTTTTTCATCTCATACAAAAAAAGAAATTTCTTCATAATAAGCAAAAATTGAACCAGAGTAAATACTAGAGGAAGGCTTTTGAGTTGATGTTATTCTAGTGCCCAGTCAATAGACCTTAAGGAATGGCACCGCTATGTGACTCCCCAATGAGGGAGCCTGAGAATATGTTCAACACTCTTTTTTGATTTAATCATTTGATTTTGAACTTTCTATTTTGCTATTTGCCACCATCCTGGTGTTTGTAACTGTACAGAATCTGGATTAATTTATTATCAGAAAATGAATGCATTTTTATATATATACCCTATATAAACAGTAGTTAACTGATTAGTTCAAGTCCATCATTACCAATAAAAGATATTGTTGGTTAAAAACAGAGAAAGATTGAAACTACATTTTTTTTTCTGTTTTATTTAATTCCCTTCAGTATATTTATTTAACTTTAATTGGAAATATTTCTGTACATTAATTTGAGCCAGGATATTCTTACACCTACTAATTTAACAGGTCTTCATGGTTTAAACCAGAATTGTAAAATGGCCTATTCATTATATGTATATATTTTTATAAATATATATGAGAAATATTTTTTATTTGAATGTAGTTTGGTACTTTTCTTCTAGGATTTCCTGAAGTCATGCCTTAGAATTCAGTATAATTCACTGCTGATCAGTCATCTGGTTCACAAGGAAGCAGGGCAGTAAGAACCCTAACCCCATCTAGCCAGCCCTGAAGTTCATTGCCTAGTAGCTCTGTCGGTCCTCATTAAAAGGCAACCTGGCCCTAGCTGGTTAGAGTGTCCGCCTGCAGACCAAAGAGTCACGGGTTCAATTCCTGGTCAAGGGCACATATCTGGGTTATGGGTTTGCTCCCCAGCCCTGGTTGATGTGTCTCTCTCACTTTGATGCTTCTCTCTCTCTCTACCCTCCCCCAACCCCCATCCTTTTTACTCTCTCTGAAAAATCAATGGAAAAATGTCTTCGGGTGAAGATTTAAAAAAAAATGGCAACCTGGGCTTGTCGGTGCAGTAGATCAAAAAGCCACATAACAAAGCCATTGCCTATTGGGTATAATGAACGCGCCCCCCCCTCCCCCCCGCCCCGAAAAAGAAAAAATTGTAAGAGGACACAGGCTAGCAGAAGAAGTCTTTCATGAAGCAGATTTAAAAGTTCCCAGATTATTCTGTTTTTTCCTATCAGTCTGTGGGCAAGTTCACATGTCATTGCTGGATCTGAACCAGTGTTCTCTTATACAACTACTAGAGGCCCGGTGCACGGATTCGTGCACGGGTGGGGTTCCTCGTCCTGGCTGGTGATCAGGGCCGTCTTGCCCAGTCAGGATCGCCAGGCGGCCAGGGAGAGGGACCGTGGGAGGTTGGCCAGCCTGGGCCACAGGAGGTTGGCTGTGGGAGCACACTGACCACCAGGGAGCAGCTCCTGCATTGAGCTTCTGCCCCCTGATGTTCAGTGCATATCATAGTGACTGGTCGTAACGGTCACTTAAGCTTTTATATGTATAGATAACTGTATTTCATTCAGTCCCCCAAATGTTGAACTCTACAGCACTTACTATCTCAAAACCTGACTTCCACGGCATTTCTCATATAATGGTGTTCTTGTAGTTGGTTTTGTGGATTGTCTAGCTATGGTTACTGGTATGTTGGTTTTGTTTATTTTGTGGTGAAGGGGATTTAATCTTATTCCCAAGATTATTTAAAATGTTTTTTTCTCGAACAATTCTACCTTTGTCATATGTATAGAGAATAAGGAACACAAAGATGTTACATTTCCAACTCTGTTTTTTATTAAACAGTAGTCACCTAACATACTAAGTTGGTACCCCAGCTAGCCATAAAATATGAACTATTCATGAGAGAAGTCAGGTGAAGTGCGGGGGACATGTGGCTGTCTGTTCCTTTGTGTGTGGCAGTCAGCATAGCCTTGAAGGACCTGACCGTTGTATGAAAAAATAAATAGTGGAGTAAACATACACAGTCTCTTTAATTAAACACACACATCTTTGAGATATGAAGTGAGGATCAGGCTGAAGGAATCATGGAGTTGAAAGATGATTATATTCATAGGTATAAAGAGATGAAATATTCAAAGGTGACTCCTTAATTATGAGGCCTGTTACTTTAACCTCAGATGTTAATAGCGCCTACCAAAAGTGATATAAAATAGAGCTAAATTTTGAAATTGTAAATGGAAAACTGAAAATTTGCATATTATTTCTTCAAGATATGTTTCTAGTCATTAAAACCACTGCTTTACTATATTGCACTGCCACTTTAAGAACAAATTACTTGATATTGTTTTTGACTAAATTCACTCTATTCTGTGTAACTAATTATTTTTTAAATGTTTGAATAAATTTTGTATTCCCTCTAAGGAGTATTATTCATTGTTTTAGTTCCCAAATGTATTTTGAACTTAAAATGCTGTTAAATGCTTAGTAAAGAGCTTAGTAAATGCTTAGTAAAAAGGTTGAAGCTGCATAAACTACTCTTACAAATGGTAAATGTGAAAATTTTTTTTGTTCTTTTGTTTGCTATTTGTTATATGGTAGAGAATGCATTTAGAATCTAATTCATGTATTATCAGTTAAGAATGTTTTCTGTGATTTCTCATCAGACTTTTAAAGAATTATTATTGGGATGTCACTGGCTCTGTCTCTTTTTCCCCCCTTAATGTGGAGTTGTAAGTGGCAATAAAACTTATAAGCTCTGGCCAGTGTGGCTCAATGGTAAGAGCGCTGGCCCATGTACAAAAGGGTCTTGGGTTCGATTTCCAGTCAAGGGCCCATACTTGGGTTTCAGGTTCAATCCTCGGCCCCAGTCATGGTGAATGCAAGAGACAACCAATTGATATGTCTCTCACATCAATATCTCTCTCTCTCTGTCTCTTTATCTCTTTCTCCCCCACTCTCACTCCCTTCCATTCTCTCTAAAAATCAAAAGAAAAAAATATCCTTGGGTGAGGATTAACAGAAAAAAACCTTCAATTTAGTATTTTCTTAAAACCATATAAAAATTTGTGCAGCAATACTCCAGAGCAAATAAAAATAATAAATTATATACACTATAAAGTAGTGAGATAAAACAGTTGGAGTCATATCAGTGTTATTTATGGATTAAATATATTGCATGTATCTATTATGAATATAACTTTCTATAAGGTTGATATAACTTTGCTTCTCATTGTTTGATTCCTTTTATAGAATCTTATAAAAAACTAGAGGCCTAGTACACAAAATTTGTGCACTGGGGGGTGGAGGTCCCTCAGCCCAGCCTGCATCCCCTCAGGGGATGTCCGCCTGCCGGCTTAGGTCTAATCCCCGTCAGGCCTAGGCCGGCAGTCAGACATCCCTCTTGCAGTCCAGGGCTCTCGCAGTCCAGGACCCACCCGCTCCTTACCGCCTGCCTGCAGCGGAGGTGGGAGAGGCTCCCACCACCTCCGCTGCGCTCGCCAGCTGTGAGCCTGGCTTCTTCCACAGGGGGAGCGCACTGACCACCAGGGGGTAGCTCCCATGTTGAGCGTCTGCCTCCTGGTGGTTAGTGCATGTCATAGCGATTGGTCATCCGCCGTCCCGTCAATTTGCATATTAGGGTTTTACTACATAGGATGGTGTAATTATTCTTCATCTCTCAAATACAAATCAATTTAGTAGGTTGGCTGTAATATTTTTCTCATAAAAAGGAGCTCTCTGTTTAACTAAAATAGGAAGATTTTTGTTACCCTTACAAAAGTTTAAGGTAACTGATGTAAGTGGTTTCACTAACCCTAGTGACTGATTAAGCAATTCTCTCCACAGTTGCAGACTTGTACTATATAGAAATGAGATTCTTTATGTATTAAGATAACGTTGCCCTTCTGACTAGTAACCTCGTGAAGCTGCCGGAAGCCGGTCCATCCTTGCTGCTTGACACAGTCGCTGCAGGAAAGAAACATCTGCACAGCATATGTTTCAAGGGACCTGGCGTATATAGCATACTGTTCTTAATATGTTTGCTCCCCTTAGCGCTGTGTGCTTTAACCAAGGTCACCTCTCCAAGAAAGGTTGTTTCCCCAGGTAGGAATTTTTCCCTGAAGTCAGGGAGGGGATGCCTCTCCTAGAAAGGTTGTTTCCCCAGGTAGGAATTTTTCCCTGAAGTCAGGGAGGGGATGAAACTCCTTAACTAAGTGCCAGGCGGGTAGTTAATCACTACAAACAATCATGCTTAAGCTACATAATCTTTACTCCCTGGAATGGAGATAAGAAACGCCCTAACCTTTGTAATAGAAATTGACAGGATTAAAATCAACTGGGATAAATACGGATGTAACAAGACAATAAACAGCAGAACCTCTCTGGAGATCCAGACCAGAACTTGGCTGGAGATCCTGGCTAGAGATCCTGGCTAGGCTGCTGATCAACTGAACTCCATCTCCGTGTCATTCCTTCTTCGCCGACTCCATCCACACCTTTGGGGACCCCTGGACCTGCTGGGGTTGGACCCCGGCATGAAGCTATAATTTTGTTGCTTTGTTTTGTTTTTTTAGCTATGTGCCATTGCTAAAAACTTTTCTGAAACTCCTCTTTGAAAAAATAGCCTGAAGAGTCCATTCGTAAGTCATCGAAGAGAACTGGTCTCATGATAGTCCTATGTTAATTTTGAGTAGGGTTTTAACTTGATTATTGCTATGTGCACTTTATTTATCAGACTTGGTTCAAAATATTTTATGCTTATCACAGGTGAAATCTATCCTCAAAGAATGTTTTCCTCCCCTGGGAAAAATTATTTTTTTAAACAGTTTTAGTGGAAGATTACTAAAATTACCCTGAGCAATAGAAACTTCAAAGAAGGAAGTATATAGCTTCTTTGAGGGGAAACCTTATTTGAATGTAAAAATTCTGGTGGTTTTTGTTGAGCGTCTTAGTGATTTTTTAACAAATCACTGTACCATTATCTTAATGGTTGAGCCTAAATTCACTCTACCTGAACAAATTCTTTATAAGGGATTACTAAAAATAAAAGAAGAAGAATATAAGGGATTTCTTACACTTAAATAATAGTCATGGGAAGTATTAATAAGTATAATTTTTAAGTGTGTAGTCTGTACCAGTCTCTTTATAATAACGTTTTAAATATTATAACGTTACTTAATCTCACAATAATTCTGCATTTTACAGTTAAAAAATAGATTCAAAGATGTTGAGTAGTTAAAAATCCACAACTAATCAGTGGTAGACTAATCAATTTATGGCTGAAAATATGTTTTTAGTGATTTTTAGAGAGAGGGATAGAAAGATAGAAACATTGATGAGAGAGATTCAGCTGTCTCCTGCACGCCCCCTACTGGGGGTCAAAACCACAGCCCAGGTATGTGCTCTGACTGGGAATTGAACCGGTGACCTCTTGGTTCCTAGGTCGATGCGCAACCGCTGAGCCATACCAGCCAAGGACCAACTACCCCCCTTTTCACAGTGTAGTATAATATATACATTTAAGGGAAGATGACTTTCTTTTTCACAGTTTCTTTGTTTTCACAGTTTCTTCTTAGCAATATAAAAGTATTTCTGGTCACTGTATTTCTTCTTTTTTTGGTCACTTTTATTGAGATGTTATTGATATATAACATTATATTAGTTTCAGGTATACAGCATAATGTTTCAATATATGTGTATATTGTGAAGTGATCACAGCAATAAGTCTAATTAAACCTCCATCACCACCCATAGCAACCTTCAAACATATAATATATTATTAACTGTAGTCCCAGTGCTGTACATTTTACTTCTTTCACCCATTTCACCCACTCCCTACATCTGCCTCTGGTAGCCACTGTCATTGTCTTTCTATATGTATATTTGGTACATATATAAAAATATATGCAACATGGAAGTTATCAAGTATACTAAAAACCCTATATACCCACTCCCTAAGTGAGAGAACATTTCTTTTAGGATTGACGCTACATTAAGTGTTCCTTCTCAATTCCAATTCCCAGCCTACCCTTCTCCCTGAGAGGTAAATATCCCGAATCAATCATTCCTTTGCATTTTCCTTTTGTTTTTGTACATATATCCCTAAGCAGCCTAATGTTTACTTTTGTTGGTGAGCTTTTTAAAAGATAGTATACCGTTATATAGTCTTATGTAATTTGATCTTTTCATTCAACAGATTCATTTTTGTAACCCTCACCCCCCAGCTGTATTAGTCTCTCTTTATTCTTTGGAAATCTCTCCCAGTTAACTACTTCCATTTGTAGGTGATAGAATGTCTAAGGAATCCACTTCGAATGTTGGCTCTGCTTGGAGCATGGTCTTTTCCTTCACTTCAACCCAGAATTCAGACTTTTGGTCCTTGTTTTTTTATATTCCAGTCCCAGCAGTAGTTTTCATTGTAGAAGTTATCTGAAGACTGCCTTATGCTTTATTGTAGTGGTGTATAACCAGGTTCGAGTTTCTCCAGAAACACTATACAGGATACATTTAAGTAATGTATTAAACTGAGAGGCATTCTCTCAAATTAGTTCATATGATTTTATTTTTAGACAACCTACATGGCATCTTTTTCCTTAAAAACAATGCCTCTGCTTAAGGCAAAAATAAATGAAGAGCTCAAGACCCCACCCATCCCGTTTGTTGTGCCCTGGTGTGTGGATGGAAAGCATGAGAGGCTTTGCTCTTGCTGTTTCTGTTCTTTACATTTCCCTTTGATTTCGTGTCATCTTTGATGTGCTTCCTGTTCGCTTCTTTTGTGAAGCTGGTTTCCTGCAAATGATGGTTCATGACAATATCAACACCAGTGATGACTGTGCTTTCGGTACCTTTGTCCTTGGGGCCTTCGGTGGAGGCATTTCCACCAATGACTGTCATCAGTGTTACCCTCTGTCCTACTGACCATCTTCTCCACCTCCAGGCACAGCCCACGTGTAATGACCCAGATCCGGTAGATATGGAAGAATATCTCTTTTGACTGATGAGGTCCTGGTAGATGATCTTGATGGCAGCTGGGAAGAGATGAGGGCGATGCTAGTGTAAGTGTCGCTTAGGGGTAAAGCTTCAATTTATGTTGCATATAGTTTTCCTTTTTGCTTTTATGAAAACAAAAACATGAAACATTCATATTTCATATGTGCAAGAGTTTTTTTAGAGTATATACCTAGAAGTAGAGTTGGTTTATGTGCCTGGTCAGCTTTATATCAGTTTTATAAGTAATGCAAAGATTTTCCAAAATGGTGTTCCAGTTTACAATATGTTTTATCATTTACTTGCTGTTGTAGACCTGATTCTTGCTAATCTGGTAGGTATAAAGTGATATTTTATTGTGGTTTTAACTTGTTTTTTCCTTAGTGGTTGAACATATTTCCATGATTATTACTCCTGTTTCTTTTGTGAAATACTTCTTGATGTCTTTTGTCCATTTTTCTGTTGTTGTTGTTTTTTTGTTTTTTTTTGTATATACTTGAGTTCTTCATTATAGTATACTAATATTTCCATTTATTTTTTATTGCACATATCTTTGTCCAGTTTGTGGATTATCTTTTTTTTTGTAAGAAAAGTTAATTTTAACATATTCAAAGGTAATTCTTTTTTTGTCTTAAGAAATTTCTTACTGTCTCTTCTAAAAGTCAGAAAGTCATAAATAGAATCTGTGCTCCAGCAATTCTTATCTCAGTATATACTCAATAGCAATGCATATACCTATGCACCAATCATAGTACTAACTCAGATTTCCCTCACTATAAAAAACTAGAGGCCCAGTGCACAAAATTCATGCCTGGGGGGTCCCTCAGCCCAGCCTGCACCCTCTCCAATCTGGGACCCCTCAGGTGATGACTGACTGCTGGTTTAGGCCCGATCCCCAAGATCGGGCCTAAATCGGCTGTCAGACATCCCTCTCATAATCCGGGACCACTGGCTCCTAACCACTCGCCTGCCTGGTTGCCTTTAACTGCCCTCCCCTGCTGGCCTGGTTGCCCCTAACTGCCCTCCCCTGCCGGCCTGGTTGCCCCTACCCACCTCTGCCTAGGCCCCTGCCACTGTGGCTTTTGTCCAGAAGGACATCTGGAAGGATGTCCGGTCTAACTAGCATATTACCCTTTTATTAGTATAGATTGTTAAATACTATGCAACCAGGAACATGAAGTATTGCTACACAAAATATGGAGGAACCTCACAAATGTAATATTGAGCAAAATAACCCAGAAATACAAGTAGTTCCTTATGAGTGGATCAATTTATACAAAGCTTATAAAACGAACAAAACTAATCCAATATATTAGAACATTTTGGAGATGGTTAACTTTGGGGAGGAGAGAAAGGACTGGTTAGGAATCAGAGTGCTTCTGCCGGAAGCAGGTAACATTTTTTTCTTCAATGGGTGGGGATTATACAGTGCTTATTTTGTGATATCTCAATGAGCTGTATGTTATTCAATAAAACACAGAGACACAAAAAACGTCAGAAAGTCATATAAGTCTTTAGTCCACCTGGAATTGATTGGTGTTAAGTGTGAGATAGGAAAAACATAATTTAATTATATAGATAAATCAATTTTATTCCTCCTATTTAGTGACTAATTCATCCTTTCCTCGTGGACTTACCTAGATAGCCAATTTCCACACAAACATCTGTTTGGGGACTTTCTGTTCTGTTCCATTGGTCAATTTGTCTAACGAAGGGGTAATTAATTGCTATAACCTGATTAAAGGTCTTGAAACCTGGAAGAGCAAGTCTTCCCTCCTTATTTTTCTTAAGGAGTGGTCTTGATTCTTTGCTCTTTCTTTAAATATTAGAATTAGTTTATCAGTTTCTTTGAGGAAAGGGTAACTTCAGGAGATTTAAAAAAAAATACACACCAAATAGATTCACACTTAACATATAGATTATCTAGAGCAACAGCTATGCAATATTGAATCTTATGAGGTTTTGCTACTCTTAATCAGGGCAAGGACATTTCCTTCTGTTTTTAATTTGCTAGGCTTTTATTATAGGGGTTGAATTTTATAAAATGCTTTTTTTCATCTTGAGGTAAACATGGTTTTTCTACTTTGATCTGGTAATATGGTGAGTTACATTTATATCTGAAAATGTCCTTGTGTTACTGTCATTCTTTTTTATATTTAAAATTTTTTCAGCTTTATGAAAGTATAATTGACAAAATTGTATATGTTTAAAGTGTATAATGTGATGATTTGACATGAATACCTTGTGAACTGATTATTACAATCAAGTTAATTAACTCATTTATCATTTCATAATTATCTTTGTGTGCATGGTAAGAATGCTTTTAATGTTTACTCAGCATATTTTGAGACCACTACTGTTATTCTTGATAATTTTACTTGATAGTTTAACTAGTTCTAGTTAGTTTTCTCTCAATATTTTGAAATTATTTCATTGTCACCATTTCCTTTGTATTTCAATTCAGCTGCTTTCTCTGGGATGATTTCCTTTTTCTCTCTGTTGCTTTTATCTGCCTGCCTGTTCTGACCTGTGGTTTCACTGTGAGGCCATCTAGATGTGTCTTTGTATTTATCCTGCTGGTATACATTGTACTTCTTATATTTGTAATGTTTTCTGCTCTGTAATTTTCTGCCATGGACTCTTTGAACATTACTTTTGTTCTCTTTTTCTGGGACTTGATCTTTCTGTTTACTAAATTTCACTTCATTTATGTGTAATCTGCTGTTAAATCATTGAAATTTCTATTTCATTTACTGTTTTTCATTTCCAAAAGTCCTATTTCATTTTCTTTTAGATAAGGTTGGTCATTTGATAGATTCCTTTTCTTAATTCTTTTTGTTTGTATCTCCTTCATTCTTTGGGCATATTCATTATACTTTATATCCAGTGGCTGGTAAATCTAGTATCTTGTCTTTGGGAGTCTAAATCTATGTATCGCCTCTGAATGTTTTCCCTGAGTTTGGTGATTTTATTTTGTAAACTCATACTTAGTGGAACCTGTGGGAACCCAGAGGCTCCAAGGTGGGCATGTTCCCTGTGAGAGGTCTGGCACGCGCTTCTGCAGGCCAGCAACTGCTCCTGGAACATTTCAGCCCTTCTGGCCTCATTCAGGTGCTCAGGTTTGACTCCTGGCTCTCACTGTGGGTCCAGGGCTGTAACGGCGTTGTTCTCAGAGCAACCATGGCGCTTCTGTTTACCTACCACTCCTGCTCAGGCTCCAGCTTATATATAATTAGCCTTGGAGGTGTCCTTGTTTTCCCAAGAACTCAGTGAAGCATTTAAAAAATGTCTTAACGTTTATCCAAGAACTAATAGTAATTAATAGGACAGCCCTTCATATTATCTAGTCTTTCATAAGCCCAAGAGCAGAACATTGCTACTACCATCTAGAGCAGTGGTTCTCAACCTTTCTAATGCCGCGACCCTTTAATACAGTTCCTCATGTTGTGACCCCCAACCATAAAATTATTTTCGTTGCTACTTCATAACTGTAATTTGCTACTGTTATGAATCGTAATGTAAATATCTGATATGCAGGATGTATTTTCATTGTTACAAATTGAACAAAACTAAAGCATGGTGATTAATCACAAAAACAATATGTAATTATATCTGTGTTTTCCGATGGTCTTAGGCGACCCCTGTGAAAGGGTCGTTCAACCCCCAAAGGGTCACGACCCACAGGTTGAGAACCGCTGATCTAGAGCCAAAAGGGTGGGTGGGGGAGGGAGGCAGTTTTATCTTAACATTCACCTTCCTTTCTCTTAAGTACCAAAAGACCCCTCTGTAAACTGAGTGTCTTAGCAGACCTTAGCAGAATGGTCCCAGATATTTCTCATTCTTGAAACCCTGAGTAAATTTAGGAGTTTATAAAAGGATAATTCATGAAATGTAAGATCACTTGGCATAGGTGTGTCAATCACTCCTACCCTCAATGTCTCAAGTATCAGTTATTTTATACACACAGTCCTTAGCACATTGGTGTGTTATTAATCCCTTCATATGACTCCCATATACCAATGAAGGTTCAGAAAAGAATTGCTTGCTTGAAACTTCACAACCTCTCTTTAAAAAAAAAAGTTTCTTTTTTGGCCTCTGGCCAGAAGTAATAACATTTTTACCTGACCATAAACTCCCCGATTTCCCCCCATTCGTCTGCAAACAATGATCCTTTTTCCTGCCTGGAAACCAGAGCTGGGCCTGAAAGACACAGTGGCTATTTGTGTGACATTCTAGCACAGGGCTGCCGTCCTCCTTCTCTTTGTTTCACTTCATTCCTCAGCACTTCTCATGCAGTTCTAGCTTGGTGTGCTCACTTGGAAGTCATCTTTATTTGAGGTGTAATTTATATGAAATTCACTCACTGTGTTTACAGTTCATGATTTAGTAAACTTGCAGAGTTGTGCCAACATCACGATAATCCAGATTTCAGACATTTTCATCCTCCCTTCAGCATTCTCAGGAGCCCTTCTGGTCGCTCTCCACTTCTCCCCTCCCTGCAACCATCAATGTGCTTTCTTCCTATAAACGTGCCTTTTCTGGGTATTTCATAAGTGAAATCATACTCTCATCTTTTGCATCTGGCTGCTTTCACTTAGCAGAATGTTTTGAGGTTCAGTTTCATCTATACTGTAGCATTTTTATGGCCGAATAGTATTCCAGTGCATGCATGAACCACATTTTGTTTATTCATTCACCAGGTGGTCACTTGGACTGTGTCCAGTTTGGGGCTGTTATGCTTCCATGAATGTGCATGAACATGTCTTAACGTGAACATGTTTTCATTTATCTTGGGTAGGTCGGTACAAGTGGAGTTGCTGGGTTGTAACAGACTTTTAAAGAAAACACCGAAGTTATCCACAGTGGCTATCTCTATTATATTCCTATTGATACACTAGGAGGTTTTTGGTTTCTCATTCTCTCCAACGCTTCCTTCTTTTCCTTTGACTATAGCCTTTCTCCTGGGTGTGAAGTGATATCTTACTGTAGTTAAATCGTATTTCCTGCAGTATTTTTGTCCCTAAAGCAGCGGTTCTCAACCTGTGGGTCGCGACCCTTTGGGGGTCGAACGACCCTTTCACAGGGGTCGCCTAAGACCATCGGAAAACACATATAATTACATATTGTTTTTGTGATTAATCACTATGCTTTAATTATGTTCCATTTGTAACAATGAAAATACATCCTGCATATCAGGTATTTACATTATGATTCATAACAGTAGCAAAATTACAGTTATGAAGTAGCAACGAAAATAATTTTATGGTTGGGGGTCACCACAACATGAGGAGCTGTATTAAAGGGTCGCGGCATTAGAAGGTTGAGAACCACTGCCCTACAGGAATGGTTGCTCTCTAGTGGTGCATTCTGCACATTACACTTGGAATAAGGGCACTAATGAGAAGCCTAAAGCTAAAACTTGTTAAAATTTACATTCGTTTCCCGTTGTGCCTGCACTGGTTAGCGCACGGAGTGCAATTTGAGGTCCGGTTTTAAATGTTTTCCTTATTCCCACCCCAATAACCCGCAGGGGCTGGCGTGTTCGCCGTGGCTTTTATTGAATCCCTGAAGGGGCATTAGAGTCCAAACTAAGCTTTTGTGCCTCAGATCTCATCCACCTCATGCGCTTAGATCTTGGGGTGTCAGGGTTTACACCTGCGGAGGGGCTCATGCCTGTGAAGAAAGGGAGGAAAAGGCCAGAGACAGCTGTGTTCACTCAAACTACTACATCCTTTCAAACCAGAACCAGAGGAGGAAATAGTTCTTTGCAGTGGAATTGGATGTAAAGTCTTTTTTTAATGAACTGCATACACGTGGGAGGTCTGGTGGCTCTTTGGTGTTCTGAGCTAACACTTTGTAAAGATACCTGGAAAGAGGTAAGAATTTAGGAGAACAGCTCTCAGTGGCCCCCGGGATCTGTTGCAAGCAGAGAGCACAGTGCACATGAGAAATGGTGATGAACAGGAGCTCAGGAAGGAATCCGGCCAGGGGTTTGCTACTTAAGGAAGCAAAAGAGATGTGGCTTCAGGAAATTGGGTGGTGAAATCAAATGTTTAATGGTTTAAAGTAAGAATTTACAAGTTTTGCTTTAAAGAGGATATCTCACTTCTTTTTTAGAAAGTGGAGATAATGTGCATGTGTGAAGTTTTCCTGACTTCCTGTGTCAGTGCAGTGCACTTACCGTCCTGACATATGTCTATAAAATGATCATGTACATATGTGTATGTGCCCCCCCACACAAATACATATGCGCACACACGCAAATGCGTGAGCACAATAGCAGAAAGCATGAAGGATGGACCTGACCATGGCTGACTGACGGCTCCAGTCACGTGGAAGCCAGGGAAGAAGGCCGAACCAGCCATCTCTATGACACTTTGGTGCACAGCAACTCTACTCCATGGCAAATATGGTTCCATCCACTTGCCAGCAATCAAGGTGGATAAAGAGGTATAAGGTTTGGATAGGAGAAAGTTTATTCAACCTCAGGATAAACATGGGGTCTGAAGAGGGGAAACGGAATTATTCTAAGATTAAAATAATTTTTAACATGTATCAGAACTTTTTAACTGTTGCTATAAGAAACATTGCTTTTTAAGGAATAGGAAGAGATTTTGATTAATCCAGTGATTTTGCCATTGTTGCCAAAACAATTTAGGAAGATACTGGAATTATTTAATAGGGACAAATTTTATCCTGTTTTGGAAGCAAGTCTGGTAAGTTACGTAAATGGACAGTATTGTTTACCTCTTCTCAGAAACATTACCTTAAAGTAAGTGGGGAGTGCATGCTTGCTGGCCAGTTCTGCAAACAGATTTGAAGACAATGTTATATATTTGTTTGGAACAATGGATGGTAACAAATGCTTAGAGCCCCTCCTCCCTGTCCCAGATGATAATTTTAAAAGAGGGTGGTCTTTTTAGAAAGTTCTGTGTATCTAACATGTCATAGTTAACAGGGAAATGTTAGATTGCTAATATTTTTACTACTTAGACTTGAGGACAGCAGAAATTCCAACGCCTTCCTTTGTAGCACCAGACATTCAGGTGACTCGCACAAGGTAGCAGGTGATTGCTGCTTTGCTTTCTGATTGGTTGTGTTGTCTGCACTGTTGTCAAAGTGACAAGCGTCAGCTTGCCAAGTCAGCAGCTTCTGAGCTAAGGTTTTGTCTTAACCCTCTACTCACCAACTTAGAGGAGGACCCTGGGGAAGTCATGCTGTTGTCTATTTTAACTTTGTCTATCTGAGAATTTAACCTTTAAAGTTTACCTTGTTCATGACTTTAAAAATTTTGTTTTATCTATTTTCTTTAAAGGTTTATCACACTAAATTTTGATTTTATTAAACTTTTATTTATTAAATAATACATGCCTCATAAAAATAATACAAATAAGAAAAAAAGCTGTCAGTTTCAGCATCACTAGCAGTGAGCTAGTATTTAGAATGGGGGAGTGGAGAAGATCTACAGGACATCGTGTTAGGCAGTATCAGACAAGGACCCCACCCCATTCAGTTTCAACCAGTGACTGCAGAGTCTCAGGACTTCTCCAGTTCCGTTTTATAAAACCCTTCTAATTCCTACTCATGAGTGTGGCATAGCCATCCATTCATATGTGTCTTCAGTGTCTTACAGTTTCCAGAGTACATGTCTTTTGCCTCCTTGGTTAAATTTATTCCTAGGTATTTTATTCTTTTTGGTGTAATTGTAAATGGTATTTTCTTAAAATCTTTTTCTGAATATTAGTTATTAGTGTATAGGAACATGAGAGATTTCTGTACTTTCATATACTGCTACTTACTGCGACTTCTGAGTTCTTTTATTCTATTTTTGGTGGATTCTTTAGGGTTGTCTATATATAGTATCATGTCATCTGCAAATAGTTTTACTTCTTTCTTTCCAATTTGAGTGCTTTTTACTTCTTTTATCTGAATCCTCTAAGACTTCCAATACTATACTGAACAATAGTGGTGAGAGTGGGCATTCTGTCCAGTTCCTGATCTGGTGGGAAATCGTTCAGCTTCTCACTATTGAGTATGCTAGCCCTGGGCTCGTCATACATATGTAGCCTTTATCAAGTCAAGGTTAAGCTCCTTCTATACCTATTTTGTTGAAAGTTTTTAAAATCATAAATGGATGTTGAATTTTGTCAAATGCTTTTTCTGTATCTATTGAGCTAATCATATAAATTTTATCCTGTTTTGTTGAATCACATTTGCATCCCTGTTATAAATCCCACTTGATCATGGTGTATAATCGTTTTAATGTGCCGTTGAATTCTGTTTGCTAGTATTTTTTTAGATATTGGTATTTATGCTCATTAGGGATAACAGCCTATAATTCTTTTTTGTGATGTCTCTGTCTGGTTTTTATATCAGGGTTTTGCTGGTCTCACAGAATGGGTTGGAAGTGTTCCTTCCTTTTGAACTTTTTGGAATAGTTTGAGGATAGGTACTAATTCCTCTTTAAATGTTTGTGGTAGAATTCACCTGTGAAGCCATCTGGTCCTGGGTTTTAGTTTGTTGGGAGTTTTTTGTGTTTTTTTTTTAACTTGTTTACATTATGTACAGATTTCCCGTTTTCCCCCCTTGCCCACCTCCACTCGGCCCCACCCCCAGCCATCACCATACCTGTCTGTGTCTATGGGTTTTGGTTATTGTTTCAATTTCATTGCTAGTAATTTGTTCAGATTCTCAGTTTCTTGCTAGTTTAGTCTTGGAAGGTTGTGTGTTTCCAGAAATTCATCCATTTCTTCCAGATTGTCCAGTTTGCTGGCGTATAACTCATAGTATTCTTTAGTGATTTTTTGTGTTCCTGTTAATTGTGATCTCTCCTCTTTTGATTTTATGTTCCCTTTTTTGCTTGATAAGTCTTGCTAAAGGCTTGTCAGTTTTCTTTCAAGGAGCCAGCTTAGTTTAATTCATCTTTCCTTCCACTTACTTTGGGTTTTGATTATTCCTCTTTTTCTAGTTTCTTTAGGTGTAGCTTTAGATTATTTGGGATTTGTTCCTGCTTCTTGTTCCCATCAGTCATCACAGAGCTGCCTCAGACTGAGCCCCCAGAGCACGCACCTGATGTCTCTAGGCATGAGGTCTTTGCTGGGAGGAGATGGCACTTTTTTTTTGGTAATCCTCACCCAAGGATATTTTTCCATTGATTTTTAGAGAGTGGAAGGCCCCAACCAGGGCCGGGGATTGAGCCTGCAACCGAAGTATGTGCCCTTGTCCAGAATCGAACCCAGGACCCTCAGTCAGCAGGCCAGTGCTCTATCCACTGAGACAAACGGGCTAGGTCGGGAGATGACACTTTTGAGCGTATTTTTTATTATATTGTCGATTTCCTATTTCATGGTCTGAAGAGAATGTTTATATTTGACACTGGGGGCAAGACATTTCCCTGATGGCTTAGTTTGGGAAACTGCTGCAACAAAGTGCCCTCGGTTGGGCATTTAAACACTGGACATTTCTTTCTCAGTCCTGGAGGCTGGGGGTGGGGGGGGCGGGGGAGGGGGCGAGATCAGGTGCCCTCACAGTCAGGTTCCAGGAGGGGAGGAAGGAGGGGGCTGGGCAGGGAGCACTCTGGGTCTAGTCTCTGGCTCTTCTTATAAAGGTCACAAAGCTCATCATGGGGCCTCCACCTGCATGATCGCATCTAAACTTAATTACATCCCAAAGATCACACTTTCTAAGACCATCCTATTGGGGCTTAGGGTGTCACATATGGATTTGGGGGAGACACAAACATGTAGTCCCTAACACCTGGGTTTTTACAATTTATATAAACGCTGCTGCCCTAATTGGTTTGGCTCAGTGGATAGAGCGTTGGCCTGCGGACTGAAAGGTCCCAGGTTCAGTTCCGGTCAAGGGCATGTACCTTGGTTGCAGGCACATCCCCAGTAGGGGGTGTGTAGGAGGAGGCAGCTAATCGATGTTTCTCTCTCATTGATGTTTCTAACTCTCTATCCCTCTCTCTTCCTCTAAAAAAAACAAAAAACAAAAAGAAACGCTGCTTATAGTACAGTCTCAAGCTCTTTGGGTTTCGTGGGCCCTCCTAACCTGAGCCCTCCTAGCCTATTGCAAGGCACTTTTCCACCGCTTTCAACCAAAGGGAAATCTGAAAATACCTTGAGACAAATGACGATGAAAACACAGCATAGCAAAACATATGGGATACAATGAAAGCAGTGCTGAGAGGGTTATTTATAACTTTGAGTGCAGACATGAAGAAAGAAGAAAGATCTCAGATCAATAACCTAACTAGATCTTAAGGAAGTAGAAGAGGAGCAAGCTAAATTTACAGCAAGCAGATGGAATAAAGGTTAGAGAAAAAATGAATAGAAAAACAACAGGAATCAATGAAACAAAGTTGTTTCTTTGCAGAGCAACAGGATTACAAACCTTTAGATTGGCTAAAAAAAAAAAAAAAGGTTCAAATTGTTAAAAACTGTGTGAAAATGTAGACAATAAAGGGGGAAGGAGGAGGAGAGAACAATGGGTAAGTGCCCAAAAGAAGTTCTTGAAGATGATGCACCCAACTTAATGGCTGTTGCCTAGCCAACAGGATGGTTCAGTGGTTAAGCATGGACCCATGAACCGGTAGGTCAGGGCACATGCCTGGGTTTTAGGCTCGATCCCCAGTAGGAGGCAGGTGGCAGCCAAATGATGATTTTCATCATTGACGTCTCTCTCTCCCCCTCCCGCTTCCTCTCTGAAATCAATAAAAATACATTATAAAAAACCCACAAAACTAAATGGCTGTTAACTCTGGGGAGGGAGGGATGAAGTAGACTTACCCTTGTACTTTTTGCTCTATATCCTTTTGTGTCATTTGATTCTTTTAAAACCAAAACTATTTGTAAATCAGGTTGAAAACAGTATTTTAAATAAAAATTCCAAAATGATTCTCATGTGTACGTAGCTTGGGAATGTCTGCAAAACTGCGCTACCAGGTCACTTGCTTGCTCCTGTGAGAGGCCTGTAATGTTCTCAGCTACAATCCTGGTACCAAGTCCACCTGCAAGAGGGGCTTCTGGGAAGACACAGGACAAAGATGGAAAAGCATGGAGATGGAGAGTTGAAGACATTTTTCTAAAGCCCATGTAGTTGCATCCCATTGGTTTTCCATGTCCAGTAGTATCCACAGATGTCGAAATGTGTGCGCATGTACGTGTGTGTGTGTGTGTGTATTGTTGCTTAGATGATAGTTTCCAGGAATATTTAACAGTGGAAATACAAGCCCATAATTCTTTCTGCCTCCCACACATGAAATAAGGCAAATGAGATGTTAAGACTGGGCCCCCATCACAGAGAAGGGTGATTTAAAGCACTTATTCAGAGCAGGCACACAATCTTTTAAATCTAAAATGGAATCATCTGTTTAGGAAGTACTTTAAGCACAGGTCTTTATTACCTGAGCCGTGGTGTCTCATTAAAACAGGGAAACCACAAACACTGAACTAGTCCTGCTCTAAGACAATTCTAGTTACCTACCACAACCAAACAGCGGCTAAGCCGCTACGACCCATTGGGCTTCAATGTTGTTTGGACTGGACTGGGGGGTCTAAAGGCCACCTAGATTGTGACAATTATGTTCCCAACAACCCTGGAAAAGAGTGGACAGTGTCTTTAAATAATTCAGGCTCCAAAAGTGCTAAATACTTGCTTATAAAACAACTGAGGACACAACAGGAAATTACTACTCACCTCTGAGTTGCCGTTCTTCAGTGGTAGTAAACCTGACTCAGTGTCCGGGAAACGGCTCTTACCTGCTTGAGACATCAGAACAGACTCTGGTAGAAGCCAACCTACTTAAAAAACTCCATGATGAAAACCAAAAGGTAATTGGAGAGAAATGTTTACAACATCGTTACTATCGCATATATAAATCAAAAGGAAAAAGGTGAGTAGTCTGGAAGGACCTACTCTTCTCACTGCTCAGCATCCCTTTTCTTCATTAACAGAGCCTTCCCCACATCACCACGCACTCAAGGTGGGCCACTGTACTGGCCACATGACCCACGCACTGCAAACGGTAACTTCACACCTGGCCAAAAAAATGTACTCAGTGCCACAGAGATAGCAATGTAAATGAAAACGTCAGAAGCCATCATTTCCCACCTGTCAGCTGGCGATTCTTCTCAACAATGCTGAGGGCTGGTAAGGGGTGGGTTACCTGTGCACGCCCACATCACTCAGTGAAAGGCTGTTGGAGCAGGGCAACGCCTGTGTTCACAAGAGTTCTGGTCCTCTCTCAACCAACCTAACCCAGTTTGCAGGAAATACGGGAGACTGAGGAATGAATTAAAGAACACTTAGGGAAACACAGAAATCCAAGATGTAGAGTGTTGTAGTGTAAAAAAAAAAAAGAAAAAGTGTTTTTGTTGTTGTTCTAGATTAAGATTAAAGAGACAGCTAAATGTAATGCATGAAATGACTGCATTCTGGTTCAAAAAAATAAAGTATAACACCTTTGTGGGGACAACTGCAGAAATTTGAATATGGACTATAAACATTAGATGTTGAGAAATTTTCTTAGATGACATAAGGGTATTGTGGTTGTGTTGGAAAATGTCCTAGGAAATGCATGCTGAATTTTTTAGGGTAAACCATAACTCAGCATAAATATACACATGCATGCATTTAAATAAATAAGGTAAAATATTATTGAATCTGCTTAAGTAATTTGTTTCAGGGATGGTTGTGGAAGCATTCTTTATAATATCCCCAATTAGAAATAATCTCAAAGTCTAACAAGGGGATTGATTAAAACTGGTACAACCACACAATGGACAACTATTACCAAAAATTTGTGATAAACAAGATATGACACAGAAAGTTTCTGTGAAAAAGATGAGAGCCCAGAAGAGATTGTATAACCCATCTTTCCAATGAGATCTCTTCCCTGTAGCTTCATCTGGACTAAAATACTCCCTTTTCCCAACTTACCTTTGCATACTTACCAGTTACTGCCAGCTTAATGCCAGCTTGCCCAGGCTGGGTCCCCGTTTGTTCATTAGGACCAATAAGTAGAAGTCACCCTAATGTAAGGGAGAACAAAATTAACAGGGAAGGGGTGGACAGTGCGGTCTTTCTCAGTGCTCAGGGGCTGGAGGATCAGGTGTTGGGATGTTGTGGTGCAATGAAGGGAGGAAGGTAAAGGAGGCAGAAGTTTCTGAGTGTTTATGCCAGGCACGATGCTAAGCACTCTTCATATACCACCTAATGCAATCCTGGCTTTTATTTGGTAGAAACCAATCGACAGTCTGTAAATGAGAGGAGACCCAGGGAGGTCACACAGCAAGCAGGAAAGCCAGGACTCAGGTTCAGGAAGTTAGGTCCTTTCTGATTTCATTAAAACCATTGAGGTAGAATATTTCCTTCAGTGGCCAAGGAAGGAGAGACCAGATGGCCTTTAGATTATTTTCTTAAAAAAAAAAAAAAAAAATAGAAACAGAGGAGAGAGAGTGAAACATCCATGATGAGAGAATCATGGATCGGCTGCCTCCTGCATGCCCCCCCACTGGAAATTGAGCCCGCAACCTGGGCATGTACCCTGACTGGGAATTGAACCGTGACCCCCTGGTTCGTAGGTCGAGACTCAACCACTGAACCACGCCGGCCAGGCCTTTTAGATTCTTTTCAATACCAGCATTCTACAAATCTGTCTACCAGCAGACAAGTGGAAAGCAGGCAAACTGGGTCCCTAGGTGCACCTGGCAGTAGATGTTAGGATAAGAAGCCACACTTGTGATCTCAGGCTAATTTATGTGTGATTAAGATCTTGAACATAAACTGAACAGAAGGATGAGCCACCCTGTGCCCGCACTTTTCCCATTTGAACACATATGCGAATGAGGGTACATTATTTCATGTGAGACTCTCCTTGGCTATAAATGGTATTAAACATAACAATGTTAGAAATTTTTTATTCAGACAAAATGGAAGCATGATTCAACACAAATGATTTCTCTAAATTTTTATTAATTTTTTTTTTTTACAGCTCGATCCTCTTGTGAAAAGGAAAGAATTTGAAGGTGAACAAATCAATTATACTTTTCTTTTTTTAAACAGCAATTAATCCTCATCACAGAGAACAAGCAAAAGATCTGTGGCACATTCTCTTTGGAAAGATCTTTTGCAAATTTTTCTTCTAAAAAAAGAAAGCAAACTTTAATTCTCACAGATCACATGTCTCTTTCAAAGGACTATACAAGGCAGCTAAATTTTATTCACAAAAGCCCCAGGTTGCAGTTTCATTGCTGAAGAAGATAAAATACATGGAGTCCCCTTTATCTGTGTTGCACATCTTCCCACTGAGAGCATCGCTGCTTCCCCACCCTACATACAAGTCACTGTGTGGACTGCATAGCTGGCACATTATTCCACAATAATTAAAGAAAGACACATATTATTTTAGAGATAGGCCAGTGACCTCCATTTATCAACTGGACAATTTATTTCTTTTTAAAACAATTTTGATAATACCAAGATTTGACTTTACTCTAAAGTTATAAGAAAGCAAAAATATAATATAATATAATATATAATGGTAATAAATAAAAAAAGGCAACCCTGCACAGGTATCATCCAAAACGTAATCACATTCAGGAAAAAAAAATTAAAACAAGATTTGGGACACACGCATATAAACACACACACATACACACACCAACATGAACAGTGTATACTTGTTATCTGAGGGGGATGTGCAGTAATTTTAACAATACATGTTGACGGCCTGAACAAAAGGCAAAGTTAATACTGCCTGTGTTAAGCATCACTTAAACATCTACTTTTAGGCAAAGCAAGTTATCTCCCTAGGTCAGCCATTCCTGGCCTGACTGCGGTATGGCCAGCCTCGCTGTCAGTGGTCTTTCTCCCTTGTCCCTCCAGGCCCACAGAGCACCCCCTAGGCTCACAGAGAGCTGTATGTCTCCTTCCTGCCCTCTTGGGTACAGAAATATAGGCACTTCTCTACCCATCGCAGTACCTGCTGATACCTGGCGCACAGTGGAACAGAATCTTGTGTGATTTTTCTCCAGGACAACAGGAAATTTACAGCCACCTTAAGAAAGATGGTAAGTGGTGCTTGTCAACTCATCATCAATGAAAACTACAGAACATGGCCAGTGGTCACAATTCATTCTGTCACTGAGAAACCAACACAACTAGATTGCATATTTGAGATTTATAGGTAGGAATACCACTCGCAATGTTTGGAGGAAAATCCCCAATACCATGCTATCCTGCAACTCCATCTCCCGCAAACAAATGACAGAGAAAAAAAAAAAAAAGGCACAGGAAAAACCTTACATCCAAAAACAAAAGAGGCGACCCACTGGAGACAGCGGGAAAAGGAGCAGGCACCGCCATAACCGACACGCTCCACAGCCACAATGTGCAACTCACCTCCCAGGAAGCAAGTCTTGATCTGTGTTTCTAAAAGAAGCCCTAATATTTTTGCAAGACTAAAATACTGCTAATCAGTGGTAAAGAGTGTAATGGATGAAGTGGCAAAGTTTTTCAAAGGTTTTGTGTAGTGTCTGGGAAAATAAATTCTTAAGAAAAAAGTAGGCTCTGTGTGGGTGGCAGGGAGTCAAGCCTAATTTGATCCATTTACCTTAAGAGGAACAAACACACCTCAGACTTCATGGAGCAGAAGAGCCCAGGCCCACGTAACATCCCGAAAGCCATGGCAAACCAAATACAGCATTATTCCACAATCAGGTGTGATCAACAAAATGCACAATAAGTATATCCAACTCAACCAGTTTATTCTGTGTGCAGGTAGGCACACACACTCCTTTCATCTATCAGAGCTAAGAGGTTTTTTCCCAGCTAAAAATTACTGAACAAGAATCATAATAAAATAGTAAGCTCCTGATCTTACTGACATTAATATTTAAGGTACCAATTAAGGCAAGTTTTCCATCAGAAGGGGGTGGTTTTTAGCTTTTAAATATCCTGAGATCTGGAATTAAAGGATATAGAGCAAGGGAGATAAGTGTGATCCAATTTGTCTGAGGGAAATAGCTAAACATTTTGGTCAAAACAGATCTATAAAATAAAGGTCCTTTTGTTCAAAGAAATCAGATGCTTTCTTTCCCATTCAATTGTGATTAAATCAGATTATCAGGTAAGTCCTTCTCCCGCTGCCGTTTCAGTCCTGGTAATATGCCTGCCGGACCCCCGACTCTTCGCCACGGCTGGCACGCGGCCCACACTTTCACATTCTGAACCCAGAGCAACCTGGCGGGGTTCAGTGAAGGGTTTCCCATTTTTTATTAGGGCCCTTAGTCTGGCTAAAACCTCAAGGTCATCCTCTCCAGACAGGGCAGAAACAGTCATCATTTTTACAAGTGAAAGAGTTCTTCCGCTTCCTAATGAAGACACAGGAAGCTGTAGCGCCAGAGGCAAGACTTCACTCAACCTTCACTCAGGATGTTTTGTTTGCCTCACTGTGAAGAGCGCACTATTACTGTTATAAGAACTTCACAGATGCAAAGGCTTAATTTTAGACCCAGTCCTTTCAATGATCTACCTCAGTACAAATCTTGCCTTTTGGAATTGAAGCATGTAGCAAAAAGTGCAAGTGTTTACAAAGCCTCCTGACTTGTTATACAGCTGTTACAGCCAGAACTGAGGAGCATGAGGGGTTCACCAAGCCGCTACCCTTCACATACTCAGCCCATGATCTAAACCAGCGATCGCCAACCTTTCGGACCTCACGGACCTCCGGTTGGTGACCGCTGATCTAAACAGTACAAACTGATCTCTGCAAAATCATTTGTTTTTCAAGAGACAAATAAAATTTTAATACAAAGGTCAAGGGAAAACCCCCCACAAAGAATAAGGCCATAACGCAGCAATCACGTGTGTAGCACAGGCTGACGGATCATGTGGGAAACTCCCCCAGGCAAGGGAGCTGGTGGCTTGCTGATGGGACACACTTACCCCGCACAGGCTGCAAAGACCAGAACTTGCCCCGAGAACACGTCCTTCCAAACCGACCAGCCTTACACTGGGGAGTGGTGCACGGAAGGGAAGAAAAGATGAAGTTAAATAATTACATGCGCCTGATTCTGGGATCTTGTCTCCTACATAGAAGAGGACACACAGTGTCACAGCATACAACCTACCAGGCAATTACTGTTCATTTAACAACAGGGTGCTTTTTAAACGAGCAATTACAAAAGGGCCAAGGCTTTTCTTTAGAACATCAGGACCACACATGAAGTTTCCATGCTCAGACATTACCCTGCTGCTAATCCTCGGGCTTTAACCTAAACACGAGGTAGGAGACCTCTGCCCTAGCAGGTTAGTGATGACAAAAGAACGGGCTGGGTAGACAGTGAAGGAACAGTCACACGCTTCACCCTGAAAGACAAGCATCTCCCATCGTCTACACCCCCCTTTATACATTTGCCAAATTACCAAGCAAGTTCTTACAGACATCATGTGGACCTTACACTTCATTATAAATAAAGGTGTATCCACTCCCTTCTTCACTAATAAATAATTAGGAAAATGTCAAACATGTTGGGTAGGAAACATGTAGAGGGGCAGGATGGGAGAAAAGTCAATTGTAGAAAAAGCACTCCTCAATTTTAATGTGTGTAAATTCCACCTCTAAAAGGGATAAAAAGAATGGGCTTTTAAAAACACTGCACTCAAAATAATGCTTCCAATAATAACCTTCAAAGTGTCTACATAAAGAAGATCTGTGCTTATGGGTAAGTGGGAACTCGGGTGTGTTCTTTCATATCAGTCATTCAAATGCACTGGTGCCATGTCTCTCAGACGGCAGCAGCCGCTTGCGGGGAGGCCACCGTTCCTCCTCAGCCTGTCAAGTCTAGCTGACCGAGAACACCAAGTGAAGGCCTGGGACGATTTTTTTTAAGTCTAATTAACCACCCCAATCTCCACATCCTTTCAGGGAGTACAATTTCCCTGGACAATTAAGGGCTCTGAAAGTCTAGTTTTGCTATAAATATAAAATAATTCGCAGCAGAAAAATATAGCCTCTTTAAGTAGATTTCATTTGTCTTTGTTCACTGACAAAACTCTGAGTTGGTTAGACAGCATGAGTTACCACATGACTGTAGACCACAGACCAGCACCTCAAATTCCAGCTCTACTTAAACAAAAATTAAAAAGCCCTTCAGCCAACTGGTCCTGTGGAAATGGCAGTACCCTCTTTCCCAGGGTAGAAAATTCCTAGCACGGTCGCAGCTGCCTGCCTGTGGCTGAAGCAGGGGTGGGAACGACAGCCGTGCCGCCTGCTGCCGCGTAGTGTAGCTCCTTCTCCTCCCACGGCTCCCATCGGTCAACACCAACTCGGCCACAAAGGAATCAGAGCTGGGTGAGCGTGCAGTACTTCAGGCAATGGGGGTGCCTCCAATTCTTTACATTATGACAATACTTGGTATTATCAAAGCAACTGTGCACTGGCAGAAAGTGGGGTACAGCGGAGTCCTTCACAATTTAGGTTTTATAGATGACTGTTAGAATTTACAAAACAAATATCTCCTCAAAAAAAACTGAAAAGAAAGAAAAATCATCCATAAAACCCTACACCAAAATTCACTGTTAAAAATATTTCCTTCTGGGAATGGACTAGTGTGGTGAGGCTGCTGAGATGATGTGAATTTGCGTTCAGAGTTGAAATTGATTCTCTTCGTTTCATTTGCAACTCGCATTCTGCTGGTTAAAAAAATACGGAAATGTTTCTAGACCACTCACACACCCCTGTCAGGCCACATTGCACTCTGTCCTTTAGTTAGGAAAGGCGAAGATCATCTCTGAAGCCAGCCTCCTCACTTCTACTTCTGCATAACCATCGTGCCCAACCAATGACCACACAATTCTTGAGAGTTTAAGTGGACAAATGACCTGGCCTTCTCAGGTGCTTCTCTTCTCAAGTTTTGTTGTCCTGATGAGACAAATGTCTGGACTGGTTCTGAGGCTTCCAATGTGCAAAATAGTTCCCAAGGCATCAAATGAACCCGGGCCTGCGTTAGGGCGCTCTGCTTCCTTGCTTCAGCCACTGAAACCCCTGTCTCGTGTAGTGCACCAGATCCGCCAAACTGCTGTTGAGGGCCAAGGTGCACACGCTTGTGCTGAGCTGAGCAAAAAACTCTGCAAACGAAGCAAAACCACAACCAAGTAAACACGCGCACACACACGAAATAAAGACGGCGACAGAAAGTCATTTGTTTGGGTTGGTTCCAGAAACGAGCCCCAAATTAGCATGTGCTTCATCTATCACAGTGCAACATCACAATCGAGAGTAATGCTGCTCATTCTCCACACCGACCCACTAGCCTAGAAGGGTCGGCACTGGGTTCTGTTTTAGGGTTGAATCCATAATGCCCAGCACTGGAGAACACCCGATTAATACTTTTGGGTCAACAGATGCATGAAAGAAAAACGCCAACATGTTTAAAAAGCATCTTTAGTTTACTAAGCAATTAAGTTCTAAGAGACTGTGAGGGAATTAAGTGGCCACCGCCAGGAAGAACTTCGGAATGGCCCGGACCTGGCATTTCCATCTGAGCGTCAGTGGACGCTGGCGCCGGCACGCGCAGTTCCTCTACAGCGTGTCCCACCGTCTCCTACACCTCGGGTTTTCCCAAGGCCTTCGTCTCACACAAGTTTCAAGAGGCTTACTGACGCCATATTGCCCGTACTGTCGCCAACCATCTTTCGTCACACTGAAAACAAACGTTAAACTCCGTACTTAGGCTGTGCTCCCTCCCACCTCACACTGGCTGTGCCCAGGGACAGCCAGGCCCTTCCTTCTCCGCTTGCCTGGCCCTTGTGCTACCATTTCATCCAGACTGAAATGACGGCGCCAGGACTTCTGAAGGGCAAGGTGCTGAAGCCACTTCCAATTCAGTTTTGCTAAGATCTAGCCACAGAAATTTAGCTCCCTGCTGTGGGGCTCAGAAAAGAACTGGGTCTGGGCTATGAGGTGGAGTGGAGAGAATGAAAAATGGAACAGAACCTACAAACCACACAATCCCCATCATGCCCCAGTGACCACCACCACAGAACCACTCACCTTTGTTCTTCCTTATAAGGACCTCGGCCTGTTCCCAAAGATCAACGGCGGCGAAGATGTGGGAAGTAATGGTGATGTAGGAAGATGTCATGGTTTGGATGCTGGCAGGGATCCCGCTGCCCCCCACACTGCCAGCACTCGCCTGGGAGCCCACGGAGCTGGCAGAAGGCATTGGAGAGAGAGGGGATGGTGCGCCTGTGCTTCTGGAAGGCGGAAGATCAGAGAGAACTGGTTAATCACTAAACCCCACATTACAGATTTCCTGTCTCTGGAACCGTAGGCCGAGTCACAAAGTTTCCGTGTGTACCAGCCAAAATGACAGTCATTTCTTTAAGGTCAAAGAGACACCCTTCACCGTGAGGAGTTTTGGAATTTATAAAACACAGTGAGATGGGACCCACCAAGCAGACAGAGGCCAGGTGTCCTCACTAGACGCAGAATGAGGTGGGCAGGTCTGTGTTCTGAACCTGCTTCCCATGCTGTTCACAGTGCCCACTCCCTAGGCTTTGAGTCCTTCCCTCCCCACCCGCCCACCCACCTTCTCCAGGGAAGACAATGCTGCCCTGTGAACTGGTCTTTATCTCTTACACATTCTTTCCCCGGCTCAGGGACCATGCGTGGAGCACCTGCTCTGCACCTGGCGCTCTTCTAGATGCTGGGGTACACCACGGCTTGCTGTTTGCCACTGAACTTGATTCTCTGCATTTATTTATTAACTTATCTATTGCACTTCTCACATTCCACACTTTTCTGTTTATTCCTTCTCCTGGTTCACAGGCACCTTGAAGGCCAGGACCATTTTTTACTAATCTTTGCATTTGCATCACTTAGCAGAGTAGGTGCTAAGAGCAGGCCCTTGAGAAATATCTGCTGAATCAATGAACGACTGTAGTACTGCCTACGAGGAGACCAGGGAGTATCATGTACTAGGGGATTCAGGAACTTCTCTCTACTCTCCCCTCTTGACTGTACACCTGCACATCCAAGTTAACAAGTGCCTTGAGTGGGTCAATGAGAAACACAAGTGACATCACTTCGACCTCACAGATATAAAATGGGAAGATGGCAGCAGCAGTAACCTCATGCTGTGCCCCAGCTGCTCCCTGCGCTGCTCGAGCCCCCAGTGCACCAGCTGAACGGACATTCATAAGACGGGAGCGGAAGCACCATGAGGGCAGTGAGTTTCACCTGCTCTGTTTACTGCTGTGTCCCCTGCACCTAAAGCAAGGTTTGGTACAAAGAAGGTGCTCATTGGCCGGACAAATGGGAAAGGAGTTTCCTCAAATAATGACACCGACCATGTATGAGCTTAGAATACCACCTCAGAGGTGGGAGTCGTGAAAATTCCAGACACAGGAAGTTCCTTCTCAATCAGGACGTTTTTAAGGAGAGGCTACACGGGAATCTCTTCCTGAACGTGCAGGAAATGGGGCAGTCTTCCAGGTGACAGTCTTAACATAGCAAAGCCTATCAGAACTGGGAAACTTCAAGGAGTATAACCACATTAAAAATACTAGGCAAGTGCTATAGGGAAGAACAGTCTGTCTTCAATTGCACAAGGACTGTTTTTCAATATCTTATGGCATAGATGAACAGCTTCAGTTCAAAAAGTAGGGGGAAACTTTAACTAGAGACAATCATGTTCGTCTTGTATCACTGCTACGGGTCCTGGAGAAGGTTGAGGGCATATGTAAGTTCTTGTTCACGGAAATTCCAAGGTGACATGTCCAGAGGGACAAGGGACTTTGGCTGGTTCTCCTGGCCTTGTCTCTAGTTGTTTTGTGGTGTTAGGCACACCTAAATATAACCCCAATTTTGTGGTGTTAGACATGCCTAAAGATCCTCACAGTTTTGACATTTGGACCATATAGTTTCTACAATTATGTTACCCAATCAGCAAACATCTTGATTTAAATTATTCCTTAAAAAGCAGAAATAAGCAAATGATCTAGTTAAGGAGAAAACCAGCATATAGATGTATACAATTTTTGAAGGCAAAGTAAGATGTACACACAAACGGTAGCAAAAGCAAGAGGCAAATAATGACGCAATACTGATAATTGTAAGTTAGACGTATCATTACCTTGCAATGCATGGAGAAGGTGCCTGGGTAACTTTGGAAGGACTCTGGAAGTGATCATTAAGAGCACGAGAATACTTTATTGCTCTCTCCTTTTTACAACGAAACATCGCCATGTTCAAAATGGACTGACAGCGCATGCTGTGAACGTAAACAGGTGGATGTCAGAAAGACAGCCCTCGAACCCTTTACAACCTAACGAAGACGCTGGCTTCATCTACCTGAGGAAGGGTTTCGTAAAGATCTTACTGCACTCTTCAGTCACCGGAAACACACAAATCTACAAGGGTATCATCTGAGCCACCAGATCAAAGCATTGCTGAGTCATCAGTGAAACAGCAGTAGGTACCATTTCATAAAACTTATCAGTGGGGTTAACCCCTTGACCTTAGTATTTTATTGATCTCCTTTCACTGTAATTTTCCTGCTAAGCAAAAATTTCAAAATCTTTTTTTGTACCATCAAAAGACACAAAAGCAAAAAAAAAAAAAAAAATACAAAAGCAAGTGTGATACTATGTAAATACAGAAAAAGTGCTCACCATAAAACAGCAAATATTTTCTCTTGTGTTGGTGCTGCTGGGTCTGAGAAGGATTTTAACGACATGATGACTCTATAGGGAAGTATAAAAATAGATCAGGTTAAACAAAAGCAATTGGAAAATCCCTGACACAAAGACATCTCATTATGTCTGTCTCGGTTTTATACTGATTTTTCCTGAAGCTGTCAAGCCGAGAGCAAAGTAGAAAAAATGAGGCTTTAGAGCGACAATTGAGGCCACTCGGAAAACTAGGTGAGGACACATCTCTTCTCCGGCTGTCCACCTGCTTGACTCCATGTAGACGTGTGTCCTGACTGAGTCCCTTGTTGAAATGCAGATAATAAAGACAGGAGCTTAAACTGAGACGAGGGCGTCTGATAAGAAAGCCAAACTGGAAAAACCAACCTCTCCCTGAAAGGTTTGGCATTTCACAGTGCACTTGGCACACGATGGAGCTGGATCCGGCTTCTCTGTTCCAGCATTCATTTAGAATATAATTTTAGTTCAGGACAAGAAAAAAGTTCTCGGATCAGTAACTTTTGTAAGGCGCCCCTTTATTAAGCTGTCTTTATACTGAGGTTCAAGTGGATTATGGCAATAAAGGTGAGGAAAGAGAAGTACTTAAGAGGATGGCAACATGACTTGGCGCTTACTTAACGAGGTCTTCGGTTTCAGAGTACACCGCGAAAGCCGACTTGGACGCCGACCTGGACACCGGGCTTTCAGACTCCATGGCAATCCCACACTCAATGAAGGACAAGACGGCTTCCAAGTACTTAAAAGCCTTCCCAACCTTGTCCGTCTGTGGAAGAACAGGTCACTGTTAGGCCAAAGACAGCCTTTTATTTAGTTTCTCACCCACATTCTTCACTGTAATATCCCTCCACTGTCAGAGTTTAGCTATGGCTACAGAGAAGTGTGAGAGCAAACCAACTCAACAGGACTAAAAGCCTATGGGGTCTGACCTACTAAAAATGTTCTTTTAGTAGGAAAAAGAAAACAATTTTGTGTTGGGATGACGCTCTCATAACTTTAAAGCACATATTCAAACTAAGGCAATTGAATCCACAGTCCCTTTGTTATTAATAGTGTCCCCAATTACTCATTACATCATTTTTCTGAGAAAGAAATTTTTCTACACATCTAGGATAATGCAATCACAAATTTCTTTGTATGTGTTGAAGTTTACCTCCTTACAATAAGTAAAAAATGTTGTTTTAGGAGCATCTTAGATATGATGTCAAACAATCATCGTTCCATGTATCGTAGAGCCCAACAGGTGGCTGACTCGCCTTTGGAAGTCGGGGCGAAGTGCATGAGGCTGTCCTCTGGGCCAACAGGGATAAAACCCCAGAGTCTCCCTCTCTCACTCCTTTTTAAAAAATCGGACAAAACTGACTTTATTTTTATTTTTTTATATCTAAAAATTTTTTATTGTTGATCTGAGAGTCTCTTAAAGGGAATATAAATGAAATCAGATATTGGTGACTACACATTTTGTCACAACACTTCTCACTGAGTGCAACACAGCCAAACCAACTAAGACTGGGATGAGCACCTCTCTCAACACACGGCATATGGACCACATTATACAAGCAACTAACACATTTGCAAGTTTGCAGTTTTTGCTAATGCTTTCAATTTGATAATGTTCAAAAATAAAGAATGCAAGCAGTAAAGATGCAAGTGGAGTATAAAAAGATAGTGACATCAGCAAAGAAAGATGGTTTAGGCCTGATATTTTGTAAGGCTAGTGATGCATATCTATTACACCTGTGATAAACGCATGTGTCCTGATACAGTGTTAAAGTGGTAGCGTTCCAATATCTCTATTCAGCAGTGAGTATAATGTAGAAGTGAAATGTACCCCTTTATATTCAGTTGTGCACTTGACTATTTGGAATGCGAAATGCACATCTTGAGACACTGTGCAATTAAAGAAGAATATTACAAAAAGACTGTGCATTCAGCTTTTTGTCCAAACTGGCCTATTTTGAGACTAAAATGAGACATTATTATTACAGTGGGATTCAACAGGCATAGATCAGGACTGTCCTGGGCACACGGGGATGTATGGCCAACTTCGGTGGGAGAAGATGTGCGTATGTACAGACTAAACGCAAAACAAAATCAAAGTTCCCTGGAGAATACTTCCTGATTTGAATAATGAGGAAATCTAGTGCTTAAAATGCCCGATGTTTAGACAAGTTTTAGGTGACTGACAAAGTACTGACTAGTTACTCCTTTTCAAAACTCAAAAGATTCATATAGTCCCAGGAACAACCTTGGAATGCTGAAAGGACGAAGACGGAAAAGACACCCCTGCTTGGCCCAGCCCTGGTCCTCTGACTGAAACTCAGGCCATCCTATACAGGGCCACCTTAGAGACAGGGCCACAGGGGCTTGTCTTTGACCCCCCTGTAGCACCCAGCATGGTAAAAACGACCCCAATATTTTGTCCCAACAAATGGGGACCAGCCCAGCCCTCCCAGCCTGTCTGAGAACAGGCCAGTCCACAGACTGGGGTTGCAGGCACCAGGCCACAGCCTTGATGGCCACCCTGGACGGACCTGATTCAGTTCCCTGTGGGCCTCCAGAGTGTGCGGTTAGATTTGCATGTAGGAGAACAAAGGCTGGTGGTACAAAGTTTAACATAGGGTATGTGTCGGGCTTAGGCTTGGGGAATACATTCCGTTTAAATATGACAAAGGGCACACACTACCTAATTAGACTGCAGCAGAGATGCGAAAGCACATTTAATTGTGTATGCGATTAAAAACAAACCTCCACCTTCCAGAAAGTCCAACAGCCACCAGGCAGAGCTCACTTTTTAAAGCATGTTTACCAAAGTGCAATCAGTGCCTTCACCTTAAAACTTCATCTACTGGCACTGGTCTACTGGCCCCTCAGGTCAGTCTCTCTCAAGAGCTTGAAGATCATTTTGGAATGCAAATAGGCTACCTCACCTTTCAAAATATCTCAGGGTGAACACAAATAGACCGACTTCCAATAGTAGGACTCATTTTTCATATCCAAAGAGTGGGACAAGGAAGCATTCGGATATTAAATACATGGTAGTGACCATTCATTTAAACATCAGACTTGCGACTAGGTACTTTGTATACTTGCCCCTGATCAAATAATGGAGTCAAAGAAAATAACTTCATTAAGAATCCCTTATCCCTCACTAAGATCCTGCTAATCCTGCTTCCGTTTCGGCTAATGTTAACACCCCTCTCCCACCCTCCTGCTGTATTTAGTGATATGTAATACAGTAGACTGAGATCACAAATATTCCATCAGAAGACATTCTACCAAATGGATAAAGAACCAAGACTGACCATTAATTCCGCTTTTTGCTTCAACTTTTTTGCCTCCTTCATGTGGAGATCTGCTTGTCTGAAAGAGAAGGAAAGATCAGGGTAGGTCATATGAACTTAAAATTACTAGGATGGAGCAAGATGATTGAAGGAGACTGAGATGGTGAAAAACGACGGGAGGAGAAGGAGGGCAAAGAAGAGGGAGGAGCAAAAAAGGGGGAAGGAAATGAGGAGGTAAAGGAGGAGGAGAAGTGGGCAGGCAAAGGGTAAGAAGAAAGCATCTAGAATCTTACTTGTCCAACTTCGAGGGAGGCTTCCCTGGTTTCGAGTTACCATTTGGCAAAGAAGGCACTGGAAAAGAATTTGCAGTATCTCCAGAAGATCCCTTTAAAAAATCATTTTACAGATCACACTCTAACATTTAAGATCACTGACCTAAATATACCATCCCTTAAATTAGCCCAAAATAGTTCCCCCCAAAAGTTTGGCACTTTCCCAGCTAGATTAACGTTTTGACTGTGTTGGGACTCAAAAAGATATGACAAAACTGTCCATGAGAACAGATAACCAACAAAACCAAATGTAACATTTTCTTTTAGTCAATATGCATACACATCACATACACCCAGGTTAACAGAAAGAGGAACTTGTGCTTGAGGAAAGTGGATAATTCTCCCCCATTACAATAAATGAAAGTACCTGAGATCAAATATTCAAACCAGGGTAACCATTTCTTACTACGAAACACCTGACAGAAAATTAACACAAAACATCTATTCGGGTATTTCACTTCTGAATCACTTTAAGAATAAACTGAGCCGAAGCCGGTTTGGCTCAGTGGACAGAGCGTCGGCCTGCGGACTGAAGGGTCCCGGGTTCGATTCCGGTCAGGGGCGTGTGCCTTGGTTGCAGGCACATCCCCAGTGGGAGATGTGCGGGAGGCAGCTGATCGATGTTTCTCTCCCATCGATGTTTCTAACTCTCTATCTCTCTCCCTTCCTCTCTGTAAAAAATCAATAAAATATATTAAAAAAAAAAAAAAGAATAAACTGACACCTAAATGTTCATATACTATTAATTACCTTTTACTCTCCCTCTAAAGAGTAGAACTTTAAACACAAACTCATTACAGCCTTATTAAAAGTGATGAGTAGCTCTGAAGTATCATCATTAGGAACTTACCCAATTTGGGAACTTACCCAGTATCTACGGTATACAACGGCGGCTCTCCGACTTACCTTTTGTTCTGTGGAGCTTCCAGAGCCCTTCCCCTCGGCTTTTCTGCGCTTGGGGGTAGGGGAGTCCTTATGGTTGCCCTTGGTACTACTGGCACTTTTGGGAGGGTCCTGGCTACAAGGATGTGCTTCTCGCCGTGGCCTCTTTTGTGTGGGCTTGGCTGGCTTCTGGGAGGATGAGGACGAGGATGACACAAGTGTGGGGGGAAGCATTTCCTTCTTTGAGGGCTCAGAGGGCCTGGGTGTTCTGGAAAGAAACATCATACAACACAAAGTTAAGGCAGAACATGAACCATGTAACTTAGTTGTTTAGTTAAAAGGACACAAGGCTGCTGACAAAAGACTAAGATATCACAAAGCGTGAAATCCATTTTTGTACAAGGCCACATTTCAGGGACTTTTCATGCCTTTTAAAAATCCAGTCTGACTGAGAAATGAAGTTATGTGACCCGTCTCTAAGCTTGCGGTCCTGACTTCTCCTAACAAGCCGTTCTGCATTAGCTACTCCCCAACCTGTCCCTCTCTCTGACAAGCAGGCAAGCCCAGCCTCCGCTTTCACATCTGACTCCTTGCTCTTGCAAATTCCTCCTACATGGGGACACCATGCATTGTGGTACCACATCATTTTGTGAAGTGATTTCTTGAACAAATCAGAGTTCAATAGTTACTTTTTGTGACTTTGGACAAGTCATTTTCTCTCTGTGTGCCTCAGTTTCCACTTCTACAAAATAGGGATAATAACAGCACCTTTCTTATTTTCAATGTAAAAATTCCTTTAGAAAGAAATTAATTCCAGGTTTTAAGGAAATTTTCTACTGTTGAAATACACTGGATAAACCCAAACTTGCTGCCCAATGAACTGTTAATTCCTAGAAGGTCCACGTGACAAAAGCAGATTGAAACAAACTGGGCACATCATCAGAAGGAGCTGAACAAGTGTAGCACTCCATGCCTTCACACATCAGACCCAAGGAGACTCACTTGCCTTCCTAGGCTTCTCCTAATCTCTATACTCACTTCGTCTTAGAAGCTTCTTTGTGGGAGGATGACGATGACTGTGATTTAACCTCTTTCTCCAGTCTGACTTTCTTGCTATCATGATCTCTCTCTGCTTCACCCTATGATTGTAATATAACAAAGTAAATTGTTACAAACATAACTGTACAGGCAAAATAGGAAAAAATATACAGCACAGGCAATGAGAATAATTAGACTGTTGGAGACATCTGTCTATACACACACAGCAACCTTCTCAGTACCTAATACTGTGTGTGTGTGTTTTGGATGAGGGAGGTAGGCAATCTAGATTTGATATTAGTAACCTGTGGAGAGACCAGGCTTTGCACAAGGAAGGACTATTCTTCATACACAGGAAGGGGAGGGTGTCTAAGTAATCCTATATAATAAAAGGCTAATATGCAAATCGACCAAACAGCAGAATGACTGGTTGCTATGACACGCGCTGACCACCAGGAGGCAGACACTCAATGCAGAAGCTGCCCCCTGGTGGTCAGTGTACTCCCACAGGGGTAGCACCGCTCAGCCAGAAGGGCTCACAGATGGCAAGCACAGCAGCGGTGGCGGGAGCCTCTCCCGCCTCTGTGGCAGCGCTAAGGCCCGGGGAGTGGGCCTAAGCCATCAGTCAGACATCCCCCAAGGGCTCCTGGACTGTGAGAGGGTGCAGGTGGGCTGAAGGACATCCTCCACCACCCGCACCCCCCCCCCTGCACAAATTTCATGCACCAGGCCTCTAGTAGCTAATAAGAATAGTAGTAGACTTCACTGTAGTAGACATATCATTGCTACTTTCCTAAATATAAAAGAATCAATAAAACATGCTGATTCACATCAAGTAACAACAGATAATTTTATGAGTAAGGTTCTTCCCCTTCTTTCAAAAGAACCCTCCACTTATCTACACTAATTTATTGGTCATAATAAAATTAGAAGTGGAGTACTAAAGCTTAGCTTTTCTTCTAATGAAAAAAACAAGTATACTGTTGAAAATGAAACAGGCTACAAAAATCCTGTCTAGATAGCTTATAGACAAAACCAGAAAGGCACAACAAATAAGAATAGCTGCTTTCGGATTCAGCTAACTTTCTCTTCCATTGATACCAGTTCTTTTATTATTATTAATTTTAAATCCTCACTGGAGGATATGTTTTTATTGATCTTTAAAGAGACAGAGGGAGGGAGGGAAGAGGGAGAGAGTGGGAGAAAGGGGGAGAAAGAGAGAAAAAGAGACAGAAAGCATCGACAGGTTGCCTCCTTATGCGCCCCATACCTAGGTATGTGCCCTGACAGGAAATCGGACCTGCCACCTTTGGTATACGGGACAACATTCCAACCAACTGAGCTGGCTAGTCAGGTAGATACCAATTTTTTGGTGGTTTTTTTTTTTTTTTAAATATTGTCTTTATGTCTTTCTCTACATATATAGAGTCATATGTTTTTCAAGAACTTTGACAGAAAATGAAGAATTGTAAATATAATTTTAGTGAGGGAAGAGTGATGAGAAGGGATATATAATTCCACCAAGTTAAGCACCTCAAAACATCCCTCTGTACCAACTAAAGTGTGAGATAACGAAACATTGAGAGAACAAAGAATTCTTTATGGCAAAAGTCTTCTATGTGCTTGTGCTCACCTGTCAACATGCACACCAACTTTAAAAAAAGTCTACATGTCGATCCAATGGCTTCACGGTGGCCTCCTGCCCACGGTCTGGACTCAGGCAATGCCCCCTGGGAAGGAGCTACTACCTCTCGAGCAAGTGACAGTGAAGGATTGGTACGGGCCCTTTAGATAATTGTGATGCGCATTTAGAAATAAACTCCTCTAACTGTCAGTTCACCGAGACAGGAATCTGGGACACCACAGTCAATCTAGGACAATCCCTTAAAAACCTGAAATCCTCCCTTAAAGGAAAAAAACATTCTTCAAATTCACCGACTGCAGGAAGCCCCCGTTTTCATCACTGTCTCTCTCCTGTTCGCTGACTTCCTCCAAGAAAAATGAATAAATTAAGATGCGTAGGCCCAAGCTCTGCCCAGACACTAAGAGCAGCCTGGCCCTGCTCCAAAGAAGGGAAGTAGCAAAAACACGCCCTCCTCCTGGCAGGCTGCATGCAGACAGATGTGGCGAGAGCGCTTCCATTCCCCTCCTCAGCCTCTCGGGAAAAACATGTACTTCTTGTCTCAAAATGGATCATTCCACGTTGCTTCTAAAGACACTTGTTTTTCATCTCTTGGTGTGCGCACAAGTGAGAACATTAAGAAGAAGGGGAAGCCTGGGCAGGGAGAACTTACGTCCAAGGGAAGGCTTGTGCCCCAGAGGCCATCAGTTCTGCACTGTCAGCCCGGCACGCTCCCACCCGACAGCCTGGCACCCAGGAGCGCCTGACACGGCCGGTCTGAAGCCACAGTGACTTCGAAGACTTAGTGTAAAAAGAGAAATGTAACAATTTTCATTCAATGTTACAGTGGTGATATTTTGGATATATTTGATAAAATAAATTATTAAAACAATTTAACTGGTTTTCTTTCATGTGGATGCTAGAAAATTTTAGTTTACTTCTAGTGGGCTGTGCTGTTCTGTACACTTCTCTAGAGATAATCTGCACACAGGGCTCTGAACTCCCAAGGAGCCAATGCAACAGAGGAATTATAAAATGTACAGCTGAGATAACAAATCAGTTCCTCAGAAATATAACCTTTCATTAAAGAAGTATAAGGAGTTAAAATGTGACATAAAGAAGCACGTCCTAAAGGCACAACTGGAACAAGACAGGAAATTTCGCCCAGCTGTCCCCCAGGGGCCTTCAGCCTGGCCCGCAGAGCTCAGCTTTGCATAGCACGCAGGCCTCCACGCAACAGTTCGCAATGCTAACACCTGAGAGGCAGCCAAGGTTGGCAGAGAAAAAAAGAGTAAGTTGGAAATGACTGGGTCAAGAGAGGACCCTGCTACCGTGGCACCCTTGTCATTACTTAACCTATTGCGTGCCCCAGGGACTCTGCCTAGCAGGTTCTCTCGAGTTTTAGATTAAAGGCTGCAAAGCTGGCCTTGCAAGCAGTGCAAGAAGATGGAAAACTTATCTCTGGGAAAAATCACAAATATTGCTAAAATATCCAGATATTGTATGAGGTAGTAATGTATACTTTTTGCAATGGAAGGTTTTTCTAGGCAGTTAATGACACACAGGATAAGTTTCCAACTGTCCACACAGTTGCATCCTAACGAAAATATCAGACCCCAGACACGGAATGAGCGTTAATTTTTGTTTATATGTTTTCCTGCTGCTTAGGACTTGCTAGTTATAACTATAAACCAAAGTGACAGGCCTTCTAAGCCAACGGTTGCCAACCTTTTGGACCTCGTGGACCACCAGTTGGCGACTGCTGTAAACCACATGAAATCAGATTCCTAGTGAGTCAATCCTCACAAACGGGTTGTTACAACCCTGGCGTGTACCAATCAGTGATTCAAGAGAACAGCCCCCAAACAAGCAATCAGCAATATTGATTTTGAGGCCAGCATTAAGCTGCTCGGCCTTTTGACTAAGGTCAAGCTCAGTAGCAAGGCTAGCATTAACAACCGTGCTGGCACTTACTGGAACAATGTGCTTTACATTGGCATAAAGCAACTTAGCAGCTGATAATATTCTGTAAGCTGGTAGAGAGTAAGCCATTAAACCAAATCAAACTCCTACTGCTTGCTTCGCTTGTTTGCTGTAGTCGAGCCTGTGGGCCTGAGGTTAGTATTTCTGTCCACTGTGCACTTGGAACCTGTCTTCTTCTGCTCGGAACAGTCCCAGTGGCTGCCCTGGAGCGGGCACTCAGTGAGGATCCGTTCTCTGGCATGGCAGCTAGGTTTCGCAGCTGAGGTCCCAGGAGCAAGACGGCACTGCAACTTGAAGTGGACAGAGGTAGGAAGGGAGCCTTGCACTACTGGGAGGCAGGAAACGCAGACTTAAATTTCAAGAGTGGAAAACAGAAGGCAAGGAATCGTCGGGATTTTTCTAGATCAAGGAGCCACTGGAAAATGAGATGAGGGAGAAGAACTCTCTCGTAAAGGAAAAAGAAGTTTCCTCTGCCCTGTGGCTGAGCCCAGATCAGCCTCCATTTCAGGGATCCTGCCTGAGGTTGGGGTGGGAAGGCCCCCTCCCCAGAAGGGTAAGTGTCTTGGTGGTGCTGCACCTAAAACAAAAGGAGGCTGCTGGCTGCCGACCTGGTCCGAACTGACTTGTTTGCTTTTCTTAACCTGTTGGGTCAGGCAGCCATGGATTAGTTGCCAAATGCTGCTCCACCCAGCACAGAGCAAAGGGCAAGAAAGAAGCCCATAAAAGGAAGAGCTGGGAATGTAAGACCAAGGTGGTTTCTGGAAGAGAATGCTGCAGGGCGGCCTGCTGCTTGCCCAACACCGGCTCACCAGCAAGGTTCCTGCACGTAGCAGGGCAAGGAGGTGGCTTTTTCAGAACTGACGTCAGTTCGGGCCACAGTGTTTCTAACAGGTGTTAGGAGAGTGTACTGAGAGCTTGGCTGTGGTGGGGAGAGATGAGGGGCATCTGAAAGAGAAACTGAAGTGGAGGAGTGTGGGGTGGGGGTGGGAGGAGTACGGGGACAGCAAGGTGTGAGCAGTAGAGTGATAGAGCCAGGATGATATAACCACCAGAGTCAGTACACTGTTCTTGAACTATGACCTTGTGACTCTCTCCTAAAGCCTCCCCACTGGACACTGAAAGAGAAGAGAAATCTCTGGGCTGGAACCCGCATACCTGAGCTCCATGTCTACTTTGACTAAACAGCCACGTGATGTCGGAGCCTCTCTGGATCCCATCCATATAAGGTGCAGCTGGGCAAGTGACCTGTAAGGTCTCAGCACTCAAATTCTAGGATGGTCTTTTTCTCCCACCGGGAAGCAAAGGACCTTGGTAGCACTCGGGGCAAAGGAAGTGGAGAAGCAGCCTGCAGGGATATTTAAGTCCTTCTCTGGATGTGTCTCTGCAGGAGGTTCAACACAAAGGTGACAAGCAAATGCCACGTCCACGTCAGCACCGAGAGAGGGCAGCTCACTGAGGAGACAGGCTTTGTGATCTCCGGGATAAGTACTACAGAAAAGGAAAATCAATCCACTTTCTTTCTTCTTTTTGGTGAGGGAATGCACAGGCATTAGAATGGCTTAACACAGTCTTAACATGCTTATGGTTACAATGTTCTTTTCAGAGTAACTAACAAGCATGAAGAAATTAGATTGAAGTAGCTTCAGGAAATTGTAAGAAATGACTTTTCAAACCCTTGATTTTGAAAGATAACTGAGAACGTTGATCTGGAGAAACCACCAAAGAAAAGACAGTCAGAGCTTGGATAGAAGGGAAGGACTGACTGAACCAACAACCATCCTCAAGCAATAACAATGCACATTTCCCCACCACATCCCTTAACTTCCCTTCCCCAGGACTAAAAACCCGGATAAATGAGAGAGTGAAATTTGTTTCCAAAAACGTCAAAGCTTCTTGGTCAGTAAAGCAATATTTAGGAAAAAGGAAAAGACCTGAATAAATGTACCTCTCTGCTCTGTTATTTATCGAAATGACTATTAAGACAGTATAGCAATTTTTTTTTGAATGGCAATTTATAAAAAAAACTGAATTAAATGAACTATTAGCTATAAAATGCCAGAACAAGGTCTAGCTCACACAGGGAGTTCCATGCATGCTCATGCATTTTTAGACACTGTCAATGGCACTGGCCTGTGTACTCAACTTCAATTTTCCTTCCAAACCTGGAATAACATAACCTTGGTTTAATAATTATTTAGGCCAAAAAAACATTGTATTTTAAATTCTAAACTGTACTCGGATGATAAACTTCTGTAGTTTATGTAGAGATCACTGTGTGTTCATGCCTATTAACCCTCACAATTTCCCACACTTTTCCTCATGAATTGTTTCTGACCCGCTCCTTTAAGGGAGTACCATTACACATACACAGAACCATGAGCACACGTGTACAGGTGCCACACCTGATGGCTTCATCACAGCTGTTAATCACCAGGAATTCTATGATTATCTTCCCATACTTCTAAGTCTAAAATGGCTTCAAGGGTCTGCTTACCCTCTGAAAAATATTTGCTAAATTTTGCACCAGGAGAGGAACAGACCCTAAACCTAAAGGGCCTTTAAATAAAGACACTAAAGTCCACAAACGTGAACCATCAGGCACACTGCCCCACTGCTCTCACTACATCCTCAGAGAGCTTTTTCTAGTGATTGCACTTAGGATGAAGAATATGAACAAGTCTCCACCAACCAAATTTGGGAAAAAGCGTCACGCTTAGAGAGGACAGCCCTGCCTCTGCCACGGGGCCCAGGCCACGGGAGCAGCCGATGCCCTGACCAAAGAGTCGGGATCCTGGCAGGACTGGGGGAGCCCGGCCCACACAGGGAAGGACCTGAGGTTAATGTTCAACATTAATCATACCTGGAAGGAAGCAAAACCAAATGACACACGATTCTCTGATCCTGAAATAAGTATACAGTGAGCTGATTTTTGTATGTTATTTATCCAAAAGCTTCTATGTTTTTAACTAGTGACATACTTAAAGCAAGGATTCCTGGTTGTCTAGAGCCATGACGTCTGAGCAAAGCACATGGAGGGATTTCTCCACTGAAAGAACTAGCTTTGTACAATGTTGGCCCTGAAGTAAGGCTCTGCTTCAGGGGTTCCTGGGCCCCTAGGCGTTAGGATTAACTGAGAACTTAAAAACACCAGTGGGGGTGAGGGGTTTGAGGGTGGGCACCTGCCACCAGGCCTATAGGCTCCCCAGGTGACCGCAATGAGCAGCCAGGGTTTGGAACCACCGGTTCAGGACCTGGTCCCGTCACTGCCACAGCAGAGGCACTGTTCCCGGACAGAGCTCTCCGCTGCTGGCCTGGGCTTTAAAGAAGCACACGCTTGAATAAGATGAGGGTCATTATTTCTCCATCCTCCCAACAGCATGATAAATGAGCTGCCCTCTCAGAGCTCAGCCAAGGGCTGCGCACGGCTATGGGAGGGCACAGCTCACATCCTCAGCAGGATGAGCTGAGATCCCTTTCAGAGGCTGCGAGCAACAGTCCCAGATGTGCATGGAGTACAGACTGGGCTGAAAACCGTCTCGGGGAGCCTGCCACTTCCAACATGTTCACCTGTTAGTAAGCATTTTAGAAGTAATGCTTCTCACTCCAGCTAATGCAGAAAGTTAGCGTTGAAAACCAGACAGCCCCTAGGGGGATAGGAGATAAAAAATTCCCCAGAAGGGGGAGGTAAATGAGTGTATTTTTGAAGTCTTTTCAGATATATTAAACACAGGTACTTTTCCTAGCCAAGTCCTCCATCAGGTTTCACAGCTTTAACAAACATTGTTCTCGTGGTTCTTGGACATGAGAGAGAAGATGCCCTCTTCTCGCTGAAACAGCACCGCCAATCAGCATGTGACCCCAGCCCACTCGACCTGCCCACTCCAATCATTCGACACGGGTCTGACAAGACAGTCACCCCTACTACTTGTTAGAGTCATGTTATATTTTTAACTAGTGGAGTAATCGGCTGAATCACAGACAGGACAGCGGGCTGATGATAGCTGTGTCCTTTGTTATTCTTAGCTCAACTTGCACAACTGAGGAAGCAGCTCTGTGCAAAGAGTGTGCACCTCGGCGGGAAGAGCTGGCCTTCCCAGTGCCCTTCCCTCTGAACCTTGGGCAGGTTGGCATGGGAATGCCACTGGGGGAAACACTCACTTATCATACTTTCATCACCGAGAAGCAGCAAAAAGAACTAACAGGAGCTCAATGATTAAGAATAACGCAAGGAAGGAAACTGTCCAAAATAGTGTTATGTCCATGGAACTGAGGTTCTTAATGCAGAGATTGGTTCCCTCCCCCCTTTTTAAAAAAAAAAACAACAAAACTATGTCATTCCTTAAGTGAAACTTCCAAAAACTGTAATAAAAAAATGAAATTGACAGATTTTTAATACTTTACAAGATACCATTCCAGCCTATATTATTCAACAGGATGTCCTAACTGCTTAATAAGCTCTAAAGCCTTTTAAAAGAATGCCCTGTTTAGTAATAAGTCAATAATGGAGGGCACAGAGTCTAAATCTGGTGTGTTCAAATTAATGAGGTATTATGTGGCCATGAGCTAAAATGTGGATATAATACCAGTATCAAAAAGGTCATACTACAGGAGCAAAATTTAGTGTATAGCAGTGTTTTCAGGAATTTGGAATACTAATTAACACTGCAATTCACGTAAGGTTTTAATTCTAGGGTAAAATCGAATGGGCCAAGTGGTAAATATCAATGTTATCAGAATAAATAAAAGAAGCACCCCCAAATGCTACATTATCCTAAAATGAGATATCCTTTCCAATGACTGCCACCTCTTTTTGCAAACCAGTGAGACTGCTGAAGGGCTCTAGTGCCTGGTAATGCCCGTCTGCAGAGTGGGAAGTACCCAGGTCTACAATGGAGGAGTAACTGGCTTAGGAGCAAAGCCTGGATCTGATCTGAGCAAACACTTCCCGCATCTTCTAGACAACTCAGGGCTAGAGTCACGGGCCAGACAGCCCTAAGCGAACAGCAGGTACTGGCCACCCTGCAGGGGAAGGCCAGGCCCCCCGTACTCACCTTTCTCTTTTTGGCCAACTTGCTTGAGTTGTCGGAGCTTCTCTTCTCAGAATCCAGCTTCTTCCCTGCCGGTGGCTGCTTGTCCTCTGGTTTCTTCTGGCGACTCCCCTTCCCAGGTGGCTGGGGAACCCAAGAGAGGAGGTCGAGAGTTATCTTCACCACCAAGCTTTGCAGGGGAGGAGTGTCCCTGAGCGGGGAGAGCAGCTTGGTGTCTCTCAAAGGCACCTGAAGTTTGTCCTTCCCGAGGTCCTCCTGCACCACCACGGCCCGGCGACAGCCACTAGTCCTGCCACCACTGCTGCTGTCGTGCTTGGGGCCCTGGCTGTGAGTCAGGGGGACGAGGGCCAAGTGCTCAGGGCTCCTGTCCTCCACATTGTCCTTCGTGGGCTCAGGACCAGAGAGTGCCTTTGTGGGGGCCGGGGGCCCGCCCCTGTGCTTCTTCTTCTCGCTGGGGGTGGGCACCGCTGGCTTAGGCTCTCTATCTCCAGCACGTGGCCTCCCTTTCGTCTTCACCTTGGGCTTGTCTTTGGAAGGCTGATCCTTGGAGCTATGGGGAAGTCCTGGCTCACTCTCCACCTGCAAACTGGCCCGAGAGTCCGCCGGGGCAGAGGCCTTGACAGGTTTTTTGGGTTGTTTGGTTCCAACGGTTTGCCTCTGTGGCGGCTCCTGTTGGGCAGGGGACTTCTGACAGCCCCTCTTGCCAGTGTGGGAGCCTTCGGGAGGGATCCGGGGGGCTCTGCCGGAGCTTTTAGGGGGAGGAGGATCTTTGGATTCTGAATGCTCGTGACTAGTGGTGCCACCGTCACCACCCTTCCCCTTCCCGTCTGGGTGCCGAAGTGGGGGCGCTGCACTCCCCAGGGCCTCTGGTGGCGCTGCCGGCTGGCTGACTTTGGTCAGCCAGTTATCTAGCTGCCATTTGTTTGTTGTAGGAGGCTCGGGCTAAAACAAGGAAAAAGAGAAAAGTGGTAACTGGCCAAAGATGATTAATTCTTCCCTGCGTTACCCAATACTACATCCTGCCATCCCAAACCTAAGAATTAGGTCCTTTTTACCCTCCTCAAATTACAAGTCAAATTCTATAACAATTGACTCTTAAGACAATTTTCCAAAGTTTTAATGCTACTGGAATTCTGCTTAGGTAGAGAGTGACCACTAAATGTTGACCAATGTAAACTATTGACAACTGCTGAGAAACCTCTGCTACATAAATATTTTGTTCTAATAGTAATTACAGTATTAATTTAAACAGAATTGACACATTTTTGGCTTGTAAACTATTCTATCAGAAAATAATAGGGAATAAAAAGAATCCTTTTCTTGAGCATTTTCAAAAAAGGCTAATTAACAAACTAAGTCTTGGTGATTATCTATGGGTTTCATACTTTATCCTTTCTTTGATATACTTTTCAACTAGAAATTACTTTTTTCAAAACTAGATATAATTTCTCATATTTACTTAAAAACATTATAAACATTTATCTGTGAAAGGTTTTCCCTGTATCACAGATACATGTTGATTTTCAAATTTGATTTACACCTTGATAGAAAGAGTCAGGTGAGGTCGCCCTGGCCGTGAAGCTCAGTTGGTTAACCATTGTCCCCTGCACTGAAAGGTCACAGGTTCAATTCCTGGTCAGGGCACATAGCCAGGTTGCAGGCTCAATGCCCAGTTGGGGCACATGCAGGAGGCAACCTAAATTGATTTTTTTTTCTCACATCAATGTTTCTCTCCCTCTCAAATCAATAAATAAAATACAGTATTTTTAAAAAAGAGTCAAGTGAGGTCACATTAGATGAGCTTCATTCCCATTTGAAGTCTTTAAAAATCAAGCATTACATTTCTTGTTTTAGGCAATCTGAGCTGAAATACCACCTATTTTTCCACAGCACACAATTCAGAGCAATGAGATTTGACTGATTATCTATGAACTGATTTGACAAATAAACAGAAGTCCCTGACATCTGTTATCTCATAAATCTCTGTTGCTAACTGATGGTTAGTGCATCCTATTCTCTCTCTCCAGCTGGGTGTTAGATCTTATTAACAGAATGACAGAGACCTCTGCATCTTCAAGTTCTACTATTATGTCTTACACATGGTGGTATACATTGAGATTTTAATTTGAACATTCCTCTAGGTGTATTACTGTGCCCATAAATATGCCAAATAAAAATATTAATATCTAATAGAATGAGTAGCGATTATACTTTATTCTTAAAGGGAAGCACATCACTTCATGCTGCATGTTTTCCTTAAGATCCATCTGACAGGTGGTTTGTATGAATGCACCAGGAAGTTAAAAGAAAGATACTGCACATGGGATTTAACTGGCTCAATTATGGATAAGGAGATCCATGTCCATAGGTGGACAATGTTTTACAAGGAAGATTGCTAATGATTTTTCCAAGTGAAATATCCCAAATAATTCAACTCTATAAAAACATGTGAACTTAATACATGGAAGATAGGTGGATATAATGTAAAATCTTTTTGACCAGAAAAAAGTTAGGTAATGAAATAATCAGGTAGTTAGTTTGGACTAAGTGTGATTGAAACAGATTAGAAATGAAAGGAACTAGATAGGGCCAAACTTCAGCTGAAAGAAAGCTGCATAACTGCTTTTTTTCTGCTTACCTCATGTTGCTGCTTAGGATAACATACCTCCTTTACAGTTCCCAATACCTACATCAGCTCTACACCAAGGCTCACATTTGATTTTTCAGAGCAGGGAGGGAGGGAAGAAGGAAACTACTCTTATGTGCCAGGAATTTTGTCACATATAATCTACAACTGTATTCAGTACTCTAGAAAGACAGGATGACTGTTAAAGGTAGAGAAAAGATTAGCACACAATACCTGCTTGTCAAACACTAGTTCCTGCAAAGGCTTGAGGGTGTGGTAATACCAGTGGTTAGCTGGGGACAAGGCATGAGTCACTTGCCAATCATATCAGGAACCAAACCCTTTCTTGGGCAAGGTATGGCTAGATCTCAACAGGGCTATGTTTACAACTGCATTCCAGTCACCGACATGCTTGGTAGAAAAGTATATATGCAGGAACCAAAAAGAAAAGTTAATCCTGGTATAGATATCATCTGCTGCTTCTCCCCACAAACAGGACAGTATAGGATACATTTAGTAGTCCCTAAAGGAATGTCCTGGTTACAGAAATAAAACACATTTTCTTCTACTGCAGTCCTAAAATGCCCGGAAGGCGTATGGCCCAATTGCAGGGTAAAATTGAGCCACTGTGCCCAGATGGAGGGGAAAGGATAGGGACAATCCTTTCTGTATACCTACTTATAAAGACATAAAGATGTAAAGTGAACAGAATTTCTTCAAGATCAGACATTATTTAGCTATTGGGATGGGGAAACTTTTACATAAGGGATCTATTAAAACTAGATTTAAAATGAATTTTAAGAATGTAAGTACTGGATAGGATCAAGGTTTGAGCTTTCATTTTTCCTCTGCCACTCCTTATGCCCCGCCTCCAGCCTCCCAGGGCTGGAGCAGCCCAAACACTGCACACTGGAAGTGAAAGAATGTGATCCATTTCATTCAGCATTTTAATACATGTTTCACCTCTCCTAACTTTTCAACTGGCAAAAGTTCATATATTTTAGAGTGAATTATGATTGTGAAAAGTTTTGAGCTATGTACAACAGATGCCTACTGTTCTAAGTAAAACATTCTACTTGTGAGGGAGTATGCACCCAAAAATTAAAAGACAACGAAAAGCAAAGAAGGAAGGAGAGAAGCAGCATGGTGTAGTAGCAAATAAAAGGGCTTCAGAGCTAAAGGGCTATTGGTTTGAGTCTTTAGTGCTTCACTCTACTAGGAGGTGAAAAGAAAGCTACCAACCTTTTAGGGTTGAGGGAGCCTCCCAGGCAATCACCCAAAGGTAGCTAACTACCAAAGAAATGGACAAAGAATAGATTAGAAAACTAAGAAGATCCCTGAATAACGGAGAACAGAACAATTCTTTTCCCCTGAACTTCACTGAACCGGAAGAAGGTGAGGTGTCCCACACATTTTGTATTTTGATGCCCACTGTAAAGCAAACACTGCTTTTCTCCAAGTTCCCCATCAGCTCACTGGGCAGGCACACAGCATCTCATATTCTCAAAAGGTTACTAAACTATTTCATTAAATGAACTTAAAATGGAGCCGTAAAAAGCAAAATTTTTAGCATTAAAAATAGAATTTAAAGAAGAGAAAGTAATAACTAGTAACTATGGCCTGTTATGTATGGAATTCGTTACTCTCAATACAAGAGATTTACAATAATGCAAGCATTTATTTTAGAAGGAAAGAAAAGTAGTTAAATACCTGGGGGAAAATTAAAGGTTTAAAATCTAGGCAAAGACAAACTATTTCTGGGGAAGCTGAACCTCAATATATAACATACAAATCATACCAAGGTTAGATTTGCACAGCAACCCCAAAGTACAAATATGGACCTATTTAGTAAGGTAATTAAAAAAAACAAAGTAGACTTTTTTCCATATGACATCGGTGGTGGAACCGCTGCAAAGATGCAAATTTTCGTGAAAACCCTTATGGAGAAGACCATCATTCTCAAGGTTAAACCCTGGGATACAACAGAAAATGTAAAGGCCAAGGTCCAGGATAAGGAATTCCTTCTCATCAGGAGATTGATCTTTGCTGGCAAACAACTGGAAGTGGACGTATTTGGTCTGCGTACAACATTCCAAAGGAGTCCACTCTTTTCCATGGCGGTGGTAAGAAAAGGAAGAATTCTTACACTACTCCCAAGAATGAGCATGCCAGAAAGAAGGTTAAGCTGCTGTCCTGAAGTGCTATAAAAGGTGGATGGGCCCAACTGGGGCGTGGCTCAGTGGTTGAGCGTTGACCTATGAAGCAGGAAGACACGGTTCCATTCTTAGTCAGGTTCCATTCTTAGTCAGGGCATGCCTGGGCTGCAGGCTTGATCCAGAGGCAGCCGATCAATAATTCTCTCTCATCATTGACGTCCACCCCCCCCCCCCCGCCCCCCGTCTCCCTTCCTCTCTGAAAATGTGTGTGTGTGTGTGTGTGTGTGTGTGTGTGTGTGTGTGTGTGTTTTAAAAGGTGGATGAGAAAGGTCAAATCAGTCGCCTTCGTTGGGAGTGCCTTCAGGAATGTGTGCTGGAGTTTTTGTGGCCAGCCACGTTGACAGACATCATTGTGGCAAATGTCTGACCTATTGTTTCAACAAACCAAAAGACATCTCACTGAATGTGGATGAATAAAAGACATGAACATTTTAATAAATAACTATAATAAGTAAGGGTGGGAACATTAATTTTTTTAATCTAATACTCTCTAACTCTATTTCAGTAACCACTTGAGCATAAGACGTAATGGTTTCATTAAATCAAATACTAGATTAATCTTTCTTTAAAATTTCAACTATTCAGTTAAATCTGTGCCATTTCTACTTTATTTGAATCGAATTTTATTACTTAATTGAATTCTGTTCCTTCAGTAATGTAATGAACACACAGATTTTTCTTATTGAACAAGGTGAGACACAAAGCAAAGATCTTCTAAACATTAACATGAACAACCACATAGTTTGTCTGCAGAGCATATTCAGTATCTTTTTCCCTGGGGCATAGAAAAATCACCTCAACAGTAATTAGATACACAAGGAAACAAAGAGCCCCCAGAAACACAGAGAGCAGTTTCTAAAACCCGAAAGGCACTCCAAGTGCAGTTCATGCTGATCTATGTTTATGCACTCCAAAAAACATTTACTGAGCACTTACTCTGTGCCAGATACACACTCACATCTAACAAAAATGACACTCAGTAGCTTCCTCAGCCTCCCTTGCCCTCAGACACGGCTCTCGCTCCATGACGTACAGATGGATTCGGTTAATGCTGTAGTGGAACTAACTGCCTTGCTTTCTAAACAGCAGAGACAGATACTGAGAACCTGAACATTTTCTTAATTAGAAAGTCTCATTTCTCAGAATTCCCATCTTAAATATGCAGAATCATTCTCTCTATACAAGCTGGTCTTCCAAAACTGCCTTCCCTTTCCACTACGTGTCCTTCTCCAGCATAATTTTTATATTGCTACTCCAAGTTTTGAAGGCATTTGGCAACCTCATTAGTTGTTACTAAATTTCTTGTGCTCGACAATCCAGGAGGCAACATAAATCCTCTAGAAACATGTGGTGTTTTCAACCTCATCTGTTTATCTTTACAATATTTCCCAGGGGGCAGCGACAGGCGAACACAATAGTCCCTGTTCTGCATGGGGCAGAGGGCGCAGAAACACAGCCCTGGCAAAATCAAGTCACCATCCATTTAATGCATGGCTTTTAGTGATTCAAAAATAGAACCTCTGATGACTTATTTCTAGTTCATGCTCCTGCCCTTTGCTAAAGCACACTGTCTCCTTTTGATTTCCTTAATTCATGCATTCCTGAAATTTCAAAAAGAAATCTCATTAATATTTAAACAGCAGCCCACTAAAAATGAGTTTTCTTTTCCAAGAGAAGTGAAAAGAAAAGGGTGTGCAAACATCCTTAATGAGGTGCTCTTCAAAACACACTAGCAACAACAGAGAAGAACCTATCGCTTTAAACAGAAGAGAAAAGACCTCTCTCCCAAACCTCCACCGCCAAATGTTTGGTAAGAACAAGTAAATAGAAACAGCCTGTTCTGCACCAGTAGGAGCAGGGAAGCACTGCCCCAGGGGACAGAGCCACTCAGGCTCCTGGTCTGGCCTACTGCGGACTCCAGCCCCCAATGCTGCCGTCGGGACGGTCTCCTGGAGGGGACACGGTACCTCAGGAGCCGGAGTGTCCTGGGGCTCATTCTCCTCGCTGTCACTTGAGCTGCTCTCGCTCTCCGAGTCCGAGGAGCTGTCTGAGTCACTGGTGCTCTCTGACTCCGCACCACTGGAATGTGCTGAGGCCGCTGCTTCTGGAAGTGACTGCGGAGCGCTGCAAAGCAACCGAGAGATCATCTGAAGGCACCACGCAAGGTGGATCCCCCATTCTGCTCCTGTCCTGTTTTGCCCATTTTTCTGGTACTCAAAAGAAAGGGCCTCAATATTGCCTAACATTAGTAAATTACCATATCGTCTGGTTGAGAGAAAGGCCTACATTGACTCAAAAAATCAACAACAAAAAACACCTTAAAATAGCTCATCAGATGACAATGTAAAAGAGAAGCCTGTGGAATTTTCCTTCTGAAAGCATTTCAAGCTAAACTAATTTAACGTAGATGCTTGGTGCTTTATGTCAGGGGTTGATAAACTATGGCCAGAACTGGCTGCTTGTTTTTCTAAATAAAGTTTTATTGGAACACATCCACACCCATTATTTTCTGTATTGTCTATCTGCTTTTATACTGTAAAAGCAGAGCTGACTGACTAGCTTAAACACAGACTGTATGGCCCAAAGCCTAAGATATGTAGATAGATAGATATAAATATATAAATATCTATCTATAGATAGATATATACCCCAAACAAGTTCATTTATGAAAGAACAGCCAATACATTAAAATCTCTCTACTGTCTAGATGAGAACTAACTGTATGATAGCCAAAGACTACTAAATATATATGGTTTTCCTTTGGAAAGTGACTTCAAAAGCAAGCACGACACATTCGGGCAGAATTATGAAGTAGGCCATTTTTTATAAGTGGTTTAGGATGACCTCCAAATATCAGCTGAAGGAGAGACTAACTACTGCAAGTTTTACGAATAGGACAATAGCTCTGGGTCAATGAGAAAACACTGCTGGGCATTATACAGAATTTCAAAGCATATCTTAAAACTTGCAGTTTTAATGGAATTAGCCAAAGCAATAAATCAATATTTATACTCGTGAAAGCCTCCAAATCTACCTAAAACATCAAATAAATTTATTAAATAAAATTATATTAAAGTAGAATTTAAAAATTATAACCAATAAAACAAATGAGGTCATTTTAAAGCAAACACACTATTCTATGACAATTTCCTCAGAAAAAATGTGGTCAGGTTTGTGATCATTTTCACACTGGGAGCTGAAGAGCTTAAGCCATAGAGGATCAGAATGAGATATACACTTTGTGTTATTTCTGCCTCTGATTTATCCCCACTTTGTTTTTTTCTATTTTCTTTTCCTCCTCTTTTAAGTTAGGCTAGTTTGTCATATTTTATGAGTCATTATAAGCTACTAGAAATTACTGAACAAAATGAAATATAAATAAATGAGCAGAGCTTATGACTCTAAGACCTTGCAAAATTATATGAGCTTCCTCCACACTAACCATCACGTCACACATATGCGAGGAAGGTTCCTATTGCTGAGCCTGTCTCTGAATGGACGACCACATCTCAAGGGAGTAAAACAGCTACCATGTAATTTAACTCTTCCCTGTCCGTGGAGGTCAGGTATTGGCATATTAAATTATTAAATTCAATACCAGAGGTGGTTTAGTTTCCATTTCCAAAAATTAAAGCATGATGTTTTCTAAAATATAGCCAAGCTGTTTCCAAAATGAAAACAGTGCCATTTTCCACCTCACTAAAATGCACTGCAGGCCATTTGAAAAAGCCACAGAAACAATTAGAAAATTCATGACTAAGAAAACAGCCACCACAGAAAATTTGGCTTTATAATTTTTGAAAATACAGCAAATCTGTCACTTTCATAGAAACACTGGGCTCTTTGGCATAACTTTTCAAATACTGGTTACATAATACTGAGGAAAGTGATTCAGGCTTATTTTAAACTCTCAAAATTTTTTTCTCCGACACTGATGGTTTAGGTGGGGGTAGGGTTCTTTCCCTTTTTAGAGTTAACAGCCTCTCTAAGGCTGATTGAAGCTTCCAAAATATTACACAGGTACTTTCTTTTAGCTGCGATACTCCACCTCCTTCCCCATGAAGAAGTTATGAAAGTGCTAAGGCTGTAATGCTCCCACTCAGTAGAAAACTGCGAGCACTGGTGTGGAGGGGAGAAACCCGCACACGGTACCTTGGCGGTGCAGATGTGGAAGGAGGCTTCTCCGGGGCCTAGGCATTCACAACAGGGGGAGAAGGGTGAGGAAAAGAAAAAAGACAGGTTAGGGTAAGCAGGTCGGAAAAGTCAGACAGATGTAAAAGGACTCCAGATTACGGGATACACACAACTTACTTGCTCGCTCTCACTGTCCTCACTGTCACTGAGCTGGAGGTCATCTTCAAGCATGCTGGAAGGGGCGGGGCACAGACAGGGCGATTTACAATGACTTCAAACAACTCCTTTATCATATAAGTAGAAAATATGCTGACTGATTAAAATGGGGGTGGGATAGGTTTTATTTATTCCTCCAATAAGTTTTACAATCATAACACAAAGTAGTTCAGTCCAAGCTCCTTACTATCTCAAAATGGAATCCTTCCCAGGTCTGAGCATTAAAGGCAGAACTACCAAGAGACAGGGAGTTGTTGCCAGCCCCATATAGTTGGTAGGTAGATAAGTAGGTAGGATGGAAGGAAGGGAGGAAGGAAGATAGGAGGGAGGGAGGGAGAGAGGAGAAAGAAAGACAGGATACATTTAAATTATTTCCTTCTATATTCTCTAACAACTAGAATAAATGATCAACCATTAAATGAGTTAATAGTAGATTAATGAATATTTGCAGATGAATGCTTAAAACAGTGCTATAAAAAGTACTATATATGGAGCCCTGGCCAGTGTGGCTTAGTTGGTTGGAGCATCATTCCGTGCACCAAAAGGTGGTTGGTTTGATTCCTAGCGGGGCACATACCCAGGTTGCTGGTTAGATCCCCATTCAAGATGCGTACGGGAGGCAACCAGTCAATGTGATGTTTCTCTCTCACATTGATGTCTCTCTGTCTCTCTCTCCCTTCATCTCTCTACAATCAATGAAAACAAAAACTACTTTAAAAAGAACTATATCTGAATTAAATAAATGCAGAGTAAGATGTATGAAGCTATCAAGTCAACAGTCACCCAAGAGTGCCCTCATCCTACATTTTTGTCCAAAGGCCATTATTAATATTGAACTCTATTGTTCATGCACACAAAAAGATTCTTTTTCGTTTGCTTGAACAATGATCAGTGGAAAGAGCAGTAATACAAATAATATCATAGACAGCTATCATTCTGATAAACATAAAAACTCAGCTCACTTCCTCAGTTATATTAATATTCATCTCTAGGCAGTGTGGTTTATGACGAACCTGCATATTGAAAGTGAACAGTTTCCAATCTGTACATTTACGCAAATCTTAACCCCTTTTTATCTCTTCCCCTTTACCTTCTTCCATGGAGATGCCCAAACGTCGAAGGAATGAATCAGTAAAAGCTCCCTCTACTTCCTCCACCCAATTTATGAGCATGACTTTTGAGGAAATGTTATAGTGAAAAACAAAAGCAAAAAAACCCCCAAATCAGCCTGAGTATTATTTATGCTCCAAAAAGCAAATTATATTAGAGATTACAATCCTTCAGTATTTCTAAAAATACCTCTTCAATAATCTCACCAACAATTTTTATTTTGGGAATCCTTGCTATAATCACTGTATTTCCTAATGAAAACAAATGCTAAAACTTGGCTCTTTCATACTGACCACCTACATGCAACACTGTAATTCTTGCCAAGGAAGCCTTTCACCACCAAATGTACTAACAACATCCTGTGATAAGTTTCTAAAAAAACATGAAAACTGTTAACTTGTAAATAGAGATCTCACTCAATATTTATCTAAAGGAAGCTAAATTCCTATGTTAGCCAGGCTAGACACCACAGCCCTCAGATGTAGGACTTGGCAGTAGCAATCATAATGGTATAGAAGAAAAAGTTATTCAACAGGTATATTCCTGAATGGTGGCTTGGCTAGGGTACACACAAGCAAAAAATAAGAGACCCATCTCTGGAATAAATGTAAGGAAAAAAACTGACAAATTATATTCAATATTAACCATCAACAACAAAACCACAGTTAATGAATCTCTTTGTTTCTTAGTCATTGGGTTTATTTTGTATAAAACTGATTTGTCTTAATTCCCTGAAACGTCAATGACCATGAATCCAACCATGCTTCCTGCTGTGAGCAGAGGACTAAATACCCTGTCAGTTGTTTGCCTCACTACTGAATGCCCAGCTTCCATGAATATATTCTAGAGTCAATCAGAAAGTATGTATGATATACTAAGTCAGAAAGTATATGTTATGACTTTCAGCTCTGCTTGTTGTTAAGGAATAAAAGGGACCATAAAAAGATGCTGTTCCAGACTCTGAAATTACCCCCTTCAGAGTGTTAGGTAGATAATGGCAAAACAAGCCTGCAGATACAAAACTTATTCAGGACCTAAGTGTGGAGGGACAGTGACCACTGAGGGAAGATTGCTAAAGGTATCTCCAAAGAAACACTCATTCAAAAAGCAATGATAAACTAGTAAGATTAAACAAGATCTATCAATTACTAGGGATTTACACATGGCATTTCATTTAATCAAAATTCACATGTATAATTTATCTGACATGAGAATCAGCACACATAGCATACCGTGAGCATCTGCCAACTCAGCCAAGAGTAACCAAAGAATCTTCCAGAAACCACATTTACATCACCAGAGATGGGTAGCTTAACATAAGAAGCATGCTCTTAAGTAAGGGGAAGAAAAATAATTTCTAAAGTTTTGATAACAAACAGGTATTACATCTCCAGTAAGAAAAAAAGTTACTTAAAAACCATTAACTGCCCTAACCGGTTTGGCTCAGCGGATAGAGCGTCGGCCTGCGGACTGAAGGGTCCCAGGTTCGATTCTGGTCAAAGGCATGTACCTGGGTTGCGGGCACATCCCCAGTGAGGGGTGTGCAGGAGGCAGCTGATAGATTGTTTCTCTCTCATCGATGTTTCTAACTCTCTATCCCTCCCCCTCCTCTCTGTAAAAAAATCAATAAAATATGTAAAAAAAACCCAAAAAAAACCCATTAACTAGAAAATTAATCACAAATGCCATTGTGATTAAAAAAAATAATAAAATAAAAAAAAAATAAAAAAAATCTGCCGAAACCGGTTTGGCTCAGTGGATAGAGCGTCGGCCTGTGGACTGAAGGGTCCCGGGTTCGATTCCGGTCAAGGGCGTGTGCCTGGGTTGCGGGCATATCCCCAGTGGGAGATGTGCAGGAGGCAGCTGATTGATGTTTCTCTCTCATCGATGTTTCTAACTGTCTATCTCTCTCCCTTCCTCTCTGTAAAAAATCAATAAAATATATTAAAAAAAAAAAATCTATATAGTTGGGGGAAATGTAACCCGACAACAGGTAAAGGTTTTATTTTTAGGAGATAAGGGAAAAATTCAAAGAAATCAGCTGCTAAAGCCCCTACTTGTCCCACAATTATATCTGACACCTAGAATATTAGTATACCATCCCATACTATACTTCACAAATTATATGTGAAAGAACTGGTCACTGAATGTGAAGAATGGCAAAATTTATTACATCACATCTGGGTGAGCACCTTTATACCCATTAAAAAGAATCAAATCTCTTAGAACCAATCCCATTCACATCAATAAAATCTGGGTCAAGCCCCAAAGGATGTACTCAACTATAAGGTTTTCTGGGGCAGGATCAAGTCATTTGTACTTTCATAACTTCTATATCTAGAATCTGGCAGGCTGGCTATCTAAAAAGCTGGCTGCATGAATGAGTAACAGTACCACATACTGCACCTCCACTGTGATCAGGACTACAGGCACTCACTCCCTTTACCCACAACCCTGTGGGCTGACTCTGATCCCCTCACAGTCCAAGGATGAAGAACCAGCTTGGAGCTGCCACTGAAAAGGTCATGAAGCTGGTACATGCTGGAGACAGGAAGCAAAAGCGATTCCATTGGGTCCAATCCCCTTGCTCTAGCTCATGTAGAACCCAACAGCTAGAAAAACTAATGCACTGATGCAATGAAATCTAAGTTCCAGTGCCAACAGAGAGAAGAGTTCGATTTACAAGAAAAGAACTATCAAAAAAGAGAGAAAGGATTTTCCTCCCTGGCTGCTTGAAGATCAACCTCCACCATGAACAACAAAGTAACTATCCGGACCAGGAAACTCATGACCAACAGACTATTTCAGTGGAAACAAATGGTCATCAGTGTCCTTCACCCTGGGAAGGCTACAGTACCCGACAGAAATTCGGGGAAAATTGGCCAAAATGTACAAGACCACAGCAGATGTCATCTTTGTGTTTCAATTCAGAACCCATTTTGGTGGTGGGGAGACAACTGGCTTTGGCACGATTTATGATTCCTTAAAGAAAAATGAACCTAAATATAGACTTGCAAGACATGACAACAGAAGGAGAGAAGATTCTTCAGGGACTTTATCTGTGGTGACGGCAGGTTTTTCATGAGGATTAATAAATTAAGAACCTTTATGAAAAAAAGGACAAATTAGTAAAATAACTATCTTGTTGGAATAAAAGAAATACGCTGTTTTTCCTTTATGAAAATCAATAAACTGTAAACCTTACATGCTTTTTAAACTGGTCAAATAACTACTGCAATTTCACTTTCAACCTCTAAGACAAAGCAGTTATTTCAGAGCACACAGCACCATACGGCCTATCTTGGCACCGTTCAAAAGAGGCCAAGTGCTCAGGTAACGCACCTCTTTGAACTACCGCGTAGGCTTAACCACTACTGGTTAGGTAAACTTTTGACTTAGAGGTTACAATCCTCAAACCCCTTGCACAAACGCATTCTTCTGGCAGTTGTTCTGCAAAGCTCAGACCAAGCACAGGTTCTGGCAGGCACGCTTCAGTGACTCAGTGCAATTGTGACTGTGAAGACACACCAGACAAGCCTTTATTCCCTTTCTATTCCTAAGACTGGGCTTGCCAAAGAGTTCACCGCCAATATTCTGTAACATCTCAATTCCAACCCCAAAAACTTAAATAAACTAACTTCTTGGCTAAACTTTTCCTATGATCAGGCCCTACATTTTATTTGGGAAAGAGCAAGTGAAAGCAAGCTCAGCAATTAATAAGTTACAACCCTGGTATTAGGTGCCTGAATGGTATGTAAAGTAATGCTTTTCAGCACTGCTAATGAGCATGTAAGAATGTGTAAAATTGCACAAATCTAAAATTGATTTGGGGACAGAACAAGCAATAGATTGCAGGGAGAAAGAGGTTAGGCACCAAGTAGATACATAATTCCCCAAATTTTTCAATTCAATCAGACTTTGATTCCTTTTTTTTATAAAGGGCAGAAACAAGGACTACAAATGCTTTGTACAAGATGATGGGAGGCTACAAATTATGAAGAGGACTCCACATACAATAAATGAAAAAATAAAAAAGCAGATCTTAAGCAGTTGTGACAACATATAAAGGGGAACTCTCCTAAGGGCGAGAGTAGTTGGCAGAATTCAAATTCATGGAGAGATGGTTTATGGGAGATTATGGACTAATCAGATAGAGGGGAAAGTGACTCAGCACATGATTTAATACAGTAATTCAGCTTATTATGGTTGATAAGTAAAAACTGTTGTCAGAGGTATAAGAGAGTATTCAAACTCGCTGATGAAATGATGATCATCTGAGATCAAATAAGGATGAGAAAAAGCCTAAGAGTATAGATGAGGGAAAATGTGAAGTTAAAAAATAAGATTAAATCAGTAAGTATGACAAATAAGACACTAGTGCAAGGGTGGCAAATGGGATGACTAGAAACAAAGTCTAGAAAGATTATTGCTGAAAATCATGTTTATTAAATATTGCTCAGGTATTTAATCAAGTTTATGTATAATAATTTTCCTTCCACATTTATTCTGGGTACTTACTATTATATGCCAGGCCCTAGTCAAGATTCCAAGCATACAAAATCCCTGCTCTTGAGGCACTTACAAGTCTAGAGCAGCGATTTTTAGCAGGTGTGCCACAAAATTTTTTTAAAACAGGTAATATCTGATTGTGTAGTCAGGAGCACTGACCTCTTGTCCCTTATATTGTCAGATTTTTTTTAAAAAGGCCAACACAATAGCTATCCAGTGTGAATGAATCAAAATTATACCTTTGGGGTGGGGGGAGTCAGATCAGCAAAAATATATTTTTTAGTGTGCCCCAGAATTTTAATAACTAGTTTATATGTGCCATGAGATGAAAAAGGCTGAAAATTGCTGGTGTAGAGGAAGGAGATAAACAGCTTATCCTTTTTCAATGGAGGGGAACAAAAGTACAAAAAAGAAAAGATAGGTATGGGTTGCTCTTCTCCATGGGTTGTTAGGGAAGACAGTTGATAAGGGGATGGCATCCAAGGAAAGACCTGAGAGGAGGAGGGATTGGGGGAAAGTAATCGGAATATAGAAAACAGCAAGGAGTCAAAAGTGGCCAGAATGGAAAGTGTACTTGTGTAATGGGGGGTGGAGGGGAAGGCAAAGGGTTGGTTATGGAGGATCTTGGCAGGGAGAAGGAGTGGGGGGTGGGGAGGGGAAAGGGAGGGAGGGAATATGAAATCTCACGGAAGTAAACCATACCTTGTTTACAGCCCAGTATCCCAGAGTGGGTGGGATGCACAAATTAGTTTAGGCCTAACAGATTCTTAGAAATTTAAAACACTTTTTATTCAATCATTCAATCTATTGTTTAAATTAGTCTAGGGTCACTTAGTAAATTAGCAGTTATGATTAAAAGTGAAACTTAAATTGACACTTAAGGGCTCCTTTAAACCAAGTCTTGCATATGCAAATGAACCACTTTAAAGTAGTCACTTCCAATAAGAATTATTTTCTGATGTTTTCAAATGTCTTACAGCCTGCAGCATAAATTATCAAGCCCCTTTAAAGGTGGCAAGCATTTTCTGCCTCCCTCTCACCATTCAGGCTCCAGATCAAATGTCACCTCCTCTGAGAGCCCTTTCCTGATCTCCCTCCCAGAAGTATCACCAACATCCAAGGAAACTCCTCCCCCACGCCGGTCACTATCACATCACCAAGTTTGTATTACATGCCACTCTCCTTTAGTTACAAGACGTGAAAGACAAGAATATTGTCTTATTGGTCATTGTTTCCCCAAATACCTAAAGCAGCACTAGGTACCCAGTCTGTGTTTGATAATTATGCACTGAATGGAGAATGGCAATTCTTTTTTTTAATATATATTTTATTGATTTTTCACAGAGAGGAAGGGAGAGAGAGAAAGTTAGAAACATCGATGAGAGAAACATCGATCAGCTGCCTCCTGCACATCTCCTACTGGGGATGTGCCCGCAACCCAGGTACATGCCCTTGACCGGAATCGAACCTGGGACCTTTCAGTCCGCAGACCGACGCTCTATCCACTGAGCCAAACCGGTTTCGGCAAAGAATGGCAATTTTTGAAAGTATATCCAAGTCACCTGGAGCCAAGCCCAGAGAATCCTATATAATAAAAGTGTAATATGCAAATCAACTGAACAGCAGAATGAACGGTCGCTATGACACACACTGACCACCAGGGGGCAGACGCTCAATGCAGGAGCTGCCCCTTGGTGGTCAGTGTGCACCCACAGAAGGAGCGCTGCTCAACCAGAAGCTGGGCTCATGGCTGGCGAGCGCAGTGGAGGTGGCGGGAGCCTCTTCCGCCACCTCCACTGCAGGCAGGTGGTAAGGAGTGGGGGGTCCTGGACCGCGAGAGGGCGCAGGCCGGGCTGAGGATCCTCTCCCCCCCCCCCCCCCCCAGTGCACAAATCTCATGCACTGGGACTCTAGTAGTTTATATAACTGAAGTCAAAGGCACGTTAAAGAATGATGAGAAGACTTTCTTTTGTAGGACACACACAGGTTCATTTACTTAACATTTACCTATTATACAAAATTATTATTTTCCATTTTATTTGACCTTTGGTCTTAGACCAAGCATAGTGGTAGATATTATCCTAAAGGGGTGCTCCCAGAGTAGTACAAGCCAGAGCTGCATCATTTGAAAGTATAACTCCAAGGTGAATACTCTGAAGAGGATGATCCATCCAGCTCCTTAGCAGTATTTTTATAATTATTTAAAAGAGGCTTCGTTACATAGCCTTCAACATTATGCCTTCAACATTACTCAAGTTTCAAGCATGAACTCATATACAATGTTAAATCAAACATTGTCCTGCAAGAGATCCTAGATTATTATCTAGTAAAGTTTAAAGTTGAAGAGTTAAACTGACTATTCCAAGAGTCTATAATCCTACAGTAAGCTAGTCACAGCATAGTGTGGATGGGGGAAAAGGTGATTCTACAATTGGGAGTTGTAGTGTTTTCTAAATGTTGGTTTAATGTGCCCTAGTGACTATAATTCTGAAATAAGCAGCTTTAAAAAAAGACATTGCACAGAATGATTCTTTTTGTTTGCTCCCATTTACGAACAGAAATCTTCAATACTCAATCCTACAAATTCTCATTTCCTGACAGCATAGCTAACATTAACATATTTAAAAGAAAAGCTACCTGCCTTATTCTCTTTTATTTTACACCCCTAACTCTCCTAACAAATCACTTCCCAGTATATCTAGGTTACTAACATAGTTCTGAACAGCAGTAACCCTGGATCCTCAATCATCTGATCAGATAAGCTGAGGGTGAAAACAAGGTGTATCCTTTTCTAGGAACACCTGGTATTGAGTACTGAGCATTATTAGAACGGGGTCTCCACTTACACTCTGTGATGCTGAAGGTTGAATGTAGAACTACCAATGTGTGACTGATAGCACAAATGCTTGTTTCTTGTTTACGGGAGACGGGTGTGATCTCAGTGACAAATAATTCACAAGCTTTGCACATTAGGTGATTTCTAATCACTTCTTCCATAATATTTATCAGCAAATAGCACTCTACATTACAGCTGCCTTTAAAATAAAGGATCCAGGCAAAACACTTTCATATAATATAAGCTAACATTTAAAGATAAGACAAAAAGAAATATCTTAAAAAGGAGAGTTATGAACAATTTCCTTAGGCTAAATATAATTTAAATGAGCTGGTCCAAGTAAGTCACTTCTTCAGACTAAATTTTAGGACATTTCAGCAGACATGTGTCCTGATGTGATCATTTTATATTATAATAAACTGAAATAATGGGGCTTCCTTAAACCTTTGCCAACATTTAGTTTCAAAACCAATAATGTTTTGAATATAAAAGTTGAAAACTCGGCCTCATTTAAAAAGGTATCAGGCTCTTCTCAGCCTTTATTATCTTTGTACCATTTCTCATCATCAAACTTTCAAGATGATCCCAATGCCAGTCTTTTTTTTTTCTTCTTCTTCTTCCAATCCCAGTCTTTAAGTCTAGATACTGCATTTTCCTTGTTTCAAAAGAAACTTTCCATGTATGTAAATAAAACTGCAAACTGCTTATAACGGCTAAGTTCTGTCTCTTGGTCTAAATAAGCAGTGACGATTTCTGAGGGAGATACAAGTAAAGGAGGGAACTTTCTAGTAAGGACTTGACAATTTCAGGGCAGGGGTGGGAAGGGAGAAGAAAGTTAGCCACAATAATATCTGGAGACTGCTTTATAGTTTCTCAAACATTAACAGATTATCCCTTCTGAAAGGCTGGCAAAAGAATTGATACCCGTAAACTGTATCTGGCTGCACAGAAAGGGAACTGTCCCCAATCATATAAAGGATCTAGTAACTGTATTAAAAAAGGAAAGACGTACTTTCCCCTGAGAACTGCACAGACCTAAGCCTTGGGAAAGAAGAGGATTCCAAAGCCAGGCACCTCCTCCGCTAAACGGAGGGGAAATGGCACTGACGTCCTAACTAATCACTCCCCTGCAGAGCTTGGCAGAAGGAATTCATCATTTAAGAACTAACTAGAGCTTCAACCACAAAAAGTAAAAGCAGTGGATTCTGCACATATTTGTTTCCCTCCTACATCCTCTACCACCAGGCTAGCTAGCACCAGCGCTCCTCCACGGTCTGAACAGAGAAGGGTTAAGACAGGCTCCAGTTATTCTCCAGTGCTACCGACATTGACTTTTGAAACCAAAGTACAAATGACTCAATTAACATTTCTTTCCTGACATTCAAAGCACATTAGACTACCCCCCAAGCGCTGTACTAGTATGTGTCACTCAAGCAGTTGAAGTGCATGTCAAAGAACCCTAATGCTGACACCAGATCAAATTAATCTGTGAGCACTAAGAGGTTTACTGTACTAAATCTGAAGCAATGACTGCACTTTACAAATTAATTGGGACACTGCTTACATGAAGTCTCCATAAATGTGCTTCCTTTAACCTACAGGTACAATTCATTTGGGCACTTACCAATACCACCACCCCCACCCCACACCTCTACAACCACACAGTCCCCCTCATCTACCCAGGCTCAGTACTAATTTCTCTCCTGGACCACTCTCCACCTCCTCTTTACCTCCACTAGGCCCTACTTTCGTTCCTTCCCTAAGTCAATGAGGGTCGTGACAAAATGCTTTTCTAGTTAATTTTGTATATAGCAAATTAACATTGTTATTAAAAAACACACAACACTACAAATATCACAAGAGATAAGTGTACCTGTTAGAAACTTCCAGGCATCTCTGATTTCAGTGGTCTACCTCACTTATCAGAACTACCCATATCTCTGAGCAGGATTAAGTCCCCACCAACTACCTAAGCCCAGAAGCTGATGGGAACTGTGATGGGAGTCTGCTCCACCCGAAGCTACTTCTTAAATCTAGATCTGCCTCATTTCTTCCTCTCCTCATAGGCCCAGGGACACAGCTGCTCTCTGCTGGTGCTGCTGCCTCCACTCACTTCCTAGGAGAGCACCTCCCTTCTATTCTTACTGCCAAGTGAGATGCAAGCTCTTCAACTCCCCCTTTCTCACTGCCCCCCAAAGACACTGGCCAGGGCCTTTTATGGTCTAAAGGGCTCTACTACCAGCTATTTTAAAGAGCACAAGGTGTAAAAACCTTGGGGAAGATACAGAGTTATTACAATTGTGAGCCTTGGAGCTGTGGTTTCTATCTTGTACCCAGCTATCAACCGGCTTAACAAACCTCCTTCTTTAAATGTAATTAATCTAGGAAAGTGATTCTAGACTTCAAAATTTGGGAGCCAAGAAATTTTTTTCTTTAAGAAAAAACAAAAAGGGAAAAAGGAAAAGGCAAAAAAGAAAAAAAGGGGAGAGAATAACTGACATATGATTCAATTTTCTTTTCTAGTAAAGGACAATAAAAACAAACACAAACTCACCACCTGCTAGTACAAGTGAAACAGATTTTTTATTACACACACACATAAATCCATCCCTTAAACTATAATACATTTATTTTAAATCTCATTATATTGTTCTTTTTTTCTTATTTTGCTATGGAGAAATGAAAACAAATTGCATAAAGTGAACAGTGGCAATTGGGAACGGTGATTTTACAGTTTTAAAAATATTCAATCCAGCCCTAACCGGTTTGGCTCAGTGGATGGAGCGTCGGCCTGTGGACTGAAAGGTCCCGGGTTCGACTCCGGTCAAGGGCATGTACCTTGGTTTCGGGCACATCCCCAGTAGGAGGTGTGCAGGAGGCAGCTGACTGATGTTTCTCTCATTGATGTTTCTAACTCTCTATCCCTCTCCCTTCCTCTCTGTAAAAAATCAATAAAATATATTTTTAAAAAATTTCAATCCACAGTAATCCGTTTCCAAAATATATGGAACAAATATTATGCCCAGAAAATAGCAGAAAGTGGGAGTCTGAACCTGAGACTAGCGACCCCACATCGTTAGTAACTGATTAGATACCTAAGGAGAGAAAGGCCTTCTCACTTAGTCCCCAAACATCACTTCTAGGTGTGTGAAAAGAAAGAACTATTAGTTCAATATCATCAAGAAATGACAAACTGGGTCAAAATGCTGATTTAAAAATCTTTATTATGTAGTTTAAACTGTTCCAAAAACCCAAAATATATCCGGACTTACGTGGCCTTAATAAAGCACAGCTGGGCAGTAGGGCTCATTCTGTAAAACTAGGCCAAAAAGGTGGCAGCAAATCTTAAATTGTGCACCCCCCAAGATGTTTCCAAAAGCTAAAGCTACTTAAGACTAAAATTTATACAGCTAAAACCTTCTATTTTCCACAGTTAATATGTAAATTATGGCTCAAATGCCATTCTTGTGAGAAAACCCCTTATCAAACTCTGTTATGGTGCCTAACACTTCAACACAACTTAATCCAAATATTAATGTAGGTCATTTCTTCCCTCTACAATGCAGCAGTATTTTATGAACTTCATTATGTGAAAACAGGAAAATAAAAGAAAAATCCAAACAACAGATTTACATGGGAAATTACAATGTTGTATTAAAAACTTTTAATAAACAAAAGCATTTTACTTACGATGTTCCCTGCTGAGAATGAGGGCGGGTTTTTGAAGATGTATCATATTGTTCTATGGGGGAGGGGGGAAATGATTAGAACAGCACTGTGACATATATTCATGAGATTTTTAGTTATAAATTCCCTTTTTTGGTGTCCCCCCTCACCTTTTTCACCTAAACACTCAGTATATTTAAATTCTGTCCACCAGGGTGCTAAACACTGCACTTGTCATGATCCCATCACTATTTATGTTACTTCTAGAGGGAGGGCTTGCTCGGAGTTAAAAACCCTTAAAGCACTGGTTCTCAGCCTTGGCTGCACATTAGAATCACCTGGGAATCTTTTTAAAATCCTTATTTCTGGGCCTCACCTTCCGGAAATTCTGTTTCTTTGTAATGGGGTGGGGCCACAACATTAGTAACAAAGAAACAGAATTTCCGGAGGATGAGGCCCAGAAATAAGGATTTTAAAAAGATTCCCAGGTGATTCTAATGTGCAGCCAAGGTTTAGAACCACTGGCTTAAAGCAAAAGCACTCTGAAAAGCACTGCCTGCAGCAGGCCCTGCCACCCTGTCCTGCGGGCAGAGGAAGGATGCCCAGAAGATTCTCCTGATGGGGGGTTCATATGGAAGCACCAGGGCAGAGCTGCTCTCACCCCCCACCTGGTTTGACCTCAGGTATCTATCAGTCATTTGTCAGCACTCCACTTACAGCCTCTGTCCTTGGCCAAACCTCCCTCTCGTCCCTCCATTATTCAACATCCCCCACAATTTACATATTCACCAGCTATTTATAGAGTGTCTCATGGGTAAGATGTTCAGGGCACTTGACCCTGTCCTCAATGAGCTTATAGTTGACTGAGGGACATCAAACAGAGCACAAATACCTACAACGCTAGGCAGTGTGAGATTAAGTACACAAATTGATCATAAAGTAATTGTCCAGGAATTAAGAGAATGGCCTCTCGATTAATTAGAGGAGGCAAATGATTAAAGGAGGCAAAGGGAACCCCATGAACTGTGTCACTAAGGACGGGTGAGATGCCGACAGAATGACTCTGGCAGGAGGATGAGGAAGATCTGCAAGCAGAGGAGGCACTGCAAACCAAGGTGCAGAGTGGAGGCGTAGCAGCGGCACAGATTTGGAAAGGGTGAGGCTGGGGTGAGAATCTGTGAAGAAGGACATGGCAAGACAGGTGGAAGTCAGGGTGGGAAGTTATAACTATTTGTTGGGCAATGAGACATCATCAAAGGTCTAAACAGGGATTTGATGCAGCTATTCCTCAGGAAAAGTATTCTGGAGGTGCAGCCCGGGCTAACCTAGAAGAGAGCAGGAAACGTCAACTGTTGAGGCAGCAAGCCAGTTAAGAGGCTGCTGATTCTGTCTGAGCATGAGGTAGAGGGACCTGAAACAGGACTCGAGTGGGTGGAAACAGGGATGTCTTTAGGCAAGAGTGAGTGATATTTCTCACAAAGGTCATGTGGACCCCTGAATATTTGCAATTAATCACTTTATCCTCATGGTGGCAGCAGCTCTTACATAATATTTTTTAATTGCTTCCCCTTCCAGCTAGAAAGCCAGGACTACAAATAAGAGGGGCTAGGGCAGGGGTGGGCAAACTTTTTGACTCGAGGGCCACAATGGGTTCTTAAACTGGACCGGAGGGCTGGAACAAAAGCATGGATGGAGTGTTTGTGTGAACTAATATAAATTCAAAGTAAACATCATTACATAAAAGGGTACAGTCTTTTTTTTCAATAGTTTTATTCATTTCAAACAGGCCGGATCCGGCCCTCGGGCAGTAGTTTGCCCACGGCTGGGCTAGGGTCACCCTCTGACCATGCGCAGGGACTCCTGCCCAATCATCCTGACTGGCCCTCAGCCTCACGAGGCTCTGTTATCCGCAGGCAGGTATGTTCCCACATGTGGATGTGGATGTAAACACACGAGTAAAATCCCTACACTTCATTCTCTAACTCTACAAAACCGTAAGATCCCTTTCAAGACGTTTGAATTCTCTCGCTGGGCATAAATATATGTCAAACTTTACCTTTCTGAAAGCTATATCCATATAAACTCTACTCTCTCTTCATCCCACACACAACTAGATCCCTTTAGGGTCCAACCAGGCCCCACAGAGACCACATCCTCCCAAAGATAAACTAGGTTCCACAGAACATCCACAGACAAGTGGTGGCAACAAGTAAGACCCCAAGGTAACTCCTGAAGGGTGAGCCAAGCCCTACCGGAGACCTGCCGGTCTGAAAACTTCTCATCAGAGAAACAAAGAATGGGCCCGCATGAGTCCACAGGCCGAGAGGACACCCGTACCTGGACAAGGAAGCACTTACCAGTCTATCTTCAACTCTATTGCTAAAAGGGGAAATCCATTTAAAGGATGAGTAGGCCTTTCTAAACCAGGAGCTAGCCATCAAGCTGTGAGTAACCCAGTAGGAGGCACAGAATCTGCATGGCTGGCAGCCCAGCAAGTACAGGTATAAGAGCGCTGGCAACCCTGTCCGCAGCTGAGCTGGTGGCCCACCTGCAGTCCTGCGCCACTCCACCAGCTAGCTATCTCTGCCGCAGCTGCCAAGATGCTGAGAAAAAAGATTTCCCAATCTCCCCAAGCAGCCATCGATTTCTGTCCATTTTACCTTGCTACTTTATATAACACTGTGGCAAGATGATGAGTTTTTTGCAAGACCTTATTCAGTATCTCTAGTGCAGGGGACAGCAAACTTTTTCTGTAAAGGTCAGACGTATATTTTACACTTTGCATGCTACACCTTGTGGCTTAATAATAAGCAGGCACGGCTGTGTCCTAATAAAACTTTCTGTACAAAAACTAGCTGCAGAACAGGTTGGGTTTGTAGGCTGTAGTTTTCCCAGCCCTGCTCTAGGGCTGTTTCTTGCTTTTCTCATCTTTTTACTTTCCTCACATCCAATTTAAATGGTAGAATAACCAAGAAGGGGAAAATGCAAGTGATGAAAAAGAATGAGGTGGAAAAGATGAAGGAAGAGTCACCTCCACGGAACATCTACCTTAGAGCTCCCTCTCCCGACACACAACCTACTGTGGTCCCCATTCTTTGAAGACTAAACTTTAGAACTTGGGCACCTACTACACAGTATTAATGAACTAAATGATTGCAAATACCCTAGTCAATTGTGTAAGGTATAAAATGCCTTGCATGTATTTGAGACAAAAAGAATTTATCAAAATTACTGATGAAGAGAAGAGATGGATAAAGTTAGCTTTTTTCCATTTCTCCCTAAATTTTCAAGTATTTACAATCCATAAAAGGGGTTAAAAAATTAAGTATATGGCAAATACATATAGAGGAGCTAAAGAAACTGTGTCCTGTATTCTTTATAACAATTTCTTACTTTTGTATAAATACAAGAATCACAAAATATCCCAACCTGGTCTTATATCGGGGTGAGCAAAACTAGGGTTACAGTTGTTTGCATGGAAAGACATGCAGATTATGAGTCTTACAATAGCTTTATCAAATCAAAAGAGTATCACTCACAACTATAAACGTGTATTTGCCCACCCTTGTATACAATTCCTGGATGATAATGCTTGAGAATCTTATTCAAGATATTGATCAGGTGCCACGTAATACCAAATTATATCTGTTAAGGACTTTACTAAAACAGCCCCATGAACTCTTTGCAACAATCTGAAATTCCACCTAAAGAGCACTTTATATTGGTCTTGCGTTCCCATTCTTTCAACACAGGAAGCCCTCATTAATGTTTTTTCCTTCCTTTAATATCAAAACAGTAAGAACCAAGCTTTGTTCTCCAGTGCAATAATCAGTTCCACATATTTACTTACTTTGGTTTTGGGTTGCAGAACTGATGTGTTGAGAATCCTATAAAGAAAAAGAAAAATCTCCAGTTAAGGTTTATAAAATTAAGGTTGCATCATGGCTAAATCTATTAACTACTGATAAGTCTAATTTTTATACAAAATAGGTTTTATTGCTTCTCTTCTTTACTAGAATTTATTTTTCCTTTAGTATTGAGCAAAGATTTTTAAAAAACCCACCAAAATGTATATAATATTTTACTTTAAACATGAATCATCTTTTTAAAAAACTATCATTAGAAAATATGTCAAGTATCAAATGTGGCAAATACTAATTTGAGAAGACATAACCTCTTTTGAAAACAATACCATGGAAAGGAATGGATATAACATATTAACAATGTGCATGCATATATCAGGTTAGGCAGAACACAGATCTGAAGATATTTCTACATTCTGAAGGCTATCCTAAAGTACAACCCCCCCAAAGAAAAATGGTAGTATTTTAATTTTATTTCACTGTTCATAAATACTGCAACAGAAACATACGTCAGCTGTTGATTTGCTTCTTCTGAAACCAGCACAAGTGTAGCAGATTATGTTAAACTTTAAGAAAAGTTAAGAAATGTGAGTAATGTAAGATGCATGTATGTATGTACGTGTGTAAATGTATATATCTCCATTCTAAAGTAGGAACCAGACAACCCACCTCACTTATTGCCTGTGCCTGTTTTCCCATCTCTGGTAATGACCCTCAAATGAGAGGATTTACTGGAAAGCACTGAATGCTTTCATAAGCTACAAAACCCTATACAATTACTATTATAAAAAAAAATTACTGACATACTTTGGATAAGAAAGTGTTTGAATACATTATGAAGCACTTTAGAAGTCAAATTAATTGTAATTTTAACGTAATTGCCAAAGAGTTCAACAAGCAGCAGTTGACTAATCTGGCTCACAGCAATCCTCAGACGGCACTATGGGTGCAGTGCCCGCGGCACTGAGGGCGTTACCTTGGTGGGAAAGGGGAATTTGGAGGGCTCAGCTGTACTGGGCGTATGTATTGCTGTCAGAGGAGGTGGCCACGAATGGGTCATTTCCTGAAAAGAGATTTGGGGAGGGAAGAAAAAGCCAATTATAAATAGAACACATTGCTACTGAAGTTAATTTTTTAAACAATGCAGGGTGGATTGATGGTAAATGAAAAAGTCAAACTAAAGGTTATTTCATTTCCTTTTTAAAAATCTCCTACTTAATGGGCTATGTTCAAAAGCTGAAGATCTCCAACTTACAAAACTGAAGAGAGACAAAATCAGTATGAAGGAGAAAAACAAGAGCATAGAACAGCAATGGTCTTAGCACTCTGAATACGGTAAAGAGTGCACACCGGTGTAGGTATTACCAGAGCTTATGTAACTGTGAAAGCGGAGCCTGCTCAATGCTTTCTTTCTCCCTCAGCTTCTTTATTGCATTTCCTGGAATTATTTAAGTTCAAAGGAAGAAGAATTTTCCTGTTTGACTTAAGCAAACAAGTAATTTAGGTCACTTGTTCCTCTTGGGAGAGTTTTAATGGATTTGACCCTTCCCTGATACACACTATTAGTACATACGAACAGTGTGGAGGAGAGAGCCTTAAAAAATTACCTCCCTTTCCATGAACAGAAGTTTAATTTCTATTTACTCTTCATAGAGGCAAGGTTTCTAAATCTTATAAATGAATACATTTACCTTGACATGAATTCTTTTTTCTAAGCACATTCATGAATTATATCTTACTCTGCTAAAAACAGTGTCAGATTAAAGGTGTCCAATCATAAATATGTACATGCACACACATACACACTTTATCAGAGCTAAAGTGGCTGGGGGATCACTAACTGCAACCTTCTCTTTACCAATGAGAAAACGGAGCTCCCAAATGACTGAAAGGAAGCCAGTGGCTGACAGCACAGGGTATGGGCCTCTTGCTTTCCCTGTCTAAAAGAAAAAAAAACCAATTCCCACATTTTGGGGCAAGAGCAGAGTGGACTTTTTGAACACTGTTGACAATCCAACATGAAGTCACTGTCAGCCATGCCAGTTATGATAAGTGCTATGTCGACTGAGGTGATCCGGGGAACAGGGACGGCCAAAACCACAAGTCTGGACACTGGGATAAGGCCTTCATATGAACATTGATATGGAGTGGGACTTCTGCCCATTGAGGCTGTAAGAACTCAGAGCTCCGACCTCCAGGCGCTTGATGTACCAGTCACGCCTGGAGCCCTGCCGGACTCCCACTCCATCTGACAGGTGCACCCCTGTGGCTGCCTGTTTTGAGACCTACATGCACCTGTCCACTGCAGACACCACCAGTGAGCGGGACTTTGCACTGGATGCTGGCTCTGCTCTCTTCTACCTGCTTGTAACTGCTGGCTTATGGGGAGGTCTCCCTAATAAACTTGGCATTGTGGAAAAACACAAGCATGTTTGAGTGACTCCTTTAGAGGATGCTCCCTTGCCCATGTCATCATGTGTGTCAGACCTGCTTGGCAAACTGGCTTACGGAGTGACAGGCAACCCCTCTACCAACAAGCTGACCACCCCAGACCAGGCTGTAATACCTCCTCCTTTGCATTAACACATTGTGTGCTGTAACACTTTATTCTTTTCAAAGTGCTGACCAACCTCTCTGACCACAGAATCGCCCACTGATTCTCACCACAGCTGAACATGGTGCTCTAATACAGCTGTCGCCAACCAGTGGTTTGCAGACCACTGGTGGTCCGTGAGGTCCGAGAGGTTGGCGACCGCTGCTCTAGTAGGTTATTTCCAATCCCAAACTCGGTTCGCATCTCCTCTGGCCTGTCCCCACAGCCTCTCCTTGGGTCGCTACAGCCCCAGAATGGACAGAAATGGCCTGGCACAGTAATAAGCAGCGTAACTGATGTTGACTTACCCTCAACAGCCAGGTGAGCCTGCGTTCTTGGAGCTCTCAGATGTCAGTAACAGGTAGACTAAAACCACTTATTTGTCAAAGTGTTATGGGTAACTTATGTAAAATGCTTGGATACATAGTGCATAGAAAGCACTTAAAAAATTAAAAGCATTACAACTTTTAATTAATAGTCTAGCTTTTGAAGAACTTCACCAAAATACTGCACCAAAGAGAGCTCCTTACTGTTTTATTTATTTGACTATACTTTAAGCTATGGGACCATTATAATGCTACAATGTAAAATATAATAATTAATTGAGAAGTTGTTTGAAAGTACCATCCTTAAGTTTTCCAAGAATCTCTTTAGAATTCCAAGAATTTATTTAGAATTTATTTAAAATTCCAATTTCTTTAGAATTCCAATCTATGATGGTTAATCACCAATTATTTCCAGAAAACATCCATTGTACTGTCACTGCCTAAGGCTGCCCTGGCTACTGAATTAGGCAGTTGGAATGTGTGGTTTGCTGAAAGAATGCATGCACTGCCCTGCATGCCTAGCTCGGGAGAGGGACTTAGGCCTTAAGAGAACTGGGGCCATGAGAGGAAGCTGCCCAGAATCACAAGATCACAAATTTGCCCCAGCCTTAGCAATGACTTATCACATCAGTGGGGGAAATTTGCCCCAGCCTTAGCAATGACTTATCACATCAGTGGGGGTAAAATACTTGGCACTGTTTTAGTCCTGGCCTTCTGGGTGACACTGCTGCCGTCTCCGCTCTACACGCCACCTCCCTCATTTTGCTCTAGACACACTGTCTATTTCTTCCTGTTCTGTAACACACCAACCTGTTCCCATCTCAAGGTTTTTGCACTCTTTCCTTTGCCTAGTTATCTGTTCGTTTGCCTGCTACAGGACTAATACCACTTATCACTACCTAGAATTTTATTATATATTCATCTTCCCCACTATGACCTCTATGAGAGCAAGGACTTTTATTCCTATGGCATCCCCAATGCCTAAAAAGTATTTGAAGATTAATAGACATTTGCTGAGTAGATGAATGAACGAACAAATAGTGTTACCACTCACTGTGCCAATGTCAATGGAATGCTGCACTAACATAAGTACTACAAGTACTGCATTATTCCCCCACGAGGCTATGCAAACCTGAGCTATTTCCATTCACCCACTAAGGCACATTGCACATGGACCCTTGTACACGACCAGTTCCTGGTTTCTAGCAGAGTCTGCCTGCTATGTTCTTACCCCACACCTCAAAACTAAATTCTAGAAAGAAATGTGAAAGAAAACGTGAACAAATGGATAATGGATTCAATGGTGTATTTGTAGAAGCAGCACAAACGTTCATGGCACACTCGATAAGAGCAAAGAATAAGCCTTTCTCCAAGGTCTAAAGATTCTATTTACTTTCTGTTTTTCCTTTTCCACCTTTAAAAACTGTATATTTGCATATCACTGAAAATACAAATATGAGGTGTCACCTATGAACCACCAAGAGGTGTAGACCAAACAGCTGGTGGCTCCCTGACTGCATCCATGCAGGGAGTTCCCCCGAAAGTGGGCAACTCTCCTGGGTGCTCATGGACAACCAGCAAAACTGGAGAGAGAGGTCTCAAAACTCTGGTCCACAAGCCTTGCAGTTTGAAGACTTCATTTTTATTAATAAAATCTGCCAGAGAGTTCAACAATGTTCCTAGCATCCCTCTGTTACTGCTCTGGTTAATTTTGCTTTTGGAGATGTTTGGGGTTGGAGGTGGGGCTGTTTAAAGGGGTTTGGAATGGCAACTTTTCACAAAGTCAATGGATATTGCCTGCCTACCTAAATATTTCTTCAAGTGAGAAACAGTAACAATGAACTCACCTTCAGAATCTCTTCAACACAATGGACTTCATTGGAGTAGGTCTGCTGAAAGTGAATGGGAAAAAGAAAAAGTTAGTACACACAAACAACAAAACACAACTGGAGTATTAGGTGCAGGTATTAACACAGCAACTCTCTCAAGTAGGATCACCTCAGGCCTAACTTTTACTAGGGAAATATTAGGAACTACACATTCTGGATGAAATAAGACAAAAGAGATTAACCTGACTTAATCATGGGGTACTAATTATGGCCTCCAGGTCAAAACTTTTCAATGGAAAATGTATAAAGAAAATTAGTATATTCTTAAATCTAGGGGAATAACGTATATAACAAAAGTCGAGGCAGAAAGAGATAAAAGTAGTGTCAGTTTGCTCCTTCATAGCAACATCTGTCTAGTGAGCCAAGCTATATTAACAGGAGGATGTAGATGATCCCACATTAGTATATGCCCACACAGTCAGGAGGCCAACCTCTAATTAAGGTTAGATTTTTTGGCAATATTTTAACCTGCCAAAAATTCATTTTAAAGCTAAATGTCTCACCCTAGCTGGTTTGGCTCAGTGGATAGAGCATCAGCCTGCGGACCAAAGGATCCCTGGTTCTATTCCAGTCAAGGGCACATGCCCGGGTTGTGGGCTCAATCCCCAGTGGGGGGCATGCATCAGACAGTGATTCTCTCTCATCATTGATGTTTCTATCTCTCTCTCCCTCTCCCTTCCTCTCTGATATCAATAAAAAAAATTTTTTTTTAAAAAAGCTAAATGTCGCCGAAACCGGTTTGGCTCAGTGGATAGAGCGTCGGCCTGCGGACTGAAGGGTCCCAGGTACGATTCCGGTCAAGGGCATGTACCTGGGTTGCGGGCACATCCCCAGTGGGAGATGTGCAGGAGGCAGCTGATCGATGTTTCTCTCATCACTGATGTTTCTAACTGTCTATCTCTCTCTCTTCCTCTCTGTGAAAAATCAATAAAATATATTTTTTTAAAAAAAGCTAAATGTCTCTAGCCCTACTTCAAGTCAGCATTTTGACTTTTTATATGCATGCTATATACATATATACACACAAATATGTATGTACGTACAAACACACACATATAGAATTTCCCCAGAGAAAGACCTTAAGGAGAGAGATTACCTAGTGTCTTGGAGAAAAGATCCACTACTTATACCTCTTCTTTATTCCCAGCTAAACAAACGGTGGCTGCTGCTGGTAGTACCACCACACAGACAATGTCTAGGAAATATCATTTTACAGTCTTTATATTTTTAAGTGCAGAGTAAATGGAAAAGTTAAATACATATAAAAAAAAAAAAAAAAAAAAAAAACCAAACCTTTCCTTAACCAGAGACATGAAACAAAACCCATGACTTCATGGTTTTCAAAGGAACAGTAACTTCTGATGTGTGTCAATTCCTGAGCCAAGTGCCCTGGGCAAGTTCCATACAACACAGCCCCTCCTGTTGCTGTCACTGTGTGCAGAAAGCGCTGGTCTGCTAGGCAATTGGGTGCAGTACCTGACTCACAGCTAGAGGAGACAGAAAAGAGCTCTTTTCCTGGCTCTTGTTCCTAATTTGAGTGCAATTTAATACAGCACTGGCTGCTAGTGCCTGAATTAGAGTTTTATAAACCCATTTCCCTCATTCCAGTTTATTCTAAGGAAGAAGGAAAGAGAGAAAAAGAAAAGAACACACAACATTCATAGTGTTCTGGAAATGAATCTAATGGGTATGTCAAAATTCAAATGTGATCTGACCTGCCTGGGTTAGATTTTAAAGCATGTATATTATTATATGGAATGGGTTTAATTGGAATGTTGTCAGTTGTTAGTTTTGAGGTAGGGTCTGGAAATTAGAATATGACCAAAAAATCATGGATACCCTTTTTATCTGATGGTCCCACCTGACCTGCCTTCAGACATTATTGCATGTCAACAACTAGACCTGCTCACCCACTGTTTTCAAAACCATTAAGGGAAGGCTAAAAACTGAATCAAGCATTAGCAACCAAACATTTTAGCAAAACAAGTGCTGTTTTGACCTAAAGGTCAAATGTAACTATATTCTATGGTCTCAAATTTTCACATGCACCATTAGGAAAACTAATAATTTGAAGTTGAAGGTGAATTAATAGAACAGAGCATATGACTGCACTGACTAGTCCCCTCATCCTACCTGTTGCTGGAATAAGAAGGGGAATCTAATTAAAATATGTGGCAATCAAGGTTGCAGGCTCAATCCCCCATCAGGGCACAAACAAGAACCAACCAATGAATGCAAAATTAGTGGAATAACAAGTCTCTCTCTCTCTCTCTCTCTCTCTCTCAAATCAATTTTTAAAAATTAATTTTTGAAGACTCTGGCAATCAATGAAAAAGTCAAGCATGTTGGAATTAGGGCAAAAAAGATTTGCTCGTTGCTTCCAACAGAATGACGTAAAAAAGCTACAACTTCAGGACATTACAAAACTTTCTAATCTTCATAATTACTCCAGTGGTCAACACATAGCCAAGATGTTTCATATCATTAAAAGATTCGCTTTTTGCCTAAATTTTTATTACATGAGATGAACCAAAAATGAAGAAATTTTTCTATGGCTTAGTGTTTATTAGTATCAGGATATATTGCTCAACAGTCACCATGTAACCCATTAAAAATTCTAAATAAGTTCTTAGGTTCAAGCATTAATTGGTTAATTTACTGTAAACATTCCTATGAGGTCCATTATGGAAGTGGGAGTGTTTCAAAAGGGTTTGGGGATGCCATTTCAAATACCTGAGACTATATCATATTTACAGATCTCTAAGCAGCACAGTTTATAATGGCAAATAACCGGAAATGATCAATAACCAACAAAAGGAGTCCAGCTAAAGACCTTTACATTACACCCAGCAGCATGCTGTGCAGACTTCAAATAATAATGTCAATATGTATGTTTGCATAGGACAATGCTAAAATATGTATTTAACTTTTTCTTTAAAAAATTCATACTTAAGAGAAAAATTAAAAAATAGTAAAACAAATTTCCACAAACCCTTCACTTGAATTCCCCAAATGTTGGCATTCTACCATGTTTGCTTTATAGTTTTCTCTACCAGCCCCATCTACACTGAACCGTTTGAAGTAAGTTAGAGAATTAGAGGTAATGCCCCTGTAACAAGATACATTTTAAAACTGCACTTAAAAGAGGGGAGGTAAGAAGTAGGAGCTCATTTTATGTTCCATCTACCTGAGACTCATAGTTCTACTCCTCCCCCAATCAATTCAGAGGATGAAACTAGAATATAGGTATTTCAGATGTGTTTGCAGAGAAAGATCTGGAAGGACAGGCTGCCTTGTTTGATCAAGTACACCTTGGCACCTCCAAGTCTGCCACTGGGAGGAGACGTTCCAAAAAGGGAGGGGTGGATCAACACACCACCATGGCCTAATCCCTTTGTAAAATCCACTTTCCCCACTGGCTCTCCAGCTCCGTGCTGCCACTCCCACTCAGACTCCCCCTTTAACACTGAGGCCAAAGAGTAAAGAGTCAGTCTCCTTGAAGCACAGCTGAGTTTAGGCTCAAGATCTTCAGGTAAAATGTCCTCAAAGAATAAGAGATGATAAAAACAGCAATAAAAACCTATGCTACTTGCATGAATCAGAAGGCTCTAGTTTGCAGGGCACTTACAACTACAAATGCCACTGCTGTCTCCCTCCCTCAGTGTCTAGGTTCCTCAAGAAGACAGCGCTCCGCTCCGGGGTCCTGTGTGTAGATCTCACTTCCTTATGGCTACACAGTGTCATTCCAAGAGGAGCGAGGAATCAGACCAAGGCCAGCATTGCTGCCTTTTCGGGTCTGAAGTTTCTGTACTAAGTGAGGTCTCCTCACTTCCCCAGTAGGGTATGGACTTAACACAAGAACCATAATTCTATTCAATTTTTTAAAATAATAGCAATGGCCCTGGCTAGGTAGCTCAATTGGTTAGTGTTGTCCTGATACACCAGGTTGTGGGGTTTGATCCCTGATCAGGGCACATATAAAAATCAACCTATGAATGCATAAATAAGTGGACTGAACACATATTGTACTTGATATTGCATTCAACTCTTTCCATACTAGTATTTCCTCCATTTGGTATCATCTATTGTAAGATGCAACTTCACTAGCTTGGCAGGGGGAGAAAGCTACTGCAGTGAAGGCACCCATCACTCTATATACATACCTCAAGTACAGAAACTTCAGACCTGAAAAGGCAGCAATGCTGGCCTTGGTCTGATTCCTCACGCCTCTAGGAATGACACTGTGTAATCATAGGGAAGTGCACTGATACCAAAATAAGATATGTTAGTAAATGTCTTCTAAGCGTGACATGGTTTAATAGGCTAAAAAGAGCCGGATGGAAGAAACAGACCTCACCAATGAGACCAGGAGGCTCTCGCAATACTGTGCTTTAAGTCTCTCAAGTTGCAACAGAGCAGCACTTTTATAACAATGTGATTCTCAAAAAGGCTTAGTTATCACTAACCAGGAACTGCAGGGAGCACAAAGGCAGCACGTTGAGGAAGGAAGCCAGCAGATCTTGGATTCTAGTTCTGGCTCTGCAATCTGGATAAGATTCAACTTGTTTGGGACTACTTCCTCATGGCGATGAAGGCACATTACCAGTCCGCATGGCTTCACAGGGCTGGTATGAAGGTCAAGCATGACACTTGAGCCTTCCCTGAGTCCCTCCCTCCTGAAACCACATGTGCTCCCACAGCTGCACACACTTCCCTGTCAATGCACCCCGTGTTTTATCTCTGTGCTTCCAGATTGCAAGTTCTGTAGAAGCAGGGAACCGTTCCGCCTTGTTGAATCGCCAAGTGCACGCTGCTTGCTGGTATGTGTTCAGTCTCAGAACTCAGAATACGAAAGTAAGTTTCTAATTCCAATTTTTAGAGCTTCAAAGACTTACTAAACAATGTTGCTTGTCTGAATTATAAGTCTACATCTTAATTAACAAACTACATGGAAATAAGCATACTAGGGAGAAAGAGGAAACTGTTTTTGTTTTCTCCTTAAAAACATTAAAATACTCTTAGAAACTATTTTCACCTATCAGATTGGCAAAACAAAAAACAAAGGACTGACAATACTGTGTCTATGAGAGAGATGAAGGGAAACAGGCATTGGACACTGGGGTTGGTGGGAGGGTCAAGTGGCACAACTTCTGAAGACAGCAATTTGGCAACAGTCACCAAATTCTAATTTCTCATACTCTGACCCAGTAATCTCACTTCTAACACCAACTCCTACATATACAAAAAGACTTGTGCACAAGTTGTTCACTTCAGCCTTGTTTGCAAATAGGAAGATACTGGAAACTATCTAAATGCCCATCTAGCCCTAGCTGGTTTGGCTCAGTGGATAGAGCGTCAGCCTGTGGACTGAAGAGTCTCAGGTTCGATTCTGATCAAGGGCACATGCCCGGGTTGGGGGCTCGATCCCCAGTAAGGGGTGTGCAGGAGGCAGCCGATCAATGATTCTCTCTCATCATTGATGTTTCTCTCCCCCCCACCCACTTCTCCCTCTCTCTCTCTGCCTTCCTCTATGAAATCAATAAAAATATATTTTAAAATCCTATATAATAAAGAGGTAATAAGCAAATTGGCCATCACTCCAACATACAAGATGGCCTGCAGGAGAGGGCTGTTGGGGATGACCAGGCCGGCAGGGGAGGGCAGTTAGGGGCGACCAGGCTGGCAAGGGAGGGCAGTTAGGGGTGACCGGGCCAGCAGAAGAAAGCAGTTGAGAGAGACCAGGCCTGCAGGGGAGGGCAGTTGGGGGCAATCCAGCTGGCAGGGGAGGGCAGTTAGGGGCAATTGGGCTGGCAGGAGAACAGTTAGGCATCGATCGGGCTGGCAGGGGAGTGGTTAGGGGGTGATCAGGCAGGCAGGCAGAAGCGGTTAGGGGCAATCAGGCAGGCAGGCAGGCAAGCGGTTGGGAGCCAGCAGTCCTGGATTGTGAGAGGGATGGCCGACTGCCTGCTCAAGGGGTTTCAGACTGGAGAGGGTGCAGGCTGGGCTGAGGGACAGCCCCCCACCCCTGCACAAATTTCGTGCACCGGGCCTCTAGTAAATAAATAAATGCCCATCTATAGGAAACTGGCTAAGAGAACTATGGCACAAGTCGCCTACACAGAAATATTGAGCAGCTATGACAAAGCATAAGGAAATTCTTCATGCATTGATTTGGGATCATCTCTAAGACACTGTTAAGGAGGAGAGAAAAAAAACCAAGATGCAGTATGGCCAGTATTTCTATAAATAAAAAGGTAATGGAGAAAAGAACATGTCCGTAGAGCTACTTATTATGCACACGATACCACTGGGAATAACAAACTAGAAACCCACACCATCAATCATTTCTAGGAAGTAGAACTAGGTGGCTGGGGGATAGAAGAGAGGGCAGATTTTCACTGTATATCTTTTTACCTTTTAAATTTGGAATAACAAAGTACATTATTGATTCATAAATAAAAACAAAAATTAAATTGAGATTTAAAAAAAAACAGGGATAAAAATTTTCTTAAAATACACCTAAATACCTTCTGCCTGTTTGCTTTATTTTCTATTAGCCTTCCTCTATGTAACTTTCTCCTCCCTGAGACATACCCCTCTGACCCAGCCTCCTCCTCAGCACTCTGTTGCCCCTCTAACATTCAGCTGACTGTACTTGCATGGATATAGCCTGCCCTGGTGGGCTGTGAGGTGCTCCTGGAAAACCCTGCTATCGAGACTGGCCAGTGTTTGCTGGCCAGTTCACTGTTTCCCAACCTAGATTACATAGGGATTATATTTCATAGTTCTTGAAAGAGGGGTGTGGTGTTTTCTTTTTGGGGGGTGGGGATTCTTTTGATCAGTCACTCTTAAATACTGAACAGACACATCTGAAACACACAAAGCCTCATAGGACTGTTCTGAGGAAAAAGATAATACACTTTAAAGCTAATGCCATACAAATAAATTCAAGCATTTATCATTAAGATGCCATAATCAGTATTTCCAAGAGACAGATTAGAGCAACGGTTGCCAACCTTTCAGACCTCATGGACTACCAGTGGTCTGCAGACCACCGGTTGGCAACCACTGCTCCAAAGGTTTCCTTAAACCAGCAGTCGCCAACCTTTTGGACCCCATGGGCCACCAGTTGGCGACTGCTGGATTAAAGGAGGAAACCAGAAGGCCTGCCTCAACAAGGTTTTGACATAAAATTAACTTTATTCTGTGAACACACAGTAAATTACCTAGATAGCTAGGCCTGTTCCAAGAATACACTCATACCGCCTGGGTGTGCCTACCCAGGCTGGAAAAGGTATAAAGGTGCTAGCAGTATTGCTTCAGAAGTATCATGCCCTCTGGGCAACTACCTATGTATCCACACCCAAAATTTTAGGATAAGAAGTTTAAAAATCCCTGGACAGATTTATGGACACACTCATGGTACACATTTCTAAAAAAAGAAGAAAGAAAGGTGGGATAAGTTTGAAAACAAAAAAATAAGATATTTGTAACAGTTTTCTTAAATAATAAGTAATAAGTAGTATTATTATATAAATTGCAAATAACTTTGTTAAACTATCCCTTCAAAAAATTAAACACCCACCCAGGCATTGCTAAGGCTCTTGGAGGTAATTCTGGATTAATACAGATATGCAAGTAATATTTGTGAAATAAACGAATTTGATTTTGTCATCTCATGGCATTTCCAACAAAATCCAGAAGCATGAGCTTGTCAGAAAATAATTATGGAGTAAGTGAATTCTGAAATTTTTCTCTGTTTTGGAAGCAGTATGTTTGCTCCCATTTGTAAAACCCCAGACACTTTCAACAGAATATGTTTAAGGATACAAAAATCCTCAATTTGGAGGGGAAAAAAAAAAAAAGGAAAGAAAGCTGCCCAAGTGCAGTTTAGGGACATGAACTTCTCAGAGAGCAAAGTTTTAGATGTGACAGTTACATGAGATCATGACTGGTGGGAGAGGGGTACCTCAGGCATGCTTGGTTGGGTTGGGTGAAGGAAAGGTGTATGTCTCCTTGAGACAAGCAATCCAGCAATACTCTAGGATAAACACTGAAAGAAAATACTGGAAGCTTGAAAGACGTGCAGGCACTCCAATTCACTTATTTAAAATGAGAAAGGAGCCCTAGCTGGTTTGGCTCAGTGGATAGAGTGTCAGCCTGCAGACCAAAGGGTCCCGGGCTCAATTCCCATCAAGGGCACATGCCTTGGTTGCAGGCTCCTCCCCAGCCAAGGCCCTGGTGAGAGCTCCTGCAGAAGGCAACCAATTGACATGTTTCTCACACATCAATGTTTCTGTCTTTCCCACTCTCCCCCAAGCCAAAAAAAAAAAAAAAAAAAATGGAAAAATTTCCTGGGGTGAGGATTAACCATCACAAAAAAAGAAAAAACAAACAAAAATAAAAAGAGAAAGGAGGTGGGGAGAGGTAGAAAAGGATGTAGGGGAGATAAAATGGTGATGGAAGGAGACTTGACTTGGGATGATAAACACACAATACAATATACAGATGATGTATTATACAATTGTACACCTGAAACCTATATAATTTTATTAACCAATTTCACCCCAATAAATTCAATAAAAAAATTTTCTCTTTGTAATACTTTAAGCAATAAAAAAAATAAATAAATAAATAAAAAAAATTTTGAATGAGAGCTAATATCCCTAATATTTTAAAACTTTATCTTTATGTAAACTGTACTTTTATAGACAAACTATATCACCTCCTTGTTTGGTTTTCACCAACAAAAGCAAAAACAACCTAAAAATTAAAAGAAAAAAGCCACCCCTGAATATCATTGCATAATCTTATCATACAGGAGGAAGTGTTTGGAACTATCAGTACTTTAAAGATCAATATGAATAATTAGTTTGTTCCTTTCTAGTTGTTTTCATTATATCAGCAAAGTGATTTGCTTTAATTAGTGTCAGATTATTTTTCTAAATTACATAAATACTTATAACAGCTCAAATTTGTATTAACTGAACAGTTTAAATTATTCTGCTAATTCTGTTTTGATGTCTAGTAAAAGATGGTATGTTTTAATTATGAAACCTAGGATCTCGTTCTTAAGATCTGGTTTAAATAAATAAAAATAAGAACAATGAGTAGCTGTTCACATATCATTGCAAACACTTACTTAATATAAACCTAAAAACAAATACAAGGAGAGTAATCAAAGGAATGGTTTATTACTACTGTATTTCCTGAGATCACATGAGTGTGTAAACTTTAATATATCTGCAATGATTCTGAGAGCCACATGAAACAGCTATTTAAAAAAAATACTATTTAGAGCTGATGTATATATACAGAAAAATTTTCACTAAATATTATTTATGATAATATGCAATTAGCTTCTTGATGTAAAAGTTAGGGGTGGGGGTGAAGGGAATACCTGAGATAGGTATAAACTGGCTTAAAAACAAAGTATCTGGATGAAAAACAAATGTAAAAAAATTTCCATTGTTAGACACTAAATATGTCTCATCTCAGTTATTCATCAACTTTCTAACTTTTGGCTGTGAACCATTACCACTCACCATGTAATAAGATCTCAGAAATCCTCAGTGATCTAAGGCAGCGATTTTCAACCAGTGTGCACAATAACTTTTAAAACATGCAATACCTATTTCCCTCAGATTTCTTTTCCCTAGGATTGTCAAATTAAAAACTGATAACAGCCAACACAATAGCCATTCAATGTAAAGGAATCACAATTATACCTACTTTTTTTTTTGTCAGATTGACAAAAATATATTGTTTGGTGTACTGCAGGATTTTAGTAATTAGTTTGTATATCGTGAGATGGCAAAGGTTGAAAATTGCTGGTTTAAGGCTCTAAAATATTGTGCAGTGATGAAAGATCACATGAGACCCCATGAAGCCCACTGTGGGCATAACAACCATGAATGATTTAGTAAGACTGGCTAAAAAGCACTGCTTTAAAGGCACCATAAAAAAACAAGTCTAGCCTTAGCCCGTTTAGCTCAGTGAATAGAGTGTCAGCCTGTGGACTGAAGGGTCCAGGTTCAATTCAGGTCAAGGACACATGCCAGGGTTGTGGGCTCGATCCCTAGGTGGTGGCGTGCAGGAAGGAGGCAGCCCATCAGTGATTTCTCCCACTGATGTTTCTATCTCTCTCTCCCTCTCCCTTCCTCTCTGAAATCAATAAAAATATATTAAAAAACAAAAAACAAGTCTAGACATTGGTACCATTCCAGCGATGATAAACTGACAAGTTCTTTCAAATGGCCCAACTATATATACGATCTATCGCCCCTTCCACAACCAATTCTTACTGGAACAACTTCCTTTTTAGAAGGGATTTAATTTTTATTTTTGAGTGGGTACATTAATTTGCAAAGCATGAGTGCCCTTTAAATTAAAAAATATCACTACAAAGAAGGTCTTAAACTGCAGTTTGATGGTGTTTGCTACCATGCTTACTCCATCCCCATCCAGCCTTTGCCTACCTGCCCCTCTCTCCCTGAATCCCACTCCCTCTCGCTCTGCCCGCTACCCCCCCCCCGCCCCACACACATGCATACAGACACAGCCAGGCACATAAGTGTTTTCTTGAAAATCGTATTAACTGATGGTTCTTAGTCTAAATCAACACCATTACGTTACTTTGCAAACCATGACAGACTTATAGATATATAAACCTGTACTGCTGCTCCTTCTTTGAGTGCACGTGTCAATCAAATTTGAGGACAATGTTCAGGAACCATGTTTAATTCTGTATTTCATAGGGTGCCTGGATTTTTTTTTCCAGAGCTGGGCATAAACTAAAGACTACAACATCACTAGAAAAACTTCCCATCAGTTTCTGGATGAGGTTGAAAGAAAGTGAAGTCATATGAAAAGATTAGCCATTTAATCCACACTTTGTCTGAAAAGACATAAAGATTTTATCCTGAGCTTATTCCAGCAGTCATCTCAACAGTCCCCTCTGGGTTAGGTGTTGGTTGTCTGTCTCCTGGTATCCATGATTTTGAAAAAACAAAAAAACAGAACGGGGGGGGGGGGGGGGGGGGTGTAGGAAAGAAAAGAAAATGACTGAAGCAGTAGGCTAGAGGGATCTATACTCCAAGGAAACATCTGAGCGTCAAGCCTGGGGATTGCTGATAAACACAGAAGACAGAGGGCAAATAAAGATGGTCTTGCCCTTTCTGTCTTCATTCTGAACAAGTAAATTTCCCTTTTTTTGGCTTTAATGTTGGATAACAAAGAACCAGGTTACTTGCCAGGGTCTATAAAAGGGCCAAAGGGCATTCTGGGGAAATGCAACTCATTTAGTATTATAATGCTACGAATGGTTATAAGTCATTTACTTAATCCTATCATCAAAGATCACCTACATTTGAGAAGATTATTTTTCTTTTCTATAATCTATGGAAAATCAGATTCGGTTATTCTAGTAAACTTAATAATCTTTTTATTTTCCTGCATTGTCTTTGTATGTAAGTTTGGTCTGAAAGTATAGACAAATTACATTAGATTTCCAGCAAGACTCATCTGATAAACTGATTCACTGAATTGAAGAAAAGTGAAAATATGATTAACAACAAAGTTTTAAACAAATATTTAGTCACTCAATAAACACCAGTATTTTTTTTAAAATAAGGAGCAGGGTAGGTGAATATATATTTAAGAAATTATTCTTGAATTTATTTTAAATAGGTATTAAAATGGTCCAAGAAGAAAATTTTCTTTGCCTGTAAAATAAATGTACTCTAATACTGGCTGAACATAAAGCTGTGAGCATTCATAGATTATATGACCCAAATTCTAAAAGTTATGGTAGAGAATAGTGAGTTTATGTCCATTTTGAAGAGTTGAAGCAGCCAGTGGCTCTTCTCACATCTCAATACACTTCTCTCTGACCCTTCTCCCCTCACACTGACACACACTTGCGATGAAGAAGTTTTAAAATACTCTGACTTTAATTCAGAGCCCTGCCCAAGATTCCAACTTTTTGAGAGTTTTAAGGAATAGATAACCACATTTGTCATAACTTCCAAATGTTCTCCCTTTGACTGTAGTTCCTGTTTTCTCCCTTTCCATCTAAACTCTTCTAGAAAACAGAATCTAGGTGCCCAAGAAAAGACATGAAAAAGAAGCAATCATTCTAATAGCAACAAAAGCAACTTCCCTTGAAAACTGCCTTTAAAAGATAGAAGGGTCAAACTAGCAGAAGTAAATTATATCTCAGCTGTACATATATCCAGCTGTGGCCTCCTCACTTCCACACACCTGGGACATTCCCGCTGGGAAAATGCTCATGGAGCCTACTTCACTTTCCTGACATTATCATAATCACATTGCCAGTTTGAGGGAAGGGAAGGCTGAGGGGAAGGGGCATGTGCCATTTAAAAAAAGAGAGATCCTTCTTTCAACCAGAAGTTCTTTAATTGGCAGATAGCCAAATCCTCTGTAAAAATACGCAGTATTATATACACTACCACAGTAATCCTGTCAACCTGAAAAGTTTTAGGCTGGCTCCTGAGCAGTAAGTCTAATCTATTTTACTGTCTCTTTTAGGTAAAACTTTTAAGAGTAATCTCAATGTCAAAAGGTTGTTTCCTTAATAAAATTCCCTCAAAAGGTTTTTGTAGAACAAAATAAACCAGTTTCTTCTGGAGTTGACTAGACCACTGTCTTTGAAAATAAACTAGAGGGAGGCCTGGCCCACGAAATTCATGTACAGGTAAGGTCCCTAGGCCTGGCCTGCGATCAGGACCATTCTCCCCTGGCTGCCGGCAGCCAGCCCCGCCCCCTGCCACTCACCCCCAGTCCCCGGTTCCCCATTGGGGGATCAGAGCCTGCCAGCTGGAGGGAGGGACCAAGAGATTGGCCATTCTGCCCACTTGCCGGCCCTGCACCCCATCGCCCTCTGTGTGTTAGGCAACGGGAGGAGCAAAGGGCCTTGGCCTGGCACTGCCCGCATCTGCCGCCACCCACACCCCTGGTTCCCTGTTTGAAGCGGGGGGGGGGGGGGGGGGGGGATGGGACACCAAGAGGTTGGCTGGCAGGCCCCGATCCGGTGATTGGGGGCAGCTCCTGCATTGAGCGTCTGCCTCCTGATGGTCATAGCAACCGGTCATTTCGTTGTCTGGTCGATTTGTATATTACGCTTTTATATATATAGATTACTTGTGAGGGATTTAAGCCACTAGAAAACTCTATTGCTTCCTAAGCCTGGGAGTAACAGTTTCTTCAAGGCATTTTTGACATACTTCCTACTAAAAAAAAAAATTTTTTTAATTAAATTTAAAAAAATTAAAATAAAAGGCCAAAAGGTATAACCTGAATTCAATCAATCGAAGAAGAGTTTGCAAAATAATAACGGGAAAGGTCTCCCTTTTCTCATTATTTCTGCCCAATTTCAGCTCTCACATGGCTAACAGAAGATTCACGACTGCTTAACCTTAAAGTAAATAAGCACATTTTATCTTCTGAGAGGAAATTGGAAACACTGTCATCTTCTCCAATTAGACTTTCATCACATAAATTTTTACCCTACATAGATACAGACTATGTAAATACAAACTATGCTGAATAAATAATTGAGAACCATAAAGCTACAAGAACATTAAAAATTATCTACTACACCTGCCTGTACAGAATGAAATATGATTACTTTGAAATATTCCTAGACCAGTAGAAATCAATACCACTCATATTTGGGTAGGAGCTGCGCAATCTTTTAAATTTGACTTAAATTCTATTTGTCTGCTGAAACACACACACAACGCAATAAAAGTTGAGGGGGTTGGAGAGGAGGGAAGAGTGGGGAGGATGGAGCAGAGAGGGGTGGAAGTGAGTGCACACATGTATGCACACACATATTTAAGCTTTTAAACTGCCAATATCTTTGGCATACATCTTTACTTTAGGAAGACAAAAGAAACTATCAACGTTTGCCAACTTATCCATAAGTTCAAGACCAGAGCTTGAAAGATTGACCCAAAAAAAAAAAAAAAAATCTGAATGGTGAGGAATTGCTCATTTTAAAATGTTCTTCATTTCCTCAAAACACATTTTCCAAAAACTATGCTGAGATTTTGTAGATACAAAATGATAGCATTATATTTTCTCTTACTCCATTATTTCATTAGAGAGGTAGAGAAACAGGGAGGCGAGAAAGAAAAATCCATAATCCAAACCAACAACCATGCAAACCTCAAGAGGTATTCCAAGTCTCTAGTGGCAGCTGAAAGAGAGAAAAAAAAAGCCACACCACACCACCTGTCTGCTCCCTATCAAGTGTATACCAAGGGAGGGGTCATGGGAGGGGCCGAATACCTGTGGCTGGAAAGCTTATTTATCTTGTTTATAAAGTCACCCACACAGCAGCAAGCAGCACAGAACTAGAGGTTGCTTTGATCCATCTTTAATGTTAGCCCCTAACTAGAGGCAAAAGACCGAAAAAAGGAGGGGAGAGGGAGAAATACAGGAAAGGAAGGAGAGAGAGAAAAAAAAGTGGGAAAAGAGGGAGAGAGGTTTTCTTTTGAGGCCTCTCTCCTGCCTCCTCGTCCCCACCTGAACTCAGGCTTGCCCTTCCTGGCACTTCCTGTAGGGCAGCTGTACACTGTGGGGCACTTACCTTTGTGGGCATGTCTTACTGCCTTCCTACATGGCAAACAAGCTTTCCTGTATTCATACATCCCTTTGGCAGCCCTCATCGGTGCCACTAGGTTAGTCTTTTGTGCTGGCGGCTGCAATGACGGCCCTGACAGGAAAGAACTTTTAATGTCTTCCCCAGTACTGAGCCACAAGAAACAACGAGTGCTCCCAGGCACAACTCCCCTGGCTCTGCTCCTCAAAATGCTCTCGCAAGTACACCGTTGCTTAGCAATATTTGCCTTCCCCCTGTACATTTGAAAGTGGCAACATCTGTCCCTTTGGCAGTTTTGACTTGTGCAAAGACCATGCTCGTAGTTTAAAAACATACAGCTTTAAGAAATGGGCAATCCTTCACCCTTCCTTCTCCCTGCAAAACTCCAAAATGGTTTAATCTTTGCTTATACAGGTTGATATAAAAATCTACAGGATTTAAGGCAGCTGATAGTACATAAGCAAAATATTTCAGCCACCAGTGGGAGTTCCTATTAAACCCCACCTAATAAGTAGTGTGTCTGCACAATTATACCTGAACTAAAAACCCCATTTAGTTTACAATTTGCGACATAATTAGTTATATCACTAGGTATTATGTGTAAATACATATGAGCAAGACAAAATATAAAGGCAACTTATTCATTGGATAGGTAAAGGAATTTTCACGCTCACATTATAGCCCAAACTCATAACCACGCACGCACACACACGTATGCACACATTGATCAATGGCAAAGGAACCTAAAAAAATCTAGAAGGGAAAAAAGTTAATTTAGGTAATTGCACCCCTGGCCAGTGTGGCTCAAAAGTTTGCCAGTTTGATTCCATCAGGGCACATGCCCGGTTGCAGGCTTGATCTCCAGTAGGGGGCATGTAGGAGGCAGCCCATAGATATTTCACTCTCGTATCAATGATTTTTGCTCTTGCACTAATGTTTCTCTCTCTCCCTCTACCTTTCTCTCTTGCTCTAAAAAAAAAAAAACCAAAAAAAAAAACAAAAAAACACACACAAAAAACATATCAATTTAAAAATTGTTTTTTTAAAGAAATTGCAACATTATGAATTTCAAAACAAATGATCTTAAGTTTTCTACATTTTTAAATTATCCCTCAATATAGTCATCTTGGTATTTTCCTGAGGTTACTCATTAACACTAAAGCAGTTCCTAATACTGTAATTTTATGCATAAGAAAAAAACCTAACATAAAAAAATAAAAATGTTTTATGGGTAGTTATGTTCTCCATGTAATTACTCTTTATCTAGCACATCAATGGGAAATAAATATCAGAGTCATAAAAAGCATAACAGTCAACTAAGTACTGAACAACACTCAATGCATTCAAACTTTACTATGCAGATATTTTTGTTCTTTTGGACCAAACCAATTTTGACATATTAGAAACACATGTTTTCAAAGACATTCTATAGGAAGTGAGTTCCAGCTCCAAAGGCAAGGCTGACCTATTGCTTTCATCAATTCTCTACCTAGAGCCTAGAGAAGCATAAAAGACTGGGTGATACTTATGACCACTAAAAATACACCCAAAAGGTCCTTGACTCTGAGGGTTTATTAACAGCCCTCAAAGTCTACAGCATGCATGGATTTGGAATCCTGCTTAGCCACAAATGTGAATTCAATACCCTAGGACCCACTTCTCACTGTAGTTCAGCACTTGCTACTTGCCCAGAAGCACACAGTAGTGCTTGTGAAGTATAAGCTTTCCATTGGAGTTTATGGAAGAAACTTGAGTATACTTTGCAAATTGGGGGATTCTCAAAAATCTCAGATGTTCCTCCAAGTCATCCCCAGTGGTTCTGGCCTTACAGGGTAGTACTTATGAGCTAGCTAGGTTCTGAGTCAGACACATGAGCTTCAAGACTTGGCTCTGCCAGGCACCAACTATTAAGCTCACTGCATGGAAAAGCTTAGGCCCAGTGCCAGACTTGGTGAAAGCAACAGGTACACAGTACATGCTCAATGAACTATAGACATCACTTTTATTATTATACTATCCTACCATGACACAAAGTCTCCATCTCCCCCCCCCCGGCCCCCCGCCTTTCTTCCATTCTCAATTTTCCCACTTCTCCACATCAACACTCAAATACAACTTTTACTTAAAGACTGTCTATGAAAATTTCCTCTGGATGGGGAAGGGAATGCTGAAGGAATGAAGGACAATAGATTTCATATCTTTTAATAACTGTATAGTGAGTGCATCCTTGTTTGCAGTTCCCTTTGATTTACCCTGAAACAGCTAATGTCTCTCCAGCCCTGAAGAAGCCATCACCTTACTGAACATTGGTGGCTGAAATATGTTTCCAATGAATTCTGAACTAATTAATGCAGGGAATTGTAGAGGCTGGAATCCTGGGCCCTGGGGACTAGGATGAAAGGAGCCGGACAGGGGCTATGGTGCTGTCCACCAGGCCAGTGCTGATAAGCCTGGAGGGTTCTATCCTACAGGAACCCCCCATGCTAAGCCTTATGACAAAAAGAAGAGCAAAAAGCTTCCCTTGAGAAGAGTCACACAGCTAAGAGGGGAAAGCAAAACCTGTCATTTCAACACTGCCCTTCTCCATTAAGTATTCCTGTAGAGTCTACAGCAGTGATTTTCAACCTGTGGGCCACAAGAATTTTTAAAAATGCAATACCTGACTAGTCAGGGGCACTGACCTTTTTGCCCTTAGATTGTCATATTAAAAAATGACAACAACTAATACAATAGCTATCCAGTGTGAACGGATCAAAATCATACCTATTTTTTGGTCAGATCAGCAAAAAATTTATTTTCTGGTGTTCCACAGAATTTTACTTAGTTTATGTATGTCATGAGTTGAAAAAGGTTAAAAACCACTGGTCTACAGGATTGGTCCACTAGATAGCCAAACCCCAGTGGGTGTAGTTAATCCACTACTAGAACAATTTGAAAATTTCTCCATTCTGAGGCTTCTGGTATAAAACCTGCTCTTAAGGATGAATGTCATGAGCTATCCCACAGTGCCAATCAATAAATAATCATTAGGTCTACAAGCACAGAAAATAAAACACAGGCTGTAAACTCTTATCTAAATCAGCTACATCTTAACATTACCATATAGTAATACTCTACCCTATTCTGATATTCGGGGGGGGGGGGGGGGGGGCAGGGGATCTATAACCCCTGCACTGTTTTCTTCTCTGAAAATGCTCAAAGAGAGTCCAACCCAAGTCTCCTTCAAATCCTGCACACCACATAACTTGCAGAACAACCTGCTGGCACAGTCAGAAATAAATTTCAAAAGTGGTATTACTGTAAAAGCCTTCTAAAAGATATTCCTCACTTCAGAGAACTTTCTACAGTATGGTATTTGCAGTACTAGTAGCAGTAGAAGCTGTCAGTATTAAAAACGTATATTAAGAACAGTTGGCTGGAGGAGGTAGAGATAAGGGAAAGAAAATAATGGACGAATTTAGTTCTGAACTGAGGAAAGTTCTTCAAACATGAAGTCCTTCATTAGTGAAGGCAAGGAAAAGTTTTAAGTCACCTCTATGCTTCAAGTTTTTCTTTCTTCTGTGACACTGCTCCATCTCCAAATAAACTTTAAATTTATGTATTTTTCCTAAATCACATTAAGTTACATAAAAACTAATGCCCCTATACTCTTGAAAGTTCACATACTAATCAATACTCTTTGAACCCAAACCTAAATAGGATAGCTGAGTCTCCTACCTCAAAAAATCATCCTGCTTTATTAGTTTATACAAGTGTCACCATCCATCCCCTCTATCAGGTTCAGGAAACCTTCATAAATTACATGCAAATATGTCTACTCATGCCTATCTTTAGTGGATTTGTAACCAGACCACAAAATTAATGCTATATGATCTGCGGTTGAGAGCCATCTTTTTTTTCCCTTCCCCATTTTGTGTCATGATGCCCAAATACAACTGAAAGCTGGAACTAGCCCCATGTAGTTCTCAGACCAATTAATATAATTCTAGAACCCTGAAAATACAGTAGGTACTCAATACTTTATTAGTGGTACAGAATATTTATTCAAGTCTCTTGTTTTAAAACCCATCATGTTTTAAAATTTGAGTGAAATTAAACCCACGATACAGAAATTCATGACTTCACCAAAATAAATGAGAAACACCATCAAACCAACCCAGAACATTAGGACACTTCTTAGTATCCCAGTGACATCTAAATATAGTGGTAAAGTGAGTCAAGACAACTTGAAGACGTACAAATTTCCTACAATGTGAATCTGCTCTCACTGTCATGCATGTCAAGGGAAGGTGGGGCATCCCACCATCTACTATATACTAGGCAAAGAGATCCCACTTCATTGTCCCATTTAAAGGTGGAGAAAAATGAACCCAGGTATTCTGACTCCACAGTATTATCCATTAAGAACATTACCTCCCACTTACATTTCTTTAAAGCCTTAACATTCAAATCTAGTAAAACTACCTAAATTTTATGTTCTGAGCCAAGGGAAAAAGGTGAATCTATGACATTTACTCATACATTTATGTTTTTTAAATTGATTTTTTTAAGAGAGATGAAGGGAGAGGGGAAAAGGGAGGGAAACATCTATGTGAGAGGAAAACATCAATCAGTTGCCTCCTGTATACAACCCTGGCTAGGGATAGAATATGCAACCTGGGTATGTGTCCAAACCAGCAACCTTTTGGTGCATGGGACGAGATTCCTTCTCTCCAACAACATCCAAACAGTTTTCAGCAGTCCATACATTCTATTACATACTTATTATTCATCCCTAGTTGTAAATAAGTACTAACACATTAAAATTCTCAGCAATGACAAACCAGAGGGGAAAAAATTACATCCAACAAGAAAAATAGTTCGGAAATTCTCCAAAACAGCCATACTCATACCCTACTAAGTTATGACAAAACGACATTGAACAAAATGACATTATTTGAGGGCCTGCTGTAGTTGAGGGCCTTTATGTTGCTAAGATCAAAGAAAGGAAAGCAGCTCTTGTTTGCTGAATGGGCACTGAAAACCAACTTCCTATTATTCGCTATAAAAACAAGGAAAGTGGTTTAGAACAAAAGGTATTAAAAGATATGCTACTGGACTTGAGTATAGGAAACAATATCAAAGTCCAGTTACCAGAATTCGAACTCTTTTTTAGAAAAGAACCATATTTTAGAGCTGAAGAGAGTAGGACTGACTATCCACCTCCTCACACATACAAGAAAACTAACCAAGCACATTTCTACTTGGTGACAAGAGGTAAAAATGCATGTTCCATGGTTTTAGGTAGTGGCAAAACCTGAAAACCAAAAAGTTGTTGTGGGGCTTTTCTTTAACTAAAATATGAACAAGTGCCTGAATCACATACATATAAAGGCTTATAGGAAAACATCATATTTGGAAATAAGGGCAAAAGATAAAAAAGCCAAGTAGGACCTACTTTACATAATTTCTTTAAAAATTAATCACTTTTTACTCTAACTAGATATCATTAAGCACCCTTGGTTATAAATCCTCCTGAAAAGAAATATCTTGGGTATGTTTGGTTCTCATCCCTTGGACTTGCCCAAAGGAAGGAATAATCACAAGGTTGTAGAAACTCACAGATTATTCATAGGACGAGAACACCAACATCTACAGGACTCAAGCAGGGAATATGAAAGGCCCAGTAAGGACGGGGGCAAGCCAGAGTGTGTGCCCTAAGAGGTCAGACAATAGCTTCCAGGTTTTTAAGAAAGAAAAATAAATAAACAAAAATCCAGATTTCAATGTGAAATCTAGTACTTTTTGATGCTGGCAATTAAATCAACACACTGTACATGCCACAGCCCCTCTGTGGGTGAGCACTACTCTCCAATGCTGGCCTTCATGCTTTCTTCTCTCCCAAATGGAGGAACGGGGAAATGAGAGACTGGGAAGCATGCTCATTTTGGAGAGAAACGTCTCTTTTTAAAGCTAAACATAGCCCCATGTACATATGTATATCTTCTGTTGCCTCAAAGAGATTCTAAAAAGGCCTTTGGCCTTCGGAGGGGGGGAGGAGGGGTGTAAAGTACGAGGCAGCCTCTGCTGCACTGTGATGTCTCCTCTTTACTGCACCAGCTCCTGCCAAAGCCTACTTCAGCGATTGGCAAACACAGACTGACAGATCACTAAAAACATGAACCAAGTAAGCAAAACAAACCACAGTGTAGTTATTTTACATGACTTGCATGGAATAAATCTGTGAACTGTAGGTGAGTCATAACATAATAAAGAGCCCAATTAGATTCAGAACAACACACCAGTGTTTTCCCTCCGCTTAGCAACTAGTTCAATGGGATCTTGAGAGAATATAAGGCACATAAAGGACTCTGGTGTCTCTGTTTTACCCTTTACTGGAAGACAATTAATCTCACTAAAAATTAAACCCAGGCTGCCAGACGGGCATTTTTCAGGGTCAATAATTCTTAAGCTACTAGGATACCAATTAATGATACCCAAGTGGTCTAGAAGAGTTAATACCCCTATGCCAAATGATTGGCTCATTCTCCCAACATGATTCATTCAATGGCAGAATGTTTAAAATTGAGAATCCTTTGAGATTAACATCAATTTTATTATATGTACCACCTAATATTAATAAGCCCCAAAATTTACTACAGGAAATCTGGTATCTTATTTAATACAGAGGAACGCATCTTATTTCTTAGTCATAAAACAATCTGATTAATCTCCAAACTCAATACTGAAAATCACAGCAATTATGAGGCTGGAACTCCACTAAGAATGTCTACTGATCGGATTAGGCTGCTTATTTTAAAATCCACAAGCAACAATGCCTAAAATGACCTGGGAAACACTTAGGCTGGAAATGGTAAGCCAAACAATTCCTTCAAAAAACTGTTGACCTTAAGGCCTGCTTTCCCATCCAAGTGTCCTAAGTAGGAAATTCAGTCCTGTATCAAAATGATTTCCCCCTCTGCTCTGACAAACATTGATAAGAGGCTATCTTTCAGACTCCAGATCAAAGTGAATTGTGAAAGAACTCCTGGAGCTGAACTGAAGCAGGAAAGCCCTGTTCTGCCCCAGTCCTCACTTTGCTACAGGAAACAAGGATTATGAGACAAAGGATCCTGCCCTCAAAATGTTACCACCTGGAGAAAGATACAGAGGATGATACCAAGGGGGAGTGCTGAGATAGAGGTCTGGACACCCTGAGTAAGTCAGCTCTAAAAGCCTGTGTTGGCTACAGCTGGGGCTGGGAAACTTCAGCAGGAGGGCCACACCCAAGCCTGGAGACAGGCAAGAATCTCATCAAGAAGGCACTGGCCCTGGCCGGTGTGGTTCAACAGGCTGGAGCGTCATCCGTACACCAAACCAAAAGGTGTCGGGTTAGATATTGATCCCCTGTTGGGACGCATGCAGGAGGCAACAGAATGATGTTTCTATCTCCCTCTCAAAAAAATAAAAAAAGGCAACTGGAGCTAATCTGGAGTTTTATCCTGAAGGTAATTAAAAGGTGCTCAAGGATCTTAAAACAGGATAACTTGATCAGGTTTTCACACAATAAAAATCACTCCTTTGTGAAACAGAGTGGTAGATCTGTTCCACAAAAGGGAGGAAGACAGGTTAGAAAGAAGTTGTAATTATTTAAGAAAGTGATAAAAATCTGAACTAAAGAAGGGGCAGTAAGGAAAAGAGAAGCTTTCAATAGATGCTTACCAAGCAATCTCCACAGGATAGGGTTACCAAATGGATAAAGTGGAAGACAGAAAGGAATTGATGCCAATGATCAGGAAGAAGAATATTCTGTGTGTGAAGAGGTACAGGAGAAGGCAAACATAATTAAATCTACTGTAAGCAGGTTGAATTTGAGTTCCTGTGCAACATCTACAGTGGGGCCTTGACTTACGAGTTTAATTCGTTCCGTGACAGAGCTCATAACTCAAATTACTCATATGTCAAATCTTAAAGTGAACGAGTGAGACACGTGATGCTGGGCTGATGTTGTGGCGTTCACTGTGACGTTCGCTGCGCCAACTAGCAGTGGGGTATCTGAAGCTGGCTCGTAACCCGAATTTTAGCTCGCAACTCAAAGCAAAAAATCGGCCAAGAGACGAGAGACGGCTGGTATCTCAAAAAACTCATTAGTCGGGACACTCGTAAGTCAAGGCCCCACTGTACAAGAAAAGTCCAGTAGGCAGTTGGATAAAAGGATCTAGAGCTCAGAAAACTTGGGAGTTTTAAGCTAGAAAAATCAATCTGGTGGTCATCAGCTGAAGCCCAAGTGCACGTGAAATCACCAGGAAAAGCTACAGAAAGAGAAGAGAAGGGTGAAAGCAGAGCCCTGAGGAAAGAGAGGAAGGCAGCCTCCAAAGGAGATTACGGCATGTTCCAAGTGGTAGAAGAAACCCAGACAACAAAGGAGGGCAGTGTTTAGGGGACGGTGGGCAAAAGTGTCAAATGCCACAGAGGGGTCCAACAGGTTACTCTCAAGAGCATTTCCTGACTTAGTCCACTGGGGGCCCTGGGGGCTCTGGGGCAGCGCAGTGGGGTGAAGTGGTGGAGGTGCCAGCCAGCCAGCATGGGTTCAGCAAGTACATGGAGAGGGAGCAGGCACAGAATGTTTACCTCCTGTCTCCAGAACGCTGGCTGTGAAGGGAGCAAGAAAGATGTGATCAGAGAAAGACAAAGGAGCGAGAGCTTATTCAGCTAGGAAAGGCTGACTCTATGCATGGGTAGAAAAAAGCCAAGTGATGGGAGAAAGGTTTAAAGTAACCAAAAATGGTGTGCCAGTGGAAGGGCAGGAGGAAGGGCAGCGCCTTTTCTCAGATCAAAGAGAAAAGGTAAGTGGTGGGTGTAGACTAGAAATTTTTTGTGTGTCATCATACCTGGAGAGAGCTGGAAAGTTACGTGCCTGGTGGCCTCATTCTCTAAAGGATAGAGCAAAGTTAAAGTCCTCAGAGCAGGCCCGTGACCACCATGACCAAAACTGAGTTTTAACCGTCCTCTCATTTGAGTCATTTGTACACCTAACAGCTGCATGATTTATCAGGTGCTGACATGAAGGCAAGGCCATGTAGAAAAACAGAGAGCTCCTGACACTTTACATAAAAGTGTTACACGGGTGTTGAACACACAATACAACATACAGATGACGTGTTATAGAATTGTACACCTGGAACCTATATAATTTTGTTGTAATACTCACTTGAGGATATGTTTGATTTTCAGAGAGAAGGGGGAAAGAGACAAACATCAATGTGAGAGAGAAACAGCAATTGCCTTCCATATGTGCCCCGACTGGGAATGGAACCTGGAACCTTTTGGTATACGGAATAATGCTCTAACCAACTGAGCCACCCAGCCAGGGCAAAGTTATATAATTTTATTAATCAATGTCACCCCAATAAATTAAACAAATAAATAATAAATAAATAAAAGTATTACACAAATGATCATTACTCCACAGAAACCATCTTTTGTAGTAGAAAATGGTATGAGAACTAGCAGCCAAGGGTCCTGGTTTTATGTCCCATCTCTGCCATTAACAAGCTTAAATCATTAAACTTCTTAAAGACTCAGTTCCATGGCACATAAAATGGTGATTTGTGCCAATTGCCCTGCCTAATGCTCAAGGTTGCTGTGACAATCGAGAGAGAAACAAATAAGCAAGTGCTTTGGAAATTAAACAGGGGTGGGGGAGGCAGTAAAATATTTCCCAGTGCACACGTCTTTATAAAGTGAAACATTTCCACCAGGGATTGCCAAACTATGAGAATGCGGCTCTTCGGGAGTGAGCCTGCAGCCCCCGTGCCATCAGGCAGGGGTGGGAAGTGGAAACCACTGTGGGGAGTGGTGCCCTCATCCTGGTAAACCAGTTTTTAAAAGCTCGATAACCACTAAGCAAATGCTTTCTTTCCCTGGGCTTTTCATTTGCTTATTTTTAACACATAAGAATCAAATTTTTAGGGCTTTATTCACCTAGAACATCTTAAGTGGGAATTCCTGGTCCCTTATATCTAATCCCACCTGCACTTCTAAAGGATACTCCAATGAACAAGTTCATATATTCAGAATCTCCCTACACCCTCAACATCACTAATTCCTCATTATGATAATCCTCTGTCAAAATCCTACTCTTTTCCTTAAAGCCCAGTTCAAATTTTAACTCTAACCACTCTTACCACCACCTACTGAGCTCTTATGCACAAAGCACTGTTCTAGGCACTTTATATAGAATGCCTCCGTCCAGTAGCCTCACAGACCATATGAATAAACTTACAGCACAGCAAGGTTATTTCCTTGCCCAGGATCTCAGAGTTGTAACACCACAATGTACTGTCTGCCATGAAGCTAACGTAATTTCTCCTTTTTATTAATGACTCTAGTTATTGTATAAATTACCCAGTAACTGGCTCCATTTTCACCATGCAGACTCACCTTCCCATTGCTCTGCTCTGCCTCTACCCATCTCCCTGAACTCCTACTAGACTTCTCACCATGTCTTGCCTCCATGTCTCTTCTTTCCCTAATCCTCTCGCCAATATCCAGACACTTCAAAAGAAAACTCTAAAAAAATGTACAGTGTCCTCTTTTGAAAGGCAACATAATGAGGGTGTCAGTTAAGGGTGTAGACTAGAGCCAGAATACTTGGATCTGGATGCATCCAGCACTTGCAGCCTCGGTAAGCTCGGACAAAAGCTGTAGCCCTGTAAGACTAAGGGATAATCATAGTGCATATCACGTGGGAGGGTTGTGAGGTCAATGAAGTAATACACATGAAGCATGTGGAACAGTTCCCACCAGAAAATGAACAAGAGAACAGTGTGAGCTTTCTATGCTTAATAGTTCCAGACTGATTACACTTTATTTTTTACATTATGTAATAAATTCATTTTGCAAGTATCTTTCTCTCTCATTAGCACCCTTTATGACTAGTGTATATTCAAATATTTATTGACTGAAAAGGCAGAAACCCAGAATGTAAAAAATGTGAATTTTTCTACGACCAAACTGTTCCAGATTAATTGGCAAAAAAATTTTTTTCACCAGTTAATATGTTCTCAAGCATGAAAATTGTTGGAAGAAATTCTAATTACAGCATTAAATTCTATTAAAATATTTTTTTCTAAAATGCTATAGCAAATATTTGCGTTAGGGTGGAATATTTTAAAAATTAAGCTGTAAGGAAAAGGAGAATCCATAAAGCTTGAGTTTTTAATAATGACTGCAAGAAAGCTGAAAATCATAGAACGCTTTCCTTTCTTAAATCACACAGTTCGATTCAAAGCTTCAAATTCTTGCCAGTAAGAATTTTCAGAGTTCTATTATTTGCAATGTAAACAACATAACAGAAAACCCCTAAGGTGATTTATCTAAGGGACACAGCTAGAAATAGGACCTCTAATTACTTAAATACTGAGGCCCCTAGATTAAAACATTAAACCTCAAAACCCTTCAGCCAAAGAGATGAAGGAGATTAGAATGGGCTTGACAAATTACCACAAGGTCAGGGGGAAAAAACGTGGAAAGTAGGCCAAGCTTAAACAGGGAATTAAATAAAGTTCAGGAGAAAACTAATGGTGTGTGTGGATGCTGAATCTCTGGGGGGTGAAGGAGGGGAATTGCCAACCTGGTGATTTCAGCAATTAAAGAAAGGAAAAGCATCAATATAAAAATAGCTGCTTATAAAGTTTTTGGAAAATGTGAACGTGCAGCAAAGTTAACCTTGGAAAATAATGATTTTCAAATAGACCTTGGCAAGTGGAGAGGATACAAGGTCAAAAATAAACTTGTTATGATAACATCAACCAGAATCCTCTCTTAAAAGGAATTCTGCTTCAATATCTCATGAGTATTGGTCACCCCCTACCAAAACAGCAAAAAACCAAACTCAAGTCATCCACAGAACTCCTGGTGGAATATCTGGTTTTCTGTCCCTGAAGATTATCAGTTGGCTCAAAATAAAAAACAATTAATCCAGAGAAGAGCTAAAATGACTGGGGTGGCTACGTGAGAGCCTGGGAGAGTGCACAGCCTGGAAAGATTCTGAAGAGTTGAATGTCTGCATCTTGGCAAAGGCACAACGGGAGAGACCCAGGGGGGATTCAATAACCCTCCACAAACATCTCAAGTGTGAAAACAACAAGGCGGAACAGGAATTTCTTATCCTGGTACCAAATGTACTTCTGGCATTTTGAGAAGGAATAGAAAGTAAAACATACAAAGAAAACAGCTCTAAGTAATAACACTCAAAAAAGATTTTCAAGGTTCAATTGTGGGATTTCTTCTTGGGCTACTATAAGCAATTCTATTCTTTGCACTAACTCATTTCTAGCAGTTTTAGAGCTTTTTAAAATATATATATATTTTGCCTATGATATTTAATATGTTTCCTTCAGAGTTTAAAGTATTTCTGCAAACTCAAAAAACTGCCAGGATTTGACTTGGCCAGTTGGCTCAGCTGGTTGGAGTGTTGTCCAGTACCCCAAAGGTTGTGGGTTTGATCCCAGTCATCGGGGTATGTACTGGAGGCAACTCTCATATCCATGTTTCTCTCTTTTCCCCCTTCCTCTCTCTCTAAAAAAATCAATGAAAACATAACCTCCAATGAGGAATTTAAAAAAAAAAAAAGTTTACCAGGATTAGGAAATAAAAGGTGGCAGTTTCTACTCAGCTCCAGCTGGTGAAACTGGAAATTTTATTTTTCAGCAAAATTCTCCAGTTTGTAAATATTGGCTCAAGGGAGTGGGGAGCAGGGCATACTATATAGGCAAAACAAAGGTGTCTACAAGCCCAATCTAGCCTTCTGGCTGTTTGAAGCTTCTGCAATAAATTCTCACTTGCTACTACTACTTTTTAACCTCTATATTTACATATTTAGGGTCAAAAATTTAGCCAACCTCTAAGCAAATACAAGCTACTTACTATTCAATATTTCTCATAGATTTGAAGTATTCTGCTCTAGTCACTCAGCTTCAGCTAATTGTGCACATAATTTTCCTAACAAAACATTTAAGTCATGTAGGTCTGGCCAAATTAAGAGCTAGCTCATGGAATCTAATTTAAATTTGCTATTATAATTAATATACTAAAAACATTTTTAGAAAATGGAGGAAAGCTAGATAAGGTTATATCAGAATCTTACTTTCCCATGAACAGGAAATATTGGAGGCACAAGAAAGGAAACCATGAACTGTGGAGAAAGAGAAGAGTGTTGTTTGGGGTCATACTTCCTTGATTTTTCCCCAAAAGCTACTCTCATGTCCTACTTAGGACAAAAGCCCCATCAATTTTGTGCAATCCCATGGCCCGAGGCCCACTCGAAAGACTGGAACCACTGGGAAAGGGGCCCTTATTATCTCATTCCTTGTAGCCTGTTACCAGCTCTTCTGGAACAGTTTTATTTCTAGGCTCTAGAACAAATCTCAGGAGAATCAGATACAGAACCCTGAGCCTACCTGTATACCTGCCAAGTCAGTCTCCTAGGGAATTTTTATTTTTTACCAGTTTGTATTAACAGGCTTCCCCAGGTGATTATGATGTGCTGCCAAGTTCCAGAATGAATGCAAAACTTCCCTTTGATCTACAGTACTGGGCTTATAACCCAAGAGGACTTGTTGTAAAGGTATCTGTACATCACATGGAGTAAGCCACTGGCACGTACTGTTACCTCTGTTTGCAACACTGATGTTGCTTAACCCCTGCTACGCATGCTATGGTATGAATGTTTATGTTCATCTTGAAATCCTAAATTGCAAAGATAATAATAGTCAGAGGTGGGGCTTTGGAGAAATGCTTAAAGTCATGAGGGTAGAGTCATCCTGATTGGGTTTAGTGCTGTGTAAAAGAAGTTCCAGAGAGATCCCTATCCCTTCTCCCATCTGAAGACACAATGAGAAGGCACCAGCTGAAAACCAGAAAGAGGGTCCCTCAAGAGAACATGGCCATTCTGGTACCTTGATCTTGGACTTCCAGCCTCCAGAACTGTGAGAAGTAAATTTCCATTGTTCATAGCCACCTAGTACATGGTATTTTGTCATAGCACTGCAGGCTATGACAATCCCTCACTTTCATTACTTCTACTCAATGTTCAGGTCTCACTCAAACAGAACTTCCTCAGAGAATTCTCTGAGCTCCTTCATTTAAGTCACAGTACCCTTTATCTTATGTCTATGTAAATTCCTTTATAGTACTTGTCCAAGTGCTCACACATTGATCAGAGCGGTTATTTGAATAATGTCAGTTTCTAACTAGATAGAAAAGGTCCAACAGGACCAGAACCACCTGGTTTGCTCACCACTATACCCCAGTCCCCAGCACTAGGCCTGGCCAACAGTAGGTACTCAAGATATTTGAGTTAAAAGTTGCTGAATTGACGATGTATATGGAAGACAGTGGGCTTCAAACTGTATTTTGAGTGTTTCATCAGCAGGATACACACCACTGACAGACCAAAAGTTAGCTGCCTGCAGGGTTAGATGATTTCATAATAGAACAGTTCCTCTTACAAGGTTTAGGATAATAAGAGAGTTAAATATGGAAGTAGGGAAGATTGTGTGTGCGCCCAAATGCAAAGTGAATCACTATCGCAGTTTCCCACTATGGATTATTTCACACTGCTGGGCTGAAAACGGAAGGCTTCATTTAAGAGCTGCCATGAGTCAAAGTGGTCCAACAAGGAATTCCCGGCTGCAGATGACACTTCAGTCTTGGCATTCAGGTGGAAGCATTTGGTAAGTGAAAACATTCCTAAATGATGTCCTGAAAGGTCACAAGGAAAAGAGCAATACTTTGTGGAAATCAGAGACCACTAGAACTCAGTCAGATTCATCTGGTTCAGAAAGAGTAGACCATATAAGGAGATAAAAGCAATGGCAAACTGATAGTAAATTCTACTAGGTTCCAGTGAGTTATTTGGGACATAAATTAAGACTAATTGTACCACTTCCATGTACACTTCAAACCCTAAGTTAAAAAAAAACCCACAAAAAAACAACAACACACAGAAGCCTGTAATTTCCACTAATGGACAGATTTTCAAGCTTCCTAGATGATCTCCAGTTTTTGCTTCTGAAGACTTAGCAGGTCACTTCTTTCCACCCAAAGCCTTAATTAATTACATACATGCAAACACATCCCGAATTTATTTTTATTTTTTAAAAATATATTTTATTGATTTTTACAGAGAGGAAGGGAGAAGGATAGAGAGTTAGAAACATCGATGAGAGAGAAACATCGATCAGCTGCCTCTCGCACATCCCCTACTGAGGATGTGCCCGCAACCAAGGTACATGCCCTTGACTGGAATCGAACCTGGGACCCGTCAGTCCACTAAGCCAAAGCAGTCAGGGCCATCCCGAATTTATTATTTCCAGTCTTAACATTTTCTCTGAGCTGGTCTACTACTTATGATTGCTAACTGTCAAGTCTGACGTGAATATATATATATATATAACAGCATCTCAAAAACTTAATACATAGTCTATTCCAAACCTGTTCCATCCAAGACAACTCCATCCCAAGTAGCTAGTATCATCCCACCATCCGTACCTTCCAAATTAAAAAAAAAATCTACGAGCCTCACTTGATGCCTCATTGTCCTTCAGACCTCAGGCCCTCCCCTATCTCCAATCAATCACAAAGCCCTATCGGTTCCCTGCCAAATACATCTGGAACTTGTCCACTTCTCACTATGTCCACTACTACCATCCTAACTCCAAGCCATCATCATCACTGTTCACCCGCTAACTGTTCTCCCTGTTTTCTGCCCACCCTTGCCTGTCCAAGTCATTCTCCACCAAGGAACCAGAATGATCTTTTTAAAAAACATCACTCCGCTGCTCAAAATCCTCCAGTCGTTTCCAGTCATAGTTAACAACAAGTAAAAGTACAAGATCACGGAACTGGGAGTTCTAGCTCTGGCTGCTGCTAACTATAAAATTTAGCAAAATGAAGTGGCCTCACCCTCCTGGGCCTTATTTGCAAAATGAAAGGGCTGTAGTTTTATCTTTACAATTCTAATAGTCTAAGTCCAGTATACAACTTAATATACGTACCTCAGCTTATTCCATTTCTCCCTTTCAATAAATGCTTATTTCATAAGTCCCATATCTCTCAGCACTCCCTCCCTTCCAGGGTCCAGGCTCACGAACACTCACAGGAATGCCGTGGTTTTCTCTGACTTTCCTTTGTTACCTTTAGGCAGAAAAGGAAAATACAAAGGGATCTCAACCTTCCACACGGGCAGGGCCATGTCTGATGTGCAACTCTCCGGCTGGGAGTTACCCGCATGAGATCAGCCAGGACTTGGCTTTGCCCTCAGATGGGTCATGTTAAGCTGCTCTACATCTTCCAGTTGACACAAAACTAAAACTGACACACGCAGAGAAAACCGAGTGCAGACTTGCAGGCCAGGCCTCTATGTAGTCAGAATACTGACCTTTCGATAATTTTTTTCCTCTAGGATTTTAGGAAAGATTAAGTTTTAAATGTAAGAATGACTTATCCCAGAAAAGAACCATTTTTTAGGAAAACCAACTAAAATATACAAACCAAGTATACCCCAAGAAGTGAAAGGACAGAAAGTAGTGTAAAGCAGTGGAGAGAACCGCACTCATGTGGCTTGCGTCTGAAGGCACACCAAAGAGACCAGCTGACTTTTCCATTTTGGTTCACTTTTAAAAATACTGTTTCAAGAAAGCAGTGGGGAAGGGAGAGCAGTGAAGCAAACCACAAAACCCTCCCATTCAGAAAACGGAGAAAGAAAACCTCCTCTGACTTGCCTTGGGACAAACTAAGCAAATAAAGAAAAACCACTTAGTTACCCAGCCCCTCTTCACAGCTCTACCAACAGTCAACTTCCTCTTCTGCCTCTCATTCTCCGTCCTTTGGTCCCAATATCACAAATAGTCCAGGATTGGTAATATTCTAGTTCTATATTCAGAGTTCACTGGCTTTGTGTTTAACTCCCTGCTTTTTGTCCCCCATCTTTATGCTTTCCTTGGAGTCACCAGAATAGTAAATTTGAGATTTTAAATTCAACCTACATTTTCTTAAAAATATAAAAATATATCTTTAACTGGGTGTGTGAACAAAAAAATTAATGCTAAGTATGTGAAATGTGAGCTCTCAGTTTAAAAAGCTAAATCAAATCCAAAACGTAGCCAGAAAAGTACAAATATCGCTGCATCACAGATTTAATTCCCTTTCATTCAAGCTCTTGGCTCCTAATTCTCCTCACAAAGAACATCCTGAGTCCTCCATCTGCCTGAGCCCTCAGTTTCACCACCACCCCACCACCCCCAAATCAGCACTGCCTAAGGCCTCCCAGGGTGCTGGCACTGTAGCTGCCACTGACAGGAGAACCCTGAGCAGAAACCAGAGAGAGCCGTGGGATTAAGATGAATGCTGACTGCAAACACAGGCCAAAGATGAAAAGTTTCTACATACTCAATTGTTGATAGCAGGTGCACTGTGCCAAAAAACCCCATTTTCCAATCACCAAACTATGGAGGGTTTTGTTCATTTCAAATGTCCACTCAGAAAATACGAAGACCCATCTAACATAGCCCCGATTTGAAATTATGTATGAAGTAAGACCTTGGAGAAATCTCAACTCAGCTTATCTTCTTTTTTAACCAAGAAAGTAGGACGTAAACTAGGATCCCCTTTCCTGAAAGGCTACTGGGAAGCCTACTGCTGAATTTACAGGGGTTGCTGTCTTGAGGCTGACACCTGAAACTTGCTCCAGCACCTCGTAGCAGAGAGTTTGTACTTAGTTGTACTATAATTGTCTCCTGGGCAGAGACCAGTACTTTTTTGCATCCTACCCTGCACGTAAGCATATGGTTGGACATTTGGTGGGCAATGCAAATATTTGCTACTTTATCTTAAAACTGTTTTAAAGCAATTTTCAGTTGCTTAGGTTTTGTTTGTTTTTTGTTTTTTTAAGAATGAATGTTAAATTGTCCCCTTATGTGTGTGTTTAACTAGGAAAATAGAACAGATCCTATTTGACAAGTAAAAGAAAGCAAATCCCATTAAATTATTTACTGTCTTAATTATAAGGCAGGCTGACTGGCCCTCCTTTTGAGGAGGGAGGACCTCGATTTATCCTTCCCTGCCTTCATTCTGGCTCTCTTCGCCTAAATCCCATCATAGCACAAAACTGTGCAATAAATGGCTCATTCTGGTGAATCTTCGTACGTTGGAGTTAAAGGCAGGGTTCTGTCAACTTGGTCATTTCTACCATTTTCTTTATTCGCCCCTTTCTCATTTTCCCTCAGCCACCGAACAAGTCCCATTTTGAAGACGTCTGGAGACACTAGGGCTTAAGAGCAGACTGCAGACAGAACCCTAACCTATTCTAAACCAAGAACAGCTTTTTCTCCTTAAAGATAAGGGTTATCTTTCCAGTTAAGGATCCTGGAATCTGCTTTTTAACCTTGAGGAATTTTACCTCCCAGCACTATGTTAGACTGCCATCTAGGTGCACACTCTTTGAGCAATCAATATGCACATTACAATATTTATCCAATAGATGTAACAAAACCAAAGACTTTAACAGATAAACTTCAAAAAATTCACTTCGAACATTTACTTGACTCTACTGATCGGGATTTTGGAGTCACTAGCACTAATTTAGAATTTCAGTGATAGGATGTGTTCTCTGGCTCACCTCATTCAAACACAATGCTGCCATTTACGGGGGCGGGGGGGGGGGGGGGGGGGGCAGGAAGGAAAACTGTTCCTTTGCTTAAAAAGGTACAGCACTTTGGTTACTTGAAAAAGCCATAGTTGAAAAACAATCTGTTTATATTTGCAACTCACTCTAATGTCACCACACACACCCTCTTCTTTCTTAGGTGATAAATATAATATATTAGAACAAAAGTTTAGTTTCAAAGTTTCTTAACAATTTACAAGGAACAAACCTTTAAAAAGTAATGCTTTGCCTTCAACATTTTGGCCTTGTTTTGACTTTTTTAATGGTTTTGACCTCAAGAAAAACTAACTGGGGCTGAAGAAACAAAAAATTTATTTTCTTTACAGTGCTAAAGCAGCCAATATTCCCTGAAACAAACAAAACAAACAAACCAACAAAAGCAACACAGCCCAAATCATTCTATGAAATTTTCATATTAGAAATGTCCTCTACATTATTGGGTTATACAGGTGCACACACTTTTCAAAACACAGCGAGCCGCACTCTTACGATCTCGATATTTTACTGCATGTAAACTGTGGCTCAATAAAAAGATTTTTTTTTTAATCTCTCTGCAAATCACATTTTAGTATCTGCCAATCAGTATTCCACCTCAGACCTAAGTTTCTGGTAGGTCAACCATATCCTAAGGGCAAAAAGGAATTTCCTCACTCAAAAGCTACTGACACCCTGCCCCCAGCTCTCCAGAACTTCCATCTAAAACCTCTCTTCACAGGGGAAGTAGCCCAGATATGAAATTCCACTCACCTCAACTGACTGAGAAGGCATTTTCAGCTTGGTGAGCTTAGCTTTGGCAGGCACTTTTAAGTCGGTTTTTTCAAAGGTCTGTTGCCGGTAATCCTCCGGCAGTGGTTTCAGTTCGGGAGACTCACTAGGAGCCTGATCTTGACCGTCCATGGGCCGGACATAAGCCGTGGGCTTCTGCTGCATTGCAACGCTCTTTGAGGGGAGGGAGGGTGGGGGGAAAGACTGAGAAGGTGGCTGGGGAGGGGCCACTCCAAGGCTGGAGACGGCCACTAAACTGTCCTTAGGGGTCTCTTTGTCTCGGATCTTTACTGCCAGGTCCTTGGGAGATTTGGCGTGGCAGTAGCCTTTATTGTTGTTGTTGTTGTTACTGCTGTGAACCTTGCTGCTTCCTTGTGACCTGGGAAGAGTTTGCTGGTTGGAATGTAGAGGTGACAAAGGGGGCAATGGAGAAGGTAAAGAGGAGAGGAGGGGAGAAAGCTCCCTCTCTGGAGCTGAGTCTGCCGTCGAAGCACAGTGGTCTACTTCGGCTCTGCGGTCACCGTTTTTTCGATGACTAGAGCTGTACCCCTCCTGACCAAGGCGATCCTGGGCCAGGTGCTGGCTGTCCGGGGCGCCATAGCTTTTCACATGAAGACTTGGCATTGGTTCCATTCTTGGCTGTGTCACCTTTTGATTGTGGCTCATGTTCCCAACAGGAAGTGGTCCAGAGGCAGGAGTGCTACCAGGCTGGTGATGGACACGGGTGTGGAAGGAGTGCGGTGGAACGCCGCTCCCCTTCTCAGGAAACAAAGGGTATCTTGGCTTTCCCGGCCTACTTTCAGAAGCATCCACGTGATGAGCGAGAGACTTGGTACTGAGTAACTCCTTTACTTCTTCATAGTTTCCCAGCATGTTCTGTATTCGACTGGATAGCTCATCGCCTTTTTCTGTCTGAAAAAAAGAAAACAGCAAAGTTAGATACTGGTGGGAAATAAATCTAAGAAAAACCAACATTTAATAAGCCATGTTACATAATGGCATTAAAAAAGAAATGCCTCCATTTAATGTGTAACATAGAATTTAACGTGCAATGTAAACTAACTCCTTGTTGAGAAGCCTGTTGTGGACAAATATTACTACATACAGAAGACTAACATTACAAAAGAAAACCACAAACTTGGGCAATTTTGACTCACAAGGTTCAGGGAATTTTCTATTTGTTTTCAGAAACAATCCCTAGGATAAGTTGTCTTATTTTCACAGGCATGGCCTTTGTTCAATCTTCCTTTCATCACAGAGTTAAATATGATGATAAATCAGACTTTCTAGCACACAATAAATACCTTGTAGGGCTCTCCAAAAAGGGGGATCTTTTCAGAAAATGCCTCTTTCTCTTGGTGAGCTTCCTGGTTGCGTCTTTCCTTCTCTCTAATTCGAAGCAGGTTTCTGTCTTCATTGTATAAGCTGTTTCAGATGCCACAAAAGAACAGAAACAGTAAAATTTACCAGTATCCGCGTTGTGCTTTGCATATGTACATGTTTGAGGGAGGCAAGCTAAGTCAAGAAGAAGAGATGACAGGGAAGATGATGTAAAGAAAGCATAAGTCTCTCCTGGACTGAGGCTCAGTAATGGGCTGTGGCCCTCCAGCCTCAGTTCTGGCTCCAGAAACCTAAGCATTCACTCTGGGCGACTGCCTTCGTGGCTCAGGACTGACTCCAAACCAGAGTCTTTTATAGGCAGTGGTGGAGCTGGGACAAGATTAATGATATTTTTACTTTCAGCTTGCAAACTAAGGCGTAGAGGTGGAAGCTTTTCATCTGAAAGAATCAGCAGGATGTGAACTTTTAAAAAGCTATTTTCCTGGATCAGTATTGCACATTTTGGAAGATTAAAATCAAAAGGCTCATTTCATAATTAAAAGATTACCAGGCACCCAAAACAGCATTTACTTTATTCTCAGCCTATTCTACTGGGAGTGTCCTGGTATGTAAACTTGAGATCATTTTTATTTCTCATTTCAAATGCCAAGGATGGGAAAATGCAATTTTAGATGTAAACTCTACCTACTGAGAAGTCTTATCATCCAATTACCCTACTTAAACCACATAAAAATGGACCCTAAGTCATGAGCCCTGGCACCAAAAATGTTCAAATGGTTTCTCTAACAAGCAAAACACAGAGATGGAAAGAAAAAAGTGTAGTTTTAGCTAGCATCCAAACCAAAAGTGGGCCTGCCCCATGTCAGCAACACAAGCTACTCCCGCCAACCCACACATGTGCGATATGAGAACAATGAAAATAAGAACAACTTTGCTTCTAAGTATCTACTGAATCTTTCCCCCCAACATTACTTGAATAAATAAGGAGGAAAATATCCTGTTGTCTCGTCAATATATGTACCTTTAGCAATTCTAGCCGTGATGTCAGACACGCTCCCTGACCCTACTGATATATGCTGGTCTCTCTGCTCTCTCATAACTTGTCTTATTTCCTCTGACAAGAAAGAGCCTACTTACTGGTCTCCCTGCGTCTTTCATATCTTGTCCCTCTAATTTAGCCTTGTCTCATGGAAAGAAATCCCATAGACGGCCCTGGTTCTCATGTCACTATCCAAATTTAAAAATAATAAGCATTTGATGGCTCTTTACTACTGCAGAATAAACTATTATTTTTTATTTATTGATTTTAGAGAGAAAGGGAGGGGGGAGAGAAAAAAACGCCAATTTATTATTCCACTTTTTTATGCATTAATTGATTGATTCTTGTATGTGTAATCTTGGTGTATCAGGATGATGCTCCAACCAAGTGAGCTACCCTACCAGGGCAGAATAAACTCTAAATCCTTACTTTGGCATGAAAAGTCCCCCACAGTCTAATACAGATCTACTCTAGAAATTATCCCGCTCTCTCGTAGCAGGTCTGCCACATGCACCCCACTTGACAGTCAAACATACCCTATAAAGATGAGCCTCTTGCTCTAATCTCTACCCCAAAACCCCCTTTTACTGAAAGATCACCGATTCTTCCAGGACCAGCTTAGCTAGGAATTAATGATTCTCCTGCAAACCACCTCTATATTCCAGTCACACCAACCGATGCCCTGGCTCCTCAGTAACATCCTGAACTTCGATGCTTTCTAACTACACACATTTCCTCTGCTTCTCTCAACTGTGCACCCACATCCCCAATTTTCAGCTACCAGAAAAATCTCTGGAGTGATTCCAATGTCACCAACTCTAAAGGCTTCCCCAAATCCACTGAGTATTTTTTTTTTATATATATATTTTATTGATTTTTTACAGAGAGGAAGGGAGAGAGATAGAGAGTCAGAAACATCGATGAGAGAGAAACATCGATCAGCCACCTCCTGCACATCCCCCACAGGGGATGTGCCCGCAACCCAGGTACATGCCCTTGACCGGAATCGAACCCGGGACCCTTCAGTCCGCAGGCCGACGCTCTATCCACTGAGCCAAACCGGTTTCGGCTGAGTATTTTTTTTTAATATTCACCCTGGCCCTGGCCAGTGTTTCCCAGTGGATAGAGCATCAGCCCTCACATGGAAGGATCTCAGGTTCGATTCCCTGTCTAGGGCATGTACCTGAGTTGCAGGTTTGAACTCTGCCCCTGTCAGGGGAGTGTGCGGAAGGCAACCAATCTATGTGTCTCTCTCATATCAATATTTCTCTTTCTCTTCCCCTGCCTCCCTCCCTCCCTTCCATTTTCTCTAAAAATCAATGGAAAAAATATCCTTGGGTGAGGACTAATAAAACAAAATTCACTCTGGAAGACAATCTGAAAGTAGGGAGAAGCTAAACTACCTGGTTGAATTCACTGGTGTGTGGTAAATAATTATCAGCTTAAACAATTGAATCAAAAACTTTGCCTAGCCCTGAGCAGTATGGCTCAGTTGGTTGGAGTGGCATCCGTTGGAGGAGGGTTCAATCCCTGGTAGGAGTGCATATGGAAAGTAACAAATCGATGTTTCTCTCATATTGATGTTTCTTTCTTTCTCCCCTTCTCTCTAAAATCAATTAGGGGGGAAAAAGGGGGGGGGGGGACACAAAAAACTTTGCCTAGATGATAGATAGCTTAATATATGATTTTTAAGAAAACTCTTAAAACTATAGTGAACAACATAGTAAAAAGGTCAGGAGAAATTCAACCAGAAACTGGCTATAGAGACTAGTCTTTAATAGTCAGAAATCTCACGTGCTTCACACAGACTTGCTTCTGGGGTAAAACAGCACAATGGGCATAATGACCATTCAAGAATTCCTTACAATTGTTTTATGATTTTGGTAATTACTCTTGTTGGCTCAACAATTATGTAACATTAACACACAACCATGGCAACCAAGTAAGAGGGCTGATCAGGAAATAACTTTTTTTTTCCCTTCAAACTTGCTTTTCTGCCTATTTGTTTGCAGGGCGGGGCGGGGCATGAAACTGCTTCTGAGCAACCTGAACTCCAAGCTTCTTTCCCAAAGCTACCTGTACGTAGACCAGATCCCAAGGAATCCGCTTTGCCCCTCTTTCCTGATTATGCTGGTTACAACAGTGTAGTCCAGTGATGGCAAACCTTTTGAGCTCGGCGTGTCAGCATTTTGAAAATCCCTAACTTAACTCTGGTGCCGTGTCACATATAGAAATTTTTTGATATTTGCAACCATAGTAAAACAAAGACTTATATTTTTGATATTTATTTTATATATTTAAATGCTATTTAACAAAGAATAATCAACCAAAAAAATGAGTTTGCGTATCACCTCTGACATGCGTGTCATAGGTTCGCCATCACTGGTGTTGTCCCTGAAGCTTTATTCACTTGTGAGTGTTTACAGAGTTTGGTTTGCTTTATAAGTAGAGTTTTTCCCATGTCTTGAGAAACCGCTACTTTTGTCTCAGAAAAGGGAACCCCAAATGGCAAAATTCTCAGTTCCAGATTGAAAAGTGAGTACCTCATCTATCAGGCTACTTGGGTTCCTCAATTAATTTTCTTGCCACGTCCACACACATCCTTAAGAAAAGCTACATTGATTTAAAATTACTAAACTATTTCTAAATCAATCAGCTCAGCATCTGTTAGGTTTTAACACACTTCTAGATTTTCATTCTAAAATAATAAAAACTGCTACAGAAATAATGAGAAAACCCCAATTTTACAAAATTTCTAACACTGGCTTTCTTGCTATGTGATTCAAAAATCATGCCTCCCACAGGGAGGAAGTCCTGTTAAATTAAGGATTCTGGTTAATTAAGGTTTTACTTCATTTGTTTAACACATTAAGCGCCCTGTCAGTCAACGGTGAATGACACTATACTTTCCTTCCAGAAGACAAAACAGGCTGGGCATTTAACATGTTAAAAAAACGTTTAGCCCTAGGTGGTTTGGCTCACTGGGTAGAGCTTCGGCCTGCGGACTCAAGGGTCCCACCAGGTTTGATTCCGATCAAGGGCACATGCTGGGTTGCAAGCTGGATCCCCAGTTGTGGGCGTGCAATGATTCTCTCTCATCATTGAAGTTTCTGTCTCTCTCACCTTCTCCCTTCCTCTCTGAAATTAATATAAAAAAATAAAATAAAATAAACACGTTTAACCCACACCAGGATTTTATTGGCAGACGTAATACTATGCCAATTTTAAAAGACATTGAACATATTTTTTCCCCTTTATTCACCATCCCCCTTCAACTGAAAAAAAAAAAAAAAAAAAAAAGTCAGGTGAGGAAACATGAGTGTCACTGGTAGGATGAGTTTTCTGAAGCCTAGACTTTGAGAGAAACTCACTCTCACCCACACTGTCTGATGGGCAACTAACTCCCTGTTGGCCTCACTCACCAAGGCTCCTGGGCAGGCAGCGGAGGGCAGAACAGGAAGTGTCGTCTACAGATCCCAGGACTATATAAGGTAGGCTGTGAGCACTCTTTCTTCTGGGTTGCCTAACTTCTCCTTGTAACTAACAGGGTTTTGCCGGTTGTCCTGGGTAGTTTTTGGATTTACTTGGCTTTTACTTATTTCCAAGTTTGCAAAGGTTTTAAGAAATGGTTTGGTAAAATGAGTAGGCAAAGACACTCATGAATATTTTCCTTTTCTTGGTTCCATTTTGAAACCAGGGGAAACATAAATTTAAAAAAACATGAACACAATTCACAGCATGAGTAAACCATTGTTCAACCTCTACATACACATCACTGTTTTTAAAACTAGGTGCAAGCACGGAGATGGTAGACGGAAATTTTTAAATGGGGGATTTTAGGAAGCAGTAAATGTCCTACACTTTTCATAGACTCTGTAATTACCATTGAATAATTACAAGTTGACTATTGCTTCATTTAATTAAAGGCTTTTTTTTTCTGGTGTGGAGGAAAAAATGCATTCTTGCTCTCACGGGATAACCTCACCAACAGCAGCCTTGTCAGACCCTCTCTCTCAATGTCCCTCATGGAACACAGTGAGTCCCACAGAGCACTGCATTAGATAAGAAGTTATCAACCTTCAGTGAACATCAGAATCAACCAGAGGGCTTGTTAAAACATGGATTGCAGAAACCCACCCCCAAAGTTTGAGTCAGTAGATCTGATGTTGAACAAGTTTCTAGGTGATTCTGAGGACTACAAGAGAATACACTCTTTCTGGGCTGTATGTTTCACTTTAGGTTTACCCAAACACAATAGCAATGACGACAGCAGTGGCCTGGCCCAGGCTGCCACCACTTAGCATCTGTTATTCAGCTGGCCCTGATTTAGGCACATAAAATGTGTCCTATTTAATTTCTAGGACTCTGTGAAAGGGGGATTATTAACTCCATTTCCCAGGTGGAAAAAAAGCTCAGATTAATCTGGAAATAGATGGTAAATCAAAAAATTCAAAGGCAGGTTTGCCTGGCACCAAAGCTTATGTTCTCAACTGTGGTCTGCAAAGAGCTTTCAGGCTGCACAAAATAAAGCAATGACCAAGAAGGCGTGCTAAAGGTGGTAACTCGCAATCACTCATAATTCCTTATGGTCCTTAGTCTCAAAGAGGCACACAGCCACAATCCACGTAGTATCCTTGCCAGTGGAGCAATCTCAGAGCATAAAAGATACGTTTGGTTAAATGTATCTACACAGGTCTGTCCTTGCCTACAGACCTCACAGAGGGGCCCTTTGAGGGGGATGGCCGACACCATGAAGTTGCTTATCAACTTATAAAAACTGTGCTACAATCCTTAATTTTTTTTCATTGATCGATTTTAGAGAAAGAGAAGGAAGGAGGAAGGAGGAAGAGAAGAAGGGAGGGGAAGAGGGAGAGAGAATGATGGATTTGTTTTTCCACTTATTTATGCATTCATTGGTTGATTCTTGTATATGCCCTGACCCAGGATGGAACCTGCAACCTTGGCGTATCGGGACAATGCTCTAATCAACTGAGCAACACAGCCAGGACCTTACAATGCTTATTTTAGAGTCTTTTTAAAAATTTACAGATGAGGTCACTGACTCCATAACAATCTCTGAATTCACAAGTCATTTCTAATGTGCAAAGGGGCTCTTTACATTAGTTTCTTTCAAGGACAGGCTGTAAATAAACTTGCACCAAAGTAGCGATTATATGCCCGATATTGGGCTCTGCTCCCATTATGTCTGGCTGGCTGACAAAGGCCATGTTCCTAGGGCCTCAATGCCTGCTTTCTGGTCAGCCCAGGAGTCCCCACTGGGGGAGCAAAAACATCAATTCATGTGGTGATTTGCAGCAGCAGACTAAGTACAAAACAAGTCCACGTGCTGGTGTGACCCAAGGGAGGGTGCAAAGTCTGACCACAGAAAATACTTTTAGAGAATATCATATACTACTTACTGTCCACCATCTGCAAAGTACAACACTATTGCTTCAAAAAGATCTCTGCAAAATGCATCAAACCACCTCTACCACATTTTTTTAAAATAAGTGAACTAGAAAGACCGATGGGGGACACCACAGACTTCAGTTTCCAGTGCCTGGTGAGAGCAATGGCATGTGAGACTCACCCTGCAGCACACAAATGCCCACACCATTACTAAGGTGGACTGCACCACAGATGTCTTTGAAGACGGAATGCCACTACTCTGTAACTCAGCACAGGAGCCTGGAAATCTAAAATATGCCAGGATGCTCTCTCGTTCAGAGAGGTGGTGAAACTCCTGAGGAATTCAGAGCTGCCCATTCTGCAGCTGAATGCAGTTATTTAGTCAGCCCCATGCTGGGACCTGTCAGGGATCATTTACTGGGGCTTTTCAAATGCTCTGGAAGGATGTGTGAAAACACTGTGGTAAGATGAAGAATCAGAGCTCTGTAAAGATTAGTGAGAGTGGGCCTCCCTTTTCTCTGTCCCTTGCACTAAAAAGGAAAGAACCCATGCAGAGGGAGAAGACAGTAACAGGAAGGCCTGCATTGGGCTTGCGATGTGGACAGCATCCTGGCTTTGTGACCCGTAAGCTGTAAGCACCTGTAAGCACCTTCTTCAGGCTGGAGCCCATGGGCCCTGCTGCTAATCTAGGTTAGCCATGCAGGATCGCTGAATGCCACTGGCGCTTCCATGGCAACTCTGGCCCAAGGCGCAGGCTGTGCACAGCTGACTACCCATTTATCACCCTTGACTGGTCACTTCACACCGACCTTTCTCTGATAGATGTGACCAACTCTCTCTAGAACTCACATTTAAATGTTTATGTCTAAAATAAGTGTACATACACATTTAATTCTGTCTTGGAGGATAGCGTGTGATTTCTCCTGTGTATTTATCTTCGGAAGCATGGAAAAGACATTAGCAGGGGAGAATCTTAAAATCACCAGTGCACATTAATTATGGACAAGAATGAGTCTTTTTTATTGTTTTAGAGGCACTAGGCTATTCTGATCTGAACATACAAAGGAGAGAGCAAAACATGAAACTAGCACGCGTTCACAAAAGTTGGGCAACCCTGGTTAGAGAGTGGTGACAGAAGTGTCGCAAAAGGACAGCAGGCTTGGGTTCGTACTGGTTGCGCAAGTGACTTTTTTATTTTGGAAGCCACTCCTGTGGGCTTTTTAACTCCATCCTCTGCCTTTTGTGTCCATGTTCTTCTATTCCCACAACCTAATATCCAGAGAACATCTTCAGACATGGGCTTTATGAAAAAATGTCAATGTACTTCAAAGCACAAAGTTAGTTTTGTCATTAGACTGCATGACTCATAAATACAATTGAAACATAAGAAATCAAAGTGGCTCCATGTCTGAAGGCAGAGAAATGTTGCTTCAAACAAGTGAAGAACTTCTCCCTCTCTGGCAAGAATTCACAACAGGCCTTCTCATAATAAAAATCACTCAGCTAAATCTTCCAATGATTTTATCTTCATTACCTCCCCATCACCCACACACAAAATATAAAGAAAAAAAATCAGAGACTTAACCCTAACACACTATCTGATTTTATTTAGAAAATAAATACTAGCCAAGTCAAATGACAAAATACCACCCTGTCACAGCTGCTTTCCTGGAGGAGCTCCCAGGGGATCGTCTCAAAGTGACAGCTTGTTCTGCTGCTCACTTCTGCTTGTCTCAGACCTCAGCCTCATTATAATACTGAAATAGTTATACTTGACTCCGTTTTGCAAACGTAAATCAATCTTTAAGATACTTAACATACCTGAAAGGCGTACTATGAGTTTTAAATTGAAACAGCTTCCACCTGGGCAAATTTAAAAAGTACGTGGCTGGCGTAAATTCTAACAAGAGATGTGTTAATTACCCTTCAAAAGGAACCTGCCAGGCACTAATGATTGCATATCACTATGGAGCGACGGTCTGAAAAAGATACACCAGTGGTTCTCAACCTTGGCTGCGCATTAGAATCACCTGGGAATCTTTTTAAAATCCTGATTTCTGGGCCTCATCCTCCGGAAATTGTTTCTTTGTTACTAATATTGTGGCCCCACCCCATAACAAAGAAACAGAATTTCCGGAGGATGAGGCCCAGAAATCAGGATTTTAAAAAGATTCCCAGGTGACTCTAATGTGCAGCCAAGGTTGAGAACCACTGAGATACACTTTACAAAAATCTATCAAGGAGTATCTGATTAGGGTTGGAGGAGGTCGGTAGTTGTGTGGTGCTTTAGGGAGTACTTTGTTTAAACATTCTGTTTTAATAATCTTTTCACAAAAAAAGTCTTCATTTATTATCCGTGTAGTTAAAAGTTCCAATTAAAAACAAACAAAAAAAGCCTCATATACATATAACATCATCAGTATCAGAGGTAGAGAAATATTGTGATGTTGATCATTTGGGAGTAACTCTCACTGGAACCTCTGGAAACTGATTTTGGACCCTGGACTCAGTATTAGGTCATAACTAAAGAATAACTATAGATCCACCTGCATGAAACAGTACATCAGAGACTACCTTCCTAAGTTTAAACACCAGCTGTTACTGTCTTTTAATTCTAGTCTCACTATAGCCCATTTTGTTTCTCTTACTAGATCACAGAAATATATTTTGAGGCATTTTTAGCCTCTAGATCAGTGGTTCTCAACCTTCCTAATGCCGCGACCCTTTAATACAGTTCCTCATGTTGTGGTGACCCCCAACCATAACATTATTTTCGTTGCTACTTCATAACTGGAATTTTGCTACTGTTATGAATCGTAATGTAAATATCTGATATACAGGATGTATTTTCATTGTTACAAATTGAACATAATTAAAGCATAGTGATTAATCACAAAAACAATGTAATTATGTATGTGTTTTTCCGATGGTCTTAGGCGACCCCTGTGAACGGGTCATTCGACCCCCAAAGGGGTCACGACCCACAGGTTGGCGACCCACAGGTTGATGGACAAGCACAAGAACCTGTCCTCCTCATCAATGGATCTTAAAGGGGAGTGGGGAGAATGTGTGGGTGGGGATACACAGCCACGAAAGTAGGATGAGGGAAAGCAGTCCAATGAGCTAATGCATTCCCATGTGCAGTACATCAAGTCCCTTGCTGTCCAAACACATTTTAAGAATAAAAACCTAGTGCTGACGGAGGAAGGCCAACATGCAAATGACACAATTACACAAAGCACACCAGTGAAAAAAATCACGCTTGACCTCAAGGCTTTGACAATCTGTAGCTGCGAGCTAATAAAAATATTTGTTTTTAATGTAACTTGAAATGAGAACATAATGTTACTGACAAATTCCAGAAAATTCAGTCCCTCAGAAGTGTTCCCTAAAATGCTGACAGTACTTCTGGCAGTTACTTGAAAGGACACACAGAAATTACCCCTATAGTGGCAACAGGCTCACTAGAGATAAATCTGCCACCTGACTTGTTATTTATGTCTCCCCCTTAGTTATAAGGGTCCCTGGTGACCAGAGTTACCTCTGACCGCCTTCTCTGTTGGACTGCTCACTTGGCACCAACCAGAAACACGGGCAGAAGCTGTTGGCTCTTCCCCTGCACGTCTGGTCTGTAGTGGGATCAGCCAGAGAACTGGACACATCACCAGGCCATCCTTAACGCACACGCAGCTGGCCTGACCCTGAAGGACCACACCACATACCTATAAATACTAAGGTAGGTGAAATCTGTATCATTACAGAAAGTTGTGGTCACAGAATAAGAAAGAATGTAGGGAGGTGGGACGAGATTAACCAATGAATGTATATGCATAACCCATGGACACAGACAATAGTGCGGTGGGGAGTGGGGAGGAGGCGGGGGGGGGGGGTGGGATAAAGGGGGTCAAAAGGGAAAGGGGACATCTGCAATACTTTCAACAATAAAGCAAGCTGCAAGTTTTGTTTTTTAATTTTTATTTTTTTGTTGTTAATCCTCACCTGAGGATATTTTTTCATTGATTTTTAGGGAGAGTGGAAGAAAGACGGAAAACATCGATGTGAGAGAAACACATCAACTGGTTGCCTCCCACACGTGCTTGACCAGGGCCCAGGTTGGGGAAGAGCCTACAACCAAAGTATGTGCCCTTGACCGGAATCAAAACCTTTGGTCCGCAGGCCGATGTTCTATCCACTGAGCAAAACCAGCTAGGGCAAGCTTTGTTTTTTTAAAAGCTTGCCTTATTTTATTCGTACTCAACTTTTTAAAGTAATTGTGGCATTAAATCGATTAAACATCCAAAATTCAAACAGGATTGTGTGGACACCTCTCACCTGGAGCATGGACCCAATGGACTCCTTATCCTGGGCTCTTTAGCTCCACACCGCTGCCTCTCTGAACTTCCTAAAAAATCACAAATCTAATCTTGTTATTCACCTATTTACAACTTTTCTGAGCTCCCTGCTGCCTATAGGATTCAAGCTGATGGGTAGATAAACCAAGCAACGCCCTTTACCACCTGGCTTCCACTTACCTAACCCTCCTAGAGGGTCCACTCATTGCCGTATCTCGACACTTTGAGCACAAGGACCTGGGAGGCTGGGGAAAATACAGCCCTTCTTTTTGCCAGTTCCCTAATGAAGTCCTAGTTTGACTTTCAAAATTCCCCAAAATATCACTGCCTCTAGCCTCAACCCCCACTCTCATTTCCCATCTTCTGATGTGAACGATTTCTTTCTCTGGGATACATCTGTTCTTACAGATCTGTCCATGTGTACATTTACAAATATGAGTTGGACAATTTTCCTTATTGGTCTGTGAGCTTCTTAAAGGCAAGGACTATTCCTGCTTAGCAAAAAGTGATGCTTAATATACATTTTTGACTGAAATGATTACAGCTTCAACAACACAGGTTAGTACTACATGGGTCCACTTATATGCAGATTTTTTTTTTTAATTAATACCTGCCCCATATTTTATTCATGGTTGGGAGGCCACAGATGCAGAAGGCTGACCCCATGCATTGATCTACCCCTTTTTATATAGAGGCTTTCAGAACCAGTGCATTTGGGTATCCACAGGGGTTCGGAGAACCAATCCATCACAGATACCAAAGAACAACTAAATTTTAGGGAAGTCAAGAGTTACATGTGATTTTCGACTGCTCAGGAAGTCAGCGCCTCTAATCCCCATGCCATTCAAGGGCCAACTGTATATTCAACATTACTCAATTTCAAACAACCCAGAATTCTCCTGAACCCTGCAGGTCTTATTATTTGATGATAAAATATGACTCATTGTCTGATACCTAAAGCTGACTTTACCAGCCTGTTGTACTCATCAAATGACTCAAACCCAGAAGGAAGCTGACATCACTCTCTCATAGATCAGCCATGGAAGCTACCTTACTAATAACAATGTATGTCTATCAGCTAATGCTACAGGTTTTACTCTTCAGTTTGCCATACTTATTAGTCATAAAAGCCCAAGTATACCAAAAAGAAAAGAATGTGTGGGCAACATTTATAACAAATACACATTTAATTTTAAATCAGTAAGATTCAGAACAAGATTAATAAACTGTCTCTAGGATTAAAACTTCAACAGCTTGGCCTAGCCAGTGAGGCTCAGTGGTTGAGTGTCAAACCATGAGCCAGGAGGTCACGGTTGGATTCCTGATCAGGGCACATGCCCAGGTTTTAGGCTCGCTCTCTAGTGGGGGACGTGCAAGAGGCAGCGAATCAATGATTCTTTCTCATCATTGATGTTTCTATCCCTCTCTCGCTTCCTATCTCTGAAATCAATAAAAAGATATTGAAACAAAAAAATTAAAAACTTTAATAACACAAATCCCACAATGAAAAATCTCTACATGCTGCTAGAAATGCATTGTGGGGGAAAACAAAGAAACTACAAGACCTAGAGTGGTAATTTTAAAATGCATCTCAGATTACATGGCTCCTTCCACTGCTGAAAGCCCTCCAGAGGCTTCTCTTAGCCTTTAAGATTCAAACTCAGAAGCCTGGCCTATAAGGCCCCATCCCCAGCACACTTCTTCTTAATTGCTACCTCCCCAATATATTCCCCTTCCCCTGCCCTCCCTCAAATACTAGCCACACTGGCCTTTGCATGCATGGAATAGTTTGAACTGTGCAGGCTGTGTGCTGCTGATCCCAGTCTGGATGCTCCACCCTTACAGGATGTCATCACTAATATCTCAGGTTATAAAAATCAACTCCTCAGGGAAGTCCCAGAGCTAAATGGCCACTTTGCCCCACCAGTAGGAGCTGTCTAACACTTTACCCTGCTTTATCTCTCTTTATCACTATCTAAAATTATCTTGGCTATTCATTTATCTGTTTAATTATAACTGGCTCCCACACTCACCTCTAGGAAGAATTTACAATCTGCAGAAGGTCGGTCACCTTTTCTGTCTTGCTCCTCACTAACTGAGAAACACTAACCCATTATGCTAATAGGAGAGATTGGTCAAATGGATGGAATTCTGCATACAGAGGCAGAAACTCTAGTAGTGGTTTCTTTTTATTTTAACCATACAATTTGAAGTTAACAGAAGCATTTCAAAAGACAGCATTTAACAAAACAACAACAACTAGGCAGTTATGAACATCTTGTAAATAAATGATTAATATATCAAATTTAATAGCCACACATAAAGCAAGAGAAAACCAAATCATTTCCAAATTCACCTAGTGTCTCATGAGACTGCTGCAATGTTCCTAAAGAGATTAAAAGAAGCGCGGGGGGGGGGGGGGGGGGGGGGTTGTCAATTCTTCTCTCAAGAAATTATTCAAGGCCTTGGCCAGGGAGCTCAGTTGGTAAGAGCGTCATCCAGATACCCCAAGGTTGCAGGTTCAATCCCTGGACCAGGGTACATACAGGAAGCAACCAATGAATGCATAAAGTGGAAAAACAAATCAATGTTTTTCTCTCTCTCTTTCTTTAAAAAGGGGTTGCTTGTTTTAAAGAAGAAACTAATTCTACAGTCATAAGAAATTAAACATACTAAATAGATTTTGTCACTTAACAGCTTAAGCACCAGATAATGCCCAGCATATACCAAACTAAATAGAGTATATTCTATAGAACAGCTTGGAAACCTGTACAGGATTTAATGTCCCAAAAGGAAGGGTCCCTCCCACTGACTGAACTTCCAACACACATTCCAGAGAACCAATTGCACCACATATGATAAGAAGAACCGTTTGAAACTGGGCCAATGTACCAAGCATAGCTTCAGCCAGAACAAATGCTCAGCATTTAGACTTGCTAACCAACAGCAAAAAGCAACAGGAAAAGGCTTACACTTGGAAAATGAAAGGAAAAGCAATGTCTGTATATTGATAAGCATAGTGGGGAATAATAGGATAACAAGGAAACTGGTAAGGTGCAATTTATTTCTCTAAAGAAGAAAACACTAGGGAACATTTTTTTTTTCTTAAAATGAGTGAATAGAGAGATCCATCAACACATTTTTCAGTTACTGAACAAATCAAATAAAATTGTAGGGCTCCTCCTCTATCCATTAAATGAAATTCATTCCATTATGGGAGCATATATCTAAAACTAAATTCAAGGATTCTCCATTCCCCCAATTAACACACAGCCTCTAGTAGTAGAAACCACTGCCAATTATATTTTACACATAGTGAAACAAGCTTCTATACACACATACTTTTTACCGCTGAGAAAGTTATTTTTTTAGGTTCTAACAAACACATGGACATAAAAACACAGAAATCTAATCTTATTTGCATCTTATGCAAAACAAGACAAACTGCAAGAACAAACTGTTCAATATGTTTTTACAGAATTATCAGCATTTTTTACATCCTGACTTATAGTTATCTCTCCTCAACTGCACATCACACTTGTTTTCACAGAAAGAACGCTTAATGTCATAACAAGTAGAGGCAGTCTCATTATTCTTACTCTATTCCACTTCATCCCACAGACATTTCAAGTAGGAAGAACAGGGAGACTGTTATAGGAGAGGGAAGCTGGAAACATATATTGGCATTTTATATGGCAACAAGCAACAATTACACGTTTCTAAATATTCTCATTTTCATCATAACCCCAGCGCACCTCCTACCACTCACTATAACTGGCATCTCCTGAAAGCTAAACAGTAAGTCATTGTTTTTCTGGAGAAGTCTTCCTTCATTTTGACCTCTGCTAAGCAGTGTTATGAAGCCTTACAAAGCTTGTCAGGATTCTTTGAGCTGGATTTGGGCCCAGCCATGAATATTTATATGAAGAATATATTATCTTTTCCCCATCACTGCCAACAGGCAGAATGCTTGCATAAAACAAAGGGTATTTATCCAACTTAATAAAAGTATTCCTCCACCTTTTTCAACACTTATAACTGGAATCTGAGAGCTTAATTTAAAAAGATAAAAAATAAACTTTGGGATTTTTAGAGATTGCGTCTTTATAATGCTTTCAAATTTTCATTTTTAACTCTTTGCAAAGCAGAGGCTAATACATCTATTGTGAGGAAACAATAGCAAACATTCAAAATTACCAAGTACACTGATAATTTATATAAAACAAGGACCACCGACTGTAAATACTATTTATTCCCCTTAAAGTTATTTAAGGGCACGAATACTCTAATCTCTATACTTTTCTGTAGCCCAATTCAAGATGTTAAGCCTCACAGGATGAAAGCAGAAAATCTATTTGTTTCCAGTAAATACTGACGCTGTATGTGCTAGACCTAAGGAGGGCCCACAATCTATCGGAGAAACACACAAAAGGGGGGAGGGATACTTCTAAGATCAGAGGTTGGTTACAAGTGCTAAAAATCAGTAGAGAAAGGCACCCACGTCTAAACGGAGGAGCCTGGGGTGATTTAATTAAGAGCGGAAACATCTGAGCTTGAAGGATGAGCAGAAGTTTAGGAGAAAGGGGCCCCATGCCCCTGCTGAGAAAGCTTTAAAGTGGCAGAGGAGTGACCACTCACCATGGGGTGCTTGCACCCACTTCACTCACCCCCCAACTCCAAATTTCTCCAAAGAACCCTTGATAATGTGTGGGGATGACAGTCTTCTGCAGCCATCAGCTCTACTGGGCTGGCCCAGAGCCTCTATGGTAGTGGTTCTCAACCATAGCCCAGAAATCAGGATTTTAAAAAGATTCCCAGGTGATTCTGATGTGCAGCCAAGGATAAGCCCAGAAATCAGGATTTTAAAAAGATTCCCAGGTGATTCTAATATGCAGCCAAGGTTGAGAACCACTGCAATGTTCTTTTAGGGCAGCAATCACCTGAGAACGATCTGTGGACTTTCCTAGCCTGAAACTATGATCTCAAATTACTTTGCATGTGGGAAACTGTCAATTTTAGAAAAGGAACACGGTGGGGATGTCAAAGTTTAGAATGCAAACGGACTTAACTGTGGCAACCACAAAGCAAAACTGATCACTCCTCCCAAGCCTTCTTTCCTCCTCACTGCCCTAAGGAGCACAGTCTCGCTGTCCACTGAGCACCACCCCACTCATCACGGATTCTCGCTGTGTAATGTCTGGCCTGGCATTCTAATTCAAACAATTTTACACAATTTCAAGATCTCCATGTATCAATCCGTTTGCTGAAGCAGCATTCAAAATTCCACAATTAAAAGAAGTTCAGCAATAAATTTAAAAGGAACATTTAGTTGAACATCCCCACTCCAAACTGTTTAATATCCTAACCCCGTGGTCGGCAAACTGCGGCTCTCAAGCCACATGCAGCTCTTTGGCCCCTTGAGTGTGGCTCTTCCTAGGCCTTAGGAGTACCCTAATTAACACTAGAAAGACTGAAATTTAGTATACACCTATATTGCCCAAAAGCAGTCAAAATGACTGCATTGTGAAAGAATAATATCGGAGCACTCATGTTCCTTAGCTTTTCCAATAACTCACTTCTATTCGACATTTCTTTCATGAATTTAGGACGCAAAAGAAATAAAATAAACAACTTATTAGAACACGTATCACTGCATAAAGATTCGAATAACAAGTACTAGTTTAGCTTATTGAGCAACTGCAACTTATCAAGTATCGACAATTTATCATGTACTTGTATGTTACCATCTGACGGTAATCGAAAAAAATGAAACCTGTTATTTCAATACAGAGCCGAACTGGTCATATAAGAAATTTACTCAATTCAATAATAAGAGTCATAATTTCCCAAGCAGTCAAAATGACTGCTTTTGGGCAATATAGGTATAACACATATATATATATACCGGAAATGAAGGAGGGGGAGGTAACTACAATTATTAATAAACGCATTTATATGTTGTACAAAAAGTCACAAAATTCTAAGACATTGTGTCCTTATATACATAATTGTTTTTCTAACTGAAATTAAAAAGCAGTCAAAATGACTTCCTTGGGCAATCTAGTGTTAAGTTAATAACAATGTACCTACCTATATAGTTTAAGTTTTAAAAATTTGGCTCTCAAAAGAAATTTCAATCGTTGTACTGTTGATATTTGGCTCTGTTGACTAGTGAGTTTGCCGACCACTGTCCTAACCTGCTTAGTCCAGAAATTTCAGACTTGTAAGTAAAATTAATTAATGGAAGTGAGGCTATCAGTGACAAAGGGGGGGAAGGATTTTTAAACATTCCTGTTTGAATGAATATTGATCAATACTTAAATTTTGACCTAAAAATGGACTAGACCAGGGGGTGGCAAACTATGGCCCATGGGCCAAATCTGGCCCAAATGCCTGTTTTTTTGTAAATAAAAATGTATTGGCACACAGCCCTACCCATTCGTTGACATGCTGTCTATGGCTGCTTTAGTCTTAGATCTGAGATGCTGAATAGTTGCAAAGTTGAGCAGTTGCAACAAAGACCCATGGGCAGTGAAGCCTAAAATATTTACCATCTGGCCCTTTACAGAAAAGGTCTGTCAAGCCTGGATTAGGCCTTATATTATTAAGAAAGAAAAATAGAAGATAAATTTTAAAGTTCACTTGGAAGTGCTTCATTTTAAAGGAGTGCAGTGCAGACTGTTTCTGATATCATTTCTGCTGGAATAGATCAGTGTTTCAGTAACAACATATTTCTTTCTTATCAGCTTTCCTGACAGGTGAGGAGTTGAAAAATCTCCATTCTCCTCTCTAATTATCTAATTTTAATGCCTTACTCTTTTATTCCAAAAGATTGGCATAATGCAGAGTGTGATGAATAGTGTGCCAAGCTGGCAGCCTTCAGGTTCTAGTGCCATTCTCCACATGATGTTATCTAATAACTGTAGGAGATTCAACTTTCCCATCTCTAATACATTGTCTGGCCTAAAGGTCATCAGCCTCAAAGGGGCTGTAGAACGAGTGTGTTGGGGCTGGCCAGAGTGGCTCAGGTAGTTGAGTGTCATCCTGTGCGCCAAAAGGTTGCCATTCCCAGTTAGGGCACGCAGCTGGGTTGCAGGTCCAATCCCGGTAGAGGCAGGTATGGAAGGCAACCAATCCATGGTTCTCTCTCACATTGACTCCCCCATCCCCCCGCCCCCCAAGCATGTCCTCAGGTGAGGATTAGAAAAAAAAAATAAAAAATAAAATAAAAGAGTGTGTTGGTAGAAGTTGGGGGAATGTGTGAGACATAAAAACCATTCCAGTCCCTGGTTCCAGCTACACTTCAATGGAATCATGGCTTCACACCACAGATCTTTATAATTTTAGCATGAAATAAATGGAAAAGAACAGGACATGAGGGAGATGGCAGAGCTGAGAAAACATTAGGAGAGGCTCCGGGATTAAACACTCCCAAGGCACAGAGAGTCCATCCAACTTCCCTGAGCTATCCACTCCAGCAGGCGGGTGTGGTTTTCGGAAAATATGAAGAATTAAGCCTGTGGCTGCTATTAAAGATCAGAACTTACTGTTCCTCAAATGTCCCGGTTCTTTGGAAGTCTGGTGAAAGACTGCACCATTATATTTGATACCTTTATTCAAATAAAGGACATCTGTCAGGTTGACAGTGCAAGGAAACAGGTTGACAGAACTGATCACATTAAACTGAGATCTTCACATGGAGGAGTGAACCTCTGAGACATATTTATGTCTTATTCCTTAGAGTTTAAGACCTTCTAGGAGATTCTGCACTAATTAAGGTTGCTAGCCCCACTCTGCCCTCAGGGGGATGCTGCTTCCCTTACAACTCTGGCCTAATCAGACTCAAGTGCCCTAAAAATGCAATAGCTGAGAGAGGGCTAGAACATTTACATTACACTTTACCAAAAAACTGCAGGATCACAGAATAGAAATAAACAGGCAACATGCAACAGGATAATTTGACAGGGGTTAAAATTTACTCACTTCACTTGGGGCCCCTAGTTACCTATAGATCCACTCACTGCCAGGTTACTTGGGATAACATTGCATTACCCCGACTTCTCTCATCCTGGGCCAAGAGAGAGGCTCTGAGAGCCCTGGATTCACCCATGCAGGACAAGCGACATCATCTAAGTCCACCTCTTTCAGGAGAGACCCTGCCTCCCTACTCATGACTTCACAGCATAACTCTGGAAAAAAGCAACCCAATTCTCTTAGCATTCCTCTAAAACATGCACTCTTAAAGTAGCAGGGGGTGGCTTAGTTATATTCTGTCACGTGCACTTTACTGTTACATGCCCCCCCCCCCCAAGGGTCTTAAAGAACAGACAGGGGTCTCTGCTCCCCACAAAGTGTCTTCACTGGAGGAAGGGCTAATTCCAAAAATAAAAAATTTATCATTAATAATTTTGGAGTCAGACAAGAGTTTTCTAATCACTTTAAAAAGAAGGCTTTGGTGCCCTAACCAGTTTAGCTCAGTGGATAGAGTGTCTCAAGTTCGATTCCGGTCAAGGGCATGTACCTTGGTTGGGGGCACATCCCCAGTAGGAGGTGTGCAGGAGGCAGCTGATGGATGTTTCTCTCTCATCAATGTTTCTAACTATCTCTCTCCCTCCCTTCCTCTCTGTAAAAATCATTAAAATATATATTTAAAAAGAAGGCTTTAGTTGTTTTAAAGAAAGCAGTCACCATATCCCTAGTCACAGAAAGAAATCTTACTTTGTAATAGTCATGAGAGCCGCCATTTTTAAAAACAATATTTAATATATGTTAGGAGGGTAAAAAATCCCAGAAACTCAATAAAGCAATCCAAGAGAATTATTAGCAAGAACAACCTGGGTAAACAAAAATGTACCTTAATTCAAAGGTTTTTGCCTGAGACCTCAAGAAATCACCTAAATGATCTCCACAAAATGAGATATCACCAACCATATACAATTCATCTTCCAATTTAAAAAAAAAATAGAAGTGACATCTTAAATGGAGAAAAATAAAATAGAAATGTGTATATTTACTTATCTTCTAACCATCGTCCCACATACACACCAAAGGATAACCCTAAGATTAGTTCTATATCTTTATAGAGGTTTGGGTTGCACTGACAAACACTCTGTCAAAAGGTTGTAAGTACACCTAAGGCTTATGCATTTCATGGCACATAAATTTTATGGTAACAGAAAAAAATACTTAACTTTAATGACATACTGATATCTGCAACGTATATAAGAAGCACAGAAGAGAGATTAATGGGTAAATACAGCAGTGAAGAGATGAACAGGTATATAGTAATGCAAGTATAATAAAGTATTAATGACATAACCTGGGAATATAGCTTTTAGCTGTGAAATTCTTCTTTCAACTTTTCTGACTGTTTGAAAATTTTCATAACACAATGCGAGGAAAAAACCCCACAAGAATACTAGTAAACCAGTAAACATAGCATGATCTGGGAGCTTGCCCACCTTTCCATCAGACACAACTAGACACTTCCAGTTAAATCTATAAGTTTTATCAGAAAGGATTAACTTGGAAGCACAAATTCCTCCATCAAACAGCACGGTGGGCTTGGGAAGGAGAGGAGCTCAAGAGCAGTCTTGAACTTGCGAGCCCCACGATTACATCTGCTGCTGGCAGAGCTGACACAGCGTGGGTGTATGCGTGCCTGCTTCAGGAGTGTTATCGTGCGTGCACACTGGACAAAATCTGACCTCAGTCCTTTAAAATCCTGCTCTGGCTTCTGCTCTGTGCTCTACTGAGAAACTGCAGGTGACCCAGTGGATACACACTCGCAGGAGGAGGAAGTTTCAGCTCCCTTCTGGAAAGCTCTCAGGACAATCTCCTTAGCAGCCACCAAGAAGACTTAATTCACCTTTCCCTCTTCCCTCCTCCCATCTTCATCTTTTAAAAGAAATAGTTGCTTTTTCCTATTTGAGAACTAGGTTGCTTATGAGGTTTCGGAAAAGTAATCTTCTCTGATTCTTGTCCTATTTCTTCATGTACTGATTTAGTACCACCTCCAGAATCACATTTCTTTCTTCATATTTCAAAGTGTTTTTCCTGCAGTCCTTCCCTGCAAAATTACCAGGTCAGAAAGCTTTGGGCTTTAAGGAGGACCTGGTTCTATGGTTCTGGTTTTCATAGTTTGAACTGCATCTGATATACAAAAGGCCCAGATTTCAGAAACACATTTTACACAACTGAATCTGTAATACAATATGTGGTTACCTTATACCTAGCAATCTTCCTCCCTTCATGTTTTCTCCCTTGAACTAGTTCAAAATGCTGCTGCAATCAACCTCTTCCCTAAGGCCCCTTGTCACTCAGGATTCTTTCCTCCCACCGTCAGAAGGCTCTCTGTTAATGGGCCCCCCTCACCTCTGACCCTGCTATCACCCTTTGCTGCAGAGTAACCAGATGTCCACGTAAGGTCCCCAAATGGAGACTGCTACTTGTCAGTCTCCAACCATGGCTCTGCTGAATTTGGGGAAGGCAGAGAGGAGACTGAGCAGTACACACGGGAAGGAACATTCTGTTACCTGCACAGTAAGCTTGTTGAGAGCATGGTCTCTGGAGCTAGTGAAGGGTTCAAACCTGGGTTCTACCGCTTTCTATTGGTGATCCTTTCGACAAGTCATTTAACCTATTTGAGTCTCAATTACACCAGCCATCAAAAGGGGGTGGTGATAAATAATAGTGCAAATTCCCTCAGATTAAGGTGAGGATTAAGTGAGTCAATGCCTGTTAAAGTGCCTGGCATATAGAGAGCACTCGAGTGGGTAAGAAAACAGAAGTCTGAAAATGTCCCCCGATGTACCTCCAGTCCTGAAGAGAATACTGAGGTCAACTTCCAATTCCCAGCTTGCACCCATCCAAGCCTCTGCCAATCCCGATTCCATCTATTTCAACAAATCGTTCCCACACCACCACACTCCGAGCGTTTCCTCCATTTTCTCATTTGACCACTTCTCCTTTTTCTACAGGGCTGTGTGATCCACACAGGTACCCAGCACCGGTTTGCGCATATTGTGTCTCAGACAAGATAAATAACTAAATCTGGGGCCAGCACTGACTGAATTGCAGTCTGATTACAATGCACAGGAGTCCTCTGAAACACCGATATCCCCACACCTGTGAACTCGGGGAACATGTAGAGCAGGGGTTCTCAACTACGGCACTATTGACACTTTGAGCCCAATAATTCCTTGTGATAGGGACTAAGGGGCGAACCTGCATTATATGATGTTTAGCAGGATCCTTGGCCGCTATCTTAGATGATGGCAGCACACCCTCTCCCCAGCTGTGACAATCAAATGTTCTTAGACAATGCTAAATATCCCGATGGGTGGGGTGCAGTGTTGGTAAAATCCTCCCCCCACGTTGAGAGCCATTGCTAGAGAATGAGAAATATTCCCCAAGTCACTGTGTTACTTTTCTACTCAGACAACGACCATCACAATGGAACAGGTTCAAACAGACAAGGGAAAGCTTTCCTAATAGCTATCTTTGTGACAGGCACCTTCAAGACCGTACTACTAGCTATTGCCAACAGGGTAAGTCACAAACTCTCTATGCTCTGGTTTCCTCTGTTCTAAAGTGGAGATAATAGTACCAAAGGTTTAGGACTGTGGTAAGAATTAACTTAGCTAATGTATACACAGTGCTTAGCCCAGTGCGTGGCACACAGTAGTGTTCAATAACTGAGCATTTAATAAATGTATACAGCTGGAGTCTAAGTGCTGGGCAAAGCAGCACCGCATTGGTTTCTACCCGCCTCCCTGTTCTTCCCCCACCCATCTCCTCCCCAAGGAAAAAGTAAGATAATTCAATACAAAGACAGTACAATGGTTCCCTAGAGCTAACAGCAGATGGAACAGGGTAAGAGGCCAGCAGGAGAAAGGAGAATCCAAAGACAGTAGGAAAAGTGTGGTGTCCTGCAGCAGCGGCAATGGGGTGTTTGCATTTCATACTAAAGAGGAAGAGGCAGAAGGATGTCTGTTTCATTCCAAAATGAGTTTCTCATAAGGAAGCAGCATCCTGAAGGAGGTTTATCCAGGAAGGTTCCACCCACATATAGCTTCCTTTCCAAGTATTACTGGAGTTCCCTGAGTTACAAGTACACCACAACTTCATATAGCTACATCGCCTCTCCCCAGTTTCCCATGTGTAACCAAGTGGTGGGGAGAAGGCACTCCGCAGTGCTGGGCATTAGGAAACACACCTTCACATTTCTCCTGCACATTTCTTCATCCGGAGAGAAATTTCACACATACCATGTTTCCCTACTTTCCTTCTCTTTTCCTGTTTCACAGTCACAGTCCAGTTAAAAGGTAGACATAACACACACTCATGTTCCATTTTTTCCGTCCATCCTTTTCTCCATTAGTAAACCAAGGAGCACTGATCCTGTATTATACACACACACACAGTAGTGGCCTGGTGCACGAAATTTATGCACTAGGGAGGAGAGACAGGGGGGAGGAGCGGGTGTTCCTCAGCCTGGCCTGCACCCTCTCCAATCTGGGACATCCCTCTCGCAATCCGGGACCACTGGCTCCTAACCGCTCACCTGCCTGCCTGCCTGATTGCTCCTAACCACTCTGCCTGCCGGCCTGCTCGCCCCCAACTGCCATCCCCCACCAGCCTGCTCGCCCCCAACTGGCCCCTCCTGCCAGCCTGCCCGCCCCCAACTGCCCCCCTGCCCCGCCGGCCTGATCACACCCAACTGCCCTCCCCTCCTGGCCTGATCGCCCCTAACTGCCTCTGCCCCGCCACCACGGCTTTGTCTAGACTAGAAGGACGTCTGGAAGGTCTCCCGGTCTAATTAGCATATTACCCCATATTACCCTTTTATTAGTATAGTATATACTAAGACATTTACATGAAAGTCTGGAATAGATTAGTGGAGGCTGTGATGTCAGTTGTCACTTGAAGACTGTGTAACCTTGGCCACTGGTTGATTATAATCTCCATGAGCCTCAGATTCTTCATCTGCACAACGGGAGTGACAATCCATGCCTTAAAATTCAGTGATATCTCATATGTAAAGTTCCTAGCTCATGGCTCAGAACATAATAAACCCTCTGTCCTTCAAAGTGCCCAAATTTATCAACAGAAATATTCCCAAAAGAATTGTTTTCTACATTCTCCTCCTATTAAATCTAAAGATCTCTCATACAATTCTTCCCTCCAAACAACCAAACAAGAACCCATCTTAAGTGCAGGATAAACTCTTATTCAAGCATGGTTTGTATGCTTTGTTTCATCAACTGTACTATTTTATTTTATTTTATTTTATTTTATTTTTTTAAACTGTACTATTTTATACATTATTGTTCCAAAGGTTTGACATTTTGACAAAAGAGGGAAGAAACATTCTGGGCTCAGCCTAAGGCCTAAACTTCACCACTTTCATTGCTGCTTCTGCAAAATATTTTCTGTGCTCCAAACCCATTTTTGGGAAGAACAGCAGTTAGTATGTTTTGTTTTTAATTCCCAACACCTACTGAAATAATCACCCACCCTTACTAGCTCAACTATGAAAACAGTGAAAAAATCATTTTTTTAAAATCAGAAATGTTTCCCTCAAATATATGAATAATTTCAGTAGCTCTTGCTGTCCTACAGCTTGGCAAAATTTTTAAAGGAATTCTATAAAAATGTAAGTGTCTAAATCAGTGGTTCTCAACCTTCCTAATGCCACAATCCTTTAATACAGTTCCTCATGTTGTGGTGACCCCCAACCATAAAATTATTTTCGTTGTGCTGGCCGGCTTGGCTCAGTGGTTGAGCATCGACCTAGGAACCAGGAGGTCACGGTTCGATTCCCGATCAAGGCACATGCCTGGATTGCGGGCTCAATCCCCAGTGTGGGGCGTGTAGGAGGCAGCCAATCAATGATTCTCTCTCATCATTGATGCTTCTCTCCTCTCTCTCTCTCTTTCTCTCTCTCTCTTTCTCTCCCCCTTCCTCTCTGAAATCAATACAAATTTAAAGAAAAAATTTTTTTCGTTGCTACTTCATAACTGTAATTTAGCTACTGAATACTGTAGCTACTATTATGAATCATAATGTAAATATCTGATATGCAGGATGTATTTTCAATGTTCACAACCCACAGGTTGAGAACCGCTGATCTAAATGTTCTAGTCCTAATAATTTAAACAAACACAAGTTAGATTAAAATTTACGAAGTTGCCGAAACTGGTTTGGCTCAGTGGATAGAGCATCGGCCTGCAGACTGAAGGGTCCCAGGTTCGATTCCAGTCAAGGCCATGTACCTGGGTTGTGGGCACATCCCCAGTAGGAGATGTGCAGGAGGCGGCTGATCCATGTTTCTCTCTCATGGATGTTTCTAACTCTTTATCCTTCTCCCTTCCTCTCTGTAAAAAATCAGTAAAATATATTTTAAAAAAAAATTTACGAAGTTGAAGATAATTGCCAAAAATCTGTTATTTCCTTATCATTGTTTAAAAACAAGACTGATAGCAAAAACAAAAAAGGATGCAATTTTTCACCAGTTAATTTTAAATTAATTATTTAAAAACACAGCTAAAGATGATGATTTCAGTCTGCATGTATGCTTCCAACTTGCCCTACTAAGGCAATCTTTGGGTTCTGGGTGAGCATGCATGTACATATATACCTGTATGTGTGAACAGACACAGAAAAGAAAAAATCCTGGGGGTTTTCAATTATTAGGAGTTTGTGGGTTATATTAGTTCTATAACTATGATAGTTTTATGAGTAAATATGAGTGAGTGAAGCTCATAAATAGGGTGTTCAGTGGTTTCCATAACCAGTATTAAGAACAGACCATAACATGGCCCCTAGCACAATCTATAACTATAATAATAAAAGCATAATATGCTAATTAGACCAGACAGCCGAATGACCTTCCAGACGGCGGGGCCGAGGTAGAGGTGGTTAGGGGCAATCAGGCAGGCGGGTGAGTGGTTAGGGGCGATCAGGCAGGCAGGCAGTGGTTAGGGGCCATCAGGCAGGCAGGCGAGTGGTTAGGGACAATGAAGCAGGCAGGCAGAGTGGTTAGGGGTGATCAGGCAGGCGAGCAGGTCCCAGATTGCGAGAGGGATGTCCAACTGCCTGTTAGGGATCAGGCCTAAACCAGCAGTCGGACATCTCCAGAGGGGTCCCAGATTGTGAGAGGGTGCAGGCCAGGTGAAGGACAGCCCCTGCCCCTCCCCTCCCCCATGCACGAATTTCATGCACCAGGCTTCTAGTATATAAAATAAAACCTTGATCACTCAGTATAATCTGGGTATTTTTCACTTTAAAAAAATGTATTCTTAGCGTGGCATTTTTACGCATAGAAAGATCTGAAAGCTCTGTTACTCTTCAAATTTAAAACAGAATGACAACCTCAAAGATCACAACAGCCCAAAGTAATCCGACCTCAGTCACTTATCAAACATACAGAAAGAATGACTCAATTATGTGAAAATATTTAATGTGTAAAGAAAAAGCTGAAAAGGAACAAGAAGAAAATGTTTGGTCAAGTTGAGGTTAATTAAGATTGTTCTCTCTCATTTTAATTACACTTAACTTTAATATATCGTTGCTCTTGCTTTACTGAACTACAAAAAGTTTTTTATAACTATGTATTTTATTGATTTTTACAGAGAGGAAGGGAAAGGGATAGAGAGTTAGAAACATCGATCAGCTGCCTCCTGCACACCCGCCACTGGGGATGAGCCCGCAACCAAGGTACATGCCCTTGACCAGAATTGAACCTGGGACCCTTCAGTCCGCAGGCCAACGCTCTATCCACTGAGCCAAACCAGCTAGGGCTGAACTACAAAAAGTTTTTAAAGAGCCTAAATTACATTCATTATGGTTAAGAAAAAGTGTCTAAAGAAAAACTCTCCTAGAAAGTCAGATACCATCCATAGTAATACAAAGACTGCAGAATGCTCCTCTGCCCAAAGCCCGATGTACATCACCTACAGAAATATGATTCCACTCTTATATCAATAATACACTCATCTATGACAAGAGGAAATGTACATTTTCACTTCATTATGGAGAAACTGAGGCAAACAGGGTTTCCCAAATGTCTCCAAGATAAACCAGTGGTGTCTGACTGTGATTCAGGAGTCCCTGGCAATCTCACTTACGGTTTCCCATTCCATGAAAATCTACAAAGAACACAGTAATCCTGCTGAAATTTTTAACACTTCTGAAAAACAGGATGAGGTTTATAAGTCTGTTAGGAAGTCATCCTATTAAAACACCACTAGCTCTCAACAAAATACTCAAGTTGACCTTGAAAAATATACCTGAGAAAATACCAATGAATCGAAGAGCACAATGCGTAAAGAAGGGAGACTAGCTCTGTCACTTATTAAAACACATTACGTAGGCGCAGTGCTTGAGTTTGATGATGGCTCTTGAATAGAGAGAGCAGAAATGGTCAGTTTTGAGGGAGAGAGGGAGAATTCTAGAACCTTTCCCTCACTTTTAAACCAAAAAATAAAAATAAGTCCACATGGATAAAAGATTTAAAGGTATCTTTTTTTTTTTTTAAATAGCCAATATTGAAAAAAAAAACAAAACAAAAACAACAACAAAACAAAAACCACCAACCTTTTGGAATAATTTATAATTACTTCAGGAAGAGGCAATTTTAAAACAAAGATATAGCCCTAGCTGGTTTGGCTCAGTGGATAGAGTGTCAGCCTTCGGACTGAAAGGTCCCAGGTTCAATTCGAGTCAAGGGCATATGCCTGGGTTGCAGGCTCAATCCCCAGTAGAGGGTGTGCAGGCGGCAGCCAATCAATGATTATCTCTCATCATTGATATTTCTATCTATCTCTCCCTACCTCTCTGAAATCAATAAAAAATATATATAAAATAAAGATATAACAATTATGAATATTTATGCACAAACACACTGCATCAACATTCGTAAAGCAAAAACTTCAGAAGATACTAGAAGAAATAGAAACTTAATTTTATGAGGCATTTATTCACCTCTCAGTACACGACAGAATGGACAAATATAGAAATAATGTTAAGATAGGTCTAATATAAAAATGCACAAGTAACTCTACTCTGAAAATTAAAAACATACTTTCTTTTATATGTTCACACTGCAGTCATAAAAATTATACCTTATGTCACAAAAGGTCTATAACAAATACATTTGTTTGAAAATAACTGTAAAACAGAGGCACAAAGAGATGAGATGATAATGAATGCAGTCCCTGAAGCACTTATCAAATGCGCTGTGATGCATGCAGAGATGAGAACTTTCAGTTCCTGTAGTAATAGTTTGTTGTGATCATGGGTTTTTGTTTTGTTTTTTTTTGTTTTTCAAGAAGCCACAGAATCCCTTGAGAAAAGGTCCTTAAACCACCTGCTACTTCCTGAAATATCCAAGGTAGAAGATTATCCCTTTTCTATTTCTAAAAATACTAAAATAACACCACCTTCTACTGTGTTTTCAAGTTTAATTATCCTCAGGGATAACTTCATTCCTGGGCTTTGTTTAAACCTAACACACATAAGTTATTTCTGCAAGATCTGTTTTTGGTAAAGATAGAGGCCATATTCCACCCCGCTTCCCCAAACAGCCTTTCACATGTGGAAAAGGGTGCTTTGTAAATCAACCTTGGTGTTAAACAGCCAAGCTAAATATCCTCCTTACTGTCCAAACCTTCATCCACTTCCTTATGACTATACCCACAGCGCTGGACAATCTCTAATTCTATCACATCCCTTACTTGATGGCTTCCAAAGTAAGAAAAATGTTCCCTCAAATTTCTTTTCCACTCCCTTACCTTGTTTACAGTTATGCACCAATTAAGGCTAACTTGTAGAAAATAGAGTCTCATGATTGTCTAACCACTATGCTATACCCCTGAAATGAATACAAAATAATATTGAATGTAAACTGTAATAAAAAAAAAGAAAATATAGTCTCTATTTTAAAAGTTCAAGTTATACTGTTATGGAACTCATTTTGCCTTCGTTAAAATAAAAAACAAAGCTGAGTTTTGGTAGAATTAAACCACAAAACCAATTAAGTTTTTAATTATGAAGAACTGACACATGATGGTTATTTCCTGAAATCTGTTTTGCCCTTTTAAAATGTCATCCTTGCCCTATCCAGTTTGTATCAGTGGATAGAGCGTTAACCTATGGACTGAAGGGTCCAGGGCTCGAATCTGACCAAGGGCACATGCCCAGGTTGCAGGCTTGATCCCCAGTGGGAGGCGTGCAGGAGGCAGTCGATCAATGATACTCTCTCCTCATTTATGTTTCTCTCTCTCTCTCCCTTCCTCTCTGAACTCAATAAAAAATATGTTAAAAAAATATGTCATCCTTCCCACCGTCACTTATTTCCATGTATATCCTGAATCCTGAAAGGACAATCAACTCTCTGACATGCTGTGACCCGTCCACCTCAGGGCAGCTTCCTCAGAAGTCCTCACGGCCCACCAAGTTCCTCACACCTCAGATTCTCCCTCACAAATCCCTGTTTTGTTGTCAGAGCACTTAACACAAGTGTCAGAGTTGTTTTCTTGACCAGTTTGTTTGCTCATTTTCTGTCTGCCTCCCCTCCCCCGCCCCCAAAACCATGAGCTCCTCTCCTTGTGGGGAGGAAGACACCATCTTAACCAACTTAGAAACCTATATGCACTGTGGCTGGCTAGCTCTTGGCAGGCAATGAGGCATTCTTCAATACATGACGTGGGTAACTAATATTAAACGCATGGTTCATGCCTGTGAATTTGCCATAGTCATAAGCTAGTAATGCTGATATAATCTTTACGTAGGTGAGTTAATACCCAGAAGCAGGGAATTGCAATAACATGCCATAATGCACCGAGGCCGAAGCTGAAGCACTCTGGGCAGCGGGGGATGAGGCATCTAACCAAGGCCTCAGAGCTTTGCTGCAAATAGCAACAAAGTGCTGAAAAGATACTTCGCTTTCACTACCATTACTTGTGCACCCAAAGATAATTTCAAAGCACTTCATAAACTAATTTTGCTCATAAAATAGATCTGTCTTTTCCTGAAGCTCCGGAGCACACCACCAATTGAGGGCACATGGTCAGCGCCTTCCCCTGGCAGGACTTAGGTTTTAATGATAATTTCCAGAAGCTTCACTTAGATAACATATCTGTGAATGTGAGGTTGTAGTGAATAAGAACAGCTAATTTTGGCCTAAATGTTTTTATTCAAAAGCACACTGAAATAATTTCTAGGGCCATTTAGTAGTTATGAAATAAAGCATTATGTTTAATAATATATTTTTGCTATTTGAGGGATTAGTGCAAGGGTCCTCAAAGTACGGCCTGCGGGCCACATGCAAATACAAATATTGTATTTGTTCCCGTTTTGTTTTTTTACTTCAAAATAAGATATGTGCAGTGTGCATAGGAATTTGTTCATAGTTTTTTTTTTTAAACTATAGTCCGGCCCTCCAACGGTCTGAGGGACAGTGAACTGGCTCCCTGTTTAAAAAGTTTGAGGACCCCTGGATTAGTGTGTTGTAGGTGGAAACTTTTGTTTGCTATTTTGACAACAGCATGATTGTCAATACTTCAAATTTTAATTTGGTTTTCTTTAAACATTCTTTGATACACATTTCTTCTTCAAAAAGCTTAACCAATTTAAGAACTACTATAAAAGATGTTTTATGAGGAAAAAATAGTTGTGTTTTTAAATCATATGTAAATTTAAAACATCACCTTTTTTTTAAAATTCTCACCTGAGGATATGTCTATTGATTTTAAAGAGCGAGAAAGGGAGAGAGAGAAACATCAATGTGGTGAGAAACATTGATATGTTGCCTCCCATATGCACCCCAACCGGGGATCAAAACTGCAACCTAGGTATGTGCCTGACTGGGAATCCAACCCACAACCTTTTAGTGTACAGAACAACGCGCCAACCAACTGAGCCACCTAGCTGGGGCTCACATTTTTTAATAATCAAATACAAAATTGATCAGATCTCAGAACCACTACTTCCACTGCCCAGCTGGGTATGAAGACAGCAAATAACTTTCAAGAAATTGTTTAATTAGGTCAGTTTAAACAGTGGCATATAGTTTGGAAAGCAGTTTGCAAAAATTAAGCATAAAAATATAATAGAACCCGGCAATTCCACCCCTAGGTTATCTAACCAAGAAAAAAGAAAACATGTCTACGCAAAGACTTACATGTTCATAATAGCTATTCATAATGCACCACCACCCCACCCCCTCCCCCCAAAAAAACCCACTGGAAACAACCAGTCTATGATATCTAGACAATGAAATACTATCCAGCAATTTGAAGGACATAGCTACTGACACATGCTATGCCATAGATGAAACTCAAAAAGCTATGCAAGAAACCACAAGATTCCATGTATGTGAAGTGCCCACAAAAGGCAAATTTACACACAGACAGAAAGTAGATTAGTGTTGCATGGGGCTGGGAACAGAGATTACCTAAAAATGGGCATGGGGAATCTTAATGGTGGGACAAAATGTTCTAAAACTTAGTTATGGTCATGGCTGCATCACTCAGTAAATAAAAAAATCAGTGAACTATACCCTTGAAATGGGTGACTTTTCTGACATGTAAAATATACCTCAAAGTTGTCAAAAAAGAAAACCTGGGCTGGGAAGAAATATTCATAAAAATAAGAAATAACATGGAATACTATGCTGCTGTAAAAAAGAAGGAATTCTTACCATTTGCAACAGCATGGATAGATCTGGAGAGCATTATGCTAAATAAGTCAGTCAGAGAAAGATAAATACCACATGATCTCACTCATTTATGGTTAATAAGAACATTACAAACTGTTGAACAAAAATAGACAGAGGCAAAGACGCATCAAACAGACTGTCAAACTATAGCGGGAAGGTAGGGAAGGGTTGGGGGTAAGAGATCAACCAAAGGACTTGTATGCATGCATATAAGCATAACCAATGGACACAAGACACTGGGGCCGGGAGGATGAGGGCAAGTGCCGGGGGTAGGGGAGGCGGGGGGGGGGGGGGGGAGGTATAAACAAGAGAGACATATGTACTACTATTTGTAATACCTTAAACAATAAATTTTAAAAAAATAACATAGGAGATAAAAGATCTGGGTGACAGTAAAGCTATCTACTTCCCACTCCCAACAAAAGAAGGGGGTCCTTTACCAAGCTACCAAAAAGACCAAGTAGGGGTGCAGCTTCCACTTCACTCTTTAAAATTAATGGAGAACACCAATACTTTAGGGGTGTCACCACAGAATATGGGTGACCTCATGAAGAAGCCATGTTTTATTCTAGGCTTATTATGAGAAAGGTCATGATTTTTTAAAAAACCTACAAATTAAACTATGCAGTAAGTAAACCTAATGATTTTCACTTTATCCGGAGAAAAACATGACTGCTAAAATAAGAAAAAGATGAAAGTGTCTGTGTAAGAATAGGCCCATCATGAGGGGGAAAAAACAAACAAACAAAAAACCACCACTCTATCACCACTATTGGCAAAAATGTGATTATCAAATTCAACCATTTAAAACTTCCAATCTAGGGCTTTTTTTTGTCTTCTGGGCACAATCCCATTTAAAAAACTAAGTTTGAATTTCCCTAAAACCAAGTGGCGTGACAAGCAGACAATACTAATCTTCTTATTCTTTCCCATATTTCAGGTAGTATAACTTCATTTTGAAACAAATGTAATATACTGGGTTTCATTTCATTTTTTCACTAAGCTAATATTAGGAAATGTTGCTGCCTAATTTTTTCCATGTGGTATGAACTTTATATTTACACAGCTTTTTAAGTGGAGAGTTAGTTAGCACAAGTATGGTCTAATTCTAACACGGGACTTGGGGGGGCAAGAGATACAGGCCATAAAAGAATAACAGAACAACATAATTCCTAAAAGTGTAATTGCTAGGTCAAGATTACTAGAAAACATAAATAAATAAAATGACAGCTTTAGGTCTGTGTTACTGGCCAGACTTTGTACCAATAAATATCCCCTTTTAATGAATTTTAAAAGCTATTTTGAATGTAGCATATTAAAAATACATAAAACAGCATATTAACTCAGTAAGAGGTTCTGTTTTCCTTTAAATTAGCAATTTTCAACCTTTTTCATCGTACGGCACACATAAACTAATTACTAAAATTGTGCAGCACACCAAAAAATATGTATTTTTTACTGATCTGACAAAAAAAAAGGGTATAATTTTGATTCATTCACATGGGATTGTGTTGGCTATTGTCAATTTTTTATTTGACAATCTAAGTAAAAAGAGGTCAGTGCCCTTGACTAAATAATCAGGTATTGCATGTGTCTGTTTTTGTTTTTTTTATTGCATTCAAATTGGCAAAGTTTTTTTTAAAATCTTTATTGTTGAAAGTATTACATATGTTCCCCTTTTCCCCCCATTGACCTCTTCTAGCCTGCCCTTGCCCCTCCACCTCAGCAGGTATTGCATATTTTAAAAGTTCTTGTGGCACACCAGTTTAAAATTGCTGCTTTAAATGATTTTTTTTTTAAATCATAACATCTTGGATTCAAATGTTTACCAGTATTTTTGGTAGCAGAGCTACTAACTTACTAGATAAGGGCATCTTACGTAGAAATGTCTACAGTCAAGAGACTAAAAACAAGTCAACTTTGCAAAGCTGAGTAGAAAACAGGTTTCATTCTTTGCACAAAACAATGGGAACTGGTTAATTTTATACTACTTTCCACATCCAGAGTAAATCAGATACACCTGTATTTTTAAAGCAGAGACTGGGGGGGAGGGGAGAGAAGCAATTTAACAAGTTATCCAGATGTACATTATCCAAGACAAAAGTCACGTGACAGTCTCAACTCTGTCAGAGCCGCACAAACATATGCACCAAATCAAAATTTAATTACACTGCACAACACAGTTTGTGAATTGTGCTTCATATTTTCTGACTGTTCTGCTTTTGACAGGACAGTTTCCTGAAGGAAAGTTCCAAGAACTGAAGTTACAACACCCACATACCAGAAAGTGTTTCCTGAATTTTGTTACAGGAACCGACATCTGCTATAATTTTAACATTTACTTCCCAGTAGGAGTCCCACTTAATTTTTGAATATTAGTTGTTCAACAACAGTACTTAAAACACACACACACACAGCAAACAAAACACTAAACTTTCATTTCAGTTTCATAAAGTTTAGATATAACTGACCAATTCACAGTTATAACTTTTCCCTGGGAACAAAACCAACTGCCACCTGATAAACTGGGGGAGGGGAGTTAGTTTTGGGAAGGAGCCCAGAGAGGATAGGAAAGGGTAAATTAAATAAATATCCAGGTCCTTGAGAAGAAACAGGTCATAGGAAAGTGCTGCATGATTAAATTAAACATTGGGCATTATTTCTCGATACCTTTTTTTTCCTTTTATTTTTTAACTACTGGTGCAGTTGGTCATTTCAACACAGAGTTTGTAATTGGTACATAAATTTATAGAGGTAGATATCTACCTTCACCAACTTCATGTCTATTTCAATAAAACCAAATGTAATTGCACTGCACGATATATATTGTACTTTACATATGTCTCTCAAACACACCCCATTTCACAAAGAGTAGTACACAGGCCTTACCTCAGAGTCAGCAGGGCTCCCCCCAAGCTCTGCCCTGGACCTGTCCATCAGAATCTTGGGGTGGGAGTGAAGGGAAGACCAGACTACAGTGGGGCCTAATGAGTTTTTTTAGATACCAGCTGTCTCTCCACTGATTTTTTGCATTGAGTTGACAGAGTAATTTGAGTTAACGAGCTACGAGCTCGGTCTCCGAAAGAAACTCGTAAGTCAAGGCCCCACTGTATGTTAACAAGCACACGTGATTATTCTTAAGACTTATCAACTTTAAACTTAATATGCCCACACCACTCCTAAAATATTACTTTACTTTTGTTTAACTGGCCATCTAGTAGTAAGCAATACTGGAAATAAGGGCTATATCCTTTTGGATAAAGTAAAAGTAAGCTAGTGACTCAGGAGCCATATCCTTAGCTCTCCGCAGCCCACCCAAACAAAGGATCACACAGCCTATAGATCTCCAAGTGGTCATCATCCTGAGCCATTGTGGAGGAGGAACAATTCTTGGTACTTTCAGAATGTGGTCAAACTGTGAGTGCCCTTTGGAAATATAAGACAATTTAGGTGTCAATAGAAATACAGCATACTTCCCCCTTTCTGTTTGCTTCAGTTCTCTTTCACAAGATTTCACTTGGGATTCCTTCTTAATATATTAAAACTGACATCAAATTACTTCTTTGAAGAAGAGCCTTAAGAATCTGATAGGAGTTCAATCCGATTAAATTAAAAACGAAGCCAATAAACCAACACAAGAAAACACATTCACCAGAGAAAAAGACTTCCAGAATATTAAGTCTGTTGGCTGTGTGGCCATAGGGATAAGCTTTAACTCACCGTGAATAGGTAAAGGGAAAAGTATGCACACAGGAAGGATTCTCAACACTGATCACCGCCAAGACACAAAAAGTCAAACGTCGGTGCCTGATGATTTTAAAGTTAATTTTTACTTCTGGGCTCCCAGGGCATTATCACCAAAAGCTGTAAATCTTATTCTTCCCACTAAGGTCTAAAGTAACATTTCATGTGATACATTTATATCTGTGCATTCTACTTGCTGTAATTATTTTGAGCAAATGAATAAATGTTATGTTCATAATAAAATGAATTGAGAACACCCTAAAGCAGAGGTAAAATATTACAAGTTTCTCTTTCCCCCACCCTCCCAATTATTTTCACACAGGTAAAAAAGACAGGCAATTATTTAAACTGCAAGTTATGCACCACCCTCTATCAATAAAATGTAAGTGAACCACAACAGAGAGATTATGATACTGAGCTTGCTGTTTATAACTCTGAGCCAAGAAATTCTGTCCAAAAGGTGCAGACCACAGTTCCAAGTAGTACAAAGGGAAAATGAGAATACTCTGCTGCTAGCAGTCCTTTCTCACACCCAGGCCTTTCCTTTTTAGAAGACAGGAAATTTTGGAATTAAGTGTATTTGCCAACCTTGGAAAATGAACAAAATGGAGAAATTTGCTAATAGAAAACTAAGCTTATATATTTAGAAGCAATCAGGTTGTAAATTGTTCCTCAAAGCAGTAATGAAGCTAATCTGCTTTCTAAGTCTTCCATTTTACAGCCATTAGGTAATACATAGGTTTGGATGCTCAAAACAAATAAATGATAACACCAAGAGGAGTGAATAGCTTTATATTATCCATGATTAAGATCTTTTTCATTACCGAGTATATTTGATATTCAAATTGTGTAAATACAGCATTCACTAAATTCCATTTTCAAAAGTATACAGAAACAGCCCTGGCCCTTGTGACTCGGTTGGGCATCGTCCTGTGAGCTGAAAGGTTGCCGTTTGATTCCAGGTCTGCAGCTCCCCAGTAGAGGTGTGCAGGAGGCAGTTTATCTATTGATTGATGTGCTCTCACATAGATGTTTCTGTTTCTCTCTCTCTCTCTCTCTCTCCCTCTCTCTCTCTCTCTTTCTCCTCCCTCCCTCCCTCTCTCCCTCCTTCCCTACCTCGCCCTCTCTCTCTAAAAAAATCAATAAACTACTAAAAAAAATTTTTTTTAAGATATAGAACCAGCTATTGAATACCTTTTCATGGTCTAGTATATAGAATCTCCTAAATCTCTCAAGGGATCACTTGTGTTAATTTTGCCAAAGAACGTCTCCATAAACCAGCTGACTGAGAAAATGACTCAATCCTCCTTCCTGTCTTTATCATGGAAGGAGCTCTAGTCTGTGAGTCAGGAAGCTCAGCTGAGCACTCAGGGTGAACCAGAAGGAAATCATTTCAGAGACCTGTCTGTGTTTCTCTTCTGTCAAGGACACTGTTTACAATGGTGTCATAAGGGAAAAAATGAAGCCATTCACTGAGTCAAAATAGTGCATAAATTATTTTCCTCTTGAAATCAGTTCCTTGAACTGTACTTTCCAAAATACCATAGCAATCGTCTTTTGATATTTGCTCATATTTATTCAGAGCTTCTATGCTTTCAGGAATTTTCTTCCATGGTATCAGTTGTTCATAAATCGGGGGCGGGGGGGGGGGGGGGGGGGGGCAGAGGGCGGAGCAAAACTGGTTCTATACCAGTTTAACAGCATTGCCTATTTTGCAATGGAAAAATTTCCCTCACCAAAATAAAGAGCCACCAAAAACCGGCTTCATAATAATCTGATTTTGCTTTATTTTTTTTTAAAGCTACATTAACATTAAGTCAAATTCAAACAAACAACTGTGGGAAAGTTCATAACCTAATTTCCTTTTTTTTTTTTTTTTTTAAATCCTCACCCAAGGAAGGATATACTTATTGATTTTAGAAAGAGAGGGAGAGGGAGAGGGAAAGGGGAGAGGGGGAGGGGGGAGAGGGGGGAGGGGGAGGGAGGGGGAGGGAGGGGGAGGGAGGGGGAGGGAGGGGACAGGGAGGGAAACATCGGTATGTTGCCTCCTGTTTGTACCTGTACATGGATTGAACCGAAACCTAGGTATGTGCCCTTATTGGAAATCAAACCCACAACCTTTTCGGTGTACAGGACGAAGCTCCAACCAACTGAGCAATCTAATTTCCTTTTGCTACTGATGTGAAAGTGCTCTTTTGAGATGTTCTCAGTCAGCAAACGCTACTCTCCTGAAGAGGCAAGTCTTCTCCCCCACTCCCATCCTTACACCTTTCACCCCCAGGGTAGGGGTGGGCCAGGGCTCCTCAGGTAGCACAAGGTGCATTTTAAAACCAGTTAATCGCTGATGGTAGTTGAAGGCATGTATGTATTCCTTCCTAGAATTCAGGAGTTGCTTCCATGAGGAGGTGAGCAGAGATGGGAACCACACAAAGCCCTCCTTTCTGTTTTATCCACGGACATCCTCCTCATTTTAAAGCAAGCTAATCCTCACAGAAAAGACAGACCCACAAACTGTAGGGATTCCATGTCCACCCCTACCTATCACAGGCTTACTCTTCTCAAAAGAGGGCATGCCAGACTGTGTACTTAATATAAAAATATAGCCTCCATGTGCTTTAAATCAGAATTTGGAAACAAAAGCCAAAATCTGTAACTATTTTACATTAGAGAAAGCAAGCTTGTTACAATTCCCATCAGGAAGTGTGGTCAACGTATCTGTCGTGCTTACAGGTTCCAGAGAAACACACATTAATCAGAGAGCTGAGGCACAGCCACTCCTACTGTCACTAATGTTGCATTTCTAAGTGAGTGCCTTTCTCCACACTCTGAAACTCAAACCAAATATTCCATGTTTTCCAAACAGTGACCCAAATTCTAATTCTTAAAATGTAGGCAATTCACCTTCTACAATAAGTCTTCCTTTTCTAGAGAAGAAATTAACCACAAAGCAAAACAAAATGATCAATTTCCTACTTTTAAGTTTTAAAATGAGGAAGAGAAATATACAACCTCAATTTATAAAAATTCACAAGCCAAGAAATACTTAGGTAGGTCCCTCCCTTATTCGAAGTACTTCTGGCTTATGCAAGGGATACTAAAAAATGCGAGGTAATATTTTGCTGACTATTGAAAATGAATACATTGCCTACTCTATACAGCTGAAAAATTAGTTGTATACCACCCATCAGTAACAAATCAAGGATATTACCTTATACCAATGCCAAGGAATGAGAGAAAAGTGCCAGGGTCAGCTCTATTCATTATCAGTGCTACAGAATTCAGTTTCGGCCAAGTTCCCACCTACCTCTAAATCAGTGGTTCTCAACCCTCCTAGTGCCACGACCCTTTAATACAGTTCCTCATGTTGTGGTGACCCCCAACCATAAAATTATTTTCGTTGCTACTTCATAACTGTAGCTTTGCTACTGCTATGAATCGTAATGTAAATATCTGATATGCAGGATGTATTTAGGCGACCCCTGTGAAAGGGCTGTTCGACCCCCAAAGGGGTCGGCGACACACAGGTTGAGAACCGCAGTGGGTCTAACTAACTAACTAACTAACTAACTAACTAACTAAATAAATAAATAAATAAATAAATTTAAAAAATCAAATTTAAATAGTGCACAATGAAACTACTGTGGTTAGAACAAACCAAACTATAAATTGTTGGGTCCAATGAGCCCAGCAATCTAAATTACTTGTTTCAAGAGCAAACAGATAGAGTGTGTGGCACATGGGCAAGATTTTACTAGCCCAGATTATATATCATAGATGCTGGCTCAGTTTCACTTAGGACTACGCAGGGTCGCTTGGCCCAGCTTTGAGGTTTCCCTGAAATCCACAAATATCTGTAACCTTCTCCACATAGTCTCTCTTTGGATCTCAAAGGTTACCCACTCTCCCTCAAAACAGCGTGTCAAATGAGCCTGGACCACATTCCAGATGTAAATGGAGAAAATGGACATTTGCAGTTTGTGAGCTACACTCCCAGTATGCCCGCTGAGAAAACAGCGCACCTCCTAGGCCTGTGGCTGAAAGCCAGGTAGAAGAGTGAAACACGGACCGTCCTCCTATTTCAACTGCTGACAGGCTGACCCACCACACTAACCCAGGTTACATCTCGGGGCAAAGCACTTTCAGCAGAAACTGCTCCTGGTAACACCTCACCTCACTCAGCACGCAAGAGGCAGCCTGGCCGTGAGCAAGCGCCCTGCCCGTGTGACCGCAAGCAAGAAAGGCTGGCTGGGCCTCAGTTTCCTTAACTGACCTCACGTGGAGATAAAAACCCTGGCCTTAGGTGACTGAGGAGAGTCAGAGGTAATCCAATTAAAGTCGCGGTGCCGGCACACGGCGGATCCAATGTAGCCATTAAACCCGTATTAGTTCAAGGGCCGAGGCACTGAAATCACTCACACCTGAATTCAAACCCCAGCTCCGAATCATTGCTCTCCGTTACACAGCAGTCACTGAATTCCTTAGGTCCCGGGCATCTTAGTCCAAGGTTTTGTGCCATGGACCCCTTGGGCAGCTGAATTTCAGGAGAAGCTAGCAAAGAATAAATAGGCAACTTCTGTTTCCCATCCAAGTCAAGAGCTCCTTCCTAGAACAATCAATACAACCGGGGCAGAGATTAAACCACTTTGTTGAGACTCAGGCAGCGGTTCTCAACCTGTGGGTCGCGACCCCTTTGGCGGTCGAACGACCCTTTCACAGGGGTCGCCTAAGACCATCCTGCATATCAGATATTTACATGACGATTCATAACAGTAGCAACATTACAGTTATGAAGTAGCAACGAAAATAATGTTATGGTTGGGTCACAACATGAGGAGCTGTATTTAAAGGGCCAGAAGGTTGAGAACCACTGGTTGAGAGGCTCCAACAGACAGAGCAGGTAGCACACAGGAGAGGGGCTCTCCATAGAGCCGCTCATTTTCTTCCTAGAAAGGTCTCTCTCTCGGAGAAAAGAATCTGAAGTCTCATCTGACCCCAACTTCGCCCTCAAAACCTCTCCTTCTCTCAGGGATCCATCTGAGAGATGGAACGTGGCTCAGCTTTCCAAGAGACCCCCAAATCCCTGCACCACAAACACCCCCTTGAAGAGCCCTCTTAACAGCTGAAGTCTGTGACACCAAACTGCTTTCTAGTAAATCAAAAGGTAATATATATATATATATATATATATATATATATATATATATTAAAAATAAAGAAAGACACCTAACTCCTAAGTGTCCCTTTAGCACCAACTGCTGTCACAACTAAAATGAACTCGCACCACAGTGTGAATCTTCAAACAGTCACTAATGCCTTGTCATCATCGGTCTTTAACGCTCATACAACAGAATAAGTTAAAAACCACGGAAAAGTCAGAGCTTGAGGCTCCTACAACAGGGCCCCCCCCCCCCAACTGCGGCTCATTATCCTCCCTTCGGCCGCTGCCTGCTCAGCAGAGTCAAGCTGTGTCGTTTTATGGGGAACCGTACATTTTCGCAATAAAACTTCCAATCGCTCACTGAGCAAAGCCTCAACCCTCCCCCCGACCCCACACCCCACCAGGTGAACTGTTTTCCATTAATTGGCGGATGCAACTCTACTCACGACACTAGAGGGCAAGAATAATAATAAGGTAAAAAATCAAGAGAACCCAAGGGAGGTGCACAAAGAAGTGAACGAAAATCAGGGGAAAGGCAGACACAGTCACTCAGCTTCGCGTCTCTGAAACCCACGGCGGCTTTTGGAAGAGCGGAGCGTGCTAACTTGAATCCTAACTTGAACGCAACGCCCCGCTCTCCCCGGCAGGACCTGTCCAGGGCGCTCGCTGCCGTTTTCTCCTCTGACGGTAACGAACGACCCCCGGCACCGGGAACGAGGAGAAAGCGGGACCGAGCCGCCGCCTTCCCCGCCCGCCTCCCCCGCCCCGCGGCACCCCGACCCTCCCCCCGCACCCTTCAAGTCCCCCGGCCACGGACACCTCGGAAAAGTTTCTCCCCGCGCCGGCTTACCTGGACTGGGCTGCCATCCTTCAGTCGCTAGAGCTCAAGGTCTCCTGTCCATCGGCGCCTTCCCCCCGCGGCCCTTCTGCCAGCGCCGCGCTCACCATTTGCCGGCGCCCGGCGGGGACGGCTCCCCTGCGCGGCTCCCCGGGCGGCGGGGCTGAGTACCTGCTCCGAGCCCGGCGTCCGCCGCACAGCCTCCGGCTCCCAGCGTATTGGCTCGCACTAATCCTGATGGACATCCGGGCACTGGGGCCTCCGCGGGCCAACCACACTCGGGCGGCCGGGGGGGGTGGGACACCGCGTCCGAATGCAAAGCGAGCGAGATCCCGCAGGGCTATTTCGGGGAAAGGACATGAAAGGGGCCCGCGCCCGCGCCCACCCGCTCCCAGCTCCCACCCAACAGCACGAGACCGCGGGCCCGCGTAGGAAGGGGAAGAAAACCTTTCGGGTTCAAAGAAAGTTGTCAGACTTCGCCAGCACCCCCCCCCCCGTGAAGAAAGTTCCGATGGTACGGTCCTCCTCCTTAAATGGGCATAGCGCTCGGCCGGTGCTAGCCGGAGGGGAGGCTGGGCTGCGCGGGCGGGGGCGCGGGGCACAGGCGCCGACGCAGCGCAGCTCGGCCGCTCGCGGGGAGCCCCGCCTGCAGGCTCCGGAGCTGGTGTTCCTGGCAGGTTTAACAATGTACAAACACGCCGCCGGAACATACGGTACCCGGCCGCTCGGAACTCCAGCTCCAGTTGGAGTATTTGTTGAATACTGAGCCCCAAGAGGCTGCAGGGAGCCAGGAGTAAAACCACAGCCGAAAGCCGTGTCCGCTACTTTTGATCTCTGCAACGCTTGCAGTCGGGAAATGGGCAGCTCACGCACTCTTGTTTTACTCCGCTCGCTTTCAGTTTTGATTTCATTTTATATTGAGACAAATATTTACAAAACGCCCTTCTTTCTTGGGGGGGGGGGGAGAGAACATGCAGATTACAAAGGAAACGAACTCATTTTGGTTCTTGAAGTAATTAAGGGATTGACAAAATTTTCAAAAATGACTGAGGATGCAAACGAACCACATAGCGCACAGTATAAGAAATACAAACGAAACCGCGTCCTAGGCTGGGGAAGGCATTTAAACTTAAACTGTGCCTAAAGAAGAAAAAAAAAAAAACTTCCTTGGGTAGAGATGGAGGGAGGTTGTGCTTCAACACTCATGGGGACCACAGCACAACGTAGGAGCTGGAAATTCTTAAATGGATGCCTGTCCGGTGCACTCCCCACTCTAGCTAGAATCCTGACAGTGTTGCCCATCGCACAGAGATACTCCAGACTGCATTACTAAGAAGCCCTAGATTACAGACACGTTGATGTCTGGCACACACAAAAAAAATACGAAGTTGGGAGGCTGGGGGTGTGAGAAAGGCCCAACGCATCTCCAATGGTGGTTCTCAAAGTGTGATTAGTGGACTCCCGAGAGTCCCCAAGACCTTCTCAGAGGTCAAAACTATTTTTAGAATAACACAAAGACATTATTTGTCTTTTCACTGTGCTGACATTTGCACTCATGGTGCAAAAGTAATTGTGGGGAAACGGCTGGCGCCTTAGCGCTAATCAAGGCAGTGGCAGCAAATGGGCCTGGTCGTTACTGCATTCTTCTTCACCGCATATTAGCAATAAAAAATGAAAAAAAGGCACACACCAATTTCCTTTGCGAAAGCCCTTAAGGAAGCAAGCTGTAGGAATTACTACTTTATTAAATCTTGACCCTCGAGTACAGGTCATTTTGATGTTCTTTGTGACAGAATGGGAAGTACACAGGAAGCACTCGGCTGCTGCAGAGTGGAGTACAATGGGGGGGTCTAGAAAAAAAGGCGCTTGTGTCATTGAGTTGCGAGCGGCACTAGCTGCTTCTCGTGGACTACCATTTTTTTTCTTGAAAGAACAATTGACAAAATGTGGGTACCCTGGCTGGGGTATTTGGCAGTCATTTTCCCAACAGTGAACAAAGTAAGTCTGTTTCTGCAAGGAAAACAACGGACAGTATTTATTGTCAATAACCAATTTTGAGCTTTCATGCATCTTGGATAACTTCACATCTGCCACTGTGAGCTTGACAGCTTCCCAATACTTAAAGACTTCTCTGATGCGGTAAGGGCAGTAATGAATGTGACTTTAGAAGGCCTGCATGATCTTAGTGACCTCTCTGAATGTTGGTCAAAATCACTCATGGGTAAAAGATCCACTGAGGCCCTGGCCAGTTTGGCTCAGTGGATAGAGTGTTGGCCTGTGGACTGAAGGGTTCTGGGTTCAGTTCTGGTCAAGGGCACATGCCTGGGTTGCAGGCTCGATCCCCCGTAGGGGGCATGCAGGCGGCGGCGATCAATGATTCTCTCTCATTCATTGATGTTTCTATCTCTCTCTCCCTCTCCCTTCCTCTCTGAAATCAATAAAAATATATTTTTAAAAAAAAATCCACTGAGAGTGCAAGGCAGACCAATGGATTTTAATGTAGAAAAGTTAAAAAAGCAAAAACGCTTAATGATGCGTTTCAGATTCCACATGGCAACGAACCTTTCAGAAACTATGACTTGTGGTGCAGCTTGGGCATAGTATCAAAAAAGGGTATTTTCTCTGTAAGACTGAATCTTCTTTATAGACATCAACCAAAATACTGTTAACACTGAATACAGAAACAGATATGAGATTCCAGCTGTCTTCTGTAAAGCTAGACAGTAAAGACATTTGCATAAATGTAAAATAACACCACTCCTCTTACTAATTTTTTTAATTTCGGAAATAAGTTTGTTTTTTTAAATGTATTTTGGGGCGCAAAATTATTCCATGTCATTTGCCAATACTTCCATGTCTCCTCACCTCTCCACACTCATCATGGCTTCCCTTATATTAAAGGTGATATTATTATATTATAGCTATTCCCATCAAACCTCTTAGCACCTAGATCAGCCTTAACAAAAATGTGGTCAAACCACCTGGAACATGTGTAAAAACAAACTCCAGAACTACTGAGTCAAAATCCTTATGGGGTGAGGTCCCAGGCATGTGCATTTTAACAAATTAACCAGCTAACACTCGCCTGCTTTATATGTGAACCATTTACTTAGATCATGCATATTTAGAAAACATTGTTAACAGCTTTTTGATTCAGTGTTGGTTTATAATCCCTCAGTCATTTTAAGGATATGGTTAGAAGCATTTATTTTCATTCCTAAGAGATCTCTATCGAACAATAAAATACTGTTGGACATATATATGTTCTTTTGTAATAATAGAGAGATAAACCCACCTTCAAGAAAACGAAGTATATAAATTCTGACAAAAGTCTCCTCCCAGAAATGTTTTGTCATTTCCCCCCATTTTTCTCTTGCTATTCTAAATACCAAAGATGATCATTTATGCTTTAAACAAATTGATGTCAGACATATAAGTCGAAACAATATTTCATAATAGCATTTACTCACAAATTTTCCATTTACCACAGGCTAGAATGGTAACAACACTAATATTTAAAATTAAATTTTTCCTCTGTGAGCTGTGTCTATTGTCTTGACATGATTTAAATACTATGAAGAAATGAAAGAATACAGCAAATATTTACCCAAACGGAAATATGGAATGAACAGCAGATCAGGATTACAACTGAGATTCCCTGGGCTCTCAAGATCACCTGTAATGTGAATTTGTGAGGGTAATATGAAACAGAAGTGGGACTACACTAGATTTGTAATAAATCTACAAATACTGGAGGTAAGGGCAGGAGAAATTCTGTAACTGAATACTGTATGTGGCTGAAGAACTACTACAATACAAACATGGGCGCTATTATTGCCAAGTGTCTGAAAACACCATTGTACCCGACCCACAGACTTGTTCAGCAGTGACACTGAACAAAAAGACATTCTTAACCTTTTGGTGGCACGGAATTCTTTGGCTTTCTAATGAAATTTGAGGATACAGGACCACATACAACATCTGTTATATTTTGATGTGGTTCATGATTCCTTGCAACCCGCTTGGCAAGGACCTGAGGCTCTACAGACTTGAGGAGAAGACTTCTTGGGTAGCTAGTGTATGCTCAAACCGGACCAACTAATACATGCAACTCACCTGGAAAATAAAGAGTAAGATCACCTGCCAATCTTCACTGCCCCGTTACAAAATTAGGATTATACTAGTATTAGTCATTGCCCAGTACAGTGAAGACTTTCTAATGATAACAGTGGAAAGATGTTATATAACAGCAAGACATCACCTATCTAATAAAATAACAAGTTTTTCTGTACAGTGAAAATGTGCTAATCAACTCTACATTTCCTGAATTCATCAATCCTACAGTAACCAGGTATGCTAAAACCAAAAAAGGAAGGTACATAACTTAATAATTAGGGCAGAATTTATAAGAATTTAATAAATAGGGCAGAATTTAGACTAGTCTACTATATGAAATGGATTCTTGAATCACAAGAGTACCTTTTTATTAGCTCTTTAAAGATTTTTTGAAATTGATTTTTAGAGAGAGAGGAAGAGAGAGAGAAACATGGATGTGAGAGTGGAACATCAAGTGGCTGCCTCCTACAGGCCTTCTACCAGGAATAGAACCTGAAATCCAGGCATGGGCATGAGCATGGGCATGGGCATGGGATTAGAACCAGCAACCTTTCCGTGCACGAGACAATGCCCAACCAACTGAGCCACATCAGCCAGAGCTTTATTCGCTCTTTAACACATTAAGGGCCCAGCCAGTTTTGTCTTCCGGACAGAAAGTATAGTGTCAGTCACCGGTGACTGACTGGGCACTTAACATGTTAAATCAATGAGCTTTATAAATGACTTACACACATGTAGTGGCAACAGTATATGTGGAATGTGTAACACATCTTAAGTACAATCACAAACGTGCACTAGATATTGTTATCCTAGAGTGAAAATAATCTTTAAGTGTGCCGTCATTTATTTGGCAAAATATGGATAGGCATATGTTTAAAAATATATATATTTACATGTTTAAGTTTTTAAAATTTAAGAGATGGAAGACAAAATCTAACACACCTTAATTATTTTTTAAAAATGTAAACAGGTTGCCTTAATCGGAACTATAAAATACCTCATTCAATGTATAGATTTGTACCATGATGCTCATTCAATGAGTCTACTCTCTAAGGAGCACTTTTGGTCTAAAATATACATAGGTCAAATCTCCTCACTAAGAATTGCTACTTCATTTCAATGGAATGTTATTTAATGAGGACACTTCACAAATCACTTCACCATGAGAAGGGTGCTCAAGGTTGCCACTAGGACCTGATCTCAAATAAATCAGACCCAGGAAAAGGGAGGAGAGACAACGGAGGAGAAAAAGAGCAGTCCCCAGGAGAAAGGCAGCAGGGGAAACAGTGCAGGAAGCATCACTGAGAGGGAACTGGCTCCCTTCCCCTTCACCTGTGACCTCAACACAAAGCAGTCCTGAGAAAGTTCTCTCCTTCCCCAGGCAATATTCCAGATTCACTCCCTACCATGGTCCTCTACCACGGTCTTCACAATGGGGTACATGGAAAGTCTCAATAAGTATGAGGGCAAAGGTTTTAAGTAAATCTATTACCAGGTCCTTAATTTCCAAATCCCTTTCCTAAAACCAGGGTTCAGGATTTCCTTTCACTTCCTGCTTGCCTTTCCCTTCTTGAACAAGAAAAGCAGGCCTCTCACCCAACTAAATCCACCTTAAAAGGGTTCACTGCTCCCGGATATAAATACCTCTAAGGCTCCAAAGGAACAGTTCTGTATAGGAGGACAGTCCCTGAGCTCAAATCAGAAAATATGAATAGACATCCAGGTAACCCCATGCCGTACCTATCTAGCTATATATTAGAATTATGAAATAAATGGACAGGGCCATCAGAAGTCAGATTTTCTCTGATATGTCTCAGATGGTAAGTCTGAGACTGAAGACTTGCAATTTTTCAACATTCTGTTGAGGGTGCGCAAAGATGTTTAAAGACTGCTGCCCAACTTGAACTCTTTCTTTACCTCGTTTCTTTTTCTCTGCTTCTAGTCTTCATTTCTCCATATCTCCCTCTATTGTGCACTGATAAAACATCCCTCCTTCCCCTCTCAAATACACCTGCCCATCTACACCAATAACTTAATCTCAGCCTACAAACAAACTCAAGTTCCTTCAACCCCTCATCCCAACATACAAACACGCTCACACTCTCACACATACTTTTTTTTTTTTTTAATTTTATTTTTTTTAAATATATTTTACTGACTCTTCACAGAGAGAAAGGGAGAGAGATAGAGAGCCAGAAACATCGATGAGAGAGAAACATCGATCAGCCGCCTTCTGCACATCTCCCACTGGGGATGTGGCCGCAACCAAGGCACATGCCCCTGACCGGAATCGAACCCGGGACCCCTCAGTCCGCAGGCCGACGCTCCATCCACTGAGCCAAACCGGCCCCGGCCATACTTTTTTAGACGTTTTATTTTGGAATACTTCTAGATTTACAGGAAGTTGCAAAGAATTCCCATACACTTCCCCAGCCAGTTCCCCCCTTTTCACATCTTATAATACCATTTGTTACTTGTCAAACTGAGAAATCGGCATAGGCTATCACTAGGAACTAAACTCCAGACTTGATTTTGATTTCATCCGTTTCTCTGTTAATGTCCTCTTTCTGTTCCAAGACCCAATTTAGGGCATCACCCACTGGACTGGGTCTGTGACGGTTTCTCACTCCCTCCTTGTTTTTCAGGACCTTCACAGCTTTGCATTCAGACCAGGTATCCTGTAGAATGTCGCTCTAACTGTGCTTGTCTGATGTTTTTCCCGTCAAGAGAGGGAGGAGATTATATTTCACCTGGTAGGTCTACACATATTACTGCGTAAGAAAGACTTTCTTCTCCAGTTATTCATTGAGTTAATCACTTATTTGTATCACTATGGACTCGCAGATATTTATTTTATGCTTTGGGTTATAATCCAATACTGTGTGATGTATTTTGTTGCTCAAGTTGTCCCGGCCTTGCCCATTGGGAGCTCTTTCAGGTTAGCTCCCTGTCCTTTGACTTGCTCCCATTTTGTCACTGACTTGTCTTCTGAGCACTTCCCTACTTCCTGTACTACAAGAAGCTCCAGGCTCACCTTCTATTTTCTCTCCCCCACCCAATTCTACAGTCAGCCATTTCCCCCAGTATCAGTCTGCGCTCCTTAAAAGCCATTCCTCGGTCTCCTTCGGCCATCCCGCTGGGCTTTCTAAACAAATGGTCTCCTTCCTTTGCAAGGCCAGTGACCACCTTCCTTGAAGCTCCCCTCTGTGAACTTTCAGAATACCACCCTAGTTAGGGAGCAACTCATTTCACGTTATAATTCCTTCTGCTCACACATACGGGATCCAATAGAAACGACCAGAAAACTTCACTTTCCTCTCAGTCTACACCCTGTCTTGGACAATATCATCGGCAACTTCCCCAAGTGTCACTCCAACCCAACCCAACTCCAAGTCTGTTCTTTTCAGCTGCCCCCAAACTCTTTCCTGGATGAGAAAAGGCACTTGGGAGGTTGTATAAAATAGATAAATTAGTGAAAAGTGTCTCACTCTAGAGAGGCCAAGAAAAAGCTATCATTCCGCCTGCACACTGCTCAGGTCCACAAGGGCGGTTTCTGCAGAGGAAGGAGAGCCTATCGTCACCAAAGGCAGAATGGGAAAGGGGGGGGGGGGGGGATGGGGGACGGCACAGATACACAAAAGCAGTTAATTGAACATTTGAATTCCATCGCTCTATAATGGTTGTACCTGTAATGATTAGCAATCACCCCTTGATATTGGATCTGCCCCTTAAGTTTTAGAATAGCCAAACCCAGTGAGCATTCATAATAACAAGTATGCAGGGAGTGGGGTAGTAGTGACGCTTTTATGTTATTTTATTTTTAAATATATTTTTATGGACTTTTTACAGAGAGGAAGGGAGAGGGATACAGAGTTAGAAACATCCATGAGCGAGAAACACCGACCCGCTGCCTCCTGCACACCCCCTACTGGGGATGTACCCGCAACCCAGGTACATGCCCTTGACTGAAATCAAACCTGGGACCTTTCAGTCTGCAGGCTGATGCTCTATCCACTGAGCCAAACCGGTTAGGTAGTAGTGATGCTTTTAAAAAGGAAAGGCAAGTGGGTGAGGGAAAGAGACACTGTCAGCCTGAGAAATGGCTCAGGCCAGGCAGTGACCCCCAGCAACTCCAACTCAACATGAATTTGATTGGCCCCAGATCCAACCTACTCCTCTCTGCTCAGTCCTTGGTTATCCACAGTCACCAATCACCCAAACTACTAGTAAAGATCAGGCACTCACTCCTTTTCCTGGCTCTTTCTCCACATCTAAATCACCACCAAAATCTCAGAGTGCTCTTGAGCTAGTAAAAGTACAAGAGTGCAGAAAGCATCCCTTTAAAATGTTCTGAATTTATCGCCAAACCAGTTTGGCTCAGTGGATAGAGCGTTGACCTGCGGACTGAGAGGTCCTGGGTTCGATTCTAGTCAAGGGCATGTACCTTGGTTGCGGACACATCCCCAGTGGCAGGTGTGCAGGAGGCGGCTGGTCGATGTTTCTAGCTCTCTATCCCTCTCCCTTCCTCTCTGTAAAAAATCAATAAAACATATTAAAAAAAAAACAACATAAAATGTTCTGATTTTATAAAACTAGTCTCTCACGACTTTTTCTCCCCCTGGGTTGAATATGCTTTCACCCTCCTGTTTTACAGACATATTTAATAGCATGGAAAGACGTAATACAGTATAAGGGAGTTTTTTAAACATTGCTGCAATACACTGCACTTGCTATGATTCCACTTCATCAGAATTGATTAAATATGCATATTAAAAAGGTTAACTGGGCCTCTTTACCAAAATGCTGGCGGAAAGGATCAGATGACTTACCTTTTCTGCGCATTGTAGAATTTTCTAAGTATTATAAAATGAACACATACCTGCTTTTGTAGTGACACACAAAAAAGAAAATCACAATTATAAAAAAGGAAGTGGAGTCATGCTCTACTTAATGACGGAGGCACGTTCTGAGAAATGTGTCCTTCTGAGAATTGTGTCCTTAGGCAACTTTGCCACTTGGGTGAACATCCCAGAGTGCACGTACACAGACAGAGATGGTGAGCCTCCTGCACACCGAGGCTCCATGGCATAAACCACGGCTCCTAGCACACCAGCCTGGACAGCATGTACTTGTATACAACATGAGATTAAATCAAGCATAAGAGAAAATGATGCGATCCAGAGACTGGGTAAACAAGAGATACATAAGGCTGCTGCCAGTACAACATGGCAATACGGTTTTACAGCCAACATTTTTTTAATAAATAGAAAGAATACACTCTAAAATAATGATAAATAGTACCATAAATACATAAACTGGTAACACAGTCGTTCATTATCAAGCATTCTGAACCGTACAGCATTGTCTGTACTGTGCTTTTATGCGACAGGCAGCACAGTGGGTTTGCTTGCACCAGCATCATCACCACAAGCACGTGAGTAATGTGTTGTGCTGTGACATTTCCATGGCTATGACATTACTCGGCCAGAGGAATTTTTCAGCTCCATTGTTATCTTATGGAATCACTGTGGCTTATAGTTGTGCAGCGAGTAGGTGACTGTAAAATAAAATCTTAGCTCCAGAAAGCAAGCAGGGGTCATCTAACGCGTCTCTCCAGGCAAGAATGCTCCTTCTCTCCCTAGACTGGCCTGTTTGCCCAACTCCAGAGACAACTGTTGGAATGACAAGGCAGCCCCTTCCACGGCTGGCAAGTGATGAGCACTGGAAAGTTCTGTGCTCCATAGAGCTAACATGGGCTTTCCTGCAGTTCTTGCCCATTGATTCTCCTTCCGCTCTCTTGAACCATATGTGGCCATCTAGCTTTCTTTTCTTTTTTTTTTTTAAAGGGAATTATATCAACATTTATTTTTCTCCTTCGTGGATCTGCAGGGGGGCTGGGTGCAGCTGGGCGGGGTGGGCTCCCCTGAGCTTGGCTGACTAGGGTTGGAACACAGGCTGCAGGTTGGATTCAGGTCAGCTCTACAGGACTCTTTGTTCTGGGTGCCATCTAGCTTTCTTATGCTTACTGTTTGATGGTGTATCTTGTTCTATCCTTCTCCCTTATACCTATGCACGTTTTTTCCATTTTAAATGCATTTATTGTAAGCACATTATTATATTGAGTAAGACCCAGTCTGCAGGATCTGTCTTGTAATAGAAATGTTTAGTCATTTATTTAAATTATTGATATATGTAGTTGGGTTTAAGTTCCACCAAGTTGGTTTTGTTCTCCATTTATCCCTCAGGGTTTTGTGTGTGTGTGTGTGTGTGTGTGTGTGTGTGTGTGTGTGTGTGTTTCCTGTATTGCTTCTTTCCTGCATTCTTTTGCAAATTTTCAGGCCCCTTGCAAACTTACACAATCGAAACTCTATGGGTGGGGCCCAGCAATTAGTCCCACAAGCCTTCCAGGTGATTCTGTTGTACACTAAAGTTTAGAAACTACTGCTCCAGGGCTAACATCCTTAACTTACCAAATCTTATTTAGAGTCGATATTGTACCCATTCACAGCTTCTAATTCCTTTTTGAAATTAAAAATAATCATAGCCCTGGTGGTGTGGCTCAGTCGGTTGGGGCATGGTCCCATGCACCTAAAGACCAAAGGTTTGGTTCTGGTCAGGGCACATACCCAGGTTGCCGGTACAGTCCCTAGTCCATGTTTTTCTCTCTCCCTTCCTCTCTTTCTAAAATTAACAAAAACATATCCTCAGGTGAAGAGGCTACAATCTTCCATTTTTATGGAACTCTCACCACTCTTATTTCAGGTTCTTCATATATCATCATGCTTTTTTCAATGGGTTCAAAAGAATTATTTCTCTTGCCAACTCTTTCCCCCAGCTCAACCTTCAACATTACTGCCAGAATATAGAATATACCATTTTAAAATATATACCAATGTCACTCTCTTACAAAAAGGACAAAAAATAAAATGTGCACTTCCTGCTGCCTCCAGAATGAAAACCAATTTCTTCAGGGGGCATCTAATGCCCTTTCCCAGCATGGCCCAAATTCAGTATCCTTCTCCTCTACCATTGTCCCTCCATCCTCTCCCCACCCTGTCTCCACAACCCCCTCCAGCCAGACACTTCCCTCATGCCACCCATCTCTGCGCAGAATACATTCTCTTTGCTGGAATGTCCTTTCCCCTATTCTCCACCGCCATTATTCCAATCCCAACAATGGCAGCTCTTCTCAGAAGCTGTCTCTGATATCTTAACCTTCACTCCTTACCTACCAGGAGCTCCTAGCTCTCAGGTGCATCAAGCCTCGAGGTTGGATGGGATTAAAGCAGTGGTTCTCAACTTTGGCTGCACATTAGAATCACCTGGGAATCTTTTTAAAATCCTGATTGCTGATGAGGCCCAAGGTTGAGAACCACTGGATTAAGGGGACGTTTGCTTGTTTGCACTGAAACAGAGACGTGTGAAGAATTCCGTGCAGTGGCAGCTGGGAAGCCTTCCTCCTACACATGAATTAAAGGGAGAGATCTAACCCCAAACCAGGACTATCTGGGTCCACAAATAAAGCAAGCAGAGCTCAGTGGACTATTCCCAACATTTCAAAAAGTCCAAGGAAATCATGCATTTGCCCATGGAAAGGGTGGGAAGGACTCTGGAGCTGATGCCAGCTCAGGCTGACCAGGAATCTGACTGACAACTGCTTATGGTTTAATTCAAACATAAGAAAACAAAGTTTAAATGTAGTGTGTTTAGTAGAGAAACTCTTTCAAAACATGGGGTCCAAAGAGGAAGTTAAAAAGAATAGAAAATAGTAATTTGAAGCACACACAGAGGACATCACTTTGAAGACAGTGAACTAATGAAAATAATTCAGTTCCTCCAGTCTTCACCACCTTGCCTCCACAAGGACATCACCTGGGGAGGCTGATAAATTCCTGACACTCGTCACACCGCAGGCCAATGAATCCCCGGGGAAGGGGCCCGTGCCTTAGTATTTTAAAATGTCCTCAGGGGATCAATGTGCACCAAGTTGGAGACATTCCAGCAAACAGAAAATACTCCAAAGGTGGCGGCGGCGGCAGCCACTTCCGTGGGAGGCTTGTTGGAAGTGCAGAACCTCAGGTTCTGGTCCAGGGCCACCACATCAGAACAAACGGCCTGGGTGAGTCACAGGCCCGTTCAAGTCTGAGAAGCACTCACTGCATTGTAATCTACAGGACACCTAAGCATCCCTTCATCCTCAAAGACAAGGGGCCAACATTCAGCCTAAAACTAACGCTCCAGTGTTTCCGTGCAGTCCTCTATGTGTTGGGGCTTTTCCATCCCTTCAAGCTACCCCCCAAATTTTTCCTGAAAACACATAAGGGAAAGGGAATTAGAAGAGAGGAGATATTTCCCAGCCTTTGCAGTGTTGTTTTTTTTTTCCTTTTGTGGGAATTTTTTTTTTTTTTTTACATATACAGACAAGTCACAATGATCAGTTATTGCAGCATATAAATGACACTAAGATCTTGTCTCCCCACACATAAAAGAAGTTACATCAACTAGTAACAATTTCTGTGATACCCAGGCCTGTCCTAAATGGGGCTGCTTTTATTTCTAGCAAGTGATTAAGTTCAAACCATTCAAAACCAATTTGGGGTACAAACTTTACATTCTATTTGAAGACTGAGTAGCTCCTCCAAAAAGTCAGTAGAGTTTTATTTGAGGTTTATTTGTCATAAGCTCTACTTCTCATCAAAGTCACAATGCAAAAAAAGGAAAATTAAAATGAAATCAGTCAACATGTATTAAGCACCTATTACGTGCAAAGCCCTATTGTTGTGAGCATCCCCCAAGGAGACACTCCCAGGTTTGTGTCTTTCCAGGATGCCAGGTTAATTAGGGGAGGCAGTCCCAATAAGCCAATACGATTACATGGAGGTTACATGCAAAAAGGGGGAGCTAATGTGATAGAATGAACAGAGCAAAGTCCCAATCACTGTAGCATCCATGGATAGAGAGGCAAGGGTCGGCCTCATGACCAGTGGACACAGCGGCAACACTCGCCCAGTGGAGCAGAAGTCCCACTGGTACAGCGAGACCCCTGGTACAGCCAAGCTTGAGCGTCAAATGGATAAGCTCTGAGTTCTTACAGCCCACAATGGGCGAAGGTGCCATTCATATCAGTGTCCAGATGGAGTCCTTATCTAAGTGGCCAGACTCGTGGTTCTGAGCACTCCAGGCCCCTCCCAAGGGCGTTACTGTTACACCCCATTACCTCAGTCATGGACATATTGTTACTTGACATAACTGTTATGGTTGACAGGGACTCCATATTGGATCAAAGGTGTCCAACAATTCCACTCTGCTCTCACTTTATACGCCTTTGCAACCTTACAGGGGAGATTTTAACAATCCTTGTCTTCTAAGCACTTTACTAACCCAGAGAATGGTTCACTCCGTTTTCTAAATCCTAAATACCTTGAAAATATAACAAATCTACCTTTAAAAAATGGTTAATAACCAATTAAACCTTTTCATGATCAAGGATCTATTAGCTATTGAGCTAATTAAATAATTAGTTTTAAGCATTATGTTTAAGGATTCATTTAAGAAAATTACAGCCATGTTAGTTCACAGAATGTATTGTCTAGCTCAGAAATGAGGGGGCTTCCCCAGCTAGTCCAATTAGAACTCATCCAATCCAACTCGGTCAAGGTGAGAACTCTCAGCTGGAAACTGCTCCCAGCTGACAACCTGGTTAGTGCCTTTAAGACCTCCAAGCCAGCTCAATGCCTTCAAATGCTTAACAACTGAATGGGACTCTACATTTCCACTTGGAAATTCACAGAAAGATTACTTTCTCCCAAATACGATAACGTTCCCTCAGTACACATGCTTGAGTCATTCAGTAAGAGTCTTAGATACCAAAGCCTAGCAAGCAAGGTGCTGGAATATTTTGTGAGTGCCTGGAGCTGGGAACATCTGCTGAGCACCCACAATATAGCCGGCCCTGTCCTACGTGCTTTGCTTGTATTAAAATTAATTCCTGCCACGAGTCTTTAAGCCAAGTGCAGGATTACCACCTCTGCTTATAGATAAGGAACCTGAGCCCAAGAGGCTGGATATCTTTCTTGAAGCCATGCGGCTGGTCAGTGGTGGGACTGAGCTATGACCAGGGTCCATGCTCTCAACCACTAAGCCAGGCAGCCTCCTGGGAGAAGCTACTGCTACCTTCTTGAAAAATCAGTCATCGGGCTGCTTTTATAGTTTTTTAGAAAAAATCATTCTCCCTGATATTTAGCTGTGTTTCACCACAGCGCTCCCAAATTTAACATCACTTTTAAGCTCAGCTTTTCTGTGAAAAGGCAAACAGTGATTTATTATCATAGTTGGGTGGTTTCGTTTTCTCTAGGAGTGTGTGTGTGTGTGTGGGGGGGGGGGGGGGGGGGAAGGACACGCGGGGAGGCCAGAGTGTCTATTATATTTCAATGACTACACATCAGGATACTTTAAAAAAAAAAAAAAAAAAAGCAATTTGAAGTAAACATGAACTCCTGTCCTGTTTTCCATCTGTGGTCTCACGCCATTTAACCACCTCCATCCTTCAGAAAAGAAGTAACAGAAAGTCTACAGAGCTGTAAGTTCATGTTCTTGAGTCTCAAGGGATAGTAACGCTGTTATTGACGGTGGTGTCATCTAGCTCAGTCATTTTATGCTAAAAAGTGGTTTTAGAATAAGAACTAAGTTGGCTGAAACCATTTCAACTCACAGCATTTCTCTCTCTCCTTTAACAAATGTGGACTCGCTGGGGGCCATACGTGTAGGTTACGTATGTGCAACAACCTCAACTAAGTGGTTCACAGCTGGGAGACCAAGATAAAGTAACAAAGAAACAAAAAAGTATTTTCTGCCCAGACAATTTTTCTAAGGTTCCTACATTATCCTCAGAGTTGAAGCAAGTTCCTGGGCACCATGCCCTCTAGATATGGCCTCACACTGCCCACACTCGGCACTAAAGCCCAGCTTTTATAAACTTTGATAACACTCAAAATCATGTCACCACCCAAACGCCTCCTGGTGGACCGCATCCTGTCTGTGGACAGTCTGAAACTGCTCCTGGGTTTCCAGCAGCTCTGGTGTACAGCCTCTGGAGATGGCGCCCATGGCCTCGGCTTACCTTCATACCTCTTTGATGGCATCAGCTAAACCAAGGCTCCTTGAATATGACCAAAGCAGAGGTGCCTGTGTTTAGGGTCCTGCTGTCTCCTGTACCTTGTGCAGCCTTAGGGAGCACCGAATCCTTACTACTCCACAATGGTCACTGCCCCTGGTCTCCACAATAGTCAGTTATCACCTCCTGAGGATTGAAGACTTCCACAGGGAGGGCTGGCCACCAGCCAAGTCTGACTCAGCCCAGTCTCTAAACTGTTTGTTGTCAAGCCCCTGGCTAACCCCTAACTCAAGGTTCAGAACTGCTGTGTTCAGATCCCGCTCCACAGGGGCAGATGGCCAGGAAGGGAGCACAGAGCAGCTTCCTGTGGTCGATCAGGCCTTCCAGCCTGAGCGATGGCGTCTCTGCCCTCAAAGGCGCACCGATTAGATAGAGCCTTTTCCACAAGCAACGCCACTGCTTGCACAGAGAAGACTCTGAGAAGGAAAAATAGGAGAGCATGGCTATTCCATAAGGAGCCGCAAGGAAAAGAGAAAAGACATCTAATAGGTATGAAATTCAAGTACCATGATTTCCAGGTTTAAAGAGACTTTAAGATGAAGATTTTTTAAAATGCTATTATCCCATCTAAAATTTTTCCTATAGTATTAATATACTCACTTATTGTTTAACTAGAGGCCTGGTGCATGAAATCTGTGCATGGGAGTGGAAGGTCTCTCAGCCTGACCTGTACCCTCTCGCAATCCAGGACCCCTCGGGGGATGTCCGACTGCCGGTTTAGGTCCGATCCCGCAGGGATAGGACCTAAACCGGCAGTCGGACATCCCTCTCACATCCCAGGATTGTTGGCTCCTAACCGCTCGCCTGCCTGCCTGCCTGATTGCCCCTAACCACTCGTCTGCCTGCCTGATCACCCCTAACCATTCTGCCTACCTGGCTGATCACCCCCAACGGCCTCTAACTTGGCCCCCGCTGCCATGGCTTTGTCCAGAAGGATGTCCAGAATGACATCCAGATGGTCATTTGGCTGTCTGGTCTAATTAACATATTACACTTTTATTATTATAGATACTAACAAAAGTTTCCATTAATAGCCTCAAATATCTCATTAGTCTTCAAATTTAATTGGTGTGCTCAGCTCCAAACAGGATTCTTTCATTACAAGGTGGATATGTCTATTAGGTTTTTCAATAACTTATATATTGTTTTCTTGAGATTTGTTGGGGGAAAAATTTTCTGTAGCGTTCTCACATTATGGATTTTGCTTGTAGCATGTAGGAGTGTCCTTTAATATGTTTCTCAGTCCGGTGCATTTCCTACAAACCGGCCTGATCGGATTTCTGTCCAGACTCTTGGAAGGACTGTCTCATAGGTGGTTTGTCCACATCTCACTGAATCACATCAGAATGCACAATAGTTATCTTTAAAAAAAAAAAAAAAAAAAAAAAAAGACTTAACATTTAGTAATGGCTCAGGTGTTTTCAGCCACCCTAAACCTTCCCATTAAAATGTTTCTCACCATCTTTAACCTAATGATATTTACTTATTATCAGCTACTGGTAATCACTGCCTATCCAGTTTGGGAATGTGAATATGAGAAAGACAGTATTCCCATATAAATAAACTCTCTCTAATAACTTGGTTACCACTCTGTTCGGGAAACTAGGGTAGATGCTTAATTCTTTTTTCTTTTTTTTTTTAATGATGAGTCAGTTCCCTACCATTTGCTAAAGATGACTGAAAGATTTTTGTTGTTTTAGTGTCATTTTGAATCCATGGGTTTAAACATATTTGAGGTGATTTAACCCACTATGATTTATTCTTTTACGTTCCCATCGACTGACTGTTGGCTACTGGGAAATGCTTCAAGTAGTTTCTGGAGTCTGGTTGCTATCACCCAAGTAGTCTCTTACAGTGCTTTGCTTTCCAGTAATAATGAGAAAGTCTAGGCTCATCTTGTGCACTTCCACACCCAGACCTTCAATCAGTCTTTACTCCAAGATCCTGGATCCTTTTAGCGAGCAATGGTATGTAATATCCACACGTGGGGGCCTGGGAGCCTGCCCTGTTGTTGGCCTAGCCCTTATTATACTTTTTTTTAAGGACAGAAGAATATGTTCAACTTAAAAATATATAATATACATCATTAGTTTCCATTGATATTTACAATTAAATTTAGGATGACTGTTTTTACTTAATCTCTTTTCTCTTACACTGAAAATTATGTTTCCTGACAAATGTAAATAATACCTGTATCATTACTAAACATGTTTGCTGAGACTGGTTTAAGGTTTCTTTGTCATTTAAGTCACTTGACATATAGCTAATCTTCACTTTGCAGGACCATAAAAAGGTCAGAGCAGGATAAAACTTTGCAAAACAATAATCAATGGGAAAAATTATAACTGTTCCATGTCTTTGACAATTTTTTGTCAAAACTCTAAAAACGTCTAAGTTATAAATATATAAGTTTATAGGGAAATAACATGTTATATAAAAGTTATAATTATGTAAATTATATATAAATAATCTATAAATAACAGTTATCAATTTATAGGGAAATGAACAAAAATAGTAAAGCTAATATTTATTTAATATGCTGTGATTTAGAATATTAGACACCTTGAGAAATAAAAGGTTTTATTTCTGTGTTTAAATTCTTTCTGAAAGTTCTTTGAACAGGGCTTTCCTCTTTATTATTACATAACTTATGACACAAAGCAAACATCTTTTCTAAGCCTTGGCAAACTGTCGTAGTCCTTTCTAAGTATGGATCGACTTCCAGCATTTTATCCTTTGCTCTTTCGATGTGGTGAAATATCTCTGACAGCTCCTTAAGGGAACGCTTTTGAGGCACCACTTCCTCTGGGATATCTTCATCCTTCTCATCACAACCTTTCTCTTTATTTATGCGCATAAGGTCACCTTCCCTGCGGTTCCCGGGCGGCACCTTCCCACAGTCAGCCCTTTCTTCTGTAACTTCACTTCCGCTCCATGAGAAGTCCACTTCCAGCACTGTCACTTTTTGTTTCTTTCCCTCATCTTCTTGGGCCAATTCTCTCTTTTGATGATGAGCCACGCACGTGAAATGTCCCGCGGGTTTATCATTGGGAAATGAGAAGATAACACAACTACAGCTTGCTATCTTTGCAGGAACTAAATGACCGCAACCAATCACTAGCAAGCTTTAAAAGAAGTGACATGATTGCTTACTGATCACAATGCCATCTGTTATTTATATATTGATTGGTGGTGTAATGAGCTAGCCGCAAAGTTTGTACTTTATGAAACTGCTGTGCTAACTGAAATTTGAACCACCGCGTTGGGGAACTGGTGTTATTTAAGCCATGGTAATAACTCAAATGTGCGGGTGTTGGAACTGTACAAAGCAAGGACTGCCTGTAATTCCTCTGAGTAACTATAAACTACCAGCCTGAGAATCTATTAAGTTCATTTGTTCACTGTAGCTTTCAATTATTAAGGAATGCTTAACGTTTTGATTTAATTGTTTTATAATTATCTATAACATTTAGTGGTTCCAAAGTGAGCCACAAAGCACGGTATATTCAGGAAAGTCTAGCTTCTCTTTTTGTCCCCTCACCTGTTTTTGTGTTTATTCTTCTGTTACTTATTCTTGTAATATTAGCAAATACATATACATTTTCATATTCTTCTTCTTTTACTAAATAAAAGATAGCATAATTACACATACTATTCTGCACCTTATTTTTAAAAATACTATGTCTTAGAGATCACACAATAGAAGAGCCCGCACTTCCTTTTTAGTTGTACAGTGCTCCATGGTGTAAGTACCAGATTTTTAAAAACCCAATTCCCTATTAATATCTGGACTCTTTCCAGTCTTTCATTATTCCATACTAGAGAGTGCACTGGCGGGGGGCCGGGGCAGGGTCCCTCAGTCTGGCCTGCACCTTCTCGCAGTCGGGGACCCCTCGGGGGATGTCTGCCTGCCAGCTTAGGCCTGGTTCTTAGTGCTGCTGTGGAGGTGGGAGAGGCTCCCGTCACAGCCGCTACCCTCGCCAGTCATGAGCCCAGCTTCTGGCTGTGCCGCGTTTGCCTGTGGGAGTGACTGACCTCCAGGGGGGCAACTCCCGCATTGAGCATCTACCCCCTGGTGGTCAGTGCATATCATAGCGACTGGTCATTCCACCGGTGAGTCGATTTGCATATTAGCCTTTTATTATATAGGACTAGAGGCCCGATGCACAAAAATTTGTACACTCGGGGGGGGGGGGGGGGGGTCCTCCGCCCGGCCTGTGCCCTCTCACAGTCTGGGCCCCCTCGGGGGATGACCATCTGCTGACTGAGGCCTGCTCCCCAGGGGATTGGGCCTAAGCTGGCAATCAGACATTCCTCTGGCAGCCTGGCAGCCCTCGGGGGATGTCTACTTGCCAGCGGGGAGCAGACCTAAGCTGCAGTCAGACATCCTTAGCGCTGCTGAGGAGGCAGGAGAGGCTCCCACCACCACCGCTGTAATGGCAGCCATCAGCCTGCCTTGTGGCTGAGCAGAGATCCTCCATGTGGGAGCGCACTGACAACCAGAGGGCAGCTCCTGCATTGAGCGTCTGCCCCCTGGTGCTCAGTGTGTATCATAGTGACCAGTCATTCCCAGTCTTTCTGCTGTTAGGGTCAGTTTGCATATTATCCTTTTACTATATAGGATAGAGGCCTGGTGCACGGGTGGGGGCCAGCTGGTTTGCCATGAATGGTGTCCCGGATCAGGTGGGGGTCCCACTTGGGTGCCTGGCCAGCCTGGGTGAGGGGCTGAGGGCTGTTTTCAGGCAGGCCAAGCCTGTAACTGAAGCTTCCAGTCTCTCCTTTTTTTCTTTTTCTTTTTCTTTTTATTCTGGGATTTATTTACCTTCCGTAATTGAAACTTTGTTGTGGCTCCAGCTCTGAGCCCGGCTGGCTGAAAGCAGGTACCTGGGGTTTGTTTAGCTTCTATAATTGAAACATTGTTGCTTAGAGTGTAGCTTAGAGCTGGGCCAGGCAGGCGGGGAACCTTGGCTTCCTCCATCGCCGGGGCAACCAAGCCTCCTGTTTGCTTTAGCTGCCTGGCTGCCGGCCGCCATCTTGGTTGGCAGTTAATTTGCATATCGCCCTGATTAGCCAATGGGAAGCATAGCAGAGGTATGGTTAATTACCATGTTTGTCTATTATTAGATAGGATAGTCTGTAATGAATAAACCTGCAGATATCTTTTTCTTATTTTTGCCAGTGTGTCTTGGGAGTAATTCCTAGAATTAAGCTGGCTAGATCAAAGGGTAAATGCTAGACCAATGTCACTCTGCTACCCTCCCCGCCAAATTCCCTCACAGGGTTACACCATTTTGCGTTCCCACCAGCCATGTTTGAATGCAGAACTTTTCCCTCTGCAGCCTAATCAACAAAGCATGTTGGTAAGTTTTTACCACTCTGATAGACAAGATAGGACAGCTTAGTGTACTAGTTTTCATTTGTATCTCTCTCATTACCCATGATTGAGCATCTTTTCATATTAAAGGGATATTTTAAAATGTAGGTGCTTAAACAGGTTTCATATTTTAGAATAATTTAGTTATCAGCTTTAAAACCAACTTTTCACAAAGATAAAAGAACTGCTAAACACGCTCCTTAAAAATCTGAGTAATTTAAATGCCCTCCCAACCCCACTTAGGCTTTTTTCATATCAGTCCATCTGATCGACACATATTTGAGGGCTGGGTGCACCAGGACCTGCCCTGGTGTGCTAACAGGCACAGAACAAAGGGGTGTGGGAATGCCAAGTGCTCAGCAGGGGTCCCAGTAGTTTCAAGATCACTGGAGTTGAGAGTATAGGAGGCAAACTTCCAATCAGGAGAAGATCACTGGGCCAAGAGAGAAAGGGTTGCCTGGGCTTTAGAGATGGTCTAAGCAAAGAACTGGAAATGGTCACAACACAATGTGTCTGCTTTCTTTATTTAAAAAAAAAAAAAAAAAAAAAAGGCAGTCTGTGGGGTAGGCAACAGGTACAGAAATATGGTAAGAAAGAAGAGACAGATAAAACCAAAAGCTGAAAACTACAGCTGTAATAAAAACCTGCAACTAGGTACCACTAATCAGATACAATGCTCCACACTGATCACGGAGTACGTCCAAGAACAAGAGCCCAGAAGGGTATCTCGTCCAAGGACAAGGACATGTCCCCAATCTCACTTGGGCAGAATCATTTCTACTCAGGATTAAAATCTGAGAAACTTTAGACCGGCTGATGTAGCTTAATGGTTGAGCATCTACCTATGAACTAGGAGGTCATGGTTCAATTCCCACTTGGGGCACATGTCCGGGTTGTGGGCTTGATCCCCAATAGAGGCTGTGCAGGAAGCAGCCAACCAATAATTCTCATCATTGATGTTTCTATCTCTCCCTCCCTCTCCTTCCCTCTCCCTCCCTCTCCAAAATCAATATATATATATATATATATATATATATATATATATATATATATATATTATATATGAAATGTAACAATGTGAAATAAGCCACCGCCAATAAGACATCATTAAAAAAAAAATTCTGCGATTCTTTGATCGAAGTAATTACACAGCTAAACAGAAAGCCCAATACAACTAAACCACTTCAGCTTAGGAGTCATTAAGCCCATCAGTAGTCATTTACCTTTCCCCTCACACCCACAATTAAGACTGTGTGAGTTCACACAACCCAGGGCAGAGTCCACGGCTGATTCATCTCTGTATCCTCCATGGCGCCGTGTGTAGTAGGCACTCAATAAATACTTGGCGTATGAAAGAATGAAAACACCCTCCCATAGCAGCATGCCCAGACTTTACCATGGGAGGGCCTTTCTCCTGAATTATAAGTTAGGGCAACGCCCTAGCAAACCTTTCAAACGAATTCAACAAACACTTCTGGCGTTCAGTGTGTGCTGGAGTTGGGCACTGCTCTTGGCACTGGTGTGGCAAGAGGAGTAGCACACAGGCCTTAACAGCCCGAGGGAACTCAGTCTTGTGTGAGAAACACAAACTATAAAATACAATGAGAAAATGCCACCGCGCAGATAAATGATGTGAGAACACAGGCGGAGGAACAGGAATTATGCAGGGAATGACGGCGAAAGGTGAGGTGAGAGAAGCCACAAAAATACAATTCCAGCCGCTCCTCCCCAACACACATGCTCATACTTGCTCTAAGGTGATACTTGAAAATCAGAAGCATGACCAAGTTACTCCACTGTCAATCACCCTTCATGGGTCTCCAATAGGTCAAAGTTCATCTCCATGCCACTCCACGGCCACAACCGCCACCTCCTGCTGTTAGTGGGCACCTGCTATGGGCTAGCTAGCCGCAGCTCCAAACACTTTGTAAGCACTCATTTATTTACCTCTTACAATGACCTGATGACGTTGGTGATGTCATTATCTCAGTGTTACAGATGAGGAAACTAAGGCACGGAAAGTTTCGTTTTGGTTTTCAAAGAAAACCGTGACCTAGAGATATTGGGCATGAGAATGCCAGAGGCTGAGACATGAGCCCAGTTCTGGCTCCAGAGACCCCGTTTGACCACCCACTTCTCGGCCTCATTTCCTGCCTCTGGGTTCCATGTCCTATAAAACGTAGTAATACCAAACTACTGTAAATTCTGTGCACACAACTCAAATTGTTTGAAACCTCCGTGTTTCTGCATGGAAAGCCCCTCAGCCACCCCTAACCAAGCCCTCCCACTGCATGGCAACAAAAACTGGGTGTCCCTCCCACTATCAAACTTTCCTGTCCTGTCCCTGTCACTAAATCTATCACATTGCATTAGAACAATTCATTTGCATTTGCATTTCTACACTCAGGTCTCCTAAACTCACCTCCCCTATGATAATTAGCCTCTGTAATGCTCTACTATAATTACTTGTTTAAATGTCTTTTTAAACATGTCACCTCCTCAGAGAGGCCAATTGTGACCCTCCATTGTTTTTTTAATCTAAAACTGATTTTCCTCCTCTTTCAAGTCACTTGTTTTCTCAGATCAAAGAGTTTTTTCCCTCTCACAGTATTTCTCCCAGACTGATTTTTAAAATTTGATACCTGTCTCCACTGCTAAAATATATCCTTCATGGGGGCAGGAAGTATAACTGTCTGCTCTGTCATCATATTTTCAACACCTAAATCTAGTACACAGGAATATTAATCAATATTTGTATAACTGCCTCCTTATACTATTAGCTCCTTAAAAAAAAAAAAAAAAAAAAAAAGGCTTGTGTTGTGTATCCCCAGCACAATGCATGGGAGGACCTCAACAAATGTTTGTTGAATTGAAACCAAATAAAGGTTAAGGTGGGACAAATAGGATTTCCCCAGGAAAACAAAGTAGTGTTGGAAGGCCATTCCAGGCATGGGGCCAACATAGTCAGAAACACAGAGGCCTGGGCAGAAAGGCCTTTGGGGGAAAACAGTGAACACTTGCATTGCACTACAGGGCAACCAAGAGAGAAGTCAGGACATCCGAGGAAGTGAGGGCACACCAGGCTGCAAAGACACTTGCAATATTTTTCTTTAGGCAGCAACGATCGGCAGTTTCGTAAGCAGCTGTGGTTTAAGAGAGATCGTTCTGGAAGACAGGAGCGATGGCGGAGGCCACAGTGAGCTGGAGGGACAAGGAACTAGAACCTGTTGTGAAAGCCCAGGCGGTACGTCAACAGCACTCAGAAGAGGAAACCAAAGAAAGAGGCCTGGATTCTGAGGCCAGAGGGAACGGCAGAATCTCGGACCCACAACCTGAGAGCTTGGTCTTCGTCATGACCCCCAGGTTTTGCTGGTCACCAAAGTTCTGTCTTGAATTTAACTCATGTGACCAAAATATTACGTCCAGCTTTTTAAGTGGATATTAAACACATTTCACATACTTAGCCTGTAAGACGATTTATATGAAAACTGTTTCATCCGTTCAGGAAATCACGTTAGTAATTCTTTTTTTTAAATATATTTTTATTGGTTTCTGAGAGGAGGGGAGAGAGATAGAAATATCCATGATGAGAATCATTGATCAGCTGCCTCCTGCACGCCCCCACTGGGGATCGAGCCCAGGCATGTGCCCTAACTGGGAATCGAACTGTAACTTCCTGGTTCATAGGTTAACATTCATCCACTGAGCTACACCGGCCAGCTCCAGTTAGTAATTCTTTTTTTTTAAATATATTTTTTAATTGATTTTTTACAGAGAGAAAGGGAGAAGGATAGAAACATCGATGAGAGAGAAACATCGATCAGCTGCCTCCTGCACACCCCCTACTGGGGATGTGCCCGCAACCCAGGTACATGCCCTTGACCGGAATCGAACCTGGGACCCTTCAGTCCGCAGGCCGACGCTCTATCCACTGAGCCAAACTGGTTAAGGCTCCAGTTAGTAATTCTTGATGGTATTTTCTGTCTAATACCTTCATCTGCACTTAAAATCTTTAAAGAGCCGAAACCGGTTTGGCTCAGTGGATAGAGCGTCGGCCTGCGGACTGAAGGGTCCCGGGTTCGATTCCGGTCAGGGGCATGTACCTGGGTTGCGGGCATATCCCCAGTGGGAGATGTGCAGGAGGCAACTGATCGATGTTTCTCTCTCATCGATGTTTCTGGCTCTCTGTCTCTCTCCCTTCCTCTCTGTGAAAAACCAATAAAATATATTTAAAAAAAAAAAATCTTTAAAGAGCCAGAAAGATCTTATTCAGGACATATCACTTCTACAATCTGGTAACACTTTATTGACATGTCCATGAGAGCATTTACACACAGTTTCATAATTTACCTGTAGCTATCTCCCTGGTTAAACAGACAGGGACCCTTGATTTTAATGTACCACTTCGTGAATGTTCGGAAGTACTTGCTGAATGAAGGAATGAAAACAGCTCTCCAAAAGGAGGGCTTTCATAATAAAAACTTTCTTAGTCATCATTCTGAATCTAGAAAATAAAGCTCAGCAAATCTGTCATTTGGATACTTCCTTTCTCTTTACCAAATCAATCTGCTACCAGAAACAACAAGTTAAAGGTAAGTTGCTATATAGTAGGCTAAAATATTTGCATTAACATTTTTTTGGCCACACCATAACTTGTACACTTCCCTTTCTCCTTACTATAAAAGTATGGTGATTTAAGAAAACAAAATCAGGCAGAATTGGCAAGCCCAATGTAAAAATTCAGCATCAACTACCAAGCAATTCTGCTGATTATTTCTATAGTACATCACGTTCTCACCCTGCCCTCGCAAGAGGCTGCAGCAACCAGGTGTGATGGGCCTGGGATCCAACCTAACTGGTCTCCCCACCTCCAGCCTCTGCCAGCTCCACATTTTGCTGCCAAATTAATCTCCCTACAGTACAGTCTGTGATCGACAGGCCCAAAATGAAACCCTCATTGTCCCCTGCCCTCCACCACCTCCGTGCAGCAGCAGGGATTTCGACCCCAAGACGTGAAGCCTCAGGGGCGTCTGACACCTCCCCCACCCCATTCCCAGTTTACTTCTGTGGTTTTCCTTCTTTCCATTCACTCTGCTTTCTGCTTTTTCGCCCTCTTCTAGGGCTACTAGGTGTAGCCTAGGTCAGCTATGACCAACAGAAATACAATGAGGACTACAAATGTAATTCTAAGTTTGCCAGTAGACACATTAAAAAGAAACCAGTGCAACACCTTCTAATAATCTTTTCTTTAAAAACCAATATATCCAAAAAGTGTCTTCATTGTTAAATTTGTAATCAGTATAAAGTGACTGATGAGATATTTTACATTTTCTCCAGACCAAGTCTTTGAAATCTGTGTGCATGGTACCTTTACAGCACATCTCAGTTCAGACCGGCCCCACTTTACGTGCTCGACAGCCACACGTGGCCAGTGGCCAGTGGCCAGTGCACTGGACTGTAACTTCAGCTTAGACGGAATGGCCCCACTGCACCCACTGCCTCTCTCCCCTTGAAAACGCTTTAATCCAGTGGTAATAGATCATTCCCTGTAGCCATATCCCTCCGTGACATCCCTCCAGCTGTTCCGTAAGCATGACATGCCTTTTCTGCTCCACTCTAAACTTCAATACTCATTCATGAAGCCTCCCCCATGTCCCCGCTCATAATTCATCTCCACCTCCTTTCTACTTCCATATCATCTTGCAACTCTATAATAACATTAATCCCTTTGCTGGTTGTATCCAACAGATTGTAAACTCCTTAAACGATAGTTAGTACATACAGCTCTCAGAGAATGTCAGAGCCTAGTGCTTTGCATGCAGCCAACACTCGATAAACTTCTGATGAAGTGAACTCTTTAATTTACCAGCCTTATGATAGACAAGGATACCCTCAATGTGAAGGCATGCCCAAGACACAGGTGGTTCCAAGATAAGCTAAATACTGTTTAACACCCACAGGCAACACACAAACTGAATGTGTGGGTGCATCCCAACCCGTCACGGAAAAAGTGACACTCACGTGCTGACCCAGAATTTTAGAAAATGTCATAGGTCAGAAGTATCCATCTGCAAGTGACAGGAGAATTAGGGCCAGACCCCCATGGGCACATTCATAATAATTCATCAGAGATCTAACTATCAAAAGTACCATGCTATAACAACATGCTAAGAAACGGAAATGCCCCTCATCTGTACAATGGAGCAAGCACTGAAGTGACACCCAGGAGAGTTCAGACTCTGGTTTTTTCCCTGACGCCTCATGTTCCTGCACCAAACCTGTGACTTCTGTTTGTGAAGTGAGAGTGAAGGATGATGCCCTCTGACGCAGGGACAGTCTCCCCTAAACTGCTTTTTGCTCGTGTCCGCGACAGCGTAAACTCCACAAAGCTTCCCAATGACCCTGTTAAAAGGACATTCAGAGAGTGCCACTCCTCTGGTCACAGCCCTCTAATGGCTTTCCACCTTGCTCCAGCAACTTTCTAATGGCCTACAAGGCCCCCAATAATCTAGCCACTTACTAGCTCTCTGGGGCTTCATCCCAACCACCCTCCCCCTCATCCTTGCTCCAGCCTCACTGGCTGCCTACCTGTTTCTCTACCTAAAGCACAAAGTACACAGGGTTTCAGGGCCTTTGCACAGGCTCCCAGGGCTTGAAAAGTGCCCCCCACCCCTACCTCCAGTCATCTGTCTGCCTTGTACTTCCTTCAGGCCTCAGTCCAAATATAACCTTATCAGAGAGGCTTTTCCACATTAGAACAGGAAAAGGCTTACCTTTCCCTGACACACCTGACAATGTTTACCCCAACCCTGCTCTGTAACCCTGACATGTCACATGTTACATGCCTACCCCTACACTGGACAGAAGTTCCAGGAAAGGAGGAGCTCGTTGGGGTTGTTTGTTTGGGGCAGGGGGTGGTGGTGCGGGGGGGGGGGGGGGGGGGGGGGGGGATCGGTTGGTGTTTGGGAGGCTATATCCTTACTGCATTGAACGAAGCCTAAAATACAATAGGAACACAAATGTTTATTGACTGGATAAGTGAATGAACAATGTTTTAATTTTTTTAAGGATGTAGCAGAATGAAGAATCATTCTTCGCTTTTTCAAATATTCTAGGAAATGTTTTCATTTTAATGTCTTAAACCTAACTATGAAATTAATGCATAGACATCATGAAAAATATTACCATTCAGTGTATAAATTTAAAAATTAAACCCTATTAAGCATCCCAATCACTTTCTACGAAAACTAATTTTGCAATGGTTGGTGTCTTTCAGACCCATAAGATGTTTGTTTAGACAGCTATTGCTCCATATTCCTACCCATAAAAATAAGATGATGCCTTTGATCCTATTCTGTGATTTGTACACAGTATCATGCCATGTGCATACATACAGAATTATCTTATGCTTTTGAATAGCTATTTAATTCTCCATTGTGTGGTTATATCCTAGTGTAGAATCTCATCCCCTATTGATGAATTGATTCAAGTGTTTTTCATTTGAAAAGACACAAAACAAAACAAAAAACTCTCAGGCCCAATAATTCACCCTCAGGCCACGACATCAGGATCTCACACATGGTGAACTAGAGCAGAAACCAATGCAGATTAATGAAGGGACAGGGAGGCCCCCCATGCAGAAGCTACCGTGTGAGACCTGAGGCCAGTGAACGCGTCTTCTGCCCCCCGCCAAATGGCCCCTCACTCTCTGTTTTTCTTCACAGTTCAGCAAAGCCTTTCTACAGCTACAGCTGATTCTGGGCCCAGAATCAGCTTTCTACAGCTGAAGCCGTCCTCTCTGCTTCTCCTGCCCCTTCTCCCCTTCTGGCACAGGGATTCCCTCAACCCAGTACTAACCCCCACACGCACTTCAGAAGAGTACCACCTATCCATTCTTCCTTACCCGTGTGTTAGACAAAAGATAGCCTCAAAGGGTGCCCTGGAGACCCTTTATTTCCTGAGCTGCCCTCATGATTTATACAGCACTGTCTCCCCCTCTTCTGTCCCCAGCACTGATCCCAGAACAGGATGTTGCTCATAAATCTTTGCCCTCAGTGTACTACCACCCACGGACCAGCTTATTTTTACTAGAGTTGCCATTTCCCAGACGCCCCTACTGCAAGCCCCCCTGGAAGGTCACAAAAGTGTTGTGTCTGAGGTCTCTGCCCATCGCGACTACAGGGCACAGTCAAAATGCCACACATCTGCCCCTGTGAGCCCCAAAGGTCCTACGAGAGGAGCTCTGAAGGAATGCTGACATATTAAAAAGAAAAACATCCTAAATCCAGAGATAAACATCAGGCACCTCACTAAGAGGACATGACCATTTCTTGATGGTAGAGGCCATTTTTCACTCGTCTTTGTTGTTTAATGTGTTGATCCAGTGGATACCTGATGTCCAGGTGGGTGCCAGCAAAGGTGACATCTCCTCAGTGTCAATGGCAGACTCTTGTGAGGAATATAAACCTAAGGGCAGCTTAAGAAAGTCACTGGCATAATTAAAGATCTCATCTTTGAGAGGCAGGAGGCCGCCTGAAGGGGAGAGGGAACGCATCATGAAGAGGTGACTACACCGGTATTGAACCTCTTTCTGAACCACCCCTCCTCTGCTCTCTTCTCTTGGCCCCCAAGAGCACACCCCCGTCTTCCTCTCACGTCTTTGGCGGCTCCTCTCGATATCCTTGAGCCTTCTCGCTACCTCAGTTTCCTCTTCCTAGCACTCTCGACTTCTCACTCACGGAGGGCAATGCGTGCACAACTGCGATTCAGTTTCTCCCGACTAACGGTGTCATTAAACCCAGCCCTTGCCCAGGGAGCTCTGGTCCTAGGTAGCCAACTGCCCACTTGACATCTCCACTTGTGAGAGTTTTCAGAGGCATCACAACCTAAACTCTCCCCCAAAAGCACTTGTACCACCTTCCGACGTCCCCATCTTGACAACAGCATCCCCCAGTCACAAAGCCAAGTGATGAGGCATTGTCCCTGACCCTTCTCTTTGACACATTCCTTACATCCACCCTACCTACAAAATGTCACTATTTCTCCAAAATTATCCCGAAGCCGTTCGGTTCTTTCCGGTTCTCCAAGGATCCCTTAACAGTCCCCCAGCTGGGTCCTCTGCTTCCCCTTCTCCCCAGTCCACTCCATTCCCCATTGATAGATGACCTTCTAAACTCATGTCAACCATTAACCTACTTAAAATTCCTTTATGGCTCCCCATTCCCGTGGATATAAAGTTAAATTTCTTAGCTTGGCCCACCAGATCACCTCCTGGCCTAATGCTCTATGCCCTGACCTATACTCCAGTCCATTCAGGTCCTCCAAAGGGCCCTGTGCGGGTTTGTTTTTAACCCAAATCTTCACAGGTATGCTTCCTTTTGCCTGGAATAGATTTTTCTTCTCCCCATACAACCACCTAACTTTTTTCAACTGATTAACTCTTAAACATATATTAGCTGCCTCTCCCTCCAGGAAGTCTTCCCTGATTATTCCCCCAGCCTACATTTCAGTGCCTTACCTATATGCTCCTGCACTCCTCTGACTGGTGAAGGAATGGATGAATGAAGCCGAGATGGGAGGAAGGCATGGGCTTTGAAAGACAACAGCTTGAATATGGAATTGTGAAAACTTCTGTACAGCAAGGCACGGGTGAGGCAGGAGCTGGGAGATGAGACTTGAAGAAAAGGCTGAGGTCCGGGGGAGGAAAGGTTTGAATGCCACCCTAAGGGTATTCAACTCCGAGCTGCAGATGAGGGGGAGCCCTGGGAGTTTTCAAAGCGGAGGAGCAAAATGAACCTAGAGAAGCCTCCTGTTACCTCAGGGACATGGGGAGGATACAGCACACCCAACCTGATTCTAAGGATGCCAGGTGTGAGTCCTTCTAAAATGAAGTAACATTTTCTTTATACAAATAATTACCCTCTAATTTTTCAAATGAATATTTTCTAATATTTTCTAATATCTTCATAAAGGAAAGAAACCTTGCTTTGCTGTGAAAAGGTCATCTGCCTGGGTGAAGTGGGGGAGGAGTGCAAAGAATTGGGCAATGATGGTCGTCAGGCTTAGGGAAGGGAAGTCACATGCAAATACCTATGAGCTGAAGTCAGCATGTTTTAGAGCAGTGGTTCTCAACCTGTGGGTCGCGACCCCTTTGGCGGTCGAACGACCCTTTCACAGGAGTCGCCTAAGACCATCCTGCATATCAGATATTTACATTACGATTCATAACAGTAGCAACATTACAGTTATGAAGTAGCAACAAAAATAATTTTATGGTTAGGTCACAACATGAGGAACTGTATTTAAACGGCTAGAACAGGGGTCCTCAAACTACAGCCCGTGGGCCACATGCAAATACAAATATTGTATTTGTTCCCGTTTTGTTTCTTTACTTCAAAATAAGATATGTGCAGTGTGCATAGGAATTTGTTCATAGTTTTTTTTTAAACTATAGTCCGGCCCTCCAACAGTCTGAGGGACAGTGAACTGGCCCCCTGTTTAAAAAGTTTGAGGACCCCTGAGCTAGAAGGTTGAGAACCACTGTCTTAGAGGGTCAACCAGCAGACAGGTTGAACCAAATAACTCTTTTCTTTTTTTGTTAAACCTCATCCGAGGATATATTTTCATTGATTTTTAGAAAGAGTGGAAGGGAGGGAGAGGGGAGAGAGAAACACTGATGTGAGAGAGACACATCAACTGGTTGCCTCCCACAAATGCTCCCAACCACAGCAGGGGATCGAGCCTACAACCGAGGTAAGTGCCCTTGACCGGAATCAAACCCAGGACCCTTCGGTCCGAGGGTCAACACTCTTAACCACTGAGCCAAACCGGCTAGTGTCCAAATAACTCTTAAGGATTCAAAAATACCCATTAGTCTCACAATGATATCACATATCAATATTTCTTTTCTATGAGTCACAATGAAGCACCCAACTTCAAGAGACAGGCAACATTCCTGCTATACTGCTTTCTGGCAATACTGCTTCCCTAGATATAGGCTTAGAACAAACATGTCAAACTCACAGCCCACAACAAATATTTTTGCAGCCCAGCCAATATAATGGTATGTAAGAAACGTTTTAATAAAAATTTCATAACTTAATTTTTACAATATCCTGTTATACATAATTATTAGTAATGAACTACAACATTCGCTAATGACTGATTACTATAATCGTGTTGCCTTCATTTCCCTTACACGCCTTATGCACAGGCACACCAGTTCTCTCCACTAATACCAGCAGCGAATATTTTAGCAGCCGATTGCCACGTCATTAGTCTTGGACTGACTTGTTTGGTGTGCGCAACAGGAAATATTTCGCTTTCGGAGAACAAGAAAAATAGGTTTATTTGAGTCATGCTTATTTAACTTGTGCAGTTATTCAGTGTCTGGTAAGTTAATGTTCAAGAAAAAATATTAATTTTTATTAAAATGTTCTATTATTTTATGTTAATGATTACTCATTTATTTCAGCCCTTTGTATTCAGCATGCCTCTATCGAAACAAACCTACGTTTCTATGAAAATTGAAGCTTTTGTTTCTTTGCGGCCCACATAAACTTAAACCTTGTTTATTTGGCCCGTGTTAGCCTTTGAGTTTGACATGCTTGGCTTAGAATGTTACATGAAGACAAGCATAACCTTCATGCCTCTTTTGCTTGTGGGTTGGTGAGAGAAAAGGTTTAACAAGTCTGTGTGTAGAACCTGAACATTAACCCAAGCCTCACATTCTGGCTAAAACAGACAAAAAAGGGAGAGGACATTGACAAATTAGCCTGAGAAGTGACATACGGGTGATTTTTAAGCACCACTAGCTATCAGGCTTGCTGTACTTAAAAGCAATCTGATTTTAAAAGGTCAAGGAAGACGAATAGGTAGTAGTAAATCACTGTGGGCACAATTCTGAAGACTTTATACTCAGGCCCTAAAATGTAGTCTTTAACAGTTGGGTCAACAGTAATTGCCTCAAAGTTACAGAAACACGAAGGTAACCCATTAATAATAGAACAAGGACTTTGGGGTTGTTTTTCCAAGACAGGACAAATAAATACCCATTAGAACCGGCCCCCATCCTCCATCTCTCTATGACAGTAACAACTACAACAGCAGCAAACGCTATCATTCGTTAATCGCTGGTATTTGGCAAAGCACAGAGATGATGTTGAAAGATTAAACATGTCTCTGGTGTAAAAAAAAGTTTACGATTTACACACATGTGTAAAGAAAACACTGATACTGAGGGAAGTAAGCACTAGAGATTGTATTGGCCTAGTTCTAATCAGGAGAGAGAAACCACACAACAATGTGAACAGACATCTATACTAATAATAGAGGAATATGCAAATTGTCCGGACGCTATCACAGTAACAGTAACAACCAGCAGGCTGCCTGGGGCAACAAGGCCGGCAGGAGGGTTAGTGAGGGACAACCAAACAACTAAACAGCAGGCTGCGTGTGGTGGCCGGCGGGGGGGGGGGGGGGGGGGGGGGGGGGCAGTTAGGGGCCATCAGGCAGGCAGGCAGATGAGCAGTTAGGAGCCAGCGGTCCAAATTGTGAGAGGGATGTCTGACTGCCGATTTAGACCCGATCCCTGAGGGGTCCCGGATTGGAGAGGGTGCAGGCTGGGCTGAGGGGACCCTCCCACCCCGTGCACAAATTTTGTGCACCGGGCCTCTAGTTTAATATAAAAAGTATTAAACTATGATAGAAGAATGAGTAACCATAACGACATAAAGAAAATTCCAAAGGCACCCCATGCTAAGAGAGGGTGCTCGAGAGAGGATAAACTGTGAAGAGGGTTTCCTCCCTGAAACAAGTTGAGATGTTATTGGCAAGGCTATGCTTGTAGCTCGCTGGATGGCAGAGAAGTTCCTTGGGACTGGTCCATGCTGGCTGAGCAGCAGGAAACAATCCTCTAGGTCAGCGGTCAGCAAACTCATTAGTCAACACCGCCAAATATCAACAGTACAACAATTGAAATTTCTTTCGAGAGCCAAATTTTTTAAACTTAAACTATATAGGTAGGTACATTGTTATTAACTTAATTAGGGTACTCCTAAGGCTTAGGAAGAGCCACACTCAAGGGGCCAAAGAGCCACATGTGGCTCGTGAGCTACAGTTGGTCGACCATGGCTCTAGGTGCAAGCAAGCCGAGGCTGATGGCAGGTGCACAGAGGGAGCTGGGGTGTGCCAGTGTCTGCATGAGGGAACCCAGGCAAGGGCTGCAGAGTTGCCAAGTGGCTTCATGCTCTGGGGCACCTGGCTGGGGCAGAGCACCTCTAGACACGAACACACACACACACACACACACACACACACACACACACACACTGCATGCTCGCTCTGTACAGCAGGGGCAAGAAAAAGCAGCAACCGAAAGAAACCACAGAGAATTTCTCTGACTCAAGCCATGTCCCTCCAGCACCCTCTATTGACCAACTTTAACACTGCACTTGCCAAAAAGGAGAAATGCTTAGAGTCCATTACAGTAGAGCAGGTACTGAAGGGTGAATTTCGGGAAGAAAGGCAGCAGTTGAAATTTGGCAGAAGTAAAGGAAACGGTGGGAGTACACAAAAGGACAAATGAACCTCTTGGGTGATTAGAGTTTATTTAAAAGAAGTGTTATTTCGGTGGAATCTTGAAGGATGAGTAAGATTTTGATAGACAGGGGGAAGGAGAGAAGGAGGGAGAGAAGGAGGGAGAGAAGGAGGGAGGGAGGGAGGCTGGGAAAGTGAGAGAAAACTCATTCCAGGTGGAGAGGACAGTGTTATTATTAATTCTAGGATCTTGGGAAAACGATGTAACTTCTTATAGCAACAGTAGATGGTGAATAACGCTTTGAGAAAAGTTTGAAGCATCAGATGAAAACAGTGTGATGGTAATACCTTCACATAGTAGAGATGCAACACCCATGAGCTGAAATCAACATTCAAGTCTGGCAATTAGAATGCACTCTAGTATGAGCTCCTACCAATCTACAGTCCCTTCTCCCCATCCGCCCTACATCCTGGTAGACACTGTGACATCTCCACAAGTCTCTGCTGAATGAATGAATGAGTGAACTTGGATTATCGTAAGAACAGAGAAGACCCTTCATTTAAAATCTAACTAACCTGAAGAAAATACATGATTTCTTATTTACTTAAAAGGGTAAAAAGCATTAATTAAATATCCAATTTCTCTACCCGTAATTAGGTACACTTATCTTGATACATAGCCTAAACTTTATCTTAATTTATAATAATAAAAGTGTAACACACTAATTAGACCGGACGTCCTTCTGGAAGAAGCCGGGGTTATGAGGGAAGCCCGGGTCCCAAGTGCCAGAGGGAAGCCGGTGCTGGCAGCCGGGGGAAGGAAGGCCTACTCTTGCACGAATTTCATGCATTGGGCCTCTAGTATAATATAATAGAGAAAAGAAGTTAATGAGAAACTTATCGAGAAATGAAATGTATAGTGCCACCCACCCAAAACCCTGATAATATAAATTCAATGATAACAAATAAAAATCAGCCCCGCTAGCATGGCTCAATGGTTGAGCACTGACCTATGAACCAAGAGGTGAAGGTTCAATTCCGGTCAGGGCACATGCCCGGGTTGCGGGCTCAATTCCCAGTGTGGGCGTGCAGGAGGCAGCCAGTCAATGAGTCTCTCTCATCATTGATGTTTCTCTCTCTCCCTCTCCCTGTCTCTCTGAAATTAATAAAACAATATATATTTTTAAAAATCCGTATCATCACCTGAGCCCAGTCTGCAGACTGCCAGACCCCATCACAGCCCAGGTGTCAGAGCTGGTCTCAGAGCACACACACGAAGGCTACTACTGCCCAACAGGATCCAAACTTTTAAACCTGCTGGAGATTCTAGGAACACCACAGAAGTCAAACTCTCCAGGCCCTGAACACTACAATGGTCAAAGGCAGGTCAACAAAAAGGTAAGAAAACACAGGGTGGGGCAAGAGTAGGTTTACAGTTGTTCATATGGAACATAATAAATAATAATACAATAAACTGTTGCACATACAACTGTAAACCTACTTTTGCCCCACCCTGTACTTATTAAATCTCAACTCAGTGAGGGTCCTCAGTGGGACTTTAAGAATTCATTATCTCATGTAATCCTTATTATTCTTATTTTCAGATGAAGGAGATGGGGCTTGCAGAGGTTAGGTACACTGCCAGCATTACACAACCTCGTGGGGCTAGACTTCAGGCCCAGGCCCCCCTGATCTCAAAGCCGACTCTCTGAATGCAGACTGCCTCTCCAGAGCCCACCCCCCCCCCCCCCCCCCCCAGTCACTCCTGTAGGCTCAGGACAGGAGGGCAGGAGGGAAAAGTAACAATGCCATTAAGAACTGTCCCAAATATCCTCCCATCTCACTCCATTGGTTGCCTCTGCACTCAATGCTTCGGTCCTTTTACAAGCTGAGAGACACATATGTTAAAATGTGTTTTTCAGACAAGATCTGTTCTCTGCTCTCTGTCCTATCTGCAATTCAACGCCTCCATTCTTAAATTAAGGACGGCTTCCTATCTCAGTCATCAAGTGCGCGCTGGAGGAAAGTCCGTCTCGGCCGGATGTTGACAGATCATCGAAAATGAGAACTACAACTTCTAGCCGTTGAGAGCTTGATTTATTAACAGGGCCAGCACCTGACATCTGCGGGGCTCTCCGGGAGGCAGAGTGCTCTCCTCGAGAGCACACGTGAGCTCACCGCAAGGACAAAAACAGCTCTGAAAGAGGCTAGGGGGGATTCTGACCTCCCTCAGGTGGGCACCGCCTCCTCTTTTCCTCCCATTAGCTCGTAGTCATCCCCCCCCCCCCCCAGCCTTTCCTGTCCCCACCCCACCTGCCACACCCAGTGTAAGACATCAGCTTTGCTCCTTCACTAGAAAACATGCTGGGACAACCTCCCAGGAACACGCTTCCATCTACCACGCCCTGACGATACCAGAAAAGAACAGTCACCTCAGAGGATCCCTGGCCCAAGCCTCACACTCTCCAACCAGAGCTCAGAAAGCACTCCCTGCCACCAGCCTCTGTGGGCCAGGGGTCAAGGAGTTGGGGTCTGGTGACAGAAGCAAGGTGGCTTAAATATCTGCCACTGATGAATCACTTAGCCTTTCCCTTTTTTCTCTTGTAAAATAGAGCTTCACAGGAGGCTGAGGTGGAAATGCAATCACGCCTATCACACACGTCTTAGCACAAAATCTGGTCACTGTGCTCTTAGCTGCTGTTATCTGAACTCACAAAAGCAGCGTCAACCAGTAGTGTCTCCCACATTCTCACCAAGGGAATGGAAGGCCTGAGCACGCGTGGCTGAAGGTGGCATCTCTCTGCCCTCTACCCAGGGGCAGGCTGCCCTCACCTGTGGCCTCTGCTTCCTCCTCAGGTCTCTCAGCGTGTTGGGAAGACACACTAGGGAGGTGATGACCAAACATTTGGAAAGTCAGTAAACACATCAGAATTCTCCGGTGCCCAGCGCCCTAGCAGCTCCACTCGGGTTACAAAGGGCAGCTGCTGACCTCCGGCTGTTAAAACCTGGTTAGGACGTGGCCTGACAGCAACGAAGAGCCACGTGAGAAAACAGCGAGGTCCGCTTGCCAAGGTTTGCTTGTCGGGGAGCTGGGTGCCCCAGGAAGGGACTGCACCAAGGGGGGCCCTCAATGGCAGGGTTGAATTTAGAGAGCAGTTTCCAAGTCTTCATTCCGTAAAATGCTAGATTAGTCGTGTTAATAACAGGGTTTTAACAGTATTGCTTTCAAGGTAAACATGAGATGTTCAAATAGTGTCAGCAGCGCTGCTTCCCACATAGACACTGGCCATCAAGTGTCATTTTGGCCAAAGTTTTTGATCATATGCAAAGAAGCCCCGTACCACACCAAAAAAAGGAATACGATGGCTCAGTGTTTGAACGTCTGTCTATGAACCAGGAGATCCCAGGTCGATTTCCGACCAGAGCACATGCCCGGGTTGTGGGCTCGATCGCTAGTGTGGGGCGTGCAGGAGGCAGCCGGTCAATGATTCTCTCTCATCATTGATGTTTCTATCTTTCTCTCCCCCTCCCTTTCTCTCTGACATCAATAAAAATATATTTAAAAAGGAATACTAACTTTAAACTTCAAAATGGAAACCTGCAAACAGTCTTTGAATTTCTTTACAAGAATTTGCTTAAAAATGGACCTCTGTCTGCACCGCACACTAAGGGAGTGTGGGTGAGAAAAGGAGCCGACGGTGCAACGGCTCAGTCTTCCCAGAGGAACAGGGCTCAGAAATACTGCCCTGCTCGCCCCCCCCCCCCCCTCTGCCCCCCGCATTACAACAAAAACACATCTGAACCCAGCACACTTCAGTTCTCAACCCTGCAGGGCCGCCCGGCAGCAGTGCGCACTAACCCACGTCAAACCGGGCAAACCCGGGATAGCAGTGGCCGCCTCCCGGTAACCATAACAAAGATCTCCAGTGCAAGCAGTCCAAACCCCAACGAAGGGCAGCCCCACGCTCACCGCCAGAAAACCCTGTTTTCTTTTAATTAAAAAAATTTAGAGGTCACCCCTCAGCTTTGTTTACAAGTAATGAGTGCAGCAGCCCCCATTTATCACCCCTGGAGATGCTTTCACACTTTGATGTGAAAAGAGTCAGGCCCATTGTGACTTCCACTACTCCAACTGCAGTGCTTTTATTTGCAAACGAAAGCCCAGCCCCCAGTAAGAACCAACTGTCAGAAAAAATTCATTGCCTTTCCTTCCAATGATTTATCAGAGGTGGGGAGAGAGCTGGCTTGAAGACCACTTTCCAGCCAGGGTCCCAGCACACCCCTAATGCCCTCTCGACCTTCAAGGGCTCTTTTTGCCCAAAAACGCCTTTTTCCCAAATCCCACAGCCTGTGAAAGCCGGCCTTCTCACTTAAAGCCATCCCATCTGGAAGGTCTCGGGGTGTCTGTCTGTCTCTCTCTCTCCTTTAAGCTTTCCCAGAAAGTACAAGAGGCCAAACATGACTTCTTGTTTAGGTGTCGGTCCCTGAGGGCATATCTCCAGAGCAAGGACACACCATCCCACTAATGAGGTCACAAGACAGCCATATTCTCCCATCTCTCCCAGTGTCTCGCATTAAAAGGAACTGAATATGGAGGAAGTTTACAAGGAAAGGCGAGTGAAAGATTTCTTGGTGTATCTAATAATCGAGGTGATAGTCAAAAAGAGCAAGTGATATAGCCGGAGTAGGAAACATTAGAAATCAAAACATAACAGACTTTAAAAAGAACACAGCTCACACATGCATTTTCACAAAGTAACAAACTCTTGTAACCTACGCCCAGGTCAAAGCACAGAACACCACCAGCACTGCTGGACTATTCAGCCATCCTTAGCAAAAAGGCTTACCTTGAATCTGACCGAGCTTGAGAGCTAACATCTATTCTCCAGGAAATGGCGGGGAGGTTCTCAACCTCAGTGCTACTGACATTGGGGGCCAGAGCATCCTTTGTGGTGGGCCGTCCTGTGTGTTGCAGGATGTTTAGCAGCATCACTGCTCCCACGCCCACTGGATTAGGGCAACTAAAAACCGCTCCAGACATTCCCAAAAGCCACCACCCCGCCAACTCTGCAGGATTAAAAGGAACTGAATTATTCCTCGTTGAATCCACTGATCAACTAGTCCCTACCCTAGCTCCGACCAATCAGTAGAGACGGGGACCCAGACCAAAACCCTAACCCCATGATAATGATTTTTTCCCCATAAAAAAAAAAGGGATGGTTTTCTGAGCGTTAGCTAACCTGTCTCTGGACGTGGAACACTTCCTAAAAATAAACCCTTACTTTCTTTGCTGAAAAAAAAATTCCTGGTTGAGAACCACTGACATATTAGAACAAGTTAAACATATTAAGAGGGAGCAAACAGACAAATCCACAGTGATACATACATCCGAATCAGATTTTTCAACCAGTCAACCCTCCTAAAAAAAAAAAAAAAAAAAAAAAAATAGGGTGAATGCTCTAGATCAGTGGTTCTCAACCTTGGCTGCACATTAGAATCGCCTTGGAATCTTTTTAAAATCCTGATTTCTGGGCCTCATCCTCCAGAAATTCTGTTTCTTTGTTACTAATGTTGTGGCCCCATAACAAAGAAACAGAATTTCCAGAGGATGAGGCCCAGAAATCAGGATTTTAAAAAGATTCCCAGGCGATTCTAATGTGCAGCCAAGGTTGAGAACCACTGCTCTAGATTAAGACTCAAGAGGCAAAACTTAATGGAATGTTTGTACTTTTTTGGTTTGCTTGAACCAGGATTAAACAACTTTAATAGACATCTTAAAACAATCTGAACAGTTAGGATATGAGCTAGTTATTAGATGAATTCAAAATGTTAATTTTATTAGGTCTGATACTGGCGTGCAGTTGTGTAGGAAAATATCCATTTTTTTAGAGATGCACATAAAATATGCAGAAGTGAAAAATGGATGTCTGGAATTTGCTTTAAACTATTTCAGCAAAGAAAAATGAGAAAAAGAATAGGTTTTTTAAAGCATGGCAAGATACTGAGAAATGTTAAATCTTGGGAAAGGGTACTTGAAAGTTAATGAAATATTCTCTCTACTTCTACTAAAGTCTGACTATTTCTATGATAAAATAAATTTTCTTTGAAAGTGAAGAGAAAAGAAGAGTGAGATAGGCAAGAATTATGATTAAGTCTGTACTAACTTAGGCTATCATGGCCAATCAGGGCCAATATTAATTAATTCTATATTGCTGCTATAATGCACAAGATTTCTCTCTTTTTCTCTCTCTCCCTGTAGACTCACTCTTCTCCTTAACAAGTTTTTGGACCACCACATGCTTTTAATAGCTTTAGTAAGACCTATTTACCTCACTATGTCTACTGACATCTTACCTACATCTTACCTATGTAAACATATACAATCCAACATCTACTGCTCTACAATCAATTTAAAGCAACAGAAATGGAGGCACTCTGCACTGCAGGTTATGAAGAAGGCCTCGTCTGATGAAGGCATCAGAACCTGTTGGTCAAAAGCAGAAATGAAACTGCACAAGGCCTCACATGTTAAATGTTAGTGTAGCTGTTAAACTATTTCCCAAGCAAAGCAAACTCATTGCCCCAGGATCCCCCACAATCTGCTTGACTCATTCAGCTATGAACTTGGCCAGGCTTTTGCTTCCTCCAGCACGGGGAAACCAATGACCATCTAATCTGACCCCTTTTCAGGGTTATCATAAAGTACAGAAAACGAAATTCAGATTCTGAAATAACACCCTCCACGCTTGTGAAAAAACAGAGGAAACTGGAACTGAAATTCTCTCTTTCCCAGCCCTGTTCCACAGACTCCAAACAAGGACGACTGCTACAGCTTCAGAAGGAAAAGATTTACCATTGAAGCCCTCCAAAAAGGAGAAAAATTCTTCTCCAATCTTAGTAGAAATGTAGTACTTCTACAAAGATGGTGAGATCTTAAACAATTCAGCTCCTCGTGCTTCCGATCCACCACCATGGACCAAAGTGTCACCTAATCTGACAGAATGCCAACTGCCTGGACTAGTATCCATTTTGTTGAAGGTGGTACATACACATTAATTAATTCTCTTTCTACTCTCAGCATTAGTGGAGAGCTCAGGGCTGTAGGCCAAGAGAAAAACCATATGCAAATGAATCTGAAACCGACCCAAGGGCACACTGACTTGTGAACCTCAAATAATCTAAAGTGGACTCTAAACACAAGTCTACCTTCCAAGAAAACAATTCCACTCCTAACTATCTACTCCAAAGAAATGAAAACACATAAACCATAACAGCCAAAAAGTGGACACAATCCAAATGTCCATCCATCAGTTGGTGAATAGTAGACAAAACATTGAAATATCTATACAATGGAATATTTGGAAATAAAAAGGAATGAAATGTTGACACATGCTACAACAAAGACGAATCTTGGAAAATCTTACGCTAAGCCAGTGGTTCTCAACCTTCTGGCCCTTTAAATACAGTTCTTCATGTTGTGACCCAACCATAAAATCATTTTCGTTGCTACTTCATAACTGTAATGTTGCTACTGTTATGAATCGTAATGTAAATATCTGATATGCAGTATGGTCTTAGGCGACGCCTGTGAAAGGGTCATTCGACCAACAAAGGGTTCGCGACCCACAGGTTGAGAACCGCTGCGCTAAGTGAAAGAAGCCAGTCACAAACAACCATATATTACATGATTGCATTAAAAGGAAATGTTCAGAATAGGCAAAAGTATTAAGTAGATTAATGTTGTCTAGAGTTGAAGGTAGGAAATAGGCAGTTGCATCTATGTGGGGTGCAATTCTGAAATTGGATTGCAGAGATGGTTGCACAACTCAGCAAATTTAGTATCATTAAAGTGTACACTTAAAATGGCTCATGAGTGATAGCCAATAAAGCCGTTAAAAAAAAAAAAGACTATGCTACTTGTACAGAAGACAATACTATATGGCAATGTTTTCTTGAACTCTGATTTAGGATAACCCCACAGCCAATAATAAACATAAACAGACCACAATAAAACTTGTGTCTCTGCATGCCCTGCAAATGAGCACTCTGCGTTTTGTTCTTAAGGGTCTGTTGCCTCTAACATTCTGCCTCCTATGAATGCTACTCCTGAAACGGCTCACTAAGGACTCCCTTCCATCCAGAGCTGGCTCTAAACAAAGCCTTTCCCCTCGAAGCAGAATTAAGGAAGCTACTTAACTCCCCTGACACCACCACTCTGCCATATCACCAGAGTGGTGCACTTCAATAATTTATTGAGAACCAGGCATGGTGATAAGCACTTTATATGCATTATTCTCTTTATTCCCATTTTACTGAGGCTTTAAGAGTTGAGTAATTTGCCCAAGTAACCAAAGTGTCAGAAATCTAAACGCAAGCTGTCCAACTTCAGTCCCACACTCCAAGTCACACACATAACAGATCACATGTGCAATAATACATCAAGTGGATTTTACTGGTGAAAATTACTCAATTTTTCTTTTTTAAAAAAAATATATTTTTTTATTGATTTCAGAGAGGAAGGGAGAGAGGAAGAGAGGTAGAAACATCAATGATGAGAGAGAATGGTTGACTGGCGGTCTCCTGCATGTCCCCTACTGGGGATTGTGGCCCACAACCCAGGCATGTGCCCTAACTGGAAATCAAACCGTGACCTCCTGGTTCATAGGCCGACGTTCAACCACTGAGCCATGCCTGCCGGTCAACATTTTTTTTTTTTTTTAATATTTTATTGATTTCTTACAGAGAGGAAGGGAGAGGGACAGAGAGCCAGAAACATCGATGAGAGAGAAACATCGATCAGCTGCTTCCTACACGCCCCCCACTGGGGATGTGCCCGCAACCAAGGCACATGCCCTTGACCGGAATCGAACCCGGGACCCTCCAGTCCACAGGCCGACGCTCTATCCACTGAGCCAAACCGGTTCTGGCAACATTTTTTTTTTTAATATATATATTTTATTGATTTTTTACAGAGAGGAAGGGAGAGGGATAGAGAGTTAGAAACATCGATGAGAGAGAAACATTGATCAGCTGCCTCCTACACACCTCCTACTGGGGATGTGCCCGCAACCAAGGTACATGCCCTTGACCGGAATCGAACCTGGGACCCTTCAATCCGCAGGCCAACGCTCTACCCACTGAGCCAAACCGGTTAGGTCTGCCAGTCAACATTTTTATAGTTTAGTCTAAACTTCCCAAAAGTTAACTGTTTCCTTGGGAAGTAACTAATTCTGAAGAAGATTTCCTCAGGCCTGGGATAAGAAGTCTAAAATCAAACTGTTTTAAACCCATCAAACTGAGTGACTCAAACTACATAACATAAAGGGAAACAATGAGTTCTGTACACAAAACATCCCTGCACTTGTAAATCAGGCCTACAACAACTTTCTTGGGAAATACAGGAAACCCCTCTATTTCCCCTTCACAATTCCAGGTGTGGATTAGTATTTACAAGGCCCAGGCCAATCCCGGCTTCAGGGAAACGTGGCCTCCAGCCATCAATCTCTCTAGCAAGCATCTGGAGTTAGGCTCCTGATTTACTCTCACCCAGGAAAATCTGTCCACATAATAGGTGTTAATCAGCTTAACACCTTGTGGCTTCCTCACTAATTGAGGACTCTCCTCAATTAGTTCCAGTTAAACATTATTTCAGTCCCTCAAGGTCTCCCCAAATACTGAGAAAGCATTAGCAGATCTCCCAGGATATTTATAAGAAGTACCCAGCCCTAACGGCAGAAAACAATAAAATTATGTCCCCAAAATCTGGTGACATGGCCTGAAATAAAATTTATTTGCTTCTTGTTTTATCATAATGTTTACCCCTTATCATTAAGTAAAATTTCCCAAAAAGTGCCCCAGCTTTATTCTCTGGCTTCACTTACCTGGCCCCACTTCAGAAGAATATAATATAGCACACACTTTATAAAAATTAATTTTAAAAATAATAAATATAAACTAATTCAATGGTGCAGTGGAATGCCCAGCTAGGTAAGAACTACAAAGGAAAATACTTAAATTAAAGATCATTTGACAACAACAAAAACTCCAGGAAAAAGAAAAGCACCATTCAAAGATGAAGCAATTTAAAATGTGGTTATGAATTTGAACAATTTACTCAGGAAAAGATAAGAGTTCATTTGTCCTGATCAATAGGAATCTTCTTTTGCAAGTGGTACTTGGGTTGACTTTGAACTCACAGAGGAGAAACGAAGCTCTAAAGATTATTTTGCTTCCTGTTCAAAACAATGTAAACACTGGCTGGTTTTTAAACTTTTATTGACAATTTAAAGACAAAGCTTGCAAGGGCACAGGTAACTGTAAAATAAAATGTGCTCTCAAGCTGGACAATTTTAAACTAAAAGCAGAGCCAATAGTTGAAGGGCAGAAGAGAGAGAAGTGGAAGAAAGAGTAAGAATAATTCCATTATCATATTATACTATAGAAAAGTGATGAAAAAAACAAAATAAAAAATATTTAATAGTGATTATATAACATACTCAAGGCCCAGTGCACAAAATTTGTGCACGGGTGGGGGTGGGGTCCCCTCTCAGCCCAGCCTGCACCCTCTCCAATCCGGGACCCCTGAGGGGATGTCCGACTGCCGGTTTAGGCCTGATCCCGGCAGTCTGACATCCTTCTCACAATCCTGGACCATTGGCTCCTAATCACTCACCTGCCTGCCTGCCTGCCTGGTGGCTCCTAACTGCCCGCCCCACCGCCCCCCACCCTCGCCAACCTGATTGCCCCTCACTGCCCCCCCCCCCGCACCGCCAGCCTGGTCACCCCTAACTGACCCCGCTGCCAGCCTGGTTGCCCCAACTACCCCCCTACCAGCCTAGTCGCCCCTCACTGCCCCCCCTGCCAGCCTAATGGCCCCCACCTACCCTCCCTTCTGGCCTGGTTGCCCTAACTGCCCCCCCCCCCCCCACAGCCTGGTCGCCTATTTCCCCGCCTGCCAGACTGATCACCCCCAACTGCCCCCTCTGCCAGCCTGGTTGCCCCCAACTGCCCCTGCTTCTCCCCCTTCTGACCTGGTTGCCCCCAACTGCCCCCCACCAGCTTGGTTGCCCCTCACAGCTTCCCCCTCCCCCCCGCCAGCCTGGTCGCCCCTGCTTGTTCAGGCATTTGGTCATCCATCACTAACCCCCCTGCTGGCCTGGTCGCCCCATGCAGCCTGCTTGTTCAGTCATTTGGTCGTCCCTTACTAACCCCCCTGCCGGCCTGGTTGTAGGCAGCCATCTTGTGAGGGTGTGAGGGTTAATTTGCATATTACCTCTTTATTATATAGGATAACTAATAGTTTGTTAATGCAGAATACATTATTATTATAAAAAATTTTAAATGTTAAAAATATTTACATTTATGAAATAGGGAAAAAACAAACATCAAAACTGAATAGAAACTTGAACGAGTATACTATAGGACAGTGATGGCGAACCTATGACATGCGTGTCAGAGGTGACACACGAACTCATTTTGGGTGACACACATCGACAGAGACAAAAAATTGCATAATTCAAATATCTGTCTCTCGCAACGGCCAGAGTTGGGCATCACTTGAGTAATATTATTACTCAAGTTACTCATGATCAATAATGCAATTCTAAAACCAGATGTAAACATGTACATTGGTGTTGCGTAGCAAAGATACATAGTGAAAACATCCAAGATACATTGTTCCAATATTGACATTAATATAAAAAGGTTAAGAATTGCACTATAAAGAGATTAATCCTTACTCGTGACATTTGATTTTTACTCGAGTGACAAAATTCCCAATTTGAAAACGGCCTCGTTATTGTCAACATGCGCCTCGGGTAAGCTTCCCGGGTGCATTCGGCAAATGGACGCACTTGATCACTATGTTCATTAGGAGACAGGAGTGGGAGGGTTAGGAGAAAAAGATATACAGTACAACAGTGCTCGACCAGACAGTCTGCGTATCAGATAATTGATTACAACACCATATATTTGTTGGTTATACATACTATCTTTGAATTGTTTTGCACCAGGAGTCAGTGCAACAACACTGCAAAAAGTTATTAGGTAAGAAACCTATCTACCTTTTATAAAAGACGCCATGATTTATATTTATTTATTTTTGCAGGCTTGTGATGGAGAATCAAAAAAATAAAAAAGCAAGATTGAATGATAAAGGAAGTGGAAGTAGCAGTAGCCGACCCTTTCAAGACATATGGACCAAGATGTATGGGATTGTCGACAGAAACAACAGATCATTGTGCATGCTGTGTAATGAAACGGTAGTAAGCAGAACGTGGAATGTAAAGAGACATTTTGAAACTAATCATTGTCAGCTCTTGAAAAAAAGTATCGATGAAAGGAAGGAATACATTTCTAGGCAGCTACACCTCTATAAAAGTCAATCAAATTCCATCATTAAATTTGTAAGATGCTCTACAAATTTAACATCAGCAAGTTACTGTATTGCTCACTCCATAGCTCAGCATGGAAAAGCCCTCATTGACGGAGAATTTATTAAGGAAACATTTCTAAGATGTGCACCAGCTCTATTTCACGATAGGAAAAATAAAGATGATATTATTAAAAGAATTTTTGAGTTACCACTCAGTAGAAATGCTATCAAAAACAGAATAATAGATCTTAACAAAAACGTACAACATCAATTAAAAAAAGACTTAAATAGTTGTAAATATTTTTCAATTTCTCTTGATGAAACTACTGACGTCACAACAAATGCTCGGTTGGCCATTATTGCTAGATATTCTGATGGTCTCACAATTGGAGAAGAGTTGATAAAGTTAGAATCAGTGCCAATAAGTACATCAGGAAACGAAATATGTAAGGATGTTATAAAAACATTCAGTGACCTAAACATTGATATCTCTAAAATTGTGTCAGTCACGACAGATGGGGCACCAAATATGGTGGGAAAAAATGTGGGATTCCTGAAATTGCTTATGGAAGCTATCAGAGATCCACTTGTACCTTTTCATGGCATTATCCATCAGGAGGTGTTGTGTGCCAAATCGGGATTCTCAGGATTGAATGATTTAATGTCAGTTGTAACAAAAATTGTGAATTTTATAGCTTCTCAACCCCTTCACAAGCGAGAATTTTCTGCACTTTTACAGGAAGTTGATTCAACCTACAATGGACTACTGATGTTCAATAATGTGAGATGGCTGAGTCGAGGTAAAGTACTTGAGAGATTTGTGGAGTGCTTTGAAGAAATTACAGTATTTATTGAGAATAAGGATCTGGCAACCTTTCCTCAGATCAATGATCATAAGTGGGTCAGCAATTTGATGTTTTTTACAGATCTCTCTGTTCATATGAATGAACTGAACTTAAAATTACAAGATTTTGGCAAAAGTATTGATGTTATGTTTGGATACATCAAATCTTTTTAAAGTAAACTTAAAATTTTCAAGCGAGATATTGAAACTAAAACTTAAGTATTTTCCTCGGATAAAAAAGTATTTCAAGAAGGCCACTACAACGAATGTAATGTGTTGGGGTCCAGCCCCAGTAGGTCCAGGGGTTCCCAAAGGTGTGGACAGAGTCGGTGAAGATTGAAGGAATGACACGGGGACAGCATTCAGTTGATCAGCATAGCCAGGTTCTCTTTCCGGGTTCTCTAGCCAGGTTCTCCCGCCAGGTTCTCTCTCTATTCTCCTACTACATCTGTATTTATACCATTTGATTTTAATCCTATCCATTCTATTCCAAAGGTTAGGGCATTTTTTATCTCCATTCCAAGGCCACTGTTCTGTTAAGCTACAAGGAAGTAACTGAAGGAGATTATCCTAAGAAAAGATTATGTAGCTTAAGTGTGATTGTTCGTAGTTAAGGTGATTAACTACCCACCTGGCACTTAGTTGAAGGGTTTTACTGATTTATTCCCTTCCTTAGTTAGTTAATCCCTAACTCCAGGGAAAAATTCCCACCTGGGGAAACAACCTTTCTCGGAGAGGTGACCCTGGCTAAGACACATAGCACTAAGAAGGGGAGCAAACATATTAAGAACAGTATGCCATATACGCCAGGTCCCTTGAAACATATGCTGCGCAGAGGTTTCTTCCCTGCAGCGACTGTGTCAAGCAGCAAGGATGGACCGGCTTCCGGCAGTAATGGAGTCCATACTTATGTACCAGAATATAGTAAACTCATTATTTGAACAGTTCAGCGAAAGATTCGACCAATTTAGAAGCCTAGAACAGACCATTAAAATAATTAAGTATCCGGATGTAGTTGTTTACAGTACTTTGGAATTAAAGGATTTTCAATGGATGCAAATTGGCAATTTAGAGATGCAACTTGCAGATTTTCAAGGGAGCATTTGTACTCATGTATTTGTCGACTTAAGGTCGAAACTTGAAAATCTGGAACGAAATTGTTTGAATAATGAAGAAGAGTGCAACTACGAACAAGAAATTCTGAGTGCTTGGAACAGAGTACCTGACACTTTTAGTGACATAAAAAATCTAGCGATGGCTTTGCTAACAATTTTTTCATCAACATATTTTTGTGAGACTTTGTTCTCAGCATTAAATAATATTAAAACAAACAAAAGAAACCGGCTAACAGATGAAGTTAGTGGCGCTTGCTTGGCCTTGAAGTGCACCAAGTATGAGCCTGCAATCGAAGAATTAGCAGACAAACTTCAGCACCAAAAAAGTCACTAATTTCTAGTTTTCGTAACATTTGATTATCATTGTTTTTATTATTTTTTCCTAAATGTACATTGTTTTTCTGTTTTTGTTCATTTTATACATATTTTTTGGTTGACTTTTCTTTGTTAAATGGCATTTAAATATATAAATCTTTTTTGTACTATGGTTGCAAATATTAAAAAAAAATTATGAATATTTCTATATGTGACACGGCACCAGTGTTAAGTTAGGGTTTTTCAAAATTTTGACACGCCGAGCTCAAAAGGTTCGCCATCACTGCTATAGGAGTATCTACAATAATCAAAGCGTAATATGCTAATTAGACCAGATGTTCTTCTGGATGTACGACCCTCTGGACAAAGCCGTGGTGGCGGGGGCCAAGGAAGAAGCCACAGAGGCGGCAGAGGCCCCCAGCCGCTGTGACGGGTCGGGGCCGAGCCCCTTGCACGAATTTCATGCATCAGGCCTTATTTAGTATTTAAATAAGATTCTAAAACAAGCAAAACAAATCCCTGGCATTCCAAGTCAGAGCAGTATAATGAGGGAGGTAACAGCTGGCAGGGGACAGGCTGGGCTTCTGGAGTGTCCCTTGACCGGTTGGTTCCACAAGCATGTTCACTTTGTGCAAATGCATTAACTGTATAATAATGTCTGTCTTTTTCAGTTTGTTAAACTCCCAAAACAATTTTTAGAAAGAACAAAAAAAAAAAAGGGGGGGAAGGAAAGAAAGTAGGGGAAATATAAGTGAGCTCAGGTTCAATGGTCTAATGCTGATAAATCTGGAAATCACAGCAGAAGCCTTAATTATTTATAAGAACTAAAACAAACATTGTCATTACACGTTCCATTCATGTTCTGTCCACACTTAGGACTTCTGATAGCCCTGAGCATAGCAAGGGTTCACACTCCCACTTCCATGTAGTTTGAGTGATCAGAGCTGCACACTCAATACACATCTGTTTCCTTTAAAATGTGCTTGTCCTGGACCAGAGCCACATAAATCTGATGTTTTCTTCTGGACTACTAAAAGATTAAAGCCTGCCATGACGCAGCATTCAAACACATGAGCTGTTGTATATATTAAAAACAGAGCTCCGTTTAGGATCCCCCCTCACTTATCACATGTACTGGGTATTAAAAGTAAAAGCAGCACTTCAAGGAGAGAAGGAACTAGAAAGATAAGTGTAACAAATAATAATAATAATAATAATAATAATAAAAAACAATTCTGTAACTGCTAGAATGTTACTATAAAGGGCAGTCACGGTCCTCTTTAATTAGCAACAATAGGAAGCAAAATATCTTTTTAATCTTGCCACTGACACCAGAAATTATACTGGATGCAATGTCAACTACTAGAAATTTCTGAAAAAAATCAGATCTCCACAAAAATCTTACAATTGAAATTTAAAATGTCTCCATCCCCTATAATTTTTTCACTACTCTGATATATAGGTTCCTTTGTAGGAAGGCCAGGTTTAATAGTCTAAAGAATTCAACATTCCCTAATTGATGAATTCAAAGGGACCCTAATCAAAATGCCAACAATAATTTTCCTCGAAAATAATAAAGGACTTCAGAGCACAAGTAAAAAATGTAATCAGTTGTGAATAGAATAGCTATGAAAAATCCTAAAAAAATGAAACGTGATGACAAAGAATCCGCCTGAATATTAGGATCTATAAAAATACAACAAAATAGATGGCACCGGTGCCAGATGAAACAATCAATGGGAACAATAGTATAATAGACTCCAGAATGTGATGGGATTTAGACATAGCACTTAAATCAGTGGACAGAAGATAGATGATTTAATAAATTATGTTAAAATAACCGGTTAGACTTTTGCTTTTACCAAAAAAAAAAAAAAAAAAAAAAGCCTCCTTAACATCCCCTTGACTTTTTCATTTTCTTATTAATATGGAAATTTACAACACATACTTTACACTAAAATTTATTACGAATGGATCAAAATACTATAAAGTCAAAGGCAATTTAGGAGGGCTAAGCAGCTAACTAAATGTGTGAAACCAACTGTGTGGGAATTATAGGGAACTAGAAAACATCTGTGCTTTCCCAACTTTTTTTTTAATTAATACCAAATCTCGCTGGGGCAAGCCAACACAGCAGATGTCTGCAGGAGGAAATCGGGTGGGAGTTCTGGTGGACCTGCAGGCTGAGAGGAGTCACATCTTAGCACACCTGGGAAGTACTGATGACATACCACGTGGGAAGTACTGATGACATACCACGTGGGGAGTACTGATGACATACCACGTGGGGAGTACTGATGACATACCACGTGGGGAGTACTGATGACATACCACGTGGGGAGTACTGATGACATACCACGTGGGGAGTACTGATGAGTACTGATACCACGTGGGGAGTACTGATGACATACCACGTGGGAAGTACTGATGACATACCACGTGGGGAGTACTGATGACATACCACGTGGGAGTACTGATGACATACCACGTGGGAAGTACTGATGACATACCACGTGGGGAGTACTGATGACATACCACGTGGGGAGTACTGATGACATACCACGTGGGAAGTACTGATGACATACCACGTGGGAAGTACTGATGACATACCACGTGGGGAGTACTGATGACATACCACGTGGGGAGTACTGATGACATACCACGTGGGAAGTACTGATGACATACCACGTGGGGAGTACTGATGACATACCACGTGGGAAGTACTGATGACATACCACGTGGGAAGTACTGATGACATACCACGTGGGAGTACTGATGACATACCACGTGGGAAGTACTGATGACATACCACGTGGGGAGTACTGATGACATACCACGTGGGGAGTACTGATGACATACCACGTGGGGAGTACTGATGACATACCACGTGGGAAGTACTGATGACATACCACGTGGGGAGTACTGATGACATACCACGTGGGGGAGTACTGATGACATACCACGTGGGAAAGTAGTACTGATTGACATACCACGTGGGGATACTGATGACATACCAGGTGGGAAGTACTGATTACATACCACGTGGGAAGTACTGATGACATACCACGTGGGGGATACGGTACTGATGACATACCACGTGGGGAGTACTGATGACATACCACGTGGGAAGTACTGATGACATACCACGTGGGGAGTACTGATGACATACCACTGGGAAGTACTGATACATACCACGTGGGGAGTAACTGATGACATACCACGTGGGGAGTACTGATGACATACCACGTGGGGAGTACTGATGACATACCACCTGGGAAGTACTGATGACATACCACGTGGGGAGTACTGATGACATACCACGTGGGGAGTACTGATGACATACCACGTGGGGAGTACTGATGACATACCACGTGGGGAGTACTGATGACATACCACGTGGGGAGTACTGAATTAAGCACACTCGGTCCTGTTTACAAGAGCAGTGACTCTTCAAGTCTGTTTCTTTATGGCAATGCAGGACAATGTTGTTAAACCTGACGTTTTTCAAGAGAAGATAAAAGTCTAGATTGTTATGTAAAAAACATGGGCAGCTACACGTTTTTGGAAAACTGTGAGGGGCTGCACAAAGCCCATCTGTTGGCCAGATCTAGCCCATAGGCCACCAGCTTACAAATTCTCATTTAAGTGCAAAAAACGAAACCATTCAAGCGCTGCAGAGAACACATGACATTATTTTCATAGTTTTGGAGTAAGAAAGACCTAAGCGCAATCAAAACCAGAGTGCATAAAGAACAAGGCATTAACTACATAAAAATGTAAAACTTATGTGTAACCGAACATTAGGAACAAGCCTAAAGACAGAGGACAGCAGCCTCCCCCCAGGCTCTCTGCACCGTGGAGTGCTGCAGCCTGGTCTCCAGCCTCCTCTGTGGGGGAGGAGAGGGTGCCTGGCTTAACAACAGTGCCAGAACCACCTGGATAGAGAGTTGTTTAAATGAACAGAAAGGGGGAGGAAGCAGGAAAGGATCCAGGATGGACAGGCACCATCATCTATTACTCAATAAATATGAATTAAGTTTGAGTTTACATGTCTCATACTTTAACATCTTTTTGAGTATTTACTAGAATTTAAAAAACACACTGATCAATGATATTAAGAATTTTTCCTGGCTATCAAATGAGTTATTCTTTTTTAAAAATATATATTTATTGATTTCAGAAAGGAAGGGAGAGGGAGAGAGAGATAGAAACATCAACGGTGAGAGAGAATCATTGATCGGCTGCCTCCTGCACGCCCCCTACTAGGGATCGAGCCCACAACCCAGGCACGGGAATCGAACCATGACCTTCTGGTTCATAGGTCGACACTCAACCAACCACTGAGCCACGCCGGCAGGGCAGAATTGTTCTTTTTTTTGTTAATACTTACCTGAGAATATCCAGTTGATTTCAGAGAGAGTAGAGGAGAGAGAAAGAGGAAATGGGGGGATGGGGAAGAAAGGGAGAGGGGGAGAGGAGGAGGAACAGAGGCAGAGGGAGAATGTGAGAGACATGGATATGAGAAGAGAGATGGATTGGCTGACCAGTCTGGGATCAATCCTGAAACCCAGGTACATGCCCTTAATGGGGAATTGAACCCGAGACACTTCACTGCACTGGCCTATACTCTAACCCAGGGGTGGGCAAACTCTTTGACTCGAGGGCCACAATGGGTTCTTAAACTGGACCGGAGGGCCGGAACAAAAGCATGGATGGAGTGTTTGTGTGAACTAATATAAATTCAAAGAAACATCATTACATAAAAGGATACGGTCTTTTTCTTTTTTTTAGTTTTATTCATTTCAAACGGGCCGGGTCCGGCCCGCGGGCCGTAGTTTGCCCATGGCTGCTCTAACCACTCAACGCAGACCAGGGCTCAAATGAGTTATTCTTAATAACTCCTTCAGAAAGTGAACATGCAACCCTCAACCAACACTGGCCATGTAGCATATACAAGAAGGCAGTTAACTGTATGTGCAGAGTTGGAGGAAGAAATGTAAAAGTCAGAAAATGTAACAACGATAGAACGTCCTCCTTCAAGGCTCTTGTGATAAGGTGAATTTCATCATGATGTCTGTTCCAGCACATGCCGAGTATTTTACCAAATCAGTGCAAATTAGAGATGTCAGATGTCAGATAATTGTCACTCTTTTGAAAGCAATGTTTTCTTTCTGATTACTTGTAAGGCCTTTTGGTCATAGCTGTTCTGTGATTTCACCAGGATACATTAATCTTTTATTTACTCTGGTTCATATATATTGGGCATATTAAATGTTAATGGGGCCCTGGCCGGTTTGGCTCAGTGGATAGAGCGTCGGCCTACGGACTGAAGGTCCCGGGTTCGATTCCGGCTAAATGCACACATTTTACCAAATCAGTGCAATATGGACCAGTGTCTTGAACACTGAATTAGGATGCTGATCTAACGTTAAACATCCACATGTTAAAGAGATGAGTTGAGACTCAGAAAGTACTAGATTTAAAGAAAGTATAGCAGGTTTGACTTTGTGTAGAGAAAACTAAATTTTCACACATTTTCATAAATTGCAAAAAGTGAAAAAGTGCCAATTTATTCTTTCAAAAATAGATTATAAAATTAAATATCATCTTATCTTTGAATCACAGATTTCACGGTTACCTGTTGCTGCTGCTGTGGACTCTTTCAGTGAATGCCATTGCTGCCAGTCAGTGGGGAGTGACGAGTCTATTCATCTGAAACAGAGAGAGCTTGTGAATATCAGTCCACAAGTAAACTCATAGGCACACCTGACCTGTAAGAAATCTTCCTGGAGACAGAATTCAAAGCTCTCATTTGGATTAGAGAAATGGTTCTTTACCAGCTCCCAAGTTGCATGAATAAATCGGCTAGCACATATCAAAGGAAAAATGCACTGTTAATTTTGAGGCTGCTACTCAAAGCCATTTCAACAAGAAAAAAAATGTGCACAAGTTTATCATGAGAAGAAAGGAAATAACATGTCCCCAGTGTCTACTATGTGCTAAGCATTGTGTTAAATGCTTTTTAAAAATGACATTTCATGTAAGCATTATAATAAACTTGCAAGGTACATACTAATGCCCCATTTTATAGCTAAGAAAACTATAACTCAGTTTTAAGTAAGTTTCCTGAGGTAACAGGTTGTGTCATCATCTTCACTAGGATCAGGAGTAGGAAAGGCAAAGGAGTAGGCAAGAGAAAGGCAGTCAACATTGATCTTTATGTAAGAATTCAACACTTAATAAAATAAGAAAGTGGGCCCCCAGTAAAACCCAATCTTAAGATTTTACTTCCACTCAGAAAGGTACTTAATTAATCCCCAAGGCAATTCTTGAGCAATCTCTCAAGAATTGGATATTGTGGGGGGGGGGGGGGGGGCGGGGGGGGGGGGAGGTGGGAGGAGAGAGAGAGAAAGAGAGAGAGAGGAGAGAGAGAGAGAGAGAGAGAGAGAATGAATATAAGTGTGTGTGATCCCAAATGGCCTTCCTACTATCTTGTGGATCTCTAGAAACCACCTCTCTCTCTATGGTTAACACTATCTACAGCTGTTTCCTTTTCCCTTTCTTGTGTTTGTAAATGTGCTGCACTTCTCCTAACTCACTTTAAATCGTTTTCATTTTTTCAAACATCCTTAAGGCAAAGGGTATGTCACTACATTATCTAGTACAGATTTAACAAACTTTTTGATACAAATGGAAACTCTGCATGAAACTTGTAACCATTCTAGCTGCCTGCTTGTTTAACAGGCTAGCCGCTAGCTGCTACACTGTGGGCTGAAGCTGAAACACTGCCTATAGCACTTCAGCTCTGGCTCCGATAAGGCCTTTCATCTCGCTCTCCATGACATGAAAATTGCTGTCTTGAAGACCACAATGTTTCCATATGAGTAGATATCATGTGTCATTCCTCTCTCCTCCCGCAAAACCATGAAACAGATGCTGCAAATATTCTAATTAAACGCACTCTGGTAGCGATCTAAGTTTTTCAGGGTCAAACCTGTTTTGGAGTCGGTCTCTCCTCCAACCAGCTAGAGTGGCCCTAGGCAAATGTCCCAAATTCTCCAACCCAAATCTTGACTCCACCACTCCATCGCGCCTTAGTCTCTCTCACTTTCCTTCTCTCAACACACTTTAATTTCTCTTCCTCCCCATCTCTCTATTTCTATCCTGCCTTTCCTCCTCCCTCCCCTGGCCCCCATCATTTTCTCTCTTTCCCCTCTAACCCTTTCTCCCCTCCCCACCCCTTGCTGCTCTCTCACTTTCTCTTGGCATGCAGGGCTGGCACACAGTAAGTCAGCGTTCTCAACCTGTGGGTCGCGACCCCTTTGGTGGTCCAACGACCCTTTCACAGGGGTCGCCTAAGACCATCCTGCATATCAGATATTTACATTACGATTCATAACAGTAGCAACATTACAGTTATGAAGTAGCAACGAAAGTAATTTTTTTAAATATATTTTATTGATTTTTTTACAGAGAGGAAGGGAGAGAGATAGAGAGTTAGAAACATCCATGAGAGAGAAACATCCATCAGCTGCCTCCTGCACACTCCCCACTGGGGATGTGCCCGCAACCAAGGTACATGCCCTTGACCGGAATCGAACCCAGGACCTTTCAGTCCGCAGGCTGATGCTCTATCCACCGAGCCAAACCAGTCAGGGCTACAATGAAAATAATTTTATGGTTGGGTCACAACATGAGGAACTGTATTTAAAGGGCCAGAAGGTTGAGAACCACTGCAGTAAGTGATCAATAAAACAGGCATCAGTTTTGGCATTAACCTTGCTAACAATGTGAATACGTACTTTTGAAGAGTCTGTGATGGTAGTCCCCCACATGACCCTCCCCATGAAGATGCCCCACCTGCTTGCAGCCCAACAGCATTCACCCCTAAGCCCGCATTCACCCCTAAGCCCGCTGGCAGAGTCTGAAAGGGCGTTTGGGATGTTGATGGCTGCCAAACTGAAGGAGTGGCCCTGGGTCCCCTGTCTGATCATTTACTCACCGAGCCAACAAGTATTCCTGCATATCTACTCAAAGCCAGGGACTGAGAATGAGAGGGAAGGGAACAGACTCTTGCCATCCTCTGAGTTTACAAGCTATAGGAGGTCAAAAACAAACATAGTATATAGATGTTAAATATTAAAAGGTGCTATAGAGGGAAATGAAGAGAAAGTATAGAGTGCCAGAGAGGAAATGAGGTAAGGTGTTGCAATTTTATATAGCGTGGTCAGAGAATGTAACATTTGAGCAAACTGAAGAGCAAACTGTGATCTATAGCGAAATATGGTCCTAGAACTGGTGATAATGATGTGTCCATGCAGCTCATCAATTAGAATCACCTGGGAATCTTTTTAAACTCCTGATTTCCGGGCCGCATCCTCCGGAAATCCTGTTTCTTTGTTACTAATGTTGTGGCCTCACCCCATAACAAAGAAACAGAATTTCCGGAGGATGAGGCCCAGAAATCAGGATTTTAAAAAGATTCCCCAGCGATCCTAATGTGCAGCCAAGGTTGAGAACCGCTGCTCTAGTGGAAGATGCTGATTATGGGGAAGCCGTGCATGTGTGGGGCAGGGAGAGCTACGGGAAATCTCTGTGCCTTTGGCTCAAATTTGCTGTGAACCTAAAAGTTCTCCAAAACAGTGTATTTTTAAAAAATGGTTCTAGACTGACTAACCTAAGACTGACTGAAGAATTCAGCCCAACCCGTGGGTGTCATTACTGACTTGTTGGGAGGTGGGTGGAGACGTGTTTTGAGAGATTTGGCCCCTGGGCACAGCTCTGCTGGAAGGCACAGTCCTTTGCACAGAGGCAGAGGCGAGGAGGCGGAATCACCAGATTACCCACTATCTCATTTACGGCTCACAGTCAGACCCAAGTCAGCTGAAAGCCTGTTCAGGTGCTGATGCCTGACTGCACAGTTGCATGGAGCAGTCATGCAAGCCAGCCATAAGGTCGGGTTAGCATCGAGGCCTACTGTGGTCAGGAAAGTATTATCCTAAACCATGGCTAATAAAGGAAATTAGTAGTATATGCTTCCCTTTAGCAATTCTTCAAAAAAACTTTCTTAAAAATATAGTCACATCCTGGCTGGGTGGCTCAGTTAGTTGGAGTGTCATCCCGTGAACCGAAAGGCTGTGAGTTCAATTCCCAGTCAGGGCACATACCTAGGATGCCGGTTCCACTCCCGGTTGGGGCACATGCAGGAGGTAGCCAATCAATGCTTCTTTCTCATTAATGCTTTTCTCCCTCCCTTCCCCCCGCCCTTCCCCCTCCTTCTCTCTTACTCTTACCAATGAACATATATCCTTTGGTGAGGATTATATGTATACTAGAGGCCTGGAGCAGGAAATTCGGGCATGGGGGGAGGGGGGTCCCCTCAGCCCAGCCTGCACCCTCTCCAATCCAGGATCCCTCAGGGAATGTCCGAGTGCCCATTTAGGCCCGATCCCAGGGGTTGGGCCTAAACAGGCAGTCAGACATTCCTCTCACAATCCTGGACCACTCCTAATTGCTCCCTCACCTGCCTGCGGGCCTGACCACCCCTCACTGTCTCTGCATGCTGGCCTGATGGCCCCTAACTGCTCCCCCTGATGGCCTGGTTGCCCCTAACTGCCCCCCTGCTGGCCTGGTCACCCCTAACTGCCCCCCTCTGCCAGCCTGGTCACCCCTAACTGCCCCCCTCTGCCAGCCTGGTCGCCCCTCACTGCCCCCCCCCCCCGCCAGCCTAATCATCCCCAACTGCCCCCCCCCTTGCTGGCCTGGTCGCCCCCCAACTGCACCCCCCCCCCGCCAACCTGGTCGCCCCTAACTGCCCCCCCCTGCTGGCCTGGTCACCCCGCCTGCTGTTCAGTCGTTTGGTTGTCCCTCACTAACCCCCCTGCTGGCCTGGTCGTAGGCAGCCATCTTGTGAGGGTGTGAGTGTTAATTTGCATATTACCTCTTTATTATATAGGATTCAGATATCTACAAGGTATGTGCCAATAAAATATTGTTTAAATAAGAAAGAAAACTGGTAACCTAATACACACCAACATAGAAACGGCTAAATCCATTAGATCACAGCACAACATGCAATGTAACATCAAAAGAATAAGTTTATCCAAATAAGATGCTGAACAAAATGCATAATGTGAAAACAAAAACACGATGTGAGCTTAAAAAGAAAATGCTTCATGTTTATGTTTATGGTAACACACACTCCCACACAAGTGTGCGTGCACATATACCAAACTGCTAGCAGTAGCTTTCTGAAAAAGGGCACCTTCATCACCTTTTATTATTATGCAATGAATCGCTTACTACCTTTATAAACATTTTTTCTCTCTAAATATGGGGATTGGAGGGGAAATGTACTGGTCTACAAATATTGAAATCAAAAGAACATTTTTATATTATTTTCATTAAATTATAAAGAAAAATGGAATAATAAATGGGGGTTGTTTTAAAATACTCCCACTAAAAAGAACAGGGAAGATACCAAATGGCTCTTATTTTATTATTTATTATTTTTTAAAAATGTGTTTTTATTGATTTTAGAGAGAGAGGAAGGGAGATGGAGAGAAACATCAACTGGCTGCCTCCTGCCCGCCTCCTCCCCCCACCCCCCCCCAATCTCTCTATTGGGGCTTAAGCCAGCAACCTGGGCATGTGCCCCAATGGGGAATCGAACCAGCAACCTCCAGGTGCATGGGATGACACTCAACCAACTGAGCCACACTGGCCAGGGCAACATGGCTCTATTTTAAAACGGGGCAGTACTGTGCAGCAGAAAGGAACTAGGCTCAAGCGAGACAGGTGATCACGTTGGGCAAACTAAGCCCTATCAGTCTCAGTGCTCCCCTCTGTAAAATAGAAAATGGCCTATTTTTCAGGTACTGAGACGAGTGAATTACATAATCTAGCTAAAATGCCTAGCATACTGACACATCTAGATATTCCATACATAGCAGCTCTTGTTAGTTAAGTCAGCACTGTCTACATTCAACTTTATGTATGTGACACAGACTATTATGTCTCATTTAGAAATGTACCTCACCAGGCACATTTAAATGACCTTTCTATGGTCCTTCAAGTCTCTTGCAAAACAAATTTATTCAGAAATAAAAATGCTATATATCTCAAACTGCTCTTCTCTCCAAAGTAGCAGGTAAAACAGGTCAAGTAAAAAAAAAAAAAAAATTTAGTGTTATAGACACTCTCACACCATGCACACATATAATTAATTACAAGGAAAGAAAAAAGGGCTGCCCTAGCTGGTTTGGCTCAGTGGATAGAGCATCAGCCTGTGGACTGAATGGTCCCGGGTTCAATTCCGGTCAGAGCACATGCTTGGGTTGCAGGCTCGATCCCCAGTGGGGGGTGTGCAGGAAGCAGCCGATCGATGATTTTCTCTCATCACTGATGATTCTATCTCTCTCTCTCTTCCTCTCTGAAATTAATAAAAATATGTTTTGTTTTGTTTTTCTTTTTTTAAAAGGGCCTTGGTCAGTTGCCAGTTCAATTCTGGGTCAGGGCACATGCCTGGGTTGAGGGTTCAATTCCTGGTTGGTGCATGCGGGATCAATGTTTCTCTCTTACATCGATATCTCTCACTCTTTCTCTCTCTCCCTCTCCCTTTATCTCTCTCTCTCTCTCAAATCAATATAATCATGTTTAATAAAGGAAAGAAAAAAGGGAAGGAATACAAAATATGGCTCAGGATATTTTAAATATTCTGTTCTAGGTCATTAAATGCTTCTAAAACCTAGCACATTCCAGGGAACCTTCTCTCAGGAGTTTTTTTTGTTTTTGTTTTTATGACAGGCTAGTTAAAAGGCCTGCTTTGCAACCTGCTGGCTATATGACCTCAAGGAAATACTGTTCTTCTCTAAGGTCTCAGCTTCCTCATCAGTAATACAGGGATTCATGGGGTTGCTACAGGATTAAATGTTTGCAGTACTTTCATCATAATGCTCAGCTCATGGTAAGCACTCGATAAATGGTAGTAGTTGCTCTGGGTACTTTTCTGCCAACCAAACCACATGCTATGGAGAATTCATACATTAGAGAGGCTCTTCAACTGGGCAAACAGCTATGCAGGTCTCCAAGCCCCATGAGTCTGACCCAGTTTCCATAGGAGACTCTGAGGAAAGGAATTCAGTCTGGAGGCCCCACACATACCCTCCAGGAACAACAGTCTCTTCCTAATGGACAATGTGTCAGTGGTGAGTCATAGGTCACACATGTTTTCATCTGAATTCTCCAGAATTCTACCCCAAATAGATCATAATCTCCCAGGGGCTCTAAACTGACAGATCGCCTCCAGGTCCTTTAGCTCCAATGCCATATGGAGCCCACAAGCTTAGAAATCCATCATGGAACACAATTTCCCCAACTATCTCTTCTCCACTTCAAATATTTGTTCAAGGGGGCTCTGGCACTACCCCAAACCCAAGTACACACCCCACATCCTGTTAACTCCCTCTCATCGTTCGGGTCTCAGCTCAATGACAGGTCCTCAAAGAGGCCTGCCCTGATTATAACAGCTAACACTGCACAGCTGTGCCCTCAACCACACCCTCCAACCAACCCCCTCTATTCCATTAGACTCTACGCAGGTTAGGAATGTATCTCACTGCAAATAACAGCTGCTTAATTAATAGACGTTTAGATTTCTCCTACAATGAGTCTAGATGGGAGCTACTGGTATAGGTGTAGCTGTCCAATGAGGCCGTCAGCAGCCCTGTCTCCTGCTCTGCCATTTTCAGCATGCTCTTTACGCCTGTCACCTCATGGCACAAAAAGGTTGCTGCCCTAACCCAACATCTTATCTACATTTCAGGCAAGAAGAAAATGAGAGGATGTGGTGGCTCTGCATCCTTTTGTAAAAAAATAAAAGGAATATCTTTCCCCCAAACTTTGGCTTTCAAAGAAAGAACTAGGGCACATGGCCTCAAGCTGGCTGCAGGGGAGACAGAAAATCAGAACACAAATTGTGTCCTCACTGAGAACACACATGATCTGTCGCCTGAGGCTGAGTACAATGTATCCCCCCACACAATCAAGGTTCCCTTAGCAACAACAAATGGGAGTGAGCATTTTCCTAAATATCAGTGTTGACCACACGTCTTCCTACAGTACTTAACACTCTCTGAAATTAACAGACACTAAATAAATAGGCAGATATTAATTGCTTATATTCCCTCAGCGGAATGCAAACCTCATGTCTAACTTTACATATATATATATACACACCCAGAGTCTATATTTTAAAATAATTGGCTGTCAACTTTCTCACAGCAGGCAGGTATCATAGGCACTGAAGTATAGTGAGAATAGTCTAGGTTATGTTTTAGGGACAAAATAACCCCAAAATCACAGTGGCTTGACAGAACAAAGAATTACTTCATGCTCGTTCTTTATGTCTATTGCATGTTGGTGTGTTGGAGTAGAGAGAAGGGTAGGAGCTTTTCTCCACTTGGAGAAACCCAAGCTGTTGGAAGCTCCATTATCTCAAAATGTAGCTTCAGGGTTTACTCTAACAAGAGACAGTTGGAGGGTCTTGTGAGAGCCACTTAGATTCCTCAGCCCAGGAATACACGTTACTCCCACAGACAGCCTACTGGACAGAATTAGTCACATAATTCTGTGTAGCCATAAGGAGGTAGAGAAACATGGGAGAGCACATGAATATTAGAAGTTAAATGTTGCTGTTTCATTCCCCGTGGGCTGGTAAAATATCTTATGATGCATGATCCCCATTTTAGAAGTTAGACCCACTAAAGAAGTTTCTTGGAACAAACTCAAAGTTAGGGATACTCAGTAAATCAATTATTTCAACTTATAAGGCAACATTTACCATTTAAAAACACATTTTTTTGTCCTTCAGGAATAATAATCCTATATAATAAAAGGCTAATATGCAAATAGAATGAACAGCGGAACAACCAAACCACCGACCCGGTTGCTATGATGTGCGCTGACCACCAGGGGCACGCATGGAGCATGGCAGGTGCCGGCCGTGGTGGGATGGTGGAGCAGGTGAGTGGGGGCACCAGACCAAGGTGGGGCACTGGTCACTGTCATTGGGGTGAGCCTCTGGTGGTTACTGAAAATTCTTTGCTCCTGCGCGCCATGGTCCTACCCAGCGCTCGCACCTGCTGCTGGTGCTGGCCCTGCTTGCACCTGCTGCCGGCACTGGAGCTCGCACCCGCAGCGGCTGCTGGCCCCATCAGCACATGGGAGCAGCGGAGGTGGGAGCGGGCCTGCCGGCAGACAGGAGATGAGGGGCTGCAGTGGGAGGGGCTGGGCAGGGGCACAGAGGATGGGCCAGACCCACCCCTGTGCCCACCGTAGCCTCATGCCCCACAGTTCCTTTCAAGATGTATGAATTCGTGTATTGGGCCCCTAGTCCTATATAATAAAAGCATAGTATGCAAACTGTCCCATCAACCGGGAGTTCTTCTGGGAGTTCAACCAGGGGGCGGGCTGGCCGGGGGAGGGGAGGGAGTACCCGGCCAGCAGCCGGCAGCTGCTAGGGACCCTGCCAGTGCACGAATTTCATACACTGGGCCTCTAGTAAGAAATATTTATGTAGCACTTAAGCTCTGTTCCAAGTACTTGCCAATCTAGATGCCTTTAATCTACCCAACTACCCAATAAGGGAGTTACTACTACATTGTCAACCCCATTTTATAATGAGAGCCAATCCTCCTTGGACCTATGGCATTTCTGCACACTGTACAGGCAGAAGCACCAAATGCCATTGTTCCATACAACCTTTAAGGATACTTGTATAGAGAACAGTCTCGGAAAACAGAGACAGTGTCTCCCTCTAGCAAAGGGCAGCATGTTGACTGTCCAGTATCATCAAGATAACGTGTCCCGCTGAAACCGGTTTGGCTCAGTGGATAGAGCGTCGGCCTGCGGACTGAGAGGTCCCAGGTTCGATTCCGGCCAAGGGCATGTACCTGGGTTGCGGGCACATCCCCAGTGGGAGATGTGCGGGAGGCAGCTGATCGATGATTCTCTCTCATCGATGTTTCTAACTCTCTATCTCTCTCCCTTCCTCTCTCTAAAAAATCAATAAAATATATTTAAAAAAAAAAAAAAAAAGATAACGTGTCCCTCTGGAGTAATGGGCATGCATGCTTACTGCCCATTATAAAAGATTAGGATTCCCTAAACGCAGGATTCCTCTCCTGTAATGCAACCTACTGTCTTTGCAGGTGTCACCTGGCTCTATCCACATCTCCCTTTGGGAACTGGGGCTTAGGAAACCAGTGTAAGAAAATGTTGATACTCTGGCTACAGCCATTATTAGTAACTAGAGGCCCAGTGCATGAAATTCATGCATGGGTAGGGTCCCTAGTGGCTGCCGGCTGCCGCCGGGGCCTTCCTTCATTCCATGCCCCACCCTGGTGGTCAGCGCACGGAATAGTGAGTGATCGAACTCCCAGGGGACACTTTGCATATTAGGCTCTTATCCTATATAATAAAAGGCTAAAATGCAAATCTACAAAACAGCAAAACGACCAGGTCATTATGATGTGCACTGACCACCAGGGGGCAGATGCTCAATGCAGGAGCTTCCCCCTGGTGGTCAGTGTGATCCCACAGGGGGAGTGCCACTCAGCCAGAAGCCGGGCTCATAGCTGGCGAGCACAGTGGCGGTGGCAGGCACCTCCCCCGCCTCCACGGCAGCGCTAAGGATGTCCAACTGCTGGCTTAGGATATCCCCCAAGGGCTCCCGGACTAAGAGAGGTCACAGACTGGGCTGAGGGATGCCACCCCCCGAGTGCACGAATTTCATGCACCGGGTCTCTAGTATATATAGATAAAGTCACTCCCAGGAGTCCATGGGACTGTGGCAGGTTTGTTAGCTTGCAAATAGGGTAAGGTTTCAGAGCGTTAGCTTGAAAATAGGGTAAAGTTTCAGAGCCTTCATAGTTAACAAGAAGTTAAGTAATTTGCCTAAGGTCTAAGAGCTAGTGAGTGTCCTATCCAAGATTCAAGCCCAAGCTGTCGGGCTCAGAAACCATACTTCTAAATTCTCTGCTACACTTCAGTAGTCCTCAAAGTGTAGTTCCAAACCTGGCAGCATCACCACCACCTGTGAACATGTTACAAATGCAAATTCCTGGGCATTACCGCAGACTACTGAATCAGAAACTTGGGGGAGAGGAGCAGAGACATCTGTGTTTTAACAAGGCTTCCAAGAGATTCTGATGCTTATATTCTCTATATGTTCACTGAATCTACAAAATGGAAGGAAATGGTATGGGTATATCCTGGACTGTGAACTGACTTTTCATAACTTGAGTAACAAATTTCAAGCACTAAGGGAGACTGACAGTTCATAAGCCCTTGCATTTCATTTTTAGGAAGGTAAGGATCTTCATCTGGTGCAAATAAACATCACATGTCTGTTTAATAGGTCTGCATAATATTTTCCTTTGGAGTCACAAACATATGTCCAGAATGCTAAATGAAAATATCTCCTTTTTCATTCCCATAATGATCAGAAAGAATTACTTAGCCAAGGAGAAACACTATTTATATTTTATTTAAAGTCAAGCTGTAATTCCTGAAAAACAGGAAACCACATATCAACACAGCCAGCACAGTGTACCACAGCAGAAAGGGCACCAGGCTTTGAGTCATAGTCAAGTCACTTCTTCAACTCAATTTCCTGATTTTCAAATGGAAAATGAACTCCAACTTCAGAATCACAATTAGACTGAAATGATACGTCTTGTGAGCACTGGTAAACAGCTTTTGTGCTACGTGAATATACACTCCACCTGCTTGGAGTACTGTCTGGCACATAGAAGATGCTCAGTACTTATGAGGTATCAGGAATAACTATGAGGTATTATATTAATGATGTAATGGATTCCTCTGGGCTCCACTTTTCACAGTAATCTCAGTCTTTTAGGAGGAAAAAGTCACTCTAACAAGAAATCCTTAGTCATGTTTAAAATGGGCCAGATAATTTAAGAAAATCAGCTGATGTCCTTCCCCAGGAGAACATGAGTGAGTGAAGGAGTTCTGTCCTAACGATAAGACAGCAACTGCAATTAGCAACCCTGATGATGGCCTTGGGGCCTCATGGCTGCAAGTCTGTAACAAAGTGTCCCGCACATATAAATGGTCAGGAATAAAGGATGTGTCCCTACAAAGCACAACACAGTGCACATTTATTTCTGCCCTGTGGTAGAATTTTAGTAATTCAGCAACTATTAAATAAGCTACAACTGTATACAATAGAGAGAAAGACTGCTAAAAAACAAAACAAAACAAAACAAAACAAAAAAAAACCCCACTGCCAATTATATCATTTGGGAATAGAAACCATTGTTGAATTTATAATTTAATGAGGGAAATACAATTTACAATTATTTACAAAGCTCTGTATATTTCTGGTAAATGGAGTTCCTTAATTTATACTGTCTCCATCATACTTTCTCAATCTCCTGAAAAATTAGTTAACGGTAGAGTCTTGAAATAGGGAACTTTGGGCTTTTAGCTTTAACAGACATATCTAAGATAAGATAGCAAATAGATTCAAGTTGAAGGCCAGTTTTCAGTGTAGGGGCTTTAACAGTCAGATGAATAGCCCTGTTATGTTGCCTTACCTTACAGGACATCTGCAGGGTATATGGCTCCCTGTATATGATCCAAAATATTTACATGTAAATTAGCTTTACCTTTTAAACAGTGAAAGCATAAATCCATCTCAAGATTTGGAACAGTCTTATCTGAGGTTCTGCTTCCCAGCATATGTCGACAGTTTGGCTCAAATAAACTCACAAAAATTCTTAAAAAAAAAAAAAATTTGGAACAGTCAACTAACTTCATAAAAAATTATGCAAATTTCTTTATGAAAGAGCACAAATTACAGAGTTGAGGATGAACCTTCTTTCACTTTGTAAAACATATTAAAAAGAATTTTCACCCGTCTTTTCAACTCCCAAGGCAATATACATTGCTTTGTAGAGCTTAATAAAAAAAAAAAAGTAACTTTTAGTTCAACCAACTTGTTACAAAATTCAGTTAAGCCAGAGAGGAAACTGGAGAAGCAGCCAGTTTGATGAAGTCTACGTACTACTGTCTTGTGACGCCAGTGAAACAGTGACTTCTGGTGGCAAAAAAAAAAAAAAATACATATTGTGCAGCTGGCAGGAGAAAGAAAGCAGTGCTTAAAATCTGCTGGGCTTTCCTCTTGCCATAAATCCTCTGTCTCTGGATGGTTTTTGAATTCTAAGTTAAACACATTATGATTCTTTGACATTGTATTTGTACAGAATTGAAGAATTAAGGGAAGACAAACGCCAAGGACGCTACAGAAATTCAATTGCTACAGTAAGTGACTAAGACACATTAACTCTGATACGTAACCGTTCACTTTCTTCCAGCAAGTGGGAAGCAAATAGATCACAGCAATATACCTGCAGGTCTCATCCCCAGCCTCATCAAGCCTTTCAGTCATACTTAGAAAAGAAAAGAAAGGTGGGAGCGGGGGGACCCCCAATATCTAAACTCACTTTTGTCAAAGCCTTGGATTCCGCTCAACACCTTTATCTTAAAGTGACCGAATCTGTCCCAAATCCTTTCCTTGATTCCCTCCCTCCTAAATTAGTTGAATTCAAAAAGTTTTAAGTACTAGCTATCTACTTTCTTGCTTTCTCTCCTAGTCTCCCTTCATTTTCTTGGGTCATTTATCCCCTAGTTCTCTCTCCATTCCTTTCCCGCATATTTATCTTCAAATACAATACTCTCCGACACTGGCAAGAGACACCTTTAAATTAAAGCAGGCAAACCATCCAGAATTTTCAACTCTCCTGTGAATTTATTCCCAGAATATCCACTCAAGGAATCCTTTCCACTGCAGACGAAAGGCAAGCTAAGGAAATGCATTAGACAGAGGAAGTAAACATTGAAACAGGGCCATGCCTGGGTAGTCTTAAGCCTCTTAGCAGTACTAGTTAGGCTCTCGGGTCCAAAGGTCTCTTTCTTTTTCGTGCTTTCTATCCCCACTCGGAGTCTGAAACCACGGGGGTCTGGGAGAGCAATCCACCGCCGCCTATCTTCTACCAGCTCTGCAGGAACCTGCTCTGAAATCACCTGGCACCAGCAAAATCCCCACACCCCTCCGGCACCTCCCTCGCCGGACGGTTCTATGCCTCAATTACTGAGTCCCTCTCACTTTGCAGCTGTCCCGGGGAACACAGACTAGGTCTTCGCCTTCATTTACGGTTTCGCTTCTTTAAGGTTGAAAATCCGTCTGGTTCCTGGATGGTACATCATATCCTCCAGCGGGCGCCACCCCATCCCACCCTCAAAACGCAAAACAAAACAAGGGGTCCGCAAGGCCCTCCCGACCGCCCCCTCCGCCCTTGCCCCTCCCCCAGGATACACCTCCACCTCAAAGCCCAGGATCTTCCAGGGACAATCTGCATAACAATATGGGGTGTGGAAACTCCTAGAAGACCCACCGACTAGGAGAGCACCAAGACCCTGCAAGGCCCCTCGCAGCTTCTTGGACTGACACGACGATAAGGGAAAGTGCGACTCAGACCACCCTCCAATTCCTCTCCCGTTTACTGCGCCCACCCTAGCGCTCCCGACGTCTCAGGCGACAGTCCCAGAGGATCGCACGCAGGAGAAGAGCCGGAGAAATTCACCAGCCCCACGCTCTGCAGGCGCCGCCTCCCTCGCCCGGGGGCGAGTCCCGGAGACGCCCCCAACGTCTCCCCTCCCTCGCCGCGGGCTGCGGACCACCGACGCGCGCCTCCCCTTCGGCCTCCATCAGCTGAGACTGGAACCGCTAATCTCTACTAGGCGCCAGGGGGAGGGGTGACAATGCCGGGAAGAGGGGGGGCCTAGGATGGGGGAGAGAAAAGCCCCGCTTTTACGCCCCGAGAAACTTCTGGGACTCTTCTATTACGCAACCCGGGGACCAGGTTCAAACGACCGAACCTCTTTCCGTGAGACGCGGGGCACTCCGGCAGATGCCCGATGGGGGGAGGTGGGAGTGGGGGAGAGGATGGGTCTCTTCCTGTGGCCCCCTCCCGGCTTTTTCTAGACGGTACCTGCCGCTCACTTGCGAGGAAGGGCGGTGCAGGCTCCGCGTCTCCCGAGGTTCCCACAGGAAAAGTGGGAAGGCCAGCGACTTGAGTCAGCGTGCTGGGAAGCCGGCGGCAAGGCGGGGGAGAGCCTGGGCTTCCCAGAAGTCGGCGGCGGCGGTTCGGGGCCAGACTCACACCCAACCCGGGGGCGCGCAGCGTTCCGCTCACCTTCCAGACCTTTCGTTCTTCAGTGTCCGGGTCGTACGCCCTCGCCGCCTCCGCCCTCCCCTGACCTGTTGCGGTGGGGAAGGGGCGTGGGTGCGCAGAGCGCAGAGCAAGCAGCTCGTCCTCCCTGGGGTCAGCGGCGTCTCGCACGGGACGCGACTCCCGAGCCGCGGGGACCAGGGCGCAGCTGTGCTCGCGATGCACAGGCGACGGCCGAGTGCGCAGGAGTCGCGCGCCCCAGCGCTCCGGGTTCGCAAACTCCGCGCGCCGGTGGCCCCGGAGCGCCCGGGAGGCGAGGCCACGCCCTCCTCGGAGGCCACGCCCCGCTCCTCCCTTCTCCCCTGGAGCCGCGCTGCCCGCTCCGCCCGGCCCACGCCCTCTAGCTGGCGCCAACCAAATGGCGAGGAGCACCACCGCCCTCCCGGGGAGACCCGTGGGAGGATGGCGGGGGGGCAGTGGCTCTGGATCGAGTGCTGCAGTGACAGCACCCGCAGCGTGGGTGACCCTGCCCCGGGCGGGGATGGGGCACAGGAACCCTTCTGCTTTACAGCGAGATTAAGCTCAGGGTCAAGTTCTGACTAAAAGTGTCAAGGAGCCTTTTTGCAATCTGCTATACAATTGAAACAGAATCTGTGCCCTTCGGAGGAGATAATAACTAACATCTGGGGAGCGTTTTGCAGCTTCTAAAGGGCTTTTCATACACAGGCTATCTCATCTTCGCAACAACCTTATAACAGATAAATAACACCAAAGAGCTGAAAATAGGTGCTGTGCCCGAAGTTACCAGCAGTGGCTTGGGAAACCAGGTCTCTTGAATCCAGCCTCCAGGTTCTTGCTCTTCACCAGCCCAATCCCAGAAAATTCTAGGGGCTTTGGCAAACAGCCCCAAAGAAAGAAGGGAAAGCTAACAGCCTCTAGTTAAGATGCTACGGATCCCTTCTATGAACATACCAAGAAAAGCATCAAGCTGTTTTCTTTGCCTCGTGTCACCTTCCTCCCTGAAAGCGATGCAGAAAGATTACATTAAATGGCCAGATGGGTATTTTCCAATAGCTTAATGCAGTGATTTTCAACCTTTTTAATCTCATGGCACACATAAACTAATTTTTAAAATTCTGCAGCACACCAAAATATATATGTATATATTTGCCGATCTAACCAAAAAAATAGGTATAATTTTGATTCATTCATGCCTGATGGCTATTGTTGTGTTGGGTGTTGTCATTTTTTTATTTGACAATCTAAGAAAAAAGAGGTCAGTGCCCCTGACTAAATTAGTCAGGTATTGCGTGTTTTAAAAATTCTTGATGCACATGGTTGAAAATTGCTGGCTTAATGGTTTAAAGTGGGTGAAATTATTTGGATGAAGAAAGTCAACTTAATCAAATATAATATAATGTAAATTAATATAAAAATAGCCCCCTTATCCTCTATGTTCTTTTCTTTTTTATTTTACTCTTTAAATTAAAAAAAAATTGTCACTGTTGCTTTGTTCCTTATAGTTCCTTCATTGTCCACATGAACAGTGTTTTATTGAAAACCTAATCAATACATATTTGCATTTCCAAATTAAACTCTTGGCTACTTGACTTAATTTCCCATGAATTGTTTGCCAAAATATAATTCTTCTCTCTCCTCCTGACCTCTCATGATGATGTTGATTTGATTTACCTGAACAACTAAATAATTAAGGTGTCCTTGATGAAATCTGGTGTCATTCTTGATGAAAGTTTGGAGGTCACCCCTGAGCAGGGTGGGAAAGGAGTCACCTTCAACAGATGAATTTCTGTTCAACTTTAGAGAGAGAGAGAGAAACATCAATTGGGGGCTTCCTGCACCCACCCCAACTCAAGATCAAACCCTCAACCTAAGTATGTGCTCTGACTGGGAATTGAACCCACAACCTTTTGGTCTCCAACCAACTGAGCCACACCAGCCAGGCCTGTGAAACTTCCTAAAGGTTTCTAATAGAGATTGAGATCTATTCTAATCATAACAAATATTTTAATATTTATGTAACTAACATATTTCATTATAAAAATTATAATTATAGTAATATCGATTCTGTAGGTTTTTATCTCTCCTATTTAAAAATACTTTCTTTTGTTGTGTTGCTTTTTCCATCCCATAATATCTCCTAATACTTCCCAACTGTAGTCAACTTAGTAAATGATGTTGACAGTGGAGGTTTGATAATTTTATTTTCTTGCTTTTGATGCTGAGGGATGTAATTTTGCAGAATTTTTTGTTGAAGATGATGTAGTTTTGATTCAGAGAGTAGTTCATTCCATTTATATGAATATTCTTTAGACTGTGGGCCAGGCAAGGGGCCATATCAATGACAAAGACAGAGCTTCTGTTTCCTCAGGTGCTGGTGTCTAGTGGAAACAAGCAAGTAAATAAACAATTCCAACGCACACTTCTACTGATTAATTTCCAGAAAGGTGGTAAGTTATTTAAAAACTAAAATCAAAATTAATTTTTTCATAATAAAGAAAGAAAAAGCAGGATAGTCATTCCAGTGAGTTTTTAAGTTGGTCTGCCTTTTCTCCAGATAACATTATGTCAATGATTATTAAGCAGTCTATTTTAAATTGTGATTATACTATATTTATTTTTTAAATTATGACATAAACAAAGGTAATTATTCAATAGAGATGCAGATATTTCGCTTTTTAGCTACAGTTCCTTGTATCTTCTTCATTATAGGAATTCTTAAATTATATTTTTAGCTTCCTCAATGCAATTCTAACACTTTCTTAATCTTGACAACCTAATCACATATATTTCTGATTATGTTTTTGCTAAGATGATGCAGGTTTCTGACATCAGTGATCTTTTTTTAAACTGAACTGGGGAAAAAAGTTTCCCCTTTTAATACAATAATGGTACTTTTTTAGCTGCCTCTTCATGTGAGAACTCCTGGGATGTTACCTGACAAATTTCAGCCATGATTTTACTTAAACTTTTTTACTTCAGGTGGTAAACACACAATGCAATATATACATGATGTATTATAGAATTGTATACTTGAAACTTACATAATCCTATTAACCAATGTCACCCCAATAAATTTAATTTTAAAAAATTTAAAGACAAACAAGTGAACCCCCTGGGACTCTCAGAAGCTAATGGGCTGTATTCTCAGAGCACCTGTATAAGGGCAAGGGAGCACACGTTAAGACCGAGACTGGTGGAAAATATGCCCGCATCACAACACAGTTTTTTGCTTGGCCAGCCGGAAGTCCTGAACTCTACAAGACCCAAGCATTTTAAACAAGCAGTTTAAATTATGCTACTCCAAATAGACTGCATGTGTATCTCAAAGGGCATCAATTTCTTCACAATGTAAAATTAAAATTTTAAATACATTTCCATTTTTTAAAAAATATATTTTTATTGATTTCAGAGAGGAAGGGAGAAGGAGAGAGAGCTAGAAACATCAATGATGAGAGAGAATCATTGATTGGCTGCCTCCTGCATGCCCCCTACTGGGGATTGAGCCCACAACCTGGGCAAGTGCCTTTGACTGAAATCAAACCCAGGACCCTTTAGTCCGCAGGCTGACACACTATCCACTGAGCCAAACCAGCCAGGGCTTAAAAACATTCCTTTTAAAATATATGTATTTTTATTGATTTCAGAGAGGAAGGGAGAGAGGAAGAGAGATAGCAGCATCAATGATAAGAGAGAATCATTGACAGGCTGCCTCCTGCATGCCCCCCACTGGGGATTGAGCCTGAATCCTGGGCATGTGCCCTGACCTCCTGGGTTCATGGGTCCACACTCAACCACTAAGCACACTGGCCAGGCTCTAAAATAAATCTTAACTAAGCTGAGAACTGAGTGTGTATCCTTGTGAAAGAAAACAACTCACGCAGAGCTGGGGGAAGGTGGCGCAGGTGAGGAGAGGGTGACAGTGAAGACGGAGGAAGAAGGGTTGGCCTAAACTAGGTAAAGGGAAGTGGAGGGAGAGCCAGTTCCCCCAAAAGAACACAAACAAGAGGGGGAGGAGGACGTCAGGATGAAAATATGAGGGACAGTGATTTAAAAAAAAAAATGAAACAGGAAAGATCAACCAGAAACTGATGGTGAAGAGCCCTACCTGCCAACCTAGGAGGTTTTCCTTTCATGCTACGTGCAGTGGGTAGGAGACTGATTTGCTCAGGTTGCATTTTGGAAAGATTACTGTGGCAGCCATAAGAAAACAAGCAGGAGACAGCCAGGCTGCCATCCTAATCCCCAAGGCCAGGGCAGAAAGTGTGCTGAGAGCTGGCATAGATCGTAGGCAGGTGCAGAAATCCCCCGCTTTGTTTCTCTACCTGGGAGGCAGCTATCCAAAATAAACTTGCTGCCTCTAGCTGTAAGAACTGGGTGCACACTGATTATAATTAAAACTAGAAGCCCGATGCATGAAATTCGTGCAAGGGGCTCTGCCCTCGCAGCCCTGGCTTTGTCCGGAAAGTCGTCCAGATGGTTGTTCTGCTGTCAGGTCTAATTAGCATATTAGCTCTTTATTATATAGAATAACTGTCATTATTTTGTCATGAACACTTTGCAGAAAACGTGGTTCCTAGTGACCTGACATCATGTTCCTAAGAAGTTCAAGTATGAGTTTCTCAGTGTGTGTGAGTTTTTACTCATTGCAACTACACAGTACTTCCCAGTCTCGTTGGGGATTACAAATATCTTTAGCCATGTTATATTATTATTAAACTAGAGGCCCGGTGCACAAATTCATGCATGGGTGGGGTCCTTCAGCCTGGCAGGTGATCAGGGGTCAATCAGGGCCAGCTGGCTGTGGGGAGGGACCACAGGAGGTTGGCTGTGGGAGCGCACTGACCACCAGGAGGCAACCCCTGCATTGAGCATCTGCGCCCTGGTGGTCAATGCGCATCATAGCTACCAGCTGGTCATCCAGTCATCTGGGTGTAATGGTCACTTAGGCTTTTATATATGTAGATTGATTTCATATTTAGAGTAGTCATTTGGAAAATCCTAATGAATCTGGAGCCAAAAAATATGAGCACAACATCCACATTTTTCTCTTAAAAACTTAATGTAAGGATTTAAATGAACTTCTATAATTTACTAGACATTTCATGCCCATAATTTTATTTAATTACCTTGAAAATGTGTATATCTACAGTTTATGTATAAAGAAGAAATAAGGCCAGAGAGATCATCCTTCTGGATCATGATTATTATACAGCAAGTCAGTAGTAGAGGCAGTATTTACACTCAGCTCTTCCATGGCTCATGGGCATGCTCTTACAACTATACACAGAATTAGATTAGCATAAATGTCCCCACTAATGTCTATTACAGTTAAACCCACATCAGCAGGCCCAAGGGAGTTGGCAATGGCTTTTCTTTCTGACAGTTATATCTGGAGGGTTAAATAGAAGGAGGATAAGGAAAGCTGAGTGATTATGGGAAAACCAAATAGGTGGGAAGTGGAAAAGGGAAAGAAATAACAGGCAGAGCTGCCGGGAGCCGGTCCATCCTTGCTGTTTCAAAGGACCTGGCATATATGGCATGCTGTTCTTAAAATGTTTGCTCACCTTGGCACTATGTGTTTTAACCAAGGTCTCCTCTCTGAGAAAGGTTGTTTCCCCAGGTAGGGATTTTCCCCTGAAGTTAGGGAGGGAATAAAACCCCTCAACTAAGTGCCAGGCGGGTAATTAATCACTTTAACTATGAACAATCATGCTTAAGCTACATAATCTTTACTCCCTGGAATGGAGATAAGAAACACCCTAACCTTTGTAATAGAGATTGATAGGATTGAATCAGCTGGTATAAATACAGATGTAACAAGACAGCAAGACAGAACTTAGAACACAGAACTTAGAACACAGAACTTAGGAGACAGAACCTACACACAGAACTTAGAAGACAGAACTAAGAAGACAGAACCAGGAGGCACAGAACCTACACAGAACATTCTCTAGAGACAGAAGAACTTTGCTGGAGAGAACATGGCAAAAGATCCTGGACAGAAACTGGCCTCAGAACCTAGAGACAGAACCTAGCGAGAGAACATGGCAAAAGATCCTGGACTGAACCTGACTACAGAAATTGACAAAAGAGCCTGACTAGAACCTGGTGACTGAACCTGGCTGGAGAACCTGGACAGAACCTGGCTGGAGAACCTAGCGAGGGAACATGGCTACAGAACCTGGCTGGAGAACCTGGAGAACCTAGCAAGAGAACATGGACACAGACCCTGGCAGGAGATCCTAAGCAGAACCTCTCTGGAGATCCAGACCAGAACTTGGCTGGAGATCCTGGCTGGAGATCCTGGCTAGGCTGCTGATCAACTGAACACTGTCTCCGTGTTCTTCCTTCTTCACCGACTCCGTCCACACCTTTGGGGACCCCTGGACCCGCTGGGGCTGGACCCCGGCACAGAGCCAGAATACAAAAGCCAAGTATGGTGCCCCAGTGGGAACAGGACTGGGGGAAGAGCACCCTAAAGACTAAGGTACAACTTCAAGACCTCAACACGATGATTCTTCTCAATCCATATCTGTCTTCTAAGTTTCAGACTATCACCTTCATTTGTCTGCAAGAAATATCCACATAGTTCTCCCATTAGGAAAACAAACTCAGTGTATCCAGTATGAAACTCAGTTTTTCACTCTGTCCACCCATTCTTCCATAACCCACCCAACCCAATTCCTCCTATTTGGTTCCCAGCTTTTTAATGGTACCATTATAGACCCAGGATTCAGGTTCAAATGTCCGTTACCTACCAAGTCACATTTAACTTTCCTTTTAAATATCTCCCTCCCCCACAAGTACCCTTCCCTTTTTTGTTGTATTTCTTCATTGAATAGCTACTATGTGTCAGGTACTAATTCTGTTCCATTCTGAGGACATACGGACAAATAAGAGACTGGCCTTGTCTTTGGAGAGTTTGCATGTAGAAGGCCCCCCAAGATTCTCACTCCCTGTGTATATTTGCTATTGACTTGCCTCTCCTTCAGTGTGGGTGAGCCTGACCTAATCAGGTGAACATTTTTTAAAATGGGATCTAGGGGCCGAAGAAGGAGGAAGTCAGAGAGATTTGAAACTGCAGCAGGTGCTCGCTCATTGACCTTGAAGGAGAAAATTCTCACATTGTGGGTATGACAAGCACTGGAGGACGGCCTCTAGGGTCTAAAGGGGTCTTTGGTCACTGGGTGTTAAAAAAATAGGAACCTCAGTCATACAACTGCAAGGAAATGAATTCTGTTGAGGGAACTTGGAAATGGATTTTTACCTAGTCAAGCCTTCAGATGAGGATACAGCTGGCCCACACCTTGATTTCAGCCTGGTAAGATCCTGACTTGGGGGGGCGGGGAGATAAAGTGTGCTGGTCTCCTGACTTACAGAAACTGTGAGATAATAAATGGGTGTTGTTTTAGACTGCTGGGTTGTGGAAATTCGTTATGCAGCAACAAAAAACTAATATGGAGAGAAAAGAATAAATAGATCATTGTCATACGGCCTGCTTAGTGCTATGATAGAGGCTTGCGTAGGATGCTATAGGAGTGTACATAGGGGCATCTAAGAAACATTGATGGACTCAAGGAAGGCGTCCTGCTAGTAGAACCTAAAATGAGCCATAAAGGCAAGGAGGGACTTGCGGGAAATGTGTGTGATTGTGAGGATGCAATGCTGTGGGCACAGGGAGCTAATTCCGCAGAAGTCCCAACGTGACAGGGTTCATGATGAATTTTAAAAATTAGAAATATTTCAATATATCTGCAATTATGGGAAGAATGATAAAAGATGAAGATAGAGATCTAAGAAAGGATTTTAAAAAAACACTACCTCCTAACTGCATACTATGTAATATCAACTGAGGTGTTCACATAAACCCAGCTGATAAATCCACGTGTGCTGGTTAATTTTTTTGTTTCCCTCAAATCCAGTCCCTGTCTTCCTCTACTCTGCTGTGAATCACAGGGGTTAATTCTTGCGAGCACCTCTCCCAGGCTTTGCTGCTGGGAGACTGGCTTCTGGCTGGGTTTGGGCAATAGACGGCACTGGAGGAGATTCTCTCTTTGCTCTGGGCAATGGCTCTGACCAGTGGCTGCCCCTCCTCCCCAGCTCTAGATCCCACACTCCCTACCAGTGGCTCTGCCTCCTGGGCTCTGGTATCACTTTGTCTCTCCTTGGCCCAGCCTTGGGGGTGGCTGTTGCTTCCTGCAGTTGTTTAATCCTGGGTAGCCTTACCCTGCCCTATGTGGTTTTTCAGCTCTTCAGTCGGAATCTCTTAACTAGTTCTCCTATTAAATTCTCTCTACTGAATTACCTGGTATGAATATTACTTCCCGAATTGGATCCTCACTGAATCACCATGTTTTACAGGTGAAGAAATTGAAACTCGGGAACAGTGAGCAACTTGCCTGATATCCCAGTCAGGAGACCGTGGGTCTGAAGAAAAACAGAAATGAGAAGAAAAAGAAAAAAATCCAGATGTGTTTTAAGAGATACGAAGTAGAGTATCATATATTTAAGTATAGCCTTAAAAAAGAAAAAGCAACTAAAACCAAAGAAAAGTGCTCTGGCCAACTGGGTAACTCAGTTGGTTAGGGCATCATCCTGATACTCCAAGTTAGTAGATTCCATCTCTGGTCAGGGCACATACAAGAATCAACCAATGAATGCATCATCATCGTCGTCATCTCTCTCTCTCTCTCTCTGTCTCTGTCTCTCTCTCTCCCTCCCTCCCCCCCTCAATAAATAAATAAATACATAAATACATAAATAAATATGTTAAAGCAAAGAAAAGAGAAAATATATCCATTACAATGCAGAACTAAGATCCTAGGATAATAATACGGATATGACAAGTGTAAGAAATGAATAGGGAGAAAATCAAGTTATGGTTGTATCAATGAGGACCAGAAACCACACCAATATGTTATCAGGGAAAATTTAATCTAAGAGTTATGAACAAATAAAAGGTGACTAACTATTTTTTTTTTAATATATTTTATTGATTTTTTACAGAGAGTAAGGGAGAGGGATAGAGAGTTAGAAACATCAATGAGAGAGAAACACCAATCAGCTGCCTGCTGCACACTCCCTACTGGGGATGTGCCCGCAACCAAGGTACATGCCCTTGACCGGAACCGAACCTGGGACCCTTGAGTCCGCAGGCCGATGCTCTATCCACTGAGCCAAACCGGTTAGGGCATGGGTGACTAACTATTAAGAGAGGTAAAAGATAACTCTAAGAATAGCAAGTGTAAGAAGCACTCCTATGGCCTCTCAGGTTGAGGGCGAATACCCAGAGAGGATCAAACTTGAACAGACCCCACTCCCAAGGCTGGGAGTCAAACCTTCTTTGAAAAGGTGAAGCCCACTATAGGACCTAAAAGTTCACGGGCGCCCTGCAGCCTGCAGCCTGCAGGCTAGGATTGGTCAGCGGGAAGCCATCCTCTAGGGTGGGGGTGAAATCGGCTGGACAGTGAGTGCCACCGAGTCTCCATAGAAGCCATCACAGGAACAGGAAGATCTAGAAGGGAAGCCACCTCCTCCATGTGCCTTGCAGTGTCCCTCCAATGCCCTCTGCTGATAAGGCCTCATGTTGCACCAGCTGGCAAATGAGAATTGTTCGTAGAGTCCAGCTCCAGGTGGCTTTGGAGCTGACAAGCAATACAGGATCATTGCCCCAGTCCTCCCTGATTCTTTTCCCCACTAAGTGCAATACTGTCCACCTTCATCCATGTTCTGTGTATATAGTTATAGAATATTCTGACTTGAGCATAATTGCTGGTGATGTATTCCTTCCATTGTTTTGGAAATGAGTTGTGTCCAGTAGAATGCAATTGATTATTTCCTACAGTTAGACCATTTTGTCTCTTTTTGTAAATTCATTCTAGCATTCCTTATTGCCTATATCTGGAGGCAATTTAAACTCAGTTTTAATGAGTTTATTTGAACTAAACTGAACAAATATGCTAAGGAGTAAGATCTCAAATGCTCTCCACATATTCATTTTATAATTGTACTAGATGCCTGGTGCATGAAATGTGTGCACAGGTAGGGTCCCTAGGCCTGGCCGGCCATCAGGGCTAATCGGGACCTTTTGGCTGCCAGCCAGGGCCTCCCTTCCCCAGCTGCTGGCTGCTGGCTGGGACCTTCCATCGTTCTGTGCCGCCCCCTGGTGGTCAGTGCACATCATAGCGATCATAGTTTGATCATAGCGAGTGATCAAACTCCCAGTCTCCCAGTCAAACTCCGAAGGGGACACTTTGCATATTAATTAGCCTTTTATATATATGGGTGAGAGTCATGATCTTAACCTTCAAAAAATTATATCTTAAGCAAGTCAATCAATCCTAGAGTAGCCACATTCATGGAGATAGGAAATAGAATGGTATTTTTCAGGGCCTGGGAGAGGAGGACATGGGAGTTATTATTTAATGGGTTTGTAGTATCAGCTTGGGAAGATGAACAAAGTTGTGAAGCTGGACAGTGGTGATGGTTGCACAATCGTGTGAATGAACTTAATGCCACTGAACTATGCACTTAAAAATGGTTAAAATAGCCCTAGCTGGTTTGGCTCAGTGGACAGAGTGACGGCCTGCTGACTGAAGGATCCCAGGTTTGATTCTGGTCAAGGGCACATGCTTGAATTGCGGGCTCCATCCCCAGTGTGGGGTATGCAGGAGGCAGCCAATCAATGATTCTCTTGCATCATTGATGGTTCTCTCCCTCCCTTGCCCTTCCTCTCTGAAATCAATAATAATTTTTTTTAAATGGTTAAAATTGTAATTTTGGCATGCATATTTTACCACAATTAGAATAATTAAAATAAAAAAAATTATACTTTAACCCTGGCTACATTGCTTTTCAAATTCAGCCACAATTCTATGAAATATTCTATTACCTAAAGACTAAAGACTAAATTGTAAGGTTAACCTCCACCACCTGGAATGCGAAGTGATAATGGGAAAAAGAAGATGAGGGTTAATATTTAAAAATAAACACAAACCAATAACAAGCAAAGAGAAAATATGCAAAGCTACAACAGTCCTTGTTTTTATAAATGTTGGTCATGAGGCCACAGTTGATATTTATGGCCTCTTCTTTCTTCCCACTACCTATTCCATATGTCCTTTGCTCTCAGCTAGAAGCTCAGTGATCAGTTCCCTAATGGAGTGACCTAAATCTTCATTCTTCAGATTTTTTAAAAAGTGATCTTAGAGAGGGGAAGGGAGGGGGAGAAACACACACACACACACACACACACACACACACACACACAGAGGAAGAGAGAGAGGGAGGGAGATGGATGTGAGAGAGAAATATGTATCAGTTGCATCCCGCACTTATCCTGACCAGGGATCAAACCTCTTCTCCATACTCCTTTGCCACCCATCTTTAATCTACTCCCTTCCCTAAATCATCCAACCAAATTGTTAGCAACCACACCTGAATTACTGTACATAAACCTGTCTTCTCATATCAGACAAAGCAGTTACATCAGTTTTCCAGGGCCACCATAAAAATCACCACAGAGGAAACCAAGATGGCGGCATAGGTAAACACCGGAGTTTGCTGCCTCGAACAACCACTTCAAAAATACAACTAAAAGACGGAATGGACATCACCCAGAACCACAGGAAGGCTGGCTGAGTGGAAATTCTACAACTAGAAGGAAAGAGAAAAGCATACCGAGACTCAGAGGAGGCGCAGTGCTGAAGTAAAATACTAAGGTGCAGAGTGCATGCGGAGTGGGCTGGCGGCTGAGGGCGCGGTTGTCGTTTTCAATCGGGAGGGAGTCTCAGGCTCTGAGCTCCAGTTCCGGGCGAGTCTCTGGGGACCCAGACTCATACGGGAGAAGCGGGACTGTCTGGCATCGGTCGGAACTCAAGGGAAGCTTTCTCTCCGAGGGGCTTGCAGCGATTATTGGGACATTGAGAAGTGGAGCCTCTGAGGGTAGGACTGAGAGCAGCCATAACTGCTAGCCCCGCCCTGTTGATCCCGTGGGACCCACCCCACCCAAGCCCTGCAGGGAGGCTTTTGCTGGATAGCCTAAGGCAGAGGCTAGATTAGCACCTCCCTAGAGATCCAGGAGCCAATGTACACAGAGGTCAGAGTGGGACCATCCAGTTTGCAGCTCTGTGGAACCATAAAGGACACACTCAGGGGGCAGACTCAGTGAGCACCAAAGCCCCATTGGAGCAAGTCTTGCCCCGAAGGGGTGTCTCCAGCACAGAAGTTCTCCCACTGCAGACACAGCTGATTCTCACAGCCAATTGGCCCGGAGGTCAATTCCTCCCAGTGATACCTACAACAATTAAGGCTTAACTACAACAAGACTGTGCACAAAGCCCACAAGGGGGTGCACCAAGAGTGTCCTCCTCAGGTAATGGGGGAGGCTGAGCCACTGGGCCCTACAGGACACCTAGCACACAAAGCCACTCTACCAACACAGGGAAGCATAAAAATGCAGAGACAAAGAAAAAGGACACAAATGACAGAAATGGAGGAAAGCAAACTACTGGATATAGAGTTCAAAACCACACTTTTAAGGTTTTTCAAGAATTTTCTAGAAACTGCCGATAAACTTAATGAGACCTACAAGAAATCTAATGAGACCCTCAAGGTTGTGATAAAGGACCAACTAGAAATTAAGCATACACTGACTGAAATAAAGAATATTATACAGACTCCCAACAGCAGACTAGAGGAGTGCAAGAATCAAGTCAACTATTTGAAATATGAAGAAGCAAAAAACACCCAACCGGAAAAGCAAAATGAAAAAAGAATCCAAAAATACAAAGATAGTGTAAGGAGCCTCTGAGATAGCTTCAAGCATACCAACATCCGAATTATAGGGGTACCAGAAGAGAAAGAGCAAGATATTGAAAACCTATTTGAAGAAATAATGACAGAAAACTTCCCCTACCTGGTGAAAGAAATAGACTTACAAGTCCAGGAAGTGCAGAGAACCCCAAACAAAAGGAATCCAAAGAGGACCACACCGAGACAGATCATAATTAAAATGCCAAGAGCAAAAGACAAAGAGAGAATCTTAAAAGCAACAAGAGAAAGTCAGTTACATACAAGGGAGTACCCATACGACTGTCAGCTGATTTCTCAACAGAAACTTTGCAGGCCAGAAGGGAGTGGCAAGAAATATTCAAAGTGATGAATGCCAAGAACCTACAACCAAGATTACTTTATCCAGCAAAGCTATCATTCAGAATTGAAGGTCCGATAAAGAGCTTCACAGATAAGAAAAAGCTAAAGGAGTTCATCACCACCAAACCAGTATTATATGAAACGCTGAAAGGTATCCTTTAAGAAGAGGAAGAAGAAGAAAAAGGTAAAGATACAAATTATGAACAACAAATACACATCTATCATTAAGTGAATCTGAAAATCAAGTGAATAATCTGATGAACAGAATGAACTGGTGATTATAATAGAATCAGGGGCATAGAAAGGGAGTGGACTGACTATTCTTGGGGGGAAAGGGATGAGGGGGATGCGGGAAGAGACTGGACAAAAATCGTGCACCTATGGATGAGGACAGTGGGTGGGGAGTGAGGGAGGAGGGTGGGGTGGGAACTGAGTGGAGGGGAGTTATGGGGGAAAAAAGAAGAACAAATGTAATAATCTGAACAATAAAGATTTAACTAATAAAAAAAAAAATCACCACAAATCAGGTGGCTTAGAACAATAGAAGATCATTGGCTTATAGTTCTGGTGGCTAGAAGACCAAAATCAGACTGTCAGCCTGGCCATACTCTCTCTGAAGACTCCAGGGGAGAATTATTTCTCACTTCTTCCCAGCTTCTGGTGGTTGCTGGAAATCTTTAGTGTTCCTTGACTTGGCAGTGTATCACTCCAATCTCTGCCTCTGTTATCACATGGCATTTCCCTGTGTATACCTGTCCAAATTTCCCTCTTCTTATAAGACCACCAGTCACTGGGTTAGGGCTCACCTTAACCCACCATGACCTCACCTTAACTTGATTATATCTGTGAAGATGCTATTTCCAAATAGGTCACATTCACAAGTTCTGGGTGGACATGCATTTTGGAGGAAGATACTATTTAACCCAGTATAGTTGACAATTCTACTGGGAGGATTTCCCTTCTCCACTGTCCATTAAGTTCACTTCTGGGTGGAGCTTTGCCTAAGCATATTGCAATGAAGTTAAAGTTTAATTACAAAAGGATAGACACAGCTTCACATATTTGAAAATTAAGTTATACATTACTAAAAAGCCTATATGTTAAAAAGAAAAGTGCAAAGTAAATTAATACTTAGAAATAAATGATAATATAAATGCTATATGTAAAAACTTATAGGTCACAGCTAAAGCAGTTCTTAGAGACAAAATTATAATTACATATATATATATATTTTTTTAAATATATTTTATTGATTTTTTACAGAGAGGAAGGGAGAGTGATAGAGAGTTAGAAACATCGATGAGAGAGAAACATCGATCAGCTGCCTCCTGCACATCTCCTACTGGGGATGTGCCCGCAACCCAGGTACATGCCCTTGACCGGAATCGAACCTGTGACCTTTCAGTCCGCAGGCCGACGCTCTATCCACTGAGCCAAACCGGTTCCGGCATAATTACATATATTTATTAAGAAACAAGATATTTTTAAGCATGGTACTGGCAAAAACAGACACGTAGATCAGTGGAACAGAATAAAGAGCCAGAAATAAACCTTCACTTACATGGTCAACTCATCTATGACAAAGGAGGTAAAAATATACACTGGAGTAACTACAGTCTCTTCAACATGTGGTGTTGGGAAAACTGGTCAGATACATATAAAAAATAAAACTGGGCCACTCTCTCACACCATATCTATAATAATAAAAGCATAATATGCTAACTAGACCGGACATCCTTCCAGATGTCCTTCCAGATGACCTTCCAGGCGAAGCTGGGGCTGTGAGGGAAGCCCCAGTCCAGGTGCCTGCTGGCAGCTGGAGGGAAGCCCAGGTCCCGGGGCTAGAGGGAAGCCGGTGCCGGCAGCCAGGGGAAGGAAGGCCTACTCTTTTTTTTTTGGAAGGCCTTCTCTTGCATGAATTTCATGCGTTGGGCCTTTAGTACACAAATAAAATCAATACAGGTTAAAGACTTAAATGTAAGACCTGAAACCATAAAACTCCTACAGGTTTCTAACTATTGGGAAAGAGATTAAAACTTTAGAAAGGAGCATGGCTGTTGTGGCTCAGTGGTTGTGCATCGACCTATGAACCAGGAGGTTACAGTTCAATTCCTGGTCAGGGCACATGCCCAGGTTGCGGGCTCAATCCTCAGTGTGGGGCGTGCAGGAGGCAGCTGATCAATGATTCTCTCTCATCATAGATGTTTCTGTCTCTCTTTCTCTTTCCCTTCCTCTCTGAAATCAATAAAAATACACCTACAAAAAAAATACTTTACAAAGGAAGAAAACTAGAATGAACCTTGTGGTTGTGGACGAAAGGGGCCACATGCTAACCTGACAAGCTCAGGGAAGGCCTGCATGGTGGTCTTGCAAACTCAGAGTCCTAAAGTAACTACAAAGGATGGTCTGAAATTAAACTTTAACCAAAAGCAGTTATGGTGGGTAGGTATCTTCCTAGGCCAGTATCTTCACTGACAAGGTCAACCTTTGCCTTAACTGAGCCTATCTGTCTTTTTGCATCTATAATAACACACCCTTGAAATGTCTGGGTAACTTGTAACTTTCCTTTTTCTGGACCCCTTGGGGCACAACCTATTGTGACTGGCACCAGGATAGATACCACAAATTCCTTCGTTATCATGTTAATTGTTCCTGCACCCACCTAAGTATGTGTCTATCATTTTACTTTTTATCCAATCTCAGGGGTCCCCTCCTCCCCACGCCTTGCTTTCTCCAGCCTCTCTAGTCTATCACCAATGGATTTCATGTAACACACCTATGTCCTTTCCTTTGATTGCAATGTATAAATACAGATGTAACCCACCATTCTCCGGAGCATTACCTCAGTTCGTTGAGGTTCTGCTTCCCGGCATATGTCGACAGTTTGGCTCAAATAAACTCACAAAAATTCTTTACAGGTTTGAATGTTTTTATGTTAATGTGGTGGATGATTAGAATTGGAGTTATTGGTGTGAACTTATAGTTTTTTAGTAAATAGAGATAGAAATGAAAATATAAATATAAGTACATGCACACACATTTAATATATTTATTCATATATTCATGTCCATATATACATAAATACATACATACACACATATATTGGTTAGATCTGTCCCCTGAAAGAACCAAAACTGGGAGTAGTGACATCTCAATAACAATGAATAAAACTGGTACCCAGGTATTGGTGTCTAAACACCTTTTTGAGAGCAGGCAAAGCAGTTGGCTCCATAGATGAAGGCAGGCATTGACTCTTGGGAAACCTGTTCATCCCAGGGTGAGCTACTTACAATGAAAGCACAGGGGCCTGTAGTGATTCAGGGATCAAGTTTTGAATCCACACCAAGAGTGAGTTGGATCACAGCTCTGGATTTGCTAGTAATGTATTGGCAACAGGTTTCTGAACATTTTTGAGCTGCAGCTGCTCCTTTGTAAATAGGATACTATCAGGATCGAAAGGGACCATATAAGTCAAATGACTGGCACGTTGTGAGCACTCACTATTTTCACTGGTTACACCAGGAAGGCATATTACAGCAGCAAAAATCAATCAAACAAACAAACAGACAAACAACGTATGAAAACTTTCCAAAATCTTCATCTAAGCTCAGAAGGGCAGGAACTTGGTGAAGTTCCAGGGGCTTTCCAGTCCCGTATATCAGCCATGACATTAATATGTAACTCTTTTGTGTTAATTAAGCCTATTAATAAAAGCTCTGGTAAGAGATCTGAGCTATGAGTTGGATAGTCCCAAGAGTGGCGTGTCAGATGAGGGTGGGATAAGAGAAATTATGCCAATTTGATTTTATCCCACAATACTAATGAGCTGGGAAATTCCTATGGAAATGGCTGCCACTGAGATATCCCACTACCCAGTGTCCTCTATTCCATCCCCTTCCCCCCAACAGTGCTTCTATGCAATGAGTCACCAAGCCTTCCTCTTCGACCTCCCCACCTCTGTTCCTCTACACCTCATTCTTTCGTTCCAATCCTCGAATCTGACTTGGTTAATTTGTGCAAAACTTTCTAACTGGGCCCAACTGGTGTGGCTCAGAAGGTTGTGTGTCACCCTATGAACTAGGACAGTGATGGTGAACCTATGACACGTGTGTCAGAGGTGACAGGCGAACTCATTTTTTTGGTTGATTTTTCTTTGTTAAATGGCATTTCAATATATAAAATTAATATCAAAAATATAAGTCTTTGTTTTACTATGGTTGCAAATATCAAAAAATTTCTATATGTGACACGGCACCAGAGTTAAGTTAGGGCTTTCAAATGCTGACACGCCGAGCTCAAAAGGTTCACCATCACTGAACTAGGAGGATGTGGTTTGATTCCCAGTCAGGGTAGATGCCTGGGTTTTGGACTCAATCCCCAGTAGGGGGCATGCAGGAGGCAGGCCAATGCTCTATCCATTGAGCCAAACCAGCGAGGGCTCCCAGTCCATTTTACCCAGTCTTATTAGGGAGTCTTTATTACCTGCCTATGCCTAAGTCAATCAGTGATAAAGGGAATGGAACTGCCTTATTGGCTTAATCAGGATTTACCCCTAGGAGCTTGGGAGGTAGACACAGGAATAAAGCCAGAGGCATAACAGCAGTGTCCACTGCAATCCTGGATATACTTTGCTTAACTGATCTTGACTTTATAACAGTGAAGGATCAAAATTCATGTGGAAATGAAAAATATGTAGTTCCTTCAATGCTCATCTTTTTAGGCCTCTGACTTTGCATTGGCTCCTGTTGTTCTTGTTAACATCCTATAGAATGTTGACCAATAGACTTAATTTTTGGAGTCTCTCTAGAAAGTCATTCATCTCTACATACTTGACTGACATTATATTAACCTTGTATCCTCCATAAGTAAAATCAGAGTGCTGGTACTGGGTGCTTCCTACCCACTGACGTGGGGCCTGGATGCAGCTTTGTACGGAAGCCCCTCCCCCTTTTCCCACCACCACCACAAAGGCTAATTGGTTCAAGGAGAGGATGCTGAGCCTTACAGGTTAGTAAGCCAGGACAAGGGAAACCGAGACAGGTAGTTAAATGGCCAAGCAGTTTACAGCCATCTAGTAAATCACAGAATACTGTCTTCCTTAACCAAGGACACTTAAGAGTAAATGGTTTATATGTCTCCTCCCCAACCAGAGGGTAAGTAGCTTAAATTACCCTATTCAGGGAGATAGGCAGCCTAGCATGCGCTCTCTGCCTCTGGAGCACGCCTGTGCATTCCCCCACCTCCCTTTTTCCCTGGGTGTGCTCTCTCTGGAGTGTGCTGTGCCTTTCCCTTCCCCTTCTCTTCCCTCCAGGCACATTACCTTTGCCGTTCTCTCCCCTAAGCTCCAAGGGCCCTTCTTTTGCCTCCGTAACTTATTTCCTGGGTCCACGAAGCCCAACTGGCTCACCTTTTCTGCCTCTGTGCCTTTCGAAATAAACTTTCTCTTATAGTTGGAGTCTTGGCTCTGAATTCTTAGCCAGAACTCAGGTACCGAGGTTGCTGAACTGAGGTCTGACTTCTGGTGTCCTTTCATCGCTAACAAACCCAAGGTTAGTCAATCAGATTCTCTCCCTGTTTGGTATTAGGACTGAAAGAAAGCCAGTCTCCATTTGCTTCAAACTACAACTTCAAACTCAAGAGGGGCAGCCATACTCCACTTTGTACTTCAAGAAACAGAGAAGTTGGCCTGCAGAGAAGCAAATGCCCAGAGAGGAGCAGAAATGAGCGGGAGTGGAATGCCCTAGCTTCCCACTTCTGGATTTCAGTCCCTGCCTGAGGGAGGGCTGGCTGCATTCCTACCCTGGAGTCTCCTGAGATAGGCCAGTACCCTCATTATAACTCACCCCCCCCCTTTTAAAAACTGTATTATTATTGATTTCAGAAAGGACAGGAGAGTGTGAGAGAGATAGAAATATCAATGATAAGAGAGAATCATTGGTCAGCTGCCTACTGCATGCCCCCTACTGGGGATCAAGCCTGCAACCTGGGCATATGCCCTGACCAGAAATCAAACCGTGACCTCCTGATTTATGGGTCAATGCTCAGCCACGGAACCACCCTGGCCGTGCACAACTCCCCCTTTTTAAATTTAAACTAGTTCCCTGGAAGTTCTGCTATTTTTAACCAAATCACCTTAATGTAAGGGGTTATGACCAATGTTTTTGGATTAGGGCTATGACACTCCAGAGCTTGTGTCTTTTTCATGTGGACAAGGCCTCCTTTAACAGCAGATTTTACTTATTGTAGACCTTGTGGGGAATCTGATGTGGTTGGGAAGGGGATCTGAGGTGTGGTTAGCAAGAACTGGTAGAAAGGTGTGTGCTTGGTTCACACAGAGACAAGTAGGATATTTCAGTTTTCTTTCACGTGGCAAACAGTAAGCATTAATAAATATTTGAACAGATGAGCATTCTAGATCTCATAAATCTGAATCTGATAAAAAATTAAAATGTAAAGCGATCGTTAATAGCTGTTGTGTCACAACTGAGATATAAGAATGCAGTGATCGTCCTTAATTGCCCCACCTGTGGTCGCTGTGCTGGGGTGCCAGCCGTCCATTCACCGGCTCACTTCTACCTTCCTGTGTGCAGCCAGTCTGCTGTGGGCAGGACGGGTCTAGTGCTGACCCTGGGGACCACTTAGAGAAGTCTTGAGGAGCCACAAACAGCCCGGGACCCGGACAAGCACTGTTTCTCAGAATCTTTGCGCTGACTTTGCCACTTCCTGGCCAACTTTTATCACTTCTCAAACCAACTCCTCCTATGTATGGTGTTAATTTGGACAAGTTGGAACTATAGTTTGCAGAATCCCCTTCCTTGTGTGATTTGTGTTAGATCTGAATAAAAAAGAAGTTGGCGTGAGATTTGGTAGGTAGAAGTGAAACAGCAGCCACACTGGGAGAAACTCTCAGAGAGGTTGGCATATCCTAGCTTACCCCCACTTGCCACCATACTGAGTGACGGACAAAGGCGATGGTCCGTTTCATACCACGTATACCCTTGCTCTCCCCTGCTCCACACTCAGCTCATCTCTCAAGGGCAGACCCTGCTGATCAATAGCGACTCGAGTCTGGGTGGTTCCACTCAAGAGGTGAAGTGCCTGCCTTCCCAGATGCCTTTGCAAGCTCCATCTTGCCCGCCTGTGCCAGGACTAAACCAGGGCTCGTTAGTAACTTTTCTCTGATCCTTCAACTTCTGCTTTCAGACCCGCCGTTCCCCGGCTTCTCCAACAATAGTGGGTGGTAACTACGTCTGGTTTGCTCTCCCAGATGTATCCTCAATAAACATTTATTAAACAAATAATTTTTAGTTTATAGAAAGAAGGAAAGAGAAAGAAAATACTCCTCCCATTGAGCTGGCCCAGATGGTGAAGATTCTCTTCTGCACAATTTTGGCTTAGAGGAAAAGGTGCTTTCTGATCTCTTATTACTTATTTCTCAAAATAATTCCATGTGGCATATTAAAAAAAAGAAAAGGAAATGAAAGTAGCTTGCTTAAGATCCCGGGGCAGGAGGAAGTAAACTAAAATTAGAACTTGTAGTTATGTTTTCCCTAACTACAACTTAAGTCTCTCTCAGCAACTCATTGAGTGTTATCTCCCTTCCTTTACCAAACCCACTTTTGTTCATTACCACCATCTCTCCTGCCCCTTAACCATACACACACGTATGCTTGCCCAAATACCACTACTAAAAACTACTAAAAAGGGAACATTTTGTTGTTCTCTAGGAAGGTGGTTCTTAAAATTTACCAATGAACCTTCACCTGGGGAGCCCCTTTAAAATGCAGAGTCCCTGGCTCCCTTCCTCATGTCCCCCAGCTCTGCCTACAGATAAAATTCAGGATGTCCATGGGATTTGTCTTTTTCACAAGACTCCCTGGGCTCATCTGATACAATGGTCTTCAGGCCATTCTTGGAGAAATGTCCCAAAACACCTGAAATAGAATCACCTGGGCACTTACTTTTATTTATTTATTTTTTCAATTTATTTTTTAATATAGTTGACATACAGCATTGTACTAGTTTCAGGCACAACATAGGGATTCAACATTTATATATCTTATAAAGTGATCATCACAATAACCTGTCCCCGTACATAGTTATGATGATGGGCACTTATTTTTTAAAAGCTGATTCTTAATCCCTACCCCCAGACCACCTGAATTAGAATTTTGGGTCCTGGCTCAGTTAGTTGGAGCATCACTCCGTGCACTGAAGGGTTGTGGACTTGATTCCTGGCCAGGGCACAGACCTGGGGTCAATCTCCTGGCAACTGATCGACGTTTCTCTCTCACATTGATATTTCTCTCTCTCTCTCTCTCTCTCTCCCTCTCTCTCTCTCTCTCTCTCTCTCTCTCTCTCTCTCTCTCTCCCTCTCTGTCTCTCTCATCTCTATCTCTCCCTCCCTCCCTCCCTCTCTAAAATTGAAAGAAGTATATACTTGCCCTGGGTGGTGTGGCTCAAATGGTTAGCAGTGGTTCTCAACCTTGGCTGCACCTTAGAATCACATGGGAATCTTTTTAAAATCCTGATTTCTGGGCCTCATCCTCTGAAAATTCTGTTTCTTTATTATGGGGTGGGGCCACAACATTAGTAACAAAGAAACAGAATTTCTGTGGAAGGAAGCAGTCATGCTGAGACATGCGGGTTTGAATCTTGGCTGCCCTTTGCTAGGCCTGTGTTTGGACCAGCTACTGGGCCACAAGGGTAGATGCAGTGAGAATGGCTGGGAGGGGCTGTGTGAAGTGAGAGAGCAAGAGTGCAGAGCTCTCAGGAGGGGCACACGACAGGTGCTTTCCTTCCTTCTCACTCCACGCTTCCTTTTAACTCATTCCTTCCTCTCCACTCACCCGCACCCTCCCTGCTCCCAACACCAGGGCTCCTTTGTAAATGTCAGAAGGCTTTCTTCAGCCACCGCCTGTCCCCACTTTGTAGATGACTCCCCCACACACATACTACATTCTCTCACCAGCCTCCCATAACCAGGGCCCCCACCCCCTCATCTTTAAGGCTGTAAAACCTGCCTCCCGGGATTGAAAGAGAACATTTGCTGACACTGGGCAAGTGCCAAGCACCAAGGACTAAAGGTACTACAGGAAAAGTGCTTAGGGCAGTTTAGTAAATGATAGCTGTTCCTCACCATTGCTCTGCTATTTATTTCTTACAATAAACCTGGAGAGTGGGTCCTGACTGCTGATCTGCTCCTCTTTGCAGGTGAAACAAACTGGGGCTCACATAGCTAGAAAGTGGTAGAACTGGAATTTTAACTCAGTCGCTAGACAGACCCAAAACTCATGCTTTTTCATGTGCAATTAATAAGATCTCTCTCTGAGGTCTTACATTCAGAATAAATATAGGAAAATGTTTTTTAATATGTGCTACTTCTAGCCCTGACCGGTTTGGCTCAGTGGATAGAGCGTCGGCCTGCGGACTGGATGGTCCCAGGTTCGATTCCGGTCAAGGGCATGTACCTTGGTTGTGGGCACATCCCCAGTGGGGGGTGCTCAGGAGGCAGCTGATCGATGTTTCTAACTCTCTATCCCTCTCCCTTCCTCTCTGTAAAAAAATCAATAAAATATATTTTAAAATAAAATGTGCTACTTCTAGAGATATATCCACATATATATATAATTTTTTTGTGTGTGTGAAATTAAATGACCTCAAAAAAGTTATCTGGAGACTTCCAGTCAAGATGGTGGCTTAGGTAAATGCAGCAATCACATCCTCCCCTGACCAACTAAACTATAAAGCAACCATCACACATAACCACCAGAAACCGAGTTGAATGGAAGTTCTACAATTAAGGATTTAAAGAAGAAGCCACATCAAAACTGGCAGGAGGGCTGGAGATGAGGAATGGGCTGGCCCCCACCCATGGCTGTAGATAAAAATCTGGAGGGATATCAGCTGCGGAGGATCCCCTGGAGGAGTGAGAGATCCCAGCCCCACACCAGGCTCCCTAGCCCAGGGTTCCAGTGCCAGGGAGAAAAGTCCCCATAACCTCTGCCTGTAAAAAACCCACGGTGAATGAGGCTGAGTGAGACCATGGCTGCTGGAGTCCCAGGCAGCACCTCTTAAGGGGCCTGTGCATGGATTTACTCAGACTCCCTCCCTCTGACCTCCAATACCTGGACAGCCATTTGAAAGGCACAGGGACATACAATTGAATTGCCTGGTATGAGGGTGAGAGCTTGGGGCAGTTTTCTGCCAAACAAAAGTGCTGGCAGAGGCCATTGTTCCTTTTTGAGCCTTCTCCCCACAGGGCCAGCAAATGGGGGCCATATCTGAGTCTCCATCAATTAGGCTCACACTGCTCACAGTGGTCTCAGGGACATACCCTGCCCCACCGAACTTGTGGGCCCACCCAAGCTGTTTCCAGTGGTTTTTCCATACAAGTGGCCTGTGTTGGCTCATGCTTCAGAATTTCTTAAAAATCTCTCAAACAAATAGCATCTGGCCTCAGCATGCCCCGTACCTCTCAGTGAATGGCCCCGGGCCTAGCACTAGCAGCAGCCAGCCTTAATTCACAGCTTGGCCTTAATTCACACGTAGCAGCTATCTGCAGATTGCTTTGCAGATTGCTGGGCTGCCTCAGGCAGAACGCAGGTGGTGGCTGACCTTGGCCTGCACCTCCTGGGAGGCCCCAGAGCCAGTGCACTTAGTGGACAGCTTCAGGCCATGTCAAAGCACCACCCAACCACTTCCACTCAAGGGGCAGACTCAGTGGGCATCAGAGGCCTGATAAAGTAAGTCCTGCTCTGTGGGACAAGTCCTTGTATAGCTGATCCTCCATGGTAGTCAGTAGTCACAGCCAGTTCTTGCAGCCAATGCGCCTGGGTGTAAATCCCTCCCATTGATGTACCAACAGCAATCAAGGCTCAACTACAACAGGAGGGTGCACACAGCCCACGTGTGTGTGTATGCGTGTGTGTGTGTGTGTGTGTGTGTGTGTGTGTGTGTGGGCATGCCTGGAGTGCCCAGCTCAGGTGAATGAGGAGGCTGTGTCACTGAATCCCACAGGACACCTACTACATTAGGCCACTCTACAGCAGCTCTACCTAATACATAGGAGAAAAAAAAACCTAAATAAAATGGAGACAAGCAATCTACTAGATGCAGAGTTCAAAACACTAGTTATAAAGATGCTCAATGAACTTAGTGAGAACTTCGACACCGTGAAAAAGAACCAGTCAGAAATGAAGGCTAATTTACAGGGGATCAGTCAAAACAATGAAAACTGTCCATTATAATATATGCAAATGAACAGTGTGGTATTCATGCACTCGGAGGGCTCCCTCAGCCCAGCCTGCACCCTCTCTCAGTCCAGGAGCCCTCACCGGATGTCCAACTGCTGGTTTAGGCCCACTCCCCACAGTCGGACATCCTTAGTGCTGCTGCGGAGGCGGGAGAGGCTCCCACCACCTCTGCTACACTCACTAGCCACTGAGCTCGCCCACCATGAGCCTGGCTTCTGGCTGAGTGGCGCTCCCCCTGTGGGAGCACACTGACCACCAGGGGGAAGCTCCTGCTTTTGCTTCAGCCTCCTGGTGGTCAGTGAGCATCATAGCAACCGTTGTTCTACTGTTTGGTCAATTTGCATATTAGCCTTTTATTATATAGGATTATGGGAAAAAGAAAAATTTTTCTGGGTTCTGGGTCTTCTAGAGATGTTATAAATTAAGTGACCTTGAATCCTTTACACAGTGATGACCCAAATCTTGGGGTTGCACTTACATTTGTACCTCTTTCTGAGCTGCAAGTCAGTACCACAAACTTTACCAGTCTAAAACCCCACCCAGTTATGACCTCTCAGGTCAGGAGTTTGGGCCTGGCAGAGCTGGGTTCTGTACTCAGAGCCTCACAGGGTGAAATGAAGGTTTCAGCTGGGCTGCATTCTCCTCTGATAACCATTTCTATCAGGGCAGACTCCCTTCAGAGCCCTCTTCCGAGCTCATGGAGGCTGTTGGCAGAATTCAGTTCCTCGTGGTTATAGGATTGAGGTCCTGTTATCTGCCTGGCTATTGGCAGTGGTTGCCCGTGGCTCCTAGAGGCCGGCCTCAGGTTCTAGCCATAACCTGGCTGCTGACTTCCATGGCAGCTTATACAGAGTGTGTACAGGTGGGTGGGAACTTTGGGAGTTGCATTAGTTGACTAGATCTGCCATAGCAAAGTACCACAGAAGACGTGGGGTAAACAAACCACAGAAATTTACATCCGTGCCATTCTGGAGGCTCGAAGTCTGAGACCAAGGTGTCAGCAGAGTTGGTTTCCTTCCGAGGCCTCTCTCCTTTGCCTGTAGATGGCCATCACCTCCTCCCGGTGTCCTCACCTGGTCTTCCCTCACCGTCTGTGTCCTAATCTACTCTTCTTAGAAGGACACTAGTTGCACTGGCACAGGGCCCACTCATATGGCCTCATTTTATCTTAATTACCTTTTTAAAGGTGCTATCTCCAAATATGCCTCTCTGAGGCGCGGCGGTGAGGACTTCAGCATGTGAAATTTGGAGGAACACAATTCAGCCCACAACTGGAAATCAACTTAGAATTCTGCCTCCCACACACACATTTTGTCCAGAGGTACAAGGCCAATGTTGGCTTTTATGAAAGTTACTAGAAAGACATTGTCACATTTTATTGTGGGGTTTCGAGTCTTTTTGGAAAGACTTGCAAAATGTAAAGCATTCCCTGGAATATGAAGTATTATTCTCAACATTTCTAATTTCCTGAAATTTAGAATCAAATACCTGTTTTAGATACTCAAGGAAACTAAAAAGCTGCTTAGGTACATTTTAGAAACTTGTTGAACTTTGGGGTAGAAATGAGTTTGTTCTAGCATTGTTTTGCCTCTGTTATTTCCTTTCTCAATTATACAGTTTATATGGGATCAACCTTGAAAATTAAAACACTTTAGGTTGTGATGCCTACTAATGAGCAGCAGGGGATGTACTTGGATTTATTGTTGGTACCTTGAAAGCAGAAATGGGAGCTGAGAACAAAATTAAGAATTGGTGACTGTATAACCAATGCCACCCCAATAAATTCAATTAAAAATAAAGAATTGTGATTATAGCCCCAGCCGGTTGGCTCAGTGGATAGAGCGTCGGCCTGTAGACTGAAGGGTTTGATTCCAGTCAAGGGCACATGCCCAGGTTTCGGGGTCAATCCCCAGTAGGGGGCATGCAAGGATTCTTATCATCGATGCCTCTCTCTCTCCTCTCTCTCTCTCTCTCTCTCTCTCTCTCTCTCTCTCTCCTCCCTTCCTTTCTGAAATCAATAAAAATATATTAAAAAAATAATTGTGACTATAGTTAATACTGTTGTACTAGTATGCTTGAAAGTTGAATAGATTTTAAGTATTCTCATCACCCACCCACACGGAGTTTACTATGTGGGGTGATGGATATTGTAGGAAGGGAGGGGGAATCCCCCCCGCCCCTTGTTCTTCTGGCGGATCTAATTACCAAATTGACATGAAACGTTAACAGGAGAAAAAAAACCACCAAATTTATTATGTATACAGGGGATCCATAAGAATATGGGACCAGAGGCTAATATGCCATCTTGAGCTAAGGAGAAAGTGGGGCTGGTGTGATTTGAGACTTCAAAGAGCAAGAAGGCAAATCACATGGAGATGAAAATCAAATGTTTGGTAAACATATGTTTGCTGTGCCATCTTTAACAATGGGACACAGAAGGGACTTCTCTCAAATGGGCCTTGTTGGGTTTCTCCTCCTCTATTGCCTAGTTCATATTAAACTATAGATATCTATGGTGGGAGCTCCCTTCCTGGAACAGGTCCTCCATCTAAATTCCTGTAGGCAGTTAGCAGGAAGGTCAAAGGTTTTTCCTGAGTCTTTTGTTTCTTAAAAATAACCAGCATAAGACCACCAATATCCCCCCAAAAAGGCATATTTTTGGGGATGGCAAATTGTGCTCCCCTTCAATGTGTTTATTATCTTGACTTTGGTAATCGTTGTATAATGTATATGCATATCAAAAAAGTTTTAAAAATTTTGTCTTAGAAGATCAAGCAGACAAAAAAGAATTAAAGGGTAAAATGCAGCAGGTTTATCGTTAGAAAGTCAGATACAAGTTTTACACTTTGAAATGATTCTTTGTTTTTAAATTCTGAATTTAAGTACATTATATTGATTGCCTATTTAGGTTTATAATGCATTCTTATTTTAAATTTTGGCTTAAGAATGGAATCTTAATTCTTTCTAGACAGCTTTCACAGCTGACAGAAGGAGAGGTGATACTTTCTTTTTCCATATTTCTCTAAGCTGAGAATATATTCTTTTTATAATTTACTTAAATTTTCACGGGGAAAAAGAGCTTTTCTTGTGTGTGGGGAAAAAGGGGGAAAGGGGACAAATTTTAGACTGAAGGGACCAATCACAGAACCTTACATACAAAAACCTTGCATCTATGCTCAATAGATGCGCATTAAATTGGCTTGAATCTAATTGAATTAAAGTTTAAGATGAAATATGAATCTTAAATGAATAAAATTAAAAAGAGCACTAGCTAGTCTGGCTCAGTGGATAGAGCATCAGCCTGCAGACTGAAGGGTCCCAGGTTTGATTCCGGTCAAGGGCACATGCCCAGGTTGAGGGCTCGGTCCCCAGTAGGGGGTATGCAGGAGGCAGCTGACCCATGATTCTCTCTCATTGATGTTTCTATCTCTCTCTCCCTTTCCCTTCCTCTCTGAAATCAATAAAAATATAAAAAAATAATAAAATAAAAAGAATATATGAATATGGTAAACCTGGGATATAAATGTTCAAAGGAAGTTTTAGGATAAATAAAATGTATATTCTTTTATACACTAACTTTAATGAATTCTTTAGATAATATGCCAAAATGTAAAGTTATTTAAAGTCACTAACTTATTAAAGACTTAGTGCTATAATATTGATGTTAAGGATTAGACAGATCCATGGAATCCATCATAAAAATATTTTTGAGAGCTATATATTAGGTTTCATAAATGATACAAAGGCTTAACGCTTTTCATATTTGTGTATAAAGTGTACAGTTCAGGGTTTTTGGATTCCTAGTTAGACCATTTCTATCAGCTCATACTGCCTCCATCTGGTCTCTGTCTCCCCAGGAGAATAATTCAATATTGATTTATAATATATTTGAGAAGTCAATAAAATGTGATTCATTTTAACATATATTTAATGAATAACTAAAGATCTCATCTTAATTATCTATTTGCTCCTACTTTCCTAGTTACTTTTAAAGTAATCCTATACAGTAAAAGCCTAATATGCTAAGCGCCTGGTCAACCGGTCGGCCATTCAACTAATCAAAGTGTAATATGCTAATGATATGCTAAAGCCCCTCAACCGCTGGCTATGATGTGCACTGACCACCAGGGGTTAGACGCTCTGACCAGTAGGCTAGCTTGCTGCTGGGGTCCGGCTGATTGGGACTGAGTGAGATGGGCCAGACACGCCCTGGAGCCTACTCATGGTCCCTCTCCTGCTGGCCAACCTCCTACATCTCTCCCCAGCCCTGATCGTGCACAGGTGGGGTCCCTTGGCCTGGCTTGCGCCCTCTCGCAATCTGGGACCCCTTGGGGGATGTCGGAGAGCTGGTTTTGGCCCGATCCTGCAGGCCAGACCGAGGGACCCCACTGGTGCATGAACTCGTGCTCCAGGCCTCTAGTTAATTATAAATTAGCATGATATTGAAATGTCAAACTGGAGGTCAATAAATTCTTTGTTTCAATTATACTTTACAGGGTGACACTGTAACACTCCAATGGCCTCATATATTAAAATGTGTAAAGAAAGACCTTTTGCCCTGGCCGGTTTGGCTCAATGGATAAAGTGTCAGCCCTAGGACTGAAGGGTTGAGGGTTCGATTCCAGTCAAAGGCATGTACCTTGGATGCAGGCTCTATCCCCGGCCCCAGTCGGGGCTCCTGCGAGAGGCAACCAATTTATGTTTCTCTCACATTGATGTTTTTCTCTGTCTCTCCACTCCCTTCCACTCTCTCTGAAAATCAATGGAAAAAGACAAAAAAAAAAAAAAAAAAAAAAAAGACCTTTCTTCCTATTTTTTGTAACTAATGATTTATGTTTGCACAGTGTAGGAATTCAAGTGCAGCTGTCCTGGCAGATGTAGGTTCATGGCACCCACCCGAGAGCCAGCCAGATTTTCTCTTGGGGGAGAACCCTAGGCTGTGAATCACACGCCATGGTCTTGAATCAGAGTAATGGGTCCTGATCTGCTTTGCCTCCCAAAGAACAGGAGCTTATTCAACTGGACACCTGGGAAGTTGTAACTTCTGCTTCTAAGGGGAGCAGTGGAGCCTGGACACCAGCGATGGCTATTATTTTCTATTCTGGTCAGGCAACAATGTGCTTAAGGTACAGAAGCCTCTTCTGCCGACCCTGAATGAAATGGGTGCGTGGTTAATGTTGTAAAAATGCAATGGAAAATTCATGGACAGAGGAATATATAGTCCAGTCCGGGGATCCAGAGAACTCAAAGGAGGTTGGTGTTGAAGGAAGAGATGGCAAAACCTGTAGAGGAATTCAATTAGAGTTTATTTGAGCCAAACTGATGGCATACGCTGGGGTGCAAGATCTCAAGTGCTTCAGAGAAGTTCTGCAGTTTCTTTTATGCATTTGAAATTGAGGAGACTTAAGATTGGAGAAAGCAAGATGGGGATTGGATGACGGGATAGTTAGCAAGATTATGTACTCCATGAGGGTTATTTACTTGTTATTTAACATTTGTTTGTTTTCTCTTGTTATTCTGTCTTTTTTCTAAAAAAAATGTCTTTATTGATTTTAGAGGGAGAGGGATAGAGGAATAAAAATATTGATGAGAGAGGCATCAATCAGTTGCCTCCTGTACTGGGAATTGAACCTTGGATGCAGGTTCAATACTAGGCATGTGCCCTGACTGGGAATTGAACCAATGAATTCCTGGTTCATGGGTCGATGCTCAGCTAACTGATCCACACTGGGTGGGCTACTCTGTCTCAAGCAAGAAAACCGAGGGATGTCTCAGGCAAGAAAGCAGGGTAGAGGAAATATTATTTCCCGCTCCTGTAGAGTAACAGGCTGTATACCATATGGCCTAGGTGTACAGTAGGCTGTTGTAGGCCACACCATCTAAGTATGTTAAGTGCATTCTATGACGTTTGCACAATGATGAAATTGCCTAATGTATCCCTCACATTAAGTGGTTCAAACTGTAGTTGTGTGATTGTAAGCAAGTGACTTTGTATGTAGCCTTATAAACTTTTTTCCTTAACTGTACAAGGGAAACTATTATCTTCTTCCCTCCTAAGCGGTGAGGATCAGATGTCATGTAAGGTGGCCAAGAACGACGGCTGGCAATGAGTAGGTGCCCCACAATACACTTCAAAAATGGCTCAGTGCTCAAAGCCCGGCTCACAGAGACACATGGGCCCATTCCCAGAAATGGAAACAGGAGAGATGGTGAAGGGAGTAGGTGAGGAATTCCATCACATAGGCACTGCTCTGGAACATCCCTAGTGAGCTCCTAGATTGCTGGCTTGTGATAAAGTTCCTATTCACAAAATCAACTTGGTGTGTTCCTTGGGCTGACCCCTACCAAGTGGCCCATCCCCAGTTCAGTTCGTTAGCAAAAGAGTGATTAGGGATGTGAGAGAATTAGATGGTGATATTTAGGGCTTTCGGGGCTGTTTTTTGGTGATTTTAAAGTTTTTGCAGGTGAAGTGCTTTATCATTATCTTAGAATTGGAATCATTACTAGAGAAGTTTTGGATAAAGCCATGAAAAAAGTGTAGGCTACTCTGACCAGTGTTCTCAGTGGTTAGAGCGTTGGGTAAGAACCAAAGGGTCTCAGGTTCAATTCCTGGTAAAGGTCACATACCTGGGTTGCAGGTTCCATCCCCAGCCAGTCCTCGGTGGGGTGAGTGTGGGAGGCAACCAATTGATGTCTCTCTCTTTCTATCCCATCCCACTCTCTCTAAAAATCAATAGAAACAGTATCATTAGAGGGGGATTAACAAACACACACACAAAAGTTTAGGCTACATTTGTGATTTACCAATTAAGTTAAAAGAAACAAAACATTCTTTGAATATTTATATATATATATGAGAGAAATTAACAAAATATTTGAAATGGGCAGTTGCAAAAATATTAACAAACATATACTCCAAAAACCTTGTCCTAATTACAATTCTGAGAGAATGTATAGTGTTAAGAGAGCAAAATATCAGAATCAGATAGTCTTGGGTTAAACTCTATGAGCCTGATACAGTTATTCACACTGAGATGCCTGTTTTTTCTTTTCTAATATCCCTGAAATCACATCACTAAATAATAGCCTCTACTGTTGTGATAGGTAAATGAGACAATGTATAAGAAGTACCTTGAACAAGGCCTAAAGCATAGTAAATGTTATAACACTAGTACGCTTTTGTGTTATGATTCTTCTTACATTTTGTGCAGTTCTTCTTAGTTTGAACAATAGGTGGCAGCAATGTTCTCTTAACCAATTAAAATGTAAATTGTCAGCTGTGGAATGGGTGAGATCAGCGAAGGCTTACTGAGTAGGAAGATATGTGTAAGTCACCAGAAAAGCAGGGGAGAGAGATCATGGAGAGAGAGAGAGAGAGAGAGAGAGAGAGAGAGAGAGAGAGAGAGAGAAAGAGAGAGAGAGGGAGAGAGAGAGAGAGGGAGAGAGAGAGAGAGAGAGAGAGAGAGAGAGAGAGAGAGAGAGAGGAGAGAGAGAGAGAGAGAGAGGAGAGAGAGAGAGAGAGAGAGAGAGAGAGGAGGAGAGAGAGAGAGAGAGAGAGAGGGAGAGAGAGAGGAAGAGAGGATAGAGAGAAGAGAGAGGAGAGAGAGAGGAGAGAGAGGTAGAGAGAGAGAGCGAGAGAGAAGGGGGAGAGAGAGAAGAGATATAGAGAAAGAGAGAGAGAAAGGTGAGAGATGGCGAGAGCGGGAGAGCGAGGGAGAGAGAGGGAGCGAGAGAGGAGAGAGGAGAGAGGAGAGAGAGCGAGATGAGAGAGAGAGAGAGAGAGAACAAAGGGAGAGGAGAGGAGAAGGGGAGAGAGAGAGAGAAGAGAGAGGAGATAGAGGAGAGAGAGAGTGGAGAGAGAGGGAGAGAGAGAGAGAGAGAGGAGAGAGGGGAGAGAGAGCGAGAGAGGAGAGAGAGAGAGAGGGAAGAAGGAAGAGAGGGAGAGAGAGGGAGAGAGAGAGAAGCAGGAAAGGGAGAATGAGGAAGGGAGGGAAAGGGGAGAGAGGTTTAGAAAGAATTTGGTATTTCAGAAGAAAGTACTGAAATAGTAATTATGAGGGGGAAAACCAGGTCTTTATTGGACATTCTTTTACTTTCTAAAAGGTTTAGTGTTACTTTGTTTTTAAATACATGTGGGGGAGTGGTGGTTATCATATTCTCTCTGTTGACAGTTTTTAAGGATCTTAACTGGTTATAGATGAGATTTAGTAAAATGAGCTGTTGCCCAGAAAATGTCTGTAAAGTATAATGTGTTTTTTGTTTTTTAAAATATTCTTTTAAATTGATTTTTAGAGAGAGAGGAAAAGAGAGGGAGAGAGAGAAACATCGGTGTGAGAGAAACATGGATCAGCTGCCTCCTGCGTGCTCCCTACCAGGGATAAACACCACAATCCAGGCACAGAACCAGCAACTTTTTGGTGCATGGGATGATGTCCAACCAAATGAGTCACACTGGCCAGGGCAAAATTGGAGCTCTATTGTTCATTTTAACCAAACTACCAACCTCAAAATTATAAAAACATGGCTATTTTCCTCTGTGCAAAATATTCTTTCTACACTAAGACACAATGGTATATTGGGTAACTATTATTCTGTTACAAATACCCCAATGGTTAGGGTCTTAAAACCATAGACAATTACTATCTTTTATTTTCTGAGGGCCAGGAATCTTGGAGCAGCTTAGCTGGATGGGCTGGCTCAGCGCCTCCCATGAAGTTTCAGTGTAGAAACTGGAGCTTCAGTCATCTGAAGGTTTGACCAAGCCCTGGTCTGCTCCCAAGATCCAGCTCATGGTTCCTGGCAAGGGGCCTCTGTTCTTCACCAGTTGTTGGCTAGAGACCTCAACTCCTTTGCACATGAATTTCTCCATAAGGTGTTTTCTCAAATGGCAGCTGACCTCCTCCAGGATAAGCGAGCCAATAGAGACTAAAGAAGGGAGCCCCCATACCTTTTGTGATCTTGTCTCAGAAGCCATACTCCATAACTCCCACCATACTTGTTCAAAGTGAGTCACATAGGAAATAACTAAACACAATGGTCAGCATTATCCTATATAATAAAAGGATAATATGCAAATTGACCATAAAGGTGAAATGACTGGGAATGACTGGTTGCTATGATGCGCACTGACCACCAGGGGGCAGACACTCAATGCAGGAGCTGCCTTCTGGTGGTCAGTGCGCTCCCACAGGGGGAGTGCCGCTCAGCTAGAAGCCCGGTTCATGGCTGGCGAGCGCAGCGGTGGTGGCAGGAGCCTCTCCTGCCTCTGTGGCAGCGCTAAGCATGTCCAACTGATGGCTTAGGCCCAATCCCCAGAGAGCGGGCCTAAGCCAGCAGATGGACATCCCCCAAGGGGTCCCGGGCTGCAAGAGAGTGCAGGCCACGCTCAGGGACCCTACCCCTGAGTGCATGAATTTTTGTGCACCGGGCCTCTAGTATACATATAATTGGGAGTTCCCACATGGAGAAACCAAGTCTGGTCTCTCTCAGTGTGGCCCTGGGTCCATCCCATCCTCTCCCTGGGTCTTGATTTCTTCATCTGCAAAAAAAGGCCAGGCTGTGAATCCATGTGCCACTTCAATTCTAGAGAGAGAGGAAGGGAGAGGCAGAGAAAGAGAGAAACAGAGAGAAACTGGAGTCGTAAGTATCCCTTGCCTGTTTCTGCCCCACCTGTTAGTGACCTCAGCCACTTGGTCTCTACTTTTCATCTCTAAAATGAAACGATCTTACACAGTGGCTTTCAAATTTTTTAGATCTACTGTCAGAACCATATTTTGCATTGAAATGGCGCGCATGCACGCACACACACGCACACACACACGCGCGCACACACACGTATGAGTGCATACGCATAACAGAAATGAGGGTTCTGCAAAACAATACTTACACTTATTTTTGTGATGGACTCTCATCCTCCCCCCCGCCCCCCCCAATTATACTAATCTATTTTAAAAATTGAAGCTCTACTGGCTAAGATGAAAATCTACCGCATTGATTTCATAGTCCATTAATGGCCTCAGTGTTCTTTGTGTTACCAGGTAAATACTACACTCGCCTCCACTCCTCACTGCTCCACTCCTCACTGCTCCTTTCCCCTCGTAGCAGAATAGAAGTGTTCAAGAGCATCCTAGCCGGTTTGGCTCAGGGGATAGGGCCTCTGCCTGAGGACTGAAGGGCCCCGACTTTGATTCTGTTCGATCCCCAGTAGGGGCGTGCAGGAGGCAGCTGGTTAATGATTCCCTTCCATCATTGATGTTTCTATCTCTCTTCCCCTCTCCCCTCCTCTCGGAAAGCAATAAAAACATATTTTAAAAAAAAGTTCAAGAGCAAGGGAGTCCTCACCTTCCAGTCCCTGGGAGGGACAAAACACTTTCTAAAGGTCAACCATAGGAGACTGATTAGGCAGGAGCTACTATGAGAGGTGCTGTCAGGGTCAAAAGGGCACCGTGTTTCAGCTTTAAAGGTTGGCCCCGCAGCTCACTACGCCATGTGACCCTGAGCCGTCTTTAACCTCTCAGGCCATTCTTCCTCTATAAAACTGGAGTCGTAAGTATCCCTTGCCTCGCTCATTAAATTGTGACTAGGCTCAAAATGAGATAATTAGGCACAGAGAATTTATTGACACGATCGTTAAACCTCACAACCCTGTCAGAGACACGGAGTATTTACACGGCTTGAGAGAAGAAACTGAGGCTTAGGGAATCGACGCGGGCAAGACCTGAACGGCGGCACGGGGCGGAACCAGCGTTCCCAACCAGCTCTGACTCCGACCCCGACGCAAAGCGGAAAGGAAAACTGTTTTATAGACGGGGTGCTGAGCATCCGATGTATGTTAAGATACCAATCCGTCAGAACCGCAGCAGAGCAACGTTCCGAAACTGGCCCGTTGTCCGATCGTCGCACACGGCTTCCAGCTTCAGTCTGGAAAGCTGTCTGGGTCCCCCGGGGCGTGAACGCCAACTCTTGCTGGCGTCACAGTGGGGACCCCTCACAGTGAACGGACACGTCAGAATGGAACGTTTCCTTAAGAGGGGCCCCCAGGTGGCCCCGAACCCCAGTCGCCAAGCCGCTGCACAGCCTCCCCGGACTCCAGCGTCGTTTTAAGGGCGAGGCCCCGTTGGCCGCCTTCGTGCGCTAGAGGGCTTTGTTCCTTCAGGCGCGCAGGTCCCCGCTGCGAACCCAGAGGTCCCCGCCCCAAGGGGACCCCGCGGGGCGCGTGTCCCGGGCCTGTCGCCCGGCCTCTGGCCCCCCTGGTGGGCGGCTCCCCACCACAAAGCTTCCGACGCCTAGTTAGGGGCAAGCTCTGCCCTCCGTCCACTGGGGATCCTGACCCTCCGAGACCTCGGAGATCTGGTAGCAGGCGCGGGCGCCCCTTTTGGGGACCAACCCCGGAGGCCCTGGCGGAGCAGGCGAGCCTGCGGGTGGTGGGAGGAGCGGGGCGCGGGCGTGGGAAGGGGGTGCGGAGGGAGGGAGGGGCAGAGAGAGGGAGGTGCAGAGAGGACCCACCACTTTGCCCAGGGCCCGGGGCCACCCAGACCTCCATGCGTCCCTAGGAGCTGGTTCAACAGAGGAACTGCAAATGGGGGCTGGTGGGGGGCGGGAGGGGGAGGGGAGGAGACTTGCTAAGGAGATGTGTGCGTGGGAGGGCAGGTGGCAGTGGTGCTTAACGTTGGACACCTTCAAAAATATGTATTTTTTGCCCTAATGGTTTGGCTCGGTGAATAGAGCGTTGGCCTGCAGACTGAAAGGTCCCAGGTTTGATTCTGGTCAAGGGCATGTACCTTGGTTGCGGGCACATCCCCAGTAGGAGATGTGCAGGAGGCAGCTGATCAATGTTTCTCTCTCATCGATGTTTCCAACTCTCTCTCCCTCTCCCTTCCTCTCTGTAAAAAATCAATAAAATATATTAAAAAGAAACCAAAAAAAAAAAAAATGTATTTTTATTGATTTCAGAGAGGGAGAGAGAGAGAGAAACATCAATGATGAGAGAGAATCATTGATCAGCTGCCTCCCATACGCCCCCTACTGGGGATGGAGCCGCCACCGGGCCTGTGCCCTGACTGGGAATGGAACCCTGATCTCCTGGTTCATAGGTCGGGCAAAGTTGGGCGCTTCTTAAGTTCAGATATTTCAAGAGGGAAAATCGAGGAAAGTCTGCATTTTTTTCAAGACTGGGAGGCAGGGGACAGGACGGTCCTGTGCTCGAACAGCCTTGTATCATATAACATTGCCACCGCATTTTTGGTGATGCCAGTTTGGCAGGCTCCGGCAGTGACAAAATGCCAGGAGGGAAAAAGGATGCTGTCCACGGGCATGTTCTCACCCGACAAGAGGTGATGGCACGAGTTCCTGGAACATAAAGAACACCGTTCTACCTTGGGAGTTCGGCTTCACTGAACATTTTATGAGGGGCGTTCTGGCCGTCAGGAATGCCTTTTCTGAATCTTTTATTAAAAAAGAGTCAAGTGAAGGCCATTCATTAGGTGTGCTGCAATCGTTTCAGGCCAAGTGAGCAGAACAGCCGCGTCATTACCACAAAAGGCACCTGTGTTGGGAAATTAGGCACTAGTAGTTGACCATGGCTTATGGCCTGCCAAGGAAGAACACGGTGAAAAACATTCTGCGGGGCAGCTTCACAGTGTAAGTATTTTCATGAGGGTAAGCGTTGACTTGGGGTGGTGGTGGGGTGGGGTGTCCTTGCTAAATAAAAATACTGGACACCCTTATGTTCCCCATGACATAGATACCAGCCTGTATGAGGCATTTTCGGGTGTCTGGATACTGTTTTTTTGTTTGTTTGTTTTAAGGGAACTGCTTTGACATGAGTTTATAAATATTACACGATCTTTTTTAAAAAAATAATTCTTTATTGTTTAAAGTATTACATATACTGTCCCCCCCCCCATTACCCCCTCCAGCTCCCCTCTCCCCACCAGGCCCTCACTGCCCCATTGTCTGTGTCCAGGGCCATGCGTATATGCACACAAGGTTCTTGGTTGATTACCTCCTGCCCACACATCCTCCCCTGCCTTCCCTCTGAGTTTCCCACTCCGTTCCATGGTTGTTACTTGATCTTAACAACAAAAGAACACTTTCAAATAAGAAAACTGAGGTTCGGGAAAATGGTTGGATCAAAGGGACAGGGTTAGAAGTCTCCTAAAAGCTTTCTACTGTTGCCCACCACCTTAAAATACCTCTGTAGATAGTGCTAGAATTTGTCTGTTGTACAAGATGCACGTACACATACACACATATATTCACACACATGTCCTTATGAGGGGATTATATTGAACTTTGCTCCCTACCCCACTAGGTCTTGTAAAGCCTAGTGCTTCAGAGCACAGACTCTAAAGTCTGACTTTCCTTGTTCAAATTCCAGCTCCTGACGTACAGCCTTATGACCTTGGGCAAGTCATTCTCTGTTCTTGTTCCCTAATCTGTAAAATGAGGATAATAACAGCTCCTGACCATTTAGTAGGGTTACTCTGGTAATTAAATGAGTTTATATGTGTAAACCGATTTAAACAACGCCTAGCTACTTGTAGTAAGTGCTACATAAATGTTAGCTGCCCTATTGCTCATCTTTCCAAATCAACGTATAAGGATATACCTTATTCTTTCACTACATGTATGTACCTCATTACATGTTTGTTAACCAGGCTCGTTGATAGATATTAAAGCTATTTCTGTGGTGGTGTTATTTTATTTTTTTTGACAAACAGTGCATCAGTGAGCACTCTTGTAGATGTCTTAGTGCACTTGTTCAAGTCCATCTATAATAATTGCAGACTTCAAGTCACTCCTTAAAGTTAGATGGTAAAGTAGCAAGGAAGCTGGAGGTGGAAAACCAAAGCAGGGCAGGTGTGTAATGCCGTCCCCACCTCTCCCTCCCACCAGAGCAGGTGGATCCCCTTCGTCATGCATATGAGCTCACATTGACTGTAGACAAGAAACAGCTCGTTGCCTGTTGCTGATACTTTACATTTCCTAAGTAGAATACATAAAGCTATTCAGTTACAGTTCATAGTGATTATTTTAAGTATCGTAGTTTAGGGTTTCATCTCCTCCAGTTTTCTAAGGATTCTCTTGGTACTGGTGATTCAAAATAAATAAGCCTAGGCTAGGTACCAGCTCTGGTTCTTAATGAATGAACTGGTGAGTCTCAATTTCCCTGTCTACCTGTGTAGTGGCCGTAGGATTAAAATAAGATCACACACTCAAAGTCTCAGTCTATGCCACGCACCCTGCTCAGTGCATGACTATTCCCTTTGTTCCTCCCCTATTGTGGCCATATTCCTCATCAGCCATAAAAGACTACATCCTTTTAAAAGACATGGGAAGATTGGATTGCCTCCAGGGAGGCTGTATTGTGAATAAAAGTTGCTGTCATTATAATTTATGGAAGTTTTTCAATAAATCTTTACATTATTTAAAGATATAAAGATATCAATATAAAACTCCTTCTCCTGGTTAGCTAGATTTGCAAGTCTGGAAAATCCTGAGTCCGCCCCAGTAAACTAAAATGTACAGTGGAAATCAGAACTGAGAATTAATATGATGTCTTCTATATATCCCATAGTAGATGCTTAATAAATATTTGTTGAGTGAATTAATGAATTTTTTCCTCCAGACAGCAACCTTGGGATCTTGCACTGCTGACAGAGATCTGGTACAAAAAACTAAGCGAAATCAAATTTCCTTTCTTGGAAGAAATTACATATGGTGGCCCTATATACCTCAGAAAGTCTAAAATCAGGAGGGACCTTCTGCTTCCTTCTGCAGAAGGTATGTTCAATAAGAACTACTTTAATATATGGCAAAATTTGTCTTTTGCTTATTGTCAGATAAATGTTTAAATATGTTCATTTGCATCCATACCCCTCTCTATGTGTAGCCCTCTCTTGTTTAGTATTCAAGAATGTGAATTGTGCTGGATGATAAATACTCAGCTTTGACTAAATTATGCCTGGTAAAAACTGTCATTGGATTGCTTCATGTATTTTATTTTTTTAGATGTCAAAATGGAAAGGGATATTGAAATGAAGCGCTTAAATAACCTGAAATGTCAGGAAAATGCGGAAAAGGAAATTCAGCTTGCCCTAAGAGAAAAGCAAGCTGGTTTGAGAAGACCTCTTCCGCCTAAGTGACAATTGCCTTGAAATCGAATCTGTGCTTTCTGTGTCTGATGGGGGACAGAGGGCTGTAGCCTTCCACTGTGTGAAGTTCCATGCGGGCATCTGAATGCCGCTGTGGTGAGCCAGCTCAGGTGGGTTAGTGGGCAGCTCGGACAGACCTCCTTGTTCCATTGCATCGCAAGCAACAGCATGGTAAGTAGATGAAAAATGCATCATGAATAGAATCATGTGTGCTGTGCATTTTGATTTTTGTCAATTTGCTCAAAGGGAAGAGGCAACTCCTTGTCAAGACATTATTTTGAAGGACATTTAAAATTGCATCTATGAGATCATAAGGAAGCACCAAAAAGGAGAGAGAGGAATATATATACTGATTTTGAGAGAGTGGGAGAGAAAGAAAAATCAATGTGAGAGTAGAACATTGATCAGCTGCCCAGGGCAAGAAATTCTTTTAAAAATGATAAACTGAAAACTTTTGTTTGGTTAAGAAAAATGGTCGATTTCTTTTTAGTAGCTCCCCAGTTCCCAATTTTCAGTGAAATTTCATTATTATTCTCATGTAGTACTTTAAAGTAGCAAGTAGAACTTGCTTAGGTTTTGTTATCTTAAAAAATGGTCTTTTTCCTTCTGCCTAATTTCATATTGTGTCTCTGGAGCATGCAGAACACATATGTTATAGTGATGTGAAAAGACAAAGACCTTATTATGAGGAAAACTCTTATTTGTACAGGGTAGCTGGAGAATAAGGAATGATTGACTGCAAAGAATTGGATTTGCGTGAACCAATTTTCCTAGCGTTTGAATTCAATAAAGCACACTTGGATGTAATAGTTAAATTTAAGCACAATTTAGTGTTAGATGATTCAGTAGGCATTTTAGGTGCTTCTAGTATCTCACCTCATCATGAAAGGCATTGCGACATAGTATTTAAAAGTACATACTTTAGACCTGGCTATCTTGTTTCTTAAGTTAGCACTTCAAGGCCTATCTGAATGCCTAATTCATGTAGGCACTCAATATGCATGTATTGATTATTGATTGAAAATTTCCACATGATCAGAAGTTCATAAGAGGAAGTACATATGGAAATGGTATGTATGTGTGGTGATGGTGGAGGAAAGAATAGAAGCAAAATGCTATCTTCTATACAGGGAAGTCAATAGATTATGCCTAAAAAGGAAAAATCAAGTAGTAGCAGTACCAAAATGTGACTTACAGACACGGAGGTAAAGAACAAAATAGGCGAAAGAGGTGAAATTAGTTGCCGCTGTAGAGGTGACAATGAGTGGCAGGGGTATACAGAACTACTGTTTTTAAACACAAATATTTAGTTTACCCTTTAATATACATTTACAACTGATCATTTTTAAAAAGGGAAACAAAGTGAGTTCCACTGAAATTAAGAAATTTCTCAAGGATACACAACGAATCAGGACATGAGGGAAAGTGGAGAGAGGACTAGAACCAAGACCCATGAACTAAAACCTAGAATTTTCTTTCTACTACTGTCTTATGCAAATGTGTGTGTGTGTTTTGTTTTTTTTTAAAAGAAATTAAGATAATAGCCCGGCTGGTGTGGCTCAGTGGGTGAGCATTGACCTATGAACCAGGAGTACACAGTTTGATTCCTGTCAGGACACATGCCTGGGTTGCAGGCTTGATCCCCAGTGTGGGACGTGTAGGAGGCAGCCGATCAAATGATTCTCATCATTGATGTTTCTCTCTCTCACTTCCTCTCTCTGAAATCAAAAAACATTTTTATTGATTTTATAGAGAGGAAAGGAGAGGGAGAGAGATAGAAACATCAATGATGAAAGAGAATCATTGATTGGCTGCCTCTTGCACACACCACACTGGGGACTGAGCCCGCAATGCGGGCATGTGCCCTGACCGGGAATCAAACTGTGACCTCCTGGTTCATAGGTCAATGTTCAACCACTGAGCCACACCGACTGGACTCTCCAGATAAGTTCTGATTGGAAGTTCATTTAGTTACAGTTCATTTCAACAAGAATTTATTTGGTTCTGATAATCTGTCAGCAGTGCTGGGATCTAAAGATGATCAATGGATCCAGTCCTATTCATTTTTTAATGATAAGTCTATGTTCTTTCTGGGTTTCAATATTACAATGCTTCTGTGAACATGCTTAGACAAGTCTCTAAGCACATTGTGTGGGACTTTCCATTCTGACTCCTAGGCCTAGAAAATGAATTTCTGTGTCATAGGATACTTATTTGAGTTCTACAAAATAATGCCAAATTGTTCCCCAAAGTGGCTGTACCAATGCTTCTTCCAGTGGTTTAGGAGTATATTGCACATTAGCTTTTTGTTTGTTCATTTTTGAGCTGCCCACAATCTAATCTAATTTTTGTGGTCTTATGAGCTGAAAAGCCAGGTTTTTGCTCTGCCTGATCCTCAAAGCCCAGGCACAAATCTGTGGTCAAAGCATGCCAACTGGCTGCTTCCTCCTGGGACTTGGACTCTGGAGTGAGACACAGGAGCCAAGCTGGTTTGGAATTCATTCCAGTGATAATGGCCATGGTATCCAGCTCCCAGTTGCAGGGGGGGAAGTTACATCAACAGTGGTGTCACGTGCATCTTAATAGACCCTTCCCATGACAAGCTGTTAGTTGTGATTCCAGGTTTCCTGGAGTCCCCAGGCCTACCTGTGTTCTGAACCTTATTCTCTAGACTTTTTATTCACACAGGTCATGCTGGGAGCTCTCTGATAACCATCCAATGACTTCCAATTCTCCTACTAAAATTGAGTGCACTTTTCATACTGTCAATCACAACACCCTGGAGGGCTATGCAATCAATTTTGTGAGTCTAACATTTAAAAAATGAAATAATATAGAATTAAAATATCAGAGTTCATTGACTATTGTAAGGGTAAGGATTGTTTCATGAAACATATACCCATATAAACAAATGTAGATATGAGCATATGTGTGCCAGATTGCTAGGTAAAATGCTTTTCTTATTTTAGGTCTGGTTCAAATATTTGAAAAGTGGTGATGCAGTGTTTAAGAACATGGCCTCTGGAATTAGACTGCTTGCATTCTGGGCCCACTTGCCAGCCATAAAACCCTGAGCAAGCTACTTTAGCTCTTTGCACCCTGTCTTTCTCACTTGTAACAGGACAGAATGTGGAGGCTGCTAGTTTTCTACCAAAATTCTTTCCCCCTTCTTTTATAGTTACAGTGTTAGTCTTAGTTCATGCTGCTATAAAAGAATACCAAAGACTGGGTGGTTTAAATAACAAACATTTATTTCTCACAGTTTTGGAGGTTGGAAGTCCAAGATCAGTGTCAGGCTCTTGGTGAGGGCTCTCTTCCCAGTTTAAAGACTGCCACCTTCTTGCTGTGTTCTCACTTGGGGGAGAGAGAGAGAGAGAGAGAGAGAGAGAGAGAGAGAGAGAGAGAGAATGAGACTCTCTCTTTTTATAAGGGCACCGATTCCACTCATGAGGGTTCCACCCTCATAATCTAAAGACCTTCCCCAAAGGCCCCACCTCCAAATTCCATCACATTGGGGATTAGGAACTTGAACATTAATTTTGGGGGACACGCAAACATCCAGTTCATAGTAGTGTTGTAGCTGAGCACATGACTGTGCAGGGCACATTTGTTACTTGACTTATAATTGTGTCTAAGTTCTTGCCAATGGAACGTGTAGCAGTGCTGGGCACCACTTTCAAATCTGAACCCTAAAAGGCATTGTGTATACCTCCTCCATTACCTTTTACTGGTGAGTCGATCCCTGATGTGGTGGTCATCCAGCTTGACCACATAAACAGTGATAACACAGAACATGAGACAGTGACGGTGGAATAAGACAGAAGGGGCCTGGATCCTTGAATACCTGTGCGGAATTTCCCCAACCTGAACAACTTATATTTGCAACAGCATGGATGGAACTGGAGAACATTATGCTAAGTGAAATAAGCCAGTCAGAGAAGGATAAATATCACATGATCTCACTCATTTGTGGAATATAATGAACAACATAAATTGATGAACAAAAACAGATCCAGAGACAGAGAAGCATCGATCAGACCGTCAAACCTCAGAGGGAAGGTAGGGGAGGGTGGGAGTAAGGGAAAGAGATCAACCAAAGGACTTATATGCAAGCATATAGGCCTAACCAATGGACACAGACAACAGGGGGGTGAGGGCATGAGTGGGGGGATGGGGAGTAATGTGGGGATAAGGACACATATGTAATAACTTAATCAATAAAAATTTTTTAAAAAGACTGTTGAATATGAGAAAAATGTCTGTTTTCTAAGCCACGACATTGTGGGATTTCTTTATTACATTAATTTCATCTTTATCCTAACATATACTACCTCATAGCGCTGTGAGGCTTATCCCAGGAATTCCTGGTGTTTAATAAGTACTAAATAAAATATACCACTTAATAGTGTTTTTGAAATCAGGAACCCTAATTGGAGGAAGGTGGTCTAAAAGTACAAACTTCCAGTTAAAGGGTAAATAAGTTACTGAGGATCTACGCACAGCATGACGACTATAGCTAACCCTGCTACCTGATATATGGGAAAGTTCTTAAAAGAGTGAATCCCAAGAGTTCTTATCACAAGGAGAAAATTTTTTCCCTTTTCTTTTCCTATTATTGTATCTATATGAGAAGGTGGATGTTAGCTGAACCTATTGTGGTAATCATTTCACATCATATGTACATCAAATCATCATGCTGTACACCTTAAATTTGTACAGTAGTATATATTAGTTATTTTTCAATAAGAATGGAAAAAATAATGTTAAAAAAACAACAACCGTGTCTAGTAAAATGAGGGATTAGTTTAGCTAAGTGGTTCTCTGTAAGGAATGATTTTTGCCTCTCCCAACCCCCTCATTTGGCAAAGCCTGGAAATGTTTTTCGTTATCTTAACTTTGTGGTATCATAAAGGATCTAGTGGGTAGAATCCAGTGATGCTGCTAAATATACTATAATACACAGGACAGTCCTGCACAACAAAGAGTTTTCCAGCTCCTAATATCAATAATGCCCGGCCAATGTGGCTCAGTGGTTGAGTGTCAATCTATGAAACAGGAGGTCACGGTTCAATTCCTGGTCAGGGCTCATGCCTGGGTTGGGGCCTCGATCCCCAGTGGGGGGCGTGCAGGAGGCAACCAATCAGTGATTCTCATCATTGAAGTTTCAATCTCTCTCTCCCTCTCTCTTCCTCTCTGGAATCAATTACAAAAACTAATGCCAAGGCTGAGAAACCCTGATTTAACGGATTGGTTTAATCTGCTCAGGGCACATTGCTAAAACAGACGGTGAGGTCTCATTGCATGGCTGAGAATCATGGGTGGGGCATTTCCCCAAAAGAAATGCAGACTATTCTTACCATGACAAGAGGAAAATGAATGCTGGGTAGCAATGAACAGATTTCTCCAGTACCCTTTTGGCTACTCATATTCACTCACACCCTTCTTTCCATATACGTAAACCCACTCACTGATCCCTCAAAATCATAGCTAGCTACTGCATCAGGACCGAGCCTAAGATTTCAGGGTGAGACATAGTCCTTATCTTTATTCTGGATCTTGCAACCAATGGTTAAATAATATGCCATTAACCCTAGCACAATTGATGTACCATGACGGAGAGAGAACAGGATAGATAAAGGGTGTCCCAAAATTCACGCAAGAAGTAATTTTGATAGAAAACACAGGTTTATAATTAAAAATTGTAAATTTTTTATTGATTCATAAAGTGTACAGTATAGGGTTATGTACGGAATAGCATATCGGGTAAATGGCCTCCACGGCTTTGCTGGCACATACACACTCTTTTGTTGAAATTTTCCATGACCGTTTTGCATAAATGGGGCTGAATTTCATTGATACAGCGCTCAATTTCCTCCTTCAGGGCGTGGGTGGTCGTGGGCTTGTTGGTATAAACCTTAGACTTCAAAAAACCCCAAATAAAAAAGTCCAGCGGCGTTAAGCACATGATCTGGGCGGCCAATTCTGATCACCAAAATGGGAAATTACAAGAGCAGGAAATGACTCATGCAGTAATTGAATTGTTTCTCAGGCTGTATGGCATGTGGCACCGTCTTGTTGAAACCACATGTCATCCATATCTTGCAATTTAGGCACAAAAAACTGGATTATCATGTCGAGTTATCGAGCACCATTAACTGTAAATGGCGTAAAATTCAAATCTTGTGTGAATTTTGGGACACCCTTTATATACAATGAAAAGATGGGACCGCTGGTCTTGCACATGATCTCGGGCCACAAAGCTGGCAATTTCCCCCTTGATTTTCAGGGGTAGAGTGGGGTTGCTGAATCTACTCAGACTTTGCTGAGCCATCAATTCACCACTGTGGAGCCCAAGGTGGAATCCAATTTTCCTTTGCTTCACTTGGGAGACAGAGGGATAGGAACAAGACCATGGGGGCAGTGGCAAGGAGGTTTAGAGATGTTTGCATTGTCCCTCAGCATGGACATGATCTATGAAAAGAGCCTCGTGACCTTGGCTTATTTTATTGGTAATTATGGGCAAAATCTATTGTTCTTATTCTTATTCTTTATTGATCCCCAAAGGAGGAAAAAGTAGCGAATGTACCAGAGCCTCAGGTTTTCTTTTGAAATTTTCTACTAACAGGCTCTTACCCTCCTCTCACTTGCAGTCCCTCTCCCTCTTCGAATCATCTCCCTCCACCCTAAAGACCTGCGTTTCACTTTGAAGTCTTCACAGCATTGGAATGTCGGTGTGATCTCCGTCCTGGACGTCAACTGCGGGTGACATTTCTTTTCTACGTCAAATCAACTCTCTGTCAAATAACAACTTCCAAGTGCCAGAAGCAGGCTTCCTCGCTCGTTCTTTTAGAGCTTGCTCACCTGCTGGGTATGTCCTGTTGGAACTTAAGTCTCGTGCTCTCACGAGGTATGTAGAGCAAGTAAGATAGAGATAAGCTGATCCAAACATTTCCTGGGCTGCACTGCCTGCACCACCTCTTTTCCCAGATCTGTCACACCAAGGCTCCAGTGTTCCCAGGTGAGTGGCTGTCAGGACTCTAGCACTGTAGTTGAGCAATATTGAAATTACTTTACAAAAGTAGTGGAAATAGCTGACATAATTTTCTTCAAGGGGGAGGTTATGTCCTAATGGTGGTTTCCTTTGATCATGGAATCACCTGACTGTTTTAGTATTTGAAAGAAATTTCTAAGTTTTACTAATAAAAAGCTTTGGGGGGAAAAAAAGAATCCAAAAATTGGGAGCAGGAGTAAAGGAGACTTTATTTGTTTATTTTTGATACTTACATTGTTCCTTTTTTGGGTTAGATGAAGACGTTATTAATGGTAATAACCAACAATAGCTAATATTTATTGAGCACTTCAAAATGTCCCAGGCATGGTAGCTAGAAAAGGTCAGATGAAAAAGCTTGTACCAAGTGCTTGAGCTCACCAGCACCCCTTTTTTTGGATTACTTTTGGCTAATGTACTAGATGCATGTCCTCCTGGCCTCACAGTTGAGGGTGGAGAAAAAATGCTCTGACCCTCTCTGGCCATGGCTTTAGGGTTTAACTTCTGTTGAAAGTGTATAAGGAAGGGATGAATGGCCACTATATTGAATGGCACCTACATTTCAGCATCTGGTAGGGCACATGAGTTAAAGGTAGGTGAATAATGGTAGGTGATGAGGATGTGATATTTAGTTTGGGGAGCAAGAATAATGTTAGTATTATATGTTATTACTCATGAGTGAAACTCATGGATTTTTATTATTTTATTTATTCTATTTATTATTCATACATAGAATAGACTCTGGAGTTGACTCCCACTATGTTGCCTTATCATTTACTAGCTTAGTCCATGGTAAGTTGTTTAACCTCTATAAGTCTCTCCACTCATGGGTAAATGAGGGTAATAATAGTACCTGCAGAGTAGGGTTGTTGAGAGGATTAAATGAGATACCTGTTGGAGAGGAACATAAATCTTTTTCCTCTACCCATTTTGGCCCCCCCTCCCCCGGGACCCTGTAAATTAGAATGAAAGATGAATCAATAGGAGAGAAACACAGAAGTTTAATAACATGTGCATCGCACCTACACATGGGAGCACTTATCGAGATGAGTAACACCCAAGGTGGTTAGAATTTGGGCTTACAGAGAATCTTAACCAAAGAACAATACATATTTAGAGAAGGGATAAGACAAAGGAAAAGGAGTTTGAGCTTCTGTGGGTGGCTGATTGTGGGAAGACAAACCTTTGGGAAGACACATATAATGCTAGATAAGTGCTAGTGTTAGCAAGGTTTGTATGTAGATTCCTTTGGTCAGACGGGTCTAGACATGTGCTCAGTGATTAACTTCTGTCCTTCCTGGTAGAGAGGGGAGGGGAGACACCTTTACAAATTTACATCCTGCTTGTACACAAATAGGAAGAAGGCTGCTGCTCCTCAGTTGCCTTCTGCTGGAAATAATCCATATGCCGAAGAGGCAAGGGACCTATCCTAGCACCTGGTACAGTCTTAGAACTCAATAAATGGCAGTTACTCTTATTATCCTAGAAAGCCTGTGTCAGCAATTTGCTGTCATGGATGACAAACCCCATTAACCTCATTTATCATAACTTGCAGATTTTCTTCTCATAATTCTAGAATTTAAAGCAGGCGATGAGAATTTATGGTTCTAATCTTAATGACATCTGATCTGATGAGCTGAGGCCAAAAAAAGATTGTTGGGAGGAGGACCACAAACACTATTATAAATAGCATGCCTCTTGAGCAGGGTGAACAGGCCTTTCCAGTTGGTTTTGTTGACACAGTCCTCCTTTTTCCTTCCTTTTATTTTATCCTGAAGGTGGAGCAGGTGCTGTTGCAGGCTAAATTCCCTACCCTTCTCTAGGTCCTGACTTGGCTGGTCAGCCCTTCTCACACCTTTGCATTCCATTTTCTGCAGGTGTCTCTTACCTGGAAGCTTTGGAATTTATTAGGCTACCTTTTGAAAACAGGGGAACAGAGGCAACAATTGAGCCATCTCAGCAGTCTGGCTCCTCTTAGAGTCATCAAGTTGTTACCAACATTTAGGGAGCTGCTTGGAATAACCACAACTTCCTCTATCTTTACTCCTTTTCCTTATACAATTATTATAAACTAGAGGCCTGGTGCATGAATTCATGCACAGGTGGGGTCTGGCTGGCCCACCCCGATGGGGGCCCATCAGGCTGGGCTGGCCAGGGGAGGGGGAAGGGGCTGCAGGCAGTTGGCTGGCTGGCCCCACCCCTAATTGGGGAGTTGGGGGCCAATCGGGAGCAGGCCGGCTGCGGTGGGGCGGGGGGGGGGGGGGGGGGCGATTGGGGCCAGATCAGGCTTGGTTGGCTGCAGGAGTGCCCATCATAGCCACTGGTCATTCTGATCGTTCTGGTTGTTCTGCCATTCTGGTCACTGGGCTTTTATATATATAAATTATTATATGATTACATGATAATAATAAAAATAGTAGATTATAAAAATAGTAAAACACAGACATTTTGAAGATACTAGATCATACAAAAAGTATAAAGAAGAAAAATATTATCCATAGTCTTAAATACAGAAGCAAACACTACGACGGTTTTGCATCCTTTCCATTTAGTCTCTTTCTGTGCTTATTATTTTAACACTAGAGGCCTGGTGCACAAAATTCATGCATGGGTGGGGTCCCTAGGCCTGGCCGGTGATCAGGGCCAGGCCAATCAAGGCCAGACCAGAGAGGAGGTAATGGTCGCTGGGCTGGGTGCAGAAGGAACGGATGCTGGATGCTTATGCTGCCATCATTGGCACGCCGCCACCATGCAGTTCCCCGCCTCGACCCCCCCCCCCCCCTTGCTGCCACGCTGCCACTGTGGTGGGTGGGCAGTGGGCCGATCGGGGTCTGCCGGCCAGGAGGAGGGACAGGGCACGGGAGGTTGGCCACCAGCCCTGAGGAGGGAGCTGGCCCTCAGCCCCCCTGGGAAAGAGGCCACATCTGCTGCCACCCACCCCCTGTTCCTCGTCCCAGCCTGAGGCCTGGCCCCAATTGGGTGATTGAGGCTTGCCGGCCGGGGGAGAAACCGGGGGAGGTTGGCTGTGGGAGCTCACTGACTACAAGGGGGAAGCTTCTGCATTGAGCGTCTGCCCCCTGGAGGTCAGTGCATGTCATAGCGACTGGTTGTTCCAGTCGTCTGGTCGCTTAGGCTTTTATATGTATATAGATGGCTAGATGAATGCTATTTATTTTAAATCTTCACCTGAGGATATGTTTTTACTGATTTTTTCAGAGAAAGAGGAAAGAAGAGGGAGAGAGAGAGAACCATCAATGTGAGAGAGAAACATTAGTTGGCTGCCTCCTGTAGGCCCCCTGTCAGGGGATTGAACCCGAAACTTGGATATGTACTCTGACTGGGAATTGAAACATCTTGGTGCACGGGACAAGGCTCCAACCAGCTGAACCACACTAGCCAGACCAAGAATTCTGTCTATACCATTTGATCTTGATTTTTATTTTTGCTTAAATTTTCTAACATACACATTTATCTTTGTTAAAATGTTTACATTTTAAATAGCTCCATAATATTTCATTGTATGGTTGTACTATAATTTACTTAAATTTTACTTTGGACATTTAAGTTGTTCTCAGTTTTCTGCTTTCATCAATAATACTGCTATTATAAATAAGAATGTACTTATAAATAACAATGCCTTTATATATAGGCATAATATATATAATAATACATTTTTTGCCAGCATTGCAGCTTATTTACTAAGACAGCTTTTTGTGACAAGGCTAGTAGTACATACTGCCAAAGTTTTCCAGAAAGGTCGTGTGAATTTTTTATCTTACCTGTAGTGTATGAGAATGTGTCTTTCACTCAGCTCTGGTCAGTAAGGGATATTTATCTTAATTTTTTTTTCTTTTTGATAGGCAACATATTTTAATGTACTTTAAAAAATGATTAGTGATATTGATTCCTCTGCCTGTTAATGATTTTGTAAATTTTCTTTTAAATCATTGGTCTCTCTCTCTTTTTATATTTTTTTCTGTGAGGTGATAGTGATTTTTGTTTTTTGAAGTTTGTTTTTTTTTTTAAATACAGAATTACGCTTTTTACCTTGTGTGATGTCGAGTAAACTGCTTCCGCTTCCTTACGACTAATTTCTTCAGACTTGTTTTGGAACTCTTCTGGAGCCTATAGGCTATTTTATGCCCTTCAAGCTTTTAGATATTCCCCCTTGTGGTAATTTTCAATTTGGAGAACAAATCTGCAGCCATATTTGATTACCTTTCCTTTTCGTGCTTTCCCTTCAGCGTTCACATTTCCAGACTGAAGAGCACAGGTCTTCCAGTTGGTTTTGCGGAAGATTCTCTTTCTCCCCTGATTCTCATTGCAGAGAACAGAAATACATGAAACACTTCTATGATTTGTAGAACTGGATCTCAAAATTAAGGTGCATATATGTTGAGCATGGTCAGGTGCCTTATACATTTACGAGCGTATGCGATGGAATGAAAGATTAGGGGTTGGTGGTTTTTTTTCTTCACCTTTATGCCAAATAGTGTTTTACCCCTGCGTGGTTGTCAGTCTTTTGGCACGATTGTGTTCCAGACTGCTTTCCATAGCTCCCACTTCAGCGTGCTCCAGGGAAATGAGAGCAGGCTGAGCACCACACTGGGATTTCAATCCTGTCGTTATTTTACTTGCTTAGTAACCTTGGACCAATCACGTAGCCCCATGAGGCCTTTGTTTCCTACCTGTGAAGTGCAGAATCATAGCACATACCTCTCAGAATGGATGAGAAGATTCAGTAGGACCCCATGACCCGCCTCACCAGCTGGGGGTAAGGTTGTACCCCAAGGTATAGGTTTGCTCATATCTTTTAAAATTTTCTAATTAAATTTTGAATTCCTACATGCCAATAAGTTTAGAATCTCCTACTTTAAATATCCTTTACAAATTAAGCAGAACCCCAGGGGCTTACTCTTCCAAAGAAATCTCCCTTCCAACCCCACATGGAGAGAAACTTGGAAAAGCCTGACCAGTCACGTGTAGGCTCTGGTTTCAGCTGCTATTGTTTTCCTTATATATATATAAAAAATGTTTGTATTGATTTTAGAGAGAGAAAGGGAGAGGGATAGAAATATCAATGATGAGAGAGCATCATTGATCGGCTGCCTCCTGCCCACAGCAGGAGATTGAGCTTGAAACCTGGCCATGTGCCCTGACCTGGAATCCAATCATGGCCTCCTGGTTCATGGGTCTACGCTCAACCACTGGGCCACACCAGCCGGGCTCAGCTGCTATTGTTTTTGTTGGTACTTTTTGGCCCCACCCAGTCTAATGGCCCTTACTGCTGCCTTCGGTCCCAATCCTGGCACACACAACATGGTTGCTAGGATGTGGCCTCTTAAGGTTACTTCTCCTCAGGTTACAACCACTCGGTCATTGTGTGACATCTGGACTGGATCCAGAGGAACTTGTCACCGTCCAGACATCCTTTTATGGTGGGTTATGGGACCCTGGCATCTTTTCCTGCCAATGGGTGTCAGTTAGAACCATCCTAATTCAGGTGAAACATCCTGATGACAATACATTGCAAAAGGTAGTGGCCACGGTCACATGTCCCTCTAGGAAGCTCCTTCAGTGCAGAGAGCACATGCAGGTGCCTCCTCCAGCTACCTGCTAGCACCTGCTAGCACAGCTCCTCATTCAGCAATGGAGGTGCTGACTCCTCTTAAATTTGTAAATTCAGGTGACTCTCCTCTTAAATTTGTAAATCCAGGAACAAAAAAGGTCTGCCAAGGAACTTTTTGACGCTATCCAGAAAGAAATGTCTGATCCCTTCTCATTAAATAACCCAATGAAAAAGTTCTGCTTCATCAACAGGCACCTATGCATAAAGCACTTAGCATGCTCCTGTCACCCAGTAGGTACTCCCCAAATTAGTTCTCTCCCTCCTCCCCTCCCCCTTAACTCTGCCACACTTCTGCATTATTGTGGCTGGAAGCACGGAGCTTTGACCGGTCCCTGAGTGTCCATTTCTCTGCTTGGCTCTGTGTGAACACACCTCAGATGGCTCTGGGTTGCCTCTGACGGGCTCTCCAAGCTGGGCGTGAATGCTGGCTTGTTGTCAGCATAAAACAAAAGTTGGTGGCAGCCAGTCATCACTCTGACCTCTGGCGGCCTCCAGCAGGGTTCCACCTTCAGAGCTGCCTTTTGGGTGTTTTGGCCTAAGGCATCTATCCTTTCTTCAAATAGGTTTTATTTTACATTTGTATTCAATTCATATTTTTTTATACAGTAAACAAGCCCATTTTGTCATGAAGAATGTGCTCATCAAACCATGAACAATGCTTAGCTAGTCTCCCCTTTAAGACAGGCGGAGGCATTTATAAAGTGTACCTTGTCACCAACCCTTGCCCCACAAATAACCTCCTGCTCTCTGTGGGAAAGGGTGTGGCCTCTGCGTTTTTGGAGGTTTAGTTTCATAGACCCGTGTTTTCCTCGTCTGGTTTCGCCAGCGGTGCCCGGTTAGAACACACAGAGGGGCCCTGGGCCATTGTGGTCAGAGGCTGACCTCAGAGGCTTCTCAGACCGAGCTCTTGACTGCATTCCCTCCAGGCGTTCCCAGACGTCACCAGCAAGCCCGAGGGTGTATCACAAAGCCGCACTATCCTCCGAAAGAAAGTGACAGCTCCCTTGCATTATGTTGGGAACAGAAATGAGGTTCCTCGTTTCATGAGGCATAATCAGGCTTTATATCACATTATTCTTGCAGGCATTTCATTATTGACTTTAGACACAAACTCAGAGAAGTGGAAAGAAGAAAAAGGGGGACTAATTTTAAAGTGCTCTTGAAATGAGCCTTAGTATCTCCTGCCATGTCCTTAACTGGCAGCCTTTGGCTTTAATATTTTCAACAGAAATTCTTTGCTAATGTTTTGCTCATGACACAGGGCTTTGGTTTAATTGCCTTTGTTTTTTATTTTTTTTATTTTCTTCCAGAATTAGCCTCTCTCTCTCTGAAAAAAAAAATTGCATCCTGGCTCTTTGAAATCCCCACTGAATTTGGAGAAATTACATCTTGGCATCCACCCTACTTTCCTGAAACACAATGTGAGGCTGACGACACAGCCCAATCACTCCACTTGACAATGAGTTTGCTTGTCTCATTTCTCTTTAAGATTCAGTGGTGAGTAAGAACAGAAGTGGAAAGCCTTACTTAGCACAGTTTATTATACGTTTTGTGGCCAGGATAATTGCTTTTACGAAGTCGTAAAGAAATTGATCAGATTAGGGTGAATCAAGCTGGCTGGCCAATAGCTATTGGAATGATTCTCCACGTGTGACTTTGTTGCATTATTACAAAACGTGGCAGGATAGACATGCCCAGCCGCCTCGGCAGACCTTCACTCGTAATGCTGCCTTAAGGAGATGAAGAGATGAGGACAAATTGTTCCAGCGGCTCAGCCTGCGCTGCCAACAGTTCAGAGGAGAAGCTGCCAGTGGGGTTTCAGGCACCTGGGAACCTGAAACTTGTCTTCACAGTGGTGTTAGCCGTGATGATGGCCCTGGTCATGTTCTCGCTGGGGTGCTCTGTGGAGATCCGGAAGCTGTGGTCGCACATCAGGAGACCCTGGGGCATTGCGGTGGGGCTGCTCTGCCAGTTTGGGCTCATGCCTCTTATCGCCTATCTCCTGGTCATCAGCTTCTCCCTAGAGCCCATCAAAGCGATTGCTGTTCTCATCATGGGGTGCTGCCCGGGGGGAACCGTCTCTAACATCTTCACCTTCTGGGTGGATGGAGACATGGATCTCAGGTAAGTTACCCTCAGGAGCTCAGTCTTCCCCTGGTAGCACTTTGCCTGGGGTGGGAGCTAACTGACACCTTTCGTGTTGAAAACTCTGCCAATTTTTAGGTGGAGAACCAAGTGGGAAATATTTTACAGAGACTTGTTCAGTCCTGGAAAGACTTGCCTTTCGGAGCTTAACATGGACTTTTGCTGTGGTTGTCCTCTGTTGGACTGGTAGCTGCTTTTCTGAGTGGAGGGCTTTGGTTTACATCTCCCAGGATATAAGCTGAGCATCCCAGGAGCTAATGACGGGGGCTTGGAAGCTGTCGTGGTGATGGTGGTGGTGGCATAACCAGAATCAGGCCTTGTAGCTCTACCAGCAAGTGTTGCACCTACTTCATGAAATCAGTGTTTTGGGGACGGAATGAAGGCGCTCAGGGCTACGTGATTGATGTATCCTGGTTTAAGTGCCGGTGGTGGCCTACTGAGTCGACTTGGAGAGCAACATAAAGATTTATGATTAAAAATGTCCTTTCTTGTTGCTTTTCACATGCTTTAACATTTATCAGGAGAATCCTATTCCTTTCATTTAGGCCAGTGACCTTATTCCCAATCATGGTGTAAATAAATACCCCTAGGAGACGTTAGGCTTTATCACTCATCTATGCTTTAATGAGGATAAGTTAATCGAATATATATTGTGATGGGGATGGGGAGGGGGAAGAGAGCATTTGAGGAAAGAATACAGGAGTCACAATTGGAAAAGTGAAAGAGCTAAAAGCAGTATCTTTCCAGATTCTTAGCTTACTGATGAACAAACTGTTTCAGGTCCTGCCCAGGGAAAGAACTACTTATAAATGTAAATCTTCGTTTGAGGTGCATGTCATTCAGTTGAGATTTATTATTCGATGAATGAATGAATCAGAGGTGCTGACTGTGCTGGGAGTTGATGTGAGTGAGTCAGCTGCACAGGTGGGTCTCTTGTTTCCTGCGTGTGCTGAGTGGGTAATGTGGCACGTATTCCACCTCTACATTTTAATGGGGACAGACCAATAATTAACTTTGACATGGCAATGTGTTAGTGACCCACTTATCAGGGATTTGAAAAGAATCACTTGTTGCATTGCTAATTAAAAAATAAGCCGCACTGATATGCATTGCTAATTTAAATCCAATAAAGATGATCATTAACATAATAATTGGGAAATGATAAATATCCTTTATTCAAAGTCCACAGGTCAGCCATAAGTTTTGGAATCTGAAAGTTTTTGGAAAGAAAAAGGAAATATTTCTTGAGTACCCTGATTAGGCATGAGGTAGATGCTTTCACGTGTTCTCTTTCTCTTTCTTTTTTAAGTCATCATCTCTCTCCAAGACGACATGAGTTCTCATCATTGGTCCCTTTCCCTTCTTTCTGGGCTCTCATAATAACCTTGCACATGACCTTTTATTTTTCGGAGTTTTACAGCTGAGAAAATTGTGACTCAGATGGGTTAAGCGCTCGCCAAATGCTACAAATGGGTATGGCAGAATGCAGATTTGAATTCGCATCTGTTTCTCATCAGGCTGCAGTTGAGGCACTTTCTTCCCTGCTCCTTACACATGAGATCCTCTGTTCTGAATAGGAGCGGAAATCTGTAAGCAGTGCTCTCAACCACTCTGTTCTGGGGAAGAGAACATTTATTCCTCTCATATTAGTCAACATTGCAATAAAAATACCAGTGAGTAGGAAGTCTATAAAATGTAAAGCTCACTTTACTTCACTTAATTAGCTTTAACTTTGGTCAAATTATTTAATCTGTAAGCCTCATCTCCTCATTTGTAAAATTGGGTTAAAATTACTTATTCCTCACAAAACTATATTTTAAGGAGAAAATGTACATGCAGAATGCCAGGCACATAGTGGGTATGCAGTAACTATTAGCTACTGTACCCTTTTTCTTTTAAAATTTGATTTTGGTCTCACAAATCAAACAAAACAAAACAAAACAAAACAAGCAAAAAATAATCTGTAAGACATGACATTTTAAAATTGGGACTAAACATTAGATTTTTCAAAAGCTTATAGATACAAGAATCATAAAACCTTAAGTCTCAGTAAAAATTGCAAAAAGGGGAAGATTCAGTATTATTGAGTGAAGTAACATCCAAGTTCATTACTTTTCTTCCCACTTGATTACCAATAAAAATAACTTTTCAGCAAAACTCAATAGATTGTCAAAGATAGAAATTCTGTTTTTCATGCTGGGTATAATTCAGCATCTGGAACAACAACTTCATTTTGCAAATGAAGAAATTGAGATTTAGCTCTATGCAGATCACTCCGAACATGTTTCTCATGCCTTAACTCTGTGTTCATTCAACCTGTGTGCAATCCTCCACGTGTTCATTCCATGCAGGGCATTTCAGAATCAACATGTTTGAACCAGTTTCTGCATTCTGAGTATCTGATCACGACACCTATCATTTTCCATCACCCGGGCTCACCATCTGAGCAGTCCCTTGTGACTCCCTTCATTCTTCACCTTGTTCACTCAATCTGCTGTCTAGCCCTGTAGCCCATCCCCCTGCATGTCACCCATGCCTATTGTTTTCCATCTGTCCCCACTGCCATTGTCTCAGGCCAGGCCCTCACAATTGCTTTATTGGCTGTTATGGTGTCTTTACAAAGTTCTCCCCACCGTCAGTCTCTCCATCATGGTTTTGTCGTAAGCGGATAAAGCAGGCTCTGGGCTCTGATTGCCTATATTTAAATCTTGACTTGGGACCTTTTTTCTGTAACTGGAAGTCATAATACTTTACGGTATTGTAAAGAGAAAGTGAACATGTGATACATATGAAGGTTTCTCAGTATCTTAGGTAGAAACTAAGCCAGGTCTAAGCTACTTCTCCAGGTCTATTTCCCATTAATCCCTTAAACACAATTGGCCTATAGTTCAATGGGCTACTCACTGTTCTCTAAACGCACCCCCCACATTTCCAACTTTCTTTTGCCTGTGCTGTTCCCACAGCCTGGAAAGCCAACTGTTGGCCCGATTCTATCCCAAGTCAGATGTTTTCCTTCATTCCAGTTGTTCTGGAAAGCAATTGGCCTGTATGTATGGAGAACCAAAGACATTATCTTGCCTCTGGACTGAGCTCAGCTGATCTTGCTGGGCCCTCTCACATGTTTGGGCCCTGGCTAATGTAGACTGGTCTTAGTGGCCTCAGATGGGCACCCGGGCATCCCTCCACCTGGCCTCTCATTCTCCAGCAGGCTAGCCTAGACCTCATCATATGACAGAGGCAGGGCTCTGAAAAAGAGAAAGCATACCAGACCTCTGCGGCTTGCACTTGGAACCCATTAATCATCTTTCATGGCTTTCCATTGGCCAATCCAAATTTCAAGGCCAGTCCAGATTCAAGGAAAGAAGGAGTAGTTTCTGCCTCTTGATGCAGTAAGCTGCAAGGTCACACTGCAGAGGGCATGGATGAGAAAGGGGTGAACATCTGGGGACATTTTTGCAGTCTCCTGTGCTGAGGATGGGCAGAATTCTTGTCTTCGAGGGTAGGACGTGACAGCTAAGATCTGGGAGTGCAGTAGTTAAGTGCACCACTCTGGAACCAGTAAGTAGACCTGTTGCTCATTGGGTGTCTTGGTAGATGACGTAAATTCTCTGTGCCTGAGTTTCCTCACTTCCAAAATAGGGAGAAACAACCTACCTCGTGGGTTGTTGTGAGGATTGAATGAGTTAATACATATAAAATGCTTAGAATCCCACCTGGCACAATATGCTGTATGAGTTATTATTATTATCTGGGGCAGACAAAAGAGCACTGCAGTAGGGGGTCTGTGTTCCAGTCTCTGCTCAAAGAGAAGCTGGATGTCAGTTTCCTCACTTGCAGAATCAATGAGTTAGACTGTCTGAGGCCTATGATGGTAAATAACACATACCACAAAATTTAACACTTTAACCATTCCTAAGTGTAAAGCTCAATGGCATTACGTACATTCACACTGTTGTACAATCATCCCCACCATCCATCTCTAGAACTTTTTTATTTTCCATTAAACAATAACTCCCCCTTCCCTTCAGTCCCTGGCAACCACCATTCTACTTTCTGTCTCTATGGATTTGGCTACTCTAGGTGTCATAGATGCGAAATCACAAGATATTTGTCCTTTCATGTCTGGCTTATTTCACTTGGCATAATGTCTTCAAAATGCATCAATATTGTAGCCTGTCAGAATTTCCTTTGTTTAAAAAGGCTGAATAATAATCCATTGTGTAGCATCACATTTTTTTTTTTTTTTTGCATGTTGCATCACGTTTTGTTTATCTATTCTTCTGTCCATGGACACTTGGGTTGTTGCCACCTTTTGGCTATTGTGAATAATGCTGCTGTGAACATGGGTTGTAAGTATCTATTGCTGTCCCTGCTTTCAATTCTTTTGGGTATAAACCAGGAGTGGACCTGAGGTCTTTTAAACACCTTGTGGCCATAGGAAGAGAAAAGCAATGATAAAGTTTGTGTCCCCTTCTCTCCACCCCAGTTTTGAATGTTCCTCCTGAAGCTAATTGACGGAGATGCCTCTCCTCTCTCCATGGCACCAAAGATGCCACTCTTTCTTGTCATCTGTTGGAAAGCCTGGCAATGGTTGGGCTGCTTATCTGCCTCACCCACGAGGTCTGTAAGTTCCTTGAGGGTTTTTCCATTTCCGCGTGCTCAGTGCCAGCCTGGTGGTGGTAGGTTCTTGATAAACACTGAGTGAATGACAAGGAACCTTTCTGATGGCCTGTGTGTGTTACACACACTTCTCTTGAAATGCAATCAGTTTACCGGTGCAACTCAAGACAGCCCCATGTCTTTAGTTTGACGCTTGATATCTGAGGTCTATGGCCCCTTAAGGCTGTATTTGTGTCCTCAGCTGCAGAGAAATTCTGACCACTGAGCAGTTCAGTGGCCAATTTTGACCTTTGAACTTTAAAAGATCTCTTGGTTCTTCAGCAGAGACTCTGGAAATAGGACTTCAGATTCTTCAGGTTTGTCTGCCATGGTCTGGTGGAGAAGTGATCATCTTAAGAGACAGAACGTAGGCCCGGCTGGTGTGCCTCAGTGATCAAGCATTGACCCGTGAACCAGGAGGTCACTGTTGATTCCCAGTCAGGGCACATGCCTGGGTTGCAGGCTCGATCCCCAGTGTGGGGCGTGCAGGAGGCAGCCAATCAGTGATTCTCATCATTGATGTGTCTCTCTCTCTCTCCCTCTCTCTTCTCTGAAATGAACAAAAACATATTTGCGAGGGAGAAAAAAAAGAATACCAAAAATAAAAACAGACAGAACTTAAATTGAATCCATGTGATGTTGTGTAAGTTTCTGTAACTCCCTGCTCCTTAGTTTCCTGGTCTACAATGGAAATGATACCCACACATAGAGGATAGATGAGAAGAGAAAATGTACCTAAAAGCATGGGGCATACTGCCTAGCAGGTAGTGCTCAATAAATGCTGGTTATTGTTACTGAGAGGCAGCAGGCAGGAGTAACATTTCTATTTGGGGATGGAAAACCTGGCCTTGAACTCTTTTCTAAGGCCAAGTCTGTTGATCCGATCTAGCATACTCCATGTCCATCTGGCTAGCAGATAATTTTTAAAAAATTTTCAGTGGGGAAGTAAGCATATACTTTCATAGATTTGAAGTTCAGAGTTTCTGACTTTATTGGTTTAAAACTAAAACATCTTAATAATTTAACCGCAATTGCTAAGTGGTACACTTATTGATGCTACATTGTAACATAATGTGATTATGTCTAATTTCCACGTTTTAAGGGAGGTTCAGGATTTTCTTGTTTGTCCAGACTTGCTGAATCTGTCTCATTATTTATTCTCTAGAACAGTTTGGAGATGGTGATGCCATTCTTAGTGCAAGTGGGATCTTGTTATATCAAAGTCAGATTTTGGCAACAATTTTTCTCTATATGAATAGCCGAGAACCCCAGTTAGCCACGTCCTCTGTTTATACCGCGCTGGGATGTCATGGCGGTGAAACCAAAGGTGGGACTTTCCGCTGCACTCACTCATCCTCACCGTGCGCTTCCCCAGCCTTGTTGCCATTTATAACCGTTGGCAGGGCACCGGGATCCTCTCTTGCCATTCCCGTGAGCATCATGGGCTTGAACAGTTGTGCAAGGATGGTGGCAGTAACCTGTGTAGTCAAGGATACAGAATCAGTCTGATGTAAATCTCACATGTCGCTTTCCAGTCACAAATCTTACCTTTCTGCTGTCTGAGCTGAAGCCATGGGGGCTGGGAGACGGGGTGGGGGAGAGGGGAATGCTTTGCACATTCTCCAGGAGTTCCAGGGTAAAGTGATTCATACGGAATTCTTAACAAGACTTGGTCAGATGCACAGCCAAGGAATGTGGTGTTATCACAGACTCGGAGTTTGCAAACGCTTCCCAGACGCATTCTCTTCAAGGATCCAGAGGTTTGAGAGCTGTGGCAAACTGCTTTCTTCCTGGATCTGCTCTCTAGCTAGAAGAGGTCTTTGCTCAAAGCAAGCATTATTAACAGGATAAAATGATATTAAATGTCCAATGGGATGAAATATATGCAAGAACGGCTAAGAAAAGTTTTGAAAGAAGAACTTACGTAAAAGTGTCTGCTCTATCATTTATGAAAACACTGTAATTTGAACAATTTGGTTTTTGCTAAGGAAAAAAGAACATTTTGAATACACTTGAACATTTCATGCCTAAGGAGGTTGGCACTTCAAGTTAGTGGACAATTGTTAATTTAGCAAATAGTGTGGGCGCAGTTGCCTCTCGATATGAAAAACAATGGGGTAGCTTCAGACCGTATACCATATATAACATACCTTCTAGATGAGTTAAAAAGAAGATCAAGCTATAAAAAAGTGAAAAGTGGGAGCAGTATTTGAATAGCCTCAGGAGAAGAGGCGTCTTTAACAAGACAAGAAACTCAGAAGCCATAAAAAATGGAGAGATTTTACTGTCTCAGCGTCAACTATTTATTATAGCAAAGGTCATAAGCATAGCCAAAAATACACAATAAACTTGGTAGAGATATTTGTATCACAGATGACGATATATGCCCTAATTTAAAAAGGGCTCCTACATTTGAGAAAAGAAGAACTCAGGCAAGCACGGCTATTTAGAGGGGACCCCCAAGAGGCCAGCAAGCATGAACGTAAACATGACCTCATTGAGATCGGGTGTGTAACAAAATAACAGCGAGATGCATTTTTCAGTGTTCTTCTGGGAATTATAAGGGATCAGTCACACCCAGTGGAGGCAGGATTATGAAATGCAGCAGTCTTTTTGGGAAATAATCTGGTACTATCTTAAAATAAAAGACTTTGGACATAGTAATTCCACTTCTGGAAATGTAGTCTACAGAAATAAAAGAATTATTTCAAGTGAAATATGTCAGAGCATGTTTATTACAGCATTGTTTCCAATGGAAACACATTCAAAGCCATTTATTCATCATTAACAAAGCCACTGAAGACATTATGGCATATTTATACTGTGGCATACTCTGCAATTTTTAAAAAGCATGAATTTAGTCTATGTGTGATGTCCTGAAAGGATGTCTATGATGTGAAGAGGGGAAAAATGAAAGCAGCTTAGTTGCAGAGCGACGTGTATTACGTGATTTCTTCAAAAAGAAAAAAACAAAGAATAATCCTCTAATCATTGAACAAACATGTTTGAAACAGGACTGCTTAATAGAAAAATAAAAGAGGGGAAGGGATGTTTACAAATACTTGTGAATTACCTAAGTCTGGATTTCTGAAAAAAGCACCACTCAGATAAATAGCTGCTCCTTAAAATGTTACATTGGCCCAGCCGGTGTTGCTCAGTGGATGAGCGTCGACCTATGAACCAGGAGGTCATGGTTCGATTCCCAGTCAGGGCACATGCCCAGGTTGCGGGCTCAATCCCCAGTGAGGGGCGTGCAGGAGGCAGCCAATCAATGATTCTCTCTCATCACTGATGTTTCTATCTCTCTCTCTCTCCCTTCCTCTCTGAAATAAAAAGGAATATGTTAAAAACAGGAAAAAAAATAAAATGTCACATTTGTACTCGGAAGAGCATGATTTTAATTGCTTTCATAGAAAGTTTCCGTTCCTCTGATTTGCTATGGGTGTCTACCATTTGAATTCAGTGTAAAAGGGCCATGTTGCTAAGATGTTCAAGGCTCGCCTGCAGTCACGTGACCCATGAAGGAGGCAGCAAGAACATTTTCTAGCACCAGTGTATAACAAGTTGGTTCATCCTTTGGTTCATGGATTTATTCAGCAAGGACACAGCGAGCTCCTGCTTGCCGTGTTTCTCAGCACGAGGTTCTGCCGGGTTCCTAGGGGTGGGAGGTCAAGAAGGCCCTTGCCTCTAAGAGCTCACAGTCTGGGGCACGGAGACAGGGACGCAGCTCTCATGTAGGTGCGGAATTCGTGCAGCATGTGAGTAATGCCAGGTCAGGGGTGTCCAGAGGGCAATGGCAGCCATCCCCGGAGGAGAGCAGATGGGTGGTACACAGCCGTGCTGAGGACGGAAAAGCCCACGGCCGGCCAGGGTTGGCCAGGAAGTGCTTTAGATGTCTCTTGCAGTGTATGCATAATGCCAGCTGTAGGGCAAAGCCCACCCAAGTAAAATATGACGGAGAAAACCTCACCCAGCCAGCCTGGGAGCAGTACTGCACGGCCCCCCACCAAGAGGGAAGGGACACTTATTAGTTTATTATTATTATTTTAAAAAACTTATTGTTGAAAGTATGACAGATGTCCCATTTTTTCCGCATTGACCCGCTCTGCCCTGCGCCGCCCCACTCCGGGGCTTCACCACACTTTTATGTTTTTTGTAAAAAATTTCAAATATATAAAAGTAGATAGAATAGTACAGTGAAGCCCGATGCGCTTCACCCAGCTTCGGAAGAGCCCCCAGCAATTACCAGCCTAGGAGCCACTCCTTTCCCCTGCTCCCCACTGGGCCTGGGCTTGGAGCGGGAGAAGCCCTGGGTTCTGTTGTGCGCTTGCCCAGCTGGTCAGGAAGAGCAGCATTCAGCGCCCATAAATAGGCCCTACGCGCTTAAGCAGGTTGCGTAATATTTTTCCGCCAGTTTGAAGATAAAACAGTTCCTTGGCCTGGAGGGTCTCTCATTCCCAGTTCCTTGGCCTGGAGGGTCTCTCATTCCCAGTTCCTTGGCCTGGAGGGTATCTCATTTCCAGTTCCTTGGCCTGGAGGATATCTCATTTCCAGTTCCTTGGCCTGGAGGATATCTCATTTCCAGTTACTTGGCCTGGAGGGTATCTCATTCCCAGTTCCTTGGCCTGGAGGATATCTCATTCCCAGTTCCTTGGCCTGGAGGTTATCTCATTTCCAGTTCCTTGGCCTGGAGGATATCTCATTTCCAGTTCCTTGGCCTGGAGGATATCTCATTTCCAGTTCCTTGGCCTGGAGGATATCTCATTTCCAGTTCCTTGGCCTGGAGGATATCTCATTTCCAGTTCCTTGGCCTGGAGGGTATCTCATTTCCAGTTCCTTGGCCTGGAGGGTCTCTCATTCCCAGTTCCTTGGCCTGGAGGATATCTCATTCCCAGTTCCTTGGCCTGGAGGGTATCTCAATCCCAGTTCCTTGGCCTGGAGGGTCTCTCATTCCCAGTTCCTTGGCCTGGAGGGTATCTCATTCCCAGTTCCTTGGCCTGGAGGATATCTCATTCCCAGTTCCTTGGCCTGGAGGGTATCTCATTCCCAGTTCCTTGGCCTGGAGGATATCTCATTTCCAGTTCCTTGGCCTGGAGGGTATCTCATTCCCAGTTCCTTGGCCTGGAGGGTATCTCATTTCCAGTTCCTTGGCCTGGAGGGTATCTCATTCCCAGTTCCTTGGCCTGGAGGGTATCTCAATCCCAGTTCCTTGGCCTGGAGGGTCTCTCATTCCCAGTTCCTTGGCCTGGAGGGTATCTCATTCCCAGTTCCTTGGCCTGGAGGATATCTCATTTCCAGTTCCTTGGCCTGGAGGGTATCTCATTCCCAGTTCCTTGGCCTGGAGGGTATCTCATTCCCAGTTCCTTGGCCTGGAGGGTATCTCATTCCCAGTTCCTTGGCCTGGAGGGTATCTCAATCCCAGTTCCTTGGCCTGGAGGGTCTCTCATTCCCAGTTCCTTGGCCTGGAGGGTATCTCATTCCCAGTTCCTTGGCCTGGAGGATATCTCATTCCCAGTTCCTTGGCCTGGAGGGTATCTCATTCCCAGTTCCTTGGCCTGGAGGATATCTCATTACCAGTTCCTTGGCCTGGAGGGTATCTCATTCCCAGTTCCTTGGCCTGGAGGGTATCTCATTTCCAGTTCCTTGGCCTGGAGGATCTCTCATTTCCAGTTCCTTGGCCTGGAGGATCTCTCATTCCCAGTTCCTTGGCCTGGAGGGTATCTCATTTCCAGTTCCTTGGCCTGGAGGATACCTCATTTCCAGTTCCTTGGCCTGGAGGATATCTCATTCCCAGTTCCTTGGCCTGGAGGATACCTCATTTCCAGTTCCTTGGCCTGGAGGGTATCTCATTACCAGTTCCTTGGCCTGGAGGGTATCTCATTTCCAGTTCCTTGGCCTGGAGGGTATCTCATTTCCAGTTCCTTGGCCTGGAGGGTATCTCATTTCCAGTTCCTTGGCCTGGAGGATATCTCATTTCCAGTTCCTTGGCCTGGAGGATATCTCATTTCCAGTTCCTTGGCCTGGAGGTTATCTCATTTCCAGTTCCTTGGCCTGGAGGATATCTCATTCCCAGTTCCTTGGCCTGGAGGATATCTCATTTCCAGTTCCTTGGCCTGGAGGATATCTCATTTCCAGTTCCTTGGCCTGGAGGATATCTCATTTCCAGTTCCTTGGCCTGGAGGGTATCTCATTCCCAGTTCCTTGGCCTGGAGGGTATCTCATTCCCAGTTCCTTGGCCTGGAGGATATCTCATTTCCAGTTCCTTGGCCTGGAGGATATCTCATTTCCAGTTCCTTGGCCTGGAGGATATCTCATTTCCAGTTCCTTGGCCTGGAGGATATCTCATTTCCAGTTCCTTGGCCTGGAGGGTATCTCATTCCCAGTTCCTTGGCCTGGAGGGTATCTCATTTCCAGTTCCTTGGCCTGGAGGGTATCTCATTCCCAGTTCCTTGGCCTGGAGGATATCTCATTTCCAGTTCCTTGGCCTGGAGGGTATCTCATTCCCAGTTCCTTGGCCTGGAGGATATCTCATTTCCAGTTCCTTGGCCTGGAGGGTATCTCATTCCCAGTTCCTTGGCCTGGAGGATATCTCATTTCCAGTTCCTTGGCCTGGAGGATCTCTCATTTCCAGTTCCTTGGCCTGGAGGATATCTCATTTCCAGTTCCTTGGCCTGGAGGGTATCTCATTCCCAGTTCCTTGGCCTGGAGGATATCTCATTTCCAGTTCCTTGGCCTGGAGGATACCTCATTTCCAGTTCCTTGGCCTGGAGGGTATCTCATTTCCAGTTCCTTGGCCTGGAGGGTATCTCATTCCCAGTTCCTTGGCCTGGAGGATATCTCATTTCCAGTTCCTTGGCCTGGAGGGTATCTCATTTCCAGTTCCTTGGCCTGGAGGGTATCTCATTCCCAGTTCCTTGGCCTGGAGGATCTCTCATTTCCAGTTCCTTGGCCTGGAGGATATCTCATTCCCAGTTCCTTGGCCTGGAGGGTATCTCATTTCCAGTTCCTTGTCCTGGAGGGTATCTCATTTCCAGTTCCTTGGCCTGGAGGGTATCTCATTCCCAGTTCCTTGGCCTGGAGGGTATCTCATTTCCAGTTCCTTGGCCTGGAGGATACCTCATTTCCAGTTCCTTGGCCTGGAGGATCTCTCATTCCCAGTTCCTTGGCCTGGAGGATACCTCATTTCCAGTTCCTTGGCCTGGAGGGTATCTCATTCCCAGTTCCTTGGCCTGGAGGGTATCTCATTTCCAGTTCCTTGGCCTGGAGGGTATCTCATTTCCAGTTCCTTGGCCTGGAGGGTATCTCATTCCCAGTTCCTTGGCCTGGAGGGTATCTCATTTCCAGTTCCTTGGCCTGGAGGATACCTCATTTCCAGTTCCTTGGCCTGGAGGATATCTCATTTCCAGTTCCTTGGCCTGGAGGATATCTCATTTCCAGTTCCTTGGCCTGGAGGATATCTCATTTCCAGTTCCTTGGCCTGGAGGGTATCTCATTTCCAGTTCCTTGGCCTGGAGGGTATCTCATTCCCAGTTCCTTGGCCTGGAGGGTATCTCATTTCCAGTTCCTTGGCCTGGAGGATATCTCATTTCCAGTTCCTTGGCCTGGAGGATATCTCATTTCCAGTTCCTTGGCCTGAAGGATATCTCATTTCCAGTTCCTTGGCCTGGAGGATATCTCATTTCCAGTTCCTTGGCCTGGAGGGTATCTCATTTCCAGTTCCTTGGCCTGGAGGATATCTCATTTCCAGTTCCTTGGCCTGGAGGGTATCTCATTTCCAGTTCCTTGGCCTGGAGGATCTCTCATTTCCAGTTCCTTGGCCTGGAGGATCTCTCATTTCCAGTTCCTTGGCCTGGAGGATAACTCATTTCCAGTTCCTTGGCCTGGAGGATATCTCATTTCCAGTTCCTTGGCCTGGAGGATACCTCATTTCCAGTTCCTTGGCCTGGAGGATATCTCATTTCCAGTTCCTTGGCCTGGAGGCTATCTCATTTCCAGTTCCTTGGCCTGGAGGATACCTCATTTCCAGTTCCTTGGCCTGGAGGATATCTCATTCCCAGTTCCTTGGCCTGGAGGATATCTCATTTCCAGTTCCTTGGCCTGGAGGATATCTCATTTCCAGTTCCTTGGCCTGGAGGATATCTCATTCCCAGTTCCTTGGCCTGGAGGATATCTCATATCCAGTTCCTTGGCCTGGAGGGTATCTCATTTCCAGTTCCTTGGCCTGGAGGATATCTCATTTCCAGTTCCTTGGCCTGGAGGATATCTCATTTCCAGTTCCTTGGCCTGGAGGATATCTCATTTCCAGTTCCTTGGCCTGGAGGATATCTCATTTCCAGTTCCTTGGCCTGGAGGATATCTCATTTCCAGTTCCTTGGCCTGGAGGATATCTCATTTCCAGTTCCTTGGCCTGGAGGATATCTCATTTCCAGTTCCTTGGCCTGGAGGATATCTCATTTCCATTTACCTCATTCCCCCCGGCATTGTACTGATTCTTTCACTGGCTCTATCACCCGGAAAGGGAGGAAAGCAGCTCGGGGTTGGGATGGTGGTGGGAGGTGGAAAGGGTCGATTTGGGGTGGAGACACCAGAAATTGGGGGAAAGTTGGGCGGCACTAAATCCACTTCTCGGGTTCTCATCCTGCATTTCGCCTTCAGTTGGAAGCTCTCTTTTCTTAGCTTTCATGGAATGAACCTCCTGCTCTCACCGCGTCTCTGGGCCTTCTACATGCCATGCGCTCTTCTCCTGCTTCCCAGGTCAGAGCGGGGAGGGGGGGTGGGAGGGGTGGTTAGGGGGGAGGCTTCCAAAGCTCTGCTCCCAGTGTCTGGTCTCTCATTACACGCACTTGTGCATTCCATGCATACATGCTTATGTATGTTAATGTGTAACCAAGTGCTTTTCTCCAAAATAACTAAAGACAAAAAATAAGACCTTACATATTTGGAAAAAATAAAAACAATGTATTGTACGAAGCAATAACTTATTTCGTATGGTGTAATAAAACCACAGTAACCAAGATAACATTCCATCAGAAAAAAGACTGAACTACGGATACATGCTAAAACATAGATGAACCTTAAAAATATGACAAGTGAAATAAGCCAGATAATACATGTAATTAAATTTATAAGAAATGTCCAGAATGGGCAGTCCTATAAAGACAGAAAATAGGTTAAGTATTGGTTGCCAGGAAGTTGGGGAAGAAGGGGATGAGTGACTGCTACTGGGGTGGCTTTTATTTTGTTTGATGAAAATATTATGGACATTGTTTAGTTATTGCACAATCTTGCGAATATACTAAAACCACTTTATTTTTATATTTTTAAATTTTATTTTTGAACTTTATTTTTATTGCTGACACTCTTACAGATGTCCCCACTTCTCTCTCCTCCCCTTTCCCACCTCCACCCAACCCCTTCTTCCCCTTCCCTCTGGCCACCACACTGCTGTCTGTGTCTCTGGGTTTGCATATATATTCTTTGGCTAATCCCTTCACCTTTCATCCAGTTCCCCTTCCGTCTCCCCGCTGGCAGCTGGCAGTCTGTTCCATGTATCCGTGCCTTTGTTTCTATTTTGTTTGTCAGTTTATTTTGTACACTAGGTTGCACATATAAGTGAGATTATATGGTATTTGTTTTTCTCTGACTGGTTTACTTCACTTACCATAATTATCCCCAAGGCCATTGGTGCTATTGCAAAAGAAAAGATTTCCTTCCTTTTCATGGCCACACAGTATTTCATTGTGTAAATGTACCACAGCTTTTTTATCCACTCATCTACTGATGGGCACTTGGGCTGCTTCCAGATCCTGGCTGCCATAAATAATGCTGCTATGAACGTAGGGGTGATATATTCTTTCGAATTGGTGTTTGGGGATTCTTAGAGTAAATTCCAAGAAGTGGGATCACTGGGTCAAACGGCAGTTCCATTTTTAATTTTTGTGGAAACTATACAGTTTTCCAAAGTGGCTGCACCAGTCTGCATTCCCACCAGCAGTGCACTAGGGCTCCCTTTTCTCCACATCCTCTCCAACACTTGTTGTTTTGTTGATTGAATGTAGTCATTATGACAGGTGTGAGGTGATATCTCATTGTGGTTTTAATTTGCATCTCTCTGATGATCAGTGAGTGACATTGAGCATCTTTTCATATGTCTTTTGGCCATCAGTATGTCCTCTTTGGAGGAGTGTCTATTCAGGCATTTTGCCAGTTTTTAAATTGGACTGTTTGTTTTCCTGGTGTTGAATTGTATAAGTTCTTTATATAGTTTAGAAATTGCCCCTTATCAGGTAAACTATTGACGAATATGTTCTCCCCTGCAGTGGGTTTCCTTTTCATTTTGTTGATAGTTTCTTTTGCTGCGCAGAAGCCTTTTATTTTGATGGAGTCCCATTTGTTAATTTTCTCCTTTGCTTTCCTTGCCCCAGGAGATGTATCACAAACATATTGCTATGAGAGATGTCTGAGATTTTACTGCCTATGTTTTCTTCTAGGATTTTCATGATTTTACGACTTACATTTAAGTCTTATCCATTTTGAATTTATTTTTGTGTATGGTGTGAGTTGGTGGCCTAGCTGCATTGTTTTGCACGTACCTGCCCAATTTTCTCAACACCATTTATTGAAGAGACTGTCTTTATTGTATGCTCTTGCCTCCTTTGTCAAATATTAATTGACCATATAGGCATGAGTTGATATCTGTACTACCTGTTGTATTTCATTGATCTCTATTCCTGTCTAAAAATACTTTAAAATGATGAATTTTATGGTCTGTAAATTATATCTCAATAGAAAAGAACTGTATAAGGAAAAAATACTTATTACTATAATTAGCAGACCATTTAGGACAAGTATATCCTCAAGGTAATAAGAGGATAAATGGTGCTGGAAACAATAAAATAAAAATTTAAAAAGAGTTAATTGATGGATGTCGAGAACTGCTAGAAATCTTTTTCTAGACCACAAGTACCACCATCATTTGCTGAATAATAAGACAGGAGTGATCTTCGAGTAAGTTACCCCATGTAATCTCTAAGAAGTTGTGTCCGATAGTTACATTTGGTTAGCGAGCTAACTTCTTCATTCCAAACGCTCTCTCTTACACATTATTTTAATTTTACTTTCAGCATCAGCATGACAACCTGTTCCACAGTGGCTGCCCTGGGAATGATGCCACTCTGCCTTTATCTCTACACCTTGTCCTGGAATTTTGAGCAGAATTTCACCATTCCATATCAGAACATAGGTCTGTATGAGCTTATGAAATGAAAGAGTAACAGGAATGGGGACAGTAAGAGTAATAGCTATTGTTTACTAAGTGTCTCCTTTAGGCAGGGTTGTTTTTTGTCTTTTTTTTTGGTTTTGTTTTGTTATTGCTGTTACCTAATTTAATTTTCTAAGTAACCCCACAGTACAGATTCTATTACTAGTGCCATTTCCTAGATTTTCAGGATTAGAGAGATTAAGTAACTTGACCAAGTTTGTGCAGCTGGTAAGGACAGCACCAGAATTCTGACTTAGGAATCTGACAGCAAAGTCCAAGCTCTTAACCCCTACATAAGCTCATGTTTGAAAATAAAACCAGAAAACTTATTTATTAAAAACATTTATATAGTTTATTGTAAAGCAACTGGACTCATCATGACCAAAAGGTTACCTGGATCACAGCAGCTCTAATGAGACGTCAGTTCCGACCAGTCCACCTTTCACATTGCCTGTGAGCCTTGACTTCTTTGCTGATCAACAGAAATGATTCCTGTTGATTATTGAAGTGTGTCCACATGTCACAACTATTCTCCTTTTCATTATCTCTTTTCCTGAATATTATTTCTCATCAAACTCTGCCCAGTTCCTAGAGATATCTGTGGACTCACCAGGCTTAGAAGAAAAACTGGATAAAATGATCTGCCTGTTCTAGTTTGGTCAGAGTCTCTGGAGAGCTGGTAGAAACTATGACTTTTAAAAGTCTAGCATGTCAATCTGGAGTCTCAAGTCGGCACTTGGAGGCCTTGCCACCCCTGGTCCATATTTCAAAACCATGACTAGCGCCATCTTCTGATAATAGCTGGAGACTATTGACTTTGTAAAATTTGAGGGAAATCTTAATTTAGAGATCATGATTTTATGTACAATCTACTCTGATTAGTAAGTTACTTAATATATTGTTTTGATAACATATTCTGAAAGACATTCATAAATTATTAAAACCCAAAATATTATGAGCAATTTGTATAACTTTGGAGCCAGTATTGCAGGCAAGTAGCTCTGGAAATGTCAGCGTATGGATGCCGTTGGCAAGATGACCCCTGCTCTACTGAGCCTGCCTTCAGTGCCTTTATTTGCTTGTGTTAATTAAAAGGCATTTTTTTCCTACTTGCATTTGGGTTACCTAGCTACACTTGGACACTAGGAGACTGGCTTTGGTATGTGTAACAAGTGCTGTTTTTTTATGTCTGAAACAGGTATTCTTACTTTGTGAAGCAAATGACTCATTGGCGTCCAATAGGGAACAATAGCTGTGGTTGCGGAGGGGACCCCATACAGAGCACGAAAGATGATCACAGATTAAAGAGCGTCCTCCTGTGTGCTAACTTTACATTTCCAGTTGTCCCTGAAATTCCATGGGGTTGTCAGAAGGATTCTGAGAGACACGATGGACCAAACATGGTGGCACTCAGTAGTATCAGATCCTCTTCAAAGACTGTCTTTCAAAGATTGAAAAAAAAAAAAAATTGGAGGTGGATGCAGAAGCAAAATGTAGCTTTAATGAAAGCTTTTATCTAATTGAAATAGAAATTGTTGAGGCTCGAGGGTTAGGGTAAGAGGCGATGCCATCTGACGGATTTCTCTTCTATTCAGGGATTTCCCTCCTGTGCCTGACCGTTCCTGTGGCCTTCGGTATCTATGTGAATTACAGGTGCCCCAAACAATCCAAAACCATCCTCAAGGTAAGCGGCTCCGCCTAGCAATGGGCATATCCTCAGACTCAGAGACATAACAGATGGATGTAGCAATGATTGAAACAAACAAGCCAGTCACATGCGGTCCCACACCCAGCAATTTTCCCTGCCTGTCCTACATTTTTGGATCCTACGTCCAAGTTTCCTCGGCTTCTCTAAGCCTTGCTCTGTCACTCCCATAGACCATCAGCCGAGGCTTACGACACCCCGGAAAGTGTGGGACTCCCGCTGGAGTGACAGGAAGCTGAGGCCTGTGTGTGGTCAGAGAACCCAGGGCCCATCCACTCCCAAGGCTTCACACAGGCGCCCAGCCGGCCGCTGTTCAGGGGTGCGCGCTGTGGAGCCCAGCGTTTAGGGAGCAGAGCTGGTTTCATGGAAGAGAGGGACCAAGGGCTGGCTGGTTTCGGAAACATTCCTGGGGGGAGCTCCTAAGGTTGTAGTTTGTACACACGGGCCAGGGCTGCCGGCCCCGTGAAGACCTGTCACAGTGAGATACATCACCCAGAGCACGTGGAGGAGCCTGGCCATGGAATAGTGGCAACTCCCGCCGCCTCCTTCCAGGCCGTCTTGTGTTTGCGGGAGAACCAAGCACATGCCCCTGTTAAATGGCTTGTGAAAATAACTAGCTGGACAGAGGATATTCTCAACAAGGGTGTCACTCTCTGGGGTGCTTTCTGATTCCCCAGTCACGTATTGTTTTATTTATTTTTATAGATGCTTATTTTTAGTATATATATATATATATATATATATATATATATATAAAAGAGGAAAGGAGAGGGAGAGAGAGAGAGATACATCAGTGATGAGAGAGAATAATTGATAGGTTGCCTTCTGCACGCCTCCCCCCCACCTGGGCATGTGCCCTTGATCAAATCGAACCCAGGACCTTTCAATCCACAGGCCAACACTCTATCCACTGAGCCAAACCAGCCAGGGCTATGTATTGTTTTAGAAGACAGAGAATTGAATGTGCTATTTTCATGAAGAGTTTAAAAGTGTTGTAGTTATATTTTACATTCATAAGGAAATAAACATTGGGGGCTAACTGGAGGTTCAGCAAATATGTCTGAGTTCATTTCAGCTGAAGGTGTACAGTTTGGTTCAGTTTAAGCGCCTGCCATTTGGCTCTACCTGGCAGAACATGGCCGCTCCATTTGCCTGCACAAATGGACGCTGCTTTCCCGGTTTGGCCCAAAACCAAACCACTGCCATCATCCCTCCAATGAGATGAGGAATATGAGAAAGGGAGACACGCAGACAAGTCAGCAGGCACAGAGCGCTGGGGGAGGCTTCCACGGTGTGTACAGGAGTGATGTTATTTTGGTAAAAGAAAATGTCTAATGAGGCAGTTTATGGTTATAACTTTGTTTATAAAACAAGAGAAGAAAGTATGATTATTGGAACCTCTTACTTTTCAAGTACTCTACCCTTGATTATTTTCTAACAAAGAAAGTCACGATTTTGGTGTTTTCAGATCTGTCAGTGACTGTGGGGAAATCAGATATATTTTCTGTAGGTCAGTTTTATTTCTGTAAAGGTCAGATTTAAAACCCTTTTCTTTTGGCTATTCCATTGGATTTGTGGCAGCAAATTTTTAGTAATATGCATAAATATCCTAGAGTGCCTTCATTAAAAAAAAAAAGGCTGGGAAAATTTCATCATTATTTTGGTATATCTTCAATCTGTTCTTCATCCTCTTTTTAAAAAAGATATAGACCACTGTTTTATTTTATTTATTTATTTATTTATTTAATTTACTTACTTATTTAAAACAAATATGGAACTCTTCATGAATTTGCATGTCATCCTGGCCCAGGGGCCATGTTAATCTTCTCTGTATCGTTCCAATTTTAGTATATGTGCTGCCGAAGCGAGCACTGTTCTTCATACTCTTTTAATTTAAGATCTGATTCATTTTCTAAACAAATTGCTTTCTGTGAATTTTAAACTTTCAATCCCCTTTTTGGTAGAAAGATGCAGAGGGACATTTATAGTCCCAGGCCTTCTCAGTGTGTTCCACCATCTTCCAGAGAGGTGAGGCCCAGTCTGTCCCTGTGTTTGGGCAGTAAAGGTGCCTCCGGAACACATCTATGGCACACTGAGTTGTTTTTGTTTTGTTTTGGTTACCCATGGCTACCTGAATCATTTCACATCAAGGTTGATGCTGTAACTAGGTGCATAGTTTGCTGTCAACCTGGTATGAATGGGAGCTTGCCAAGATCCTGATCTTTCCCAAATATTCTAGCTCTTGTTTCTTTCCTATCTGATCGAAGACTCAAACCACTGGAAAATTTTCTGTTGACTTTTTGTTTCTGATAAACAACAAAAGAGACAGCATTCATTTGGGAGAGGGTAGAAGTATTTGTCAGTACCTCTCAGATTACATTAATTAGCTCAGATTGTCTCATGAAGAATGGGTAAATTTCACTTGGAGGAGAGAAGGGCAGAGACCAAAGCAGTAAGAAGCCACTGGTGGGTGAAGAGATGGTGGGAAGAGAGCGGGGGATGGTCAGGTGGGAAGGATCTCAGATAAGAGGGTACCAGCGAGGTATCTAAGAGGTATATGTATGGGTGTTGGATGCTTATTGTCAGGTTTCACTTATTTCACAAATATGTCCTATCCATGAATACGACCTCCCAATCTTTCTGACCAAATCCTCCACTTAAAGGGAGAAGATACAGTTCATAACACAAGAAGACTGAGCTTCGTGTTGAGCCTTACCAGTTTCTAGCTTAGCCAAGTCACGTGACCACTTTGTACCACAGGTTTATTCTCTGTTGAATGATGTATCTGGTGGTCTCAAAGTCCTCTTTAGACTTTGCATGGTAGAATCTAAAGACCATGATGTTTATGTACTTATTTTATTGGTTTGCTTTAGATTGGGGCCATTGTTGGTGGGGTCCTCCTCTTGGTGGTCACAGTTGCTGGTGTGGTGCTGTCGAGAGAATCTTGGAATCCAGACATCTCCCTACTGACCATCAGTTGCATCTTTCCTTTGATTGGCCATGTCGCGGGCTTTCTGCTGGCACTTCTTACCCACCACTCTTGGCAGAGGTACAGTTAAACTATCCATAAACTTGGTTGAGAAAAATAAATTAAACACATAGCCTTTGTTGTCTGGCTGAGTCTGGAAACTCAGAGAGTTTTGACTTACAAGGTGGACGGAACAGGACAGCTCATCATACAGAGGGTGAAAAGTTCACAGTGATTCACTATGTAAATGAAAGCAAAGGCCAGATTGATGGATGCTGTAATCTGTGACATTAGGATTTGGGTGTTGATACCACTTGTAATCTGGACACCTTGCTCTTCATATTCTAGTGGCTAAATAGGAGGGGGGAGATGGTTTCACTAAATATAGAGATCATTCCAGGGCATGAGCAAGTTCAAGGAATTAAGCATATATGCCTTGTTTGTGCCAATTTTTAAAAAGGTGCTACTTCTGAGGGGCAAGAAGAGAAAGGGCCAACTTGAGAAATAAAATAGAAATTTATCTTAAATATTATCATTACAAGTTGGGGAATATAATTTATAAATGCTGTGAAATATTAAAAATGATAATATTCCATGCTATTGGAATAGATGAGATGAGCATTATTATACACTGTTGGGGGGTAACATAAATTGGCATAAACTGTCTAAAAGGCAAGTCACTTCGATAGCCTTTTCAATATTTATAGCTAGCAGTGGTTTTCCCTCTGGAATTCTATCCTGAAGCTATCAGGTAAATGCACAAATATTGATATGCAAAGATGTTGATTGCAGTGTTATTCATAAATATAAAAAATAGAAACAATTTAAATATCTAACAATACAGATTTATTTCATGATGTGGCTATGTGATGGAATATGATGTCTCAATTTTAATTCTTTTGAAAATACTTAAGAGATAAATTTGAGTTAAAAAAGAAAGGAAAACAGTTGCATTTTGAGCCTCTTATAGAAGGAAGAAAAAGAATTTTACGCACAAGAAAATACTGGAAGAAATATACCATATGCTAATAGTGTTTATTTTGAGTAGTGGGGTTAAGACTAATTTTAATTACTTCACATTTTTGGTATTTTTTTATGTTTTTCGTTGAGCATGTAATTCTCAATTCTTTTAAAATCAGAAAAGAATTTTTGAAGAAAAGTAAACTGTGCAGTTGAACTCCCAAGGTGGAGTTTGGGGAAAATGTCGCTGGCCTCCTGCTGCTTCCAGTTCACTTGGGAACATTTAGGATCGTCCACAGTACGGGGTGCGGCTCCACCACGAGCATCTCATTTACTTGCTACAAAGCCTCAGAGATATCATCAGTAATTGGCAGATGAGCAAACGCTTTGGAAAAATTAAGCAACTTGACCAAGTTCATTGAGCCAGAATGTGGTAGAGTTAGGATTTGGTCCTGGGTTTGCTTCCAAAGTTAGGAACAGGGACTGTGGAGTGGTTGAGACATAATTGGATCTGGAGAGAAAGTATTCCTCTAGCAAAGAGTAGTCAACAATCTCATTCCCCCCCCCTCCCCCCCACCTGATGGCTTAAGAAAGCTCAGGCCTGAGATACCGCATGTGCCCAGTGAATGGCCAGGTGTGAGGTCCAGCTGGTAGCTTAGTTGTATGAAGGTAGGGTAGTCTGAAGAAAGCATAGCAAGTAATGGGGTCACTCTACATAATATAAGAGCCACAGAACTCGTCCTGTGACAAGTGAGGACATTTTCACGCCCACATTCCACACCCACCTTCCAGTCCAGCTTACCTCCTGAACACCTCTCCTCTCCTCCATCCATAAAAACCTGAAGACTCCCTTTATAACCTGGAGACAGAGGAACCTGCTTCCTCCAGCCTCAAGGTCCTGCCTATGTCTTCTTTTTTCTTCCCCCTGCTTTTTCTTTTCCAAGTGAGGTTTATTTTCTTTTTGGCAATTAGAAAACCAATAAAATAGAGGAAAGTGGAAAAGGTCTTTTTGTGTTTACTTCGAAGTGTTGTTTAGTTTCTACTGTTCCTGTCTCTAACTCAGCGTTCCCTTCTCATCCCGAAACCTCTGCTCTTCACAGATTGGCTTACAGCACGTGCAGTGCCTCCTGGTAGGCAAACTCACACCTGTCCCTGGAACTTTAATTTCAGTCATTGTCCCCCAGTAAATGCCTCTTCCCTCTCCCCATCCTTTCATCCCACTTCCTCTGTGAAGCCTTCTCTAACCACTGACTCCCCTTTTCTAAATGTCTACAGCCTCCCCCCCGATTTGTCTGGTGGTGGTGCTGAATTTTCCCGTGTGTATAGCTTGACTTTTCAAGCAGATTCCTAGGGTGGGGTTCCTAGAGCCCTCCTCCCAACTGCCTCTCAGGAGACCACCTACAGAGTAGGCACTCAGCAAGTCATTATTGAACGAGTAAACATTTTAGGGGCCTAAGCCCACAGCGTACATTTATTGCTATTTGTAAGAGAACATTTAAGAATAGTCCTTATTGCTATTATGTAACTCTTGAAAAAAAAATGTTCATTGTAGGTGCAGGACAATTTCCTTAGAAACTGGAGCCCAGAATATTCAGATGTGCCTCACCATGCTGCAGCTCTCTTTCACTCCCCAGCAGCTGGTCCAGATGATTAGCTTCCCCATGTCCTATGGACTCTTCCAGGTGTTGGATGGATTTCTCATTGTTGCAGGTGGGTAGAGCCCCGTCGGGTACGCTTGACCGAAAATTGTTGACCCAACTTACCAACTCCCTTTTCAGTCCAAACATGCACGGGCCGTCCTCGTGATACATTTTAGCCTGACATTTTTTTGGGCAAATAAAGGGCACCAGTGACATCCTTTACCACAAAGTGGAAGCTTCACAGAAAAATATAGAAAACCATGGGACAGCGAGCTGACAAAGATAAACAAGTATGCTTCACCAAAAAATAGCGCACTATCAAAACTTAGATTTCAGGATTGAGCAGTCTCCAGGAGCAATCATTTATTTCAAAACAGACACTGTGTTTCATCGAGCCAAATGTCAAGTTATTTCACAGTGTTCTGTGGCAAAGAATTGTGCTGAGTGGCTGTGACATATTTTTCAAATATAATACATACACAAATATTGAAATTAATTGTGTGTGTGTGTGTATACAGGGTGGGGCAAAATAGGTTTACAGTTGTTCGTATGGAAAATAATACAATCTATAATAATAAAAGGATAATATGCTAATTAGACTGGACAGCTTCCGGACGTCATTCCGGACTTCCTTCCTAATGAAGCTGGAGCCGGAGGGAAGCCAGCCACAGTCCCGGGTGCCTGTGGGTGGCCCGAGGGAAGCCAGCCGGGTGCTGGAGGGAAGCCGGTGCCAGCAGCTGGGGGAAGGAAGGCCGACTCTTGCACGAATTTTCGTGCATCAGGCCTCTAGTTAATAAATAACAAATAAGAACAAACTCTGTGTTTCACGCACTGACAACTATACACCTACTTTGCCCCACCTTGTTTGCTGTTTACTCATACACGTCATTTTGGAATCAGTCACTATTTAGAGTCATAAGGAAAATTTTAAAAATATATAGATGGGCAGATATGAACACACACATATGTATTTTAATCTTGGGCCATGGTCAATTTTTATTATTGTCAGGGAACAGGCGCTGAGTAAGTCTCAGTGATTGCTGATACAGCTGCTTATATACTGATTACTGATATAACAATCAATATAAGGAATACTGGGGGTTTACTTTCCAACAAGATAAGGGAAATCCTCAGAGACACCTGGACTTCGACTCAAGCTTGAATTCCTTCTCCTGGTGAGACCGTGAGGGAAGGAACGTGGGATTCCCAGCTCCATGGGAGTTGCTGGCAGACTGACAGTTGCGGCGAGTGAGCCGTCGGTGAGCTGATGACTAAGTCTCATTCACAAATGGTCCATTCCAGACAGAGTTGCCATTTTGATACAATAAATTATTTTGTTTCATAGTTTCCTGCGTGTTAATACATACACGACCCCAAACAAATTCTCAAGGTCACCAAATTATAATCCTTGCTAACATGATTTTTTAAATTACTTGTGTGTTTTCACATCTAGCATATAAGCTGTACAAGAGGAGACTGAAGAATAAACACAGAAAAAAGACCCCGGGCTGTTCAGAAGGCTGCCGTAACAAGAGCTCCACCTCTCCCCAGGAGACCGGTGCTTTCTTGGAGGTGAATGAAGAACTCGCTATAACTCCTGGGACATCAGAGCCAATGGATCCCCCCGTGGCTCTCGAGCCCATGGGCCCCATCTCCTCATGTGCGCAGTAGCGGCTTGCTGGCCCGCCTGGACGCCGGCTACCTCCGCCCGTTAGTAAAGCTGGTGCAGGGCTGATGTGTGGATCTCATTGGCAAGGCCTGTGGGAATAGCTATGTTTTTGTGTGGGTTGTAAATCTTCCCAGGATCCCTTTTTGCGAATGTATTCTGCCTATTTCAGGGAGTCCTTTGGGGTTTACACCACATATTTACTAGTGGCTGTGTTCTTGTCTTCCCAGTGCTATGTGCAGTCGTCCTCCCTGTGGCTTTTAATCCCAGGAGAGGAGGGACTCTGTGCAGAGATGCGATCTCCTATTTAGGGCAAGGACAGTCTGAACCCTCTTGGCTTTGGGACGGTTCTTTGGAGCAGTGGGGAGGAAGCATACAGGTCTTAGAAAACATGGGGTCTTTTCTCAAATGATTGCTAAACCTTAAGGGCTTAGAGTCTTTTTGGATTCTAACTGTAATACAGGTTTAGAGGAAAGTTAATGAACACTTGAGGTTAAAAGGTGAATGCCCCATATTTTCACTCCCCAGTGATAGGCACATGGATATCCTTCATGTTTACACATTATATCACTTTAAAAAGACTGGGCTTTTCCCACGTATACTGTCTAATAAGTCACTTAATGACATATTATGGGACACCTTCACACATCGGTCTGTGTTGATCTGCCTCACTTTAGAACAATGGCTTTGTAGAAGCATTTCACTGCCCGGAAGGACTGACTGATTTAAAGTTCCCCATTCATGGGCATTTAGAGAGCTTTCAATTCACTGGCATTACGATGCTGCTACACACGCCTGTGCCCTCTGGGGGCATGTCTGTAGGGTCACTTTCTACAACTTGAATTGCCAGACTAATTGTACAGGAAAACGTTGGACTGTGCCCTCCGGCAATGCTGTGTGCGCAGCGGTGCCGAGCGGGCCTGGGTTCCCATCGCCCCAGCTAAAGGATGATCGGTTTGGATTTGTGAGAGCATCTCATTTAAAGCCGCATGTAATCAATTATGAGTAAAGTATTTTTCACTTGCCTACTCATGTTGTTTGCCTGCTTTTCTATTTCATTTTTTCCTTTTTGATTGGTAAGTTTTAACACATATGGAGAGTGACCCTTTGTCCTGTTTTTTCATCATTTTACCTGCTCATTTATCTTTTGCTCTCTGTAATGCCTTTTGCTGTACAGTTTTATATTTTTTACATATTAAGCAGTATTAGTTTTTTAAAATAATGTTTTTGACCTTGATCTCTGTCCAGTATTGGAAATTTATATTTTTATGTGATTGTGAATTGTGAAAGGATTCCTTGTTGAGAATGTATTTGGCCCCTTTTCAGGGAGTTCATTTTGGGTGTTTACTAGGGGCTGTGTGTACTGCCTGGCATTGTAAAACCAATCCTCCTCCTCTATTCTTACATTAAAAATATTTCCCATATACTTTTATCTTGATTTTATGAGAAACTAAACATATACATATTTTATTCCCTTTTGAAATGTATCTTTCTGTATGGTGTGTTAACCCTACCAGACCGCTGTACCGATTTTTCGGTAATTTCCGAATCTGCCGCTATACCGCCATACCTAATTTTTGGTACTTTGCCTAGACCTATTTTCTACAATACCTTCAAGTTCCATCTTATTGTAACCACTTGTTTGCATGTAACTAACATTTTTCTATATCATGTTGGTTTTTTCTCTTTAATGCTCAGGAGCCCAGGTATAGGGGACAGTTAGGTTCAGGGCCTCAGGTCTGGTATGGTTAAGAATGTAATCTTTTCATGATTAATTGTCCCAATATCACATATTGACTCATTCATCTTTTCTTTTCTGATTTCAAGTGCCTCCTTTATCACCTAACTTCCTATATAATGTTCTTTTTTTGTTGGGATTCTATTGGGTTCCATTTTTCCCCCTGTCTATTCTCATTTGTAAGTTTTGAAGTGTGTAAGAAAGTATATTGTCTGAGATAAATCTTTACGATTTTATTTTGTAAGTATTCCCAAGAACTCGTGGGGTAATATAATGCCCATGATTATTACGGTAGTTTCACAACAATTGAACAAGCCTTTGTGGTGGCACAGACAGAGCCCCATGAGGTATCACGGGTGTATTTACATGGAAAAGAGCTCCGCAGACCTTTGCCGGGGCTGTTAATTCTCCAGGGCTGCCTGACCCTTGGGGGTTCCCATTTACCCTCCTACAAACGAGAAGGGTAGAGAAGCCGGTCCAAGTTGTGCACAGGCACAGGGCACAGCAGCAGTAACCAGGCAGGAGGGTTCCTGCTCATGGGGAGCCTTTTCTCTGCCAACGGGCATGTGGGTGTTTATCACATCATTCGAGGGCCATACAAATTATCAACTTAAAATTAGCCTGCGATATTTGGTCACACATTTAATGAACTCATCCCTAATGCCTCGGCAGGGCCAGGCCAAGTGATTTTGTGGGCCTTATCGGCCCGCGGGCCAGATGTTCCCCGCCCCTGGGTTACAGTCAGTGGGGAAGAGATCATCGCACTGAACACAGTAGAGTTGACCGTTAACAGAGATGCCAGTTCTGAAATGAGCATGACCATGAGTTTTAAAGACTGCACTGAAAAATGAATTTCTAAATTGTTTCTCTGCAGAGGAACTTAATACTAAACCGTAAAGTCCAACACACTGTTCTGCAAGGATTAACTAGCTGGTCAGCATGGTCAGCATTTACCATAGTCAGGACACTCCGGGGACAGGTCTACCAAAAGCCATTCCTTAAGACAGAAACAACGCCAATACGAGGGTTTGAGAGTAGTCACGTCAGAAGCCTTTCATCTCCAGGAAAGGTTTGTGCATGTGTTACTGAGAAGAGCTGGAGATAAGTAGTCTGGAGGCTTTAGGATGTAACTATGAAAAAGCTACCTGAATAAACTGTATTCTAACTAATCTAAATAACTACGAGTTCATAAAAGCCAGGGCCTATAAGAAGCTCAGAAGAAGTGGGGCCAGGGAAGTAAGGTTAAGCAGACTGAGCCCAGCTCTCTGTCTGGAAGGGAGCCAGGTGGGTGGTTAGGGCTGCACGCTGCAGTGGGAGGAGCACGGGTGTGGCCAGGGCTACCTGCTGAATCCATTTAAAAGGCCAGACTGCTTCTGGAGTTGTGGGTTGAAGGCAGACGTGGAATTGAATCCTAGCTCTGCTATTTGGTAAGTGACAGCCCCTCTGGGCTTCAGTTTCGACTCTGGAAAACAAAACAAAACAAAACCACTCTGAAATGTAGGTAGTGTGAAAACAGCTGTGTGATACCTGGGGAGTGAGCGGTAAGTGTCCTGCCCCCTACCTGTCCCTGTGCAGTCAGAGTCCTAGTGTAGAAAGGGTGATCCACCTCACCAGTGGGATGCGTCACACCTTCGCCTCGAACCACCTCTGACGAGTCTTTGTGTGTATGCACTTTCCCTCCTGGAGGAGCCTGGCCTGCCTGTCCAGGCTTATTTATTTTTTTTTAATTGTTTTATTGCTTAAAGTATTACAAAGAGTATCACATATGTCTCCTTTTTTTATTCTCCCCTTGACCTTCCCCTAGCCCCCCACACGCCCCAGTGTCTTGTGTCCATTGGTTATGCTTATATGCATGCACACAAGTCCTTCGGTTGATCTCTTAGCCCCTCCCCGGCCCGCCCCGGCCTTCCTGCCGTAGTTTGACAGTCTGTTCGATGCTGCTCTGCCTCTGTATCTATTTTTGTTCATCAGTTTATAATGGTCTTAATTATCCATAAATGAGAGAGATCATGTGGTATTTTTCTTTCTCTGACTGGCTTATTTCACTTAGCATAATGCTCTCCAGTTCCATCAGTGCTGTTGCAAATGGTAAGAATTCCTTCTTTTTTACAGCAGCATAGTATTCCATTGTGTAGATGTACCACAGTTTTCTAATCCACTCATCTGCTGATGGGCACTTAGGCTGTTTCCAGATCTTAGCTATGGTGAATTGTGCTGCTATGGACATAGGGGTGCATATATCCTTTCTGATTGTGTTTCTGGTTTCTTGGGATATAGTCCTAGGAGTGTAATCACTGGGTTAAATGGGAGTTCCATTTTTGTCCAGGCTTATTGATGCTGCTGGAGAGACCTCTGCTAAAAAGTTGGCAACATGGTTGGCTTATCAGGGAGCGCACTGAGTTTGCTTAGCTTGATCTTTAAGATATATCTAATTTTGGACAAATGGATAAAATTATGTTTCTAAACTTACAAAGCTGAAGACTACTTTCAAATACTTCCCATCTGTGAATCTCTTCTCCAAGTTACACATTCAGGTAGTTCTGGGGTCAGGGAGATTTTAAAGCTTGACCCAGTGTGCGCTACTACAGAAATGACGTCAGCTGGCAGAACTGGAAAGACGCACACTGCTTGCTGCTCTCCAGTATCTATTGTTTCCTTTGTCTTTATGAGCAAAACCAAGATGATTTTGTTCAGGACAGCAATATGCCTGGCTAAAAACTGTTTTGAAGCTAGAGATGGCCGTGTGATATAGTTCTTGCTAATAAGTGGAAGTCTATTTGTGGTTTCTGGAAAAGTTTGTTTTCTTGCCCTAAGTAGGCACGTACTAACCCTTTCTCCTGCCTTTTCTTCTCATTTCCTTTCTGGAATGTGGGTGTAACAGCTGGAGCTGCAGCAGCCATTTCCAGGCCGTGGGGGAAAGCCCAGGATAATTATGTATCTGTTGAAATTCCAGAAACTGCCTACTTCTAAACCTGTTTTTTGTTTTTTCTAAAGGAAATAAATCTCTAATTTGTGTAAGCTCATTTGGTTGGTTTTTGGTTACATGCAATCAAATGCAATTTCCAATGGACATAGTAACATTTAAATTAGCTTAAAAATATTATGCAGGTCAATGCATAATGTTACTTATATTTTCCTTCACCATCACAAGGTATCTTGGATATTTCTGAATTATGTAAAATGGGAACACATTCTCTTGTAGTCAAGGTATCTATGATCAGAGGATAGCTCTGATGAGCTGTTCTTTTGAATTTTTTGTATTCATCACATTGCACTTAGATAAGTAGTCATTTTAAAACCAAGCGCTCTGTCCTGGCCAGGGGGCTTAGTTGGTTGGAGCATTGTCCTATACACCAAAAGGTGGTGGGCTCAATGCCTGGTCAGGGCACATGCCTACGTTGCAGGTTCCATCACTGGTTGGGGTGAATGCGGGAGGCAACCGATCAATATTTCTCTCTCATATCGATGTTTTCTCTCTCTCTCTTCCTTCCTCTCTCTCAAATCGATGAAAAACATATCTTCGGGTGAGGATTAAAAACAAAAAAAAGCCTAAGGGATCTAGCAGGGTATTGGGAACCACAGATGTAAACACCTGATTATTTTCTCAATAGCTGTTTCTCTCCAAAAGTCTTAATTCGTAAATATTCCTACTAATGACACCGACCAAAGTTTTGGAGACAGAATGTTTCTAATCCTGCAGGGCTCAGGACTGTACTAAGGTACTAATTATTCTTTTAGAAAATAGCACTTAGTTAAGTTTTACAAATTATTCCATCACATTTGTTTCCTCTTCTGCAGCCCAGAGTGCCTGTCACAGGGAAACACCTGGTGGCCCCCAGCTTGCATGTGGGAGGGGCACAGTTTGACCAGTTCTTGCTGATGAGTGAGTGGCAGGCATAGGTTGGGCTTCCAGGCCTGCCCAACTCACACAATCCTCCCCCGGGGCTTTTACGCGCTTTCCCCTTTCCAGCCGGGGGATGGAGAGGATCCCCAGGATGACCTCGGAAGCTCCAAATGGATTACAGAACATCCGTCCTTCTGGGTTCCTGGAAATTGGAGGGAGGAGAGCCGCCCGGCTGAGCTCTTCTCTAGCCCAGACTGTTAGACTAGAAATGATGGAGCCCTTCGTTGGGGTGTGTATGTTACAACACTCAGTTATGTAGTGGGGGTGAGGAGGCCCGTTGTATTTATTCACTGTCTGACATGTGAATGCCTCCGCGTGCCACCGGGCTCTGGGGCCTTGCCTTGCTTTGGAACCAGCGTGGCCCCAGCCAACGGCCAGTCCCATTCCCTGACGGGGGAGCCAGGGCCTAGAGGGTGGGGACATGTTTACTCCGAGGGAGCTTCCAGGGGCTGTAATCCGAGGCCTGCATTTGCCTCCCAGTTTCCATTTCCTAGCTGCATTGCCTCCGGGAGAGGATCTTGCTCCAGCTTTCCCCTCTCCCATCTCTGCCGCCTGCAGATGGTGGCTAATCACCTCCAGCTGTACTGGCTCCTGCTCTGCTGGCCGCCCTGCCTGTGCTGTGACAGGAAAACAAGGCCTCAGGACTCCAACTCACTCAAAACGGGTTTCCAAATATGTTTTTTTAAGATTTTAAAAATCGATTTTTAGACAGAGGGAGAGCGAGAGTTTAGAGCAGAGGTTCTCAACCTTCCTAATGCCGCGACCCTTTAATACAGTTCCTCATGTTGTGGTGACCCCCAACCATAAAATTATTTTCATTGCTACTTCATAACTGTAATTTTGCTGCTGTTATGAATTGTAATGTAAATATCTGATATGCAGGATGTATTTTCATTGTTACAAATGGAACATAATTAAAGCATAGTGATTAATCACAAAAACAATATGTAATTATATCTGTGTTTTCCGATGGTCTTAGGCGACCCCTGTGAAAGGGTCGTTTGACCCCCAAAGGGGTTGCGACCCACAGGTTGAGAACCGCTGGTTTAGAGACACATCGATGCGAGAAACTTGGATTGGCTGCTTCCTGCACACCCCCTACCAGAGCGAGCCCCAAGCCCAGGCATGTGCCGACTGGGAATCGAACCGGCGAAGGGATGACACACCCAGCCATCAGAGCCACACCGGCCAGGGCTCCAAGTATCTTTTAAAGCCATAGAAACCTTGAAAATGAAACCTTCAGCTATAACCCATGTTTTAAAAACTGTCCTAATGAGATGGGTGTGGTGGTGGTGATGCTCCTTCTGGCAGATTTGAAGCCTCTTCTGAGGTAGGGTTCAAACCTGCTCCCCGGTGAGCAGACAGCACTGGGGGCTTTGTGCCTTGACTGACATCATCATCTGCCCTCATGGAGCCTCGGATACAAAGGCACAGGCCCCAGCAAACTGACGCGCTGGGATGTGAGCAGAAATTGGAGTTAACTAGCTCAGGACTGGTCCGTCCTCTGAGGAGGAACCAAACAGCTTCCTGGGCCCTGGAGGCAGCGCCACTCCCTCTGAGGAAAGGAGCCCATCAGAATTAGGAGGTAGCAAGGCCTGTTCCATAATGAGAATCTCTTCCCCTCCAGGCAAAAAATTTATATATCTCCCAGGTATATGGCAGTGTCATCTTTCATGACTCCTTGTCATCTGAGATATTCTGAGCTTTCCCACAACTAGAACTTGAAAATATTCTGATTTAGGCTCCATCAGCCGGCATCACCCACAGGGAGGCAACAGGAAGGGAGCCTGAATTCCTCAGCTCCTGCCAGTCAGTACCTGCCCCTCACGTCAGGCCTTGGTGAAGATCCACCGGGTTCCTGACAGCACTCTGGGTCCCTGTGGCTGGCACCACCTGGCCCAAATCGGGGAGATGGAAATCTGGGGTCCAGAAGGCCTTGCCTTCTCAGGGGCCTGGGTATTGTTAATAACACACTAAAAAGAAAATGGTCCCCCCCCTCCACACACACTGAAGATGTTTAATTTGCACACACTTTTGGCTTGTTCATGTTTTAAGGTGTATTTTTATTTACAAAGTGAGATGATGCATAACAAAGAGGAGATGCAGTTACAAACATATCTGCTCACTCCATTTTTCATGAAAAAGTATATAAATATATTACAGTAAATTCTATATAGTAAACATTAGACATTGATACAGTAAACATTTGCTACTTTTTCTATGTCAACACTACTGCCATTTAAAGCTTAAATACTGGTTTTAAGTATCCCCTATAAAATCACTACTTTATTAAAATACTGGGAAAGAACTTTTCTATAAACAAGATTGGTACATTAACAATAAGACTCAATGTATCCTTGTAAAAAGGTCCACCATAATCAAATGCTGCCTCAATGGTCCCTATGAGCTGCATTATCCAGTTAGTGTTAAAATTTTAAAAAATAATCATCATGGGTTAAAGCAGCTGTAAAAAATACAGCATTTCAACATTATTTACTGTTATGAAGAAAGCCTTTCTAAGGTGGAGGAGAACGAGCAACATGATATGGTGTGGACTTGCTGCCCTGCGGTCTCCGTTGTTAATGGATAACAGGAGCGTCTGCTGGGAGTTAAGGCGAGAACCGGAAAGGCACCCAGAAGGCTGCTCTTTTCGGGTCACTTCAGAGGCTGCGGCTGCTCTTTTTGTTCTTCTTCAGCTTGAAGACGTGTCAGGACATAAAGGATGACTTGGTAGCAGAAAATATATTGATCCTATGGGGGTGGGGAAAGAGAGAGACTTTAGATGCATACTGTGAATGTTTTATAAATATAGCTTCACCACTGTTGTAGTAGTTTTGAAAATACAGAAAATATTTAATGCGAGAAGAAGGATGTAGAATTGTGCAGTGTCATAAAAATGATGAGAAACAGAAGCCAGGTTGATGAAATGCGAAGGGAAGGGCCTTGTGGTGGGGGCAGGGATAGAAGTGTCCCTGAGTGCTAACGGAAGCTGTCTCTGGTGGGCGGACCACTTCCATTTCTTATGATTTGCTTTTATAATAAAAAAAAAAAAAGAAAAAAAGAAAAACTTCCTACAAAATTTCTTCTAGATTTACTGAATTCATCTTGATGTTTTGAAATGTCAAGAAACTAATACCAAGGAAGCTACACAAAATACTTTTCTTTAAATCAGTGGTTCTCAACCTTCCTAAGGCCGCAACCCAGAGTTCCTCATGTTGTGGTGACCCCCAATTTCATTGTTACAAATTGAACATAATTAAAGCATAGTGATTAATCACAAAAACAATATGTAATATATATGTGTTTTCCGATGGTCTTAGGCGACCCCTGTGAAAGTGTTGTTCGACCCCCAATGGAGTCGCGACCCACAGGTTGAGAACTGCTGCTTTAAATATTTGGAACAGAAGAATATGGAAATCAATGTTTTCTGAATATTAACATTTTTGGTGAAATTATTCTCTATTAAGGTGATGGTGCAGGGGTTTGAGTTTTCTTATTTGATAAGGAATTAATGTGTCTGAAAGTAAGCTGAACAATTCACAATATACTAAATGGAAAGAATCTACACTAATAAAAGACAAAGATGCTAATTGACTGTACTTTTGCTACGCCAACCAGCCAATCAGAAGAGTATGCAAATTAACCCAACAAAGATGGCTGTTAAATTTGCATACTGCAGGGGGGGCGGGTAGTGCCAGACGCCGCCCGTGGGATCCAGGCCACAGATCGGGGACTGGGGAGGCGGGGCGGGCAGCACCAGAAGCCACCTATGGAGGTGGAGCCGGCGATTGCCCCGGCCAGAAGCCTGAGGCCTGGCAGGGGCGGAGCAGGCCATTGGAGCAGGCTGGGGGTCCCCTGTCTAGGCCTAATGCTCTGGCCAGAGGCCTGAGGGCTGGGCAGGGGTATAGCTGGCGATCGCCCGGGGATGGGGGTCCCCTGCCCAGGCCTAATGCCCCGGCCAGAAGCCTGAGGCCCGGGCAGGGGTTGAGCCAGGGATCGGTGTGAACTACAGAGGAAACACTTTTTCTGACCGATCATTGGCTAAGCTCCCTGTATGTCACTGGTAATATTCTTAGTAACTTGGGTAATAAGAATCCAGTAAGGTGATCTAGGGTTTCTTACCACACTCCTAGAGAAAAACAAACGAAGGTCTGCTGCTGGAGGGGCTAAGAAATATCATATCCTGCCCTAGCTGGTTTGGTTCAGTAGATAATGCCTCGGCCTGCCTACCACAGGGTCTGGGTTCAATTATGACCAAGGGCATGTACCTAGGTTGCAGGCTCTTCCCTGACTGGGGCCCAGGTCAGCGCTCATGCAGGAGGCAGCCAATCAAAGTGTTCCTCTCACTTTGATGTTTCTCTCTGTCTTTCCCTTTCTCTTTCACATTCTCTAAAAATCAATGGAAACATATCCTCAGGTGAGGATAAAAAAAATTAATAAAGAAATGTCATATCCTATGAAAGACACATCTTGAAAATGCCTAAAGAAAGTTGTCATTTTTTCATGGTGAAGGGACTGGAGTCCGTGTTGATGAAAACACCTTGGTGGCTGCGGTGACTGGCAGTGGCTGCAGCAGCGGGGTGATGGGGCTGGTGCCTTCCCCTGACCAGCCCGGTCGCCTCCCACAAAGGGAGGCCAGACTGTGGCTTAGGCCCGCTCCCCAAGGGGAGCAGAGAGCAGGCCTAAGCCGTCAGTAGGACATCCCCTGAGGGTTCCCAGTATGTGAAAGGGGGCAGGTTGGGCCGAGGGACACCCTCCCCCCCGCCCCACTGCACGAATTTCGTGCACCGGGCCCCTAGTAAAACAATAAACATAGCGGAGTCACAGTGAAAACAGTTGTGTGTGTGAGTATGCACACCTGTGACTGAAGAATATAAAACATTAACAACTCTGAAGAGTAGGAATAAAGGTAAACCTTTTATTTACTTTTTGCTCATCTGTCTTTTAACTTGCCTACATTTTCCACACATTCATCTTAATCTTCTCTCACACACCAAACAATCCATTAGCAAACCCACTTCTCTTTTTTTAAAAAAAACATTTTTTTATTGATTTTTTAGAGAGAGAGGAAGGGGGGGGGGAGAGAGAGAGAGAGAGAGAGAGAGAGAGAGAGAGAGAGAGAGAGAGAATATGAATCATCGATTGAGTGCCTTTTGCATACCCCCTACCAGGGATCAAACCTTCAACTCGGGTATGTGCCCTGACTGGGAATTGAACTGGCAACCTTTTGGTGCATGAGATGATGCCCAAAAAACTGATCCACACTGGCCAGAGTAGCAAACCCACTTCTCTTCTCCTTATATCCACACCCACTATTCTGTCAGCGCCATCACTGCTTGCCACCTACCTGACCTTCCTGTTTCAAACCTTGCATCCTCCTCCCCAAATTGGGTCTTGTTTTAACACAGCAGCCAGAGTGATCCTTTAAAATGTGAGTCAGATCGTGTCACTCCGTACTGACAACACTGCTATGGCTCCATTTCACTCACAGCAAAGCCTAAGCCAGTGATGGCGAACCTTTTGAGCTCGGCGTGTCAGCATTTTGAAAAACCCTAACTTAACTCTGGTGCCGTGTCACATATAGAAATTCGTTTATATTTGCAACCATAGTAAAACAAAGACTTATATTTTTTATATTTATTTTATATATTTAAATGCCATTTAACAAAGAAAAATCAACCAAAAAAATGAGTTTGCGTGTCACCTCTGAAACGCGTGTCATAGGTTGGCCATCACTGGCCTAACCCCTGGCTCTGTCATCTCCCCTCTCGCCCGCCCCTCCTCCCTCCACCTCAGCCACTGGCCGAGACCGTCCTTAAACACACAAGACCCACTCCCACCTTGGACTTCCGTGCAGCTGGTTGTCTGCCGGAAACATGACCCCTACTCCTTCACCTTCTCCAAATCTTTGCTCGAGTGTTATCCTCGGTGGTGCCACCCATTTAAAATAGCACCTCGGAGAAACCAAGATGGCGGCATAGGTTAACGCCGGAGATCGCTGCCTCAAACAACCACTTCAGAGATATAACTAAAGGACAGAACGGACATCACCCAGAACCACGGGAAGGCTGGCTGAGTGGAAATTCTACAACTAGGAGGAAAGAGAATATCATACCCAGACTCAGAGGAGGCACAGTGCTGAAGTGAAATACTCCGGTGCGGAAGTGCGCGCGCGAGGAGCGGGCTGGCTGCGGAGGGCGCGGTTGTTGTTTTCAATCGGGAGGGAGTTTCAGACTCTGAGCTCCAGATCCGGGCGAGTCTCTGGGGACCGAGACTCAAACGGGAGAAACGGGACTGTCTGGCTTCGGTCGGAACTCGAAGGCAGCTTTCTCTCCGAGGTTTGCAGCCATTGCTGGGGCTCTGAGAGGCAGAGCCCCTGGGGAAGGAACTGAGAGTCGCCATAACTGCTTGTTCCGCCCGCCCTGTAGATCCCCGGGGACCCGCCCCGCCCAAGCCCTGCGCAGCGCCATTTGCCGGATAGCCTCAGGCAAAGGCTAGATTAGCACTGCCCTAGAGATCCAGCACAGAAGCCCTCCCACTACAGACACAGCAGACTCTCATAACCAGTTAGCCTGGAGGTCAAATCACCCCGGTATTGCCGACATCAATCAAGGCTTAAAGGCAACAAGACTGTGGACAAAGACCACTAGGGGGTGCACCAAGAAAGCATAAAAAATGCGGAGACAAAGAAACAGGACAAAACTGTCAATGGAGGATATTGAGTTCAGAACCACACTTTTAAGGTCTCTTAAGAACTGTCTAGAAGCTGCCGATAAATTTAGTAAGGCCCTCGAAAAGACTGGTGAGACCGCCGATAAATGTAGTGAGATCCTCAAGAAATCTAATGAGACCCTCGATGTTGTGATAAAGAACCAACTAGAAATTAAGCATACACTGACTGAAATAAAGAATATTATACAGACACCCAACAGCAGACCAGAGGAGCGCAAGAATCAAGTCAAAGATTCGAAATGCGAAGAAGCAAAAAACACCCAACTGGAAAAGCAAAATGAAAAAAGAATCCGAAAATATGAAGATAGTGTAAGGAGCCTCTGGGACAGCTTCAAGCGCACCAACATCAGAATTATAGGGGTGCCAGAGGATGAGAGAGAGCAAGATATTGAAAACCTATTTAAAGAAATAATGACAGAAAACTTCCCCCACCTGGTGAAAGAAATAGACCTACAGGTCCAGGAAGCGCAGAGAACCCCAAACAAAAGGAATCCAAAGAGGACCACACCAAGACACATCATAATTAAAATGCCAAGAGCAAAAGACAAAGAGAGAATCTTAAAAGCAGCAAGAGAAAGAAACCCAGTTACCTACAAGGGAATACCCATATGACTGTCAGCTGATTTCTCAACAGAAACTTTGCAGGCCAGAAGGGAATGGCAAGAAATATTCAAAGTGATGAATACCAAGAACCTACAACCAAGATTACTTTATCCAGCAAAGCTATCATTCAGAACAGAAGGTCAGATAAAGAGCTTCACAGATAAGGAAAAGCTAAAGGAGTTCATCACCACCAAACCAGTATTATATGAAATGCTGAAAGGTATCCTTTGAGAAGAGGAAGAAGAAAAAAAAAGGTAAAGATACAAATTATGAACAACAAATATGCATCTATCAACAAGTGAATCTAAGAATCAAGTGAATAAATAATCTGATGAACAGAATGAACTGGTGATTATAATAGAATCAGGGACATAGAAAGGGAATGGACTGGCCATTCTTGGGGGAGGAAAGGGGTGTGGGAGATGCGGGAAGAGACTGGACAAAAATCGTGCACCTATGGATGAGGACAGTGGATGGGGAGTGAGGGCGGAGGGTGGGGCGGGAGCTGGGAGGAGGGGAGTTATGGGGGGAAAACAAAGAGGAACAAATGTAATAATCTGAACAATAAATATTTAATTAAAAAAAAAATAAAATAGCACCTCAACACGCCACCACTCTCTACCCCACTCTACCTGTTTCCCTCTAAAGCACCTATCACTTCAAAATTTACTTATTTAATGTGTCTACATCTGCCTTCCTCACCACCCTCCCACTAACAGTGGTTCTCAACCTTCCTAATGCCGCGACCCTTTAATACAGTTCCTCATGTTGTGGTGACCCCCAACCATAAAATTGTTTTCATTGCTACTTCATAACTGTAATTTTGCTACTGTTATGAATCATAATGTAAATATCTGATATGCAGGATATATTTTCAGGGGTTGCGACCCACAGGTTGAGAACTGCTGCTAGAAGGTCTCTGTTATTCCAGCAGGGTCTTCGTTTTATTCACTGATGTGCTCCAGGCACCTAGAGGAGTGTGGGTACACAGGAGGCACAAATCGACATCTGCCAAACCAGTGAACTTCCTGGGTCTAAAGACCTGCTTATACAGGTCAACACCTAAAAACTGTGACTGTGAAGGAGCTTAATATTTACCTTTAATTTGAATTAAAAGGTATATAAAAGAAAAGTAGGCAAATTCTAATTTTAAAGATAGTAAACTTCTGTATACTTAAAGAGGTAGAGAGATGTGAATTCACAGATACATGAAAATAGCTTCCACATCCCTCCCCCCAACACAAACAAAAAGGAGAGTGGAGGTACTCAGAGCAGACACTCTATGCCAGCGATTCTCAACCTGTGGGTTGCGACCCCTTTGGGGGTTGAACGACCCTTTCACAGGGGTCGCCTAAGACCATCGGAAAACACATATATAATTACATATTGTTTTTGTGATTAATCACTATGCTTTAATTATGTTCAATTTGTAACAATGAAAATACATCCTGCGTATCAGATATTTACATTACGATTCATAACAGTAGCAAAATTCCAGTTATGAAGTAGCAATGAAAATAATTTTATGGTTGGGGGTCACCACAACATGAGGAGCTGTATTAAAGGGTCGCAGCATTAGGAAGGTTGAGAACCACTGCTCTAAGCAATGCCGTCCCTCTGAAGGTCAGTGGGTGAGAAACTGGTCTGATTTTAGGTGAGTGAAATGAAAATGCTCTAAAGAGAGGACAGATAGACCCGCCCACTCACTGTCCTGAAGAGTGCCTCATCCAAGGTAAGCAACCCAGCCCGTCTTCCTGCCTTTTAGTGGATGCGGCTGAATCAATTCCCTCTGGGGGAATTTCTGCAGCAAGAATGTTGCCTTCTATCTTTTTGGTTGGATATGGGGAAGGAATGGCACTATGAGCTATTTTGTACGCCCCCTGCCTACCCTCCCCTCCTCCCCCGCCGCATGTCTGCCCCTAACATGTCACCCATGCTCTGTAATCTATTCAGGGCAGATATTGCATTTCTTCATTTTTAAAATTAAAAGGCAATATTTGAAAAAAGATAGCCTAGAAATATCTTCTTTTTAAAAAAAAATATATTTTATTGATTTTTTTACAGAGAGGAAGGGAGAGGGATAGAGAGTTAGAAACATCAATGAGAGAGAAACATCGATCAGCTGCCTCCTGCACACCCCCTACTGGGGATGTGCCCGCAACCAAGGTAAATGGCCTTGACTGGAATCGAACCTGGGACCCTTCAGTCCGCAGGCCGACGCTCTATCCACTGAGCCAAACCGGTTAGGGCTATCTTCTTTTTTTAAAAAAATATTTTTATTGATTTCAGAGAGGAAGGGAGAGGGAGATAGAAACATCAATAATGAGAGAGAATCATTGATCAGCTGCCTCCTGCACGCTCCTCACTGGGGATCAAACCCACAACCTAGGCATGGGCCCTGACTGGAATTGAACCATCACCTCCTGGTTCATAGGTCAACGCTCAACCACAGACCTATGCTGATTGGGCTTCTTTTTCTTTATTTCCCTGAATTAGTCCTCATGCTTCATTTATTTATTTTTTTAAGTCCCTCATTACCATAAATCTTTGAATTTATACAATAATGTGGGAACCCTCAAAAGAAAAATGATTTATCTAGAACTTTTGAAATATCAGAATCTTCATGCAAATCCTTATTAGAAGACATCAAGACTCACCTCTGTCTGAACCATCCCATGTCTTTGTAGTCTCATGCAGCGCACTAAATCAGAGATGTCAAACTGCCCAAAACAAACAAAGCAGAGTCTATGTTAGGTAAAAAGCATAGCCCAATTTGAACGCCAAAGATTCACAGAGTCAACTGGCTTATACATATTTCTGTACCCCATTCTCCTTCTCCTTCTAGCAGTCCAAACTATTATGGACAAAATAACTTGGTGAACTGACTTTGCCATCATTTCATAATTTTAAGAATTAAGAAAGGTTATTGTATTTGAAAATCCACAAAATAAATTCTTGTCCTTCTAAAATCTGACTAATTTCTAATAAAAAAAAAAGAAAGAAAAGGAAAACTAAAGTTCTTATGTTTTCCTTCTCAGAATAAAATTCCTGATCTTTTCATTTTCACTGATATTTAAATTTGAAACAAGGGGGAAGTAGACTATTTTGTTTTGGCCCACTTAAATTATTATGGTTAGATATAATAGAGTGTGAAGTGCAAGATAGAACTGCTTTTAACTAAAAAATTTTAAAGACAAATATTGTAATTACATATTGTATATGTTCAATATTCTAACATTTTAAGTGATGTTTACACTAATTTAGATATTAAGTAATATTACACTCATTAACTTTATTTATTTCATAATAATTTTTAAATTGGGAGTAATTGTTTAGAGATAGACTATTTAACATTAATTTGTTTAACAAAATATACATTTCCCACCAATAGGTAACAATAACAACAACAAAAGTGTATAAGCCTGTTCATTTCAAAATATACTTTCTTTTGTGCTTTAATATTTCTATCCCTAAAAGCATGATAACAATATTGACTTTATTTTATATAAGCCTAAAAACATAAAAAGTGAAATGCATAAGGGGCTTTTGAGCACATGGCTAAAAAAACAACAACAGTAAAACAAATATAAAGTTGAAGTATTATTTCTTTTTCATTATGGTCCATGCAGTTTTGAACATTTACAAAAAACAATTCTGCATAGTAAGAAAATTAAGGCATTCATATAAACTGATAAAAAAAAAATTCCAAGATCCTAACACATTAAAAAGTTAGATTCCAGAGAATTATATGGAACTTAATGAGAACTACACCAGCATGAAAAAAGAGGTAGAAACCATGAATAAGAATCAAGCAGAAAGGAAGAATGACATAGCTGCAATAAAGAATATCCTAGCCAATTTGGCTCAGGGGTTAGAGCATCGGCCCGCAGACTGAAGGGTCTCGGGTTCAATTCAAGTCAAGGATACGTAACTCAGTTGTAGGCTCGATCCCGTTCTGGTTGGGGTGTGTGCAGAAGCAATCAATCGATGTGTCTCTCTCACATTGATGTTTCTTTCTCTCTCTCTCTCTCTCTCTCTCTCTCTCTCTCTCTCTCTCTCTCCCCCCCACCCCTCCTTTCCACTCTCTCTAAAAATCAATAGAAAAAATATCCTCCAGGGTATCCTTTAAAAAAATAAAAATACCCGGGAAGGAATCATAGTAGATTACAGGAAGCAGAGGACCAAATCAGGGAATTTAGAAGATAGAATGGGTAGAAAAAACACCCATTCAGAGCTACAATGAGAAAAAGAAATTAAAAAGCAGGAGTAGAGTTTAAGGGAGCTTTGACACAACATGAAACATAACAACATGTGCATCACAGGAGTACCAGAAGGAGAAGAACCTTAGTAAGGAATAGAGAACCTGTTTAAAGAACTAATGACAAAATATCCCTAACCTGACTAAGGAAAAAGCCACTCAGGTTCAGGAAACACAGAGAGTCCCAATCAAGATGAACCCCAAAAGACCCACACCTAGACACATCATAATTAAAATGGCAAACGTTAAGGACAAAGAAAGAATCTTAAAGGCTGCAAGGGAGAGACAGAAAGTTAACCTACAAGGGAGCTCCCATTAGACTGTCAGCTGATTTATCGGTAGAAACACTTCAGGCCAGAAGGGACTGGAATGAAGTATACAAAGTAATGAAAAGCAAGGGACTGAATCCAAGACTACTCTATCCAATGAGGCTATCATTCAAAATTGAAGGTAAAATAAATAGCTTCGCAGACAAAAAAAACCTAAAAGAATTTATCACCACTAAATAGCACTGCAAGAAATGCTAAAGGGACTGTTGTAAGATGAAGAAGAAGTAAAGAGAAAGAGAGGAACATAGGCATAAATAATAAAAATGGCAACAAATAAATACCTATCAATAATAACCTTAAATGTAAATGGATTAAATGCTCCAATCAAAAGACATAGGGTAGCTGGATAAGAAAACATGATAAGAAAACATGACTCACCTCAGAACAAAAGACTCACACAGGATGAAAGTGAAGGGATGGGAAAAATTTTCCATGCAAACGGCAATGAAAAATATATCTGGGGTAGCAATACTCATATCTGACAAAATAGACTTCAAAGTTAAGGCCATAACAAGAGACAATGAAGGCCACTTCATAATAATAAACAGATTAATACAACAAGAAGCTATAACCCTGTAAATATATATGCACCCAATATAGGAGCATATATATATATATATATATATATATATATATATATATATATGAAAACTTCTGGAGGATTTTAACACATTGCGTACCACATTGAAATCTCTAAGACATACGCCAGGGACTGCACGTTTTTGGGCAAACTGCACGTTATTTAAATCATCATAATGCACTTTAGGTGTTGTTTTTCAATAATTATAACATTTTTATTTACAAAAACAATTAAACAATTAAAGTTTCTAGTACTTTTTTAACGTATAGTACTGCGTAAAACATTTTCCTCTATGAAGAAGGACCAAACAAAATTTACATAAGTATCGAGATTCGCTCCTTTTTTCCATGGGTGTGAAAAACAAGAACACTCGTGAGCGGTCCTTAACAGATGGCGCGCGAAACACGAGAAAACTCCTGAACGGTACGAAATGTGTTAAGAGAGAGATAAATAGCAGTGCACTCATAGTAGGGGACTTATTAATACCCTACTGACATGAATGGATAGATCTTATAGACAAAATAATTAACAAGAAAACAGAGACCCTAAATAACACTCTAGATCAAATACATTTAATTGACATTTGCAGAACATTTCACCCCAAAGTTGCTGAATATACATTCTTCTCAAGTGCACATGGGACATTCTCAAAGATAGACAACATGTTAGGACACCAACTAAGTCTCTACAAATTGAAGAAGATTGAAATCATATCAAGCATCATCTCGGATTACAAGGGCATGAAACTAGAACTCAATTACTGGTGCAGCCACTGTGGAAAACAGTGTGAAGATTCCTCAAAAAATTAAAAATGAAACTGCCACTTGACCCAGTGATCCCACTTCTAGGAATATATCTGAAGAAGCCTGAAACACCAATCAGAAAAAATATATGCACCCCTATGTTTATAGCAGTGTTATTTACAATAGCTAAGATCTGGTAACAGACCAAGTGCCCATCAGTTGATGAATGAACAAAAAATCTGTGGTCCATCAAAAAACTATTAGGCTTAATAAATGAATTTGGCAATGTAGCAGGATACAAAATTAACGCCAAGAAGTCTATGGCATTTCTATACACCAATAGTGAACTTATAGAAAGAGAGACTAAAAAAGCAATTCCATTTACCATCACACCAAAAAAACTTAAGATACCTAGGAATAAACTTAACTAAAGCGGTAAAAGACCTCTACTCAGAAAACTACAGGACGTTGAAAAAAGAGATAGAGGAAGACATAAACAGATGGAAGAACATACCACGTTCATGGATTGGTAGAATCAACATCATTAAAATGTCCATACTACCCAAAGCAATCTATAAATTCAATGCACTCCTCATTAAAATACCAACAGCATATTTCACAGACCTAGAACGAACTCTCCAAAAATTCATCTGGAATAAAAAAGACCCCAAATAGCTGCAACGATCCTGAGAAAGAAGAACAAAGTAGGTGGGATCTCAATACCAGATATCAAGCTGTATTACAAAGCCACTGTTCTCAAAACTGCCTGGTACTGGCACAAGAACAGACATATAGATCAATGGAATAGAGAACCCCAAAATCGACCTGAACCAATATGCTCAATTAATATTTGACAAAGGAGGCAAGAACATACAATGGAGTCAAGACAGTCTTTTCAATAAATGGTGTTGGGAAAATTGGATAGATACATGCAAAAAAATGAAACCAGACCACCAACTTACACCATACACAAAAATAAACTCAAAATGGATAAAAGACTTAAATGTAAGACAGGAAACCATAAAAATACTAGAGGAATTCAAAGGCAACAAAATCTCAGACATATGATGAAGCAATTTCTTCACCATTACAGTTCCTAGGGCATTGGAAACTAAAGAGAAAATAAACAAATGGGATTACATCAAAATAAAAAGCTTCTGCACAGCAAAAGAAACCATCAACAAAACAACAAGAAAGCCCACTGCATGGGAGAACATTTTCCAATGTTACACCGATAAGGGTTTAATCTCCAACCTTTATAGGGAACTCATGCAACTTAACAAAAGGAAGATAAACAATCCAATCAAAAATGGGCGAAGGACCTAAATAGACACTTTGCAAAAGAGGACATTCAGAAAGCTAAGAGACATATGAAAACATGCTCAAAGTCACTAATCATCTGAGAGATGCAAATCAAAACAACAATGAGGTACCATCTCACACCTGTCAGACTGGTTATCATCAACAAATCAACAAACAACAAGTGCTGGAGAGGATGCGGAGAAAAAGGAACACTCGTGCACTACTGGTGGGAATGCAGACTGGTGCAGCCACTATGGAAGACAGTACAGAGTTTCCTCAAAAAGTTAAAAATGGAACTCCCATTTGACCCAGTGATCCCACTCCTAGGAATATATCCCAAGAAACCAGAAACACCAATCAGAAAGGATATATGCATCCCTATGTTCATAGCAGCACAATTTACCATAGCTAAGATTTGGAAACAGCCTACGTGCCCATCAGCAGATGAATGGATTAGAAAACTGTGGTACATCTACACAATGGAATACTATGCTGCTGTAAAAAAGAAGGAATTCTTACCATTTGCAACAGCATAGATGGAAATGGAGAGCATATGCTAAGTGAAGTAAGCCATCAATGAAGGAAAAATACCACATGATCTCACTCATTTATGGATAATAAAGATCATTATAAACTGATGAACAAAAATAGATACAGAGGCAGAACAGCATCAAACAGACTGTCAAACTATAGCGGGAAGGCCGGGGAGGGTGGGGGAGGGGGTTAAGAGATCAACCGAAGGACTTGTATGCATGCATATAAGCATAACCAATAGACACAAGACACTGGGGGGTAGGGGAGGCTGGGAGAAGGTCAAGGGGGGGAAAAAAGGAGACATATGTAATACCCTTTGTAATACTTTAAGCAATAAAACAAAATTAAAAAAAAAGAAAAAAGAAAAAAATCTGTGGTACATTTACACTATGGAATACTATGTAGCTGTAAAAAAGAAGGATCTCTTAACCTTGGAGACAGCATGGAAGAACCTGGAGAGTATCATGCTAAGCGAAATAAGCCAGTCAGGGAAAGATAAGTATCACATGATCTCATTCATATGTGGAATCTAATGAACAAAATACACTGATGGACAAAATAGATCCAGAGACATTGAAGCATGGAACAGACTGACGTATGCCAGAGGGAGGGGTGGGAGATGGGAAGAGATTAACCAATGAACTTATATGCTATATATGCTTAGCCACGGACAGATAATAGTTAGCGGAAGGCCTGGGGAGGGAAAGGGAGCAGGGTAGAGGGGGGTCAATGGCGGGGGGGAAAAGGGGATATCTGTAATACTTTCAATAATAAAGATAAATAAAAAAATAAAAAGTTAGATTCCACCGTTATTTCTGGTCGAATGCTCACTCAGCCTATCCTTGTCCTCACCTCAAGATCTTGACTGATTAAGCCTAGCACCACATCTATGCATATCAGAGTCCCTGAACGTCCGATGCCAGCGCTGCAGTGGGTGATGATTGGGCCTGATCTGTGAACGTGTCTCATATAAGAGATGAAAGTGAGCAAGTCGTCTGGCTGAGAAGGTGTATCATGGTCCGGCCAGGCAGTGAAATTCAGATGGGAAATATGTCGCACCTCTCGTGTCTGAAATTACAATAGAATAGGAATGTAAAGGCATGCTATATTGTTCACATGTAGTTACTTCTTAATATTATTTTATCCTTTCAAAATTAGCTTTTCCATCAGATGAAATCAAAGGAAAATGAGGGACAAAAAAACCTCCATCAAACAAACACATGGAGGGCCTTTATCAAGGAGGACGCTAGATCCACATTTTAAATATTGGTAAAAACTGCTTTTTGGAAGTCCTAAATGAAAATATGTTTTGATAACAACTTTTTTTTTAATGGCCCCATTTCAAACTCACCCCGGATAAAAGCCAGTCATTGCACTGGCTAAAAAACCCTATGTAATTTGGCCCAGCTACCTCTCAGACCTAACCGTTTCCTCCTGGCCATCTTGCTCCAGCCACCGGGATCTCTCTGTGGTTCTTTAAAAACACTAGGCACAATTCAGTCTCAGGGCCTTTGCACTCCCTCTTCCTGACTGAAATGCCCCCCGCCATGTCCACGTGGCTCATTCAACACCTGCGCGGTTTTTTCCACAGCACCAGTATTCTCTCATTAGAGGGTAAGCTCCATGAAGTCACAGTTTCTTTTTTGTCTGTGCTCATTGCTGAACCCCTTAATTCCATAACAGGGCCTGAAATCTGTAAACATGTGTTGGTTAAATAAATCTTTAATTTTTTAAATTTAATTTAATTAAATAAATATTTAATTAAATATTTAAGAAATAGTGAACAATGGTGCTTGCATAGGTAATGTAAGCTGGTGTAAATGAATAAGGAGGTATAGACTTTAATTCTTTATAAAATCAGAAATAAAAAATCACAAAGGAAATTCTCAGGCTACATTTACATGCTGCCCCAGAACTGAGTGAATATGCTCGTATGCGTTGTTTCTGTGAAAGTAAAACTACTTTCTTTAAGAGAGCTAAAACGCCAATCGGAAACACATTACTCACTCCTAACTAGTATTCCTGGGGGGAGGAGTGAAATAAAGCGTGGAGATGAAGAAACAGTAGCTTTACGTAAGGTCTACCCATTGTCTAATTCAAGCTAAATTTATTCAGTGGTTAGGTGGCCACAGTAGGAATTACTGGAATGACAAACATATATGCTACAATTGTCCATGTACTACCCAAGACGTCTTTATGGAGGAATATCTGCTACTTAAAGGTTTTTAAAAAACAGTTTTATTGAGTCTACTTAAAGGTTTGATTTTTAAAAAATGAGTCTCCAGTGCACAGCTTCTGAGCCATTCTGTGCTATCACTAAGCAAAGATGGATGATCACATTAAAAGCCCAGTATTCTCATTTTCATTTTATTTTATTTTATTTTTTTAAAAATATATTTTATTGATTTTTTACAGAGAGGAAGAGAGAGAGATAGAGAGTTAGAAACATCGATGAGAGAGAAACATCGATCAGCTGCCTCCTGCACATCTCCTACTGGGGATGTGCCTGCAACCCAGGTACATGCCCCCGACCGGAATCGAACCTGAGACCTTTCAGTCCGCAGGCCGACGCTCTATCCACTGAGCTAAACCGGTTTCGGCCTCATTTTCATTTTAATACAGTATGTACTGGAGGAAACTGGAAGAATTCAAGAAGAGGTCACATTTAAACTTATATCAGATAAAAAATAATAGGTGGCATTAGTTCCATTGAAATGGGAACCAAGAAATCACTGTCTTTTTTTTTTTTTTTTGAAAAATACATTGATACGATCATGGAAAGGGTCCAGGCCTGCATTCCAACCAGGAGATAAGCCTTAGAAAATGGAAAGATTTATTTTCCTCACCTGAATATCTTCTAGGGTCATTGCTCTTACTACAAAGCCCTTCAGCGGCTGCATTTTCACCAGCGCCAGCCGGAGCCTGTTGCTGACCATTGTCGTTTTGCCGAGGATGTTAGGCCAGTAGCGCTGGCATTTGACTTTTTCCCCTTCTACCTCTTGGGTCATCATGGCTATCACTGTGGACTTTTGTTCCCAAATCATCTGCCAGAAATCGCCAACGGTTGTAGGGAGAGGCCCTTGGCAGGCAATGTAAACGAACTCTTCCTTCCCCACTGGTATCTTAATGAAGCTGGCGTTGATATATCCACCTTCATCTCCGAGAGGCACTCTTGTAGCATCATCTGTGAATTTACCACCACAAGACAGAGCCATCTATCTCATGCATTTTTAAACAAGAGCTTTATAAACAGGGTGAGTCAAAGATGATGACAAATTCCTCATAACCATAGACAAAATCACAAACATCTCAATACAGGTATATTTTCAAATTGTAGGATAAATTATTTTATATTTACTCAAACATTTATGCTACAATTGTCCATGTATGTTACAAGTTGCCATCTTAATGTGCAACATGATATTATTTACATAGATCTGGCTGAAGATATTAAAATTAATAAATTAATGAATGCATTTAGAAGTTCTTAACTAACTAGAGAATCAAATACAACTTTGGTACTTCTTTTCCATCCTTATTTTTAATGATGACAATAATAATGAATTTAATAATGAAGGACAATGCTGAAAAATTATCTCATAAGACAAAAATTAGTATCACTGTGAAACTATTAAAGTACTTATTACAAATATAGGGTGTCCCAAAAACATGTATACAAACTTCAAAGGCTGATAGCTCAGTTGACGTTTCTTTCTTTTCAGCCAGAGTAAGCTCTGAACAAAGGAAATGCATCCTAAAATGCTACTGGAAGTTTGAAAACACAGTTGAAGTACAAACACTGCCTTTATAATTTATTCAAAGTGTGTATATACTTCTTTGGGGACACAGAGTGTTCCCCAACAATGTATACACACTTTAAGAGCTGATAACTCACTTAATTTTCACTCCTTTTCAGGTTAAACTGATTTGAAATAATAGGTGAAGCCTGATTAAGCTATGAACAAAGACATTTTATCCATTAGACTTTTTAATGGTGATATATAAAAGATAAAGTTTATGGTACAAAACCGGCAATAGTTGACGGATTGGGATGCACAAATACAGAACGAATTGATTCTTGGTGTTTGCAATTCCACTGCTTCGCATTATCAGCAGTGCCTGGACCCCAGTGGTCATCAGTTTGAAAACAGGCATTGTAAAAAAAAAAAAATTCATTTCTGTAGATTCTTTTACATTTTGAAAATGAACTGAATGTTAATAAACACTGATTTTGTAATCATTCAAAGTATGTATACATTTTCTGGGACACCTATATAATTGGCAAAATTAACTCTTGCTCATGTAATTAAGCTATATTCTTTTAAATAAGCAGCCAAAATAATAAACACAATAAAAAGGGAGCTCACTTTATTCTCTAGGCATACAGACTCTTGTCTTTGTCTGACTGTAATTTCATATAGTCAAAATATAAACTTTCAAAACAGGCTGCCCCAGTGAAAAGTATATATAAGCTGTCTTATCCAAGATAATTAATTTGTATGTATTTATACATTAGAAGTTATTTCTACTTCAAATATTTATAAACTTAACTGGTAATTTCTGTGACTCCCAAATTATGACTCTTAGTAATGGGTTTCAAAACCCTCCATTGATTGCCCTTCTATTCCTTGACTTGTAACTCTTAGTCCTAGAAACAAACCCACTCAGCAGTTCTGAGCTCATGACTTATCCCACTCTGACTCTGAGATAATAGCCATTTTCTTTCTCACTCTCTCTTTTTTTTGCCTGAAATAATTCCCATATACTTTATGCCAAACCATATCTATTCCATTTTAAAGTGCTAAGATTCACTTCTTTTTTTTAAAAAAATATTTTTATTGATTTCAGAGAGGAAGGAAGAGGGAGAGAGAGATAGAAACATCAATGATGAGAATCATTGATTGGCTGCCACCTGCATGCCCTCTACTGGGGATTGAGCATGCAACCTGGGCATGTCCCCTTGACCAGAATGGAATCAGAACCCTTCAGTCCTCAGGCCAGTACTCTATTCACTGAGCCAAACCAGCTAGGGCCTAAGATTCACTTCTTAAAAGAAATTTCCCAAAATGAATTTTGTATTCTCCATCTTGATAGAAAAAATGCAATTGTATTATTATTTATTGTATGATTTGTCATTATTAGTTCAGTTATTTCTCCTTGGATTTATGGCAAAGATAGGGTCAGTGTGTCATATGGTATAATCCTGTGGTCGGCAAACTGCAGCTCGCGAGCCACATGCAGCAATTTGGCCCCTTGACTGTGGCTCTTCCTAAGCCTTAGAAGTACCCTAATTAAGTTAATAACAATGTACCTACCTATATAGTTTAAGTTTAAAAAATTTGGCTCTCAAAAGAAATTTCAATTGTTGTACTGTTGATATTTGGCTCTGTTGACTAATGAATTTGCCGACCACTGGTATAATCCATTGTGCTAATATATATACAAATATGGCTGATACTTTTTATAAGAAATTGCTAGACATTAATATTTTGGCTACCTACATATATTTATATATAATTTTTTAAAAATCAAATGTTTGATAATGAGTCAAACATGGGTAAAAACATTTTTTTTTTCCTTCTGGTACATGAAATAATGCAACCTGGTGGTACCACTCTGTCACATGCATATACTAGTATATAGCTATTATGTACCACAGACATTTCTCTAAACTTATAAGTGGGATAAAGAGATGTTGATTGTGACATATGAACTAAGAAATTGTTCAACCCAAAGACAATTGATACTGTTAAAAAGACTTAAAAATACTGATTTAGCATCACTGATTATTTTCTAACTAGAGGCTCAGTGCACAAAATTCGTGCACGGGGGGGGGGGGGGTGTCCCCTCAGCCCAGCTTGCACCCTCTCCGGGACTCCTCAGAGGATGTCTGACTGCCGGTTTAGGCCTGATCCCTGGGATCAGGCCTAAACCGGCAGTCAGACATCCCTCTCACAATCCTGGACCACTGGCTCCTAACCGCTCACCAGCCTGGTAGCCCCTAACTGCACCCTCCCCCCCACCCGCTGGCCTGATCACCCCTCACTGCCTCTGTGTGCCAGCCTGATTGCCCCTAACTGCCCTCCCCCCTTGCAGGCCTGGTTGCCCCCAACTGGCCCTTCCCTGCTGGCCTGGTTGCTCCTAACTTCCCCCTCCTCCGCAGGCCTGGTCACCTCTTACTGCCCCCCGCTGCTGGCCTGGTCACCCCCAACTGTCCCCCTGCCAGCCTGGTTGCCTCTTACAACACCCCCTGCTGGCCTGGTTGCCCACAACTGCCCCCCCCCCCCGCCAGCCTGGTCACCCCTCATGGCCCCCCCACCAACCTGGTCACCCCACGCAGCCTGCTGTTCAGTCGTTTGGTAGTCCCTCACTAACCCCCTGTCGGCCTGATCACCCCATGCAGCCTGCTGTTTAGTCGTTTGGTTGTCACTCACTAACCCCCTTGCCGGCCTGGTCGTAGGCAGCCATCTTGTGAGGGTGTGATGGTCAATTTGCATACCACCCCTTTATTATATAGGATACAATGCTAGTAATTCATGAGTGTCTGAAGAATTATTTAATATTTCTCTAATTGATTTTCAGAATACATAGATAATTTTAAAAGGAATTCACACTGTATACCTAAATTTTTTGTTACTAATATAAATCTTTGTGCACTTAAGTAAGAGATAGATAGGCTAGTATGAAGGCAAATTAGAACTTACAGGGAAGTATATTTTTATATCGGTTCTTCCTTCTGTTTTCCTTAGTTTGTCCAATTAGACACTGATCCAAAGGTTTTAATTCTTGAAGATTCTGAAGGCAAAAAGGAAATAAGGTTAAATTCGTTGAGATTAGCAAGTGTTTAGGGTACAAAACTAGCTATTGATCAGGGAAGGCTTTGAGTGTTAAAAAATAGACATGTCTTGCTCGACCAGAGTGGCTCAGTGGTTGAGCGTTGACCTATGAACCAGGAGGTCATGATTCAATTCCTGGTCAGGGCATATACCCAGGTTGCAGGCTTGATCCCCAGTGTGGGGCATGTAGAAGGCAGCTGATCAATGATTCTCTCTCATCATTGATGTTTCTATGTCTTTCTCCCTCTCCCTTCCTCTCTGAAATCAATAAAAATATATTTTAAAAAAAGAAAAGAAATAGCTATGTCTTGTCAAGATAAATAAGCCTAAATTTCCAATACTAATTTGATGCACCAATTGTTAAAATATATTGTTGGAAATATCTTTTACATGTTGTAGTCAACTAACTTTGTGAGGTACCACTTTATACCTTATTTTAAATTCAGTTTAAAGATGTCTATAATTATAATGTAGAAAAAAATACAACTTATAAAACCAACTTTGGCTTAAAGCTGGAGCAGAGTTTCTTGACAATATTGTCTGTGGGGTCATAGAATATTCCATATAGTAGAGCTGTAGTTAGACAGTATTATGTTCTAAAGTCAACTTTTTTTCACTTTTTATTCCATCCATCCATCCATCCACACATTCACCAAATATATACTGAAAATGCCCACTGTATATGTAAGGCACTGTAATAAGTATTGGGAATATAGTTGTGAGAGAAAAAATATGATTTTGGCTCTCCTGGAGCTTATACCCTATTGGGAAAAGAAGGCAGTAAAGAAGTAAATAAGCAAATATTGTGATCTATGCTATGAAGAAATTAATAAGCTGCTGTGATAGAGAAAAATAAAGGACTTTATAAAATAGGGTTGTGATAGCAGATCTCTAACATTTATTTATTTTTTTAAATTGATCTTAGAGAGAGAAAGGAAGGGAGAGAAGGAGAGAGAGGGGGGAGAGAGAGACATTGATCGGTTGCCTCCCCCACGTGTCTTGACTAGGATTGAAAACATCACCTTTTGGTATATGGGAAGACACTCCAACCAATTGAGCCACACCAGCTAGGGCAAGGTTGCTAACATTTAAACTTAAGACCATAAAAAAGAAATATTTTCTGGAAAAATGGAGGGGAACAGTATATTCTTGGAGCTGTTAAATTAGAAACTATTGCTAATGGTGAACCACACTTATAGTGTATTAATTATGCAGTCTAGTGGATGGTTGGACTTAAAAAAAAACCACCACCACAAAAAATACTTTATCTCTACATATGAGGAGGGGAGAATAATCTTCAGGGAGACTTATCAAGCTCCAAAGTGGCTAAAGAGATCCCTTTAAATCAATACTATGTTTTAGGATCCTAATTTAAAAATATAATTTACTACTAGATATGATGAGATGGTGGTGCTTTTTGAGATGGTGGCGCTTTTTAAAAAAAAATTTAATTAATTTTTTTATTTATTGTCTAAAGATTTACATATGTCTCCTTTTTCCCTGATTGACCCCCCACCCCAATCCATTCCCACTCCGGGCAAGCCCCCACCCCCTCAGTGGATAGTGGTGCTTTTATAGTTGGAAGTTAAGTTGTAAAATAACAGACATTTTCAGAATTTTTAAAATTTCTTCTAACCTTGAATACAATTTTATTTGAGAAAGAAAAACCATTTGCAGAAGCTACTTACCTCCAACTCCTTAGAAGGAATTCCTTGATCTAGTAAACCCCGCAGCATTCGAATGACTGATTTCAACTTGGTACCAGTGTATTTACCAGAGGGAAGCACTTTGACGATGGGAAGTGCAGTGAGCTCCTCATTTGTCAGAAAAGGATGATCTAACAAGAGTTCAGCAGTTGATTAAAAAAAAATCCCCCCCAACAACTGACTTAGCCAATAAGGGAACTAAATTTAGTATATTTTCACCTCATGTATTTTTACATGAGTGAGAGAAGCTTTAGAATTAATAAGGCACTAGAATTAATTGGTAGGCAGATAAGTACAATCAACACAGGAAAATCTTGGCCACAGCAAGGCCCTTGTACTCAACTTTCAAGGAAACACCCTCACTGACTATTCAGAAATTCTTAAGGCTCTTGACTCAAATGGTACTGTTTTCTTGATGAAAATGTATTTAGTTCTACTATTATTTTGCATTTAAATGAGTTTCCTAGCACATGGGGAAAAGAGGAAGGGAGGTTCAGAAATTCCTTACAATGCGGCAATGCACTAGTGAACACTGATCCCCCCATCTACTCACTCTGGGTACTTAGTGTCAGTGTCTCTGGTATTTGATAGTTTTCTCCATGCAAATGAAGCCTTGAGGCCTTCAGGAATTTATCTAAAAAGTGCTATCAGTGCCTTAGAATAGGCATGTTTCTAATTTAGCACCTGGTCTATGGAAAGTGCTTATAACAGAAGGTAGTTATTTTGAAAAAAGCTGCAGAGATATCTTGCAATAGACTGCACAAGTGTAGCTTTAATTATGTCAATCAGTTGATTAAAGTATTCTGATGATGCAGCTAACACACAGTCAATAGTCATTCTAGGCACCGTGGGGCACACAAAGCTGTACAAGATACCTCAAGGAGCTAAACATCTGGCTGGGGTGAAGGCTAATTTTGAGTACAAAATTCACTCATATGAAATAACCGTGAACCTTCACAGAGCTGCGTGTGAGTGCAACAGGAGCTTAAAGGTTAAAGAGCACGGGCTACAGGAGTTGATGAGCTCTGTCACTGACAACAGTCTACCTAGATCCAAAAGTATTCATTCACTTCTTTAATTTCTTTTAACTAAAACTTCAAATTACAAAACCATGGTATTTCATTGCGTCAGTATAACATTTCCTTATATGAACGAAAAGAGAAATGCAACTCTGGATAAGAACCTCATTTCTCCACTGACGCAGTTATAAACGAGAGAAGCAGTCAGTGATAGGAAGGACAGACCAACGGACTCTAAGAGCTAGCTCTTAAAAAACGAGGTAGGGATTCAAGCGTCATACATTCCTACCTTTGAGCCATCCTACCTATTTTACTGTAAATAAAATGTGCTCTTTCTCATTTCAGAATGGCAAAATTGTGACTTTGTGTTTCCACTTATAGTTATACATTTATTTGTTTGTTTTACTCCAAGCCACTGAGAATTTTCACCTACAACTGTGTAAACTTCTGGTTACATAAATGAATGTTGATGTTTGCTATGTGATTTAACTTTATGTATAGAACCAAGTAATGTTCACATGTGGTGAAATAACATATCCATATATTCTGAAAATATAATTTTCAAACACTTATTTTTTCTATCCACTGAGTTTGATGAAAAAATTGCTAATAAAATTCTTGCCTTTATTGGAATCTTCGTGGTTTATTGCTTCTATTGGCAATTCATCACTCCCCCATGTTATTTCATCATCATCAGTCCTCCTTTCTTGTGAATTTTGAATTAATCTATGAAAATAAACAAATTTACAATATTTTCTTCAATTCTTCCATAATATATATAAATATTATGTCCTAGAACCACTCATTTCTTCTATAATTAGGATGGTAGTTAAAAATAAATTATCTGATTAAAAAACCCAAATCCACAATTCTTAAAATTTCCCCTCAAACAAATCCCAAGTCTCTGAACCTCAGACTGAAGAAGCCCTTGTAGGGATAGAGAAGGTGGTGGTTTGTTCTGCCTGGATGACTGAACACACCTGTGTCAGTACAGCTCTCTCATTTTTTAACAGCTGCACCACTGGACTGTACGGATGCACCTTCCTAACTTTCGAAGTCCCTACTGATGAACATTATTCTTTTGCTTCAGCCAGGAGCTGGCAGGACACTCTTGTCTCTGGGCACTTGCTCAAAGCTATAAAGCTCAGTACAGTTCTCATTATTCTAGGGGTGCACAGTAGAGGCCCTCTCCCTGGTAAGGTAAATGGCTAGAAAGACAAATTAGGTAGGAGAATAATGCTTAGTACTAAGATGAGATGAAAAAGGATAATGTAAAAGCCTGAACAAAGTACATTTGTCTAGTGCACCCCAAAATGTCAATGACCAGGAAGTATGCTGCTTAGGGTGAATGCTTTCCTCTGCTTCAATCAATGGTCACATTAACATTAAATTTGCAAGTGCTGTGTTCATGAGGTTGCTTTCGTCTTCTAGAAGTACATTTTGTCTTTAAGGATGTATTCTGGAGATCCGTCCATTAGGCATTCTATTCTCTTCTTTCTGATTCTTTTGAACAGCTCCTTAGCATTTCATTGTGGAGTAGGTGCCAATTTATTTGGTGTCTATTATGGTTTTATTTTACTACTATAAACAATATTGCAAAGGATATTGTTATAGAAATGTCTTTCCACACAAATTGGTAGTGGGACCAATTCATAGAAATAAAATTGCTAGGTCGAAGAGTATGTTTCAGTTCTTTGAATTTATGACACTGACCATTTGTATGCATTAAGAAAGAAATAATATTGTGTATTTTAACTGTAGGACCTATTACGATTTCAGAGATGTTAAAATAAAAGTATATCTAAGAATTAATAACATGCAAATAAAACTTTTATGTTAATAGTGTTTCCAATTACTACCTAAAGTACATTAATTGACCCCTACTCCTTCCTCCCCTTGCCCTGACAGTTATTGGCAGCTGCCCCAGATATTTGCTAATCTTGTAAGTATAAAATTGTATGCATTTCTACATTAATACACACCCCCTTGTCTAACTTGACATAGTGAAATATTCACTATCAATTTGCTTTTCTAGGAAAATCAAATATGTAGCTCCCTGTGGCTGTTTGGTTATTGCCTGGTATGAAGCAAAATTTATGTACAACCACTATGTTGGCTAACAATATATACAACTTTTCTTGATCTATCATTTAAAGTTACAAAAAATCTTATTTTATATTAGAAATTGTTTTCAAAAAGAAAAAAAAATAGTGGAATTTAAAAATGTTCCTTCTTTGGTTTTGTTTTCTTATTAAAATAAATAATTTATAAAGTATAGAAAAACAGAAACAGAAAGTGAAGTTACCTATAATCACACCAGAAGATAATCAAATGTCATCATTGTTGGCACATTCCTTTTAGACCCTTGTCCCAGTATGCTCAAGAGAACACTGCTCTTTTGGAGCAATGTTATAACAAACATACTGTCACATGTCACTAGAACCTCTTGTTAAAACTATTTTTAAAAAATTATTTATTTTTTAATTTTCACCCAAGGATGTTTTTATTGTTGCTTTTTTTAGAGAGAGAGGAATGGACAGAGAAAAACACTGATTTGTTGCCTCCCATATGTGCCCCAACTAGGGATCGAACCCGCAACCTAGTTACGTGCCCTGACTCAGAATCAAACCTGCAACCTTTTGGTGTATGGGACGATACTCCAACCAATTGAGCCACCTGGTCAGGGCTTATAATAATATTTTTAAAACAGTCTTAATATTCAGCCATAGTTCCATAATTTAAATAACAATTCTTATTTTTCTGGAAAAGACAATTTTAATTTAAAAATAAATAAAAGGAAATCTTCAGAGCACTTCTAAAATAAGTATGGAATTGTTATAAATACTTAAAATTACTTTCTTACCTTTCACTTTTTTCTTTTTCTTCACAATATTCTTCACAGCCATTCATTTTGGTAGACTACAATAAAGAAAAATCACATTAGCCCAAAGTAAAAAAATAAATAAATTAAACACTCTCATAATGTTCACATTTTTCCTGTGAATTATTTCCTATATGTACTGTTATTGCTCACCTTCACATTACAAAGTCACTTATAAAAACATAATTTATGGAGTGACATCAGAGGAATGGTGATGTGAGTAAGAGTGTATTTCTTCTTCTCCCCCTGAAATTTCAACAAGTTAACCAACTATAATTCAATAAAGAAATCCCTGCTCAACACAGGCCCATGCCCGAGAGACCGGCGCACTAAAACATCTAAAGGTGGGCAACCAAGAAAAAATGGAGAAACAAGAAGGGAGGAAAGTGCAGATGGCCCACAGCTGTAGCCCTGCAACTAGGAGCTTGAGCTTGCGGCTTGGCTGGTTGTGAGAGGGGAGAAAGCTGGTGGCAGCAGATGCTTCCTTCAGCTGGGAGGAACAGAGAGCTGTGGGGTGGGTGGGCAGCCCAGCAAAGAGAGTGGCAAGGGAGTAAGCAAAGGAGGACAGCAAATACCATGGAGAACCATAGCAATGAGGATGACCAAAAAGAAAATGAAAAAACTCCAGAAAGCAAGCTGGAACACATGGAAATATGTGATATAAATGACAGAGATTTCAAGATTGCAGTTCTGAAAATACAACGAGATGCAAAAAAATACCAACAGGCAACTCAGTGCACATCAGAATTTCATCCGAATTCTCATCAGAAACTCTACAAGCCAGAAGAGAGTGGAACCAAATATTCAAATGTCTGCAAGATAAACTACTAGCCAAGAATAATATATCCAGCAAAATTATCCTTTAAATATGAAGGAGAAATAAAGATGTTCCCAGACATACAGCAGCTGAGGGACTTTATCACCAGAAAACCTCCATTGCAGAAAATACTCAAGGGAGTTATTCTACCTGAAACAAAGCACATAAGGTCACAGCAATACAAGTAAGATCACCAAAAAACTTATAGCATTAAAAGGGATAATTTGTGACAACAAAAACATAAAAGGGGCAGGTTGGGGGTGTGGAATGTATGAACTGGCAAAGGAAGATGAAGATCAGATGCACTCAAAAGGAAAAAACTATGGTATATATGGAACTTCTTCTTTTTTTTTAACCTAATGGTAACCACATCAGGACACATAGCTACAAAAAACAAGAGTCAGAGGAAAGATGTATGGCATACCACCAAACAATGACAACAGACAGAAACATAAAGGAAAAGAACCAATGGAGGCACAGAGCTACCAGAAAACAAAAGATAGCATAGCTATGGAAATCCTCATACATCAATAATGACCCTAAATGTAAATGGTCTGAACTCACCAATAAGGAGGCACAGAGTAGCGAGTGGATCAAAAAACAAAACCCAACCATATGCTGACTATAAGAGATTCATCTAAGCTGCACAGACAAAGGCAGATTCAAAGTAAAAGGGTGGAAAATGATTATCCAAGCAAATAACATCCAGAGAAAAGCAGGTGTAGCCATACTTATATCTGACAAAATAGATTTCAAGATAATAATGATAATAAGAGACAAAGATGGACACTTTATAATGACAAAGGGAACACTACATCAAGAAAATATAACAATTCTACAAGTTCAAGAAGATTGAAATCATATCAAGCATCTTCTCAGATCACAATGGAATATTTACAATAGCTAAGATCTGCAAATGGCCCATCAGTAGATGAGTGGATAAAAATAGCTGTGGTACATTTATATGGAATACTATGCAGCAGTAAAAAAGAAGGTTCTCTTACCCTTTGAAGAGCATGAAGGGACTTGGAGAGTATTATACTAAGCAAAATAAGCCAGTGAGAAAGAGAAGTATCACATGATCGCACTTATATGTGGAATCAAATGAACAAAATAAACTGATGAACAAAATAGATCAGAAGACATAGAACCATGGGATAGACTGTCGAATCTCAGAGAGAAGGCAGAGGTGGGTGGAAAGTCCTAATTTATTATTTTTAAGGATGGACTGACCCAAAATATCTTGAAATCTCAAGGCACAAATTTGTGGGAACTCTCTGTACTTTGGTGGTAGGACAATTTATATAATATTTCCAAATAACTGGTAGGAATATTCTACCTCTACAAAAGTTAATTTTAGGTTTGTCCTGGGTAGTTTTACATCCCAATTCTTCCATGTGAATTTTAGAATAATTTTTAACAAGCCACCCCTGACTCTAACATAAAAAAAGACAAATATTTCATGGGACCATATTTAATTTATGGGTGAATCTAGGAAGAACTTAACTTTTGGGTTTTTCTATCAAAGAACAAGGACTATTTTGCTTTAAGACTACTTTTATGCTTTGTGAAGTTTTAAAATTTTCCTAATACAGATCATATAGATCAGGGGTCCTCAAACTACGGTCCGCGGGCCACATGCAAATACAAATATTGTATTTGTTCCCGTTTTGTTTTTTTACTTCAAAATAAGATATGTGCAGTGTGCATAGGAATTTGTTCATAGTTTTTTTTTTAAACTATAGTCTGGCTCTCCAATGGTCTGAGGGACAGTGAACTGGCCCCCTGTTTAAAAAGTTTGAGGACCCCTGATATAGATTTTTCATTGAATTTATATCTAGAACTATTGTTTTGAACTATTGTAAATGAAGTTTTCTTTAATTATATTTCATAATTGGTTAAAGCAAAGACTGTGTTATGGACTGAATTGTGTGCCCCCAAAATACACAGGCCAAAGACCTAACCCCCCAATGTGACTATGTTTGAAGACTGTGCCTTTGTGAAGGTAATTAAAGCTAAGTGAGGTCATAGCGATGGTTCTCTAATCCAAAGGGGCTGGTTTCTTATAAGAAGAGAAAGAGACACCAGGAGTGCACCAACGCAGAGGAATGGCAATGTGTGAGGTCACAGTGAGACAGTGGCCGTCTACAAACCAAGGAGAGAGGTCTCACAAGAAGCCAACTTGCGGACACCTTGACCTTGTATTTCTAGCCTCCAGAACTGTGAGAAAATAAATTTGTTTTTTAAAAGACACCCAGTTTATGGTATTTTGGTATATAGCCCAAGCAGAAAAGGACAGACTTCAAACTCAAATCTGCAGACACTAGACAAATAATAAAAACCTTTGAAATGCTGGGGTTGGGAGTGGTAGTGGTAAGCAGGGTTGGAAAATAGGAAATGGTAGGGTCTGTGGTGAAATAGTCATAGCATATTAGTAATCTAAATTTTGAAATTTAATTTTATCTTGTGAATTCTGAGTTTATAGTATAATATAAAGAAATAGGGCCTTAGCCGGTTTGGCTCAGTGGATAGAGCGTTGGCCTGCGGACTGAAGGGTCCCGGGTTAGATTCCGGTCAAGGGCACATGCCCACATTGTGGGCTCAATCCCCAGTTGGGGTTGTGCAGGAGGCAGCCAATCAATGATTCTCTCTCATTATTGATGTTTCTATTTCTCTCTCTTTCTTTCTCTCTGAAATTAATAAAAAATATTTAAAAAATAGGGCCCTAGCTGGTTCGGCTCAGTGGATAGAGCGTCGGCCTGTGGACTGAAGTGTCCCAAGTTTGATTCTGGTCAGGGGCACATGCCCAGATTGTGGGCACAATCCCTAGTGGGGGGGAATCCAGGAGGCAGCTGATCGATGATTCTCATCATTGATGTTTCTCTCTCTCTCTCCCTCTCCCTTCCTCGTTGAAATCAATAATTTATATATATATATATATATATATATATATATATATATGAATCTTTGTTGCTGTTGTTTATAATAAATATAGAATTTAAAATTCATTAAGGTATATCTATGCAGTAGAATACTGGAAAAACATTAGAAATTATGAGACAGGTTTTTATATACTAACTAGAGGCCCGGCGCATGAAATTCATGCGTGGGTATGGTCCCTAGATCTGGCCTATGATCAGGGTCATCTTCCCCAGCTGCCCGCAGCCAGACCTGCCACCCATCCCCAGTTCCTTGTTCACCATCAGGTGATGGGTGCCTGACAGCTGGGGGAAGGGACCGAGAGGTCAGCTGTTCCCACCTGCTCACCGGCCTCGCCCACACTGCGGGTGGCTATCAGGTGATCGGAGCCTGCCAGCTGAGGAAAGGAACCAAGATATGGTCAGTGCACATCATAGGGACTGGTCCAGTGGTTGTTCTAATGTTAGGGTCAATTTGAATATTACCCTTTTATTATATAGGATAGAGGCCTGGTGCATGGGTGGGGGCCGACTGGCCTGCCCTGAAGGGGGCCCTGGATTGGGGTGGGGGCCCCCCCGGGGGGTGGGGTTGGCTGGGGCAAGGGGCCGTGGGGTTTGCAGGCCGGCCCCGGCCCTGATCAGGGTGGGGGTCCCCGCTGGGGGGCGGGGCCGGCCTGGGCAAGGGGTCGCTGGCAGTTTGCAGGTGGTTTGCAGGCCGGCCACGCTCCTGGCTTTGTCAGGATGGATGTCCAGAAGACGTCCAGTCTATCCAGTCTAATTAGCATATTACCCTTTTATTAGTATAGAATGTCAGCCTGTGGACTGAAGGGTCCCAGGTTTGATTCTGATCAAGGATACATGCCCGGATTGTAGGCTCGATCCCCAGTCAGGGGTGTGCAGTTATTAATTACTCTTTTATTAGTGGAAAGAAGATAATAATTATCAAGTGAAAACCAAATTTAGAACTATATGTTATAATTTATATTTAACAAAATCACTTCTCTTTCTCTCTTCCTCTCTTTTTTTGATTTGAGGAAACCTATGAAGTGATTCTTTCACTGGGATAGGATGATGCTTAAGTGTAACAAATAAAATTAACCTCCATTTTCACCCTAAATGTAATGTTTCAGTAAAATAGGCAAATAATCTCAGATGATGTCAACTTCTTTTTTTTTAAAATTCAACAACATTTTATAATATACTAGAGGCCCGATGCATGATATTCATGCAAGGGGTTTGGCCCTCACAGCCGCGGTGGCTGCCTCGGCCCTCACAGTCCTGGCTTCGTCTGGAAGGTCGCTCTGCTGTCTGGTCTAAGTAGCATATTGTGCTTTTATTATTATAGATAGATACTGAGCACTAATTCTTATACAGCTTATTTTTACCAGTTTGGATCCAATTATTTCAATATGTTATGAACCAGTCAGGTGTCTAAATATTTTTAAACAAGTCTCAATTGAAATCTCAAAGTAATCATAGCAAAAGCCATGGAATAATTGGAAGAATTAGATGTTTCTGTGCTAATTAAAAAACCAAGAATCCACGAGGGGAAGAAGGGAGCATTCAAAGATAAAAGCCAAGTTTTTTACCTAGGTGAGGTATTAACTGGATGAGATCTTGGATTTCTCAACATTTTGTTTTGTTTTTTTAAAGAGAGAGAGAGAGAGAGAGAGAGAGAGAGAGAGAGAGAGAGAGACTTGTTGTTCCATTTATTTTGCATTCGTAGGTTGATTCTTTTATTTTTTTATTTTTATTGATTTCAGAAAGGAAGGGAGAATGAGTGAGAGAGACAGAAACATCAATGATGAGAGAGAATCATTGATTGGTTGCCTCCTGCACAACCCTGACTGGGGATCGAGCCTGCAACCCGGGCATGTACCCTTGATCAGAATCAAACCTGGGACCCTTCAGTCTGCAGGCTGACGTTCTATCCACTGTGCCAAACTGACTAGGGCCATTGGTTGATTCTTGTATGTGCCCTGACTGAGCAACCTTGGTGCACTGGGATGAATCTTAACCAACTGAGCTACCTACCTGGCCAGGGCCTCAACTTTTATTTGGTGTAAAAATAATAACATAAAAATTATCATTTGTGTGTGTGTGTGTGTGGGGGGGGGGGGCACCTTTTTTTTTTTTAAAAGAAAATTTCACCAAAGGAAATTAAAAGATTTATAGGTAAATTCTCTCTCCAAAATGAGTAAATGACATTAGTTCTCATGCTTAATGAGATTACTAAGCAGCCAACAGGATATTATCTTTATCTCATGTCTAAAAGGGAAATTGGGAGATAGAGAGAAGTAAGGCATCAGCAGAGAAAGCAAGTTTTAAAGTAAGGAGATATAGAATTCTAACAAGATGGAATATCCTACAGTGTTTCTCTAGGTAGTACCCTTACCTCTGTAAAATCTTCAGGTAAAGGTGATCCATCACAGTCTGTATCTTCTGCTCCCTCTTCAGATAACTTTCCATTCGTTTTCAATGCACCTGCAAGAGAAATAAAGAAGCCAAGAGGAGTTACAACGCTCCCAGAGACCTTCTTGCACTCCTTAGTGTACCAACTGATTCCTTCGGGCCCATCTACCTGGAACACAGGCACCTGCTGCCGCATTAGTTTGGTTTAAAAGATTCTGGGCTTCCTCATCCACAACATCCAGCAGAGACTGGATAACTTCAGCTTCTTGAGGGTCGTCATAAATATCATCTTCCTGTACATCAGATTCTTGAAAAACAGCAATTTACATGGGGTTTTACTTTTAAAATATTGATATAAGAAAAAGACAATGTTTCAAATAGATTAAGGCAGGTCTTTCCAATTTTAAGCATCCACTTTGAAAAGTAGCCATGAACAGATAAGTAGTTGACACTAATAGGGGGCTAATCACTTTTAGTTCTAGAACTACTCTGGCTGCTCTGACAAAAGACCACACAAATGCACCCAACAAAGAATAAAATAATATTAGTGTCTGTGATACACCTTTTTATGAGACATTAATAATTTAATGCTTATTTTGTAAATTAATCCAAAATGATTAATTCATGAAAGAAACTCAAGAAATTATGTTACAAAGATTAAGGATATGATAGAGCAGCCCAAACATCTCCAAGAAAAAATTTTCTAAATTATTAAGTAGCCTGTAAATTGTTTCTTCAAAGAATGTGAGAAACACTATCAAACAAAACAGCTATCTTTTCAATCATTTAAAAATAGTTTTAATCTGAGAAATGAGAATGAATCCTGGACATTGGTACAGTAATGCAGTTAACAACAATTACTATTATATTGTTCTTTTATTTCTTTGAACAACAAATGGTCCTTTTAAAACCAACTATAAAAAAATAAAACAAACTATAGGGACACGTAAGGCAAATAAGAGAGGATACCTAATATTTCTTTATTACCTGAATTATTAGAGCATTTAGAGAAAATGGATGACTGATTTGGAAAACTACCTTTGGACAGAATCAAATTTTCTGATCCCTTCATCTGAAAAGTAGAGCATTTTCCTTCAGGGTGCGAAACTTCTTCCCCATTAATCTAAAGCATAAAACCAAAACAAATCATTAGTTTATGATTTTATTAACTTCCATGGTTAGGGAGGAACTGTACATTGCTCCTCAATGTCCTTCTCCCCCATTTCTTAGTACAAAATCCATTTTATATCTCCCCACCTTAGATGTATTTTTAGGAAGTACGAGTGCTATAAAATGTGCAATGGAAATGGAACTTTCCATCATCAAATGTGTCTGGAAATCCTAGATTAAACATTAAATCAATATTTTTACTCTAAGAATTCTCACAATGCTTACTAATATAAATTCTGGGTTGCCAAAAGAGAAATTTATTATGCAGTACTTCCTAAACTTATTTGACTGCAGAAATCTCTTTTTTGAGCCATATTTTATAGGACTTATCTTTCATAGAAATTTTTAGAAAAGTTCAATATGGTTACTAAACTTAGAAGTTGAGGGGAAGGGCAGAAAATCAACCCTTTAAGTATTTGTGAAACTGTTACACTGACATAAATTTTAGTTTAGTGATCTGATCAATTGTTAGGCATAAAGATTTTCAAATCTAGTCTAAATCTCATCTCAATTTAAGAAAAATAACAATGGCTCATAACTATAAAGTAATTATTTATAAGATATAACTTTCTATTTCAATGCAATTTGTGAAACATTTCATTGTTTCAGAAAGCCTATTGAAAAAATGATTTGGTGCCTTTGCTGGTTTGGCTCAGCGGAGAGCATCAGCCTCCGGACTGAAGGGTCCTGGTTTGATTCCTGGTCAGGGCACTTGCCTGGTTGCAGGCTCGATCCCCAGTAAGGGGCGTGCAGAAGGCAGCAATCAATGATTCTCTCTCAGCATTGATGTCTATCTCTCCCTCTCCCTTCCTCTCTAAAATCAATAAAATATATTACAAAAGAAAAAGAAAAAGAAAAAATGATTTGGCAAAATTGAATAATTAGATTAAATTAAATAATTTTATGCAAATAAAGGTGTTTGTTCTGAAGATCTTACTCTTTTTATTAAGAAAAAAGTAGAGATGATAGATGCAACATAGTTATTTCTTCATAAATAGTAGTTACATGATGCCAAACAGTTTCACAGAATTGCGAAACTCCAATCTTTATGAGAAATTCATAGTACAGACATTTGTATTCAATGACAGAATATTGTTTGAGCAACTTTCTCGAAGATTTTAAGTACAACAAAAAGTGTATGCAGCTATGAAAACAAAACTTGTAGTTTCTAGGGTTTTATGTTAATATAAACAGATATTCTACCCTTCTCCCTTTCAACAACATGCTGATATTTAAAAGGAAAATAAGCACTATACAACATGACTAACACTCAGAACATGTTAAAATTCAGTTGTTTCAGCTACATGAAATTGAAGTTATTGTGGCTAAACAAAGAACTGAATGTTGCTGTATCCAATCCACAAACATACAAATACCAGAAATGTTTTATGTGTTCCAATCATTTCTGCCTAATAATTCTTCTGCACAGTATCTTTTCAGGCCTTCCTGAACCATGTTGCAAGTTTGAGATGAAATAGTGAGATGAAAGGCACAGAATTTTGGGCTTCTGGCTACTAAATTAATTTTCTCCTCCTCCACTCAATCTAGTTCATGTCCAGAAATTTTGTGGAGATGATAAGATTTTCAGATTATGAGGAGAGCAATGCCCCAAGCTCTGGATTGTACATGGAAAGACATTCAAACAGTGAGGTTCAGAAATACATTGTATAGAATGTGTGTGGGATTAAACAATCTCACAAAATGAAGATCCAGCTGTGATTATTTTATTTTTTTAATCCTCACCTGAGGATATGTTTTCTATTGATTTTAGAGAGAGGAAAGGGGGGAGGGGGGGAGAGAGAGAGAGAGAGAGAGAGAGAGAGAGAGAGAGAGAGAGAGAGAGAAACATTGATGTGTCAGAGAAATATTGATTGGTTGTCTCCCATATGCACTCAGAATGGGGATCAAACCTGAAACTTGGATATTTGCCCTAACCAGGAATTGAACCCATGACCTTTCAATGCATGGGACAACACTCCAACCAACTGAGCACATGGGCCACGGCCAGCTGTGGTTATTTTAGAATGTACATTACATGCCAAAAGAGAATCATTAAGCAAAATGATAGCCAAACTAATAGGCATATATGTAGCCTCTAAGAGAGAGGCTGAAGTAGAATTCAGTTATATGATAAAATAATTTTGTTAAATCACCACCAGGTTTCTCTGTGCTAATCTTAAATGATTTAGGCTCTTTCATTTTGTATTGGTAAAGCATTTTCTATGTCTTTTAAGAAGCAAGTAGCCACGTGCTTTTGCCATTAATGGTTTTTCCTTAGTAGCAACAGAGAATTGCCACATGAAAGTCACTGCTGGTCAACATTAACCCAGAGGACCAATTTCACTCTTAATTCTTCTCTTCCGGGTACCTAAGACAACCAAAGGAACTGTGCACATTCATGAAACAGCCTGGCACGAAAGCTATCTACTTAAGTAATTATCTTATTTAGAAGCCGAGTGTGTGCCAAACATAGTAGGGTTATTTGTGTGGGGGTTTGACTATGTGAGCTTTACTTAGCAAGGCCTACTAGTTCACTGAAATATATTCCTATTATCAATATATGTTTCAGAAAAAGGCAAATATTTAAACGTGTAATCAGTTTGGTTCAAGATACAAACAAGCTGGCTATTTAGATAAGGAAGTAGGGCACGAAGAAGGTGGTCTCTTACTTACCTGGGAGAATGAGTCCTTAGGAGTGAGGGCAGGCTTGCTGCAAGGCTCCACTGTGTGATGACCTCAAAGGGACAACATGGAGAGTAAGGGATGAGCCAGGCAGGACCACAACAGGGACACCAAAATGATGAAAGAAAACCCACGTGTCTGAACATGATCTTATTTTTATTAGTACATGAAAAGAGGTCATGTCATAAAATGATTTAAAACCAACTAGATGGAATCAAATGTTTGAGAAGGATTTACCCCAAGGAAAAAGCCAGTAGCTTAAAAGAAAATAGTTTGCATAAAAGTTCCATTCAGCCTGGTCGGTGTGGCTCAGTGGTTGAGTGTCAACCATGAACCAGGTCACGATTCAATTCCCGGTCAGCACATATGCATGGGTTGTGGGCTCGATTCCCAGTGTGGGGTGTGGAGGAGGCAGCCGAACAATGATTCTCTTTCATCACTGATGTTTCTCTCTTTCTCTCCCTCTCCCGTCCTCTCTGAACTCAATTATATATATATATATATATATATATATATATATATATATATATATATATATAGTCAAGCTGAATGGTTCTAGGGTGAGTTACTGAATATGAATTATCACAAACCAAATGGGAGAGACATCACAGGCCTTGAACTAGATTCACTTTACTAATTAAGAGAAGATAACAAGTCTTTTAGACTATCAGTTTAACACAGTAAAATAAGTTTTGGATATAATTAGATATGGCTAAACTAAAGGTTACTTTGAACTCTTAGTTGTAGAGTTAAGAGTTCAAACATATATTAAAATAAGATTATGTTTCTCATAGTTAAAGTCATATTAAAAAAATTTGCTTCACTAAATTATATTTTTAAGAGATTTTGAAAGACATGGTAGCGTTTGGAAAAGTTAAAAAGAAAAAAGAAATACAGGTAAGTGTATTCAAGGACTTCTATTTAATAATGACCTAAAAATAATTTCACCTGGAAACATGAAGGTTGAGATAAGTTTTTAGGGATAAATTTCTATAATTTTGTGGATGATGTTACAGAGTCCAAGAATGGCTTTTAATATTACTTCCAGAAGATACAGTACATTATTAAACTTCTAGGAAAAATAATGAATAAAACATACTAATAATAAAGCACTGGTTCAAAATAATCATATTAGAATAGTATAAAACACAATAGTTTATTATGTGTAATTGCTCCCTCCTGTTCCCTGAACTGCCTCCTCCCCCTTTGTCTCCAAGCAACCACTGACCTGCTTTCTGTCACTGTAGATCAATTTGCATTTTTCTATAATTTTGAATATATGGAATAATACAGTTTGAACTTTCTTCCCCCCCACCCCAGTCTGGCTTCTTTCACTTAGCAGACTTATTTGAGGTTATTTTAATTATGTTCCTGTGTGTACCAACAGACCATTTTTATTGCTAATTAGTTCTGCTGTTAGGATTTGGACATTTGAATGTTTTCTGATTTTGGCTATCACAAAGCAAGCTGCTAAAAACATTCTTGTACAAGTTTTTGTGTATGGATAAATTTTTTTCTCTTGAGTGAACAAATAAGAATGGAATGGCTACATCATATGATAGGTGTATGTTTAAATTTTTAAGAAACTTTCAAATTGTTTTACAAAATAGTTGTACCATGTTACATTCCCCTCAATGACTACGAGAGTTATTATATGATTTATCAGAATTCATAAAGGAATTAGTTCTATGGGAGTCAAGTAAGAGAACCCAATAAAGACAGGTCACTAGGCAGTTTCTACAAGGGGGACAGGGAGCAGTGATTTTACTCTCTTTAGCTTAAAAAGTTACAAACAGGAGTCTTTCCAGTGGTCACTAGAAAAATGCTCTCTGGTTGTTCTGATAGTCTGACCCTAATGTGAACTGGAACTATTAGAGAGTAGATAGAAGGAAGGCGTTTAAGATAACAGAGGAGGAGAGGAACAGATCTGCCAGCTTTCAGAAGATAAACTACGACTGCAATCTTACCTACTTTTGGTACTTAGGTGCTACTACCTGATAACCTAAAAGTTTAATTATGTATGAAGTACTGAATTTACATTTCATATACATTAATTTTTTTCTTTTTTTTTTTTTTAAATAATTCTTTATTGTTGAAAGTATTACATATGTCCCCCCCATTACCCTCCTCAAGTCTGCCCCCACCCCAGACCCTCACCACCCCATTGTCTGTCCATTAGCCATGCATGTATGCATACAAGGTCCTTGGTTGATTACCTCCTACCCACCCACCCTCCCCTATCTTCCCTCTGAGATTCCGCACTCTGTTCCATGCTTCCATGTCTCTGGATCCATTCTGTTTATCAGTTTATTTTGTTACTTAGATTCCACATATGAGTGAGATTATGTGATACTTCATATACACTAATTTTCAACAACATTTCCCTGTGCCTAACATTCTTATTATTACATTAATACTAGCATTAATAGCTACATTTGCTGACCCCAATTATGTAAGTGAGAGCATAGAGTCAGACATCCTAGGTTTAAATTCTAGCTCTACTGGATATTAACTCTATGAGTTTGGGCAAGTTATCACACTTCTCTGTGCCTCAGTTTCCCCTTCTATAAAAGGAGGATAATAATAACACTATGTGACAGGGCTGTTGTTGCGGAGACTAAAGAACTTAGAAGAATACTTAGTGCAGAACAAGCATCAAATCAACGTTAACTGCTGCCACAATTACGAATTCTAAAATTTATATTATGATGTTAAAATGTAAGACATATATTTTGCTTACTCATTGCCATATTCACAATGCCCAGAACAGTGCCCAGAACAGATAAGAAATTAAGTAATGTCTGAATAAACTATTATATAACAATTAACGTGATTTTTCACATACATTATTATATTAATGCCTCATTATAACTTTGCAAGGTAGCTAGAGCTCCTGCAAAACACCCTGCAAAGGCAATAAGAACATTTTAGTGATAGTGTCCGTACCTGCTTCTGGAAAAAACACAGTTACGTCTCCATCACTATTTGTGTTATAAGTGAATATATCCTTACCATTGGCTTTGGCTGACTTTGGAGTTGAAATGGCAGACTTCTTGGAACTTGGGATCACTGGCTGACCATCTCTGTGTTATAAAAAAATGAAAAGACAATTGCAAATTACTCAAGAAGTTTGTTTAAATATCTTTTCAACCATCTCTTAATTAGACTAAAGAGTTTTATTTTGGATGGGCTTTAAGGGGTCTAGGCAACCCCTAAAACCAAAGACAAAATTTCATCGGTCTTCATCTATGTATTTTCTGAAGGGAAATATTCTTGACCAAAGAAAAGATTAAGAATCACTTCTTTATATAATCTCTTTTTGGGTTTCAGTTCAACATATCACATTATTTCCCCTCTCATATCAAACACTGGTAAAATTTCATGATCTAATAACTTGGTTCTCTGTCACTCAAGTAATAGTTCAAAGACAACTTAGAAATCATAGATCACTGTTTTGTGACCCTAAAGCCCTTGATACGTGTTTTACTTTTAAGTTATTTAAAGTGAAAATCTAGACAATATAATATATATTCAAAGGACCATGAGAAGAATAACATCACCCAATATGAAAAACAGTAAAAAAGACCAAGCCTGTTTGGCTCAGTGGATAGACCATTGGCCTGAGGACTGAAGGGTTTGGGTTTGATTCCAGTTAAGGGCACATGCCCAGGTTGCGGGCTTGATCCCCAGTAGGGGGCGTCCAGGAGGTGGCCAATCAGTGAATCTCTCTCAACATTGATGTTTCTACCTCTCCCTCTTCCTTCCTCTTTGAAATCAATAAAAACATATATTAAAAAAGAAAAGAAAAACAGTAAAAAAGACAGCATCTTGGAAACAGAGGGTTAGCATGTAGTGTTACTACTGTTAATACTTGAGAAAAAAGGGGGGCTGCCTAAGGTATACAATGTTGAGAGAGGCAATTTGCCATGGGCCCTATGCATTCCTGCATAGTATTCCTGGGTGACCCAGAAATGCAAGGCCGAGACCACTTTTTATCTGGGACAATTCTCAAGGCTATGCTTGTGGTGAGCAAGTTGAGGGATGACATAACTTCTTTTCCCAAACAAAAAGCAGGCTTTCTAGCAGCCACCACAAAGGGGCAGGTTCCTGGGCTCTTCTTAAAGTGTTCCTCTACTGGAATACAACACACTGCAAGTGCAGGAATCCACTAGGTCCACATATCTCATCTCTGTGGGCCTCAGAGACGTGTGGAAGTGACACCAATACCATTTTCAATAAGTATTTTGTCTCTGATGCACAAGTTTCATATCTCCGACCAGCATGCAAGAAACAATAACTGGCTAACTTATTAGCTTGCAAGTAGGGTAAAATCACAGACCCTTTACCATTCTTGACATAGAGATAATTAACATAAATAAAAACCCCTCCATTATTGCTCTCCTGTGGATAAGGACAGCAGATATATCAACAGTGGAGAGAGAGAGAGCTAGAAGAACAAACGGGAAAGCAATTGGGACTACCACTATCATATCTTTAGTGACTCCAGAAAAGATAGAAGTAGAAAGAAAAAAGAAAGCAATTTCAGAGCTAGAGTAAAGGGTGCTCTACTGATTTTGAGGCAATATATATATAAAAAAAAAAAAGTCAGCTAAATCTCTGGTTTACAGAGATGTTAATTTTCACAAAAATATTTTCCAGGTTGTTTGAACCCTTTCCTTCCCCACCAATTAACATTCAGCTACATCTATGAAAATAACTCCATGCCCAATCTAATTTTTAAAATATATGAGAGAAAACAGTCAAGAATTACATTCAAGGAAAAAAGTACATACAAATAAGTTTACTATCAAATGATTTAATTAATAGTTCCTATATTTTGGGAGACACACTCTGTAAAACTCATCATGTATCAAGATAAAAATGGGACGTTTCCCTTTATATAATAGAAGCCTGTAGTCTAGAAGGCCTGGATCATGTACATTGTGGGTGGCAGAATAATGCCCCCTCACCCCTGCCCAGTGTGTACATTGTAATCCTCAACCTGTGAGTATGGAACCTTACAAGGCAAAAGAGGTTTTTAGATGTGAGTAAGGTAAAGTTCTAGAGATGAGGAGATTATTTTGGATTATCTGGCAGGGCTTGATGTAATCACAATGGTCCTTATAGATGAAAGAGTGAGGCAGATAATCAAAGAAGAGATGTGATGATAGAGCAGAATGCTGGCTTTGAATATAGAAGAAAGCTATGAACCAAGGAATACCAGCAATCTCTAGAACGGGATGGACAACCCCTGGCACGCGTGCCAAACATGGCACGCCAGTAACTTTTGCTGGCACACGAAACCCTCTCTTATAATCTGACCATTTACAATTTTCTTCTTAATATCGACTTTTTTATTTTTCAGATAAATTCAGTGTAGGTGCATCTTAGATAAATAAATAATTTTACATAACAAGTTATCTTAAAGACCATAGACATGGATTGACGAGAGAGGGCAAGAGCAATTTCTATGCCTCTGCCTTAACTCTCCCTGCCTTCCTAGACCCGACCAGTGTTTTGGTTTCATCCACATACGCTTGTGAATCTTTGTTCTCAATGATGAATTTTAAGTCTCGTAATAGGAGTAGCCTGACGGATGAAAGTAGTAGCTCGTGCGTATCTCTGAAGGTCATGAAATATAAACCTGATGTAAAATCTCTGTCATCAGTGATGCAGCAGCAAAAGTCCCACTGATAATATCAAACGGAGTCATAAAGTTTTCTGTCAGACTATCAGTGTACATGTATACATTAAAAAAATAAACGTATTTTTCATCATCATATACTGTGTTTTTGTCGCTCGAATGAATTTCATTATTTCTTCAAGGTTCTTCACATACGTGCACCTTAAGAGATATCAAGTAGGCGTAACATGTTCTCAAAAAATTAGGGTTGGCACCCAGAAGAATTTTGAGTCAGAGATTTTGCTGGTTTTGGCATGCACTCCCAAAAAGGTTGCCCACCCCTGCTCTAGAAGGTGGAAACAGCAAGGAAATGGATTATCTTCTGGAGAAGGAATGCAGCTCTGCCTTGCTTTTAGCTCACTGAGACCCATTTTGTACTTCTGATCTCCAAAACTGTTAAGACAATAAACTTCTGTTGTTTTAAGCCACTATATTTGTAGTAATTTGAAATAATACATATATTTTTCAATTTATTTCATTTTTAAGTGAAACAAAAACTACTATTAGCATTTCTTATTAGGTGGAATTGTTGTTGTGAGGTAGAGTGGGTGTGGTGATTCCACGCCTCAACTGGATGTAGACATGAGGTATAGGCTTGACTGTCCCGACACTGGGGGTGGACCAAGACTGGCCTAAGCCAATCAATATGTTCCTGTCCCTTTGTTTCAATTCAGGAACTGGCCTTAATTTAGATCTAAGACAATCAGCACACGATCCTTGCTTTACCACGGTGATTGGTGAGGCTTTTGAAGACTGCTCTGGATGGTGTAGTATGCAGGTGCGAGGCGTGAGCCTGACACAGACATGCAACTTTTGTGCAGGAAACATGCACAGATTAGAGAATAAAAACAGCAAAGACATGGAGCCAGAGGCCTAATCAAATTTTACCTGACTACTACATAACCTTTTTAACCATAAATGGCAGGAAATTCCCTTTCTTGTTTAAACCAAGTTGAGTGATATTTTCTGTTACTTGCAACTGAAAACATCCTAACTGACAAATGTAGTAACCACCCTATTAATAATCGCAAATGTATATCCAAACACGAATCTGCTGCAAGTGCTCTGAGAATCTCTTGTCGATCAGGAAGTCTATTTAACTTAAGTTCTGCCAGTTTAGTCTGTGCATTACTAATTCAGGAATATACCTTTAAGAAAACATAAATAAAACCAAGAGCTGGAAATGTGTACGCAGACACAGACAGAACCCACAAATAACTGCAGAGTAAGTACCTTGTTGCTTTTAACACCAGTGAAGGAAGTGACATGTCTAATGCTCTCTCAGCTGCTTCCACGGTCATGCCTTGTGTGCTGACTCCATTCACATAGTGGATGATGTCTAATAGCTGGAGATTACCCTCCGTCGCTGCAGCTGACCTTGGATTGATATCACTAATATATACCACTTGATGAAGGCTGTCGTGACCTCCAGATAAGGAAAAACCTTCAGGGAATAAAAAAATATTTGTTTCCTTAGCCTTAAGAGTATTTATTTTTAATCCGGCCAAGAAAAATCACACTGCATAAAGCTTGAATTTGCATTACCCAATTCTTCTTTGTTGCACGTTAATGTAATGTCAGGTAGCAAATGAGGCGGCACTGGCATCCTGGGTAATTCTAGAACTCTCCCAAGAACCAATCTGACTGTCTTGGGTGCAGCCCGTAGCAGATTCACTGCATCTGTGTGAGTAATGTTTGTAACATCTGTATCATTAACCTACACAAATGAGAAAGGAGAAAAAGTAAGATTATAATTTTTGGATCAGAGAAGTTGCCAAGGAAATATATTAACCCCACCCCCCACCCCCCGCCCAACTCAGCGATTTTCAAGCAGTGTACTGCGGCACACTGGTGTGCCACAAGAATTTTTAAAACATGCAATACCTGACTATTCAGGGGCACTGACCTCTTTTCCCTTAGATTGTAAAAAAAAAATAAAAATGACAACAGCTAACACAACAGTAACTGACCGGTGTGAATGAGTCAAAAAATTTTTGATACCTATTTTTTGTCTGATTTTCAAAAAATATATTTTTTGGTGTGCCACAAGTTTTAGCAATTAGTTTATGTGTACCAGATGAAGTAGGTGGAAGATTGCTGCCCTAACTTTTTTATATATAATATATATTAGCCAGTAAGAGATTCACAATAAAGACTGGTCCCTAGCCCTGATTGGTGTTTCCTGTGTTCCAGGAGGCTGCAGGTTTGATTCCTGGCCAAGGCACATGTTAGGGTTTTGGGCTTGACCCCGGGTAGGGGGCATGCAGGAGGCTGCTGACTGATGTTGCATTCTCACATCAATGTTTCTCTCTCTCTCTCTCTCTCTCTCTCTCTCTCTCTCTCTCTCTCTCTCTCCATTCCTCTCTTTCTTTCTCTCTCTCAAAAAAATAAAAATCAATAAACTATTAAAAAAAAAGAATAGTCTCTAATTTATTGGTAATAGCCTGTACTGTGAAAATATAATAAACACAATGATCAAGTAATTATAAGTAAAATATAATGTAAGATACTTAACAAATGCATCATTTTTTTGCTAGTATAGGAAACTTATCCTTATAGTAATTTAAGAAACTTTCTGTCCTTGAAACCCAAGATAACTTGTTTAATGCTTTAACTGAGTTGAGAGGGACTTCCAAATTAAAAAGAGAACTTTAAGCATTTTTCAAACTGTTAACTGTATAAAGGCCTTTACTTTTAAGAGGTAGAGAAGGAAAACAAACCAAACAGAGAAATAGAATGTTACATTAACTCAACCTTCTTATTCTTTCTCTCCACCTCTTGCTTGCTCTCTGGCTACATTTGCAAAAATTCATTCCATGTAGTATCTTACCTTTATGAGCCGGTCCCCAGGTTTTAGCCTTCCGTCGCTTTTGGCTGGATCCTGAATGACATCATGAACATAACAACCAATACTCTGACTGCCTTTGGTTACTGTAAAGCCCAGGCTTCCTTTTTCCGATTTAATTAGGGTAATGACAAGTTCTACTTCCTAAGGGAAGAAAACAGTGATTCCTTTAGGAAGTCTATTCTGCGTGACACACAAACAGAAAGATGACTGTTATTTCTATTGAATAACAGAGTGAGGAAACCAATCCCTAAAAGGTTACTTATCTTGTCCAAATGAAGAAGCCAGGCCTATCCAACTCTAGATAGAATACCCTCCAATGTGAAAGTTGGGTTTAAATACAACATTATATGTTCGTCTAGAGCAGTGGTTCTCAACCTTGGCTGCACATTAGAATCACCTGGGAATCTTTTTAAAATCCTGATTTCTGGGCCTCATCCTCCGGAAATTCTGTTTCTTTGTTACTAATGTTGTGGCCCCACCCCATAACAAAGAAACAGAATTTCCGGAGGATGAGGCCCAGAAATCAGGATTTTAAAAAGAATCCTAGGTGATTCTAATGTGCAGCCAAGGTTGAGAACCACTGGTCTAGAGGCTATCTGAGACAGAATTTACTCATGCTTCAATTCTTGTATTTTCAGGATAAACAAGGACACATTAGTGGCTATATCTTGATTATCGAAGAATACTTTCTGAAGGGAAGGTTCAGAAAATTCTTTATATATTTCTAGATAAGCAAAATAGATGTCAAGAGCCACAAAAAAGGTTTGTTTTTTTATTTATTTTTTCGGTTAACCCTCACCCGAGGATATTTTTCCCATCGCATTTTCAGAGAGAGTGGAAAGGAGAGAGGGAGGAGGAGAGAGACAGAGGAGAGAGAAAGAGAGAGAGAGAGAGAGAGAGAGAGAGACTGATGTGAGAGAGACATATCGATTGGTTGCTTCTGGCACATACCCCAACTGGGGCTGGGGATCAAATCTGCAACCCAGGTATATGCCCTTGACCAGGAGTCAATCCCGTGACCCTTTGGTGTGCAGGCTGATACTCTAACCATTTAGCCACACCAGCCAGGGCTTAGTGTTTTTTAATTTTTTTGTTAATATGAAATCTTTGGGTGACTACATATCACAACTTCATATATTTAGTTGCATACATTTTTTTTTTTTAAGATTTCAGCTGACACAAAGGTTGCTTACAGCTTATAGGGGTGATGACAGACTTCTTAGGAAATAATTCTAAGATTAGTTTCACTCTATTGCTGAGAATGAAACTGAAGATATAGATACTATTCACACACACACACACATACACACACACACACACACACACACACACAATTATAGGCAAACAAAATATTTGGAAAGATTAACTCCAAAATGTGTATGGTTTTTGGGTGGTGGGATAATAGTGTTAATTGTCTTTTTCTTTGTTTTCTAATTTTCCTACGACAAATATTTATCACATGAATAATAAAAACAGTTTTGAAAAAGACTAACTTTAGATCAGTGTAAATGATATTATTATTATTGAATATTTGGCTTCTAAACTCAATTTGTAGGCTTAGAAGTTCTAGGGCTATTAGTTCAATGTAAAGGAATCCATTTGCTCACACAAAAACAAGTATGGCGGAGAAAAAAATTTATTCAGTCTTGATTAAAAAATAATTCATTAGAATTTAGCAAATAGCAGATACTGAATTAGATGCTCTATGTATATTATTCCGTTTAATCCTCACCACATGAGGTTACTAGACCCATATTTTAAGGCCAAAACTAATAAGACTCAGAAGAGTTAAGTAATTTTTCCACAGGCATCTGCCAAATGGCAGTAAGTCAGCGGCAGAAACAGGATTTGCACCTAAATTTTTTTTTTGCTTTTTCCCCTAATTCTCAGCAGAGAGACATACTAACTATGCTATCTATTTACTGGACATGAATATGAAGGTATTTTAATACAGCATAAACAACTCACCAGCTCTAAGTCTTCAAGGTGGTTTTCCAAATTAGTCTTCAAAGATGTCAAGCTATCTTGTCTGGTTGGTTCAGAGGTGTGACGTATATGATATTTATCTGTTAAATTCGTGGAAATAGATTCTGTTTGGGGTGGTCCAGGAGTCACATCCAGTGGTAGAGGGGAAGGAGGATTACTACAGAGACAAAGAAACAAGACTTTTCAAATACATTTCAATGTCAATATAGTAAGTTTGTGCTGCAAACAGAAAACTTTAATATTCATATCGGCTTTTGATTGAGATTCTAGCTACTTTTTATCTGACTCTGGACTATGAATTTATCTCACATCTGTTATATGCTAACATTACCAATGTTCTATTTTGAAGCTCTTTATAAAATGCACAAATCAGTAAGACAGATTAAATAAATATACTCTTGATTCCTGGTTATTAATTTAAGGCTGAAGCTAATGTGTTTAAATTTACTAAGAAAGAGAAGAAGTAAGAAAATAAATGTCTTATTTCTGTGGTTATTTTAGATGATACAATAGGAAAACAAAATACTTGAATGAATATGACTGAACCTGGATATATATACAAAGACATAACCAAACAGTAAAATGTATGACTAACTATTGGAGGCACACATGTCTCTTTATATGCCTCTGTTTTCAATGATTTCTCCTTTTCCCATCTTCTGTACTCTTGTATATCCTACCTTATGCAAACTCTCTACCCCTTCCTCCATACCACTCCCTTTATATTTTTACTGACTACTCTCCTACCCCATCACTATCTGAATAGGTTTCTTCTCTTTCTGTCAAATAATCGGAATGATGGTGAAATACGAACAACTTTCCCAATTTTTAGTAAATATGCTTGAGAGAGCAGTAAGGCTCCGGTGGAATGGCTAGAGAGCTTACAGATTTGCTAACTAAAACTGTCAGCCACAATAGTTAAATAGCCAATAGAGTCATCATCTATTTAATCACTGTGAAATTCACTTACAGGCACATTTCATTCTTAGAGAAATGGAGATTGCTCTCCTGTTACTAACAGTTAGTTGTGTTGAGTGATAAGCATTACAATATTGGCAATACCTGGGCTCGAGTCCTGGTTTGCTGGATATTTTCTGAGGATAGTAAAACATGGTACAAATGGTATCTTCTTGACTCTTGGTTGCCTCGTGTTGATTTTGTGCCAGTGGTAGCATGTTGCTTAGAGTCTGCTGAAAAGCTGAACTCCAGCTCATATTTGGAATTTTTGCTGGAGCTTTCACTAAGTCTTCTTCTCCGCTCCCACTGCTGTCACTGTCACTGTCTTTCCTGGATGAGGATGTGCACTCTTTCTTGCTTTTGTCAGACATTTCATTTTCATCTGAGCTGGTGCCTGGCCCCACACATGCTGACTGAGAGGGCTCTTTACTGTTGTTTGGAAGTACTTGTGCTGGAGAATGCAGTGGGGTCTGTAATGGACACATTTAAAGAGACCTGAATGTGACAACTTATAGTAATTTTAGAACACTTGATAGAAACTGAACACATTCAACAACAGCACTTTCTATTAAAATATTCTATTATTTTTTATAAAGTAATTATACTCATTAGAGAAAAAAATCATATATAAAAATAACTTAATATTTTATGACTTATATTTTAAATCAGAATTAGAGTTATAGTATATATTCTGCTTTGTATCCTACTTTCAAAATTTAGGTTTTTATGAGTACTTTCTGAGGTCCTTAAATATACTTTGAAAACAACCATATAAAACTGTATAATAATCCTACAGATGGCTATACCTTTTAATTTATTTCAGAATTCTCCTTTTATTGGATACAGAGCTGGTTTCTAGCTTTACACTTTAATAGAAATCTAGGGGAACTTCTTTGTATGTAGATTTTCACCCAAGTTTCTAATTACTTCCTTATAAGTTTCTATATAATTAAAATAGAATTTTTTATAATCAGCACATAGGATGTTTTTAAAGGCCTTGTTAAATATTTCCAGATTGCTTTCCAGAAAGATTGTATCAATTTATATACATATCAAGAGAGCTCTACCAGTTCCTAACTGCTGACCCAAATCAATGTAGTTTCTCTCTCTCTCTCTCTTTTTTAAATGTAGTCTCTTAAAATGCTATTTATAACATGTCCTATAGAAATATTACTTTCCTATTAATAGCCTTCTCACACTTTTATTTCTGATATAAAGGTTACAAGTTTCTCCTGCCTTTTCTCCCAGGGGTCATGTTCACTGTTTATGGAACACTACTTTTTTAAAATCCTCATTTGAGGATATTTACTAATTATAGAGAGAGAGGAAGGGAGAAAGAGAGAGAGAAACATCAGTGTGAGAGAGAAATATAGTTTGCTTGCTTCCTGTATGCACCCTGACCAGGGATTAAAACTGCAACCTAGGTATGAGTCCTGACTAGAATAGAACCCATAATCTTTTTGATATACAGACAACAACCAACTGAGCCACCCAGCCAGGGCAGAACACTATTTTAAGTACATAGGACAAAGGTTGTCTTCCTTCCAAGGCTGTCTTATCTATCAGTATGCAATTTATAACTAACTCCAAAATAGATTTGGATCCTTTAGATATTCCTTGACATAAAAAAGGAAAATAAACAAACATATTTTAAAATATGTTTTAAAAAAGCAAAATATCTTAAATAATTCTCATTTTTATCTAATCTAACTTAGAATGAAAATTATGTTTCCCCGTTTGGTCCAATGAAGAAATAAAAAAAAAGGTTTTTGTAACCATTACTTTATGTCTTTTTCGATTTATGCTTAGAAAACAAATTCCTAAAATCTTTGAAGCTAGAATTTTAGAATTGGAAGGGAAAGAAGAGAAAGTGAATTGAATTACTTTACATTGCAAATATAGGATGCACTCAGAGGTTAAGTGACATATACAAGATAATACTCTTAGCTGAAGTAACTGGAATAAAACCCCAGAGATCATGCTATATGAAATCACTACAGCTGAATTAATCACTCAATTGGTATTCTACAAAAACATAAATTACTTTTTGCAGGTCTTACCAAAAGAGCAGGATCAATGTCTGGTAGCACACCAGGTGGAGGTCTGCAGAGAAGCAAGGATACTTCTGGAGATGTTCCTCTGAGAGCAGATATAACTTCCTGGGGGTGCCATAAACGACAAGGGAAGCTGTAGTTAAACCACCATTACTGATCATTTCTGAAAGACCAATCTATCTCCACATGCCACATGTGTGGGGCTCACCTGCTGAGACAGTCCTTTCAATGAGGCTCCATTCACCTTCAAGATAACATCCCCCACATCAATTTTTCCACTTTCCGCTGCTGGTTGCCCAGGGAAGAGCTTTTTAACCCTTACTATGCTGGTATTCATTTGCTCAGGTATAAGATTATCTTCTCGAGAAAAACTGAATCCTAGGCCTGAGCTATTTTTAAACAATTTTACCTCAAATGTATTCTCTGCAGAAAAAAAAAAATTAAAAAATTCTTACATGTTATGTATACATACAAACATAAATACTTTTATTTTTATTTATTTATTTTTTTAAAATATATTTTATTGATTTTTTACAGAGAGGAAGGGAGAGAGATAGAGAGTTAGAAACATCGATGAGAGAGAAACATCGATCAGCTGCCTCCTGCACATCTCCTACTGGGGATATGCCCGCAACCCAGGTACATGCCCTTGACCGGAATCGAACCTGGGACCTTTCAGTCCGCAGGCCGACGCTCTATCCACTGAGCCAAACCGGTTTTGGCCAAACATAAATACTTTTAGACACATTTTAAAAAGCCCATTTCCCCACCATATTTACAGCTTTATATGTACTCACTGTACTCTTATTCTATAAGCAAATCCTATTTCACAGTATAAATCAGAAAACTAAATGTAATGAACTAAGCTGCATGAACTAACTGCTTGAACAGAAAAGAGGATTTTGAAATAAGGGTTCTGAAAATGAAATTATGCTTACTCCCTCGTGTTTTAAAAGACTTTCGAATAACAGAAAAAGAAGAAAAAAAATCCAAGAGAGGAGAAGAATAACAAAAAGCCAGGTATGCAATGGGAGAGAAAGGTAAGAGCAAAACAAATGTTAGAGAAGGCATGGGAAAGATGATATTCTAATGAGTCGGTACAGTATAACATAACCCAGTAAATTGCAATGACATTATGAGAAAATTCTCATCATCAACAAATTTTTTTCTTAAATAAGCAGAAAAGAGTAAAAAACATATTTTAAAAAATGATGGAAGAAATAAAGAATATAGGACAGTGAGATTAAGTGGGTATACTAATTTTACTTTCATAATCAGGAAAAATATATGCTGGGTTGTATTTTCTCCTTACTTTTGGGACTAATTTAGAGTTGCTAACATTTGTGCAATCAAATAAGAATTTAAAATAAAAGACAAATAAGGACTTTATACCACCACCATCCTTCATAAAGTAAAGGACATTTTTCCTTTTATGCCCCTTAAAAGGAAGATAAATAGAATCTGAGAATAAAGGGGACTTCTGTATCATGAACACATTTAGCAAAAAGTTCAACACTACATCATTTTTAATTTTCTTATTTTGCTACTAATTAGTGGTATGTCCAAGGGCTGTCAAAGTTTGTAGGAAAGATCAGTTTCTGGGATCTATTAGGTAAATTTCTACTCAGGTTTAGCTTGACAAGTCCATAAAATTAAACGGAAATATAGAAAATGTAAAGGGTTAAAGCCATTTTCAGGTATTATTTCTACATTTTTATGTTTTTTCCCCTTATAGATATGAGCACTATTATAGGACGATAATCTGTTTCAAGCATGACTTCATCATCCAAAGTCTTTCAGACTCTAAAAGCAGCAAATATGTCCTTAAAAAAAAAATTCAGTGTAGTGCTACATCAGATTATTCACATTTGACAAGAATAATTAAAGAGACTCAGGCATGAATTGTATCCAACATGCAAAACTCAAATTTTGAATACGTGAAAGCTGAGATGACAGTGTCCTAAGGCCTGACCTTCAGTGACAAAGCTGTAGTCTTTGATAGGAGTCATTTTCTTCACCATTTTTTCTGGGACTTGACCTTGACCATCCAGATCTGAAAGGTTGCACTGTGGGGTTACAGGGGCATGTTCTTTGGATGCTGGAGACTGTCCCTTTTCTAACAACAGATGAACCAACTGAACAAATGAAAAAGCACTTCATTAATGAAAAATAATTATAAGAAAGCAGATCAATTTTCAGGATTTTTGTATAACTGATGGTATATATTTCAAGTAAATAACTGGTCTACTAAAGTATAGGGAGAGAAAAAAATGGAACAAAAGCAAGGGATTTGAAAATTTCAAAATTAAGTTTTTAATATTTTCTGTATAAAACAATAAATGATTAAAAAGAAAAAAAAGTCTATTATAAAATAACAAATATGCCCTGGCCAGGTGGATCAGTTGGTTGAAGTGTTGTTCGGTATATCAACAGGTTTCAGGCTCAATTCCTGGTCAGAGTACATACCTAGGTTTTATGTTTGATCCGCAGTTGGAGGACATCTGGGAGGCAACCCTTCTATGTTTCTCTCTCACATTGATGCTTCCCTCACTCTCTCCCTAAAAATCAATGAAAACATATCCTTGGGTGAGGATTAAGAAAAAAATAAAATAACAAACATATTATAGAAAATTGTGGTACTAGAATAAAATCGCCACTGTACTATAATATAAAGACCATTGTAAATAATTTGCTAAACTCCCTGACTTAAAATGTATTTCAACAAAATAAATTTAGCCTTGAGGATAAAGAATGACTAGAAGTGAAAATCACTAAATATTTGTAGATGCTGATGAAAATTTTAAAAATGTAATCTCCACCATTCCTTCTGTCAGATCTCTGGTAATATTAGGGCTAAATATGATACAGAAAGCCAGTTTCTTCAGTAAAAAAACTAAAACCTCTTGTCATAAAACTTGCTTTTTTTTTTTTTTTTGATACCTGCTTCTTAATTTGTAGAAAAAAATACTAGGATGTTTATATAAATCAGGCTTGGTTTCTTGATTAATAAATTTAGAGATTTCAATGAAATTGACATTATTCACACATTATTATGTTCTTCTATGGTATCTTATAAATTTGGTAGAATGATCTATTACCTGTCCCGTATTTCTCAGTGTTTCCACAGCTTGCTTATGGGTGGCTCCTTCCAGACTAACTCCATTAACAGCTAGGACACGATCACCTATAAGTCAGGCAGTCATTTTGAAAAAAGCAAATCATAAAATATAATCATGCTCTTTAATACCACGTGATCTTGTTTCGTATTAACTTGTTCAGGAGAGACTCAGACAAATTCTGGACAAAACTGTCACAGTTTCTTTAATGTGTATTTAATTTCTTTTCCAATTCTATGGCTCATCTTAGGTACATTTTAGAATACTCTATTGTATATATCGTAAAAGTGATTTAAATCATGGTATAAGATAAATTAAACTACAAATGTAGAGCTTTGGAGGGAACTAAACTAGTTAGTTCTGATTAGAAATGTAGATGTCACTGTTTTTACAAGGTCACTATCCTGTTGCCATCCTCTGGTAGTTTACTTCTTAGGAAGTGCAAAATATGAACTAAATTATCACCAAAATATTTTCTGATATTAGAGAATAAGGTGAAAAAGAAGAGTTTTGGGAATGACATCAAGGAGTTTTTTAATACTCAAGTCCTAAAATAATTGTATTATGTTCTTATTTTATATTAGGAATAATCTGAAGGTCTATATCAACTTTCTAATTTATATGTTGAAGTGATAACCCTCTATATAATTCCCATACACACAAATAGTCTACCTTTGTGAATTCTACCATCGAACTCTGCTGCTCCCTTGGGAAGAACAGCTTTCACATAAATGCCACCATGTCTGACACTGGTATTCACACCTCCCTATGTGGAAAAAGACAAATAAAATAACATTTGTAATACAAAAAAGTTCACACTCCATTTTTCAAATCTGAGACCCAGAAAGCATTCAATTTATCAGCGAAAGCAGCTGCAGCATGTCAGCACATGCAATTAGTTCAATACCCCAAAACATTTCTAGCTAAGTTTTCCAAATCTTAAAGCAGTTACTTTGTAGGAAAACTCTTTATTCAGAAAATAACAACATGCCAGATCTTGACTATATGAAAAATTACTCTTCCTCTGTAAGTCTATACCATGCATTATGAGCAAGCAGAAAGTAAAATTAGTGTGAGAACTTAGTTGTCAGAAAAAATAGTATATGGAATAATATACTTCTGATCATATTTGCTATTCTGAAAGCAAATCTCATGAGTCAAAGGAAAAAATTTTTTTTTTTTATTTTGAAAGATTTTGGTAGAGAAATTTGGTTATAGTGGAGATGAGAGGTAATGAATAGATTTTTCATTCTCATATGGATATATAGCTTTTATTTCCCTTTACAATAATAGGAAGATAAAATTCTAAAGTTAAGGTCAAAAAGGAAAGAGCTATAATATTTTTAAAAATGCAAGAGAAATCGGTCTTTTTGATTTTGATATATTATATATTAACTAGAGGCCTGATGCATGAAATTTGTGCACTGGGGGGGGGGGGGGGAGGGGTGTCCCTCAGCCCAGCCTGCACCCTCTCCAATCTGGGATCCCTCTCACAATCCAGGACTGCTGGCTCCCAACCACTTGCCTGCCTACCTGCCTGCCTGATAGCCCCTAACCGCTTCTGCCTGCCAGCCTGATCACCCCTTAACCACTCCCCTGCCAACCTGATTGATGCCTGACTGCTCCCCTGCCGGCCTGCCTCCAACTGCCCTTCCCTGCCGGCCCGGTCACCCCCAACTGCCCTCCCCTGCTGGCCCGGTTGCCCCTAACTGTCCTCCCCTGCTGGCCTGGTTGCCCCTAACTGCCCTCCCCTGCTGGCCTGGTCACCCCCAACTGCCCTCCCCTGCTGGCCTGGTTGCCCCAACTGCCCTCCTCTGCTGGCCTCCCCTGCTGCCCTGATCGCCCACAACTGCACTCCCCTGTAGGCCATCTTGTGGCCACATGGGGGCAGCCATCTTTGACCACATGGGGGTGGCCATCTTGTGTGTTGGAGTGATGGTCAATTTGCATATCACCTCTTTATTAGATAGGATAGTGCTATTTCTATGACATTTCTAAATCACTTTTTATTACTAATATCCTTCAAATACCATAAATGATGTTACCATTTAGGGTACAATACATTCATTAATAGAATTCTAAAGTAATTTTAGCAAGTAACCTATGCTCACATTTTAACTACTTTAAAAGTACATATATTCCTTGGGAACTTGTTATTTTAAAATACTAATCATGTTTACAACTTAAGATGTATTATGCAGAGAAAGGGCATATACATTAGGCTTATATTACTTATGATGTAGGTTAAAAGTATTATTTCATGTTCAAGCAGAAACTATCAAATATTTGTTAAATCATGTCAAATTAAGCAAATATGAAATCTATGCAAAAAATGTAGCACGTATGAAATCTATGCGGAAAATGTAGTACTAATCACAGGAAAAAGTGATTAGTACGCTCAAGTTTTTATTTTATTTTTTAACAGATTTTTATTAATGTCAGAGAGGAAGGAAGAGGAAGAGATAGAAACATCAAGGATAAGAGAGAATCACTGATTGGCTGCCTCCTGCACAGCCCCCACTAGGGATCGAGCCCGCAATCTGGGCATGTGCCCTTGACTGGAATCAAACCTGGGACCCTTTAGTCCGCAGGTCGATGCTCTATCCACTGATCCATACCAGCTAGGTAGGGCAGTATGCTCAAGTTTTTAAAAAAGTTTTAAGATGTGGTTCAATTTTTAATTCTGGAAGTATTTGACAAGTTTCCTTTTTGAAGCAAAGTAATTCACTTAATTAACTGAAATACAATAGGCTGCTGGAAATGGAGAAGAGAAAACATTTGAAAACCTTGTCAAACAGTACCGTGACACTTATCCCCAAGCTGTTATCATTTTTAGCCAGTTCAACCTCAAAGATATCTCCAGGTTTAGGAGGTGCTGAAGGAAAAGTTTTAAAATTCATTTTGTTGGATGTATTCATTGAGGAGGAAGATTCCTTAACAAAGAAAAACAAACAAAAGGATTTCTTGTTAGACTCAAAATGAATTACTATTGGAAGATTCAATATGTGTTATTTGGGTAAATTAAGAAAAAACAGATATTAAGGAATAGAGCGGATTCAAAGATCATGAGGGTTGGAAGAGATCTTTGAGATCATCTAATCCAATGCCTTCATATTTTATGGTTGAGGAAATTGAGGTCTAGAGATTAAAGGGTTTGCTTCAGGTCAAACAGCTTGATATGGCAGAGGGAAGGAAGCACGAACCCACTGCAGACCTGGCTTTTACATAACCCTTGTCCAATGCTTTTTAGACTCCCAAATTTGGAAAGTATGCCCATTTCCTTAAAAAAAAAAAATCAATATATAGTAAGCAGTAGCTTTTAACTTAGAGTTTTAAGATGAGTAGGCTTCATGTTTACTTTGCTTATGTTTACAAATCCAATATAAACATAGGCACAGCAGCTGAGCCCCAGTTATAAAGGCATAACCACCTTATGAGAAATGCTGATTTTTCTGTTAAAAAAAAAGGGGGCTTAAGGTTCTTTCCTGAATTTTCTTGTGAAAGTGCGCTTAAATTTATATCATTTCTAGGAAATGGGCAATTTTCTATATTGTTGTTCATCCATCCAAAACTTCAGAAGGATTTGGTTATCAAAAATAAGTCAACTGGCCATTCCATGAACTACTTAGGAACAATACTTTTCAGATATTAAATTCTCTTACAACATGAAGTATGCAAGAGATGAACAACTTGTAGAAAATAATCATCATCTGATTATTAATTTCTTTGGCTTATCAGGTAACAAGTTCCCAGAATAATAGCCATTTTAGAGTTAGTATTTAAAGCTGCTAATTTCTCTGAAAGTTAGCATCAAATGCAGTAGCAGTTAGTAGCATACTATATAAATTATTTCTCCTTTCTAGAATAATGTAAGTAGTTTATAGTAGAATATTCTACTCTGTAATTTATTTGCTGTTGTTTGTTTTGTTAAATTAAAAACAAAAAACAAAGATTCAAATTAAACTATGCCTTTTTTGGCGTTTGATGATCCTGACTGCCGGAGTAAGTGGCTTCATCCATGTCTGAGTCTCCACGATCTGAGTAATCTGTTGCATCAGAAATGCCTGGTTTTTTAGCTTTGCTTTGGTTACTGTCAGTAGAAGTCCTCTTCTTCTGAGTGGCTCTGGATATCACAGATGGGGAAGGGCTGCCGTGCTGTGACTCCTGCCAGGTCCGGTCACCTACGTGGCTGGCAAAGAAGCCATTGACCTGGCTCTGGGACAAGCTGGCACTCTCAGTCCTGGAATCTTGAGAACTCAGGCTTCCTTCCCGCAGCCCTCCAGACAGCCCGAAAGAGCTCTCTGAGATGTGCCTCAGGGTACCACGTGGCCAGCGGTGATCCTCAGAAGAATCTATAGTGCTGCCTTGCATATAGGAAGGTTTCTTCATGTAATTTTTCATGCCATTGGCAATGTGCACAGGAGTAGAAGGCACTAAACGTCAAAATTCAATGAAAATAACAGGTTAGTGACACACACATGCCTGGGCTTACACACATGCACAACGTTCCTGACGATTGTTGGGAGGATTTTACATAGGAAAACACATACATCACACCTGATCTAGGGCCTGAAACCATGACAAGAACCCAACAAATACAGTAGATGCTTTCTGTTTCCTTTGCTCATCCCTTTGGTTATTCTTGAAGCAGCTTCTATGGAAATGTGAAACCCCTTCATCTTAACTCCTCATTTCCATTCTCTAAGGCCTATTTCAAGTAATCTGTCAAGGCTTTCTTGATTCCCTAACTAGAGATAATTTGGGGCTCTAAAGATCCTTGTTCTTTGTTTAATGATTATTTATATATTTGTTTATAATATTGTCTTACCAATTATTCCAAGTGATTCTCAAGAAAGGCAACTCCCCAAATTTTATATATAGACTTTATCAAAATCCACTTAAGAAAGCTTGCCTAAGTAAGACACAAACCACATGAGCCATTTGTAAAAAAAAAAAATACAGATGCAAATTTATAAGACACTAAAAGTTTTATGTAGTAAGCAAAGCCAAAGAAAACTGGAGAGTAATGAGCAGCTGGAGAGAAAATATTTGGAATAGTAACAAAAAATAATCAAAGAGTTAATACCATTAATATACAAAGTGTTTCTAAAAGTCATAAGAAAAAGTTTAGCCCTGGCTGGTGTGGCTCAGTTGATTGGAGCGTCATCCCATGTACTACTAAAGAGTCGCATGTTCGAATCCTGGTAGGGGCATGTACGAGAGGCAACCAAATAATGTCTGTCTGTCTGTCTGTCTGTCTCTCTCTTTCTCTCTCTCTCCTTTTCCCTCCTCTCTCCCTAAAATCAATTAAAAATAAACAAACATTGAAAGGGCGAGGAGTACGCCCTCCACCTTGCCCCAGGGTAAGGGCTATGCCCTTCATCTTAACTTGGCCATGTGCTCAGCAAGCTTCTTCCCGGAAGATAGTCAAGGGAAGTGCACGCCATCACTATGACCACATCCTGTGTACTCACGCCTGGCCAATCAGCAGGGCCCACAGTCCTTTCTCCTCCCCTTACCCTAAACCCCTATAAAACCTCTCTCCACACAGAGTTCTCTCTCTCTCTCGGCCACTGGAGCTTACCGTTGCATCGGTGAGTGTGGCAGGGGAGCCAAACCTAGGTTTGAAATGAATGACTCTTTGCTTTTGCATCGGACTCGCTGGCTCCCTGTGGGTTCTTGGGAATCATGAAATCTGGGCACAACATTTGGGGGCTCGTCTGGGATTCCCAAGACCATCGAGGGACCCCCGATCCGAAGAGTCTGACTGACCGCGGTATGTGTGTGTCATTGTATGTTCTGTTCAGTGTGAGCTCGTTTCTGGAATCTGTAATTGCCTGAGGGGTCTAGGCGGACGCGCCGTGAACGACCACAGGCAGGGGAGAGTTGGAAGACGTTCCGCTCCCCAGGAGGGATGGATATGCCCCTCACCCCAGGAGGGATGGATATGCCCCTCACGAGGGATGGATATACCCCTCGTGGATTTGAGACGAGGCAGGTCGCTCCTGCCGGTTTGGCGTAAGGCCAACGTCTAGTTGCTTCCATGGAGTTGGAAGCCTGTATTTTCGGGCCCTGTTTAGTGTTCTGTGTTTGTACTGGATGGATGTTATGGGATGGACTCAGACTGCACCTTTGGGTATTGTGATTGATCATTTCAAGGAGATTGGGGGAGGCTTTAGAGCTCCCTCAGGAGTTGGGAAGTTGTTAGGAATTGAATGGATTGTTTAAAGTCTGAATGAATGTCTGGTGAAAGTGTGGGAGTGTGGAGGGAGGGGAATTGCCCTCCCCCCTCCTTTGTGTGGCGGTCGGGCGGCCGCCTGAGTGAGGGTATGTGGAAACAGGTCACCCCCTCCCCAAGTAAATGCGTCTGGGACTTCTGTGCACGTGTTAGGAGAAAAGCTGGCTTAAAACTAATGTGCGCACCGTCCGTTTTTGGATAGGGTTTTGGGCTAGTGTATTTAATTTGCTACCTAAGATTTTAAAAAGTTCTGCAATATAATGTTGGCCATCTATCTTTTAAGGGTTTTGGTTTGCTCTTCCCTTGTTTACTGTGAGAATGAGGAAATCATATTTTCTGTCAGAGAACAGTTTAGACCGCCACAATGTTGAGCTGCCTGACTTTGCAGCCGCCATGTTGGCCGCATGGCATGCCGTGCCCCTGGGGGCCGCCATCTTGGAACAGCAGGCCCCTCCCTCTGACTTAGTTAATCACAAAAGGAATGTCTGCTCACTAAGGCAGGATGGGATTTCAGGGGTGGAGTTTTAGGCGGAGTTTTACTAAGGAAATGCAGATGGGGCAGAAAGTGTGCCTGCCTCCCAGATTTATTTAATACTAAATTAGCAATCATGGTCTTAATATAATTTTAGTGGTATGATAGACCAATGTTTTGAGCAGTTGGCTTTATAAGGGCCGACAATAGAGCTTGTATTTCTTAAAGGGCTTGTAGATAGAGAATTGAAAAGCTTTTACAAATTCATAAATGCATCCAGGATTTCTGTGCACATGTAAAAGAAAAGGCCAGTTTAAAAACGAGTGCGCATAGTTTTGAGCTGAACTTGACCTTTTGCTGTGTACAGAATAAAAACCCGAGACTGTTTTGGCCTTAATAGTTATGGGTTTGCTTCTTGAATTCCCCAGCACGAAAATTGTGACCATTTTGAAATTTAGCAGCTATGCCAGGATAGCAGTAACCCAATTTCTAAAGTAAAGTACAATTATTTCAGGTAGAAACTGTGGTTTAAAAGTTCTAGCTACCTGGAAAGCATGGCCTTGGTATGATAGGAGGAAAAAGAAATATTAAATGAATGGTAAACCAGTGAGCTGGGACTGGTCACTGATGGTGGATTGTGAAAAGGGCTGGACGTGGCCTAACGTCTCCTTCCTTGGTACCCCTGAAACGTCTGAGGGTACTTCTGGCCTTGGTTTTCCAATGTGTTAAATCTGTCGATTTTGTTGTTTCGCCGAAATCCTCTTGAAGGACATTGAATGGTTCTTTCCTTCCTCTTTAACTTTTGGGGGATTGTGTGGATGGATTACTGATGTAGATTATCAAGAATCTCTAAGGTACTTGTCCTGTATCTGGAGGAATGGCTTCTAGATGGTATTCACCGTCTCTGGGACTTCCGGAGGGAAGTCAAAGCTCGGACTGGCTAAGGGTTCGAATCTGGCCTATCTTTTAAAAAGGTAGAAAAGAAGCATTCCTAAGCAGTTTTCTACTGCCTCTGTTTAGGGACTTGTTCTGTATCTCGACACAACTGAAACTGATTTGTTGGTATTTTGTGGTATAAATGTGGCATGTACCTCGAAGTTCTTAATGGGGAATGTATCTAGTTATCGTGCCTATTTAGTCTTGATTTCCTTGTTCAATATGAGTACCGTTTCTATCTGGATGAGACATAGGTCAAGAATCCTGTCCTGGGATGTGGGAAAGGGAGGCCTCCACATCTGTTCCTGTCAGGCCCCCATCAGGGGACTTGGGCGGTGTTCCTGTTATCTGCTCAAGATCCCAAGACTGTAAAGGTACTTGTTCACTGAAAGGGTGTAAGTGTAAATATTTATTTGATGTTTGTATGTCTACTTGGGTATAATTATTTGTTCATGTAAGTGTGGAAGTCTGTGGAAAAAAAAAAGTCACACGCTTGCCCCAAGAGCGCTTGCTCTCTGTCAGAGGTGGAATCAGCCCGCCTAACTAGTAAACATCTCTGTCTGTTTGTTTGCTGGGAACTTTGATTTGCTATGTGATATTCTGTGCTAGGTTGGGATTTTGGAATTCTGGGGTAGATTTAAAAGGTATTTGTGGCTTTTCTAGTCTGATTGGGACATTTAAGGGTGGGGCTCACAGTTCCTCAGGGCAGAGATTTCATGGGACCTTCCCCCTGCCTGTGCTGAATTAAATAATACAGGCCAGTGTCATTTGGCTTGCTGGTTAAAGGAAGACAATGGGCCTTAGAATCTGTAAAGGTGAGCGGGAATGAAGCTGGTCAAATGTACTGAAAGGGTTTGGTACCTGTTGCTGCTGTAACTGATAAACAGGGTTACCTAGAAGCCATCAGGACTTTGACTCGGAGACTGGCGAGGACTGGGTGGCTTTTCTTTAACAATCTCTTTCCTTGAGAGGGCTCCAGAAGGTGCACAAGGACATTTGGCCGCGCCTCCGCGCCATCTATGAGACCAGCCCAACCCCAACTCCTCATCAGCACAGACCAGGAGATTGGGTCTACGTCAGAAGGCACCGCCGGGAGACCCTAGGGCCACGTTGGAAGGATCCCTACATCGTGGTGCTGACGACCCCCACCGCTCTCAAGGTAGACAGCGTCGCGACCTGGGTCCATCCGGAAAGACTTCATCACCAAATGGAGCATCGATCGAGATCAACGCAACCCGCTCAAGCTCAAGCTACGGCGTGCTCGACCTGCCTGATGCCGGTAACATGACTTGGGATCACTCCTGTCACCAGGAGCCCCCACAATACTGTGTAATAATGCCTGCATCTTCATGGACATGGATCCAAAGAGACAAGGACAATTTATAGGATCACATATTTAGTAGCAGAAGATTTGGCTGCCTGAAGCGGCCATGATGCCAATATTATGTTTCATTGTATTGATATGTTATATTAACCTTTGATTCTTTTGCAGGTTTGAATGTATGTTGGCTGTCCTGGAAGGGAGCTGTGTGGGGTGACCCCCAAAAGTAAAGGGTGCCTAGCTGCCAAGAGGGCAGGTGCCCAGCTGGGCAGGGAAGGGTGCCCATCAGGTTTTGGTCTCTGTTGAGAGACAGCTAACAGTTGGCAGCCTGTAATACTGTCTTGCAGACCTGAGTCACCATGCCCATGTCAGGGTTAGTAAAGCTGGAAAAAGCCTGTTTAGAATAGAAGGTCTGAGGCATGGTTATGCATAGAAAGAAGGTTTTATGCCAACAGTTACTGTTTTGTTTTAAATCCATGAAAAGGAATTAGCAAGGAAAGTCAGAAAATCTTAGAGTAGATCAGTATGTTTTTCTCCTTATGTAATTCCTCCGAAATCTGGCAATGCTAAATAAGTACGTTTCTTTGCATAGATTCAGTAAGACTGGTTCCTAATAGTGGTTTTATTAACGGAAAACTTTGACTGGAGTATCATGTTTCAAAGAGCCCTATCTGAGCTCTAAAGACTTGAAGCCAGTAAAAATGCCACGAAGAAAGCCTGGTATCCTGCTTGGGAGCCCTGAAGATGGCTGGCGCTGGAGCATCAGGCTGATGCCCTACCATCACTGGCGGTTGGTAAGAGTAGAAGGGGAGCAGTAAAGATGCCTCTGCATCCCTGCGGAACCCCCACACACTCTGGGCCGCAACAAGTAGGAGGGCTACTGAGATGGGCCTTAAAGCCTGGAGCGTGGGCTCAGGTGGAGTTGCTACAGGTGAGGGATTCACCTAACTCAGCAGATACTGCAGGCAGGCTTGATGGCAGCTGGATGGCTTGGCTTCCTGGCCCTACGGGGCACATTAAGATTCAACCATGAAATTCCAGCAAAGGTAGTCAGTTACCATTCTTGTTGTGTGTATGCAAACATCAGGACAGTAGATAAATGGTTTCTTTCCCTTCCACCGGGCCATTTGTTAAGCTTATAGGGATAGTTCAGTTGATAGTTCTGTGTGCCCAGTATGGGCCTCTAGCAATGGTGGAATAGAAATGCAGTCCGTCTCATGATTGAGCCGGAAGTTCCAAGACAAGGGGGGAATGAAAGGGCGAGGAGTACGCCCTCCACCTTGCCCCAGGGTAAGGGCTATGCCCTTCATCTTAACTTGGCCATGTGCTCAGCAAGCTTCTTCCCGGAAGATAGTCAAGGGAAGTGCACGCCATCACTATGACCACATCCTGTGTACTCACGCCTGGCCAATCAGCAGGGCCCACAGTCCTTTCTCCTCCCCTTACCTCCCCTTACCCTAAACCCCTATAAAACCTCTCTCCACACAGAGTTCTCTCTCTCTCTCGGCCACTGGAGCTTACCGTTGCATCGGTGAGTGTGGCAGGGGAGCCAAACCTAGGTTTGAAATGAATGACTCTTTGCTTTTGCATCGGACTCGCTGGCTCCCTGTGGGTTCTTGGGAATCATGAAATCTGGGCACAACACATATCCTCAGGTGAAGATTCAAACAATTTTTTAATTAAAAAAAAGGAGTTAAGAACTCCTGTGATACAAGGGTATGATAATGTAGACTGGAAATTAGGAGTAAAATCCTCATCTATAAAAATAAAAGTGTAGGAAACCAAGATGGCGGCATAGGTTAACGCCAGAGTTTGCTGCCTTGAACAACTACTTCAAAAGTGAAACTAGGAGGAGAACCAAGATGGCGGCATAGGTTAACGCTGGAGTTTGCTGCTTTGAACAACTACTTCAAAAGTGAAACCAAAAAACGGAAGGGACATCACCCAGAACCACAGGAACGCTGGCTGAGTGGAAGTCCTACAACTAGGAGGAAAGAGAAACGCATACGGACACCCAGAGGAGGCACAGTCCTGAAGTCAAATTCTGAGGTGCGGAGTGCGCGGAGCGGGCTGGCGGCGGAGGGCGCGGTTGGCGTTTTCAATCGGGAGGGAGTCGCAGACTCTGAGCTCCAGATCCGGGCGAGTCTCTAGGGACCCAGACTCAAACGGGAGAAGCGGGATTGTCTGGCTTCGGTCAGAGCGAGTGCAGCTTTCTCTCCGAGCTTTGCAGCGGGTGCTGGGACTCAGAGAGGCAGAACCCCTGGGGACAGGACTGAGAGCCGCCATAACTGCTCTCTCCGGCCCACCCTGTTGATCCTGTTCGACCCGCCCCGCCCAAGCCCTGCACACAGGCATTAGCCGGATAGCCTCAGGCAAAGGCTAGATTAGCACCTCCCTAGAGGACAGAAGTTCTCTCACTGCTGACACAGCTGATTCTCATAGCCACTTGGCCTGGAGGTCAAACCCTCCCTGGAATTAGCTACAACAATCAAGATTTAACTATAAGACTGGGAACAAAGACCACTAGGGGGTGCACCAAGGAAGCATAACAAAATTCGGAGACAAAGAAACAGGACAAAATTGTCAATGGAAGATATAGAGTTCAGAACCACACTTTTAAGGTCTCTCAAGAACTGTTTAGAAGCCGCCGATAAACTTAATGAGATCTACAAGAAAACTAATGAGACCCTCGATGTTATATTGGGGAACCAACTAGAAATTAAGCATACACGGACTGAAATAACGAATATTATACAGACTCCCGACAGCAGACCAGAGGAGCGCAAGAATCAAGTCAATGATTTGAAATGCGAGGAAGCAAAAAACACCCAACTGGAAAAGCAAAATGAAAAAAGAATCCAAAAATGCGAGGATAGTGTAAGGAGCCTCTGGGACAGCTTCAAGCATACCAACATCAGAATTATAGGGGTGCCAGAAGATGAGAGAGAGCAAGATATTGAAAACCTATCTGAAGAAATAATGACAGAAAACTTCCCCCACCTGGTGAAAGAAATGGACTTACAGGTCCAAGAAGCGCGGAGAACCCCAAACAAAAGGAATCCAAAGAGGACCACACCAAGACACATCATAATTAAAATGCCAAGAGCAAAAGACAAAGAGAGAATCTTAAAAACAGCAAGAGAAAGAAACTCAGTTACCTACAAGGGAATACCCATACGACTGTCAGCTGATTTCTCAACAGAAACTTTGCAGGCCAGAAGGGAGTGGCAAGAAATATTCAAAGTGATGAATACCAAGAACCTACAACCAAGATTACTTTATCCAGCAAAGCTATCATTCAGAAGTGAAGGTCAGATAAAGAGCTTCACAGATAAGGAAAAGCTAAAGGAGTTCATCACCACCAAACCAGGATTATATGAAATGCTGAAAGGTATCCTTTAAGAAGAGGAAGAGGAAGAAAATGGTAAAGATACAAATTATGAACAACAAATATGCATCTATCAACAAGTGAATCTAAGAATCAAGTGAATAAATCATCTGATGAACAGAATGAACTGGTGATTATAATAGAATCAGGGACATAGAAAGGGAATGGACTGACTATTCTTGGGGGGGAAAGGGGTGTGGGAGATGCAGGAAGAGACTGGACAAAAATCGTGCACCTATGGATGAGGACAGTTGATGGGGAGTGAGGGCGGAGGGTGGGGCGGGAACTGGGAGGAGGGGAGTTATGGGGGGGGGGGAGGAACAAATGTAATAATCTGAACAATAAAGATTTAATTAAAAAAAATTAAAAAAATAATAAAAATAAAAATAAAACTGATTGTCAAAAAAAAAAAATAATAATAATAAAAGTGTAATATGCTAATTAGACTGGAGAGCTGAACAACCTTCCAGAAATCAGTCCGGACATCCTTCTGGACGAAGCTGCGGTGGAGGGGACCGAGGCAGAGGTGGATAGGGTTGATCAGGCAGGCAGGCGAGCGGTTAGGGGCAATCAGGCAGGCAGGCAGAGTGGTTAGGGGTGATCAGGCAGGCGAGCGGTTAAGAGCCAGTGGTCCCAGATTGGTAGACGGATGTCCGACTGCCAGTTTAGGCCCGATCCCTGTGGCAGTCAGACATCCCTCGAGGGGTCCTGGATTGTGAGAGGGTGCAGGCACGAACTTTGTGCACCGGGCCTCTAGTAACTAATAACTATATGAAAAGACATTCTTATTGTTGATCAGGGATATGCAGTTTCTACCTATTTGCCTAACAAAAAATGGGACTGATAATTTCTTATACCACTAATGGTGTGAAGAGCACTGTTGTATCTAGTTGGTTGACTGTAAGTTGATAAAACTTGAGCAAATTGGTAGCATTTGTCAAAAATTTAAATGTGCATACTCCTTAATCTACTTCTAGGTATCTAACCTCTAGAAATAAGTACATTTTCAGTGGTGTGCAAACAAATGTATTTGTTGCAGCGACATATGTAATAGAATTCTAGCTAACCTGGATGCACAACAAAATAAACAAATAAATTTTGACATGCCCATGAATATAAAATATAATGTCACATTAAAAAGGTATATAGCCTGGCCAGCGGTTGAATGTCGATCGATCTATGAACCAGGAGGTTATGGCTTGATTTCTGGTCAGGGCACATGCCCAGGTTCTGGGCTCGATCCCCAGTAGGGGGCCTGTGGGAGGTAGTGGATTAATGATACTATCGCATCATTGATGGTTCTATCTTTCCCTCTCCCTTCCTCTTCTTGAAATCAATAAGAACACTTTTTCTTTTTTAAAAGATTCTGGACATTCATGGATGTCCAGAATATATTGAGTGAACAAGTTACAGACTGATATTCAGAGTATACAAAAGTAATTGTATTTTTGTTTAAAAGTAGTGTGTGTGTGTGTGTATGTGTATCACTATTTTTTTAAAAATTTATCTATACTATATACAAGGCTACTGGACTGCCCTGTAGTATGTGCACCTTTTATGAACACTGCCCTACCCCTTGGCTGCATGATAACTCTGTGCCAGGCAGACAAGGCAGGCCCGAGATAGTTTCCTTTTTAAAGACAAAAAACAATGGTGGCTCAAGAGGACGTAAGTCATACACCTAATGACTGGCTCAGGCATAGCTCAAATATAAGTCATCTGATCTTCGTCATATGGGTTTTCTCCCATAACATGCTAATGGAAGGGGTTGAAACAAAATGATATGGTCTTGTTTTTAAATTTCTAGTATGTTTTCTTTTCCTTTTTATAAACTGGTTCAGAACAGGAATTCATAGATATTATATTTCTATCTGTTTTTGTTTTCTATTACATAGGCAATGACAAAGAATTTCATTTCTGATTTGGTGTAAGTGATAGAAAACACCAAGTATTTAGGAGAATTTACTTAAGTGACATCAATTTTACCCAACAAATCCATTTTTTATTCAGATACAGATGACCCTTGAATAATACAGTATCCACAAATTTTTTTTTTAATAAATACCTGTACCATTCGATCTGTGATTGGGAGTCTGCAGATGTGGAAGGCTGACAATGCCATATTATAAAGAAGACTTGAGTATCCACAAATTTTGGTATACTTTGTGGTGGGCGGGGGGGGGGGGGGGGGGGGAGGTCTGGAACCAATCCCCTATGGGGAGACAACTTAAGTTTTGGAGAGTTGAAAGTTAGACAAGGATTTTAAACTGTGCATGTTGTCGGCACCCCTAATCTTGGGTCATTCAAGGGTCAACTGTATTATTAAGGAGGAATGAGATAGAAAATCTTTGAAGTAATCAATCAAAAAGTTCAACTGATCCATAAAATCAAAATAATCAGAACTATACTGTTAAAATTTCCAGAAAGGAAATAAGAAGCTGAATTCTGATTTATTGGGCCAAGCTACTGAAGTTCTTGTAAAAATGAAACAGAACACAGTCAGGAGACGTTTATATTACCTTTGGATATCTTTTCTTTTGGCTGAGAGATAACAAGTGTCACATCTTCAGGTGCATTTTGCAAAATTTCAATTGCAGCATGGTGGCTGACCCCCTCTAAGCTCACACTATTTACAGATATCAAACGGTCTCCTGTAAAAATAGACAATCCAGTATTTTCAATGACAAAGAGAAATTCATGCTAAATATCAGAAATGTCAACCTGCCAATTATTTTTATTTTGTCCAAGTTCCACTTTTGATATCTGTGCAAATTCATGCCCGACAGTAAAGTACACAAGAAATTAACTAAATGTAAAGTACCTGGCTTTAAGCATCCATCTAAGTCAGCTGGTCCTCCAGGAGTGATTGAGCTGATAAATACACCTAGATCCAGTCTTCCCATCTTCTCCCCACCAATGATTTGAAATCCTGTGAAATAGCACATTTTAAAAAGATCTTCACAACAAATCAACAAACGACAAGTGCTGGAGAGGATGTGGAGAAAAAGGAACACTTGTGCACTGCTGGTGGGAATGCAGACTGGTGCAGCCACTATGGAAGACAGTATGGAGTTTCCTTAAAAAACTGAAAATGGAACTCCCATTTGACCCTGTGATCCCACTTCTAGGAATATATCCCAAGAAACCAGAAACACCAAGCAGAAAGGATATATGCACCCCTATGTTCATAGCAGCACAATTCACCATAGCTAAGATCTGGAAACAGCCTAAGTGCCCATCAGTAGATGAATGGATTAGAAAACTGTGGTACATCTACACGATGGAATACTATGCTGCTCTAAAAAGGAAGGAACTCTTACCATTTGCAACGTCCTGGATGGAACTGGAGAGCATTATGCTAAGTGAAATAAGCCAGTCAATGAAGGAAAAATACCACATGATCTCACTCATTCATGGATAATAGAGACCATTATAAACTTTTGAACAATAATAGATACAGAGGCAGAGCTGCCTCAAACAGATTGTCAAACTGCAGCAGGAAGGCCGGGGAGGGTTGGGGGGCAGGAGGTAGGGGGGTAAGAGATCAACTAAAGGACTTGTATGCATGCATAGAAGCATAACCAGTGGACATAAGACATTGGGGGATAGGGGAGGCTAGGGGACTGTCTAGGGCGGGGGGATAAAATGGACACATATGTAATACCCTTTGTAATACTTTAAGCAATAAAAAAAATAAATAAATAAAAAAAATAAAATAAAATAAAATAAAAAAAAAAAAATAAATAAAAAAAAATAAAAATAAAAAGATCTTCATTATACTGGTACTTTCTATGACTAATGATGATTATCCTGTTTGACACACAGAAGTGTGGAGACTGTCACTATATAATTAACTAGAGGCCCAGTGCACGAATTCGTGCACTGATGGGATCCCTTGGCCTGGCCTGCGCCCTCTTGCAATCTGGGACCCCTCAAGGGATGTTGGACTGCTGGTATTGGCCCGATCCCTGCAGACCAGGCTGAGGGACCCCACTGGTGCACGAATCCATGCACTGGGTCTCTAGTATACATATAAGATCTTTGGTTAATCTCTTTCCGCCCTCCCCCCTGCCCCTTTCTCTCTGAGATTCAGCAGTCTATTCCATGTTTCCATGCCAGTGCATTGAGCGTCTGCCCCCTGGTGGTCATTGCATATCATAGCTACTGGTTGGACGGTCACTTAGGCTTTTATATATATAGACAAGTAACACCTATGAGATGGGACCGTTAAATTTTGTGGAAGAATTGCTTGTAAGCATTTCATCTTTGACATTTCCTGACTGGGCAGGTAGGGTGAGGGGTTGTGGGTGGGCAGCCAGTGGCCTGATCAGAAGTAGGTTGTGCCTCAATCCCAATGCTATGCTACAGACTTTAAGAATCTCACAGTGACTTACCTAAGCCATGCTTTGCGTCTTTTTTCAGGTTCACCAAGGTAATCTCCCTTTCTGGTGAGGATACTATGCTCCATCTTTTGTGTAGCACATCTATTGAAAATGCATAATTTTAAGGTAAAATAAACATAACACGTTCAGGCATTAAGACTGTCTGCTTGTTCCAATTTAAATGTTAACAAAGCTCATTTACAGATTGCTCAGTAACTATAAAATTATATTTTAAATAATATAATGCCATCATCTTATGTTTTGATAGTGATTTATATTTACAAAATAACTGTATGTTGTCACATTTATTCCTTATAAATGATTCTCTGTGAAATAAGAATATTTCAGTTAGAAATTGTTAATTAAATTTCAAGAGGTTAAATAATTTGAGCAGGTTTACTCAGTTAGTACTAGCAAGATCAGATTCTTAAATTCAGGTTTTCTGACTCCATGTCTTTCTTTTGCATCACCACTGACTTCCTAAATATATTAAGAAATTCCTACTAATAGGTGGTTGACATTTTTATTAAAAATGAGTAAAATATTCACGGTAAATTCTAGAGTTAAATAGCAATAAAAATAAATTTCTTTTTTAAGGTCTCATTAATAATGACTTGGCTAGCACATTTACATTCTCAAAGGACTTCTATTTATTTCTATTTTATTTGTGGAATAATTGCATGAGGTAGGTAAAGAGATTTTTAATCATTGTTTTGTGGATGAGGAATAACAGTTTATGACTTGTTCAACATTACAACGAGTATTACTTCCCAGCAAAATGTCCTAAGTTGGTACTTGATAAATGCTAGTTTAATGCTATAATTAACTTTATTTCCATTTGGATTATTTTTTTAAGTAGGATGATCATGCATAAATCTCCTAAATTAAATCAATAAATATTTAATTGTCATTTCAATAAGAAACATTACTTCATTTACTTGCAATCTAATCATCTGAAACGGTCCACACTCTCATGCTCTTCCTCTCCATTATGAGCTGATTTGTGACCCTTCTCTCTATTCCCCAGCCCCCAATTTATATGTTGAAGCCCCAACTCTCAGTACCTCAGAATACGACCATATTTGGAGATAGGTTTTTAAAGAGATAATTAAGCTACAATGAAGTCTTTAGGGCAGGCCCTAATCCAATATGACTTGTGTCTGTATAAGAAGGAATTTGAATACAGGCATGTGCACACATGTGAAGATAGAGAGAAAAGACTGCCTGCCACCTACAAGTCAAGGAGAGGCACCTCAGAAGAAATCAATGTTGCTAACACCTCAATTTCAGACTACTAGCCTCCAGAACTGTGAGATAATAAATTTGTTGTTTAAGCCTCCTAATTTATGGGGCCTTGTTATGGAAGCTCTAGCAAACTAATACACTTCTTAAACATCAATTATAATTACCCATGAGTTTAAATTGTATTGTGGTATAAAACAAGTCATACCTTTATTGTACAACATGTATTAATGCTTAAATGATGTATATGTGATACTCCATATCTAGAAATAAACTCTTTTAATGTCAGAAAACAATAAAAACAATCATTTGCTCTCTGAAGTAAATTAACCTTGTCCCTTAAACATAAGTATTAGTGAAAGTTTGCTAGCTTCCTGTAGTATACATGTCCCTTTCATTGATTCTCTTTTGACAAAAACCCAGTTATAAACTTAGTTATAATCAATAACAGTAGTAGTAATTCAGTATTCCTAATTAATTTATTAAAATCCCTCCCCAAATCACAGAACAATGGCATGTGTTAGTTAATGCTTAGCTTAATATTATCATTTAAGCAGCCATGATGCTTTTATCCTAAAACAGGCAATTAATCCTAATTTTCAGCTAGAATTAAATACATAATACAGCAGAACAAAACTCATAAAATAAATAAATAAATAAATAAATAAATAAGGAAGTGGGGTCACATTAGGTATGTAAATGTAAACTTCTGCCACCATCGTGAAGACAAAGTCCATTTACTCTATACAGTGTTTTGCCTTCAGTTATAAAGCTGATATTCTTCATGTCCCTAGGGACTACCTGCTAGAAGTCAAATATATCTATTCAAAGAATAATTCCATTTTCTTTATTTTCATTTCCCACCATACACTAACAAGATTGGTTATTTATATTACTTATTAGGCTAATGTGTATGCTAAGATATATCCTAGGTAAACACTGGATTACACACACACACACACACACAACGTTAAATTTGCAGTATTTTTGCATATTTACTTTCCTAACTAGAAGCAACACATTAAGCTCTCTATATTCAAGGATTCACCAGTGAGATTTAAACATTCGTTTATTCAATTATTCTTTCATCCTTCAAATGTTTACTGAACAATTTTCCTGTCAAAGACCCTCACTAGGCAATTAGGGAACATAAAATGTGATTGTATATGAAAGCCGCTAGCATAGTAACTGTGAGCTGCATCAGACCAAATCTTGGACAGACGGGCAAAGATCTAGCCTGAGTGATACAGAGAATTTTGTTGAGACTGTCAGTGAAATAGCTGCAGAGCAAAGGCATGAGTCAGACCCATAAAAAAGGAGAGGCTTCTTATTGCCAGAAATACAGAAACTTCAAGGAAGTTGGGTAGGATTTTAATAAGTGGATTATGGAGATGGTTATACTAGTGCAGCAACAAGGATGGCATTAGCAACAGTTGAGATGGAAAGAAGGTAGAAAGAGTCCTGGGGAAATGCCACAGATCAGTGTAGCTAGAGCAGAAGACTTGAGTAGGGCGGAGTTGAATATTCTTTTGGAAAGAGAAGCTTTGCTAACCTACTCTTTTTTTAAAATACATTTTTATTAATTTCAGAGAGGAAGGGAGAGGGAGAGAGAAATAGAAACATCAATGATGAGAGGGAATCATGGGTCGGCTGCCTCCTGCACGCCTCCTACTGGGGATGGAGCCCGCAACCCAGGCATGTGCCCTTGACCGGAATCGAACCCGGGACTCTTCAGTCGGCAGGCAGATGCTCTATTCACTGAGCCACACCGGCCAGGGTGCTAACCTATTCTTTTTAACAGTGATGTCCCCCTGCCCCATCCACAGTCTACCTCCACGTAAAGTGACGTATTAATGTGAGGACAGAAGGAAGGAAAAATGTTCGTGCAACTACATGTCACTAAATAGTACTGTGTACACACGAAGTTTTTATTTATTTTTGAATTCTATTCAAATAGATGTTCAAATATTCTTCCACTAGTTTAAAAAAGAGGGAGGATGAAGTATCTGAGGGTATATAATACATGACAATTAAATTTAAAGGTATTTATAGAATTCAATGAGGACTGAATAGAATTTATTAATCTCTGAAAGTGAGGTAGCTAGATATTTCAAATACCAAGACATTTCTGAGTTAAGTGTTACAAGGAAACAAGCACTAATATTCAAGGAGTACTTATCTTTAAAACCTTAAAATAATTTTCTTTTCCCATTAATGTATTCTATAACCCAGAAAATTCTGCAAATATTTTAAAGTGAAAAAGAACTTAAACTTGAAATTTTCACTTCTCTGAGTAATATATGCTGTATTATCACATCAGTAACTATCAGTTTCATTCTCAATAATGTTTACCTGGAAAAGATCTTAATATAATAAATATATAATTAAGAAATAAAATGTATACCCTCCTCTGCATTAGACGCTGCCTTTCTCTTCTCTCATAAGGTTCATGTGGACACCTATAGTCACTAACTAGAATAAATTGTAGATACTAATGATAGATAGATCTATGAGTAAACTAATTGAATTTCACAGTAAGATCATATTTCTAATAAGGCCACAGCCATACAGGGTGGGGCAAAAGTAGGTTTACAGTTGTTTGTATGGGAAAAAATACAATAATCCTGTATAATAAAAGGTTTATATGCAAATTGACCGAACGGCAGAATGACTGAGCGCTATGATGTGCACTGACCACCAGGGGGCAGACGTTCAATGCAGGAGTTGCCCCCTGGTGGTCAGTGTGCTCCCACAGGGGGAGCGCCGCTCAGCCAGAAGCCGGGCTCATGGCTGGCAAGAACAGGGGCGGTGGTGGGAGCCTCTCCTGCCTCTGCAGTAGCACCTAAGGACATCCCCTGAGGGCTCCCAGACTGTGAGAGGGCACAGGCTGGGCTGAGAGACCACTCTCCCCCCCCCCAGTGCACGAATTTCGTGAACTGGGCCTCTAGTAATAAATAATAATACTAAATAAACTATTTCCTGTACTCACAACTGTAAACCTACTTTTGCTCCACCCTGTATAATCACTCTGAGTCAACTTTTTTTTTTTTCACAAGAAAAACTAATTTCTTGGTTATATATATATAGAACTTTGTCAATTACAGGGCAGCTTCATGCCATTGATTCTAAGATTAACTAGACTACAGGTAGAGTAAGCTCTAGATCAGCAGTTCTCAATCTGTGGGTCGCGACCCCTTTGGGGGTTGAATGACCCTTTCACAGGGTCACCTAAGACCATTGAAAAACACATATATAATTACATGTTGTTTTTGTGATTAATTACTATGCTTTAATTATGTTCAATTTGTAACAATGAAATTGGGGGGTCACCACAACATGAGGAACTGTATTAAAGGGTGGCGGCATTAGGAAGGTTGAGAACCACTGCTCTAGATACATCCATCACTCGCCTTAAGGAAAAAGACCCACTTGAAATCCTGGGGATAATGAGTCAGTAGCACCATATTGTTCAAAAACAAATAGAGGCATTTTTCATTGTTAAGCTACTAATAAAATAACTGCTCCAGTGGTAGGTAAAGGGGATCAAAATGACAACTTTGGTATTGTATTTCTGTGCCAGAATATTTAAATAGCTGAGTATTTGGAGCCAAATAACATCTTGGGGACTCGTTTAACTCATCCATAAAATGAAAAGATGATTTGAATAAACTTTTTTAAGTTCCTTTCAGTCCTCAATTTAGTTGACTCTATTTTTTTTACTTCTGGTTAATTCCCATATCAGTAGGGGCATGCAGGAGGCAGCCTATCAATTATTCTCTCTCATCATTAATGTTTCTATCCCTCTCTCCCTCTCCCTTACTCTCTGAGATCAATAAAAATAAAAAATCCTATTAAACAAAGTGTATTTTAAAGTCTTACTTTTGTTTGTATAACATTTTATTGCTTGAATTTAATATTGTCCATAAAAAATAATCAGTTTTGCCCAGCCGGCGTGGCTGAGTGGTTGAGCGCCAACCTATGACTAGGAGGTCACAGTTAGATTCCTGGTCAGGAATGCCTGGGTTGGAGGCTCGATTCTCAGTGTGGGGTGTGCAGGAGGCAGCCTATCAATGACTCTCTCTCATCATCGATGTTTCTATCTCTCTCTCCCTCTCTCAAATCAATAAAAAGATATTTTTAAAAAAATCAGTTTTAATGTTAGGGAAAAAAAGGCTTATTTTTACTGTCTGCACCAAGTCCTTTTGTATTAGAATAACCTTTCCAATGACATTTTTGTTTTTTGCATTTTGTTTTTGTTAAGAGTGTTTGTTTTGGTTTGAACAAGAAGGAAGGTGACAAATCTAGCTAAAAGTTACTTTTTAATTATATAATAATCCTGAATTATAATAAAATGAGAAACATTGAAAACCAATTTTACATAATTCTTGGATAAGTTCTACATTTTTGTTTTTACTCTCTTAGGAAGAAATATTATAGAAGTGTGCTGTTTGAAAGGTTAAGCAACCTTTATTTTTTTGAAATTACAATAAAAAAATGGGAATCTTGCCAGCACCGGTTTGGCTCAGTGGATAGAGCGTCGGCCTGCGGACTGAAGGGTCCCGGGTTTGATTCTGGTCAAGGGCATGTACCTTGGTTGTGGGCACATCCCCAGTGGGGGATGTGCAGGAGGCAGCTGATCGATGTTTCTCTCTCATTGATGTTTCTAACTCTCTATTCCTCTCCCTTCCTCTCTGTAAAAAAAAAAAATCAATAAAATATATTTTTTAAAAAAACTGAGAATCTTTTCCATATTTGTTCCATGAGATTATAAGATTCATGTCCCCCCTTTTTTTTTATCTTCTTTTTCAAGGTTCACCTTCATTAAGGGTCTCTAAAAGTCATAAAAGATTAAGTAGTATTTGTTGGTCCTTGTATTAAGTTATGAATACTTCAATATTAGTTGATGCTCATTTCCAATTTCTTCTAATAATCTTGACCAGCAAGAAAGAACATTGAAATTAGAATAAGAGAGCACATATTTGACTCATGGGCAAGTACTTAACTTTTTTATCAGTTACCTTATTTAGAAAAATGTTTGCCATACTTTATTACATGAAAACTGAGTTCTCAACAGAGCACTAATTCAGGGCTAATTGGGCAGACTCAAAGAGAAATTGAAGAAGCCATAGACTTGCCTGCAAGGCAACTGGGGCACACATCCGTAGGCAGCTGGATTGGCCCTTCCTCTATAGGGGCTAGGTGGGAAGATGACATTTCTAAAGGTTTGAAAAAGAAGCTACCCTGCACATGCTGCTCAAGTGGTCTCCAATGTGAACTCATATTCTTTTCCATCAGAAGGAAGGCCAACACACACTTCCAGATGTTATCCTTTAACAAATTATTATACAGCTTCTTGAAAAAGCTTAGCTGGTAGAAATAGTACCTCTGAATATAATTAAGCGTTACTGTATAGGAAACAGTTGAAAGAGTAGATTAGAGCGGGGCTTGGGAAACAGGCTTCCTGCATTCAAATTATGACCTGGGCACTTAAAGCTCCATGACCTTCTGTGAGATCCAGCCTCTCTATGGTGTGGTTTCTCATTTGTGAAAAGGAATAATATTAGCCACTCACCTATTATTAAATGAGAGCTAAACATAAGTGTTTAGGACACAATAAGCATTCAATAGCTGTTATTCAATAATTACCACCATTACAGGCATTTTAATAATTATTTAGGCACACAGGTATTCTAAATTCACTACATGTAAGACACTTGATCATCATAAAGATATAGACCAGGGTCTTAGTAACTTAGGCCCAAGTACCTGTATAAGTTCACTTTTTCTTTAATGATATCCCCCTCAGATTTTTCAAGATTGATATATTTTTTAATAATCAGATGAAAAAATCCTACATTTTCCATGAGTTTTTAAGATAGTTGTGTGTATTTTTACACTATGACACAATTTTACTTCCAAGGAAAATTTTCTTCTCTCAAAGACCTGGTATGTGTATTTCTTGGTTCCTGGGTTGAAGCTCAACCACTGAGCAACACTGGCCGGGCAGTATGTCTATTTCTATCAGAGAATGAGAATTACAGATAATGGCACTCTGGTGTTTGAGTTTTGACCTACAAAAACAGCAGTTTCATATGGTTCAATCTACTCTTAATGCCTTCATTTTTTCTTGGTTCTCAAGTCTGTTTCCAGGCACATTAGAACTAACCTCAAAGCTTCATCAAGTTTAACTATATTAAAACATCGATTAATATATTTGCTTTTTTCTCATCAGATTTCGGATTATTTCAACTTCAAGAGTTTGAGGGTAAGAAACTAGTGTATGCAGAGTAAAACATTCCTTCTTCCCATGAAAGATGCTAGAAAGATCAAGTAAGATAATGTCCATGAAAGTATTTTGTAACCTAAATTCTAAAAATGGTGAATCTACTGACTTTGAAGTCACTGCACAAAATTTCTTCCTGTAACTTTGTTTCTTAGACTTCTGCTCTAAATTTCAACATTTTAAGTCTTCAAATGCTTCCCATAATATTTAGGCTAAGACTCAAAGCTAGTCCCTGCTTAGTTCTAAGCTTTAATCCTGTTCTCACATACCTTCATGCAGAGATTGATGCAAGTTCCTGAACCTGTTATCTTTTCACCTGTCTCCATATCTCTGACCATATTACAGCCTTGGTCTGGAATGCTTATCCTCAACAATCTACCTGAATAAATCCTTTTACTTAGAAATTCAGCTCAAGATCTCTTTAAAATAACTGCCTCTATTAAAACTCGTTAATCAAAATTATCTCTCACCGAATTATCTTAGCTTCCCAATTAGTGTCCATATCTTTAATCTGTTGTTTGTCTAGTTCACCAACATTAGCCTAAATGACAGGTCCCACCACATCACTAGGTGCTGCAAATACGTTCTCCTTTGGCTCCAGTATAAGGCCTAAAATCCTTGGCACGGATTCAGAGACGCTTTGTTATTAGGTCTAAGACCAGCTCATCAGGTACAAGAGAAAAGATATGATGAAAAGGAGGGGAAAAACATTGTGTAAACCTACCATTTTCTTTTAAGGGAACTTGGGATGAAGAATTTCCAGAACTATGCAAAGTCATTCCTGTGGTATAAATTAAATTATTAGACAGTTTATAAAATGATCAGATATTAGATATAGAAGTAATTTCTTCTGATAAATGCATAAAAAGCAATAAAACATTAAGGTAGCATTTTCTTTTATTTATACTCAGAAAAATATGTCTTCCCATAATAGGCTTATTTTCTATTTTTAATGTCCAAGTTAAGCATATCAACTTGTTTTGCAGAATAAACTTAAAAACAAATGAATTGTTTATGACAATGACATTTTAATATGCCAAATATGAAGTGATGAAACTGAAATGATTTTTAAAAACATGTGTTCAAATGTTAAAAGAAAATCCAATATTCAATAAGAATGGATAACCTTAATTAAAAAATGCAGAAATAAATTTTCTTTCATGGATGAGTTTTATTTTATCTGTATTTGTCTATGGAATATTTTACTATTCTACATCTGATATGTGATGGATTTCTTCTATGTAGATCAATAGCTTAGACTCTATAAGAGATCCCATTATAGTGAATGTACTTTGAAAAGTATTTTCTGGGCTATTTTTAATATATAAGATGACTTTGTTTTTTATATGTTTAAAGTTTTTTTTTTTTCACCAATTCAATTAAAATTGATGATAGTATAATCACTGAAAGTTTGGAAGCCTGTATTAATAAAGTAATGTTGCTTTCCATACATATTTATCAACTATAGTGTAGAGTTCTTTTTTAACTTCATTTACTTCACATATCCCCAAACCAACTACAGGATGAGAAAATACTAGTTTCTAACTTTGTATAATTGGGAGTTAAATGATCAAACTTTGGTCTAAGGGAGAGATAACTAGTATTATTTGGTGAACAACAGCAGAAGATGGTTATTCTTGTTTTCCTTTTATCTCCCCAGCTGTTTCCTATTTTGAGGAATCTTTTGGACCTCTGTGCTTAAATAGCTATTCTTCTCAAAGATCAATTCTATGCATGTCCCTTTTAAGATGCATAAAGCAACAGGAAACCTGAAAGTATTACCTTATATAAGGTATTGTGTGTTTATAAACACACGACATCTCTACTTATATTAATAGGCCCCACCTAGTTGGGAGAATTTGAAAAACTTAAATCAACTAGGAATTTCTACCTACCAACCCATCCAGTTTGTTTTTAGAGACAATTCCTTTCATGCTATTCTGAAAGTACCTTAAATAAACCTTTCTTCAAAAAAAAAAAAAAAAATACAGCATTAGTGGAGTCTACTCTCACAGGTGTGTGAGGAAAACCCGAAGAAAGGACAACCAAAGCCAAGGGTTCGCTGTCTGGTTCTCTTGGTAAGATGGTAATGGCTTTTAATTGCCACCAAGAGAAAGCTAAGAATCAGTTGTTAAATCATTCTATTTCACTTGGTGCATTTTAAGTAGCCTAAAAAGTTTATATTCCAAACAGTTTTGGTAATTGGGACATAGAACCAAAAAAAATTCTTTGGTAAATTACATTATCTGATTCACTTTACTATGAGCACCAGGTATGGGGGAAAAGAAGGTAAGCTTGTTTATGCTGACCTATAACATATGCTTGACCAGGGTCTTCAAAAGATGAGGAGTCTGATTCATGTTTCCTCCTTTCAGGACTTCTATTTAAACTTGCAACAGACTTTGAACTAAAGAGGAAAAGGAAGGTAGGAGGAGGAAGTGTCAATGTAAAAAAAAAAAAAAAAAAAGGTGAAAATTATAAAACAAAAACAAATGTATGAAATGTAGAATTTACAAATATGTAGTTCGGGTTAGTTAATTATGATCTTACTTATTAAGTTTTGTGACTTCTGCCAAAGATTCTGTATCAGATCTTGCCATCTGGTGAAACGGTTTTCCTACCAACTCCACAATGGTTTGTGAAGGGGATTCCATGTTAACAATGACATTTTTCCGATGAGGAGAGAGAGAGGCCTGACTGAGATCGTGGTATGATTTGCTCATCTCTCTAGGCTTTTCCTCACACGAAGCTTTGCCGCTCTTCTCCTTTGAATTTTTTTGCAATGGCTGGTAAAGCGACAGCTCTGAGCAGGAGAGCCTCTTCAGAATCTCAGCTTGAACTGACAGAGGTCGAACGGCAAGTTTGTTCAGGGTGCTGCTGGCCAGACTGCCAGTGCTGATTGCTCGTCCCAAGTTAAATCCTCTAACGGACTCCGCTTGGAGATTCAGGCTCCTAAACGAAGCTCTCTCTACAAGGAAATAGGATTGCTTTACACGATGGAAACACTGCAGTACCTTTATGAGAAGAGTTATTTTAATAAACAAAATACAGCATGCAGTTTTTAATTGTCTTGACTGCCAGAATAAGTAGAAAGCTTTCAAAGTGTGGCAATCCAGGATTTTAAAGAGGAGGTTGGAAGGTCTTGGTTTTCATACCATCATCTCTCCATCCTTGCAGCTTTCTCCCATTCAGGGCCTGGTTAGCATTTCCTACTTCATCTAACGATTCCCTTGGATCCAATAATGTTTGGGCTTCAGGCTTACTGACCCCAAGTTCCCAATTATCGGTTTCAGTTAGAAATGAGAATGACATTTGACAGAGAAATTTTCAACCCTAGTAGTGTGTCTGCGAAAACCAAGGATGGGGAGAGAGAGGTGATACCTGGATAGGCCAACATGGTGAGATCATGCCAAAAAGGAAGCTGAGCAGAGGAGTTTTGCCCAGAGAAAAAGTTCTTAATTATTATATTTTTAAAAGCTTAAGGCAGATTGTGGTGATAGTTGCACAGCCCTGTGGCTATACTAAAAACCATTGAATTGTACCCTTTAAATGGGTAAATTGCATGGTATGTGAATTATATCTCAATAAAACTGTTGCCACAAAAGGCCTTAATGGTAAATCATTTCTTTTGTTATTTCATTACTATGCCAATCCCACCATCCAATCTTGTTGGCTTTTCATGATTTAAATGTGGCACAGGAGCCGTGGAAGAATCAAATATTAGTTGTGTTCTTCTCTCTTGGTTTCCGTTAAGTTACATGATCAAGGAGCTGGGGTTCTCTTCATGCTTAAATTCCTTTCACTTCTAAATATACCAGTACATCCAAAATCGTCTTTTAGAGGCTAAATTTAGAGACACCTTATAACAAGTGCTTGGCTATTCTATTTTGGAAACTAATGTCATGGAAGCATTTAAACATTTGAGGCTATTAACAAAAGCACTGCATCACAGAATTTTTGCATAAAAGTCCTTCCATGTCAATAAAGGACCAGGAGCACAGAATTTGAAATGATTCAGTTGTTCATGCACTAGTAATCCACATCACAACGCACTCCATTTGCCACTCCCATGTAAAGTATCAACCCTGTGTTGCAGCTCTAAGGAATATAGCTCAACTACTTATGTAAAACAGCTGTAAAACTTCCTTTTAAAAATGTCACACACACACAAAAAATAAAATAAAATGTCAACTGTTGCTGACTTAGATCTTTAGATTGTTTTATTATTTTCTAATTCCTAGGAAGATTAATAATGAATACTTTATCTCAGGTATAAATAGATAGGAAAATACCAAAGGTTTGTAATATTCATGCATCAGGATGAAGTTTAAATAAATATGTCTCATTGTCCTCAGAAAAATTCAATGTTCTTTCTCTGAAGTAGAAGTGGACACCAAGTTAAAAACAGGATAATAATTTTTAAAAAAGACTTTCATTTAAAAATTCCCACAATGATCTTTAGCCTAAAATACAATTTTTATTAGAGCAGACAACATTTCTATTTTCTTTAATAAAGATGAAAAACTGAATCTTACACAGATTCAATTACCAGGAAATACCTTTACATTCAATACATTCTTCACCCTTAAGGCAAATGTAGAACAAATTTTAGCAGGAATAGGAACAGCCAGTTCTGTTTAGTATATATCTCTTTTGTAAACATCAAGGATTATGCTAGTTAAATCCACTCATATCCTACTCCTGTGTAGGACTTAAAATATTGCAAATATTTGTGGGATGGGATCATAAATCATCCAGTTACCTGGCTTATCCTACTGCTTTCACCTTGAAAAAACTCTAAGCCAGGGGTGGGCAAACTTTTTGACTCGAGGGCCACAATGGGTTCTTAAACTGGACTGGAGGGCCGGAACAAAAGCATGGATGGAGTGTTTGTGTGAACTAATATAAATTCAAAGTAAACATCATTACATAAAAGGGTACGGTCTTTTTTTTCAATAGTTTTATTCATTTCAAACGGGCCGGATCTGGCCCACTGGCTGTAGTTTGCCCACGGCTGCTCTAAGCCAAGATGGGATACAGATTAGAATAAGCCTACATCCTAATACTAATGTTCCAAATTTGAACCCAAAGGCTTGCTAGTTCCACACTCAGTCTGTACTCCACACTTCCTAACCTTTCTTTGTGCTCTTTACTGTTCAGTCCCTTTTATGGTTTTGTAGTTCCTTATACATCAACTTAACTGTATGCTCTTTTGAGTTGAGGGACGTCAGTTATTTTTGTTATCCCACAGCACCTAGCATGGTGTCTTACAAGTAGTAAGTGCTTAATAAATGATTATTAATCTCAATTTAATTCCATGCAAATTAGTTCTTCAAAAGCTCATCAAAATAGAAAGATTATTGGATTAGAATTTAAGAGACCAGGGTTCCAGCCTTGTTTGACTTCTAACTCTAAGGCTAGGTGATACACTATCTTCTCTGAACCTTTTCCCTCATCAGTAAAGTTTCCAACATACTGGCCTCTAAGGTTCTTTCTTTCACAATTCTATAACTCTAAAGAAGTAACATGCATTTGCTAGCCCTTCAACATCCTATAGATAACACCAGTTATTTTCACTTGTCAGATAGTTACATGGGCAGGCAGTTACTTCTAAGCCAATTCTAACCAGAAAATAATTCCTTTGAAGGTTTAACAAAATCTGGGGAAAATATAGATAGATTAATACCATTCTTAAATGCTTTCCCATATGAGTTCAAGGATCCACAGCTGTTGTATTCCCAGGGCAAATCTGTGAGATACAGATAGCGTTCCCACTTCATGGGTGAAGAAAGTCAGACTCCAAAAAGTCAATTATTTTCCTAAGGTCATACTACTACTACTACTAGTAACAATGGTGGTAAAACAATGATGGTCATGATAATAATAAATACTTATTCAATATTTACACTATGCCAGGCATTTTTAAATTGCTTTACAGTACATTCATCTTCAGAGCAACCTTATGATGTATTATAAGGTATTCTCATTAGGATAATCACTTTACAGATAAGGAACTAAAGCAGAGGTTTTAAGTAGCCTGCCAAGATTCAGAACTTATAAGTAATAGTGTGAGGTTGGAATTCTGGCATCTGGCTCCATAGTTCATGATCTTCACTATATTGTTAAGATCTATACTACATTATTCTTTAGTATAAGAAATGTTGAAGATGGAAGGCTAGCTTCACAGATGGTCTTCTGATTATTTGTTACTATAGTACACTATACCACATCTATTATGATGTAACCTTCATTTGTTCAATTCTGGTTTGTACTGAATATGAGTCCAAGTAGAAATACTGGTAACCCTAATAAATTAGATATTTCACTATAGTTTGGAAACATATAAATTTTTTAGCAAAGCAGGAAAAGAAAAGGAATAATGAGATTATAGCAGTAGTTATCATATTTTAGCATGCATAAACATCAATACTGAAGAAAGCCGGTTAAAATACAGATTCCAGGAACCCAATGCCCAAAGATTGGGATATACCATGTTTCAGGTAGGTTTCTGGAATCTTCATTTTTCATAAGCATACAGCCCCTACCGTCTTGATTTTGAAAGGCTATTCACAGGTTGCCATCACCCCATTCTGATCCCACGGGGAATATAATTTCTGTAAGATTTCAGGATGTGAGAAAGTTTGGATAAGGAATTCAGAGAGCTCTGATGCACAGATCATGAGTGCTATTCCATTAAATTTTTTAAACTAAGCCTTCAGAGTGTTTAACTTGAAGTTTATAACAATATACTACGCAGAACTAGATTTTGTATAACTATATACTACACAGAACTAGATTTTATATAACTTTAATTCTACATGTGGTCTTGCAAAGTTAACCTTCAAATATTTCAGTTCTGATTGAGATGTTCTTTCAGAGTTGAACTACTTTCTTCTGCTGGTTCCCTTTTAAAAGAAACCAAAACCACTCTCCTGACCATTTATATTGGGTACTTTGGCTATTCATGTCAGTCTCAAAACAGGACATACCCAAGTAAAACTAACAGGTGGGAAATGTGCTAAGGTATGTAACTTCACCATGCTGGGTGCATACTCCCCTGCCCCCTGCCTATTTCCCAGGTTCTTTCCTCCATTTGGAAAACAACTTGCCATTTTTGTTTAATCTATTTAATTATTTTTGTTCTTCAAAATTCCAATTCAAGCGCCATCACTCAAGTACCCTTGTCTTTGCTCCCCCTCTCCTCTTCTCATGATCACAGAGTCTGTACGCTATAATCTGTCATTCAAACCCTGACCCTCTATTGTGTACTATTTATTGTTTCATGTATATTAGTCTTACCTTCCCAAACAGTGCTTAAGTTTACTATGGGTAGAGAATATAACCCAAATGTCTATAACATTTACATTAGTTATCCTAGGGATAAACACAAAATATATATTTCAACAGGTATCCCCTGACTGATCTGGGGTCGTTTTCAAAATGAACATGAAATTGAAATTTCGGCTTCTTTTCACACTTTTCTAAACTTGACTTAATCATTTAACATCTAGATAGCTTGTAATTTTTATCCTAAACATGGAAGTGCTTTTAAAATTTGTGGCAAAAACCATGCATACACCCCGGAGTCATCTGTCATCGTTTGTGTCTCCTTACCAATATCTTGGGCATCTTGGTTGCTCTGTCTTGCTTTCATCTGTAGCTGGAACTTATGCTGGGAAGAGCAGAGATGCAGCAGGTACTGGCATACCTTGCTGTTGTCTGTCTGGAAGGCATGTTTTATTCCATCTGATGTATTCTGCAATGTGATTTTCTTCTTCTACAATATTAATCAGGGGCATTAATTATTAGGATATTTCCCTATCACTTTAATACATGACCAAATTTATAAACAATAATTAACATGTAAATATTATTATTTCACATTATTAGGCATAAGTATTCCTTGACCTACATTCAATACAAGTATAGAAAAATATAAACCAGTATTACTAAAAATTCAGAAAACAAATGAAATTAATATCATTTGCATGTACAGAAATTATAGCCTAAATCAGACTATATACCAGCCACCAGCAAGGAAAACATAGTTTAATGAGATTATTGATATTTTTAGTTTGCTGCAATGCTTAGAAACACCAAACCTATTTGAAATGGAAAGTACAAGAAATGTAAGTTTTACTGTCTTGGATAAAGAAAATGAAGTTCAACAAAAGTTGATTTATTAATATCTATATATATAAAAGCCGAAGCGACTGAACGACTGGTCAACTGGTTGCTATGATGCACACTGACCACCAGGGGGCAGACGCTCAATGCAGGAGCTGCCAGCTGGGGGTCAGTGCACTCCCACAGCCAACCTCCCGTGGCCGGCCAACCTCCAGTGGCCCCATCCCCCCGGCCAACTGGCCAACCTCCAGCAGTCCCTCCCCATGGCTGGCCAGCCCCGATCGGCCCTGATCAGGACTGGGTGAGACGGCCCTGATCAGCCCCGATCACCAGCCAGGCTGAGGGACTCCACCCATGCACAAATTTGTGCACTGGGCCTCTACTATAATAATAAGAGCTGTGATTCAGTCAAGAAGAATCTTGGTATGAAAGCTGATATGGAAGTTGCAGGAAGTTAAAAGAAAAATTTGGAATGGAGATGCACTGAATAATGAAACTGCTGAGCTGAAAAATGAACACATCAATTTTTAGAGATGGTAATTCTTAAAAAATTCAGGGAAAGAAGAACCACAAATTAGTCTTGTTTCCCTGATGTTTCTTGAAAAACAAATCTTTCTTGTGTAAGAAGGGCATCCTAAAATGTGACTCATGTGCTGAGGCTTGAAGGTGATCTGTGTGCCTTAAAAGTCTAGCATTCAAAATGCGAGATCTAAGACTAATGTGTCTGGAGAACTGCTTGAGTCCAGGTAGACTGTACACTAGTTCTTGGCTTCTTCTATAGTACAAATTATTCTCCCTACTTCATGTCCCTTGTCTTTGACTTCAAATGCAGAAATAAGTAAGCATAGAAAAGTCAATTTGGAAGGCTCACAAAAGATACAATCATGGAGTATTATTCAAACTTCATTCATGCAGGTGACATTTTCATAATTTCTGGTCTTGTTTATAAATTGCTTACGTACATATATTCACTTAAAGAAACTTTATATCACAACTGTAAACAGAAAGTCAGTATCACTTGCCATAAATAGAATCCAACTATAAAAATATGTAATCAATGTAATAAAAACAAAATAGGAAGCTGTTGCCAATGAAATCTCTGGGACCCTGTTCTCTTTGTTAAAAAAACAAAACAAAAAACCAGCATTCCAAAATGGCTGCAGAGTAGTGGAAGCTACACTCACCCCTGCTCCCAGACTCAAACCGAATTTACAGTTAAATTATAGAGCAATCAACCTGAATCACCAGCTGAATGTTAGCTGAACAGAACTACCATAACCAAGGGTTTGCAGAAGCCACATAGAGATTGGTCAGAGGGCTGCAGAAGGGGCACGTGAGGGAAGCAACCAATCGATGTGTCTCTCTCAAATTGATGTTTCTCTCTCCCCTAACTCTCTCCTATCCTCCCTTTCTTTCTATTCTCTCTGAAAATCACCTTAGGAAAAAATGGCCTAAGGTGAAGATTAGAAAAAAAGAATTTAAAAAAATGAGGAAACCCCAGGTGAGGGGCTGAGAGGCTGGAGGGTATCTCAACTGCAAAACTCCCTGCGGAGGGATCTGCTCGCTGCACCCAGCAGTGATCTTTGGAGCCCTCATTTTCTGGGCAGGCTCTTGGCAGAGACTCAGTGACTGTGGCTTTAAAAAGGGGACGGGTCTCCCCAGCCTGGTGTGCAGAGCCAGCACCCACCCTGACAACCTGATGAATCACTTGGCTGGCCCCACCCTGTTGAGTTCAGCTGCTCAGGGAAGCCAGAGTGCTATGCAGAGCTGGGACTTTTGGTGCACATCTCCTGCAGAAACTTTGTCTAGGAAACAGATGGGTGGGTGTGGGGTTGTGTGGCCACGTTACAGGGGGACCACTTCTATCTCCCCTGTGAGATAACCCCATGCTACCCCAGGAGGGAGAAGAGGTGACCAATCCCCTCCTACAGGTTTGCAGGCACCACCCCCAAAGGGAGACTGTTTGAATCTACTCTTCCAAATTCCAGATAACGTGCTCTGCAGGGGGGAGTGAGAGCTGGGACATTCAGAATGTGAGTGTCTGGGAAGCTATTGTTTGGGACTAGGACAAAGTGCTTGCCCCCCTTCTGTGGGCTAGACCAGCATCACACAAGAGACTCTTGATCTGTCCCCCTGAACTTGGTGACTCTGCCAGGCTGAGCTTGCTCCTGCAGAGGGGATGGCTGGCTGCACCCAACCTGAGCCTGTAGTGAGCCTGTCCAACGAACTAGAACTGGAGACTCTAGCAGAGACTAAATGGTTTGATTGAATTGGGGCCAATTTCCCATCAAGATACCTTCATCATAAAGCCATTATAACAATTTTGGGAGTCATAGCAGATCTACCTAATACAGAGAGACAAGATGGGGAGACAAAGAAATGTGCCTCAAAAGAAAGAGCAAGAGAAACCCTAGAAAATGTATCAAATGAAATGGAAGCAATCAAAATACCAGATGAAGAGTTTAGAACAATGGTTATAGGACTATTCAGGGACCTTAGTAGAAGAATGGATGATCTCAGTGAGAACTTAAAGAAATTGTAAGAATTAAAAAGGACACAGAAACCATAAAAAATAACTAGTCAGAAATGAAGAATACACTAGAAGGAATAAATGGCAGGTTAGATGAAACAGAGGAGCGAATCAGCAATTTAGAGGACAAGATACCAGTAAGTACCCAAGCAGAGCATCAAAAAGAAAAAAGGTCCTGGCTGGCATTGCTCAGTGGTTAGAATGTCAGCCTGTACAATGAAGGGTCACAGGTTCGATTCCTGTCAAGGGCACATACCTGGGTTGTAGGTTTGATTCCAGGCCCTGGTTGGGGCACGTGAGGGAAGCAACCAATCGATGTGTCTGTCTCAAATTGATATTTCTCTCTCCCCCAACTCTCTCCTATCCTCCCCTTCTTTCTATTCTCTCTGAAAATCACCTTAGGAAAAAATATCCTAAGGTGAGGATTAGAAAAAAAGAATTTAAAAAAGTGAGGAAAGCCTAAGGGACCTCTGGGACAATGACAAGATAACAACATCCATATCATAGGAGGTCCCAGAAGAAGAAGAGAGTGAGCAAGGGATAGAGAACCAGTTTTAAGAAATAATGGCTGAAAACTTCCCTAAATCGTGAAGGAAAAAGTCATACAAGTATAGGAAGTATAGAGAGTCCCAATCAAGATGAACCCAAAGAGGGCCACAGCAAGACATATCATAATTAAAATACCAAAGATTAAAGACAAAGAGTGAATTTTAAAAGCCAAAAGAATAAAGCAATTAGTACCTACAAAGGTGTTTCCATAACTTTCAGCTGATTTCTCAATAAAAACACTTCAGGCAGAGGGATTGGCATGAAACATTAAAAATGGTGAAAAGCCAGGACCTACAACCAAGATTACTCTATCCAGCAAGTCTGTCATTAAAACTGAAGGCAGCCCTAACCGGTTTGGCTGAGTGGATAGAGCATCAGCCTGTGGACTCAAGGGTCCCAGGTTCGATTCTGGTCAAGGGCATGTACCTTAGTTGCGGGCACATCCCCAGTAGGGGGTGTGCAAGAGGCAGCTGATCGATGTTTCTCTCTCATCTATGTTTCTAACTCTCTATCCCTCTCCCTTCCTCTCTGTAAAAAATCAATAAAATATATTAAAAAAAAACAAAAAAACAAACAAAAAAACAAAACTGAAGGCAAAATAAAGAGCTTCACAGACAAAAAACACACACACACACAAAAAAAACCCCCCCCAAAATTAAAGGAATTCATTACCACCAAACCAGTATTGAAAGAAATGTTAAAGGGCCTACTTTAAGAAAAAGAAAAAAAGAAACACAGAGCGAGAGGAACATAGATATGAAGAATAAAATGGCTATATACACCTATCAATAATAACCTTAAATGTAAATGTATTAAATGCTCCAATGAAAAGACATAAGGTAACTGAATGGATAAGAATATGACTCAGGCCCTGGACAGTGGCTCACTTGGTTGGAGTGCTGTTCCATACACCAAAAAGTTAAGGGTTCGATTCCCAGTCAGGGCACATACCTAGATCGAAGGTTGAGGGTTTGATCCCTGGTTAGGGCGTGTACGGGAGGCAACCAATCGATGTTTCTCTCTCACATAAATGTTTCTCTCTCTCTCTTTCTTTCTCTAAAATCAATAAAAAAATATCCTCAGGTGAGGATAAAAAAAGAAAAAAAAAGAAAAGAAAAAATGATGCAATCAAACCTAGATTCTCAAATGTCTCCCATCTCGAACAATTTGCTTCTCAACCTGACAATGCTTTTTATGCTGATACTTAAATGATCAGTCACATGTCTCTCAGGTGACAAAGGAGAGAATGTGCAAGTATGAGTCAGTTTACCACTGTTAAAATCTCAGGATATTGTGTTATGAATATTTTTGTGTGTTTTTTTTGCTTTTGTTGCTGCTTATTATTATTATTATATTTTGATTTTTTTTTACTGTACATTTCATTTCCTTTTTGTTAAATTTTCATTTACATTTCATGTCCTTTTTGTTTTTAAAGTGTTTATTTATAGATTAAACAGTAGACATGTACTGTATATAAGAAAGGTTAAAACAGGGAATCATTTGGGGGTCTGGAATGGATTAATTTCATTTAAATTATTTCTAATGGGAAAATATGATTTGGTTTTTGAACAACCTTCCAAGCGAATTAAGTTTGGGAAATGAGGTTCCACTGTATACGCTGTCTACAAGAGATCAGCCTCAGAACAAAAAAATACACAGACTGAAAGTGAAGAGATGGAAAGGAATTATTCCATGCAAATGGAAACAAACAAACAAAAAGCTGGAGTAGCAACTCTTATACATGGACAAAATGCACGTCAAAACAAAGGCCATTAACAAGAGATAAAGAGGTCATTACATAATACTAAAGCGATCAATCCAGTGAGTGGTTGTAACCTTTGTAAACATATATACACCCAACATAGGAGCACCTAAATGTATAACGAAAATCTTGGTGGAAATTAAGAGAGAGAACGACAGCAATACAATCATAGTAGAAGATTTTAACACCTCACTGTCATCAATGGAGCGATCTTCCAGACAAAAAAATCAATAAGGCAATGGAAACCTTAAATGACACACTGGATCAGCAGGATTTAATTGATATTTACAGACCATTTCATCTCAAAGCAGCAGCATACACATCCTTCTCAAGTACACATGGAACATTCTAAAGACAGACCACATGTTAGGACACAAAATAAGTCTTAACAAATTCAAGAAGATTGAAATCACATCAAGTAAATTCTCTGACCACAATGGTATGAAAGTAGAAATCAATTACAATAAAAGAAACTGAAAAACATTAAAACACATGGAGGCTAAACAGCATGTTATTAAACAGTGAATGGGTTAACAATGAGATCAAGGAAGAAATTAAAAATGACCTGGAAACAAATTAAAATGAACACACAACAATCCCAAATCTATGAGACACAGAGAAAGCAGTCCTGAAAGGGAAGTTCATAGCATTATAGGCCTACCTCAAATAAATAATCTAAACCTACAACCTAAAAGAACTAGAAAAAAAACCCAAAACACAATAAACAAAGCCCAGAGTAAGTAGAAGGAAGGAAATCATAAAGATCAGAGTGTAAATAAATGACATAGAGACTGGAAAAAAAAACATACAAAAGATCAATGACACCAAGAACTGGCTTTATGAAAAGATAAACTAAACTGATGACTCTTTAACCTGACTCATCAAGAAAAATAATAGAGTGAACCCAAATAAACAAAGAGAGACATGAAAGAGGAGTAACAACTGACACCACAGAAATACAGAGGATTGGAAGAAAATATTATGACCAGTTATATACCAACAAATTGGACAACCTGGACAAAATGGACAAATGTCTAGAAACATACAATATTCCAAAAGTAAATCAGGAAGAATTAGAAAACCTGATTAGACTGATTACAACTAATGAAACTGAAGTAGTAATAAAATAATATAAAAAACTCTCAGCAAACATAAGTCTTGGACCGGATGGCTTCACAGGTGTATTTTACCAAACACCCAAAGAAGAACTAACACCTATCCTCAAACTATTCCAAAAAAAATTCAATAGGAGGGAAGACTTTCAAGCTCTTTTTATGAGGCCAATTTTATACTAATTCCAAAACCAGAGAAAGACACTACAAAGAAAGGGAAACTATAGGCCAATATCCCTGATGAACATAGATGCTAAAATCTGCAACTAAATATTAGCAAACTGGATGTATTAGCAATACATTAAAAAGATCATACACCATGATCAAGTGGGATTTATTCCGGGATGCAAGGTTGGTACAATATTTGTGAAACAGTTTAATTCGTTATAAATCCAGGTAAGTTTCTGGTCTTGACCACCTTGAGAAGATGAGGATGGTCTGGGCTTACCAGTTGAACATATCACCTGGTAATCTTAGTTTACCAGGTTTCAGAGGAAACCAATCAACTAACAATTAGGTCTATAATTGATCTCAAAAGTCTCTAGGTTGAAGATTATTCAGAGTCAGTTGGGGCCTTGTTATTGATATTTTTATAAACATTGTTGGATGAGACTATATTTCTGCTCAAACATAAACTAAAGATGTCAGTAGTTCCTGAATATCATTAAAAAAACAAATACCTGAATATATTTCTGACTCATCTCTGGGGTTTGCCAATTGCTTTCCAATGGTCAGAATAAAAATACGCCTTTATAGTTCACTATCTTTCATAAACGTGATTTTCTAAATATACTTTTCTAACTTTATGTCTATAGAGAATATACACTAAAACTTAAAACTGCAGAAAGTTCTGGGATTAGTTCATAAAATCAAGTAAATCTCTAGACCACTGAGATTCAAATAGTTGCTGTGAGGGGCCTATTATTGGGCAAGACAAAGTTCACTGTGGTTAAAATAGTTATCTATCTTAAATACATTAAAGGGGTTTCTCCATGTGAGAAGTTAATACCCTAGAATAAGTTCTGAATTAACAGAAAAGTCAACTAGGTTGCAATTTAACTGAAGTTAATTGAGCATATAACCAGCTAGGAATGTCTAATATTGTTTTTTAAATCACTTCCTGAGAAAACCAAAAACAAACCTCAATAATACTTCCTACAGCTAAGAAAGAAGAGTGAAATACAAAATATTAAGGCATATTAGTCCTACTGAATGACAAGGTTTTAAATTTAAGTAAAGTCAATTAATATGTTACATTTGAAATTGAGAACGCCTATTTAAAAATATAATCAAATGGGGTTAAATTAGACATACTGAAAATGAAATCTTCTTGGTTTCCCTCCATGGAAAGCGAAGGACCAATGTTCGAACTCCATTGTGAACCTCAAATACAAGGACACCTTTAGAACAGACTCCTAGTAATATTCCAGTTTGTGACTTTTTCTCAGGGTGCACCCGGTGAAAATGAACTCCATATTCTGTCAGTCTTTGGCAGACCTGTTGGAACAATACCATACACCTTGCTAAGAGGTGACAAAAAGATACAGAACTTGTACCAATGTAGTTTAATACAGAAAGGGTAGTCTTTTCAACAAATGTTGCAAAAACAATTGAATATTCACACGCCAAGAAAATGAATCTCAATCCTTATTACACCCAATCTATGAAAATTAACCCCAAAATGAACCACAGATTTACATATAGGAGCTAAACTATAAAACTTAGAAACTCTTTGTCACTGTGGGTTAGACAAAGATTTCTTAGATGGGACATAAAAAGCATGAAGCATGGAATCCATAGACAGATAGATACGGGTTCAAATCAGAGTTTTACCCCACATAATAGCCTTTTTGAGTCTCAGTTCCCTCATTTACAAAAGAATTAAAATACCATGATTTTAGTCAGGAATAAATAAAATGAGATAATTCATAGTATCATTTATTGGCATCTTGCTTACTTTGAAACAGATACAAAGCTTATCACTATAATCTTGTGTAGTTACCTTTAAAAATTCTGACTCCGTCTCTTTTTCAGAAGCTCCTGCATAGGTATTATGCAATTTGGGCAACTCTTCTTTAATATAGGACAAATCAAGTTTCTCCATCACTCTGGGAGGCAAATAATGCTCCAGTCTAAAATAAGACACACCATGAACCTAGAAAGGAGAATATTTTTGTAAGCAATTGTTTGCCCTTTTCCTCCTACTTAAAAGTTCTTGCCTCAACCAAGAGATAAGATGCCTCTATTTATACTTTTCTCTGAGAAGTGAGTTTTAAAGGAAATGCATCAGTCTCTCTCTCTTTTATTCAGTGAGGTAGTATGACTGAACTGATTGGAAAACTTGAGGCGAGCCAAATGTCACTATAGGGTTAATGTTCTGTAGGATGCTGCTTGAGTGGTATAGTCTCTTGCTCCCTCTTAAATCCACTTAAATTCTAGAATATTTGGGCTTGAACATCTATTCTCCATACAGTGAACTCTGCTGAGCTCTCAGCCCATTACTGCATGGATCCATGTGGAAAGTAGAAGATCCCTTTGATCCAGATTTGACTGGTAACTCTGTGTCTAGTTAGTATCTACCAGGTAGAAATTGGGAAAAGGGTAAATGTTAGATAGCCCGAAACTCTGAAATAGGCTAATTTAAAAAAAGATAGACTGATGGGAAGGAAGGAAGGGAGGAAGGGAGGGAGGAAGGGAGGGAGGGAGGGAGGGAGGGAGGGAGGGAGGGAGGGAGGGAGGGAGGGAGGAAGGAAGGAAGGAAGGAAGGAAGGAAGGAAGGAAGGAAGGAAGGAAGGAAGGGAGGAAAGAAATCCCACAGTGTATGATTGTATATAACCAAAGTACATGGGGAACTTGGTCATTTTGAAGTACCAAACTAGCTTCAAAAATCTCTAGATCTAAACAGCCAACACCTCAACTAGATTTAGTCTTTAATTATGCTGAGAATAAGAACAGTAATGCAAAAGTGGTCCTGGAGAAAAAAAATATCCCACCTCTGGCTGATAATCTCCATACTCAGCCTGGAGAGCCAAGGAGGCCAACAGTAAAGAGGTTTCATCATCACAGTGCATTCTCTCCTCCAAGATATCTTTTCGCAACTGAAGATAATACTGGTGACAGGTCAGAGTATGTCTGGAAAATAAATACAAACACAAGACATCTGGGCTTTATCCTCAATCTTGAGGTAATTTGTATTATTGGCAGATAAGTTTAGTTTCCAAGACAGTTTATAATGAAGCTTTTAAGCCACAATTATTGAATAAACGATGCCGAAGAAATTATTTCTTTTATGATAAAGGAAACATTATAATTGATCAGATCAAATAGTTCAGTATCAGTAAACTAACGGGTCAAAAACCCAGGGGTCAAGAAGAGAAAAATAGAAACTCTTGCGTACTCACTGGATTAGACTAACATCATCCATGAAAAATTTAATTCGGAAAAACAAAGTAAAATTAACAGTGGCTTTGTTCTTTTTCTTCGGTTCTTCTTTCCATCCCTCTGGGGCCACTTTGGTTAATTTTAAATCAGGATCCACGAAGAAATATTCATTATCTAAAACAAAATAAGAAAACATTCAGATAAAAGAAATATTGAATAAAATAAAATTATGAAGAAATATGACAGGGTGCTCTGAGGCAATATGGCTTAGTCTTTTAAGAATGAGGGGTCTTGCCCTGGCCGGTTTTGCTCAGTGGCTAGGGCGTCAGCCTGTGGACTGAAGGGTCCCGGGTTCGATTCTGGTCAAAGGCACATTCTAGGGTTGTGGGCTCAATCTCCAGTGGGGGATGTCAGGAGGCAGCTGATCAATGATTCTCTCTCATCATTGATGTTTCTATCTCTCTCTCTGCCTCTCCCTTCCTCCCTGAAATTAATACAAATATAGTTAAAAAAAGAATGAGAGGTCTTGCCCTAATGGGTGTGGTTCAGTGGTTAGAGTGTTGGCCTATGCATCAAAGGATCTCAGGTTCAATTCTGGTCAAGGGCATGTACCTGAGTTGCAGGTTCAATCCCTGGCCCCAGTTGGGTGCAGGAGGCAACCAATTCATGTGTCCCTCTCACATCAATGTTTTTCTCTCTCCCATCAATGTTTCTCTCTCTCTTCCCACTCCCTCCCTTCCATTCTCTCTAAAAATTAATGGGAAAGATATCCTCGGGTGAGGATTAACAACCACAGGAAAAAAAAAAAATAAAGAATGAGGGGTTTGAAGACAGATAAACCTGAATTTAACTTCTGGCCACATCATTTGCTATCTATGTAATAATGAATAAACTTAACCTCTCTAGACATCAATTTTCTTGTCTGTAAAATGAGGATAGTGCCATTTCCTGCAATTCCTACTTTATAAGGCTGTTGTAGGGATCACATGACATAATGGATATAAAACACTTGGTAAAGTGTGTGGCACATGGTAAGCATTCAATAAACATTAGTTATTATTTATTACTAGAGGCCCAGTGCACGAATTCATGCACTGCCAGGGTAAGGAGACACAGGAGGTTGGCTGGCTGGCCCCACCCCTGATCAGGGTGGGGAGGGCCAATAGGGGGCGGGGCCAGCTGGGGGAAGGAGCTGCGGGCAGTTGGCTGGTTGGCCCCACACCCTGGTCGAACTCCCAATCGAACTCCCAGTCAAGAGGACAATTTGCATATTAGGGTTTTATTATACAGGAGGATACTGAGCTACCAGCTGAAATCTAGGAAGAACAGTCATCATTTTAAAAATTTATTTTATTATTATTATTTGTTTTAATCCTCACCCAAGGATATTCTTTTCCATTGAGTTTTTAGAGAGAGTGAAAGGGAAGGAAGAGGAGGGGAGAGAAAAACATCAATTTGAGAGAGACACATCGACTAGTTGCCTCCTGCCCCCAACTAGGGGCAGGGAGCGAACCTGCAACTAAGGTACGTGCCCTGGACTGGGAATGGAACCCATGACCCTTCAGTAAGAGGGCTGATACTCTAACCACTGAGCAAAACTGGCCAGAGTTATTTTTTTTAAATCATCACTTAAGTATTATTGACCCTCTCCAAATAATAGATTATTCACTAAAATTTGATTTATCCAGAATGTTTAAGAAATTAGGTATATTATATATAGAAATTTTAATTAATTGAATATCTTTAATTAGTATTATCTATTTAGCATAAAATTGTAATTAGTAAAGTGAAAGAAAACCAATTGGCACTAATTGAATATTTACTGGATGACTACAAAATGGAGTATTAGTTTTTAAGAAAAGAATTCAATAAACTGAATTAAAAGAAATATTTCTCTTATCCTGATCTGGCAGGGTTTCAGGATGGTTTGATCCTTCAATTATAATTTATGGTACTTCGTTGTCTAAGCTTTCTAAGATAAATTCTGAGGTAAACAGGAATCTGAAACATTAAAGAGCAATTTATAAACATAACAATTTAAAGAGACTTATTAAGCCCAACTACAAAGGGCTTCTTATTGCTATGGAAATTCTAACTGACAATCAGGAGCGACTTCCAGTGAAGCTGTGCTCTGAGCCACTATAGATGTGAAAGTGGATCAGATGAGGAGAAAATATGTGAAGTCATATTTTCAGTCATCCACCAGCAACATTTATAAAGACACTGTATATTTTAGGATAGTAGGCTAAAGAAGGTGAAGTGAAGATTATGAAATAGGGTCCTGCTATATAGTCCTATTAGCAGGATACTAACTTCTAGAATACATAAGCAGGCAATTGACATATATAATGGTCCTCAAAATATAACAATTAAAATCCATTTTTATATAGCCAAAAGCCAAAGAAAAATCTTCATAATCAAGGGCAGAAGATACAAAAAAGACACAGCCACTAAAACAATGCATCTTGCCCTAGCTGGTTTTGCTCAGTAGATAGAGTATCGGCCTATGACTGAAGGGTTCTGGGTTCAAGTCCAGCCATGGGCACAAACCTTGGTTGCAGGCTCGTTGCCAGCCTGGGCCCTGGTTGTTGGCTCATGCAGGAGGCAACCAATCCATGTGTTTCTCTCTGTCTTTCCCTCTCTCTTCCACTCTCTCTAAAAATCAATGGAAAAAAGGAAGAAAACAAAAAACAAAAACAATGTACCTAGTTAGAAGAAGGAAGGGAGTTCCTAGACTCCTACTCCTCCCTGCTGAATGTTTATGTAATTACTATTTCTCAAAGCAAGGTTGGGCATAACAAGTCAGTCAAATTGTTGCCAAGTTTTCATATTGCAACCCGAATTTAAAAATTTTGGTACCTTTGAGGACAGCTAAAGCAAACAAATGATGTTCCACCAAGCCAATATGGGCCACAACCATATCAAACACATCTTTACATATGGTTTTGGTATCACAAGTCAGTTCCAATCTCTGCCCACTCAGGAGCATTACATTTACTTTTCTTCGGTTATCCTCATTCTTCCCTTTCTTTGTCTACAATTGGAAAAAAAAAAAAAGAAAAAAGAATGGCATCTATTAAAGTAAACTTTGTAAGAATTTCAACTGTTTTTTTTTCCTTCAAATCATTACTGAAATTATTTTCTAAGAGTGATACAAATTGGTTTTATTACTTACAAGGATAGACCGTGGCAAATCCAAAGATACAAAAGGTTCTATCGTCATTTTCACAAACTCGGGGCCAAAGAAATTCTGCAAATCACATAATAAGTAAAATTAAGAGATTTAATTATTCTAGCTCTTTCCTTCAAAAGAAATAATGTAATAATAAAAATAAATTACATGTAAAGCAACCTGATTAGAAGTAGGTGACCTGAAACAAAAGCAGAAACTTTCAATAAAGGAGGACAGTGGAGTTGACCAGACCAGGAAGGGAAGGTGCCTTACACTCAGTGTGGACAGAAGCTTTTCCTCAGCTCTGTTTTCTACCAGTGATGTCAAATGAAAAGCCTAGTTTTATACTGTTTCACAAGATTTTCCATTTTTGGACTCCAAAATGACTCAGACTCTTAAAAGCACAATAGCAGTCTTAATGGTTGAAGTAATATAGAGTTTCAAGCTCATTAAGGATGTGGTTTAATATTGCTAATGTGTGAAGGGATTGTACAGAATCTCACTGTTTTAGAGAGTGAGACTGAATCTGTCCTAAAACAAGTCATAATTAAAAAACCAAAATATATAAAATACTGTGATTGTCAAAATATACATTTGTGATTACAAAATATTCATATCCATCTGTAAGTATGTTCTTGGAACCCTGTGACACTATTCTTTTGTTCAAAATACTGACTATTAGGGATAGTATATGTATCATAGCTTCTGCCCCTTACTGCTGTCTCAAGTAAGAAAATCCTATCTCAGGAGCTGGGAGGACTTGGGAGAGGGAGAAAGTGGAGTCCACACACCACAGTTATTGCTTCTCAATGTACTCTTTACCTTGACCTACTGTATATCCAGGGTTTCTGCCCAGAGGGCAGAACTGATTGAGGAGATATCTTAAATCAAGATAGACTCCAGGTCAGAGTAGGATCAGAATAGATTGAAAGACTATGTCCAAATGGACAAAAGGTGGGAAAAAAGCAGGGCTAATCTTGAAGCCAAAGGCAGGTGGTGTGTGGGTATGAACTCATGGAGGCTCCGGAAGTTTTATTTTTATGTTGTTTTTTTCTTTGCATTCGGCTGTACAGATCATTTTATTGCTCGGTGTGGGAATTCTACCCAATTAACCAAGTGTGAAACATGACAGATACCATTTAAGTAAAAGTTTAACATTATGGGTTTGTTAATAATCAACGAATGAACCAATAGGGCACATTTTAAACAAGAATAGAAATAGAGCAGAAAAAAATGAGAATGGCCTGCCATGGGAAACAGAATTTAATATAGATCAACTACGGCAACAGGGTATGAACAAGTTAAAATGTGTCTGCATCAAGAGTTATATAAAAACAAAATTAAATAAAAATTTATGTTTTGGGAAAGAACATTAATTCACTTGTGGAATTGTTCCTCTAATACTAGTACTCTTATTCAGCCCCCAAAACATACCCTTCTTGCTCTTTTCAGAAAACAACAACAAACACCATCCCACCATGTGACCATTTAATGACCAGCAGTTCAAATTCTCTAGTCACTAATAAAGCATGTCTCTGATAAAGTGTTTTCACAATAGCCAGGCACTGACTGCCTATATGACAGCACAGGTTTTTAGTGGGATGACACGTAATAGTGGCATATTGTAAGGGTACAGACTGCCATTTATATGAATCTCTAATGAGCCAAAGTTTTACATAAATTCTATGATTTAGGAAAGTGATGTGTATATATGTGTGCCTTTTATGCTTTATGTGTGCCTTTAATTATCAGAAGCTCATGCTTCTGATAATTAAACTTAGTATGAGACCCTGCCTATTGCCTAATTTTGACAAAGATATTTTTTGTAACTAGAGGCCCAGTGCATGAAATTTGGGCAGGGGGGGGGCCCTTAGCCCAGCCTGCACTCTCTCTAATCTGGGACCCCTCGGGGGACATCCCTCTCACAATCCTGGACCACTGGCTCCTAATCGCTCACCTGCCTGCCTGCCTGGTCACCCCTAACTGCCCCCCCCACCCTTACTAGCCTGATCATCTCACTGCCTCTGTGTGCCGGCCTGATGGCCCCTAACTGCCCACCCCTGCCGGCCTGGTAGTCCCTATCTGCCCCCTGCTGCTGGCCAGGTCGCCCCTAACTGCACCACCCCCCACCAGCCTGGTTGCCCCTAACTGCACCCCCCCCCCCCTGCCAGCCTGGTTGTCCCCTGATGGTCTGGTAACCCCCAAAAGCCCCCCCTGCCGGCCTGGTTGCCCCTCACAGCCCCCCTCCCAGCCTGGTCACCCCATGCAGCCTGTTGTTCAGTTGTTTGGTTGTCCCTCACTAACCTCCCTGCCGGCCTGGTCACAGGCAGCCATCTTGTGAGGGTGTGATGGTCAATTTGCATATTATCACTTAATTATATAGGATAATAAAGTACCTTCTTTTCAGTTTAAAACAAATTCAGTATGTTTATTGGAATTTAATAACTTTAAAATGGGACAGTGTCTTATCAATTACAACTCAATTCCAGATTTTAAAAATTAAAACAAAACAGAAGAGGGTAATATATTTTCTGAGTGCAGAACAAAAAAAGAAAAAAAATAATTCTAGATTTTATCCCTTTTACTAGTATTTATTTTGCTTTTGAAGAATGATTTGTAAAGGAACAATACAAATGAAAGATTGCCTCACCTACCAAATTGGTGGTGATGAGGATGATAATATCTGGAGTAGGTAAGAATACAGTGAAACAGGCATGATCATAAAAGCATAAATTAGTATAAACTTTTTGAAGAGGGCAATTTAATAATATGTGTCAAATGTCTTAAAAGGTGTTGCCTTTGATTTGGCTATTTTATTTGGAGGAACATATTTGCAAAGATTTGGCTATAGGGATGTTCAAAGGAGCAATGCTTGCAATAGCAATAAAAAAAAATAACAAATTAGAAAAATTTAAAATGTCCAATAATTAGAAACTTATTAAAGAAAGTATGGGCCCTAGCCAGCCTTGGTCTGTGGACCAGTAGGGGGTGTGCAGGAAGCAGGTGATCAATGATTCTTTCTCATTGATGTTTCTCTCTCCCCCACTTCCTTCCTCTCTGAAATCAATAAACATATATTTTTTTAAAAGGAAAAATAATTATGGTACATGGTAAATTCACAAAATGGAATACTTTACTGCCCTTAACAATAATATTATAGAAGTTGTAAAATTTTCCAAGATATTTTACATGAAATAAGAAGTCTGCTCATTTTGAGCTTATGTTTATAAAAATAAATGGCATATATTGAAACAAAAATAAACCAACGGAAACACATAAAAAATCCCTCACAGATATAAAATGCATATTTGTTTATCCTTGTGTTTGGATATTGTAATATGAGGGTATATGCTTGGAGCTACCATGACTATAAAGTGAATTATTGCCACAATTCTGAAAATGACAGAGCAGAAAGACGGAATGTCCTTGATAACATTCATGAGCTTCTGAACTAACCTTGAACATCTATCTGCTCTTCTTGGGTTTTGATATAATGAATTTCTTATTAAAAAATGATCCCCACAATGCTGAATAAAGCCAGCTATGAAAACTAACGTGAGATTTCAATTTCATTTACAGGCAACTTTAGGATCTCTATAGAATATTTAAGATTCTTTGCATAACGTTTCCCCATGAGACAAAGTTCAGATGCAGTAATCTGAGAATCAACTTACCCTTAGTTTTCTTTGAGTCATGGCTGTTTCTAGAGCCATTTCTCTTAAAGGATCCCTGGTGATGTCAAGCATGGAAGCTTTGATTGTATCCCCTGGATAAAGGCTCAACCGAGACTGTCTAAGGGCCATTCTAGCTTGGAGCTGCATCATTTCTTCTTCTTGCCGTTTTAGCATAATCTCTTGATTAATTAAGTTGCCTTCAAGGGGTGTTTCATATTGTCTGCTATATAAAAAAAGTGGAGAAAAGTAAGGATGGGGAAGAAAACAGTTATTTTAAGTCTAATCAATAAAAACCAAGTTAGCTTGGCTGGTGTGGCTCAGTGATTGAGCTTCAACCCATGAACCAGGAGGTCACTGGTTTGATTCCCAGTCAGGGCACATGCCTGGTTGTGGCCTCAATCCCAGTAGGGGGCGTACAAGAGGCAGCCAATCTATGTTTCTCTTTCATTGATGTTTCTCTCTATCATTCTCCCTTCCTCTCTGTAAAAATCAATAAAACCTATTAAAAAAATAAAAACCATGTTAAATAAAGTAATCAAGAATTTAAACAAATTTTATATTTGTCATCTCAGAAGAACCCTTGCAGTTCTACTTCTTTTCAATCCTCACCAGAGGATATTTTTCCATTAATTTTTAGAGAGAGTGGAAGGGAAGGGGAGAGGTAGAGAGAGAGAAACATCGATGTGAGAGAGACACATCGATTGGTTGCCTCCTGCATGTGCCCCAACTAGGGCAGGGGATAGAACCTGCAACCAATTAGGGCTCAGTTCTACTTTTAATGTACTGATATAATATGCTGTCCCACTTTCTGTGGGTGTATCTATTTTCTCCACCTCTCCTCTGAACATGTAGCATCCTATGAAAACTGCTTCCCCTAGAACTCTCTCAGATTGGGGCTGTTTTATCCTTTTTTAAAAAAATATGTTTTTTAAATTCAATTTTTAGAGAAAGAGGAAGGGAGAGGGATAGAGAAACATCAAAGAGAAAAGTATCCATTGATTGCTTCCTGCACGCTAGTGAGCCCGCAACCCAGGCATGTGCCCTGATAGGGAATTAAACCAGTGACCTCTTGCTGCATAGGACAATGCTCAGCCAACTGAGCTGTTCTACACTTACAGTCCTGAAAACCTGGGCCTGGTGATGGGATTGAGATTCCTCTTAATACTAATTTCAGCTTCCAGATGATTAGTCACGCTCCTCCATTAAGCCCCAGGTTCCTTGAAGTACATGCTATGAAATCATACCATCCACAGCTCTGCTTTGCTTTAGACATTTATTGTCTCTACTAGAGGCCCAGTGCATGAAATTCGTGCATGGGTAGGGTCCCTAGCAGCAGCCAGCTACAGCATCCCTTCCTCTGGTGGGTTGCCTGTAGCTGGCCGGGGCCTCCCTTTCTGTGGTTGGCTGGCTGGCTCCGCCCCCTGGTCAAACTCCTGGTAGAGGGAACAATTTGCAAATTAGGCTTTTATTATTTAGGACTAGAGGTTCAGTGCACGAAATTCGTGCACTCAGGGGGTCCCTCAGCCTGGCCTGCACCCTCTCACAGTCCAGGAGCCCTTGGGGGATGTCCGACTCGGGGGGAGAGGGCTTAAGCCGTCAGTCAGACATTCTTAGTGCTGCTGCGGAGGTGGGAGAGGCTCCTGCCACTGCCACTGTGCTCGCCAGCCATGAGCCCAGCTTCTGGCTGAGTAGTGCTACCCCTATGGGATTGGACCAAAACCAGCTCTCTGAAATCCCCCAAGGAGTCCAGGATTGCGACAGGGCGCAGGCCAGGCCAAGGGACCCCACCGGTGCATGATCAAGGCCTGGGAGAAACGCGGGAGGTTGGCCAGCCAGGGAGGGACTGCAGGAGGGCTCCAGGGCATGTCCAGCCCCTCTCGCTGAGGACCCCAGCAGCAAGCTAACCTACTGGTTAGAGCGTCTGCCCCCTGGTGGTCAGTGCATGTCATAGTGAGCAGTTCAGCTGCCTTAGCATATCATTAGCATATTATGTTTTGATTGGTTGAAGGGCCAACTGGTTGACCGGACACTTAGCATATTAGGCTTTTATTATATAGGATTGGTCGACTCCCCTTATTTATTAAGGACTTAAATGCCCAATCCAGCCCTGGCCAGTTATGTTCAATGGTTAGAGCATTGGCCCATGCACTGAAGCATCTGGGATTTGATTCCTAATCAAGAGCATGTACCTCAGTTGCTGGCTTGATCCCTAGCACTTCCATGTGAGAGGCAACTAATTGATGTCTCTCACATTGACGTGTCTCTCTCTTTCCCTCTCTCCCTCTCTCCCACCTTCTACTCTACCTAAAAGCGATGGAAAAATATCCTCAGGTGAGGATTTTTTTTAAAAAAAGCCCGACTCAGTCTTTTTCTTCACCTCTACTTCTGTCATCATTCATGGTGGGTTTGTATACACAGGCTGAGGAGTCCTCCAACACTCTGGCCTCCTTCACTGCCACCAGCAACCGACTCTTATGGTCATACTGGCTATTAACAATAACCACGCCAACTCTAAAATTTCCTATTTCTATCCTCCAATACCATCTCTATATAATCTCATTTTTTCTAGCTCACTTCCTCTAATAGTTTTCTTCAAATAATTCATTGACTCTATTAGGAATTTTAATCCATTTACTCCATCACTTTCTCTCTGGCTATCACCCTTCTCTTGCCAATGTATTGCTTGAAATCTAAGCCCATCATTAAAATCACTCCTTTGCATAAACCCGAACTTTCGTAAAACTGCAGAACCATGCTGACTGATCTCACCTGGCTCTCAAGCACTGCCTGGCAACTCATTTTCTTAAGAGAACTATCTATACTAATAAAAGGGTAATATGCTAATTAGACTGGACATCTTCCGGACATCCTTCTGGACAAAGCCACGGTGGTGGGGGCCGAGGTAGTGGCAGTTAGGGGTGACCAGGCCGGCAGGGGAGGGCAGTTAGGAGCGATCAGGCTGGCAAGGGAGAGCAGTTAGGGGGATCAGGCTGGCAGGGGCAAAATAGGGGGATCAGGCAGGCAGGCAGAGAGGTTAGGGGCAATCATGCTGGCAGGCAGGTGAGCAGTTAGGAGCCAGCAGTCCTGGATTGTGAGTCGGATATCCCCCGAGGAGTCCCAGATTGGAGAGGGTGCAGGCCAGGCTGAGGGACCACCCCTCCCACCCCCCACACGAATTTCATGCACCAGGCCTCTAGTTTTATATAATCTCTTCACTTCTTTCCTTTTCTTTTCAAAGCTCCAATACTCTCTCCCTCTTCCTCTCTCAGCTTTTCCTTGGTTTTCTTGGTTAAAAAAAAAAAGAAGCAATCAGGAAATAACTTCCTCATCCTTAACCACCAAACTTTCCAAATTACATCCGTGTGTTTTTCCTTCTCTTCTGTTACAATGAATGGATGTTCTGCACACTTACATAGACCCAAAACCTCTATGTGCATGGGATTCAGTCCCTTTCCCCTACTCAAAGACTTTGCTCCTGCTATTATTCTCACATGCATCAATAGTCTGGTATAGTAGGTTATTCTCATTAGAATTAAAAATGCTATACTATTTCCTACTCAGAATAAACTACCCACCTTTGGTTCCACATCATCTTTAAGATTCTATCTCATTTGTTTTTTGCTGTTATTTAGAGTAAATCTCTTAAAAACTGTCATTTAAATTTTACCTCTACTTCATCTCCCACTCTCTCAGACTCTGACCAATAGTTCCTGTTATTGCACCAAAATTGGTTACAAAAATACTGTCAAAGCCATAGGACAATTATCAATTTTTAATTGTACTTGACCTCTAAGTACCATGTGACATAGTTGCTCAATCTTTTTTCTTCTTGGAACATTTGACTTCTGGAAACCATGCTCTTTATTTTCTATCTGCTTCACAGGCTCCTCCTTTTTCGTGTCTTTTGCTGGATCCTCCTTCATTTCAAATCTCTTAATGTTAGACTAAAACAGTGCACAGACCTCCAGATTTTTCTAGTTCCTATGTACTCCATCTCATTTAGTCACTTGGTCCTAATCACCTATGTTCTTATAACTCCAGTCTCTCCCCTGAATTTTAATTCTATTCGCCTGCGTAGGTGAGTGTTTGACTTGGATGTTAATATGTATCATTAGCCTAATATGTCTAAAACCAAATTATTGATACCTCCTTCCATATCTCAATTATTTTCTGTTTGTTTAGGAAACAACTTGGAGTCATTCTGATTCCTCTTTCTTGAAAATCCCACATCAAATACAGCAGCAAATCCTGAAGGCACAACCTTAAAGATATCTATATTTGACTCTTCTCTATCACTAACAACCTATGCTGTTTACATCTCACACGGGATGCTGTAATTGCCTCCTAACTGGTCTCTTACTCCTGTAAATCCATTCTTAACAGACCAGACCTTCAAAATCCCACTAAAATGTAAATTAGATTCTGGCTCTCTATGCTTTTTAAAAAACATATCTTTAGTGTTTAGAGCAGTGGTTCTCAACCTTCCTAATGCCGTGACCCTTTAATACAGTTCCTCATGTTGTGGTGACCCCCCAATTTCATTGTTACAAATTGAACATAATTAAAGCATAGTGATTAATCACAAAAACAATATGTAATTATATATGTGTTTTCTGATGGTCTTAGGTGACCCCTGTGAAAGGGTCGTTCAACCCCAAAAGGGGTCGTGACCCACAGGTTGAGATCCACTGGTTTAGAGTATTACAGATATCCTCCCTTTCCCCTGCCTTGACCTCTTCCACCCTGCTCCTGTCCCACACCCAGGACTTCCCCACACTATGGTTATGCATATCCTAAATAATAAAAGCCTAATATGCAAATTGACTGAATGGCAGAACAACCAGCAGAATGATCAGTTGCTATTATATGCACTGACCATCAGAGGGCAGATGCTCAACATAGGAGCTGCCCCAAGCCCGCAGGCCCTAGGCCAGCCAAGGTGGGCGCGAGCAGGGGCCCCCTGATTACCCTGCTGGTTACCCTAGAGAGGGAGGCGACGGAGAGCGGCAGCAGGGGGCAGGGCTGGTGAGCGGGTGGTGCCAGGCCCGCCAAGGCAGGTGCCAGCAGGGCCCCCAGATTGCCCTGCTGGTCGCCCTGCAAGGGGAGATGACCAGTGGTGGTGGCGGCAGTGGGGGGCGGGGCCAATGAATGGTTGGTGCCAGGACGGCCAAGGTGGGTGCCAGCGGGGACCCCGATTGCCCCACAGAGGGAGGCAACTGGTGGCAGTGGCAGGGGGCAGGGCTGGTGAGTGGGGGACCCTGATCACCCCACCGATCGACCCACAGATCAGCCCTGATTACCGGCCAGGCCTAGAGACCCTACCCGTGCACGAATTTCATGCACCGGACCTCTAGTATGCATATAAATTCATTGGTTAATCTCTTCCCACCCACCCCCTTCCCTCTGAAATACATCAGTCTGTTGTATGCTTCAAAGTCTCTGGATCTTCTTTATTCATCATATTTTGTTCATTAGATTCCATATATAAGTGAGAGCATGTGATACTTGTCTTTCTCTGACTGGCTTATTTCACTTAGCATGATACTCTTCAGGTCCCTCCTGCTGTTCCAAAGGATAAGAGATCCTTCTTTTTTACATTTACATAGTATTCCATTGTGTAAATGGACCAAAGTTTTTTAATCCATTCATCAATTATTGGTGGGCACTTGGGCTGTTTCCAGATCTTAGCTATTGTAAATGCTGCTATGAACATAGGGGTGCATATATTCTTTCTGATTGGTGTTCCTGCCTTCTGAGGATATATTCCTAGAAGTGGGATCACTGGGTCAAATGGCAGTTCCATTTTCAATTTTTTGAGGAAACTCTACACTGTTTTCCATAGTGGTTGTACCAGTCTGTATTTCTCTATGTTTTCAACCATCCAATGGCTTCCTATTATACTTAGAAAAACATCCAAGTGTTCACCTCAGCTTCTGAGGTCTGACATGATTTGGGTCCTGGTTACCACCCACTCTGTCCTCCACTCACTCTGCTGCAGCCACACTGTCCTTCTCGCTGCTCCTCTAACATGCAACACATCTTCCACACCTCATGGCCTCTGTTCTTGTTGTTCTTTTTGTCTAGAACCCTCTTGCTTCTGATATCTGCATGGTTCACTGCCTCATTTCAAATAGTGTTCTGTTCAAATATAACATCTCGGGAGATGCCTCCTCAGATCACCCTGCCTATGCAACACAGAACTTGGACATCATACCCCTGCACTCTCTATCCCTTTAGACTGCTTATTTTTCTTCGAAGTAGCATCACTCTCTAATGGTGCATTACTTACTTGTTTTTCAATGGTTTATTGGCAATCTCTTAGCCCCAGAATGACCCTTGAGGAACAGTTTTTATCTTGTTCATGTCTCTATCTCCAGTATCTAGAAGTATCCAGCACATGGTAGGTGTTCAACAATCATTTGTTGAACAAATGATTGATTAAATTTGATGGTTCAAAAATATCACTTAATAAGTCAAGGATAATGAACAAAATTTAAATGTATATATTATAATTTCTACCTGTTATTTTTCATCAAATATATCAGCCTTCTTATTCAAATTATTTTATCTGTCCCAAATAATATTTGGTAGAAGTTCTTATAACGACTGAAAAGTTTGAGTGACAAACAAGACAAAACAACAACAACAAAAAAAAACAAACTCAGAAAAACGAAATCATTTAGGAATGAATGAATAGGTTGTTTTGAGACAAAAAAAAATTACCTCATCAAGCAGATAGGCACAGAAGCAGTGGGAACTATACCATGTATAAACTGTATTCAAAGTTAACACTGGAAAACACTTAGCAATGCTCTTTGGAAAACTGCTTTGAATATCCTTTTTGATCACTGAAAGACACTTTTGATAGCTCAGAATCCAAAAATTACTCATTCTGTGGCATCTGACTCATAATTTCCTGTAAATCTCCCCCTATGCATACCCTCTGTTTTACAAATCAATAGCATTGTCTGTATCTGTTTTTCACTTCATACTTGCTAAAGGGAATGGAAAGTTTTATGAGGAACCATGCAACATGTTTAAATACAGCACTATTTATAGATCTGACAAATATGTGACCTCAAGAACAAAACAGGATCTCCTGATTGTGTACCAGCATGTTAAGGATATTATCAGAAACTATGTACACATTCAGGAAATTCTGCACTTGAATAAGGAATTTGGACAGTATTTTAGTTAAAAAGGAGGTGGGTACTGCCATTCTAAAAGAGTAAAATTTAGCATCTTACATTAAAAATAACATATGCACAGACCTAACAATCTACTTCTTGAAATATTTTTCTTTCACCTATACCTTTTATCTAATGCATGTATAATGAACACCACATTGGGAGTTTACCTCTTTTTTAAAAAAATATATTTTTTATTGATTTTTTTATAGAGAGGAAGGGAGAGGGATAGAAACATCAATGAGAGAGAAACATCGATCAGCTGCCTCTTGCACACCTCCTACTGGGGATGTGCCCACAACCAAGGTACATGCCCTTGACCGGAATCGAACCTGGGACCTTTCAGTCCACAGGCCGACGCTCTATCCACTAAGCCAAACCAGTTAGGGTGGGAGTTTACCTCTTAAAGTGTGAAATAAAAAATAGTTTCTCACTAAAACATGACTTGATGAGCTAAGATGACCTTAAAGTTTCCAATATAAAACTTAGACAAAAAACAAACAAAACAAAAAACTAAGACAGTCTCATAATCTTGATGCTTTTGACATAGCTTATCAAGAAAATTGAAATAAGACACATAAAATGTTTTAATTTTATTTGGAGGAATATGTTTTTATATGACTAAAACTGATTATAAAATAAATTCATCTTTAACACACAATCCCAATAATTCTTCCAGTTGCTATTTTCTACTGCTACTTATTTTTAAAGATTTTTTTTTTTTATTGATTTCAGAGAGGAGGGGAGAGAGATAGAGAAACTTCAATGATGAGAGAGAATCATTGATTGGCTGCCTCCTGCATGCCCCCCTACCGGGATCAAGCTTGCAACCCAGGCATACGCCCTGACTGGAATTGAACTGGTGACCTTTCAGTTCCTGGGTAGACACTCAACCACTGAGCCATGCCAGCTGGGCTCTATTGCTACTTTTGATCAAGCTAAAAGGGTTTCATATTAACTATCTATAAGTTTTCTCCAAATTACACATATAGAGAAGAGTGACTTCCTCAATTTAACACAGAGCTTTGTGCAATTCAATCTGCTTCTTCCTGGTGTTCATACCCAAACACTTTTGCTTCTTTAAGAAAACTGTGCAATATCAAGCATAGATCTGTCTTTTCTCTTACCTCTTTGTTCAAAATTACAAAAACAGGGTCATCACAATTACTATTATATTTACTATTATATAATTACTATTACTATTATGGGCTATAGCAATATAAAATGCCATTGTGCAAATATAATGTCCCCTTAGGTACAAAAATACGTATTAAGGCTTTCCTCAGGTAAAATAAAACTTAACTAAAATAAACAGACTATATTAAAAGGTATAAGAGAGAACAGAAATTACATAAATTTAATAAAAATTAAACATTAAAGATAATTTTGTTGTAATGTATTTAATTACTTGGAGTCTAAACCTTTAATCACATGGCTAGGGTTACCTGATCTATTAATGGTTTACAGCTGTGAAACAGTGTCTGCCAGAATTAATTGGCTAAGGGGCAAGGTTTTGTTAATTTCCAAATGATTCTTTTGTATATGGTGGCACCTGAATGATACAAATGGAAATAATGAATTTAAAAGGATTCCCATAGTATGGGTGTAAGTTCTAAAGCATCCTCTGGTTCTCTAATATCACATTACAAATTTCAAATTAATGCTTAACATTAGCAATGTGCTTTTGTTCATGTAAGGGACCTCTGCACACACAAAAAGAATGCACATCAAACAGTCACTACTGCCTTGACACTTTTCAGTTTAAACAAAGTAAATTAATACACAGCTATAATACCACCATCCTAAGTCTGGAACAAGAATAATACCTAATACCTTATAAGAAAGCTGAGTATTTCAGTATAAAAATGAACTCTTAACAGCCCAAAGTGGGCTTTAAAAAAAATACAAGATGACCTCTTTTAAACCAGGATAAACGTAGTGAATAATTAACTTTTTACATAACAGGTTACTTAGTAGTAACCTCATTATTCATTCAACAAATAATACTTAGTGAAATCCTGCTTGTTGAACCTGTTCAATCGTTTAAAAGAGGTATTACTCGCTATCTTCCCACAGGTTTAATGCCACGCCTTCAGAATTTCCTAACTGTTAATAAGTACTGACAATTCTAAAAATCAAGCACAAACTATAAATAATCAGAGCCAATTCTAATTTTAAAAGATTCCAATAACTCAAACTTGAACTACTACAATGTCTTCACATAACTGAATAATTTTGTGGGTATGGAAAGAGGAGGGAAAGAAAAAGGAAAAATGGAGAAAAGAGGATAATTTTTAAAAATATGAACTTGATTCTAATAAAAACAAAAACAAAAAACCTGTTACTGTTTCCAGGAAACGCATTAGTATTACTTTTTCAGGTGACATACCTTGGTCTGTGTGACTGGCCTTGACTTGGCGTTTCATCTACTCCTGGGAGACCACTGTTAGATTCAAACCTCTTTGAAGCTTCACTTTTTCTCACTAATTTAAATGAAAAAGGAACAGATGATATTAATATGAAGTGATCTTATTTAAAACTCAAGCATTTAGCAGACACAGATACATATTCAAATCATATTCATATAATCGAATTAATGATGCGTAGAGGTAAGTCATGTTGTTTTTAAAGACAATGAATTATTTTCTACTAGAGGCCCAGTGCACAAATTCGTGCACCTTGAAAGGAACTGTGGGCAATGAGGCTGTGGTAGGCACAGGGACTGGTCTTGGCCCATCCTCCGAGTCCCCACCTGGCCCCTCCCGCCGTGTCTCCCGGTCCCCTGTCTGCTGGCAGCCCTGCTCCTGCTGCCGCCACTCCCACACGCTGACAGCACCAGCCCCACTCAAACCCACTGACAGCGTGGAGCGACTGGGGCCAGCGCCAGGAGCGAGGGCTAGTGGTGGCTGCTGCCCCGATCACCCCTCAGGAGCAGGGGGAGATGGAGAAGCCCTCAGGGGTGATCAGGGCTGGCAGCCACTGCTTGCACCCGCTGATGGCTCTGAGTGATTGGGAATGCCACCAGGCACTGGCAGTGGGTGTGAGCAGCAGCTCCAGCGCCAGGAGCAACTGGCGCCCGCCTTGGTCTGGCACCCCGGCTCACCTGCTCCACCATCCTACAGCAATCGGTTGTTCCGCCGTTCGGTCTATTTGCATATTAGCCTTTTATTATATAAGATATTATGAAAATGACTACATTGCTGTTGGTGAAGCTATTATTAAGCTCTTATAATATTGTTAAAATGAATAACTGGCAGCTTTTTATAATTCTTAAATTTTTATATAGAATTATTCGTTTGTCACCTCATAACTCAGTGCTACTGAAAAAGAAGGACAATCACGGTTTCTTAAAAACATTTTATTTTCTGAGATGCCTCTCACCTTGTCTGAAGTCTGAGTCAGAGGAAATAATAGATGGACTTTCACTGGAGGTACTAAAGATATCACTGTGGTAAGTTTTGTATCTTCGAATTGGTTCTAAATGGATTAAAACAAACAAACAAAAAAACATTAGAAAGGAAACTCATTAGCTGTTCCACACAAGTCAAATAAAATAGTACATTTACTATGGTGAGAGTGGAACATTTTATAGAATGCTTAAAATATAAGATTGCTGGATGGTATGCAAATAATGTGCTTCCAATTTGGAGTTAGTCTGGCATAGAGGTTAAGAGCCTGGATTCTGATGCCAGATTGTATGGGTTTGAATCTCAGTTCCACTAATTGCTAGGTGTGAGATCTTAGGTGGGTAATTTAACTTCCTGTAACTCATTTTTTTAGCTGAAACGGGGGCATAACAATAGGGTACACCTCATAGGGTTGTTGGAGCATCAAATGAATTAATATAGGAAAGAGATGTTATATAAAAATCATCAATGACAACCAGTTTTGAATGCTTAATGAGTAAATTCTCTGTGTTAGATGCTAAAGGAATAGAAAATCCAAAAGCACAGTCCTAAGCTCAGATAGTAAGTACAAAATACCTAATTCAAGGAAGGATGTTTAATGTTTGAGATGAGTAAGCATTAAGGGTGGGGGAGACTTGTCGGGTTGTGCATTGTGTGCTGTAAAGGGGCAGGACTCCATTAAAATCTAAATTCTACCTTCAAAATGTTACTGACTTGCCCTCTCTTTTCATACTCCCCATAGTTATCACAGATCATCATTCATTTCATGCTGGACTCATCTCATATTATAATTCACATTTCAGAGAGTAAATTTTTCAGAAACAAAAATCTGTGCATATTGCTATATTTCTTAAGCTTCTTCAATCCAGAGTCTTTAAGGTACAATGAAAAACTCCTTAGCTTGAGGTTCAACGCCTTTTATAACCTGACTAGAGGCCCGATGCACAAATTCATGCACAGGTGGGATCCCTCGGCCTGGCTGGCGATCGGGGCTGATCGGGACCTATCAGGGCTGGCTAGCTGGGGGGAGGGACCGCAGAAGGTTGGCTGGCCGCAGGAGGTTGGCTGTGGGAGTGCACTGACCACCAGTGGGCAGCTCTTGCATTGAATGTCTGTCCCCTGGTGGTCAGTGCGCATCATAGTGACCAGTTGGCCGGTCTTTCGGTCGTGTAGGCTTATATATATATAGATCTTCAACTAATTATATAGCCGTGACTGTTGATACTATAAAGTCACAGATTCACTTGTTGAAAACAGATTAAAAGTACAGACCTCTTTCTTCCCACTCCCTAAAACACACACACACACACACACACACACACACACACACACACTCTTAAATAGAACTTTAGAAACGCAATGCAGGTAAAAGCCTATTCCAATAGCCTCATGGTCATCTAGTTCCCCAGACAAATTCTGCATTCATGTTCTAGATTTGCAAATTTATAACTAAAAGCAGAGAAATTTTTGGGCTCCTTCCTGAAAGACACTCTCTCTGCTAGGAATGCTGTTGTCCACTCCAGCTTTTTTTTTTTTTATTTAAGCGAGACACTTTTTTCTTTTTCCTTTAAAAGAAGCCTTAACTTGAACACAAAAGCGTTCATGACCACCTAAAGGCCGGATTGGGCAAGGCTTCCCTCACTTTCATATTGCTTTATACATAACTGGTTGCAACTCTTCCACTGCCTAATAATTTTCTATTTGTTCCCTCTACCCAAATTATAAACTCTCTGACAAAAGGGATTTTTTTAAAGATGTATCTTTAGTATTTACTAACTGTTCACTAGCAAGCACAAAAATAAGTATTTTCTGAGTGAATATGAATGAATGGATGAATGAATAGATAAATGTAAATGTTACAGAAAGGCCACCGATGATCTTCAAGAGGACGATTTCCATTGCAAAGACAAGCCAGAGGCCAAATCAGAAAGGGTTAAAGAAGGACCAGCTGGTAAGGAATTGAGAAAATTCTTTCAATTAGTTTAGGGGTTTGAGAAAAGAAGAAAAACTTTTTAAGAAGACTGAATGAGGAATCAAGAGTCTTTTTGGCAGAGTGGAATGTCTGAGCATGATTTTAGGCAGTGGATGATAAGCCTGCAGACTGGGGGAGACTGAAGTTGTAAAGCATACTAGGGAAAACTGCTGGAAAAATGTGCTGAGGAAAACAGGAGGAGATGGAAAAAATCCCAATACACCTGAGACAGTTAGTTGGCAAGGTGAGATAATCTTCTTTTCTTAAGAGAAAGAAATGATGGAAAAGAAGTAAAAATACAGAAAGAATTCCCAGATATTCTTATCAGAAAGTTGACTTACTCCTGGTAATAAAAAGTGAATCACTTCCTGGGAGCCTGTTTAGCTGGGAGCTTGAAAGAGTAAAGACTTTCTGCTGTGAAGAATGTGGTAAGTCAGCAAAAACCACATGAAAGCTTTTGTGTAGCCATGAGAATTTAGATTAGGCTAGAAAGCATGAATTGTATTGGAACCGATCAGAAAGGTTTTGTGGCTTTTTCTTGGCTCTAGAGAAAGCAGACCATGGGAAATATCTAGATCTGAGGAATGACATGGAATACTTGGCAGAGATAACCAAGGTATGGGAGGGAGTCTATTTCACTAGTTTGCAAACTTGAGAACAGGGACTTTACAAAATGAATTATTCCTTGTGTTGAAAGTTGTTCAACAGAGAATGTTTAAAAAAAAAAAAAAAAAGAGAGAGATGAATGAACGAATGATTAATGTGATTTGAAAGGATTACAGATGACAAAGAATTTTACATATTATTTAACTTTAATGGACATAGTTAAATGATTATTTAAGAAGGGTTATTTTTTTCAAGGAGCACCAAATAATTTTTTGTTTCATTTTTGTAGAACTCCCATGCTAAAATTTTTGAGGAATTTTCCCAAGGTGACTTGGCCAAATTCCAAACGCAGCACTGCAGCACAGAGAGCAGTAAAACAACAAAGCCAAAGGGAGGACCCAGGTGTTCACAGGCAATACAGGTTTACCTTACAGAGAAGAAGGGGAAGTCACAGAAGTCTACTGTATGAAGCAAAAAGGTCAGTCACTAGGATATTATACCATGTAATAATAATTTCACAAGCCATATTAAGTGAATTTACTGTTTCATTGCTATTTCTGCAAAGTAGCTGCAAAATAGTAAATAAATTTTAATTTCCATTCTTTGGTGGTGCTTTGTTCTTATACTATTTTATGTGTCTGTATTCTTCTCTCCTGCTAGCCTATATATGTTGTGTTTCTTTTTTCTTTACTTTACTTTGACAACACTAGTAAACTTTTTAAATTCTTGGGTCCCCTTCATAAGACATATTAAGGTAATGATGATGATCCCCTTTTTAAAATACAGCAATAAATCATCTTCCCTTGATCAACTATTGGTTTATAAATGTTTTCAGGACCACACCTGGGGACAGAAAGGGACCTGCCTTATGAAGTTTTCCTGCCTTAAAGAAATAGGGCACTAGCACTCCAGAAACACAAACCAGATGATTAGCGAGGCAATACTATTATGGGTAAGAAGACATTCCCACCCCCTAAGATTTGAGTAGAGGTGGGTCTCTGTTACTTAAAGTAGTAGGAATCTTTTTTGTGAGCTTCTGTATTCTGAAATAGATCTATTAAAATGTTGTTATCTACGTTCCTTTCATGTAATGGCATGGCAGATATAACCAGATTAAAGTTCCTAGGTAATATTTTCTGTTCAAGTCATGCTTATAAGAAGGTTATAATCAGATTCAAGTTCTCATCCAAAATTTACCACTTACTCATGCTTACAAGAAAGGTTAGCCCTTGTTAAGTACAGGCTTTCCATTTCTGAATTAAATAGTAAATTTAACCATTTCAGAAATTATTATAAAATTACACGTCTCTTACCACGAGTATCTTGCATTATTAGCATATACAGAGTGGCACATTTTCCTTGCTTACAGATAATTTAGGCAAGAACAATTACTGGCTTTTTGATATGATCTACATAAAGGCAAACCATAGACACTAACTAGAGAGCAAACAGTTTTCCTCCTCTGTTTTGGTCTGCAGAAAGGTAATCCCTAATTTTCCATGAGCTGTCCTAACATTATTAACAACTTTTCTTTTAGGAAGATACTACAAATGTTTCTATCTATATTTAAATGCATAATATTAACACTTTAGATTTGGTCCAGACCCCAGGAATATGGTATTAACTGAATGAATAAAAAAACCAAACTTTTTATTATGAAAACTTCTGAACAAGAAAACAGAACAATCAAGTTCTCATATAGTCATCTCCCAGCATCAACAAAACCCTGTGATTGTTATTTTAATTAGAAAGTGTCAGAATACTTTTTAACAAAGAGATGCTCCTGAGTATTTATATATAATATTACAAAGTTTTTTTAATGCCCAAAATTCTTGAATCGTGTTCAACAGGCCTATTAAGAATGTTTAAATACACACTTTATACATTTAAGCTTTCACTATTACAATTTCAGAACTGAATTTATTTGCCTTTTGTGGGATAAAATTAGACTTAAAATCTAATTTTGGTTTGCAAATTTCTTATCTCAGCTATTAACTATTTCAATGAAGCCCACACTCTGCAAATCAGTGTACTGGGGTCTATTTAGGGTCATAATTATTCCTCATTTCACTAGACAGTTTCCTTCTCTGACTTCCAATGAGTACTTAGTTTGCAGATGTGGAAAATGAAGTGGCAGGAAAGAACCTGAGTGTAGAAATAATAGGTGCAAGAGGACAAATGGGCAAGTAAAATTAGCCTGGGCACATACCACCAAATCAGAAGAACCACACTGGGCGTGTGCGAGTGTATGTATATAAACACATAAAACATTTGGGACGATATTCTCTCTAAAATACATTTTGTGGAACAGAGGTGAGAAGAATAGGGACTACAGAAGAATGGCTTACAGAATTAGCATTTGGATAGAAGTCTAGTTATAGAGATTTCATAGTCATACATACTTTGATATTTAAAGATATCTTTTATTCCTCTTAGTATCTTCTATAATTAAAAGTATACTATTTTTTTTTAATCAAATACAAGGCATAAAAACCTGACATTTTGTTATCCTTTAACTGTAATCTGATTCTCTAAACAAAATTTACTTCAGCTGCAATGTCATAGTGACTCTACTTAAACAGTAACAATCAAAGGCAGCTTTTCAATAGGTTAGAATGTTTTGTCCTGGGCTCTTAACAACGAAGAGTCATGATTTCCACCGCCACCGAGCATATTTTAGACATACAAAGCTGTGGCATGTGACCATACTTTTAATGTTTAGAAGATGATAAAGATTTGAAAGATGGTCTCAGTTCACATAACACTATTTCAGGTGAAATATTCAAATCCACAATCTTCACATTAAGGGGAATCTACGCCAGCACAAGCTGCAATCTAAAAAGTGACACATATTCAAGCTCAGACAAGTAACATGCAAAAAGTAAGACTCCCCATTGCAACATCAAGAATTAAATAACCACTTTTTGCTTGGCATTTATTTACCTTTAATACATGACTCAAATTACAGAAAACAAATTTCAAAGAGAAGTGCACAAAATGACTGGTTTTGTAGCTCAGAACTATAGTATTTTAAAACCCTGCATTTTTAAGGTTATGGACCCTAACAAATAAAATATTTCAATTTTCAAATAATGCAGAGAAACAAAAATAATGCTATTATGTATTCACATATGAAGTGTTTTTCCCTATGCTTTCTTTTCAAGGAATTAATCTCAGGAGAGTAGACATTGTACCTTTTAGATGTTCACTGGAGTCTACTGCATTCTACATTATACCATGCTGTAAGATACAGGAACAGAATGTAGTCCAACTCCTTGAGAGCTAGATATGATCAATAAACATTTTAACCAGGAACATAAATTATACAAATATGGACATAGGTAAATGAGGAAGATTATATGGAGAAATGCTCAGTGAACCATACTTTAGAGATATAAAATTTGTGCAGAGTAAGAAAGGCAACAACAATGCACAGCCTCCATTTTCCTCTCCTCTCCTGGGGTCTTGTGTGATGCAGTAACCACAAAGCTGGGCCATGACTTGCATGGCTGTCCGTCTTCCAGCACCTCCAGGATCCTGCTGTTAGGACTTCTCCGCCTGTTGTAAAGCTTTCAAACAGAACAGAGCTCTAAAGCAAAACGAATGCATTTGTTGGTCAGGCTATGATTGACAAGTATGTGATTTTCACTGGGAATCGGACAAAACAGAAGGAGGTGATTTCTCATCACTATAAGTCGTCAGAGAATATTGTTGTAGCCAATGTCAGAAATAGCGCCACTGAATATACTTAATATTTAATATTAACTGCCACAATGCAATGCTCACTTTAGATAAGCAATTATGAGTATCTATTATATGTAGATGCTAAGGACACAGTTCTGAGTTAGATTAGGCCAAAAAAATTGATGTCCTACAGGAGGAGAAACAAACTCTTCAAAACAAATAGTTTCAATGAAAAACATAAGCCATCATCCTAAACTGAGAAGCTGAGAGAAAGCTTCCTGAACCATGGAATGACTAAAAGCTCTGATAGTCTCACAGCAGAAAGCTGCGTGAATAAAGACATAGAAATACAAAACTGCCTATAGGAAGGGAAGGGGAGAGGGAGGAAGTGGTGGGGATAGAGAGGCAGAGAGAATGTGTACATGGCGTTGGAGTGAGGTGTGAGATGGGAAGTGCTCAAGGATGAGACTCAAGAGAGACAATCATGGAGAAACTTGCATGCCATGATCGAAAAGGAGCTAAAATTTTATCTTGCTCAGATAATGGAAAGTTATTAAATGGTCAAGAGAAGAAATGAATGGCAGAAAAATGGAGGACAAATTGTAGCTGCAAGATCAATTTAGAAAACTGTTTCCATAGTTCACGGGAAACAGAAGGTACTGACTGGGGTGGAATAAAAAATATTTTAGAGGTTATAATTGCTGGGTCTTAAAAACCACAATGATAGCAATACCCATTTTAAACCTTTCTTAAAACATATCAATCCATGCTTCTCAGAAGGTATAGATGTAAAAGCCAAACTGGATCTATGTTAAACTATGTGTGAGTTAGATTTAAATTAGGTACCCAATTTCTGATAAATTAGTCTAGGATTTCTGGTGACTCCAAAATCAGTATTATGTGACTATGAATACAGACAATGAAAAGTTTGTACTACTTTCAACTGTAACTTTCCTTAGTGTTTAAAAATGCACGTTCATTTGTTTCCCCTTGGATAAATCAAAAGAAGTAAATGTCTTTTCTCATTTGTATTTTAACTAAAAAAATGACTTACTGGCCCTAACCGGTTTGGCTCAGTGGATAGAGTGTCGGCCTGCGGACTGAAAGGTCCCAGGTTCGATTCCGGCCAAGGGCATGTACCTTGGTTGTGGGCACATCCCCAGTAGGAGATGTGCAGGAGGCAGCTGATAGATGTTTCTCTCTCATTGATGTTTCTATCCCTCTCCCTTCCTCTCTGTAAAAAAATCAATAAAGGATTAAAAAAAAATGACTTATTGTATACCTCTTCTCAAACCAATCTTTCCTCAATAAGAACATTAGTATTTTATACTGGACTAAATTTATGTGAGAATGGTCTGAAGCTACATTATTCTAATACAGTAGCCGCTAGCCACACATGGCTATGTAACTGCTGAGTTGGACTCTAGACAGAGAGCATTTCTTCCACTGAAGAAGTTCTACTGGACAATATGAACCACTTTACAACTCAGCCTAGAAACAGTAGGCACTTGCTTCTTTCTGGCTGAGTAAGATGTTGAATCCAGATCGCCTGTGCGAGTATGCTCTGTGGAGACCCAACTATATTTGTATCTTAGTATAATAATTAAGTTATTAATACCTAAAAAACATGTGATATTTGACCAACACCACATAAAGTCCCTGCTTATTCTAATTACTTCTGTGGAACTGAGCAAAATAAAAACTGAATATTAATGCTATTTAATGTCGCTCTTGGAGTATCTAAATAACAACTCAATCATATCTCTGTTTTCTCTTCAAGGAGAAATAATAAGGTGAAAAAATAAAAACCAAATAGTTCATTTTTACCAGTTTTGGATTTTAGCAAAGAGAGGTAAGTTTTGAAAAAATGTTCTTTCTTTCCATAGAATGTCACTGGAAGCATCCTACATGATGAACTGTAACATTTATTAATCCATCTCTTGCTTTTCTCAAATATAACTATAAAAATGTACGAGCTTTCAAATTCAATCTTCTCAGGGGAAATGAAACATTAAGGACCCCAGCAATGAGAACAGGCTCACATACTTGAGTGTTTACATACTGCAGCTGCAGAACACGGACTTTAAGCTGTATTCACAGGGCAGTCACGGAACAGCAAAACTAGGCTAGACCGAGGGCACAGCATTGAAAGGAGGGAAATAATAGTTAATTTTGATGTAAAGTAGATTGGCTTAGAACTCCTTAAGTAATATTTAACAAGTCACTTTTGTAGGATTTAATTATATCTGTTCTTCATACTTTCCCTTCTAGTGTTACACAGAATACAGAGGAGTTTTGACAGTTGGAAGCAAAATGCTATTCATGGTCCCCACCCAGGGTGTGGAGCGCTCTTCTTCCTATACTCACAGTACTGGTTCCAAGTCACTGTCTACAATCAGGAATCTGCTGCCAACCTACAGAGCAATGGATGGGGAGTGTGTGGTAATTACATCACAAGAGAGATGACAACAAATGCTCCTATTAGAAAATAGACAATTGTCTCAGATCTTGAGATGAAGTGGAGAAAGACAGAAAAGAATAACTGAGAACAAGGAAGGAAAATAAAGGAGTAGAATAGGAGAGTCCTATGGTGAGGTGAAAAAAGTGGAATGAAAAGAATAAAGCAATAAAAGAGTGACATCAAGTTTTAAAATTAGTTTTCATAAGCGAAACCTGTTGTTTCTTTCTTACCTTCCCTACTGCTTTATGGATACACAGAAGTATCTGAATGTTTAGGTGTTAACAATCATGGTAATAATCTTACAATTTGTAAACTTGGACTATAGTTTCTTTCCTGGGAGCTTTTTTGTTCTTAACTTTGTTATTTTGTTCACAAAGAATTCAGAGCACTCAGTGGCAACCACTGCTTTTTGATAGCTTACTCCCTATCTCATCAGTTACAGGATACCCATCTTACAGAAACTACCTTAGTAAAGCCCCAACAAGACACTAACGACCACAACATAACATTGCCACAATGGAACTGCATCTTAACCCCCTCCCAGTGTGGTTTACTGTAGAAAGAACCAACAGTGACTCATTTTGAACCTTTCTTTCATAATACTATCGTGTTTTCCTGTATTTGAAGAGATATAATTTTATTAGCTTAGAAAGAGACTTAAGGGGTTTGTTAGGCGGTTAGTTGAACGTCCAATGTCTCTGGCACTAAAACAGTTTTCCTGACAATGTATCTGGTTTCTGCTTGAAATCAGAGTAGCAGTGGGGAAAAAAATCTTATTCTGGGGCTCAGGAGACCTGCATTATAAATACAGCTCTGTTATGAATTATGAATCTCCTTTGGCAAACTAGTTTACTCTGGGCCTCTGAAAATGAGATGTTTGGTTTAAATGGTATCCAGATTCCTTCCAGTACCAACCTCCATGATGTTAAGGTCTGTTCTCCCTCTGATGTTGGCTGGTGATTGGCTGGTGGATGTCAGCTAAGAAGCCGTGGAGGTGATTTAGATAAAGTCTCCTTTCAAGAGGATGGGCTAAGGAAAGGGCTATCCATCTGAGGTTGAAGGAGACAACTCTCTTTCCTATAGTTCAATGAGCTTCCTTGCACTCCCAAAAGGACAAACTGAAATACAGTCATTTTTTTCTTCCGATTGTTATATTAATTCAATGAATAAGCAAAATGTCATATAGAGAAAGACAAATACCATATGATTTCACTTATATGTGGAATCTAAAAAACAAAATAAATGAACAAAACAGAAACAAACTCATAGATACATAGAACAAATTGATGGTTGCCAGACGGGAGGATGGGGGCGGGGGGACCGGATACAAACCAGCAGTTACAGAACAGTCACCGGGATGTAAAGTACAATATAGGGAACATAGGCAATAATATTGTAATCCACAAATATGGTGTCAGGTGTGTGCAAGACTTATGGGAGGAAGGATTCCGTCTGTAAGTTATATAAGTGTCTAACCACTATGCTGCACACCTGAAACTAATAGAATATTGAATGGCAACTATAATTTTAAACATTCTTTAAATTAAAAAAAAATTTAGGAAGTGACATGTAATGGGAAAGCCTTAGACTGGAACTCTGAAATCTATGATGGAAATCTATAGTCTCCCATAATGATAAAAACTCTATCGTTAACTTGCTATGGGGTCTTGGGTACATTATTAAATCTTCACAAGCCTAAGAACATGTACTCTAAGACCTCTTCTAATTCTAAAATTACTCCTACCCAGTAGCAAATGCCAATTTAAAGATCACAAAAATTGTACGGAGCATTAGCAATATTGTAAAATGCTTTAAAACAAGAATGTATACTTTTTAAGTTTCATTCTGGAATGCAATGCTCTTTTTAATTAAGGTATAACTGATATACAATATTATATTAGTTTCAGGTGTACAAAATAGTGATTTGAAATTTATATACCTTATGAAGAGATTACCATGAGAAGTCTAGTAACCACCTATCACCACACAGTTGTTACTGACTATATTCTCCATGCTGTACATTACATCCTTGTGACTTATTTATGTTATAACTCTAAGTCTGTACCTCTTAATCCCTTTCACTTTTTTGCCTGTTCTCCCAGCACCCAACCCTCTGGCAGCTATTAGTTTGTTCTCTGTATCTATGAGTCAAACAAGAGTATTTTAAAAGAAAAATGTGTACAAGAAAATGTGTACATTAATAACACCCACTGTTCTGCTTGATTTATCACATATAAAAGGGATCTGTGGAGCCTGATTTTCATGAGAATTAAATGAGATAAATGGGATTCATATTATTTTCTATTCTATTTTTTGTGTACTGGCTAAAATATTCTATTAGCAATTTGTACTGTTGTTTGCACAGCCAACACATTATCTCACCTTTAGAAAAAAGACACCACAGTACAAAACCAACAAATTACTCAACTAAATAACTAAAAAGAATTACTGCTTTTGAATTCCAAACATCAAACACTCCTTTTGCATAATGCTTTTAGTCTAAAGCAAATATAATTTATTACTACTTGCAAGTTTCTATATAATAATGGAGTTTATTATTTAAAGTGGTCTAAACGTTTCCATAATAATAGCAACATTTTTAGAGTGTTTTATTTAACTTGGTTATAAAATATACTCTGGGGGGAAAGTGCATAGATTCTTTGTGGGAGCAAATGCTTTTGAAAACTCTTCAACAGCAAAGAAAGGTTTCAGGACGACAACTGTCCTGTGTCGAACAATTCAAAGTGCATTTGATTTTTAAATAAATTTTTCCCCCTTTTCTTATACCTCTTATAATGAATCTAAATTTCTAAAACTGAAAACTGTGTTTCATAACATGTTACCATTTTTAACAAATAAGGGTCTACAAAGATTTTACATCATCTTTGCAAATATATATGCATATTTGGAAATAATTTAGTCTCTCTGAATTTCCTTAACACACACTACCTGAGAAGATAACGGCTTATATGCAAACTGGGACATAATTTGGCTTGATATTCATTTTGTAGGTAATCAAAAAATCTATTCAAAAAAATATATTAAATAGAGTATTTTAGCATAATTTAACAGGTTAAACATATTTTCATTAGTGTTTGATTTATTTTTAAACTCTCAAAGATCAAGTGTAAAAAACACTTTATCAAACTTCACTAGTATTAATTTATCAAATATTAAGTCAAATCTTTTGAGAACATTAAAGTTATTTTAATTATAATATTCTCATTTTAAGAAAACTATTCAACCTCTTAAATGTTAGACAAGGTCATCTATATTGGTATCTATCTTCACTATTTATATTCTGATGCTATCATGGTTTATTGATTTGAATAATTTAGGTTTTGTTTTTTTATTACACACGGGCAATATTTCTTTACATTAATGTATCCATGAAGGCATGCTCATAAGAAGGCCAGGCTAAATTACTATTTATATGCTAACTGCTGTGCAACAGTAAACAGTCATGAAATACAACTTCTTAAAGGGGAGAGTATTTTAAACTGCAGCCAGTGCCAATTCTTTGCTGTCAAACTCTAAACATTTACAGATCATAGTTAAACAGTGAAATCATGCATTAAACAAGTTTCTAAGTTTTTATTTCCTGTATTTGAAAATTCTGTATTTGAAGATTACATATGACCATCTCATAACATTAGCTAATGTTTTCTAAAATGCATGTATTTTCAAACCCTTAAAATCAGTTAAGTGTTCAATAATTTCCTCCATAATTTCAAATTATTTAGTAATTTGCAAATCCTGAATTTAAACAACTGCAAACTTTTACTTGAAGTAAAGAACAATGTAGGGAGTATGTTCAGTTCCAGAACTATGCTTAAAACTTAAAGAACAACAAACCTTTAAAGGCAGAGTACTTTAAAGACAGTCTGTGAATAAAAAATATTCTACTAGAGTAATGACCTTAAAAATGAATATGATCCTTGATGATGTGACTACTCTCACTAAACTAGAAAGCTCCTTCAGGTTCCCCTTCATCAGCTTTGCCCCAGGGTTTGTCTGAAGGCAAAAGGTAGTTATAAAAGTTTAATCCTCAAAAAATGTAGAGGATTAGATAAAAAACTCTATCTTATTTTGTTTTCTCTTTCATCTATCTACATTAAAAATAGCCTCTATCTATGTCTAGAACACAATTTTACTCCATTCAATATATAGAGCTTTGTTTGTGAGTCGGATATTGTTAAAACAGAGCTTTATACTGCAAATAATATGAATTTATCATTTATAGTTATTTTTATGCCTCTCACACTAATTATGTGATAATCTGATTTATTAATCACTTTATATTCATTATCCAATTCATCTATTTTTGTTAAGAACATCTTACAGATGGGGTAACTTAAGAGTTATTAAGCCCAACTGCTGAAGAATCACATAACTATTGAATGGAGTAAATAATTCACACCTAGGCTGTCTGACTTTAAATCTATAAAATTAAATACTACCCTTTAAAAATTCAGATTTGAAATTTCATTCTAGACCAAAAAAATTATAATCTCCAGGAGCTGTGTCCCAAATTTTGTTTTTAAAGCTGGTGGTTTGGGAACCACTGTACTACCTCCACACTACTCTGCCTCTGTCTTACTTCTATGAACCAGTCTTTACGGAAGACTCTCACAAAACAGAGCATGACAGACGGTACTGTAGAGGGTTAAAAAGAAGTAGGAAACATGGTGCCTGCCCCTGAGAAGCTTACAATCTAAAAATATACTACCCCCCCCCCCCAAAAAAATACTACCCCAAATATTGAGACTATAAAGCGATTGGACTGGATATGCTTAGTAGGGACAATTCTGTTAGGCTTTTGGTAGAAGGGAGAACAGATACTGATAAAGAAGACTAAACTGAGTACAAATGGTTGGCAGTGGAAACAAGACTTGTGGTATTAATAACCCTTTTTATTAACACAATTTTAAATGTTTCAATTCAATTCTCTCTCAAACACTCACAAAATTACTAACCTTCTACATTCATGGCTTCTCTCAGAACCTGAAGTTTCTTTTGTCTCTCTCGGATTCGGTCCAAAGCACTTGATATTGCCAAGGAAGTTGGAAATTCTCGCGTGTGAAACACAGGATCCATTTTCTGAGGGCCAAAGATATCCAAGGCTATGCTTCCATCTGAGTACCTTGCCTCCTTTTTCCTAGGAGTGGTTGAAGTCCGCACTGTGGTTGCCTCAGGGTGACAGTGTCGGTATCTGCCAGGCTCCCCGGAGAAGGAGTCTCTGTCAGCTGTGCAGAGCAAGTCCATGGACGAAGCCCAAATCTTCTTCTTGGGAAGCACATCAATGCCAGGGGTAGCTTTTTTTTCTGGGCCACTAGTGTTGAACTGGTAAGGAGAGCAGGTATTTTCAGAATCTTCATGTCCAGAATTATTATCTGATAAAATGTCCTTGAAATAATCTTCCTCATCTTGTGTGTCTCTGATGGACAGAAATCCCATAGACTTACTAAGCCCTTTGTTAAGAAAGGTCTGATGAGAGAATGGAGACTTGTGTATGTCTAGTGCATCAGAAGTAGAGCTTCTTCCTGGAATGATAAGAATCTATCATGTATGCACAGAAGTTTTTGAAAATAACTGGAATGTAACCTTACTATTGACAATGAAAGTGGTGACAATTTTCTAAATCCTCCACATGGAGAATGAGAGATGGATGAGATGGATGGGATGGTCATGGTTGTGATGACAGTGGCAGTGAAAAGAGATGCAATATTTGTATAACTTTTCATAGCCCAATGATTTTTATCTAATAAAGTCAATAATATTTCAAACTTTTATTTTTTTAACAATATCATTTGATATTCCTCAGAAGTGAATTACTGGTTTTTAAAAAATAGATAAAAGTGTCTGATACTATCAAGTTTAGCAGAATATTAATTATCCATGAAATGGTTTTGGGTAATAATAGAATGTATAGTTTACTCCTTTAACTTCAAACACATATTGATTCAAACGCGTAATTCAAGCATGCATTACTTCAATATGAAGCCCTGGTATTCTCTGGTCATTTAAATATGTTTAAAGAAGAAACAAAGAATTCTTGCTATATTCTGAATGGGGGAAAAAGATCATGGCATTTGAAATTCTTAAGTATCAAAGTTTTATTATGATTATATACTTTTTTATTGTGTTTAAATTGTGCAAAAAAGTTATTTTTTTTCATGAAAGATTATCATGTACTACATAGTTTTTTCGCTCGAACATAATGTACCAATATTTATCAATTGGAATAAAGTACCAATTCTTACTTATTCTTTAGTCCTTGATTTAGTTCAAACTAGTAAGCATTCTAATTTTCTAAGGCAGCAGTCTGTAAATGCATTGAGACAGCAAAAATACCCAACCAGAAATTAATTTTTTGAATTCATAGTTCAACAACAAAAAAAATTATATATAGGGTTCTACTATTGAAAAAAGAAACATAGCCCTAACTGGTCTGGCTCAGTGGGCAGAGCGTCGGCCTGTGGACTGAAGGGTCCTGGGTTGGATTCCGATCAAGAGCATATGCCCGGGTTGTGGGCTTGATCCCCAAGGGGGCATGCAGGAGGCAGCCAATCGGTGATTCTCTCTCATTATTGATGTTTCTCTCTCTCTCTCCCCCTCTCCCTTCCTTCTGAAATAAATAAAAATATATTTTTAAAAAGAAACATAGAAGAATGCTTTGTAGTTACTAACCCAATAGCCCATAAACACTGAAGATTTCCCATGTGACTATCTTTGATCCTTCTTTGATTTTTTTTTTTTTTGCTATGTACACAATATAAATTTATATTCTTGATACTGACCTCTTCTGGGAGCTCTAAGCTTATGTAATTGGAACTGCTACTGGTATATATCAGAAGCACCTCGAACTGAACATGCTTAAAACTAATCTTTTACTTCCACATCCAAAGATGTCCATTCTACCCCAGTTTTTCCAGTTTCAATAAGTGCACCATTATCAAACTACCTACTCAAAACAACAATACAGGCACCATCCTCAAATCCTTCATCGTCCTTATTATTCCCCATATCAGATCCACCAGAGTGTGCTGGCTATTTAAATCTCAAAGATCTTACTCCATGTGATCCCACCGATTCCAGTCATCACCCTATTCCCAATTAACATTATCACTTGACTAGATAATTGCACTAGCTTCTGAACAGGCCTCCCTGCTCTTCTACTTCTTCATCCAACCATCCTCCATTCAGCAGCCAGAATTATCTTTTTGAAATATAAATTCCATGATACCACTACCCTGCTCAGTGAGTCTCAAAGGCATATGATGGCACTCTAAATAAAATCTAGACTCTTTTTGTCTGCCACTTGAATCCTTTTCAGTTTCATCTCCACTTCCTTTAATCGGGCCGTGGGTTTTTTTATGTTAAGCTCTCTTATATGTTAGGGCCTTTGTAGATTCTTTTTTCTCTGCCCTGGAATGGTCTACTCCTGACCTTTCTCTTGGTTAGTTGTTTCTTATCCTATGGTTTTTTTTTAAACATGACTTCTTCACTGAAGCCCACCCTGACCACTACTGAAGTAGAGCACTTTCCAAGTGTACCATAAATCTCTCCCATATGTAACAGGTACATTTATCATTCTCTTTTAGGTGATTAGTATTTACTAACAATACATCGGCAGACCGTGGTATCCTAAGAGAGCCATGTCTTCTCACTAGCCATGAGGCCCAAAACTGACCTGCTAATAAGGTGGCTCTTTGATAACTACTGTTTTATAAATGCTAGGTTTTTATTGTCATGTTAATGATAGTTACTATCTTTAACTACACAACTAGATGTGTACTTGCCTGATTAACACTTCACAGGTGGATACTCTATATGGTAACACATGTAGCAATATGGTATCATGGTTGCTCCATGTTGCTGAAGCACTAGGGGAAAAAAGTTCACTAATCTGAAAATTCAAAATGAGAGTTCAAATATAAAATCTGGCTATATAAATGAGGAAAAAAACATGGAAATCTAGGCTTATTTATTAGATGCTTACGTCAACTAGATCAGTGAAACCATGTACTGTTAACACTAGTGTTATTTACTTAGTAACAGTATTTGAGACTAGATAAAATGCAATGTCTTCAATTGCTTTCCTGATCTTTCTAAGCATGGCCCACGCTATTATAATTACTTTATCTACAGGCAATAATCAACACTGAAATCATTAATTAAGTACACCTAATGACTGTGCTCAATACCCACTCTGATCTCAGGAAATGGTATTTCTCGAAGCAATGCCTTTGGATCTACTCTTAAAAGATTTCAGGTGAAAACTTCCCTGATATTTCCCATCCTGGTAGAGTTAGTACCTCCTCCCACTATACTCACGGAGCATGCTGGACCTCTTATTAGGACATTTCTTCCACTGCATTAAAGTAATTCTTTATATTATATATATCTATCAGCACTCCCACTCATTTCTCCCCTCCCACTCCCAACTGGAATATTACCATAATATAAGGGACCATGTCTTATTTGTTTTTGTATTTCTAGTTCCCAATAACAGAGATTTCAAAAGAATGTCTGTAGAATGGGTAGATTACATAATCTTTTGAAAGCTTTTAAATCAAAAGCTTAATCCACCAGAAAGAATACTGTATAAAAACCTGGGTTTTAATTCTAGCTTTGCCATTCAACCCATGAGCTTGGGCACGCCACTTAATATCCATGCTTCGTACTTCCTTCATCTACAAAAATGTGGACATAATTTGTTATGCCTTCTTTTTAGAGATGACAGAATAAATGAACTAATTCATATGAACTATTATGAGCTCTTCTAAAGAAGGGCAACATAAAATTCTAATTTTGCCTTCCTTTTGTTTCTGCTTTATTTTCCTCAGCATATAATTATCTACTGTGGGAGAATTTAAAAGTTCTTTTGAGAGGAAATAATGGAACCAGAAATCAAAAGATCTACAAAAATTTTAGGTTTATTCTACAATTTAAAAAATCACATTATTCAAAATAGAGTAAGTGATGACTAGAGGTAGATTTCTATTTCTTAAGGAGGCACTGAGTTCAAAGAGAGGTTGCAGACACTATTAGATTATATACAAGGATAAACATCTATATTTAAAATGAAACCATAAGCATTTTCCTTTTGGAGAGTACACAGCTTGCTAAAAACTAAAGGGAACAATAAATACACTTGGAAGAGCTATGAATAAACAATTTAAGAACATAAAAAGTTTTTAGTATAAAACACATTCCATTTCAATTAGGTCAAAAAAAAAAATCTCCCTGGTAAAGTACATTGTATTTTAACTATTTTTGTTAAAAAATTATAATATTATCTGTAACTGGATACCATATCACCATTTACCTTTCCCCCCACAAGAGATTCAAAAAATTCACAGCATCTCTTAGAAACTAACTTCAAAATGACATTTCAGTGTTAAAAGAGGCTCCTCGATTCCCCATCTGTCCTCACAAACGTGTTCAAGTACATAGAAAAAGAAACGTGATATTATCAATACGCCCAAGTTCTGAAGCTATATCATGCTGATCTGATCATGGTGTAGGTTTCCACCGTTAAGCTTGGCAGGAAATGTTTGCTTTCTTTCTGCTTAGTGAAGCCATTTTATCGGCATGAGCAGTATTAAATAACAAAGTGGGGGCAGACAGCCCACTAGTTTGGGCCGTACTTTCTTTGACAGATCTCAGAGGTTAGATATAAGGAGGGACCTTTTAAGGTCATTTACTTATAGATGAAAAATTGTATTGTTAAAACTTAGTTGAACAATCAAATTACATAGTTACAAGACATTATCCCTAAAATGGTTTGCAAGTGACCATTGAGAGTTGAGAACTGGCACTGCCCGAAAGTAACACCAGAATTTCTAATAGAGTAATTCTAGAATTAGTCCATTAAAAATGATTTTATTGCGTTTCTATGACTTCTTCAAGAACAATAGTACACTTGCTTAGGAAACATTCTTCCATTTCAGATTTATGAGGGTCCCGAACTCTGCAAAACATTTGGTCCAGATAATCAGTCGTCTATATTTGGTTTTTACAATGAGAGTTTCTCATGGGTTTTAAATAAGATAGCTGGGCTTGGTGTCCTAGAGAAATATTTCTTCTTCACAAGGTAATTTTTTCTTAACCTTGAAGTTTTTATATTATTAGATGCAACTGACTCTTAGCTGCTAATTGCTTCTGTCTGGTAATGGCTATAACTGGGATATAACTTTTATTGTTTTTGAGATGTGGTTTTATAAACTAGTGAAAGGTAAATTAAGAAAGCCTTTGAGCAGTACTATTGTGGGAAGCTATGGCTAAGACAAACTGGGGAATCTTCTTACATTATACTTGATCCAAAAGATTATTGTTTCTTTAAGTATCAGGAACTCTAATTCTACTCAAATATTCTGAGTGACACAACTAAATTTCTTACAGATTCTCTTGAGTTTACATATAGGGAGGACTTTATTATCCAAAAAAAGAGATAGGACTATTTTAGAGAGTAAAATCAATGGAGAGACTATTTAAAGATTTCTCTGTTAATTTTTTTTAAGTCATTACCATTAATCCTAGATTATCTGTGTTTGGACAGTCTGTTAGTCATAGAATTTTAAAAAGCTGTTAGACAATTATATTAAGTCTTTCTCAATATTATAAAAGCAAAGTCACAAATAAAAGAGAATAATACTTTTGTTTGAAATGACACATAGTCTAAAAATATGAGTCAATATGGTGAAGCTATGTTTTTCTTTTTACTTTGTACAACCTAAGGTTTCAAATGGATTATCTAAAAAGATAAATCATAAAATCATATATATTTCTTTATGAAACCATTAAAATTATATTATAAATATATTATTATATCTAATAGTTTTAAACTTTTTTCATACCCATTCAATCAACAAATATTCATTGAACACCCACAAAAATGAATGTATTTAATTTAGTAGGTTTTCTCTATCCTTAGCATCTACATGTCTAGTAAGTTTTACTTTTATTTAAAAACACATAAAAAAATAACATATGTGTATATATATATATATAATACAAGTAAATAACTTACTGTTTAAGGTATGTTATAAAGTAGGTGTAGATTCAGTTCAATCTCTAATTCCTACATCTAAAATATTATATAATAATTAATGTCTATAATAATAAGATTGAATCATTGAAGGTAATATATTAACACCTGTGAGTTTTTAAAATTTAATGAACTGAATATGGCAGGGTGATTTTTTTTTCCTTTTCTATAGATTCATAATGGATAGGGATAAAATGGGGTTGGTTTTCCTATATTTAACATTTTATTGTTAGGAAAAAACAAACTGTCTTTAAAAATTAATAATATAACATTATATTTTCTAAGTAAACAAGTGACAAACAAGCAAAAAATAAAAATAAAAAAACCCACACCCCAAATTTATAACATGGACACTTAATTGATAGTAGGTTATAGAAAGGAATTCTTGAAAGAGATAAAAGAATGTACAGAAAATAAGGAGGACAAAGAGAGAGAAGGAGGGAGGGAAAAGAAAGAAGAGAAAAAGGGGGGAGAGAGAAATAAACTAGAAAGATAATAAATAAGAGAAACAGAAATAATTTCTTTTAAATCTAATGTTTAGTTATCAAAGTATGCTGTCTCCCTGAAAGACTCTTCCAGCTTGCCAATGACATTCAGCTGTAATTTCTGCTGCTATTCAGTTCTGATGGGACACTGACTGAAAATCTGATGCATTAACAAAGTGCTGCCATTTTTAGCACCAAGGTTCACACTATATCATATTTCAAACCCCAGTATAGTTTTAAGATAAAGGGAAACAGTTTTTTACCGACAATAAGGTGTGTCTGTATATATAGGAACATAAGTACATTAAAGAAACACAAGAAAGGGTTAAAAATTCTTTTTGAATTGTAAAAACTAAGTTAAACAAAATCTGCTTTCTGTTTTGTTTTTTTTTTACCTCCACATAAACTAATAATATATGTACTAGAAAAGAAACCTTATGTAACCAGAAATGAATTGATTATAACTGATGATATGAGAGCTAAGATAACTTTTCAGAAAAAGTCATTATTCACAATAAGTAAAATAAAAGTACCAAAGCAGACACTTAACTAACTGCATCATTACAGAATTACTCCATTAGAAATGATTTTATTGCTTTTCTTTGACTTCTTCAAGAACAACATTACACTTGCTTAGGGACAATTCTTCCCTCTTGGATACATGAAAGTTCTGAATTCTGCAAAACATTTGGTCGAGATAATCAATTGTCTATATTTAGTTTTCGCAATGAGTTTCTCATTGGGTTTTAAATAAGATAGCTGGGCTCTGATTATATGATTAACTGTAAAGTTAGGCATCTTAGTTTTCTAATCTGACTACATTATCAATTAGAATGTTTTATTAGAATATATTTAAGCCATATTTACATTTACTTCTTCCCAGCCTCCATAAGACAATTTCACCCACAAAATATTTTTGTTACTATTTAGATTTTCATAATTATCAATATTGCTCAGTAAAAAGTAAAGAGAAAAAAGATAATAAAAGCCCCCACAAAAGTTCATTTCATAAATTAGCCAAGCCTGAAACTTAACTTTCATTTCACATGTTTGGAATTCCTATTCATTTCCTTAAAAAATAAATTCAATTATTATATAGAACCCATAATTATTTAATGCTATTGGCAAATAGCTAAACTATTCTTCATCAGGTTTTTTTTTAAAACATTATATAATCTAACGCAGTATGTATAACTGCAAGTCACAGAATTGGTTAATCATAAAATCAATTTAGTGGTTTGTAACTAGCATTAAAAAAAGAAATAGAATATAAAATAAAGTGTAGAAAGAATAATGTTGCTTTGTGAAACTTATTTCAGTAGAGTTTATATTCACAAATGTGTACTGTTTTGTCTTGCTTTAAAATGCATTTTTAATGTAAAGTACCATGATAAAGTAAATAATTTATATTATTGCTATAATAATGTTATGAAAAAGGCAATGATTTATTGTGGTAGTCTTGATTATATTAACAACATTTTATGCATAATTTTAATGAATTAATACATTAAAATAAAGGTAGGGTTCCCATCTGTTCCCTGCCTCTACTTTGCATACCTATATTCTAATGATTGTCAAGTCACAATTATCAGATTTTCAACCCAGGTAAGTATGATTTTGTGAAGGAAACCGTAAAATAATGTTTAAGCCAAGAAATTTCTACTGTTATACTCTTACCTGTTGGTAATCCTTTTCCTCTCAATCGGTCGCGAATAGCCTGGCTTCGATCAGGTTTTTGGTCACTGTTACAGCAAAGCTGATCTGTCTGTACATAGGTAATCAAAAATCAAGTTTGACAAAAGAATCTCCCTTTTTTGTCATTGTAATATGCTATAGAATGACATTAGTTAGACAATTTTTGGAGGGTGTCGCATTATGTAAAGACATTCCACATTTGCTATTGTTAATTAGTATTCCTTGGATAAGAATTTATGTAGCTCGGTTCTGGGCAATTCATTGTCAGAAAATAAAAGGCAAGAAACAATAAAAGACAGTCTGCTAACTAGTGAACAAAGTTAGCCAAATTAAAGTAGTTAAATTGAGTTCCATTTGAAAATAAACATTTTGAAGTTTATTTGAAGTGTTATTTTCCATCAAAAAACTGGTAAATATACTCATCAATCAAGTTACATTATAATTTTTAAAATATATTAGTAATGGTATAATATAGCTTTCACCTGACTGTTGCAATGCATGGAGGGTACTGATATGAATTATTTTCAAAAATAATTTTCTAGATTTTTTCCTGCCAGGAGTTACTTTTTTATTAGAATATATTTAAGCCATATTTACAGTTAAAGCATTTGAGAAATGCTTTAAATAAATGGACATATTGAGGGATAGCAATTAAATCTAAACCAATGCTCTTTAAAAAAAAAAAATTTTTATTGATTTCAGAGAGGAAGGGAGGGAGAGATAGAAACATCATTCATTGATGAGAGAGAATCACTGACCAGCTACCTCATGCAAAGCCCCGACCGGGGATCGAGCCCGCAACCTGGTCAGTCATGTGCTCTTGACCGGAATCAAACCTAGAGCCCTTCAGTCCACGGGCCAACGCTCTATCCACTGAGCCAAACCAGGTAGGGCTAAATCAATGCTCTTTTGAGTCCCCTTTATAACAAAATGCTCTTTTGAGTTCCCTTTATAACAAAATGTGTTAGTAGTCTTAAACTTTAGTACTTTAATCAAGGGTACTTGGTTTAAAATAAGGCATGTCAAACTCGATCTAATCCCACATTACAAGGCATGAAAAGTTAGACTGAACACTGGGCTTATTCAGATGATTATTAGAGTGGAAATTTCAAAAAATAAATGGAAGGAGAGAGAATGGTAAAGAGAAATTACTTAAATCTGGCACCAAGAACATACATACACATCTGGTTTTACACACACACACGGACGAGCACATGCACACCCTAACATTTCTCCTTTAGTGAAACTTGAGTATGGACTAAAAAACTGTTTAAGGTGGTATATTCAAGGCATTGTTTCTTACCTATAAGAAGACTTAAATGAATATATTTCTGAAATGATGTTAACATTTAAACTATGTAAATGATGTTAGTTCAGATTGCACTCTATTGTCAGTAACTGAGAAGATAAGGACACCATCTCTTTGGAAATCCCTGCTGTCATTCATTGAGCAATTACTATCAGGCAGGCCCTACCTTAGTGCTGTACATACTTTATGTCATTTAGTCCGCAAAGAACCTCATGTGATAGTGGTTTTTTGAGGACTATTATTCTCTTGTTACAGGAGAAATAGCAAGAAAATTTCTAAGAACTTTGAAGCAGCTCATCAACATTGAAATAATTATCTTCACAACTGTTCAGTAGTATAGTATGAGTAGAAGGTATGTACTATTTTTCAGATAACTAAAATTGAGGTTAAAAAAAAAAAAGTAACATTACACCAGTGGAAGAATCAGGACAAGTAAGCTAGTCTACTGACTTTTACTCTATGCTAATCAATTTTAAGTAGGGATTATGGTCACTTATAATAAATTTCACCCTGAGTGAAAGATGAAGTCATTTTATCAGCTACCAGCGGCAATAACAGCCGCAGAAAAGCGTAATGGCTAACAGCATGGGCTTGGGGTCAGAGAGATCCAGGTTGCAATTGTGTCTCTGTCATTTACCATGTATGTAGCATGGGTAAGTTATTTATTCTTTCTGAGCCTTAGTTTCATTATCTTTACAATGAGAATAAAATTAAAATGACATCTTGTAACCGGGGTTGTTATGATGACTAGATGTGAAAAAGCACAAAGCCATTTAGCACAGTGCCTGGCACAAAGTAAACACTTTAAAAAATGGTAGCTGTCAGAGTTACTTCTGTCCAGGAGATGAGCAAGAGCACTGGAAAGATGAGGGGAGCATTGTTACTTCTACTTAGTAGAAATCTGCCTCTGGAAAGCAGGCTGTCTACTGATCCTTCTATTCTTCTCTCCCACTAAACAACCCCACAACACACCCCATACCAGACTTATTACTGTTCCTCAAACACACCCTGCTCTTTCCTATTTCACAACTTTTATTCAAGTTTACTTCCTTCTGCCTAGATTACTTTCTCTAGTCTACAGGATCTAGTTCAAAGTGCTATTTTTCAATGTGGTCATAACTTGTATCCTTTCCCCTCAAGCTCTCATAGCTTTAAAAAATTTTACTTTTAATACCTTTCTTCGCATTTTATAATTGAACAAATGGTTGTAGAACTTTTATTTAGAGTTCTTAGAAGGTAGAGCATATTCTATTCAAATTTGTATCTCCTATAGTATCTAGCACAGGTTTCATAAGTAGATGAGCAATATATAGCTATTGTAATAAAATGAACTAAATACCAAAAGTGATGGAGTCTTATCTAATATGGGCAATTATCAGATGGATAATAGAATTCTGTGGAGGAATAGTTCTTCATGGAAACAGATGGAAAAATATTTCCAGCAATTTTACTATAGGAGTAAAATCAGTAAACAGGACAAAGACTTAGAGGAGGTATGGTGTGACAGAGAGATCCCTTGGACTGACCAATAAGAAACATAATTTCCATAAGCTATGTCTCAATGTTTTTTATTTACAACGTAAAGGAATTAATGTTGAGCAACATTTCTGAGAGAGTGTTACGAAAAGATCTGAAAAAAATGATTCAAGTAAATGTGGGGTATGTTTCACTTACAAGCCTATCTCTTTTGAAAGTTAATAATACAGTCTGGTGTAATAAAGACTCTGAAAAGTTGTGCAGTGAAAACACAATTTCCCTTAAACAGATTTTCCTCAAGCTTATTTAATCAGAGGAATTAAAAAAATGTTTGAAAATATGTAGGAAACTTTGGTTTGGATAGAGGTCTTTCATGGATTTTTAAAATAGCTTTATCTTTGTTTAAAAGAATCACATGCAGGAATATAAACAGACAAATCAAATACAAGTGGAGCAGTTGTAGTTAAGGAGGGGAAATAAGCAGCCAAGGACCCCACTCACTCAGCCTCTATCACCTGCATTCCCCTTCATTACACAGTTGAAAAGGCTCCATGAGCTACAGTTTACAGACCATTTACCTAGCTATCAACTGGCGAAGTGTGTGCAATTTGGATATATTCCTGCCAGGCATATGACATCCTGGTTAAGATGGCAGAACTAAACCTCTAGGGATGAGGAAGCCAGCAAGAACATGTGTGACAGTGGTAAATACAGAGCTCACCCAAAGGACAGAGACACTACTCAGGAACCATAACCCTAAAGCAGTGGTTCTCAACCTTCTGGCCCTTTAAATAAGTTCCTCATGTTGTGACCCAACCATAAAATTATTTTTGTTGCTACTTCATAACTGTAATGTTGCTACTGTTATGAATCGTAATGTAAACATCTGATATGCAGGATGGTCTTAGGCGACCCCTGTGAAAGGGTCATTCGACCGCCAAAGGGGTTGTGACCCACAGGTTGAGAACCGCTGCCCTAAAGGGTAAGAACAAATTCTCATTTAGATCTAGATCAGATTTCAAAACTCAAGGTGTATCCAAACTAGGGCAAATAGAACAGAATATGGCTTAAGAAGTGCAGAGGTGGGACTATTAGATATAGTTTGTCATTCCTGGGATTCCTCATATCCAAGAGGGAAAGTGGAGAAGTCCAGGTTTGGAGCAATATGGCAGGAATACACACATGTATGCTCTTCACCCCACCCCCACACGTACCAGGTGCTAGTGTCCAGTGAAGGAGGGGAGGATTTTGGGCTAAGGGGCCCAGACAAATAAGTGGCCATGAAAGAATAATAAAATGACAGAAAATACATTTAAATAATTATAAAACTCATTTTGCACATCAATGAGTTTTTCACAACAGACCAACAAGACAAGAGCAGATATTTTCAGCTCTAATATGCTGTGATTCTTTGACATCTGCTGAATTAAAGATCTAAAGAATAGGTTTCATAAAATCTAGGAGACTAGGTCATAGCACTAGAATTGTGAATTTTAATTATTGTTTCAAATAAACAACATTAGAAAAAAAATTCAATCTCCTGTTCCTAGTTTTCAATGAGAAAATGCTACCTATAAAATACCTTTAAAGAAAATTTTGTTATATGCTAAACTTAAAAATATGATTATATGGCTTGGCCAGTGTGGCTCAATGAATGAGCACTGACCTATGAACCAAAAGGTCACCGGCTGGATATCTGGTTGTGGGCTTGATCCCCAGTAGGGGGAATGCAGGAGGCTGCCAATTCATGTTTCTTTCATCATCCATGTTTCTACCTCTGTCTCTCTCCCTCTCCTTTCCACTCTCTAAAAATTTTTTTTAATTTAAAAAAACATAAAAAATATGACTACATGTAACAAACAAACTGCAGCTTACCCCAGAAAGATTTCCCAGAACCAGCTTTACCAACTGTTTCACGTAGGAAAATGAAGGTGCACAATTGCTATTCCTAACGTGGGCACTGCAAGCATCCAGCACAGTCCGCACAGAAACCCGCGCGTAGATGACATCCTCACACATTCCAAGCAGGATGCTGTTGAGATGATCTCCAAGCTTGATGGGCTGAATACAAAGAACAGAGAAGCCACATTGAGAGGTCTGAGTAAATCTTACAAAATTAGCCATTCTGGAAGTCACAGGAACCACAACAAACACACTTCAAATACTTGGAAGAAATTAAGTCCTTATCCAATAGTATATATTCTTTATTGCATTTTACCTTTTGATATCCCAAAAAATTGTTAGCAGGTCATTAGTATACATCTCCCAACATAGGTAGTATTATAGAAAAACTCGATGGCTTTTCTGTATATAAAGAAATGGAATTCTTTATTCAAATATTTTGGTCAGCATTTACAATATATATACCATTTGGGGGAAATAAACAATTTCCTAATATTCAATAACATGTAATATATTAAATATATATTTAGTATAGATTAATACTCTTATGATAACTTAGAAGAGATTTCAAATATTACAATGACTAAAGATCATTTAAATATGTTTTCATTATGACGGTGAAACAGAGAAGACAAAATGTGAGATTTTTTTTTACTAGCTGAATAATCTGTAGATTATATCCAAATGTCCAATTAGCATACCAAGAAATGCAAATTAAAATCACAAAAAGAAGCCCCCACATACTTGGTTGAATGGTTAAAAAAGACTGACAATAGGAAGTACTGGTGAGGACTGGAGCGTTTACTGATGGGAGTTAAAACTGGCACGTCCACTTGGGTTTAAACACGCTTTCCCTGGGGCCCCTTCACTGCTCCTCCATTTGGGCATTATGTCATGTTTCAGGAACAGCTTTAGATGTACTCTCCCTATATTCTAACCCTTCAAGTCTGTTAGAGGCTCTATCTCTGGTTTCCACAGCACCCTCCATTTTCCCTAACACAGCATTCATCACATTGTGTTGTAATTGGTTTAGTTGTCTCTTCCCACAAAAGGACTCCACAGGCACAGGCCATTCTACTCCTAGTGTCTAGTGCAGTGTCTGAAACAAGTAGACATTTAATAAATACTTCTGAATTAATATTAAATTACTTCCAAAATAATAATTATTTTTGATAGGAAAATACAAGTGAAAGTTTATACTTCCCCTCCAATTTATAATTATTGATATTGACTTTCTTTTCAGTTACCAGAAAAAAGTATAAAGTGTTAATTATAGGCTGTGATCACATTTTACATATATGTTAGGCTATATAATATGATACATGTCCAGTAATAATTTAACTTTCTTAAATACACAGTATTTTTCATGATGTAAACTGAGACCAAATCAAGTTGAAGACTATCATTCCTCTTTCGTAGACCTTAAGAAGTATTGCCCTGGCCGGTTTGGCTCAGTGGATAGAGCGTCGGCCTGCGGACTGAAGGGTCCCAGGTTCGATTCCAGTCAAGGGCATGTACTTTGGTTGCGGGCACATCCCCAGTAGCAGGTGTGCAGGAGGCAGCTCATCCATGTTTCTAACTCTCTATCCCTCTCCCTTTCTCTCTATAAAAAAAAAAAAATCAATAAAAGAAGTATAAAATTTAGAAAAAATGTTTGTAACTTCTTAATTTAATGAAAAACACACCTCATTATTTTTGTTTTTAACTTCTATATTCTTATTATAAAACCTAAGTCTAATATGTTACATCTTTGCTTCAATTACTATTTAGTACTATGTTTGCATAGGGTTTTTAGGAATTAGAAGTATTATAGAAAACTAGAGGCCCAGTGCATGAAATTCGTGCATGGGGGGGAGAGGGGCGCTCAGCCTGGATTGTGAGAGGGCACAGGCCAAGCCGAGGGACCCTACCGGTGCATAATTGGGGCTGGGGAGGGATGCGGGAGGTTGGCCAGTCAGGGAGGGACTGTGGGTGTGTCCAGCCTGTCTTGTTCAGTCTCGATCAGCCAGATCCCAGCAGCAAGCTAACCTACCAGTCGATTGTCTGCCCCCTGGTGGTCAGTGCACGTAATAGTGAGCGGTTGAGCGGCCTTAGCATATCATTAGCATATTATGCTTTGATTTGTTTAACAGCCGACCTGACACTTAGCATATTAGGCTTTTATTGTTATAAATAACAATAAAAGCCTAATATACTAATTAGACTGGACATCCTTCTGGACGACCTTCAGGATGAAACCGCGGCAGCGGAGGCTGAGACAAAGGCGGCTGCCATGGCGATGGGGGCCGAGCCCCTTGCATGAATTTCGTGCATCAGGCCTCTAGTATGAGATAAAGAGCAGAAGCAGCCCAATGGTCATCAGAATCTGAGGCCTCAGTGTTACTTTAACATCTGTGCCTGCTCCCTTAGGGGCAGTGAATTATGATTTTTGAAGTGAAAAGAAAAAAAGCAAAGAAGTCTAAACCCTACTCTGAGACTCAGGATTAGTATTCATACAGTTTTTGCACCAAAAATGATTATCACTTTCAGTACAAGAATGAATCATCAAAGTCATTTACAATCCTCCTTTATCAGTCATTAAGTAAGAATAAACAAAGCACACTCCCATTTCTCTTGCTATAATTTTTTAAGTGGCTGCACTGATGAAACCTGAGTAGTTACTGCTATGACTAAGAACATTCTAGAAATAAATAATTTCTTTAGTTCTTCATTGTTATTTCACTCTGAAAGTGTGACATTATTAATGTGAACAACCAGCATAGAAATGCTGGTGTGCCCAACAGCATGCTGTAGAATACATATAAATTTGTGAAGAACATTTTAAAAAAATTTATTTTATTTTTCAATTACAGTTTATATTCAATATTATTTTGAATTAGTTTTAGGTGTAAAGCATAGTGATTAGATAATCATATACTTTACAAAGTGTTTACCCTGATATTTCTGATTCCCACCTGGTGCTATACATAGCTATTACAATATTATTGACTATATCCCCTATTATGTACTTTATATCCCTGTGACTATTTTGTAACTACCAATTTGTATATCTTTATCTCTTCACATTTCTCACCCAGTCCCCCAACCCACCTCCCCTCTGGTAACCATCAAACTGTTCTCTGTATCTATGGGTCTGTTTTGTTTGTTCATTTATATTGTTCTTTAGATTTCACATGTAAGTGAAATTGTATTTGTCTTTCTCTGACTGACTTGTTTCATTTATCATAATAACCACTAGGTCCATCCATGCTGTTGCAAATGGTAAGATTTCATTTTTTGATGGCTGAGTAATATTTCATTGTATATATTAACACAGCTTTTTTATCCAATCGTTTTTTATCCAATGGTTCATATCTTGGCCATTGTAAATAACACTGCAATGAACACATGAAAGAGCTTTTTATAAAGTGTAAAGTTGTACAAATGTGAAGATTTGACTTACTTGGCTCTGAGGTACTTCATGATCAGCCCCCCAATATAATGTCATTCCAAGAGAATAAATATGGATCTAGGAATATAATTTTTTTTAAAAAGTCATTTTATGATAAAACAAAATTTAAAAAACTTTAAGTACTATATATTAATAATCTTTTGTTCCAAAGGAAGTATAATACATAATTTGATAAAATCATCATTTTGTATTTTTTAATAAAAATGAGAGCTTTTAAAATAGAAAATACAACTAGAAATTATTGAAACTGCCCCCCACAATTCCCCAGCCCATCCTCTAAGCAACCATTTTTATTAGTTCTTATCTATTTTAAAGTTTATTTATGCAAACTCAAGTAAAACTTAAAATACATTCTTATTTTCACCTTATTTTACAAAAGGTCAGAAACTTTTAAAATTGCTTGCATTTTTAATTTAATAATAGAGATATTTCCATATCAATGCTTAGAGATCTCCTCATGTTTTTTAAATACTGCATAGAAATCCATTTTGTGGCTTAGCACTGTCTATTTAGCCAATCTATTATTAATGGGCAATTAGGATTTTCCCAAACTTTTGCTATTACAAATATTGTTTCAGCAAACAGTCTTGTGATATGTCATTTTGGACATTCAGGTATTTTTCTTGAATTGATTCTCTGAAATTACAGATAAAGGCTTAATCATCCATAGTTTTGATACATGTTGTCAGATTTCCCTACATAGAAGTTGTATCATTTTGTCTTTCTACCAGCAATATATAAGAGATTTTTCACAAGCCTTGTTCATAGAATGTGACAATCTGAAAGTGAGAAAAAAAATTTCATTGCAAGCATTTTTTTTCTTATTATGAATTCATGCGGTAGTAGGTGGAGAACCAAGCAGGGTGAAAAAAAAAGATTACACACTTTTTGATTTAACAATTTTACTACTAGCAATTTATTATGTTAATATTCACACTTCTGTGGAATGTTGTAAGAGAAACAATATTCATAGCAATACTGAATTCTCCAAGGTTCCATATCTAAATTATTACAGCCTGCTATATATGCTATATTGTTCCAAGTTGTTTCCATAGCCTTAACAATGAAATCAAATCTTCTTCTGGTCACAATGGCATCACCATCCTCAGACTGAATATTTCTATCATAAACTTTTCTTCATTAGTCCATCAAATGAATCAACAAACTCAGTCTGCTCTGCTTCCACCGTACTGTATCCTGTATTTAGTTCTTTTCCTACATTAACCTTAGATTCCTACACAAGCTTTCAGACCACCTAGTTATCCACTTTTCTCAAACTCACCCTCTGAAATAAAAAATTCCACCATATTACTCTCCTAAAATTAGGAATAGCTCACCACTGACTCAGAAGAAAGTCTCAAGTTTTGGCATTTGGAGTCTTCCTTATTCAGATCTATAGCTTCCATTTCTTTCTCTACGCACAGCCTGCCAGGTAGTAATGCTCTAGCCCAGCTGGTCTAACCAAACATTTCTCCATCACAGTGAATCATTTCACAAACTAATAGCCCTGAGTGAAATGCCTATTTCTACCTATTTTCACTTGTCTAAGTTCTACTCAGTCTGCAAAGCCCAACATAAATACCCCCTTCGCTGTGATATCGATCTACACTAAACGAACGTGTTCCTCCTCTCAATTCCCAAAATACTTTTTACCTCTATGTAGCATTTACTTCATTCTGCCATCTATTACACATTGTTCTATAGATGTTATCAGGATCAATTGTGTAATTATTTTTTATTTTCCTTACAAGCGCAATGATTTATACACAGCATGCATTAATACATCTTTATAAACATCTATACTAATAATAGAGGAATATGCAAATTGTCTGGGATGCCATCACAGTAACAGTAATGACCAAACAGCAGGCTGTGCAGGGTGACAAGGCCAGCAGGGGGGTTAGTGAGAGACGACCAAACGACTGAATAGCAGGCTGTGTGTGGGACAACCAGGTTGGCAGGAGTGTTGGTGAGGGATAACCAAACGACGGAACAGCAGGCTGCATGAGGCGACCAGGATGGCAGGGGTGTCAGTTGGGGGCGACTAGGCTGGTGGTGGTGGTGGTGGTGGGGGAGTTGGGGGCAACCAGGCCAGCAGGGGGAGCAGTGAGGGGCGACCAGGCCAGCATAGAGGGGCGGTTGGGGGTGACCAGGTCGGCAGCAGGGGCAGTTAGGGGCGATCAGGCTGGTAGGCAGAGGCAGTTAGGGGTGATCAGGCTGGCAGGGGGGGCAATTAGGGGTGATCAGGCAGGCAGGTGAGCAGTTAGGAGCCAGCAGTCCCAGATTGTGAGAGGGATGTTCGACTGCCAGACATCCCCCGAGGGGTCCGGATTAGAGAGGGCGCAGCCTGGGCTGAGGGGACCACCTCCCCATGAACGAATTTCATGCACTGGGCCTCTAGTCAGTTAATAATGGCTCACATTTTTTCATATTTTTCTTAGTTCCTTAAAACTTTATAAAACAACTTTGAATTATTAATATAAATATGAATTTCGTAAAACACACAATCATTTTTAAATTTTTCCTCAGAGGATTGAGGTAGGGTAGCCCAAACAAAATCAAGCCAAAAAAAACTTGTTACCTTTTCGACATCTGAGAGGGAAGTTAGTGATTGATTTTGAAGAACCTCGGGTGCAGTGAATGCTCGAAGATCCTTATTGGAAATATTTTCATCTGTAAATGACACACTACCAGACGGCAGCAGCAGCAGAGACCACGGAGAAATGATAAAGCCAAGGGCAGCAGGATCAGCTATGCTTACTGGTTTGTAACCGCACAGAATAAAAGGAAAAAAGAAAGATAATTTCTCAAAATTATAATCACAGGCACTACTGAGCACTTAAATTAGTATCCCAGCCTATTCATATTACATGGTAATTGTAAAGTTACATACACCAAGTCAAAGGAGAGTTTCATATACCTATTACTGCTCACATTATTAACAATAGTGACTTGTTTGAGCTTAATTTTTCAAAACCTACATGGCAGATCTTAGAAACTATAAATAGAGAACTTCCATTGTCGGTGTAAGATTTAAACTAGTTTAAGTACTTTATCACAGTGAGATAGATAGATACATAGGCTAGAAAGTGATAAGGATCAGTAGTTTTTAAACATTTTGGGGGGATCATGGATTCCTTTGAGAATATGGTCAACACTATGATTTCTCTTTTAAGGAAACTGCCTATAAAAACAAAACTCTGTATACAAAGGAATTCATAGATCTTCTTGTAGCCCATTTATTGACCCCAGGTTAAGATTCCCTAATTTAGATTATAGTGGTCTGAAAATGATAGGAAATAATCAATTTGATAGTTCATCAGATTTTGAATTAGTAAAGCTTTCAAGTACAATGAAAGGCTCTTTTTGTGTGTCAAAAGATATACCTGTCTGAACTTGGATTTTGTTTTGTTAGCATTTGTTCACTATTTCTCTGAAATTTCAAGAAGCTTATATATTATCAAATATGATAAGAGGTCTCTAATTTTATTTTAATGTTTACCTGTATGGGTGCCTAAGAGCTCATGTTTATAAGTATTTTAAAAAATGCCTAAGATTTCAGAAGTTCTCCTTTCAAAAGTAAACCTATACATTAGACTAAACAAAACAAACTTATTAGAGGGAAATTTATTTTGTCCTCCTATTTAAAAAATAAGTTAACATAGGTTTTAAGGTAACTGTTAAGGGAACTGGATTATAGACTCAAGAAATTGCTATAGGAAAATCACAGAGGCCTGTGACCGCCAGTGCCATTATTATTCGATCTGATTGGGTTATACTGATATCTAGGTCAAATCATACGAAATTGGCAAAAGTCTAGGCATCATACAGTATCTATGTGTGCCTAAAAACTACCTTTTTATTGGAACTGAATCATTTATTCTTTCTGAGTTTTTAACCTCTCTACCTGTGCACAAGATTCTGATCGTTATGTCAATAAAGAAGTAAACTATTAAAATTCATTCCTCCTTTGAAGATTAAAAAGCCAACTATATATGTTCTCTTGCTTTTTTATGAACCTAACTGTGTCAAGGAAGAAAATGTGTTTGAATGAATCCTTTAATCAGTCAGCACATATTAGGTTGCACTGAAGCAGAGTTACAGACCAAAGGTTCACACAGTCAGGCCCATCCACTTACTAGTCTGCTAAAAAATATGGCTCACGTTTATGGCAAAATATGTTTCAATCACAGTTGGTAAGCCTAGAAAGATTGTTGCCTTGCACAGCCACTTTATACATTTTCTGTTAAACACTTCTTAGGTATCTCAGAACAATATTTTCTTTGTCAAAGAATACTACTCAAAATACTGAGGTATCACATGTCACTGCATTATAAAACAGTCTACAACAAATTCTTTTCAAATCAGCAACTAAAGGGCTTACCAGGAGACCAGTTAGGGAGGCAGTGCACTAGTATCTGGTATGAGATGATGATGGCCTGCAACCAGACTGGTAGCACTAGAGGAAGTGAGAACCTGCTAGAAACTCAATGTATTTCTGTTCAACTAGAGCAGTAGAGCCAGTGACAACAGAATTTTCTGACAGACTGGATGTGGAGCGAGAAAGAGAGGAATCAGCATGACTCCCAAGATTCTGATCTCAGTAACAGAAAGAATGGAGGACTATCCACTGAGATAGAGAAAACTACAGATAATGCAGCTTGCGGAGGCAGCAGTTTGAAGATGGTAGCTAGAAGTAGAACCTGACTTTAGGACCTATTCAGTTTAAGATATCGGTCAGATACTCAAATGGGGTGTCAAGTGGGCAGTTGGATCTGGAATTTGGGAATAAGATGTCAAGAAGACACATTTTTTGGAAGTAACTTGCCTAATAGATGCTATTTAAAGCCCCGTGACTGAATGAGACCACCAAAAAGAGAGTTATGACCAAAAGGGCATCAAGACCAAGGACTGAGTCCCTGGTGTATGCCCACACCAAGACTGCTCCTTCTCAGTCGTTTTCCCAGGCTCATCTTCTCTTGGTCATCCATGCAAGTATGGTGCTGTAATATCCCTACCACGCTTCTTTCATTCATCACCCTCAATCTTCACCCCACTATTTTAATTCATTCTTTTTTTAGCCCTTCTATCCAGTTCCCCAGTATCCAGCCCTAAACCTAAGACAGGAGTCTGGGATTCTAACTCTCATGTTTCATTCCTTATTTTGGGACAGAATTATTATTTCTGGCATACCTGTTACCATCTGAATTTATAAATTACTGGGAATCACAGATAACGGAGGCACAAATGCCTCCCAGAAGTCTAAATGCTATGTCCTGTCCTACCATCCTGGATGCTGGTACTCACTCAAATCAGAGAAGAACTTGCTATACATCTCTTCCTTATCATCCCTGGCCTCAAGACTACACTTTCCCTTGACAGGGTGGCATGGAACAGAAACTGTGGGAGGTAAAAGCAAGCCATAATTGCTTATCACTCTGAAATTACTAAGAGATTTATTCACTTACCAGCACAACCAATGTGAGAAAACATTATTCTGGGAAGAACTGTATTTGTTAACTTTTGCTGTATATAATAGGTGTTTGTTTGCTTATTTGTTTTCTTTGAACATCTATAGTAAAACATAATTTAAGCACTATACATATTTAAATACTGGTAGCCCAGTGCACAGGTTTGTGCACATTGAAAGGAAATTAATTAGAAGAAAGATTTATATGGTAATTATATTACTGCAAAAAATTACATGTCAAAATAGTATATATAATATCTATAATAATAAAAGCGTTATATGCTAATTAGACCAGACGTCCTTCCAGATGACCTTCCAGACGACCTTCTAGATGAAGCCGGGGCTGCGAGGGAAGGCTGAGTCCCGGGTGTCAGAGGGAAGGCCTACTCTTGCATGAATTTCATGCATCAGGCCTCTAGTAGTATCATAAAATTAAAACACATGTGCGATTGGCGCCAGTGCGAGCTTTATATGTATCGCACATGCGCGAGTCAACGCTAATTTTTAAATTGCCAGTGCACATCATATGTACCAGCTGGTCGGCTGAATAGTCAGACAGACATACGGTCGGTCGCTTAGCCTTTTATATATATATATATAGATAATCTTCCAAAAATTACAGGTCATTTGCTCAGAGAATCCATAGTACAGTTGGGGAGATTAAATGTATACTCGTATATAGCGAGAAAAAGAACATAAAGGTGATTTAGAGTATAGCAAAATTACCTCAACTACAATGAAAAGAGAATTAATTTCCTTTTTTATATATGGCCCTTTAGATGAGTAAGATTTGACTAGGGTCAAGGGGGAGATTCCAAAGAGAGAGAGTAAAGAGCCAAAGCAAAGGTATGTGGACAGGAAATTATTAAGTTTGTACATGGAACAGTACGAATTTTGGACAGAGGAATGGTGGAGAAGAATAATGAAAATGAGTTACCAAGGTTGGTCATATTTTGCTTGTCAACACACGTGCACACACACACAAATGACATACATATTATAATTTTATTTTAAAATGTCTTGTAATAAAGCACCTGTGACAACAAACTACATTGCTGTTGAATGGCCTAAACACACACACACAACTTTAAGTACCAAATTCTTTAGAAAACTATTAAACCACAAAATATATTTTAAAATAATTGTAAAGTGTTATGCAAATGTACAAGTGAGGAAATTTAGAATCGTGGCTAGAATCAGTCTAATTTACTTTCATTGTCTATCTAAAAGGAAGGAATTTAAAGCAAATGTATTCAAAGTCCTTCAGAGAATGCTAACAAAAGAATATTTTAAAATGGAATTCCAGAAGCTTGTAATTTAATGTCCTATAATATTTCAGTTGTGTGATGATTGCCCTCAAGAATGTTATTATTATGAAAGAGTAAATCTGATGTGAACTGATTCCAGTAGTCAAACAATTCTATTTATAGACCTTACCAACATTCCACAGAAAAAGTTGCTTAAACAGAATTTCAAGCAGCTAGAAGCAAAGCTAGAAATAAACAGAAATTTGATATGCAAAGAAAGTCTTAGAGCTTCCTTTCAATAATACCTTCAACTAACACACAGCTCCACATATTTTTTTTTCCTGAGAGATCTTGACATTTCCATTAATTGGTCCCCTATATTTTAGTTTTTGGCTTTCCATTTAAGGTATCAAAATTAGAGAAATGATCAGAACTGGGTATCAAATATAAGGGAATACTAACCAAAAGTATCAGAAAATCATCTAAAGTTTTAGAACAACAATGACACCCATTTGACCTGAAAAAATCCCTTTGCTTATTCAGGCACAAATAGAGACACTGTAGTCTTCCCATCTATATATATAAAAGCCTAAGCAAAAGAACAACCAAATGACCTGTTGACTGGTCACTATGAGTGCACTGACCACCAGGGGGGCAGATGCTCAATGCAGGAGCTGCCCCTGATGGTCAGTATGCTCCCATAGCCAACTTCCTGTGGCTGGCCAACCTCCCACAGTTCCCACCCCACCCCCCGGCTGGCCAGCCAACCTCCTGTGGTCCCTCTCTCCCCACCTCAGCCAGCTGGCCTCGATCGGGCCGGCAGCCAACCTCCTGAAGTCCCTCCTCTGGCTGGCTGGCCCTTATTGTGACTGGACGAGATGGCCCTGATGGGCCCCATTCACTGGCCAGGCCGAGGGACCTCACCCATGCACAAATTTGTGCACCAGGCCTCTAGTTTTATATATGATATCAGGGTTCTTGGCAAAAATCTATGCAGAGGCCACAGTTTCAAACTCTGAAGGATTTAATGAAGTCACATTATAATACAGAATTCTCTAAAAAATTTAGTTTATATGGGCATTAAAATATATATGTAGTTAAATCAATCATCTGGTATAACAATGCACAAGTAAACAAAAGGTTTTTTGAGTATTTCTCCTGTATTTTAATATTTTCTTGATAGTAAAGCTTTGTGATAAATTATTTAAGGCTCACTGAAAATTATAGTACATGCTACAGATTGATTTCCCATTCAAATTTTATTAATTTCTTATATAATTGTCACTTTTTAAACCTTCATTTTCTCTAATATGAAACAAAATAGAATAGTAATCTCTTTATGAAAATAAAATTGTGTGATTGAAATTAAGACATCTATATAATGTAAATTGCTGATAGTCTCTTCAAAGATATTTTACATCATGTAAACTTTTTGATATAGCCAAGTATTCAATAGCATTTCATAAACTCCTACAAGCCTTTCATCCTTAAAGCTTACATTCTGATGTAGTAGGTCCCAGATCTTGCTAATCATACAAATCTCTTATCTAGAAGTCATATTACAAATATAGATGATTTAAGGTACAAAGTATCCTAAAATAGTACTAATTTTTACTTTAATTCCTTGGGGGAATATACTTTTGTAAGTTTTCTATTTATTTCATTGTATTCCTACTTAGCCTAGATCCCCAATTTAGAAAAACTGGTTTAAAATGTAAAATCAAGCCAATTAATACTTATTGAGTAACTATACATATGAAATAGATATTTTCTGTACCTAGTCATTATCTTTAGGTATAACACAAATTATCAAATGAAGATATTTATTTGAATGAACATATATAAACTACAGCATCAGCATATAGTTTTAGAAAAAATGTTATTTGTAGTTACAGCAATTTAATTAACATGAAATTATGTAAGCCTGTCATTCCAAATTGATATTTTGAGCTTTTCTTCAGTAGGAGACAAAAGATATTTTTATTTCCTAGCAATGATCCTTTGTTGCACAAACATACATAATATTTTAATTTTTATTCCTTTTTATTTAAACACTAAACACACGCAAGTCCCCAATCTAACCAAGCCACAACCCCTGGAATCTTGGTAAGGTTTGTGATCAATTAGGCTTATAGTAGTTTTGTTTTGTTATATGCTTGTAAGACTCAAGGTAATTCCAAACCACAAATCTTGGTTAACAAAACACTAATGAGATTGAGTTTAACAAAAGTGATATATAGGCAATCTATGTTAGTAAAGCAAAATTGGTTATGATTATTAAAAGCAACAGGGCTTAAATAGCTAGACAATATGTAGAGAAGCAAGCGAGTCTGAGAATTCGTTTTCTTCTTCAGCAAATCTCCTTGGCCTCCTGATCAAAGAAGAAGCATGAAAGAAAGAGAAACAGTTCCTTTCATTTCTTCTTGGCATCTGTATCATATTCTGAGAAATCTGCCCACTTTATTCCTTTGATATATTAAGTTCCTCCTCTTAGTTTTTCCTTTGGTTTCCACCTTTCCCACCAACCTTCTTTATCCTCAACAATAAAAAGTACACACCCAAAAATTACATGCCAAAATACTAAACAAAATATTTCTTCTAAAATATATATGGCTTAAGGATAGAAATTATGAATTCCTAAAGATCAGGTACAATGCCACTATAGCAATATAACTGAAATACTTGGAAATAATAACTGTTTACAATTTCAGTTATATTCCACTAGTGGCCCGGTGCATGAAATTTGTGCACATTAAAAGGGAATTAATTAGAGGAAATATTTTAATATTGCTATTTGCCCTTTCTCTATAATAGAAGTGTCAAAGATGAAAGAAAATTAGTAAAATGTATATGAAAATCTCCTTCCTGTCAGAATCTTGCCCAGAGTCAAGTCCCTGCCCACCCGTGCATGCCTCAAAATCTCGTGAGACCCAGACCCAGCCGGCCCCACCCCTGTCAAGCCCCGCAGGACGGGGGGCACAGCCTCAGGTCCCCCATCAAGCCCAGCCGGGTGGGGGGCATGGCCTCAGGTCCCCTGGCACAGCCTCAGGTCCCCCGGCCCACCCTCAGGTCCCCCAGCCACGGAGAGAGGGCACAAGGGCTCGAGGGTGCAATGACCATTTGCATATTAGCTCTTTATTATATAGGATAGGTCCATAGTTTTTAAAGGCAGGCGCACGCGCGCACACACACATTCGCACAGCACATTATTTTTAGAGCGCTATTATAAAGAAAACATTACTTTCAACTTTCAAACACTAAGAACTCTAAATTATTCACCCAGAGAATACTCTGGATTTTTAATTTGATTCTCCAGTCTTTATTACTTTTAGTTACTTTTTGAAGTATGATTCAAAGGGAGGGTCAGCTTTGTTCATTGTAATATTGAAACAAAGTTATTTTCCAAAGCATCTGCCTTTGGGGGCTTGAGAAATTAAGAAAGCACACAGACCTTCTGTCTCCTCAGTCACTGAGATTTTTATGTGAATTCTGAAGAAGGGGCACAGCATCCTGCACAGTATATTTTAAAAACTTTCGTAGGGATTCAGAGGTGCATAACAATCTACCCGACACATACATAAAGACCACTAATAGGATGGTATCATAGCTCAATTAAGTTCTCCTTGACTTTCTATGTCAATTGACTGATACTTAAGAACATCATGGAGTATGCATGACTTATATCCTCCCCTAATTTTTATAAAAAAATTTTTTCAGCTTATAGAGCCACTAGTGAGGCATTTTATAAGACTTGTGGCAAGCCAGAAAGTGTTACAACTATTTTATACAAATTCTAATAAAGTCATTTTGAATTAGAAAGGCAAAATGACTATCTGAAATAATTTTAAACTAGAAGTGAGACCTGAGTAGCTCTTCTCTGTGTATAAGGAAGCTGAATAAATGACACCAAACTCAGGATATCATTGACTATGAATTCAGAAATAAATTGCCTTACCCACCTAAAAATTTATTTTTAAATCACACTCCTAAAGTAAAGCACAGTACAAATTAACTGCCCACACACATTTTGTTTCTTCTCTGACACTTTCTATAAATCCAAGTAATATCTATATTGTATCTCCTCAGGCTTGGAGTGACCATTTTTTATCTTTTCTACCCTGTCTGATAGATGAATATATCATTAAGCATTCAAGCAGTGCCTAGAAAAGATCCTGGGATTAACACCAATTTCTATTTTCAAGGAAGATCCAAACTTTTCAGAGCAAAATTATTCCACATAAATGTAGTATTTTAGGCAGTGGACTTCTAAAAGAATTTGCTTTAAGGTAGTTTCTTTTTAAAATACACCAGTCATATTTTATTTGACCATCCTATTCAAGCAGTTGTAAAACTGTTCATCGTGAATGGAGAAGTCTATTTAAAAACCCGATCTTATTGCTAGCTTATCAATTTTGTTGAAACAACTCTGGAACCAAGTGCTAAGCTTCTTAAAGCACTCGCATTTATTTTGCCACCTAACAACTTCATGACAGCCTCTGTAGGTCATACAGCTGCCACATTATATTTTGCCAGACAAAATAAACTATAACTGAGGTAATTAGCAATAGAAATAAGTTTTATGGTAAAGGCCTTTTATAAAGCACCAGGTTTTTGGTTTGTTTTTCAATATGGAAGCTTCAAGTTAAAGGAGATCTTCCACCCTTGCTATTGGCATATAGTGGGGGAAGGGAGGAGCACAATTTAAAAAATGATCTCAGCGACTTTTCTTTACTTTTAAAGGCCTGCTCTATACAAAAAAGACCGAAAAACCAGTCAAGGGGTGACTACCATTTATCTCATTCTTGGATAATTGAATGAAAAGGTCAATGAATATTAGTAAATATTTCCAGTTTCAGAGGGAAAAGAAAATATATAGTTTTCTAGGGAGGAATTTGCTTTATTTATGATGATATGATTCCACAGAATCCTGATATATAACTACTTATGAGACATATTTTTGTGATCACTAATGCCATTCTCTCCTGTTCTCCAATCACTGCCCCCCCACCCCCATTTACATTTTAATGAGATTTTCCTTCTCAAAGAATAAAGGGGAAAGGAGGCTTATTTGAACAATAAATATTCCATTTTTCAAAAAGAAATATTAAGGATACATTTCTCATAAAAATGTTAACCATGACTGGTGCTCATCACCCTAAAAAAGTAAAAATATTAACTGTTACTAAGTGATACAAGGCACAAAGCCACCTTTTAATTCCTTTATTTGAGAAAAGAGTAAAGTAATTGTAATATGTATTTTTTGAAAAGCTTGGTTACATAAAGTATATAAATCTCAGAATGCTGAGGAAAAGAAGACAGAAAACATAAGAGTTCACATTGTATGATTCTATTTATGATGTTTATTTCCAGGCAAAACTTAATCTACATGATACGTCATAATAATGATTACTCTTGGTAACCCAGAATTGACTGATTACAGTGGAGCATGTGGGAGCCTTTCTGGGTGCTAGAATTATCCTGGGTGCTAGAATTTTTCTAGCACCCAGTGGTGGTGACGGTGGTGGTTATATGGGTGTACACATTCATAAAATTCTTAAAGCTGTACAGTTAAGAGTAATGCTTTTTACAGTACACATTGTATCTCAACATTTAAACAAAATCCCTACCTATATATATAAAAGGCTAATATGCTAAGTGTCCAACCATCCGACCAGTCGCTATGATGCGCACTGACCACCAGGGGGCAGATGCTCAATGCAGGAGCTGCCGAGCTGCAGTGACTTGGCAGCAGCGGTTCTCAGGTGACGCATCCTGAAACCAGAGAGGAGGAAGCCCAATTCCTCACGGGGCCACGCGATTCTACCTTTGGCCATGGGTTATGTTGTTGCTGGGGCACTGTCAGCCCCTAATCTGGTTTACTGCACTCTTGCGTTTGCATTCCACACCCTGTGTGACAGCAACTTTGCAGAGTGCCCTCTTGCACTCTGGGACCCGTTGGGGGATGTCAGAGAGCTGATTTTGCCCGATCCCTGCAGGCCAGGCCGAGGGATCCCACCTGCCAGAGGGACACCACTCACTCCGCTGACGCCGGGGAGGGTACCTCACTCGGGAGGTTGGTTCCAGGGCGTGTCCGGCCCCTCTCGCCCAGACCTGCCCTGCTGTCCACCTTCTAATTAATTTCCTTTCAATGTGCACGAATCAATGCACCGGGTCACTAGTAAGTATATAAATTGAAACAATAATTATAATGAGTAAAATCACAAAAAATCAGCAAGTATGGCACTAGAGATAGCATGATCCGCAGCAACTTTCCCTTCTAAATGTATGATTCTTTAAGTTTATAAAATGGTCTGTAAAACCTAGAGGCAAATAACTTCAAATCTAAACAAGTGTATTGACTATGTATTTGTGGGACAAGAGAGGTTTACTTTAAGTGCTTCAGACACTTGTTAAACAACTCACATTATTCATTTTTTAAATGCTAGATATTAAATTAATTTCATGTCTTATAGTTTGTTTCCAGGGAACAAGTAGGTTAATTTTATCAGGTTCAAACACATTTAACTTGAAGAACCTGTTAATTCTGGTCTTATAAATGCAGAGCAAGATGTAGCATGTCAAAGACAACTGATACACCCTGTTAAACAGCAAAATTGTGATTGTAGATAATTGGAAATGTAATACAGACAAGTTAGGTTTTGGTCTTTTAAAAGCTCCATACACTATACAAATATTTATGCAAAAGCTCTTAATCCATAAAAACTTTCTATATTTCCTATAAAGGCTTTAAAAAGTCAGGAATTAAATATTTACGTTCTGTGCTTTGTCTCCCTTCTCACACACGGAGCTGCTTGTTCTCCTTTGGTTCTACCACATTGAAAGTTCCACATTTTCCTTCTATGGTTTTATGATTATCCTTACCACATTTAAGAATATTTGACTATGCTAACTCTAAAGTCAATATCTCTACAATTCTCAAAAACAGAATCAAATCTAGAACCAAATAACTTCAAATTAAAACACGTGTATTGACTATGTATTTGTGGGACAGGAGAGGTTTACTCTAAGTGCTTCAGACACTTGTTAAAACAATCCACATTATTCATTATTTAAATGCTAGATATTAAATTAATTTCATGTCTTATAGTTTGTTTCCAGGGAACAAACTGTTTTAATTCCTATTGTTTATATCAATCAAATGTTATTTTATTTGTAATTTTGAAGTTACATCATTCTTAAGGTTTTATACAGCTAATGATTGTTTAGATTTACCATCATGTTGACTAATTCATTTGCTATTTTCTTCCTTCTAACTGAAATACATCTTTTATTAATTTGTTCAGAGACGGTTTTCCTGACAGTAAATACTCTGTTTTCATATGAAGATGTATTGCTTTGATTTTTTTCTTGAACCACGATTTAGGAAGACATCAAATTCTATCTGCACATTCCAGTGCAGTAGCCATTAGACACATGTGGCTTTTGACTGGAAAACATTTTATTTTAAAAACAATGAGTTTCAGCCCAGCTGGTGTGGCTCAATGGCTGAGCATCAACCTATGAACCGAGAGTTCACTGGTTCAATTCCTGGTTAGGGCACATATCCAGTTTTCGGACTCGATCCCCAGTAGGGGGCATGCAGGAGGAGGCAGCCAATCGATGTTTCTCTCTCATTGATGTTTCTATCTCTGTATCCCTCTCCCTGTCTCTCTCTCTCAAATCAGTAAAAACATATTTTTAAGAACAAAACAAAAAATGAGTTTCAAATTAATAAGGAAAAAGGTCAAGCTCTTAATTTAAAAACTAAACAAATTTTGGAAAATATTTGATATATTTTTAAAAAGAAGCTTTAATTAAATAACTGCATAAAATAACTACACATATTGAAAGAGTGCAATTTGATGTTATGACATGAATATACCTGTGAAACTGTTACCACAATGAAGATAACAAACATATCCACCATCCAAATGTTTATTCATATACTTTTGTAATCCCAGTTTCCTCCCCTTGTGTAACTCTCATCGCCAAATAATCAACTGATCAACTTTACTATTATTGTTTAGTTTGTATTTTTTAGAATTTTAGATTAAAATCATACAACATGTATTATTTTTGTCTATTTCCTTCACTCAGTGTAATTCATTATTTTGAAATTAATCTATGCTGTTGCACGTATCAATAATTTGTGCCTTTTTAAAATATATACATTTTTATTGATTTCAGAGAGGGAAGGAGAGGGAGAGAGAGAGAAATATCAATGATGAGAATCATTGACCAGCTGTCTCCTGCACACACTTCCCCCTTGGGGATCGCAATCTGGGCACATACCCTGACTAGGAATCAAACCATGACCTCCTGGTTCATAGGTTGAGGCTCAACCACTGAGCCACACCGGCCAGGCAGTTCGATCATTTTATTGTTTCGTTACATGGACAAACCACAATTTGTTTACCCATTCACCTGTTGATAGATATTTGATTTCTAGCTTTTGGCTACTGCAAAAACAATTTGCTATGAACATTCATGTACCAGTCTTTGTATGGAAATATATTTTCATTTCTTTTGGTAGTACATGTTTATTTAACTTTTTAAGAAACTGCTAAACAGTTTCCAAAATGTAAAACCATACCATTTTCCATTCTTACTAGCCATGTATAAAAGTTCCACTTGCTGTCAAGTCTTTGCTATTCTTGGTGTGGTTAGTCTGTTAAATTTTAAACATTCTAATAGATGTGTACTAGTATTTCTGTGGTCTTAATTTGCATCTTCTTGATGATTAATGATATTAAGAATTCTGGATTTCCCTGATGACTAATAACTTCATGTTATCTTCTTTAGTAAAGTTTCTGTTCAAATCTTTTACCCAATTTGGGAGGGGGGGGGGCGGGTTGTTTGTTCCTTACTATTGAGTTTTGTGAGTTCTTTATATACTATGGATATAAGTCCTATATCCATTATATAACTTACAAATATTTTCTCCCACCCTTTAACTCCTTTCATTCTCTTAATGTATTTAGAAGAGATGCTTTTAATTTGGATAATGTCCACTTTATCTTTTTTTTTTCTTTTACAAATCATGCATTTGGTATTATATTTAAGAACTGTTTCCCTAATCCAGGGTCACAATTATTATCTCCTGTGCTTTCTTCTATAATTTTTACAATTTTAAGCTTTACATTTAAATCTATGACCCATTTTGAATTAGTTTTTGTATGTGGTGTGGGTTAAGATAAAAAATTATTTTTTAAAAATGTTTTGGGCCTGGCTGGCATGGCTCAGTGGTTGAGCATCGACCTTTGAACCAGGAGGTCAGGGTTCGATTCCTGGTCAGGGCATATGCTCGGGTTGTAGGCTCAATCCCCAGTGTAGGGTGTGTAGGAGACAGCTGATCAACGGTTTTCTCTAATCATTGATGTTTCAATCTCTCTCACCCTCTCCCTTCTTCTCTGAAATCAATAAAAATATATTTTAAAAAATTTTTGTATATGGATATACAATTATTATAGTCCCACTAGAGGTCTGGTGCACGAAATTCATGCGGGGGGGGGGGGGTTGTCCCTCAGCCTGTCCTGCACCCTCTCACAATCCAGGACTGCTGGCTCCGAACCATTCGCCTGCCTGCCTGCCTGATTGCCCCTAACTGCTTCTGCCTGCCAGACTGATCACCCCCTAACCACTCCCCTGCCGGCCTGATTGACACCTAACTGCTCCCCTGCCAGCCTGATCGCCCCCAACTGCCCTCCCCTGCTGGCCTGATCACCCCCAACTGCCCTCCTCTGCTGGCTTGATTGCCCCCAACTGCCCTCCCCTGCCGCGACCCTCCTCCTCCACTGGGCCCTGCCTCCACTGTGCACACGGCCATCTTGTGATAGCCATCTTGTGACGATGTTAGGGCGTGATGTGTGAGGGCGTGACAACCACCTAGGTTATTATTAGTATAGATTCCTGGAAAAGACTATCATTTGTATCTTTCTCAAAAATCAATTGACTATATAAATGTTGATCTCTTCTGGACTTTATAATGTTCCATTGATCTATTTGTCTATTTTGATTAATATAGCTTTATAATAAATGTTGAAATAAGGTTATGTGAGTCCTCAAATTTTGGTCTATTTCATGTTGTTTGGGCTATTCTAAATTCACTGAATTGTCTTATGGATTTTAGAATCAACTCACAAATTTCTAAAAACAAACAAAAAAACCATTGGGATTGCATTGAATATATAAAGAATTGAGAAAATTTAGACAACAATATTGATTCTTCTGATCCAGGAGCACAGCGTAGCCTTCCCATTTATTTAGGTCTTCTTTAATTCCTCTCAGCATTGTTTTTTAGTTTTCATTATATAGGTCTTCACATCGTTTGTCAGATTTATTCCTAATTACCAATTTAAAATGCTAACTTACAGGGGAGCAATGGGAAGCAGCAGCAGGTCCCAGGATAACCCCCTGAACCTGTTCCTAAGAACCTCTTTTTTCTGACCTCTCAGTGACCCAAAGCAGCCCGGCCTAGGCTCATTTCTTTCCTATAACATTTCTAGAGCCAAAGCAGTCCCATCGATGCTCTCCCCTGTTGTTTCTCCTATTCTGAGCCCTTCCTCGTTTCACTGTCCCCAGCTTAAATAAACGTACTCTCAAAATCACCTGGACTCATCTTGTGAAACCTTTCCTGCACGAAGTCAAGAACCCACATGCCACAGGCCGGCCTGAGGCAGACCCACTCTGGGCCTGGCCCCTGTCTGGAAATATTTCAACTGAAAGGACCAAGTGAGATCTCGGACAGGGAGAAGCAGTCTTCACAATTTTGTAGATTTCAACATAGAAAAATTGCAGTGTTAGCCCAGCTGGTTTGGCTCAGTGGCTGAACTTCGACCCATGAACCAGAAGGTCATGGTTCTACTGGTATTCCTGGTCAATGACACCTGCCTGGGTTGCAGGTTGGATCCCCAGTAGGGGGCTTACAAGAGGCAGCCAATTGATGTTTCTCTCTCATCATTGATGTTTCTATTTCTCTCTCCCTTCTTCTCTCTGAAATTGACCTATAGATATAAAGAAAAATTGCAATCTTAGCCGAAAAAAGTACCATGATTAATTGGTGATGTTTGTCATGGCATGCGAAGGAAGAGGGTGGGATTTATGCCATGTATTTGCCATCCCTCATCTGGATAGCCTTTAGTCTTCCAGTGACTTTTTAAAAAATGATTTTATTGATTTTAGAGAGAGAAGAAAGTAGATGGAGAGAGAGAAATATTGATGAGAGAGAACTATTGACCAGCTGCCTCCTGATCTCTCTCCACTGAGGATCGAGCCTGCTAACCAGGAATCAAACTGGTGACCTCTCAACCAGGATGCACTGGACACATTGGATGGTGCATAGGACAACACTCAGCCAACTGAGCCACACCAGTCAGGCCAGTTTTTTGTTTGTTTGTTTGATTGATTGTTTTTTAATGTGCAGAAACCTCTTCAGGGTCCCTAATTACAGAACATCATGAAGATTCAATCAAGGGAATCATCCTCTGGGGTTTTTCCACTTACTTTTCATAATTGCTTCCTACATGACTAGTGTACAAAAAAAGTTACTTTTCTTTCTTTAATCCTCACCAGAGGATATGTTTTTGTTGATTTTTAGAGAGAGAGGAAGAAAGAGAGAAACATCGATGTGAGAAACATCAATCAGCTGCCTCCCATAGGAGGGATCGAACCCTGACCAGGGATCGAACCCAAAACCTAGGTATGTGCCCTGACCAGGAATCAAAACTGAAACCTTTTTTGGTGAACAGGACGATGCTCTAACCAACTGATCTTACCCTACCAGGGCTACAAAAGGTTACTTTCAATCCTCCACTTCCTACCAAGTCTATTTCCTTGTTCACAGAGAGCCAGCTAGACTATCTCAGACCCTCTAGCAGAAAAGTATGATCTAACAGCAATTATATTTGCAACATCCTGTGCACTTTGGTCCCACAGTCCATCATTCAGAATTAGAGCTAGAACTTTCTATCTCAATTTTTTTATTGGAGTTGCTCATGTGTGCTCCTGGGTCCTGATTCCTATGTGCTATCTGTGAAAAAACCTCAAGATTTTTCTTTATCAGAAGGCAAGTTTCCTCAATGGGGGCTAGAGCCCTCATGTGACCAAGGAGAAGGCCAGAGCCTGTGCTACAGCTTGGACAGCAGGAGACGGTTTTTCAGAAACCAGTCACTGACTAGACACAACTCAAGATCCAAAACTTGCCTGGCCAGTGTGGCCCCGTGGTTAAGCATTGACCCATGAACCAAGAGGTCACCAGTTGGATTGCGGGTCAGTGCACATGCCCGGGTTGAGGGCTAGATTCCCAGTTGGGGACGTGCAGGAGGCAGCTGATTGATGTTGATGTTTCTCTCTCATCGATATTTCTATCTCTCTATCCCTCTCCCTTCTTTTTTCTCTAAAAAAAAAAAAAATACTGGTGGGGAGAGGTCCTCATTTCCACATGTTGCTCCTGGAAGTAGATTTCTTTTATTATTATTTTTTAAAATATATTTTTATTGATTTCAGAGAGGAAGGGAGAGGGAGAGAGAGATAGAAACATCCATGATGAGAGAGAATCATTGATCTGCTGCCTCCTGTATGCCCCCTACTGGGGATCGAGCCCACAACCCAGGCATGTGCCCTGACCGGGAAACAAACCATGATCGGCCTAGTTCATAGGTCAATGCTCAACCACTGAGCTACGATGGCCAGACGAGGTAGTTCTTTTTTATTGACAGGTGTGTGTGTTTTTTTAAATGAGGAACTGATGTTGCATCTTATTGTGTTTTCTACATCTACTGAGATGATCATATGGTTTTGCTTCTATTTAGTTTTAAAATATAGTGAATTATACTGATTGATTTGTGAATGTTAAACCAATCTTGTATACCTAGGATCTACTTGATCATGATGTATTATCACTTTTATATATTGTTGGAATCAATTTGTTAAAATTTTGTTAAGACTTTTTGCATTAGTGTTCATAAGGTATATTGGTCTATAGTTTTACTTTCCCTAATGTATTTGTCTGGTTTTGATATTATAGTAATGCTAACTTCATAGAATTAATGGAGAAGTATTTTCTAATTTTCTATCCTCTTCAAGTATTTGATATAGAATTACTTTTTCTTCTTTGAATTTTTAAATTTCCCTAGTGAAGCAATATGGGCCTAGAATTTTCTTCATGGGACATTTTAAACTATATATGCAATCATCTTAATAGGTAAAGGCAATTCGGGTTGTCTGTTTTTTTGTGAGTGAGCTTTTTTATTTGGTAGTTTGTGTCTTTTCAGGTGTCCATTTTATGTAAATTATTAAAATTTCCAACAATTTTATTAATAGTTTTTCTTATTATTCTTTTAATATCTGTATAATATAAAGTGATGTCACTTTTGTCACAGACATTTTTCTAAATATACTGTTGCAATGCTCATAGAAGAGCTATCAATTTTAATACTTTATTTTAATGTGTAAATAAAGTGACTTTACATGTCTAAATAGGTACTGCTCTTAAAGCTTACTTTAAAATAGTTGTATCGTTTTTACTGTGCAAATATTAATTCTTATAAGTTATGTAAACTAGGCCTTGTTTCTTTATTTCTAAAAATTATTAGTCAGGTGAAATGGATGAAGGTCTTTCTAGTTCAAATAGTTTAATTTCATAAATAAAAATATATGTGTATGTGTGGCTCTGAGTTTATATAGTTCTTACATGTTTATTTCCCTTTTGATAGCAAAGATATTTCCCTGAAAGTATTATTCAATGAAAGCAATTTTATAAAATAAAAACAGGAAGCACTTAATATTTCATGTAATTCAGCTGATAAAAATAACAGGTCATTCTCTAGTAAGACTATTTGTTTAAATAGGTACCTAAAAATTCTAATTTTTAAACACTTCTTAATGAGTGAAGAGCAGAGTTATTTATTTAATATCTGTCCTAGTTATCTGTAGTAACTTGTAGTTTTCACTCATGAGTATAAAAAGCATTTATAATGAAATACAGCCAAAGGATTCTATATACCCTGCTCTCTGTAATCCTATCCAAATTTGTTTTCCAAAAACAATAAGAAATGTGACATGATCTCCTCAATTTTCCCAGGACACTTGCTGGTAACTCTGAATTTGTTTATGCAGAGTTACATTAACTTTACTTGTTTGTTTTTAGTACTTCTCTTTATCAGAATGCTTTGTTATCTTTTAAACTGTTTAATTTACAAATTTCATGAATTTATTATTTTTTTTGTTAAACAGGGAACCAGAAATGATTACAGGCATAATAAAAGGAATTTACATGGGATTTCTGTCCTTGCCTAAGCCAGGGAGACTGGGTCTTTCCCTCTCATTAGTTGCGAAGAGGCAATTTTCACAACAACCAATCAACTACTTTATACCTTAAAATTCCACAGATTCAAATGATCAATTTTTTGCAAAGAGCAATCATTTCATCACTTTTTTTTTAAAAAAAATCACTGTTTGGGCAACTAATATAATTGTAAGCTAATTTTTCCAAGGCAGCAATAATATCCTAGAATGTGTATGAGAATGACATTGCTTTTTATTATCTAGGACCACTAAGCTACTGCATGAGTTTATCCATGATGTAAAAGCTAAAATCTTAAATGTCTATGTTTTTCAATCAGTTAATAAGCTATGCTTTCCAATCTGTTAACAAAATGGAATAAGAAGCATATAATTAGGAAGGGAGGACCCTTAATAAAATTTCTCCAGAATTTTTACTTCAATGTCCACATTTAATTTTCAATTTAATTGGCCTTAGCTGGCCAAAAATAGTGAAATCCAGCTACCTACTATTTATAAGAAATACCTAAGTTTCAACACAGATAAGATGAACATGAAGAAGGAAAGATCTTCTAGGTAAATGACAAAGAATAGGAAGCACAGGTGGCAATGTTAAGAGTAGACTAGGTAGAATTTAAGGTGAAGAGTAAAAAGAAAAGAAAGGCTTAATTTAAATCAATAAAATATCCAATCTATTTAAATTAGCCATTATACATATTACATAAAATTTCATGAAAACACATGATGACAGCAAGACAGACAAAAACATCATATAGTGGAAGATTTTAACTATCCCGAAAGATTTGGTAGATCAAGTATACAAAGCAATAAAAACCTAGACAAATTTTCAAAGCATATGCATGAAGAAGCTTAAATTATACCCTAGGCACAGAAAGTACTTTCCAAATTCCCACATTATTTACAAAATTAGACCATGTGCAAGACCACAACCAAATCTCAAACAATTCTAAAAAGTAATCACACAGATTGCAAATTTTAATAAATACAAGACAAAACGAAGAAACTTACATCTAACACAGGAAAACCAATTATTATCAAAACTATCAAATAAATGTTTAGAATTATACATTTGAAAAAAGTTTTACCTTTCCTCCTCTGAAGAGAAATTCATATGAATATGGTGTTTTCCAACAAAGTCATGCTTAGCAATGGTTATTTTTTAAATATTAACCACAAGTTTGTATGTGTGTGTTTTTTAAAGGCTAAAATTGCAAGGAGACTCAAAAAGATGAAGAAATAATTACCCTGACCTGTGTTCAATAACCCTACAGTAGAAATGCTTAGTACCAGCCTTTTATTAATAGGAATGTCAACTTTCACTTAAATACTGAAAAACACACAGGAACATACAGGTTAAAAAAGGTAGGAAGGGCCCTAGCTGGTTTTGCTCAGTGGATAGAGCATCAGCCGGCGGACCAAAGGGTCCCAAGTTGGATTCCTGTCAAGGTCATATACCTTGGTTGCAGGCTCCTCCCCAGTCCGGGCCCTGGTCAGGGCTTGTGCAAGAGGCAACCAATCGTTGTTTCTCACATAAATGTTTCTCTATGTCTTTCCCTCTCTCTTCCACTCTCTAAAAATCAATGGAAAAATATCTTTGGATGAGAATTAACAAAAAAACAAACAAACAAAAAAATACCACAAAAACAAAAAGGAAGAAAAAGCCATTTCTAAGAACCAAAACTAGATACAGAAAAGAGAAGAAAACAAATTTTAGAAAAACAAAAATTCTTAGAGACCATTGTATTTCATCTGCTTTTATTTCACTAACAATACTAGTCATTATTCATAAAGGTGTTTACTACAGAAACACAAAATAAGCAAACTAATATATGTATCCCCGCTTTTTGAAAGTCTGTTTTACTCCACTTGGCTTTTATTAAAGATCTATATTAATACCTGTCTTTGCTAACTGAAAGAAATCCAAAGAGGATTTTAGCTTTTACCAAAAAAGGTGAAAATACAGCACTCGGCATTTGTCTTGCAGAGAGCCATTACAGAGGCAGGGCACCTGGGCAGTGAGAGTGGTACTGCCAAGCTCTTCCCAGTGAACCTGAGGGTCCTTACGATGTTGATTAAATTTAGCTTTAAATCCTAGCTTCAGAAATCATCTCTCTCTCTCTATCTCTCAGAGACATAGTCTTTTCCCTGGATAATCAGCAACTCTGGGGGCAGCAGAAGATAGCAGCCAGGATCTGACTAATATTGGTCACAAGGTCTAGACCTCTGGCCAGCTAAAGATAACATGTTGAGCTGTTATGTATCAGTGCCTGAGTCCTAAGGTGGAAGGGCCCCCCGGCCCTGGCTACTCTCCCATGAGACTGGATGGAGGAACAAGGGAACAGATCTCAAAACTGTCCTCAAGATAGAAATAAATGATTACTCTTCCTCACCTCTAACCAATCAGTTCCCAGCATGACCCCGAAGCCCTAACCCACAGTGTCTTGCGATTTTGCCCTATATACTCTGTAAGCTACCCGGTCGTGGGGAGTTCGGGCTTTGGAGCACCAGTTTGCTGGTCTCCTGGATGGCGCCTCCACTGCAATTCTCCATTTTTGGTGTTTGGCTGTCAGTGCCGTGTGGATGAACTCTCTGTTCTATAACACCTGGGAACCACACTCAGCATCAAGCTCTCACGGCTTTGAACTGTATCTGTGAGCATCTGTGCTTTATCTCCATTTACCTTGTATATCCGTTATAAAAGTGTGTTCTAAGGTAATCAGAAAAGCCTAAGAGAACTTGTAAAGGTGTTAACATAAAACTAGATGTAATTAAACATATTTGGCATGATTTGGTAGGTTATTGGGAGATCTGGAAACACTAAAAATTTTTTCCATACAAATTAATGGCACTAGCTTCTTTGATTTACATATTTCAGCTTAACAAAAGCTGAATTTTCATAGGAATGCTCTGCTTTCATATAGAAGGGGAAACCTGTATTTTATTTCAGGTCAGTAAGGGAAAAAAAAATACTTGTGACAAAAAATGACAGTGTGCTATCAAATACAAGAAATAAAAAATCCTAGATTTCAGAGAAACTCAATCACATAAGCAAAATTTTCCTCCAAAATAGAAATTTCCAACTGGCAGTCCTAATAGTTGGTAATCTCCAGATGGCCAAGGAATCCAAATTCAATTTGTCTATATTACTGATGCTATTCTGTGAACTGGACTGAAGGCCTATGGTAACCAACTCCCATGGACAGTGTTTAGGACATAGCTGCCTTACAATTAATTTTATAACACATCCAGTAAGTCTCTTTATTGTAACGTGCCAATATGTTATGCAATAATGACAAGTACTTTACAATCAGACACTCAATCTCTATTAAATTATGAAATTTGAAAGAAAGAGTACTCAAGAGTATGCAAGATGCTTCTATTCCTTGAGTCATGGCTAGGGCAGTGATCCTGCCATTAGTATAATAAAAAGGTATTATCTCTCCCTCCTCTGAAGGAACATCTGTAATTCTTATTGTCTCTATCACTCATTTGGCACTCTGTTTCATATGCATCTGATTTGAATAAATCCCTTAAGGGCAACAGTAACTTCTTATCAGGATCTTCCATGCAATACCTCACAACTCAATGTTTCTTAAATATTAACTGACTATTGTTAATTAACTGAGTAATGCCACCAACATACCCTTTCTTCAACAACACCTTTGGAGCATGGCTACCTGTTTTATAGTCTAGAGTGCCTGCCTATCCTTTCAAATTTTCTGAAAAAAACTAAAATAAAGCAAACAAAGCTACAAGGTCTATTAAAATAGCTGGATTTTAGGTAAGTGGCATTAAATAAAAGGAATTACTTTTCTTTAGATTTATCCTAATTCTAATCAAACATCCAGTTACAGCAGAATTGGGTGGGAGCTAACACTGTTTTGTTTAAGTTCCAGTCCCTGGATGGGAAAATAACAGCAAATCAAGAATGATGACAAACTTTACCATCTGTCCCCAATCTGTACTCAATCAATGGTCACCCCTACAACTTCCAAAAAGGTCCCCATGCCGTTAGTAAGTAATTCAAACATAAAATGCATCAGAATATCCTTAAAAACTTGTTAAAACACAAGCTGCTGGCCTGTACCCCCAGGAATTTCTTATTCAGTTAGGTCTACAGTAGGCCTAAGTATTTGCATTTCTAATACGTTCGCAAGGTGATGCCAATGCTACTCATCCAGGGACCAAACTTGCAGAATTATAACCTCATCTATGTTTGTTTATTGTGCCTGATTAATTCATTCCAATCAAAGATGAAGTTTGATTCTTTACCTTCTGTTCTAAACAGGTGTTGTTGATATGGTGTAAAAGCTTCACATGGAACTTTTCAGCATGATATCAAATGTTTTTGGTCAACCAATGGGTGACTCCTTCATTTTTCCGGCTCCAAAATGCCACATGACCATTTGGAGCAGGTGACTACCTCCACAGGGAAGCACCAAGTAAGTTATTCAGTATACATTATTCCAATTTAGAGTTACAGGGATAAACATATTATTCTCTCTGCCAGGAATGTTTTCCCCTCCTCCTTAACCTCCTTAACCTGGTAAACCTCTCCTTTCCTTTCAGGTCTTAGCTTGATATATGCAGGGAGGCCTTTCTTTTCTTTCCCATGACCACGTCAAATTCTCCTACTATGAGTTCTCATAGAATCCCTGGATCCTCTCCTATGTAGCCTTGTCATGGTTGAATTTTTTACATTTGTTTATTATAAATATTTTATTAATAGTTGTTTTCCACACTGGACTATAAACTCCCTACAGAGAACATTTTTTTTTATTTTGATCATCATTATATTTTAGTCCCTAGCACAGTATCAGGCACATCAAAGATGTTCAAATAAAGGTAAAAAAAAATCTGAGCTTTTTTAGCCCTAAGAGAGGTAAGGAAAGTATTCTTCTACACTCTGCCCCTTTATCAATTTTCAGCTACCCAATATTCAAAATTAAGAAAAGAAAAAGAAGACCTACCTTTCCTGAATAATTCTTGAAGACTTTCAGCACTTTGATTTAATACAGCCCATATTTCTTCCTCCTGAAGGGGTCCACCCCGAACCTCCAGGGCCTCAGCTAGCGACACGTGCATATTACCTAGGAAACAAAGGTAACAGATGGTCTACACATCAAGTTTACTGCACTTGCAGGAGTGAAAGTTCTCATCTATAAGGTCCCTGTCTACCTAATTTTTCAATATGGCTTTCAATCTAAATATAATCCTACAGTTAAACTCATAGAGGGTAAAGGTATTGAAGGAGGGGAAAAAAATCAAAACAATTACTTGCCCTAGTACAATAGCGTCAACCTCAGAGACAGAACTAGAGAATAATGGTGACGACTATTTCGTGGGAGAAGACAGAGAGAGGCAGGGTCCCAGGAGGCCAACGTGCAGATGATTAAACCAAACCAGCCAGACTGAACTGAAGACCTTTCAGATTACAGTTCCAAGTTTCACCCTACCCATCCAGGTAAAATGAGCAGGAGGAGTAGACAGGAGACCCTATAGACATACTGGGAGAAGTTGTGAATAAGATGGAGTATCTGTCTTCCATTCATTGATTGATTTCTGTATCTCCAACATATACACTATAATCCTATATAACAAAAGCTAATATGCTAAGTGTCTGTCCGTTTATTCAACTGTTAGACCAGTCACTACGAGGCACACTGACCACCAGGGGGCAGACGCTTTGACCAGTAGGTTAGTTTGCTGCTAGGGTCTGGCCTATCAGGACTGGGCAAGATGGGCCGGACACGCCCTGGAGCTCTCTCCCTGGTCCCTCCCCAGCCAGCCAACCTCCCATGGTCCCTCCCCATCCAACAGACCCCTATCAGCCCTGATTGCCCCATCAGCCCCCATCGGGACTGGGCGAGACAGGCCCGACACACCCTGGATGAATCCGTGCACCAGGTGGGTTTCAGCCCCATCCCCGTAGGCCAGGCCGAGAGACCCCAGTGGCGCATGAATCCGAGCACCGGGTCTCTAGTATACTAGAACTATAAATCGTACACTGAATGGACTCAACTATTTCTAGACCCAGCTTTGCTGCTGAGGAAGTTCAGAACAGGCCTCCCCAAAGTGTGCCACTTTAGCATGTGAATTATTTTGAGTTGATGGCAAATTGAGACCCTGCAGGCTTGTGAGAAACTTAAATCTCTCCTCAAAGAATTTAAATTTGGGGCCTTGCCCATTAAAGGAGTTATTACTAGAGATTACTTCCCCCCCCCCCCCCCCCCTATCTCGAGGACTTGGAAAACATCTAATTACTGAACATCTGCTCTACTTTTCATCCTTAAATGACCTTCTTCCCCTCGGCAGCCCCAAGTTGCCTTACCTCACCCTTAGTTCAGAATGCCATATTATACCTCCTTTAACTTTCTGTCTCTGAACCTCTTGTGTTTGTGGGGTATCTGACTCTCCCATGTACGTGAGGTTCCCATACATACATATGTAATTAAATTCGTTTATTTTCTCTTGTTAATCTGTCTCATGTAAATTTAATTATTAGACTAATAGAACTGTAAAGAGTAAAGTTTCTTCCTCACCTACACTGCCAACTTACCATTTGCCCTTGGGAAAATAATTTCACCTTTAAACCTGTTTCCCATTTGTGACGTAGGAATAATAATAATAATAATCCTCTGGGGACTATGACAAGGAAAGAGGTTATTCCTATAAGCATCTTCATAATCTAAGACTCTATAAAAATTTGGAAAGGTGCCTTTGTGATAACATTTTTGTAGGGTCAATTTTTTCAGTGGCATTCAATTAAGTAGGTGATCTATTGATACCATTTAAGGTTTCCTTGGGTCTCAATAATCCTATTTTCCTTTTGGAAGGAAAAATGCAGCTAGTCAAAACTTCCTATATAGATTTTCCTGAATTGATACTTCTTGAAAAGAAAATTGCACTTTACAGTGATTACTAAAATTTCTACCCAGACCAAACCAATTCAAGCACAATGGCAATGTATATATTATGGTAGGCAGAAGCAGATGGGTTGGGAAAAGAAGCTATGAAGCTAAAGGGAGTGAAAAACATTAAATACTTATTTTCTGTAATATGTCTTTTGTTAAATTTTAAAATTAACCTATAAAAGGCTAACAGGAAAAGCTAATAGCTTCTTTTAATTTACATTTATGATAGTTTAACTCAGAATGAAAAAAGCAACTCCAGCAACAAAATGAGGCCAGCCTTGTCCTGTTACTTTCCGTTTCAAATGTGTCCTATAGCATTTTATGCTTAGGGTCTGCCTTGAGGGGTATCTACTTAAATGTACAATGTGGTAGTTCAAAGGGAAGATATAAACCCTGGCCAGGTGGCTCGGTTGGTTGGAGTGTTGTCCTGTACACCAAAAAGTTGCAGGTTCGATTCCTGTTTAGGGCACATTCCTAGGTTTTGGGTTCGATTCCCAGGTTGGGGCACATATGGGAGGCAACTGATCAATGCTTCTCTCCTACATTGATGTTTTACCTCTCTCTCTCTAAAAAAAATAAAATAAAATAAATAATAATAATAAAAAAACATATCCTCAGGTGAGGATTAAAAAAAGGGAAGGAGGAGACGATACTACTTTAAAAAGCCAAAATAGTTTTTATTTAGCCTGTATAAGAAGTATGATTATTTATTCAGATTAAACCACCAAAAATTCCCTAGGCTTTTTTTTTTTGCTTTTTTTTCTCCCTAGGCTTTTCATGTACTTTATCATATGATAAAAAAGGAAAAATGTTTAAATTCAACTTATTAAAGGGAAAAACAGAAACTGATTCCTAAGAGATATTCTGAGTTGTCTTCTAAATAAAACAGTATATTAAATTGGAATTTTTTTAATAGAGGCATCCAGATACTATTAGCAATCAGTAGTAATATAACTTGTGAAAAAAGACTATTCTGTTATAAATTTCCACAGTGATATGTCCGAGAACCAGTTAGATAGCTCTAAAGCCAACACACAGGCATGAAGAGTAGAGAGAAAATTGCCAAAGGATCTCTTTGAAAAGAGTTGTGCTGGTTTTCATACTTCTCCAAAGCAGGAGGGGTGTGGAAAAAGTGTCATTTTTTCACATCAAGCCAGTGAAAGAAGCTCAATGGGACACATTGGAGTGCTTGGTCCCTAGAGTGTGTGTGTGTGGGGGGGGGGGGGCGGTGTAGAGGGAGAGGGCACATCTGTTCTTGGGGAGCAGGCCTAAGCCAGCAGGTGGGCATCCCCCAAGGATCCCAGATTGTGAGAGGGCACAGGCTGGGCTGAGGGAGCCCCCGTGTGCATGAATTTTCATGCACCAGGCCTCTAATGAAGGGGGAAGGGTAGGAAGAGATTAACCAAAGATCTTATATGCATAGTAGAGGCCCAGTGCACAGATTTGTGCACCGGTGGGGTCCCTTGGCCTGGCCTGCAGGAATCAGGCCAAAACTGGCAGTCCAACATCCCCTGAGGGGTCCTGGATTGCGAGAGGGTGCAGGCCAGGCCGAGGGACCCCACCAATGCACAAATCCACGCACCAGGCCTCTAGTATGGATACAAATTCTTTGGTTAATCTCTCCCCACCCCACCCCACCCCACCCCTGCCTTTCATCAGTCTATTCCATGCTTCTATGTCTCTGGATCTATTTTGTTCATCAGTTTATTTTGTTCATTAGATTCCACATATGAGCAAGATCATGTGATACTTGTCTTTCTCTGACTGGCTTATTTTACTTAGCATAATACTCTCCAGACCCCTCCATGCTGTCTCAAAGGGTAAGAGATCTTTTTTTACTGCTGCATAGTATTCCATGGTGTCACTGTATCACAGCTTTTTCATCCACTCATCTATTTTTTAAAATATATTTTTATTGATTTCAGAAAGGAAGGGAGCCTGGCTGGCGTGGCTCAGTGGTTGAGCATCGACCTATGAACCAGGAGGTCACGGTTCAATTCCCAGTCAGGGTACATGCCTAGGTTGGGGACTCAATTCCCAGTATGGAGCATGAAGAGGCAGCCAATCAATGATTCTCTCTCATCATTAATGTTTCTATCTCTCTCTCCCTTCTTCTTTGTGTGTGTGTGTGTGTGTGTGTGTGTGTGTTTAAATTTATTTCAGAGAGGAATTTTTTCATATATCTCTTGGCTATCTGTATGCCCACTTTGAAGACGTATCTATTTAGGTACTTTGTCCACTTTTCCATTGGATTGTTTGTCTTCCTTTTGTTAAGTTGTGTGAGTTCCTTATATATTTTGGATATTAACCCTTTATCAGATATATCATTAGCAAATGTTCTCCCATACAGTAGGCTCCATTCTCATTTTGTTGATGGTTACTTTTGCTGTGAAGTTTTTTATTTTGATGTAGTCCCATTTGTTTATTTTCTCCTGTTGCTCTTGCCCTGAGTAATTTATTGGCAAACATTGCTACCTGAGATGTCTGAGATTTTGCTTCTAGGATTTTTTATGGTTTCACAACTTACATTTAAGTCTTTTATCCATTTTTTAGTTTATTTTTGTGTATTGTATAAGTTGATGGTGTAGTTTCATATTTTTGCACGTACCTGTCCAACTTTCCCAACACCTTTTATTGAAGAGGCTAACTTTACTTCATTGTATGCTTTAGATTTGATATTTTTAATTTATAGCTATGCTAGAAAATATGTTTAAAATTTTTAAAAAACTGCCACATCCTGTGATCACTTAATCTCAAGATTTAATGTAATGCTAGCACAGCTTTCTAAAAATCAAACAAAACTATACCTTATAAATCACTATCCTTGGCAATTGCCTACCATTATCATCTCTCCGCTATTTTTATTTACCTTTATTATAACTCTCTAGATCATTAGTGCCAAATAAAAGAGAAGACAAAGGAATGAGAGAAATGCAGAAATGGGAAAGGGATGAACATAAAGTGAAGAAAAATATAACTTAAAGACAATTTTTAAGTCCATTATTTCCATTGCTTCCTTTAGATACAGTAATAAGTAACTTAGGGTACAGATAAATGACTGTCATATTTTACTATCAAAATGGTCCTGCTTTACAATAAACATAACCATATCATTCATTTTTGTTTCCTTGAAAGTTGTGGGCTGCATGATAACTAGACAGTATTTGGAAAGACTTTCAAATAAGAAAAAAAATATTTATATTACATAACCAGAACCATTGTTATGTTTTTTATGAACAGAGGTATTAATGTCATGACCTTAAAACTGTGCCCACAGTTAGACAAAGCCACAAAGGGATTCTAACAGATGCCATTTTAATCCTGAAGGATTTGTGGCACTCATAGTTAGCACAGAAGTGATTTTAACAGAATGAAATAGTAAACAGATTAACTAAATCTAATCAAGTGATATAACAATCTGTCCAGAAATAAACTAATGAATTAGGAAAATTTAAATTGATTCTGTGAAAATAGGGCCATAAAAGTACACTGTTTCAAGAAGAAAGCTACTATAAAATAGAGCTCTTATGTGGCCACTAACTTTGGGCAAAGATCCACTCACCACCCTGGCTAAGGATTTCTTACTGAGCAGAAAGAAACCCCCAAATCGTAAGCATCTTTTACTCAGGATGATTCACAATGAAGTTTATAAACGTTTACTAGAAGCAAACACACATTTTAGTATTTTTTAAAGTTAAAGAATCTCTACATATTTGGTATTTTAGCTGTTTATAATGTTTAAGAGAATAAGGTCAGTTAGCATAACAGGTTAGCCTTGTAATTCCAAATTAAATACTGTTAATTAATAAAATGAGATATTTGCCCTAGCCAGTTTGGCTCAGTGTATAGAGCCTGAGGCCTGTGAACTGAAGGATCCTGGGTTCAATTCCAGTCAAGGGCACATGCCCAGGTTACGGGCGCGATCCCCAGTAAGGGGCGTGCAGGAGGTAGCCAATCGATGATTCTCTCTCATCACTGATGTTTCTATCTCTCTCTCCCTCTCACGTCCTCTCTGAAATCATTAAAAATATATTTAAAAAAATAAATGAAAATTAAAATAATGAGACACACAACTATATTGCTATTAGAATAGCTAAAATGAAAAAGACTGACCATACGAAGTGTTGGCAAGGAGGTGGAGGACCTAAAACTCTCATACATTGCTAGTTGGAATGTAAAATGATACTCTCTGGTAAAATGTTTAAAGAGTTCCTTAAAAGTTAAATATAAGCCTATAATATGAGCTAGGGTTTCGACTTCAAGGTATTGCCCAAAAGAAAGTAAAGCACATAGCCATAAAGACTTATACACAAATGTTCATAGCAGCTTTATTTGTAACAGCCAGAAACTAGAAACATACAAAATGTCTATCAACAAGTGAATGGATAGATTTTAGTATATTCCCATAATGGATACCAAACAATAAAACAAACAAAAGAAACCACTATTATTGATGCATAAAAAAATATGGATGATGAATATGTTCATTATCTTAATTGTGATAATGGTTTCACAGTGCACACATATGGCAAAATGTATTACGTTGTACACTTTAAATATGTACAGTTTATGTCAACTATGTCCCAATAAAACTGTTAAAAAGAGAAAATAAAAACCAAAACAGACAATAGCCAGATAAAGCACTCCTTTTCTTTGTCCCATGAACATGCCTGGATTTTTTTTAATTGTCAGAAGGAACCAAGTCCCACAAGTAATACATAGGTTTTGTTTGTTTTAATTGTTTTTTAATTTGTTTTCTAAAAGTTAACTTCTCCATTAAAAAAAATTCTGTAAAACTCAAGAAACCAAAATCCATGGCTAAAGTCTAAGATCTTCTCTCCTTTGACAAACAAGTCAAAGCATATCTAAGATGCCATGTAACTTATGTTTATAAAGTTAGAATTTGTGCATTGATGACACATCATTTTTTAAAAATCCATTACTCAAGATAGCAATCTCTTGTTTTTCTTTCAATTTCTAATTTCCTAAAAGCATTTAAAGATAAAATGATAACTACAATAATTCCTGGACAATTTAAATAATGTGAAGTTATTTCTACCTGTTAACTTTGATTCAGAATGATCAACAAAAAGACAGATATACAAAGTAGCAATAATAAAAGCACTAAAAGTGCTGGGGTCCAACCCCAGCAGGTCCAGGGGTCCCCAAAGGTGTGGATGGAGTCGGCGAAGAAGGAATGACACGGAGACAGCGTTCAGTTGATCAGCAGCCTCGCCAGGATCTCCAGCCAGGATCTCCAGCCAAGTTCTGGTCTGGATCTCCAGAGAGGTTCTGGTTAGGATCTCCAGCGAAGTTCTGCCTGGGATCTCCAGCCAGGTTCTGTGTCCATGTTCTCTTGCTAGGTTCTCCAGCCAGGTTCAGTTACCAGGTTCTAATCAGGTTCTCTTGCCAATTTCTGTAGTCAGGTTCAGTGCAGGATCTTTTGCCATGTTCTCTTGCTAGGTTCTGTCTCTAGGTTCTGAGGCAAGTTTCTGTCCAGGATCTTTTGCCATGTTCTCTCCAGCGAAGTTCTTCTGTCTCTAGAGAATGTTCTGTGTAGGTTCTGTGCCTAGGTTCTGTCTCTCAGTTCTGTGTTCTAAGTTCTGAGTCTTGCTGTCTTGTTACATCTGTATTTATACCAGTTGATTCAATCCTATCAATCTCTATTACAAAGGTTAGGGCGTTTCTTATCTCCATTCCAGGGAGTAAAGATTATGTAGCTTAAGCATGATTGTTCGTAGTTAAAGTGATTAATTACCCGCCTGGCACTTAGTTAAGAGGTTTTATTCCCTCCCTAACTTCAGGGGAAAATCCCTACCTGGGGAAACAACCTTTCTCGGAGACTTTGGTTAAAACACATAGTGCCAAGAAGGTGTGCAAACATATTAAGAACAGTATGCCATATATGCCAGGTCCCTTGAAACAGCAAGCATGGACCGGCTCCCGGCATAAAAGCAGCAATAATTAGAGCTCTAAAAGACTAAAGCTAATTTCTCTAATAAAATAAATACATTGCTATTTCTTTCCATTAAGGGTAGGTATAGAACAGGTAGTAAAGAAAAACAACAACAACATTATTGCTTAATATAGTTAGGAAAGACTAATAAAGAATTGGAATTTTAAGGAGAAAAAAAAGAAAACTCAGTGTTTTAATTGGATGTTGCTCAAGGTAGAAAACAGAATGTGTCTAAATATTTTTATTGAAGTTGGAGCCATGCATATTTGTCAACTTTTCCATTGTACTTTCCCAGTGAGAGAAAAGAAACTAAAACAATCACAAGTCTAAATTGCCTTTCTGGGTCTCTGGCTCATGTCAACCACTTATCTCAATAGAAATCATATATGCTTGCTCCCTGCTTTCAAAGGACAGTTTCAAAAAACCAGAAGAGAAAAACTCTGGAATTCTTCAGTCCCTCTTTGTATCATTAAACTGAGAAATAAAGCAAAATTCCAAATTTCACATTTGCTGTATTTCTCCTCCCTGACTGAGAGGTACCTACAAAACAATGTGATGGTAGAATTTCGGTTTTGAGAATTGTCTTTCTATAGCAACCCCTCCTCTACATCCACTGATTTTTCTTAAGATTAATATTAGGAAACTTGCTGGTCTTCCTCAAGAAATCTAGACTCTTAAAATATCTCAAAGTGGACATGCATTAAAGGAAACAAATATGTATAAAGCACAAAAGACTACGTAAAAAAAAAAATTCATATTTGTCCTTCGTATTATAGTAAACAAATTAGGGTGGCAGACATAATTCTGAGATTGCTCTCAAGATTCCTTCCATGTCACCTAAGTAGAAGGACACATGGCAAGGACCTGAGGGTGGCCCCTAGGAGCGGACAGTGTATCCCAGCCAACAATCAGAAAGAAAATGGTCCTACAACCACAAGAGACTGAATTCTACCAACAACCAATGAGCTTGGCTCAGATAATATCAGTCACAGATGATACCTTGAGTTCAGTCTGGTGAGATCCTGAAAAGCAGAACCATCTAATCTGAACCCAGTCTCCTGAGCAAAAAGAAGTGTGAGATAGAAGAGACCAAGATGGTGGCATAGGCAAATGCCTGTACTCGCTGCCTCCCACAACCACATCAAAATTACAATTAAAATACAGAACCACCATCATCCAGAACCACCAGAAAGCGGCTGAATGGAAGTCCCACAACTAGAGAAGTACAGAAGAAAGCACACAGAGACTGGTAGGAGGTGCGGAAGTGCAGAAGGAGCTGGTCCGGCAACCATGTGTGCCACTTTTTTAACCAGGAGGGAGACTGCCTCTGGGGAGGCCTCCCAGAGGAGCAAGGGGTCCCAGCCCCACACGAGACACCCAGCCCAGGGTCCCAGAGCTGGGAAAAGAAGTCCCTACAGGCAATAAGAACTACATGCTGTAAAAACCAATGCAGATTGGGGCTCAGTGACACAGAGGCTGCTGGAGACCCAGCTGCTCCTCTTAAAAGGCGGGCACCACAAACTGAGCTTACAAGGACCCCCTTCCTCTGAGCTCCAGTGCCGGACAAGGTGCCGGGAGCCGGTCCATCCTTGCTGTTTCAAAGGACCTGGCATATATGGCATACTGTTCTTAATATGTTTGCTCACCTTCTTGGCACTATGTGTTTTAACCAAGGTCTCCTCTCTGAGAAAGGTTGTTTCCCCAGGTAGGGATTTTCCCCTGAAGTTAGGAAGGGAATAAAACCTCTTAACTAAGTGCCAGGTGGGTAATTAATCACTTTAACTATGAACAATCATGCTTAAGCTACATAATCTTTACTCCCTGGAATGAAGATAAGAAACGCCCTAACCTTTGTAATTGAGATTGATAGGATTGGAATCAACTGGTATAAATACAGATGTAAGAAGACAGAACCAAGAGAGACAGAACCTAGGCACAGAACCTACACAGAACATTCTCTAGAGACAGAAGAACTTCGCTGGAGAGAATATGGCAAAAGATCCTGGACAGAAACTGGCCTCAGAACCTAGAGACAGAACCTAGGGAGAGAACATGGCAAAAGATCTGGACTGAACCTGACTACAGAAATTGGCAAGACACCTGACTAGAACCTGGTAACTGAACCTGGCTGGAGAACCTGGACAGAACCTGGCTGGAGAACCTAGCGAGGGAACATGGCTACAGAACCTGGCTGGAGAACCTGGAGAACCTAGCAAGAGAACATGGACACAGAACCTGGCTAGAGATCCGAAGCAGAACCTCTCTGGAGATCCAGACCAGAACTTGGCTGGAGATCCTGGCTAGAGATCCTGGCTAGGCTGCTGATCAACTGAATGCTGTCTCCGTGTCCTTCCTTCTTCGCCGACTCCATCCACACCTTTGGGGACCCCTGGACCTGCTGGGGTTGGACCCCGGCAACAAGGCTCTGGGGGATACTGACAAATATGAGGATGAACTGGATTGTCCGGCATCGGGGCAGGAACTCGGGGGTGGCTTTCTCCCAGATGGAGGTGCTCACAGGGATCATTGTTCCTATGCTGGGACCTTCCCAGTTACAGTGCTGGCTGGCAGTCATTTCTGTTTGCTCCACCCTGGTGATTCCCTGATACCCCACCTCATCCAATTTGCAGCCCAACCCAAGCTACCTGAAGCAGCTTTTACATATGAATAGCCTGTCCATGCTCAGGTTAAAATCTCTCAACAAGCTGCAGCTGGGTCAGGGAGACCCAAAGCTATCAATAAAAGGCCCAAAACCTGGCACCAGCAATACAGACTGCCTTGCTTCACAATCAGGTCTCGTCTGGGCACTTTCAAACCCAATACAAAGAGTAGGAAACTGCAGATCTCTCTGTAGCTCCTGCTGGGTGGCCCCAGGCAGTGGCTGACTTTGCACCTCCCTGGAGAACCAAGAGCCAGTGTACCAGTGGTCAGTGTCAGACCATACCAGATAACAACTCTACACATCCATAAGTGACACACTCAAGGGGCACATGCCTTGAGAACCAAAGCCCCACTGAAGTAAGTCCTACTCAATATGGTTATCTCCTGCACAGCAGCTCTCCCACTGTAGTCACAGCTGGTCCTCACAGCCCATTGGCCTGGAGGTCAATTCCTTCCAGTGACACCAATAGCAATAAAATCTCAACTACAATAAGACTGTGCACACAGCCCACAAAGGGGTGCACCTAGAGTGTCCATCTCAGGTGATTGGGGAGGCTAAGGCACTGGGCCCTATAGGACACCTACTACACAAGGCCACTCTATCAACTCAAGGAGACATAGCAGCTCTACCCAATACATAGAAACAAACATATGGAATTAGCCAAAATGTGGAGACAAAGAAACATGTCACAAATGAAAGAAATGGAAGCAAGCAAACTACTGGATATAGAGTTCAAAATCACAGTTATAAGGTTACTCAAGAATCTCCTAGAAACCTCCAAGGGACTTAGATTTTCAAGGATATTAGTGAGAATGTTAACAACAAAAAAACAGAAAAGGACCAGTCAGAAATTAAGCATACACTGATTGAAATAAAGAATATACAGGGATTCAACAACAGACTACAGCAGTGATGGTGAACCTATGACACGTGTGTCAGAGGTGACACGCAAACTCATTTTTTTGGTTGATTTTTCTTTGTTAAATGGCATTTAAATATATAAAATAAATATCAAAAATATAAATCTTTGTTTTACTATGGTTGCAAATATCAAAAAATTTCTATATGTGACACGGCACCAGAGTTAAGTTATGGTTTTTCAAAATGCTGACACACCGAGCTCAAAAGGTTTGCCATCACTGGACTACAGCAAGCATGTCAAACTCGTGGGCCATATGCCTTGTTTATGAGGCCCATGTTAGACTATGAGTTTGACATGGTTGGACTAGCAGCGGTTCTCAACCTGTGGGTCGCGACCCCTTTGGCAGTCGAACGACCCTTTCACTGGGGTCGCCTAAGACCATCCTGCATATCAGATATTTACATTATGATTCATAACAGTAGCAACATTACAGTTATGAAGTAGCAACGAAAATAATTTTATGGTTGGGTCACAACATGAGGAACTGTATTTAAAGGGCCAGAAGGTTGAGAACCACTGGACTAGAGGATCCCGAGAATTAAATCAACAATTTGAAATATAAGGAAGCAAAAAACACTCAACCAGAAGAGCAAAAAGAAAAAAGAATCCAAAAATATGAAGATAGTGTAAGAAACCTCTGTGACAACTTCAAGTGTACCAACATTTGCATTATGGGGGTGCCAGAAGAAGAGAGAGAGCAAGATACTGAAAGCCCATTTGAAGAAATAATGACAGAAAACTTCCCCTACCTGGTGAAAGAAATAGACTTACAAGTCCAGGAGGCACAGAGAACTCCAAACAAGAGGACCCCAAAGAGGACCACACCAAGACACATCATAATTAAAATGCCAAGGGCTAAAGACAAAGAGAATCTTAAAAGCAATACGAGAAAAGCAGTTAGTTACCTTCAAGGGAGTGCCCATACAACTGTCGGCTGATTTCTCAACAGAAACTATGCAGGCCAGAAGTGATGAATAGCAAGGACCTACAATCAAGATTACCCAGCAAAGCTATCATTTAGAATTAATGGTCAGATAAAGAGCTTCACAGACAAGAAAAAGCTAAAGGAGTTCATCACCACCAAACCAATATTATATGAAATATTGAAGGGTATTCTTTAAGAAGAGGAAGAAGAAAAAGATAAAAAATATGAACAAAATGGCAACAAATACATATCTATCAACAATTCAATCTAAAAATCAAAATAAACAAATAAGAAATCTAATGAACAGAATAAACTGGTGAATAAAATAGAATCAGAAGCATGGAAATGGAACAGACTGACGATTCTCAGATGAAGGGAGGTGGGGGGGCGGGAAGAGATTAAACAAAGATCTTATATGCATGTATGCATTACCCATGGACATGGACAATAGGGTGGCAAAGGCCTAGGGTGGGGTGGGACCTGGGTGGAGGGAGGCAATGGGGAGAAAAAAGATGGTCATCTGCAAAAATCTCAACAATAAGGATTTAAAAAAGAAAAAGAAGTGTGAGATAATAAATTTGTGTTGCTTTAAACCAGTAAATTTGTGGTAATTTGTCACACAGCAATCGAAAACTAGTACAGATTTTGGTAACTTAAAGTGGAATGCTACTGTAACAGTAACTTAAAATGTGAGAATGGCTTTGGAAAGATAGAAAGCAAAAGCTGGAAAAAGTTTTAAGAAGCACAATAGAGACACACACAGCTGGTGAGGGCTGAGAGGAAGTGAGGGACATGTCATTAGAAAGTGAAGGGAGAGCCCTAGCCAGTTTGACTCAGTGGATAGTGTTGGCCTGCAGATTGAAGGGTTCTAGGTCGGGTTGTGGGCTCGGTCTCTAGTAGGTGGTGTGCAGGAAGCAGCCCATCAATGATTCTCTCTCATCATTGACCTTTTTTTTTTTTTTTTTTTTATATTTCCAGCTCTCTCTCCCTCTCCCTTCTTCTCTGAAATCAATAAAAATATATTTAAAAAGAAAAAGAATGTGAAGGGAAATCTTTGCTATATAGTGGCTGAATGCATGGTGGCATGGAAAACAGAAGTTGGAAGTGACAAAGCCGGATATATTGCTAAGGAGATTTCCAAGTGAAGTGTTAAAGGTGAAACCTGGTTTCCTCTTGCTTCTTATAGTGAAATGCAAGGGGAGAGAGGTAAATTGAGGAAAGAGCTGTTAAAGACAAAGGAACCAGAAAAAGTATTATCTTGAAAAAATCTGTAGGTGTAGCTTTTGACTAAGGCAGTGAATCCCTGCAAAACCCAGAGTTCTTGAGGAAATTGTTTCAGAATAAACATTTCCAACTTATGCTAAAAGTAAACAGAAAGAATATAAAAGAGGCTGTTTAACTCTCCCAAATTCTTCTGGCAAGAAGAAGGCTTATAAAACTATTCATCACCAAACATGTGCCACCTTCCTTGAAAAAAGAAAAAGGGTTCAAGAGGCAGAACCAAGACTCAGATGGCAGAGTCGAGAGTTATGAAGGATTATTTCTAATTAAAAACTCCAGCTGGAGTCTGCCAACCTGGATTTCAAAATAGACCGGTGACTCTCTCTCTCTCTCTTTTTTTTTTTTTTTTTGAGAGAGAGAGAGAGCGCGGAAGGGAGAGGGATAGAGAGATAGAAACATCAATGAGAGAAACATCATTGAAAGGCTGCCTCCTGCGCATCCCCCCGCCACGCTCACAACCTGACGGGAATCGAACCAGTGACCTCTTGGTTCCTGGGTTGATGCTCAACCCGAGTCACACCAACTGGGCATGACTCCGCTTTTTACTTTCAAATCTTCCCTTCCCCCTTTTGAACCAGATGTCTTAAACAGTTATCCCATGCCTATGCCACCATTTCATGTTGGGATGCTGGACAGCCTCTTTAGTTTTATAGATTCACAGATAGATGAAACAAACCTAATTTAGATGACTTAGGTAAGATTTTGGACTTTGAGCTGATGCTTTAATGGGATGAGAACGCTGAAAACTGTAGGAATATTTTGTTTATGTGTATGGGGTGTGTGAATAACTGATGGCCAATTATTGTGGTAGGCAAAATTCTGGGATGGCCCCCAAGATTCCTGCTTGGTGGTATAACAGACCTGTGTGTGTAGAACCTATAAATATCAAGGAATAGTCACTCACTTGATTAGGTTATGTTATAGAAGACTTTTGCAGCTGACTGGAGAGATTCAAAATCACCGACCCAGCCCTGCTGATGTGGCTTGACCTATGAACCAGGAGGTCAAGGTTCAATTCCTGGTCAAGGCATATGCCCAGGTTGTGGGCTCAATCCCCAGTAGGGGGCATGTAGGTGGCAGCCAATCAATAATTTTCTCTCATCATTGATATTTCTATCTCTCTCTCCCTCTCCTGTACTCCCTGAAATCAATAAAAACATATTTTTAGAAAATCACTGACCTAATAGCATTGATGAGCTGAGAGCATACCCAAGCTGACAGCCAGCAAGAAAATAGGAACTTCAGACCTATGGCTGCAAGGAACTAAATCCTGCCAATAACCAGAAGACTGTAAGGCTCAGATGAGATTTTTGCTCTGGCAAACACCTTGATTTCTGCCTAATACAACCCTAACCCGAGGATCCCGTAACACGTTCCTGGACATCTGACCCACGGGAAATAAAAGTTAATAAATTTATGTGATTTTAAGCTACTAACATTGTGATAACTTGTTATCTAGCAATAGAAATCAAATATAAATAGAGTACAGATTTTGAAGAAAATATAACAAAGTAAATCCTCTTATACTTCTACTCTTAGGTTTCCTGGAAAATGCTTTTAACTATTAAAAATGAAATTGTAAAAAAAATAAAATAAAATAAAATAAAATAAAAATGAAATTGTAAGATTGGAAACATAATGGGTAAATTAATCATTGTCTTTCTAGACTTCAAGCTTTTTACAAACCTATCATTTTACCTTTTAATCAACAGAACAATTTGCATTGAGGTGCCTTTCATCATATTCTGTTTGGGATGTCAGGTTAGATGGTCCAGAAAGGTTGACCAAAACTCACTGCACACCGAAGTAACATATGTAAGACAAATAGTGACAGCCTATTAAAGAATTTCCTGCTACTTTTCTGATTTTCCACTATTTAGTATTCCCAAGATCAGGCAATATTTCTGAAGTCATGATCTAACTGATACACAAGAAGCCAGCTACTGTAGATATTAGAAGGCAGAAGGCAATAAACACTATCTACTCGGCAATACTTGAAGTTGACTATTGAAGGTTAAAGTGGTGTCTGTCTTCTCCTCTTGTTCTTTCTTATAAATCTACAAAATCTAAAATGTTTTGAGTAAATTTGTATTGTGGTAAAATAAAGTGTAGGTGTCCTTCATATTAATGTGGAATAAAATCAACTCTGATTCCACAGAAAACAAGAACAGTAAACCCAAATAACTTCACAAGTGATAGATGAAGCACAGTAAGTCTAGACATACTCCAGTAATTGCAAGAATAGTTTCAACTTAATATTTGGAGACAGTCAAAATTTCTACTCAACCTATTCTATTCTAAAAATGACTTTGGTGTTACCAACTTGCATTTTGAAATATTTTATTACAATTCAATTTTTAAAATACCTAATTTTATATCTAAGCAGTTACACAAGAGATATTAATATTGAATACTGTTCATTATACCATTTTCATATGATTTCACTGTGATAATTAAATTAGATTATTGCTTCTAATTTAAATAATGACAACTTACAAGAACTAATAAACAATCTCAAACCATGTGGCTTGGGCTACTCCCTTATTTTGTGGCAATCCAAATAACTCTATAAAGATGTGTTTCTAAAGGTATAGTTATTATACCTACAATTTTCATTTTAATTAATTACACAGCACTCCATTCAACTGTCATAAATAAGAATGACGAATATGTAAAAGTTCTGGAGCCCTTTCACATGAGAAGATAAAGGAATTCTGGCTTATATACAGATAATGACAAAATGACTTTGGATATTTATTCATATTAATATTAATGTACTAGAGGCCGGTGCACAAAATTTGTGCACTGTGGAGGGGGGTTTCCTCAGCCTGGCCTGCGCCCTCTCACAGTCCAGGAGCCCTCGCTCCTTACCGCCTGCCTGCTCGCTGCTCCTTACTACTCGGCTCGCTATTCCTTAGTGCTGCCGCAGAAGCGAGAGAGACTCCCACCACTGCTGCTGCACTCGCCAGCCGTGAGCCTGGCTTCTGGCTGAGTGGCGCCATGACCCCCAGCGGGTAGCTGCTTCATGGTCAGTGCTCATCATAGCGACCAGTCATTCTGGTCGTTCTGCCGTAACAGTCACTTAGGTTTTTATTATATAGACTAGAGGCCTGGTGCACGAAATTCGTGCGGGGGGGGGGGGGGTGTCCCTCAGCCCGGCCTGCACCCTCTCCAATCTTGGACCCCTCAGGGGATGTCCGACAGCACTCTCACAATCCAGGACTGCTGGCTCCTAACCACTCGCCTGCCTGCCTGAATGCCCCTAACCGCTTCTGCCTGCCAGACTGATTGCCCCCTAACCGCTCCCCTGCTGGCCTGATTGATGCCTAACTGCTCCCCTGCTGAGGCCTGATTGCCCCCAACTGCCCTCCCCTGCAGGCCTGGTCCCCCCCAACTGCCCTCCCTTGCCAGCATGGTCGCCCCCAACTGCCCTCCCGTGGTGGCCATCTTATGATGACATGGGGGTGGCCATCTTGTGATGATGTGAGGGTGTCGCGTGAGGGTGCAAGGGCCACCTAGGCTTTTATTAGTATAGATTACAGATTAGAAAAAAATGGAATAACGTATACCTTTATAATTCAATGGTCAAAATTATGAATTTCTGCCCAGCCAGTGTTGCTCAGTGGTTGAGCGTCGACCCATGCACCAAGAGGTCATTGGTTCCATTTCTTGTCAGGGCATATGCCCAGGTTGCAGATTTAATCCCCAGTATGGAGCATGTAGGAGGCAGCCAACGATGTCTCTCTCTCTCTCCCTCTCCTTTCCTCTCTTTCTAAAATCAATAAAAACATTTTTTTAAATTATGAATTTCTGATTACATCACATCATCTGCTTTAATTTTAACCAATGTAATTCAAGTCAAAATTAATTTTTAGTTACACAAACTTCATCCATTCTCATAAAGCTAGTGTTCTTTATATACAGCTTCTATAAGAGAATTCATCTGCCACCAAGACTTAACCTAATCACCTTAGGGTAGATTATTCCTAAATCTATTTCCAGCCTTAAGGTAGCCTTGCTTCAAAATCCAGATCTTCAATTTCAGAGAGGTAGGGAGAGGGAGAGAGAGCTAGAAACATCAATGATGAGAGAATCATTGATTGCCTGCCTCCTTCACGCCCCCTACTGGAGATCAGGGCACATGCCTGGGTTTTGGGATCGATCCCCAATACAGTGTGCAGGAGGCAGGCAATCAATGATTGTCTCTCATCATTGATGTTTCTATCTCTATCCACCTTCCTTCCTCTCTGAAATCAATAAAAATATTTTTTAAAAAATAAAATCATTTCTAATAGTCCTTTATTATTCTTTTTATAAATCCAGAATCTGTAGTGATGTCATCTTCCTCATTCCTGATATTGGTAATTTGTGTCTTCTCTTTTTCCTGATCAGTCTTGCTAGAGGTTTATACATTTAATTGCTCCTCTCAAAGAATCAACTTTTGGTTTCATTAATTTTCTTTGTTTTGTTGTTGTTGTTTTCTATTTGATTTGTCCTCTGATCTATTTTTATTAAGATTTTTTAAATTGATTTTTAGAGAAAGCAGAAGGGAGAGGGAGTGAGAGACAAACATCAATCGGCTGCCTTCTGCACACCCCACACTGGGCACTGAGCCTGCAACCTGAGCATGTGCCCTGACCAGGAATTGAATGGCAACCTTTCCATGCACGGGACGACACTCTACCAACTGAGCCACACCAGCCAGGGCTGTCCTCTGATCTTTATTCTATCCATTCTACTACTTTCTACTTGGTTCTTTTTCTAGGTAAAAACTGAAGTCATTGGTTTGAGACATTTAGTGCTATAAGATTTACCCTAAGTCTTGCTTTAGGAACTTGCATCCCCCACATTGCTATATTATGTTGTCATTTGTATCCCAAACTATATACTTTCTCATTTCCTCTTTAGGCCATGTATTTAGTTTTCAAATATTTGAGGACTTCCCAGAGATGCTTTGAATGACTTGAATTATTTTTTTTTATTTTTATTTTTTAATATATTTTATTGATTTTTTACAGAGAGGAAGGGAGAGAGATAGAGAGTTAGAAACATCGATGAGAGAGAAACATCGACCAGCTGCCTCCTGCACATCCCCCACTGGGGATATGCCCGCAACCCAGGTACATGCCCCTGACCAGAATCGAACCCGGGACCCTTCAGTCCGCAGGCCGACGCTCCATCCACTGAGCCAAACCGGTCTCGGCATAAATTTAAATGCATTAAAATTTGTTTTATGGCTCAGAATATGAACTATCTTGGTACATATTCCGAGTGCACTAGGAAAGAAAGTGCATTCTGCTGTTGTTGGGTGGAGTGTTCTATAAATGTTAGATCAAGTCAGTTGATTGTGTTGTTCAAGTCTTTTATGACATTGTTTTTCTACTTCTCCTGCCAACTATTTAGAGACATATTGAAATCTCCAACTACATTTATGATTTTTAAAATGTCTCCTTACAGTCATTTATTTCATTGTACATTTTGAAGCTCTGTTATAGGGAACAAATATTTAGAATTTATTACATCTTCTTGGTGAATTGACCCTGTTGCCATACTGAAATATTTTTTTTTCATCCTGGTAATATTCTTTGTCCTGAGATCTGCTTTGTCTGATATTAACACAGACAGTTAAAAAAAATAGTGTTAACATGGTATGTCGTTTTCATCCTTTTACTTTTAACTAAGATTGCACATACTCGAGTTTTGATATTTTTAATCTAATCTGACAAGTTCTGCCATTTCATTGGGATGTTTAAGCCATTCATATTAAATGTGATTACTGATATAGCTGGGTTTATCATTTTGCTATTTTTTATTTGTCCCTACTGATTTTTTCCTTTTATTCTTTTTCTATCTTTGGAATAATAGTAATTCTTATGATTCCATTTTATCTCCTTTGTTGGCTTTTAGCTATAATTGTATTCTTCCATGTCTCCCTTCCCAACCTTTATGCCATTGCTATCCATTTTACTTGTACATGTATTATAACTCCCATTCTACAATGCTGTTGTTATTTAAAGTCAATCATCTTCAAAAAAACCTTTATTGTAAAGAAGAAAATAGAAACACATTAATTAAAAGGTACCAATCTTTACCTATGTGATTTCAACATTAGTAATAATACTACAAGTCAGATTACCCAAACTTAACCTTCTATTTCCAGTTAGCTGATCTTGTAAGTAAAATCATAAAGTGTTACAACTGTTATTAAAAATGAAAGAGAAAAGTTGTTAAATCAGTTAGGTCTATAGTCCAACCAATTAGTGAGAGACCTGGCTGAGATGATGCAGGGGCTAGTTCTCTGAAGAGAGGATTCATCGCCTCTCTGGGACAGATGAGAATATGTTTTGCTACATTTCATAACTGCAGAAGGCACATTCTGAACTATGTTAAGCTAGAAAAGGAGACCTGGACTCATTGGCTCACACATCTGTGTAAATTTTTAATTAAAAAATATAACAGTTACTCAGAATAGCCACAGCAATCCTAAGAAAGAACAAAGTTGGGGGAATTACAGTACCAGATATCAAGCTATATTACAAAGTCACTGTTCTCAAAACTGCCTGGTACTGGCATAAGATCAGACATATAGACCAATGGAACAGAACAGAGAATCCAGAAATCGACCCAAGCCATTATGCTCAATTAATATTTGATAAAGGAGGCAAGAGCATACAATGGAGTCAAGACAGTCTCTTCAATAAATGGTGTTGGGAAAATTGGACAGATACAAGCAAAAAAATTAGACTAGACCAGCAACTTACACCATACACAAAAATAAACTCAAAATGGAGAAAAAACTTAAATGTAAGACAGGAAACCTTAAAAATATTAGAAGAATCCATAGGCAGCAAAATATCAGACATATGTCATAGCAATATCTTTATTGATGCAACTCCTAGGACAATGGAAACTAAGGAGAAAATAAACAGATGGGACTACATCAAAATAAAAAGCTTCTGCACAGCAAGAGACCATCAACAAAACAACAAGAAAGCCCACTGCATGGGAGGACATATTCGCCAATGTTATCACCGATAAGGGTTTAATCTCCAACATTTATAGGGAACTCATACAGCTTAACAAAAGGAAGATAAACAATCCAATCAAAAAATGGGCAAAGGACCTAAATAGACACTTTTTGAAAGAGCACATATAAAAGGCAAGAGACATGTGAAAACATGCTCCAAGTCACTAATCATCCGAGAGATGCAAGCCAATGGACATAAGGCACTGGGAGGTAGGGGAGGCCAGGGGATTGTCAAGGGCGGGGGGGGGAGGGGGGGGAAGGAGACATATGTAATACTCTTTGTAATACTTTAAACAATTAAAAAAAAAAACTTTTGGGCAGTTCTCTGAGCTTATAATCATAAATTTTAAAAGATTAAACCACCTTTTTTAAAAAAAAAAAAAATGACAAAGGTACCATCTCACACCTGTCAGAATGGTTATCATCAACAAATCAACAAACAAGTGCTGGCAAGGATATGGAGAAAAAGGAACCCTCGTGCCCTGCTGGTGGGAATGCAGACTGGTGTAGCCACTGTGAAAAACAGTATGGAGTTTCATCAAAAAATTAAAAATTAAACTCCCATTTGACCCAGTAATTCTGCTTCTAAGAATATAGCCCATGAAATCAGAAACACCAGCCCAATTTACAATTGCTAAGATTTGTAAACAGCCTAAGTGCCCATCAGCAGAGGAATAGATTGAAAAACTGTGGTACATCTACACAATTGAAAACTATACTGCCATAAAAAAGATTTGCCACAGCATGGATGGACCTGGAGAGCATTATGCTGAGTGAAATAAGCCAGTCGGAGAAAGAGAAATATCACATGATCTCACTATTTGTGGAATATAGTGAACAATATAAATTGATGAACAAAAATAGATCCAGAGACATAGAAGCATCAAACAGACCATCAAACCTCAGAGAGAAGGCAGGGGAGGAAGCGGGGTAAGAGATCAACCGAAGGACTTGTATCCATGCATCTGAGCATGACCAATGGACACAGACAATACGGGTGGGGTCATGTGCTGGGGGGCAGGAGCGGGCAGGGAGAGGTCAATGGGGGGAAAGGAAAGGAGACATGTGTAAAACTTTCAACAATAAATAATTTATTTCAACAATAAATAATTTAAAAGTGCTAACTTGGAGTGGCCTTGACCACACAACTGGAAACAATCTATGATACATGTGTGAGGAGTTGATGACATCTGCCAACTCTTCTTTATTTCTTCCTCCTTCACTCCTTACTTGACCCTTTTTGACTTAGCATCTGTTCTATACTATTTCCTATTTCCCTGATGGCAATGTAGAAAAATGGTAGTGTACCTAAGTCTGAGAGTCAGGCAGAATGAGTTTAAGCCCAGCCCATGCATTTAATAGTTGTGTAATCTTGAACTAGTTATTTCACCTTCCAATAGCTTACTTTCCTCCTTTGTAATAGAAAAAGAATAGTACTTAATCATAGGGTTGTTAGATTAAATGAAATGATACTTATCTGTTCAATCTAATCCCTGTTAGTTCTGAGTCAGTTTGACTGATTTATCATTATATATTTCCCTGCTTCTTTGCATACCTGGAAATTTTTTATTGGATGCCATATATTGTGAATTTTACCTTGTTGGATGCTTATGTTTAATCCTCACCTGAGGATATGATTTTTATTATTATTATTGATTTTAGAGAGAGAAGAAGGAAGAGAAACATCAATGTGAGAAACATCGATCTGTTGCCTCCCTTATGTGCCCTGACTGGGTATCAAACCTGAGATCCTTTGGTGTACAGCACAATGCTTCAACTAACCAAGCCACACCAGCCAGGGCTGGATGCTTATGTTTATATGTTTATAAGTATTCTTAAGTTTTGCTTGTGGATGAAAAATTATTTGAAAACTTGGAAGTCTGACCCTTTGGGAACTAGCTTTTATAATTTGTTAAACTGGTCCAGAACAATGCTCAGTCTAGGGCTATTTCTCACTACTGAGGGGAAAATTCTTCTGTGTACTCTACTTAGTACTTCATGAATCTTGAGGTTTTCCAGTGTGGTTTGTGGAAACAGGTACTATTCCTGACCCTGCATACAAAAGTACTGTTCCCTCTAATCCAGCTCAAGAAGTTTCCTCACGTGTAAGTGCTACTGAGTACTCACCTGAATACTCAAAGGGGGCCTCTACAGATCTCCAGGGTTCTCTTTCTGCGTAGTTCTTACCTTTGCAGTACTCTGTCCTGTTAACTCTAGCTGCCTGTGTCTCCTTAGATGTTAAGTAACATATCCTAAATTCAGAAAGTCTACAGTTCTTCACCTTGTTTCCCACACCTTGCATGTACCACAGTCTAGAAAGTCTCTTCAATTTAGTAAGCTGGGTAATCATAAGGCTCACTTTGTTTCCATCTCTCAGGGATATCATTGTCTTTCATTGCCTGATCTTCAAGATCTTGAAAAGTGTTGTTTCACATGTTTTATCCATTTTTTAGTTGTTGTGGGCAGGAAAGTAAATATTGTGTCTATTACTTCAACTTGGCTAGAAGCAGTTTTGCTAGCTTACTTGATTTATTTTTTTCTGTACCGAATCACTGTAAATGGCATCTCATTCAATCATCCCTGATGGATTGGGGTCAAATCTTCCATGGCCGTGAGGCTGCCCCTTTAGATTGTTTCTGTGTGGGTCTTTTCACTAGTAGTCTTAAAGGCAGTCGTTTTTCTGTTTAAAAAGCACATTTGAAAAAAAATAGTATTAAGACTAAGGAATTTTAATGTTTTGGGGGAAAATGTCTTAAAGATTGTGCAGCGTAGTAAGTCACAAAGTGATTTTCATTCTATAGAATTTCTGTAAGAAAGATTTCTCTTTTATAATTCTTACAAATGAAAAGAACATTCGTGGGAGGAGCAGGGAGATACTGAAATACGGAGACAGGAAAAGAAGGATGGCAGATCTCGAGAAAGAAAGGGGCTGAGAATGAAACTCATGGGAGCCAAGACATATGCCACTGTCTCTATATAGTTTGTTCTTCATTCCTACGCAAAAATTCAATGTTTACTTAACTAATATGCTAAGTATTAATCAAAGCAGACAGCTAGCAGCATTATCATCATTACTATCCCTTAATAAATGTCAAAACAGAATATGGCAAGTTCATACAAGCGTAAGGTAGTGAAGATAATCTAGGGCATAGGTTGCATACCAGTGGCCCATGGGCTTTATTTTGGCCTGCAGTCATGTTGTATTTGGCCTATAAAGTGATGGCTCACACCATTATTTTACAAAAGTGTGAATTAGTGGCTAATATTTATAGATTTGATTTCACAAATGGGAGAGATTTCATTTAAAATTTTTGAAGAAAAAGGAGATACAACTGCTCAAAGTGGATAGCAGAGTCTGAGCCCTTTGGTTAACTATATAGTCTATCATTCATTATTGTTTTCTTCCCTCCTCAACTATCCCTGGCCCTTCTTCCCCTATAGGTATTTTTAGGCTAGTGACACCTGATCAAGGGTATATATAAAATATCCCAACTTATAGAACAAATGTATAAAACCGTGACCAAAATATATATTAACTTTTAAAGGGAAGATAAGATTTCTAGAAAGATACATTGAACAGGGTACTTATTTTCTATTATTTGTAGGAAAGCTGTATCTGGGGCACATTTTTTAACTACAGATTCCTATCGGTCTGGAAGTGTCTCAAAATGCTTCTTTTAAACAAAATAATATGTAAATTAGGTATAACTCCCTTAGAAAACTACAATGTACCCTACCTTTCACATACATTTAAAAAGATACACATAAAAGGAAGCATAATTAGAAAGAGCTACAACAATGTCATTAGAAAATTATTCTCTGGCACACTTTTCCTCCCAATGCAAGGGAAAAAAATCTGAACTTTAGGTACACAATAAGAGTAACTCTGTATTTATTCTTCTCTGTTCATAATTAAGCCAAGAAAATTAGAAGAACAAATGCTATACACCAAAACTTTCTATATGTTGAGGTTTCTTTGCATCCCAGTGCTCTATAAAATAGAAAAATTGAAATAGAGCTAAGTACCCGTTACAATTGTAAAGTGATCCAACTTCACCTAAACCCAATATTTATCAACTTCAGTTAAAATAAAATTTCAACTAGCAAACAAAACAGTATAAGACATCCATGTTTGCTTTTATTACTAATAGATTTTTAACTTCTCATAAAAGAATGAAGATTAACAAGTCAAAAGTGTGAGAAATGTCTAATGAGGTAATTTGATGGGGGGGAGGGATAAAATCAGAAACATGAAGATGTAGTTTATTATATAAAAATGATTTTGATTAGCCCGGCTGGTGTGGCTCAGTGGTTGAGTGTCGACCTATGAACCAGGAGGTCCCAGATTCAATTCCCAGTCAGGGCACATGCCCAGCTTGTGGGCTCGATCCCCAGTGAGGGGTGTGCAGGAGGCAACCAATCAATGATTCTCTCTCATCATTGATGTTTCTATCTCTCTCTTCCTCTCCCTTCCTCTCTGAAATCAATAAAAAGATATTTTTTAAAAAAAGACTTTGTGCAAGTTTTTTTGAAAAGCAAAGAACTTTACTGCATAATAATCGGGGACATGTAAAGTTTCACTCAGTTTGGCATATTATTCATTAATGTTTCCTCCCCGCTTTGGTATTATTACTGAAGAGAGCACCCCAGGGAGGGAGCCTGGAAGTAGGAATAGAAAGATGACGACTTACTTGCCAATCTTTCTAATGTTGTACAATACACATTTTACCTATTCCAAAAGAATATATAAATAAGATACTTAAAAATAAGAAAACAAACTTTACCTACTACAATAATTAAAGTCTGCACAACTCATCCCCTTCTGAGAGCAATAAAACTGTTTACTTAATAAGAGAACTGCATGATCATCCAAACTATTTGCATGAGACTATAACTCTTAAGTGAAAGAAAAAAAAAGGAACTGAAAACAGTTAAGGAGAAGGGTTAATAGTGAATTTAATTTTATGCCTCAAAGAGCTGTAGGATACAAATTCCACTTCTCCAAATAAAAGCAAATGTCAACCAATTATAGTGCAAATGAATTTTAAAACCATATAATAAATTAAAATTTAGGACTTTTGTAGTTCTTCTATCAGACACATACAAAGCATCTAAGTCTACTGAAAGAATTGATTCAAAGGAGAAGAAAAGGAACTTTGTTAGCAGTTACCAACAGTTTGGGGTTCTGTAAATAACAGCTGTCAAACAAACCAAAGGACTTTTTTTTTTAATGCACTAAGAATGCAATGGAGAGTTTGATCATAACTATTCTGAATTACCACAAATTCATAAGATCATTACTTCTAACCCTGAACTAAGTTATAGATGATTTTCACAATTAAAATATATAGTATGTAGTGATCAAATACACTGGCTTTGGGACCAGATAGCATAACTAGATTAAAAATGTTGGCTCTCCCACTTAACTATGTATATTATTTGGGCAAATTAGTCCAACCCTACCTGAGTTTCCTTATCTATAAAAATGGAGATAATAGTCTACTCTACGGTTATTTTGGGAAATTGAATATATTTATATATTTATATATTTATATATTTATATATACTTTATTGATTTCAGAGAGGAAGGGAAAGATAGAAACATCAATGATGAGAGAGAATCATTGATTCACTGCCTCCTGCAGGCCCCTCACTAGAGGTCGAGCCCACAACCCAGGCATGTGCCCTGACAGGAAATTGAACCGTGACCACCTGGTTCATAGGTCAACACTCAACCACTGAGCCATGCCGGCTGGGCTTACACAGTATATTTTGAGTGTGTATTATCATTATTGTTACTGAAACATACTTGTAAAACAGCAACCTAGACTCAAGTACAAGTTCTAGGTTGTCTAAAGTGTTGGCTAAGATAATTTGATGCATTATCTTCCGTATTTTTTTAAATCTTCAGGCAAAATATCATAATCTGTTTCTCAACTCAACATAACAGATTCTATATGTCATGAGTTCTTCACAAGCTAAGCCTTCTAACTCCTAAAACAAGTTGGTTTTCCCTTACACAGTGGAACCTCTGTTCTCAAACTTAATTCATTCCAGAAGGCTGTTCGAAAAGCCATTTGTTTGAAAACCAAATCATTTTTTCCCATTATAAATAATGTAAATTTAATTAATCCTTTCCAGATCCATCTTTCATGTATACAATACATGTCTAATGTACTGTTTAATCTGTGAACAAACACTTCTTTTCCTAATTTATCGAACCACTCCTGCTAGCCTTAAAGGAATCACTTTCAGCACTCGTTCCAGGGGAGTCTTTCAGGAGGTCAGGATGCGGCATCTTCACTTTCTCACATATCATTGCCTCCAAAATGCTGCCACAGGCTAACTGCTTTGCGTGTATCCAAATAAACAATTTTTTCTGCCTCTTCAAATTGCCTGTCATTGTGGTTTTGTGAGCACTTTCACACCCTTAGCAATATTAGCACCCTTGATGGCCTATTTATGTTTTAAAATTGTGTTAATCATTGATTTCTCCAGCAACAAAAGTCTGAGAGATGCTTTTTGTCATGCTGAGGTATCAGCATGAAAGGGTTATCAGGTTGAAAAAGGAGTTTTGTTCCCCCCCTCTCCTTTGAACAACTTGGTAGAGAACCTAATTGTTAAAGAACCAAGGTTTGACAGTGTATCACCATTTTGGGCATTTTTGTTTCTTTCTGACCTTTTTTTAAAATGAAAGTTTTTAATAAAAAGAAAGCAAAACAAAAACTATGGTTATAATCATACTTTACTTACTAAGTTTTATCTTTTTTCTATTTAATATAGTTTCATGTTATAAAAAACCTCTCATCAACCTAATTTTTGATGATCACAACATTCCATTGTAAGGATTTAGAATACTTTAAATCATTCCTCTTCTGTGAGCTCTTTATGTTGTTTGTACTTTCATACTCTTACAAACTTGATGCTAAAAGACCATAGGTTAGTAGAGGGAGACCTTGGCAGGGAGGGAGTTAATGGCTGAAAATACACGACCTTTGCAAGAACATCATTTAAGAGCTCATGACAATTCCAACATAGACTGTGGAGTTCTCTTTCATATTTGCTAGGTAAATTGAGGTATTATTTTGCTCCTCCTTGATTCTGCTCATTTTATTTATTTTTTTTTAAATAGATTTTATTGCCTGGCTGGCGTGGCTAAGTGGTTAAGAGTCAACCTATGAATCAGGAGGTCACAGGTGACTGCTCTGAACTCCAGTTCTGGGTGAGTCTCTGGGTTGCAGGCTTGATCCCTAGTACGGGGCGTGCAGCAGGCAGCCTGTCAATGATTCTCTCTTGTCCTTGATGTTTCCATCTCTTTCTCCCTCTCCCTTCCTCTCTGAAATCAATATATTTTTTTATTCAAATTCTTAAAATAGTTCCTAGCACATATTACATTCACAAATAGTGTCTTGTCTTGAACGTTTTCAATGTTCATTTAAGTGGTTTGAAAAACATAATAAACATATACTATATGTGTGTTCATGTATAAATCATTGGTTTAATCTACAGATTATGATGGCACAAATGCATATTTATAAATTGCTACATCATCATTAGATTTTAAAATACAATTCAGTCTAAAAATCTAATTGTCAAAATAGAAATATAAAAATATAATGTACCTCAATAGGGTTCTAAAAGAGGATTTAAATAATTTTTAAAAATTAAGTAATAGTTTTAAAGGAATCATAAACATAAATTTTGCTGCTTGTAGCATATACCACAGAAACGGTTTTTGTTGAGACAAAACAAGAAATTGAGTCTTTTTCACAGGATTAAAAAGCCAAGTATGTTTAAAAGCATGTTGTCTAAGTGAACTAGGAGCAATTTATAAGCTAAAGTAACATGATTTCTTTTTTTAACATATTTTTATTAATTTTAGAGATAGAGGGAGAGGGAGAGAGATAAAAACATTGATGAGAGAGAAACAGCAATCGTCTGCCTCCTGCATATCCTCCATTGGTGATCGAGTCTGCAACTGGGCATGTGCCCTGAGCAGAAATCGAATTGCTGACCTCTCAGTTCATGGGTCGACCCTCAACCACTGAGCCACACCATCTGAGCAACATTATTTCTCATAGATTTTTTTTTTTTTTGCTTAGCCGTGGTAATATAAAAACTAGTAGAAAATGAAAATTCACTATTATGTACATTTGATTACTCAAATCCTTAATCCATGACTTGTTTAGCAAAAACACTATTTTTAGAGGCCTACACTTAGAAGCAAGCCTACAATGAATTTTGCTGTTACTTAAAAATCAAGTAAGTGACTTTAGACAATCCACCATTATTTGTAGATAGCCAAGAAGTTTTGTAATATGCTGTTTCGGGAATTAAAGAATAAATCAAGTCCTGAGTTGGTAAAATAATATATCATTCTGTACTGTATTTCTTACATCACACTAGGTATAGCAGGTAAAACACTTATTTGAAGTAAAAATTGAAGTATGGGGAGGAGAAACCAAGATGGCGGCATAGGTAAACACTGGAAATTGCTGCCTCACACAACCTCTTCAAAAATACAACTAAAAGACAAAATGGACATCATCCAGAACCACAGGAAGGCTGGCTGAGTGGAAATTCTACAACTAGAAGGAAAGAGAAAAGCACACTGAGACTCAGAGGAGGTGCGGAAGTAAAGCGCAGAGGTACAGAGGCACACGCGGCAAGGGCTGGCAACTGAGGACGCGGCTGTCTTTTTCAATTGGGAGGGAGTCACAAGCTCCCGATGGCTCTGAACTCCAGTTCTGGGTGAGTCTCTGGGGACCCAGACTCATATGGGGAGAAACTGGACTGTCTGGCATTGGTCAGAACTCGAGGGTGGCTTTCTCTCAGAGGTACTTGAAGCGATTACTGGGACACTGAGATTCAGGGCCTCTTAGGGTAGGACTGAGGAGCAACCATAGCGGCTTGCTCAGACCTGTTGATCCCCTGAGACACCGCCCCACCCAAGCTGTGTGCAAAGGTTTTTGCATATGAAAGGCCTGGCCCTTTGCAATCTGAAAATTATCTAACAAACTGCAGCTGGGTCAGAGAGACCCAGAACTTCCAAAAGAAGGCCCAAGGCCCCACAGCAGCTTGCATTGCTTCACAGCTAGACCTCATCTGGGCACCTCCAAACCCCAAACAAAGAAGAGGAATCTGCAGATCTCTCCATAGCTCCTGCTGGGTGGCCTCAGGCAGAGGCTAAATTAGCACCTCCTTAGAGATTCAAGAGCCAGTGTACCCAGTGGTCAGGGTAAGACCATCCAGATTACAACTCCTCAGATCCATAAGGGACACACTCAGGAGGCAGACTCAGTGAGCACCAAAGCCCCACTGAAGCAAGTCTTGCCCCAGAAGGGTGTCTCCAGCACAGAAGCTCTCCCACTGTAGACACAGCTGATTCTCACAGCCAATTGGCCTGGAGGTCAATTCCTTCCAGTGATACCTACAACAATCAAGGCTTAACTACAAGATTGTGCACAAAGCCCCAAAAAGGGTGCACCAAGAGTGTCCACCTCAGGTAATTGGGGAGGCTGAGCCACTGGGCCCTATAGGACACCTAGCACAAAAAGCCACTCTATCAACACAGGAAAGCATAAAAAAATGCAGAGACAAAGAAACAGGTCACAAATGACAGAAATGGAGGAAAGCAAACTACTGGATATAGAGTTCAAAACCACACTTTTAAGGTTTTTCAAGAATTTTCTATAAACCGCTGATAAACTTAGTGAGACCCTCAAGAAATCTAGTGAGACTCTTGAGGATATGAAAAAGGACCAACCAGAAATTAAGCATACACTGACTGAAATAAAGAATATTATACAGAGTTCCAACACCAGACTAGAAGATCACAAGAATCAAGTCAAAGATTTGAAATACAAAGAATCAAAAAACACCCAACCAGAAAAACAAAAAGAAAAAAGAATCCAAAAATATGAAGATAGTGTAAGGAGCCTCTGGGACAACTTCAAGCGTACCAACATCCGAATTATGGGGGTGCCGGAAGAAGAGAGCAAGATATTAAAAACCTATTTGAAGAAATAATGACAGAAAACTTCCCCTACCTGGTGAAAGAAATAGACTTACAAGTCCAGGAAGCGCAGAGAACCCCAAACAAAAGGAATCCAAAGAGGACCACACCAAGACACATCATAATTAAAATGCCAAGAGCAAAAGACAAAAAGGGAATCTTAAAAGCAGCAAGAGAAAGACAGTCAGTTACCTACAAGGGAGTACCCATATGACTGTCAGCTGATTTCTCAACAGAAACTTTGCAGGCCATAAGGGAGTGGCAAGAAATATTCAAAGTGATGAATACCAAGAACCTACAACCAAGATTACTTTATCCAGCAAAGCTATCATTCAGAATTGAAGGTCAGATAAAGAGCTTCACAGATAAGAAAAAGCTAAAGGAGTTCATCACCACTAAACCAGTATTGTATGAAATGCTGAAAGGTATCCTTTAAGAAGAGGAAGAAGAAGAAAAAGGTAAAGATATAAATTATGAACAACAATTACATCTATCAACAAGTGAATCTAAAAATCAAGTGAATAAATAATCTGATGAACAGAATAAACTGGTGAATATAATAGAATCAGGGGCATAGAAAGGGAATGGACTGACTATTCTTGGGGGGGGGGGAAGGGGTGTGGGGGGTGGGGGAACAGACTGGACAAAAATCGTACACCTATGGATGAGGACAGTGGGGGGGGGGGTAAGGGCAGAGGGTGGGGTGGGAACCAGGTGGAGGGGTTCTATGGGGGGGAAAAAAGAGGAACAACTGTAATAATCTGAACAATAAAGATTTAATTTTAAACAAAAAGTTGAAGTACGGGGTTCATTTCAAAACTTTTTATTTCCCAAGTATAATGCTAACATCTAAGAAGAGGACAGAAAATCCTTTTGTAGCCAAAATAATTTGCAGAAAACATTCCCAATTAATTTTAAATTCTAAATCCTAGTGATAACTATCAAAATCCTATATAATAAAGAGCTAATATGCTAATTAGACAGAACAGCAGAATGACTGTCCGGAAGAAGCCGGGGCTGTGAGGGCCGAGACATTGGGCCTCTAGTACTAAATAAATTTAAAGGCTGACAGTAACATCACACACAATACTTAAGAGTCAAGATCCTTTGTCACCTTGTTCTAACAAAGTGGCAGAGAGCAGCAAATGACAAATATCTTTGACTCAATCAATAGTTAGCTTACTGAGCAAATTCAGAAAGTGCTGAATAAAATCACTTTCCACTTCTTCCAATAATCCCTGCCTCAGTGAGATTTCCTCCTTACTAAAGGCCCCATATTTCACATGACCATCACAAATTGCAATAATCTCTACACTTTTCATTTGCTGCAGATGTGGATTTAGGACAGGGGTCTGGCCCTGCCAAGGCATTAGGGGTGAGTTAATTAAATGTTTGACCAAATATAGCAGGCCAGTTTTTTAAAAAATTTTCTTATTGATTTCAGAGAGGAAGGGAGAGGGAGAGATAGGAACATCAATAATGAGAAAGAATCATTGATTGGCTGCCTCCTGCACGGCCCCTACTGGGTATTGAGCCCACAACCCAGGTATGTACCTTTGACCAGAATCAAACCTGGGACCCTTCAGTCCGCAGGCTGACGCTCTATCCACTGAGCCAAACCAGCTAGGGCAGCAGGCTAATTTTTAAGTTGATAATTTTGTATGGCCTGCGAATGATATAAATATCCCAATGGCCCTTGACAGAAAATAAGATTCCCCACCCTTGATTTAGGCCATTGCTAATTATTCATCTTTAAACTGGTAAGGCCTGTAAATCCTTTTTCAATCTCCCTTTGCTTTCCCAACAGTGATGATTTCTGACCTTTACCTCACTCCTAAAACATCCAATTCTTCACCACTACCCAAATCATATTTAAAAGCAGATAATCGCTTTCTAAGATCACAGCATTAAATGTAAATTCTCTTACAAAACTTTATTTTCATTTCTATTCATCAGTAGGCCCACATTGATCTTTGTAGACTACCCTTTAATTTTACAGAAAAATGTTGCTTTCCTCATGACTAAAGCTAGCAAATGTACCTAGGGCTCATTCCTTCACATCCAGACAGAGCCTCTTAAAAGCAGATGACTCTTTTTCTCCCTTCTGGCATTTTAAATCTCTTAATCTCACAGAATCTGTTCTTTCACCATCTTTAATCTTAAACACAAAATTTCTCTGGCCCATGAAATGTCATCTATTTTGCAACCAAATTCCATCCTCCATTTTAATGTCCTTCCTTTTCTCCTCCTTGTCAGTGTAGTAAAATGGTTCTTTTGATGGTAAATAACATTCAACTGTTCACACTGTTCTGTCACTTCTACTTTACTTTCTTTTTAAATTTTTTAAATTGATTTTAGAGAGAGAGGAAGGGAGAAAGATTTATGCATTCCTTGACTGATTCTTGTAGGTGCCCTGATGGAGGATCAAACCTGCAACCTTGGTGTATCAGGACGATGCTCTAAGCAACTGAGCTACCCAGCCAGAACCTTGTACTTTTTAGTTGGCTTTCTTTGCTCCCTGTGGCACCTGGCAGTATTGGTCACATACTCCTTGACTGATTCTAACACACTTTTTAAACATACACTTTCCCATTTCTTTTACTCTCCCTTAAAAGTTTTATTGCACTTACTCACTGTACTATATAATGGTTTCCTATATTTCTTATCTTTTTTTGAATTAGATTTTAAAATTTTTTTGTAAAAAGCATTTTTCTTTTATCTTTTAGTGTTTCTCTGAACAATTCTGAACACAGAGTAGTATGTCAAAGACTGTAAGCTATATAATTAGTTTAGACAAAAAAACAAGACATTCAAAACAAAAATAAGCTTATATTACTTGTAAAACATTTCTAATTGTTACTATTTCAACTATAGTCAAACAATCCTATGGATAATTTTTCTACCAATTTCCATATTTTTTCCCATATTCAAGAGGACATGGCAGATTTACCCATTTTCTTTCCTTTAAAATTTCAATCATTTTAGTCTTAAAGTGGTTTATATGTAGCTACCATGTCTAAAAAGATATTACATATATAACAATCTAATTAAAGCAGTCAATGACCTAATCAAAACAATGCATACTAGAGAAGTTAGTATACATTAGGTGATAAAGAGATAAGCCATACTGTTGTCTCAGTATTACTAATCAAATTTCTTAGGTTACTGTTTCCCCTAATATACACAGCTGAAGAAAGGAGTGAAAGGTAAAAAATTCTTAGGAATTAAATCAGTGGACTGTGCATATGTGTAGTAATTCAGGAATAAAGCTCAGAAAACTGTATGGTAGGTATTATCATTTCCATTTTAAAGATTACACGCAGAGCCCTAGCCAGTTTGGCTCAGTGGATAGAGCGTTGGCCCGAGGACTGAAGGATCTCAGGTTCAATTCCAGTCAAGGGCACATACCTCGGTTGCAGGCCTGATCCCCGGCCCTGGTTGGGGCTTTTGTGGGAGGCAACCAATCGATGTGTCTCTCTCACATCGATGTTTCTCTCTCTGTGCCTCTCCCTCTCTCTTCCACTCTTTCCAAAAATCAATGGAAAAGTATCCTCAGGTGAGGATTAACAAAAATAAAAAAGTTATTAAAAATTTTTTTAAAAACGGTAAGACACAGAGAGATTAAATGACTCCAATTGCTAAAAGAGCTAAAGGACAAACCAAAAACTACCTAAATTCAAAATCTGTATTCTTTCTACTACACTAAGATTTCTAATTTATGTTTGAATTTAAATAAACAAATCATGATACTACCTAGATTTAGTTTTCACAAATGCTAACATTTAAGAATGAAAATAAATACATTAATTTTCTCTTGTTAAAGGTTAACAATAGCTCAATTTAATGTTTCAATGGTAGGTTGAATACTGATTTTTTAAATTGTATAAATGGGCCATATTATTTCAAGGAATTAAGTATCAAACCATGCAAAAGTATAAAGGTACCAAATACTAGTAATCTTAATGGTCATGAATCAGTCTCCACAGAAAGTGAATCCAGTCTCTTAAACATCCTCTAGGTCAGGGGTGGGGAACATCCGGCCCGCGGGCCATCATTTGGTCTGGTCCTGCGCCAAGGCATTAGGGGTGAGTTAATTAAATGTTTGACCAAATATAGCAGGCTAATGTTTAAACTGATGTTATAAATATCCAAATGGCCCTTGACAGAAAAAGATTCCCCACCCCTGCTCTAGGTAAAGCCACTTCAATCGGCATCATTTATGCGCTAGATATCAAGGGGGAAGCCAATAACACCAAACCGCTCATCTGTGCATATTATAACCAAATTCCACTAACCTGGAAACAAATGGAGATCAGATATTAAGAAGTCTGGAGAGAAAATAATTGGATCCCTACTATCTCCTCTCTTTAATTAGTTTTGAGACAGCCAAGTGCCCAGCAAAAAATTACAATTCCCAGCTTCAAATTACTCAACTTCAAATTGATGAGGCCAGGAAGCCTTCATCACTCTCCCTCTACTTTACCAACAGCAATGATTTCTGACCTTTACCTTGCTCCTAAAACTTTCAATTCTTTACCACTATCCAAACGATACTTAAAAGCAGATAATGTTGCCTCCTCCATCAGCACTTTCTGAAGTGCTTCCCTTAAATGTAGGGGTGGCCAATACAAACAGAAGTTACTGGATAAGGCTCTCGAGAACATCCTTTAGAAGGATCTGACTCAGCCGGAAGGCACACCCTTTTTGCCATTTTCCCAATTTCTTCCATAGTCGTCTGCCTGGAAGGACATTATGAATAGGATGCTCGGAGCCATTTGGTGACCATGAGGCCATCCTGAAGACGAAAGACATGCACTAAGGAGGCCAAGAACAACAATAAAAGATATCTTGGTCAGCTCTGGACTTCATATGTTAGAAGGAAAAATAAATCTCTACCTTCTTTTAGTCCATTGTTATGCTAGGTCTCTTGTATTAGCAACCCAATGTAATTTCTAACTGGAAGAAACAGAACAAGTCATTGCAGTGGTCTTGGATAGGGCACACACAACGAATATCTCAGGCAGCATTTCCCAAATCAGTGCTCCTATTATGAAATATGTTAAGATGTACTATGAATTCTGTAGTTAAATTGTCAAATAACGGAAAAGTGATATATTTGATATCACCTTGGAGATTCACAAGGTATCAAAGATTCTCAAGTGTACACAGTATCTGTTGGGAAGTGTGCCACAAATACTTTACACAGAATTTTAGGTTATGGTACACAACACTTACTCCCAGAGGCACAGAAACCTAAGATTCACAAACATTAAATAACAGCTCTGTGTTTGTGACACTGTAAACATGTACAGTTAAATATACTAGAATTTTTAAGTTCAGGGGTGTAACCTTTCAAAATAGACGTTTGGGAGGATACATACCCATGTCCTCGGTGATTCTCTCTCATCACTGATGTTTCTATCTCTCTTTCCCTCTCCCTCTCTGAAATCAATAAACATGTTTTTTTAAAAATCACTCCTTTTACTTTATAATCATTTTTCATTCTTAAATATATATTTTTTCTTTAATCTCAGAGAAGAAAGGAGAGAGATAAAAATATCATTGATGAGAGAGAATCATTGATTGGCTGCCTCCTGCCTACCACCTACTGGGGATCAAGCCCACAACCCAGCATGTGCCCTGACCGGAAGAATCAAACCGTGACCTCCTGGTTCATAGGTTAACTAACACTCAACCACTGAACCACCCTGGCCAGGCAATGATTTTACATTTTAATTCAAATTATACTCCTTAACTACTCACCTTTCTAAAATATGAATAAATACATTATTTAATTGAATTAAACGTACTCTCAAAGAACAGATGTGCCACTAGAAAAGATATTCAAAACAACATATCATATGCTCTAAAAGTAACTCCAAAAGAGGAGATGTACAATTCTTAAAATAAATAGTTTGAAGAGGACATTATTTTCGATTAAATGTGTGAAAATCAGGCACACACTACATATATCAACAAGCCCACGTAACAAGTAGAAGAAACATGCAGCCCAAGGAACAAAGCAGGTCCATAACTTGGAACAATCACATTTAAGTTCATATATTACCTTTACCCAGTGTGTTAAAAAAAAAAAATAATTGACAAATCAAATATATACCAAAAAATAATAATAGCTAATATTTATAAGATACCTGGTATACACTAGGCACTACTGTAAATGTTTTACATGTATTAACTCATTTGGTCCTTACAACAATCTCATGAAAGAAGACTGGTTAGCCCTGGTTTCGAAGCTTAGTTGGTTAGAGTGTTGTTCCGATGCACCAAGGTTTGGTCTAGGTTGGGGCACATACAAGAATCAACCAATGAATGCATAAGTGGGTGAAACGACAAATCCATGTTTCTCTCTCTCCCCCCCCCCCCCTCTCTTCCTCTCTCTCTAAAAATCAACAAAAAATATATATTTTTTTTAAAAGAAGACTGGTTATTATCCTTATTTTGCAGACAAAGAAACTACATAAAGTACAGTGAGGTTAAGAAACTTGCACAAGGTCAGAGAGTTGTTAAATCTGAGTGGGAATCAAAACCCAGGCAGCTTGGATCCCAAGTCTTGCCTCTAAATGCCATGCTATACTGTCTCTCTAAATAAAACAGGAGTGTTCAACACCATGCACAGCTGCGTCTAAAAACAATTCGTACAGCCCGGCTGGTGTGGCTCAGAGGCTGAACGTCAACCCATAAACCAGGAAGTCACCGTTCCATTCCAGGTCAGGGCATGTACCAGGGTTGCAGGCTTGATCCCCAGTAGGGAGTGTGCAGGAGGCAGCCAATCAATGATTCTCTCATCATTGATGTTTCTATCTTTCTCTCCCTCTCCCTTCTCTCTGAAATCAATAAAAACATATTTTAAAAAACAATGCATATATATTCAGATAGTTATCCACATGCTTATAAAGTTTTACAAGTTTACATGTTACTTAATTTTCTCTTCACAGTTGTTGTGTCACTATATCCTATCAATACATTGATTTACTTGGCATGAACTCAGCTAATTAAAGCTATATAGCCACAGACTATCCCATTTATCTGCTGTCTTGAAAATATGTCTTCTCTGTGAATCACCAGTGCCTAGTAAAGTGCCCGTAAAAAAATGGGAATTCATTGTATATTTACAGAATACAGAACAATTAAAAAGAGAGCTGGGCATCAGAATGTGCAGAGATCAGACCAGATTCATCACTACTGCACTAAAAAAGTCAACATGTTTCTTCTAACTTAGGCCATTTTTGGCTTACCAAAAATGATTCATTAGTATCCCGTGAGGTGGAGGAACAATATTATCCATTTTTCAATTAAATCTTAGTATGTCAATACCATCTTAAAATCCCTTTGTAGTTAAGAAATCTTCATGTACTAACAAACACACTGGAAGAGATTCAGATAAAAAAAAAATTAAAACAGCTCAGTTTGGTCTTCAGTTACACAGTGGGTGTGATATATTATGATCATTAAATATTTTCTCTTATTTAAGAGTTGAAGGAAATCCCCATTAAATTTAATGATAGAGAACAATATACGCTAGATTTTTTATTGTAATGGTAAGAATGATAAAACTATAAACATTGGAGGATAAGTGAAGTAACAGTATTGCTGGGTATTACTATCCTATTTTTTATTCATTTCCATACACCTCAAAGCAGTGCCAGAATTTCAAAGTTCAGACTGAACTCAATCAAATGGTATATATCTACTATACAGTTTTATCTAGTTTTGATTTAACAATTGAATATTCCTGGACTAAAGTTTCTATTATATTTATTATTTTTTTAATTAGGTTTTGGGTGTTTTTGTTTGTTTGTTTGTTTTTACCAAAACAGCTATTCCAGCTTTCAAGTGCAGCCACAAGGATACATTTTAGCCTTGGTAAATTTTCACATAGCACATAGAAAATTGAGATGTGTTACATTTGAATCATTGTTTCAAGCTCATTCCTTAAACTAAGCATAAAAGCTATCATCAGAATAAAATTAAAGCAGATTGTATAAAGAATGAAATTAATCAACATTATATTCAAATAATATCATGTAACTACATCTCAGCATCAATCAAGAAAATGAAAGACAAAGAGGAAATAAATCTATTATTCAGAACCTTATATTAAGATAAATTCCTGTACCAAAACACTAATTATTTCTTTTCGCTTCAAAAACTGAATTAAATTATATTTTCCAGAAGAGATATTTGACTACACTAAGACCTAAAACAACTAATCATCCCTTAATAGTTTAAATGTTTATTTTAAAAATTACATTTTTCTAGAAAAAGTGCTTAATATTTAAGCAGTCCTAAGAAAAATAAAATTTCTTTAAAGAATTCCCTTATTTTTAAAAATTTTCCAGATTATATCTTTCTTCAAAAACCACCAATTTTGAATATTTTCACCACATTCTCAGGTTATACAATCAACCCTAATTTAGGTTATTCAACAAAAACATTTCATTTTTGTTTCAGGGATGGACGACATTAGAACCAAGTGGAAAAACATTAATACATGAAAGTGATATTGTATACAAACCATTCCATCAGGCATCATTTAAAAAAAACCCCACAACATTCTAGATGCAAATCTGTCTTATGTGAGTAGGTAAGAAAGCATGTTTATGTAAAGAGGAATGTAGCATCTACCAATAAGGGAAAAACTAAAGAAAGAATACTTTTAACTTAAAACAACTGGTTTCCATTTCTACTCAGAACACACCAAATCACTAGAGAAAACTTTGATTTTTTTAAGTGTTAAGGAGGCATTGCAGGTGAGATAAACTACACTGTACAGTTTCTCCTAAATTGTGTATCAGTAATTAACACCATTAAAACACCATTAAAATTCAAAACATACTTCTAGTTTCCAACCATCTCAAATTGTTTAGAAACCTCATTCGTGTTGAAGGGGATGCTTTCCCATATGGGGAAAAAAAACAAAGTCTCTTGTGCATCTGCACGTTCATGTTAAAACTAGTAAGATGATTTTCTGTTGAAAAATGGATCATATGAGATGAACTAAGAGTCTCCATTTGTAAAAGTAAAAAGAACCTTCACCAGATTAAAAACAAAAAAACACACCTTGAATCAAATTTCCAACACTGGAGTTGAAATGATGACTTTCTCTATTTCCAGACCAGAAACTGATAGCATACACGAGGGCAATTTTAAACTGTTGGTTAGATTCAGAGCATTCTGATATAAATAATAAACACAAAGACACTAAAGGTTCTCCTCTCAGTTAAGGTTTTAAAAAGGAAAACCTTACAACTAGGTACAACACACTGAAGAAAGAGGTAATGTGAACATCGAAAATGGTATTTCCCCTTAAAAAACAACTATGAAAAATACATAATTTTAAATTATAAATTTATATGTGAATGATGAGAAATTAGAATACAAATTTTAAAATCTAGAGGTAATACAGAACTTTCTGTAATGATATCCAATACAGTAGCTACTAGCCACAGGTGGCTATTGCGCACTTAAAATACAGCTAGTGTTGCTCAGTGGTTGAGTGTTGACCTATGAACCCGAAGGTCACGATTCGATTCCTGGTCAGGGCATATGCCCGGGTCGAGTGCTCCATCCCCAGTGTGGGGCATGCAGGAGGCAGCCGACCAATGATTCTTTCTCATCATTGATGTTTCTATCTGTCTATCCCCCTCCTTTCCTCTCTGAAATCAATAAAAATATATTATAAAACAATTTAAAAAATACGGCTAGCAGGTATAGTAACTATTATAAATTGTTATCTACTTAATTTAAATGTAGCCACTTGTGGCTGAAACTACTACACTGGACAGTGCAGCTCTAAAAAACTAGAGGGAAATACCTGCATCTTAAATTCTGATTCCAACAGTAAAAAGTCCTATAGATGGGCATATATAGAGAGAGATGCTTCTGAGACATTAAGTTTATTTCTAAAAAAAACTTGTGCTTTATATAGAAGAAATATAATTCAATATAAAAATGTTGCTGCATTTGTGGGAATCAAGTTTTCTAATACTGACCTTCTAGGGAGGACTAGAATGTTGGTTCACAAGTTGGCTCCATGTTTAAATTCTTTAGGGAACTTCCAAAAATATGGATACATGGGTGTCACTCCCTGCACCCCTCACTCCTCTCCCCCAAGATTCTGATTTAATTGGTCTGGGTTGAATCTTAGGCATAAAGATATTTCAAAGCTACTCAGGTGATTCTAACGTGCAGGCACTTTAATGGAAATAAAATAGAAAACTGTTTAGTAGGCATAGATGTAGTATGCAGCCAAAGACATTTCTTTGCTTGCAGATATACTCACTAATTTCTTACAATGAAACTTTAACTTAGGCCATTTAAAGTCTTATGTTAATTTGCTCATTAAAAGCTCCCTTAATTTTCAAATTAAAAGAGAAAGGTTCTCAGAGAAAAATTGGGAAAGCCAGAGCAAGGAACCATCACCTTTCCCATCAGCACGAATCCTTTCCTGAGACCCAATATCTTTTGTCCTTTTTCAGGCTCCTACCTTATAAAGTGACATTAACACAAATGAGTCACACTTGGTTATATCAGAGGCCAGACAGAATACCATCAATGCACTATTCTAATTAATAGCACAAAGTATATGCCAAAATAAGAATATGTTGACAGGAATAACTCCTAAAAGCACAGACTTGGAGTATGGTAGTGTTTCTTTTCAATTTCAAATGGTATTAATTACAATATAATTATACCACAAAAAATGTTTTGTAGTTTATTTAAAAATTACAAACTCGCCCTAGCCAGTTTGGCTTAGTGGATAGAGTATCAGCCTGCGGACTGAAGGATCCAGGTTCGATTCCAGTGAAGGGCACATACCCAGGTTGTGAGCTCGATCCTCAGTAGGGGGCATGCAGAAGGCAGCTTATCAATGATTCTCTCTCATCATTAATGTTTCTATCTCTCTCTCCCTTTCTTTGCCTCTCTAAAATCAATAAAAATATAATAAAAAAATAAAAATTACAAACTGTCAAAAATGCATAAGAAGCAGTGGCAGCTTATCCCCAATAGTCTTTGTTGTTACTGTTGTTAATCCTCAGCCAAGGATACTTTTTTCCACTGATTTTGAGAGAGAGATACAGAGAAACATGGATGTGAGATGAGAGATATCAATTCGTTGCCTCCTGATCTAGCCCTGATGGGGGCTGGGGATTGGACCTGCAACGCAGGTACATGCCCCTGACTGGGAATTGAACCTGTAAGCAGTGTGCAGGTCGACACTCTAACCACTGAGCCATCAGCCAGGGGGCCAATAGTCCTTTTCTCCAGTATGTTTGGAGCTGGGCAATAAGATGAGCTGGAAAAATGAATACACAACTGATATAGGAGAAGCCACAATGCTCTTCCACTAATCCTCAATCTATTAAAAGTGAAATAAAGCAAGGATTTGACCTGTTTTCTTTTTTTAAAATATATTTTTATTGATTTCAGAGAGGAAGGGAGAGGGAGAGATAGAAACATCAATAATGAGAGAGAATCATTGATCAACTGCCTCCTGCACGCCCCTTACTGTGGATCAAGGCCCCAACCTGGGCATGTGCCTTTGACTGGAATAGAACCCTGGGACCCTTCAGTCAGCAGGCCGTCGCTCTATCCACTGAGCCAAACCAGCTAAGGTTGACCTGTTTTTTTAATAATAAAGAACACATAAATTCCATTCATTTAAATATCGACACCTATCTTCTACCCAAAAACTGATTAACAATTCTCAAATTCACTTCCTTAATTTATGAGGCATATCTACAGAAAAAGATAATGTGAGGTATTTACAACTTTTGACTCCTCTCATAGATAGTATTGAAATCTACCCTTGCCCTGGCCGGTCTGGCACAGTGGATAGAGTGTTGGCCCTTGGACTGAATAGTCCCAGGCTCGATTCCGGTCAAGGGCACGTACTTCCTACTTCCGTTGCAGGTTCCTTGGCCCTGGCCAAGCCGTGTGCAGGAGGCAACCAATCCATGTATCTCTCTCACATGGATGTTGCTCTCTGTCTCACACTCTCCTTTCCACTCTCTCTAAAAATCGATGGAGCCCTAACTGGTTTGGCTCAGTGGATAGAGTGTGGGCACACGGATTGAAGGGTCCCGGGTTCGATTCCGATCAAGGGCATGTACCTTGGTTGCAGGCTCCATTCCCAGTAGGGGGCGTGCAGAAGGCAGCTGATCGATGTTTCTCATCCATGTTTCTAACTCTCTATCCCTCTCCCATCCTCTCTGTAAAAATCATTTAAAAAATAATAAAATAAAATAACAAAAATCAATGGAAAAATATCCTTGGATGAGGATTAACCAACAAATAATAATAACAATAATAATAATAATAAAATAAAAAGCCCAAACAAAAAAGACATCTATCCTTTAAATTGACACTGGTTTCAATGGTTTGTGTATATTGTGTGTTACTTGTGACATGAAAAGCTATTCATAAGTATTTTTGGAGGGTGGTAGTCACCCTCCAAAAAATAAGTAGGCTTTATTTTACATTAAAGTAAAAATTTTGGTGGGACAAATGTAAATGCAAGACAATCCTACATAATGGTAAAGGAAGTAATAATTCTCCAATTGTAAAAGTGAAGGACACTATAAATTAGTCTCTTTTTCTTAATAACTAACCCTAGTTACCTTTCTATTTTTAATTCCCCGCTTCCATCCTGCCCTATCCCCCACACATACTCCCACCAAGCCTCTACAACGAAGTTAGAACACAATGTTATGAAAAAGTATAATAAATTTACGACTGGATGACAAAGTATTCAATTTGCTCTTGTATGAATTTACTGAGTCAATACATGCCTGCACTTAATTTTAAAATGCTAATGACATTAAAACGAGAACTAATTTGTATCATAGCCCCACCACAGGCGACCAAGGAGCATGAAGCAAGTTTTCACTTGGACCCTGAGAACCTAGTCAGAAAGAATTTGGGAAAATACCAACGCTTGTGTCATTATACGGCGACTTTTATCCTCCTCTCCCCCCATCCCTTAGTAAGCTCTGTAGCTATAAAATTTAAAATCTTGCTAATTAGTTACCAGCGCCCCGTCAACCAACAGCTCAGGTGTCCCACATTTTGTTCAGGTCCCCGCCTTGAAAACAAACCCGATTGCCCCATTTTCTGAGAGGTAAACTCAGCGCCCGGCTGCTCCCTATGAAGTCACCGCGTTTGTTGTTTCAAAGATGCAATTAAACGAAAATGACACAAGGCTGTCTTCGAGATTAGCTGGACGTGTGTGGGGGTGTCCATCGCATCTGTGCGAGGCCCATGAAACCTGTACTGCTTGCTGGAAGCCTATTTTGGTGCTAATATTTCCCCCCATCTCCCCTCCTCCAACATATTCACAACAGTAGGAAACGAAACTTCCTAAGAACTTGCTCGACTTTACCAAACTTCAGCTTTCCAGCTTTCCGTCCTACAGAATCATGTAATCAGCTTCAGCTTTCCAGCTTTCCGTCCTACAGAATCATGTAATCAGCGGAGGGGGGAGGGGGGTGGCTCGCGCACGAAGAAGAAAAGCAATAAAAGCGCCTGCACCAGGCAGTGTCTCTCCCTCGGCCCCCACAGCCCCCGTCCCCCACCCCCACCCCCCACCCCCTCTGCCCCAGCCCTTACATATACACATTCTTCGGTGCGGCCTCTCACCACATCATGTCCACAGTCATTTGCAAAAATTAGAAACAGACTCGGGAGCCCTCGCCTTAGCGCGCCCAGAGCAGAGCTGCGCTAGCCCGATGGGACCAGGTCACTCCCGATCGCCCCACGGGGTTTCATGCCCAACAACCCGGCTCTCCGCCGCGGAAGAGGGGGGTCTCCCTAATTCGACGTGCAAGTTCGTCTCATCCCTCCCCGATCCCGACTCTGGCATCCGGAAACCCCCCACCGCGAAAGCCAAAGAAAAAAGTTTCTTCCCCCGGGGCAGCAGGGGAGTGGGTGACAGGGGCTGCAGCAAAAGCCGAGAGAAGAGAAGGAGGGCGAGCGGCGCCCTTGGCTGCGCACGTCTGCGCCTCCAGCCCGGAGCCCAGGGCCGCCCCCGTCCTCACCGGCTCGTCGGGAGGGAGACCCGGTCCTGCTACTGGAGCGCGCGGCGGGGACGCGGCGTCGGGGCGGGCCGCCGGCAGCCGCCGCGGGCGCGGAGAGCCACCACCTCTTCTCCCCGGAGCGGGTGCGGGCGTGGGCCGACGGAGCTGGAGACGGAGCGGGAGACGGAGCCGGGGGAGGGGGAGAGGAGCAGCAGCATCGCCTCCTCCGCCTCCACGCCTCGGAAACGCCGCTCGGGCGGCGACCCCGGCAGACCGCCGGACCCGGGAGCGCTCGCGCAGCCTCTCGCCCTCCGGTGCTCGGCGCGCCTCCGAGAGTTTGGCCCGACCCGTCAGGCGCGGGGCCGCTCGATGCCTGGAGCCGGCTCCGAGCGCGGCCGCGGCGGCCGAGGCGGACCCGGGAGCCCAGGCGCGCTGCTCGCCGGCCAGCACGACGGTCTCGAGGGGCCCAGATCGCCGTGTGTCACCCTCGCCGCGCCGCGGCCGCGAGAGGTAGTCGCCCAACTCCGGCTCCACCTCGGGCGGCCGGGGCGGCCCCGCCCCCGTGCCTGTCACTCAGCGCTTCCCGGGCTCCTGGAGGACCGCGGATCTCTCACCCTGCGCTTCCCGCGGCCTGATTGGCCCATCAGGCCTTCAGCCCCGCCTCCTCCCTGGGGACGAGGTCGCCGGGGAGACCGGCGCTCCGGTTCTCATGACAACCGGTGCCCTGGGCCTGGCTTGGGCGTCCTGCTGGCCAGAAGCTCAGGTTGATGGCCTCGCGGCAGTGTTCTCAGCCCCTGCAGGGTGGACTCCCAACTGCAGGGCGAGCTGGAAACGCAGCAGAGCGCCCCAAACTTCCAACTTCAGACGCAGGACTTGCCGGCTCCGGGGAGCGCGAGGGGGAGTGAAAAATGCCTCAGAGAGCGCTTCCCCCACCGTCGTAAAGAACCCCTCCCCCCTCGCCCTCTCTTGCCTCCAGCCTCGTTTCCAAATTCTCACCGGGCGGATTTGGCTTTGAAAGGGTGAGGAGGAGGAGGAGAGAGATAAAGAGCAGGGCTGTGCCGTTCCCTGCGGCCATACAGCCTCTTGGAAATGGCCGGGTCGAGGAAAACAGCTCAGCGAGTTTTCCCACAGCTGTAAAGTGATCTTAAAGGTGTGGTGGCAGCACTTGTCAACCCCAAATGCCCTCTGGAAAATGCTAATTCTCATATTTTTGAAAAGAGTGTGTAAGTTTTTGCCCTGTTAGTTTCCCACCTAAAACTTAAACAATCCTAAAATTTAAAAATTTAAGTAAAACATTTAACATAATCTCTATATAGAAAACCCTAATATGCAGATAGACTGAAGCGAGGAGGACAACTGAACAACCTAACAACCGGTCGCTATGGCATGTGCTGACCACCAGGGGGTGTGTGCGGAACATGGCAGGCATCAGCCGCAGTGGGATGGAGCAGCTGAGCTGGGGCACCAGACCAAGATGGGGCACAGGTCGTGGTCATCTGGGCGAGCCTCTGGTGGTTACTGAAAATTCTTTGCTCCCATGTGCCTTGGTCCCACTGGTGCTCGCATCTGCTGCCAGTGCCTGGCGCCAGCCCCAATCACTCACTGCCATCAGAGTGTGCAAGCTGTGACTGCCTGCCCTGATCGCCCCTGAGGGCTTCTCCACCTCCCCCTGCTCCTGAGGGCTGATCCGGGCAGCAGCCGCCATTTGCACCCAATGATGGTGGCAGAAGCAGGGAGGGGGGCTGTGGGGGGGTGGGGAGGAGCGTGGCTGCCAGGAGGGGTGCGGGGGAGGGGGGTGGCGCCCATGGTGGGAGGGGCCTGGCAGGGGCGCGGAGGATGGGCCGAGACCTGCCCCTGTGCCCACCACAGCCTCGTGGCCCACAGTTCCTTTCAAGGTGCTTGAATTCATGCACTGGGCCCCTAGTCGAATAAAATAAAAAACATCCATTTTTCTATGTAGGGACTAAACATTACAATGTGGCAAAGGTATGTCCTAGCAGCTATCCCACTCCTGCAAGCTAAAAGATTTGGGTTTCAGCAATTTATAAGGAAGTCCTGCTGAATTCATGAGAAAATGGTATCTTGTCATTTGAGTTTCCATTGTTTGAGTTTATTCTCAGAGATCCAAGCTAACCTGGTCCATTCTGGGGGTAAATGCAGTCTTGGACCCTTAGTGTTGGGCCCTAGGCAAATCTAAACTTCATGGTTAGCTCCAACCTGGAGAGATCTGAGACAAAGAGCTGCAATCCTAGGCTCCCTAGCCCCTGAGGCTGATGTACATGTATGATGAATGAGGGAATTAATAGTAATGGTTTACCTTTGGCGAGCATTTGCATCTTCATTATCTCACTCACTAAATGAACAATTGTGATGGATGTCTTCAGTGAAATATGCTTTGCAAGTATGCAGTGAATGTATTTACTCACAGTGCTAAACATAATGAGAAAGCCCAGCAGAATTTTAAGATAAGGTCCCTGCCCTCAGGGAGCTAACCACAAAGCCTGAAAAAAGAAAACCAGCACTCTTTGAAACAATTTGAGAGCAATTATAGCTAGAACGTATAGCCAAACTTTCAATACAGTAACAAATGAAAGTCTGTGGTATGTGGAATAAACTGGATTAGCCAGATCATGGAAGAAGGAAACTTAAACTGGGTTTTGAAGCAGGTAGTGGGATAGATAAATGAATCAAAGATGAGGAAAGACAGTTGAAGGAAAGAATATGAAACTGGAGAGCAGCAGCAGGAATACAGTGGTGGAAGTAAGTAACAGTGAGGAGACCAGCCTACCTGAACTGGAGAGAGGCAGGCTTGGTACTCATTCCCCAGCCCTTCTCCATTTTCTGAAGTAGGAGTTTTTGTATGTTCGGTTCAGGTGTCAGGCTGATAAGATAGAGAGGGTGAGGTAGGTTTGTGAGAATAAACCACTGTTTGCCTCTGAAAGTTCATATATTTATTGGAAAGGAAAGCACTGTCCATAATACTTGGAATAGCTTATGAATTTATGTCAGAAAGAAGGTATGAAGAGTATGGTGTTGGAAATTTTTACAAAAATAGACAAACCACAGTGTTGTAAGCATCTTTCTTTCTTTCTGTTTTTATCACATTTTTTAAAAAAATTATTTTAACATCTCTGAAATTGAGATGTACCTTACAAAGGTAAGATTCAAGAGTATCTTAGCATCATGTCATTCAATTGGCAGTAATTTCTTTTTTATCTTAGTGGGCATAAATGTGACAATCAGTAGCTTCTTAGATTCAATATCGCATCGTATATTGAACCAGGAGGTCACAGTTCATCAATTCCCAGTTGGGGCACATGCCCAGGTTGCGGGCTCAATCCACAGTGTGGGGTGTGCAGGAGGCAGCTGATCAATGATTCTCTCTCATCATTGATGTTTCTATCTCTCTCTTCCCTCTCCCAAATAAATAAATAAATAAATAAATAATTTTTAAAGAGTAATAAAAAAAACACATAGTATTAAATATGAAATATCTATAAAACATTGAAATGGAACTGAAAAATAAGCATTTGGATATATCAATTTAGACATCAGAAGAGAGGCTTGAACTGGAGTTAGAAATGTGGGGCTACACTGTGAATGAGATTCCTTTGGGGGGAGTACAGAGCAGACTAGAGGATCAAGGTTGCAGTTCTGAGAAATCTCAACAAATAGAAGTTGAGGAAGAAGAGCTAACAAGGAGTATATTTGTTTTGTGTTTATTGTGTCCATGTAATAAACACCTAAACCTATAGAGAATTTTTATGAGTTTATTTGAGTCCAAACTGATGACAATTGCTGGGAAGCAAGATCTGAAAAGCTCTCTTTTTCTTTCTTTTTTTCTTCAAGGTCATTTCAACTGGTTGCCTTCAAAGCGTTTTCACCAATTATCCTTCAGTTTTGTATGTTGGTTTGTTTTTTTTAAATGGCTGTGATACCGAAACCTGATAAAGAGTGCACAAAGGAGAAATCTACTGGTTAATCTCCTTTCAGATATAAAATAAAATTAAAATACAATATTAACAAATAGAACCCAGAACTACATTACAAATGATATACCAACTGGCCTTTGCCAATCTAATGGGTACAAAATGCTATCTCATTACAGGAATAATTTTCACTTCTATTAAGAGTATCTTTTTGTATGCTCACAAGCCGTTTTATTTTCTGCTACCAAAAACATTCTCCCATGTTTTCTTCTAGAACTTTTAGGGCTTTGTTTATTACCTTTGTTTTGTTTGTTAGGTTTTGTGTGTGTGTGTGTGTGTTTTTACTCACATGGAATTTATTTTGGTGGTAGCAACAGCTCCCCAGTTGTTCCTAAAACCTTAAAAGAATTTGTAAATTTTACTATATAAAATATGAAGCTTCTACATAGTAACAAAAACAATGATGGGTTCAGTCGGATCCCCGCAGCAGCTGCAGCAGCGCTAGTCTTTTCAGGAGCTTCTTGCTTTCTCCTTTAGCTTCCGGAAACATGGCTCTGGTGTGGCTGTCTCTCAGGGAGTCGTCAAAGTGTTCAGTGACATGAAGGTACCAAGTCCTCGACACCAGAGGAGGTGAAGAAGCGCAGGAGGGCGGTGCTCTTCTGCCTGAGTGAAGAATTCTGGAAGAGGGCAGGGAGATCCTGGTAGGTGATGTGGGCCAGACAGTAGACGACCCCTACGCCACCTTCGTCAAGATGCTGTGGGGCAAAGACTGCTTTACGCCCTGGATAATGCCACCTATGAGACCAAGGAGAGCACGGAGGAGGACGGGGTATTTATCTTCGGGGCCCCTGAGTCTGTGCCTCTTAAGAGCAAAATGATCTATGCCAGCTTCAAGGATGCCATCAAAAAGAAGCCTACGGGGATCAAGCATGAATTACAGGCAAACTGCTGCGAGGAGGAGGTCAAGGACCGCCGCACTCTGGCAGGGGAGCTGGGGGGCAGTGCCGTCATCTCCCTGGAGGGCAAGCCTTTGTGAGCCCCCTCCAGCCCCCTGCCTGGAGCATCTGGCAGCCCCAGACCTGCCTGTGGTGGGTTGCAGGCTGCCCCACTTCTGCCAGACCGGTGGGGCTGAGGGGATCCCAGCAGGGGGAGGGAAATCTCTTAACCCAGTTGCCAAACAGCCGCCCCCCCCCCCAACCTCTCCCCTTGGACCTTCCTTCTCTCTCCACCCCTGATGGTTCTGGCCTTCCCAAACCACTTTTGACCTTCTGATTCCTCTTGGGTTGAAACAGACCAAGTCCTCCCCACCCCAGGCACCCCAGTTTTGGAAAAGGCCTGTATTTTTTTTAACGACACCCCTAATTGCAACCTGTTCCTCCCCCCCTTCCCATGCTGCCAACTTCTAACCGCAATAGTGACTCTGCTTGTCTGTTTAGTTCTGAGTATAAATGGATTGTTGTGAAGATAACACCTCCCCACGCTGCCTGGTTTCCCTCCCCTTTTCCACCTGGTCTGGGCCACTCATGGAAGCAGGACCAGTAAGGGACCCATAATTTTTTTTTTTTTTAAAAAGGAAGAAAAACAACAATAAAAAGCCTCACTTAATTAAAAAATAAATAAATAAAAACAAAAACAAGGATGATTAGTAAATTTACAAAAAAAAGAAATTCAGAAAGGCAATATTTGAAAGTTAAACAAGTGTATAAGTTAAAAACAAAAACGAATTATTACATATAACTATCAAATTGGAAAAACATTTTTAAAGTCATAATATCTGCTATTGGTGAAAATACGTGAAATAGCTAATGTCCCATGATTGTTGGTAGGATTATAGGTTGGCTTATTTCATTTGGGTGTGCAATTGCAATGTTTTTCATAACTCCTAATGTTTATATCCTTTAACTTATTACATTTTGGAAATTTATCCTAAATAAATATTTACATACATGATCAGAGATATGATCAAGAATATGTATTGCAGTATTATTAGCAATTATAATATTAAAAAATAAATGTCTATAGTAGTAAAATGCTTACATAAACTGGTCTATTCACATATATTATTTAATGATAAAACCACACAGCAGTACAGTATGATCTGATTACTCTTCACAAATTCACATACTGACAATATTCATACTGCTAACAATAGTTTCTCCAAGGATTAGAATTAAAGAAAACATGCCGTTTCTGAAGTGTTTTTATTATCTTTACAAGCATGTGTTACTTTTGTTATAAAAGGTCAGCATAGATTTTTGCTACTAATAGTAAAGCAATTAGATAGCTGACCCATAACACAAATTTAGTTGGGCTCCCAAGTGGCCCATGGGCCTCAGAATGTTAATCTCTTAGGTCCGTGGTTGGCAAACCGCGGCTTAAGAGCCACATGCGTCTCTTTGGCCCCTTCAGTGTGGCTCTTCCAGAAAATACCACGTGTGGGAGTGCACGTGCGGTGCGATTGAAACTTCGTGGCCCATGCGCAGAAGTCGGTATTTTGTGGAAGAGCCACACTGAAGGGGCCAAAGAGCTGCATGTGGCTCGTGAGCCACAGTTTGCCGACCACTGTTTAGGGGCCATACTTGTCATACGCTCTAAATCAGGAATATTTTATGTGGGACCCATAGATCACTCCATAGTGGACAAGTTGAAACTGTATTCCAAGTATGTGTGTTTCTGTATTTTTCTAGGAAGATCAATTATATGTTTCAATAAATTCAGATAAGGGTTTATATTTCTCCAAAATGTTAAGATTGTATTATTTAAATGCCAATGATTTAAAAATATCACTTTTACCTCAAAGGTTGAAATGTCTTCTGGGCTAATTTAATCTGTAACTAGCAATGTTTTCCCAGCTGGCTTCTTGTGTTCATCTCAATGTGAAATATTTGTATTCTGGCTTGTACCAACTATGTTAGTGTTTTCCCCTCTTTAAGCCCAGAAACATGTTCTCTTTTCTTGCTTACAGAGTAAGGACTATGATGGGAACTTTGCCCAGGTGAGAGCAGAAGCCAGATAAGTAATCCACCAAAACATGAGCAGGTAATTGGAGCACAAACTCTGACAAGTGCTTAAGGAAGACTGTGAGGCAGTGGTAACACTTCCAAGTAAACTAAGAATTAGCTAGGGAAAAAAATGCAGTGATGGAAACCAGATAGGACTACAATTACCCTCAGGTCCATTGAATAAACAGGTTATTTTCTTTTGGAGGTAGCTGAACTCTCTTTAAAATGTGAGAATTCCCCAAGGATGTAGAGTTACATGACAGCAATGGCTCAGATAAGTCTAAATGTTGGGAGGCAGCCTGGTAGCTCAGGACAATGAAAGAGCACAGCATCTGCACTCTTAAGACCCAAGTACAAATCTTGGCAGCCACTTAACTTCTTGGAGCATCTTTTCCTCATTTATAAAGTGAAGGAAATAAGAATAGCCGATAATATTCTTTCAGTATTCAACAGGATTAAATGAAATATGTAAATGAGGACTTTATAAACTTTAAAGCATTATTTTTTTAAAAATCAAGCAACAACAATATCTAAACAGATTTTTAGAATTTGTGTTTTAGACTAATTGAGAAAAATATTTTCAAATAATTTATTTTATTCTGAAGAGAAACTTAAAAAAAATATCTATTAGGCTTAGCCGGAGTGGCTCCGTGGTTGAGCGTTGACTTATGAACCGTTAGGTCACAGTTCCATTCCCAGTCAGGGCACAGCCTGGATTTCGGGCTCAATCCCCAGCGTGGGGCATGCAGGAAGCAGCCCATTAATGATTCTCTCTTATCACTAATGTTTTTTTTTCTCTCTCTCTCTCCCTCTTCCTTCCTCTCTGAAATCAGTAAAAAAACCATGACCTCCTGGTTCATAGGTCAATGTTCAACCATTGAACCACATAGGCAGGGCTAATTAAAAAAAAAATATATATATATATATATATATATAGAGAGAGAGAGAGAGAGAGAGAGAGAGAGAGAGAGAGAGAGAGAGTACCAAGGCTAGCTAGTTCCATGGAAAGTTAAGTCAAAAAATATTAATTGTGGTGCTTCTGCAACTTTCACTTTCTTTGCTAATCAAAGATTCTTATCTCTTTTCCAGTTTCCCCCTACTGACTCCAAACTGACCAGGGCTTGTCAGTGACTCTGAGTAGGGCTGGCAGTCTGTCAGACTAAAAGCATTTATCTACTCCTCTTTAGTTTGTCAGGTGCCTAATGGCTCTACCTGAACCAAAATATTCCTCCTGAATATTCTTCTGCTGGAAATTTTCACTTTTAGTCACCAATGAGTTAAACTCCAAAGGTGTTCACTTTAGAAGGACAAGGTTTAAGTTCATTTTACCTTTCAGCTTTCTCTCTTTGAACATTCGTGTAGATAGGTTTATCAGATTAGGTAGTTGTCACTTTAAACCCTGAGGGCAAGAGATACTGGAGAGGTAAATTTTAATTAATGGCGGGGAAGGAGGAGAGAGGGAAAACTAGTTTCGGTGTGAGTGGAAGAGAAACAGGGAAGGAGTGCCATTTGATGGGGAAAGGTATGCCACATGAGGTTGACCCTCAGGGCCATGATACCAAGGGAGAGAATCAGGAAAGTGTATGTAGTACTAAAGGGGTGTGGCACTGAAATCAAACTGCCTAATTCACAATTTTTACTAGGGCTGGTTCTGTCTGACTCATTTCTACCACTTGCCCTGGCAAGTTACGTAACCACCTATTCACTTTGGATGAAGGGACTATGGCAAATAAGCATAACCCTTCTGTTGTTTGAAACTTAGCCATGTTTGAACATACACAGAGTAATTTAATATGAATATGCTGTCTTCTAAATTGGACCTACAGGGACTTGCCTTAGGGTTCATGACTGCTAATCTTGACCTTTTTAAGTGTTCTCAGACATGGAGGTCAAATCAGAAGTTAAGCTTTCTAGTTAATGTTCTGTTTTAAAGGGGATGAGTTCACACTGAGCGAGCTGCTGTGCAAAGTTGATCATGAAAGGCTTTAAGTGGAGTTGGAGTGTTAAATAAAACAAAGCATTCCTTGGTGAAAATTTTCTTAAAAGCTGAGTGCTGTGATTTTTGCATTTTTCTCTATAATGTCTAATAGAAAACTTGGGAGGAAAATGGTCTTATCTACAGAAACTATCAGTTTAGGGCCAAATCCAGACTGATGACAGTCATATAAAAGGGAAAAAATGCTTTTTATAATCACATGAAGAGAGGAAATATGTCTTAGAGAATTGAATCTGTTAGGATGAGTAGCTCTTCAGTGCATCTAAAAAGTTAGAGAACTATAAAAAAATTATGTAGCTGAAGTATTTTGTTTTTACTAAAAACCTATCATGCATTTATTAGCCAGTCTTTCCTTAGCCACGGCCACCTGACTATGAATCTGTTGTTGAGAGGTCCAGGTTGTCTTTTTCACATAAACCCTTCCCAAATGCAAAATGTACAATGTTCTGTTTTGGTTTTTGTTAGAGGAAACCTAGAACTAGAGAGCATGTGTAAAATAATTTGAGTTTAGAATATTTCTACATTCGTGTAATATATTCCAGCTTTTTTGCCCATGATAATTTGTGGCAATAATTTATCTTTCCACAATATTCAACTCTGCTTTTTAAAAATTGTGGTAAAACAGGCTCTGGCTGGGTAGCTTAGTTGGTAGAGCATAGTCCCCATACACCAAGTTTTCAGATTTGATCCCCATTCAGGCCACATACAAGAATCAACCAATGAATGCATAAATTAGTGGAACAGAAATCAATGCTTCTCCATCACCATCCCCTTCTCTCTCTCCTCTCTCTCTCTCTCTCTCTCTCTCTCTCTCTCTCTCTCTCTCCAAAAAAAAAAAAAAAAAAATCAATTAAAAAATTGTGGTAAAACTCATATAACATAAAATTTATCACTTCAGGCCCAAGCTGGTATGGTTCAGTTGGTTTCACATTGTTCCATGAGAGGTCACTGATTTGCTTCCCAGTTAGGGCATATGCTTCCAGGTGGACTTGACCCCCTAGCAGGGGCATGCAAGAGGCAGTGCAGGAGACAGCCGGTGGATGTTTCTCTCCCTCTTCCTCTCTGTAAAAACTCAATAAGAACATATTTTTTAAAAAAGATTTACCACTTTAGCCATTTTTAAGTTTCAACTTCATTTTCAATAGGAAAAATATTTTGCACTTATTTTTAATAAAGTATATAGAAATTAAATCACTTAATTACATTAGCAATAATCACATTAAAAGATTAGAAAACTAAAACAATTGATTTTTATGTAACCTTCATAAAGACAGAATTTTTGTTGTATTCACTTCTGTGTCCTGAGCTCCTAGAACAGTACCTGTCACATAGTAGGTACTCAGACACTATTAAAGGATTAATGGCTTTTGGTAATAATTATAACTCAGATGGAGAAAGCATAAATGTGCAGTATACTATGATATAGCCCACTGGTAGGTACTAAGAGACCACAGGCATTTGTCTGTGTGTTTTATAGTGGGAATGGAGAACATTCGTTAATCTAGTGGTTTGACTAAGTGGACGTCATTTAATAGAGCTTCTATTTTATTTTGAAAAATGCCCATATAGTGCTAATGTTTAGCAGGCCTTATACATAGTACATGTTCTATAAATATTAATCTTTGTTTATGTTTGGTTGATTTCTTTTTTCTTAATATATTTTTATTGATTTCAGAGAGGAAGGGAGGAAAGGAGAGAGAGAGAGAGAGAGAGAGAGAGAGAGAGAGAGAGAGAGAGAGAGAGAGAAACAGCAATGATGAGAGAGAATCATCAGTCGGCTGCCTCCTGCATGCCCCACACTGGGGATTGAGCTGCAACCTGGGATTGTGCCCTGATCAGGAATCAAACCATTACCTCCTGCTTCATAGGTGGACGCTCAATCACTGAGCCGTGCTGGCGGGCTGGTTGGTTGATTTCTTTATTCTTGTTACTTTGCTGAGGGAAGGAGAGAGAGAAAGCAAATAGGGAGGAAATTCGGAGGGAGAGAGAAGAAAGGAGGAAGGGCAAAGAGAAGAGCTTTTACATAGTTTCCATATTCATACATAGTCTTAAGAGTGTGGAAGACAAAAGAGAGTTTTCTAACCACTCAAAACAGTTACTAAATTATGCCAATAATATGAATTCAAAAAATAAACTCTATTCCCTTTGATCAGAAAATATATTTCAATTACTCAGATTGCAATAAGCATTCTCTTGCTTTGTTGTTGCTTGAATGAGCCCCTTCCTCTTGTCTAGTTCTCTTAATGGGAAAGTCTTCTCAAACACCATGAATGATAACTTGAATTAAATGAAGAGTTAAGGTAGCCACAAATCTCTGTTAGGCAAAAATCACCATCTTTAATACTTTCCAGCTTGAGGAATGGACTGGATTCCAATTACATTAATAACAAATTTAGCTTCATCTGCTCTCATAGGACCTCCAGACTCCTGAAGATTTCTCACCTACTTCCCGGATTTCCAGGATTCCTCAAGAGATAATTCATGTGTGCTCTGCAATGTTGGGCTTTGTTGTTGTATTCAAACGTTTCCTGAAAATCGAGTGCCTGAACATCACTTGCTGTCAGAAGCTTGTCACTTCCACTGCTGCTGATACCCTCCACGAGGGAAATGATGGTATCAAGGGGTTGCCTCTCAGTGCTCCCATAGCTGCCCTCCAATGAGTCAGAGGTGGGCTAGGCCCAGCTGCAGAGGGTGCTTTTGTCACCGGGTTCTTGAAGCAGCGCTGTTAGTGTTCATTGTTAGATCACAAAGTTTCTGCTGAAATTAACTATTTTAAGTGAATGGAGGCGAAGGAAGAAAGTCACGATGCCATGCTTTTCTTCTACTGTCGTCACCCTACACACACACTCACTCACTCTCGACTCACACACACACTCACTTACACTCACACACATACTGTTTTCAGCCAACAGTAAAAGTACTTCTGTGCATAAACTCATTCAGATAGATGCCTTTTCAGCACAACCAGACTCTGATAATCGAAATATTGCAGGAAGATGCAGTGGGTGGGTACATTCTCTTTAAGATAAGAGAGCTATCTCATAAAGATAGTCATTCATTTACTTCAGGCTTTTGACCATGTTTTTCTCAGTAGAGTATGAACTCTTTGAAGGCAGTGCATCAAAAAGGCTTCAAGTACTAGAATATCTGATAAGCAGCAGCTTAAATAGAAAGGATTATTTTCTCACATAAGAAACCACATGTTAAGGCAACTACTTCTGATGTCCAAGCCAGAGTCATTGCAATTCTCTTTGCCTTCCTCATATCTATACTAATAAAAGGGTAATATACTAATTAGACTGGACATCTTCCCTTCTGGACATCCTTTCAGGCAAAGCCACGGTGGTGGTGGCTGAGGCAGAGGCAGTTAGGTGTGATCAGACTTGCAGGGGAGAGCAGTTAGGGGGCCACCAGGCCAGCAACGGAGAACAGTTAGGGGGTGATCAGGCCAGCAGGGGAGAGCAGTTAGGGGGTATCAGGCAGGCAGGCAGATGAGTGGTTAGGAGCCAGCGATCCTGGATTGCGAGAGGGATCGAGATTAGGCCTAAACTGGCAGTCAGACATCCCCCAAGGGGTCCCGGATTGGAGAGGGTGCAGGATGGGCTGAGGGACCTGCCCCCACCTCCATGCACAAATTTCATGCACTGGGCCTCTAGTCTATACTAACAAAAGGGTAATATGCTAATTAGACCAGGAGACCTTTCGGGAAACCTTCTGGATGTCCTTCCAGACAAAGCCATGGTGGCGGGGCTGAGGCAGAGGTGGTTAGGGGCCGATCAGGCTGGGGGGGGGGGGGAGCAGTTGGGGGCAATCAGGATGGCAGGGGTGGGCAACTTGGGGCAAGTAGGCCGGCAGGGTAGGGGCAGTTGGTTAGGGGCGATCAGACAGGCAGGCAGGTGAGCAGTTAGGAGCCAGTGGTCCCGGATTAGGCCCTGTGGGATTGGGCCTAAAGTGGCAGTCGAACAGGGAGTTCGACTGGAGAGGGTGCAGGCTGGGCTGAGAGGGTGCAGGCTTGGAGGGGTCCCAGACTGGAGAGGGTGCAGGCTGGGCTGAGGGACACTGCCCCCGTGCATGAATTTTGTGCACCGGGCCACCCGTAACCTATAAAAGGACTGCTGCAACACCAGATATCTGAAGGATGGAAATGTGTGGTTGCACCCTTGGTTGTTCATATATTTATATATAACTTTTCCCGAAAGATTTTGCTCCAGTACTCTTTCATCTACTTATAATTGGCCAGAACTGTGTCCTCCTAATTACAAGGAAAGCAGGGAAGAGAGTAGTTAACTTTCCTAGTCTCTAGTGCAGGCAGGCACAGAAAACAGCATTTGGATATATATATATTGGTTTATGTAGGCAATTATCAGTGTCTGAACTTCAATATTACCAGCATGAGGGTACTAGAGGCAAAGTTAAGGTTCAGGGGATGAGAGTAAAGTGAACAGGTTATATGGATAATTCTTTCTATGGAATCTTTAAGTAAACAAACAAGGACTTTATAAACTATGTCGAGTTAAAACAAAATTTTTGATGAATTGTTTTTAAAATAATGCAATGTTTTCATTAAATATATTAAATTTTAACATCACCTAAACAATTGTATTAAAAACATGCTCAACTATGGCCACAGTAGTAAGATTAAAATATAAATATAGGTCAACTGAAATGCAAAAATCTTATTAAAAGGGATTACATTTTATGTAAAATATCATTGGTTTCTCAGTTACTATAGAAAGTTCCCTATCAAATTACTAATATTTTCAAGGTCCATCAGTTTAGTTCCCAATTTCTTTTTGATGGTCATCAGTGCCAAGCCACTGCCTCTCTCTTCCCCCACAGTGTCATATAATTGTGTTTTTTTAGATGACACAGATGATTATTTCAGTCTTGCTCTAGTTATGGATTAAGCCAAGTAAAATATAATAGCTCTAAAGAACAAGAGGTCTATTTGGGAAGGAAAAACAAAGAGCTAAAGTAGTTAATTTGATATGATCATGAATGAAGGTAAAATTTGTATAGTTTTGGTAAAACCAAATTTCTGAATTTATATTTGCATGAAATGTGCAAAAACTCTTGTTTAATCCTATTGTATTAACTCTCTGAAAAGCATGTATTTATATTAGTTATATGGCATCTGGCCCTTGAAAAAATATAATTTTATACTGTTCCTTTAAAAATATAAAGAAAAATGTATTAGCTAATTTACCCTGGACTTTTAAATTTCTTCTTCTAAAAAGGGGTTGTTTTTTACTTTGAAAGAACTAGAGATTACTTTTGGCTTACCTTTTCCACTCTTTCATAAGTGAATTTGAAATTTGTTATTACTTTTATGTTTACAGATGATAAATATTTCTTGTATTTTTTAAGACAAAGAAGAAAAGCCTATAGATTCATTATGAAGCTCCTGATAATTGCTATTATACTTGGCACCTGACTAATAATATTTTAACAGAAAATAAATTCCTCTTTGGGTATCAATTCTGCATATCGCTTCATTTACATGCCACCTCCGTGTTTGAAGGTATGCATGAACAACTTATCATGTTTTCATAATTTCTAGAAACTTATCATTGCCAGCTAATAACAAGAAAGGACATGCAATTAAACTATCATGCTGTGTTTATTTATATTAATAATGTTTTTAATTGACATTCAAAGGTGCCTGGATATAGATTGTATAAAAAATTTCATGTCCTTACACCTATCTTCGTCAAAAAGCAGCAGACATACACATAATAACAAACAACTAAAAGAAAGATAACTTGGCTATGCAAAACTGAGCAAGAATAAACATACAAATTTGTTCAGCCAGAACGCCCGCTGGGAGGACTTGATATCACTGAAATATCATTGCCGGAGTTTTGGTGAAGTGCTTAATGTTTTTCTTTGTTTTTATTTTCCTGCTTGTGAATATACATAATTTCATGCCACAATCTTGTTTTAATTTTCTTAGAGGGCTAATATCATCTGTATTTGACAGTTTTTCACCATATTTGTGACAGCATATTATTATTATTATTTTGCCTGTGGAAGGATAAAAGGGGCATATATATGCCTTCTTTGCTTATGGTAGTTATTTAGTAGATATTGAACTTCAAATTATTTTACATGTATTGAATTTTTCTCTCTCCCCATTTGGAGGCATGCAGCTGATCTTTCCCTTTCTGTAGACTTTTTTTTTCCTTTATTTAAACTGATGGTGTGACCCTGGACAAATCACTTTAGCCTCTTTGTGCCTCAGTTTCTTCATTTATAAAATGGGTGTTACCCCATAGATGGTTTTGCTCAGTGGGTAGAGCATTGGCCTGCAGACTTAAGGGTCCTGCGTTTGATTCCGGTCAAGGACACATGCCTGGGTTGTGGGCTCGATCCTCTGTAGGGAGCATGCAGGAGGCAGCTGATCAATGATTCTCTCATCACTGATGTTTCTATCTCTCTCCCTCTCCCTTCCTCTCTGAAATCAATAAAAATATATTAAAAGTTGGTACTCTTTAATAAAATAAATAAATAAATAAATAAATAGCTGTTCCAACAAAACCTATCCCATGGAATGATAGTTCTAGCAGAGTGTGCTTGGCCTTTCTTTTTCCCGTGACAAGGTTCTGTCCACATGCCTTAAGAAATTTAAATAGTCGTGGTGCAATGCCTTCTGAATGTTTGTTAGGCCATCTCCGTGTTCTGGGAAGCATGTTGAATCCATAAAAGTCAAAGTAATTTTTTTTCTCACTTGAAATAGAAGAGGGCTAGTAAATTTAATGTTTACCTCCACAAGGATTATATTAATTTGGAATAAAAAACCATTCATTTAAAAAACCGTTGACCATAGAATAGTCTATGGTCATAGAATAGACTTTTCTCTTGGGAAGAATCTTTTTAAAATAATATGTTTTTATTGATTTCAGAGAGGAAGGGAGAGATAGAAACATCAATGATGAGAGAGAATCATTGATTGGCTGCCTCCTGCATGCCCCACACTGGGGACTGAGCCTGCAACCCCAGGCATGTGCCCTGACTGGGAATCAAATGGTGATCTCCAGATTTATAGGTCGATGCTCAACCACTGAGCCACGCCGGCCAGGCTTTTGGGAAGAATCTTAAAAGGGCCACAGAGCTGAAACCAGTTTGGCTCAGTGGATAGAGCGTCGGCCTGCGGACTGAAAGGTCCCAGGTTCGATTCCGGTCAAGGGCATGTACCTGGGTTGCGGGCACATCCCCAGTGGGAGATGTGCAGGAGGCAGCTGATCGATGTTTCTCTCTCATCGATGTTTCTAACTCTCTATCTCTCTCCCTTCCTCTCTGTAAAAAATCAATAAAATATATTTTTTAAAAAAAAGGGCCACAGAGACCTAAATGTCCATAAGTAGACAATTGGTTAAAGAAGATGAGATACATATATATATATATATATATATATATATATATATATATACACAATGGAATATTACTCTGCCATAAAAAGAGTAAAATTTTACCATTTACAACAACAATTTTACCATTTGCGACATCCTAGAGGGTATTATGCTAAGTGAAATATATCAGAGAAAGACAACTACCATATGATTTCACTTATATGTGGAATATGAAAAACAAAATAAATGAACACAGAAAACAGAAATAAACTTATAGATACAGAGAACAAACATGTTTGTCTGGTGGAAAATGGATTGAGGGGCTGGGTGTAAAAGGTGAAGGGAGAGAAAGAAGTACAAATTGGCAGTTACAAAATAGTCATAGGGATGTAAAGTACAGTATAGGGAATATAAACAATAATATTGTAATAACTATGTTGGTGCCAGGTGGGCAATCGACTTATTGTGGGGATCATGTCATAAGTTATATAAATGTCTAACCACTATGTTGTACATCTGAAACTAATATAATATTGAATGTCAGCTGCAATTGGAAAAAAAAGGGGGCAGACCTTGGATAAACTCACACTCTCCTTTGATTTCACAGTTCCAGGCCAAGTTAGCCTGACTGTGAAGCCCTGTGAAAAAGGGTGTTCCTGGGTTAACTTGGGGATGGTTATCTGCTGCATTTTTCATTCTCTCCTCTATCAAGCCCTCATTCCGAGCGCCACTCAAAGAAATGAGCTGTTCAGGCTGCATTGGGTTGGAATATGGGAAATGGGTGGTGGAGAGAGAGAAGGATTTAATTATTTACACAATTCCAAGCCTCTTAGCTTACCATTAAAATCTTGTTGAAAAAAGATTTTATTGTATGTGATCACTTAGATTTTTAGCATTCGTTCTACTATCTTTGACTGCACTAAAATGATATTCTTTAAATATGAGAAATTAAAATACTACATAAAGCAGCATATTATTTAAAATTTAAGTAATTGTTATTTAGCAGTACAGAAGGTGATACAAAACTTAGTGAAATTATAACTACTGATTTATTTTTATACAAGGGATACTGTAAGTTTCATTATGAATTTGTTTTCAAACATACTGTTGGTTAAATAATATATTTTCTTTAAGTTGGCTTAACTAGAAACTTTCTAAAAACATCTTAAAAACATAAAAAGTGTACACTTTATTTTAAAAATATTTTTCTTTTAGTGTACCTGAGAACTGAAAAACTTTAAAAAATTATTAAATGATCATTATAGTATGGCATACAGAGAGAACCTTAGGCAGGATACCTGAGGGGGAAAAGTAGAGATGGGGAAGACTTATGCAGATGGTTTGTTTCTCTAAGAGTCAAGAGTGAGATAATCTCCTGGTCCAATGTATGGCTGTAGTGATGACATAAACTGGATATCTCTCTTCTTCTCTGCCGAGTACCCTGTTAAAGATATATTGTTACTGGCACAAGATATTGGAAGTTATGTAACTTTCTAAGTTAGATTTCTATTTTCTATATGGATTTTTAAACATTATGTGATATTTGTGACTTTAAAAAGTTACTAAGAATAGTGTCATCTTCACTTCTCTTGCTGTCAATGTTTTTAAAAATAATATGTTACTCCATTATGGATTTTTTAAATATATGTAAAGACGAAGTTGGTAGTCTGTCATTGTCTAGTAAAATATTTTTTCTTGTTTGCCTATAAGGTCTAAATAGCTTTCTGGTTAGGAATCTGGATCTTCAAGATTTTCTGTCTGAAGTACTTCATTATGTTGCAAGTTGGAACTTGTGCAAGATGACAATCAAGACAAAAGTTCTCTCTTTTTTATTTTTTTAATATATTTTTATTGCTTTCAGAGAGGAAGGGAGCGAGAGAGAGGTATAGAAACATCAATGATGAGAGAGAATCATTGATCAGGGGCTTCCTGCATGCCCCCCACTGGGGATCGAACCTGCAACCTGGGTATGTGCCTCGACCAGGAATTGAATGGTGGCCTACTGGTTCATAGGTCAATGCTCAACCACTGAGCCATGCCGTTGGGCTGCAATATAAGGCTTTTTTGATATTATTATACTGGGTACTGGAAATTCAGGCTTTTTAGTTTGGGGAAATTTTCTTGTAATATAACTTAATTCCTCTGCCTGTCCCCCACCCCTCCAATATCTCCGCTGTCTCTTACCCATTACCCATTACCCATATGGTGAACCTCTATTTTTCTTATGCCTCCTGCTCCCTGCCTTAACTTTGTCTTTCCCCCTATATTTTTGGAGAGCTGTTAAAATACCATCTTTGACTCAGATCATTACTGATAAGAATACAGACCACTCTGATTTTCAAACTTTCCTGATTGAAATGCAATATGGTACAACCTTGTTGGAAAACGACTTGACACTTTCTTATAAAGTTAGACCCACCTTCATGGAAATGAGAGCCGTGCAACTAATAAGGCCCCACGCTCAGAAAAGCTCCATCCTTGCTTAAATGTTCTGCTGTTGCTATCTTGAAATTCTAAATAATTTTATCTTTGAACTTGGGTTTTGTAATTAAAGTTTATTGGAACACTGAAACACGCTCAGTATATCTGCCAGTACTTGTTGTCTCATTAGAATATAGTGTTCAAGATGTCCCATAAACATAGCTCTGGTACACCCATGATGCATGAGTGTTTATTTGGGACTGAAAGGTAGTACCAGGTAAGCAGGTTACATCTACACTGAGTAAGCAGGGGCAGACAAACCCCAGCGGCTACGTTTTCTGCTTGAGCCAGAATTCTTTCTAATGTAGAAAAAGGTGATGGCAGTCTAAGAATCACTTCTGTTACTTCCCAGTATTTGCCAACCACTTCTGAAAGTGATGATGCCAATAAGCCCAAAGTAGAGAGTGTTGGTAGAGTGTGTGCATATCAAGATGAACTAGCCCTGGCCAGATAGCTCCGTTTGTTGGAGCATCATCCCAATGTGCCAGAGTTATAGGTATCATCCCAGGTCACGGCACATACAAGAATCAACCAATCAGAGAACCAAGATGGCGGCATAGGTTAACGCTGAAGTTTGCTGCTTTGAACAACTACTTCAAAAGTGAAACCAAAGAGGGAGAACCAAGATGGCGACATAGGTTAATGCCGGAGTTTGCTGCTTTGAACAACTACTTCAAAAGTGAAACCAAAAAACGGAAGGGACATCACCCAGAACCACAGGAACGCTGGCTGAGTGGAAGTCCTACAACTAGGAGGAAAGAGAAACGCATACGGACACTCAGAGGAGGCGCAGTGCTGAAGTCAAATTCTGAGGTGCGGAGTGCGCAGAGCGGGCTGGCGGCAGAGGGCGCGGTTGGCGTTTTCAATCGGGAGGGAGTCGCAGAATCTGAGCTCCAGATCCGGGCGAGTCTTTAGGGACCCAGACTCAAACAGGAGAAGCGGGACTGTCTGGCTTCGGTCAGAGCGAGTGCAGCTTTCTCTCTGAGCTTTGCAGCGGGTGCTGGGACTCAGAGAGGCAGAGCCCCTGGGGACAGGACTGAGAGCCGCCATAACTGCTCTCTCCAGCCCACCCTGTTGATCCTGTTTGACCCGCCCCGCCCAAGCCCTGCACACAGGCATTTGCCAGATAGCCTCAGGCAAACGCCAGATTAGCACCTCCCTAGGGGACAGAAGTTCTCTCACTGCTGACACAGCTGATTCTCATAGCCACTTGGCCTGGAGGTCAAACCCTCCCTGGAATTAGCTACAACAATCAAGATTTAACTATAAGACTGCGAACAAAGACCACTAGGGGGTGCACCAAGGAAGCATAACAAAATGCGGAGACAAAGAAACAGGACAAAATTGTCAATGGAAGATATAGAGTTCAGAACCACACTTTTAAGGTCTCTCAAGAACTGTTTAGAAGCCGCCGATAAACTTAATGAGATCTACAAGAAAACTAATAAGACCCTCGATCTTATATTGGGGGACCAACTAGAAATTAAGCATACACGGACTGAAATAACGAATATTATACAGACTCCCGACAGCAGACCAGAGGAGCGCAAGAATCAAGTCAATGATTTGAAATGCGAGGAAGCAAAAAACACCCAACCGGAAAAGCAAAATGAAAAAAGAATCCAAAAATGCGAGGATAGTGTAAGGAGCCTCTGGGACAGCTTCAAGCGCACCAACATCAGAATTATAGGGGTGCCAGAAGATGAGAGAGAGCAAGATATTGAAAACCTATTTGAAGAAATAATGACAGAAAACTTCCCCCACCTGGTGAAAGAAATGGACTTACAGGTCCAAGAAGCACGGAGAACCCCAAACAAAAGGAATCCAAAGAGGACCACACCAAGACACATCATAATTAAAATGCCAAGAGCAAAAGATAAAGAGAGAATCTTAAAAACAGCAAGAGAAAGAAACTCAGTTACCTACAAGGGAATACCCAGCTGATTTCTCAACAGAAACTTTGCAGGCCAGAAGGGAGTGGCAAGAAATATTCAAAGTGATGAATACCAAGAACCTACAACCAAGATTACTTTATCCAGCAAAGCTATCATTCAGAATTGAAGGTCAGATAAAGAGCTTCACAGATAAGGAAAAGCTAAAGGAGTTCATCACCACCCAACCAGGATTATATGAAATGCTGAAAGGTATCCTTTAAGAAGGGGAAGAGGAAGAAAAAGGTAAAGATACAAATTATGAACAACAAATATGCATCTATCAACAAGTGAATCTAAGAATCAAGTGAATAAATCATCTGATGAACAGAATGAACTGGTGATTATAATAGAATCAGGGACATAGAAAGGGAATGGACTGACTATTCCTGGGGGGGAAAGGGGTGTGGGAGATGCGGGAAGAGACTGGACAAAAATCGTGCACCTATGGATGAGGACAGTGGGTGGGGAGTGAGGGCGGAGGGTGGGGCGGGAACTGGGAGGAGGGGAGTTATGGGGGGGGAAAAAAGAGGAACAAATGTAATAATCTGAACAATAAAGATTTAATTAAAAAAAAAAAAGTGAAACCAAAAAAAGGAAGGGACATCACCCAGAACCACAGGAACGCTGGCTGAGTGGAAGTCCTACAACTAGGAGGAAAGAGAAACGCATACGGACACTCAGAGGAGGCGCAGTGCTGAAGTCAAATTCTGAGGTGCGGAGTGCGCAGAGCGGGCTGGCGGCAGAGGGCGCGGTTGGCGTTTTCAATCGGGAGGGAGTCGCAGAATCTGAGCTCCAGATCCGGGCGAGTCTTTAGCGACCCAGACTCAAACGGGAGAAGCGGGACTGTCTGGCTTCGGTCAGAGCGAGTGCAGCTTTCTCGCCGAGCTTTGCAGTGGGTGCTGGGACTCAGAGAGGCAGAGCCCCTGGGGACAGGACTGAGAGCCGCCATAACTGCTCTCTCCAGCCCACCCTGTTGATCCTGTTTGACCCGCCCCGCCCAAGCCCTGCACACAGGCATTTGCCAGATAGCCTCAGGCAAAGGCTAGATTAGCACCTCCCTAGAGGACAGAAGTTCTCTCACTGCTGACACAGCTGATTCTCATAGCCACTTGGCCTGGAGGTCAAACCCTTCCTGGAATTAGCTACAACAATCAAGATTTAACTATAAGACTGCGAACAAAGACCACTAGGAGGTGCACCAAGGAAGCATAACAAAATGCGGAGACAAAGAAACAGGACAAAATTGTCAATGGAAGATATAGAGTTCAGAACCACACTTTTAAGGTCTCTCAAGAACTGTTTAGAAGCCGCCGATAAACTTAATGAGATCTACAAGAAAACTAATGAGACCCTCGATCTTATATTGGGGAACCAACTAGAAATTAAGCATACACGGACTGAAATAACGAATATTATACAGACTCCCGACAGCAGACCAGAGGAGCGCAAGAATCAAGTCAATGATTTGAAATGCGAGGAAGCAAAAAACACCCAACCGGAAAAGCAAAATGAAAAAAGAATCCAAAAATGCGAGGATAGTGTAAGGAGCCTCTGGGACAGCTTCAAGCGCACCAACATCAGAATTATAGGGGTGCCAGAAGATGAGAGAGAGCAAGATATTGAAAACCTATTTGAAGAAATAATGACAGAAAACTTCCCCCACCTGGTGAAAGAAATGGACTTACAGGTCCAAGAAGCACGGAGAACCCCAAACAAAAGGAATCCAAAGAGGACCACACCAAGACACATCATAATTAAAATGCCAAGAGCAAAAGATAAAGAGAGAATCTTAAAAACAGCAAGAGAAAGAAACTCAGTTACCTACAAGGGAGTACCCATATGACTGTCAGCTGATTTCTCAACAGAAACTTTGCAGGCCAGAAGGGAGTGGCAAGAAATATTCAAAGTGATGAATACCAAGAACCTACAACCAAGATTACTTTATCCAGCAAAGCTATCATTCAGAATTGAAGGTCAGATAAAGAGCTTCACAGATAAGGAAAAGCTAAAGGAGTTCATCACCACCCAACCAGGATTATATGAAATGCTGAAAGGTATCCTTTAAGAAGGGGAAGAGGAAGAAAAAGGTAAAGATACAAATTATGAACAACAAATATGCATCTATCAACAAGTGAATCTAAGAATCAAGTGAATAAATCATCTGATGAACAGAATGAACTGGTGATTATAATAGAATCAGGGACATAGAAAGGGAATGGACTGACTATTCCTGGGGGGGAAAGGGGTGTGGGAGATGCGGGAAGAGACTGGACAAAAATCGTGCACCTATGGATGAGAACAGTGGGTGGGGAGTGAGGGCGGAGGGTGGGGCGGGAACTGGGAGGAGGGGAGTTATGGGGGGGGAAAAAAGAGGAACAAATATAATAATCTGAACAATAAAGATTTAATTAAAAAAAAAAAGAATCAACCAATGAATGCATAAGTAAGCAAAACAACAGATTGATGTTTCTCTCTCTCTTCCTCTTTTTCTCCCTTGCTTTCTCTCTCTCTAAAACAAAACAAAAACAAAAACAAACAAACAAACAAAACCCCCCCAGCCCTATCCGGTTTGGCTCAGTGAATAGAGCATTGGCCAGCTGACTGAAGGTTTGAAGGTTCTATTCCAGTCAAGGGCATGTACCTCAGTTGCAGGCTTGATCCCTGGCCCTGGACAAGGTGGGTGGGGAAGGCAACCCATGGATGCCTTACATCCATGTTTCTCTCTGTCTCTCCCCCTCCCTTCCACTCTCTCTAAAAATCAATGGAAAAATATCCTTGTGTGAGGATTAACAACAACAAAGAAATCAAAAAAAGATGAAGTAAACAACTGAATTAGCTTTATGTGGTGTTTCCACTGTTTTGGTAAAAGCAAAAATACATATGTACGTATGAGCTACAAAATATGAATTGTATATTTTAACTAGAGGCCTGATGCATGAAATTTGTGCAAGGATAGACCTTCCTCCCCCTGGCTGCCAGCACCAGCTTCCCTCCAGCATCCAGGACCTGGGTTTCGTCCGGAAGGTCGTCTAGAAGTACATCTGGTCTAATTAGCATATTATGCTTTTATTATTATAGATTATTCTGTATATTAATTAAATGCTCTCATATTTGCATTTCAAACCGCTTTTGCACAATATAAAGATGAATGCTGAAATTTGTGCTAGAACTTTAAATTTAAATTTTTTCATTTCTTAGAAAAATATTAAATAGCGAATAAATAAATAAATAAACAAACCACCATGGCAAGTCAAGAGTGACTGAGGAAGAAAGGAAAATGCTTTATATTTTAGTATTTAAAAATTAAATTTATTGGAGTAATATTGGTTAATAAATATATAATTTTCAAATGTACAAGGTTATAATTCAACATTTGTGTGCTCTATTGTATGCTCCCCACCCAAAATCTGGTCTCCTTCCATTAACATATATTTGATCCCCTTTACCCACTTCACCCTCCCCTCACCCTCTTCCATTATGGTAACCACATTCTGATGTCCATATTTGTGAGTTTGTTTTGTTAGTTTGTTACTTTTTGTTTTATATCCCACATATGAGTGAAATCATACAGTTTTTGTTCTTTTCTATTTTACTTAGCATAATCCTCTCAAGGTTCATCCATGTTTTTTTAATGACACTTTTTTTGTTGTTTTTAAATCTTCACTTGAGAATATTTTTTCTATCGATTTCTAGAGAGAATGGAAGGGAGGGAGGAGGGGAGCAAGAGAAGAGGAGAGAGAGAGGGAGGGAGGGAGAAACATCGATATGAGAGAGACCTGCAACTGAGGTACATGACCTTGACTGGGAATCAAACCCGAAACCCTTCAGTCCGCAGGCCGACGTTCTAACCATTGAACAAACCAGCCTGGGCACTTTTTCCTGTTTTTGGAGCAAGAAGCCTGACACATTATATAGCTGACCTGTATACATCAATTATACATTTAGATTATATGCTTAAAGACATATAAATGAAATTGTACACTTACCATATGACCAAGAAATCAATTGTTGAGCTTTAATGTAGGATTACCAAGAGATATCCAGCCAGATATCCAAGATATCCCAGAATGCATATGTTGCATTCTGGGAGTTAAGTGAGACAACAGGTTAACTCTCATCATTCAGAATTCTGGTTTTTAATTTAACTCACCTGTTTTTAGTTTGACACTCTAGGCCAGTGGTTCCCAACCTGGGGCACATACCCCACAGCGGGGAAATTTGATTTTTAAGAGTGGCAATTTGAGAATGAGTTATTAACAGTGAATTTTTTGCATTTTTTTATGGTTCTAGGGGCCTCATATACAACATATAAATATATATTGTGACATATTTATGCATTCAATGCTCTATTGTATGTTTTGAAACTTTATTTGCTACTTTTTCACATCACTTTATATTATTATTATTTTTTAACAATTTCTTAGTGATTTCTTCCTCAGTACTTCAACTGTCCTTTTGTTCTTTTATTTTTCTCTTTCATGAATGCCATGCTCTTTGGAAACATATTTAGACCCAGTTAATGGCCTTTTAGGCTTCCTCCGCATGAATAGGAGTTCACTTTTTGAATAATAAGAATTATATGTCACAGGGGGCGGGGGCAATCAGGATTTTAGAGATGCTTAGGTGGGGCAGGGCCAACAGAAGGTTGGGAACCACTGCAGGGGTCATCTTTGCTTAGTTTCCTCAAGCCTAGAGTTCCTCTGGTTTAAAAACTGCAATAAACCTCCAGTCATTCATTTCATGAAGTTGCTAGGAGCTGAGGGATAAAGGGGCCTAACTTTTTCATTCAGACTTTTAACCAAGCATCTTACTGAAGCTCTGCTGGCAACCCACCTTTTAGAGATAGTAGGCCCCTCCAATTCCTGAGAGATTCCAAGGTTTTGCCAAATTAATTAGTTTTCTTTTTCTTTTTATTTTATTTCAAAAACAAGCAAAAGTTTATTTAGAAAGTTGCATAAGTAGAAGTGAGCCAGCTAGGCTGCTGTGGACTTAGGAAGCATGTTACAGAGGCACAAGAAGGGCCCTTGCAGCTTAGGATAAAGAGGCAAAGAAAACCTGTCTAGGGAAAGGTGAGGGCATGCTCCTGAGGGAGAGAGAGCGATGCTTCCTTAAAAAAATATATCAAAAATTTTTTCAATTACACTTGACATTCGGTATATATTATTTGCAGATGTACAGCATAGTGGTCAGGTATTTTATAACTTATGAAGTGATCCCCCTGATAAACTTTGCACCCACCTGATACCGTCTATATTTATTATAATATTATTGACTCTGTTCCCTATGCCGTACTTTATATCCCCATGACTATCTTGTAACTAACAATTTGTACTTCTTAATCCCTTCACCTTTTTCATCCAGCCCCTCAAACCCCCTTCCATCAGGCAAACATCAGTTTGTTCTCTGTATCTATGAGTTTTTTCTGTTTTGTTTGTTCATTTATTATGTTTTTCAGATTCCACATTATAAGTTAAATCATATGGTATTTGTCTTTCTCTGTCTGACTTATTTCACTTAGATTAATATCCTCTAGGTCCATCCATGTTTTTAAATATGATAAGATTTCATTCTTTTTTATGGCCAAGTGATATCCTATATGTATATGTACCACCTCTTTTTGAAAAACAAAACAAAACATTTTTATTGATTTTAGAGAGGAAGGGAGAGGGAGAGAGATAGAAACATCAATGATGAGATAGAATCATTGATTGGCTGCCTCCTACACACCCCACATTGGGGATCCAGCTCGAAACCTGGGCATATGCCCTGACCAGGAATCAAACGGTGATTTCCTGAAACAAGTATACAAGACGAGTGTGGATGGGAGAGTTGGAAGGGGTCAACCTCAGCGAATGTACCTCAATCAGATTGAGGACGTTTTTAGCAAAGGCCAGTTTAGGAGTACCCTAATTAAGTTAATAACAATGTAACTACCTAAATAGTTTAAGTTTAAAAAATTTGGCTCTCAAAAGAAATTTCAATCGTTGTACTGTTGGTATTTGGCTCTGTTGACTAATGAGTTTGCCAACCACTGTCCTAGTTCATAGGTTGATACTCAACCACTGAGCCATGCTGGCTGGGCCCACCTCTTCTTTATGCATTCATCTTTTGACTGGAGTAGTTAACCTATTTATATTTCAAGTAATTATTGTTAGGTATGTGATCATTGCCATTTATTGTTTTTCTGATTGTTTTTGTAATTCTCTGTTCCTTTTTTATTCTCTTGCTTTCCTCTCTTATAGATTGATAACATTTTGTAGTGTTGTGTTTGGATTCCTTTCTCTTTATTTTTTGTTTATCTCTTGTAGATATTGGTTTGTGGTTACTATGTGCTTCATGTACCAAGCTATTTTATGGCACTTATTTTAAGTTGATGGTTACTTAAGTTTGAACACACTCAACTCATACCATTTTTACTCATCCTCTATATTTATGTTTTTGTCATTATTTTTTACTCCTTCTGTGTAAGTGTGTGTGTGTGTGTGTGTATCTCTTAATTTACTGTTGTAATTACACATGACCTCCCTACTTTTGCCTTTTACCATTGTACTAGTTTTAACGTTGGCTGATCCACTGCTTTTATTATGTCTTTGCCTTTGTCAAGGGACTATTTTTTCTTTGCGCTATTTTCTTAACCATATATTTGATTTTTTTTCTTCTTTTCTTAAAGAAGATCCTTTAACATTTCTTGTAATACTGGTTTGGTGGTGATGAACTCTTTCAACTTTTTTCTTTTCTGGGAATAGTTTGCTTCTTGACTTTTCCAGGGACAAGCTCTCTCCATTACTCTTGTTTGCTAAGAAGTCAGTTACTACATACTTTATCATATGCTTTCCAGCTTTCAACTTACGTTTGACAGTTCTCTCTGCTATTTTCTCTTCTTTGAGGTTTTATATTTTTAAAAATCACTTTCCTGCCATTATTTGTGATGTTTTGGGAGGGAAAAGGGATAAGTATATAGATATGTTTTACCTGTTATTGGCAATATATATTTAAAATTTGGATGTCACAGCAAATACTTGTATGTCTATTTTCTACATACTTATATCACAAAAAATTAAATATTTTATTCTTGTGTATAAGACAATAAAACTTTTTTAAAAATAATCCTCACTCGAAGATATCTTTCTTTCTTTCTTTTTTTTCTTTCTTTCCTGTTTTTTTCCCCCTGTAAAAAGCTTCATTGCTTTCATTTGGTCCAATGCATAGAGAGGGCTTCAAGATGGTTAAAAGAATGGCTAGTAGTTTCGGGAAGAGGCTCAGATAAGAGCCAGACACCAGGGGACTGCAGAGGGACCCCTCAAAGGCCTCTTGGCTCCAAAGACTCCTAGTCAGGCTTGAGGATGAGCCTTTCAAAGAGATACTTGCCCAGTCCAGGCTGGGGGCCGGCCTTCCTACGGATGTTAGTCAGGTGGTCGCCCATCTTCTTGATGAGTTTCACCTCCTCATCCAGGAAGTGGTTTTCCAGGAAGTCACAGAGATGAGGGTCTGTGCGGGTAGAACTCAGGGCCTACAGCTCCAAAAGGGCCTGGTTAGGTTCCTCTCCAAGGCCAGGGCGGCTTCCATGGCATCCTGAGTTTTGCCCACTCATCTTGGGAAGGTTTCAGCACGTCCTGGAAGAGAATGTGGCCACCTCACTTGTTTTCAACTTTAAGAGATGTTCAGTGCCCTCTTGCTTCTTTTCCACCAACTTGCAGAAGAAGTGGCCCACACCCTCGAGAGCCACATCGTCAGGGTCAAAATAGAAGCCCAGAGAGAGGTAGGTGTGGGAGGCCCGCAGATACAGGCTGGGCCAGGCTGTTGATCGCAGCCTCCACCTGGGTGGGATAATTCTGACGAATTTGGGAGCTCATGGTTGTTCGGCATAAGGAATTAAAGTAGAAAAAAACAAAAACGGTGTGTTGACTGGTCCCAGAGGTGGTTTTGTTTGAAGGTAGTGACTGGATACGACACAGGAGAGTGGCTGGAGGCTGGAGAGTGGGTGTACCTGGGTCTGTTCCATCCAAACACTGTTAAAGCAAGAGACTGATCCAGGACCCCTGAGGGCACTGCTCGAGGATATTTTTCTATTGATTTTTAGAGAGAGTGGAAGGGAGGGGGAGTGACAGAGAAAGAGAAACATCTCTCACATCACTGGTTAGCTCCTGCATGTGCCCCGACTAAGGCCAGGGATCAAGCCTGTAACCAAGGTATGTGCCCTTGACCAGAATCAAACCTGGGACCTTTCAGTCCCATCGCCAAAGCTCTATTCTTTGAGCCAAACTGGACAATGCAACTTTAACAAGTGAATAGTGAATACACTAGAGGCAGGACAGGCTCACAGCGATAAGAGAACATAACAAGGACCCATGTCCATAGAAGGGAAGAGGTTATGGTGTCCTCTCAGTAGAGATCTCTCACAGAGCCCTACTCACAGAGCACCATCGGGTAGCTCTTTATAATTGGAATTGGGTTTATGGAAGGGGTATAGAGTTGAGTCATCAACACCTGAAACTAATTATGTCTAATCCCATCTGAGCATCTTTTTATCTGAGGACCTGAACTGACCATGAGTGACTAACGTTCCCCACCAACCACCCTTGGTGACCTTTCTGCTCATCCCCCTTGTTTCGTTTACTCTTCTTTAGCTTTTCAGGCTCTCTGATGCCGTCTACTCCCAGCAGTCTGCTTTGGGAGTAGACCAAGCTGACTTCTGACCATTATACCAAGCTGACTCAGGTGTCACTCCCCAATATTTTCATAATAAACAGAATTCTCAAGTTATATTCTGTCACTGTATTTGCCACATTATATTTTTAACTATTTCAGAGGTTAGCATACATTTTCTGGAAAGTTTACAGTTACTAATTATTTTAGGCTTTGCAGGCCAATAGGCAAAATCAAGGATATTATGTAGGTCTGACACTGTAACTGGACAATCAATGGGTCCATGCTGCCTGTCACTACTTGAGCCAATTAAGTAGAGACAGGGTTCATGAGCGTTTATTTCAATACTGCTGGCAGTATGGGAGAGCAGCAGGTCAACCACAAAAATCTGTTCTGCAGCCCCCCCATAAACCAGCTGCTTATGTAAGGTAGAACAAGGATTACATGGGGAAGGAGGGATTACAGGCATGGGGAAGTAGAAGGCTGGAGTGGGACTCCATTGTTTGGGAAACAAGGTCGTTAATCTTTCCATGATGATAGGCAGTTCTTGAAAGAGAATGGACTTCATTCCAAGGTTGACTCCCAGGTTCTGGGGGCGTATAACTCCCAGCCAGATCAGAATGTCCTTTCTGTAACCAACACAAGGCAATCATGGTTAATATTTCCCATAACCATAGCTAGTCCTCAATATTCTATTTTTGCCCTTACCAATACTTTGTGCACATTATGAAAAGGCAAGGTTGCGTTCTACTTCGGGCTCATCATGAGAAGGCAGTGTTCTTTGGGAAAGACAATAATGCTGGGAAAAATAGAAAGCAGCAGGAAACGAGGAAGACCAAATATGAGATGGATTGACTTCATAAAAGAAGCCATAAGCGCCCTCGCTGGTTTGGCTCAGTGGACAGAGTGTTGGCCTGTAGACTAAAGGGTCCCGGGTTCAATTCTAGTCAAGGGCACATGCCTGGGTTGTGGCTTGATCCCCAGTAGTGGTCATGTAGGAGGCAGCCGATCAATGGTTCTCTTTCATCATTGATGTTTCTCTCTCTCTCTCCTTCTCCCTTCCTCTCTGAAATCAATAAAAATATATTTAAAAAAAAATAGAAGCCATAGGCATGAGGCTACAGGAACTGAGAAGGATTGTTGAGACTAGGACCTTGTGGACATTATTCATTCAGAGAATCGCCAAGAGTAGGAGCTAACTCAATAGTATGTAACAACAACTTATATAATAAGAAAGAAAATAAATTTCAATTTTATTTATTTTTTTGTTAATCCTTACCCAAGGATATTTTTCCATTGATTTTTAGAGAGAGTGGAAGGGATGGAGAGAGACACGGAGAGAGAAACATAGATGTGAGAGAGACACATCAATTGGTTGCCTCCCACAAAAGTCTTGACCAGGGCCAGGGATCGGGCCTGTAACCAAGGTATGTGCCCTTGACTGGAATCAAACCCAAGACCCTTCAATCCTGGGGCTGATGTTTTATTCACTGAGCCAAACTAGTTAGGGCTTTAATAATTTTTTATTAACAAAATTAAAAATATAATAAAATTTAGTACATTTTCTTTTGTAACACAGATAAACTGATCAGGAGAATGGAATTCTTTTGGAGAGGATAACACTTCCTAATGATGGTTCAAAGTTAGTGCACCCATTCATCAAATTGACTGCAAATGTTATCTATAAAAACCATTCTTAGCTCACAAACCTTATAAAAACAGACAGTATAGCTTGCTGACCTTTGATCTATTTGTTTAACTCTTTGTCTTGATTATATTTTGAGATCTGGGACCTGTCCTGGGTCTTATTTATCTTTGAATTCCCAGGCAATGCTCTATGTGGCACATTATAGATGCTTAGTAACTTTTAAGACCTTTTTTTCAGGCAATGAAGAGATTTGTGTCTTGGTTATCTCAGACTTTCATCTTAATGGGCAATACTGTGACTTCATGTATTGCCTTTCCTGTAAGGATTTTCAGATCAGTTATCTCACATCTATCATCCAGTATGCAATAAAAAATTGATGTTATGATTCCCATTTTATTGATAGGAAGGTAACATAATAGTAGGAGCCAAGAGAGACTAGAATTAGGAAATTCTGATTCTCAGATACAGAAGGTTTTCAAAGGATGACATAACATGTTCTCAGGTATGTATGTCTCTTGTCCAATTCAAGAATTATGGATTATAAGAGAACTCAGAGGTATATGTAAACCATGATGGGTTGGCACAGATAAGGAAATTACTACAGCACTCATGTGTGTGTGGGGTGAGGGGCATTAAAAATTTGGCTTAAATAAATAAAATCCATAGAAATAATTTTCTCTACTGAGTTTCCAAGTGTGAGACACTCTACTTTTGAATAACATTTTCATATAGTGTGTGCTGTACAGGTAATTTTAAAATGCAGTCTTAAAAGGTGTATACCAAACTGAACTTACTCATGAGAATAGAATATAGGTAATTATTGGTTAACACATAGTATAAGTTACTTTTATGTCAGTTGAATTTAGGAAAGAAGCAAGGTGTGTTCAGTGAGGTAAACCCATGTGGTTTCTTTCGTCGTTGTTTTGTTTTGTGGTTAATAATTTCCTAAGAGAGTCCACCCTAGTCTTTGTTTTCTATAGGCCCATTATCATCACAGCAACATTATTATCAGCAACAGTATTTGAGTCCTTTTTAGTTCTAGTTTCTGGGGATAAAATAGACAGTAGGCTTGATGCTTGACCCTGGGGAAAGGGAATAAATATATGTAGTATAGCAATGGATGGAAGCATTTAGTAAAGGCCAAATGGTAGCCCAGACGATACTTGCCAGAGGAGTGCAGGGAAGGGGGTGTTTCACACAAGCGTGGATGTGTGCGAATCTGTTGGTAGGGAGATGGTTGGGAAAGGCTTCCTGGCAGAGGTAGCACTTAAATCAGATCTTCAAGAAAGGCAATAGACAAGTGGGAAGACACTTGGGAAGGGTTTGAGTTAAATCGTGAAGGTGGAAAGAATGGGAGTGATATGTTCAGGAAACAATAAGTAGACCAGTTTGTCATGAGCAGGAAATACCTAGATACATTTGAAGTGTTAGGAAGGGAAGTGAAGAGACAGGCCAAGTAAAGGAGCTTGCAAGTTTAAGGTAGAAGATGGTGAGGTGTCAAAGAAATGTAAACAGGAATGTGGGAATGGAATAGGCAGCAGGTGCTGTGGGCACGCTGATCTTATTTACTCCTGGGTTGAAGCACTAAATGTATTATTTTTTTGCAACATACACCGTGCTGCATAAAATGTTACTTCCATGTATTTGTTTTTTATTGTGCTTTATTTCCTTTAAATTGGTTTTTAAAAAACTAAACACAAGTTTATTTCTAATGATCCTGAAGGGACTTGACCATCTTTCAGTGCTTCAACTATGTGCACTCTTTTTGGATGAATTATTGTGCATGAGCTGAAGTGGTAACTTTAAGAGAACATTTGTGAGTTTGAAATCATCTTTATAAGCTATCATAGTGTTCAGAAATATTTAAGATCTTATACATTTAAGATTTGTGTGTCCTGTCTACTGTTTTAAAATCATTACAACATAATAAAAATGACAGAAAGGAAAACTTTTAGTTTATTTTTAAACTTGATTTGAGAGGGGGTGGGAGAGAGAGGGAGAGAAAGAAGAGAGAAACATCAATTTGTTGTTCCACTTATTTATGCATTCATTGGTTGCTTCTTTTAAGTACTCTGACTGGGGATCAAACCCAGAACCTTCACCTATCGGGACGACTCTCTAACCAACTGAGCTACATAGCCAGGACCTACAACTTGTAGTTTATTGGACAATGGATTTATTCTCCTGAGCAGAGTGTGAAATGAATCTATGTGTAATTTGGAAATATACAGTACTCTGGATTTTATCAATAAAAAGGTATTACTCTGAGCTATTAAAAAGAGAAGTTGTACATGGATGAGTTTGCTTTGACTATGTGCTAGTGTACAGCAGGAGGCTGACCCATCTTCTCTTGTGCCCCAGCCACCATATCTTCTGAGTGAACTGTGGGGGGGGGGGGGCGGGTGAAGAAGGGGGGGCATCTGGCTGCCACATGTGCAGCTAGCTCCATTCTCAACAGGAATGGGAAATGTTGTAAGAAGAATCCCCACAGAAGCTCATTTGTAAGGTTAGACTTCCTCCCGCTAGTCTGGATAGATTCTCAGGACGCCAGGTCATTAAGCACACTTTCCAGTGTGGGGGGCCCTCGAATCCCCCCCATTATCTCGGCTTGAATAAATGCAGATTGTTCCACAAGCCTAGGCAAATACTTTCTTGTGTTATTCTCCAGGGTATTTTGACCTTGTATGCTTGAAGAATTCCTCCCCAAGACTATCTTGCCCTACCGGAAATTCACCCTTTTCAAGAGCTTTGAGGCCTAAATGCAACCTAAAGAACATTTGCTTGTTGCATGTCCTTAAAATGGTGGTGGAGGAGGGGAAGGAGCTTTTCTCCTGACTCCACACCTGGGTGGGATCACACAGCCTTCTCTCTGCAGCAGGTTAGGGAGTGGGAGAATGCTATTCATTAGGTAGTGTCTTAGCATTTCGTCATCTAGAGGTAAGCAAATGCTTTACCTTGTAGCATCTCCTTTGAATCATTTGCTGTATCTTAAGAGATGGAAGGAAGAAAGACTGCAATAGGGAAGCAGGCAAAAGGCTTGGGAACCAGCTGCTTTTCGGGGGAGGCAACTCCTATAGTACTTCTAACACCTGCAGTCTCTTTCCTCTTCTCTCCTTATCCATCCTTTTCAAAACACCGCACATCCTACACCTTTCAGAGGTCAGAAGACTGTTCACCTCAAAGCTCTGTGAACCAGAGGAAGGTTATATGTGTCAAGTAATCAGAAAAGTTACCCCAGTCCCAAATGGACCTCCTTACCACAATGACATCATAACCTTGGATACAAAGAGATTAGATAATTCAGCACATAAAAGCTGGTCATTTCGTTGTCTGGATACAAATAATGCTGCCATGTGGAGCAAGTTCTCTTTGAGATATTCTAATTTTCGCCCCTCTCCTGGAATTTTCACAATGATTTTACCCACTGACCTCAACACCTTTTTGTACCTCCCCCATATTATGTAAAAAAAAAAAAAAGAATTGTATATTTGAGAAATTAGAAAGTTCTTGTATGGAAACTATAAATCAACATACAATTATGAACAAAATCCCTTTCTTTAATATTGAAGTTTCACTTCTTTTACATTAACAAAGCTTTCCGTGACATTTATCTCCTCCTACTTATTTGCTCTCATCTCTGCACTCGCTTGTTCCTCCTACTGACTTCATTCAACACCTCACACATGTTTACTGAGTGCTCAGTATATACAACACATGCCAAGAGTTATGGGGTGGTTTTATGTGATTGTAAAGAAGAAATAAATAAACATAACAATACAAGGTAGTGTTTGGTCGGCATTATAAGAGTGATACAAAGAAGGAGCTTAAAGCATTTAGATGAGATTGAGAGACAGAGAGATCAGTTTCTGCTAGAGGAATTCTGGGTAGGCTTTACGGAAGAGGCAGCATATGAACTTTACCTTAGATGGATAGGACCTCAACAGAGGGAATTCTAAACACTGCAACAGTGTAATTCAGGGTGGAAATGTGGGAAAATGTGTGTCGTGTATTGGAAACTGAGTAGATTGACATCTGATTTTAAAGCATTGAGGCTGAGGCTAGATTAAGAAATTAAACTTTATTTCAACTGCATTTATTCTTGAAATTTTCAAACCTGTATGAATATAATCAAAGTAGAAGTTCAGGTGAATGATGAATCCAGGAAGATCAAAAGGATGGGTTTACCAGAGGTTGGGAGACCTTTTAGAAGATACCACTGTAGTGATCTAAAAGGAAGTGGTAAGTGCCTGGACCAGGGAGATAAAAATTAGAAGGGTGGGAAATGAATGATTTGTTATGAATGCAGAGGAAGAAAACAGTTTCTATTCTAACTAGAATCAGGGGTGGGCAAACTTTTTGACTCGCCACAATGGGTTCTTAAACTGGACCTGAGGGCCGGAACAAAAGCATGGATGGAGTGTTTGTGTGAACTAATATAAATTCAAAGTAAACATCATTACATAAAAGGGTATGGTCTTTTTTTTTTTTTTTTTTTTAGTTTTATTCATTTCAGACGGGCCGTTTGCCCACGGCTGATACTAGATTGTCAGTTATCGGAGAGCAAGGATTGTGTCTGCGTCTTGTATCCCCAGTGCCTGATACATTGCTTGGCACAGAGAAATGTTTTATGGTGAATAAATACTCTCTACTAGAGGCCTGATGCACGAAATTTGTGCAAGAGTAGTCCTTCCTCCCCCCCGGCCCGGCTGCTGACACCGACTTCCCTCTGGCACCTGGGACCCGGGCTTGCCTTGCAGCCCCAGCTTCATCCGGAAGGATGTCTAGTCTAATTAGCATATTACACCTTTATTATTATAGATTATCTACTTCATTCACTTTACCGTAATATTGTCTGCTTGCAAGTAAATAAATAAATATTCATAATATATTTCAAGTAAATGTATATATTCAGCAGAGCTAATCTTCCATAAAAACAGGCCAGTTTTATAATACCAGGACAGTTTTTCATTCACTATAAGTCAACAAGAGAAACAACAATGAAGAGTTGATTCTGGAAAAGAGGGAGGAGGTTTTGGTGAATTGCATTCAGTGAAAAATAAAGCCCTTTTGAAAGTGAGCTCAAATGTGCCCGGAGCACATGAGAGTCCAGTCTATTAAGGCATGATAGAATGTTTGTGAGAAATACTGCCACTACTGCAGACTCACATTGTACCATAAAGTCACGATACACAGCCACTGACAGTCATCTGAGAAATCGAACAGGGCTTTTACTACAATGTGAGAATTTAATGTGCTTTGCTTTATTTTTGACATGAACTTTAAAAGAGCAAAAGGCTTCCTTCCTTACATAGCTCATTAAATATACTCTACGATGTCCTAGTATTGCACAGGAAAGAATCTGCTAACTGTATGAAAATGATTTCAAAACTTTATTTTGAAGTGAAAATAGTTCATCGAGCTTTCTAACCCTAAATCAGTAAGGGTTATTGCAGCTTGTTTTTTCTCTATTTTGCAATGCTGAGTTTATAGTTTGCTGTGTGAGTTTAAAAGAGGGAATGCTAATATATTACTACTTAACTACTTTAGATTAGCTGTTAGAGAGATAAGGGTGATGGATGGTGCTTAGCACCAAATGGTGAAATTGACCCAGTTTTAAGAAACCAGATAGAACAGGCAGGTTTATCAACTACTCCCTACAATAAATATTTGGAAGTGTATGGCAAATAAGTATAACTGATTCTATCCAAACCTTAGAATAAGAATTCCATTATAAGTTACAATAAATATCAAAAGATGTATCTTTTTGAAAACTTTCATTTGAGAAAAATAGAACATATTTCTATCTTATGAATAAAAGATTTTGTAACATGTCCATGCTATATAGGCACTGGTGGACTTTGGAAAATACTTTAAACATCCAACAATTGATATTTGTTTAACAGGGCTCAATCTGACCCTGATACTCAGAGTAATTCATTCATTTGAAAAGTCTTACTATTTTTCTTAAACCGTATATATGTGAACTTGATATAATTGATGAATTTTAACCATACTATGATTTAATTTAGTATAGCAGAATTTTAAAACAAAATATTTACTGCTGAAACCCTATGACAATATCCTAAATTTAAAAATTGGTCGTTTTATACAAGGCAGGTGAGTAGGCATGAAGGATAAAGAATAAAATATTTGAATAGTATAATTTCAAAATTAAAATGGTGTGGTTTTGCCTTTCCCCTTTTTACCTTTTCCACAAAGGTAATCATTGCATTGTGTTTATACAAATTATTCAAAGAAGACCAAAGGAAAGAAGAAAGAGTTCATTATGGAAAAAAAGAGAGAGACCATTTGTTGGTAGCATGATCTTATACAATTAATGGAGTAGTAGAACATTGTAAGAAAACTAAGCAGCATAAACAAAGCAAACTTAGAATAAATCTAATAATGGAGACATCTCCCAATAAGCATTTTCTTCGAGACAAGGCATTAAAATACAATTTTTGAAAACCTGTAATTATTCATAATTTTTTTGGGAAATGGCATTTTCTCTTTTAATAAGAGATGCTAGTCATGTGAGGAGTAGAAAAACAAAGCTATTGGATTTGGGTAAGCCTTAAACTTTTTTGGGATGTTGAGAGAGAGAGAGAGAGAGAGAAAGAGAGAGAGAGAGAGGGAGAGAGAAATTAGTGACAGAAAAAGTGCTAGTTTTCTCTTTTCATTTTGCTTCAGGAGCAGACATTTGCCATTGAACTCTACCAGAGAAATGGAGACGTAGATTTACTTTCAGTTGATGTGAGGCATAATGCAATAGCTGACAAACTAGTTGTAACTGGGTGTATGGCAGGTCTTCAGTTCACAGAGAGCACAAGCCTGAACAAGCCAACACAGAGTCACTTCATGAGGTTGTAGCATAACAATATTGCCATACAGATTTCTAGGTGAATGGCCTATGTGCACTCTAAACTGTCCCTATAAACAACCCGATACTGTATGCTAGACAGTTCCTAAAAGTTTTATATGTAACTGTAAGTAATCCATAATCTAATTTCCTCAGGGTACCGACTTGTACATTTTGTTACAAAATGTCAAAAATCCATTTTATAGCAAAGAGGAAGCAATAAAATAAATGTTCAGAGAGGCAAGGTAAATTTTTCAGAGTGAAAAAGTAATTCATCTTAATTATGTTGCTAAATGGGAATCTTTTTCTATTGAGAATGTTAAAACATTGCTACTGATAGGAAGGAGAAAGGAGGAGGCTGACAGCATGGTTGCCTGTGAGTTTTGTAGCTCACGCTGAATGGGCTCCTGGTTTATTCTATGTCGCTGGGCAGATCTCATACTAATCTTTTCTCTTATTTCCTCAACTATAAGAAGGGGATACTGATACCGACCAGAGGGGTGTGGTGAGAATTATTTAAGGCCCATAAAGGGATTCAAAGGCCAAAGATGAAAGACACCATACTAAGTACAAAGCCTCATCATTAGCTCTGAAGTTGATGGGCTATAAAAACTCATTTGTGAATGAGAATTTATTTATGGAAAAATTCTAAAACATTAAATAAGAATGCACTTTCCTGATTTATGTGACTTAAATTTATGAATTGGTTTATTTATTTAATTTTTCAACCTAGGCTAATAGAAGAACTTAAGAGAATCCTAGTTTGAAACTATAGCTAGTTAGAATAAAAAAATATATTTATTTACTTCTTATTTCACCTCTGTATATCATCAATAAGCTAATCAGGTGTTTGTTTCCAAAGAATGATTGAGTCTAGAAAAGCTTCTTGGAGGTACATGAAAGAACAAAACATTTGTAATGCCTTAACTAATAATAATAATAAAAAAAAGAACAAAACATTTAATTTGTTGCCAACATTTAGCATCAAGGTAATACAAGTCAGTTTAGAATAAACATGTTATTAAATTCTACCCCAGTTGGGACATTTAATCAAGGGAAGTATGTTTCTCTAAATGCCTAAATTTAGGAGCCAACAGAAAAAGTATGTAAAAATAGCAACTTCATTTTCAACTATGATTACTATAGCACCCCGCCCCCTCCCCGCCCCCCCCATGATGTACTGAGTTTCTTCGCTTCCAAATGACTAATATGTAAACAAAAATTATTGTGATGAATCAGTCACCTCTTTGTTCTATAATAAGAAAAAAATATTTGTCACCAACTTTTGACTAAAACTATATAGCATCTTGGTTTCACTAAATTTCAGCAACGATTGCTGAATAAAAGAACAATTTTATCCTTTAAAATTTTACCAAATTTATCAGTAGTTTGTAAATGATTACATCTAGAGACAATACAGTTCTTAAGATGTTATTTTATAATTAAACAAATGCTCTTAGTTGGATGAAATTTTGGATGACGTAAATTAACAATGAAACTCATACATCAGATTTCTACCTTTTTAGGCTTTAACAAATGACTAGTTTTTAGTGACAGTTTTTCCTTAGGTTGCTTCATGGGAACAATTCATTTCTGATGTTTATTTTGCCTTGGGTTGGGCTGTACAAGTACTCTACAATAACATAACTTAGGAGGTTGTTATTTTAGAATTATTATATCCTACTCTGGTTGTGGTCAAGAAAAAGACAGACTGTAAAACAAGAAGCAATACATCTTTAAAACATTTACTACTGCCGTTTTTATAAAAAAAAAAAGATTTAGTTCATTCTAGTTAGAATTTCATTAGTGGTCCACTTCATATTTTTTTTGTTGAAAACTCATTTATCCTTTACCCCAAATATTGACAGTAAACATTAACTGTCAAAGTTGATAGCCATGCAATTAACCAGCTTAATTTTGGTTAGAAGATGAATGATTCACTGCCTTTTTGTGTCTGATGAGTAGGCAGAGCACTGTATTTAAAATGGCTCTGTCCCAGAGGGTGGATCTCATGGGTTTCACTGCCCAGCCCACTCAGAATAAATAAAAGTTGTAGAGGTTACAGCAAAGTACAGACTGAGCATGAAATTGTGAGGCCATCTTATAGCTTGATTATCTTGCCATTGTTATAAGAATGGTTCTCATTTTTCACATTGCTAAATTTTAAATTTTAGGAGACTTTTAGAAGATATTTTCCAAGTTACCTTTTGGTTGAATTATTCTTTTTGCATCTCAGACTTAAAAGGGCTCTGTAATAAATAAACACTAAAGTTTTGTTTTGCTTGCCATCTCATTCTTTTTGCAACCACAACTCTCTATTCTGTGAAACAAAAATATTTCTCCTTTCCCCGTGGTCTGTTTTCTGTACTATCTCTTTTAGTTGACAGAAATAAACTCTTTTCATCTTCAAGACTGAGTCAGCAATTACTTTTCAGGTTCCTTTGCCCCAAGATGGTCTAAAAATATTTCTCTATTTCCGTTAAATGCTACATAAGAGTAAAAGCAAGTCTTTTTATTCTTTCTGATGCACATGTGTTATATTTTATTATATCAGGTAGCAGGTGAATATGCTTTATTAGAATATCATCTAAATTTTATAAGGAAAGATTAAAGTATTCCATTTAATACAATTCTGCAAAGACGCATTCAGAATGTTTTATCTGGAGAAAAGGCAGATGAATAAAAGCTCTTTGTCCTCAAGGAACTGGTAATTTCCTAGGACAGCTAATGTAGATAACTCAGATTTCTTCAAGTTTCATCAACCTATGGATACAGACCAGGTAACATTAAATATATATAAAAGGCTAATATGCTAAGTGTCTGTCCGACTGGTAGCTATGATGAGCACTGACCACCAGGGGGCAGATGCTCAACGCAGGAGCTGCTGCGATGCACACTGGCCATTTACAGAGAAATGACACCACAGACTTGGCACCCACAAAGCAACAGTTGGCTTCCCCCAAGTGGGACACAGGCCCTGCCACCACCCTGGACAGCCCACCAAATTGCAGCCGATTCTGCCGAGACCCCATGGCGCAAAATGTAGCCCACAGCCCAACCCAGTCCGGAAGTGGTGGCTGTGGGCACCGGGTAATGACATCACTTAGCAACGCCTAGTTTCCTCTCCCTAGTGACTAGCTTCCTTGCATTTTCTTCAGCCCAGGAACACAACTTGCTTTATAGCCAGGTGCAAACATTTCACACTGTAACCAAATGTCTGTGAAGCGTTTTCACGTGCCTCATCTCATTTGATCCTCACAGAAGTCCTGGAGTAGGTAGATAGGAGACTCGGTGGAATCCTATTTTCTTTTCATTAGCAGGAAAATGGAGATTTAGAAAGCTTAGAAACATGACCTGACTGAAAAGTAAGAAATGGTCGACTTTGAAAATGACTTCAGGTTTTCTCACTGTGCAGAATATAGTCAAACACTGCTACAGTTAAATATTTTAACCTTTGTTCTCCCTGTGTGATCTACAATAATCTGCTTCATGTTCATATTTATTGCTGTGTTGCTGATAATTACCTGAAAGAGAAGTTGGGGTGCTTCACTGGGCTGGAAAAAGTTTAGCTAAATCAGAAAGCAGGTCTAATTAAGCAAGTTTATCTATATCTATAAAAGATTAAGTTGAGTTGTGCATGCGTGATACATATAAAGCTCACGCTGGCGCCAATCGCATGTGTGTGTTTCGACCTGTCATTGTTGATCGTGAATTTGGTTGACACTTGAATTATAGCGAAAGGGCGAATAGCGATATTAAAATGTTTCTTCTAATTAATTTCCATTCAGTGTGCACGAATTTGTGCACTGGGCCACTAGTTAAATATAAAACACATGTTGCCTTGGTATTTTCCCATCCCTCTTTATGAATTGCTTCTTGCCTCTCATTTCCCACCCACATGTTTCTGAGACAGCATAGGAGGTGTTTGATCAATTTGATAAAATGAACAGATAAAATGCAGTATACTGAAAAATGCTATGGCCCCAAACCAATGAAGTCGACACACTGAACAGAGTCCTATATAATAAAAGGCTAATATGCAAAGAGACCGAATGGCAGAACAACTGAACAACCAATCGGTCACTATGATGTGCGCTGACCACCAGCGTGCGTGTGCGGAAAATGGCAGGTGTTGGCCACAGTGGGATGGTGGAGCAGGTGAGCGGGGGTACCAGACCAAGGCAGGGTGCTGGTCATTGTCATTGGAGTGAGCCTCTGGTGGTTACTGAAAATTCTTTGCTCCCGCAGTCCTGCCTGGCACTCACACCTGTTGCCAGCGCTGGCCCCACTCACACCCACTGCCGGCCCTGATAGCCCTTGAGGGCTTCTCCACTTCCCCCTGCTCAGGGGCTATTGGGGCAGCAGCCACTACTTGCACCTGCTGCTGGTGCTGGCCTCAACCGCTCCACACCATCAGCAGGTGCGAGGGGGACTGGCGCCGTCAGCGTGTGGGAGCAGCATCAGTAGGAGCGGGGCTGTCAGCAGACAGGGGTCTGAGGGCCGCGGTGGGAGGGGCTGGATGGGGTGGCAGAGGATGGGCTGAGACCTGCCCCTGTGCCTACTGCAGCCTTGCTGCCCACAGTTCCTTTCAAGGTGCACAAATTCATGCACTAGACCCCTAGTATATATATAATCTTAGAAGCCAGAATAATCTTTTGGGATCTTCAAGTTAAACACTTATTTTATTAATGGCATTCCTAATATTATAAGGCATGATGTGATTATATGCACACAAATGATCACCTTTTTTATTTTTCATGACCCTTAGGGATGCAAGGATAATTCATAGGAGCCCCTCATCCTTAATTTAGCTATTAGTTTCAATATTTTCCCTTATCAAATCTCTTAAAATTTTAATACAGAGCAAAATTTAAACTTGTTTTTTTTCTTATGTGATAGTTCATTATGTTCTTTTAAATAACCCAAATAAACACATTATGGTAATCACTTATACAAATATCTAATTATTATGTTGTAACCCTGAAATATAGTATTAAATGTCAATTATGCCTAAATTTTAAAAGGAGAAAAAAATGTAAACAAAAATAGAAAAAAAAATAAACACCCTTGTGGGGTAGCTCAGTTGATAAGAGCATCGTCCTGAAGCAACAAGGTTTTGGGTTCAAAACCTGGTCAGGGCACATACAAGAAACAACCAATGAATGCATAAATAAGTGGAATAACAAATTGATGTCTCTCTCTCTCTCTCACTAAAATAAAAAAAGGAAAGAAAAACAAAAATGAAGGTTGACAAGGAATGAAATTTTCAAAGAATAAACTGTATAGAATATAGAATATGGAAAATATTGAAAATATCATCATTCAGTTGCTCAAGAACTAATTCCAGGCCAAGGCATTCACTGGATTCTGACTTGACATGAGAAATTAAGTAATTAAGTCAATAAGCATTTGTTCATGCATATTTAAGACATTTGCCTAGGCATCCAGCACTAAAAAATGAAGTCTATGATCCTTACTCTTAAAGAATTCAGTCTAGTGGAGGAGGTAAACACATGAAGAAGTAAATCAAATACACAGAAATAAGTGCTGTGGTATCTGCTAGAGGTCAGAAGTAAACCCTGGAGAGCCTTGAATACAGGATGGGGATTTGCTATATACAAAAGAGGAAGAAAGGGCATTTCAGGCAAAGAGAATAGAATGTGCAAAGGCATAGCGTTTTGAAAAGATATGTGAGAAGTTCATTGTGGCTTGGAGTTTAGGATTGTGGTGGAGGGTGGAAGGAAATGAAATTGGAAGTGTATATTAGGGTTACATCATGAAGCACTGTACCCAGACAAAAGAATTTGGCCTTTATAAGATAGCCAGTGGGAAATCAGGGAAAAATGTAAAAAAAGGGGGGGGGGTATAATCATATTTATTTGATAAGAAACGAATTATGGAAGGAGTATAAAAATGGATTATAGAGGAGAATGATGGGGAAGAGAGACCAGATAGGGCCTATGTCATTAGTCTTGGATAGAAATCATAAGAGCCTGAGTTAAATTATTGGCAGTAGAAATGGGGAAGAATGGTCATATTTTAAACATATTTCTGGAAGAAAATGGATAGGATTTGGGTGTGGATGGTTAAGAAGAGGAGGGACTCCAGAATAAATTTCTACTGGGGAAATTTGAGGATGTTGCCTCTATTAATCATGTTGGGAAAAGAGGGGATATTTAAAGAGATAAGGATTGTTTCAGGGTTTTTGTTTGCTTGTTTTGTTTTGTTTTGCTTTGTTTTAACGTATTAGGTTGATGTGCCTGTGGAAAAGCCAAGTTGATAAGCATTTGAAAAAGCTGATCTGGAACTTGATATGTTAGAACTGGAGATATAGACTTGAGAACCATAAACATATAAATAGATTCTATAATGTAGATGAAATCATATACCTAAAAGTGTGGAAGGAAAGGCCATCAAAGATAAAACTGTGGAAAACAGAAGTGCTTATGACAGTGTCCCTCATTCATTTTCAACCAATGCCTCATTTTGAAAACATAAATATTTCAGCTTACCTCTAATCATGGCAATTCAGATATTTCCCCTTAAAGGCTGATGACAGCTCCCTCATCCTAAATTCTTCTGAATTCTATTTTTTTTTTTTATTTAAGAATTTCTAATTGACAATGTGGTCTTACAAGAAGGAGCCATTGAAGAAAACCGAGGGCCTCTTAGAGAAATAGAAGAAAAATAAGGATTAAATAATGTCATAGAAGACAAGGTCATATTAGCTTCACATCCCTACTGCAAACCCTGACCAAATCATCCTACATAATAAAAGGCTAATATACAAATTGTCCCCTTGACTGGGAGTTCGACCAGCCTGCCAACTGCCCGCAGCCCCTTCCCCCGGCCCACCCCAATCGGTGCTCCCACCCCGATTGGGGTGGGCTGGCCAGGCCTTACCAGTGTACGTACGAATTTGCGCACCAGGCCCTCTACTGTATATATAGAATCTGGACACTGTCTTTTCTCTTGGAACTTGGGAGAATGGGTGACTATGTTCAACAGAGCCATAGAAGTTTGCATCCTCACTCCCTAACTTTCCCAGCAGACTTGGAAGAGTGGATATAGTTTTTTTTTTTCCCTCTTGGGGACTCAACCCCACCTTCAGCTGACTTTCTCTTGAAAGAGCTGAGGTCAGAGTAAAAGGGATAAGGGAAGAATCTGGGGGGTGTTGTAGGGAGAGAGTGGCTCCATGCCAGTAATTAAAGCATATTTACTTTCCATTTTGAGTGACTGAGAAGCTGCTCAGGGCTCAGTTAAAACTAAGTTCCAATGTTTTCAGACCGCCCTGTGCCCTCTATCAGTGTGGCAATTCCTTGACCCTTTCTCTTCCCTACCAAAGGAGAGTGAGCAACAACTAAAGCACTATTGGGGTGACTTGTTTCAATCCTACCTTTTTCTACATAGACTCTAAATATTCATGACTAAGTAGGACAGTGGGAGAGTCCACCCGCCTACCCCACCCCCCATCTACCTTTGCTTATTGTTTGGGCAAGAACTTCACTACTGAGTCCTCCGTGTTTTCATGATCCCCAATCCAGTCTTCAGGACCCTTTGTCCTTTCCTTTCCAGAAGGCCATGTCGGTGAGTATCTCATTCTTGTTGCCAAAAGCTGTCAAGTTAGCTCACTGCAGTTTTTTGGGGAGCTGACAAAAAAATATGAGATTCCTGGGTCAGAGAAAAAGGACTTTATTCTCATAACACGTCAGGCATCATGTCATTCATGCTCCCACAAGTCTCATGCAGGTGATGAGCAGTAACACACATTAGTGCTACAGATACAGCTGAGTACCCTGGAGTTTAGGAAACCCCAATCAGTTATAAGGGGGCTGCAAGTAAGCCTGACCAAACTTTGCGCCAGAGGGAAACGGTCTCTTACAAACCTGACCTCTGCTCTCAAGAGATATACTTGTCTTCCAAGGTTGTTCTCTATGCAAACATCCTTTAAAAGATAATCCAGAAAAAAAGTCAGTTCGTCTGCTTGCAGGATGTGCAGAAATGTGAGAGACACACGGAGAACTGTTTCCCAAGTAAGCTCTGTGCAGTCTTCTTTCTCCCTCTGTTAAATCATCTTGTTTCATGCTTATTTCTTCCTCTTTATTCTTTTTTTAGATATAGTTTAATGTACTAAAATGGTTTTCTTAAAAATAGGTATCATCTAATGACAAAATTCAGCAGAAATAAAAAAAAATATTGATCTTTAAACCGATGAAAATAAAATTCAGGCCCAAACTGTTGTGGCAGCAAAAAGCTACAAGAATATGTGGAAAAAGGAAAACTTAGGCTTTTTTTTGAAGTATCAATTTTATTTTACTTTTTGTTAATCATCACCAGAGGATATTTTTTCCATTGCTTTTCAGAGAGTGTAAGGGAGAGAGAGAGAGAGAGAGAGAGAGAGAGAGAGAGAGAGAGAGAGAGAGAGAGAGAGAGAGAGAGAGAGAGAAACATTGATCTGAGACACATTGACTAGCTGTCTCCCGCATAAGCCCCAACCAGGCGGCAGGGAGCAAACCTGAAACCCAGGCAGGTGCCTTGACCGGGAATCTAAACCTTTGGTGTTTGGGGCCACACTCTAACTACTGACCAGCACTGGCCAGGGCAGGAATGATCTTTTTGATAAAACTTCACTCAAAGGTTATGAGATAAGCTTAATTACAATAATTCATGAGTAAAGGCAATTCCTACAATCACAACAATATTTTAACTGGTTTTGCCTAGTTAGAAATTCAAAGGCAAAAAGAAAAAAAAATTTAAATTGACACGAATAAATCCAGCATAAATAATGTGATCATTAAATATTAAAAAAAAAAAAAAAAAAATTCTATAAAATAATATGCATGAAGTAGTTTTATTTGGTGGTCTAGCACATATACATAGTTTAACTGCCTGTTATTTTTACTATACACTTTAGAAAATCAAGGTCAAATTGCCATACATCTGGATGACTGTAATGCACTATGGGTAGCATCACTGCTGCTCACTTAATTCTTCTTTTCCTCTGTTTCCTGGCAAACAAGAGTATTGTGTTTACCTTCCTCCTTGAAGTGGGGTGTAGCCACATGGCTAGTTTCGGCCTGTAAATTGTGTGTAGAAGTGAGGTATGTCACTGTGATAAGGAAGCATTCATTAGCAGTATTATGGCAGCATGGGCTGAGGAGGAGGTGCCATAATGCCAAAGCAGCCTACAAAGTGGACCAGCACACGAAGAAAACAGCCGCAGAGGACCTCATGTGAGCAAGAATTAAACTTTACTTAATTCTATTTGGGGTTTTCTTTCTTTTCTTTTTTTAAAAATTGGATCCACTTTGTAATTAGTGGGTATGGCTATAAGAAGAAGAGAAGTAGGTTTGCCACCCTGGCTGGTGTGGCTCAGTTGGTTGGAACATTCTCCCATGCACTGAAAGGTCTTGGGTTCAATTCCCAGTCGGGGCACATACCCAGGTTGCGGGTTCGGTCCACAGTCGGGGTGCGTGTGGAGAGCATGGAGTTAGCATGACTTGACTGACTCCATCTTGAAGTTGACATAACAAACTCCATCTTGAAACCTACCAAGTGTCAAGTGCAGCCGCTGTGACTGCCTGAGAAGCTGAAAGGTGTGGACTCCTGCAGTGGATGTTGACACATATTTGCAAGTTTGTTTGTCACATCGACTGCAACATGTTAACACAACTTAATAGACATGCCAGGCCTCTATAAAAGCTGAAGGCAGAACCTAAGCAAGCTGCTATTCACTCTCCTGTGAATGAGCCATGTTGACTGCTTGTGCATCTGGCTTGATGGCCACTGAGTATTCTGAGGCCTTGCTGTCTCAAACTGATTCAGCAGTCTTCCTTGCAAGACATGGACCCCCTGGTCCTGGCCAGTTTGGATCAGTGGATAGAGCATCAGCCCTCAAACTGAAGGGTCTCGAGTTCTATTCCAGTTAAGGACACCTACCTTGGTTGCAGGCTTGATCCCTGGCCCTGGTCGAAGCGAGTGCAGGAGGCAACCAATTGATGTGAGATGTTTCTTTCTCTCTGTCTCTCCCCCTCCCTTCCATTCTCTCTAAAAATCAATGGAAAAATAGGCTCGGGTGAGGATTACACACACACACACACACACACACACACACAAACACACACACATACAAGGACCCCCTGGACACTGAGGTTTCTGTGACTCATCAATCAGGACGGCTCCAAGCGACCAGCCATCACCATTCTGAGAATAGCCCTGACTGGAGGACATTTGGGACTCAGACTTTCAGTTCATTTATCCCCAGTTTTATTTTTTTGTTTGTTTATTTATTTATTGTTTTAGTACCTTTATTAAAGCTGAGGACAGTGAAACAAAACAAGGAAGGGCTTAGCATAGCAGAAGCACCAGGAGAGCCCAGGCTGGGCTGCCCTAGCTCTCTGGGGAGTCAGGGAAAAGGGGGACCGGTTCAGAGGTTAGCCTGGGAGGAGTTGCCGCTGCCCATTGCTCCCCTGGTTGCAAGTCCCATGGGTCCCTTAGAGTTGAGGAGATGCACACCTGTGGCGGAAGAAGAGGGGAAAGGGAGGCTGTGGTGCACTCTACAGAGGGAGAGCACAGGTGTAACCCCAGTTTTGAATGTGCTCTGATGTTTGATGTGTTTGTGATTTGGATTAATTCTGCAAGTAATAAAAGCTAAGTTGACAGCATAGTCACCTGTGCGGGCTCACTGTTGATGCTTGGTATCAGGAACCTAGAGGGCCAAGCAACCACCTAGGGTCCCGCCGAGGCCCCCCTGACACTATCTGGGGGTCAGGATATTGGGTGACTTATAGGAAAGACTATATTTGCAGCTAGAGTTCTCGAGACAGCATGTTCAGGAGGCAACCCATTGATGTTTCTCTCACATCAATGTTTCTCTCCCTTCCTCTCCTTTCCTCTCTCTCTAGAATCAATGACAAAAAAACAAAACCTAGCCTCAGGTGAGGATTAAAACATAAATTAGAAAACGCCCCTTGTCCATCATCCTCTGTGGCCCCTGTGACTGCTCTCTGGAGATTCTTCCTTGTGCATTATCTTCCATGGCCACAGTTGAGGTAGGCATTGGAGAGCATGCTGCATCATATTCGTACTTTTGGCTGATTCAGAATTAGATGTCCAGTGTGGTTTAGGAGTTTAGTAATTACAGCCTTTTGCAGGCTAGACTTGTGGGAATGCTTTGGTAAAAAAAAAAGTTCTCAATAATTTAGTAGACTTCCAATCAGTTTGCTACTGGTCAGTTTCATATGCCAGTAACCACAACCAAAATACTTGTCTAGACGTAATTTCTTGCATGAAGATGTTGGTCTCTATTGGTAGAGTTCAGCTCATTCCCATCACTCAGCTTAACGGTGGCTATGAAATCAACTGAAGCAATAGACTGGTTGGAGAAGGCGAAATCTTAAACCTAGCTCTTGGTACGGTAGGGGGCTATGTACTGTTAAGATTGTAGTTTCAGCCGGAACCGGTGTGGCTCAGTGGATAGAGCGTCGGCCTGCGGACTGAGGGGTCCCGGGTTCGATTCCGGTCAAGGGCATGTACCTGGGTTGCAGGCACATCCCCCGTAGGAGGTGTGCAGGAGGCGGTTGATCGATGTTTCTCTCCCATCAATGTTCCTAACTCTCTATCTCTCTCTCCCTTCCTCTCTGTAAAAAATCAATAACATATATTTAAAAAAAAAAAAAAAGATTGTAGTTTCTAAGACACTGCTTAAAACTGCTTTGGTTGTGGGATAAAAGGCCTGGCTTTAAATTTGGGGATGCTCTAATTCCTTCCGTTTTCAGTTTCCTTTGATTGCAAGTTGTAGGCAGAGCAGGCCTCTCTCAGCAGAGCTGAGGTCCTTTCTACCTTTGCTTGAAGTCTGGCTAGCTCTAGCTCAAGCTTGTAAGAATTCGAGGTAGTCAGCAAGTACCAGAGATTCTTTCTAATTGTTTCTCAAGTACTACATTCTTAGTTAGCAAGTGATCTGCCTTCCAAGTTATTATAGGTTAACATTTATTAAAAAAAAATTTAAGACATAAGAAGAATTGCTACCTTTCTAGTTCTTAGGAGAATATCCCAACCCCTTTCATTGAGCCAATCTCACATAGTTTAGGTTCTGTATGTGCAATAGCCCACAAGACTTCTGTATTAGATTTGACTCTGAGTGGCAGATAATCTCAAATAATAGTGGGCTAAAAAGTTTTTTCTCTGTTGTAAATGTCCTGAAGCAGTTAGCACAAGGCCGGTTTGGCACTCCATGTATCAGGGATCCAAGGTCCTTCTATTTTGTTCCATGGTGAATGAGCCTCTATTCCCAGGTTACCTCACAGCCCATGCTGGCTGCTCTCAGTGAGTGAGAAGTGAGTTGGTGGTGGAGAGTTGTCTATGTTATGCTCTTTGTCATACTGTGCCTGTCTTAAGATGAAAATATTTATTAATTGCTCATTGAGCTGAAATTCCATTGAGATAATTCTAAGCTCAGGTTTTTGTTATTACAAAACAGCTCCACTTTTCTCAAAGATAACCTTGAAATGTTCAAATAAAATAAAGTTTTGTGTATATGTGAAGGACTGGATTACAAAGGCAAATTAGCCATAATAATGAGGTAAAACTGGTGTTTGATAATCCACTACTTTTCTATGTAGTGATATTTGTAATCCCCTACATGCTGATATTTTTGTTCATATAATACCATTATTTTATTACTAGAGGCCCGATGCATGAATTCATGCACAGGTGGGGTCCCTTGGCCTGGCTGGTGATCTGTGCCAATCAGGGCCAATCGGGTCCAGCCGGCTGCAGGAGGTTGACTGTGGGAGTGTACTGACCACCAGGGGGCAGCTCCTGTGTTGAGCGTCTGCCCCCTGGTGGTCAGTGCATCGTCATAGTGACCAGTTGAGTGGTAGACCGGTTGTAACAATCACTTAGGCTTTTATATATAGAGATTTTAAAAAATTTCATGTCTGAATCATTTGTGATTTGATATAAAGAATAATGACCCAATTCAATTTATACAGAAAGGTAACTGTACTTTTTTTTTTTTTTAAATCAACTAGTCTGATGGTATTTATTTATTCTTTATTTTTCCATCACCATTTATCCCCCCCCCAATACCCTCTTCCACCTACCCCTTTTCCCCACTCAATCACCACACTGTTGTCTGCGTCCATATGTCCTCTCTCTCTCTCTCTCTCTCTTTTGGCTCAATCCCTCTACTTTATGTGAGTCTCCATAAGAAATCATATTATGGTATTGCAAAGCTTCTATTGTGAAATTAATATTCATGCCAGTTTAAAGATTATTCTGGACAGGCAGAATATAAAAATAATAGCTTTAGCCCTAACCAGTTTGGCTCAGTGGATAGAGCGTCGGCCTGTGGACTGAGGGGTCCCAGATTCAGTTCCAGTCAGAGGCATGTGCCTTGGTTGCGGGCAACATCCCTGGTGGGGGGTGTGCGGGAGGCAGCTGATCAATGTTTCTCTCTCATCGATGTTTCTGGCTCTCTATCACTCTCCCTTCCTCTCTGTAAAAAAAATCAATAAAATAAGTTTTAAAAAAATAATAGTTTTAAAAGTGACGTAGCTAACTCTGCTTGAGAGTGTCCACTTATATATGATAAACTTGAATTATAAATTCTTTTAAAATATCAGTAAAACAGCCCTATCTGGTTTGGCTCAGTGGATAGAGCATCGGCATGCCGACTGAAGGGTCCTGGGTTTAATTTCCATCAAGGGCACTTGCCCAGATTGTGGGCTCGATCTCCAGTAGGAGGCATGAAGGAGGTAGCCAATCAATGATTCTCTCTCATCACTGATGTTTCTCTCCCTCTCTTCCTCTCCCTTCCTTTCTGAAATCAATTAAAAACAATTAAAAAAATAAAATCTATATATATAAAAGCCTAAGCGACTGGCTGACCAGCCGAACATTCGACCATCTGACTGGTAGCTATGACACACACTGACCATCATGGGGCAGCCGCTCAATGCAGGAGTGGAAACCACAGGCATGGAAACATGGAACAGACTGATGAATCTCAGAGGGAAGGGGGTAGAGGGGAGGGTGGGAAGAGATTAACCAAAGATCTTATATGCATACTAGAGGCCCAATGCAAGGATTTGTGCATCAGCAGGTCCCTTGGCCTGGCCTGCAACCTCTTGCAATCCAGGACCCTCAGAAGATGTCGGAGAGCTGGTTTCAGCCCAGTTCCCACAGGCCAGGCTGAGGGACCCCACCGGTGCACAAATCCATGCCCCGGGCCTCTAGTATAACATAAAATATCAGTAAAACAAAACAATCATTATCAATCAAAACACTGTAGTCCCTGAAAAATGTTGGTCCCAAAATTTATCCCAAATATATCAAATAATAAATATACTTAACTGAAAATGAGGGCCAGAGAAAATTATTTGGAGTTACCATATGAAATTATTTCTCACCAGCCGTCCAACTAGTACATAGTCAGAATACATTTTCAGCAGCTGGAAAAAATTGCACAACATTTTGCTCAAGGATTAATTTTGACAAAATTGATGACTTTGCTTTTATACTGCATTTAATTAATTAGAAATATATTGCTTTATTTCCAACTTTTCAGGGTTAATTCAATCACTTTAATTCAAACAGTGTTTAATGCATTTTTGAATATTTTAAATAATTTCACCTATGGATCGTTTTTATCACAATGGTAACAAATGGTTAACATTTATATGTTTATACATTTAAATTTTTATTTGGTGTTTAAAATATATTTATATAGTTATAAACGTGTACTTTATTATTATTAAAGGTTTTCTTTCACTGACTTTTAGATTTAAAAATAAAATTTAAATACTGGTATTTTAGCATTACTTGATATAAACAATGAAGTGGTATTTTCACTTTGCTCCAGAACTGAAAGCATTAAACCATAACAGAGAAAGCATAGATTTGGTTGGGCCTGACAGTATTACATGAATATAAAGATATTTTAAAGAAGCCAAACCTATCCAGAGCATGTTTTCAAACTTTTCCATACCTCTGAGCTGTATACTATCCTTCTGAGCTCTCTCACTGTGTATAGTGAGCAGGTTGTGCTCTAGTGGAATTATAAAAATATTAGTTTCAACAGTAACACTGAGGGCATCTAGATCTACTATAGCTCATAGAAAGCAGAGGATAATTGATCTTCTGACTTCAATAATCAAGCTCCCCATCTTGAACTTAAAAAAAATGTTTTTTATTAATTTTTTTAGAGAGAGAAAGGGAGAAGGAGAGAGAGACAGAAACATTGATGAAAGGGGAACATCGATTGGCAGTCTCCCACATGCCCCCTACTGGGGATCGAGCCCACAACCTGGGCATATGCCCTGAGCAAGATTCAAACTGGTGACCTCTTGGTTCCTGGCGCAATGCTCAACCACCGAGACACTCCAACTGGGCTTGAACTTTTAAGGTGGGAATTTACATTTGGGTTTTTCCCCCAAAATATTTTGTTGAACCCCTCCAAATCTGACCTTAATTGTAGGGCAGGGCCAACTGCATGGGTGTATGACCAGTGCAGACACACAGCCCCCACACTCAAAGGGCCCCTCACCCAGTTCAATACTCCGCTGTTACCATCTTGAAATTGTTAGTAAGTTTTGAACAAGGAGCTCTGCATTTTCATTTTGCACTGGGTCCTGTAGTGGTTTGCTTCTATTTTCAAAGGAAGAATGATATAGATACTCTCTAATATTTGTCTAATACCTGACTAAATTTTTTAAAATGTGAGATTGGTGCTTATCCTATTTGGATGTATTTAGCCACTAAAGCAATAATGTCCCCGCTCAGAGTGGAAGTGACAAATGTTTGAAGTGACAAACTAGATTCTCTCTTCCCATTAACACCTTCCTTCTCCTTTCTGTCTACCAGGGCCTTTATGCTCTTTTCTGGACTTCCCCCAGGCCTCCTGCCTGATGTCCCACCAGTTCCCATCATGGAAAATGCAACAAGCATATACAGTTGCTCATAGGAAATTAATACAATAAGTAGTAAATAATAATAATGAAAGGATAAGCTCCGTGTTTCACGTACTCACAACGGTAAGCTTACTTCTGGCCCACACTGTATATATTTTTTCATTTAGAGACATTCCTATCAAGACATAGTTGTTTTCTCTTCCATTACCATAGAGACCCACACAGTGCTATTGGAAAGCAACCTTAGGTGCTAGAGCAGAAATTCTCCCCAGGTCTTTTCATCAAGGCCGTGACCACCGTGGAAAAGGTGTTTGATGTGGAGAAAGTGCTCAGGGGAGAGCACACCTACTGCAGGATGCCCCTGGCCCTCACTAAAGTGGCCTCCTTTATTCTGTTTTACCAGCGATCCCTCCAGACCAAGGAAGAGGGAACAAAGGAAGGACATGAGGGAGAAGGTCTCCTGTTTCTTCAGGCACTTATTTCCCAGGTGTAGCCTTTTTAACCTGATACACCAATTCTACTGGTTAAAAATGTGGTCAGGTGGACAAATCCTTGCACTCATTTCAAAACCTTGTAACCTTGGCTCTGTGGGCCTTGCCTTGCATTATTCTTAGTCCTATGAAGATACACATACGGGCCTTGTAACATTTTTTGGCTCCTTTATTATCAACATTTTAATATTTTGTAACACAGAAAAAACAACACTCAGAAACATGACTATGGCATCATTTTGTTGCTTCTTTCCTCTCTTCCTCTTTCTTATCCTTCCTTCCTTTTCCCTTGCTTCTTCTCTTCTTTTTAAAATTCTTCCTTAGGAAACAAGTCTAAAGATTTTGTTTCCTTTTGAAACAGTGAAATTAAAACACACACACACACAAAACAACTTTCAGTTTTGAAAGACCAAACTTGTGGGCTTGTCTCTGTAACCACGAAGTTGCTATGTCAGCAAAAGCCCTTTGTTCACCACAGGAAGCAATCCGGTCACAACAACTTCCTTTCCAGCAGTTCAATGGAACTGTTGTTTCAGAAGCTTATCAGATAGACCCACTACCAGAAATCCCCACTGGCAACAGCATAGAAATGCTCTTTTTTTTTTTTTTTTTATAATCACCAGACTATAAACTCTCAAAGTGGCTACATTCTGTTTTATTTAAGTTTTCTGTTTATTAAATTAGCTGGCAGTGCTCACTAATTTTGATGATAGATTTGAAACTGGAGAGAATGTAAGCAGGTGACCCTTTGATTCTTGGAATTAAAACTACATTTGTGACTTGAAGCGTGCGCGCGTGTGTGTGTGTGTGTGTGTGTGTGTGTGTGTGTGTGTGAGAGAGAGAGAGAGAGAGAGAGAGAGAGAGAGAGAGAGAGAGAGAGATGAGTATTTAGATGTTTGCGGCTTCCTATCCTGCTGCAATTTCAGTAAGAGCGTCTGTTGGGCAGTTAACTATGATGCAGTCTCTAACGTCAGCCTCGCCTGCAGAGTCAGCAGTTTTTCTAAAAACATTTCTTTTTATAACCATAAACCATTTAAAAGTCTTCGTGTTAATTTAAGGTATCTTTATCCTTTCTGTACTACCTCCTGCTCTCTTACTTCATATTAGAAAATTATTTTCTGCTCAGGGATTATACTGGTAAGCACCAGAAAGGCAACACATGCCTCTCGGATTATTTGAGAATAATGACTTAACCTCTTATGGAAAAAAAAACACCTTCTCATGAATTCTTCGGGGGAGATAACCTTCTTATTAGAATTCCTCCATTCCTCCCACATTCCCCATTCTCTTCCCTCCCTATCAGCAACACTGAACTTCGGCAAAGAGACAAGTCACCTTTTCTCCTTCTTTACTTTTCTCCAGTCTTAGTTTAAATGGCATTTCTACCATTTAAACTTCTTCACTGCTAGTTGTGGGATTTATTTCGCTAGAGAGACTGTGTCTGCTGGTGTTTTCTGTTCTCCTTTCTCTTCTTCACGTGGCGACTCACTCATCTCTTCAGATCCCATCTTGAAACATTCCTGGGCCTGTTTTCTTTGGACGGAGCCCGACTCCCACACAGTCTAATTCCCTTTACACTCCTCTTAATGTACTTGCCAAGGGTGCTTAATTGTATCTTTTCTACATTCAAATTTTAGTTCTTTTCTATTTAGTGTTTAAAAAATTCAAAGTTTTTCTTGGAAAAGATTACCCAGTCCATTTCCATTTCTATTTTCTTCTCTTAGGTTAGAAATGAAGATGAACAGGAAAAAAAGGGCAGTGGATTTTTACTCTATAGAACTGAAGTGCTTTGGGCTTGCATCTTCCTAAGGACCCTGTGAGTTGGTTGTCTCCTGAGCCATGACAGAGAGTCTCAGTCATGCATCACTCTGGTGAATAGGGAGCTTGTCCCCAGCAAGCCAAAGAGGACTCTTAGACATTATATATGGGAAGAGGAAGAAAATTCCCTGAGGAAGATGCAAGACATACATATCAGAACAGAAGAAGAGAAAAGTAGCTGAGAAGTTAGTTTGGTGAAGCCATGGTTAGTTTAGAACAGATGTGTAAGTTACGAGTTTGGTCTGTTCTTACAGCTCCAACCCCTGCTGCGCCCTTCACCTAGGTCCCCACCCAGGACAGACCACCACACACTGAGGATGTGGGGTGATATGCAGCACCTCCCTTCGGGCTTCCTCGGATTTGCAGTCTCCTGGACTGAAGCAGCAGCAGTAAATCTGCCCGCGCTAGCCCCTTCCAGAAGCCCAGCCCTGTGGGCTGTGGCTCTGATGACAGACTGCACGAGGCCGAGGAGGCAGGCAGTGTGCTAAGCACAGGAGGAGATACGGCACCATCCAGAATGGTGGCATTTGGGTCCTTAGGCTGAACAGGGCTGGTGTCAGGGCCGGACACTAGCTGCACTCCCATTCCGGGAGTGGGCAGTGAAGTGTCCTTCCTGACAGAGATACTATGAAAACAAGATGGAAAACATCCAAATGGTGTTGTTATGTTTCAGTCTCAGCAGTGAAACAAGCAGTGTCTATGGAGTTCCCTGGGAAGTATTCTGAAAGTTCAAACTTCGGCTGGCATGGCTGGGTCATTCTGTCCTTTCACATACTTATCTGGGGGCTCCTGGGAGCTGAGGTCTGAGCTGGGTTCTGGTCGACAGGTCAGTGACCTCTGTGATCCTACAGCCAGTTTAACCCTTCATTTCATATGTGAAGAAACCTCAGGTTCAGGGAGGTAGAAAGTCTTATTGAAGGTCTGCAGCCTGTTAGTGCCAGAACTAAAACCCAAGTCTCTAGATTCTCCACCTCGTGTTCTTTCCATTGCACCGCACTGCCCAATAGTTCTTGTGTTTGCAGGCTGCTGACCGGCCCAGGATGACAAGGGACAAGGGCCTATGACATCCATGACTTTTGAATGTCATTGGGCTTCCTAATGTTATTTCTCTGGACATTATGGATAATATTTTTATCTCTCCATATGTTGAATAACAATATAATACATACTCATTGTGGAGAATAGAAAATTTAGAAATGCAGGGAGAAAAAACAAGATATTTTGTAATCTTGTTACTCAGAGATGATCACTATTAACATTTCATTCCCTCTAATCTTTTTCCACATATAGGGTGTGTGTGTGTGTGTGTCTGTGTGTGTGTGTGTGTGTGTGTGTGTGTGTGCTTGCAATCACCAATGTGCTTTTATGCATTTACAAAATTGGGATTATATATTTTGTATTAGTTGAAGTTATTTAGTTGCAAATAAGACAAGCTAACCTAGTTTCAAAGTTAAGGAAGGACAGGATTTCCCGGCAGGCTACAAAATCAGAGAAACACCCAGGCTCTGGAAAAATAGGACCCAGGAAACTCAGCTGCTTTTATCAGAAGAGAGACCACATACTGGATAGGCCAAAATAGCGCTGAATATAGCCGTCCCAGTTTTGAAATTTACAATTCTATCTGGGCTGAGGAAAAGAATAGGTTTAAATATCTCTGTAACTGAAGTCAGTTCGTTGCCAGGGCAGGGAAACATTATTACATTCATCAGACTCCCTCTCAGGCATTCTCCTTCCCACCACAGAGGAAGCTCATGCCACCATCCTGCCTGCAGGGGACGGGTGTCTGGTGCTTGCGTTACTCTCCAGCCCTTTGTGGCTGTGGTCTCGCCTTGTGTGGATTTTGCCTGTGGGTCCCTGGCCCCGCTCTTCTGCTGCGAATGTATGTTCTGGGCATGGGCGGTGCAGTACAGGGCGACCGCTGCCAGGAGTTTTGTCATCGTCCCCTGCTGCTGCTGCTGAGAGCCAACCGCCCCAGGCTTTCCTATGGGGCCTCCTTATCCTCTGCTGCGGTCACCTCCGCCCCCACCCGTCCCGAGGGCTGGCTCCCTTCCATGTCCCCCCCTGGGAACCATGGGGATTGTGGGGGCGGTGGCTCTCTCAGGCCACCTCTGTCTCTGGTCCCGACCTGCTGCCATTCACCCCCTTCCGCAGCCACTTCATGTTCTCGGTGGGCTTTCCGAAAGTGGCTTCTCCCTGATCTTACGGAGGATGTGGAGCAGAAGTACCTTCTTTTTCTCACACCCTGAAACTTATTTGGAACACAAAGCTCCATCTTGAATTTCAACCCAGGAAGGGAGACCGTCCCCGCAGGGACTCTTCTCACATCTGGCTTTCTTCTCTTCTCCCCCTCTTTCTCCAGTCTCTTCCCTGCGGCCCAGCAGGGAATTCTTCTGCTTCCTTCCTACCAGGCAGGAAACTGACGTTATGTTAAATACAGCATTATATTTATTCTGTGACTAACTTTTATCATTTCTACGTGTCAGTCTTCTGCCTCAGTATTCCAATCATGTCCTTTTTATTAAGTCAAAATGAAATTATCTCTCAATGGCCTTCCTATGTATCGAAAGTGTCTTGCTTTAGAATGGTAAGCCTGCTATGAGTCAAACTGCATTCAAGCATGCCAATAGATTTCTGCTCTCCAAGGCCATGGTTCCAACTGGCCCAGTAGGTGGAGAGCTACAGGGCAAGAGAAGTAATTTGGTGAATGAAAAACAAAAACAAAACTCAGTTAAATATTTTCAACTATAGGTTTATCTTTGTACATTCAGTTTGATACCCTGTTTTCCACTGTCAAGAGAATTTTCTAATACAGAACTGCATAATATTTAATCATCTACCCATTTGTTTAGTTAGTCCATAACTCATTTAACCTTCTTCCTAAATGAATATTTAGAACATTTTGAGATTTTATTATTATATTTAATACTGCAACAAATGTTCCTGGGCATATACTTATATATGTCTCTTTACTTATCTTATTAGACAAGATTTTTAGTAGGACAATGTACCAAAAAGTTAAAAAGGATTTGGATATATTTTTCAAAATGGTATTCCATAGAAATGGTATCTCATTTCTATGTCTATCAACAGTATATGAGGGTATGTGACTTGCTGCACACTTTCTGATTTTGAATAATGATTTAATCTTAGCTTCTGCCAGCCCTCACTCACTTATGAGAACAGAAAAGGTCCATATTAAAAAATAATAACTTCATTATTGTTTTTTATTTTTATATTTAGTCCTCGCTAGTGGAAATTCTTCTCAAGTCCCGTGATCAAGTTTTTCTAAAAGTGCCAGGGGCTTCGCTCTTGTGCTCAAATACCAGCCTCCTTTTGACTGGCTTTGTCTCGGCCAATAGCTGAGGTTTGAGGCTTCAGAGTGTTGTTTTGTGCAAAGTGCAGGATGATGCTACTCCTGTAATATGTCACTCTAACAGGCCCTAAATGTGCTGGGCATTCCAGTGCTTCAAAATGATGAAATTACTCTGATTTTTTCCTCCCTCTCTCACTTTCTCTGTAGGAATGCATCAAGGAAACTAGAACTAGAAGACAGTACATATGTACATACATACATACATACATACATACATACATACATACTGGTACATACATACATACCAGATTGTACTAGTGACAATTGCTGTCTTGCTGGACTAAAGTCATTATTCCTAATTTCTTTCTTCCAATGTGTTCTTTTCAGAGAGGCTTTCAATGTGCATATAAGTAGGTTTTTTAGCAAACTCACTCAATGACCTGGACCCTGATGGGAGCTAATTTTCACCTAGACTCAAGTTGACGTGTTTATTATAGCATTAAAAAAAAAAAAAACGGCTTTTAATTTGATAGGAGAAATAGTATCTTGTGGGTATTTACATTTATTTACTATTAATTAAGCCAGGCATTTTTCTGTATGCTTCTAATTTGTATTTCTTTCTTATAAATTGTCTGGTCAAGTCCTCCTCATTATCCCATGGATTTTAAAAAATATATATTTTATTGATTTTTTTACAGAGACGAAGGGATAGGGATAGAGAGCTAGAAACATCGATGAGAGAGAAACATCGATCAGCTGCTCCTGCAAACCCCCTACTGGGGATGTGCCCGCAACCAAGATGCATGCCCTTGACCGGAATCGAACCTGGGACCTTTCAGTCCACAGGCCGACACTCTATCCACTGAGCCAAATCAGTTAGGGCTATCCCATGGATTTTTAATAAGAGATTAAAAAATGTTCAGTATATAAACCTTTGAACTATCATATTTGTTAAAAACAATTCCCCCATTTTTTCATTATTATTTTTATATGTACAAATTTTTAAGATTTATATGAAGTACCATGTTCATGGATAGGAACGGTGAATATATTAAGACATCTCTACTGTCAATTTGGTGTATGGATCCAGTGCAGTGCCAACCAAAATCTAAAAAGATTGTATGTAAAACCTTACTACTTTATTCTGAAATTTATATGGAAGAGGAAAGAGCTAAAATTACCCAAAATATACATAAAGAAAAAAAGTAAAACAGGGTGACTTGCTTTACCAAATATTAAGATTTATTCTAAGATTACAGTAATGAAGACAGTATGGAATTGGTGTTGGGATAGAACACTCAGGTGGGATAAGGAGTTACTTTTCCTTAGAATGAATAGTAAATGGTGCTTGGATAATTGGTTATCCGTATGCAAATAAAGGAATTGTGTCTCTAATTGTTCCATAGATAAACAAAGGTTCTGTGTGATTAAAGACCCATCTGTGAAAGGTAACAACTTAAACTTTTAGAAGACAGTATAGGACACTATGCATATGGGTAGGAAAACATTTACAAAACAAAGACCATGAAACACAAATCATAAAGAAAAAAATTGATAGATTCAACTATATTAACATTAATAATGGCTTTTCATTAAAAGATAGTGACCAGATAAGCCATAAATGAGAAGATATTTTCTATACGTATAATCTAGAAAGGATTGATTTACAGAATAGGTAAAGAATCTCAAAAACAGTATGGTAAAGACAAAGACAACCTGATAGGAAATTAAACAACAGATGGGAACCGTATTTCTTAGGAAGGCTTTGAGACTTGAATCCCTATAAGCTGGCTTCTCTATGCTTTTAACATGTTACCCATCATTCTTTGGGCACTTCCTTACTAATGACATAATAAGATGTTCTAAGCTGATTTTCACTTTTTATTTCTCAGCCATAGATTTGCCATTTCTCCAAGGATCCCTGATTCCTTTTAGGGGAGAATTGTATTTTGAAACCAAGATCTGTGTACAAGGTGCAAATATTACTGTTATGTTGTTTGTGGTCTCATTCCCTCTCTGTGGACAGAGATAGGAAATATTTGCACACACATACATGCATGTATATACATATACACAATATATCTATGTTTATTTCCATGTCTATAATAATAAAAGTGTAATATGCAAATCGACCGAATGACCGAACAGCAGAACAACCGTCTGGACAACCTTCTGGACAACCATGCTATGACATGCACTGGTGCCAGGCCAGCCAAGATGGTGTGATGCGATTGGTCAGGGGGCCCTGCCATTGCCCCACAATTGCCCCACAGAAGGAGGCCCAGGCCACCCTCTGTGGAGTGATCAATGGGGGGCTCCGCGATGGATCGCCCCAAAGAGGGAGGACCAGGCTACTTGGCCAGTGGCACTGCAGCAGGTGGGCGGGACCTCCCTCTGCAGAGCGATCGATCTGGGGGCCCTGTGATTGATCGCCCTACAGAGGGAGGCCCAGGCCACCAGCCAGCAATGCTGTGACGGGTGTGAGGGGTCGGCCAGCGATCACCATGCAGAGAGAGGCCCAGACCAGCCAAGCAATGGCACCTCACACCTGTCACCTGCAGAGGGAGGTGACCGGTGGTGAAGGGGGGCAGCACCACAGAGATGACAAGCAGTGGCAAAGGCAGGGGTGGGGCCAGCTGCTGGCAGCTGGGGGAAGGAAAGCCCCACTAGGCCCTGATTGCTGGCCAGGCCTAGGGACCCTACCCAAGGGGTTCCGGATTATGAGAAGGCACAGGCCAGGCTGAGGGACACCCCCTGCCCCTGTGCACGAATTTCATGCACTGGGCCTCTAGTATATCGATAATAGTGAAAACCATTATGCTCAAACAGAAACCTCCAATTCCAATTCATCACCACAAAGTTCAGTCTATTTTCCTCCTTGGATCTCATTATCCTTCATACCTTTACCTCTTTAATCAATTCCCTTATGTGCACCAATCTCTTTTTGCCATGAAATTCCCCCCTCCCACTTACAACAATGACTGCCTTACCCCACTTGGCCTGCAGGGCTAATGCAGTTGGATGCCACCATGTGGACTCCCTCTTCATCCTACCCAGTCTTCAACACCCATGCCAGGCTACCCTCGTGCATGGGCACTCTCCTCACCCTGCTCAGTCTCCAACGTCTGTGCCAGGACTTCCTCCTATGCAGATGCTCATCTTACTTCACTCTGGGCCACCACGGCTTTCCTATCCTGGTGCAATGCACATCCTGCTTGTCTCTACCTAATGATTTTATGACTGAGTTGTTCTGGAAAAGGAGGAAGAGGAAGAAGAAAAGAGAGCTATTTCCAGATCTTTTTATTTTTAAATTTTTTATTTATTGATTGACTTGAGAAAGACAGACAGAGAAAGAAAGAGAGAGAGAGAGAGAGACTTGTTATTCCACTTATTTATGCCTTCATTGGTTGATTCTTATGTGTGCCTTGGCCAGCGATCAAACCAGCAACCTTGGTGTATTGGGATGCTGCTCCAACCAACTGAGCTACCTGGCCTGGGACCATCTAGATCTTTATAGTTTAACTAGAGCCCCAGTGCACAAATTCATGCACTGGTGGGGTCCCTTGGCTAGGCCTGCGGGGATTGGCCCAAAACCAGCTCTCCAACATCCCCCGAAGGGTCCTGGATTGTGAGAGGGCACAGGCCAGGCCAAGGGACCCCACCAGTGCACGATCGGGGTTGAGGAGGGGCCACGAGAGGGCTCCAGGGTGTGTCCGGCCCATCTTGCCCAGTCCCGATTGGCCAGACCCCAGCAGCAAGCTAACCTACTGGTCAGAGCACCTTCCCCCTGGTAGTCAGTGTGCATCATAGCGACTGGGCGAACCGTAGGGCGAACGGTAGAACAAACGGTTGGACACTTAGCATATTATGCTTTTATTATATAGGATTTAAAAAAATAATATCTCTTTAATCCATGGAAATATAGTATGATTAAAAAATAATTTTACTTACATCACACTATTATTTACCATATAACTATATTCCATATAAATATCTTTTTGATTAGTTGGATAGGCAATGTTGAAATAAATGACAATTTTTATTTTTGAAGACTGATAGAGCACTATGAGCATGGCTGAAAAACAGCGCTAGGAGCAAGAAAGCTAATTGTATGAGATTTCATCTACAACTGAAGAAAAATAAAGTTGAATTTTAACAAGGTTGAAGTTTCTTTTAAGAAGCCAGTACGTAAAGTCCAACTTAGGGAAGTTTCAAAGTTAAAATGAAATAGAGAAAGCTAAATGTGAAACCTCAGGAGGAATAAACGTAATCATGCCTGGGGCTCTGGGACTGCAATCCATTTGTTGCTCACAAGGGATTGTTCTCTAATACACATCTGTTTCCATCTAGAAAAATAAACAAAAAAGCCCTTTCTTACCCTTGGCTCCACTTCTTTGAATTATGTCAAGTAAAATTACACATTGGAAACCAAAATCTGCCCAAAGAAAGCATGGATTTCTATGAGCATATTTACTATCGTAACTACTATGTAAGAGGACTGCTTGCTGAATGTCCGAGAGTTTTCTGTGTAGATTGTGCTCTTGTATGTATCACTACATAATTCAGTAGATGCTGTTATTGCCTCAGTCTTGCCTTGAGCCAGACTATCTCCTCTAGTTTTTCTACAGCGATTTCCCCTTGACTGGAACCTCTCGGGGGACACGGGGAAGTTAAATGTTCCCATTACATTTCTTCTTTATTGCATTACTATAGACTCACTGCGAACTTCTGGGACATATCCCATAATTCTCTACTCTAGTCCCCAACAATAAATGGATATAGATTTGATAAAAATTTTCTGGCATTATGTTTATAACATTTGATCAAATGTTTTGAAATATCTTATCCTGTGTTATAACAGACAGACAAACACTTCAAAATTTCAGTCCTGGGAATCTGACAGAGCTTCTTTTAGCTCAGCTTGCTTTGCACTTTTCCCTTTGAGAATTGTTTTACTGCCAATGTAGATTAAAGAGCCATGGCTAGCTCAGCATAACGAGTACATACATTTAAGGGTTTTCTTGGATTAATTAATGATATTGTTGATAGAAAAGAATATAGTTGACTTAGGTTATGTCTTCAAGGTGATTCTTTGTCCATTTTGAATAAATCATTAACTATGTTTAGGCAGTTATTAGCTTGAATTATTTTCTAGTAAATTTTGTGAACTTCTGGAATTTGCTGGCTTTGGCAATAGAATCTCCGGTGCTCACTTCTCAGAAACAAAACTGAAGGGGCCATTTCTTTGTAGTCACCAACAAAACTCAAAATAGAAACAAGGATCCAAAAAACAAGTTATGACAATGTTGAGAAAGAAATATTAAACGATATATACAGATGGGCATGATTCTGTCGTATTGGTTTTATAAGTTGCAGGATAGAAAAGGGGTCTCTCCCATGAGCCGAGTCAGACACTTTTTCATTTGCTTCTAAAGATGATGGGAGAAAGTATTAATAATTTTTTTTACAAAATTAGCTTTTTATTTTGAAACAATTTTAGACTCACAGAGAATTGTGAAGAGAGTGCAGAGTCCCCACATACTCCTCATCAGTTTCCCTTAATGATACTATCTTACGATACCATTGTACATTAGTCACAGCTAAGATAGCAGCACTAGTACATCACTATTCATTAAGCTTCATACTTTATATGAATTCATTAGTTTTTCCAGTAATGTCCTTTTTCTGTTCCAGATTCTAATCTGGGATACCACATTATGTTCAATCACCATACCTCTCTAAGTCTCCTCTAATCTGTGCCAGTTTCTCAATTTTTTCTTTTCTTTCTTTCTTTTTTTTTTTTTTTTTTGATGATCTGGACAGTTGCGTGGTGTACCAATCAGCTATTTTGTAGAATATCCCTTAATTTGAGTTCATCTGATGGTTTTGCCTTTTTTTTTTAATCCTTACCTGAGGACATGCTTAAAGAGAGAAAGGGACAGAGAGGGAGGGAGGGAGGGAGGGAGAGAGAGAGAGAGAGAGAGAGAGAGAGAGAGAGAGAGAGAGAGAGAGATAACATTGAATAGTTGTCTTCCATACCTGCCCTGACCTGCAATCGAACCGACAACTTTTTGGTGCACAGAACAACGCTCAACCAACTGAGCCACTCTGGCCGGGCCATCCAATGTTTTTTTCATGGTTAGACTGAGCTTACAGGTTTTTGGGAAGATTATCACAGGCATAAAGTACCCTTCTCATCACAGCATATCGGGGTACATGCAATCATCATGCCTAACGCCGGCAATGTTAACTATATCAGTTATTGTTTGCCAGGTTTCTCCAATGGGAAGTTTCTCCATTTGCAAAACCTACTGTTTGGAATCAAGTTACTAAGTTTAGCTCACACTCAAGAGAGCGAGCGTGTGGGAAATTAATCTTTACCTCATGGAAGGGAGTGTATCTACGTATATTTGGACGTCATCTGTATGAAAAATTCATCTCTTCTCCCCCATATATTGATTCACTCATTCATTTATATTAGTATGGACTCGTGTATTTTATACTTTGGGTTCTAATTTAGTGCTGTGCTAATTGCTTGCAAAATTGTTCCAGCTTTTGGCCATTAGGAGCTCTTTCCGGCTGGTTTCTGTGTGCCTTTGACATACCCCCACCCGTGTGTGTTTTGAGCTTTTTGGCACGGCAAGATGCTCTCGGCTCATCTTGTATTTGTCCTACCCCAGCCCTAAAGCCAGCATTTCTTTGGGAAGTCCTGCTTTATTTACCAGAGAATGATATTTGGATGGATTTCTGTAATGCATTACAGCCTAGGTAAACTTGGACAGGTAGAGCTCAGATAATTTTCACAACCGTGATCAATGGCATGATCCAAAGTCTAGGAATTTTACCAGAAATATCCCAACTGGGGACTTTTTATGAAAATGATACCAAAGGCATATAAGTGAATTATAAGATTGAAGAACAATACTCATATAGTCTTGGAAATTTTCTTGAGAGTGAGCAGAATTGATCAAACTGACAGCATATTAAATCTCTATGATTCATACCTGAGAGGCACTGCAGTGGAGTTCAGTGGACTCTGAGAACAGCTTGAACTTTGTAAGAACTTCAGTAAACAGGAACAAAATCTGAAAGTCATAAACAGATTCGTACTTAAAGAAATCATATGGTTAATGTGAACACCTTGTTTTTCTGGATTGATGATGATGATTCCTGAAAATGTCTAAGTGACAGTCTAATTAAAGTTTTTTAATTTTTTTATTTTTTTGGTTAATCCTCACCTGGAGGATATTTTTTCCATTGACTTTTAGAGAGAGTGGAAGGGAGGGAGAAAGAAAAACATCGATGTGAGAGAGACATATCCATTTGTTGCCTCCCACATGTGCCCTGAACAGGGCCAGGGATCAAACCTGCAACCCAGGTATGTGCCATTGACCAGGAATCGAACCCACGACCCTTTGGTGCATGGGCTGATGCTCTAACTACTTAGCAGCACTGGGCAGGGCTAGTAAATTTTTTTAAAAAAGTGGCATGTGTAGTCAAAGTCACTACAAAAAGTATAAAGACATATATATATATGTATGTGTGTGTGTGTGTGTGTGTGTGTGTAAGACAGTGTCTCTGCCTTTCAGGGAGGTGAATAATTCAAGAAAACATGTGGTAGGAAAGTTTTAATGAAGAGCCTTGGGTGCTGTAAGGTAAATAAATTCAGAGGCTATGACAACAGGATCCCGGAGGAGGCTGTAGAGGGCTCTATCTTTAGAGGCACCAAAGACTCATGATTCCAAGCAGGGAGTGGGGGTGCATGTGTGAGATGGGGAGAAACACTGCGACAATGGAGGAGGTTGGTTCCTCTCTCTCATGGGAGAAAGATGCTTACTATGCAGGGAGCAAATGAGGCTGAGTCCATGGAGCATGAAGTCCGTAGAGGGTGAGAAAATCAAACAGTAGGACCATGAGCAGGAAGCAATGCTTGGTGAAATATATTTGTTCAATAACCCTTGGCTTAAAAACTCTTTACACATCATTTTCAAGTATATCATTCAGAATCAGGCCACAAAGTGGCATAGAAGAAACTAGAGCCAAGAACGTGAAAGAACAAAGGTACATCCAGAGCAAATACTCCGTCTGATGAAATCTTAGTGAGGGAAATAGCTAGCTAGCTAGTTAGGAACCTTGAAAGAATGAGTGCGGATTCAGCTCTCTATTTTGATTTGCCACCGAACTCTTGGTGATGTACTTTTTTTCCTGTGTGAATAGTTCATTAAAATTATTTATTTATTTCTTTTATCACGGTGAAAATAGACGTAACATGAAACTCACCATTTTAATTATTTATTCAATTTTTTGTTAATCCTCACCCGAGGGTATTTTTCCATTGATTTTTAGAGAGGGTGGCAAGGAGGGGGAGAGACAGAGAGAGAAACATTGATGTGAGTGAGACACATCGATTGGTGCCTCCTGTCTGGGGATCAAACCTGGAACTGAGCTACATGCCCTTGACCGGAATCAAGCCTGGGACCCTTCAGTCTGTGGGTTGACGCTCTATCTACTGAGCCAAACTGGCTAGGGCCCATTTTAATTATTTTTAAGTGTACAGTTGAGTGGCATTAAAGCCATTCACATTATTGTGTAAACATCACCACATTCATCTCCAGGACTTATTCTTCATTCCATACTGAAACTCTGTACCCGTTAAACATTACTCTCCATTCCCCTCTCCACCTCAGCCCCTAGTGACCACTGTTTTACCTTCTATTTCTGTGTATCAGATTGCTTTAAGTACCTTATCTAAGTAGAATCATACATCAGGCCTTTAGTGTAGGGCTGTTTCACCTAGCATGTCTTTCAAGGTTCATCCATGTTGTGGTGCTACATGTTTATTCCTAAGGTAGTAACACTTAAAACTATGTTGATCTTTTGTTTTTTTCGTCTCAGGCAGTTTCCTAGGCTGTGGTGAGTTGGAAGACACAAGAAGCACACATTGGAGAAGAAGGAGGGGCGGGATGCTGAGGTAGCTAAAACAGAGCCCTGAGCTCCTGGTGGCAGAGTTGGCGATTGAGGACCAGGCATAGCACTGGGATGTGGGCGACAAACACCAAGTCACAAGGCTCAGGCAGTGGTGTAAGGCTAGGATGCTGGACTGGGGCAGGTACCGGGCAGAAGGACCCGGAATCATGGGAGCCCAAAGTCGTGGTGCATATGCAGGTTCTGGTAGATTCAGAAAGGTGGTGGGAGAGACTCCAGTTAGTGACTTGGGTGCCAAGAGGAAGAGGCCACTCTGGCTGGTTGATCTGGGACAGTTTTCATGGAAAAGGTAGTATATAAAGTGGGTAGCATTTGGACAGGCAGAGAGAACTGGGGTGGTGATCTACTCAGAGGAAGTGGCATTAAGAGAGAGAGAGGTGGGAGCTGCAAGATGCCTTTGGAGCTGAATAGACCAATTTGGCGGAGTCTACAGAAGGTTTGTATGGAATGCAGAGGAGATGGGAGTAGGCTGATGGTGTCGATTTACCAGAGCACAGTTATTGCCAGATAAATGATTCAAATTATTTTGTAAGCAATAGGCTGCATCAGAAAAGGAGCCAGCTTTATCCTTTCCTTTGCCTTGACTCCTAAACCTTAATCGTGGCCTTGATTAGAACATTTAATATGCTTTCCCTCATAGTAGGTTGGGACATGTCTGTATCTCCAAGAAAATATAAACTGCCTGATGTGAGTTCATATCCCTCAGAGTCTTAAGCACAATGTCTCGGACTTCTGAGTTCCTCAGTAAGCATTCTTTGAATGGTACGGTATTAGATTAGGGGTTTTTGGTGGGAGAATGGGGTGAAACGGTCAAGGCTATAATTTAGGAAGATGAATCTGATGGGAATGAGTAGGAGAAAGGGAGGCAGGTTGATTAGTGGGGGAGTTATTCCAATATTGAAGTGGTGAGGTCACCCAAGGCACTTCTCTCCTAGGCCTGGACGAGAAGGGAAGAACTTGAAGAGAAATCTGACACCAGATTACCCAGTCTTTACATGCCAGTAGTTGTTCAGTGGCAGCTGAAAACAAAGGCTAGGAAGAAAGAAAGGAAAAAACAACAACTGAAGAATGAATCACACTTCTGCATATTTTCTCCTGTGGGATCCTGAACAAGCTACTTAACATAAGACCAACAAACATAATTTCATTTTCTTAGAATCACAGAAGCTGGTGCTTCTATAAAAAATGATATCTATATTAGTCAGAAAGCAAAAGTCATTTAGCTGTTCTCATTTTCTATTTGGACTTGTCTGACTAGTTGGTGGCCTTGTGGGCTCTGTATAGATGCTTCTCCTACTGTCTGTGAACAGTAGAAAATGGCATATTTGAAAAGATTTTTGTTGGCTCATGGAAGCCCAGTCAAGTATTTCCTAGCTATATAGCAAAAGATTACTCGCTGAGAGTTAAACCTATAAAATTTACCCACAAGCAGTAGGTTAGCCACCAGTAGAAGTAAACCCTGAGAGTATGAGTCCAAAGAGTTTGTACAAATTTAAAGGGATACAAATTTCTCTGCAATACTCTGGCACAAGAAAAATCACAGCACTTCCTTTTCCAAATCAAAGGAATTCTGACTCCAAGCCTTCACTCAGGAGGTGGTTGGCCCTGACTCTGGCACTGGTGGGGAAATGTCACATGTCAATCATTGATGGCTCCTCCCCTATCCTTGGGGTTTTCCTTTGGTCCCTGTCCAGAGCTAGCTAAGTAAGCCCCTGGAATCCATTTTGAAGAGGAGTGGCTCCTCCCACTGTTCCTCACTGGTCTGTAAGGACTTTTCCTGTGCCTCCCTGGCCAGGTGTCCAGCTTCCCACAACCGTAGGCACTTTGTGCCAGGGGAGATCACAGTTTTCCATCTGTGATAACCCCGAATTCTATCCCAAATCCACATTAGAGAAGGTCCCCTTCCTTCCCCTTGGGGCTACTTTGGCATCTCTGCTCTACACCACCTCAGCTGGGGGATTAAGCTGAAACTCCTCCCATCTGCCTCTAACACAAAAGCTGTTTACTTCCCTCCTGGTGAGGGAGGCAATCAGCCCTTAGAAAGCAGGGCTTCTTTCCTGCTGTGGGGTGGGAGAAAGAGATTCTTTATTCTTCTAAGTGAGTCTATGGCAATAATAACAGTATCAACAACAATAGCAATATAACCCATGACAACCACCACCACCATCTCAAAAGAATCTCGAGGTATATCAGGGTTTTTATTATTATTACTAGAGGCCAGGTGCATAAAATTCCTGCACGGTTGGGGGCGGGGGTGGGAGTGGGTTTCCTCAGCCTGGCCTGCACCCTCTTGCAATCCAGGACCCCTCAGGGAATGTCTGACTGCCAGTTTAGGCCCGATCCCAGCAGTCGGACATCCCTCTCACAATCTGGGACCACTGGCTGCCTGATCGCCCCTAACCACTCACCTGCCTGCCTGATCACCCCTAACTGCCTCTGCCTTGGGTCCCGCCAGGGTGGCTTCATCCAGAAGGACGTCTGGAAAGACATCTAGAAGGTCGTTCGGCTGTCCAGTCTAATTAGCATATTACACTTTTATTATTCTAGATTTTTAACTCATCTATTATATACCACATGCTCTAATCAGGGGATTTGAATATATACTCAGAGTGAGAGGTCCTAAACATGATTGTAATGCAGTAGGCTCAAATAGAAACAATTACTTTATGACCTGCTTAGGCGAAGGCTGGTTAACCTTAGAGTTTGATGAACCTAATGGAATCTGAAGAGAAGGTAGCCAGTGAAAGAGAAATTTTCAGTCCATCTTTAGTACTCTTTAATCTAAATGGTATGGTCATGTTGACAGGTATATTTTTATGGTGAAAAAGATACACCATGTGATCATTAGCTTGGCAGTCATGGATAGAGATCCTTCAACATGCCACCTTTGTCCCAATATCTTCCCTCCTGGTCAGTTCTAAATCCTGTGGTTTGAAACCTTATCATGATGGTGAGGCAGCCCTGAGAAGTCTCACCTAAGTAGCATTTTCATCTTACCTAATTTGTATATCCAAGTTCAACAAAGACCTGTTTATATTAAGATGACTATGGAAAAAAAGACATCTACTTTTGATAAATTCTTGTGGTGGTGCATTTTGGTAAGATAGCTGTTTTGTTCATAAAATGAAGTGGTTAGCTAATCCACTAACTCAAGCAGAAATTATCTATATTTAATCTATATCTATTATACCTATATCTTTATTTAGCTGTCTCTATCTCTATCTCTATCTCTATCTCTATCTCTATCTCTATCTCTTCTCTATCTCTATATCTATCTACATAGATGAGCTGTTATCCTATATAATAAAAGGCTAATATGCAAATCGGCTGAACGGAAGAATGACCGGTCAATATGATGTGCACTGACTACCACGGGGCAGACGCTCAACACAGGAGCTGCCCCCTGGTGGTCAGTGCACTCCCACAGGGGAAGCACCGCTCAGCCAGAAGCCAGGCTCACAGCTGGCAAGGACAGCAGCGATGGTGTGAGCCTCTCCTGCCTCCACGGCAGCACTAAGGATGTCCCCTGAGGGCTCTTGGACTGTGAGAGGGTGCAGAGTGGGCTGAGGGACACCCCCCCCCCCGCACGAATTTTGTGCACCGGGCCTCTAGTTATTATATAATATGCTAGGGACTGTTCTAAGTGTTGGGGGTACAAAAATGAATCTGTCCATGGGGCTTATATATTAACCCAAATAGTTTCCTGGCTCTCTCTCTCTCTCTCTCTCTCTCTCTCTCTCTCTCTCATGCCTGCGTTCTCATCTAGGGGTTCCTAAATGTTAGGCTGCTTATATTTTGATCAAATGTCAATTATCTGGTCCTAGTCCTGAAAATTCTGATCAAGTGGCTCTGGAATGGAGTTAGAAATTTTGTAATTTAAAAAATTGGAGCCTCCTAGGTGTTTGATGTGCAGCTAGGCATGAGAACCATTATTTTTAAAAACATTCTAATGATTTAGAACTGAAATTTCAGTGGTGTCTGAACCATATGTGGTTGGTGGGAGCCAAGCATAAAGACAAGCCTTACAGGATGTCAAGTAGGAATTTTCTTTTTGCCACACAACTATTGTTAAGAACTAACCAAAGACAGAAGGCACAATGTGCTCTATAGTCTAAATTTAGAGCAGTGAGGGTGAACCACCCCATTGCAGGGCTCACTGAAAGGCCCATAATTAGAGAACTGGCCCAACCACCCCTCATTATTCCCATCTCCCAGGAGAAGTTGGGGGAGAGGAAGGCAGCCTTTTGGGGAGTGGATTTGCAGAGTTTATTCCTTCTCTCAAGTCAAGTACTTGAGGGACAGGAGCTCAAATAAATCACTTGGCAAGAAAAGTAAACAAACAAATGTTTTGTTCCCAAGATGCACGGCCGCCCTGAGCAGCAAGTTTGCTGCTGTGCCTCGTGTGCTGCTGGAATGTTGGAAAGAGAATGGAGTGAGTGGAGTCTAAGTGGAGTGGGGCAACTCTGCCCAAAGAGGAGGGGTGAGGAGGTCCTCACATACCTGAAGACCTGAGAGTTGGCTCCGAGAATCTATGAGTTTGGGAGCCATCGTTGTCCCAGAATGAATGCAGTGTGGGGGACAAAGAGGGACCCACATGTGGGTGAAGCATCTGCCAAAGGATGGAACCAGTCTCTCGTCAGAGGGGAATCGTGGCGCCCCCTCTGGTCCTCACGAGCCCATAGACATAGGCCAGACTAGAGGTTATTATAGTCAACCAAGGAACCTCCTGACTCTTATACCTCAACCCTAAAATGGACTTGACCGCTCTGTATTCTGCTTGTGTTTCTTTATGTCAGTGATCATTCTTTAGCTTGTAAGCTCCTTCTTTAAAATATATATTTTTATTGATTTCAGAGAGGAAGGGAGAGGGAGAGAGAGATAGAAACATCAATGATGAGAGACAGTCATTGATCAGCTGCCTCCTGCATGCCCCCTACTGGGGATCAAACCCACAACCCGGGCGGGTGCCTTTGACCAGAATCAAACCCGGGACCCTTGAGTCTGCAGGCTGACACTCTATCCACTGAGCCAGACCAGCCAGGGCTAAGCTCTTAAGGATAAAGACTATAAATGATTTACTTTGCTTACTTCATAACCCAAATCAGAGTCTGCATAGCAGGTGACTAGTAAAATATTTGTTGAGTGGTGAGCCGAGGAGTTTAGCTTTAATTCAGGAATGGATAGGGAACTCAAACAACAGCCGCAAAACCCAAAAGCCCAAAGATAAATTCAGTAATGAAAAGGGGGGACAGTTTAAAGAAAAACGCTACATGCTCATAAATGTGTTTAGAAAGATGAGTATGGGCCCAGCTGGTGTTGCTCAGTGGTTGAGCATCGACCTATGAGCCAGGAGGTCATGGTTTGATTCCTGGTCAGGACACATTTTCGGGTTGCGGCTTGATTCCCAGTGCAGGAGGCAGCCGATCTATGATTCTCTCTCATCATTGAGAGAGAGAATCTCTCTTTCCCTCTCCCTTCCTCTCTGAAATCAATAAAAATATATTTAAAAAAAATGTGTCTGGTGCAGGGCTGCCAGATTTAACAAATGAAAACACAGGATGCTCTTTCGTATACCTGGCACCCCTAGTGTGGTGTTGCTATAGCCCACATAGACTGAGTGGGAAGAGAGTGGAGGTAGCTAGGAGACTACTGCAATTGTGGGAGAGAAGGGTTTCTGACATGGATACGCAAGGACTGGGTTCGGGGCACATGGTAAAAGTAGAATGGGCAAGACTTGCTGACTGGATGTGGAAGGAGAGGGAGAAGTGCGATCCAAAGTGATTTCTGCAAGGTTTTAAAATTTAGATTACTGCTTTCATGCCTGCAGAAAAAATAAGGAGGAGCAGGGAGGAGGCCAGGTTCATGCGGGAGAAGGAAGCGATCGAGAAAAAAATGCATTTCACTTTAACCTTCTCAGTTTACGAGTGGAAATGACCCGTGGATATGTAGAGATACAGGTTTAGAGTCTGGGAGAGGTTTGGTAGGTACAGACATTGGGACGCAGGGGGTGAAGGATTTTACTGGAATATACCTGGTCTTTGGCCCAGGGTGAAGACACATGTCTCCTGGTGCTGACTTTGGCTCAAGAAACAGAGGCGCTACCTGTATATAAACATTCCTTAAACAATGGTGTATATATTTTCAAAACGGTGATGTAAGTCTGAGTATAATAAGGCAATATTTGAGCAAGACAGTTTTCTTGCAGAACCTTACAGAGTGGACCCTTACCAGAGTCACTGTTAGTTTTGCCCTCTGATCAGGAAAAATCTATTCAGATGAAGCTGCCTCTGCTCGCATCACCCTTGGCTTTCTCATGTTGTGAGATACATTTTCGGGCAAATATATGGAGGACTTACAGTAGAGTGATGTTCTTAGAGTAGAGCTGTGTGTGTGTGTGTGTGTGTGTGTGTGTGTGACCAATCCACAACCTTTCTATAATTCTGCAGTGGCAGTCAATAAAAATATATATTTCTAAAAAAGAGTGAATGAATGACTCTTGAATAAATAGCCAGAGATATAATTGTATTAATAATATAAGCGTGTGCCTGGCTAGTGTGGTTCAATTGGTTAGGTTTCATCCTGTGCACCAAAAGGTTGCCGATTCGATTCTCAGTCAGGGCACATGTCCTGGTTGCGGCTCCTGGCCGGGGGGCCTGCAGGAGGCAGTTGTGTTAATGTTCTGCTCTCAGATTGATGTTTCTCTGTCTCCCTCTACCTTCCCCCCTCTCTCAAATTCAACAAAAATATTTTAAAAAGGTAATAGAGTTGGTATTATGGAAACTTAGACATTTCAGTGTTTCCCATGAGATTTTAGAGGTCTCCCGGAAAAATTCTATGCCTAAGGAACTGTTGTGAGACGTGCACAGAAACTGGAGAAGAGTCCAAATCATATATGCCCAGGCCCGCCGCCTTCTGTTTCCTCAATGCACAAGGCCTCGGCTGCACGTGTGACAGTCTGTGTGGAGCAGGATTGGGATTTTCCTTCCCACGAGGACAGTGCGGATGTCGGCACCTGTTTGCAGGGAGCTTTCCCGCTGTGAGGAGGGAGTGACAAAGTGGGAAGAGTAGGATAACAATGTGTGAGGTAGTGCATAAAACATCCAAATCCCCAGAGGCAGAAAAAACAGGCTCTTAGGTGTAGCTTCCCCTGTAGGTTACTCCTCCATCTGCAGTTAGCAGTTAACTTTTGATTATCTGAGAACTAAATAAAAATGGAAAGGGTATATGCAGAAGCGGGGAGGTGGGGGGTGGGGGCAGAATTAAAGAAACAAACCACAATCTCTACCAAAGACTGATGAAGCAGGGAAAAAAAAAAGGTTTAAATGTTTGGAGTTCCACCTTCTGGTCACAAAACGAGACAGAATGAAAATTGATGTTAATCATAAGCTTAAATGTATCCACCGGAACTGTGCTAAATGTATTATCTCATTCAAAACAGTTTGTCCTGCCAAATAAGAGACAAACCCCTGAACTTAGAAACGAAGTCTCCAATCTCATTTCATCCCCGTTGACTCATCCATTTTCACAAGCATGTGCTAGAGCGCCCCCTCCCCCACCCCCTCCCCCGGGTAAACAATATGGGCTGGCCTTCGCACGAAGTGCAAACATCAGCCTTGGCACCTGCTTTCTAGGGGCAGCTCTAATCCATATGCCACCAAAAACGTTGATCCTTTTATATTTAGTGTAAACTACACTAGTGCATGAACATTGCTTCTCTCCCCAAATTAAAACTTGACAGAAATGGCTCACTTTCCCTTTGATTGGAAGCCCAGTCACCATCGTTGTAGCTTTGTGGCCCCTTCTGGATATTACTTAAGCGGTGATATACATGTATGTGTACAAATAGAAGTTGATTGGCACTTCTTTTTTTTTTTTTTCTCTTTGTTTTGGCACTTCTATATATGTGTTTTACACAAATAGTAAGATGCTGTGCCACTATATGCAATTGCTTTTTACCCTTAGCAATACCTCTTGGGCATTTACCCATGATATGACATTATCTATCTACTTTATTTTTTTTCATAGTATTCCATAATATCCAGCCTGTCCCCCTTTCAGGATTGTTTGCAGAATTACAAGAAAAATGCTGCGTTAAATGTTTTTGTTTTGTAAACGTGGGTGTTTCTCTGGGAGAGATCTGGAGAAGTGGGATTGCTGGGCCACTGTGTGTGTGGTGTTTGGTCTGACAGACACTGACTATTGCCCTCTGAAGTGGCAGTTATAATGAAAGGGCTTTTTCTCCACATTCCTTTGTCCACTGACACTTGATATAATCACACTTAAAATTTTTTTCTGGTCAATCTGATAGCTAAGAACTGGTTTTTATTATTGTTTTGATTTTTATTTCTCTGGCAGTTCATTCTTTTCTGTTTAACCATTTCATCTTTTTAATTAGAAATGGACTCTTACAGTTTCTGTTCATATCCTTAATCCACTTTTATTTATTTACTAGTGCCCTGGTGCACAGATTCATGCACATTGAAAGGAAATTAATTAGAAGGTGGCAGGAGAGGAGGGGGGGCGGAACTGGGTAACTGGGGGAGATGGGCCAGACACACCCTGGAGCCAACATCCTGCAGTCCCTCCTGAGGCGGCCGCACCTGGGGTGGCACAGTGGCTTGAAGGATATCTGCAGAGTGAGCAGGGTCCCTCCGGCAGGTGGGGTCTCTTGGCCTGGCCTGTGGGGATAGGGCCGAAACCAGTTCTCCGACATCCCCCAAGGGATCCCAGATTGTGAGAGGGCGATCACGGCAGCTCGACAGCTCCTGTGTTGAGCATCTGCCCCCTGGTGGTCAGTGTGCATCATAGCTATCGGTCGGAGTGGCTGCCCCCTGGTGGTCAGTGAGTGTCATAGCTACCAGTCAGACGGTCAGGCAATCGGGTGGTTGGGCAGCAGCTTAGCCTTTTATATATATAGATTTTTGTTAATGTTTGATATGTAGGATTTTTTTGTACATTTAAGATAATAGTTCATCATATATGTGAAAAGTATCTTTTTCTGGATTGTCGTTCCTTTTAAAAACTTTATCAACGGTGTTATTTATAATACATGTAAATTTATATTTATCAATTTAATTTATCATTTTCCCCCTGATGTGTGTGTGTATATATATATACATATATATATGTATATATATATATATATACATATATATATATATATATATATATGGCTTATATATCCTCATGTATGTATATGCTCATATTTTTATATGTATTGCAGCAGTTGTGGTCAGGGCCTCAGTCACATCCCATGGGTCTTACCATTTATGGACAGCTGCCTCAACTATTTGTGAAAACTCTTACATACAAAAAATTTTTTTCTCTAGTTTAGTTGGTATTTTAAAACTTTGTCTACATTATCTTTTATTATAGAAAACCTTTTAAGAGAACAGTGGGATTGCAGCATATTTGCCAGTATCTCTTCTATACCTAGGATAGTATGAGGCATTATAATATGAGACGCGACTTATAAAAGAAAAGAAAAACATATGAGGCATTCATTTTAGGCCAGGAATTCACCTTTAAGAGAACAAATGAAAAAAGAAAATGTTTACAAAACAAGCTGTCAGAGTAAAAAATTTATTTGAAAAATTGTTTATTGAGTTGCTGAAGTCTAGAGAGGAGTGATAAGAATGTGGTGTTGATTAATCAATAAAACTTCCAGAAATAGGTGAAGATGGAATCAAAATGAAGGTGTGGTGGCAGAGAGTAGTGGGCACAGCACTTTGGTGAGTCTGAATAAATGGTGTAGGGTTGCCCTAGCCCAGTGATGGCAAACCTTTTGCGTTCGGCATGTCAGCATTTTGAAAAACCCTAACTTAACTCTGGTGCCGTGTCACATATAGAAATTTTTTGATATTTGCAACCATAGTAAAACAAAGACTTATATTTTTGATATTTATTTCATATATTTAAATGCCAGTTAACAAAGAAAAATCAACCAAAAAAATGAGTTCACGTGTCACGTCTGACACGCGTGTCATAGGTTCGCCATCACTGGCCTAGCCGGTGTGGCTCAGTTGGTTGGAGCGTTGTCCTGTACACCAACAGGTCTCAGGTTCAGTCCCCAGTAGGGGGTGCATTCAGGAAACAACTCATTGATATTTCTTTCTCACGTTGATGTTTCTTCCTCTCTCTCTGAAATCAATAAAAAAATTAAATAGTTCAGGGTCAAGAATTAGCATGTTGTATTTCGTGGAGGATGCAGTGGCTTTGCTGCTGGGAAGGCCCTGTTGGGCACACTCAGTTGAGGGGGATTCAAGGCAAATGGGAGCCATGTGAAGTTGGACTTGGGAGCTCAGTCCTTCGGCAATGCTTTTCCTCTTCCTGGCACTTCCTTCCTAACCACCTCTCACCCCTCGCAGTCACCATATGCCTGGTTGCCAGCTCTCACTTCGGGACATGCTCATTCAGGTGAAGATGGCGATGGTTTAAGACTTGGAAAGGCAAAGCAACTGGAGGGTGGGGTGGGAAGAGGAGGAGAGGAGAGGATTTTCTAGTTAAGATACAAATATGAGCAAAGGCATAGCTATGAAGGTTTATGAGCAACTTGAAGAAAATACTGTGGTTTCATTTGTCTAGTGCGGTAGGGTTCTTAATGTTTTTAAGTATGAAAATCTCTTGTTGATGAGAAAAAGTCAGTAGGTCCCTACATAGCAGGGGCTGCATTATTGGTATCTTTTGACTGAGAAAACTCACCATGATAAGTTATACTTTAAATTACATTACTCCAAAATCTCCCCAGCCCTTGGCCCAGAGGTTAGGTTCCCCTGGGCTAGCATAAGTCTCTGTAGGGAGTTCATTCTGTGAGAGATTCATTCATTTATTCAGCATATATTTATTGAACATCTACTAAGTGCAAGGTGTTCTTTGAGGCTCTGGGAATACAGCTGTAAAAGAAACAAAGACCCTCCGGCCAGGGAGCTTATATTCTAGTGGGAAGAGACAGATGATACAAAATAATACACAAATAATTATAATATTGCAAATGGTGTTAAGTGTTACGAAGAACAGAGAGTGCCTAGGAAAGCTTGGGGAATACTACTTAGAATGGAGAGAGAAGAGCCTTCTAGGTCAGTGATATTTGAACAGACACTTAAATGAGTCAGAGAGAGAACCAGGCCGGTCTCAGGGGAAGAGTGTTCATGTCAAGGGAACTGCTATTGCACATCCCCAGAGGGGGGAACATGCCTACTGTCCTTAAGGAACAACAAGAAGACAGGTGTGGCTAGAGTAGGGCTAGAGAGATGGAGGGTTGTGGTAGAGGATGAGGTCAGAGAGGTAGTGGGTAGCCATGCATATTATATAGATCTTGCAAGCCATTGTAAGTTCTTTGCATTTTTACTTTAAGTGAGATAGAGTTACTGCAGAACTTTTTTTCTTTTTTATTGTTTTTCGTTGTTGTTTTGTTTCATGTTGCAGAACTTTAATTAGAATAATGACACGATCTGACTTATGTTTTAAAATGTCATCATGGCTGTTTATGAAATAGATTATTAGGTTAAGAGTTGAAGCAGATCAGTTGTAAAAATCTAGGCTAGAAATGAACTATCAAATGCTTCTGATTGGTTGAAGAAGATAGACTGAGAACTGACCCTTGGATTTGGCAGTGGGAAAGTTACTAAGGAGTGTGTACTCAATTTGGTAGATAATAAAGAGCCTTTGGGTATTTTATAGTGAGGTGATGGCATCAGCATTGTACTTTATGAAAATGTATCTATTGGTGCCAATAGATGGGAAGGATTAGATGAAATGAAAACATCTGAGATGGAGAGACTTTTAGGTGCCCATTTTACTGAAAGATAATTGAAAGACTGACTATAGGATAAGACAGAATAGAAGAGTCAAAGCTACATTTTTTTGAAATTCTGTGACTAGGAAAATCATAGTTCCATTAACAGAGTTGGAAAAGTGAAGAAAGGAAGAGGATGTCTTTAATTTTGTATTGAGATGACTTTGAATCTCTAGACATCTAGGTTGATCCCAATGCTCACCTTTAAATTATTGTTCTGCCATCCTCTACCTTTAATCCCTCCTTTGAAACCCAAGAGGCATCTGGTAAGTCATGATCTGAGACTGGCAGAGAGTCACTTTATGTCCTTACGGTGGGGGGTGGGGGTGTGTGTGTGAGGGAGGGGGGCTCTGACAATTGGATCCCACACTTCTTCCTGGAATAAGTAGACTACATTGATGCAAGAGCTTCACAAGAAATTCCTCATTTTCCTTTGATTATATGCTAACTTGGAGGTGTCTGTGGTATATTTTGGTGAAGATGTCCTTCAGAAAGGAAATGGAAGTCTAGAATATAGAAGCAAGATAAAAGTTGAATGAAATGTGAGAGCCACTGCTCTCAAACTGAATAAGAATTCTATGGGGAAGAATATTAATTGCAGGTGATTGAAAAATTCTATATGGTAGCAAAGTTAATATGAAAAATTGGTGGGGTTGGGGAGAGGATAAGTTTAAAAGTTATTGAGATCTTAAATGTAATCACCACAAGAAAGAAATGATAATTATGTGCCATGACAAAAGTGTTAGCTTATGTTACGATGATAAACATACTGCAATACATAAATTTATCAAATCAACATGTTAGACACCTTAAATTTACACAATGTTATATGTCAATTAAATCTCAATTAAATTATTTTATATTAAAAAAACAAAAATGGCCAAATAGAAAGCTATCAAGGAAATTCCTTAAAAAATTTTTTTTTGCTTAGTTATTCACCCTAATGGGCCACATTGGAGCGGAAAATAAAACTCAGAGCATTCTGAGGGTGGCTTAAGGGTGATATAAAGATAAATAAACAAGAAGGCTGATGAGGTTTGAGGAACAGTCTGGAGGAAGCGTGTGAAGAAGTCCAGGAACTGGACTCACTTTCCCTTTGCTTCCTGTGAGTGTTTAAAATTTAGATTACTGCTTTCATAACTGCAGAAAAATGATTTCCTGAAAGCAGGGAGGAGGCCAGGTTCATGCGGGAGAAGGAAGCAATCGAGAAAAAAATGCATTTCACTTTAACCTTCTCAATTTACAAGTGGAAATGACCAGTGGATATGCAGAGATACAGGTTTAGAGTCTGGGAGAGGTTTGGTAGGTACAGACATTGGGACGCAGGGGGTGAAGGATTTTACTGGAATATACCTGGTCTTTGGCCCAGGGTGAAGACACAGGGTGAAGCAAAGGGGGTCCAATGGATGTTGGAGTAGTAGAGGGGCAGGAGCTAGGATCCCAAAGGAGATGAAAAGCTCCTGATTGTGGGTATGGCTTTGGACTTTTAAGTACACAGATGCTTTTAATGAAATCTCTTTAATTGTAGGCTACCATGGATAATGTGATATATTGTCATTTTGATAAAAGCTTGCCAGGAGAAAGTATGACAATACAGCAAATATACAGGCTGATTGTACGATATATAAAAATTCTCAAAACATTAATTTGGGAAAAGTGTCTTAGAATAGCAGAAATACGGAATTTAATTTTAAATCTTTTGCTATGCTGTGCTCTCATATAGCACATCCTCTTACCTCATGTTCTCATTGAAACTTCAGTAAAGATGTGTGATCATAGCTATAGTGTGATTAGGTCTTATGAGATTAGTGTTTTGGGGAAATTAATGTTTTGGGGTGTATTCCATGTTGAGTCAGTACAGAGTCAAGCTAAGGAAACACAAGAGATGACCCTTGAGAATTCAATAGAGGCAAGAAATCTGAGGAAGTGACTCAGAGTAATATAAGCTCCTTTATAATTCATGAAGGTATAAGGACAAGGTAGGAGACGCTGGTTTTGCATCATGTGCAGGATAGGGATCCTTCCCATTTTAATTCACCTAATGTCTTAAAAACAGATGTGGCAATGGAAGATGGTTGGTGGCTATTTTGGGGCCATCCAGATTGTACACCTATGGATCACAACACATTTAGAGGGGAAAAAGAAGAAATGGAGGTGAGGAAAGTGTTCATCAAGGAGGTAGAAGAAAATTTCAGATTATTTCCAACACATGGATGACTTCATATCTTGGCCATTAAGATGGAATTAAATCTGTTGACCTTTAAAAGTCCCTTCAGTTCTATAAGACAATGACCTACTTGTCTGTTTTTTGGTGGGGCGGGGGGCAAGGGGTTGATTCCAAAAATAGTCTTCACTTTCAACTCAGGAGAATATTAACTGTGCTTTTGGGGGATGAAATGGGTGTGTCTCCTTTCCCTTCCATGTAAAACCTGACTAGATCACAAGTCCCAAATAGACCAAATTGTTTGGAAGTTGGAAGACAAATTTGACGTGTGTGTGTGTGTGTGTGTGTGTGTTCTCTCTTAAGACTATTAGTTCTCTTTGAAACTGTACACCCAGGGTGAGCTATGAGTTAATAGTATAGATTTACCCCCAACTAACTATAGCAGAATGAGTCCTTCAATGAGCAGGTTTCTCTCTATTTCCTAATTCCCTTTCTGCTACACAGCAAGGGATCTGTTGGAGCTTGAAAAAGAGCCCCATATCACACAATAAAATGAGATTTTAGTTTTAATATGGCAGAGCAGAATATGTAGTACAAATGATTCATTGCTTCAGAAATATAGAATCTTAATATGTACTTAACATGATATAAACATTGTTGTTTACTTGAAAATTGTTGAAGGCTTGTGCATAAAATAGCATGCACCTCAATCAAGAAACATCAGTTGAACTAAACTTTTAAGATTATCAATGTATTGTTTAAATTAGCTATGAAATTTAGAATAAAACAAATGCTCAATTTCGAAGAATAAAAGCTGCCTTTTTCAAGTTATGTAGAGTTCCAAATCACTGCAGATTGAATCTTTAACTTTATATTTAAGTGTAGAGAACATCAGATGTTTACTAAAGATCTCATGTTTTTATCATTATCCCCACCTTCTAATTAGTTTATATTTTAGATATTAAGAGGTTTCAAGTACTTTTTACAGAAAGATTCTAGTAATAAGAATCTTTAGGTGTTTGCTTTGTAGATATGGTTTACAGATTTAAGTTGTTCTGGAATTTATATTTGACCTAATATGTATTCATAACTATTTTAGTTGTAGCAACATGGCTTTCATTTTGCATACTTAATAAGGGTAACTGATGAGTCAGACTAATGATATTACTTTTGCTTCTCTAGCATCTTTCATCTGCAGCTTACTAAATACTTTATAAACATTAATTAAACATCACAACACACCTTGGAAGAAAGTAAGTGTTATTATCCTTTTATGGGGAAGCAGATATAGAGGGCCCAGTCGAGGCAAATATTAAATATATAGAACTGAGTTTTCCTATAGGTTAATGTGCCAATAACGCTTCTTCCTGGGTGCACAGAGAAGCATAGGTGTAATTACTACAAAATAACCAAAGTTTATGGGGGGAATGGGAGTTTCAGGAGGCCCAGAGCCCTTTGTGAAGTGTTTTGGAGATGAAGTATTAAACAGAAGATCCTGCTTACATCAGTGTGTATCATTCAGTACACAAACATATCTTTTTCCTGATGAAGTGGAAAATCAGGTCAGGATTACTGCAGTGTGCTTGAACTTAACTCATATAGAATCATATGATCTGGGTGTTGTAGCACAGCCCTGATTTCAAACAAGTTACCTGCTTCTCCCATAAGTGTGCTTATTGTGTGACCTAATTTTTACTTTGAGAACCAAATCACCATAACTACTGTGGCTCGTTTATTTACTTATTTTTATTATTAAACTAGAGGCCCGATGCACAAAATACGTGCAAGAGTAGGCCTTCCTTCCCTCGGGCCACTGGCAAACACCCAGGACCCGGGCATTCCTCGCAGCCCTGGCTTTGTCTGGAAGGTCTTCTGGAAGGATGTTAGTCTAATGAGAATATTATGCTTTTATTATTATAGATCTATTAGGGTGACTTTAGTCAACATGAACACATAGGTTTCAGGTGTGGGTTTCTATGTTACAAGATCTGTATATTGCACCATGTGTCACTACCCTGTTATGGCTAGTTTAAAGCTTTGTTTCTATATCCCAAAATGAAGTGGGTACTGAGCAATTATCAGGTAATTTGGGTGATTCAGATAGCCAGCATATCAGTTGTAAATTTTATTCAACAGTTCATAACACAGATAGGAATTCAGCAAGGTAGCATTTTATTTATTTATTTCATAAAGGAAGGCTGAAAAGAGATACCTTAGGGTGATGTGGGGCCTCTAATGTGGCATCAAGGACCCAGGCGCTTCCTCTCTTTCCTATACCTTCCACGGCATGTGGTTTCCATCCCCAAGGTTGTCTTAGGGTCTAAGATGGTTCTTAGGGTTCCCGACATCACATACATGTCCCAACCCTGAAGCAGAAAGCAGGAAGGGCAAAAAGGCACGCTCTACGTGTCTGTCTTCAGGAACTTTCTCTACGGGCCCACTTACCATTCATCGATCATCCCTAACTGTAGGAGAGGTTGGTAAATGTATTCACCACTACTTGTCACAAAATTAAAGTTTTATTATTAAGAAAAAAAGAAGAGAATAGATTTGGATAGGTGATTAGTGGTCTTGGCTATAGCAAGAAACTGAAATGAAAGCAAAAACAAAGTCCTTCTTTGACAGTGAATTCTATGGCTTGGCCTTCTGTCTTGTTGATATCCACTGAACAACTGACACCTTCTCACTGCCTTTTGTGCTGGAGGCACCGCCTGTGGGTGTGTATGCGAGGCCCTGGCAGGGAAATAACTGAACCAACAAGTACATCAGCAAAATTGTTTGGAAGTGTTTTTGCTGCATTCCTCCCCACCCTGTGTTTGGTCATGAACTTAAGTCTAGGTTCCTGGTGTGCTTACAACTCAGCAGCTGCTGGTTGCAGATAGGTAGAGCCAGGGCAGGTAAATCTCCTCTTCAATGTTTGCCTCAAATAACGGGAACACAGGGCCACTTTCCTTTCGTGCAACTGTCTGCAGTGTTCTCTCAGCGAGTATGTGTGTCTGTGTGTTATCCTGAGGCCCACTTTCTAGACACTCCCCAGACACTGACTTGGAGGAGCTTGAAAGCATAGGGAGTGGCTAACTTTACTGAAAGGAATATTTCACTTAAAATTCTGATCGCAAAAGGATGTGGATATTCAGCAGTGATTTAAATTATACATTACAGTGTTATCTCCTCACCACATTATCAATTAGATCCTCAGAACTTATTAATCTTGTACAGTGGGGCCTTGATTTACGAGTTTAATTCATTCCATGGTGGAGCTTGTAACTCAAATTACTCGTATGTCAAATCAAAAGTGAACGAGTGAGACACGTGATGCTGGGCTGATGTTGTGGCGTTCACTGTGACGTTCGCTGCGCCAACTAGCGGTGGGGTATCTGAAGCTGGCTCGTAACCCGAACTTTAGCTCGCAACTCAAAGCAAAAAATTGGCCGAGAGACGGCTCGTATCTTGAAGAACTCGTTAGTCGGGACACTTGTAAGTCAAGGCCCCACTGTAACTGAAAGTTTATACCTTTTTGTACCCTTTTACCAGCCCAGCTTCTCCCCATTTTCTGCACCTCCTCCAGCCCTTGGCAATCAATATTCTACTCTTTATTTCTATTTCTATGAGGTGACTTTTTTTTAAAGATTCCAAGTATAAATGATACCATGCTGTCTAGCTTATTTCACTTTGTCTTTTTCTGTCTGGCTTATTTTACTTAGAAAAAAGTAAAGATCCATCCATGCTGTTGCAAATGGCAGGATTTCATTTAAAAAAATAAAGGTAGGGGGGTGCTGAATAGTATTCCATTGTGTGTATGTGTATTTTTTTCTTTATTCATTAATGGACACTTGGGTTGTTTCCATATTTTGGTTATCATGTAAATGCTGCAGTGAGTAGGGGAGTACAGATATCACTATCAAGATAGTGATCTTTTTTCCTGTTGGACATATACCAAGAAGTAGGATTGCTGGATCATAGGACAGTTCTATAATAGGCCATTAGACAGACATGAACAGAGCAAGGATCATAGGCCAGGTACAGAAGGTCACCAGGGCAGCAAAACTGGGAAAATAAGGACCTTGCCTCCAGGGTGACCTTTGGCCATGCGGTTTAGACCGCCTGACCTTTCCTTTCTGCAGACAACATCTAGGCCTCAGTTGTATTTCCGCTCCAGGCCCAAACATCTGAACAAAATTGCTATCTTGAAGTGATATCTGTATTCCCCTGTTCACTGCAGCATTTTCATGATAACCTCACTGCTGACCTCAGGACCAGCTGAACTGATTAATGACCCCCTGCCCTGGAACTAACCAATCAGCAGAGGCCACAACCCTGAAAGGACACGCCTGGAAAGTTGTTTTGATTACTATGGCCTTGTAGTCTAGTGTGATAATAGGTAGTGTGATAGCTCCGACTTTGTTATTGTTTCTTAAGATTGCTGTGGCTGCTCGGGATCTTTTGTGGGTCCATATAATTTTTGGGGGGTTATACTAGTTCTGTGAAATGTGCCATTGGTATTTTGATAGGAATTGCATTGACTATAGATTGTTTTGGGAAGTATGGACATTTTAATAGTATTAATTTTTCAATCCATGAACATGGTATATGCTTCCATTTATTTGTGTCTTCTTCACTTTCTTTTTTCAGTGTTATATTTTTTGAGTGCAGGTTTTTTACTCCTTTGTTAAATATATTCCTAGGTATTTTTTTTTTTTTTGAGGCAATTGTAAATGGGATTGTTTTCTTAGTTTCCTTTTCTGATAGTTCATTATTGGTGTATAAAAGTGCAACAAATTTCAGGATATTAATTTTGTATTTGCCACTTTATTGAATTCCTTTATCTATATACAATATCATGTCATCTGCAAATAATGACAGTTTTTATCTTCCTTTCCAATTTGGGAGCTTTTATTTATTTACTAGAGGCCCGGTACACAAAATTTGTGCATTGAGGGGGGGTCCCCTCAGCCCAGCCTGGACCCTCTCCAATCTGGGACCCCTTGGAGGATGTCTGGAGGTCAATTCCTCACAGTGATAACTACAACAATCAAGGCTTAATTACAACAAGACTGTGCACAAAGCCCACAAGGGGGTGCACAAAGAGTGTCTACCTCAGGTAATTGGGACACTTAGCACAGAAAGGAACTCTATCGACACAGCGAAGCATAAAAAATGCCGAGACAAAGAAACAGGACACAAACAACAGAATTGGAGGAAAGCAAACTGCTGGATATAGAGTTCAAAACCACACTTTTAAGGTCTTTAAAGAACTGTCAATAAGCCGCCGATAAACTTAATAAGGCCCTCGAAAAGACTGGTGAGACCGCTGATAAATGTAGTGAGATCTTCAAGAAGACTGGTGAGACCGTCGATAAATGTATGAGATCCTCAAGAAATCTAATGAGACCCTTGATGTTGTGATAAAGGACCAACTAGAAATTAAGCATACACTGACTGAAATAAAGAACATTATACAGACTCCCAACAACAGACCAGAGGATCGCAAGAATCAAGTCAAAGATTTGAAATACAAAGAAACAAACAACACCCAACCGGAAAAGCAAAATGAAAAAAGAATCCAAAAATACGAAGATAGTGTAAGGAGCCTCTGGGACAGCTTCAAGCGTACCAACATCTGAATTATAGGGGTGCCAGAAGAAGAGAGAGAACAAGATATTGAAAACCTCTTTGAAGAAATAATGACAGAAAACTTCCCCTACCTGGTCAAAGAAATAGACTTACAAGTCCAGGAAGCGCAGAGAACCCCAAACAAAAGGAATCCAAAGAGGACCACACCAAGACACATCATAATTAAAATGCCAAGAGCAAAAGACAAAGAGAGAATCTTAAAAGCAGCAAGAGAAAGAAACTCAGTTACCTACAAGGGAGTACCTATACGACTGTCAGCTGATTTCTCAACAGAAACTTTGCAGGCCAGAAGGGAGTGGCAAGAAATATTCAAAGTGATGAAGAGCAAGAACCTACAACCAAGACTACTTTATCCAGCAAAACTATCATTCAGAAGTGAAGGCCAGATAAAGAGCTTCACAGATAAGAAAAAGCTAAAGGAGTTCATCACCACCAAACCAGTATTATATGAAATGCTGAAAGGTATCCTTTAAGAAGAGGAAGAAGAAGAAAAAGGTAAAGATACAAATTATGAACAACAAATACACATCTATTAACAAGTGAATATAAAAATCAAGGGAATAAATAATCTGATGAACAGTATGAACTGGCGATTGTAATAGAATCAGGGACATAGAAAGGGAATGGACTATTCTTGGGAGGGGGGAAGGAGTGTGGGGTGAGGGAAGAGATTGGACAATAATCGTGCACCTATGGATAAGGACAGTGGGTGGGGAGTGAGGGCGGAGGGTGGGGTGGGAACTGGGTGGAGGGGAGTTTTGGTGGGAAAAAGGAGTAACTAATGTAATAATCTGAACAATAAAGATTTAATTAAAAAAATAAATGAGTGCTGGATTTTAAATGCTTTTACTGCATTTATTGATATGATCATATAATTTTTATCTTTAATTTTGTTATTGTGGTGCATCATGTTAATTGATTTGTGGATATTATAGCAACTTTGCATCCCAGGAATAAATTCCACCTATCATGGTGTATGATCTTTTTAATGTATTGCTGAATTTGGTTTGCTAATATTTTATAGAGTATTTTAGCAACTGTGTTCATCAGGGATATGGGCCAATAATTTCTTTCTTTGTAGCGTCTATCTGGTTTTAAAAATAGGATAATGCTGTTTTCATAAAATGAGCTTAGGAGCTTTCCCTCCTCTTGAATTCTTTGGAGTTATTTGAGAGGATGGTGTTAGTTCGTCTGTGAATTTTTGTCAAAATTCACTTGTGAAGCCATTTCTATTTTGTTTATTTCTGCTCTGATCTTTGTCCAAGATTTTTCTTTGTTGGGGGTTGTTTTTTTGTTTGTTTGGTTGGTTTTTGTTTTTGTTTTTTTTGTTACTGCTCCAATTTCATTGGTTGTAACTGGTCTGTTTAGATTTTCTGATTCTTCCTGATTCAGGTTTTGTTTATATGTTCTTAGAAATTTATTCATTTCATTCAAATTTTTCCAATTTGTTGGCATATGATTGTTCATAATATTTTCTTATAATTCTTTGTATTTCTTTGTGGTGTCAGTTGCTACCTCTCTTTTATTTCTGATTTTATGTATTTTTTTTCTTGATGAGTCTGGTTGAAGGTTTATTACTCTTGTTTATCTTTTTAAAGAACCAGGTCTGGCTTTTATGGGGTTTTTTTGTTTTTAAACTCACTTTAGGCTTTGTTTATTGTTCTTTTTCAAGTTCTTTTAAGTGTAAAATTGTTTATTTGTGATTTTCCTTCTTTCTTGAGATAGGCCTATAATACTATGAATTTCCCTCTTAGAAATGCTTTGGCTGTTTCCCACAGATTTTTGGGTTGTGTTTTCATTTTCGTTTGTTTCAAGGTATCTTTTGATTTCTTCCTTGATCTCATTGTTAACTCATTTATTGTCTGGTAATATATTATTTAGCCTCCATATGTTTGTGTGCTTTTCAGTTTCTTTTATTGTAATCGATTTCTAGTTTTATAACATTGTGATTAGAAAAGATGCTTGATATGATTTCAGGCTTCTAAATTTATTGAGACTTTTTTAGTGTTAAGGTCACTAATTTTTTCTTTTGTTTTTGTTAATCTTCACCTGGGGATAGTTTTTCCATTAATTTTTAGAGCAAGTAGAAGGGAGGGAGGGAAGAAGAGGAAGAGAGAGAGAGAGAGAGAAACATCGATGTGAGAGAGATACATTGATTGTTTGCCTCCCACAAGTGCTGACCAGGGCCAGGGATCAAACCTACAACCCAGGTATGTGCCTTTGACTGGGATTTGAACCTGCCACCCTCTGGTGCACAGGCTGATACTCCAACCATTTAGTCACACCAACCAGGTCAAGGTGATTCATTTTTATCTCATCACAACAGTCAAAGCAGAGAGCACACCCTCTTCAGGCAATCAGATCTCAGAGAGAACGGGAGGGAATCATAGCACAGTTTCTTCTGCCTAACACACCGATCAGATGTATCAGTTTTCACCCCTCAGGTAGAAGGGAGGGATGGCCCAGGAATCCAGTTGTGTTTATGGAAAACCCATTCTCATAGAATCCATAGGGGAAAAGAGGTTTCCCCCATCAGGCCTACCCCTAATAGTTGCACAGAGGAGGGCCAGAGTAGGGCCAGAGGAATGGTGTGCAGAGCTGGTCACTTCTCAGTTCCGCAGTCAGTGATGATTGGTAGATTAAAATTTGCCATGATGGGAGTATTTATACCATGGGACTTGTCAAGCTGCAAGCAGGGCCTTCTTTCCTCTTCTTAGGAAGAGCTGATTGTTAAAAATGTATCAGCACACCACTTGGCCCTGGACTGGTTGAGATTCCCCCTGCCCCTATCATCTGGTGGAGCTGTTCATGATCAGTGATAAAAGGCACATTTGTCATCCCCGTGGAGAAAACCCAGCCTCTGTCCCTGCTGTATGCCGCTCAGGATGCCCTGTGCTGGGCCTGCTCCCACGGCCTAACCCGTTGTAGTGCAGTCTGTGCTGTGTCCTCTGAGGACCGGCCTTGCATTCGGTGTTAAACTGGCTGCAGGCCTCTGCAGTCCCTTGCCAAGCCCACTAAGATGGGAAACACAGGTGTCACACTGCTGCTTTAACGATCCTCCATGTAAGACAAAGGGAAACAGACCTATTCCCAGGGAACCTGAAACTCTTGGCAATGGTATTGTCAGTAGAGCCGCAAACTACCTGAGTTTTAGAACTTAGAAGCTCTGGATTTGAGTCTTGTTTGTAAAGATTGCCACTGTGGAACTTTGCAAAAATAATTTCTCTGCTTGGAACGTTGGCTTCTCTTAAAGTAGGAACAATATTTTCCAGTTATAAAGTTCTGAGGATAAATGAAATAGCATGTGAAAGTGAATTATAAATCTTTAAAAGCTACGTAAAGGTAAGTGTAAGCATTATAAGAAGAGTGCATATTTTGTGGCAGAAGGAGAGATTAATTAGCTCTGACATTTAAGCTAGTGATTTGCGGGATGGGAAGCAGAGCTGGAGTATCCACAAGGCCGATGAAGCCTGTGTGTAGCTAGCTCTCTAGCAAAGGAGTGTTGACTTATTTTTTGGAGGAAAAGGATTTGGTATGTCTTCCTTGCCCACCCACAATAAATTAAACATCATTAGAAAAATAGAAGTTTGTTAAAGCTCTTTATGCCAATTTTACAGTTTAATGTTTTAAAATTATAATTTGGAAGGGAGTTGAAGTATTGCATTCTTTTTAAAAAAAATATGTTTTGATTGATTTTGGAGAGAGAGGAAGGGAGAGGGAGAGAGGCACTTGATCGATGAAGCCTGCAACCTGGGCATGTGCCCTGACTGGGAATAGAACCCGGTGACCTTTTTGTTCATGGGTCGACACTCAATAACTGAGCCAAACCGGCTGGGCAGAGTATTGCATTCTTAAAGAGTATTTAGAATCTATAAAAAAGACAAAAACAACAACAACAACAAAAACAAAAATCCCATTAATTCAGCCACCATGAAATAATTTTTACTTAGCTTCTTTTACCTTTCAATGTGCTAAAAGGGCTGGGGTGAAGAAAGTCTTAATAGACACATTTTGCATCATACACTTCACAAAGAACATACATTACCATACATTATAGGCAGATCTCAAATATAAAATTATTTTGGTAGAATTATCTCTTGTAAAACACAACATATATACTTTTTAAAATTGAATTTTGATATGTTAAAACTTAACATTTAAATTTCAGATTTGAGGCCTGCTTGTTAAGCATGGGTTTTTCAGATGTATCTTGGCCTCCCTCTAGTGGTGGCTTAGGCAAACTGACTCAAAACCAAGGCTATAAAGCTCATTTCTTTGAATCAAAAATAGGTTTTTTTAAAAAAGGGTTGGTGCCCTGACTGGTTTGGCTCAGTGGATAGAGTGTCGGCCTATGGACTGAGGGGTCCCAGGTTCGAGTCCAGTCAAGGGCATGTACCTTGGTTGCGGTCACATTCCCAGTAGGGGGTGTGCAGGAGGCAGCTGATCGATGTTTCTCTCTCATCGATGTTTCTAACTCTCTATCCCTCTCCCTTCTTCTCTGTAAAAAATCAATAAAATATATTAAAAAAAATAAATAAATAAAATAAAAAAATAAAAAAAGGGTTGGAAAGCATGGAATTAATCTCAGATTTTGGCATTTATTAGGTACTCATGTTAATATAAATTTTTGTTCCTATAATTTGCGTTTTTTGTTGTTGTTATTACTTGAGCTTTTCTTTTTTTTTATTTTGGTGAATGTGGTGTGTATATCTGTGTATGTTTCTTTTCCAGCTCTATGTGCAATTATAAATTTAAATTTTTGATTCTTTATGCAATATCTTCTGTTAAAAAATCTAGGAAAAATAATTTATTGATAAGTTTTGGCCAAAACAGATTACTTTATGGATTAAAATGTTGTCTATAATTTTGTAGAAATTAGTACATTGCAAAAAAAAATTAAACTTGAATCTGATCAAACCTCTAGATCTAACTACAACTTTACAGGAAATCCAGAAGACAGAAGAACAGGTTAGAATACACTGAGGAGATGTAATCAGTCAAACTCTGAGAAATTCTGCAGGGCATAAAAGCATGATTCATCAACAAATAAATTACAAGAGGAAAAAAAGAGAGATGAAAGTGAAATCTGAAAATTAGAAGACACTTAAAAGACAACAATTATTTACTGTATCTGGCTTTTATTTGGAAATAAAAATAAGCATGGTGAAAAAACCCATTTGTAAGATTTATGAGACAATTAAATAGTTGATACTATACGTTTGATTTTATTATTTTTAAAATGTTTTTATTGATTTTAGAGGGAGAGAAAGGAAGAGGGAGAGAAACATCGATGTGAGAGAGATCAGTTGCCTCCTATATGAACTCCGACCAGGGACCGAACCTGAAACCAAGGGTATGTGCCCTTGACTAGGATTTGAACCAGCGACCTTTCAGTGCATGGGATGAAGGTCAACCAACTGAGCCACACTGGCCAGGGCTATGTTTAATATTATTAAGTAATTATTTTTAAGTGTAATAATGGTATTCTAATTATATTTAAAGACAAATTTTTATCTTTTGGAGATTTACACTAAAGTATTTATAAATGAAGCCACAATCTCTGAGATTTGCTTCAGGGGAGGAGATGGATGGAGGTGTGTGGGTAGGACAGAAATGGCCATGGGTTTATGGTTGTTGGGTATATGTAAAATTCTCCATAATAAAATATTAAAGACATAAAACATTTGGTTACAGTGCCTTTATCATGAAAACACCATTATTTTATGGATCACTAAAACAATTCTCTTTACCCTCCTCAACCCAAGCCAAGTTCATTTGAGACTTCATTTTGTATTGGAGATGCACCCTAAAGTTGTAAGAGCAGCTCTGAGAAGTCTAAGTCCAGAATGAGCCTTCATGTGTTGAACTACGAAGAAACTGGGTTCATTTTCTCTGGACCTTAATTCTTATCTAAATCAAAGGGGATCTTAGACTAAAGGTCAAACTTCTTAGGGAAGAGACCATGGAATAAGCTTAAATAACCCAGTTCCTTGAGAGAGAATCAAGATCAATTTAAGGGTAAATAAGCAAACATTTCACAATCAGTTATCGATGCCTGAAATGCGTCAGGCATTTTAAAGTAAGAGTAGTTAGAGGTTGGAGAAGTGGCAGAGACTAAGGCATTGACTGACCCTGATGTTCACAGTCCACTTACCTCCAGGGTTTAAGACTTCTTAGGTAGACACCCCTCCCTAATTGTCTTCCCTTCTCCACCCACCTGACCCTGACCCTGACTGCCGCACGAGTGGAGAGTGGCGCCCCTGCTTATTCCAAGGAGGCTGAGGGTTGCTTTCCTATATCATGTCTCCCTGGGTTCTTGCTCCGGACACACTGTCCACGCAGACCCGGGAAGCTGCCATCCTGTCAGATCTTCATCACTGCTCCCTTCTGATATAATATTCCTTCTCTCTACCCACATACGCACAAGATTGGACCTCCCTGCTCCCCGGTGCGAACCTGAAACAAGCCAGGACTCTTTGCAGATTTTAAGTTAATTATTTCTCCTTGCAAACCCAAGATAACCCTAGACCACTTTCACCTATGCATTTCATCATTCATTCGACAGATAGTTATTAAGTGCCTAATATATACTAAGCTCGGCGGGGGTGCGGGGCGGGGGGGAAGTGGGGGGAGGGTTGGCAGTGATGATAGAAAGGTAAGCAAAGGAAAAATAACACATGAAATAAAAGACAAGACCATGGTCCTTGCCTTCACTGAGTTTGTAGACTAGTTAATGATTCAAGATAAGACTGTAATTTGTTACACATCTTTACTGAAGCTAAAGATGAAGGAAGTAGAGCCATCACAGGAAATAAGTCCCAGCTTCTGCACCAGCCCAGGCCTCCCTTTCGCAGTCTCTCTTGGCCCAATGCCATTTGTCTAGGGATGGCTACAGGACTCAGAATCCAGGAGAGCCCTAGCTCGCTTGGCTCATTGGACAGAGCATCGACCTGCGCATGAAGGATCCCGGGTTTGATTCCAGTTAAGGGTGCATGCCTGGGTTTCCGGCTCAATCCCCAATAGAGGGCATGCAGGAGGCAGCCCATCGAAGATTCTCTCTCATCATTGATATTTCTCTCTCTCTCTCCCCCTCTCCCTTCCCCTTTGAAATCAATAAATACATGTTAAAAAAAAAAAAAAGAAAGAAAGAATCTAGGGCAGACTACTTCAAGCATCCAGAGAGAGAATATTTTTCTAACAAACTTATATAAATCTGCTTCCTTAGATCCTCATTTCTTGCCAGGATTAACTTATTTGCAGGAAACTTGGAACAAACTGAATTTTAAGACAGTTAGAATGGTCAAAACTTTACAAGTTAAGAGACAAGAAAAGAAAGTGGAGGTAATTTCAACCTTCTAGAAGGAACAATTTCTAATAACATTTGCTGTCTGAAATGTAAGAAGTCATGTTGTGAAGTTATTTTTGGAAATACGTAAGCAGGCAGGATAGCTATTTTCAAAGGATGTACAAACTCTGGGTTGTGATTAAGATGGCATTAAAAAACCCTTATCTTTATTGTTGAAAGTATTATAGATGTCCTGTTTTTATCCCCATTGACCCCCTCCACTCTGCACCCCCCTCCCCCAGGCTAAGATGGCATTTTGGTCATGTTAGGTCTGGGATCCAGGAATAACTGCGTCCAGCCTCTCACTAGCAATCTTCTTTTACAAGATCCTGAATAAAAATGAATGAATAAAATAGTAGAAAATATATAGTCTTTTCCCACCTGTGTGTGTATATCTCCAAAGAATAATTCCAGTGAGCTGGCGAGGACCCCACCAGGCACTCCTCTGCATAAGCTGTGCTAGCCTGAGCAGCTTAAAACCAAAGGGGTTAAATATCAACTCTGCCTCCTTCCACTCCACAGCAAGGCCCCGAATGTTAGTCCTATCCCTCTGCATCCGCTGACCAGAGGCTGAAGAGAGAGCAGGATACAGGGGAAGGAAATGGAGAGCTGGGACGGGCCGCATGTTCATTACCAAGCCACGCGGAGAAAACAAGCCAGAGAACCCGAGAGAAGCCGAGCAGGAGGCTTGCCAGTGGGTGGGCGGTGGCCCGGCTGTCCCTGGAAGGGTCTTGAAGGAGGAGAGAGAGGACGGACTAAAACACACATCACGCCCCTTTTATAACCACTGTGAAATCTCCGGCCAAGCACGACAGCCTATAAAACTGTATTTTCATAAACCGCAGACAGCATCCATGTATCAGTGGACACTTGGTCCTGAAGAGAACGTCATGAGGAAAGAGGGCTTCCTAACCTTGGGCTTCGTCGGGGCAGATTGGCGTATCAGGGAGAGTCAGCAGGGCCTCGATGCGGGCATTCTTTCTTCTCAGGCCTTGTTACCTGGCAAGACTGGCCCTAAATTGAAGCGTGTAAGGTATCAGTGTGTAGGCCCTACAGTGATGGCGAACCTTTTGAGCTCGGCGTGTCAGCATTTTGAAAACCCCTAACTTAACTCTGGTGCCGTGTCACATATAGAAATTTTTTGATATTTGTAACCATAGATTTATATTTTTGATATTTATTTTATATATTTAAATGCCATTTAACAAAGAAAAATCAATTTAAAAAAATGAGTTCGCGTGTCACCTCTGACACGTGTGTCATAGGTTCGCCATCACTGGTGTAGGGTAAGCGGTATGTAAGGTAAACATGTTGGGTGTCAGTTAATGATCTATATTTCACAGTAGGAAGCTACGTCACTTTAATGCGTAGACTTTTAAAAGCTCTTTGTAGGTTGGTGTTTATGCTGATTCCTTAAAATTTTGTTCTATATTTTTTCAAGCACTTACAAGTATTTTTATTTTTTCTTCACAGCAGGTGAGAAGTGTCCTATTTTTTTTTACCTTACACGTAGAGTGTGCCCAGGCCCTGTGACTAGGTGTGAATGTCCTCTCCAGCTTCTAATTTAGGTTCCTAACTGCTTCCTTTCCAGCAAGGACTCTTAACAACAAGATAATATAGTCCTGATGAGTAGGCGATTTTATCTTATTTTTTAAAGACAGGGTTTTATTAATGGCTAGCGCCTCTGTTTTTTTCTTTTGATGCTCAACAGTATGAGAACATTTTTATTTTATTTTTTTGGTACTCCTCACCCAAGGATATGTTTTCCTGTTGATTTTTAGAGAGAGTGGATGAGGAGAGACCAGAGAGAGAAATACCAATGTGAGAGAGACACATCAATTGGTTGCCTCCTGCATAGGAATCCAGCCTGCAACCGAGGTACAAACCCTTGACTGGAATCAAACTCAGGGCCCTTAAGTCCACAAGCTGATGATGTTCTATCCACTGAGCAAAACTGGCTAGGGCACCTCTATTTTTTCTTAACAATAGTAGAGAAGTTTGATTTAGACATCCAAATATGAAATTGCCTCACAAAGCCATGTATGTGAGTTTATTCCTCAGGGCGAGAGAGTGAGGAGGTGGAGAGGGAGGCTGTAGATATTATTGTTACAGAAGTTCTTACTCATGGAATCATGAGACAAGTAATTCAATTAATGCTTCTCGAATGAGTGAATAAATCTTTAAGAAAGGGCAGATAATGTTATTACCTGTTGCATAAATGTAGTCAGTAGAGAGCAGTACTGGAATAGCCAGGAGGCAAGTTTTGTGGGTAAATGAATGTTTTGTGACTTGCTAATATATTGGGAGTATATAAACCATACTCAACTTGTCATTTGGAAGTTTTGTTAAGAGCTGGAGGGAATGACTATTGATAGAGAAAGAGGAAAGGGGCCTGTTTGAAAGGCTCAAGTGTTCAGAGTGAGTTGGAAAGTACTCCCGGTGGAGATTTGGGTGGAGAAAGGTTAATAAAATCATTTGGAAACATTCAAATTTGACCAGAGGGAGAGGAGATAGGGAATTAGGCCAGTGATTTCTTCACTTGAGTACAGTTGAACAGACTTTGTCACTAGTGGATATAAGGCTAGTTATCTTTTATTCCCTGGGAGGGGGGAAAAGGGTAAATCCATCAATTCTCAAGTGAATGCTTAAAAGAAAAAACCCTTTCCTTTCTGCCAGTCAGAATGTTGCACAAAAGAATGAAGGAAAAAGTGAGAAGGTTTTATTTTTGGACCTTTTTGGGGGACTCTGTGTGTTGTCTTATATATTACTAGAGGCCCGGTGCATGAAATTTGTGCACAGGGGAGGGGGGGTACCCTCAGCCCAGCCTGCACCCTCTAATCCAGGACTCCTTGGGGGATGTCCGATTGCCGGTTTAGGCCCGATCCTCAGGATCAGCAGTCGGACCTCCCTCTCAAAATCCTGGACCGCTGGCTCCTAATCGCTCACCTGCCTGCCTGCCTGGTCACCCTTAACTGCCCCCCCTGCCAGCCTGGTTGCCCCTAACTTCCTCCCGCTGCCGGCCAGGTTGCCCCCAACTGCCCCCTCCCTGCTGGCCTGGTCACTCCTAACTGCCCCCCCCCCCCCCCCCGCTGACTTGGTCACCTCTTATTGCCACCCCTGCTGGCCTGGTCACCCCCAACTGCCTCCCCCCCACTGGCCTGGTCACCCCCAACTGCCCCCCTCCCTGCCAGCCTGGTCACACCACGTAACCTGCTTGTTCAGTTGTTTGGTTGTCCCTCACTAATCCTCCTGCCGGCCTGGTCACCCCACACAGCCTGCTGTTGAGTCATTTGGTCATCCCTCACTAACCCCCCTGCCAGCCTGGTCATAGGCAGCCATCTTGTGAGGGCATGAGGGTTAATTTTCATATTACCTCTTTATTATATAGGATACTCTTTATTAATTAGTTACATGAATTAGAATTATTTCATATCCATAAGTGAATGAATTCTCTTTTTTTAATATATTTTATTGATTTTTTACAGAGAGGAAGGGAGAGAGATAGAGAGTTAGAAACATTGATGAGAGAGAAACATGGATCAGCTGCCTCCTGCACATCCCCTACTGGGGATGTGCCCACAACGAAGGTACATGCCCTTGACCAGAATCAAACCTGGGACCCTTGAATCCGCAGGCTGATGCTCTATCCCTGAGCCAAACTGGTTAGGGCAGTGAATGAATTCTTATTAGTTTATCAGCATAGCCAAGGATTTTGAAAGTCTAAATCATATGAAGTAAATGAGTTTTGAGGTTGAAGAAAAAAAATCAGCTGTTGGGTGGATAGTGGGTGCTAGTGGAGTAAAGACGGGGAACCAGGGGCCAGGGTCAGAGCAGCACCTACTTGCAGGCATTTGAGTCTGTATTACCCATTGCTGCATGAACTACTCCCCAAGATTTAGTGGCTTCACAACAGTCATTATTTAGCTCATGGTTAAGGGATGGGATCAGCGTGGTGGTTTTCCTGCTGGTCTCAGCATGGCTTACTCATGAGTCCGTGTTTACCTGCTACTTCTAGATAAATTGGTGGGTCGGGGGCTGGCTGGCCCCAGGTGGCCCCCCTCACATGTCTGATAGTTGGCTGGCTGTTGGTGAGGGTACCTTGGGCCCTCCTCCGGTGGCCTCTGATCCCTGAGCATCCCGTGTGGTGCTGGTTTCAGGTTTCAAGCACAAGTACTTTCAAGCCTCTGCTGTATATCTTGTTTGTTAACAGTCCCACTTGGCAGGTCATGTGGCCAAACTCAGTTCCAAGTGTGGAGCAATAGAATCTGTCTCTCAATGGGAGGATCTAAAACATCACAGGGAAGGGAAGGATCTACCACTTACAGGATTCTAGGCTGCAGTGAAGGCAGCAGGTTGGGGAGGAAGGAAGAGAAAGGTGTGGAGATGAGGAAGGGTAAGCACTAAAGATACTCTGTCCACTTGAAAGCTTTTCCTGGGACTGCCCCTAACTTGGACTAAGTGCCACTGTGTAGCAGAAAGAAATCTGGCAGACTCAGAAGCTAAAGTCAATGCCAGAATTTATTGGAAAAGGGAGACTAATAGAGGAGAGGAGTGTGGCTGATTAGAGGATCCATACTGCAAAAATATTTTAAAATGCTGCCCAAGACTCAGCCTTATGTATTATTTCAACTCAACCCAGTAATCTAGATCTGGTATTACCCTCCCATCATCTGGATAGGGACACTGGGATAGGGGCTATTATCAGTTCATAACATTGTGTGCCAGGAGTTTGAGAAAACCAGGAATCACAGTTACTAAAGCTGAAACTAGACATGGATGAGAAGGCACTTTTTCCTTATTGTTGTGGAAACTGTGGTAAGAGTAGACGTTGTTTTCATCAGCTGTGCTCAATAATAAAAGGACAATGTGCGTGGCCAGTATTACTGAATTGTGCAAGCCGGAGCCTTAATGAGACAATTAATGATCTGAGCGGAGCATCGTTCCAGAAATGGGAGGAGGCGGGGGAAGGGCGTGAGGCGCTGCTCTTCCGGAGGTGAGCTCATCCATCCAGGGGCTGAATTAAGACAGCAAGTGGAGCCAAGGGAAGGACTTGGCTCACTCTCTCCTCATCTGGGCCTCATCCTCTCTCGGCAGCCTCAGGTCCTGAGCCCCCGGGTCCCAACTGCCTCTCCCGACATGAGGACATCATTCTCTGTGTCTTAGACCTCTCTGCAATCTGCCTTAAATCAGGGCTTGGATTTTACCTCACCCCAAACTCCTCTACCTCTTTTGTCTTTTGAGTTTGTTCATTTGATTTTTTATTGACTTAATTTTTTGAGAGCAGTTTTATGTTCACAGCAAAATTGAGGGGAAGGTACAGAGATAGCCCATACACCCCTGGCCGTCACACATGCACAGCCTCCCCCATCACCTATCTCCCCCACCAGAGTGGTACATTTGTTATATTTCTTTTAAAAAGCATTATTTTGGAATACTTTAAAGCTTATAGAAAGGTTGAAAGAATGATAGAGAGCTCCCATATACCTTTTATCCAGATTTAGCAATTTTCAACACTTTGCCACATTTGCTTTTTCATATTCTCTCTCTCCCCTCCTATACATACATGCATGTATAAAAACACACCTACATATTTTTATGAACCATTTGAGAGTAGGTTGTAATATTCCCTCTGACTGCTTAGTAATTTATTGTGTATTTCCTAAGAAAATTGATATTTTTGTACATTACCACGGCACCATTGTCAAATTCATGAAATTTAACATTGAAGCAAGACTTTTATCCAGTCTACAATCCATGATCCAATTTGTCAATCGTCCTAATAATGTCTCTTATAGCATTTCCCCCTCCATACAGAATCCAGTTCAGGATTCTGTGCTGCAGTCACTTTGGGTTTGTCTGGTGTGCCTTGGTGATTAGATTCAGGTCGTGGGTTCCTAGTTCATATGACATCAGTGATTTGTCCTCCTCAGAGAACCCCAGCTGGTGGCACCCAATGTCTGTCTGCCCCTTACTAGTGATGTTATTTTGATCACCTAACCAAGTTGTTGTCTGGTTTCTCCACCGTCTAGTTACTGTTCTCCTCTTGCAATGCTCAGTAATCTGTGGGCAGGCTCTCCGGGACCATGCACATATCCTGCTCTTCATTAACCTTTACCTCCTGGATTTTACATCCACTGACAATTCCTGTTTCAGTTAATCTTTGTGATGATAGTTGCAGGGTTTTCTTTGTCTACCTCATTCCATAATTTTATCTTTCTTTTTTCACAGTGGAGACTTGGCTCTCAACAACATCGTCACATTATTAATTTTCTCAATCTTACAATAGCCACAAAATAGTTTTGGAATAGCCTCATCAATACCACAATGAAAAAGACACCCACCAGAAAGAGTTCAAGATTTCTTTGCGGTTCTTTTACTCCCTAGATTGTGTTAAAGTGCTGTGCTCTAAAGTTACTTATATTGGTTTGTTTTCCCCTTCAGGGTGATTTTTATTTATCCTTCCCTACCCCCCAACAGGGTTATTCACTTAATATACAGTTGTGTTCATTTGTTTCTGTGTCTATTAAGTTTTAGTTTTTTTCTCTCCTCCAATTAATTCTCTTACATCTAAAATCCATAGCCTGCCATCTTAGTTTGTAAGGTAGCCATAACAGAATACCATAGACTGGGGGCCTTGGACAACAGAAATTTTTCCTCCTCACAATTCTGGAGGCTGGGAGTCCAAGGTCACGGTGCTGGTGGGTTTGGTTTATAGTGAGGTCTGTCTTCCTGCTGACAGATGTCTGCCTTCTCACTTGCATGACCTTCCCTCTGTGCTCACATACCCCTGGTATCCCTTCCTCTTCTTAGAAGGACATAAGCACTTATTTATTTCAGACTCTCGACATCCCTCTCTTAGATTTCAGCAAAAGCCTCTTAAGTATTCTACCGCTTGCCTCTTGTCTTATCTTTAAAAAATTTAATTTACTCTTTATAGAGCCACAGAGACTATCTCTGGTATACTGCATTCTGCATTATAACAAAGAGTATAGGCTTTGGATCCGAAGCAGTCCTGCCATTTACTTAGGTCTTTCTTCAAGTGACTTAATTTCTCTAAGTTTAGCATTTTTTAAAATCTGCAGAATGAAGACAATAAAACACACCTTGTCTGTTTTTATAAAGATTAAGTGGATGTATGACATGTGACCTAGCATAGAGCCCGGCCTGGTATCATGTGGCTACTGGTTAGCATTAAATTATGGGCTGAGTGTTGTGCTACCTGTTCTATGTGTGCTGCCTCATTAATTGACACTTAGCTTTGTCTGGATGTTATTTTTCCCGTTTCTGGATGATGAAATGAGGCACAACTTGCTCAGAGTCACACAGCAAGTAACGTGGCAGGGAATTTAGGCCCAGTCAATTGGCCTCAAAAACACCTGCTCTTAGCAGCACAACCACCATTATCCTGAGAGGTAGGGTAGGAAAATGAGAATGTTATGAAACTTTGTCTCCGTCCTTAGCTGCTAGATGAACTTGGGCAAGTTTCTTAAAGTTACTGAGCATCAGGTACTTGTAAAATTAGGATATCAATACCTGCTTGTAACATGGCAAAGAGAGTTAAATAAGAATGAAGCATATAAAATAAATGGTATGCAAAAGCATTCAATAGGGAACCAAGATGGCATAGGTAAACACCTGAAATTGCTGCCTTGAACAACCACTTCAAAACTACAACTAAAAGACAAAACAGACATCATCCAGAACCACAGGAAGGCTGGCTGAGTGGAAATTCTACAACTAGAAGGAAAGAGAAAAGCACACTGAGACTCAGAGGAGGTGCGGAAGTAAAGTGCAGAGGTACGGAGGCGCGCACGTGGAAAGGGCTGGCAATGGAGGACGCTGGTGTCTTTTTCAATTGGGAGGGAGTCACAAGTCCCGACAGCTCTGAACTCCAGTTCCGGGTGAGTCTCTGGGGACCCACACTCATAGCGGGAGAAACTGGACTGTCTGGCATCGGGCGGAACTCGAGGGTGACTTTCTCTCAGAGGTGCTTGCAGCAATTACTGCGGGACACTGAGATGGGTCTTTGAGACCTGGGGGCCTCTTAGGACAGGGCTGAGGATCAGCCATAGCTGTTTGCTCCGCCCTGTTGATTCCCTGAAACCCCGCCCCACCCAAGCTGCTAGCAGAGGCTTTTGCGTATGAATGGACTGGCCCTTTGAGATCTAAAATTACCTAAAAAACTGCAGCTGGGTCAGAGAGACCCAGAACATCCAAAAGAAGGCCCAAGGCCCCACAGCAGCTTGCATTGCTTCACAGCTGGGTCTCATATGGGCACTTCCAAACCCCAAACAAGGAAGAGGAATCTGCAGATCTCTCCATAGCTCCTGCTGGGTGGCCTCAGGCAGAGGCTAAATTAGCACCTCCTTAGAGATTCAAGAGCCAGTGTACCCAGTGGTCAGAGTGAGACCATCCAGATTACAACTCCTCAGATCCATAAGGGACACACTCAGGAGGCAGACTCAGTGAGCACCAAAGCCCCACTGAAGCAAGTCTTGCCCTTGCTTGAAGGGTGTCTTCAGCACAGATGTTCTCCCACTGCAGACACAGCTGATTCTCACTGCCAATTGACCTGGAGGTCAATTCCTCCCAGTGATACCAACAACAAGCAAGGCTTAATTACAACAAGACTGTGCACAAAGCCCACAAAGGGGTGCACCAAGAGTGTCCACCTCAGGTAATTGGGGAGGCTGAGCCACTGGGCCCTATAGGACACCTAGCACAGAAAGCCACTCTATCAACACAGGGAAGCATAAAAAATGCGGAGACAAAGAAACAGGTCACAAATGACAGAAATGGAGGAAAGCAAACTGCTGGATATAGAGTTCAAAACCACACTTATAAGGTTTTTCAAGAATTTTCTAGAAACGGCTGATAAATTTAGTGAGACCCTCGAGGATATGAAAAAGGACCAACTAGAAATTAAGCATACACTGACTGAAATAAAAAATAATATACAGAGATCCAACAGCAGACATGAGGATCCCAAGAATCAAGTCAAAGATTTGAAATATGAAGAAGCAAAAAATACCCAACCAGAAAAGCAAAAGGAAAAAAGAATCCAAAAATATGAAGATAGTGTAAGGAGCCTCTGGGACAACTTCAAGCGTACCAACATCCGAATTATAGGGGTGCCAGAAGAAGAGAGAGAATAAGATATTGAAAACCTATTTGAAGAAATAATGACAGAAAACTTCCCCCACCTGGTCAAAGAAATAGACTTACAAGTCCAAGAAGTGCAGAGAACCCCAAACAAAAGGAACCCAAAGAGGACCACACCAAGACACATCATCATTAAAATGCCAAGAGCAAAAGACAAAGAGAGAATCTTAAAAGCAGCAAGAGAAAGACAGTCAGTTACCTACAAGGGAGTACCCATACGACTGTCAGCTGATTTCTCAACAGAAACTATGCAGGCCAGAAGGGAGTGGCAAGAAATATTCAAAGTGATGAAGAGCAAGAACCTACAGCCAAGATTACTTTATTCAGCAAAGCTATTATTCAGAATTGAAGGTCAGATAAAGAGCTTCACTGATAAGAAAAAGCTAAAGGAGTTCATCACCAGCAAACCAGCATTATATGAAATGCTGAAAGTTATTCTTTAAGAAGAGGAAGAAGAAAAAGGTAAAGATACAAATTATGAACAACAAATACACATCTATCAACAAGTGAATCTAAAAATCAAGTGAATAAAAAATCTGATGAACAGAATAAACTGGTGATTATAATAGAATCAGGGGCATAGAAAGGGAGTGGACTGACTATTCTTGGGGGGGAAAGAGGTGTGGGGGATGCGGGAGGAGACTGGACAAAAATCGTGCACCTATGGATGAGGACAGTGGGGGGGGGGGCGGTGAGGGTGGAGGGTGGGGTGGGAACCAGGGGGAGGGGAGCTATGGGGGGAAAAAAGTAACAACTGTAATAATCTGACCAATAAAGATTTATTTTTAAAAAAGCATTCAATAAAGGATATCTATAATTATTTCTTTAAATATATTTTTATTGATTTCTGAGAGGACAGGAGAGGGAGAAAGAGAGAAACATCAATGATGAGAGAGATTCATTGATTAGCTGCCTCCTGCATGATAATCGAGCCTGCAACCCGGGTATGTATCATGACCGGGAATCAAATAATGACCTCTTGGTTCATAGGTTGACACTCAACCACTGAGCCATACCAGCTGGGCTAATTATTTTTATTTCTACTTTCAAAATACAGTTACTTAGCTGCTCTGTTTAAAAATCCTGTTGTTTTCCCTCTGCCAATAGGACAAAGCCCACTCTCGTTAGCACACCAAGCCTTGTGCTAATGCCTCCTCCCCTCATCTCCCACCCAGAGCTTTAACCATAATCACATGTAGTTCTCCAAACATGCCTTGCTTTCTCATATCTCTGCCTCCGCAAAGCTGCTTTCTTGGCCTGGAACACAGCCCCTCCTTCTCTTGCTCCCACCCCAACATTTTGTCTTCTGGCTAACTCTCATTCCCCATTCCCGATCCCCCCCTTTTTACAAAACCATATTTGGTTAACATCCCCAACAACCCCATCATAGCTGGATGTCCTTTCTCCTATGCCTTTGACAGTGGGCATGCATCCATGGAATCTCATTTCCCCATCGTTGTTTTCCCTCTGGACTGTGAGCTGTCAGATGGGCAAGGCTTCTGTCTTTCCTTTTGGTGTTCCTAGACTTAGCACAGGCGATGCACTCGACGGAAGCCTGATTTATAATGACTAAATGCAATTATCAGTGGTATGGAGCCTGGTTCTTGGCAGACAATAATAGATATTTTTCAACATTTTAATAATTTTTGTATAATATACTACTTATTATGTAATATATCTTATTTTAATAGTACTTGTTTAATTATTTATAATATTAGGGTGATGTTTGAGGCTCAGCTCTCTTTTCATTACACTTTATTCCCTTGTACACATTTCAGAATCTCAGCCACCTGTTTGGTGAAGTCTCTCGCTTGCAGTTTATTCCATACTAGTGGCCCGGTGCATGAAATTCATGCACATTAAAAGGGGATTAATTAGAGGAAATATCTTAATATTGCTATTTGCTCTTTCTCTATAATAGAAGTGTCAGAGATGAAAGAAAATTAGTAAAATGTATATGAAAATCTTCCTCCTGTTAGAGTCTGGGGCACACCACGGGACCCAGAGTCAAATCCTCACCCACCCACTTGCGCCTCAAAATTGTGCAAGACCCAGACCCGGCTGCTTCCCCCGCATTGAGCTAGATCCAGACCTGGCCGGTCCCACCCTTGTCAAGCCCCACCTGGCAGGGGGCACAGCCTCAGGTCCCCTGGCCTGGCGCCAGGGTGGGGGGCATGGCCTGAAGTCCCCCAGCCCAGGCCGGGGTCGAGGGCACGCCTTGAGGTCCCCTGTCAAGCCCCGCCAGGTGGGAGATGCAGCCTGAGATCCTCTATCAAGCCCCACTGGGCAGGGGCATGGCCTGAGGTCCCCTGTCAAGCCCCGCTAGGCAGGGGGGTGCAGCCTCAGGTCCCTCATCAAGCCCCACTAGGTGGGGAGTGCGGCCTGAGGTCCTCCGGCCCGGGGTGAGGGGAGCAGCCTGAGGTCCCCTGGCCCAGCACTGGGGCAGGGGCGTGCACTTTGAGGTTCCCCCGTCATGCCCTGCTGGTGGGGGGCATGGCCTGAGGTCCCCTGTCAAGCCCCGCCAGGTGGGGGGTGCGGCCTCAAGTCCCCTGGCCTGGTGCTGGGGCAGGGGGTGTGGCCTCAGATCCCCTGTCCCTGGGTGGAGGGCATGGCCTGAGGTCCCCCTTCAAGTCCTGCCAGGCGGGGGGCACAGCCTCAGGTCCCCTGACCTGGTGCCAGGGCAGGGGGCATGGCCTAAGGTCCCCCAGCATGGTGCAGGGGCCATGGGCATGGCTTGAAGTCCCCCATCAAATCCTGCTGGGCGGGGGGCACGGCCTGAGGTTCCCTATCAAGCCCTGCCAGGTGGGGGGCACAGCCTGAGGTCCCCGGTCTGGTGCCAGGGTGGGGGGCACTGCCTGAGGTCCCCTGTCAAGCCCCATGGGGGTGGGGGGAAGCTCAGCCTCAGGTCCCTGCTGATTGCTCGTTAAGGCTCATTAGAGGAACTTGGCCTCCACTGTGGGTGCAGCCCTCTTGTGTTATGGAAACACCCCCCTCCCCCCCCCCGCCCCTGCTGTGGGCACCGCCATCTTTGTGGCAGAGTGACAGCCAGTTTGCATATTCCCTCTTTATTATATAGGATTCTCACTGTCAGTGGAAGTATTTATAAAGTGAATCCACAAACTGCTTATTTTCCTCATTGTCCAGACACAGGGGAAGTCTCCAGTTATTTGCATTTTTTTAGAAGTACACTCGCTAACCAAACGTATTGTCTTGTGGTAAGTTGTTAGCTGACCTAAAATATTGGCATTTCCATTAAGTCAAACTAAAAAGAATTGTACACGGATTAGGATTTCTGTATGAAGAAATACACATGACAAGCTGCACAATGGGTTGGAGGTCCTTTTAGAAGGTACAGTTTGTTAATCACTGTCTTGTCTTGACAAAGATTCAGTGCTGGGAGCCCCTCCTGGGGAGAGGGTGCAGGAGGAAGGGAGAAGACAGAGACACGATTTAAATGTTTTGACAGCTTCGTCAAAGAAAGTGAATTGCTGCAGGCACTGGCACATTTTAACCCCTGCTCTAACAGCTAGGCTTCTTTCTTGCTATTTAAATCCCAGAATCAGCTCTTGGGAAAGCTGCATGTCTCACGCCTGCCACAAAAATATGTGAAAAATATCAGGTGAGCAGGAACTGGAATATATTCAAATCTGTCCTCAGCGGCAGTGATTTTTCTTACTTTCATTTTTCATTAGGCTGTTATCCCAGACCTAACCAAGAGTGCTGGTGCACAAGCCTTATTCTCTGGGGCCCCGGGTGTAAAATTTCAACAACACATTCAGGCAGGATGAACGACTGTAATGGCGAGGAATTAAAAAGTCTGCTACAACTTAGTCCCAAAGTTGACCCAACTAGTCATTTGTAATTCATAGATGCTTCAGGTAATTTCTTTTGTCACAGCAATGCTTATAGGAAGAGGCAAGTCAATCGACAGTGTGTGTCTCATTGTTGAAATGAGGCATGGTGTTTCAGAATGGCAGGAGCTCGCTCTCTCTCTCTCTCTCTCTCTCTCTCTCTCTCTCTCTCTCTCTCTCCTCCACTTCCTTTTCCTCCTCTCCTTCTCTCTCACTCATGGCATGGCACTAGAAAGGGGGGTAAGAAGAGTAAAGAAAGAAAGGAGTGTGGTATTTGGGACATTGACTAATATAGCATTTCATTCTATGAGTAGGATTGATGTTGCTTAACTTTGCTTGTCAGATAGGACTATTGTTTGAAATGAAATCCATTAGCACTAAGCTTTGGGTAGCATACAATTTCAACTCACAGTTTACAAATCACCCACCTCCCACTGTGTTAGGCAGAGGAGAGAATTTATGAGCTATAAAAACAATGTTCCTCTGACCCATAACCCTAGAAACCAGGTAGGAGTGTACAGTTCGGCAAACAAGACATCTATTTTATAATTTACTACAGGCCCAGTGCATGAAATTTGTGCACTGGGGGTGTGTCCCTCAGCCCAGCCTGCACCCTCCCCAATCTGGGACCCCTTGAGGGATGTCCGACTGCCGGTTTAGGCCCAATACAGAATTCTATATTGGGCCTAAACCGGCAGTCGGACATCCCTCTCACAATCTGGGACTGCTGGCCCCCAACCGCTCGCCTGCCTGCCTAATTGCCCCTAACCGCTTCTGCCTGCCAGCCTGATCACCCCCAACTGCCCTCCCCTGCTGGCCCAGTTGCCCCCAACTGCTCTCCCCTGCAGGCCTGGTCACCACCAAATGCCCTCCCTTGCTGGCCTAGTTGCCCCCAACTACCCTCCCCTGCCAGCCATCTTGTGGCTGTGGGTACTGCCATCTGTGAGGGTGGGGCAGTCAATTAGCATATTCCCTCCTTATTGGCTGTGGGTGCGAGGGTCAGTTAGCATATTCCCTCTTTATTAGATAGGATTAATCTAGTAAGAGTTTCTGTGAATAAACAAAGCCAGCATTAAATTATTTAAGGTGAACACTCTCCTTGTAATCTTATAATTAATTGTACTGTGAAATAAATTCTAAAATTTGGGAAAAGTTTGATTTCTAATAAACTGCAGTATTGCCCACTTCTCTTTTATGACTGTTTTTTTCTTTCCTGTGGCTTTTCATTTAGAGTTACTAAAACTGCATGATTTACTTCCACTGGACTTTAAAGTAGTGAAGGGAGATCCCTCAAAGCGGCAAGGACGCGGAGACTCAAGCAGTCTGGAGTGAACAGAAAGTACTAATTGCTTTGCTTGTCAGATTGGTGGTTTGGAACAGATGGCTTCACGGGGGTTAATTTGAATTTCTTGCCTTCTTAAAATTGTAAGACAATCACGTTCTTAGTTCTTAGGCACCTGTTTCTAGCAGTACAAACTTGCCTTTAAATCCCTCTTTCCATTATAATGGAATTAAATGGTTGCTCACTCAGCCTTGTGAACAATAAGCCTCCTTAAGCACCTACCTTGCCCCTGGGTAGGGACTTTCTGAACAGTTCATTGTGTCACAGCAGGGGCCAACACTCAAATAATGGTTGAGAACAACACCAAATATTTTTAAAGGAGACTAATCAGGGGGTAGGCAAGAGGATTCCTGGCTGCAAGCTGTAGAAACAGAATTTTAGAGGCGGGAATAATAGTGGTAAAGGGTTTTATTCCTCCACTTTCACAACTTTTATACTGAAATTCTTTGGCTCCAAAGCTGTCTGACGAGCGGAACACTGGCAGGGATTATGGCGACTGGATTTTAATGCCTATGGCTACCAATTTTATCACCTTTATTTCCAAACATTTGTTTTCTTCATCTTGTGACAGGATCAAAGGGTATTGTATTTGCAGACAGAGACCCTGAAGAACTGTCCGAATGTGTTCACTCACTTATTTGTTTGTTCATTTTTACAACCGGTCAGGCGTCTCTGGAACGCCCACTTTCTGTCAGGGACTACATTAGTCAATAATTTGCCTTCAGCTCACTTTTTACCTTTGTGCACTACACTGAGGTGCAGTGGGGTGACGTGGTCAAGGGTGATGATGAAGGAAGAAAATAAATATTTTCAGGAGCCATTGTGATACTCAGTGCAAGAAAAACATTCTTTGTGTACTCTGCCAGAGACAACAGATAATGGAAATTGCTGAATAACATTTGGACATATCTATGCTTTTGAAGGGCAACTGCTGAGTCTCTGTTAATAACTCCAATTTAAATATTTCATTTGGGTTTCATTTGATTATACAATAGGTAAATTAATTTTGTTTTTGTTTAAAACTGAATACATAATCCCAACATTATGTATTCAGCCTTGGGATATCTCAATTATTGTGTACACAAGCTATTTTAACTCTGTTCAATCTGTCAGAGCTTGCCCTCCAACAATCTTTACAACTATCCATATTAGCCAGACAAATAGCCAACTGTGGGTTAACTTTAACAAGAGGCCATACACTGCAGTGGCTCTAATGTCTTGGCCCATCAGGTAAGCAAACCAAAATCTAAGCCTGTAAATGCCTCAAGGTTAGGAAATCAAAATTCTAAAGATACCCCACCACAAATGGCTAACTATGCTTAAGTGATAGCCAGTCAAATAATTTCCTTTCTTTGCTTCTGTACTTTCTCTATATGTCTTTCCCCGGCTCTTGTCTGCAGAGCATTCCTAACCCCTTCCTATTTGGTGCTGCCTCATCTGAATCGATTTTTGTTCTAAACTTAAAAAATTTTAATATGCCTCACTTGATCTTCTAACAGTTATTTTATAGCTACCTTATTCATTTCTAACAAATAATAACCAAGTGTCTAGGATATGCCGAAAGCATTCTAAGACTCAGCTCTGTAAATCTGACTGTACTTACCGCTCATGAGTCGCTTGTCAAACTGGTGATATATATATGAATCTCTATATATTCATTCTAGTTTGAGTGGAATCTTGGCAATTAAGAAAACCTGCACAGTAGTTTCCTCATTTCCTCTTTCTGAAAAATTCAATCCTGTTGCTGTAAGGTAACATCTAAGGTTGATACGTGGTATCCATTAAAATCTGGCTGGTTTTGACACCCTCCAAATGAAAATACAACATTTTTAGTTTTAATATATCTTTAATCCTCACCCAAGGACATGCTTAGGGAGAGGAAAGGAGAGAGAGAAACATCAATGTGAGAGAGAAACATTGATCAGTTGCCTTCTGCAGGCACCCCAACTGGGGATCGAACCTGCAACCCAGGTATGTGCCCTGATCAGAAATCAAACCAGCAACCTTTCAGTTCACTGGACAATGTTCTAACCAACTGAGCCACCTTAGATGGGTGGTTTCAACATATTTTATGATCACTACTTCTAAGCAAAAATTTTAGAAAGACTTCACAGCTTTCACAGGTCCTAAGACAGAACTTCTAAAGAAACAGTATTTTTGTTGCCAAATATACGTAAATCAGAAATGACATTATTTCCCATGACAAATGCTGGGGGATTTTCTCCCTATATAGTTGTCTGTATAATATTTGTCACGTTTATCAATTTTACCTTGTGTTTCCTGTCTGCAACATTATCTTCTCTCTGCAGACTGTAATTTTTGCCTCCTTGTTTTAGTAAAATGCCAAACCACTCCCCTCAGATGTTCACAAATCTATAACTGAATAAACTTGTTAAGCCAAAAGTACTTGAAGCTCTCTTAACAGGATCCATAAGTCCTGTTTAGAATTGTTTTTTACCAGTTTAAAAACATTGTGGGAAAATAAATTTGTAAAAGACATAATCTTAGTCTACTGATTAAAGGTATTTAAATGAACTAAAGTGAACTATTATCAATAAAGTTCATGCACTTCTCAAAATTCTATTATTCTAAAAAGGAAACCTCTTTAATCAGTTTAAAGATTAAGAGCAGCTGAAATTAGAATTTGATATATGATGCATTTCAGCCTCCTGTATTGTAACTCATTTTGATATATACAATAAGTTTATTATAACAATTGGTTTATTTCTGATAAATGTTGTTATGTAATTTTCTCAATACCATAAAAAAAACCCCTCTAGTCCCCCCCACCCTCCAACCATTATGGAGAGGAGTCTGGTAGAATTTAATCAAAGTATCTGTATAACCCTATGATCCAGCAATCCCAATCCTGGGAATATATCCCAGAGAAATTCACACACAGCCCAAAATGAACATTTATGAGGAATGTTATTATTTTTTTAAAATTACAGCTGACATTCAATATATTAGTTTCAGGTATATAGTATAGTAGTTTGGTTTCAGGTATATAGTATAGTGGTTAGACATTTATATATCTTAGGAAGTGATTTCCTATAAGTCTAGTACCCACCTGATGCCATACCTAGTTATTATAATACTAGGGGCCCAGTGCATGAATTCGTGCACCTTGAAAGGAACTGTGGGCCGTGAGGCTGCAGTGGGCACAGGGGCGCGTCTCGGCCCATCCTCCACGCCCCTGCCTGGCACCTCCCGCAGTGTCTCCCAGTCCCCTGTCTGCCAGCAGCCTTGCTCCTGCTGTGACTGGGGCCGGTGCCAGCAGCGGGTACAAGCGGGGCCAGAGCTGGCAGCAGGTGCGAGTGCCGGGTGGGACCACAGTGCATGGGAGCAAAGAATTTTCAGTAACCACCAGCGGCTCACCCCAATGACAGTGACCAGCACCCTGCCTTGGTCTGGCGCCCCCGCTCACCTACTCAACCATTTCACTGTGGCCGATGCCCACCATGTTTTGCACACGCCCCCTGGTGGTCAGTACACATCATAGCGACCAGTTGTTCGGTTGTTCCACCATTCGGTCTATTTGCATATTAAGGTTTTATATATATAGACTAGAGGCCTGGTGCATGAATTCGTGCACGTGTGGGGACCCTCAGGGTGGCCTGTGGGGATCAGGCCGAAATGGGCAGTACAATGCCACCTGTTGCTCCTACCTGCCACTCCCACTCATCCTGGCCCTGCTGCACCTGCTCGTGCCCAGTCATTCCCGATTGGGAGAGGCTCGCATTGCAGCAGGAGCGCTCACCAGCCATGAGCCCTGCATCTGGCACCCATCCTGAGGGGGTGGGGGAGCTAGGAGAGGATCAGCCCTCCATGTGGGCCATGGGACGCCCTTGCCAGCCCGGGATCCTGATCTGTCCCACTGATGTTCCCTCCGGTTATTGGGAACCATCTGGCAGCCGCTTTTATAACATTTCTTCCTTGCAGAGCATCTAGGGAGGGAAAGCAGCCGCAGTGCCCAAGGCTGACTTCCAGGAGGCCAGTGGCATTGTTGGGATCGTGCTGGCAGCACAGGTCTGTCGGTGTCTGGCCTGTTCTCTGGAGATTGGACCTTCAGGACCTCTGAGGGAGGGAGTGGCTGCCGTGAGGCTGGTGGGCCACCAGAACAGGTCGGTCAGCTGAGCAGCACTCCCACTGTGGAAGCACACTGACCACCAGGGGTAGCTCCTGCTTTGAGCATCTGCCCTCTGGTGGTCAGTGTGCATCATAGTGACTGGTTGACTGGTCGTTCAGTCATTCTGTCGCTTAGGTTTTTATATATATAGATTATTGACTACATTTCCTCTGCTGTCCTTTATATTCCCATGACTATGTTGTAACTGCCTATATGTATTTCATAATCTCTTCACCTTTTTTCATACAGTCCCCTAATCTCATTCCCACTTGCCAACCAATCCCTAAAGACTAAAAAGTAAACGACTATAATTTTATTCAGAGGCAAAATTCTGGAATTCTAAATTTCACACACTTTATTTATACTTTCAGTTTATACAACTATCCTCTTGATTAATTGGAAAGTTACCCAGAAATCACATAGGCTCATCTTTGTTAAAAAAAAAACACAGTGAAAATGTAGCAGATGCATTATAATAATTACTTAACAATTTCTGCTACAGGCAGAAAGCATCTTTCAGGAATTTTGATTAAGCCAGCTGAGTTTTGGCATGCTAATAAATATATATACTCCATTTGATCTTCATAAAATCTGTATTATAGCATCCTATATAATAAAGAGGTAATATGCAAATTGACCATCATGCCCTCACACAAAGATGGCCACCCCCATGTGGTCACAAGATGGCTGTACCCATGTTGTCACAAGATGGCCATGCCCATGTCATCACAAGATGGCTACCACAAGATGGCCGGCAGGGGAGGGCAGTTGGGGACAACTGGGCCTGCAGGGGAGGGAGGGCAGTGGGGGGGGGGACCAGGCCTTCAGGGGAGGGCAATTAGGGGTGACTGGGCTGGCAGGGAAGGGCAGTTCTGAGGGACCAATCCTGCCAGGGAGGGCAGTTAGGGACAACCAGGCTGGCAGGGGAGGCAGTTAGGGGCAATCAGGCTGACAGGGGAGCAGTTAGGTGTTGATCAGGCTGGCAGGGGAGTGGTTAGGGGGTGATCAGGCTGTCAGGCAGAAGCAGTTAGGAGCAATCAGGCAGGCAGGCTGGCGAGTGGTTGGGAGCCAGCAGTCCTGGATGTGAAAGGGATCCAAGATTGGAGAGGGTGCAGGCTGAGGAACACCCCCCCCCCCCAGTGTACAAATTGCATGCACCAGGCCTCTACTATATGATAATAGGAATGATGTGGTAAAATATTTTATATTTTGAGAAAACAATCTTTTTTCAAATAATCAGCTTTATTTTAAACTGTAAATGTATATTTACTTTTCAAATAAACTCTGGACTAACTGTATGTATAATTTAAAGAAGACACAAGAGGCCAATTATTTTGAGAAGAGATGACTTTGGGCTTCCACTAGATTCAGTTTTCATGGATTTATCTCTTATTTTGTAAGAATAGATCAACTGAACACTTACGAAATAAAAAATTTTCTCAATGATAATTTCTCCATGTTTTAATTGCAGTTGTACTGCAAGTACTAAATATTTTAATTAGTAATTAGTAATAAAATGTTAGTAAATCGCTTAGTTAGAACAGAACTTATAACTGGCTTTGTTTTGGTTACTATAATAGCCACTAATCTTAATTTCTGGATTTTGAGTGGGATGACTTTTGTTTTGATTTATTTTGACATTCTTTTATTCTTTTTTCCATTTTAACTGTCTCCATGAGAGCACTTTTTAGAAGTCTTTTCTTATAGGAGGGCCTTCTAAATGCAAAGTAATTCCTTCTTGCATTTAAATTTTTCCCTTGCTACCAGATAGTTATGAGTCCTTTTCATTGCAAAGGTAGCATAAAGACAGACTTAGATATGGGATCAGAGGAAGGGGGCAGAAAAATAAGGGAGATTAAATGGGAGCAGATGAAAACATTTTACTTAACGCAAGGAGGTATAAGTAAAAACATTAACTTCAGAGAAAATGAATGGATAGAATGATTACCTGACTGACTGAATGAGTGAATAGATAAATATTGAAATAAAAAGCATAGGATAAAACAAGTACCTTTGTTATTCATTTTAGTAAAACAAACATAATCTCATGAATAAAAAGAGTTAAATTCTCTTGGAAGGTATTAATGTCAAAATATCTATTCAGACTTTTCATACTTTAGTAAAAAGCATAATCTTGCACCATGAAAATATTCTATGCTAATTTTCTTTGTAAACATAATTCTTTGGGGCATGAAACTCCAAAAGATATCAACTTTATATTTCAATTACAAACCAAATTTAAATTATTTTAGATTAAAAAATGGGATATATCTTCATTTAGAAGCCAGATGTCTTATTAAATATAATTTCCTCTGTTGGCTGCTTTATATTTAGGGCAGATTTAAAACATGAACAGCTTCTGTGAAATATAATTATACCCCATGTGGGGCTTTCATGGTCGTGGAAGCTGGAATATGGAGGTAATTGACAAATCTGCAATACAGTTTTCTTTTCTTTGTCTAAAGGAGGCGCTTAAATCTTAAATCAACTATCACTTTCTTTTGCTATTCCAGAGCCTTGTATTGTCTGATTGTGTTGAATTGATTGATATGTCCATTCAGAGTTTCCTGTTAAGGCTTTCAGAAAAAGCTTCTCATTGCTCTTTCCAACATTTAGCCATGAAATACTTCCTTGGTGCAGAATTTACAGTTTTAAAATTTTCTTGGTCTCATAAAAGCATTAAAATGAATGCAGTACCTTTAAAGACAGAAGTAAAAGCTACACCTGGTGTTTGGGAGTTTAAGTTCTCTTTGTTTCTTTATATATGTACTTTCTGGTGAAAGAATTACTTCTTTTGCTTATTGATTGCTTTGATTTTGCTCTTTCTCCTCTTAAAAAAAAAATCATGAAGCATACATATCCCAATGGGATGTATTTACTGTCCTCTTTCTGCTATTTATGTTTAATGAAATTGGAAATTATGGGCAACTATCAAATCTTGGCAGTAAGTGATTGCCTGGTTCTTAAAATAAAGTGCATTATCCAGTGAACAGAACCATAGAATTTAGAAGCTGTGTGCTTATCTGGCCTAACAACCTGCCCAGTATTTTCATTGTAGAGGTTCATACAGACCATACCTGGACACTGGTGAGGAACTTATGAATCTTAAAATAGCCCATTCCACCTTGGGACAACTCTGTTGGCCAATTCTTTTTTTAACATGTATTTATTGATTGATTTCAGAGACGAAGGGAGAAGGATAGAAACATAATGATGAGAATCATTGATTGGCTGCCTCCTGCATGCCCCCTACTGGGGATCGAGCTCACCACCAGGGCATGTGCCCTTGACCAGAATCAAACCTGGGACCCTTCAGTCCACAGGCCAGTGCTCTATCCACTGAACCAAACTGGCTAGGGCGACAATTCTTTATTAGATTGTGCTGAAGTTTTCCTGAAGCTTCCATTTATTGATCACAATTCTACCTGATGGCAACATATAGAAACTTCCTATCCCGTTTCTCACATAGCAACCCTTTATGTATTTGAAGGCAGCTGTTTTGCTCATTTTAGTCTTGTCCTTCCTATTTATAATAATAAAAGCATAATATGCTAATTAGACTGGACAGCCAAACAACCTTCTGGACGTCATTCTGGATGTCCTTCTGGACAAAGCTGTGGCAGCGGGGGCCGAGGCAGAGGCGATTAGGGGTGATCAGGCAGGCAGGCAGAATGGTTAGGAATAATCAGGAAGGCAGGCAGAGTGGTTAGGGGTGATGAGGCCAGCAGGCAGAGTGGTTAGGGGCGATGAGGCAGGCAGGCAGACAGGCGAGCAGCTGGAGCCAGCAGTCCCAGATTGCGAAGGGATGTCTGACTGCTGGTTATCCCCCAAGGGCTCCCAGATTGTGAGAAGGTGCAGGCCGGGCTGAGGCCCCCCTCCCCTGCACAAATTTCATGCACCGGGCCTCTAGTATTTAATAATCTCAGTTCCTTCAGTTGTATATCATAGGAGTCCCCTGTCCAGCCTGGCCACTCAGGAGTTCTAATCTCATCTCTGCTAGAAAGTTGGTATGACCTGAGTTCAGCTGATGTTTTTATCAATATATTTTGAAAAACTATTCTGTTTCAACTTTTAACTATTATTTTTTCAATTTAATAATGAACTCTTTTTTTTTTTAAATCCTCACCTGAGCATATTTTTCCATTGATTTTTCAGGGAGATTGAAAGAGAGAGGGAAAGACAGAGAGAAACATCGATGTGAGAGAAACACATTGCTTGGTTGCCTCTTGCATGAGCCCCAACCAGGGAGGAGCCTGAAACCAAGGTATGTGCCCTTGACCAGAATCAAACCTGGGACCCTTTGGTCCACAGGCCAATGCTCTATCCCAGTGGTCGGCAAACTGTGGCTCGCAAGCCACATGTGGCTCTTTGGACCCTTGAGGGTGGCTCTTCCACAATATACCACATGCAGGCGTGCACGTACAATGAGACTGAAACTTCGTGGTCCATGAGCAGAAGTCGGTATTTTGTGGAAGAGCCACACTGAAGGGGCTAAAGAGCCGCATGTGGCTCGCGAGCCACAGTTTGCCAACCACTGCTCTGTCCACTGAGCCAAACTGGCTAGGGCAATAAGAAACTCTTCAAACTCTATTTTGTATATTCAAAATACAGAAAAAGTATATGTACCTGGATTGTCAAACAACAAAAATCCAGACTTAGTGAAGAGAGACTTTATTTGAGAAGATTATTGCAACATGGAAGGGACTATTGCAATAAGGAGAACGTTTTGACCATGAGATCTGCAAATATCCATTTTCCTGTACATGTAAGGGTCAGGGTGGGGGAATTTCTTTAAACATGCTTGTTTTCTTGGAGCTCAGGGCTCAAGTAAACCTCTATATGTCATTGTTACTGTTCACCACTGATTTATGAATGTCAATATTTTTTTGCCATATTTGCTTAAAGACATAGGGTAGAAGGAGGAAGGGAGGGAAAATAGGGTACATCTGTAATAATGTCAACAATAAAAAATAAACTAAAAAATAAATATGTACTATAGTTACAGTGAACCTGTTTAATTTCTTTAACTTTCTCTCCAAAGTTATCCTATATAATAAAGAGGTAATATGCAAATTAACCACCACACCCTCACAAAATGGCTGCTTATGACCAGGCTGGCAGGGGGATTAGTGAGGGATGACCAAACGACTGGACAAGCAGGCTGCATGGGGCAACCATGCTGGTAGGAGGGTTAGTGAGAGACAACCAAACGACTGAACAAGCAGGCTGCGTGGGGTGACCAGGCCAGCAGTGGAGTTAGTCAGGGATGACCAAATGACCAAACAGCAGGCTGCGTGGGGGGACCAATCTGGCAGGGGGCCATGAGGGGCGACCAGGCTGGCAAGGGGGGAAGTTGGGGGCAATTAGGGTGGCGGAGGGGGGGCAATGCAGGGCACTAGGCCAGTGGATAGGGCAGTTGGGGGTGACCAGGCTGGCAGGGGGGGCAGTTAGAGGCAACCAGGCCAGCAAAGGGGGACAGTTGGGGGCAACCATGCTGGCAAGGGGGGCAGTAAGGGGCGACCAGGCTGGCAAGGGGGCCGTGAGGGGTGACCGGGCCAGCAGGGGGGGCAGTTGGGGACAACCAGGCTGGCAGGCAGGTGAGCAATTAGGAGCCAGTGGTCCAGGTTTAGGCCCGAGGGGGTCCCAGATTGGAGAGGGTGCAGGCTTGGCTGAGGGAACCACCCCTCTGTGCATGGATTTTGTGCACCAGACCTCTAGTTCACTATAATTATCTCTCTCTCTGACATGTTTTTAGACTTTGCTGCTATGTGTGATCCACCAAACACACGTGTGCACACACACACACACACACAGTTGCTTGATGTGCTTTAAATTTATTAAGTGGTATCATTCAGTATCTATATATATAAAAGCCAAGCAACTGGAACACCAGAATGACCAGTTGCTATGATGCGCACTGTGGCTGGCCAACTGGCCCAATCAGGGAACAACCCCTCCCCCCCCGCTGGCTCCAGCCAGATTGTGGGTGGAGCCGGCCAACCGCCCATGGCTCCTCCCCCTGGCCAGCCCTGTCCCCGATCGGCCCTCAACCTCCCACATCCCCTACCCCCACTGGTCCGATTGGCCACCATGAGGGGGGGCTGACCAGACCCCACCCCTGCATGAATTCATACACTGGGCCTATGTATATATCTATACAGGGGTGGGCAAAAGTAAGTTGACAGTTATGTGTACCAAGTTTATTCTTGTATTATTTATTATTTATTGTATTCCATATGACAACTGTCAACCTACTTTTGTCCACCCCTGTATATATGTCATAGAGTATGTCTGTATATATCCATTTCTAACTCTATGGAAGTTAGACACTTAGGTTTAAAAAAAATTTTTTCTGTTATAAACAATAAGGTCTTTTTATGTACATTTGAACTTGTTTACATGTAAAAGAATTTTCCTAGGGCAGTGGTTGGCAAACTGCGGCTTGTGAGCCACATGCGGCTCACGAGCCATATGCGGCTCTTTGGCCCCTTGAGTGTGGCTCTTCCACAAAATACCACATGCAGGCATGCACATACAGTGTGATTGAAACTCTGTGGCCCATGTGCAGAAGTAGGTATTTTATGGAAGAGCCCCACTCAAGGGGCCAAAGAGCCGCATGTGGCTCATGAGCCTCAGTTTGCTGACCATTGCCCTAGGGCATAAAACTAGAAATTGAGTTTCTGGAACTTTACTAGATATTATCAAATTTTTACCAAGTATCTCTACCAGTTTAATAGATACTGTCAGATTTGTCTTTAATAAAGTTGTACCAACTCATATTTACCCCCTCCCCCCAGTAGTCTATGACAGTTTCTTTTGCTCCACATTCTTATATTTTATATCGCCAGACTAAATTTTTTACCATATTGTTAGGCATACATGGGTATATCTTTGTGTTTTAATTTTAGTTCCTGATTAGTAATGAGGTTAGGTTTATTTTAGTATATTTATAGAACATTAATTTTTTTATTTGTGTGATATAACTATTTATGTTCTTTGCCCATTTTTCTCTTGAGCTTTTTCTTATTGAATTATAGATATTCTTATGTCTTCCGTATAATAATTTCTTTGTTGATTATATACATTGAAAATATCCATACCTAATCTGTTTGTTTATAGTATCACACACACACACACACACACACACACACACAGACGCACAGTTTTAAAATTTGAATGTTGCTAATTGTTTCAGTCCGCTTAAGGTAGACCATGCCCTAGTAACAGAAATCTTAGGGTTTACTGTAACAAAGTTTATATTCCCCTCACATTCACATGTTGACAGACTCTGCCGCACATCTTTTCCACTCCAGGGACCACAGGTAAAAATGCAGCTGTTATTTTGGACATGTTGGTCTTGTGTCAAAGAGAAAAGGGAGGCTTGCAGACCCACGGGAAGGCTCTTAAAGCTTCTGTTTGCAGGTGGCAAACACATCACTTTATACCCACGTTTCAATGGCCAAAGCAAGTGACCTGGGTGAGGGTGTATAATCTCCCACAGGTGAACCTGGTGGGAGGGGCAGCAAATATTTACACAGTGGTGCAACTCTCCCAATCCCCTTCTTTGTGGTTCGTGCTTTTTATGCCATGTTTTAAGAAATAATTCCCTAACCAAATGTCAAAAAAATATCCTCCCATATGTTCTTTGAAAGATTTGACTTTTATACTTGTGCTTCTTATCAATCTGTATTATTTTTGGACATGGTGTGATATATAGATCTAAGTTTATTCTATCCTTTCTTATGGATAATCAAATATGCCTACCAGCATTCATTGGCCACCCCATCCCTTTTCTGTTTATATTTGTAATGTGATCTGTGCCATATCTTCAGTTCTCATGTACATGCGGTTTCTTCCTGGTATCTCAAATAGATTCTATTTATCTATTTATGTATGCCTATGCCAATTACTATAGATAACTTTTTTTTGATTTAATTTTTTAAATTTTATTGTTTAAGGTATTACAAATAGTAGTACATATGTCTCTCTTTTTTTCCCCCCCACTGACCTCCTCCTGGCCTCCCCTACTCGCCCCCCCCCACCCCCACTTGCCCTTGTCCCCTCGCCCCAGTCTTGCATCTGTTGGTTTTGCTTATATGCGTGCATACAATTCCTTTGGTTGATCTCATACCCCCCACTCCCAACCTCCCCTATGTTCCCGCTGTAGTTTGACAGTCTGTTTGATGCTTCTTTGCCTCTGTCTATTTTTGTTCAACAGTTAATTCTTTAATACATCCAAGCATGGTTCAGCCTTGGGGTTTTAATTATTCAAGGGAGAATTTTTCTTCACCTGTGGGGAGCCAAAGTTTTTCCTCTTAGGTTTCCTATCTTGGAGAAAGCCTGTTCCAGGACTTGGTTTTCTGTGTCCTCTCTCCTGGCCCCACCCTCCAGATCCCTGGCACTGGCTTCTTCTGTTTCATCTGGAGCTTTGAGTTTCTGCTGTATTTCTGGCAGCTAAGACCTACCTTTCTCATTTATTATTACCGAGCTATGGACACTAATTTGGGACTTATAGGTTATTCTACATTTTACATTTTCTTATGTTGGTAATGTGAGGGCAGTCTATTCAGCTTAATCTGTTCTGTTGTTGAAACTTATAGGAGACTCTTTGAAAATCTATAATATTCAAATGAGGGAAGATGTAATAGTAGATGTAGTGGCAATTTGATTGACAAAAAGATATTTTATGGATCACAAACTTCCTAGAGTGTCTCAAATTATGTAGTGAAGCAACTCACTTTTAAAATTAATTAAAAAGCTATTTGTTACCCAAGCTACTTTGATAGGCAAGCTTAGCTATAAGAAATTCTCTAATTTAGTTTCTTGCTATGGTGTGTTGAGTTTAATGTCTGCCAGTTTTCTCTGATTATTCTCAATAACTAGTAGAAGCTGAAAGAAGCTTTCATTTTTACTGTGTGTGTGTGTGTGTGTGTGTGTGTGTGTGTGTGTGTGTGTGCAGAAGGAAGGGGGGAGTAGGAATTAGGGAGGGGGACGGAAATTTTTCTTTTCTTCCTGCCCTCTCCCTACAGCTACTTTCCTCTTGCAGGAATTTCTCTTGCAACCTTAGAGTGAACGTGACTGTTATGTGCACTCGAAGTGTCTGATGCCTGGATAGTTTCTAACCGCTTAATAGAAAGATCTAATTAGCTGTCCTTTTGAAACAGGGATCACTTTGCTTTGGTATATTTAGGTGGCATCTTAGTCATTCCTGCTTCTAGCCTGTTTGCATGTTGAGTTCCTAGTCACGGCTTGGATCTGCCTTAGTCCTCTGCATCTTCTGCCCTAGCACTTGACTTAGTAAAATAAAGCATAAGTGAGGGTGCGGACTCTGGAGCCAGATGTCTGGATTCAGGTCCTGGCAGGACACTTATCAGCTGTAGGATCTTGGGCACCTCACTTAATCTTTCTGTATTTCTCTCCTCGCCTGTGAAATGGATATAAAACTAATAGCTACCTCATGGGGTGGTTGTGAGGGTTATGTAGTAACTGACTGTCCAATATCCTCGGATTTCTTTTCCATTTTTGTATACACATGTTCCAGATGATCTGTCACTCCCAAGCCAGCACCTCGTATCCTCATTGTCAACTGCCCTTGGCTGCCAGAACCTGCTTTACCTCCACTCGAGACCCTAAGTACTTGGGAATTTATGTCCCCCTCTACCTGCTCCCCCGCCCCCCAGCATTTAACCAATGACTGACACCTGTAGAGAATCAATACTCCATCTTCCTTGCCCCCAGACATCAGACGGGGTGACGCATAATTCTGAGATATGTTTTACACCAGATCCCCTGTGGGATTGAGTTACCGTCCCTCCAACATGGCTCACACTTTTGCTTGGCCTCCTTCACTTTCTGGTCCCACTTTTCCTGAAAACCTTTTTACTAAATCACTTTTACACAAGTCCTTGCCTCGGTGTCTGGTTCAGGAGAAGCCAACTTAAAGCAGTTTATTTGACTTACTATTTATATGAAGTGCTTTGCTCGTGGTATGTCATATAAATGTTGGCTTTATTATTCATATTATTACTATGCTGGTCTCAGGCAAGATGATTTGGAGAAGGTCCCTTTTCCCTCCTGCCTCATCCCAAGCATATACTTTTTATTGCATTTAATAATTCACAACAGGACTGCTAATATAAGGCTGTTGTGTGTCAGCTTTTTAGAAGTTTGGGAAGAACAATGTAGGGCATGAAAATTTAAAACTGGATGAGGAAAACAATTTACTTGTAGAGGGCTCTACAAATAAACAGAGTCTGGCCTTGCCTCCTTTGTTTGTGGTCGATTCTCTCTGATCCTGGTGAGGGCAAGCTCCTTTAAGTCTTTGTGGTATAAATCCCATCCTCTTCAGAAAACTTCTGTCTATTCACAGGATCTCTCTAAAACATGGCTGAATATAACTCTTTCCTTTGATTGACTGAGGGGGAATAGTACATCAGTATTTACATCCAAATCGCACACTAGACACTAATCACATAGCCTTTTACAATATGTGGGAGAAGAAAAAGAAAATAACTTTTAATGGAAAAAATAGCTTTGAATTCCAGGACTGCAAACATTAAAAGGGTTTGGTCGGTGAACATGTTATTTTGCAAGGCAACATTTTAACATTCTTTATGAAAGAGATGGAACCATTTGCTTTAAGACTTGAGACATTTCATGCCAACTTTGAACCCAGATGTGCTATATTGTAAGTGTTCAAATAGCTGTATTATGTGAAATTCCAGAAAACTGGTTTTGCCATGGAAATGTTATTATACCTATAACTATGGTAGGCTCTTGTGGTTTTGTCTCTGACCATAAAATCAATCAATAAGTAAAGCATGGAAATTCATACCCCATTGGTAATGGAAGAAGAAGAGACAGAGATAAATGTGGCATTTCAATTACTCTAAAATAAGACTGTTTCTCCTCTTTTCAGTTATAAATTAATATAATACTTTCATTTTTCAAATAGACTCTTACAAAATATTTCAATTTAGACAAATTCTTGAATGATGATGAAAATATATAACTTAGGTTTTGAAGTACGTGGTATGAAAGAGTTATGTCAAAGTTTTGAGCTTAGGAGTATCTGGGGATATTCTGGAATTCTATACTCACAGCACTGTGATTTTCGAGAGGGAATGAAACTCTATTATGCTGTTATTTCACAAGGACTAACCTCTACCATGAATTTACTGAATAGTAAGATATATTTATAGTTTTTAGTTGTAATGATTGGAGATCAGATTTATCATCGTGTATTAGTTTTCTATTGCAATTGTAACAAATTACTACAAATTAATTAATTAACTAGTTTATTTAAAAATCTTTATTGTTGAGAGTATTACAGATACACCCCATTGACTCCCTCCACCGGGTTCCTGCCCAACACCAGGCCTTCACCACCCTATTGTCTGTGTCCATAGGTAATGCATTTCTATAATAATAAAAGCATATTATGCTAATTAGGCTGGACATCCTTCCAGACAACCTTCCAGATGAAGCTGGGGCTGTGAGGGAAGCCCGGGTCCCTGGTGCCAGAGGGAAGCCAGTGCCGGAAGCCAGGGGAAGGAAGGCCTTCTCTTGCACGAATTTCATGCATCGGCCTCTAGTATGCATATAAGATCTTTGGTTGATTTTTTACCTCCCCTCTTCCCTCTGAGATTCATCAGTCTGTTCCGTGTTTCCATGCCTCTGATTCTATTTTATTCATCAGTTTATCTTGTTCATTAGATTTCTTGTTCATTTATTTTGATTTTTAGATTCAAATGTTGATAGATAGGTATTTATTGCTACTTTATTATTCATATTTTTTATCTTTTTTCTTCTTCTTTCTCTTCTTAAAGAATACCCTTCAACATTTCATGTAATACTGGTTTGGTTGTGATGAACTTCTTTAGCTTTTTCTTGTCTGAAGCTCTTTATCTGACCTTCAATTCTAAATGATAGCTTTGTTGGGTAGAGTAATCTTGGTTGTAGGTCCTTGCTATTCATCACTTTGACTATTTCTTGCCACTCCATTCTGGCCTGCATAGTTTCTGTTGAAAAATCAGCTGACAGTTATGTGGGAGCTCCCTTGTAGGTAACTGATTTTATCTTGCTGTTATTAAGATTCTTTCTTTATCTTTAATCCTTGGCATTTTAATTATGATGTGTCTTGGTGTGGTCCTCTTTGGGTTCCTCTTGTTTGGGATTCTCTGTGCTTCCTGGACTTATAAGTCTATGTCTTTCATCAGGTAGGGGAAGTTTTCTGTCATTTCTTCAAATAGCTTTTCAATTTATTGCTCTCTCTCTTCTCCTTCTGGCATCCCCATAATTTGAATGTTGGTATACTTGAAGTTGTCCCAGAGGCTCCTTACACTATCTTCAAATTTTTGGACTCCTTTTTCTTTTTGCTCTTCTGATTGGGTGTTTTTCTTTCTCATATTCCAAATCATTGATTTGAGTCTGAGAATCCTCTGCTCTATTGTTGAATCCCTGTAATTATTCTGTATTTCAGTTAGTGTATGCTTAATTTCTGACTGGTCCTTTTTTTGAAATTCTCGCTAAGATCCTTGACAGTCTCACTAAGTTCCTTGAAGCTCTCAGTAAGTCCCCTGAAGCTCTCATTAAGATCCTTCAGCAACCTTACAACCATTGTTTTGAACTATGTATCCTGTAGTTTGCTTATTTCCATTTCTTTTATTTGTGACTTGGTTCTTTATCTGTGCACTTTAGCTGCTTCCCTGTGTTTATTTCTATGTGTTAGGAAGAGCTGCCATGTCTCCTGGAATTGGTAGAGTGGCCTTGTGTGGTAGGTGTCCTGTAGGGCCCAGTGGCTCAGCCTTCTCAGTCATCTGAGCTGGGCACTCTAGGTGCATCCCTGTGAAGGCTGTGTGCACAGTCTTGTTGCAGTTGAGCTTTGATTGCTGTTGGTGTCACTGGGAGAAATTGACCTCCAGGCCAATTCGCTGTGAGGACCAGCTACAACTACAGTGTAAGAGCAGCTGTGCAGGAGACACCCTTATGAAGCAGGACTTGCTTCAGTGGGTCTTTGGTGCTCACTGAGTCTGTATCTTGAGCGTGTTGCTCATGGATGTGTAGCATTTTATTCTGGTATAGTCTGAAGCTGTCCATGAGGTACTCTGGCTCTGGGGCTGCCCAGGAGGTGCAAAGTCAGCCACTGCCTAGGGCCACCTGGCAGGAGCTACAGATAGGTCTGTAGATGGATGCTACTTGTATTGGGCTTGTAAGTGCCCAGGTGAGGCCCAGTTGTGAAGCAAGGCAGGCTGGTGCTAGTGCTGGGTATTGGGCCTTTTATTGATAAGTTTGGGGTGCACTGATGCCAGCTGCTGATTGTTTGAGAGATTTTAGCAGTCTGAAGCTTGAGCCAGGACAGTCCATTCATATAGAAAAGCTGCTGTAAACAGCTTGGGTGGGCTGCAAATTGGATGGGGTGGGGTCTCAGGGAATTTCCAGGGTGGAGTGAACAGTGTATCTGTGAGGATGCTGCAAGATGAGATTAACATTTGAATTGGTGGACTTAGTAAAGTAGTTCTCCTTCTCAATATGTGTGGGCATTTTCTAATTCACTGAGGTCCTAAATAGAACAAAAGGTAGAAGAAGGAAGGGTCCATGCTGCATCACATATTGAGTTAGGACATATAATATTATCTTTTCCTGCCCTAGATTAGGATTTACACCATCAGCTCCCCTTGTTCCCAGGCCTTAGGATTCAGACTAAACTCAGACTGAATTACACCATTGTCTCTCCTGGGACTTCAGTTTGCAGATGATAGATCTTGAGACTTCTTAGCTTCCATAATTGTGTAAACCGATAGGATTTTAATCCTATGAGTTCTGTTTCTCTGGAGAGCCCTGATTAATACAGCAAGTATTCCTCATTTCTTCCTCCCTGCCCTTGTATCATTGCTGTCATTATTTAACCAATACAAAAGCAATAATCATCGAATATACTGTTGCTATTATTATTTTGAACAAACTGTTATCTGCTAGATCAATTAAAAATAAGGAAAGTAAAAGGTTTTACTTACCTTTACTTAGTCCTTTTTCTATTCCTCTTTTGTTATGTAGATCTGAGTTTCTGATCTTGGTCATTTCCTTCTCTCTGAAGAACTTCTCATAACATTTCTTTGGAGGCAACAAATTCCCTCAAATTTTGTCTGAGTAAGTCTTTATTTATTCTTTACTTTTGAAGGGCAATTTCACAGGATATGGAATTCTAGGTTGGTATTTTTTTTTTCCTTCCAATGCTTGCAATATTTCACTTCACCTTCTTCTTGCTTGCATGGTTTCTGAAGAAAAGTCAAATTAAATACCAGATGTCCTTTCGGACGTCATTCCAGATGTCCTTTCAGATGAAGCCAGAGCTGGAGGGAAGCCCACATCCCGAGTGCCTGCTGGCAGCCAGAGGGAGGCCAGCCTGGGTCCTGGGTGCCGATGGGCGGCTGGAGGGAAGCTAGCCTGGGTCCAGGGTGCCAGAGGGAAGCTGGTGATGGCAGCCAGGGGAAGGAAGGCCTACTCTTGCATGAATTTCATGCATCGGGCCTCTAGTATATATAGACATTGAAATTTGAGATATAATTGATTTAACAAGATTTTTTTCTTTACCTTTGACTTTCTGCATTTTGACAATGATATACTAAAGTGTGTAGGTTTCTTTTTTGTCCATTTATCTTGTATTTCTTTTACGTTCTCTTAGCTTTCTGGATCTGTGTAATTTGGTGTCAGACGTCAATTTGTGGAAGTTCTTAGTTACCATTACTTCAAATATTGCTTTTGTTACTTTCTTGGTTTGTTCTCCTTCTGGTAGTCCCATTATGTGTTACACATTTTTGTAGTTGTCCCATAGTTTTGGGATATTCTGTCTATTTTTTAGAATTTTTGTTTAATCTCTGCTTTTCAGTTTCTATCAATTTAACCTTAAGCTCAGAAATTCTTTTCTCAGTTGTGTCTAGTCTACTAATGAGCCCATTTAAAGTCACTATTCATTTGTTATAGTGTTTTTTTTTTATCTCTAACATTTCTATTTGATAGTTTCTTAGAATTTCTCTCTGCTTACATTACCCATCTGTTTTTCATGTTGTCTGCTTTTTTCTATTAGAGCTGTTAGCATATTAATCATAGCTGTTTTAAATTCTGTAAATAGGCCTTTAGTGGTCTGGCAGTAAGGTGTGGGGGCAAGGGCAGTGTTCTATAGTCCTATGAATAGGTCTCAGTCTTTTAGTGAGCCTGCACCCCTGGTCTGTAGACTTCAGACTTTTTAGTTTCCTCCCCCCACCCTTTTTTAGGTGGGACATGATGGCTAGAGGAGGCTGGAGTGGATGTTTGAGTGGTTAGAGTTTTCTTCCCCCAAGAAGATTAGGCTCTGATAAAGTCACAGTAGTTTAGGGTAAAGTAGTTTCTCCTGAGGGCATGTCTCATTAACAGCAGAATTGCTGTTGATTTCAAAATGGATTCTTTCCCCTCCCCATGACAGAGGCACAAGAGTGTTTTCCTCCAATCTTTACTTCAAGAACTTGGTAGAGCTCCCTGCTAATTCTGTGTGACCTTAGGAAACTAATTAACCTCCAGGTACCTTTTCTTTCTTTGACACAGGGACAGTAATGGTCCTTATCTCATAGTTGTTGTGAGGGTTAAATTAACTTATATATTTCTAATATATTTAAAATTTTTATAAGAAAAGTAACGTCACTCTCTTCTTACTTGTATGGTTTCTGAAGAAAAATAGTCAAATTAAATACCATTTTTTGCTCCTCTGTAGGTAAGGTGTTTTTCCCTTTGGCTTTTTTTAATATTTATATATATAGAGAGATTTGAGATATAAGAAAGCTTGAAATATTTTAAGAATATGGATTAACTTAAAAGTGACATTATGTGGGTTATTATAGAAATGTATTAAGAATATGGATGAACTTAAAAGTGACATTATGTAGGTTATTATTGTGACAAGTTCTATCATATTCAAATCAAGGTGGACCAAATATATCTTCTGGCACTGCTTACTATAGCTGTGATTTTCTTTGAAAAATGCCACTAATGCTTCTGCTTTTGGTGCTAAATTGATCAAGGGTAAAATGGAGAAACAAAGCATTAGTTTCATTTGTTTAGAGGAGACAGAGACTGATTTGGCTTCCACCAGCATTTCCTAAGGAATGTGACAGTTTCTACAGAGCCTGTTTGATTTTTGTCTCTATGCTTTAATAACTCACAAGGAGACCTCCTTTTGTGTTCCTAGATTGAAATAAAAATCTTTTCAGGCTTCTAGTGGAATTTACTACTGTTTTGTTTCATTAGCAAAATACCAGGAAACAGCAGGAGAGCCTTCAGTGGGGACAATAGAAGAAACCAGAATGCTCCTTAAATATGCTGCTTGTGCGTCTTCTCTTCTGCTTCAGCTTTGTCCTCCAGTGTGGGTGGTGTCTGATCTGATTGACACCTTAGTCCTTGTTTTCTAAACCACTAGAGTCTTTTTCTGACATATGAGATTGCTGTGACCTTGCATAAGATTGCTTTGAAAAAGGACAATGCTTTTGAAGGATTTGGGAAATACCTCTGTTTAGGAAAATGCTTGTTCTGTGCTCTGGTAGTCAGTAAGGCTGCGACTATTAAAAAAAAAAAAAGATAAAGAAGATAAAGTCCTCTGCACATCATCTTTCTAGGCGTAACTGAAAAGCAATCTACACAACCTTATGAGCTATGAAAGCTGCAGTTTGAAGCCTGAAATTTCTGTTGTGAAATAGCTTGTCTTTGGGATACAAGCTTTGTGGCTAAAAGGTTCACACGGTTTCTGTAACTATGTTATGCAAAAGTAGATATCTTTGACCTAAACTGAGGGGAACTGTAGAAGCACGAGTTCCTCTATGAACTCGATGCTTGTAGCAAAATAACAATAAGAATATTTTAGCAATTCCAGTGCAGGGTGTGGGATGAATCAGATCATTGCCCTCAAGGTACGGTATTCTCTATGACTAAGTGAAGAAGCCTAGGGAGTCCCAGGTTTACTTTGTAGAATAAACAGATAGGCACACACATTCATGTCCATGTCATATCCATGCAAATATGCACACACAAATATACCCCATCTCCTTCACCTGGCATTGCTGAGGAATGAGGTTTTCTTTATAAAAATGAAGCTTATTCAACTAAATAGAATAGTTTAATATTTAATATGAATCTGCCTTCTTTAATAAGTATACCAAATACATTTCAACCTTTTTTTGATGATTCATCCATCACTATTAATAATTAAATATGATGTTTTTATTTCTCTGTAATGCTTTGCTTTTATTTCTTCCCCTTCACCATTACTAAAGCAATATTTATTGCAGAAAATCAGAAATACAAAGAGGAAAACACAAATTATCACACTTCTCCAGAGATAATCATTGCTAACTCTTCATGTATTTTCAAACACACACTCATATGCATATACATTCTTAAACAAATCGGAACATTCAATAATGTCTTTTGTGATTTGCCTTTTTCTTATAGAGATCTAGCATGAAAAATATTTTAATATCATAGACCTATACCTGAAATGACTATATGATACTCCATTTGTGTGAACATATTGTATTTTTTTCAACAATTCCATATTATTGGTTAGATTATGTCCAACTATATATATATAATCTAATAAAAGACAAATAGGGTAATTAACCGTACCTCTGATACGCTTCCCATTGGCTAATCAGGGTGATATGCAAATTAACTGCCAACCAAGATGGCGGCCAGCAGCCACGCAGCTGAAGCGAACATGAGGCTTGGTTGCCCCGGTGATGGAGGAAGCCAAGGTTCCCCGCCTGCCACGTCCCGGCTCTGAGCCTGAAAGCAACAGCTCTGAAAGCAACAGCTCTGAAAGCAACAGTGTTTCAATTATAGAAGCCAAACAAACCCCAGATACCTGCTTTCAGCAGCCGAGGCCTCAAGCTGGAGCCGGCTCTCAGCTCCAGTGACAGACATGGAAGGTAAATAAATCCCAGAATAAAAAAAAAAGAAAAAAAGGAGAGGTTGGGAGCTTCAGTCGCCCACCAGCCTGAAAACGGCTCTCAGCCCCTCACCCAGACTGGCCAGGCACCCCACTGGGGACCCCCACCCTGAAGGGGGTGTGACCAGCTGCAAATAGCCATCAGCCCCTCATCCAGGCTGGCCAGGCACCCAAGAGGGACCCCCACCCTGATCCGGGATACCCTTCAGGGAAAACCAGCCGGCCCCTACCCGTGCACCAGGCCTCTATCCTATATAGTAAAAGGGTAATATGCAAACTCACCCTAACAGCAGAAAGACTGGGAATGACTGGTCACTATGACACACACTGACCACCAGGGGGCAGACACTCAATGCAGGAGCTGCCCTCTGGTGGTCAGTGCGCTCTCACATGGGAGGAGCTCTGCTCAGCCACAAGCCAGGCTGATGGCTGCCAGTACAGCAGTGGTGGTGGGAGCCTCTCCTGCCTCCTCAGCAGCACTAAGGATGTCCGACTGCAGCTTAGGCCTGCTCCCCGCTGGCAAGTAGACATCCCCTGAGGGCTGCCGGGCTGCCAGAGGAATGTCTGATTGCCATCTTAGGCCCAATCCCCCAGGGAGTGGGCCTAAGCCAGCAAGTGGTCAACCCCCAAGGGGTCCCAGACTGTGAGAGGGCACAGGCCAGGCTGAGGGACCCCTCCCCCACCCCCACCCCCACCCCCCACTCCCCCGCCGAGTACACAAAGTTTTGTGCACCAGGCCTCTAATATATATATATATGTTGATTTCAGAGAGGAAGGGAGAGGGAGAAAGAGATAGAAACATCAATGATGAGAGAGAATCATCAATTGGCTGCCTCCTACACACCTCCTACTGGGGATCAAGCCCACAGCCTGAGCATGTGCCTTTGACTGGAATCAAACTCAGGACCCTTCAGTCTGTAGGCTGACACTCTATCCACTGAGCCAAACCAGCTAGGGCTGTCCAACATTCTTATATCACAAACAACACTGTATTGAATGTACATGTGTGTATATATGTATAAATATATATCTTTATATACACCCATAATTCCTCTAATAAATTATTAAATATGGAAATTACAATTGAAAGAATAAACACATTTTTGAGGATTTTGATATGTTCTGTTGACCGGGCCTCATATTCAGTTCACATATCTGGATATGATACGTGAGTTAGTCTAGAGCTGATATCCATTCTGACTATTCCGTGTCTGTACTAAACTGGTAGTTAAATGTTTTAAAATACTTATCTTTTTCAAACAATTCATAGGAAAGTTACATGAATGTGTATTCCTACTTAGATTTACATTTTGGAGATCAGATCTCTTTTAAAGTTTTCTTTTTATTCTTATATTTTAACAAATACCTGCAACTCAGGAAATGTTTGAATATAGAAATTTTGGGGCTAAAAGCAGATTCCTTCATGGATTAAAATATGGGATACTTAAAAGACTTAATCTTATCATCAATCTTAATCCTCAAATTTCTTCTCTGGAACAAAGGGATGATAATAGTAGGTAGGAGTGAGAAAACTGTGGCAGAGTCAAAGATGGGGTTCCTTATGTTAGTGATTTATTGTGGGAGTGCTTTCAGGAGAGAGGGGGATGAAGGAGTCAAGGATAGGAGAACAGAAAAAAGTTAGGCACAAAAGTGCTCTGGGACCAGATCAAATCTAGCAGTCTTTTTCATCATCCAATAAATAGGTGGTGCTATATTTCAAATGCAGAATGGTGCATTAAAATCCCAAATTGGCCTAAGAAGTGTTGTGTTTCTCTCTTAGTGGCAAGGTGTATGAAGTGGATCACTTGCTCTTTAATTTGAAGAGGATGGTTGAGCATGACTGAGACAACTGGACCCTTAAAATTTTTACTGAGACAGACCCTTGAATCTCTGTAGGGTTTATCTCTCCTCTTCTGAGGCAGATGAGGCTTACTACGGCGCCTAGAATGCTTGTCACTTCTTGCTAATCAGGTCTGAATTTATATGATCTCATCAGGGCAGTAAATAAAGGTGATGCTCTGTAGAATGTTCAGATGGTCTAGGTGCCTTCATTATAATAGGGAGCTAGAGGATTATAGCCCTGGGTCCAGACGGTGAATCAATATTTTTGTCTGTCTAATGTGAATGCAAACCATGAGACAGATTTGGCCAGGACTCCATTTACTACCTCATCTCCATGGTGGCACTTTAAAAGTATCAGTTGAATGAAAGTATTGGTGTACAACAGTCTCAAAAGATGTGGGCATTCTCTTTTTCCAGTGTGTCATTTACTGAGTAAATTTATACAATACTTTGGGGGAAGGATTGGGGAATTACTACCACATAGACTTTCCATGGTATGTTGCAATCCTTCCTAATATAGATACAGCCTCTTTCAGTGAGTGGATTCTGGGTCTGGGATTGGCTCAGGTCTGCAAATCTGACATGGAATCTGAATTTTGGGAGGACTGACTTCATCCTTCTGCTCATCCATTCATGATCTTTGGTTATACAAATTAAGGATTATCCTTAATGGCTGTCCATTTATCTGCTTCCTAGGAATTCTGTGTTTTGCTATATCTACAGACCCCTGTGAGTCAGGTGAATCTGTCCTTGCTTCCCATTATGGTAATTATGCATTTTTTTTGTCTAAGGGTTAAGGGCCATCAATTGGCTTGTGCTCTTCTGTCATCTCCACTGCAATAGTGAGTGCAGTTCTCTAGCAGCACCTGATATTATCAACTCTGGCTCCCAGAGAAGAAGACCAATACTCAATAAGCTTCCTGCATCCCAATCTCCCAATTTAGAGTTTGCTGTTGGAAGAACCCACAAAACGGGTTAAGCCAAGTTAAAGAAAGTTTCTTTACTACAGGGTTTTAAAAAATGTTTTTTATTAATGTTAGAGAGAGGGAAAGGGAGAAATAGAGAGATAGGAACATTGGTGAGAGAGAAACATCCATCAGCTGCCTCCTGCAAATGCCAACTGGGGATTGAGCCCCCAACCTGGGGCCCTGCCCAGGAACCAAAATGGTAACCTCTAGGTTCTTGGGTTGACTTACTACAGGGTTTTAATGTCTTATATGTGAGAGTAGAATGTGAATTTCAGTGACCAGAATGTAAAGTTTTGAGCAGAAACCCTATTTATTTTATCAGGTTACATTTACCTAACCTCCCTAACTAGAATTTACTTGGGCCCTCAATGTTGCCCAAATTATAAGTGAAAAATATCTCAAAATAATATCATTTTAATTTTAATTCTCTTATTATGAACATATACTCATGTTTTTAACATTTGTATTCCCCTTTCTATAAACTGCTATTCATCATTTGCTCATTTAAAAAATTAAGATGTTAGTCTTTTATTGATTTGTAGAAACTGTATATTGTGGGATTAGCTCTTTGCCTAATATGATAGAAATTAACTTTTCTAGATTGTCAACTGACTTTTGAAATTAAGAGCTTTATTTTATCTTTCTTTCCCTTTCTCCTTCCCTCCCTCCCTCTCTCCTTCTCTTCTTCCTTTCTTTTCTTCCTAACACCTTTCTAGTCTAAGCTATTGCAAAAATATTTTAGCCTTTTAATATTAATATCCTGGCTTTTATTCCTGTCTGTCAGAGTTTTCTTTATACCACAGTGGGAATGATTGTTAAAAAGCAGACATGTGAACCCTGCCTGGGTAGCTCACTTGGTTAGAGCGTGGTCCCCTATGCCAAGGTTGCAGGTTTGATCTCTAGTCAGGGCACATATAGAAATCAATCAATGAATGCATAGATAAGGTGAAATAACAAATCAATGTGTGTGTTTTTCTCTCTCCTTCTCTCCCTTCCTCTCTATCTCTAAAATCAATAAATAAAAAAGCACACATGGCTATTTCACACTACTGCTTCAAATACTTCAAATGTTTTTTTTTGTTGCTCTTAAGATAAGGTGCTACATTTGTGTTCAAGACTTCTCTATGTAGGCCCTTGCACACTTCTGTGACCTCATTTTAGGCCACTTCCTTTCTTTTCCTCTCCTGTGCACGGCTCCTGTCCTCTCAGAGCCTTCCCATAAACTGTCACCTGTGCCTCTTAATGCCTCTGCAACTGTGCCTGGATAATTTACTTTCTTATGTCTTAGTTTAAATGACACTTTTGTAAGATCAGTTTTTCTGCCGATCAGATTAGGTTTTCTGTTATATGCCTTTATTGCATCCTGTAGTAACCCTGGCAGTAGTCCCTGACACAACTGTGCTGTGTACATGATTAACCATTTGTTTTGTGTTTTCAGGAATTCTCCCTCTCCTTTCCTCTTCCTTTTGTATTTCCAGCACTTAACAAAGGGACTGGTACATAGTAGATGCTCAATAAATAATTGTTTTAAAAGCATCTGTTGAATGAAAGAATAATTGAGGTTTGAGAATGAGACAGTACAAAAAGATAAAGTCTTAGGAACATGCTAATGAATTCATACTTTATGCCATCGAAAATGAAGAGCCAATGAAACATTTAATAATAGAGATCAGTTATGTTTGTTCTATTGTTTTCTCTCTTCTTACTGAATATTGATTTTCAATCAATAATTATTTCTTGAGTATTTTTTATATGTCCAGGAATATATATGGATACAGATTAAGCAAGTAATTGTTAAAAGAGACTTACCATTTCTTCTCAATACTTTCTCCATCAAATATGTATTTTAGTGATCTGAGCCATATTTTATGAAATCAGTCAATATCATAGTATTAGGCAATCTGATTTTAATGGTAATGATATGCTTGGTGCTACTTTCGTGAAGAAAGGAAAACACTTATGTGAGTATCAAGTCTTTTTTTTTTTTTGGGGAGTTAACATTTATTGTGACTCTGCTTAGTTAAGCACTTAAGTTTATTTTATTCCATTCAGTGCTTACAACCACCATGAGAAGTAGGCATATTATTCCACTGCCAATGAAGAGATTACAACCCAGGGGAAACAAGTAGCAATGTGGCCAGGCTCAAGTTTTAAGCTCAGGTCTGTTTGACTGTTAAGTCTCTTCTCTCCACTCTAGTGTTCAGGTATATGAAAAGCTTATTTATTTATTTGTTTGTTTATTTATTTATTTTTATTGCTTAAAGTATTACAAAGGGTATTACATATGTCTCTTCCCCCCCCCCGCCCGCCCTTGACTATCCCTTGGCTTCCCCCACTCCCCAGCGTCCCATGTCCATTGGTTATGCATATATGCATACATACAAGTCCTTCGGTTGATCTTTTATACCCCTCCCTCCTGCCCCCCAACTTTCCCCGGCCTTCCCGCTGCATTTTGACAATCTGTTCGAGGCAGCTCTGCCTCTGTATCTATTACTGTTCAAAAGTTTATAATGCTCTCTATTATCCATGAATGAGTGAGATCATGTGGTATTTTTCCTTCATTGACTGGCTTATTTCACTTAGCATAATGCTCTCCAGTTCCATCCATGCCGTTGCAAATGGTAGGAGTTCCTTCTTTTTTACAGCAGCATAGTATTCCATAGTGTAGATGTACCACAGTTTTCTAATCCATTCATCTACTGATGGGCACTTAGGCTGTTTCCAGATCTTAGCTATGGTGAATTGTGCTGCTATGAACATATGGGTGCATATATCCTTTCTGATTGGTGTTTCTGGTTTCCTGGGATATATTCCTAGAAGTGGGATCACAAGGTCAAATGGGAGTTCCATTTTTAGTTTTCTGAGGAAACTCCATACTGTCTTCCATAGTGGCTGCACCAGTCTGCATTCCCACCAGCAGTGCACAAGTGTTCCTTTTTCTCCACATCCGAGTATCAAGTCTTGAAGAAAAAGTTCTACTTGTTGGCTTACTTTAAAAAAAAAAATCTAGAAATTATTAGATCACTAGAGTCCTGGTGCGTGGATTCGTGCATCAGTGGGGTCCCTCAGCCTGGCCTGCACCCTCTTGCAATCTGGGATCCCTCGGGGGGAATGTCGGACTGCAAGTTTTGACATTCCCCAAGGGATGTAGTAGTGCACAAAGCGGCAGGTGGCCAAGGAGGAGCCTGAGCCTGGGCGGGGTGCCACGCTGCTCCCACTCATCCAGCTCTGCTGTGCCTGCTGCTGCTGCCACTTGGTAGTGCTGCCGTGGAGGCGGGAGAGGCTCATGCTGAAGCTGTGCTTGCCAGCCATGAGCCTGGGGTCTGGTGCCCATCTGTCAGCTGAGTGGCACTCCCGCTGTGGAAGCACACTGACCACCACAGGGCAGCTCCTGCATTGAGCGTCTGCGCCCTGGTGGTCAGTGCACGTCATAGCAACCGGTCGATGGGTCGCTTAGGGTTTTATATATAGATATAATCTAATAGTAAACATAATAGCAATAATAATAGACTAATAGTAAGGGATAGCTCTGTGCTTCTTTGCAGATGGCTCAATAATTTCTGTTTTAATAATATTAGGATGTACCTTTATTTATTTAGTGTTCTTTATGTTCAAATTGCTTATCCAAAATTAAGTAATTAATCCTAACACTAAACCCTGCAAGGCAGATAAGAATTATCTTTATTTTGCAGATTAAGTCAAATATATCATATTCCAAATGATTAATGCTTCAAAATCCCCAATACCAAACGATCTATGTTCCTCTGAAAGCATGTGGAAATCCAAATTTACATAGTAATTATGTGTTCAATTGTGCTGAGGAGCAAGTGGCAGGCCCAGATAATGTTGCCAAAGAAAGGACTGGTAATATACAAAATGGAGGAAAGCAGTTTTTTTTAATCCTTTTTGAATATTATTCATATGTAGTGATTCCCTCCTCAAAAGTCTTCCAAAGCTGAAAACAAAAGAAAAATTCAAAACCACAAAAACGTTGGTAAATGCTATTTAATTTATGCAATAAATTCAATGGAGGGTAGAATTTGCATCTTGTAAATGAAAAAGGAGCCACAGTCTATTTGGAGATAACAATGATGCACAGTCATTTTCTTATCATTTAATACAGAAATACTAGCATTGGGCTGCATTCTGATTACTGTGGATGCATCTTCTACATGAAGAACATTTGTGAGGAGAATTTGTGTTAAGAATTATGCCATATTATTAAGAAATAACTCCTTAGTTTTATATTGTAGAAGGACTCTGATAAATGTGCCATTTCTCTTTTTGAAAAAGCCTAACACTTTTTCTTTTTTGTTCATGGCAGAGAAACAAGTCATAACTGTTAGTGAAAAAACGAGGGCAAGTTCTATCATCTATCTATCACCTCCTCAATACTGGGCTGCACTGTGTTCAGAAGAAAGGCCGTCCCCATGCTAAAATAGAAAAGGAGGGTGCTTGCTGGATGGTATTTTAGTTCAGTGAGAACAGTTCCTTCAACACTGCCTGATATTGTGCAGAAGTGCCAGAAATATCACTATTTAGAGATTTGGGGACTTCTATTTCTGATAATATGGTGTAACAGATGTCTGAAGTAACCCTTCTTGTAAAGAACATCTACAATTCCTAGAAAAATTTTTAAATTAATGTTTAGATAACCTATAGCAGTGGTCAGCAAACTGCGGCTCGGCAAACTGCGGCTCGCGAGCCACATGCGGCTCTTTGGCCCCTTCAGTGTGGCTCTTCCACAAAATACTGGCTCTTCCACAAAATACCAACTTCTGTGCATGGGCCACGAAGTTTCAATCACACTGTACGTGCGCATCCGCACATGGTATTTTGTGGAAGAGCCATACTCAAGGGGCCAAAGAGCCGCATGTGGCTCATGAGCCGCGGTTTGCCGACCACGGACCTATAGGAAAATAAGGGAAATTACTGGAGAAATGACAAGAAGGCATGAATCAGGAGGGCAAGAGACAGAATTATTTTAATGACCTCTGAAAAGAGCATGGGAAAACAGTCGTGGGATTTGTACAAGGTGGAAGATTGATCCATAAAGCTAGATTCTCCACAACCTCAGTGGGGAAATCAGAAAGATTCTTGCCTCCTGGGGATTATGTGGGCGTTCTTGCCTGCCTCTGCCTTAGCTCTGTGAGAAGCAGGAAGAAATGTGTTTCTTGAGAAGTCTCCATGAAGCCTGCCCTCAACTGATATTTTTGCCTAAATCCTTGCTATTAGGGACTGAACAACCTTCAGCTAAAAGCTAAAGTTCCCTCAGGCTTTGGCTGTTCCCAGGCCCCAAGCAAAATCAAAGGCAAATCTCTAGGAAGGAAATATTTATAAACTCAATGAAGTCCCACAGATAAAATTCCTATGCATATGAACAAACAATAAAAATCATAAAATATGTGCAGCACCATGAACAAGGAACTGTAAAAATATCAAACTACAGAATCACACCAGCAAAAACTGTGGGTATTGGAATTTATCAGGTGCCAAATGTGGTATGAAAATTTAATATTTTTAAAGAAGATGCAGAGCCCTAGCCGGTTTGGCTTCATGGATAGAGCATCAGCCTGTGGACTGAGAGTCCTGGGTTCGATTCTGGTCAAGGGCACATGGCAAGGTTGTGGGCTCGATCCCCAGTACGGGGCATGCAGGAGGCAGCCGATCAATGATTCTCTCTCATCATTGATGTTTCTATCTCTCTCTCCCTCTCCCTTCCTCTCTGAAATCAATAAAAATATATTAAAGAAATAAAAAAGATGCTATCAAAGTACCATAAAGGACAATAGTTTATCAAAAAGAACCAATTAGATTTAAAATAAGAACAAGAAGGGCTTCTGGAAATGAAATATATAATCACTTGTGAGAAACCCAAATGACTGTTTACACAGCAGATTTGGCATGATAATAAAAGAAATACTGAACTGTAACATGCTCATAAAAATAGTGGTGCTAGCTGCAGGAGGGCATCTTTCTCTCTAGCTAGCTGGAATGACAAGATCTTTCCCTCATAGGAGCAAGAGGAGGGGGGCGAGGGCAGAAGGGCAGAAAGTTCTTAACCCGCCTCGCTCAGCCTGGTTTTCTGGTGATCTATTCCATGCAGACTTACTTTGCTGAAACCTCTTACTCTTCCAGGTGGTCTTCTTGCCACATTTAGAAGGCTGCAGGCCACTTTCTTTTCAGGTGGCCCACCTCGGGAATACATTTACACCTTGGGAACTTATCTCCATATCCTTTGGCCTGACAAACTTGGGGTCTTGAGGTCAAGCCAAGGTGGTCACTGCTCCCTTTTTCCTGCCATTGGATCAACCGTGATTTCTTGCTTATTGGCTTTTTCAGGTGGAAGTCAGCCTCCGGTTCAGTGTATACCCAACTACAGCGATCGCATGTTACCCTCTCTGACTGGCACTCTTAAAGCCCCTTTCAAGGATTCGAAACCAGGGACAGGCACTTCCGTATCCTCTCAGCTTTCTTTGGTGATGGTGGGGAGTAGACTTACAGTACTTTAAAAGAGTTCTTTAGACAAATGCTTCCCACAAATCCTATTTTATTCTATTTCATTGAATCTATATTAGTTATGTGTTGCTGAATAACAAGTTATTTCCAAAATTAGCAGTTTAAAACAGCAAACATTTATTATTGCACACAGTTTCTGGGGGTCAGGAATCGGTAGGTCATTCTGGCAGTCAAAGTGTCAGCCAGGTTGCAGTCACCTGATGTTTGGCCAGGGCTGGAAGGTCTGCTTCCAAGATGGCTTACTCATGGGGTTGTTGGTGAGAAGCTTCAGTTCCGCACTGGCTGTTAACAAAATACCTCCGTTTCTTACCACGTTAGCTATCTGTAGCATTGTTCATGACATAGCAGCTAACTTCCCCCAAAGCCCAAAGTGACTGATGTGAGGGAAACCAAGACACAACAGTGGTGTCTTTTATAACCTCCTCTTGGATGACATACTCTGATTTCTGTCATATTCTATTGGTGATATGGCACACCCCTGCACAATGTTTGAGGGGATACACAAGGCTGTGAATGCTGGGAGGTAGGGGTCATTGGGAGACATCTTGGATACTTGCCACCACACCTAATGGAATATCATAATTGTCAACATTTTTTTCATAGTGGTACAATTATGATATTCCACTAGGTGTGAGATATATCTACCTTGAGAAATGGTAAAATGTGAAAGAAGTGAGTCTTAGAATTGATGACATGCAAAATACCTTCCTGTATGTAAGGATATTTTAAAAATCATAAAATTGATTATTTTCATGGAAAACTACATCTTGGTCTGAAATACTGTTTTGGAATTTTCAATGATATTTTTGGGCACTTCAATTGATACCACCCATTTATCCCATCCTGCCCCCACCCTTTTATCTTTTTTCTTGAGCCATTCTCATGTACTAATTTTCTGCTGCATGCTTCTAGTTTGAATGCTAGTTATTTCTCTCTGCTTATTTCTTTGGTGTAAACCCCTTGATTATTAAGTACCAACAGAGTGCCAACACTGAGCAGAACATCATGCAGATTATAGTAGGATACAGATACTGTTAAGCAGCTTTGTAATCTCATTTTATAGAGAAGATAAGTTACAGCAAGCATAATGAAAATATCTACTCAACTGGATCACAGAGAAAAGTGCTTGATTTCAAATAAATAATTTGACAAACTTGTTCAAATATTTAAATTACATATTTGAAGGTTTGATGAACTACATACTTTTTAATACAACTTATTTAGAAGTGTTTACTTAAGTAAATTCAGGTTGATAATAATTTCTGTTTTGGTATCATAAAACTTGGTCATTTAAAACTACAAGATTTAAACATATTTACATTGGGTATTTAGAACTATTTTTCAAATGTTAGGATGATTATTGTAGGGAAGCGTGTGTATATAATAGAAAGCATGGATTCTAAATTTCAGCAAAGTTAGGTTGAATGTAGGTTCCACCAATTACTTGTGGTGCCATCGACCACAATGTTAGCCTTTTTGAGCTTCAGCTACCTTTTCTGTAAAAGAATAATAATATCACTCTTTCTGTGAAGAAGTAGGGAAGTTTAAATAAAATAAACTTACTCATGTAAGTAAAGCCCTAGCCTATTGCCTGGCACTTAGTGGCTCCCAACAAATGGTAGTTATTATTATTATTAGAGGCTCAGTGCATGAAATTCATGCATGGGGGGGTGGGTGTCCCTCAGCCCAGCCTGCACCCTCTCCAATCTGGGACCCCTTGGGGGATGTCGGACATCCCACTCACAATCTGGGACTGCTGGCTCCTAACCGCTCATCTGCCTGCCTGTCTGCCTGATTGCTCCTAATTCCCCGGCCCTGCAGGCCTGGTCACCCCCACTGCCCTGTCCTGCCAGCCTGGTCGCACCCAACTGTCCTCCCCTGCTGGCCATCTTGTGGTGACCATCCTTGTGATGGCCATATTCTGGTGGCCATCTTGTGATGATGTCATGCGATGCCACCTAGGCTTTTATTATATAGGATTTACCAAGAGGCAGTGCAGAATTTGATGTGTTGTTCTGACTTCATGTCTGTCTAAGGCTATGAGAGCATTTAAAGAGAAAGTGGGAATTTGGGTATTTGGGCAAGTTCACAATCTGCCAGTAGTCTTATTCTGAAAAGAACTTAAAAATCCAGTCCATAGTGCAGACCATTTATTTTGAAAATGTGTTTTAAACATCATAATAAAAATTACATTTAAAGATAAAGGAATATAAATGTATTACATTTGAAGAAAAGAGAAGTTCTAGCATCAAATTTGATAAATAGTACAGATGACATACCCTACAGTAATATAGCATACCATAAATAGAAATAATGAAAACATAGAAAATAACCATAATTGATTTATTATTCAATTAGATTAAATTGAATAGATTAAACAATGGGAGGCCAAAATAAGGGAAAGAAATGGAGAGACTTTTTGAAACAAACATTTGCAATGTAGGAATCTTTAGCATGGCTTGTTTAGAATGGGTCTAGAAAAAAAAAACACGTTTCTATGGCATATAATTAAAGTATAACCCTATGTGACGTCACTGTGGAAGAACTGAGTTTAAGTGGAGAAAGAAAACCATAGGCTAAGCACAGTGCTTAAATCATAAACTGGATGATTTGAGGAAAGATTAGAAAAGCTGAAATTACCAACAGACAAAATAGATGTATTTTTAATAGTCTAGTGAAAATACTAAAGACTAATTTCCTTTTTAAAAAAAAATATATTTTATTGATTTTTTACAGAGAGGAGGGAGAGGGATAGAGAGTTAGAAACATCGATGAGAGAGAAACATCGATCAGCTGCCTCCTGCACATGCCCTACTGGGGATGTGCCCACAACCAAGGTACATGTCCTTGACCGGACTGGAACCTGGGACCCTTGAGTCCGCAGACTGAGGGTCTATCCCAGGGGTGGGCAAACTTTTTGACTCGAGCGCCACAATGGGTTCTTAAACTGAACCGGAGGGCCGGAACAAAAGCATGGATGGAGTGTTTGTGTGAACTAATATAAATTCAAAGTAAACATCATTACATAAAAGGGTACGGTCTTTTATTTCAATAGTTTTATTCATTTCAAATGGGCCGGATCCGGCCTGTGGGCCGTAGTTTGCCCACGGCTGGTCTATCCACTGAGCCAAACCAGCCAGGGCAAGTCTAATTTCCTTTTATTTGGAAAAAAGAAAAATACTTGGAGTCATTTTATATATGACTAGAGGCCTGGTGCACAAATTCATGCACATTGAAAGGAAATTAATTAAAAGAAATATTTTAATATCGCTCTTCACCCTTTCTCTATAATACAAGTGTCAACCAAATTCACAATCTACAATGACAGATGGAAACACACACTTGAGATTGGTGCCAGTGAGAGTTTTATATTTATAGATAAACTTGCTTAATTAGACTTGCTTTCTGATTTAGCTAAACTTTTTCCAGCACAGTGAGGCACTCCAACTTCTCTTTCAGGTAATTGTCAACAACACAGCAGTTAATATCAACACGAAGTAGATTATTATTGTAGATCACACAGGGAGAACAAAGGGAGAAATATTTAACTGTAGCAGTGTTTGACTATATTCTGCACAGTGAGAAAACCTGAAGTTGTTTTCAAATTCCACCATTTTTTACTTCTTTTCAATCAGGTCAAGTTTCTAAACTTTCTAAATCTCTGTTTTCTCACTAATGAAAAGAAAATAAGATTCCACCAAATCTCCTATATACCTACTTCAGGACTTCTGTGAGGATCAAATGAGATGAGGCACGTGAAAACGCTTCACGGACATTTGGTTAAAGTGTAAAGTGTCTGCACCTGGCTGTAAAGCAAGTTGTGTTCCTGGGCTGAAGAAACTGCAAGGGGTCTAGTCGCTAGGGAGAGGAAGCTGGACATTGCTTCGTGACATCATTACCTGGCACCCACAGCCACCGTTTCCGGGCTGGGCTGGGCTGCGAGCTGCATTTTTCACCATGGGGTCTTGGCAGCGTCAGCTGCAATTTGGTGGAGTGTCGCTTGGGGTGGTGGCGGGGCCTGTGTCCCACTTGGGGGAAGTCGAGTGTTGCTTTGTGGGCTCCAGGCCCATGGTGCTGTTTCTTTGTAAATGGCCAGTGTGCATCACGGCAGCTCCTGCGTTGGGCATCTGCCCCCTGGTGGTCAGTGTGTGTCATAGTGACCAGTCGGACAGTCGGAGGGACACTTAGCATATTAGCTTTTTATATATATAGATATATTGTTATTTTAATGATGTGATATATACTTAAATTTTTAAAATGAGCTAAATAGTGATGTGCATCACATGTAATATGAAGCTTCCAGTAGAGACACATTTTAAGATTAGAGATAATGTTGGAACTAATAGTCATTTTGCTTTGAGACTACCACTCTATTATTTACTGTTAAACCAATAGGCAATGTTTTGGGAAATTAAAGTATTAGGTAACGCCTCTTCCATCAGTCCTTATTCTTATTGACCATTGCCATTGTTTTCAGTGCCTTTGTTGATTTTTTTTCTTTTCTTGGCTTTCATTGTCTTGGCTTTGTCAGTCCTTGCTGGTTATACTTCTTTCTCCTGACCCTGGATGTGGGCTTAGTCCTTGATTCTCTGTCACAAAAGTCTTTCTTTAGGAGGCTCATTGAGATGCTCCTCAAATCTTCTTCCTTGGCCATGACATTTCCCCCCATGACTTATTTCCTCGTCTCTATGTGCCAGCAAGACATACTTTTTTTTCCCAGTCAATTATGCTTGAATCACTAAAGTCAGCTTTAGCTGTTCTCTATTTATCTCCATCAAATTAGTCACAATTCTTCATTTTGATCCATCTACTCAGAATTGCAAGTCTCCAAAGCTCTAGAGGTTTCTCAACTATGAGGGAAGAATGGGATGGTGCAGGTGGTCAAGCATAATTCAATAGGTTGCTTCCTATGGTGAAGCCCAAATTGAGACCAGGCAGCCAACCCTCTAAGACACCTTCACAAAGGTGTAATGTGAGAATGTAAATCAATATAAAATGATGGAAGTAAGGGACATAAGACTTGAAGAAATGGGTCTGAAGTGGATAGTAGGAAGTAAAGTCTGGTGGAATTCCCTGAGTTGTCAGAATATCATTAGAGGCATTTTTATAAGGTATCTCCAGCCCTATAAAGGGAAAGATCTCTTAGAGGCACTTCCTTATATGAATTTTGCTCAAGTCTCCTAATTGGTTTATGTCTTTCCATTTTCAAAACATGTTGTATACTGTTTTTAGGTCTTTTACCCATGTCTCCTCCCTGCTCAAAATTAGTTTGACTCTTTTATTCCCATGCCTGGCAATGACACCTCCCACAGTTTTACCCATTACTTACTTATGGGACCCTAATTCCAGGAAAACCAGGCTACTTAGTACTCACACTCCATAACAGATGAAGCCCCACATCATTCTCTCACTGTCCTTGCATTATTCCCCTCCACAAAAATAACACCCACAATTTTATTTGTGAATATAAGGCCTCCAGATTTTCTTCTTTGTCCTTGTCCTTGTCCTCATCCTCATCTTCGTCCTCCTCCGTGTCCACCCCTCCTCCTCCTCCTCTTCTTTTCCTCCTTCTCCTCTTCCTCCTCCTCCTCCTCTTCTTTTCCTCCTTCTCCTCTTCCTTCTCCTCCTCCTCCTCCTCCTCCTCCTCCTCCTCCTCCTCCTCCTCCTCTTCCTCCTCTTCTTCCTCTTTAGTGGAAACAGAAACAATCTGTATTACTGAGTAAGCATTACACCAGGATGTGATGTGCATCACATGCAATACACTAACACATTGCAAAGCAGAAAAATATGTATGTTCCCTCCAATGTGGCCAAGCATATATAACCCATTACAATACATGCTTTCAAGATAAATAATATCTAGTCTTCAAGAGGGCTCAGTAACACTATTTGTCACACACAGTTCATCGTACTTTCACCTGGTTATTGGAATGACTATCTTAGCATATTGGGTTCATTCAGAGGAAAAACAAACTTCTCATGTCTTTATGTCAGGAGAGAGTTTCACAGTTGGAGCAAGGAGCCCACTAAGACTGGGCTTGTGCCCTCCCACAGGAACTGGGAGATGAGGTGCTATTTCCCTTGATGGTTTAACCTTTCAAAAATATGGCTCCCAGGTTGCTTGAAAAAGACATTCTTGGGTCATAAAGCTGGAAAAAAAAAGGATATATTTTAAAAAGATGAGAAAGTACATAGAAGTTTTCTCAGGTAAATACTCTGAGAAAACAGAGGGGCATACTTTTTCATGGTGAGTGACACTGACACATTTCAGCACAGCCTGGAGACACTTCCCATACACCCTGGGAACACAGTGTGACAGGCGTGGGATGCTGTCATGTAAGTTGTGACAGATTTTCTAGGCCAAGTTACAAACTATCTGCACCTTCTGCAACCTATCAGTGAATTGCTATAGCCATTAGCAAGGACATCCACAACGGCCAGCATTTGTTGGGTTTTATTATATGCCAAGTATATTAACTGGTTTAATTTTGTTATTTAGTCCTTTTTATTATTACTTACTAATATTTTATTAATAAAGGTGAAATAACCTATCCAAACTCATCCTACTAGTAAAAATCAAGGCTGGCTTTATTCCAAAGACTTCACTCTTTTCTTTTATACCTTATTTCTTTATTATCTAAATCCCATGCTTGATTTGTTACTCATTGCATATACATATAGGTTCTGTGTACCTACCTGGATTTTTAGCTTCTGCCTAACATGCTTCATAACCTCAGAGTCAAAAGATAGTGTCATATGTGAAACAGTGCTCGGTCATTATCTGTGCTGTTTATGCTGATGCTTCAATATTTCAAAATTTGAAAAGGCAATAAAAAGTTGGCTAGTTATTTAAAGTATTTCGTTCCACCTGAATGGTTCTCAACCTTCTGGCCCTTTAAATACAGTTCCTCATGTTGTGACCCAACCATAAAATTATTTTCGTTGCTACTTCATAACTGTAATGTTGCTACTGTTATGAATCATAATGTAAATATCTGATATGCAGGATGGACTTGGGCGACCCCTGTGAAAGGGTCGTTCGACTGCCAAAGGGGTCGCGACCCACAGGTTGAGAACCACTGTTTTAATAGAAATGTTTATATGACAATAATGAGAAAAATTCTTAGAATGTCAGTATCCCAGAATGCCTTTCCTCTTCATAGTTGCTTCTGTAGATAAACTACACTGCACCCTAAGCTATTTTGACTTCATTGTGATGCTAATGTGTATGTAAGTACTATCAGGGGAATATAACTGACACTTCATTTTAGTTCCCCGTGTTTCTGAAGTGAGGACCTAGAAAAGGAGAGAACTGATGTTGCCAGTGGAAAAGAATGAAACTAATGAGAAAATAAACTTTAGTTTTCAACCTTTACAAAGTCCTTTAACATATAACAACAAAGGCTCAGGAAAAGAACTAAAATTCATGAAAAAATCTTTTATGCACTTCTTAATGTGTTTTGCTTCCTAATATATATTCTGTTTGCTAGGATTTTTCTAATTTTTATTATCTTAATAAGCTGTTCTCATTTCAATAACACTCCCAGTTGGATTTTATATATATTCATGTGTATCATATACCTTTTTTTATTTTTATTGAATTTATTGGGGTGACATTTGTTAATAAAATTATATACATTTCAAGTGTTAATTGACCTAGTCTTTAAGAAAGATTGTTGAAAACAAAAAGAAGTATATTATTTTATTATTATTTTTCAAATATATTTTATTGATTTTTTACAGAGAGGAAGGGAGAGGGATAGAGAGCTAGAAACATCGACGAGAGAGAAACATCAATCAGCTGCCTCCTGAACATCCCCGACTGGGGATGTGCCCGTAACCAAGGTACATGCCCTCGACTGGAATCGAACCTGGGACCCTTCAGTACGCAGGCTGATGCTCTATCCACTTAGCCAAACCAGTCAGGGCAAAAAGAAGTATTTTATACTAAAATATTTTTAGTAGTCTGCAGTTGCCCATTTTAGCTTATAGTTTATTAAGTCTACTTGATGATTTTCAAGTTACTGCTTTGGTACATTTCATAATAAATGATTTTTCCAAAAATATTTAATAATCTGTGATTTTAATTATAATCTCTCTCTCATGGGTAAAAATAGAACACTTTCTATAGCATTGGGTAAAAACATATGGATTTAAAAAAATGTAAGGTTTGAAGAGAAAACACATTTTAGATGGTGATTTAGAAATGGCAAGTACCACATGTTCAGGAAATGAATCCAGATTAAAAAAAAACATAACCTCATTTTTTTTCCTTAGCTATACACTCTCAATTTGCTGTTAAACCATTATTCAACAAGTGTTTATCGACTACTGTGTGCCTTTAATATTCACACTATTAATCATAATCTCCAACAACATTTATTGAATATGTACTGTGTGTAGATTACTGTACTAAAGGGAGTTAGTAGTTTGAAATGATTAATAGTTTGTTTATTTGCAGTTCAGCCAGGCTCCGCTGTGTGTTGCTTGGGGCTTGATGTTTCACTGAGGTAAGCTGTATTATGGTCAGAGAAAAAGGTTGGCTCATGGTCATCTGAAGCAAGGGAATAGCTTTGGAATGACAAACATTTTTTACATTACACCAAATTTTGGGAATGATACCTTATGTATTTTTCTCTAAAAATTTCCATTCTACTTTTAGAGTGCCTACTATGTACCGTATATAAATATGCAAACTACTATATGGATAAAAAGATTAATAAAACATAGTAGCCATACACAAAATGCCTTTATTGCTTACCTTCCATCAGGATGGTTCATACCCTATGGCATGAATGATTTTATCATTTCCTTAGAGATTTAAGAATAGCATGTGGAACTGTTAAACTCCTGAGAGTTTTTATAGTAAAAAGCACACTTTTAAAAACATTTTTTTAAAAATTTAAGTATAGTTGGTATACAACATTATGTTAATTATATTAGTTTCAAGTGTATTTATTTGTCATTTTTATACCTAACAATGTGACATTGCACTAATTCTAATAATTATCTGCTCCTGTGCAAATTTATCACAATATTATTGGCTATATTCCCCTTCACTTTTCCACCTATCTCTCATCCCCTCCTCTCTGGCAACCATCCCTTTGGTCTCTGTTTCTATGAATTTGTAAAAAGCACTTTCCTGAGAAGAGTAAGTCCTGCCTTCTTAGTTTCTGGATTGTTCTGAGATGGTAATCTTCAAGATGTCTGGTGGTCTGGACAATGAAAGATTTTTTCCAAAATTCTTCAAAGGGTTGTCTGTAGGATTTATGTGTATCCAACCATTGATGCACAACTGAAAAGTTCAAGAATTTAAGTTCTCAGACTTGTTAAAGTGAGATAAAATTGATTCCTCATGTTTCAGCTTACTCTGATTTAAGTAGTTTTGTTAGCTTGACTATTGTGACCCCATTTTGTTTTTCACTCTTTCCTCAGACCATTCAGATGACAGAAATACATATTTCTCAGCTATACTTGGTCTTCATCCACAGTTCCTGGCTCATAGCTCCCAAACCTTGTGGGATTTCCTAAGTGGTGAGAACAATAGCATCTCTTGTTATGCTAATGAGGTAACTTTTGGACCTACCCAAGGGTGGGGACTGCTTGCGAGTGGTTAGCATATTGGAACAGTCTCAACCCCTGATTTTGGGGGAGGAGAGAGTAGCGTTGAGGTTTAACTAATCACCAATGGTCAATGGTTTAGTGCAGTGGTCGGCAAACCGCGGCTCACGAGCCACATGTGGCTCTTTGGTCCCTTGAGTGTGGCTCTTCCACAAAATACCACGTGCGGGCTCGCACTTACAGTGCGATTGAAACTCAATGGCCCATGTGCAGAAGTCGGTTTTCGGCCTGGGCGAGTCTATTTTGAAGAAGTGGCGTTAGAAGTGGGGGTACGTTCACTGAGGTCGATCCCTCAGTTTGAGGACGTTTTTAGCAAAGGCCAGCTTAGGAGTACCCTAATTAAGTTAACAACAATGTACCTAGCTATATATTTTAAGTTTAAAAAATTTGGCTCTCAAAAGAAATTTCAATCGTTGTACTGTTGATATTTGGCTCTGTTGACTAATGAGTTTGCCGACCACTGGGTTAATGAATCATGACTATGTAATGGAGCCTCCATAAAAACCCAAAAAGGCACCTTACCAACCTTCTCGTGAGAGTTTCCACAATGGGGAACTAGACACTTTCTGCCACCGTGTTGGCCCCCAACCTCCATAAGGACAGAAGCTCTTTCATTTGGGATTTTGTCCTATATATCTCTTCATCTGGCTGTTGATTCATATACTTTAATATCCTTTGTAATAAATTGTTAATCTAGTGAGTAAATGAGTTTTCTTGAGTTCTGTGAGCTGTTTTAGCAAATTAATCAAACCCAATGATGGGGCTGTGGGAACCTCTGATTTATAGGCTGCCAGTCAGAAGCACAGGTCACAACCTGGGTTTGTAACTGGCATGTGAAGTTGAGGGCAAACTTATGGGACTGAGCCCTTCCCCTGTGGAATCATATTCTATTTCCTGGTAGATGGTGTTAGAATTAATTGCATTATCGGATGCTGCTGGTGTCCATGAGTTGCCTGTTTTGTGGGGAAGCCTCCACACACATGCTGAAATTGGGTCTGGAAACCAGTTTACTCGGTTTCATTTGAAAAAGGTAGGCAAAGGCTGTGCTGTAAGTCTTATACTACCCATACTACCCAGCACCTGGAATCCATATGAAGCAAAAAGTATTTTTTCTGAATTACCAGAAAAAAATTGACTTAGTTCCTGGCATTCTCCCTCTAATTTAATATTTATCTGCTGCTTTAACCTTAGTTGTATTGTCTGTGCCATAAGAGCTCACTGTAGGTGTCAGCCATGAGAATGTGCCTCTCAAACTAGGGGAATGTAATTGACCAAGTGTCCTGCCCATTCAGTCTGAAATCCAGTGTTGAATTGGATCCCAGGCCATGCTTTCTTTCCATGACTGCTTCCAGCCCACGACTGACTGTGGCGGAGATACTGAGGCAGGCTTGTTTCTGGGAGAGCCGGGCCAGTTTTGGGCTTGAGGTCTCTCTAATGGCCTTACTGAATCTTCTAGACTGCACTGTAGTCTACAGTGCTTTCATTAAATTCTCCTTCCATGTCACCTTCACTGGGGTCTGACATATACAGATGCATGACTAGCCTTTCCCAGCTCCCTCCCCATTTTTCTCACACAGGAGTTTCTCTTATTGGAATCCTTAAGCTTTTTATCCCGTTTCAGCATCTACTTGTCAGATAATCTGGATTAATTACAGTTACAGTGGATTTTCCTTCTCACAATCCCAAACTTTTTGCTCTTGGTTTGGCGGCTGATTTTAACATATCCTGGCCAATGAGACTGTTTATAGTTTCTGTACTGATTGAACATATTTTAAATGGGGGCATAGGATGCTTTTTAGCCAGATTTCAGTCATGTGTCCACTAGGAGGCTGAGCAATGATGGAGGAAGAAGGACAGTTTTTCAAAAGTAAGTTTTAAGGACTCCAAAACAGTAGCAGATATCCAATATAGGTTACGGACCTAATACAAATTTCAATGGTGCTCTCTTTGGGCAGATAATAAGTCCTAATATTTGTAAGATAACCTGTAAACACTGTTATAAATAATCTATTTTGAGTTTTACAATATCATGTGTGTATTATCTTCATTTTATAAATGGGAAAAAAGAAATGTAGAGATTAAGAGATTTATTCAGGGTCATACTGGTTAGTAATAAAATACATAAGGTTATTTATACTCCACTTTCAAGACATATAATAGAAAAATGCAAATGAGTAAAATTTAAAAAGGGAGACCAAGAAAAATATAAGTTAGGCTAGAAGTTATAGAACGGAACATGGAGAATATAGTGCTCTATGTAGTGAATTTGGGTCCCATATTTAGGGGTTAGCTTCTAGGTATCCAGAGTGAAATTCGAAACATGATTAGTAAGAAGACAACATACCACATCCTAATGGGAGTAATGCTTTCTTGGTGATAAGATATAAAAGGCATTTATCATGTGGCCCTTTATGTAGGATGCTCTAGTGGGTAATAATCTCAATAACATCCCTATTGCTACTACAGTTTTTTTTAAAAAATATATTTTATTGATTTTTTACAGAGAGGAAGGGAGAAAGATAGAGAGTTAGAAACATCGATCAGAGAGAAACATCGATCAGCTGCCTCCTGCACACCCCCTACTGGGGATGTGCAAGCAACTAAGGTACATGCCCTTGACCGGAATCGAACCTGGGACCCTTCAGTCCGCAGGCCGATGCTCTATGCACTAAGCCAAACCGGTCAGGGCACTACTACAGTTTTTAATGCTGTTTTTTTTACATTGCCTTTCAAGGGAAGCCAAGCGTCTAAACCCAATGTACAAATAAGTAAAAGCTAGTCCTAATAGAGGACAGGAAAAAGCATGTCTACATACCACATCATATATTCACAGACATAAATGATGTACAAAATGTATCATGTGTTGCACTAATATGCAGGACCCTAATGATAAACTTTTTGTTCACTTCAGGATTTTATATTCATGTTTTGACTCAAAATTGAGTACCTTTCCTTTAGCACATTGCTTTAAATATACTTTTAATCCTGTTAAAGGAATAGCGGCAAATCAGAAATACAAATTCCATTGATAAAGCATGTAGTCAGGTATACTAAACCATTAATTTGGAATTCTGTAATTTGCTCACTCTGAGAAAATTGACCTAGTAACGCACATTTGATTTTGCAATCTATTCACTATCCATAATATGTAAACACATAATCAAATCTTACATTTATTGGATCTGACAGAACATTTAAAAAAAGCATAATGGTTAATTATAGCTTATTGTAGAATTAATTTATGTAGATTTTATGGTTAAGCCTCTGAACTTTTGGCACGTAAATGTCATTGAATTAGGCATAAGCGGCTTCCAACGAAACTGCAAGGGAGCAAATCCCACGATTAAGCTCTTCTCTCAGAGAGCAGCATCTGTCACATGCTAACTACCAATTAGAAAACTTATTGCAATGTTTCATTTTTATGAAAAATAGTAAATTGATTCAAGCACATACATTATAGAAAGTAAGTCAACTGTTAACAATGTCCTGGTGTGAGGACACCAATATGGGCTTTGGGACTAACAGGTATTTTCTGTTGGGCTGTCATGTCTTTGTGGTAACTTATTAGTCTCAGGAAGTTAAACCTCTCCACTACTTAGGAAGGAAGGAAGGAAGGAAGGAAGGAAGGAAGGAAGGAAGGAAGGAAGGAAGGAAGGAAGGAAGGAAGGAAGGAAGAAGGAAGGAAGGAGGAGGGAGGGAGGGAGGGAGGGAGGGAGGGAGGAAGGAAGGACGGAAGGAAGGAAGAAAGGAAGGAAGGAAAGAAGGAAGGCAGGCAATCATTACTATCCCTTGCTCATTTTCCCTATACATTACTATAGTAGTGTTCTCGGGGCTTGAAAAATGTCTACTCCCTCTTTTTTTACAAAATATATTTTTAAATTTATTTCAGGGAGGAAGGGAGAGGTAGTGAGAGACAGAAACATCAATGGTGATCATTGATCGGCTCTCTCCCCCACACCCCACACTGGGGATGGAGCCTGCAACCCCTGGCACATGTCCTGATGACCTGGAATCAAACTGTGACCTCCTGGTCCATAGGTCGAAGCTCAACCACTGAGCCACGTGGGCCGGGCTCCATTCCCCCTTTTTTTTTTAAAAATATATTTTATTGATTTTTTACAGAGAGGAAGGGAGAGGGATAGGGAGTTAGAAACATCGATGAGAGAGAAACATCGATCAGCTGCCTCCTGCACACCCCCCACTGAGGATATGCCTGCAACCAAGGTACATGCCCTTGACTGGAATCAAACCTGGGACCCTTGAGTACCCAGGCCGACGCTCTATCCACTGAGCCAACCCAGTCAGGGCTCCATTCCTTTTTAATATGACATTTTGTCTTGAGAAACTGTACTAAACATGGATGTGGGAAAGAAATGCATTAGCAGAAGGGCAATATAAATAACACTCAATAAGTAAGAGAAAAAAAATCAGTAAATAATGTCAAAGAGGGGGTGAGCTTCTGTCAGAAACTTATCTGACCATAAGGCATATCATTAAAATTTCCAACACAGTGGCAAAATAATGATAGCTTATCAGTAACTTTGTACATGATGTGATTATAAGATATGAGAAATATTTTTTATGTCTGTAATATATATTTATGTATCAACAGCATATGCTACAGAAGAATTTTTTTAGCTGCATTGTGTTTGCAAGGTTATAGTTCCCCATACACTTTTAATTCTCATGTAAGTAAATTTTTGGTAGAAACTGTATAATTTTATATGTATTATGGAAAATGTAAAGTAAATGTATTTTTGAAGTCAATATCAAGTTTTCACTTATTTTTCTAATATTGCTAAGCTGAATTAACAGTTCCCTGCTTGGTGTCCTCATTACACTAGGTACATACCACTAGGATAGTATTTGTCACCTTATATTACAGCTAAGGAACCACCTCAAACTGTAAGGACATTAAGGTCAGAAACTGTCTTTCTCATCTTACACTGCCAGTGCCAGTTAGAGAGCCTAATGCATATTGTGTGCCCAGTAGTGGGTTTGTTGAATGAACCAGTTGATAAAGCTATATTGGATGCAGGTTACAGATGTGATTATTTTTTTCTTTTTAAATCTTTATTGTTGAGATTATTACAGATGTCTCTCTTTTCCCCCACATTGCCTCCCTCCACCTGGTTCCACCCCAGGCCTTCACCACCCTATTATCTGTGTCCATAGGCAATGCATATATGCTTATAAGATCTTTGTTTAATCTCTTCCAGTCCCCCCCCCAACACTCCCCCTTCTCTCTGAGAATCATCAGTCTATTCCATTTCCATGCCGCTGATTCTATTTTATTCACCAGTTTATTCTGCTCATTAGATTTTTAGATTCAATTATTGATAGGTATGTATTTGTTGCTGTTCATATTTTTTATCTTTTTCTTTTTCTTCTTCTTCCTCTTCTTAAAGAATTCCTTCAACGTTTTATATATTACTGGTTTGGTGGTGATGAACTCCTTTAGCTTTTTCTTGTATGTGAAGCTCTTTATCTGATCTTCAATTCTAAATGATAGCTTTGCTGGGGAGAGTAATCTTGATTGTAGGTCCTTGCTATTCATCACTTTGAATATTTCTTGCCATTCCCTTCTGGCCTGCATAGTTTCTATTGAGAAATTAGCTGATAGTCATATGAACACTCCCTTGTAGGTAACTAACTGCTTTTCTTTTGATACTTTTAAGATTCTCTCTTTGTCTTTAGCCCTGGCCATTTTAATTATGATGTGTCTTGGTGTGGTCCTCTTTGAGTTCCTCTTATTTGCAGTTCTCTGTGCTTCCTGGACTTATAAGTCTATTTCTTTCACCAAGTAAGGGAAGTTTTCTGTCATTATTTCTTCAAAAAGGTTTTCAATATCTTGCTCTCTCTCTTCTTCTGGCACCCCCATAATATAAATGTATGCTTAAAGTTGTCCCAGAGGCTCCTTACACTATCTTCATATTTTTAGATTTTTATTTCTTTTTGCTCTTCTGGTTGAGTGTTTTTTGCTTCCTCATGTTTCAAATTATTGATTTAATTCTCAGAATCCTCTACTGTTGAATCCCTGTATATTATTCTTTATTTCAGTCAGTGTATGCTTAATTTTTGACTGGTCCTTTTCCATTTTTTTTTTTTTCACTCTCACTAAGATTCTTGAAAGTCTCACTAAGTCCCTTGGAGGTTTCTAGAAGATTCTTGAGTAACCTTATAACTGTGGTTTTGAACTGTATATCCAGTAGTTTGCTTTCTTTCATTTCTTTAATTTGTGACACATTTCTTTGTCTCCACATTTTGGCTGCTTCCCTGTGTTTGTTTCTATATAGAGATGCTATGTCTCCTTCAATTGGTAGAGTGGTCTTGTGTAGTAGGTGTCCTACAGGGCCCAGGGGCTCAGCCTCCCAGTCGTCTGAGCTGGGAACTCTAGGTGCACCCCTCTGTGGACTGTGAGCACAGTCTTGTTGTAGTTGAGACTTGATTGCTGTTGGTCACTGGGAGGAATTGACCCCCAGGCTAATTGGCTGTGAAGACCAGCTGTGACTACAGTAGGAGAGCTGCTATGCAGGAGACACCCTTATGGGGCAGGACTTCCTTCAGTGGGGCTTTTGTGCTCACTGAGTCTGCCACTTGAGTGTGTCACTTATGGATGTGTAGAGTTGTAATCTGGTGTGGTCTGACACTGACCACTGGGTACACTGGCTCTTGGTTCTCCAGGGAGGTGCAAAGTCAGCCACTGCCTGGAGCCACCCAGCAGAAGCTACAGAAAGATCTGCAGATTCCTCCTCTTTGTATCGGGTTTGGAAGTGCCCAGAAAAGGCCTAGCTTTGGAGCAAGGCAGGCTGGTGCTAGTGCCGGGTCTTGGGCCTTTTATTGATAGGTTTGGAGCTTTCTGACCCAGCTGCAGCTTGTTTGAGATTTTCAAGGATGGCCTATTCATACGCAAAAGCTGCTTCAGGCAGCTTGGGTGGGGTTGTAAATTGGATGAGGTGGGGTCTTAGGGATCACCAGGAGGGGCAAACAGAAATGGCTGCCAGTTTGCCCTGAAACTGGGGAGGTCCCAAAACAGGAACAATGATCCCTGTGAGTCCCTCCGTCTGGGAGAAAGCCACCCCTGAGTTCCTGCTCTAATGCCAGACAAATGTGTCCCCCAGAGCCTTCCCCTGGTGCTGGAGCTCAGAGGAAGCAGGACCTTGTAAGTTCAGTTTGTGGTGCCGGCCTTTTAAGAGGAATAGCTGGGTCTCCAGCCGCCTCTGTGTCACTGAGCTCTAATCTGAACTGGTTTTTACAGCCCATAGTTATGGGGCCTCTTTTCCCAGCTCTGGGACCCTGGGCGGGGATCTGGTGTGGGGCTGGGACCCCTTGCTCCTCTGGGCAGCCTCCACAGAGATCTCCCTCCTGATTAAAAAAGTGGCACTCGTGGGTGCCAGACCAGCCCAATCCTCGCCTCCACACCTCCTACCAGTCTCAGCATGCTTTCTTCTTCACTTCTCTAGTTGTAGGCCTTCCATTCAGCCAGATTTTTGGCTGTTCTGGATGATGGTTGTTCTGTATTTTAGTTGTAATTTCAATGTAGTTGTGGGAGGTGGTGAGTACAGACGTTTACCTATGCTCCCATCTTCCTGATAGTCCACAGCTGTAGTTCTTGCTCTCAAACTACTCATTATACAAAAGTGGAAATTGTATATTAGTTATTAATAATAAAGAACATTAATACTGGAAGAAAAACTGTGCTAAGTAAGAATCTTTGGGTTATATTTGAATTAGTCCTTAGGAGAGGCAGAATTGTGCAGAGAGCAGGAACGTGGATCCTATTATTTGGGTTAAGTCTCAGCTCTGCTGTTTACTAGCAGCCTGACTGCTGGCAAGTGACTTAATTTTCTGAGCTTCAGTCTCCTCATCTTGAAGGGGGGTGTTGTTAGTAAGATTATTTACCACATAGAGTTGTTTTGAAATTAAGTGAGTTTGTCCTCTTACAGTGGAGAAAGCAGCAATTGGCATATCATAAATATTCAGTCATAATTAGCCACAATATCTCTAGGCCTTTTAAAATGTCTTTAGAAGTAATATACCATGGGCATTTTTTCCCTCCAAAATTGAATTTTAGTGTTCCTTCATTACCCAAAGAGCCAAGTTTTTGTTGGTTTGCCAGTCTATGTTTCATCTATCTATCATCTATCTATCTATCTATCTATCTATCTATCTATCTATCATCTATCTATCTATCTATCTATCTATCTATCTATCTATCTATCTATCATCACCTATCTCTCCAGAACTGAATTGAAAACTAGTGGTAGAAGTGATGATAGTTGGGGATACAGATAAAGACTGGAACGTAGATAGTTCTCTATGCCCACTTTTTGGAAAATAAAAATTTTCTATACAGGCACAGGAAGAGCCCGACAATTTGTTTATTTTGGCATAGCAGATGCAGAGTTTAGTTAATTACCTGTGAAATCCATTTGGAAAACTGAAGACACAGACTATTTCCATCAGCTATCAGAATAAATTTAAATAGATTGTAACTGAATGCAAGGGCTAAGGGTCAAAACATGGAACTGATAACACAGCTCTCTAAATCAGCGGTTCTCAACCTGTGGGTCGTGACCCCTTTGGGGGTCGAACGACCCTTTCATAGGGGTCGCCTAAGACCATTGAAAAACACATATATAATTACATATTGTTTTTGTGATTAATCACTATGCTTTAATTATGTTCAATTTGTAACAATGAAAATACATCCTGCATATCAGATATTTACATGACGATTCATAACAGTAGCAACATTACAGTTATGAAGTAGCAATGAAAATAATTTTATGGTTGGGAGTCACCACAACATGAGGAACTGTATTAAAGGGTCGTGGCATTAGGAAGGTTGAGAACCACTGCTCTAAATGAGGAAAAGAGGGGATGCCTAGGGAGGCCAGTTGCGGGTATAGCCATTCCAAGGGGAAAGAGGACATCTCGCAGACCAGGGGAGGAAGAAAGCACTCCTGGAAGTTCCTAGTATCTTGAGATGGAGCAAAGATGCCAAAGACCAATTTTCTCTTTGTAAAAATGTTTGAAAGGCTTTAAAATAGGGGAGTTAACCATCTGTCTTGAATAACAATTTATTCACTTCCTGTGAAACAGTTGAAGTAATACTATTTATTAGCCCTTCTGTACTTTGGCATTCCTACATAAAATATATAGTTGTAATACAGCCACATTTTCTTCACCAGAATCTTTTTTGCAGTTCTCAGATAGGCTCCATGGAGCAGAGATTCTATCTATCTATCTATCTATCTATCTATCTATCTATCTATCTACCATCTATCTATCATCACAACACTTGAAGAAAGAATTTGTAAAGGTGACAACAAAAGATTTTGTTTAGAACAGTGGTCGGCAAACTGTGGCTCGCGAGCCACATGCAGCTCTTTGGCCCTTTGAGTGTGGCTCTTCCACAAAATACCAACGTCTGCGCATGGGCCACGAAGTTTCAATTGCACTGTACGTGCACACCTGCACGTGGTATTTTGTGGAAGAGCCACACTCAAGGGGCCAAAGAGCTGCATGTGACTTGCGAGCCGCAGTTTGCTGACCACTGTCCCAGAGCATCTTGTAAATACCGTTTTCTATGTGAGCCAAGATTTGGTAAAGGTTGGGAAGCTCTATCATAGTATATGCAAACCTCACTTTACTTTTTAAAATAAATGAGATCCCTCAAGATAGGAAATGTGCTAGAATATTAAACAAATATAAAGTTTTCTCACCTTTTATAGGTAATTGTGTCTCCTGAGTTTTCGGGTTCACAAATGAAGTTTGCTTTATCTTTCTCTTCTTCTTAAATCTACTAAGTCACTGTTTCCTAAACTCTAAAAGCCATACAGCACTATTAATCATTTGAAATTCTCTTTAATATCACTTGAAATAAAAATCATTTTTGAATTAGAAAATTAGTCAAAACATAGCATAGTTATTTTATTTTAAACTATACATATTTTCCCAATTTGATATATACTTTGAGAATATATCCTTTCATTAAAAAAATCACTAAAAATGTTTTAGTTTTGCCCAGCCGGTATGCTCAGTGGTTGAGCAACGTCTTATGGACCAGGAGGTCATGCTCTGATTCCCCACCAGGGCATGTGCCCAGGTTGTGGGCTCAATCCCTGGAAGGGGGGTGAGGGGCGGGCGTGTAGAAGGCAGCTGATCGATGTTTGTTTCTCATCGAATGTTTCTAACTCTCTATCCCTCTCTCTTCCTCCCTGTAAAATCAATAAAAATCTATTTAAATTTTTTTGTTTTTATTGAGTTTTAGAGAGAGAGGGAGAGGGATAGAGAGTTAGAAACATTAGATGAGAGAGAAACATTGGTCAGCTGCCACCTGCACGCCCCCTCCTGGGGAATCAAGCCTGCAACCAAAGTACATGCCCTTAACCGAAATCGAACCCAGGACCCTTTAATCTGTGGGCCAATGCTCTATCCACTGAGTCAAACCAGTTAGGGCAATAAAAACATATTTTTAAAAATGTTTTTAAAATATTGCTAAACCAAGTATGAATGAATGGCATATTATTATTTGCTTAAAGAATAATTTTAAATATTATCAATTTTTGTTTCTTATTAGTCACCTGATGTTTTCATTATTCACTAACATGTTGTAAATATCATGCTCTTAATGCTGCAATAACAGTGGATTGTTAATACCTCTAAAGGGGTCCTTCATCTTATGTGATTTAGTGAAACAGAAAGAAGGTAACAAAGACACTTAAGGTCACACGGAGAGATGCAGTAATGTCTCTATTGTTGTCCCTGGTGTCATAGAGAGCCTAAAATAAAATTAAAAACAAAATTTGTTTTTATTTTTCATCATTCTGTTCAAAGCCTTTGAGTTTGACCAGATCCACAAATTGAATGATAGGGTCTCACAGAGTTTAAATAAAGGATGCTCATGTTAGCATCACAACATAGATTGGTTCTTTTTAAAGAAGTTAAAAATATTCCTTAATTCCTTCAGAAAACAATTATAATTTAAGCTATTGTGGTAATATTTAAAATATTCAGCTTGTCAATGTTTGCCTAGTAATGGTTCTGCTAGAAACATTTTTTTCTTTATTTCTTATCATAAACATTATTGAGTTGAGGTAATCATGAATATTTTTCTAAATTTATGAAAAGTTATAGGCTTGTCAAAGTCTATATATATAATAATCACATTTCTTGATCCTCTAATATTTCACTTTTTATTTTTATTTGTAAAGGTCAGTAAAGTATTTCTTTAAAAACCAAACCAAACTGCCGGAACCGGTTTGGCTCAGTGGATAGAGCGTCGGCCTGCAGACTGAAAGGTCCCAGGTTCGATTCTGGTCAAGGGCATGTACCTGAGTTGCAGGCACATCCCCAGTGGGAGATGTGCAGGAGGCAGCTGATCGATTTTTCTCTCTCATCGATGTTTCTAGCTCTCTATCTCTCTCCCTTCCTCTCTGTAAAAAATCAATAAGATATATTTAAAAAAAAAAAACCAAACCAAACCATTAATTTGATATAAAAGAAGAACCTTTAAGAAATAAACTTAAATGACCAAAAATTTGAGTTGAATTTATAAATGTCCAGATTTATTGGGTAAACATTTCAAATTATCTTATTAAATGATCTTAACTTTCCAATCAAAGTTATGCTTGAAGAAAACAAAATTCATTTAATTTTTTTTCTTTTGGTAAAAGGTCAAAATATGCCTGTTATACCAACACATTTGAGTTTGATTTCTACTTAAAGAATTTAGGTCCATACGGGTAATCCTCATTAAACCTGGACAATGTGCTCTGCCTTGAAGCCAGCCTCTGCAAGAACTCACAGAGACGTAAATCTAACTCCCACACCTTGAACAATAGACTACAGGATTTTAGGGTATATATTCTTTGTATAGGAACCTTATATGTAGCTTATCATAGAATAAAACTTCCTAAAAGTTCTCTTTATTCCTCTCTCCATCTACCCAACGTTTCATACTCATAATTGCTAGAAACTCTGTCCTACAGAACCTCCTCACCAACACATTGTCACCATCTAGTTCTTTCTCACCCCTCTTCTGTTTTGAAGTAAACTTCCTGCTTCTTAAAGCCTCCTTGGGGAATTCATTCATTCATTCATTCATTCAGCATTCATTCACTTACTATGTGTTTGACCTCATCCTGAGTGCTGATGATATAGTGAACTCTGATCCTCATTATCTCCATTATATCTGTTATAATTTTTTCAGATAACAAAAGATAACTCAAATTGCCCTATCAACTAGACAGAAAAGACTTTAATGGTTTATATAACTGAACAGACATGCCTTGCTCCAAAGCTCAAAAGATATCCTTAGGATCCCCTTTTCTACTCTGCTTCTCCTGGACTGCCTCAGTTTTCATGCTATGCTGGCCGCCCTTGCAGAGCTTCCACTCAGAGCATTATAATACCCAATCCAGCCTAAGAGAGACTCCACTTCCCCGATGCTGCAAAGAAAATGTTAGAATTGAGCTCACCGATCCCATTGGCCTATTTTGTGTCTGGTGTCCACTCCAGAAATCACCAATACAGCCAGGAGATGGAATGTGCTGCTTGGCTAAGGCTATGGCACACTTTGCTCCGGAAGCCCAGAGATGGAATTAGTTTTACATGAAGCAATTGGGCTGAGAATGTGAAAAGGGTGGTTGGCCTGGAAGGAAATGTGTGAATGCATTCTGAATACTCAAAAAACCACGGTCCATGCTACTGCTCTATTGCTTTACCCTAGAGGATCCAGTCTCTCCTACCTATGTTAATAAACATCATCTCTCTTGCTGCATATGAACTTTTAGCTTCATCCAGTGTAATTTCACACCCAATGCAGAAATTTCTTTTCCTATATCCCCAATAAATTAAACTTTCATTTGAAGATCACCGGAGACAGGGTTCTCTGCCTAGAGAGGTAGCCTGCCCATCACCTCTCTTTATTTTCCATTCTGCATTTTGCTTCATGTGGAGTTATGAAAACAGTTGTGAATGCTTAGATAGTTTTATTATTCTTCAGTCATAATATACTTAAAAAATCTTGTGTGTAGACATATGCATGGCATGACTAAAGATTGAATTACTCTGGCTAATAGGACTAAACGGTAAAAATCTAAAATATTGGTGGATTTTGTTTCTTAAATCAAATATAATTTTATGTACTAAAACTATGCTTAAGGAAGAGGCCATTAAATGTACAAATAGGCTTGATATAAATTGTGTGTCATTAGTTTCATCTTCCTCAATTTCATACTGATTTGTGTGTAGGCGTTCATGTCTGAAAATGAGCTAAATCTGGAGAAAACAAAAGGGTCTTTCCTGAAGAATATTATAACATATTCAAAAGGTTGGCACTGGTAATGTTAATAGGTAAAATAAGAAACCTCTCAGAGAGGAGTTGTGAGCCACAATTTCTCAAAGAGTCAAACACATGAAGACACCAAGGATAATATAACCACGTGGACTGAAGATTGATAACTTAGTTTTCAGGCCCTAAGTATTTTGGAAGGCACTAAATGCTGGACTGCTGGCCTTGGGGGGAGCTATAAGGACCCTTAACACACAGCTAACACCTGCTAGCATGTACATCAAACAATGCTAAGTTGCTAGTACTTTTGGATAACAAAGCTAACATGTTAGAGTTAGACTCACTAGTTCCAGATGGAATCAATAAAGTAATGATTTTCCTAGGGTTATATTGAAGTCAAAGGTTGAATTAGAGCAGTGGTTCTCAACCTTCTGGCCCTTTAAATACAGTTCCTCATGTTGTGACCCAACCATAAAATTATTTTTGTTGCTACTTCATAACTGTAATGTTGCTACTGTTATGAATCGTAATTTTCATAAATATCTGATATGCAGGATGGTCTTAGGCGACCCCTGTGAAAGGGTCGTTCAACCGCCAAAGGGGTCGCGACCCACAGGTTGAGAACCGCTGAATTAGATGAATAAGTTCAGGGCTAACTCTGCAGGAAACATTGTTTTAATCTTAGTCTTCATTCTGGAGGAAATTTATGTAAGGGCACAGATGAGGTTTTATGAAGCTAACTCATGAAGGGAAGCTCATAGTACCTGATTGTTAAAGACTGTAAGACTGTAGGAGAGATACTCTTGCTTTCCTTTCAATGGGCTGCAAAGGATATGTGGAGCGTGTGTGTGTGTGTGTGTGTGTGTGTGTGTGTGTGTGTGTGTGTGTGTGCGTTTAGATGTCAATTAAACCATTCATCCTTTGTACTTTGCTTGTCTGCATAAGAACCAATTACATAAAGCAGGTATACAAAAGGGTACGTTTTCTTCTTTCCTAACAATGGGCAGGCACCACTGTTTATAAAGGTGCTTTTAGCTTTCAGCACCTGCTGGGGTGGGGAACGTCTGGCCCTTGGGACGTATAAGTCCTGCAAAATCATTTGGTCTGGCCCTGCCAAGGCATTAGGGGTGAGTTCATTAAATGTTTGACCAAATATAGCAGGCTAAGTTTTAAGTTGATAATTTTGTATGGCCCGAGAATGATGCTATAAATATCCAAATGGCCCTTGGCAAAAAAAAGGTTCCTTACCCCTGATCTAGATGATGAAAGCAAATATTTGGAAACCTGGCCAGGGAAAACTTTACTATCTGAAAATCAATAGCACAGACATTATTAATTCACAAGTTTAACATTTTTGGTCACTTGAGGTTGCAAAGAAATGTTATGAAAGCATCATTTTATAGTTTATATTTAAAAGTTGCTTTTTCTCATCAACATAACATTTGCCTTCTATCTTCTGGAAAGTGTTTTAACAACATTCAGGTAAGAATCAGGTATATGCTAATTAAGAGGAAAATAACAGACATCTTGATTTAGCCTTAAACTTATGGTGGTAGCATTTAGTCACAGTGAACTACACGAAATTGTGCCCTGGCTCAAGACCTTTCCTTTGTCCTTCACTCTTCTCAAACAATTTTGTACTTCCTTTTTCTCCCCTCAGGATGTAACGTTTAAGTTTTGTTCTAGGCATCATGAGACAATGGATTGGTGACTCTCAATGGAATATGTCACACTCCCTCAGGAGATGTGTTGGTATTTTTGTTGTTGTCTTTATTGGGTGTTACAATGATTGGGGGTTCAACTGGCCTTTAAATGGCTGGGATGGAACAGACTTCGAACCTCAGAGGGAAGGCGGGGGAAGGTGGATGGGTGAGGAGATCAACCAAAGAACTCATGTGCATATATGCATAACCCCTGGACACAGATAATAGGGTAGTAAAGGCTTTGGGTGGAGGAGAGAGGGGAAGAAAGAGGGGCACAGGGGCAGGCTAGAAGAGGTCAATGGGGGGAAATGGGACATGTGTAATACTTTCAACAATAAAGATAAAAAATAACTAAAAACATTGAAAGTAGAACTATAAAAAAATGGCTGGGATGAAGGGGACTAGATGTTGTGCAGAGTGTGGGCCAGCCCCACACAAAGAAAAATTGTCCTGTGTTCAGTGGGACTTTCAAATGTCTCACAGGTGACAACTTTTACATTTTATCAAGGTTTACATACATACTGAATTTTCTAAGAATTCAATTACTGTATAAGTAGAGGAGAGAATTTATACAACCTTTTTATGTTTTCAGAGTTACTAGGGGTTTGTAACGAATTAAAAATGTGTTACTGAAGGCAATATCACTTGTGGAATTTGAATTGCTAAAATGGATCATTCTGCAATTATAGAGGAATCCATGTTTTAAAGGACTTCTCTCTTGTATATCCAATTCTGGATATATTTATTTATCCCTTATTTTAAAATGACAAGCATAGAGAAGAAAGGCTGACAATATTCAGTTGAATATTGCCTTTTCTTAAATTCAAATTTATTCATTACAATTGAAAGGAAGCACCTGGCTTTTCCTTTTCTAGGGACGCCATGCCTGAGAATTTAAAGACTGAAATGCATATTATTTTGTTATATGCATGGATTTTTATTTCTACCTTATTTCATAGTTGAGGCATTATGTTGATTCTTTGAAATTGTATTTGTAAGTAGGTTGCATTATCTATAAATTTCACTCGATGGTAGTAAAGGAGGGTGATAAAAGATTTGTTATTAAAAGTGTACACTGGGTTGAATAGGATTGAAAACCACTGCAATAGATCTGCCTACCAAAGTGAGATGTCGAACAAATTGCAGATTTTTCAAAGAAGCTTTGCAATATTTTTTGACATGTTAGTCATTGCAAGAATTTAAAAGAAATCATACTTTTGTTCTGTTCTTTCATTTGGGACATGTTTCTTTGTCTCCTCATTTTTTGCTGCTTCCCTGTGTTTGTCTCTATGTATTAGGTAGAGTGGCTACGTCTCCCAGGCTTGGTAGAGTGGCCTCATGTAGTAGGTGTCCTGTAGGGTCCAGTGGCACAGCCTCCTCGTTCACCCAAGCTGAGCTTGGCACTCCAGGTGAGCCCTCCCTACGCCCCTCTGTGGGCTGTGTACACCTTCCTGATGTAGTTTAGCCTTGATTGCTGTTGGCACCTCAGTGGAGGGATTTACCCCCAGGCTGATCAGCTGCAGGGACTGACTGTGGCCACCTTGGAGGATCGACTGAGACCACCTGGGAGGATCGACTGTGCAGGGGCCAACCCCATGGAGCAAGGCTGACTTCAGCGGAGCTCTGGTGCCTGCTGAGTCTGCCCCATGACTGTGTTGCTTGTGGAGGTGGCTGGGTGCTGCTTCAGTGTGGTCTAAAGCTCTCCACTGGGTGTGCTGGCTCAGGGGGCCTCCAGATAAAGTGCAGCCCAAGATCAGCTGCAGGGTATGTTCTGCCTGGGACCACCCGGCATGAGCTACAAAGTGACAAGCAGATGGCTGCTACTTGGGCTGGGATAATTAGAATGTGAAGAGGGGAGAGAGTTTGTTTTTTAAAAAAAAGATGTCTTTGGTCCCTGCCCCCTTTCTCCAAGTGATTTGGGTAGGATGCAACCTCCACTTTGGTCCCAGGGTCGGCACTTCCATGGAAGCAATTAGAAAGCTTGAAGCGTGTCCCCTGCGGTTGGAGGCATGTATGCCTTCCTCACATTTGAGAAAGCTAGAGCAGTTGGAGGAGACTGTCAGCAGGACGGAGGTGCCTGTGTTTTGTTTAATTTGCACTCTGTGTTTGTGAGGTTAATGAATACATGCCCAGATGTGGGTGCAAGGGAGAGAGAGCCAACACAGCACCGTTTCCTGTCCTACCTTAGCCTTGAGGATCACTGAGGAGGACAACAGGATTCTAGTAGGTTAAGGTCTGTGTGAAGTGGTGTCTAAGGGCTAGGGGGCGAGAGGGGAGTTGTGAGCCAAAAGCAATGGATTTGTTCCTGTCAAAGAAGATCCACAGAGTCCACAATTGTGCCCAAGAGAGGAAGAATCAGCCTTAAAGAACTGACAGGCCCAGAGTGTGAACTGTCCAATAGGCAGGTAATGTCCTAATTCCTTTATTTTGTCTCCTTCCTCTAATGTAAAGCTTGAGAGTGAGGGAGGAAGTCCATGGGGACAGAGAAGAGAAGCCAACCCATACTCCTTCTGTGAGACCAGTGGCTGCCAATCATAGGTATCTGCTGGGGGAGGAAGAAGAGAACTCTCATCTTGGAGTCAAGGTTGATGTGCTGCTGAACACCATGGGTTGGACCTTCTAATTCTGAATAGAGACTTTATGTAATTAAAAGTGACTATATGGACTGTAGAGGAGGAAAACATTTTCCCTCTACCCTTCTAGGTTATTTTGGCTCTTCTAATAATTAAATTGACCCAAGGCAGATTAACAGGGGAAAGAATTAATTACATATGTATAGGGCCCCACAAGAACAGGCAATTGAGGCTTATTTGCCATTCTGAGCTAAGGGTAAGGAGTAAGGGTCTGGCTTCCATGGGGAGCAGGGTAATTCACAGGATGGTAAAAGAACAAATGTCTGGTAATTAGATGTTTTTCTTGAATCTGCTGGGTCTTGATTGCCTTCAATTCCATATAGTCCATAGGTCAAAGTGCCATATTTTGAGGAGACTCGCACTGAACCTTTTCAGGACCATCTATTATGTAAGAGTGAGTCAATAAATAACGAGGCCTAATTGAAACATAGATTTCACCCAGGGGCAAAGAAAAAATTTCCCCACTTAATAAACAAGGGAACTCTCAGGGCAAGAATGTTTGGCGACTTCTCACAGGTCATGCAATAAATTGGGCAAAAACATGCTTCAGGTATAGTTTGTGCTTATTCTTCTCAAAGGACTATACTCACATGCTATCTTTATCTCCTCTCAGAAAATATCCTTATACTTGTTATTTTACTTATACTACACCTTGGTGAAATTATATCAGCAGGTGGGGAAAGGGAAAAATTCCCCCTTCCCTGGTTCTTTTGGCTGGTTGAATAATCAACTCAACATGAAAGAGGTTGATAAGAGAAAATCAAATTTAATTTTGTGGGTATGGGAACCCCACACACAGGAGAGGTACAGAGAGAAAGAGAACATGGGTGTATCAGACATTTTGAGCTAGGGATGAGGTAAGGTGCCTTGGGGCTTCAGAAGGTCATTTCAGGGAGAGCCCCTGTTCAGTAAGTAGTAGTTTGCCTTGCCACATAGAGAGGTCAAAAAAGGTTATGTCTGATAATCCCTTATTACGTGCAAGGTCCCTAATTAAAATTCCTCTAGAATAGTTAAGGGAGGTGGGGTAGAAGTTTCTCTTGAGCCTGTAGTCTGGCTTACTGTTAGCTCAAAATAATCTGCATACCACAAAGGCAAATCTTGGGGTGACTCGTTCTGAACCCCCACACTGCTTTCGGTCTCTGTAACTGTAGAAGAAAAGGCCTACCTTCTGTTGAAGGATTTTTAGTCTCCTTTTCAGGAAGTAGAAGAGCTGTTTAAAAATCGCCTTACTCCATCAATATATGAGCAAGACTTTAATGATGAAAATGTATATTCTATTGTAAAGGAATAACAAATTCTTGTGTGTCCTCTCTATTCTCAATACTCTACCGTGACGCAACTTCACTTTTGATACCAGATGTGAAGGTTTTCCACACATCAAGCAATGTTGCAACACCAGCTAGTGTCCTATACTTTACTTTAATTCAGTTTTGAAACTATCTCCCTGAAGATAGTATGAGATCCCACAGGTTAAGGGCTCAGTCCCACAAGACTGCTCTCCCCACTCCCAAAACACAGACAGTATTTTATTTATTTATTTAGAAATGTAAGGCCTTTAATAAATTATCTTTTACTTTTGTTATTGTTTAAGGTATTACAAATAGTAGTACATATGTCCCCCTTTTCCCCCATTGATCTTCCTCTGGCCTCCCTCACCGCCCCCCACACCCCCCCACCCCCTTAGTGTCTGTGTTCATTGGTTATGCTTATATGCATGCACACAAGTCCTTTGGTTGATCTCTTACCCCCCTCCCTACCACTCCCCTGCTTTCCCACTGAAGTTTGATAGTCTGTTCGATGCTTCTTTGTCTCTGTATCTATTTTTGTTCATCAGTTTATGATGTTCATTATATTCCACAAATGAGTTAGATCATGTGACATTTATCTTTCTCAGATCAGGTTATTTAGCTTAGCATAATACTCTCCAGTTCCACCCATGCTATTGCAAATGGTAAGAATTCCTTCTATTTTTACAACAGTGTAGTATTCCATTGTGTAGATGTACCACAGTTTTCTAATCCACTCATCTGCTGATGGGCACTTAGGCTGTTTCCAAATCTTAGCTATTGTAAATTGTGCTGCTATGAACATAGGGGTGCATATATCCTTTCTGATTGGTGTTTCTGTTTTCTTGGGATATATTCCTTTTGGTCAAATGGAAGTTCCATTTTTAATTTTTTGAGGAAACTCCATACTAGTTTCCACAGTGGCTGTACCAGTCTGCATTCCCACCAGCAGTGCAAGAGGGTTCCTTTTTCTCTGCATCCTCATCAGCACTTGTCATTTGTTGATTTGTTGATGATAGCCATTCTGACAGGTGTGAGATGGTACCTCATTGTTCTTTTGGTTTGCATCTCTTGGATGATTAGTGACTTTGAGCATGTTTTCATATGTCTCTTGGCCTTCCGTATGTCCTCTTTCAGAAAACACAGACACTTGAGACATAGATCCCAAGTGCGGGTTGTTACTGGTGCATCTGACCCACTGGCTATAAGTCAGAGGTTCCCATGACCCCTTCTTGGGGTTGGATTAATTTGCTAGAGCACCTCAAAGAACTCAGGAAAACAGTTTACTTACTAGAGTACTACTTTACTAGTTTACTTACTAGATTATTACTTATAATTAAGGAACAGACAGATGGCAGAGATGCATGGAGCAAGGTGTGGGGGAAGAGGCAAGGCTTGTATGCCCTCCCTGGGCACATGGAACCCTCCCTGCACCTCCATGTGTTTACCAACCCAGGAGCTCTCTGAGTTCTGTCCTTTTGTTTTTTTTATGGAGGCTTTATTACCTAGGCATGATTGATTAAATCATTAGCCATTGGAGATGTACCTCAATCTTTAGCACCTCTCTCCTCCCCTGAGGTTGGGCAAGTTGGGGTGGGACTGAAAGTTGGGGTGGGACTGAAACCCTAATCAAGTTTGGTTGCCCAGGCAACCAGCCACCATCCTTGGATTACCTGGAGGCTTTCCAAAAACCAACTTATTACTATAAGCTCAGGTGTGGTTGAAAGGAGTTTGTTATGAGTAACACAAGACACCTTTATAGATTTAATCACTTAGGAAATTCCAAGGGTTTTAAGAGTTTTGTGCCATAAATGGGAGGAGGACCAAATATATATTTATTATTATAAGTCACATAATATCATATATCACCTCTATCTGAGACAGCATAGGGACTTGGGCTCAGGAATAGAAGACACCAGGTGGCAAAAAGCCAAGTTAAGACCAGGTGGTCAGAAGGAATTCAGCATAAACTGACCAAAATAATATCACCACCCCTCAACTCCCTAGTCAAAAACATAGGGTTAGTAGCTTGTTTTATCTCCCTTCCAACTGCCTGCTTACTAGTAAGTTTCTGACCAGCTGATCAAGGTTTGACCACTACACAACCTTTCTAGGGAGGCGGCAATGAGCAGGTCTCCATCTTGCCCCGACAGCGCAGGCAGGAACATAGTTACCAGATGACGATACTGGAAAATAAAGCCACCTGACCTTGAAATGGAAAATTCTGCAAGCTGGCCTTTTTCGAAAAAGCCGCCCAGCTTATAAAAGCAGCCAAGCAGAGCCAGTCCCCAAGCCAGTTCAGAGGACCTTCCTGTCCTCTGTGCTGCCTTCCTTGTGCTCGAGCACAAGCTTAGCAAAATCTGTCTGGAAACTTCTCTGGGGTTTCCTCTTCATTTCTATCTTGGGGAACCCAAGAACCCCAATGGCTGGTAACACCCCTGGGGTGTTAATGTATGTTTTGGATGTTTCAAAGCATTGGAAGGGAATAAAATTAAGAGATTATTTAGTGTTAATATGTTGGAGGGAATAAGGAAGAGATCTGGGTATGCAATGAATTTGAGCTCCTATGATCTATTGATGAGAGCACAGCCAAGTACAGCAAGGTTTAGTATTAATATACTCTTCATTGTAGTAGTTTAAAGAATTTGCTTATCATTTTAAATTATTATCACCCACTAACTTAAGAAAACATTTTCTTTTCAACCTAAATAAAGATATAAACTGAGGCAAGCTCAAATGACCCAAACTTGAATTATTCAGGGGTAGCAGAGAAATTCCAATTCGTGAAACACATGCTGTAGCCAGCTAGAGACAAGACTGTTGAGTGTTTGTGTTGGGCTGTGTTTATAGGTAAAGAGGGGGAAGTTCAGCCAGAGTCCAAGCAGTAAATCCATTGGCTTGAGAACTGAGAGAGATTCTTGGCAGATGTTCATTGGTCAGGATATAAGTTTCGGTCTTCTGTACATCAGGCATTTAATGGATCAAGGAGTAACATCCCACAAGAATGAAAGAGAATGGAGAAGGAAGGAAAGAAAGAAAGGAAGGAAGGAAGGAAGGAAGGAAGGAAGGAAGGAAGGAAGGAAGGAAGGAAGGAAAGAAGGAAGGAAGAAAATGAAAAACCACATCTGTACAAACAAAACATTATCATTAAGGTGCATCATTAACAGTGATAAAGATCTGGACAATCCTTGATGGCTTCTGCAGCTTTGCCTGAGGGAGGACTGAAAGGGAGGTTTCAGAATGCAGTAACAGTTCCCACACACCCAGTAGAAAACTGATTGTTTTCTAGCCATGGTAACAAGTAACCACAAGGACTGGTTTTCAACCTGGTTAATCAATCAATGACAACTCAGCTCAGTGAATATACTTTTTCAGGTCAACCAACCATGACAGCCTCTTACTTTTAAAAGTCAGCCAGAATCACTCCAATGAACATGCTTTTGAAGATCAAGCTATTACCACCAGTGTGACCCAAGTAGCCATGCTTCCACAGCTAATGTCAGCCCACTTTTGCTTCTGTAAGTCTGCCATTCCCTGAACTCCATGTTTCCTAAAATTCCTGTGTGACATCAGTGTCTATTCTGCTTGGGGAGATTGTGCATAGGCAGTAAATTTAGCTTTATGGTATCATTTTATATCTTGAATATTGGTATCATCCTTTGTTTCTCACTATTGTATCACCTGAATCTCATTTGTTGAGTTCTATATTTCAACTTTTGCACTGAGAATATTACGTGTTATGTCATTTTATTCATCCATCCATTTGTTTGTGTATTAATTTAACAAAAATTTATTCTTTGCCTACTTTGGGCCAGGTAGTGTTCTTGGGGCTAGAAATAAAATGGTGAGCTGTTGTGTTGAATACATTTCATTAATCTATGTTTCCTTTTGAAATCAGAAATGTCATGGATGTAATTTGTAGTATTTATCATCATTTATCTCTGGGTGTGTTTATATTTATGCTTTTATTAAGGTTACATAATGAAAAAATAATTTGGGTATTATCTTTGTTATGTGGATTCAATTGCCATCCTTGAGTGACTTGTTCTACAATAACTTTGGAAATGCAAAGAAATCTAGACCAATATTTGTGACATCAAGTGTGTGTGTGGGGGGGCGGGGTCAGGATTTCCAGGGCAGTAAGTCACAGATATTATGTTCTTTGTTCTTTTAATTCAAGCGTCTGTAAAGACCAGTAAGTAAAAGTCACCTCATATATCATTATCATTTAATAATAACCGAACTGACTCTGAGACAAGCTGCTTGCTCAATGTTATATTTGCAGTATTTGGGTATTAATTAACATTTGTCAGTTACTACTTTTAGAGTCATATGGAAAAGTTAATAGTCATACATTTTTATGTCCGTAGTCATAGCTATAATATTATATAATATTACTCACTAACTGATAAGAATAAGTAAGTTACAACATCATATGGTAACTATGGCATGTGTTATATAAACCATTTGTGCATTACACATGCATGCATGTGTACACACACATACACACACACACACACACATTTTTCTCCTAAACTAATTGAGGTAAGTTACAGGTTACATTATAAATATGATTCTTTAAATAGTGTAACTTTCTAACATAATCATAGTTCAGTTATCAACTTTATAAATTTACATTGATAACCTACCATTTGTTTAGTAATTTTATTATTTAAATTTTTTAACTTTTTCTGCATATTTTGTGTGCATATTTAAGATATTTTTAAAGAGACAACTTTCTCACTTTGTTAAGTAGCTATTTTAAACCATTATTTACACTCAAGTAATAATAGTATTTTATATAAATAAGAACCAACTAGATCTAGTTAAAAACATAAACACTTGATATTAATAGGAAGTCTAAAAATAATTTAGAACACTCACTAATTGAAGAACAAACTCAGTTCAGTTTACTCCTTTCATGTCCACATGAACTATGTAGTCGTCTTTTTTTCTTTCTACTTTTCTTGTATTGTATGAGAAGAGTGAAAATAACTTGCAAAGATTGAATAGAACATTGTGGCCAAGGCAGTGTCAGCTATTCAGAGATAAATGCTTAGGGACTCACTCCAGTCCAAATTTAAACCTGGAGGACAAATATCAGCGAATGCTTTTTGTAAATCAAGATTTTGGGTGAATTAATAAAATTAAATATTGTGTGATTTGATAAAACCTTGCAACTAAATAGTTGTTCATTGTGAAAGGAAGCTCAAATTTATTGTTTTGAGTCTAATACATGGCAGTTTTAATAATGAACATATTTTGGTAATAATACCCAAGAGCAGAAAATCATTGGCAAAATTAAGTTGAATCGGGGAGCAAATGATCTTCTCTCTCTCTTCCTCTCTTTCTAAATAAAATACTCCTCCAAGGATATGCTTTTATTGATTTTAGAGAGAGAGGAAGAGAGCAGGAGAGAGAGAGAAACATTGAGTGAGAGAGAAATATCGATTGGCTGCTTTCCGTATGCACCCTGACTGGGATTGAACCCACAACCTGGGTATGTGCCCTGACCCTGGGCTGGGGGGCTTGATATGGGTCTGGGAACTGTTGCTCCTCAGGAGGCACCTCTGTATCTGAGATATCCCTTCTGATTTTTATTAGCCACATGTCAGTGTGGGACCAGCCCATTCTGCGTCTCCTACCAGTCTCAATAAGGCTTCTTCTTTATATCCTTAGTTGTAGGACTTCTGCTTAGCTAGGTTTCAGGCAGCTCTGAATGACAGTTGTTCTGTAATTTAGTTGTGATTCTGATGTGGTGGTGAGAGGATGTGAATACCATTTTCCTATGCCGCCATATTGACCAGAAGCCCTATCATCTCTTGCTTCAGCTAATAACATCCTAAGTTGTTTCCTTGCCTCTACTTTTTTCCATCGCCAGCGGTTCTCAACCTGTGGGTCACGACCATCGGAAAACACATATAGCATATCAGATATTTACATTACGATTCATAACAGTAGCAAAATTACAGTTATGAAGTAGCAACGAAAATAATTTTATGGTTGGGTCACAACATGAGGAACTGTATTAAAGGGTCGCAGCATTAGGAAGGTTGAGAACCACTGATAGACGCTGGTCTCCACATACCCCCTTCTCCCAGAGAGGTCCTTTAGTGTGAATCAGGTCTCATTCCAGCTTTCAACCTCAGTGGCTTCCCATTACACAGTATATAATTTGAAGTCCCTACCATGCCTTTTGGTTACCCTCTGGTCTCATTTCCTATAGTTCTCCCATTTCCTTCTTGGCCTTTTTGCTATGTTTTGAATACACCAAACTCTGTCCTGTCTTAGGTTCTTGTTCTTGCTGCTTTTCCTGCCCTGAATACACCAACTTCTCTGCTTAAATGCCTGTCTATTCTATCCCTGAAATTGTAATGTAACCTTATGTATACAGAACTTGTTCTTGCTATTTTCCCAGCTCCTGATATGTAGCACATAGGAGGCACTCAATGAAAATTGTTGCATGGATGACTGATCTCATGACAAAGTCAAAGCTAACATTCTACATGTTGGAAATGGCCCAGGTAAACAAAGTAGTGGTGAAGGGTAAGAAGAGCTTTCATGTTTCTCCAGTGTTTGTAATATTTAAGTGTACTGTGGAAACTAGTGAGTGTTAAGTAGTCCATAAAGCTTTGGGATATAATGATGAAAAAAAAATGGTATATCTTCTAGGTTGCTGAAAATGAGAGCAAAGAGATGTAAGGATTAAAAATTAATCAAAGAAAATAAACCAGATTATTTAATTGTTTAGAATTATTATGTACTTTAGTCACACACATTTGATTTTTTTTTTCTTTCCAGCTGTATGTGAGGTATATTATATTATCTCTATCCATGATTGTCTAAGCTTTAAAAAAGTATTTGTATTCTTGATATTTCACCCAACTCTTTGTAAAGGTACATACTTGTTTTTGAAAGTAAATTTTCTGCATCTTCTACCTATATCTTATCTATGTTCAAAGGATTGAAGTTGTTATAGGCACCTCTCACCAACACCAGAGAGGTGTTACTGGACAGGACAGCCCCCTGGTCAGTGGAGAGGGCTGTCCTCAACCTTGATCCTTGTCTTCTCATGTAAATGAATTTATATGAGAGACTTTGACTGGTTTGTGAAAAGCCAATTTATTAAATCAATCAAAGCGTGCATCTTTATTGAAAAAACAAAGCAAGAACACCTATACACCTGGCTTAAGAAGCACAGGCTCTCAGCTAATCTGAAGAGCAAGTTGGGGTCTGAGGCGTTATATACCCTCCTGTCCATAGGTCTCAAAATTCCTCTGCTGAATATTTTGGTGCAGATTAATTCTCAAGGTTACCCCCCTCTTTTTTTTTTTTTTTCTTTTTTGTGGCCTTCCCAGAATTCATGAGAAGCACTTGGCAACTTAATCTTGCCAAGCATTGAGACTGCTGGCTTCTCTGCATAGGGAGTAAAACCGCTCTTTTTTCTTTTTCCCTTTCCCCCTCCCTTTTTGCATTCTCTCATTAGGGAGGTTTTTTAACCATTTACTCTGTGTCCTTGGCTAGGGAAGATAATGGCTTGTTAGTTACAAGCTGGTTGCAAATTGTCCACCCTGTTTGGTCTTTTTTAACTTTTCTGTCTCAGTTTCCCTATTGCACCTCCCTGGAATATTGTACTAAAGTCATATCTAGGTGTTTTAATTTAATTATTTTAGTTTAATATTTTATCTTGACTTGACACAAAAGTATAGTAACAGTTTATTTTTATTTTACTGGTTCACACTTAGGTGATATTCTTCATGACATTAAGAAATATTTTTCTTCTGACATTAAGATGCTCCATATAAAAATAAAAGCCAGGAAGGAAATTGAGTCCATAAATCATTTATTTACCTGCCCATCATATGCTGAGTGGAAAAGAAAGGCTCAATGGGTTAATGAGAGAATGGAGGTTAGGTTGAGCACAAGCTCAGTGAAAGCTTGTTCAGAGAGATCCTGACTGCCATTTTGGCCCAGGTCACACATCACAGAGCACCATTAAAAGGCTAATGGACTTGCCACTTGCTGACTGCTGGACGCAGAGTAAATACTCAACACTTCTTAGAGGAGCAATTTATTGTAAGCAGCTTGGATTCTTCCAGGCTTGTAGCTAAAAGGAGGGAAATAAAAGAGTAAGCCTTCATGGAAAGGAGCTTAATGTTTGTCTGAGACTACCTTTATTTTATTTAATTCCAAGTATCTTCTAAGCACTTTAAAATTACCTTAATTTGATTCTTATAACAGTTTTATGGGGTATGTGATCTCATTATCCTTATTTAATAATGAGAAAACTAAAGCACACAGAGGTTAAGCAGCTTGCTCAAGCTCACACAGCAAGTAAGAACTTCTTCAAGGTGGGGTCGAGTTGTGCTGAATATATCCCATTTACCCCCCTAGGTCCACTCTCCACCTTTCTTTACCCTTCCGTCTGGTCCAGGAGGCTGACCTGAGTGGACTACCACAGGTAGTTGGACCTCAGTGGACCTCAACTGGGGAGCAGATTTGATCCCCAGGAGACACCTGACGGTGTCTGGAGACATTTTTGACTGTCACAGCATCTAATGGGATGCTGTGAAACACCTTACAAACCCCCGCCCCCACCTTTATACAGAATTACTGATCCAAAATGATGTCAATAGTTCTCAGTAGAGAAACCCTGTGGAGGGAGGAAAGCAATGCCAGGGCTTTTACTTCCCTGGCTCCTTCAGTTCTCTTCAGCTGGCTGCCTCCCTGGTCTGAAGGTGTCTGCTCCTCACAACATGGACGATTCTACCTGACTCTCCTTCCCACTTGGTCCAGGAGTGCTAAGTCTTCTACCCCGTGGTTCCTCTACACCAGCATCTTCAGTAGTAATCCTTTTGTAGACAAATTCACCTCAAATCATCCTTTTCAGATGTGTCATCTGCTTCCTGGTGGGACCCTGAGTGATAAAGGGTGTTACCAGCAGAAGGGAGCTGGAGCCGTGGGAGAGAGGTGCTCCTGCCAGAAACACTGCACAAGGCAGAGAGGAAGGAACACACATACTGGGCTTCTCCCTGTCTCCTGTCCTCCAGTCTCCTGTAGTGTCTACCATTGGCTGAACCCAATCTAAAGACAGCTAGCAGAGCTAGTTAGTAATACTTTCAACAATAAAGATTAAAAAAAAAAGAGTGTCTGAGGACAGTGGCTTGAATTAGGGTAAGGGATACGAGGGTGGAATAGAGACAGAAGGGAATCAAGTTTCTCCAACTGTCTTGGGACACAGTTCAGGGAACACAAACTTAAATGCTACAGGACCCAGGCAGGTGGCGAATGGAAGCTGTGTGTGTGTGTGTGTGTGTGTGTGTATGTGTGTGTGTGTGTGTGTGTAAGGCCATCTGGGAAGAACAAACCATCTAAAGCAGTCACTAGGTAGCCCTGCCGGCATGGCTCAATGGTTGAGTGTCGACCTATGAACAGTGAGTTTGATTCCCGGTCAGGGAACATGCCTGGGTTGCAGATCCCCAGTGTGGGGTGTGCAGGAGGCAGCCAATCAATGATTCTCTTTCATCATTGATGTTTCTATCTCTATCTCCCTCTCCCTTCCTTTCTGAAATCAATAAAAATATATTTAAAGCAGTCACTAGGTAAGAATATGGTCCTAATATTGCCAGATTCTCAGAGATTTCAAGAGAAGCCAGAAATCCAGATTTTTCGATGAAATCATTAAATTTTTTAAACTGTGGAAACTGAGTAAAAAACATATACTATAAACTAAACTTGATTTGATTCCAGGCTCTAGAGTAGAGGGTGATGTGTTTACAACCTCTAGCTACATAAACTAATTGTATATGAGCCATAGAGGAGAAGTATCTAACCCTGTTTTGGTCTCTCTCTCTCTGTCTCTTTCATTCTTTTATAAATCAGGACCTATGAATCTCATTAAAATAGCTACATATTGCTCATTAATCACTTTTACTCTAAAAAATGGCACAAATCTGCAAAATGCATAATTAATTAAACATTGCTTTATAATTTTATACATTGGGCTCTGTGTGAGATTTTGTTGAGAAACAGTATTTATTTACAAAATTTAAAAAGAAGTCTACTAGATAAATGCATTAAAGGTTTGTGATCGGAAAACTGATAACCAGAAGGCCTGAAGCTCAGGACTAAAATGGTTAGAAAAGCCAATTTGTCAGTGTCAGTCCTTATCTATGACTGGCCTGATCTCTTTGTTAAGACTCAGGGCAAAGACACTGTTTAGGGCTAAATTACTCCAAACAAATAACTGCAACATGGTGCCTCCAGAGATTTGTGGATTTCAGGAAAATCAGACCTACACAGAGAAGTGGCAATGATAAAAGTGGAGACTCTAAGCCAACATATAATAGACATTGATCAAACCACACTTTAATAGAAAATGAAAAGAAACCAAACAGCAGCAAAAACCCAAGAGCTCTCACCCTCATCAAATCAAATTGTTTCCACGTTGCCTTTTAGGTATTATTCATGTGCAAAATGACTTTTACAATATGGTAATGGTGGTAGTCGAGTTGTGATACATGTCGTTAGACATTTAGGTTTCATCCTTTTCAGATCTTAAAGCAGTGACCTATTTAGTAGGCTCAGTCTTCAGGAGGGTGCTTTGGGCTCTAGCATAAACTCTGAATTCCTTAAAATGGGAAACAAACGATCTGTTCCCTGCTTTTCCATTGGGCCACTCCCCACACAAGCATTGGTGCTCTAGCGCCCAGTGTTCTTGTGCTTCAACCACACTAACTACCGTTCCCTGTCTGAACCCACCAGACACTTTCATGCTCCCTGAACATTTGATATTGCCTCTTCCTTATGGAAAGCTCTTTCAAGCCTGCATTCACCTGTTATTTCTTCCTTGAAATCTTTCCTACCTGTCAGATATAACTGTTTTCTCCTCTGTAGTTTTACAGTTTGTACATTGCATGTAGCAATTCATGGAACATACTTAAATTCTGCCCCAAGCTTCTTGAGGGTGGGTTCAGGAGAGATTTATATGGACTATCTCTCCTGTGCCTATCCTAAGGCCTGTGCTAGTCTTGGGTATAAGAGAAGTGCCAAATAAATATTTAGTGATTGAGTGATATCTTTTTACAGAATTTTCAAAGAGTTCAGAGAAAATGTGTAAGATTGTTGCACTCATTCCTTCACCAAATATTTATCTACTGTACCTACTACTTGTCAGACATTGTTCTGGGTGCAGAGGATACTCCAGTAAGTAGAACGTTGTTCCTACTCTCATAGATTTTAGAAAAAGAACACATGGACATTTAATTTTTCAGGTTGGGGTAAGTGCTATAAAGAAAAACACAGCCACAGAACAAGGGGTAGGGTTGATGTGGGACACTATTTTAGATAGGTTTGTCAACAAGTTGTCTCTAGAACACCTTTCCCCGAGTTATGAATGAATAGAGAGACAAATAGTACACAGACAGGAGGAACAGTGTGTGTAATCAGGTAGAAGCATTCTTGATTTTTCTGAAAATGGGCCAAGAAGCCAGTGCTGACTGAAGGGAAAAAGAAATGAAGGAGCGAAGGGTAGAGAATGAAGTCAGGAGGAAGCCATGAGCCAGAGCATGGGGGTCTGGTATGTCATGATAAGGAATTTGCATCTTATTCTCAATGTGCTGGAAGCTATTGCGTGTTTTGCATAAGGAAGAGATATGATGTAATTGATCACTGTGGGTGCTCAGGGAGAGTGGACTATAGGGAAGCAAGAAAAAAAGCTGAGGGACAGAATTAGTTTTGCTAGAACTATTGTAGGAAAATATTACAGACTGAGTGGCTTAAACAACAGAAATGTATACTGTCTTACAGTTCTGGAGGCTAAAAGTGCATAGTCAAGCTGTTGGCAGGATTGGTTCCTTCTGAGGGCTGTGAGGAAGGAATTGGTTCCAGGCCTCTCTCCTTGGCTTGCAGATAACTGTCTTTTCTCTGGGCTACTTCACATCATCTTCCTTCTCTGTGTTTCTGTGTTCAAATTTTCCCTTTTTGTAAGGACACCTTGTCCTTAATGGATCAGGGGCAATTCTGTATTGAATTTGGGACTCACTCTGTATTGTATTGACCTCATCTTAATTAATTGTAAGCCATCTGGACTGTATTTCTCAATAGGTTGCATTCTGAGGTATTGGTCGGGGGGTTAGGATTTCAACATATCTTTTTGAGAGGACACCATTCAATCTATGACAGAAACTTTAAAACATTTGCTCCTTATTTTGTTCATACTTGATTACTTCATTGATTCACTGATTCATTCATTCATTCATTCAATAAAATTGCATTGAGTGCTTATCAGGAACTCTCCTTGGTATGGTGGATATAACTATAAATAGACAGGAAACATTCCTGCCCTCATGAAACTTACACTTCAAGATAAATGCTCCCTCCGCCTCCCAGTAAGATTTTAGGTCATGTAGTCTTTTAGGCTCTGGTCTTTTCTCGCCAAGGCCTATAGCTCAACTGGAAACTCCTCATGGCAGAGACTCAGTAGAAGGCTCTGTTGGTGGTTGTAGCTGATCACTGTTCTCACTGTCAGGTTAGCTCCTATGGAGGTCTTGGGGAAATCACCTTTCTTTGTCTATAATTCTCCTGGGTAATTGCTCAGACCACCTGTCTGCAGAATTGTCCTGCAAGAGTTGCCTAAAATCAAGGAGAATCTACATACCATCAGAGTGCCAGTGCTGATCTGATGAGAAGGCAGTCCTTAAGAAGTGGACACCCTAGTTGGTTTGGCTCAGTGGATAGAGTGTCAGCCTGAGGACTGAAGGGTCCTGGGTTCAATTCCAGTCAAGGGCACATGCCCAGGTTGTGGGCTTGATCCCCACTAGGGGTGTGCAGGAGGCAGCCGATCAATGATTCTCTCTCATCATTGATATTTCTATTTTTCTCTCTCCTCATCCTTCCTCTCTGAAAGCAATAAAAATGTATTTTAAAAAAAGAAGTGGACATACTTCATCAGAGACCTCCTCAGTCTCTGAAGACTGTCTCTTCCATTTTGTGTCGGTACCATAATTATCGTGCAATCCAGACCCCAATACTTGATAGTTGAAGAAAGTGAATTCTGGAGTGCTACTGCCGTACCAACATCTCATGGGTCATAGTGGAATTAGAATCTCTGTTTTTATTGGACTGTGCTGCTTCTCAACATATACAGGATTTGAGATCCATGTTTTCAGCATGCATGCCTATGTTGAGATCTTCTCTCTTCGAATTACTTTATTGTTTTTATCCTACATTTACAGACTTATTGAACGATTTTTTTCTCCCCGTCAAGTAGGCCAGTGTTGACTCAGCAATAAGAGCGTGAGCTTCTTTTCAATGGGTACCATGCCTTGGATTTCTTTTCTAAATCTCCAGCACAGTGTTTTGTATTTATATGCTACTCAGGGACATGCTGGTTGAATTGATGTTAATTAAATGACTATAAGAATGTCACATAGCTCTAATAGCTGTACTATTTTTTGCTTATTTTTATTGATTTGATTCTCCATTTCTTGTGAAAGAGTATATCTCTGAATATCTGCTAATCAAGAAGCTGAATTTTCTCTGGGAAATTTCCAGTGAGAATTGCTGATGTCCTGAATAGTTTCCTCAAGTGTAGACTGACTTGTAGGCTCAAATTCCTCCAAGCTTATTATTAGTTCCACAGTGCTCCTTCAACACTGCCAAGTAGCATATGATCACTGCATCTGCTCTTGAGTATACACTTGAAGAACATAATCATTCAAGAGAAGACGAACGCTTCTGGGGCACTGGACAGTGTTCATAGCTTACAACGTTACGTTAGGATATTCAAATTTAAGTGTGGGGTACAACCCTCTTATTAATTATAAATTCAATCAAATGTTAGTGACTCTCATATGCCCAGGGTTGTGCCAGGCACTGTCATATACATTATTTAATTTTGGTTTCACAAAAATTCTATGAGGTGAATGTTGCTATACCCATTATGTCAATGCTGACAGTGAGACATGGAAAGGCTGTGGGATCTGCTCAAGTCACGCAGACATGAAACAGCACAACTGTGATTTAAACAAAATCTGTTGATTAGTCCAGTACTCTTTCCACAACCCATACATATTCCAAATCAGCTTCAAAAGTATTTATATATTATTTTAAAATATTCTGTACAGACAGAAGACATATATTGAATTTATACGGTCATCATGGCTATATCTTCATGAATTTAGAAAACTTTCAAAATTGGATTCCTAGTTCTCTTCTTTCTCTCCAATATTACATTCCAATAACGGTTGAATGGCATGTTTTAGGATACTTTAAGAATTTTCTTGTTAGTAACGTAAAAATCTAGTAGGCCTAAATTGTATGTATAAGTTTATGCTGATGATTATTTGGTTTAAAAATATAGACCAAACCCTCTATTACATTATCAACTCTGATTACTAATCTTTTGATCATTTGGATGCTATCACCATGTATTACTATTACTTACCTTACTGTTCAATCGCACAGACTGCGAATTCACTAACAAATTAGGCGACTGCATAAATCTTATGTCAGTATTTGAAAGTGGGCTCTCTAATATTAGAAAATTTCATTTAGTGGCAACACAATATCTTTATTTGTAAAACGAATATTATTAACCTCATATTTTAAATTGAATTACAAAAGTTTGGCTTGTATTTTGATTCTTGGTCGGCCTTTTGTTTGAGTGCTGTGATGGCTAGTCAGAGTCAGAGGTGAGAATAGCTTTTAGAAATCTTGTTTTTTGTGCTGACATGGATGGACCTTGAGGGCATTATGGTAAGTTAAATAAACCAGACATTGAAAGACAAATAAATGCCACATGGTATTTGCTGGGGTCCTGCCCCAGCAGGTCCAGGGGTCCCCAAACGTGTGGACGGAGTCGGTAAAGAAGGAATGACATGGAGGCAGTGTTCAGTTGATCAGCAGCCTAGCCAGGATCTCCAGCCAGGATCTCCAGCCAAGTTCTGGTCTGGATCTCCAGAGAGGTTCTGCTTAGGATCTCCAGCCAGGCTCTGTCTCTAGGTTCTTCAGCCAGGTTCAGTCACTAGGTTCTAGTCAGGTTCTCTTGCCAGTTTCTGTAGTCAGGTTCAGTCCAGGATCTTTTGCCATGTTCTCTCGCTAGGTTCTGTCTCTAGGTTCTGAGGCCAGTTTCTGTCCAGGATCTTTTGCCATGTTCTCTCCCGCGAAGTTCTTCTGTCTCTAGAGAACATTCTGTGTAGGTTCTGTGCCTAGGTTCTGTCTCTCTTGGTTCCGTATTCTAAGTTCTGTCTCTTGCTGTCTTACTACATCTGTATTTATACCAGTTGATTCAATCCTACCAATCTCTATTACAAAGGTTAGGGCGTTTCTTATCTCCATTCCAGGGAGTAAAGATTATGTAGCTTAAGCATGATTGTTTGTAGTGATTAACTACCCGCCTGGCACTTAGTTAAGGAGTTTCATCCCCTCCCTGACTTCAGGGAAAAATTCCTACCTGGGGAAACAACCTTTCTAGGAGAGGCATCCCCTCCCTGACTTCAGGGAAAAATTCCTACCTGGGGAAACAACCTTTCTCAGAGACCTTGGTTAAAACACATAGTGCCAAGAAGGTGAGCAAACATATTAAGAACAGTATGCCATATATGCCAGGTCCCTTGAAACAGCAAGCATGGACCGGCTCCCGGCAGGTATTATTTATATGTGGGACCTAAAAAAATAGTAAATTCATAGAAATAGAAAAGTGGTCGTGAGGGGCTGGGAGCTGGGGGAAATAGGGAAGGGTAGAAGGGTACACACTTTCGGTCATGAGATGAATAAGGTCTGAGGAGCTAATGAATGTATTACCTGCTGAGTGTAGTTGATGAGTATAGTTGAAATTTGTGGAGAGAGTAGAACTGAAATATTTTCATTAAAACAAAACACCCCAAAACAAACAAACAAACAAACAAATGAAACTCCAAACCAAAGTAAATATGATATGTGAGGTGATGGATGTAATAATTAACTTGGAGGGGGAATCCTTTCACAATGTACTATATGTATAAGAAATCATCATGTTGTACATTTTAGATATCTTACAATTTTATTTGTGAATTATACCTAACTAAAGCTGAGAGAGAAAAAGAATAGCCTATTTAATGAAGTTATGAGTTGCTGCAGAGTGGTAAGAAGTTGAATTTCTAGGCCAAACTCAAATATAATCCATGGTATCTCCACGCTTTGTCATGCTTCTGGGCATGTAGCAAAGCAAGGATAAGGAAAATTGGAATTGCTACAGATGTGCATGGATTGAAGTATAGATAAACCAGAGTATGTCTGGCAAGAATGACTTTCCTTTATCTCACAAACCAGCTTCTGCTGGGATCTAAGAGAAGGAAATTTTCTATTAGCATTGCTGTTCAAAAGACAAATACTCTAATGAGATTTTTTTTTTTTTTAAAGCTGTTGTTACTGAGGAAGCTTAAGGTCTGAGGAGCTAATGTATGTATAGAAAATAGAATTTGCCCTCCATTATTATTGTTAACTAAATCCAGAGTTAAAAAAAAAAAAAAGTCTGCCAGGATACTGGAAAGCTGTGTATCACTATAGTTGACCCTTGAACAACATATGCAAATTTTTAAAAATAAATACTATAAATGTATGTTCTCTTATGATTTCCTTAATAACACCTTTCTCTAGCTTACTTTAGTGTAAGAATGCAGTATATAATATATATAACATACAAAATATGTGTTTACCAACTGGTTATGTTATCAGTAAGGCTTCCGGTCAACAGGCCATTTGTAGTTAGATTTCTGACTGCTCAAGGCATTGGTGTCTCTGACCCCACGTTGTTCAAGGGTGAACTGTACTATTTTCATTGCAGCATATATTCTGCATTTACAATCAAAGTATGTTTAATCACAAAGGAACACAATTTGGCTAGTTATAGGTGTTCCCAATGGGAAAAAATTTGATGCTTTTATAAGTTTAATAAAGTTGGTTCAAAGTACTTTTTTTTGCCATTAAATTCTAAGGGGAATGCTCTTTTCATTAGGAAAAACTTTCACCAGACCAATTTTATCTGCTTTCTTTTGATGTGAACACAGTTGTTACCTGAGTGTAAAATTGACTCCTAAGCAAGAGGAAAATTAAAAATGAGGGTAGCCCGGCTGGTGTGGCTCAGTGATTGAGCGTCAACTATAAACCAGGAGGTCAGGGTTTGATTCCTGGTCAGGCCATATGCCAGGTTGTGGGCCATATCCCCAGTGTGGGTGTGCAGGAGGCAGCCAATCAATGATTCTCTCTCATCAATAATATCTCTCTCTCTCTCTCTCTCTCCCTCTCATTTCCTCTGAAAAAAAATTTTTTTAAATAAATAAAAGTGAGTGTAACGTGACATGATACATTTGTTAAAACCTGTAGAACTGTACAATACAAAGAGAGAACCTAAAATAAATTATGGATTTTTGTTAGTGATAATGTACAGTGGGGCCTTGACTTACGTTAAGGAGCTCATTAACTCAAATTACTCTGCCAACTCACTGCAAAAAATCAGCAGATAGCTGGTATCTCAAAAAACTCGTTAGTCAGGACACTCGTAAGTCAGGGCCCCACTGTATTAATATTGGTTCGTCAATTGTAACAAATGAACCACAATGATGCAAGATGTTAATAGTGGGAAAGCTGTGTGTGTGTGTGTGTGTGGAGGAGAGCAGGGTATGTGGAACTCTGTATTTCTCTGCTCTGTTTTCCTGTAAACCTAAAACTGATCTAAAAAATAAAGTCTGTTAATTAAAAAGAAGCGTGAAGAGTTAGATCCCTTTCCTTTCTATGACATGGAAAGATCACAAAGTTTACTCTTATTAGGAACCATTGGTATTTTAAAATTTTATTTCTTATTGAGGTATAATTGACATATAACATTACATTAGTTTCAGGTGTACAACACAATTATTCGACAACTGTATGTACTGTGGAAATGATCACCACAATAAGTTTAGCCAACGTTCATCACCATACACAGTTACAGAACCTTTTCTCTTGTAATGAGAACTTTTAAGATCTACTCGCAGCAACTCTCAAATTTATAACCCAGTATTATTAACTATAGTCGCCATGCTGTACATTATATCCCCATGACTTATCTATAACTGGAAGTTTGTACCTTTTGACTCCCTTCACCCATTTCACCCATTCCCATGCCTCTGGCAACCACCAACCTATTATCTGTATCTATGAGCTCGTTTTTATTTTAATTATTCCATAGATAAGTGAGATTAAATACAGTATTTGTCTTGCCCTATCTGACTTATTTCACTCAGCATAATGCACTCTAGGTCCATCCATGTTGTTGCAAATGGCAAGATTTCATTTTTTTAATGGATGATTAATATCCCATTGTATATAGGCACCACATATATTTCCCTCATATTAATTCACTCACCAAATTCTGTTGATTTATCTTTCAAAATGTTGCTTGTGTTTATCAAACCATTTGCATCCTCTGGTCACTATCCTAAGTCATGGCATAATAACCTAATTGTTAAAAGTGTAGCTAGGTGACACTCCTCTTTAGCCACATCCCTGTTACAATGAACACTCTCTTTCTTTTGAAACTTTTTCTTTCCCAGATTGTAGAGAGCGCCTGGGAAGGCACATGGGCATTTCTTTAATTATTGTCAGCTGAATCCAGTGGCATTGGCAGAGCCACGTCCTGGAAACACACCTTGCCAGAGGCAGGAGTGTTGTCAGCCTGACCTTCAGCCCAGGTGCCAGGGGGTGGGTTTCGTTATCTCGAAATCCAGCCAGGCACCAGGAATGAACACGACTGGGGCCCACCCAAGAATGCACATAATCTCCTTTGTTTTGACCTTTAGTAAAACTTCCTGGTGTCTGCTGTATAAAATAAACACGCTGTATTGGCTCTGGGTCATTGTCTCTCCATCAGAGGACAGCTGTCCCACCCAGCCCCAGCTTTTCCTTCTGTCTCTGTGTCTGTCTCTTTCTTTCATTTTCTCAATCCCCAGCTGCCCCTACTCAGGAACCGGACCACTCTCTAGCCATGCTGGACATGGAAAAGAGAGAAATATTTACACCAGATGGGACCTTAATTCTCATGAGGGTTCAAATCCATTCTAGATGCTGGGATAGGGTGACCAACCTTTGCAGTTTGCCTAGGACTGAGTGGTTGTCTGGGATGAGGGACTTGCTATAAAACCTGGAAGCCAATGGCAAATGAGGACGAGGTAGTCACCCTGCTCTGGGACCAATTTCAATAATAGACCTTAGTTCCTTCTACTGCTACCTCCCCCCCATCCCCCATGAATGCGCTTGAGGCTTGGATTCGGAAATTGAATTCCTATTTGACATTCTAATTTCACTGACTTGATTCATTTAGGTCCTTCTAGTCTTGAGCCTCTTGCCACTCATTTACTGTTGGAAAGCCAGTTCTTCAGAACCTTCATTTCCTGGGGAGTCTTGAGTCCTGAGACTGAGAGATAGTCCCTAGAGTGGAACCTAGGAATCTGCTTCTCACCAGGTGTCTCTGAACAATCTGTTTTTAAATTTATTTATACATTTCTATTGATTTCAGAGAGGAAGGGAGAGGGAGAGAGAGATAGGACATCAGTGATGAGAGAGGATCACTGATTGGCTGCCTCCTGTGTGTGCCCTCTCCCCCTCCCCTCACCCCCCATGGGGGATTAAGCCTGCAACCCAGCATGTGCCCTGACTGGGAGTTGAACTCTGACCTCCTGGTTCAAAGGTTGATGCTCAACCACTGAGCCACACCAGCTGGGCAACAGTCTGTTTTTAATATCTGAATTCTCATTTCTTGTTTTTCAGGTAAACCTTCATTAGTTGTCTACCTCATTACATAAGGCTTGCTAGATCTCAGATCCTGGTGACTCTGAATCTGGCCTTTCCTATTGCTGGGTCTGCATAATCAGTATTCGAAGTATGGGACCAGATTTGTAGGCTAGGGAACTCTAACTTATTGCTCACACAGCAATTTTCTTCTTGGGAATTGACTGAAATTTTTTTTATAAACAGCTATTTAATTTAAATAGAGTAAAATGCACTGATCTGCTGTATTCATTTGTAATTTGGTACATGTAATGTGAGTTTAAATAGTGAACTTTTATCTCATTAGTATTTGAAGTGCTCATGTTGAAAATATAAAACAATGAGGGAATTGATTTTATTCTGGTTGTCTGTTATACTTCATTTTAAGTGTAAATGGCCTTCCACATTTGCAAGGCCCTGTGGTTGACATCTATGTGGTTGACATCTATGGCCATCACATGAATTAAAAATTATTCCGTATGAAGATGAATCTGATTATAGTTAAGCTATAACTTGTGGGGTTTCCTTCCAGCCCTGTGGATCTGTGACTTCATATGCACTTAAAATATGCTGGGCAGCTCATGAATCTGGAGACAGATGCTGCAGTTTGTTCATAAATGTGTTTAGTCTATTGTACTTTAAAACCATGTTTAAATGTTAATTAGAATTGTGAATCCTTCTTGTGTTAAAATTTTGAGTGTATTATTAAAGAAGTTAAAATGCAAAATAAAAAGTGTTACACTTTGAAGAGTCTTAACCAATGCTTACACCTATGCAACAACTCACCCTTCTATCAAGATGTAGAATATTATCATCACTCCAGAAATTTCCCTCCTGTCTTCAATATAGTCCTCAACTGTGTGGCTCCCCCAGGCAATCACAGTTCTTATTTCCATCACCATAGAATAGATTTTTCTATTCTAGAATTTCATATAAATGGACTTATACACTAAATAGTCCCTTTTGTCTCATTTTTTTCATTTAGCATTATGTTTTTGAGATCCATCTATTTTGGTACATGTCTCAGTAGTTCATTTTAAACATGTACTATACCAAAAGTTTTATTCATAATGGAAGGGAGATCTTGCTTGGAGAACAAGAAATATTCCTGAACATTTTCAGCCCCACCACAGCCTACAAACATGCCATTAAATAAATAAACCTGTACACAAAGGATACTAAATACAATTCTGTGCTTTTCAAAATAAGAACTTATATTTATTTATTTATTTATTTATTTATTTATTTATTTAACTTCTTTCAAAAACTCTTGATGATAGTACTGATAGAATTCAGGTCAGACTTCTAGATTAAATACAGTTCCATTTGAAAGCAGTTTGCAAAGAATTTGAAATAGTTAAAGTTCAAATATGTAATATTATTAACAGAAGTTACCTGCTTTAATATTGGATATCTCAAAACTTAACACTCCATAATAACATATGAGATAAAAAGTTTTTATTGCTGGTAAAAAGAATTATGTAATCATAGATAATTATAATGTATATATATAAAAGCCTACGCAACTGGACCACAGGCCAGTAGCTATGATGCACAATGACCACCAGGGGGCAGACGCTTAATGCAGGAGCTGCCAGGCACTGGGCTCATAGCTGGCAATGCGCAGCTGTGGTGATGCGAGCCTCTCCCACGGACACTCCCCCTGCATGCCCAAGTGGCGGTGGGGCTGGGATGAGTGGGAGCAGTGCAGCACCCAGTACGGGCTGGCGCTCATCCCCAGCCGCCTGCTGCTTTACTCACTACTTTGTGCTGTGCAGGATCGATAAGGACAATGGGTTGGAGTCCAATGAGCTGGTGGGTAAGGCCAGGCTTCGGTGGCATGGAGGTCCACTGATCCCCACAGGCCAGGCCAAGGGACCCCACTGGTGCACGAATCTGTGCACCTGGCCTCTAGTTAACTATAACTGTTTACTGATCACCTACCTTGTGTGAGAAGATATGCTAAGTTTGCTGGAAAAGGGAACTTTCAGGGAAGATAATGAGAAATAAAGTGGATTAAGTCACAGTCAAGCTTAAGGTAAGATATTATATATTCATAAAATAAGAGTAATACAACATATATTATAGTAAATACCAAATGAAAGGATAGAGACACTTTTGTGGGAATTCACATGGTAGGTGCAACTACGTGATGCAAATGCAATGATATCAATAGGTATCTTCTTTTTTTGTTCTCACTTTTTATTTTAAAATGTATATTTTTGGAAGTAGAGGCTCTAAAACATATTATATTGGATTGAGACTCACAATTCAAATCATCTTATTAAAGGCTTTAAATAAAGAATTTTGTTTTTACCCAGTAAGAAATGGGGATTTATTTTGATGTTGATTTTAAAGGAATGAACTTGCATTAAATGGGATCTGATTTTAGGAAATTAATTTTTCCATATTATATATAATGGACTTAAAAGATCATTTTAATCATCCAAGTATTACTGAAATGAGCAGGTTGAGAATTAAAGCCCGAAATTATAAAATCTACCTCAAAATCTATGAACAATGTTGGGACCTATCACTTTTTATAACTTGTGCCATTAAGAATTAACACCTAATGGAAGAAAAGGATTGGTTTTAAGCTATTTATACTTGTCACTTTAAAATTTCTGAATAGTATTTTATTATATGCATATACCATAATTTGAGTTATTTCCAGTTTTTGTCATTTATAAATAGAGCTAGCACAAGCATTTATGAAAAACTTTTTTGTGTGGACATATGTTTCTATTCTCTTGGGTGACTATGAATAGAACTGTTGAGCCAATCTGTGGGTGTATGTTTACCATTAAAAAAAACACACACATTGCCAAACCATTTTCTAAAGTAGTTTTACCAGTTTTTACTCCCATCATTAATGTAGAAGAGTTCTGGTTTCTCCATATCCTATCCGAAAGTTAGTATTGTTAGTCTTTTTAATTTTAGCCATTTTTTTTGTGGGTGTGAAATGACATTTATTACAGTTTTAATTTGCATTTCTCTGATGAGCAATGATGTTGAATACTTTTTTATATACCCATTGATCATTTATCAATCTTCCTTTGTCAAGTTCCTACTCAAGACTTTTGCCCATTAAACAAAATTGTTTGTTTTTAACACTGAGTTGTAGGATATTTTGAATTTGTGTATATAAAGAGTATTTTCAGATATGTTTATCAAGAGTATTTTCTTATAGTCGATGTCTTGTTTATTCATTTTGTTAATGATGACTTTGGATAAGTAGAAGCTTTTAGTTTTGATTTAGCCCTTCCCCTCCCCCCAATTATGATGAGTACTTTGTGTTCTAAGAAATCTTTGCCTACTCCAAGATCAGAAAGCTCTTCTTTCTTCTAAAAGATACATTTTATGTTAGTAGTTTTATAGATTTTAGCTTTTCTATTTCAGAGTATAATTTATCCTGAATTAATATTTATGTTTGTAATGTGAGGTAAGAGTTGAAGTTCACAGTTTCCTCTTTGATATCCAGTTATTGAGAACTTACCTTTGATACCCAAACTCGGAATACAATAACTGAAAAGTCTGAATGCCAATTACATTGTACTATGAAGTCGTTTAGCTAATCACTACATATTTTTGCTTGAGACATAGTCATCTTGTCGGTAAGCTAATTGCTAAGACTAAAAATTAACAATCAACTGATTTTTGTTGAATATTAGAGTAAGCGAGATCCAAAAATTTGTCCAATGGACTAAAAAGACAGAAAACTCATGCAAGACTTTGTTTTTTTCCAGATTCCCTCCTGAATAAAACAACAGCAGCAGCAACAACAACCACAAAAGCTGGTCTCCTGCAGTTTCCTGATGTGTTCCAGTGTCTCAGATCCTTGCCTCATTTATCTGTTGCATGTTATATCTTTTCTGTTAACATGCAGAAGAAGCTCTATATTCATATAAGTATACTAGTTCCAAAACATACTGTAGAATCATATAAAACTCAGCACTACTTGGTTGTAATAGATAGAAACCCTCCTCAAAGTTGTTTAAGCAAAAAAGAGTTTGGTTAGATTCAGTAACTTGAGAAGTCCAAGTGCTGAAGCTGGTGAGGACAAATATATATTGAAATTTTTCCTTGTGTAAAAAGATATTTTTAAAATGTTAAAATTTGGTAATTTTTTTTAGTAGTGTAAGTAGTCAACTGCTCTCATTCTCTAAAAACCTACTATTTGTAGATGTGAAAAACTGGAGACTTAAAAATATGCTCTAAGTCAAAGGCAGGGCAAATTTCTTAAATAAAATGGATATATTTGCCCTAAATAGTAATAATGCAATTTGTATCAGTTTTCCAGAGAATTATCTGCCTTTAAAATAAAGAAAAGAACCCTGATTTTTAACTCAAATTATCTGTATTTTGTTTTCACATTCAAATTGCAGTCTAAGAATCAGTTTGTTGAGTTTGATTTAGTGAATATTTACTTAGGATTTTTTATAAAAAACAAGGGAAACAGAAAAGGAACAGCGCTGTGCAAATGACCTCTGGGTCCGGGCAGGACTTAAATGCTCACATCCCCTCGGAGGATATTATCACCCTTGTTTGCTTTGACGGTTACAGATACTATGTCTCTCTTTGTGCTGTTTGCAAAAAAGCTGAGCTAGTCGAAAAGAAGAGATGGACTGTATTTCCAATGGTGTGCTGGACTGCGGGCATTTGTTCCTGCAGGGCCAGGGCTGCATGGAGCCGATTGTTTCTCGGGACTGTGCAGACCCGCTGCCTGATGCCCTCGCTGCTGACAGTGGTTGCCAACAAACCCTATTCCTTTCCATTTGGCCTGGTCGTCATTTCGCTGGAAAACAAGGTAGCCGTAGCCGCACATAGACTTTTTCCTCCTTCCCTTTCCCCCTCTCCCCCCTCCCTAGACCTCTCTGGGCTTTGACGTCACGTGTGCTCCTTTCAGTTGCCATAGCAACCCCATTCCCCAAGCCCTCTGTCGGTCTCCTCTGGTAGGTTCCACAATGGTACAGGCAGCATCACGCTGCACAATGGTTTCCAGGCAGTGAAAGAGGGTGATTCAGCAAGCCACTCTTCTCCTTCTCCTTCTTTCAAAAAAACCTTCCCTTGTCTTTTTATTTTTTCATGGGGGCTGGGGGGCGCTTCTTACATGCTTACCTTTTGCTTTTCTTTTTTCATTTTTACAAATTTCCTTTTTTTCTCCTCACCCCTCAATTCCCAGGGGCTTGAGTGACTTTAAGATTGGGTTTTCTTGGACATCACCTGTCCATCTTTAATTTTAAACATTTTCCCCACCTCCAAAGAACCTGTTCCTTATCACAGTTTGGAATGTGGTTAATGAAAAACAAGTAGGGAGGATTGGGGGGGCGAACGGCTGGATGAGGATCGGAGTTCTGAAGCACGGAATGGTAGGTAGCTCTTTGCTCCTTCTGGGTTCTAACGTGTGTTTTGGAGGGTGTGGTGATGTCTGGCAATTGCTCCTGGTGGGGTGGGAGAGGAGGCAGGTGCGGCGGAAAGCAGGTTAATGAAGTGAACTACCTCTGAGGCCGAACCGCCAGCCTCTCCTGTTGTGCGGAGCATCTCTCCCCAGACTTGGGCGTGTTGGAACATTTCTGTTCGGAGTGAGGGTGGGCAGAGGGTGGAGGGAGCTTTCTTCTTGTGACCAGGGGTTTTTAGATCAGTGCAGAGCTACAGAAAGGAAGAGAAAAAGCAGGAGAGAGAGAGAGAGAGAGAGAGAGAGAGAGAGAGAGAGAGAGAGAGAGAGAGAGAGAGATGCTTATTGGAAGTGCTGACCTCAGTCCCATATCCAAGAAATGCTACGAGTTCCCTAAAACATTAAAAATCATATCTTTCAGTATGCACTTACATTTACTTCCTGAGAGGTGTAACTTAAATATTTTGGGACATATTTACATATTTTAGTTGAGAATGGTATGTATATATTTTAGTTGCAAAACTAGTGGCATTACTCTTACAGAAACACTCTAGGCTAAATTTGGGCTGGGGAGAGGAACACAGAACAGGGGTCAGGTGAAACATTGGCACTGCAGTCCTATAGGTAAGGGGTCCCTTTAAGAAAGTGATCTCCTAGTCACAGCAGGCAGCATTTTTTTTTTTTTTAATGGCATGGTTCCCAGGTTTTCTGTGCTGGGATACTGTGTCCCCTGGAAATGTCAGAGCTCTTTGGGGGAGAAAAAGGATCTATGATCAGAAATGAGCCTGGCAATATATTTATCAGAACTTATGTATTTGTGCCTGCAGCAAAATAAATGGGATTTATTGGAAAATCTTCAAGTAAATCAAGGTTAGAGATATCTCAAGAAAATTATATATATATATATATACATATTTATCCCCTCCTCCCCCCTTACATTTAAATGTAGAGACTGAGTCTCTGCTTGAACCCTCTTCAAGGCATAACTTCCTGGGATACTGCAATTTAGCCACAGAAGAAGAATGGCTTATCCCGAGGCAGTGAGCTCTGAAGCAATCACAAGGTTGTTTACACGCCTGCCTTGCTGCAGAAGCGGACAGTGGGCAGCAGCCCTGCCTGCTGCTGGTCTGTTGATGGTAACTTTTATGAACGAACTGGAAAGAGGCAGGCTAAGTCTTATGGGAGAGGCCACAGTTCAGATGGAAGGAAAATGGGTATCAGTGCACCAGGCGTTCCAGCCCAAAGGTCCGGATTCTCCCTCTATCCCTAGACTGCTAGTTGTCGCACCCTGGGAGACCTCATAGAATGCTGATCGACGTGTTAAAAATGGTTGCAGGCATGACCGTTTGTCTCAGAGAGGCGTCAGTAAAATTTGTGCCTTAGGTGAGCATGTATGTGATCAGCATAGATAGAGATGCTCATGAATGAGCTTGCAAGCTTCTGACTCCACTCTGGAACCTGGGACTTTAGGGGTCGGGCAGTTTGGCCGCAGCGCATCGGTGTTGCTGCCTCTGGTATGTATTGGCTTCCCTACCTTGATCTCTCTCTCTTGTAATTGACAGGAAGTACTGGATTAGTTTATTTTACCACCTAGAGCAAATTGGATTTTCTCGCCCCCACAACGGAACTAGAAAATCAGATGACAAAGGTGATATGACCTCAGATATTAAAGACTCTTCAGGCTTCCTCATTTGCACGTTACTTCCTCCTGTTGTTGCAAGTGTCTTGAATTTGATGGGCTCCTGTTGTTACAAAATCCTCGCAGTTTTGGTAAAAAGATTCTTGATGATGAGGCAGTAAGAAATTATACGTGGAGTGGAAGAATCAGCTGCCCCCAGCTTCCTGCCTGCTTGCCCCAGAACAGCATCTGGTGTTGGGAGGAGTGCCTCTGCGGTGCTGGAGGGGGGATGTTTCTGAACGGATCCCAGAGGGGCCGAGTGTGTTTTTGCTGTCATTGTCTGGTATGTCTGCATTTGTTAGGATTTAATAGTTTCGTAGTGCGTGGCCAATATTTCTCAAGGTTAGAATGAACTGCGAATTGATTGTGGGTGCTATAAAATACATGTACTAGTATATTTTTAGATGCCAGGAAAATTCATAGGGTTTTTCTTGTTAGTATATCCTATAGGAAAATCACAAGCAAAAGGAATCTGCCTCACCTACGTAGTGTGAAAAAGCCTCCCATGTTTAAGGGAAGGCCTCCTATAATTAAAGGTTATTTTTTTTAAGTTTTATTGTGGCTTTATGTAAATGAGCCTATTTCTTTGGATGTAATCTTATTGGAAAAGTATTTTAAGACTGATGTTAAAAGGCAAAGACTAATTGGAGTTTTCTGGTTTATTAAACATGGGGGCAGATGCTTGCCTTCGCTGCTCTAGTCTGGCTTCAGGTCACATTTGTAGCTAAAAGACTTTGCATGGAATTGGTGTGTTCACGTCAAGTGATTGCTTAGTTGTTTATAAGAATAATGGACTCAAAGCAAGAGAGACTTTCTCCAATTTAAATAATAGAAAACAAATTGACATTAAATTTTTTTTCCATTGCCCCTACTGTTTCCTCTCCAGTCCCTTTTAAGCTTTGGTTGGACATTGCCACACTTACGCAAAAACAGGCACAGTGTCCAGCCATGGCCCGAAAGTGGTACAACGCTGTATGTGCTGCAGTCTCAGTGCTTCCTCCCTGGCCCCCATGGATTCTTACACCTTCTGAGGACCAAGGGCTTGTGGAGAAAGTTGGGCCTAGAGACTCCTGAGGGAGATGCTTCTTGGTAAAGAACATCTGTTCTCTCTTATATTAGATACCTCTGCTATGAGAGAGAACATTTGTTTCCTCTTATATTAGATATATTTATTCCATTACGTAAATCTGAGATGAGACACTGTTGCTGATTCAGATAAAAGATCAGGCTGCATATTGATTGTTTGAAAGAGAAAATATAACTTAGAATTGGAGCTTGGATTTCCAGAAATTCAACCTCTCTGCTCATGTCCCCATCACCAAGTTGTAAGGTTTCGAATAAAGATTTTTCAGCTTGACTACATGGTGTCTTTATGAGAAAAATCAGGGCCCAGAGGGGAAGTGAAGAATCTGCATGCTGTGTGTTTTAGGCACGGATTCTCCCCCTCCTCCCACCTTCATTTAATGGAGGGGAGCTTTATTTCTTATTGTGAGACCTCAGGTGATGTTGAAAATCTTTAAATTAGAAAGAGACATTTCTGGCTTGAAAAGTGGACCTCAAATTTATACTTATTTTTGGTAAAGGCTTTTTGTTATTGTTGCTAATTTGATATTTTAGATTCCTAACAAGCCACCATGACCTTTCTTACTGTTCTTATTCCTGGTGACTGTGAGATGTAAAACCTAGAGGCTCCTAGGAATGGAAATTAGAGTTTTGAATGGAAAATAAATGACTGAAGGTTCCTTAGAAGCAGTTCCTAACCCCCAGTTGCTCTAAAAGCTGATACGGTGTGCAGGTGTGAAGCGAAGTTCCCCTACAGGGCAGTCAGTCATTTGCAGAGTGACCTGCACAGTAATGAACAGGATTTTTGCTACAATCTCTCTCTCTCTCTCTCTCTCTCTCTCTCTCTCTCTCTGGAAAGCAAGGAGAAAACAACCCAGCAGTAATGAACAGGATTTTTGCTACAATCTCTCTCTCTCTCTCTCTCTCTCTCTCTCTCTCTCTCTCTCTCTCTCTCTCTGGAAAGCAAGGAGAAAACAACCCAGCAGTGACAGAAAAGTACTAAAAACTGCCTCCTGGCTTTGAGATGTTAACCAGCCTGGGTGCTCCATGTGCTCCCTGACAATGAGTTTCTTAAAGTTATGATACCTTCTCATACATTGGAGATAGCATTTGAAAGCATTGATAGTGAAGGAAAGCGCATAGTTTGTTTATTTGGTCATGTTCACTCAGTGTCTATACTACCTCTGTCATAGCACGTATCACACAACACAGAGATTACCTGTCCTTACGTTTTCTGTGTTACCACTAAACTATAATCTCTGCCAGGGACTGACTGCGTCTGTTTGGCACATAGTAGGGGCACATTAATATTTCTTGAATGAATGTCTCTGATGTACAGAGTTCTCTGTTAAGGGCTATGGGTAACAGAGTTTGGGAACCTGTAACATAGTTTCTGACACTTAGGAGCTTATAGTCATTTTTGGAGATGAGGTTAAATAACAAAGGTGGTATATAATTGTATATTAATGATTTAACAATAAATGTAATAGGAATTCAGAAGAGAAAGAAATTCACCTCCTCTGAATTGGTGGTGAGTGACCCTGGGGCCACATAGGGATGGCCTGGGGGCAGAAGGTTGTGGGGGAGGAATTCCTAGGAGCAGTTACTGTAAGCCTCTGGCCAAGAAAGGGATTCTTATTTGGGGCAGAGAGGAGGTTGGTTTGGGTGTGGTGACCATACTTCCCAAACTAGAAAGCAAAACTTACGTTTGATGATGGGGTAGAGCACTGGAAACGGGCACAGTCCTGGAGAATCTGGTCTGATATAATATCAAAAAATAATAGTAACAGATTTAAGTTACAAATCTACTTTTTAAAAATAGATCAGATTATGGAAAAATTACTTACAGGCCTCTTTCCAACTCCAGACCAACTTTAGCTTTATTTTATTTCATATACTTCAGTGGTTTTCAAACTTCTCTCAGTCAGTCCTTTTGTTGGTAACTATGCAATCCATAGTTCCAATGAAGTCTTACATGAGAAGCAGAATAGGCAAACATGTAACAGTGGCGCTGCCTCAGTCGAAGCTTAGTAGGATGGCTTGTGTCAGAAAACCAAATCATATCACAAAGCCAAATATCAGTCCTGGCTGGTGTGGCTAAGTTGGTTGGGCAGCGTCCTGTGCACCAAAAGGTTGCCAGTTCAGTTGGGGTCAGGGCATGTGCCTGGGCTGCAGGCTTGCTCCTGGTAGGAGGCACGCAAGAGACAGTCAGTCGATCAGTGTTTCACTATCACATCAGTGTTTCTCTTTCTTTCTCCCTTTCCCCCTCTAAAAAATAAATCAATAAAAAATCTTAAAAACAAATACAAATATTATATCACCCAAAGTAGCAGTACTGATTGGGCTCATGCTCAGATTACAAAATATCCAGCTACTCTGGTGTTGGTGAAACCAAAGTTCTTGTGCTTGCGGTAATTTTACAGAGTGAACTACCTCAAGATGTTTTATTTCTCGCCCCTGTGTCACCCATCACCAATTGTCCTTTGCCGTTGTTTGGTTTTCTCAGTGCAGGTGAAATAACCATTTAAATGTTAAAATCAAATTTGTCTATGTTTTGGCTTTGATTTTAGGCTAGTATGAGAAATACCAAGGGCAGGATCATCTCAGATCTTCGTTATGGCAACTCATGCAAGAAGCTGTTGAATTAGATCCATTTCCTATAGATGAGAAACCAAACAAGCAGTGGTGAGTTACAAATTTGAAAACATTCCTTAGCAGGAAATGTTTAAATATCTACATAACCAGTTTAAATATTGCATATGATTTAGCGTATGGATCTGGAGAAATACTGTTCTGAATAATGTCACTAAAGTGAACATTGGTTGGAGAGGATGTTTAACTGATGGTGCGGTGCTATTAATACCACAGATAGCAGCAGGAGGTCTTGGGGTGCGTGGGTTCATTGTATAACACAATGATGCTGCCATCCTGGATGCTGTCAGCCTATGTAAAATGGAGGCAATGAACAATCCCATGTGACTGAGTAACAGTTGGGTAACTGTACTTTTCAATGGTTTTATTATCATAATTCTGTATTTACCAATTCATACTTTCTAGTAGAAGAATTGGTTCTGAGCTAAATTATAATGCTCCATTCCTTTCATATATATATTCCTACTTCCTATACATATTCACATTCCTGTATAAATAGATAGTAGTATATAGGTATATATATATTAACAGAACACTTAGATCAGTGGTTCTCAACCTTCCTAATGCCGTGACCCTCCCAACCATAAAATTATTTTCATTGCTACTTCATAACTAATTTTGCTACTGTTATGAATTGTAATTTAAATATCTGATATGCAGGATGTATTTAGGCGACCCCTGTGAAAGGGTCGTTCAACCCCCAAAGTGGTCGTGACCCGCAGTTTGAGAACCACTGACTTAGATCTTTAGAAATAAGGGAAGAGAAATCACATAGCAGTTTTATAAAGCTCAATTTATGACATTTTAGCCTAAAAATCAATTTGCTTGATTAAACAATATTTAAAAAGACCCAGTTGCCTTGCTAATTGGAATAATTTTTAAAAATATTATAAAAATAGCATACACAGGCAAAATATATATTTTAATCGAATACTTGATGTTTCATAGTTATCAAAGTCAATAGTCAATAGACTCCAGCAGTGATGAACTAGTTATCTGTCAAATTACATCTCTGGGAAATACAATATGACAGCGGTGCTTGTAAGACTCTAAAAGAAGCTGTTTTGAGCTAGTGATCAATAGCTTTCTTTCATTTGCTTAGCGGCTTCTATAACTCTGGGTAGATAGGCTACCCTGTGAGTTAATGTATAACCTATGACTGCAGAAGACTGATGAAATTAACCCTATGCTTATTTCACATCATGATTTTCATTACAGTCTGCTTACAGTTACATTGAGGAAGCAGATGTAATAGTCATCACTATTCTGTGCTTAATCAACATGTATTAAATTGCCAATACTCAACCATTTTCAAACTAAAAGAAGGGCAATTTTATATGGCTGAACTTAATATTATTTTGAGTTATGTATCATTCTAAGTAATGTAGAAAACATACTGCCCCATCGTAAATGTTTACTTATTGAGCACCATTTATTGAGAATCTGTGATGTCTCAGATTTATTGAGAATCAGCTCTTGGGATAGATGAAAGAGACATTGCCTGCCTTAAAGGAGCTCTCAGTGCAAATGTGTAGTTTTTATACGGTGCTGTGACACGGGCAGGCATGGGGGCCAAAGGACGTGCAACAGAGGAGAGCATGCAAGGAAGGCTTACTGGAGTGGATGATGTTTTGGCTGACTATTAAGGACAGTAAGAGGTTAGCCAGGGGAAGGGGAGCAGTGGGAACATTTTTCGATGGTCCACAGGCTTGAGAGAGTGTACGTTTTTGTGGGGGGGTGGGGTGGGACTAGGTGTCACTTTGCTGGGGCATAAATGGGAAGTAGTGGAGATGAAGAGGGATACAGGAGATACATAATAAAGGATCTCTTAGAATAAAGCTAAGGAGTTTGGATTTTATTCCAAAATGAAGAACTTTTAAAAGATTTTAAGGAGGAAATGAACATGACCACATTTATTTATTTATTTATTTATTTAAATATATTTTATTGATTTTTTACAGAGAGGAAGGGAGAGGGAGAGGGAGAGAGGGAGAGAGATAGAGAGTTAAAAACATCAATGAGAGAGAAACATCGATCAGCTGCCTCCTGCACACCTCCCACTGGGGGTGTGCCCGCAACCCAGGTACATGCCCTTGACCGGAATCGAACCCGGGACCCCTCAGTCCGCAAGCCGACGCTCTATCCACTGAGCCAAACCGGTTTCGGCCACATTTATTTTTTAATTGTGAAAGATGTCATGCACATAGAAGAATGTGTGAAAAATACAGTTTGAGGAATAATTATAAAGCAAATGTCGTATAACCATTATTCACATTAAGAAATAGACTCCCGGTAAGTCTCTGTGTGCTCCTTTAAGATCACGTGCTTTTCCTTCCACTATAGGTAACCCCTAACCACCACCCTGCCTTTTATCACACTTATTCCCTTACTTTCCTTTGAAGATTTTCCAACTTGTAATCATATAATATATATTCTTAGTCACCTGACTTTGCTAAACATTGTACAATTCTTCCATGTTGATGCATGCAGTTAGTTTATTCATGAAAATTGTTGTATAATATTCTGTTTCATGCATAGAGCAAGTTTAATTTTCCATTCTACTGTTGATAGACATTTGGATTGTGTCAATATTACTTATACTAATATATATATATATATTATCTGATTTATATATATTTATTTAATAAATATATTCATAATAAATAAACTTAATAAGTATATATAATACTTTTTATGCATATATATTGTTGCTCATAGATTCTAGTACTCATATATAAGAGCTTCTATAGGATACATAGCAAGGGAATGAATTAAATTTTGGGGTATGTGCACATTCAATTCTAAATAATGCTAAAGTATTTTCCCCAATCGGTGAGATCAGCAATGTATGAGAAGCTCTATGTCCTCATCAGCACTTGATTTATAAGTTCTGAAATTTTGCTAATCAGGTGGATACATAATTGCACTTATGGAAGTTTTAATTTGTACTTTGCTGATTACTAATGAAGAAGCTCTTTTCGTTTTTTTATTGGCTATTTGCTTTTCCTCTTTTGTGAAGTGTCTGCTTAAGTCTATGAGATTTGTGTTTCAGAATAATAACTAGATTTGAGTTCTTACTGTGTAGTAGGCACTGTGTTACGCACTTTACAAACATTTCGTCTTCATATCATTTTTATGATTCACAGATAAGGAAACACAGATTTAAAGAGGTTAAATAACTTGCTAGCAGCCACACAGCCAAGAAGTAGTGGACTTAGCATTTAAGCCCAGGTGATTCTGACTCCTAAGTTCTTCAGTTTCTCAGTGTCTAAAAAGTGATTAGGTTGGTACCAGAGAGAACACTTAAGGTGCTATTGCAGAAATCCAGTTAAAAAGGAATAAAGGTATAAATCAAAGAATGACCTTTACGACATATGTACAAAGCAACTGGACTTAGTAATGAGTGTCAAGGGTGATGAAGTGGAAGGGTTTTTTTAAAAAATCTCAAGTTTTAATACCTGTTGGCTAGGTGGATTCAATTTAGTCATATAATGTACATTTACACTCCAGGTATTGTGATAAGTTTTAAGAATACACTCTATGATTCCATGATTTAATAAGAGATGAATTTATTTCATGGGATCATAAAGCTTAGCATTTAAAGAGACCACAATGTTTATTTGGGTCAACTCTTCACTGTTTTAAAACGTGGAATCTGGTGCAAAAAGACGTTAAGTGGCTTATTCAAGATCACATGCTACTAAATTTCAGATTAAGAATAGACACCAGGCCTGAAAAGAATGCCAAGAAAGTACAACTTGCAGAACTTTTAAATTAATACGTAAAAATATAATCAACCTACTTTATCTCCTAAACATTTTTCAAGTCAGTTCCCTTTGAGTAAATCTGTTGTTACTGCCATAAGTTAGGCCCTCATCATCATTGTTAGCAGGTTTATTTAGATAGCCTAGCAAGTTATCTTCTTGCCCATGACTCTACCAATGAAGTCACCAGATCTGATTTGCAGTTGTTACCAGGTAACTGTCTTGCTCATTTTGATAGGCTCCATTGCCTATGAAATAAATTCCCTTCCCTTTAAAATATACCATATTCCCATTCACCCCAGTTTAGGAACTGTTCTCTCCCATTGCCTGGGACACCAATGTGCTTTATTACAGACACTCAGGGTTTATTACCTCTGTGCTTTACTTCACGCTGTCTATTCTGCCTGTATTCACCCTACCCGTCCTTTACTAACAGTCATTAGTCATCCGTTAAGACCTTTGTAGTCTAAGAATGGCCTGGGGACTGACAACATGGGCATCATCTGAGCGCTCAATAGATCCCACCCAGATCTACTGACTCAGAACCTTTCAGACAAGATCCTTGGATGATTTAAAGTTTGAGAGGTACTGCTTAGACTCACTTTAGACTTCATCAGGTGTTATCTTCCCTTAGAAACCTTTCCTGACTCCTACCGTTAGTCATTCATTTCTTCCTGGTGTTCTCACAGTAGCCTATGCACCGTAGACACTGTGTTACCACACATTTTACTGTTTATGGGTCTGTCTCTCCACCTTAGCCTGGGAGTAATTTGAGTCAGATATAATTATCTTAGACTTCCATGCCTAGTACAGTCCATAAATGTTTATTGAATAATTGATGAAAGAAAGGAGAGAGCAAGAGATAGATATATAGAATGATAGAGCAGAGGCAGGAGAAGAAAATTATGAGAATAAAATACAGCCAAAGGGACTTTTCAGGGAAATAACTAGACTATAAAAAAAGGCACCAAAGATTGCACCTCTGGATACAATTTGGAAAGCAGCTGACAGAGGGTCTGTAATCTTATTTAAACAGATTGGCTGATAATGTGAATACTATTTGCCAAATCTTTCAGAATCCAAATATGATGAATAAGAGACTATTCAGAAACTTGTCATGTGAGGCTGCTCTGTCTTGTTTCTTTGTGGTTGCAAGTTACCAAGATAGGAAACTAAATTCTTAGGATTAGTAAAATGAATATAAGTAGCTCTCATATTGTATACAAATTTAAAGGCCTTTCACTGACTGGCAGAAATTCAGGCTATATTTCCCAGGAAGATGGAAGTGGGACTGTCACTGTTGGAGAGATTCCAAGTAATTTGATGTCAGATAAGGAAAGTAATAATGTTTTCCTTTAGAAGTTGGTGTTTTATTGGTGCGTATGTAAAGAGTGAGTCAGCATAAATTTTAGCATATCTCAGATTCTTCATAAAGAAGTCTGTATTCCAATAACCAATATCAGAGGAACTATTATTAAAATAGAAGTATGAGATATTTATTATTTTTTGTTGTTGTTAATCTTCACCCGAGGATATATTTTCCATTGATTTCTAGAGAGAGAAGGGAGGAGGAGAAACCAAGAGAGAGAAACATGGGTGTGAGAGAGACACATTGATTGGTTGCCTCCCACACGTGCCCTGACCAGGGTTTGGGGATTGAGCCTCTAACCGAGGCATGTACCCTTGACCAGGAATTGAACCTGTGACCCTTCAGTCTGTGAGCCAATGCTCTAACTACCAAGTCAAACTGGCTAGGACAGAAGTATGAGATCTTAATGAAAATTTGGTTAGCATAAGGACCCTTTTCAGATTAGGGTTTATTGGAAAATGTAGTCTGCAGTTTAGCAGCAATTATTACATGTGATAATCTATTACGTATAGTGTAGATACCAGAAATTATATATGCCAGGTGTTTCAAAGTTGTTGTTGTTTTTTTTTTCTCTCTATCAAATGTGGTTTTTATTCAACTGACAAGCACTTTTCTATAGCTGCACTTGGCAAAAACGGGAGTTTTTTTCTCTAAACTTTTTTTCTTTTTTTAAACCTTATTAAAAATGAGGTTGGTCCTAAAAATATAAAAATAAATAAATTTAACTTCACAAAAAACTGTACATTATCAAAAAGTCACTAAAATACTACATTTAAAAAATAATATATCTTATTGATTTTTTACAGAGAGGAAAGGAGAGAGATACAGAGTCAGAAGCATCAATGAGAGAGAAACATCCATCAGCTGCCTCCTGCACACTCCCCACTGGGGATGTTTCCGCAACCAAGGTACAAGCCCTTGACCGGAATTGAACCTGGGACCTTTCAGTCCGCAGACCGACGCTCTATCCACTGAGCCAAACTGGTTAGGGCTAAAACACTGCATTTGGTTATATAAAAAGTCAAGTCCCTTTTGATGTAAAAGGAACGTGGAAATGTTGGTGTTGATGGTGTGGTTTCTCCCTGTTAGCAGACTGATAGGGGGAGGAGAAACAAAGGAGTAGGGAGTGAGTTTTTGTTTGTTTTTTAACCTGCCTTCCCCACCAAATACTCTTATTTATCAAGAGGTAATCCACCTAGCTCAAGGGGAAGTGAAGAGGAGGAAAGAAGAGTGAGAAATGTCCCCTTTGATCATGCCCTACCCCACCCCCTCTCAGCCCCTCACTTCAAACTGAGGCTAGGACTCCATCCCACCTTAGAGTGCCTGTTCCCTAGGGAAGGAGATGGAGTTGGGAGAGGAACACAAAATTGGAACAATTGAGATTCAGAGTTTTCTTTTGACTTGTACTTTTGGAAGGGCTAGGCCAGTGGTTGGCAAACTGCTGCTCCCGAGCCACATGCGGCTCTTTGGCCCCCTGAGTGTGGCTCTTCCTAAGCCTCAGGAGTACCCTAACTAAGTTAATAACAATGTACCTACCTATATAGTTTAAGTTTAAAAAAATTTGGCTCTCAAAAGAAATTTCAATCGTACTGTTGATATTTGGCTCTGTTGACTAATGAGTTTGCCGACCATTGGTCTAGGGCGGTTTATTAGTGCTTTAAATCCTGAAGGCTCATTTTCAAGCTTCTTTAAATTTGAGAGTGGATAACCTTGATAGTATTGCCTTTAGAAAGTAATTTATAAATCTTAAGAATCAACACAATTGCAATTTAGTTCATTAAGATTCAAAAAACTTGCACTGCCCCCTAACACCCGCCCCCCCCCCCCCAAAAAAAAAGAAAGATTGAATAAAATATTAGGCAAAAAGTATGTGAAGTAGTGGGAGGGAATGTATTAAATTAAGCTCTTTTAAAAATATCTTTTATGAGTTTCGGCCAAATATATTTTGTCAAGTATCTGTTGACTATTGTCTTGCTAACCAGGGTTCAGGTCAGCAGTGTGGAACATCACAGGCAATCAAACCTAATGTGTTGAACTTCTTTTCTAGCCTTGGTCCTGAGTATAGATGTCTGACTCTGTGTTATAATTTAAGGAGCCAAAATACCCTCTGGTTCGCAGCCCTCTGCTTCTGAACCTGATATAATGTGTGAAACCCCTAGTTACTCATTTTGGTTGAAGATTGTACCTGTTAAAATTGAAATGTTATGAGGTAAATTTGTTGGCTAGTTAATCTGATAAGCTAACTTGAGTTAAGGTGTAAATTGGTGATAATGGATTTTGAATCATGGATAATATCTATCCTTGGATAAATGTCTTAATGCATTAACAAAGGAGGCTAAAAGAACCGATTACATAGGAAAGATTTTTATATGGGGAGGGAATCAAGATAGGTCCTGAAGATAATGCTGTGTTAGGGGGTTTATCAGATTATTTAAAAATTTTCATTGTATAGTCTCTGGAAAAGGAAGAAACCTTGATGTGGGACTATTATCCATGTGGGATATCATTCATGCATAGGCGACCAAATTGACTGTATCTATTTCCCAAATGTGTCATTTCTTTTTCTGAAAATTGTCTTCTGCTACTGAAAGATTACTGTTCACAAATGTTTGTTCATTGATTTATTTATGAGAATAATCTTTTAAGTTCGCCCTTAAAAATCATGGTTTCTAAGCTGTGCTGGGATTTACCAACATAGGAGGTGAAACTATTGGCATCTTGATCACTTTAGATGTTATCAATGCAACACATTTGCATAAAGGTTAACAGATATTTTCAATAGGCAGATTACTGTGGTAGAATCTCTGAAAAATGAAGAAGACACAATTCTCCCTTTCTCCTTCCCTTCCTTTCTATGTTCTTTCCTCCCCTCCTTCCTTCCCCCCTCCTCCCTCCTTTCCTTTCCTGAAATATTTACTGGCTGCCCAATCTGTGTGAGGTGCTGCAGCAACTAAGATAAATTCTAGTTAGTCTGCTCTTAAGCAACTCATTATCAGACTAGGGGCCTTCAGGTGGGAAGGGAAGGGGGAAAAACTTTTAAATGAGTGAAAAGACATCAGGTTCAGGGAACATTGCAATGATTAATGACTCAACTATCACCCAGGCATTCTCACTTGGGTTTCCACAGAAAGACACGAGTCCCGGTGTTCTAAGGCAGCAAGCAATTCTCAGACTTGTGGTTTCACAAACCCTTTTCAATCTTGAAAATTATTGAGGAACCCAAAGAGCTTTTCTTTATGTGGGTTCTATCCATTGGTATTTACCGTATTAGAAATTAAGATATAAATTTAAAATATTTGTGTAATTCATCTAAGAATCAACAACAGAACACACATTACATGTTAACACAAAATAACATATCTTTTAGCAAAAACTGCTCTTTGCAAAATAATTTAGTTACAAAGTGGCATTGTTTTACATTTTTGCAAATCTGTTTAATGACTGATTTAATGGAAGACAGCTGAATTCTCTTATCTACTTATGCTTTCAATCTGGTGTTATGTCACACCTCATGCAGCCTCTGGTAGACACTACACTACATTTGAGAGAAAAGGAGAATGAGAACAGCAAACCATGCATTAATATTATTTGGAATTCGTTTTGACATCAGTGACCCTTCCTGAAAGGGTCTTCAGGGGGTCTGTGTACTATACTTGAGAACCACTTCTAAAAAGCATCTGTTGTGTGTAATGAATTCATATCTGTTTTATGTATCTAGAATGGTACTGCTTGTGCACCATTCTTGGAAAGTTGGAACAAATGGTGTGTTTTGTCATTCAGAGAAGGAGCTCTAGAGGTGAAAGGCTGCGAGACTGTCACCTCCATGAAGGCAGAGATCTACGTCTCATTAGATATCTCAGGGCTGGACACATAGTTGACTCTGTGACGCTCAGTGAGAGACATTCTAACGTGACAGGCATACTTTTAAAAGTCACAATAGTTCTAGATAGAATAAGATGAGAAATAAAGGCCAATGTGTGCTGTAGAGTCAAAGGGAGCAGCCATTTTCAACTGAAGTATTAGAAGAGATTCTTGGGAGAGATGGCATTGGCGTGGAATTGTGAAGATAACGTCGATAGTGTGGGAGTTATAAAGGTTACTTCTAGAAATGGAACAGAATGAGCAAGGAGCAGAGTGGGTTTGGGTTCAGAAGTTTAGGCTTGTGGAACCTAGGCCAAAGGAGAAGCAGTCAGAGAGACGGCTAGTAACACAGATTGGGTCTGGACTGAGGGAGGTCGTGGATATCTATGGAGGATTTCATGCCTGTTTCTATAGACTATGAGGAGGTACAGCTGTTTCTGAGCAGGTTTAAGGAAATGATTCTGGCCCAGCCACTATGGTTCAGTGGTTGAGTATCGACTTATGAACCAAGAGGTTCCCAGTTCAATTCCTGGTCAGAGCACATGCCCAGGTTGCTGGCTTGATTCTGGTAGGGAGCATGCAGAAGGCAGTTGATTGATGTTTCTCTCTCATTGATGTTTCTATCTATCCCTTCCCCTTCTTCTCTCTGAAAAATCAATCAAAAATATATTTTTAAAAAAGTAGAAAAAAGAAAAGGAAATTATTCTGGCAGCAATGCTGAGAGTGGTTTGAAGAGTGAGAATGGAGGCAGGGTGAGCAGCTAGGGAAGGAGGGGATGAGAATCCAGCTTGAGAAAGAGACAGCACCACTCAGTGGTGAGGGACTCAGTAGATAGAGAAGGTCTCCAGGATTCAGGTAATTTGAGGTAAGAAGTGAGAGACAGGGCTTGAGTCAATGAGGAAGGGAAATAGTGGGTTCTTTATGATTTCACTGCAGGCTCAACCATGGTATTACTAAGCAATTATACACAGGACCTCGGGCTTTTGGTTTCTTCATATGGAACGTGTAGAAATAGGTTGCTTGCCTATTTGTGTCACAGGAGTCCGTGTGAGGATTAATCAGCTCTTTGACAGATAGGAGCTCTATTAATCCCAGCCATCAATAAAATAAGAACGTTTGCCAGGTGCTTTTGCTTCTATGTTGAAGGCTGCAATGCAAATATGAAATACCGCCTGGAACTGTTGTCACTGTTAACAATAGTAAAGCCATTGCCACAAAATGCCTACACAGCAAACTTTTTCTCTGTCAGTTCCAAATAGGAAGATGAAGCCAAGCATGGACGTCCATTCCATTTAGTTTATTATGAATCTTGCTATTTGTAAACTAATTTCCTGGTTAGCAGAGAAGTCATTTTAAGTGTATTTGAATTTCACTGTATCTCATTATTTCCATTACTCTGTTCTGGTAAGGTTTTCATTGCTCTCAGGGACTTAATTATCTTGAGTTTTCTCTATGCAAATGAAGGCTGGGCCACATTTGATGTGTCCAGTACTTGCATCTGTGTTGTTGTTAATTATGGCTACTTCCATTAATTTAATACATAGCTGGTCAGGCATGTAAGCTCCAGAATTAGACTATCTGTGTTTAAAGCCAATTTAATGACTTCATATGAGATCCTGGTTAAGTCACATCATTCTTTAAGCTTCAGTTTCTTCATCTGTAAAATGGTACTAATAATGGTGCTACTGTGGGGGGATGAATGTAAAGTACATAGCATTAAATGCCCAGTAACTGCCAGGTTTTGGTTTTGGTCACATTTATTACCATTATCATTAGCACGTCTTCTTTCCTAATAGGTTCTTGTTCCATATCTTGTTAATTTATTATTTGTCTACTAATAGTTAATTTGGGATTATCAACCCTTTCTTTTAAAACCTAGAATAACATTCTGAAGAATCCCTAAATCTTAAATTTTATTCATTGTATTTTTTTATATATACTAGAGGCCTGATGCATGAAAATTCATGCAAGAGTAGGCCTTCCTTCCCCCAGCTGCCAGCACGGGCTTCCCTTGGCACCTGGGACCCAGGCTGGCTTCCCTTGGGGCCCAGCTTGGTCAGGAAGGACATCCAGAAGATATCTGGTCTAATTAGCATATTACCCTTTTATTATTATAGATATTCCTATTGGGCTTTCTTTTGCCTAGAAAATCAAGTATTTAATTCTGCTGTAAATGAAAAGTACTCAATCACTTGTTCTGACTGCTATTATTTTCCATGGCACGTTGCTATCCTCCCACAGTCTTTCTACAAAGAAATTTTGCTTGCCTTCTTTCTTATTGCCCCTTGTATTTGACTTAATCTGTTCTCAATCTGTACTAGCATGTTTCTAACCTTGTTATCAACCATGTCTTTCTAGACCTCAAAGGCACCTTTCCATATTAGCTCAGATCCATTGAGATCTGTTCAGAACATACACCAAGCCCTTGGCATATAGTGTTGAGGCTCTGTGGGTGGTCAGGGCTACAGCCAAACCTGTGCTCTGCTCATCAAACCAAGACTCATTTATCTAATTTGCATAAGTACTTTAAGAGTTATTGTATTCCTATAGTCCTGCTCAGTACCCAATCAGTTCTAATTCATTACTATTGATAACTGATGCTTATAAATTCCTGTGAGTTTTGGCCAGATATATCATTGACAGATTCTCCTCTTGTCATAGTTGCATGGACTGAATATTCATCCATCAGCTCTTGCTACACTGTCTCTAACTTCTATGGGATAGGAACCTAATGAAGGCAATAGTGCTTACAAAGAAAAGTTAATCTATATTTGTTAATAGTGAGTCTATTCAAATTGTAGAGGACAGAATGAAAATGACTATTGAAAATAGCTGCTATTAGAGGTGAGAAAATGATTGAGTAGTAAGGCAAATCAGAATATATTAGCATTTAATCAGTGCCTTTTGTTATGATTCCAGTGTTGAGTATCTGTCTTAATCATTCTGGCTTAGAAATAGTTCAGATGACTATACCAGGGAAAAGTTTCCTTTTTGAAAATTGTAATACTCAATCTGATGTTAGGTCATTGACATTTAAATTTAGCACCTCAGTTTTACCGACTTTCAGTGTGGAGTATACTTACTTACTTTACCAATTTGCTAGTTGTGTGATCTTGGCCATGTTACCTAATGTCTGGTCTCTTGGTTTTCTCATCTGTAAAATGGGACCAATAAAAGCATTGATCTCATCAGACTGATGCTTGCCAGAGGGAAGGAGGGTATAGGGACTGGTTGAAAAGGTGAAGAATTAAGAAATACAAATTGGTAGTTACAAAATTGCCACAGGAATGTAAATTACAGCATAAGAATATAATCAGTAATATTGAGATAACTGTATATGGGGCTATGTGGGTACTAGAAATATCGAGGGCAACACTTTATAAAGTATATGATTGTATAATCACTATCCTACACACCTGAAATCGATACAAAATAATATTGAAAGTAAACTTTAATTGAAAAAAAAGCAGCGGTCTCATAAGGTAGTTATGAGAGTTTGAATTAATTTTAATAAGAGATATAAGATATCAGAGATTTAAAGTTGTTAGAACAATGCTTGGCCCCGAACAAAACTTCAATACCTATCAGTAAGTGTTATCATCCAGCTGAAGTAGCGTGAGGGTTAGGAGTTGATTCTGGAATCTGGGCTTGAGTTCTAACTTACTTACTGCTTAGGTAATTTTGGACTCCATAACCTCTCTGAGCCTTTGTTTCTTTCAAACTGGGACAGTGATAGTATTTAATTCATAGTGTTCATGTGAAGAATAAATGGAAATTTCTTAGCATAATTATTATTGAACAGTAGCTATTATTTTTACACTTGAACTTAGCCAAAAGGCCGAGAAGTGACTAGCTATTATTTTTGTAATTCTTATGACATGCATTATATAGTAATTATAATAGTTAATACTTATAGAGAATTTATTCTGAGCCAGGTAAAATCCCTGAGTATGCTATATATTTATCTCATTTAATTCTTCACAATACCTCACAATGAGGTACTACTATTATGCCCATTTTACAGATGAGCAAATTGAAACACAGAGAGGTTAAGTGACATGTTCAATGTCCCACACTTAGTGAGTGGCAGAGGAGAATCTGCATACTTCCAAATTATATTCTCCTGCCTCTTCTGAAGATAAAAAGTTGAATGTAATGTTTGGAGAATGAAACTAGACTCTAATGACTGAGGGTCTTACTCTGTCCTGCTCTCTTTCAAACCCTAAATCTATTCATACAATCAGAAAATCACAGTTAAAATGAAGATTTGTAAGTGGCACTAGAGGAGAAAAGAAGGCGAGGCAGTGTGTGGAGGGGGAAACTGAGGCCTCTGTGGTTGTGTATGCAGGTGAAGCCTCAGTGCTTCTTGTCCAAGATGAGATCTTCTGTCTTGGGGATGAGGTAAGAGCAGGGTTTACAGAAGACTTCTCATCTTAATTAGCTTCAACTTCTCCCCTTTCCTACTGCGCGCCTCACTGCAGGACTCTGTCTGAGGCCCCAAGGAATTGCACACATTTGCTATTTATGCTGGAAGCCGGTCCATCCTTGCTGCTTGACACAGTGGCTGCAGGGAAGAAACATCTGCACAGCATTATGTTTCAGGGGACCTGGCGTATATGGCACACTGTTCTTAATATGTTTGCTCCCCTTCTTGGTGCTATGTGTTTTAACCAAGGTCACCTCTCTGAGAAAGGTTATTCCCCCAGGTAGGGATTTTTCCCTGAAGTTAGGGAGGGAATAAAACCCCTTAACTAAGTGCCAGGTGGGTAGTTAATCACTTTAACTACGAACAATCATGCTTAAGCTACATAATCTTTACTCCCTAGAATGGAGATAAGAAACGCCCTAACCTTTGGAATAGAAATTGATAGGATTGTAATCAACTGGTATAAATACAGATGTAACAGGACAATAAAACACAGAACTTGGCTGGAGATCCTGGACAGAACCTGGCTGGAGATCCTGGACATAACCTGGCTGGAGATCCTGGCTAGAACTTGGCTAGAGAACCTCGCTAAGCTTATCAACTGAACGCTGTCTCCATGTCCTTCATTCTTCGCCAACTCCGTCCACACCCTTGGGAACACCTGGACCTGCTGGAGCTGGACCCCAACATATTTACTTATTTTAAGTTAAAAATGTTATTTTATTGTGCTTTGTACTCTGTATGTCCCTGGTGATAGGTGAGATGACTTTGTCTGCAGTGCAGCCTTGCTGATACACTCTGTGTAATAGAATCGGGCCTGTCTGCAGAGTGTGGTGCCCAAGGGTGTCCACCTTCAAGTCATACAGATCAGATCCAAATTTCCAACCTGACCTTGGGCAATTAATTGACATGTAAGATTTAGTTTCTTTATCTATAAACTGGGCATATAGTATGTATCCCATAGTTTCTGAGAGAACCGAGTGTAAAACATTTTAATATTCTGTCTGGCTAGAGGAGAAAATTAAATTTTGTTATTTTAACACTAAAAAACTTTGAAAAGACTGGTTTGCTTTGGGTCATTACCAAATAGTTTCATTATTGAAATAATAAAAAGAACTTTGTTGTTATCATAGAAATTCCCTGAGGTACTTTTCAGTAAAATAAAATAAAGTAATTTCATTTTCATCCTCATTAGCATGTGTACTCCTGGGTGACCCCTCCTGGAATTGGGAAGAGCAAGCTGTGAAAAGGGTGTAGCTGGGTACTGTAAGAAAAAAAATGAGTCTACAAAATCGTACTCTACTGTTTGTTTATAAAAGTGAAATAATGTGTCAATGTACTTTGCAGAGTCTCAATTTCTCTGCAAATATAAGGTTTAAAAAATAATTTCCATAGACATTCTGAGAAGAAGAGAAGTTTGGAATTAGACAAGGAAGGCAAAAAGAGGAAGAAGTCTTGCATTACATGTTAAGGAAAGTATGGATTAGATGAAAGGCAATTAAAATTTGAGCATTTGGACTGTTGGAAAAAGGGTAGATAGATAAATATTGGGAAAACATATATGATAAGGATAAAATGACCAGTTTGATAGTAGTAAGTGGAATATTTGGGCAAATCAATGGTAGCTTGAATGATGGTAGAGGATTCTTTTTTCTTTTTTTTTTTATTGTTGACACTATTACAGATGTCTGCCATTATCTCCCACTTTGCCCACCTCTATCCAGTCCGGCTTCCCTTCCTCTGGCCTTTACCACACTGTTATCTGTGCTCATGGGCTATGCATGCTTGCTCTTTGGCTATCCCTTCACTTTCTTTCATCCAGTCCCTCCCACCCCCTCGCTCTGAGATCTGTCAGTCTATTCCATGTATTCATGCCTTTGGATCTATTTTGTTCATCAGTTTATTTTCATCATTAGATTACACATATAAGTGAGATCATGTGGTATTTGTCTCTGACTGGCTTATTTCAGTTAGCATAATACTCTTCAGGTCTATCTATGCTGTCGCAGAAGGTGACAGTTCCTTTTTTACAGCCATGTAGTATTCCACGGTGTAAATGTACCACAGGTTTTTTTATCCACTCCTCTACCAAGGGACACTTGGGCTGTTTCCAGATTTGGCTATTGTAAGTAGTGCTGCTATGAACATAAGGGTGCATATATTCTTTCTGATTAGTGTTTTGAGATTCTTAGGATATAGTCCCAGAAGTGGGATCACTGGGTCAAAAAGCAGTTCCATTTTTAATTTTTTGAGGAAACTCCATACTGTTTTCTACAGTGGCTGTACCAGTCTGCATTCCTACCAGCAGTGCACGAGGGTTCCCTTTCCTCAACATCGTTGCCAGCGTTTGCTGTTTGTTGATTTATTGACGGGAGCTATTCTGGCAGGTGTGAGGTGGTATCTCATTGTAGCTTTAGTTTGATGATTAGTGATGCTGAGCATCTTTTCATATGTCTATTGGCATCTGTATGTCCTCTTTGGAGAGTGTCTATTCAGGTCCTTCGCACATTTTTAAATTGGATTGTTTGTCTTACTGGGTTGAGTCGCATGAGTTCCTTATATATTTTGGAAATTAACTCTATCAGATGTATCATTGGTGAATATGTTTTCCCATATGGTGGGTTCCCTTTTTTTTTTTTTTTTTTTTAAATATTTTTTATTGATTTCAGAGAGGAAGAGAGAGGGAGAGAGAGATAGAAACAACAATGATGAGAGAGAATCATTGGTTGGCTGCCTTCTGCACGCCCTCTACTGGGGACCGAGCCTGCAACCTGGGCATGTGCCTTTGGCTGGAATTGAACCTAGGACCCTTCATTCTCAGGCTGATGCTCTATCCACTGAGCCAAACCAGCTAGGTCTCCGTTTCATTTTGATTGTGAAGAAGCTTTTTAGTTTGATGTAACCTCATTGGTTAATTTTTTCTTTGTTTCCTTTGCACTAGTAAATATATCACCAAAAATACTGCTACAAAGGATGTCTGAGATTTTACTGCCTATGTTTTCTTCTAGGATTTTTATGTTTTGTGCCTTACATTTAAACCTTTTATCCATTTTGAGTTTATTCTTATGTATGGTGTAAGTTGGTAGTCTAGTTTCATTTTTTTGCGTGTACGTGTCCAATTTTCCCAATACCATATATTGAAGAGGCTGTCTTGACTCCATTATATGCTCTTGCCTACTTTGTCAAATATTAATTGAGTGTAATGGCTTGGGTCGATTTCTGGGCTTTGTTTTGTTCTGTTGTTCTATGTGCCTGTTCTTATGGCAGTACCAGGCTGTTTTGATTACAATGGCCTTGTAGTATACAGTTTGATATCAGATATTGTGATTCCTCCCACTTTGTTCTTTCTCAAGATTGCTAAAAGATTGTTCTTTCTCCTTTTTGGCTCCATATAAAATTTTAGAATATTTTTTTTCTATATCTTTGAAATATGCCATTGATATTTTAATAGAATTGCATTAAATCTAGATTGCTTTGGGGAGTATGGGCATTTTAATAAGGTTAATTCTTCTGATCCATGAGCACAGTATATGTTTCCACTTGTCTGTATCCCTCAATTTCTTTCTTCAGTGTCTTATAGTTTCTGAGTACTGGTCCTTTATTTCCTTGGATAGCAAATGTAGTGTAAGAAGTATACATGGACTAGTTACATTATGAAGAGCTTTATACACCATATTCATTATAACAGAAGAGTTTTTTTTTATATTTTATTTATTTTTTACAGAGAGGAAGGGAGAGAGATAGAGAGCTAGAAACATCGATGGGTGAGAAACATCAATCAGCCGCCTCCTGCACGTCTCCCACTGGGGATGTGCCCGCAACCCAGGTACATGCCCTTGACCAGAATCAAACCTGGGACCCCTCAGTCCGCAGGCCGACGCTCTATCCACTGAGCCAAACCGGTTTCGGCATAACAGAAGAGTTTTAAGCAAAGGGTTGGAAACATGATGAGATTTGAGTGTTAGCTGTATGGAAAACGATTGGAGAAGGTATGGCTGGTGGTGAAGAGACGAGGAGGCTGCTGCAGTGGCCCAGGAGAGTCAGAGTGGTGGTCTGGACTAAGCACTCCCACGTTAGGGGAGAAGTGGATGTGTTCAAGGAATATTTAGGAGGTAGGAAGAATCTGCAGGACTTGTGTGCATTTGGAAGATGAGGGGAATGACAGAGTCAGACATGATTTCTGGTTTCTGGCTTGGATGACTGTGTGGGTGGTGGCTGCAATTTTAGAGACAAGGAACACCGGGGGAGGAGCAGGCTTGGAGGAAGCTAGGTTCGGCTGTGGACATGTGGCATTTGAGACATCCCGGAGGCAGTAGCACACATCTTTTTAAAGTTTAAGAAATTGGGGTGGGCTGGAAATTATGTTTAGACCTTATCAGCAAGGAAGGACACTGTAGCTTGTGGGGAGAGAGGATCTGGGGCAAAATCTCGATGAACACCACAAAAGAAGGAGTGATCAGAGAAGTAGGAGGAAAACAATAATAAAAGTGATAAAAGCTAAATTGTACATGACATTTACTATGTGCCCAGTACTGTTTTATATGCTTTTACATGCATGAAATCAATTTCATCCTCTCAACGAGTGTTCCCTATATTACTTCAATAAAGCATTTGCCCCTTTGATACAAATGATTTTTACTCTGCTAACCGCCAAATCAGTGGTGCAAAACTGAGATGGTACTTACTGCAGCAAGGTCTCTGTAAATCAAACTCTGTGCTTTGCATAGAAAGAAACTTTATTTATAAAAATACAATGCTAAGTGCAGTGGGAATGGAGCATGGAGCAGCGATGCTCTCTGCCAGGACCATGGGGAAGTGGCTTATGCTATGTGCTTGCCTAATGGCACAGTGAAAAGCGGAATAAGGCAAACACTTGAAGAGGCAGGTTTTTTTGTTTTGTTTTATTTATTTATTTATTTATTTATTTATTTATTTATTTATTTATAAACTTCTTGAGGTGGAGGGAATTTCCTCTGTTGGGCAGATGCTGATTTGGGATGGCTAAAATCTGATTTTGCCAATGAAAACTTTGTGAATCCCAGAGAGGTGAGTGGCTTACAGACCGTCACACAGCCAGCACGTGGCAGAGCTGATTTATATAAATCTAGGCATTCTGGCTTCAGAGTTTGGTGGCACTTTCTCTACACTCCTCTGAAAGCCGTGGGGACGTGCTATCCAGAAGCTCTGGGAGGAGAGTTGCCTAGAGGCCAAGGAAGATCAGGACTGAAAGTTGCCTGTTATAGGTTTAGTGACATTTGCCATTAACGAGTACTTGCTTGCTGTTGTTGTGGTCTGAGAAGACAGATCTCAGTTGGTTGAGGACCTATGGGGAGGTGAGGAAAGGAAGACAGGAAATATCGATGATACTGACAAGCACTTCAGCTGGGAAGGTGAGGAGAGAAGAGTTGGTGCATTCTAAATGACAGACTTGGACTGGGAAGAAACGTCATGGAAATGACTTGATATAGAGGTAGAGCAGAGAGGAATTCTTTATGAGAGGAATACATTTGAGAAACATTGTTTATTTTGGAAGAAGGCAGGTATGGTCCAAAATAATCATAAAACAATCCTTGATGCTAAGTTATAGAATTCATTGTTTTCCTAAACTCTGTACAGCCATGCAGTGATTATTTGACTATCATCACCCACCAGCCAACAGCGTTAAATTTGGATGCAAAACCTCTGGCCAGAAACATACTGATTTGCGACTACTGTTTTGAGGACCTTGGGAACAAATATAAGTTTTAATCAGACATAAATGAAGTGCTCTGACCCAGGACAAGCAACAGCCATTTTCTAGTACATTTCACTCGCTCACTTCCGTCCCTTTATTACTGTAAAATTACAGATGGTAAGGATTGCCTTGGGGAAGTTTCTCTAAAAATTATTTTCCTTGTGACTTTAAATCAGGGTTAATTTTGACCTTAGGCTTTTGTTTAGGTCAGGTGGACCACCATCCCCGCCATACCCTCTATATCAGCGCTTCTCAACCTGTGGGTCGCGACCCCTTTGGGGGTCGAACGACCCTTTCCCAGGGGTCGCCTAAGACCATTGGAAAACACATAATATAATTACATATTGTTTTTGTGATTAATCACTATGCTTTAATTATGTTCAATATGTAACAATGAAAATACATCCTGCATATCAGATATTTACATTACGATTCATAACAGTAGCACAATTACAGTTATGAAGTAGCAACGAAAATAATTTTATGGTCGGGGGTCACCACAACATGAGGAACTGTATTAAAGGGTCGTGGCATTAGGAAGGTTGAGAACCACTGCTCTAGATTACTCAGGAGCTCTGCTGAAAGGTTTTGTGGAAAGTTACAGGTGAACTGGCCTATTTATTTTTGGGAAGAGGGCATGGGAAATGTCACAAAGCAACACTGGTACTATGTTGTGTCAAACCACAAATAATACCTTCAGACAAAGGTGAACTGAAATGTGTTTTCTGAAATTTTATGTAATTTGATGGGTGGCATTTTTTCTTTTTTCCATTATAAGGAGCTGAGGTTACTGAAAATGTTTTTTAAAAACAGAATATTAAAATTTTGTTGGTTCCACAAGTTTATTCCTTTCCTATCTTAAAGCCACAGCGTGAGTTTGATGAGCTTGTGACATTTAAAAACATAATTAAAAAACAGTCTTTCTGATGAAAGAAAATGATTTACAAAATGAGGTATTTAAACATAAAATTGTATTTAACATGTTTTATTTAGAATAAAGTTTATTAACTTTATTTAAATGTAAAATGCATTTATATGTAGTTTTATTTTAATATCTTAATTTTGTTGTACCTCTAGTTGTGTTTTCTTGAAATATTCATAGTATATTTGCATATTGTTTGAAGAGAAATACACATGTGCCGTACTTAGCGCATTTGCTATTTTGGCTAAATGTAAGGTTATTGGTCACTTGAAAGCTCCATTTAGGCATTAATAAAAGAAAAGAGAAGAGGAAGCAAGATTAGAAAATGCAGTTAACAATGAAGTGGATTTTAGTTACAAACCCAGCAAAAGCATAAACAAAACCAAGTAAAGAATCACTTTGGTACAGTTTTTTATTTATCTTCTAAATCTAAGCAGTCCTTGTAGATAATCATACTTATTGAATAATTGGTTACATTGTACGTTTCCTCATATTAACTATAAAACGTATTTCCTGAGGTTCATTTCATGATCGATTCGTTGCTTTTAATAAAAGGTGCTTGAGCCTTCCCCTTTAACAAGAATTCAGTGACTATTTGCTTGAGGAAATTCTCAGTACCCGATTCTTTGTTGAATGAAAAACAAGGCAATGAAGCCAATTGGGAACATTTTTCTTCTCAGTTCGGTGACTGACTGTGAGACGGAAGGAACATCTGTGCTCTCCGGTAAGCCTCTTCGCGTCCTTTTCTGAGAGTGAGAGACACATAGGAGCTTTCCCCCAGCCTGGGCTTGTTCTGATGAGACTGTACTCCTGAGTCTACAAGCTGATGTAAGGGTGCAGAGGGGGATTCTGTCATCATGTTCAAACTTGGCTATACATCATGTTTGAGAAATTTCCTCTATTCAAAAGATATCACCAAGTCGGCGCTGTGTTCTGTCTTGCCCGTGCTTCCCTAAGTGAGGGAATAGATAGATGTTCCTTCTGTGCTTTGGCTGCTGTCTCCTTGGTAGGGAATGATCTATCCCTTTGTAAAAGGTTGTTTTTTTTTCTGGCTCATGCTTTGGTGAGAGCTTGAGAAAAGATATTCAATATCTTTGATTTTGAGATGCTTCCTGTGGTTCGAGTCAACTTTGAGAGAGATAGTCATTGCTCTCACTATCTTCACACCCCCTTTCCAGCTTCCCCATAGAAATTAGTAGTTAGCTCACGTGTTTAAAATATAAATAGGGACCTACACTCTATCTCTGAGTTTATGTATTTATTATGGGTCATTTACAACATTGATAAGCTGCTTGTCAATACTTATGTTTTCTCTTTGGTATTTTTTTTTTTTAATACAAACCACTATTCATTTAACGAGTATTTGTTGAGTGTCTACATTCTAGGCATTGTGCTATAATTCTGCGAGGAAGATGAATAAGATACAGTTTTTATATCCAAAAGAAATTCAAACAAATGTATTTAGTATATTTTAATTAGTTTAAGATTTGAAAATGAATTTAAAATACTAACCCATCATTATGACAATGTCAAGTTAACATAGAAGTGAAAGCAACCTCCTTAGCAATGATCCTTATGCCTTCTCTTAGTCTGTCCCAGAGCTTCTGTCAGGTGGGGAAGGACAGAAAGGGAAAAGCTATGACAAAGATGACATTGATCTTGAAAGCCTGGTGCTTGCTTTGCTTGTGGGTAATTTGTAAATCCTATGAGGTTGAGGAGTTCATAAAGCTAGCAGGTACCTGAGCTTCTCCTGAACTTCTTTTTGAAACTGAAAATAAGCACCATATTATTATTGTGTTAATTTCATTAGAAAGACACTGATTATTCTGAACAACACAATACAACACACCTTTATGTGAATTCTCAGAGATGTAGATGCTCATTTTAAGGGCCGAGGACACATACATACACACACTCATAGCCATGTACACCATGATCCCCTGTGTTCCCTCTGGTGGCCCACCATAACTGAACATTCCTGAATTAAGGATGTACAATTCTATTAAATGAAAAGTCTAGAAAATATATGCCTCTGTTGATCCTCATTCAAGGAAGATTAAATTGTTACTTAATTTATTGCTTATGAGATTTATAACTTTGGGTAGAACTGCATTTGGAAATAGTAAAAATAACAGTCTTACAATAATATAGGTTTTCTGCAAAGAGTACTTTATTATTTATTTTTCATTTTGGAAAGGTAGAAATGAGGTGACCTATAAAGAATGAGAATGGGGTTATTCAGCAAAACTAGGGGATAAGAAGGCAAATTTGTGACTCAAAATATCTGCATCAGGGGATGACAGATGGCATAGAGAACAAGGTGGTAAGAACAAGCAGAGCGGGGAGGAAGCCACACTGTTGTAAGCCCCAAACTGGAATCTTTTATTGCTGCTGGCCTGGACCAGCTCAGGACCTTGCCCTTGCCTGTGTCCTTGTGGCTAGAAAAAGGCATCTTCCTCTGTATAACCAGTGGTGATTTCCTACTTAAATAAATCTCTTATAGACAATGCAATTTAGTGTCTGTATGAAATGTGTTTTCACAATCTCTATAATAGTAACCGCCAAAACCAGTTTGGCTCAGTGGATAGAGCGTCGGCCTGCGGACTGAAGGGTCCTGGGTTCGATTCCGGTCAAGGGCATATACCTGGGTTGCGGGCACATCCCCAGTGGGGGATGTGCAGGAAGCAGCTGGTCAATGTTTCTCTCTCATTGATGTTTCTAGCTCTCTATCTCTCTCCCTTCCTCTCTGTAAAAAATCAATAAAATAAAAAAAATAGTAATCATATTTTGAAAAAGGATAGAACTAAGAGATTAATGAATTAAAAACTTACATGCATTCATCCAGCTTATTAAAGTGTGTTTAAAATGTTTATATTTACAAAATTCTCTTTCATTGGCTCAGAGAGAGGAAGGGAGAGGGAGAGAGAGATAGAAACATCAGTGATGATGAGAGAGCGTAATCAATTGGCTGCCTCTTGCACACCCCCTAATGGGAATCAAGGCTACGACATAGGCATGTGCTGTGGCCAGGAATCACTATGACCTTCTGGTTTATGGGTCGATGCTCAACCACTGAGCCACCCCAGCCAGGCTATATTTTTAGAGCATGTTTCATTACAAATAGAGTTTATAATAGCTTAAAAACTTTAAGTAGATATTGAGATTTTAGAAGAAATGGAATTTAAATATTATTCTATTTAATTGCACATTATGTAGGATATTGAGATTATGTTCTTTCAAAGAACTAGATTCAATGCAAGACTGAAACTTGTGAATGCTTAACCATTTGTAAAACTAAGTAGTACACTAAGAAATAAAGTACTGTAATTAAGAGAAAAGTGTCAGATATTATAAGATAGAATTTCATGAGGTTTTATTGGTTAAAGCTGCATGTTGACTCTGACTAAAGAAAAAATTCATTACTTTTTTTAAACCTCAGGTGAGATAAAAAAAAAAAATCTCCAGGTAAGATAATCCTTGCTAAAAAAATAAAATAAAAATCAAGGTATTCTGTATTTGGTAAACTTCACAGAATTTTCAAGGTTTCTAAGATTTGTAAAATTTAATGAAGAATTTGACTTTAAACCAGACAGATTACATATTACGTGAAATATAAGCACTTGTACATCACATGTACTCACGCTAAACACAGAATTATAGAAAGGTTTTTAAAGTAGATTTATGAACGCTGAAAATAATATAACAAGGATCAGGTGGCTAAATACTTACAATGTAGATTTAAAATCAAGAAACTATGTACATTTCCTGTGCTACTTGGCATATTTATACAGTGGTTAGCTTAAGCAGTTTACTCCACTTTTCAATAGTGATTTTATCTCCCTATTGAATGTGATCAACTTCTAGTTTCTGTTATTCATTATTGCTTAATTTGTTTCCCATCCGTGAAAAGAGCTATACACTTGTGCTTGGTAGATTTGCAGCTATTTTATCTTCAATTCTAGTCTAATCTGACCACACATGACTGCAATGGCATATTATTCTAAAGGGAATTTGGGCAATTATCCAGTGGTCTGTAAGTCACCCTCCTTTATCAACATTCAGGGGGAGTTAGAAGAGGAAGGGAGAAGCTATGGCAAGCCATCTTGGTCTACTCTAGACCCTACCTACTGCTCTGGCTCAGACCCTAACCATGTCATGCTAACCCACTGCAGTTTTCTCCCTCCTGGTCTCTGCCTCAGCTCTCTCCTCACTTGAATCCACCAGACACAGGGAGGTCAGAATGAATTTTCTAAAACAGATCGGACAGTCTCCTCCCTGCTTACATGCATCCAGTGGGTTCTCCCATAAAGTCCAAATTTATTACCATAGTGACTACCAAGTCACCTTGTGGTCTTGTCAGCCAATTATGGGTCTCTGCAAATTACGAGTGTGGTTATTCCTTGAATGAGCTGCGTCCTTCCATGCATTGCCATCTGCCTGGAATACTTTGTGCTTGATAATTCCAGTCTTTGATTGGGTAATTCACATTCTTTTCAGCAGTGCCACTGACTCTGAAGACTATAGGAGTTCAGAATGTGTCACCCTAAGATGTGTCTCTCTGGTATGCACGTTATTTTGAGGTAAAGGCAACTGAGGCCCTGCAGGCTCAAGAGAAACCTCTCTTAACTGCCAGAAGAATTTGAATTTTGGGCCTTATTCATAATCAGAAATTACCAGAAAAAAATATTTTTTGACCCATCTGTATGTCAGGGCAATTACTAATTACTGAACGTCTACTCTTTTTATCATCCTGCAATGACCTCTGAAGCCCCCAGGTAGCTTGCATTATCTTTAGCTCAGAATGTCATATATACTTCATTTTCCCTTTCTGTCTCTGAACCTCTTGTGTACACGGGTTGGGGAGGGCGGGTGTCTCTGACTCTCTTATGTATGTGGAGTTCCCATGCTAATGCATATAATTAAATTTGGTCATTTTCTATTGTTAATCTGTAGCCCATAGATTTAATTCTTGAGGGTAGAGGAAAGTTTCTTTTTCCCTGACAAGATCTTTCTGGACATTTTCACACTCTCTCAGCAAAAAAATAATGCTCCATTTTCTGGCTCTCCATAGCTGCTTCGACTGAGAATCCTCAATGATAAGGTTATTTTCTTCTTATCAGTCCTCTGGCATGCTGTATGAATATCGTAGGTGCTCAATAAATATTGGTTGACAAGTGAAAAATTCTGCATAGGATTTTTGCTTTATAAATTCTTTATGTGCAGTATCTCTGGTGTTGCTTTCTAAAGTCTCAGTTACCCACAGTCAACTGTGGCCCACAAATACTAACTGAAAACATTCCAGAAGCAAACAGTTGCATAAGTTTTAAATTGTGAACCTTTCTGAGCAGCATAATGGAATCTTGCACCATCCTGATCTGCTCAGCCAGGTTTCTAAATCATCCCTTTGTCCAGCATCGCCAAGCTGTACTAGTAGATGCTCCCTACTTGGTTAGTCACTCAGTAGCTATCTTGGTTATAAGATTAACTGTGGCAGTATTGCTGTGCTTATGCTCAAGTAACCTTTATTGCCAGCAGTGATGCTGGCTATTTGGAGATGCCAAAGAGAAGCCATCAAGTGCTTTTTAAAATTTTTTTTATTGAGTTATTATATATGTGTCCTTATCCCCACATTACCACCCATTCCCACCCCCCCCCAACTCATGCCCTCACCCCCCTGTTGTCTTTGTCCATTGGTTAGGCCTATATGCTTGCATATAAGTCCTTTGGTTGATCTCTCCCCCTTACCCCCACCTTCCCCTACTTTCCCTCTGAGGTTTGACAGTCTGATTGATGTTTGTCTCTGGATCTTTTTTTGGTCATCAGTTTATGTTGTTCATTATATTCCACAAATGAGTGAGATCATGTGATATTTATCTTTCTCTGAGTGGCTTATTTCACTTAGCATAATGCTCTCCAGTTCCATCCATGCTGTTGCAAATGGTAGGAGTTCTTTCCTTTTTACAGCAGCATAGTATTCCACTGTGTAGATGTACCACAGTTTTTAAATCCACTCATCTATTGATGGGCACTTAGGCTGTTTCCAAATCTTAGCTATGATGAATTGTGCTGCTATGAACATAGGGGTGCATATATCTTTTCTAATTGGTGTTTCTGGTTTCTTGGGACATCAAGTGTTTTTTAAATGAAAGGTGAGTACAGTAGAATAGGTATTTTAAGATGAGAGACCACATTCATATAACTTTTATTGCGGTATATTGTTATAATTATTCTATTTTATTATGAGCTATTAATAATCTCATAACTTGCCTAATTTATGTATTAAAATTTATAATAATACATGTGTATAGGAAAAAACAATATATAGAGAGTGTGGTACTATTGACTACTTTAGGCATCCCTTGGGGGTCTTGGAACACATCCCCTGTGGATAAGGGGGGGGGGGCGGGGAGAACTGCTGTATTCTTTTCTTTGCATATAATTTACTCATTTGATACTGATTAAATATGTATTAGTAGTGGAGTCATTTTTATCATTGTTTAAGAAAACAAGATCAAATGAATTCAGGTGAAACATTCTACGCCTATTTTTTTTATCTTAAAAACTTCCTTACACTGAAACTGTAACAAAAATAACAATGTTTTAATAGGAATTTTACTTAAAAATTCAGATATAGTCATATCTTTTAGCAGTCTATTTGAATTCCTAGATCTGAGCACATGCAGTTTTCATCATAAACACCCATAAACACTTAGGGCCATGTTTTGATAAAATTTGAGATGTTTCTAATGCCACATTCATTGGTAAGATTGTTTAGTAAATTATTTGTTGATGATGTTTATTCAATAAATGAAATATGTGAAGCAGCATAATATGTTGGCTAAGCAAACTGATTTTAGAACCAAAGTGTCTGGGTTTAAATATTGGTTTTTATTACTATTTGAATAATTTTGAAAAGTTACTGTGTTTTGATTTTTTTTCTTTTAAATGGAGATAATAGTGGTAGCCTTCCTCATGATATTGTTTTAGGAATTAAATGAATTACTTCATGGAAAAGTGCCTGGCCACCCAGTAAAGTCAAGAATTATTATTATTATTATTCCTTAATTAGTTTATTCTCCTCTGTTCTCTGTGAAACCTCACATATTTAATTATTCTGTAGGGTGCTTTATGTTTCTAGGAATATTTTCCAGTTCAGATTGCAACTTGAGATGGAAGCTCAAAGAAGAAGGTTGAATTAAAATTACAGCAAAGGGAGAGGTGGAAATTAGAACCTAAACTGAACTCCCTATTTCCCTTGTGTGAAAGTCCTTGTCCAAAACAGTATGCATTTTAGAAGTCAATATGCACAGAGTGCAGTGGCTAAACGTATGAAAGCTTGTGCTGACTAGGAACAAAAAATAATCTTTAAATGGACAGGTTTTGCCATGGAGAGCAGATTTTGGAGAGAGAGAATGAATGCATAAGATGGTATGTTCTAGAGGGCACTCAGATTTATAAGTGGGTGGAAGGAGTTCATAGATGAGTTTCTTAAAAGGGGCTGAATAAGAAATGAGGGGGACCAAATTTATTCATGATGCTCTTTATGTTATAACTTTTGCAATAGATTTTATGGATAGTGTGAGTTTCTTATGTTTAGAGATGGAATATTTTATTCTATCTGTAATAATTTATTTGATTATTATGAGCAAAATGAAGAGAAGATAATTCCTCAGAGGAAGGAGAGATGAGTCTGAGTAAATGACACTATTAATATTTTCCAGCTCTAATCATACTTCAGCCTAAATGTTACTTACTCTCCCGGACACCTCCTCCTAGTAACTACCAGAAGTTGAGTCCATATATTAAGTATTATGAAGGTGACATAGTATAAGGGATCTGAAGACAGAATATTACTTCAATTTAAATCTTGATGCTGCCTTTTATCAAATTTATGATTTGGGCATTTTTAACCTTATGAAACCTGTTTCTATGTAAAATGGGGATAATAATAGTACAGAAGAGGTGGTGGTGGTGTGTGGATGGAGATAATAAATATATGGGCTTAGTGTCTGGCACACAAGAAGTAATCAATACATATTAGCAATTATCTTGATATCTTGCCAATCAGCTATTAAACTAGCCCCTATAATGTGTAATGTGGCTCTTCTCTTAGTCCCTGTATTGCTTCTCTAAAACCTTTTGAATGCTCCACCTTATCTTCTCTCTGGATTTCAGTTTTTGCATAGATTGAAAGTTTCAGTTTTTGCTTAGACTGTTGTAGGAGAAATTATGATTGCAAAATCTGACAGACCTGGTTTAAACTTTAATTCCGATACTCTCTTGTCTATCCATATATATAAAAGGCTAAGTGACAGACCATCCATCCATCCAAATGAACCACCGACTGACCGGCCAATACATATGATGTGCACTAGCAATTTAAAAATAGATACTCTCGCATGCTTGATACTTATAAAGCTCTCGCTGGCACCAATCTAGACAGGGTAGGAATATTCCTACCAGAACCCATTTTGGGACATGGTCAGTTATATGTTGCCTTCTCTTGAGTTCGAAGAGCATGTGATGTTAAAGTTGTAAATACTTAATCACTAGGGAAATTAGTCAAGCACTCTGAAAGTGTTTTTACTCTTAATGTGGAATACAGGGAGATATTAGAATAAGTTTAATCAATTTATCAGTCATTGTTTTTATCAGTGTTGTTTTTATATCATGTTTCTGTTGTTTTTATATCATGTCTTTGTTGATGTTATATCATGTTATTGTTTATTTATTAATCAATTTATATATTATTTTCATATATATTTTACTAATTTTCTTTCATTTCTGACACTTCTATTATAGAGAAAGGGCGAATAGCTATATTAAAATATATCTTTTAATTAATTTCCTTTCAATGTTCATGAATCCGTGCACCAGGCCACTAGTTGTATGATATTGGACAAGTTAGTTTCCAAGACACTCAACATGATTTGGTGAGGTATAAACCTGGTTATACACATAAATCACTTAGCTCGATGCCTGGCACAGAGTTGACAAACACTATTTCCAATTTATTTCAGATTTGTGTGTTGCCTGGCCTGCCCTGAATTTATAATAGAAATAAATGTGAGACCACATTGAGAGATTTAGAGATTACTCAGACCTTCTTCCTGAGGGCCCATAAAGAAGAGAGCAGACAGGAAGTTTACCTTTTATTCCCAGCATTTCATTTCCAGCATGTGTGCTGGCTTTCTGCTATATCTCATGTGATAATAAATGCTATTTTTCAAAGTGAGCTTTCTTCTCTGCAATCAGAAAAGTAACATTTTTCTCTCTCCTGGCCTGAATATTTCCAATTTGGAATGACCTTGGTGAGCATTTAAGCAACAAATATTGACTTGAAATTCCTCAGGAAAAAAGAATGGGCTTCTCTGGGCCCAAGGGGGGTCAGTAGTTGGTCCTTTAGTAGTTCAGGGGATAATCCTTGTCTGATAAAACCCTCGCTCCAAAACGAGCAACCAGCCTCTGCTATCGCAGCTGACATCTCACAAGGTCGTTAGTCATGTTCACGGTCAGTGTGGATTGAACTTGAATTCTGCCACGGGAGTGTGTCCCAGTTACTGACTCTTTTTTTTTTTAAGCTTTGGAAGGAAGTCAAACTTAAATAGAAGCCTCTCAGACTTCTGTATAGGCATCATTCAGGTGGATTTGCCACCTCCTTGCCAATTAATTTATGTTAGAATTCATAGCTCCCTGTCTCCTTTTTTTGTGTGTGTGCTGCCTTATTCTCCGAGTTCCATAAATAGAATCTCTGTAGAACATGTGCCAGCTGACTAGATTATACGCTAAAATATTTCACATATAAGAAACGCAGTCTCCTGAGAAGTGAGAAAAGAAATTCCAAGGACAAATGCAAATTTTTCTGATCTATATACAAAATTATGACTCAAAACATGCTAGAAAGCTTTTTAAACATGTGCATTAATTTGAGACTATATTTTAGTTATTACAGATCAAGACAGGTAATTTTATGAAATGATGAACACTTGATTTCTAGTGGCATTTAAAATTTATCCAGTAATTCTTTACAGAGCTCCATTTGAAAAATGAGATATATTACAAACGAGAGCAGTGCATACCCATTTTAGAGTTACAAAATAGGTTTACTATTTGTTTAAGATGTTTAGTAAATCAATCTTTATAGACTCTTTATTACCCCAAACTCTAAATCACTGAAACCATTCTTTCTGGCAATAAATGTAGATATTCTACTTGATTTGGTATGAAACTATTTGGGAACTTGGACTAGAAATGAGATGATTCATGGAAATATGAATCTAGTTAAACCTCTGCAGGCTCTTGTTAAGGTTTGGAAATAGAGTGGATTGCAATTGGAATTACTCTCAAGGAACCTTACCTATTTGGTCTCACAATTTCTGAATTGGGAGATACATTTTTGATTGAAAGACTTTGTTGACTGGAACATCATTAGACATCTAGTCTGACACTTGGATTTTACAGGTTGAAAACCACTGATTGGACAGGTTACCTGATTTGTCCAAGGTCATACAGCCTCTTGGAAACAGTCTCCATGCTTCCAGAAGCCATTAAATTTATGGAATTTTAATTTATTTTTATTTAAATTTATTATTATTATTCACAGTTCTTTCAGAAGGGATTGGGTGGATATATTTCAGAGGTTATCCAGAGGGCACGAGAGGGAGAGAGGGAGTGGGGTAAGGGAAGAGGTCTCTGCCATATGCAGTTGGGGCTCATTTTGGTCAAGACTTCTGAGAGGCAAACATTAGGTACCCCACGGTTGTCAATTTAAGGACCCGAAGCAAAATCTCTTGGGAGCAGTGGCTGCAGTCCCCAGTTGGTTAGAGTTGCCCTGGGGGCATTGACTCCTCCAGCACATGCAGGTTGAGCTAGCTCAGGGGCCCAGCAGGCTTTCTTGAAGTTGGAGAAGACCTGGGCCATAGTCTTTTGAAATGTTGAACTGAAGAGTGATTGCTGATAGTTCCTTTTGCTATTTAACTTCTGAGACATCCTCTAACTCATTCATCAAAAAATGTAGACATTTTTCCTTTACACTTAGAGTTGGAAGGAACTCTTAGAGATAATCTAGGCAGTTCCACTTTAATATTTTTAAAATATATTTTTATTGATTTCAGAGAGGAAGAGAGAGAGAGAGAGAGAGAGAGAGAGAGAGAGAGAGAGAGAGAGAAATGATGAGACAGAATCATTGATTGGCTGCCACCTGCACAACCTCCCCCTCCCTGCCCCCCGCCCCCAACCCCAACCTGGGGATCAAGCCCCCGGGCATGTGCCCTTGACTGGAATTGAACCTGGGACCCTTCAGTCCTCAGGCTGATGCTCTATCCACTGAGTCAAACTAGCTAGGGCTGACCCACTTTAATTTTCAAGTGAAGAAGTGATTTATAGAGAGGTTAAGTAACCTGCTCAGGTCCCACAACTAATAATGGCAGAGCTGTGACTAACCCTCAGGGGTCTTTTCATGCTCCCAGCCTAATCTAAATTATTAATTAATGTAAAAACCTGTAAATTGCAAGCTTCTGGTGGCTGGGGCTAGATCTGCTTCATTTATATAACTCCTACAATGGGCATAGTAATAAATAACTTAATAACTCCACTTGGAGATCAGATGAGGCCCTTCAAGTGTTGCAAGAAAATAAGAGAGAAGGTTATTCTATCTATATTTCTACTTATTTTTGGTTTTTATTTTTCACTTCTTTATTTAGTCCTCTTCTACTCAACCTCTACCAACACCTTCAATCACGTGTATAATCCTAAGTACAGAAACCATATCTGTCTTTTTTTATTAGTCTATATAGACCCAAACAGGTCTTTCCTCATTTTCCCCATTTAGCTGAAGTCATTTGGAATGTGCCAAAGTGACTTTGTCAGTATTTCAGCAATATTAGGAGAAATGGAGATTAGATAAGTAAGCACAATTCCAAAACATAATCATCATTTGCAAAATACTGATTTTTAAATTTATTCTTCCTCTTATTTATACTGCCTGATTATTTAGCTTTGCGAATGGATCTTCTTATAGACTACTGAAGCACTAAAATCTATAGATAATTTGAGATGCATGGGGCAAGACAGCATAAAATCAGCCAAATTCTATAATTCTAAATTTGTCTTTGATTTTTCAGTTGTATTTTGGTGGGTTTCTCCATGTACCACAAATTACAATAGTATATGAAAAAATGTAAGAAATATGGAAGTTTATTTGATTTATTTTGAAATCTTATTTATTCTATAGTGATTACTGATATTTATAATCTTTATAAAATCAACCTTGAGTAGATTAGAGGCTGTATTTACTGCATTGAGTAGTGTGTCCCCCCCCTCACTTCCATATTCTTGTCTATGTGGAACCCACAACTGTAACTTTATTTGGAAATAGGGTCTTGACGATATAATCAAGTTAAGATAAAGTCATACTGGGTTTGGTTGGGTCCTAAATCTATTTGATTGGTATCCTTAAAAGAAATAGAAAATTTGGATACAGATACAAAGACTAACAGGGGAAAGACCATGGAAAGATGGGCAGAGGTTAGAGTGATGCAACTATAATCCAAGGAAAGCCAAAGATTGCTGGCAACCATCAGAAGCTGGAAGAGGAGGAAGGGGAGGGTCCTTCTTTGTTTTTATTTTTAAATAAAGTTTTACTGACTTCAGAGAGGAAAGAAGAGGGGAAGAGAGATAGAAACATCAAAGATGAAAGAGAATAATTGATTGTCTACCTCCTACACGCCCCCTACCAGGGATGGAGCCAACAACCCGGGCATGTGCCCTGACTGGGAATCGAACCTTGATCTCCTGGTTCATAGGTCAACGATCAACTACAGACCCAACCTGCCAGGTGGGAAGGATCTTTCTTAGAGCAAGCATGTCAAACTCAAAGGCTAACACAGGCCAAATAAAGAAGGTTTAAGTTTATATGTGCAGCAAAAACAAAAGCTTTAATTTTCATAGAAATGTAGGTTTATTTCAATAGAGACATGCTGAATACAAAGGGCTGAAATAAATGAGTAATCATTAACATAAAATAACAGAACATTTTAATAAAAATTAATATTTTTTCTTGAACATTAACTTACCACTGAATAACTGCACAAATTAATAAGCTTAATGCAAGTAAACCTATTTTTCTTGTTCTCCGAAAGCGAACTATTTCCTGTTGCGCACACCAAACAAGTCAATCCAAGACTAATGATGTGGCAATCGGCTGCTAAAATATTCGCTGCTGGTATTAGTGGCAAGAAATGGTGCACCTGTGTGTAAGGGAAATGAAGGCAACATGATTATAGTAATCAGTCATTAGTGAACATAGTTCATTATTAATGACTAGAAGCTTGATGCATGAAGATTCATGCAAGAATAGGTGTTCCTTCCCCTGGCTGCCGGCACACAGCGAGCTCGCTCCGGCAGCCTGTGCAGTGGCGGTGGAGGCGGGGAGGACTGGAGAGGTTGGGTGCACTAGTGCTTTTCACTTTCCCATTGTGAAAGTGGGATGCAACTGGCCCCCTTCTTCATCTTCTTCTTCCTCCGCCCTCCACCTCCTGCCCGCCCGCTCTCCCTCCACGCCCTCTGCCCCTCCCCTCTTGATTTGGTGAGATAGGGAGGAGGAAGTTCTGATAATTTGGGTTACTGTATAGGTGGTCTCTTTCATCTATTCAAAACAAAGCTGAGCTGCCTGCCGCTGCCGCCTCAGCCGCCGCCATTGCCCCTTGGCTGGCCCGGGGCTCCCAGGCATGCTAACTGTGCATCGATAGAGCTCCTGCATGACCTCAGGCACCAGAGGGTTGACTCTGAGGCCAGGGGCTGGGCCACAGGGAGGCTGCAAGGATGGTTGACAGGTGTGGAGCACGGCAGGGAGGCCTTGAGGAGGCACGCTGCCCAGAGGCCCAGAGTGGCCGACGGGGGGGGGGGGGGCGCGGCGGGGGGGCTGCTGCTGCCATCTTTGTTGGGTTAATTTGCTTACTTGCTCCTGATTGGCTGTGGGGCGTCGCAAAGTGATGATCAATTTACATATTTCTCTTTTATTAAATAAGATTATGTATAATGGGATATTGCAAAAATTAAGTTCCCAAATTTTTATTAAAACGTTTCTTACATACCATTATATTGGCTGGGCTACAAAAATATTCGTTGTGGGCCACGAGTTTGACATGCTTGCTTTAGAGCCTTCAGAGACAGGGAGATTTTGCTGACTTGTAGCCTCCAGACCTCTGATAGACTAAATTTCTGTTGTTTTAAGCCAAGCTTGTGGGACTTAATGGCAGCTCTAGAAAATGAATACAGATGCTAAGGTAGCATGGCAAATAATTTCCAGGATTATAGTATACTTATTCATCCTGGAAGAGCTATGAGGCCAATCAGTCAACACTATTTCTTGAGTATTTAGCAACTCAGTTATCTGTTAGAATGCTAGGAGGAAAAAGACAGAGCTTTAACTCTCAAGAAATTAATAGTTGGTTTGGGTAGATAAACACTGTAGAACAGGAAGCATAATTAATATATAATATGGTATTGCATAGAAGTGCTGCAAGATTTCCAAGAAGGAAGACTTCATGAGGGCTTCAAAGGAAAGCTTCTCAGAAACACAGCATCCGAACTGGGCCAGGTTGGGCAGGTCTTGTACAGGAGAGCACAGTAGTAGGCATCTTCTGGAAATGGGGAAGAGCAGAAGCAGAAGCCTGGATGTGACAGAACCTCACAGGCATGGATGCTAATCTCATGGAGTGGTGTGGAGACCACTGGGACTCTGGGAGAATCTGTGTGGCAGCTCACATGCATAGTGGTGCTCCAGGAATGACCGAACATGGTTTTGGAACACAGCTTTATCAGAGAATGCAGAGTGGTGTGTAAGGGCGAGGGCACTCCTCTTGGAGGGAGGGAACCTCTTGAATTTTCCAGTAACTCACTGTGTAATTTTGGGCTCCTTGATGGCCCTCACATTGGACTAGATCAGAGCATGGAAACTGGTTTACTTTGGGCTGAATTCATCTTAAGTAAAGCTTGTACACTGTTTAAAAATATATAAATATTAATTAGAAACCTTTTCAAACCCATAGTTTGACCCTATCATGTAAAATGATAAAATCTGAAACCTCAGGCAGTCATTTCTACTGTAGCTACAGCTGGTTGTAGTTACTGCCATTTAAATGGCTCCGGTGCTGTCCAGGTTGCCCAGATCCAACTCTACTTCCTCAAATATCTAGGAGTTCCGTCTAGCCCCTGTGGGCATTTGAATTTGCAATCCTTGGACCAAATTATCTCTGCTTGCTGCTACTGCTTTCTGAGTCAGTTGCTATTTTTTAAACTATCGCTAATTATGTGATGAAAATCACATAATCTTATATGTTTTTTATAAATCTTTATAAAAGTAAAATGCTTTCTTTTTCTAGCTTGCTTTGACAAATACAGAATAATTACAAATTCATTAGTACTTTAATATTGTACTGTTTCATCTTGTACTTTTTAAATCTGTTTGTGTGAGAGAGCAAGAGAGCGTGCACGGGGGGGGGGGGGGGGAGGGGGCGGGGGCAGGGAGATATGTTGGATAGACCCAGACAGATTATATCTTAGTGAATTTACTATGAAATGTCACTGGAAAAGAGAGTTCGTATGCAGATATATTGTTAGTTATTTACTGTGAAATTCACTGGAAAAGAATTCTTATTGTTACAGAAAAACCGGAGAAGAACCAAGCAATGCTTAGAGAGATGGAGTTAAATTTATTACGCGCGGGCCCAGAGGAAAATGTCTCTCAAATTCTGGGTGAAATCACACAGGAAGTTTCCTGTATTTATACTATCTTACCCTCTTTGTCTCCCCAATATGGGGTTTTTCCGGTTCCCTTTGCAAGTTCTTAAAGGGCCTGATGTGCTGGGGCTTTGAGACCTCAACCAAAGGCTTGGCCTGACGCCAGCACTGATAACTTCGTCTGGAGAAGGTTTAATGGCCTCTCTGAAATGGGAGTAGTCTTATTTTCCTTATTACTTAAGCCAGCAAGCATTTACAGAAGCCAGAAATAGCAGCGTTAAAATTTCAAACAGCAGTTTTTATATAAGATAGATGCTTCATTATGTAGATAACATTAGTCATATGACCAATTTGATTTATCTGTCAATATTGTCTTTTTCTCTCTTTAATAAAAAGTTAGTTTTAATTTGTTTGGTCAATTTAAATGTAGAATAGAGAAACATAATATAAATGCCAGGTTTTACCTCACTGTAAAAATTTTTTCAGATGTGAATGTCTTTTTATTAAACTTATTAGGGTCACATTGATTAATAAGATTATATAGGTTTTAAGTGTACATTTCTATGGTATATGATCTGCATATTTCATTGAGTGCCCACCACCCGAAGTCAAATCATCTTCCGTCACCATGTATTTGACCCCCTTTACCCTTACTAGCCCCCACTGCCTTCCTGGAAACCACCATACTATTGTCTGTGTCTATGAGTTTTTGTTTGTTTTTATTCTTTGTTCATTTGTTGCTTTCAGTTTCATATCCCATATATGAGTGAAACCATATGGTTCTTAACTTTTCCTCTCTGACTTATTTTGCTTAGCATGATATTCTCAGGGTCTATCTATGTTGTGGCAAATGGCAGTATTTCATCTTTTCTAATGTCTGAGTAGTAGTCCATTGTATATATGTACCACAGCTTCTGTATCTTGTCATCTATCAAAAACACTTTGGTTGTGTCCATGACTTAACCACCATGAATAATGATGCAATGAACACAATGGTGCATGCACCTTTGCAAAATATGTTTTTCAAATTTTGGGGGTGATACCTAGAAGAGGGGTTGATGTGTCATATGGTAACTCTATTCTTAATTTTTTGAGGAACCTCCATACCGTTTTCCATAGTGGCTGTATCAGTTTACATTCCCACCAGCAGTGAATGAGAGTTCCTTTTTCTCCACAATCTCTTCAACACTTATTATTACCTATCTTGTTGATAATAGCCATTCTAACAGATGTGAGGTGGTATCTCATTGTAGTTTTGGTATGCATTTCCCTAATAGCCAGTGAAAATGGGCATCTTTTTGTTACTGGAGAAAGCAGGGGGTCCAATTTCCCTGACATTGGGAGTGGGAGTAGGGTGGCTCTTGTGATATCTTGAGAAATTTAATTTTCTAAAACACACACAGGAGAGTGAATGGTCTTTATTGGTGTGGAATTACATTCCTTGGGTTGTAAAGTCCCATGCCCCTTACCCCTGTCCTGAAAAAGGCATAGCTGGGGGTCCAGCAGAGCCAAAAGTATGGCCAGTGTCTAGAGTGTCTGTTCCATGGTGACACTGGGTCCGGCGGAACATCAGACTAGAGTCAGTTCATCAGTCTATTGTGTGGGTCTCACGTGGCTATGAGCCGTGTGGGCAAATGCAGGGGAATGTGCTCCCTGCAACAAGAGTCAGGCACCAAGCAGCAAGAGAGAGAGAGCCAAGAGGGTAAACTCTCTTTCTTCAGGAGTTTAACAGTGGCCGGTGTTTGCAGTGGCCACACCTATTCTGGCCACTGACTTGTTCCCAGGTGTGACTGACAGGTAAGCATCTTCCCAAGTCACCCAGACCTTACTGGGCATTTGTCTATTGTCCAGTCCCTTCCCCCAGTGATCTGCAGGGAAAAGACTTGGAGAGTGTTAACTGCAGCTTCTCGGCAAATATAACAGGCATGCCTATGTTATCTAGTCTTCCCTTTACTCTTTACTGTTATTTTATAGCCAGGTTAGTATACGGTATCATTTTTATATATCTACTAGAGGCCTGGTGCACAAAAATTTGTGCACTCGGGGTGGGGGTGGGGGGTGGGGAGGGGGATCCCTCAGCCAGCCTGTGCCCTCTCGCAGTCTGGGACCCCTCGGGAGATAACAGCCTGCTGGCTTAGGCCTGCTCCCGGGTGGCAGAGGGCAGGCCCAATCCCTAGGTGCAGCCCCTGGTCGGGCTCAGAGCAGGGCCAATTGGGGAGTTAGGGCAACGCCCCCTGTCATGCACAGAGCAGGGCGATTGGGAGGTTGTGATGCCACCCTCAGTCATGCTCAGGGTAGGGCCGATTGGGAGGTTGGGGCACCGTCCCCTGTCACACTCAAGGCAGGGTCGATGGGGAGGTTGCGGCACCACCCCCTGTCACGCACAGAGCAGGGCCAATCAGGGGGTTGGGGCACTGCCCCTTGTCACTCACAGAGCAGGGCCCATCAGGGGGGTTGGGGCTCTGTACCCTGTCATGCACAGAGCAGGGCCCATCAGGGGGTTGGGGTGCCACCCTCTATCACCCACAGAGCAGGGCCTATCAGGGGGTTGGGGCGCCGCCACTATCACACTCTGGGCAGGGCCGATGGGGAGGTTATGGCTCTACCCCGTCACACACAGAGCAGGGCCCATGGGGGGGGTGCCGCACCCTGTCACACACAGAGCAGGGCTGATCAGGAGGTTGGGGTGCCGTACCCTGCCACACACAGAGCCACAGGGCGATCAGGGGGTTGGGGAGCTCCCCCCTATCAGGCACAGAGCAGGGCTGATCAGGGGTTTGGGGCGCCTTCCCCTGCCTCGAACAGAGCAGGGTGGATAGGGAGGTTGTGGCCCCGCCCCTTGTCACACACAGAGCCGCAGGGCGATCAGGGGGTTTGGGTGCTGCCCCCTGTCACGCTGATCCTGGTGCCGGGAGGCCTCGTGGCTCTGCTGATCCCGGTGCTGGGAGGCATATTACCCTTTTACTATATAGGGTAGAGGCCTGGTGCATGGGTGGGTGTGGGCTGGCTTGCCCTGAAGGGTGTCCTGGATCAGGGTGGGCATCCCCATTGGGGTGCCTGGCCATCCTGGGTGAGGGGCTGAGGGCTGTTTGCAGCTTGTCACACACCCTTCAGGGTGGGGGTCCCCACTGGGGTGCCTGGCCAGTCTGGGTGAGGGGCTGAGGGCTGTTTTCAGGCTGGCAGGTGACTGAAGCTCCCAACTGCTCCTTTTTTTCTTTTTCTTTTTTTTTTTATTCTGGGCCAGCTTTAGCTCTGAGGCTTGGCTCCAGCTCTTAGGCTTCAGCTGCTGAAAGCAGGTATCTGGTTTGTTTGGGTTCTATAATTGAAACACTGTATCAACTCCAGCTCTGAGACCCCGGCTGGCTGAAAGCAGGTTTCTTGGGTTTTGTTTAGCTTCTATATTTGTAACAATGTTTCAAACTGCAAGCTCAGAGGCTGGCAAGGCAGGCGGGGAACGTTGGTTTCCTCCATCACTGAAGCAAGCAAGCCTCATGTTAGCTTCAAGCTGCCTGGCTGCCGCTGCCATCATGGCTGGCAGTTAATTTGCATATTGCCCTGACTAGCCAATGGGAAGGGTAGCAGACATATGGCTAATTACCATGTTTCTCTTTTATTAGATAGGATGTTTTTATTTATTTCAGAGAGGAAGGGAGAGAGAGAGATAGAAACATCAATGATGAGAGAGAATCATTGATTGGCTGCCTCATGCATGCCCCCTATTGAAGATTGAGCTGGCAACCAGGGCATGTGCCCTGCTGGGGAATCGAACTGTGACACCCTGGTTCATGGGTTGATCCTCAACCACTGAGCCATAATGGCTGGGCTAAAGGCAGTTTTAGATGTAGAGTATCAGTATTTGTTTACAGAGCATCTCCCAAGTTTTACGGTGAGTCAGAAGCATTTCTTAAGAAGATATTACTCTACTAATGGCATCCATTAAAGGGAAATTTATAGACAAATCTCATTTAAGAAGAGGTGTAGAGACTCACCTGAATAGAACAGAGAATCCCTCGGGTAAAACTTTTTACTGCTTTGGGGAAGAAACTAACATTTTTTCTGTATATATCAGAAGTTATTAAATTTTTTCAATAAATCTAGGTGAAGAAAATTTAATGCAATTCTGCATTCGAGGCTGAGGGACTTAAATTTGTACACTTAATTCTGTTTGTTTGATATCGCTGTCTTAGCATCAGAAAATGTACAACTTTACCAAAGTTACACAATTTCTCTTAATTAATTTAGAAAACAACTCTGTACATATACATAAGTAAAATTAACAGGCAAATCCTTTCTGATACAGTGTTTTTGGAAGGTATTTGACAATACAGTATGTAGTAAGCACTCTAGAAATATTTATTATATTGGGTTTAGTATTCCACCTCTAGAACACATTTTATGTGTATAATAAAAACTATATAAAGATATCCATCCAGTGTAATTTATAATATCAAAAATTACAAGCAGCCATCCAGGAAGTAAAGTGCCTCACATGTCTACCATCATATACTCGAGGCAGAAATTCTGAGCTATGGGGTTTATCTCTGTAAAGAGGGAAGATAGAAGCTGGCATCATTGCTGAGGAAATGTAGTCACAATCTTTTAAAGTCACATTAGCTCTTCACAAAATAAAAAATTGTTATTCTTAGTGACAATGTTAGGGATGTAGGTCCTCAAACTACAAGCAGGAATTATCCTGAAGGTATCTCAAAATATAACATTAGTTCTATTTAAAAATTCTAGGTGGTAAGGGTGGAAAAATTGAAAATCACCTTGGAATACCTATAAAGGTGGAGCTTCACCTTGGAATACCTATAAAACTAATATATATATATTTATATAAGCCTAAGCGACTGTTTGACGTTCGACCATTCGGGCGGTAGCTATGATGCGCACTGACCACCAGGGGGTAGACGCTCAATGCACTGGCATGGAAACATGGAACAAACTGATGAATCTTAGAGGGAAGGGGCAAAGGGGAAAGGAGAGAAGAGATTAACCAATGATCTTATATGCATACTAGAGGCCCAGTGCATGGACCCGGTGCACAAGTCCCTTGGCCTGGCCTGTGGGGATCGGGCCGAAACTGGCAGTCCAACATCCCCCCAAGGGGTCCTGGATTGTGAGAGGGTGCAGACCAGGCTGAGGGACCCCACCGGTGCACGAATTCATGTACCGAGCCTCTAGTGAATAATAAGAGCCTTGGATTTCCCATTTACAATTTTTATCTGCTTATTACTCTTCTATCTTATAAGCTTCTTAAATAATGTTGAACCAATTTTGTTGATCTGAACACATTTATACTATTCAAGCAATATAAATGTGTAATACTTGTTAGCATGTTAGCAGAAAGTTTGTTTTTGAGGATAAGTATGTGCATTCATGAGTGTGTGTGTGTGTGTGTGTGTGTGTGTGTGTGTGTGTTTAACTTAAAACTGTGTAATCATATAGTGCTTGGAAATTTGCTTGCCTCAGACATTGTTTTTCTGAGACTGTTTTTGACCTTGGTCTCACAGGAAACCTATATAACAGTCCATATTAAAAGTAATGGTCTGACCTCGGCCACAGTAGGGGATACAGAGTAAATAATTAAAGCTGCCTTCATGAAAAGCATTCCACAGCAGGTAAGGAATAAAGAATCTTCCTTGAGAAGAAAAACTAATAAGTCACACAGGGAAAAATTAGGAAAAAAACAACAACAACTGAGAGCAAGCCATCATAAATAGTGCCTCAAGGAAGTGAAGGAAATTTTCAAAACAGGACGAGAGCTTAGAAAGGTGAAAACATTTCAATGGATTTCTAGGCTGACAGCAATTTTAGAGTCAACTTCTCCTTTGACATTATATACTGATATTTTTTTACAAACATTGGTATTATATTTATGTTGCTTGCAAGGAAGTTACTAATGGAGGAGCCAATGTGCTATGCACATTGATCAGAAAACTTCACACTTCATTGATTTACTGAGTCATATATTACTTGGTATATAAATGGATGACCCATATATAAGAGATATATTCTCTGTGCTTTTGCATAAAAACCAAGATGGGCGGCATTATGGATTTGCTAAGGCTGTTAATAACACACTATAACAGTTCAAAGGGGAGTAGTGCAGCACCTAACCCTTAGGCCTGCAAGGGCCTGGCACATATTTTTGCATAGCGGAGGCTACAGTTAGTTAGCACTTAGTATGTGCCAGGCCCTGCTTGAATTTCTTCCTATCTGAATTTTTCGGTTCTTCTTAACAGTTCAGTGAGGAAGGTTCTATCATTATCCCTATTTTATGACCTGGTTACTGAGAAAGAGGGTGTTTCTTTGCCCAAGGTCCCACCCTTGGAAGGTAATGGGATTTGAACCAAGACCAACTGTATCTGGAGCCAGTTTTAATCACTACACGTGATTTCCAGGTTATGGCAGGAAAGAAAAAGTCACCTGGGATGATTTTACATTTACATCATTATTGCTAGGAATGATCTCCTTTATGAAATTGTCCTGCAGACCATTGAATGTAGGTGGCAGGTGGCTGAAGGCAGTGCGGCCCTTGGCCCTTACCCCCTGAGCATAAGCCCCCTCACTTACTGCGTTGATGCGATGTCTGAACATATAGGTGTCCAGAGAGCCTGTGACAGAGTCCATCTGTGCTTTGTGTACCTGCCCGCCTGCCTGGGCAGTGGTGGAGATGCGGACATTGAATAGCATCAGTGGGGAATGTGGGACTGCATTTGAAACTCAATTATTTTTTCATTTTAGTTATAGAATATGAAGTAGAGTTTTTAAATGAGGAAGCAAAATAACCAAAAACTAAAATAGAGGCCAGATTCCAGTGCCAATAAAGAATACTGTGCTATAAGACTTTGTATTTGAAAGGATTCCTCCCCCTACCACTTTAATGTGAGGGTTGTAGGAATATTTTTCAATTTTATAAATGGAAGAAATGTCAGTTTCCAAAGTTTTCAGCTACTGAATGTGATGATGATGATGGTGGTAGTGATAGTGGTACTTAAATAGCAGCTGACTATGTGCCAAGCACTCTTCTTTTTTCTCTCTTTTCTAAGTGGAAAAATATTTATACAGCTAAATGCACAGTGCCTAGCACACAGTAGGGACACCACCCATAGCAGACTCTTTTTTCTCTCTTCCCTTCGCATCCCCATCCTTGCACCCCTTCTCTTACTTCTCCACTGATCCATTCTTTGTGAATAAACTATGTGGACCATCCTGAAAGTTATAGTTGTTATTAATCCTGTAATTTATAAAGTGCAAACATATATTTCTGTGTGTTCCTTTGCATTCATGGTCCCTGGAAGGCAGTGGGTGCCTTATAAATCTGAAGACTTAGGAAGATGTTATTTTTCTTCTTTTAAATTCTGTGGTTGTTTCTCTCTTTATTTTTCCTTCTGGACAGGCACTCTTCTAAGAGCTTTATATATGTTAACTTATCACCCTATTAAATATTTTTAGTGTTAGTAAGTTCACAGAATAAAATGTAAACTATGAAGAGATAGCTTTAATAACTCCTTTCAATTTCATGTCAGTTATATTAGCAAAATTAGCAGAAAAAAGAGATGGTTTTTGATTTTTTATTTATTTTATTATTATTATGTTTTTTGTTAATCCTCACCCAAGGATATTTTTTCCATTGATTTTCAGAGAGAGTGAAAGGTAGGAGGGGGGAGAGAGAGAGGAAGAGAGAGATGTGAGAGAGATACACGGATTGGTTGCCTCCTGCAGGCACCCTGACAGGGCTGGGGATGTAACCTGCAACCCTGGTATGTGCCCTTGACTGGGAATGGAACCTGAGACCCTTTGGTGCATGGACTGTGCTCTAACCACTGACAAGACTGGTCAGGGCTGTTTTTTTTTGGTTTTTTTTTTTTTTTAAATTTAAAAAATGATTTCTCCCCCAATCCCAGATAGTTTAGAAAATCTCCTTTCTCTTTGGTCAGTAGTACAGGGGTGTTATTCCTCCAGTCCATTCTAACTAAGCTAAAAGTCTAGCGATTATTATTTTTAGAGAGGTGCACTGAGTAGACTACTTAACTAAATCATGCCATGAGACACATTCTCACTTGCAAAAAGGGGGATGACCTACAGAAATTCATGCAGGAATAGAGGCACAGAGGTAGTGTATCACCATGTTCTCTTAACAAGTTTATTTTCTTAACCTTTTTTCCCCATCTGTAATCTTAAAGTCAAGATAGCAATTCAGCAAAGAAAGAAGACTGTCTTCATTTTAAGCTCTATGTAGAAATATAAGATAATAATGTCAGGTGTTTCATCTTTTTGGAAGAAAATGCCAGATAAAATGAATCTATTTTTTTTGCATTAGGTAAGAAACTAATTCATATCTTTTCCCCTCCGCTGGATGTTTAAGGTATTAAGATGTCCAAAGATCACAAGTAAATGAGCCTCAGACTCTATTCCTTATTTTCAAATGCCTACTTAACCTCCAATTTGAAATTTACCATGTTTAGCAACCATTTTCTTTCCCCCAAATCAGTTCATTTCTTTTTTTGTACTTTCCCATTAATATTAATCATATCATCATTTCCCTAATGGACCAGGGTCAGAATCGGAGTCATTTTTGAGAGCTCTATCTCGCTTGATTATTTTACTCACCTGTTGGTATGTTTATAGATTCTACCTGGAAAATGACTCTTGCCTTTAAAATTCTGTGGCTAGAGCTTCAGTTAAGGACTCATTCATTCATTGTTTCTTGTCTTGACTGAGATAATGGCTACTTACTGGTGTCCTCTTTCTCTCCTCTAATCCATCTGCTGTAAGACTCTCAGACCACTACTTATAAATCTTTAATTAATTATTCCCTCAGGGCTCATAATTAACTACAACCTTCTCAGCCAGGAATTCAAGGACTTTACAATATGGCATCATTCTACTGTTCCTGTTTTACTCCCCCTGTTTGTCCAACCAAACTAGACTCTTCCCCACTTCCTGAACATAAGTCACATGTTTCTGTTCCCTGTGTTTGCACTCTTTTAGAGTTATTTCTTTCCCCTGGGATAGCCTTGCTTTCCATCTCTACCTTTCAAAATCCTATTTGTGTAGATCTATGTGGATCACCTTCAACTCTTTCTCCTTATCCCACCTGCAAGGACTCCCTTTCTCTCTATAACCCTCTGTACTTCTCTTAAAGTTCCTTGCATTATAATCAATGTTATGTTCTCTAACACTCTTCCAGCTCCCTCGTCCCCATACTCATGCACACGTGTAAGAGCTCTTTATAAAACAGGTTAGTCCAGTTAAATGGAATTGGGGTTCTATCAGAAAAGCTAAAAAATTTGCTCTTAGCAAATTAAAAACACAGTCTGAAAGTTTATGCAACAACCTATGGACTCCCTCTATGACAAGGCAGGCTGTGCTAAAACATGTTAATATTCTAACTAAGGACCCTAAATGGGTGTCTTTGGAAATTTAGAGGATTGATAACATTGTAAGTCAGCTGAAGATTATTTTCTCTAGTAGATGATATTAGCTGTGCTTCATTTTTTAGTTCTGGCTATCCTTGTGATACCTGGTTCACAATTTGAATGACTGCCCAGACTTAGAAGGTCATTAGACCCATGCTTGAATTAAATTACAGACTTGAAGCTTACTTTAACCACTTAGAAATATCTAGAATTCAAAGAAGCCCCCCATACAAAGGCTATGTATACATACGGTGTCAATTTTGATTTTATTCTTCTGCTTTATCATATTTGATGATAAATTACCTTTTTTTCTTACTAGTATATGACTACTATTTAGTTACTGAAAATAGTTTTATTAACTTAAACATTTCTTTCGATTACAGTTGACATATAATTTATATTAGTTTCGGGTATACAACAGAGTAATTAGACATTATATAACTTACAAAGTGATCATCCTAAGAAGTCTGGTATACATATGATAACATATATGGTTATTATATTATTGACTATATTCCCCATGCTGTACTTTATATTCCCATGACTGTTTTTATAACTGTCAATTTGTATTTCTTAATCCCTTCCCCTTTTTCAGCCAGCCCCCAATCCCCCAATTTTTGTTTTCTTATATAATGGAAACAAGCTTTCTAAGGGGAGTGATCTTAAAACAATTCAGTGATAATTGCTTCAGTTTTCTCAGAGTCTACATTACTTTTCTTTTTTTTCTAGATTAGCACTTATGGATGAAAATGTGGATAGAAATAGAGACATTTTAAAAGTTTTAGAAAACAAACAGGATAGAATTAAATACTGGATTAAGGAATATTCCAAAACAAGTCATATGTAGAAAATGCAGACTTAAATAAATGAATTAGGAGTGAGAAAACAAAACGTTTTTTAGTTTGATACTTTAAGCTTTAAAATCCTTTGTTGGCTTCTTCATGTTTTTGAACAAAGTCTAGCCTCTTGCATAGCATGTGAAAGCCTTCATAATTTGACCTCAATCCCCTTTCCAGTATAATTTTCTTTCATGAATGAAATGCCATCTCTCTCCTCCCATAGCCTCATCTTTAGTCATATCCAAGTACTTATTTTCCCATATCTCTTTGTTTTTAAACTTATTTTCCCCAAATCTGGAATACCTCTTTCCTCCATCAATTTTCTCCATCAGGAAAAATTGTTCAAGACTTGGAAATAGACTAAAGGGATTACTGCATATTATCTAGAGGATCCATTGGGCATTGTTGATTCCACAGGGGTGTGCAGAATGACTAACTTTCTGTTGACCAGATGCTTTTACAGCTTTTTTTGTTGTAGAAGTTAAGTTGTAGAAAGCAGAGAGCAATACAAATGATTCCTGTTCATAGCAATGAAAATTGATTTTGTCCAATAGAGGATATATATCTCTATAAGTCAAATAAACCATTTGATATGTGCTCATTTTATATATGAATAAGAGGAATGTTTTAACTTTTGGAACATTATATTTTAGCACCTGCCCTTCTCAATCACCATGTATAAAACTCTCAGTTTAGATATAGCGAAAATTCTTCCTTTTCAATGGGACCTTTTCTATTTCCCTAAGCAAAATGACTTTTTACCTCATAATGTTCGCACTGCACTTTTAATCTGCTTCTATACTGTTACCGAATTATGTTACATCTATCTATATTTTCCCACTAGAATAGCTCTTCTAGAAGCAGAACACATGTTTTATTTATCATTGTATTATTCCCTTCTTTGTCAAGTACCATGACATACAGATATTTGGTAAATGTTTTTTGATGAATGAAAGTAGAAGTCACAGAAGAGGGTGATGGGCATGTTTTAGTGATTGTTGATAGGGGGAATTGGCTGCTCAGAGCAAAAAACGAAATAACTTTTTCACTTGTAGACTTTATGGGAAAATATGATTTTGCGTGAAATTAGAAAAAGTTGAAGAAAATAAAGCTAGAATGACCTACAAGAGATATAGATTAAACGAGTTGAGATTCAGAGGCTTGCACTCTGGCTTTTTTCCTGAATTGCTCTAGTCAAGACACTTTTCTTCTGTTTTACTTTGTACATCTGTAATTCAGGGATAATAATTATGGGAATTATCAAGACCAAGGATTTCCTGTAAGGGGATGTTTGAGTCAAAAGTGGGCAGGAGGCAGCCTCATTTAGTTCATTGGGCTGTGACTGAAGATGAAAGAAATGTAAAATAAATACAGCTTTTTTTTTTTTTTTTAAACACACACTTGAAACATACAACTATGGTTTGAAATAAAAGTAAAAAGTGGTTTGGCTCCTTACCCTGAGTTTGGAAGGGCATTTTTCTTGGTGATTAATGTTACCCTCACATTCTCAACACTTTAGTTATATATTTTTAGGAACTAGTTTTTGGCAAAATATGCAACTGTAAATGTGCAGAGACAGAATTCTTTTTGTCAAATATTTTGCACAATTAACTTTAATTGTGTTTGGATACTTTAAGACTCAGATATTTATTTGTACAAATGTTTAGGTTATCTTTTCTGAAACAGAGAATGATTTTGAGTGTTTACTCCATAAATAGGTCACTTATAAATAGTGGACTTAAAGATCAGCAGTAAATTCTGACTTTATGCCCTGGTAGGTGAGAAAAGCCAAACTGTTTACTAACACAGCTCACTGCTGTTTCCATGGCAACAGAGGCCCGTTACTGTCAGCCCAGAGAGCTTTGCCAGTTGACTTCAGCAGTGAACTCTGTGTGATGCTGCCAAATGTCTGGCTTCTGTGTTTCCTGTTCCAAGCAATTGTTTCTTATGTTGAATACTAATGACTAGTCTACAAAGGCTGTAGTTCAATTCCACTGAAGATGGGCCTGGGAATCATATGTGGAAGAGTCGTGAGCATTTTGCCATAGTGAATTAAAACTGTACGTGATCGGGGATTGTTCATTCCCTAACTAGCTATGCCAGTAGTTCATTAATAATGTTACCTTGCTAGCATTAGGCAGCTGGGCCTAAATGAGAAATGACAGCATGTCTGTCATCATTGAATCAAACTCTTTTTCAGGAAGACTTGCTGACTTTAGCTGGCTAGCACCCGCATGTAAATCCAAGTGATTATGCACATGTATGCTAGAAGAAAAATGAATTTGCAACCAAAGTGCTTTTTTTTCTGTTAAAAATGTTCACATATTGATTGCTCTGAAATGGAGAAAAAGCAGCTGCCTGAAATGCCAGTGAAATGGCTGACAAATTTAAAATGAGGGGGAGGGGGAGGGGAATAAAGGCATTTGAATAAAGAAAAAAGCTAAGCAGTTTTTACTCTTTAAAAATGAAGAGTACCATGATTTTGAAGTCCTAATCGTGTGGTGGTTATCAGTGTAGAGAATTGAATCTTCTTTGCCTGGGTCACACCCTACAACAGGAATCTGAAGACCAACCTCACTCATCATAGTTATATTTCTTCCTAGAACTTAAGTTCCTTGAAGGTAGACTGCTTTCATCATTGCATTCCTGAGAGCCAGCACAGCACCTGGCACACACTGAGAGCACAAAGTATCTGTATTAAATGTAATGAATTAAATGGAAGTCAGTGAGTTCCTTGCAAGAAGTCTTTGTTATTTAAGCCCACCAAATTTCCTGGATGAAGCTATTAGACTCTTCCCTCATTAAAGAGCATGAGAGGCCCCACACTATGTCCTTCACCATGAAGTTTCTGATGTGGAGTTTCCATTGGCAGTTACTACGGCTATGACCACTCCAAGTGTCTGTTCCCGCAGACACCACTCAAAGCTGGCTCTTCTCATCAGCATCCACCCATCCCCCTAGTTCAGTGATGGCGACCCTTTTGAGTGTGGCGTGTCAGCATTTTGAAAAACCCTAACTTAACTCTGGTGCCGTGTCACATATAGACATTTTTTGATCTTTGCAACCATAGTAAAACAAAGATTTATATTTTTGATATTTATTTTATATATTTAAATGCCATTTAACAAAGAAAAATCAACCAAAAAAATGAGTTCATGTGTCACCTCTGACACCCGTGTCATAGGTTCGCCATCACTGCCCTAGGTAGTGGATGAATTAATCATAACTTTTGTTGGCATCATTTGCCATATCTAACTCTTAGACTGGCCACCCCTCTACCACGTCACAGTCAAAGTTCTCAGTGGTTGTTCCTGTTCTTGTGCTTCAAGCTTTTTCATGGAACTTGTTCACAACACTTTAGAATCACACTCTATGCCAGTGGTTCTCAACAGTCCTAATGCCGCAACCCTTTAATACAGGTCCTCATGTTGTGGTGACTCCAACCATAAAATTGTTCTCATTGCTACTTCATAACTGTAATTGTGCTACTGTTATGAATCGTAATGTAAATATCTAATATGCAGGATGTATTTTCATTGTTACAAATTGAACATAATTAAAGCATAGTGACTAATCACAAAAACAGTATGTAATTATATTATGTGTTTTCCGATGGTCTTAGGCGACCCCTGTGAAAAGGTCGTTCGACCCCCAAATGGGTCGCTACCCGCAGGTTGAGAACCACTGCTCTATGCCCGCTGCTTCTCCTTCCTCCCCCTTTCTTAAGCTTAGCTTGTTTTCTTATGTGTTTAATATTGGTTTTCTTTATCTCAAGATGTTGCCACAGAGAGAGAGAGGAAGAGAGACTCTCTTTGCTACTGTTGTCTGAACTCAGGTACACAGTTATCTTGTTAGTAGCTGCCAATTCCAGGGTGCAGAAAGGCAAATATGCAAACTGAATTAATCAATCCTGAATATCTCACTGACTTTACGAGAAACATATAAGGAAAGCTCTACAAATACACCATAGGGAATTTTGAAGCTACTCTATAAATAATATTTTTAATGTTCTAAAGCTTTTTCCCTTGCAGAGGAATTTTAAATTGGGGTATTTGTGTATTATGTCAAATTCTGGAAAGCAAATGTGGTTCAACAATCTTAATATTGCCCTAACCGGTTTGGCTCAGTGGATAGAGCGCCAGCCTGCGGACTGAATGGTCCCAGGTTTGATTCTGGTCAAGGGCATGTACCTTGGTTGTTGGCACATCCCCAGTAGGAGGTGTGCAGGAGGCAGCTGATCGATGTTTCTTTCTCATTGATGTTTCTAACTCTCTATCCATCTTCCTTCCTCTCTGTAAAAAATCAATAAAATATATTTTAAAAAAACCAGTCAATATTATTTGTGGAATGGGCATTTTTTTTTCTTTTTGGTCTTTGAAACCCCTAATTTATCTGAATGATATAATAGACATTTTTTTTTTTAAAAAAAAGAACCAAATATTTTTATATATAAATATGTGGCTCAAATTTTGGATTCTAACATGAAAAAGTTAGATACTTGTATAGCACTGCGTAGACTTTTTCAAAACTTTAAGACTGCAGTATTTAATTTCACTTGTTTAATGATTTCAAAGACACTTGAAGGGACGGAAGCATTTTATCTCTAAAATTCTTTACAAACATTAACTAATTAATCCTCATAACCCTTTTAAATAGAAATGTATTATTATCTCTCCTGAAAGATTGGAACATTGTTTACCATGCTGGGCAAACTCATGAGCCGTGATTAAGGGTAGTGTTTCTGCTCTCCAAAGCTGCAATTATATCTCCTTTCTAGATGCTTTCTTTGTAACTAGCATAACGTAGTAATTTTTAGTCTGCCTTTATGAGACTAGTCTTGATTATTTCAGAGAAAGGAAATTTGGATAATAAATTTACAAAGTACTGAGATAAACTAATACTATGCTACCAAAATCAAGTCTGTAATCTCTTTTCCTTTTAGTTTCATTTAAATACTTTTAAAAGTTCCCTTTCGTGAATATTTACATAATTAAAATTGCAAAATAAAGTATATTTTTACTACTTTTATTCTGAAAACTTAATTTCCTTATTTTAGTCTCATCTCATCCTTATTTTTATTAAATTGATCCAAATTATAGACACATAAAAAGAAGGTCATAACCCCATTCAAGCAATTGGTGGGCCTTTCAGGTGTCTTTCTTTGTAAATAGAAATTTAGAGGTTACATTAGCACCAATTATTCATATTGGCTTCATGGAGGGGGAAAAGCAGAAAAATCTTATTTTGCTTTTTCTATTCTCATTTCCCTAAATTCATTTCTCACCTTTTAACTTATTTTTTCCATTAAGAAAAACAGAACTAAACCCAAACCATACTGCCCATCATTTGCTTTAAGTATTTTTGTTTTAAATAGATTTTTATTGATTTCAGAGAGGAAGGGAAAGGGAGAGATAGAAACATCAATGATGAGAGAGAATCATCCCATTGGCTGCCTCCCGCATGCCCCAAACTGGGGATCCAGCCTGCAATCGGGCATGTGCCCTGACTAGGAATTGAACCTGAACTGTAACCTCATGGTTCATAGGTCAGCGCTCAACCACTGAGCCATGCCAGTCTGGCTGCTTGAAGTGTTTTGAAGGTGAATACAAGGGACAAGGGAAAACAAGAACAAAAGAGGAAGGTGTTGATGGTAAAAGTTATGTTTAGACGAGTCACTGAGGGTGTTCAGGAACAAATCCGTAGTTGGCTGTCTGAATTAACTCTGATCGTGCACTCATGACCAGGAAACAAGGCTTCTCAGTAAGCGCGACTAGGTTACAATAGACAACCAATCCAATATTTATTAAGCGTTTATTTTGTGCCTAGCACTGGGACACAGCGAGGCACAGTCTCTGCCCTCACGGAACTTTCAGGGCAAGAGAGAGAGGAGCAGTTCTTAGTTCAAGCATTGGTGGGATTTAGTGTCTGCAGAGTGAAGGTCTAGCCAGAGAAGAGCTTTAGGTATTTACTACGGCTCAGACTCTAATCTTCCTAATGGTTAGAGGAGGGTCTCCCTGGTGGTTAATCTGACAGTGGCTTGGCTTATTTAAAAATTATAGAGGATTCAGACCTATGTATCCTTATTATTGAGTTTTAGTCTTATATTTTAAAAAGTTTGCATAGGGCCTTTTGCATGCTTTGATTTTGGGAGGAATTCAATAATTAATATTGACACAGTCTGTGCTCTAGAAATGCCCACAAACTCTTGGGGAATGCAAATAAGAAAATAGGAAATGATAATTGGGTGTGATGAATATTGTCACAGGTAATCTGGAGTGATGTGGAGGAGGTTAGCAAGGCTATAGAGAGGAATTGACATCCAAGCCAAGTCTTACAAAAAACCAGATCCAATAAGATTATGGAAAAAGCATTTTGGGCAGATGGAATAGCAAAGACAAAGGCTTTGGTACAAAGGAGAACCCAGAGAACCACTGTGATCCCAGTGATTATGGGTAGGAGATGTCAGCCAGGAGTCTGGAGAGATAAGCAGAGGTCAGATCATGAATGACCTTCTATGTCATCTCAGGGAACTTAGAATTGATCTAGATAAAAAGAGGAGCCCTTGAAAAATTTATCAGAGGGAAGGGTTAGTATAAGATTTGTGTTTTACATCTATCACTCCAACTGCAATGTAGGGAAAAGAACAGAGTTATGATTAGAGCTAGGAAAGATGAAAACCTTGAATGATGTATATGGAATCCATTACAGGGACAAAATTTCCATATGTAATCTTTTTTATTATAAAAGTATTTAAATTTGTATAAACACACAGTTCTCTATAACATCTTTAGGCTTATTGTTTCTATAGAACTATATAACCAACAGATTTACAAGTTAAGTACCAACCAATTTAAAGAAATAACAAAATTCAAAGAACAACATGAGATTAATATGCTAGATGGATTTTTGTTGTTGTTGTTAATCTTTACCCGAGGACAGTTTTTTCATTGATTTTTAGAGAGAGTGGAAGGGAGGGAGGGGGGAGAGAGAGAGAGAAACTTTGATGTGAGAGAGACACATTAGATTTTGCTGAAGACTCAGTCATTTCATTTAATGTAGTGTACTAAAACCATAGGTATAGTTGCATTTGTTCATATGGAGAGAAGGAAATTTAGGATAGATTACCATCTTGGTAGTGGTGTTCTTGACAAAACATCTTATGCCAACTTAGTTTTATGCATTTGTACCTTTCTCATAAAAGGAGAGGTATAGAATGACAACCTGGGCAGAGAAATAATAGTGAGTTATGCCAAAATAGTTATGATGTCACACATCACTACAGCCTACTCCGAAGTGGTTTTATTGCCCTTCTCTCTTACAAAATCATCTCCTTTGCTGGAGCTGTCCCCACTTTTTGTGTTGCCAGAAGAGTTCAAAACACATCTATTATTTCTACACCCTAAACACAGTTGATCCCAGGAATCTCCTCATTCACTTACTTGAGTGCTTTTTCCTTCCATGTTTCGTTGACAGAAAGAAATGAAGATTATGCTTCAACATTTTATGATTTTTTTTGCTAGAGATGTGGAAGGAAGAGTTCTATTCTCTTAATAGTCATTGAGGTCAATATCACATTACACTTTCTTGGACATCATTCAGGTGCACACATTTCTGCATCTTCCTCTTAACTGTTAATTAGAAATAGAATACTGGACAGCATTTAAAAATAATTCTTTAACAATTAGACAAATAGTGAAAACCTTGCAAGGTTCCTGATTAGTTTATCAGGTTTAATTTCTTATGAATCCACTTCAGAATCAGCATCTGAGAAGAAAGCCTCTCTGTCCAGGGCTTCATTTGTGAAATAACACTATGTCTCAGCAGAATGAGAGAACAGGTCCAGTGTAATGACCATGTGTCCTGAGGGGCGCATCATGGCCTGAAGTTTTCTTTCACTATCAGTGTAAAAATTTGTAAAATCATCACAGAAAAGGTTATATGGCTCTCCATATATTCATTTACATTTCAGACCCAAATATTTTATTTATAAGAATTTGCAGCCTTAGTCCTTGGGGAATGAATTTGTTTTTCGCTTCTCCTGCTCTACCAAGGGGCCTTCGTTCCTTGGAGTCCTTTTGGTTTGGAAGTTGGCAAGTGCTGGTGCAATAGAAAGTCATCTAGGAGAGCGCCGGTACTTAGAAATGAATGAACTGAAAAACTAAAAATTCACACTGAAATGTTATGATTTACATTTTTTAAATCCCAGCATCTAGCTTTCCAGGGTCATGTCTTAAGTTTGAAATGCCAAAACTAAATGCATTTCTTAAAAAAAAAAAAAAGGTGTAGAGCTCAGTAGATTATCTTTGCTCAAATAAATCCTTGTACATTTTCTGTAACCATTGGGCCAGCAATGGCTGTGTTTGGATGTTTTCACTAAGAACCATTCATCAGAACATCATATTGCTGCTCCCGTGTAGCTGAGGCGAGGCATAGTGTGGTTACTTAGAATTGGCTGATTCAGGACATAGAAAACATTTCGACAGGTGCTTTTTTGAAATACTGATTCATACAGGTAGGTTATAAACCCTGCTAGATTGCAAGTTGTAAGGGAAGAGATTGTGTTTCTTTTGCTTATTATATACCAGTGCTTCATGTGGTGCTGAGATGTCAATAAATACTCATGAACAAACGACTTAAATCCCAGATCTTTTCTGATGTTGTTGTTCCCAGTCACGCACAGAATTCCGACCCAGTTCTCCACCTGTCTGGGCGCCCGCTTCACTTTCATTAGGCCTCCAGTGGCCTTTCCTATGTGTGCACTTCCTATGCTAGACTGTAGTTTTCCTATTCACCACCAGACTGAATGTTCCTGAGAGTGGCCTCCCTGCCTTATATATCCATGCAACATCAAAGTCTACACAATAGTTTGCATAATGTCTGCTGGACTTCTAGCAAGCTAATCTTTCAACCTTTTCAAGAAATATGCAAATATCTATTCCCTTCACATTTTCATTAGAGGAAGATGAGTCTATGCCCAAAGGTAAGTTTGATTAAAAAGGAAAAAAGGCCAACTCTGATATAGTGATTGATGGGTTTGTTATTTATTTATTTGGTTAGCATTTATTGAGCGCTGGGTGCGAACTGGGTGTCAGGCACTGTTCTTGGTTCTGAGGAGACAGCAATGAACAAAACATACCCCAAACCCCGTCTTTCTGGATTTATTCCAATGATGGAAACAGACAATAATGAAAATATCTAGTCTATTACATAGTGATAAAATGCTCAGGAGAATAAATAAAGCTGGGAAAGGAATACAAGTAACTGGAAGAGTGTGTTGACATTTTTGATAGGGTGAGTGGCCATTGCCAGCATCAACAAGGTAAGTTTTGAGTAAAGACCTAAAGAAAGAGATTGCCACCTATGTGAACATCGGGAATAGCATTCCAGGAAGAAGGAACAGCATGTTCAATCCAGTGGTCAGTTTTCAGTTCTCCTGTGACTTACCCTCCTCTGCAGCTCCTCATGCAGATCGCCTGCTCCCACGGCACCACCCTCCCAGGTTTCCTCTGGTCTGCTTGATGGCGTGCTTCTCTGCTGGTTTCTTCTCGTGATTTCAGACATAGTCCTTTTCTTCTTTCTCCACTTCCTGTATCAGCAGATCCAATCCTGTGGCTAAATACACATAATAAATACATCTAAATTTATATTTCCAATCCTGCCTTCTCTGACCACTTTATTCAGACTTGTATATCTAATTGCTTACATGACATCTCATCTACATGCATCCCAAACTAAATATGTCCAAAAGTTAAATTTTTATGCTCAGCCCCACTTTCAATACCTACTTTAATTTATTCTTTACTATTTCAGTAAATGACATAATTATTCATATAGTTGCTCCAATTAAACCTTGGGAGCCTTCTGTAGCCCTTTTTTTCTCTCACATCTCAGAGAATATTTATTGAAAAATGAATTGAGGTTTCTCTTCGTAGCTTTCATAGAACCCTATTTACAGCCCTCTCATAGCATTTAAAAAGCTCTGTTTTAATTGGAAGTAATTTTTCTCATTTATTAGACTGTGAGCCCCTGGAAGGAAAAGACCATTAACATTTATCTCTGATTTGCCGATGTTGAAGAAATGTCTGGGCACATAGGGGTGCTTCATAAAAGTGCATTGAATGAATTAATGATTACTTAGTCTCATTGCTCCCTGAAGAAGCAATTCCTGGAGTCTCTAGTATCTCCCCAAAGCATTAGGCTAGTGGCATTGTTATGATCAACTATCTTGTATTGGGTAAAATGTAGCTCATTTCTGGTTTAGAAAATAGTGAAATGATATTCTGAAATCACAACATTTTAGATCACAATTTTTAATTGTGAAAAGCGTGCAATTTCCCACATGACATAAAATGCAGAATTTAAGATAACATTAAGAAAACAAATGCAGAGTTTAGAACCTTAGGTTTTGTCAAGTTTGACATTGATGTTCATCTAGTCTAATGGCTTTAAAATATATGATAAAGTTGAGGGCCAGACCTCAGGAGATGGACAAAACTAGAGCGAGAATTTGGATACCTGGATTGCAGCCCAGTCTTTTTCTCACTGTGTCATTCTTCCATAGCTTGCTCAATTTCCTTGATTTTGGTGATCATGTCTCCAGTGGTCACCTCCGAAGACTATATATATCCACCCTCTTCATTCTAATTGTATTTTCTCGTATTAGATTTTCTTTTCCATATATTTAGAAGCAAGCCACAGTGATCCAGTTCAGTGAGTCACACTTTTATCATAAGGATATGAACAATGCAGACACATTAAGTCCCATTTTAGACAGAGTCCAAGTTATAGCTTGATTTTTATTTATTTGAAAAATATTTATTATTATAAGTATTACATATGTCCCTTATTCCCCCCAATTATGGTGCTTCTATTTAATTTTTGACCCCCTCCAGCCCATCCCAACCCCTGGCCCCAGGCCTTCACCCCCTATTGTCTGTGTCCATGGGTTATGCATATATGCATACAAGGCCTTCAGTTGATTACCTCCCGCCCACCCACTCTCTCCCACCTTCCCTCCAAGCCTGATTTTTAGATATCACCAACATTATTGAAAATCATTCTTAACTTGAATTATATCTTGTGGTGATTAGTTTCTTTAAAAATGGGTTAGGTAAATTTATATAATAGTGTGTAATGCATAGATTAATGAAAGCAATTTTAATGTGAGCATTTAAACAATGAAAATTGCACTATGTCTAGAACATTTATGGATAATAAAATTGACTCTCTTGAGCTTTTTAGAACACCTGCTGTTTAGGGATGTAGAATAGACCTTTACTCATGACTTTTTTCAAAGGATGTCAGCTGCTTCCTGTTTAATGACAAATATTCTTAAGATTACTATACAGAAAAGGGCAAGAATATATTTAGATTTCATATAGCATTTACAAGGCTCATTTTTTGGTTAAAAAAAAAAAAGAGCCCAAATCAAAAGGGTTGTGGATAATAATTTTGACAGAAATAGTTAACAATAAATAGATATTTAGAAAACTAAGAATTAGAATCACCTCAAATACAATTACGGTGCTTCTATTTAACTTTTGACAAGCAGAGACAACACTTTAAAGTTTTTGTTGATTGATTATTATGGGGAAATACTGGATCTATTGGTCTATGATTCTAGAAAATGGATTTTGCTATTTTACAGTTTCCTTGATGATTTTTCCCTCATCCAGCTGGATAAATGAACCTCCCCTGTCCTTCTATAACACCTGGAGCAATCTTACTACTTTCTTCATTACATTCAAAATGCTGTGTTTTTACACGTTGGTCTTTCCTGAATGCATTTTGAGGCCCCCTAAAGGCAGATCTGATTCTCTATGTCTGTTAACACTGCATTCTCCCAAACAGACTCTAACTTGCTCTCTCTCCATCAGTTTCCAAATCCTTTTGGTTTAGCCTTTAAATTTCTCTCCCATTAGTCTTTGCTGACACTGAGAAGTATCATCAACAAACCCACATTGTTACTCTGCCTAGGCTGCTCTTAGGTGGGGAGCTGAAAGGGGGAGCAGGCTCTAGAGATGGTGACCTTCCTCTCCACTGCGTCCCTGATGTGCCCGAGGAATTTCACATGCCCCTCATTCAGCACAGCCTTGAGATTAAGAGTAAGAACTCTGGAGCGTGGCTGCCTGGATTTGAATCTCTGCTACACCATTTACTAGCCGTACTAGTTATTAGCTGTATGACCTTGGGCAAGTTTCTTCACTTGTCTCTGCCTCAGTTTCCTCATCTATATCAACCTCATATGGTTGCCGTGAGAATGAAATTAAGTAAGTTAATATATATATATATATATATACACATATATATATGTGTGTATATATATGTATATAAAGTGCTGAATGAAATTAAGTAAGTTAATATATATATAAAGTGCTTGGAACAATGCCTGGCACAGAGTAAGCATTACAAGTATTAGTTATAATTATTACCATTTATGACTATTCAGTAATACTGTCTCCAGGTAGTAATGAAAGACAATACAGAATCTCTGTGGGAATAAAGTCGTAAGACAACCTCCCCTAGCCCTTGTTGAGAGGCACTGCTTTAAGCTAGAAAGCCTAATAATTAGTACTGGACAAGCCAGCTGCAGAGCCAAAGAGTGGGAAGCAATCCAGTTATACTCTACTGCTATGTAGATCAAGGGATAGTTGGCAGTAATTTGATTTGTTGGCGCATACAGTTCTTTAAAAGTAGATGTAACTATTCGGATGTTTGGTTTCTCTGAAATTCATGAATAAAATGACACTGAATTTACATATCTGCTCTCTTCAAATAAGTAAATATCCTTGAGTTTTATGTAAGGAACTAGCAAGAAATCTCAGAAGTGTTTTTAGAAGATGCAAATTTTCTTTAAGAATATCTTTTCAAAGCAAGATTCCATGATTCTGGTTCAAAATAACATGTCACTGGCTTTCTCTAATGCAGTGGTCGGCAAACAGCAGCTCGCGAGCCATATGTGGCTCTTTGGTCTCTTGAGTGTGGCCATGAAGTTTCAATCGCACTCACACGCACGTGGTATTTTGTGGAAGAGCCACACTCAAGGGGCCGCAGTTTGCCGACCACTGCTCTAATGCATCCATTCCTACTTTCCAACTTAAATGTCTACAAAAACAGAGGAAAAGGAAAAGTCACAACAGGAACAAAACAAGGAGTGACAATTTAGTTTTGCTAGATTCCAAGGGACTTTCCATAGCAAGACCACTGAAACTAGAATGAAAAAAAGTAATGGGCAACCTCCATGGCAAGAAAGAAAAATCTTGCTCTTGTGAAAGTATGTATGAGGACCCTTTGTTTCTTTATCACTTTGTACCATGGTAGAAATAAAGGTCTACCAACTCAAAGACTGCTTTATAATCCTCCTCTTGCAGTGGTCGGCAAACTGCGGCTCGCGAGCCACATGCAGTTCTTTGGCCCCTTGAGTGTGGCCACGAAGTTTCAATCGCACTGTACGTGCGCGCCCACACATGGTATTTTGTGGAAGAGCCACACTCAAGGGGCCGCAGTTAGCCGACCACTGTCCTATCGTATACATACTACATTTTTTAGGCAGTCAAATGTTGTTATCCATTTGTTACTAGTGTATTGTTTCCTATACCACACAGAGGCTGACTCTGTAGAGACTGAATTAATGGGAAAAAGAGCAACAATAATATAGATGGTGATGATGACAATTATCATCATTAATCTTGAGTGATCTTCTGCTATGGGTAGGCTGCAGGTCAAAGAACTTTTTATTTTAGGTCTTAGTTGTTTAAGCCTTTCAATAACTTATCATGAAGGTAGTATTATTCTTAGAAACAGAGGCACAGAGTACTGTGGAAGACAAACTTAGGATGTGTTGCCAAAATACAGAGGGAAAGGACAATGGAATGATGATAGCATAGCTGACAGATATGGAAACCAGGGAACATAACTCCAACAAACCATGGAATGGAAATTATTCAGAGGAGTAAATGAGCACAATTTAGGGAAAGCTGTAACCTTCCTGAAGTAATAATGGACTGATCACGCACAGTTCTCTGTTAAGGAAAGAGAGCAAAATTGCTAACGGTGGGCTTTCTGGATTAAAGTTCTTCCTCTACTACAAGCTAGGTGACCTTGAGCGAGTTACTTAACGCTTCTAAGCCTCAGTTTCTTCATTTGTAAAATGGAGATGATAATGGTAGTGTGTCTCTCATATGAGGATTAAGTGAGTATTACCTGTAAAGTAGTTCATAAAACTGACATATAGTAAGTGCCCAATAAATAATAGTGATTATTATTATTATTATTATTACTAGAGGCTCGGTGCACAGGATTCATGCACTGGTAGGGGGACGTGGCCTGCAGGGATTGGCCTTCTGTGGGAGCGCCACTCATCCAGGTCAGCCGAGCATCTGTGGAGCGGCTGCTCCCTGGTCCGGCATCTTCCATGGAGCTGAAGCACTCTCCTCTCCAGGGGACCCGGTAGGGGCCGGGCCCAGGGACAGTAGCATTGAGAGGTGGCGCAGTAGGCCTCAGTCCCATGGCAGCCACGCACCTGTAGCCTGCAGGCGTCCAGAGGAGGCAGCAGGGAATGAGGAGGAGGAGCCTGGGGTGAGGAGGCAACGATTGCAGCCCGGTTCCTGCCTGTTGGCAGTAGCAGCCGCTCATCCCGGTCAGCCAAGTGGCACCCCCACTAGGGTAGCAACTGACCACCAGGGAGCAGCTCTTGCGTTGAGCATCTGCCCCCTGGTGGTCAGTGCACCTCATAGTGAGTGGTCGACTGGTTGTTCTGGTTGTTCCACTGTTTGGTTGCTGGGCTTTTATTATATAAGATTATTATTATTATTGAATGAATGAAAAGAAACAGCAGGAGAATTCATAGTCAAATAATTTGGGGAATTCTAATTAATTGGATTTGCTTACCTCACGTCTCCTCAGAGCCTTTAATGTGCTTACCTGGATTGTAAAACTTCTAGAGGAGAGTTCTCAGATTTCCCTTTTTTCTCGTAAAGTATAAATACTATCTCATGGGACACTGGTGCTCTACAGACACAGTCTAGAAACTGTTCTTTGTTTCATACATATTGTACACAAGAATTGAAAAACAGATGTGAAAGTCTTTTACTGATGACCTGCACTCAAACTAACCATCAAAGAGCTTCTGAGCTTCACAAAGCAGAACACTTCTGCTGAGTACACTTCTTACTCCATTGTTCAAAATCGTATAGATAGGCACTCATACCTTATGATCACTCACTCATGTCAACATCATCACCTTTAACATTGAAAATTTTTCTTGGCACCTTTACAGAATGTTGTAAAAAATTGGCAGAGCTCCAGCCTTCTGGGTGATTTATTTGACCACATTATAATTCCTTCAGAGTGTTTGTGGTACACTGTCTATTATCATGTCACTGGAGGCCCGGTGCATGAATTCATGCACCAGTGGGGTCCTTTGGCCAGGCCTGCAGGATCGGGTCAAAACTGGCTCTCTGACATCCCCTGAGGGGTCCCAGATTGCGAGAGGGTGCAGGCCAGGTTGAGGGACCCCACTGATGCACTATCAGGGCCGGGGAGGGACATGGGAGGTTGGCCAGCCAGGGAAGGACTGTGGGAGGGCTCCAGGGCGAACCTGGCCTGTCTCGCTCAGTCCTGATTGGCTGGACTTCAGCAGCATGCTAACCTACCAGTCGGAGTGCCTTCCCCATGGTGGTCAGTGCACGTCATAGCTACATCGACTGTCTGGTCCCTGGTGGTCAGTGCCTGTCATAGTGAGTGGTTGAGTGGCCTTAGCATATCATTAACATATTATGCATTGATTGGTTGAACGGATGACCAGACAACTGGACACTTAGCATGTTAGGCTTTTATTATATAGGATAAGGACATTATTCTTTTGAGTTTTGGAATTACATTTCTCTAGTGTGTCCTACTTTGATATCAGAGTGATACTGAATTAAAATAAAAAACACGTTATTCAGAGATTTTGCTTTATTTGTTTCCCCCAGCACTGTTGGTAACTTATATTGATCAGTTTTGTTTTATTTAATGTTTCTGTGGGTGACAGTATATTTTACCTGGCTTTTAAGAACTAACTGGACATGGGTTTATTTAGAGAGAAGTAGCTTTTATAGGAATTACTCCTATTGTACCCTACCCCATTACTATTAAGCCGGGGTGGGGAAATATAATTAAAATTAAATTCTCCTGCCAGCCCAGTGAATTCTCTCTATGTAGGAAAGAATGAAACAGTTTTATTATTGGATAAGAGTTAAAACAGACTGAGATGCATATCACAGGCAATCTGTTAAGCAGACTGCAAAAGGAGAAAGAAATCTCATCCTTTTATATAGCTAGGCAGATACAATCTATGACATGCATATTAATTGTCTTTATCAGAAGAAAAAATAAAACTTCTTGTATCTTTATGACAAGCAGGCAGTAATAGCCTAAAGCCATGCACGTCGGTTCATGCACAAAGGTATAATTCTAACAGGGACAGGGAGACGGAGTGCCACTCATCCTCCCAGAAGTTCACACTTCAAAGAAATAGCTCTGAGGCCACCCAGAAATATATTCCTGGGATACGGAACTGGCATGAGGCTTATTAAACCTCTACACTTGATCTTAGCCAAAAGGCTGGGAAGCGATTGCTTATTAAACTTCTAAAAAGACTTATATACATCTCAGAGGAAGCATTTAAAATTTCAAGTTTTCTAAGGAAAATTCTAAGAGAGGGGGAGGAATACTCTTCTCTTTTTACTAGTATACTAGGGAACATTCAAAATAAAGTGGTTTTATTTTATTTTTTAATTTAAATTCTTTATTGTTTAAAGTATTACATGAGTCTCCTTTTTCCTTATTGACCTCTTCCTGGCCTCCCCCACCTCCCAGCACATGCCCTCACCACCCCTGTCTGTGTCCATTGGTTATGCTCATATAAGTCCTTTGGTTGATGTCTCACCCCCTCATCCCCCACCTTCCCTCATAGGTTGGACAGTCTGTTCAATGCTTCTATGACTCTGGTTTATTTTTGTTCATTGTTTATGTTGTTCATTATATTCCACAAATGAGTGAGATCATGTGATATTTATCTTTCTCTGACTGGCTTATTTCACTTAGTATAATGCTCTCCATTTCCATCCATGCTGTTGCAAATAGTAAGAATTCCTTTTTAAAAGTGTTATTTTTTTTTCAGGTCTGTATTTACCCAGGCAATTTCCCATCTTGTTACTATTTTATAGTTGCACTATAATTTTTAATGATCTCCATTGCTCTTTCTACTTTTTCTGAGGAGCTTGCAGTTGTGTTAAACATCCAGCAAGTCCAAGCAATTACCAGAATTATAATATAATCAATTTTTAAAATTAATACAATATTCACCTTGAGGGAATATCTTTAAATATATTATACTAAAGGTATGATTTTTTATTATAATCTTTGATTCTTGATTAGCAATGTACAACATTTACATTACACATTAAATTCACAAACTGTTGTGGAGACTTTTTGCTTGCTCTTTCAAATGAACTGTTTCAGTATTGTTTTGTAGTCTCTTATGAAATCTTACCCAATATGAATTTAAGGAGTAGGTTGACTCTGTAATCTGGTCATCTGAATTTTTATTTGAGCATTTCTTGTAAGACCCAATACATTTCTTCTGAGTTCTCATCAATCACATAAGTAACATTGAATTTACATGGTAATTTAGGCCTTTTAGTAATCAGTCCACCTTCACAAATAATTTGTTCCACATCCACAACACAAATATACCATGGAAGTTCTCTAGTATCTAAGTCTTATGAGGCACCTGTTGAAAGGTACATACTGAACTACCTAAACTATGGGCCATTTTTTTTGTATTGTTCCAACCAACAGTTATATTGTTATAACAGTCAATAATTAAATCACCATGGACAATAGGTGACAACTTCTATTAGCTACTTATACTGGGATTGGAGAGAACTTGCATGGTGGGCATTTGGGAGATGGCTGAAAGACTTCCTCAAGGATCCTACATTTCAGCGGGATTTGCTTTTCCTTGAACTTATTGTCTCAAATCTCAACTCAACTAATTTTGTTCCTTTTTCAAAGTGTGATCTGGGGACCATGTTTTCAGAAGCAAGACTCAGGGACACCTCTTCTCCCAGACTTTAGAAACTGGGTCATTAGATTACAGTCTCAGGGCACACAGCACATTTGTGGTTGGCTGCAAATATAGTAATAGAACCTATGATGGTTCACAGACCAGCCAGACCCCTTGAGATCCAAGGTGGAAAGATGGTCAGGAAACAAAAAAAGGTAGGCAGTGAAGAGCACAGCCTGATTTCCACCTGGTGAGAATTTGGCTAGAGCACTGGGGCTAGGAACTTTCCCTCTGCTTGATTCTGCTTAATGCTACCACTTCACATGTTGTCCTTTCAGGAATCGAAATTCCAGTCAGAAGCATCTGATTAGGTGAGGCACCCTCCAGCAATGTCAGCTTAATTACAGCAAAAGTGTAAAGGGAGGGAGTCATCTCGATTTGCTTTCTGGAATGGGACACGTTACTCTGCCTCTGAATTATTTTGATATTTCTGTCAAATGGCGCTCACTTTATGCATGCACTGTTCTATGTGTTTTGCATATATTAATTAATTTGTTATTACAAAACTCTGTGTGGCACATAGTATTCTTCCATCTGTACAACAAAGAAACCTGGCACTAGAAGTTAATTTATTTGCCCCAAATCACACAGTAAATGATAAAGATAGGATCTGAAGTTAGGCACTTAGAATGCGTGTCTTCTCCATATTGCTCAGCCTTGCCAAAGATGAGACGCTTAGTAAAAAAAAATAGAAAAGAAATATAAAAATAGAGAAGGTGACAAATTTACAAACAACAAATCAACCATCAAATGTTTGATGAAGAAATATGTAATATCTATATTGTTATACTTACTAGAGGCCTAGTGCACGAAATTTGTGCAGGGGGTGTGTCCCTCACCCCAGCCTGCACCCTCTCGCAATCCGGGACCCCTTGCAATCCAGGAATCCCTGCGGGATCGGGCCTAAATTGGAAGTCGGATATCCCTCTCGCAATCCAGGACAGCTGGCTTCTAACTGCTCACCTCCCTGCCTTCCTGATCACCCCTAACCACTCTGCCTTCCTACCTGATAGCCCCTAACCACTTGCCTGCCTGCCTGCCTGATCACCCCTAACTGCTCGCCTGCCTGCCTTATCTCCCCTAACCACTTGCCTGCCTGCCTGATCACCCCTAAATGCTCTCCTGCTTGCCTGATTGGCCCTAACCGCCTCTGCCTACCTGCCTGATCGCCCCTAACCACTCACCTAACTACCTCATTGCCCTTAACCACTCTGCTTGCCTGCCTGATCTCCTCTAACTGCCTCTGCCTTGGCCCCCACCATGGCGGCTTCGTCCAAAAGGATGTCCAGAATGAAATCCAGAAGGTTGTTTCGCTGTCCAGTCTAATTAGCATATTATGCTTTTATTATTATAGATAATTTTGATGTAATATTAGATTTACAAAGATAGTTCCGATAGTTTCCATATATAGTCTGTACTGAGATTCCCCTAAATTTAACACTTTATATAATCATTAGAGGCCCAGTGCACAAATTCGTGCACCAGTGAGGTCCCTTGGCCTGGCCTGCGGGATTGGGCCGAGACCAGCTCTCCAACATCCCCAAAGGGCCCTGGATTGCGAGAGGGTACAGGCCAGGCCGCAGGACCTCATTGGTGCATGATCGGGGCCGGGGAGGGATGCAGGAGGTTGGCCAGCTGGGGAGGGGCCGCAGGAGGGCTCCAAGGCAAGTCTGGCCCATCTTGCTCAGTCCCAATTGGCCGGATCCCAAGAACAAGCTTATCTACTGGGATCTGCCTCCTGGTGGTCAGTGTGCATCATAGCGAGCGGTTGAGAGGCCTTAGCATATCATTAGCATATTACACTTTGATTGGTTGAACGGCTGACCTGACGACCAGACACTTAGCATATTAGGCTTTTATTATATAGGATGATACAAAAAGCAACACAAAGGAATTAACATTAATACATCACTATTACTTCACAGACTTGAACCCTATTTCCCCAGTTCTTCCACTAATGTCCTTTCTCTTTTCCATGATCCAATCCAGGATCCCACATTGCATTTACTTATTTTGTCTCTTAAATCACCTTCAGTTTGTGCAAGTTTCTCTATCCTTCTCTGTCCTCTGTGACTGAAACTTTGGATGAATAATGGCCAATTTTTTGTAGAGCATCCTTCAATTTGAGCTTGTCTAATGTTTTCTTATGGTTAGATTGAGGTTATGAATTTGACGAAGAATGCCCTTTCTAGTGCATTCCATAGGGGAGTATATAATGTCATTAAGTCATATTAGTAGTGATGTTAACTTTGATCACTTGATTAAGGTGACTGTGTTTTATTTTTAAATTATAGCTTTCCTTTAAAAAAGTTAGTTAAGTTATCATTTCTAATATTTAGTAATTTTTATTTTTTATTAGCAGGTTTTATTTATAGCAAAATGTCTAACTTATGTGGATTCCTGGACCATATCTAGTTTGCTCTTGCCTTTCAGTGACTTAATTTCTGTGATTTAGAACGTAATCTGTTCCTTAAACCACACAAAACCAAGTGCTCCATCTGATGTGTGAGCCAAGTGAACGATGAGCAGGCCACTGCATCCCTATTCTGGAGCAGACAATACCGCCAAAGGCAATCTTTATTCCTATACAAAATGTAGTACTGCACTAGGGAGTTAGTGAATTATAGCCAATTCTGTCAATTTAATGAGTATCCAGGCCATTTCTTTTGCTGTTCTTGAAGGCTACATTTGTTAGCAAGGCCTTCAGGCCAATTTGGCTATTAACCTTGGCTTTATGATACTACGTACAGCTCATTTAGAACAAATCCTCCATATGTAAAGTCGTACATCTGTCTTTTGATAGGAGTGAAACCTAGGGCGAAACAGTGATGCAGACGAATTATTGGTAAAGAAAACACTTCCCAATCGTCCCTGTGGAAGACCATGATCTTTTCTAATGTTTTGCTTGTCACTCAAGTATATATTGGAAAAAACCATCATGATCTTATACTTTTGTGTTACACACACACACACACACACACACACACACTGAGTGGCCAGATTATTATGACCACCCCATCAGTACTTTGTTGGGCCACCTTTTGCCTTCAATACTGTGGCGATTCTTCTTGGCATTGACTCCACGAGATGTTGAAAGGTGATGCGAGGAATCTGACACCATGCCTGATGAATAGCACTGTCCAGTTCTGTGAGATTTGATGGTTGTGGAACCAGCTGCCTGATGGCTCTTTTAACTTCATCCCACAAATGCTCCATTGGATTGAGATCTGGTGCTTGTGGGGGCCACCTAAGCAAGGTAAAGTCTCCCTCATGTTCTTGACACCGCTCCTGCACAATACGAGCACCATGGCATGGCACATTGTCTTGTTGGAAGAAGCCATCTCCATTGGGATATGCCATCAACATGATAGGATGAACTTGATCAGCAACGGTACTTAGGTATGTTGTGCTATTCAGACGTAGTTCCACACGAATTAAAGGGCCCAAATCATGCCAGGAAAACATGCCCCCAACCATAACACTGCCCCCACCCACTTGAAGGGTTGTACTCATGCATGTGGGGTGCATGCTTTCATGCTGTTTCCGCCAAATTCTCACTCTGCCATCTGCATGATGCAACTGGAAACGTGATACATCGGACAACATGACTTTTTTCCAGTGCTCAACTGTCCAATCCTTGTGTTCCTGTGTGAATTGGAGATGTTTTATCTTGGTAACCGCAGACAGCAAAGGTGTTTAAACAGGCCTTCGGCTTCCATATTCCATATGATGCAGCGTATGGCTAATTTGCCTACGTCAGGTGGTCATAATAATCTGGCCACTCAGTGTATATATAATAAGCTGTATATATTAAATATAATTTGTGATTATTATTTAAACCCTTTGCCCCTGATACTAGAGAGCCAGTATATAAACTCGCCTTAATTTTGTGTAACCTTAGGAATAATTTGCATGTTATTTGTGTGTATTTGCTTGTTTCCTCTTCAAAATAGGACAGGTGCTAATATTAGCTCCAGGACTCCAGCAGACCGTGCAAATTTCTCATGTTTGCTAAACCATTTAATAAAATTAAATTTAGATGGGTGATAGCAAAGGTAGGAAGAGAATAAAATTCCATCTTCATGGTAAGCCAGTGGTTAGTGCGCTATACTCTTGCAATGCTTTAGTATTTAGTAACTTGGAGCATAGTGATGCTGGTTAATATCCCATTCTTGTGTACTTTGTGCAAAAGGAACTTAGCATTTTTAAAAGTTCCCTTCTGCTTCCCCATCTAGGAACATAATCATTCTTTTTTATCTCAATGCTTAAGCACTTTAAAAAGCATCTTAGTAATCTTAGTGTTAAATTTAAGTTTGTTGTATGATTGCTTTGAAATAATTTTATTAGTTACTGCTAGGAGATAATATAGGACCTTGAAACCCTGAATTAATATACAGATCTTATCATTAATACATAACAAATCATAAAATTAAAGAATATCTCAGTTTACTCCCAAGGATATATCTATAAAACCATTATTTTCTTTTTTTTGTTTGTTTTGAGGTAGGTGGTGGAGAAGTGAGAAAAGCCACTTAGCAGCAGGTAGCAGGATACAAAATTAAATATTCTATAGTTGTTTTTTGGTTTCTGACAAATTAATGAGCCCTCACTCAGAGAGAATGTGCAGTAGTGGTGTGTTGGAACTGGCTTGTACCAACTTGCAAGAACCAGTTGTTAAATTCTAAGGAGTTCTGTCACCTGGTTATTAAACAGTTATTATTAAAAATGAAATTATATAAACTCAGAACTAAGTACATGCTATTAAAAACAATGATAATAAAAATACTCAAGACTCATCATTTCCCAGTGCTTTAAATTGCCCTCTCTTCTTATTATTTTAATCGTGCTCTTGACGTTCTTTAGTCTGTTGTATCTGTGTTGGTGAAACACTCTATGATGGTATGCACTGTTCATCTCTCCTCAACTCAGGATACAGGGACTGCGCTCGATAGCTTGATAAAATTATAATTAACATCATGAGTATGTATTTTTGTGAAAAAATAAATTAGATATGATGGGAGACCATGTGATTTGAAATCACTATTCTATTACTTGCTGTCATACATAATATCTACCTCAGGGTATATGGGTTTGCTGTTATATTCCCTCTGCCTGGAATCTTTTCCCTTCCAATATACACTTGGCTCTCTTCTCCTCCCATTTTTATGTCATTCCTTCAGAGAAGTCATTTTGATTATCATGTTTAAAATTTCCCACCCTGTCCTGCCCACTCCCTGACCTGGCACGTTTGCCTTCCATCGCATTGCCTGCCTTTGTTTTCACTCTAGCACTTACTACTCTCTGAAAGTATGTCGTTATTTGTGTATGTTTAGTCTTTCTCCCTTACTGTAATATAAGCTCCCCAAGGAAAGGAATCTTCTATGATCTTTTTATTTCTGGTTTTTCAATGCCTAAAGCAGCCAGGCAAAAATTGATTTAATATTTGAATAGACTATATCAATGAAAGGCACCTAAATTAAAGTAGGGTTGAGAGATAGTTAAAGTAATATTTGAATATGAGATAAAATAAATTTAGTCAGAGTACTACCACTCAAAAAAGAGTCTACAAGATGCTGAGGTAAGCTGTTTTAATCAAAACACTGTTGTTGTTTCTTGGTGTCATTTATGCAAATCAAAAGAATGAATTTTTGTTTCTTGGGGGATGGAATTGGGGAGTAGATTATGTCCAAATTCTAGTTATAGATGGGATATGTACATTGCATTAACAATGCTGTACTCATTTGTGGAAATAAAGCTTCTACAACACTAATTACCTGAACGAGGGAGGGTTTTATTTTAAAGAACAGCAGCGTATTCAGATTTTTTGTGGCACTTCTCCAGCTACAGAAGCTGACTGTCAAGAACTACTTTCTTCCCCAGAAGACTTTATAGGGTGGAAGCTGAGGCTGCAATTCTATTCCAAGCCAAACTTTGTACAATATGAGCAAATAAAATGCACAGGAGAGTTTTTAGTGACTTTGATGAAGGCGGCTATTTATAATATTTAAGAGCCTAGTCAAGTTTATTGCTTACTTAAAAAAAAATGTTCATTTTAGAGAGAGGAAGGGAGAGGGATAGAGAGATAGAAACTTCAGTGAGAGAGAAACATCAATTGGCTTCCTCCTGCATACCCACTACCAGGGATTGAGCCTGAAACCCGGGCATGTGCCTGGATCAGGAATTGAACCATGACCTCCTGGTCATGGGCTGACGCTCAACCACTGAGCCATACCAGCTGGGCTTATTGCTACCTTTTAAAAAGTGTGATTTTGGGATGGATATATTATCTGTAATCCATGAAGTACTGGAATGTATGTTTCATAAATTGAGAAGTAAAGGGTAATGAGGATATTGCTTAGGAGGAGTAATATAAGGATTGGCGGATGTGAGGGCGATCTGGCTGCGACATCTGTCACCCCATTGATCGCCAGGGTTGATTCGGCTGATCTGGCTGGCTAGGCGGGTGTCCCCTTCCTCCCTCACCGATCCATGTGCGTCCCTCCCGAAGCTGCGCGCTCGGTCGAAGAGGACGACCTTCCCCCCCGAGGAGAGGACCGGTCTTCGGTCAAGGGTATACGAGTAGCTGCGCTCCCCTGCTAGAACCTCCAAACAAGCTCTCAAGGATTGGCAGGTAATTGGGGAAAGCACTTTTATTTGTTATTTCATTCATTTATTCCACCCATAGTTTTTAAGCTCTACTTATGTGTTATGCAGTGTTTTAGGTGCTAGGAATACAATGACACACTTTCTATCCTTAAACAATATAACAGGAGAATAAAAACAAGTAAATAAGGTTATTGCAACAGTGTGATAAATGGTGGGACGAGAAAGTTGAAGGCCTTCGAAGAGCACAGAAAAGAGACAGCTAGCCCAGAATTAGGAAGTCTGAAAAGTTGACCACATGATCATGATGTAGCGCTGTGAATTAAAAAGTCTGACTGGTATGCAATAAATGAATTGGAGACAGTGGTATGTTAACAAATGTTTAAGACTGGTTCTTCAGGGGAACAAAAAACCCCTGATTGGTGGTATTTGCTCATTTCTGCAGTATACATATTTCCACTATGCTGATTTAAGACTACTGTATGGTGCCACTGAATGTGAAGGTGAGAAGAGGTGGACATAGTTTACTCTAGTAAGTGGATACAGGTAGGCTCTTCATTGAGATGACACCTGCACTTCTCTGGTTGGAGAGGACAGAGTGGAGCCTTAAAGACCAGTTAGAGGCCACTTTATGAAACCAGGGAAGAGATGATGTGGTCCCAACTATGATGGTGAAATTTCAGGAGTTTACAGAGATATTTAAGGGATGAAGAAGCTGTCTAGAATTCAGACCGTAGACTTGGAGTCAGGCTTTCTCCAAATCCTGGCACTGCCACTTATCTAGCACTGTGCTGCTGGGCTATCTTTTAGCTTCTCTGGATTTCACTGTCTCACTTATAAACTGGTGCTAAGGATAGTACCAGACAGTTGGAAGATTGATGATTAGTGTGATGGTGAGTGGGCAAAGAAGGAGAAATAAGAATCAAAATTAACTTGTGGTTTTCTGTCCAAACAGGTAGGCGGAGATGTAATTTTTATAATCTCCCCAGTGGACTAGAAAGGATGGAAACAATGGGGTGTGCAATTAAGAGCTGAGGAAGTACAGATGGAGAGCATAGTAGTAGTTTCCAAACTTGGGTGTACGTATGATCTTCTGGGGACTTTGCAAATATAGAGCCTATACCATGCTGGGCTTACTGAATTGGCTTCCCCTAGGATATCTGTATTTTTAGAATGTTCCCTAGGTGATTCTGATGAAGTCAGTTCATAAAACAGCATGTCTGTCTACTTTAGAGGAATCTTCTAAAAATTTAAGTTTATGAAGAGGGTTATAGAAGAAAATAGCTGGAGGGAATTAAAGAATGGAAATGGAAGAGATCTAAAGGTGTAAATTCTGATGGGAAGAAGCCAGCAGACATGGAGTATTTGGAGTTACAAGAGAAAGAATAAATGATAGAGGAAGGCTCCTGGAAAATAAGATAAGTTCAAGGTGAAAGGAGGTGGAATAGGTCTTCTACTAACTGAAGGGAAAAAGAAGGAATGGTTGTGCATCCAGATACACTTATTGTGGTTTATGGTTAGGGTTAGAATCATAATTTGTGGAAATAATTTGAAAAGTTCCTACCTATTGTTTTGACGGAGAATGGCAAATTGTCTCTGGTATTAATTTTCCTTTATTTGTTTTTATTTTTGTTGACTTTATTAGGGTAACACTGGTTAAGAAAATTATACAGGATTCAAGTGCACAATTCCACAACCCATCATCTGAACACTGTGTTGTGTGTTCATCACCCCAAGTCAAGTCTCTGTCCATCACTATTTATCCCCACTCTACCCTTCTCCACCTCCCCTCCGACTCTCCCGGTAATCACTACACTGTTGTCTGAATCAATGAGTTTTTTCTCTTTTTATTTTCCTTTTGATCAGTCCTTCCACCTTGCTCAGTTCTTTATTAGTAAAGAACCCCCTGGATTTCGGTAGGCAAATGGCCTCCCTTGCAGCTAGGTGTGTTTATGTGACTATGTTTGGGCCAGTAGGATGTGAATGAAATGTCTACATTTTCGGGGAAAATAAAGTGTCTTGCCCCAGATTGACCTTTCTCCTTCTAGTCAGTTAGCAAATGACTAAATTGGCAGTGGTCTTGGACACAGAGATAAAAACCACATGTTTTCATAATGTGAGGGCATGTCAGTTTGGGGTCCTTACCGTCCTCCTGACAGAATCTAGGCTGCTTGCCTATCTACCTGTGCATGTTATGCCAGAAGCAAATAAATATCTATCTTTAAATACTGGGCTTTAGGACCTCTTTATTATAGCAGTTTAGATTGTATCCTGATTAGTAGAAACAGATTCCATATTCTCTGTGAAGGAGGAGCTGAAATTATTTTCTGAGAATTAGGAGTTGGTGGATAAAGGCATACAATTTGAAAAGAATGAGAATAGTTTAAAATTATTAGTGGGTGGAAGATGGGATAATAGAAAGAGGTACTAGGAAAATATAGAACTTCCAGTAATCTTGAGAAACTAGAAGACCATTGCTCACAGAAAAAAGAAACATAAATATGAATTAGCTAAATAAACTCAACACAATAAGGAAAAAATCCCAACAAACAGTTTTAATATTCTATCAGAAATGTTCATACTTCTCAGACTTATAGTTAAAAAGCATTTCATGACAGTGAAGATCAAAAGTATAACATATTTAATGTTATAATACTTACTGAACAAACAACCTATATTCACATAGCTTCTAGGCTTGCTTGACATCAAAGAAGTCAAACAGTCATAGAGTACTAGCTATATTTCATTGCCAAATCAAATTTGAATAAAGTGCTGAGAACATTGAAATTACATAAGATGGAAAATGCTTTAACTTTATCATGGGAAACTGTCTGAAGGGGATGGCTTTTTAATTAAAACTCAAAATTTGTATGTCTTTATACCTTGGTAACTAGAGCGCATATTATTGGTTCTATGCTTCTACTCTCATACATCTTTTCTAGACAGAGTAAAATCATACTTGACTTTAGTATCTTTTGGCCTGGGCGGAAATAGTACTATAGTGGTCTTCGTAAGATGGCGGGACTTCCTCTAGTATTTATTGCCTTTTGGGTCTTCCACATTTGATAAAGTGTGATATGCCCCGTATGGATCATGTAGAATTAAGTATTTGGACTCACTCATTAGAAGTAGACTATATAATTTTCTTGTCACAGACTTCAGTTTTATCTTATCTGAAAAATTACGTAGATTATTTTAAGTTGTGACCATCTTTATATTCTAGCAAGGGAATACCTAGTGGCTCTATGTTTTATGAAAAATCAGCTTGAATTTTATTCCTTAAGTAGATATGAAAACAAGTTTTTATATTTTTGCTTATTTACCAGGAAGTATAATTGGAAGTGATTCTTTAAGGATTTATCAGGATCAGAATTAAATATTATCTTGTGAAAAAACTGATGCATTTTCAAAATTATGATCATGGATTTAATTTTCTTTGTTCTAATCAAGATCTTTCATTTCATTAAAGTGGAGAAACTGTATAATACCAGTGAAAGCCGTTTTGAAGACAAGTAAGGTGTGCTTGTACAGGTAAAGCCCTAGAGAGGCTCGGTGCTTGCTGGGAAAATGTTTTAATTTGGAAGAACAGAGCCCTAAGCCAAATTCTTAATTATCCTCAATTTAATTGAGAAAATTGCTTAGCCTTAGTTTTTCTGTAAGTTTGATTGACAGATACCTACTAGCTGGAGATACACTGTAGTGCTGAGTAACATAAAATATCTTGAGACTTTCTGAAGAGAGTTGATATGTATGTAAAAGGAACAGAAATAATGTGAGGAGACACGGTTTTCTGTTCCCCTGTCTAACCAATCAATTAACTATGTTGATTGGCATAATCTTTAGAGGCTGAACAATAGAATCACGAATGCGTACTTGCATGAAGATATTGCTTTGAGAGAAAAGAGAATAGCATGGGATAAAAAGGAAAGTCTTACAAAAATAGGGAAGAAGGTTTAGGGAAGGGAGTTGAAAGTGAGCATGATGAGAGTTAAGGAGTGGGGCAAACTATATATCAATAGGAATGAGAAAAAAATGGTCTTAAAGAAGTGGGTTATAAATTGGATCTTCTTTAATATTTTTCAAGAGGTAAAACTAGTAACTAGAATTGTTTTAATTTTTTTCTTTTTCTCACCGAAGGAGTGAGGATATTTTTTTCCATTGATTTCTAGAGAGAATGCAAGGGAGTAGGGAAGGAAAGAGAGAGAAACATTAATGTGAGAGAGACACATAGATTGGCTGCCTCCCACATGCACCCTGGCCCAGGTCAAAGGTCAAACCTGCAACCCAGGCATGTGTTCCTGACCAGCTTTTGAACTCTGGGCCCTCAAGTGTGCAGTCTGAAGCTCTAACCACACCAGCCAGGGCGGAACTAGAATTGCTTTTAATTACATTTGGTAGTGCATTTTGTTTATTCGAATGCAACAATTTGCACCTGGTGTTTGAATTTTATGTAATGATCACAACAATTATAACTTCCTATTTTGAAATACTTTATATTAGTGCTGTATGGAAATCAAATATGATAAAGGCAGCATACATACCTGATTTCTCAGAGAATCAGACTTGGTGACTCCTGTCAATAAGACACATTTTTAAATTCTCTGGACATCAATAACACTACAAAATTGTATTGGTTTCTCCTAAAATATTTTATTGACCTCATAATCATGAACCTGTAAAAGTTCAAATAAAACATGTTTATTATGTCCCTTGGTTGATTTTATTGACATGATTTTAGAAGAGGATAAAATGTGAATTATTATTTTGAGATTTTTTTTTAGATTTTGCTAAAAGCTACAGCTTACATCTTGGGTTTGTTAGCTGCTCAAAATAATTGTCTTTCTTTTGGCAGGCCTCGGGCAAGGTAAAATCTGTACTCACATAGCTTTTAGTTTCTTTTTATTACAGTGGAGCTTGAGACTTCCTTAAAGTGGAATGCTGGTGTGTACCTAAATTAAATAGGAATTGCAGATTTAAAAACATTTTAGTAAAATAATGAGATTCCATAATTAGATCTATTAAAGGGTTAGTTTTTAGTTGGTTATTTTATTTTGTAGAATTTTAAAAATCCCTGCAAAACAGCATTGTGGTATATATATATTTTTAAAGAGAACTGCCAAGTAGCATTGTGGTATCTTCATTAAAAGGAAGGCTGGTGACTATGCCATAGATCAGTATACAGAAGGGCAACTGCACACTTGGCAGATGGTAGCCAAAGTGCACTCTGGGTGGAAGGCAAACCATTGGCAGTGTTAATGCATTTCACAAGAGCTGCAGATGATGTAATTTGCTCAATGTGCACGTTGACCCCAGGAAGTGTGAGATCTCATAAAACTTCCTAAGCTTGGGCCTTCCAGCAAATATCCTCAGAAAAGGCGGAATTTGGTCAAAGACAAATGGCACAAGTGTTTGCCTGTGAGCCATTTTTAGCCCACTTCTGTTCGGACTATTCTTGTAGAGACATGAGCTACATTTACAACAACAACAACAAAAAGAAAGCTGGCAAATGTTAAAGAAAAGATGTCAGTGTTTTTATTCTGTGACAGTGTGATATTGCAGAGAAATTATTCTTCTATCATTGTTCGGCACAGTCATCATCTATGCTTAATCCTTAACTGTCATTTGTATTATTTCATTTTCTTCTTTTTTCCAGTTTCCTTGGATTTTAGTGTCTCTATTACTAGTTTCTAAGAGCTTGTTTATGACTAAAGATGTTAATAATTTCTCATGCACTGCAAATAAAATACCATTTTTTTTTTGTTATTATTTTACTGTGGTGTTTTACTTTTTGGTTGTACTAAAGTTGTATATTAAATATAATCATGTCCTGTTAATATATATATATATATATATATAATTTTAAGTGTGTTTTTATGTTTCTCACCCCAAATCTTTAACTTAGAATTTAATAATTGATATTAATGTGTAGGAAAATAAACCTTATGCTCTATTTTATACCAAAAATTAATTTGAGAGGATTATAGATTTAAACATATAAACTAAAATGTTAAAACTTCTGGAAAAAAAAATATATTTTACACATTGGGGTGGGCAAAATTTATTAGACAGGAGCCAGAAAGTGTTAATCATAAGAGAAAAAATATGGTACATCAGTCTTAATCAAAATTAAAAAATTCTGCTTATCCAAAGACAGTGCTAGGAAAATGAAAAGGTCAGTCACATGCTGGAAAGATTATTTGCAACATAAAATCTGACAAAGGATTTGTTTCCAGAACATATTTTAAAACAATTCTTATGAATCAATAATAGCATAACAAACAAGTTATTTAAGTAAATTGGGTAAAAGATTTGAACAGATACTTCACCAAAATGAGTATAGAAATGGCCAATAAGCACTTGAAAAGGTATCAACATTTTAGTCATTAGGGAAATGCAGATTGAAATCACAATGAAACACCATATTATAACCACTAGACTGCCTACAATTAAAAAGCTGCTCACCGTATGTTGGTGATATGTGGAGCAACTGGACTTCTGATCTGTTGTCAAAGGGAGGACAAAAAGGTACAACTACTTTGGAAGGTAGTTGGGCAGTTTCTTAAAAAGTTAACATATTCCTACCTGTGACCCAGTAATTTCGCTCCTAGATATTTTTTAACCCAAGAAAAATTTATTTATGCAAGAAGCATGTTTTAACAAAATATTTGTATTTAAATATTCGTAGCAGCCTTATTCATAATTGCCCCAAACTGGAAACAACCCAAAATTTCATCAATGGTGAAATGAATTGTGATCTATTCATTCAGAGGAATACTCCCCATTAATAAAAAAAGAGTCAACTATTGATGCATACCATGACACACATGAATCTTAAAAACATTATTCTGAGAAGTCACCCAGACGTGAGATTACAACACAACATGATTCTATTTTATGAAGTGCAAGCAGAGACAAAACTAATTTATGGTGATAGAATTCAAAACATTGTTTGCTTAGGGGGTGTGGGGATGTTCTAAAAGTGACAGGAGAGAACTTTCTGGGATGATAGAGATGTTCTATATTTTCACTGGGGTGGTGGTTGCAGGGTCTATATATCAGAAATAATCAAATTATACACTCGTTTTGTGAATCACACTGTCAATCTTACCTCAATTAAGATTTTAATTATCAATTTGTATAGTGTATATTCAAAATCTTATAAGAAAATACGTCAAAGATTTGAGTATGAATAACATTTTTATCTTAAAGCAAAGGTAAACAAAAGGCATTTGATTTATTTTCTACTGTTTTATCAGTATGAGTCAAGGATTTTAAGTCTTTGGGACTTCTTAGGACCTGGCTCTCCCCCCTTAATTTCATGTGTTTTACAACTATCTGGATTCTAGACAATTTTTATTAATGTTTCTATATTCTTCTACACAGAAAACTTTTAGTCATATAGACTGTGACAATAATTTACCTTCCTAAAATTTTGATTGTGATTGCAAAATTTACAGTGGTATTCTTCACATCTTGTTCTATAGCACTCAATCATTTTTGTTTATACCTTACTTTCCTGTTTTAGGTAGAGTACATAAAAATAATCTCCCAAGAAATGTACTAAAATATTGGGTAATCAAAGTCAAATTAATTTCTTCATTTCATGTTTCAAAATGTTAAACAACTTTTGAACAGTAAAATCTCAAATTTCCAGTTGTAATTAGAATATATTAGAATTTTGTGTGTAAATGGATAATATAATAAATTGAATCATGTAATATTTTATTTTTTAATATATTTTTTATTGATTTTTTACAGAGAGGGAGAGAGATAAATCATGTAATATTTTAAAAATACTTTGAAGGTATTTATTATCATATCTGAATTTTTTATTTAAAACTATAAACTTTTTCTTATAAATTAGTATATCTTTAAAGCACTTTTCATAATTTTTAAATGATAGCATTCAATTATTCAGAAAATAATCTCAGAATAACATATCTTTTAAAAATAAAATTTTTAAATTTAGGCCAATTCACTGTAGAAATGTTTTTTAATCAGAATGTTATTTCTTTTCTTCTTTTTTTTTCAGATGCTAATTCTTGACAATTTTTTAAAAATTGTTTAAAGTATTACATGTGTCTCCTTTTTCCCCTGATTGACCACCCCGCCACTCCCACCCCCAAGGGCAAGCCCCCACCACCCCAGTGTTTGTGTCCATTGGTTATGCTAATATGCATGCATACAAGTCCTTCGGTTGATCTCTAACACCCCCCTCTTCCTCCCCCGCCAATCCCTTGCCATTTTTGTTCATCAGTTTATGTTGATCATTATATCCCACATCTGAGTGAGATCATGTGATATTTATCTTTCTCTGACTGGCTTATTTTGCTTAGCATAATGTTCTCCAGCTCCATACATGCTGTTGCAAACGGTAGGAGTTCCTTCATTTTTACAGCAGCATAGTATTCCATTATGTAGATGTACTGTAGTTTTTTTAATCCACTCGTCTGCTGATGGGCACTTGGGCTGTTTCCAAATCTTATCTATTGTAAATTGTGCTTCTATGAACATAGGGGTGCATATATCCTTTCTGATTGGTGTTTCTGTTTTCTTGGGATATATTCCTAGAAGTGGGATCACTGGGTCAAATGGGAGTTCCATTTTTAACTTTTTGAGGAAACTCCAAACTGTTTTCCTAGATTTTCTTATTAATTATTTTCACTATTATATAAGAACCTTGATATTATATGACCTTAAGAACTGATGACAAATACTGAACTTCATATAATAGCACTTTGTGTTTGGACGAGGTTTAATTGTTTTCTTATGATCCGTATTTTGTTACCTAGGAATTTATTATTAATAGGACTGAAGCTGGGTTTGACTGAGCAGGTGGGAACAAAGAATGTGGTATTTGAAGTGGAAGTGCTCTCCAAATAGGAGACAAAGGGAGGGAAAGTATGAAATAATAAATGAAGTGAGCTGTTTAGAAGCGAGAGAGCAGGTTCAGAGATGCAGAGCCTTGAGGCCTGAGACTTTTCTCACTCCCTCAATGTGCATATACACTCAATGTGCTCATAGGCACTCAAGCACTTTCTGAATTGAATTATTGAGACCCAGGAAATCAGGGGAGGAACGGAAGGAGTGCAGTGAAGTAGTCATGGTGATAAAAAGGGAAGATTTTAGAAAATGCAATTTGAATTAACTGGAAGAAGGGATTTGAAGCAGTGAGGCTAGCAAAGAGAAATTTGAATTTGTCCAAATGACAGGAAGCAAAAATATTAAGGAGTTCAGACATACGTCATAATGACAGGGCAATGTACTCACCATGCAGCCTAATAGCTCACTCTAATAGACCAGTGGCTTCTAATGATTTATGTAGTTTATGTTTAGGAAGCATGGAGAGAAGCACAGATAATTTCACATTGCAGTATAATAATTCGTTTATCTTTTTAACTCATAGGATAGATATTTTATTACTTTCACCTTCTTGTATAGCCTCCATATTTTGAACAGAGAAAAGTGCATTTTAGCCATTTAATAAATGTTGGTAGACATTATGAAGTCAGTAATCAAATTATCATTGTATACCATGCACTATTTTAGATCGGGGAATACTAGTATAATGGAGAACAACATAGACATAGTCATGTTCCTCAAGGAGTTTATATTCTACTGGAGATGAAAAAGTAGAGGAGACAATTAGATGTAATTCATTCATTCACTCACTCATGCACATATTGATACGTTATATAAAGCATTAACAGTGGGGCAATATATAGAAAATGGGAGGAGTGGATCAGTAACTGTAGCTAGCCCTGACAGGGAAGGGCTTTGTAGGTTATGATACTTTAGTTGAGATCTGAATGGTGAGGGGGATGCAACCACATGAAGATAGTGGAAAAGAGTATTTGAAGGAGAAGCAACATCAAAAGCAAATACACGGAGGTGGAAATGAACTTAGCATGTTCACGAAGGAGAAAGGAGGACAGTATGAACAGTGGAGGATGGGCGGTCCTGAGACCTGAGGGGCAGCAGAGGCTGTCAGTGCAGAGCCTGTGGGTGGTGATGAGCATTTCAGGTTTCATTCATTTGCAATGGAAAGCAGGGAGGTAGGAAAGTGACATGCTCTGATTTATGCTTTAGAATGACCACTTTGGCTGCTGTGCACATGTCAAGATTGGGGGCAGAAAGCAACTAGAAAGCAATAGTCTAGGAGTAGAAATGAAGTTTTAGAATAGAAATGTAGCATAAAGATGGGGAGAAAACGCAGCATGTAAACACATACCCATAACACCAAAGATAGATTTGATTGGGGTTGAGATGCAAAATTTTATAATTTGTGGGGAGCACACACTGCTTTTTACATTGTTGTATTTTTTCAATATTTTATGTTGTCTATGCTTCATTGTATAGATGCAGATTGAGTAGTCAATTCAAAACTCAAGAGGATTGTGTTAGTTTCAGAGTTTCAAACAGAATGATCTTCTCAAAATCCTGGCTCATTTATGATTCCCCGAGATATAATTAACACACACTAGTCAACTAGGGATCAAGCACACAAGCCTCTTCTGTTACTTTTATTTTTTTACATGATTTGAATGGATATTTATATGATGTGTGCCAATTGCTATTCTAATTGACTTGGATGCTAGATAAAGTAGGAAATGTCTATTAGGCTTAGACTTTGCTGCTTGATCTCTGTTTCCAGATGTCTGACATCATCAGCCCGTGAGGACACATGGGACCAAATTAAACCACTCAAATGTTTGTCATGATTGTTAGTCACTATTCTAACCATTTGTATGAATGAAACCTTGAAACCTCACAGCAATGCTGTAAACTAGGGACTGTTACCTCCATTTTACAGAGAAGGAAACTGAAGCCCTGATCATTAAATAACTTGCCAAGGTCGAACAGCTAGTAAGTGGTAAGCTGGCATTTGAACCCGGGTATTGACTCCAGAGCCCAAGCTCTTATTACTGTTATATTATCTCACACAACGTGGGAACTCTCAGCTCTGTATATCAAACTAGACCTCATCTTTCATTTCCCAGGTATTTTTTCCCTTTCCCCTGGTATTTCACGCACCTAGAAAATTTTTCATGGAAATTCCAACAAATCTTCACATGTTCTCTTGAACGAATCTTCTAACCCTCATACAGTATTTCTGCCAATTATTCCTCTTCTGGTTCCACCTTCCCCTTACCCCTGCCTTTACTTATGAAGCAGCCCTGTTGTCAGAAGTGAAAATGCAGAGGTCTGTATTAAAGGTGTGGAGTTTGGCTGCTCAGAAAGCCATCAGTCCTCAAGGTCAGAGCAGGCCTGGCATTCATGAAGAAGGGGTGGTGAACCTTGCCCCACCTCTGGGTGGCACATTGTCACCTGGACACTGAAACAGCACTGCTTATGGACAGCGTTTTGAAAAAAATCTTGAAAATAGTTCTGCAGCTTTTGCCTCTAACACATCTCTCAGTTTGTGCTCCAAATATGCTGAGGTTGAATGACAGCTCAGCATTCTCCTAATCTTTACATTTCTTCCATGCCCCTGTACCAGAAACAAAATGAAATGCACACCCATACATGTTTCTTTCTCTGTGACCAAGGCCAGTGCATTTCAAGTTAGATCACTGGATCCTCGAGGGGGTCACCCATGAGTTCCTTAGCCTGGCGGGTCATCTTTGGGTTTAATTAGGTACTTGGACTTCACATATTTTCTAATAGTATTTTTTTTTAAAGGCTGCTGTTTTTGTTTGTTTGTATTTTGCATTTCTTTTTAAATCCCAGGGACAACGAAAACCAAGAGAAGGGGACATATTTTAGCAGAAAGAAACATACATTTTAATAGAAGTAATTCTATTAAAATCTTGAAGAGTGCAAGGCCACCCTCAGGCACAAATGTGAATGAGATGGTGTTTGTCTTCAGTGTTCCCAGCCTCCTCCTTTTCAACCACTGAGCCCCTTTTTTGTGGAAACTATCAGAATCAGGAAAAAATAAAAACAAATACAACTAAATTTTAGTCTAATAACTTGCTGCATTTTAAATTTATTTCTAATTATTAGTTGGTATATATAATTTTTCTTATTACCTAAGGAATTTCAGACATCATTGAGGAGGATTAGAAAGAAGGGCAGAGAATTTAAAAAATCCTTTCTGGCAGCCTTCACAATCACAACTCACAATCCACCAGCTATCTGACTTTAAGACTGGTTCACCTAGTAGGGCTATTTATAAGGATTTTCCTAATGTATCCCAAGAAACTAAGCAGAAGTGTCTTTTCTGTTCTTGTGTGGTCTGAAACCCATTTGCCTTGGAAAGTTTTTCACTCTGTGAATGTTTGCACTTTGAAAGACCATATTCTTAATCTGGACTGGAAACTGTGCCAAATATCTCGGCAACTTTACAACAAAATGACTTTAATGTTAAAGGAAAATCATACTCTATGAATGCTGTCAAATATGTTGCACTGATAAGGGGAAAATGGAATTAATATGGCACTTTCTTGTTAACTTCAAATTTCAGAATTAAAACACATTATACACAAGAAATAAGTCTTTTTGAGCATATAACTTTTCTGCTATTTATAGCTGCAGCAACTAGAAACAATAAAATATTTGTTATTATCTATAAGCAGCAATCATAATAAATAATTGTGCCTGGCCAGCATGGCTCAGTGGTTGAGCGTCAACCTATGAATCAGGAGGTTCCGATTCGATTCTCCATCAGTGCACATGCCCAGGCTGTGGGCTCGATCCCCAGTGGGGGGCATGCAGGAGGCAGCTGATTAATGATTCTCATGTTTCTATGTCTCTCTTCTTTTCCTTTCCTCTCTGAAATCAATAAATATATATTTTTTAAAAATAAATAATTGTGGTGATTTGATATTGTGAGTTCAAACAAAAGAAATAAGCAGTGGAAGATTTCTGCAGCTAAACAAAATTTTAAAATCTCAATATAGCTGAATGACCTTTTGAATTTGAGGAATATTTAATAAAGGGACTCATTTAAACATGTGGGCAGCAGTTAGAGAAATATCAAGGGATTGTGTCATTTTCTGGAGAAAGTAACAACAGGACACTTACCCTCCCCCCCCCCCATATACATGTGGGGTGAGGGGACAGTGGTTCTTGAAACCTGGAGATGATAGACAGTGTAGAGTGGACCATATGACAGTAGTAGTGACCTTGACAGCCAACCTCATTCACCCTGCAAGGAGGGAGCTAGAGGAACAAACATCCCAATCCATTATACCTCCCTCCTTTCAATCTCTATGGTGACTCAACAGGAAGCTGGAGGTCGAGGCAGTCTGTTACTGGCCAGCCTCCTGGACATAGGGCAGACTGCAGGAAGCTGGAGAGGAGATCGGGAGGTGCAAGTGGGAGTTACCCAGCACAAGATACAAGGCAGAGGATCAATAACTTGATTCAAAATTAAGAATAGGGCAGAGGTGGGGTGACAGGAGAGCTGGGTTAGCATCAAATTAAACTTGAGATCTGAGGCTTCAGCTTCCTTCATTTATTGTATTGGTGAGAATAATTTATTCATTCACTCATTAAATTATGTACTTATTCATTCAAACATTCTTCAGTTTCCACTATGTCAAACAGGCGGTTACTGTCCTACGTGCAGTACACAGAATGAGCCCAGCCATGAGGTATATTAAAAAAGGGCAAGTGCAAACATCTTCCTGGTGCATTTATTTTAATTTACTTTCTGTTATCTACTATTTCTTTACTCCAAACTCTGAAGGCAGGGCCAGGGGGTCTTTTTACATTCTATTAATCAGACTGACAAGATTAACACAAGTCACTTGTGGCCTTAAATTCACTTAGAAGGACCTGGGGCAGGAGTCCCAGTTGGCCAGCAGGGCAGCATCAGGTGTACTCCCACATGCAGGGCGCCTATGGTCTCTACAGAAGGCATGCCCAGTGACAAGAGTTTAAAGCCGTGATATCCTTCTCAGGTATTTATTGTTCATTTACAGTTTCCCCATTCCAGATTCAATTAACCAAACATGATTTTTACCATGAGCAATGCCACCTAGTAATTCAGTTGACATTACCTCTTTTATCAGGTTGCCAAGGGAACAGATCTAGAAAGTGAATTGAGTGTCAACTCCTAAAAGAGAAAGGGAAAATATTTTGTTAACCCTTTGCCCACATATATTATGCCTATAATTAGTATTTGTTGCATCAAATAGAACCAGAGACAGGCATGAAAAGAGCATGGGGCAGTAAGAGTTCCTAGCTGAGCTAGAGTGTGACACACTGAAAGACAAATACAGCTCCTGTTATAAAAAAAAGAAAGTCCACATTTCATTTTGCTCCCACAAATGATTTTAATGACCCAACAGGACCTTCCAAACAGATGGTTCCTAATGATGTGATGAATTGTCATTGAAACTATTAGTATATAGGGTGGGGCAAAATTAGGTTTACAATTGTATGTGTATTATTATCTTGTGTTATTACTTACTAATTATTGTATTATTTTCCATACAAAAAACAGTAAACTCACCCTTGCCCCACCTTGTATGAAGGACAAGGAGCTGGATCTAGTTCTGTTTTCAGGTAGCCCATAGAATGAGCTGATATCTGAATATTTAGTATTCAAGGCACAAAACAAGAAAAATATGGTGTATTTTCTCTCTCATGAAGAATGTAGTAGTGTGTCCGTTCATATATGTGTTATTGAGACATATCTCATTACCTATTCCGTGTCCTCCTATAGCATACTATCATGGTGTGCTGTAATTTTTTTCATAAACCCTTTTTTTCAACTGGACAGTAAATCTTGTGGGGACAATAATCATGTCTATCTAATTATTGCATCTGTAGCATTTTATACAGTATCATGCACAGCAAATACTCAATAAAGTTTGTTGAATGGATAAATGATTAAATAAAAGAATATAACTACAATGAATACTATAGTGGATTTAAACTTTGGGCAAATTTTTTTCTTATGGGACTAAATGTCTTCATTAAATGACATTAAAACTTGGCTTCCCTAGAGCTGTGTTTTTAAAATAAAGCCAATCACTTATTTTTCCTTTTGAGGATGACAGTTGAAGATAACCCATTAATTGGTAAAGAATATGACAGTTTTTGAGTTGTAGTATTTTTTTCTCTCACTGAACCACTATGGAAAATATTTGCCAGGATGTCCTGACTTTCAGTGGACTTTTAATGTTATCTTCAAGGTCCCTGCAGAGCAATTCTCAAGACTAAACAATGAAATTCAATTCAGAGCATCCACTCTAAGGAAATTGCTTCCTTGAGATCCATTTAGGAAGTGATGTGGTACAAATTCCAACTAAACAAAGACACCACTACTTGGAGTTTATTAATTTACTGGACTCCTAATTCTATAACTTATATTTAATAGTGCCCCAAAATCTACAAAGTTATATTTTCTTGTTATTTTAATTAAATCTCAATTTTTGGATATAAAAACCCAATTTTATAAACCACAATGTCTTAAAACACAGCAATGGCTCTGGCGTAAAAAAATCTGGCTTTGAAACATGACTGCCAGCTACAGACTGTGATCTTGAGTAAATTACTTTACTTCTATGTTCCTCAGGTCATCTGGAAGATCAGATACATGATGGTGCCTGTTTTATAGGGTTATCATGAATGGCAGACAGCAAGTGATTTCTATGTGTTTACTGTTTCCAACTTGTTTGAAGTCAAATAAGTAGAAGTAGTAAAATTTGAACTCAGGTTGTCACTTTTCAGCTTGTGTTCTCCCACCACTCCCTACTGTAATTGTAATATTCGTTTAAAATGGTGCCTATTTTGCCCATGCCACACTTTCTCTGGCACTTGGAGGTAATACTGCTTATTACTGTATAGTTTATCTCTAAAATGTGATCATCTTGGTTAAGTTTATTAGATCATGACTGCTTGTTGATGGTTTTCATTTGTCGATGCATATGGTTTGGAGGGTAATGTTTTTAAATTTTATTTTTATACATTTATAACAGAAATTTGAGTGTACCAAGTCATTAGTTACTTAATGGTTATTCAAATTTACAGAAAAAAATATCACTGAGGGCTGAGAGCAAAGGCTTCCTTGATCTTTGTATAAATATCTCACTTTCACACTGTTAGAACTGTACATTTCTTGATGTGGTTTGACTCCTTCCTGGTTACATAAAATGTAGATTCATTTTCACACCCATAGTATCTTTTACCTTTACCAGGAGGTTTTAGGTAAAATATTGTACTTATAAATGGTACTTTATGGAAGACATAATTTTCACGCCATTCACCTTCATTTATGGAAGACATAAATATAGATCTAGGTTTTGACTAGGTGAGTGATAGCTCTGGTAGGTTGGAGGACAAAATCATTGGAAGAGAGATTAGATATGTTCGGTTTGAGTTCTCTGTGGGAACATGAGGGATAGATGTTTAGGAAGCAGTTAGGTTTATGGGTCTGAAATTAAGAAGAAAGATTTGGACTGGAGCTATAGGTATTTCAGTAGCTAACAAGAAGGGGGTAGTTCAAACTGCAGTGGCTGAGACCTGTCAGGGAGAATATAAAGGAAAAGTCTGCAGAGGGAAACTTGGAAAAGGCTGAAAGTTATGGGATATGTAGAGGAGGCTGCAAAAGAAATGGAAAAAAGCAAAGAAAAGCCATGGCAGACTGTTGTTCTGGAAACCAAGAGACTGATTCTTTTGACAAATATATACATATATTTTAAACTAGAGGATTTATTTAAAAAATGTGTTTTTATTGATGTTTGGAGTGAGAGAGGGAAAAAGACAGAGAGAAGCATCTATGAGAGAGAAACATTGATCGGCTCCCTCCTGCATGCCCCCTCCCAGGGATTAAGCCTACAACTTGGACATGTGTCCTGACCGGGAATGGAACTTGCCAGCTCTTGGTGCATGGGATGAGGCTCACCCAACTGAGCCATGCCAGCCAGGGCTGGACAAATATTTCCTGAGCTGTTACTTTGTGTGGTATGTTGATATGTAACAATGAACACAGTGGGTAAACTTATTTGCTACTGGGGAAATGTAGACTAAGGTATAATAAATACATTCTATTATTTTGTTAAAAGATGAAAAGTGCAATAAAATAATAAAGCAATGTGAGGAGACAGAATGGAGGGGTCAGTGTTGCAATTTTAAATTGCGTAATCTGGGTAGGTATAAGAAGGTGGTGACTTCTGAGCAAAGACATGAAAGCGGTAAAGGAAGAAGATATATAAATAATTTCAGAAAAGATGCAGTAGTCCCTATATTTCAGAAGGGTAAGGTAAGGCACTGATTGAAAAGTTTCCATTTGATTTTTGAAATTTGGAGTCAATCTGGACAAAAGCATGGGGAGAGGTAGAAGGAAAGTTGCAGTGGGTACATGAATGAATGTAAGGTGAGAAAAGACAGACAAAAAATGCTTTACATTAATAAAGATTTTATTCCATTTTATTATTAAATAGAGGAGACTTGAGAAAAATTATAGACTGGGGGTGGAGGGTGGGGGGAGGGGGCGGAAGCCAGCATTTATAGGAGGAAGTTTGTGATTTTATAGGAGGAAGTACTTGAGGACATGGGAAATGGGGGAGAGAGAATGGGATATAACTGGTAAAAGTGCTCTTCCACTGGCCCAAACATAAATGAAGAAGTATCAAGTTGCTTATAAATAATTTAGTGTTGGGAGGAGGCAAATAATGTCTTTGTTTTCTCTATGAATTAAGGAATTAGGCTATTTGTTAAAATGATAAAGTAGGTAATGAAGGAAGAAGGCCTGGGAAGATTTCACGTAGCTACTGTGGGACAAAGAATAGGGAAATGACTAGGACTACAGAGCAATTTTGAAGGCCCAGTTGGAACTGATTTCTATGAATTTTTCATGCCATTCACCTTCATGATTGTGCATTCTGTCTTTTCTCTAATACGCCTTATCAGTCTAGACATAGAAGAGGAATGAATAGACAGCAGAATTGATCCAGGCCTGAAGTTTTGCCTGGTGTGTGTGATAAATTGACTGAAAGAATGGGAGTTAATGGGTTTGGTGAGATTGTATTTGAAATGATACTTAGATTAGTCATAAAATTGAAAGGGAATAAATAGGGGTGGGCTGATGAATAGGGACCAGATGAAGACATTAAGGGCAAAAGAGAAGATGGAGTATGTGTGAGGTAACTGAAGATATATGAAGATATGGTTCGATTTGACCTTGGAGTTCAATATTTCAAAAATGTGGCAGTTCTGAGTGATATAAAGTAAAGCCCAGTTTGTGGATGCCTGATGTGAAGTGGAGGTGGGCAGCAAGTGGAACTGAGAAGGGCAAAATACGGTGAGACAGGTCAACTACATGGCAATTGGACTAGTCAACTACATGGCAATTGAATTTACCCAGCATGATGGCAGGGATTAAAAGGGAAACTGTGAACAAGGTATACAGTTATCGCTGAATCTGTGAAAGACTGTCCTGAAGAAGAGAAGAGGGAGGCGAGAAATGAATCACAAGCATCCCAAAGGGAGATTTCATAATGTTTAGACATTCTGGGAGACTGAAGAAGATTGTCTGGGTAATACTCTTAGTGGGTATGGAATATAGGTTCAGTATTTGCCCTTTGTAAGAGCAAATTAAGCTTTGATTTATCATACTTATCAATTTATCATAACCTAACCCAATCTAAAATGATTCCTTAATTAATTGGACTTTTGCTTCTTTTACTTATATTTTTTGGATGAGAGCAAATCACAAGAAAATAAATTGTTATTAAGGATTAATAAAAATGTCATTTTATTGGTCATGTGTGGTTGAGAATATATCCATGCTAGTATCATATATTTCCTACATTTACTTCTTTAAAATTGTACAATGAGTGATGACAAAAAAGAAAATTTTCTCTAATTTTAATGGAACTTTCAGTTCTAAGAATAAACAAAACAGAAACATAATGTTTTAATTTGGGCCAATTTCAAAACAGGAGCATTAAAGAGATGGAAAATTTTATAACATAACTCTACAGCTACAATTTTTCATTGTTTTCAAATTTTTGAAGTTTTCAAAAACTTCAAGTTTTTGACTATGGGCAATTAAAATAAATAGGCTGGTTTTAGTTAAAGGTATATTTCCACTCTTCTCTGGTGAGGATATGCAAGCTACTGGCACATCTATGTACTGTGATGAAGGCACTGGTTAAGTCTCTCTTTAAATATGGGGAAATTAGTTGATTGAAGAGACAAAAGCTATTGATAATGGTACTATACAAAATGTGATTAAAAATTACTTGTGGAAATAATGAGGAAAATTAGCTGTAGTGTGCTTGCTGTCCACGAGGTTCCTATAAATGCCCAATTCAATTATACTGTTTCTGTCTGATGCCTTGCCTTTCTTTTTTCTGTCTTTTTCATTCTCTTTCTTTACATTATTTGGCACCTTTTTTATTGAATAATTATATATCATGTACTAAGTACATAATAGGTACTTTTTGGAGCTATGAATCCATAGGGAAAGTATATTTTTCATCTTTAACGTACATTCCATTGGGGAGAAAGTGAAGACAAAGAGATATCTAGGGTGAGACAAACACAATTTCTGAATCGCAAGGCAGTGCTGGGTTACTCAAGAGGCAGGTTTTAGTTTATGTTTAGGGACTTAGCAAAAACAGAGACAACCCCCTCATTTATTCCCCCAGAAAAAGAAAATTTAGTTTTGATAAACTTTTCTAGAAATTTTACAATCAGAAAAAAAAAGAATCACGATTTTTAAAATATTCAGTACAGGTATAAAAATTGTCATTCAAGACAAGATTTTAGTTTGAATGAGATATACAGGGGAGGTCTCCAAAGTTCCGTGTATGGCCCTGCATAAGAGTAGATGGAATGGAAATGTATTGTCAGGGCAGATATATGCGTTGAGAAATGAAGAAAGCTCTTCCATTTGAGAATGTCTTCCTCTGCCTCAGCACCTTCTTAAAAAGCTTCGAGGAAGAGATCAGCAAAGAGAGGTCACAGACAAATAACCTCACATCAGATTCCATTCAGGGTCTTCACTTATCAACACCATGAAATATATTTTTAAAGATCTATACAATAAAAAAAGCGGGTGCATTTTTTTGGGGGGAAACCACAGTGAGTTGCTATCAGTAGACTGGAGAGTAGCAACAATCCAGGGCAAAACGGAACCAGAAGAGCTTGTCCATTCTCTTACTCTTCACCCACCCCACCCTCTATGCTACTCAGGCCTCCATTTTAGCCTTTTCTTAAAAAGAAAGAAATAAACAAACCCCCAGAATCTATCATTGTTTTTCTTCAGAAAATAGGATTCCAAGAATGTTACTCTGGTTACGCAGATTGGTCCCCTCAGTGGTATTGCTCGTATGTTACATCTTTGCAAAGGATCAGCCTTTGGAGTTACTTTGTCTTTTCCTGTTGAAAAATAAAGCATGATCATAACAAGTGCTTTGGTACTTTTTGAGAATGTTTAAAAGGACACATTGTGTTTATTTTAAGCTTTTTGAAAACGGCATTTGGTTTAACATTGAGAGTATAGGGTGCCCTCTTTCTAAATTATTTGAAAAATCAGGATCTTTTTTTTAGACTAATGTGGGAGCAACTATGTGCTGCGATGGAACACGACTTTCTGTGTCTTCCTTCACTTCTAGGGGTCATTCCCTGAAGTGAAGGAAATTATTGGCTGATTGGTTCAAAACAACACTTTAACTGCATGATTGAGCTTACTTCTTCCCATCTATGATTTCAACAGTTACAGCATTGGTCACAGAGGAAAAATAACGGGTTTCTCCTACAGTCAATCTGACATGTCCTCTGGCTGTGTTGTGGCTCGTGACCGTTGGCGAAATCAATCAGCTTGGCTCTTTGAGAGCACGTTTCCTTGACACAAGCACATTGTTAAGGCCCCGGGAAGCACTGTCTGTAGCTTGTTTACAGCAATAGCTAGATTTCCAGAAATTGTGCGATTTACATTTTTCTTTCTCTTTGCTACCTTCTCTATTTCATAATAAAGAAAAAATTTATAGACTGTCAGGGAATGGTAGATGACTTCTCTATGAAACTAAGACATAATTTAATTAAAATTTTGAAAGATAACTTGATTCTTCACTTCAAAGTTGGATAAATGTTGGCTCTTTCTAATTTTTTATTTTTACTCAAAAATTCTAGACTTTCAGTCCATATTAATAGCAGAAGCACAGTTTCATGGGAATAAGAGCTATTTTTGTGGTATACTTAACTTGAGGCTTTAGACTCTCCTCTTGTTAATGTTGTTTCAAATAGAACAGAACTTGTCTGCCTGGGACATTAACAGACCTCTGATGGGGATACTCAAGATGATCACAACTACAGTACAAAAATCACTTCGAAATCAGCCACTTGCCTCTGTGATTACTTGAGAGAGATGCTTACTTGAAAACTCTTTTCAGGTTAGATAAACAGATTTATCTAATCAATGATCACAGCTTAGATGTGTTAAACTTCCTCCAAAAGAGTGTAAGGAGTAGCACTCCTGTGAGGCTAGTTAGGCAGTTTACTACGGAAAGACCTTCAAAGTTTCACTCAATCAATCTTCTTGCTTTTGGACAAAGATGAATTATGGGAAATGGCCATAGATATTATTTCTAGTTTTCTTACTTTTTGTGCACTCATATTCATCCTCACTTCATGGGATCTCCCCCCTTTTAGAGATGAGGCTTTTTGTAGTACATTCACTTAACATCTCCCTCACTTGTTTCTTTTTCTTTCTTTTTAGTTTGAAACAGCAAGGCTTGCTTATTTCAGATGATAGAGGCTTTGTTATAAAAAAAAAAAGTCCCTGTTCAACCAGCAGTTCATATTTCATTGTTTTCTTGATTATTTTCCATGAGGTTTGAGGGTTTTATTTTTAAAAAAATAAAGACAAAATTTATTTTTATTAGGGAATCTCATTAAAGTTCTTTGGATGACTGCATGATTGAGCTTACTTCTTCCCACCTATGATTTCAACAGTTACTATACCCTGGAGTTTTATAAAGAGGGGTACAGAAGCCTTGAGACAGGACACGTGGGTCCAAACCCCCAAACTGTATGGGTTCAAAAAGTCACTTAATCTCTCTGTGCCTCCCTTTCCTAGACTGTAAAACTAATGTGTTTAATATGATGGTCCCTTCCAGTTTCAGCAGTGTTTATCCTATCTAATAAAGAGGGAATATGCTAATTGACCCTCACACTGTTGCAAAGATGGCAGCACCCACAGCCAATAAGGAGGAAATATGCCAATTGACTGCCCTGCCCTCAAAGATGGCGGTGCCCACAGCTACAAGATGGTGGCACCCAGTCCCTTTAGCCCCACTGGGGTGGCAGGCATGTGGCAAGGCTGGGCCCACCCCGAGGCAGGCCCAGCCTTGCTGTGCACCTGCCTCCGGAGTTCCCCAGTCCCCTCAGCCCCCAAGCCACTCAGGGCCACCCAAGGCTCAGGTAAACAGGGCCAACCGAGGCTTGCACTGCCGGCAGTGGCAGCAACAGAAATGTGATGGGGCGTCACCTGCCCCTGACTGCTGGGTCGCCTCCCACCCCTGAGGGCTCCTGGACTGTGAGAGGGGGCATACCGGGCTGAGGGGACCCCCCCCCCCCCCCCAGTGCATGAATTTTCATGCACCGGGCCTCTAGTATATTATAACACCATTGCATATTATGGTAGTTAATAATATATCTTTCTTATTCCTAGATATTAATTCTCTGAGGGTAGGGGCTCTTACTCATTTATCTCACTAAATTAGGGCCTCACAATGCCTGAGACAGAGTAATTGCTCAATAAACCTTTGTCAAATGAATGAATGCCCTGAAAAAGGAATGACTCAGCAGTAAGATTCACTGGGAGTTGATGTAAATGTTGTATTTCAACAGATCTCAGGATCAACACAGAGGGAAAACCTGGATTAGATTAAACAACAAATGCTTATGTTTTACAATTTGTAGATACAGTGCATAATTATGCGGTATTTGTCAGGATGATTTTGGGTATAAGAAAGAGATACCCTTGATGCAAGTTGGCTTACACAACAAGGGAATTTGTTATCTTATGTAGAAGAAAGTACAGAGACACAGCAAACTGAGAGTTGAGTAAAATAGGGTTCTAGCTTCATGTCTTCATGATTCTTTTGGCTGTTTTTTTTTGTTGTTGTTTTTCTTCTTCTTCTTCACGTGGGCTTTGCCCTCAGACTGGCTTCCTTCATGATTGGCAGGTGGGTGCCTTCAGCATTGGCAGGTGGGTGCCTTCAGCATTGGCAGAAACATGCACCCTGGTTCTGGAGTAGACCTCTCTTTCTACCATGGAGTAAACATTCTTCCCTTAGTCTGATTGGTCCTACTTGGGTTGTGCATTACTCTTGGCCTTCATGTTTGCCAAGAAATGCCATTTAATGATTTGCAATGTGTTTGGGATGATAGTGATTACTAATCAGGAGACCTTGAAGTGTAGAGAATTAACTTGCCCCAGCTAAACAGGCTGAGTGTGGGAAGCATGTAATGGTTAACAGCACCAATAATCCCCCCTGCCTGCATTCAATTCCCATCTCTTCTGTTTACCTGCTCTGTGAATTTAGGCCAGGTAACTAACTCAGTTTCTTTATTTGTAGTGATGCTGGTAACAATACTTACTTCATAAGCACTGTGAGGTTTAAGGTGAACTACTAAGAACATAAGTTAAGCACTATTGCAGTATTAGCTTTCACTTTTATTATTATTTAACCAAAACTGATGTTGTGTTAAAAAGGTAAAAGCAGGGAATAGGTTCAATGTTGGTAAACAATAATATTTATTACATATGTTGTTTGTTTATTTTTTAACAATTTTACTTTTAGGATTATCCAGTTATTTTTGAATGTCTATCACTATGTAATGATGAGTTTCAAATTTAATTGGCAGGCTAATCATGTGGAAAAGCAAGTGCTTAACTACCTATTAATCATGTCTGGAAAGTAAGAAAGAATATCTGTCTTTTTATTCCAAGAGTGTGTATTCTGCCAATCTTGTGGTCATTTAACCAATTATAGACAAACTACCTCACAATAATTTAGACCAATGTGTTTTCAGTAGATTCTTAAACACCATCTACTTTACCCTTTCCTGTTGAAAATAAGAAAATTAGATCATAAGGAATTAAGTGGACTTGCCCAAGATTCCAGTTTGTAGCAGGACGGGTTTTAGAGTTAAAGGTTTTAAACTTCACTCATGGGTTGGTTTCCTGGTCTATATAATGTTCCTTTTAAGTGCTAGACCCACAAACCTAAACAATGAAACAGATATTTTCCATTTACTAAAAATTAGTTCTTGTGCTAGTGTGTGTTCTGAAATTTGTAGTATAGAACCACGTACATCGTTGGCCTCAACAAATCAGTGTCTTCAAAACAACTTGACCTTAAGCTGCATAAGGGGTCCTTACAGTTAATATCATGCCACATACACAGGATTAAAAGAGTTGGGCTACATGGGCTGCTGGATATGGTTTGTTTAAGTCATATTTTCCAGGAAGTTGGTTGCAAATACTAGCTCAAATTTTTAGATGTATGTAATGACTTAGAGTGTCAAGTAGATTTTCTAAAGAAAGCTATATTAATGTTCATAAAGAGAAGGTAAAATGCACACCCAGAACACATTAAAATTCCTAAATACTAGATACTGAAAATATTGTCAGTGTTCAAGGATAGGAGAGTAATCTACAGTTTTCTAAAATTTACAGTATAACTTGAAAAAGAAAATCTCTCTGGCTCAAAGAGTTCACATGATGCAAAGGCAAGAACAATTAATAAGAAGCTCAGCACTTTGATTATCTCCCCTAAAGCTGCCTTTTAAATCGGTTGCTGACATCTTATTGCCTTACCAACATGTCTTCTAGGAATCACAAACCACACATACACATATTGTGCGGTACTTTATAGTCCCTCTCTGATGTTCACTGGAAGCATCGTAAGCCATTTTACAATTCCTACAGCACAACCTTTCTGTTCCAGTTGTTCCTCAGCTGGTAGTTCACTTTTTCGTGCTGAAGGATGCTATTAAGAAAATTTGTGAGTTGAGACACTAGAAATGATCCTTCGTTTGATGCATAATTAAACAGAGACATAAGATCAAGTAATGAGCAGTGATATAATTCAAGATCTATTTTAGAGATTGCAGGCATCTCAAATGCAAGAAACTTGACCTTTCATATACTTCTAATTTCACAGGTTTTGCACTATTTGTTTTCATGTTGTTATTTCATGTTGTTATTCTTTGCTTTCATGTTATTATTCATTAAAAAGGATTTTGTGTGAATGACCTGTCACATTGCCATCACTACAGTAAAAACAGACCATACAGTCATATCTTCACACCTTTCTTCATGCTTTCCTTTGATCCTAAAATTTTATTACAGACAAAAAAAGCATATGGAAGTAAATAAGCATTAAATAAAAGAGGAAGAGAAAAGGAACATATATGACATTTCTCATTTTGGTAACCAGGAAAATTCATCAGGTTATTGAAAATCTCCTCCTCATATTTTGATTTTATTGTTAGCATGGATCTTGGTTGAGGATTCTAAAACTTACCAATTCATATATTCTGGTGAAATGTTCAAATGGAACTAAAATTTTGATGTTCCTTCAGTGTGCCTTTTTGAGTTATCTCAGGTCTAGATTTTAAAAGCACTTTTCCGAGGGTTGTTAAATTGCCATTTCTATCTGAGCAGATATAAAAGGTCATTAATAAAACAAAAAGTAGACTGAGCAAGTATTTAAAAGTGCAGAGAGTTTTTAACTGACAATAAAATAGAGATAATAAAAGTGTTGACTAGATGTTATATAATATTTGGGGGTTAAAATGATTGATGTAGTAATATTCTGCTGAAATTTAAATTGCATAAAAATAAAAATGACTAAATCAAGGGTGATTTAAAAGACTAATTTATAAAATAGTGCTATAATAAGGAAATTAGTGAGGTGAACTTGTACAATTTCATTAGTACAGGGATATCATTAATTTTGATACATAATACTTAAGTAAATATTGGGCTGGTTAGTGATATAAATAAATAATCTCAATAATCCTTCACTTACATGAGAGCAGAATATTCACAAAAATATATTTTTGAGATATAATTAGTAGATATAGTCTATTTCATTTTATTTTATTATTTTTATCCTCACTTGAAGATATGTTTATTGATTTAGAGAGAGAGAGAGAGAAACATTGATGTGAGAAAGAAACATGGATGTGAGAGAGACATTGATCGGTTGCCTTTCGTATGTGTGCCAATGGGGGATGGAACCTGCAACCTCGGTATGTGCCCTGACCAGGAATTGAATCCACAACTTTTTGGTGCACAGGATGATGCTCCTACCAACTGAGCTACCAATCCAGGATGATACAGTCTATTTTAAAAATTAGAGCAATCAGGATATGTATAGGCACCTTACATTCTTTTTGACCATTCCGTTACAAAAGAATATGCCAAATCTCTCTTTATATGTTATGTGCTATTTTCTTAATCTGGTACAATTTAAAATCATATGGTAATTCATACACTGACAATTCACATGCTTAATCTCCCATTTAAAATGAAATCAATAACTTTCTAAATGAATACAGTATGTACTTAATGGGAAATATATATTTTTAATTAATCAAACTGTATGATTAATTAAAAATAGTTTTTTCAAGAGCATGACATTTTTGGTTTTGATAATTTAAAGTTATTCTATACACATGTCATTTTTATTTTAATCTGAAAATTATATTATGCATGTGATTTTAAAATAAAATTGGAAATAGTTGCATTTCTCATCTTAATGAAGTACAAAATGTTTCTATATATTTTTATATCTTTAACTAGAAGCCCAGTGCATGAAATTCATGCATGGGAGGGGGGTCCCCTCAGCCCAGCCTGCACCCTCTCCAATCCGGGACATCCCTCTCACAATCCGGGACCACTGCCTCTTAGCTGCTCACCTGCCTGCCTGCCTGGTCACCCCCAACTGCCCCCCTCTGCTGACCTGGTCACTCCCAACTGTCCCCTTGCCAGCCTGGTCACCCTCAACTGCCCCTCCACTGGCCTGGTCATCCTCAACTGCCCCCCTGCCGGCCTGGTTGCCCCACACAGCCTGCTGTTCAGTCGTTTGGTCATCCCTCACTAACCCAGTTGCCAGCTTGGTCGCCCCACGCATCCTGCTGTTCAGTTGTCCATTCAGTTGTTTCAGTTGTGATGGCCCCTGGCTTTTTATATATTAGGACTAGAGGCCCGGTGCACAAAAATTTGTGCACTCAGGGGGGAGGGGGGGTACCTCAGCCCGGCCTGTGCCTTCTAGCAGTCTGGGACCCCTTGGGAGATAATGCCCTGCTGGCTTAGGCCTGCTCCCGGGTGGCAGAGGGCAGGCCCAATCCCTAGGTGCAGCCCCTGGTCGGGCTCAGAGCAGGGCCGACTGGGGAGTTGGAGCGCTGCCCCCTGTCATGCACAGAGCAGGGCGGATCGGGAGGTTGCGATGCCACCCTCAGTCACGCTCAGAGTAGGGCCGATTGGGGGGTTGGGGCACCGCCCCCTGTCACACTCAAGGCAGGGTCGATGGGGAGGTTGTGGCGCCACCGCCTGTAACGCACAGAGCAGGGCCCATCAGGGGGTTGGGGCTCTGCCCCCTCTCACGCACAGAGCAGGGCCGATCAGGGGGTTGGGGAGCTCCCCCCTGTCATGCACAGAGCAGGGTCAGTCAGGGGGTTGGGGAGCTTCCCCCTGTCACGCACAGAGCAGGGTCGATCAGGGGATTGGGGAGCTCCCCCCTGTCACGCACAGAGCAGGGCTGATCAGGGGGTTGGGGCACTGCCACTCTCACACTCAGGGCAGGGCCGATGGGGAGGTTATGGCTCTACCCTGTCACACACAGAGCAGGGCCCGTGGGGTGGGGGGGTTGGGGCGCCGCACCGTCACACACAGAGCCGCAGGGTGATCAGGGGGTTTGGGCGCTGCCCCCTATCACGCTGATCCCGGTGCCAGGAGACCTCGCGGCTCCGCTGATCCTGGTGCTGGGAGGCATGTTACCCTTTTACTATATAGAATAGAGGCCTGGTACATGGGTGGGGGCCAGCTGGTTTGCCCTGAAGGGTGTCCTGGATCAGGGTGGCGGTCCCCACTGGGGTGCCTGGCCAGCCTGGATAAGGGGATGATGGCTGTTTGCAGCTGGTCACACACCCTTCAGTATGGGGGTCCCCACTGGGGTGCCTGGCCAGTCTGGGTGAGGGGCTGAGGGCTGTTTTCAGGCTGGGACTGAAGCTCCCAACTGCTTGTTTTTTTCTTTTTTTTTTTTATTCTGGGCCAGCTTTAGCTCTGAGGCTTGGCTCCTGCTCTGAGGCCTCAGCTGCTGAAAACAGGTATCTGGTTTGTTTTGGTTCTATAATCAAAACTCTATATCAACTCCAGCTCTGAGATCCCAGCTCTCTGAAAGCTGGTTTCTGGGGTTTTGTTTAGCTTCTATATTTGTTACAATGTTTTTTAAACTGCAAGCTCAGAGGCCGGCAAGGCAGGTGGGGAACGTTGCAGTCCTCCGTCACTGAAGCAAGCAAGTCTCGTGTTAGTTTCAAGCTGCCTGGCTGCCGGCCGCCATCTTGGCTGGCAGTTAATTTGCATATATCTCTGATTAGCCAATGGGAAGGGTAGCGGTCGTACGCCAATTACCATGTTTCTCTTTTATTAGATAGGATTATGTCTACAATGAAAAGCCAGTTATTTTCCTGCATTTTTAGTGAACCATTAAAAATGCTAATAATTTCTTTCATAGCATAGAATACATCAGTTTATCCTACTATAAATTTGATAGTTTTTATATTCAGAGATAGGTGTTAAAGAAAAGACAGCCAAGATTCTTACAGAGTTTTGTAAGTTATTTCTATGTGATCAAAGTTTGATAAACATTGACTAATAGGGTTTCCTTTTTCAGGGTGAGCACAGTACATCTTTATGGCCTTGTACACATATTACTGCCATATGGTCTTTTCATAATAGTTACTTTATGATTTATTTATAACCAAATTTCAACTCACTGAAAATATTTTAATAGTGAATAAATGGGTAGTAGATAATTAGAAATTAAACTTCCATGGGTTCTGTGCTGTGACCTTGTTCTCCCCATTGGGATTTAACTAGGATCTTTATGATTAAATTTACCAGAAGGTCAATGGGATAATGGGTATTCTTTAGTTGCCTTGTAAACTCATAGTGGGGATTAAAAATTTAAATGTATGGAGTATTTGCTTAAATTTCTTATTCTTCCTTTCTCTGAAAGAGAGCAAATTTAGAGGCATTGTGGAACTACAGTTGAATGTTGCTATGTTTTGAACTATGTATAGTTTTGTTCCTTAATAAAATAATTTTAGTTGAAATATGGACTTAAACTGTATTCTGTAGTTACTGTTGCTCATGAAGAACTCATATGAAGAAAAAAGCTATACTGACTGAAACCATACCTTACCTGGGAACCTGTCTTCATTCATTTAGCAAATATTTATTGAATGCTTATCACGTTCCTTGTACTGTGTAAGGTGCTAGGGATACAAACATGAATAAGAGGTATTCCTTTTCTCAAGAACTTCACGTACAGTGGGTGACAGACATTTATAATTACAAGGCAAAGACAGGGATGGAAATGTGGGTATGGTATCTCGGGAGCATCCTGGAGTGGCAGTTTTCCCAATCTGGATTTGGTAGGAGTGGTCTGACAAGAATGCTAAGGTGAATTTATATATTAATTATATATTAAAATATAAAAGTAAATGTAAAAGTAGAAGGATTTCAGGTAGAGGAAATTGCTTGAGGAGAGAGAAAAGAGAAAGAATATGGTACTGTGGGACTCTATAAGCAACTCAGTGTTTTTAAAACAAAATGTGAGTTAGGACAGAAAGGTGGTCTGAATGGGAAAGAGGTAAGGCTGGAGAGGCAGGCAGGGGTCAGAGCGTGTGGGACAAAGACGCGTGATCTTACATGAGGTGGGCAGATCCCCGGTATCGTTTTATGGCTTATTTTTTATTTTTACTTTTTCCTGTGTCACAATGCCATTCTTTGAGAATCTCTGAAGATTTTTAGTTTGGCCATACATAATCCCCATGGCTGGCCCCTTGTACTTAATTTTGCTGACAGATGAGGAAATATTTTTAAAGACCTGAGAATAATGCTATCTGTGCTCCTCCCCACCCCTCCAAATAGTTTTTGTACTCTGCAAAGTAGATATTTACATTTCTCATCAACCCAGGAGAACAACTATGTGGGAAGCAGTATGAAAGGGTCCCTTCTCACTTCTGGTTCATTGGGGGATTTATGTTATCACAACTGACAAGACAAATTGTGACATTCACAATGTGTGATTATTGGACATCAAATGTTTTTTTCAAAGAAGAAAAGTAATCCATCAAATCCATTGAAAACATGCTAGCAAGTGAAGCCAGGCAAATTGGATTTACAATGCCTTGGGAGTATACATTTCTCAAATGCAGGACCTATAACCATTTGAAATGGTATTGGTAAATGTTCAGGGACAGCCATATCAAACTTTTAAAGATTTCATTTTCACTGTGGAAATAGTCTTCAGTCATTCTTGTAATATAGAGCACAGAATTCCTCAGTATATCATCCTAACATGGAATAGAAAATTAAATTCCAGGCACATAGGTCGTTTCTTATTTTCTGGAACAATCTTTGAAATTCTTGAGGAGAAATTAAAGTGATGGCTTCCTCCTGGATTCTTGCATTGTTGGGTAGCTCATTCAGAAATGGATTGAAATAATACACACTTCACAGAGTTGAATTAATATTTTAGGGGTAAATATATTCAATGTTTGATGCTCTTTATTATGCTAGCTTGTATCCTATAGAGGAATTTCAAAATAACCTTAAAACTCCGGCATAATATACTGTAATCATGGCCACTAAACAGTGATATTTTAACTTGTCACTAATAGTATGCTATTTTTCCTTTATTTCTATATTTAATTACATTTATCTCTATTATACTTGGCATTATCTAATGATTCTAAAATGCACTATGATTTTGAAATATAACTGTCCACTGAAAGACTGATAAGTTTGGCTTTAAATTGAGATAAAGCGTAGAATATTTAGACATCCCAGGTGATAGATCAGGAGCTTGCCTCAGACTTAGATTCCTTTTTTATAAAATCATGCCTGCCAGGCTCACCTTAATGCGAATCAGTGTGTGAGCACACGATGAAAGCAAGAAATCCCTATGTAATGAAAAATAGTTTTAACATTTTAAAAATGAAATTCCATATTTAACTTGTGTGATACAAGGACCACTTACATTACCCTGTATACTGCCATAATCAACAGTTTTTTATTGATCTTCTTTTAGAGAAATCTACTGGTAGGAGTCTTTATCTCTAGTCTTCCTGTTTTGAAATGCATATGTCTGTCTGTCTTATCTACATCTCTGTATATAGCTATGTATCTATCAGGGTATATACCCATGGAAACATTTACAGAGAATATATAGGAGAAAAATCTAACAATGAAGCTTGTATCAGTGGGCAACAAGAACACAGTGCCTTCTGGAAAAATTTCCTAATTCTTTTAAATCTGGATAGGTAAATGATAGATGTTAATATTTTATTAACTTAAAATAGGAATAAGTGATATATTCACTCTCCTATTACTTAACTGATAATGTATAAGGCCTATGTCAGGTATATACCTTACTGCCAGGTTTGGAGATTCACTAGGAGCATTCACAGGTCTTAGAATAGAGCCTACTCACAACGAGGATTTATTAAAGTGCAAGAATGCAAAGTACAATCAGCACAAGGAGCAGACACATGGGGTGAAGTCTGCAGAAAACCATACCCAAGCTTCTGTCTTCCCTATTTACAAACATGAGACTGAAATCTCTACTGTGTCCTTAGTGTGTAGCAGAATTCCAGGTCTGTAGTAAATAATGTTTGTTACATGAACACTGTGGGAGAGTTTTATTCTTCATGCCCTCAGATCATCAGAATTAAAGGTAGGGATCTAACTTCTGCAGATGAAGTTTGGGGTATTACAGAATGGCAACTAAGCTATAGTTTTTAAAAAAAGTATTTAAAATAAAAACAGTGGCATGTTTATATCATCAATATAGAGGGGTGTTGTACTCACCCTGCAGAGGAAGGTTTGATCCCCTCCCAAAATTTGGTTTGGATATTGAGACTAATAATGCTGCACATGCATGAAGAGAGTTTGAAATGCTTATTTCTCACTAGAGGCCTAGTACACAAAATTCATGGAAGGGGGGGAATTCCTGAGCCTGGCCTGCACCCTCTCCCAATCCGGGAACCCTCAGGGGATGTCTGACTGCCTCTCGCAACCTGGGACTGCTGGCTCCTAACCGCTCACCTGCCTGCCTGCCTGATTGCCTCTAACTGCTCCCCTGTTGGCCTGATCACTCCTAACCGCCTCTGCCTCGCCCCACTCCCAGGACCCAGGATTCCCTCCCCTGGCTGGTCGCAGGCACCCAGGACCCAGGCTTCCCTCTCTCTGGCTGGCTGCAGGCACCCAAGACCTGGGCCTGCTTCGGCCTGGCTGGCCGCAGCCACAGGGAACTGTGGGTGGGTAGCTTCACCCAGGCCGCAGCTGCAGGCGCCTGTGACTGCAGGGCAGGCGGCTTGTCCCTTTCCTGGGCCAGGCTGCAAGCGCAGGCGCAGCCGCTGGCACCCGGTACTGTGTGGCGGGCGGCTTGTCCCTCTCTCAGGCCACAGCCTGGCTGGTCCCCATTCCTCTCTCGCAAGCTTATTTGTGCCTGGCTGGTCCCCATTCCTCTCTCCCCAGTGTTGAGTGTCTGAGCTGTTATGGCATGACAGTATGAGGGTGTGACAACCATTTGCATATTAGCTCTTTATTATATGGGATAATGAAGAGAACATATTAACCAAATCCATAATAGCAAAATATATGCCAGTCACTGATTGGATAAAGTTAATAATTTCAATAATATTGGGTGTGGGGACCTTAATTGGCGAGACCACAATGTTAAGGTTATAATAATCCACCATGAGGTACCATTCATTTTTCTAGGTTTAAGAAAAGGCCAGATTTGGCTATTAATGAAGGAACAGTGGCCATTATCACCCTGTCCCTATTGATATAATAGGTCTTATATCAATTCTGGAAGGGGAAGATCCATGAAGTACTTTTTTTTTTTTTAAAGACAATTCCAACTGCCAAAGACTTAATTTAATTTCAACTTATTAGTCTTTGGTTCAGACTGTCCATATCTGCTATAGGATATTTTAGGGCAATAGATACCATGACTATGGGAAATTTAGGCAAGACAATATTTCTGGTGGTTAAGGTGAGGCATATCTACATGTCTCTAGTTTATATTTTAAACTTTCCTAAAAGTATAGAAATTATTTTGTTTAAATTGAGGGGGTTTCCATAATTTAAATGTAATTTGAGTCCCAGTATGGACATAGATTATGATAGTTTGGCAAATGGCGCATTTCAAAAGATATTACACTTAAGAACCTATACTGTAAGAGGTATAAAAGGCAATCAGTTTTATCTTTTTGTTCTGTAAATTTTTAAAGTACAAGTTAGATTTCCAATTGAGTCAAAGTTCGGCCTCTCTTTCAGTTTTTTTGGTTTTTGTTTCTACCTCCTATGCCAGTTTTTCTTTGTCATTGTTGTCCTTGTTGCTGTTGGATATACCTCAGTGGGAAGGAGGCTCTTTCTTATAGGCTCATAAATTTGTTGCTTGTATTTATGTTTCTTGTTTCAGAGAGCCTCAAACCAATATCTTAAACACTAGGGTCCTCCTCCATGTCAGTGGTTGCTTCATAGGGTTTAAGGAATCCAGGTTGATGTGGGGTTTGAATTAACTCCTTGGCTGTCTCATAGGGGTTGGGGGGATGAAGGGGGTATAGATGTCTTTCTCTATAATCCTAAGGGTAAAGCTCTTTGGTGATGACAGAGGTATAGGCAGTAGCTGCAAAGGCATCTTATAATGTCCTGGTAAGCCATCTACTTTTAGGAGTGTGACTCAGCATGCCACATAGTAAACTGCTTTCCTCCACACAACAGACCACCCAGTGGGCCTACAGGTTGCACAGGATATCAGTCTTTCTCCTGACCACTCTATAGAAAGGGCCAATTCCCGGTAGATTTTGGAATCAAGACTATACAGACAGGTCTAGGACAAGATATATGATCCAGGGCCCCTTTAAGGAGGGCCCCAATCCATATTCCTGTCCCCAAATGCCAAATGATGAAATATCTGACACAGGTCATTTAAATCTGTAACAAAAGCTTAGGAGGACTCAGCAAATATAGCACAAAGTAGCACAGCTGAGAGCACAGTCTGGCCAGCAGGCAGCATAGCTCAAAGGGCGTGCTCTTCAGCAGGCAGCGAGCCAGTTAGCAAGAGAAATCAAGAGAAGAAAGATTCCCAGCAGTGTGGTAATTATCTAGACAGGCTTGCCACACCCAGTATTATGGTCACCCTGCAGAGGAGAGATGGATTCCCCCACCCAAAATTTGCTTCAGATGTCAGGACTGATGATACCACACATGCACTGAAAGGGTATGAAAAGGCTTATTACTTACATATAATGAGGCTTCCTGGGGAGAGCAGACAAATCCCTAAGCAGGTCCCAAAATGAGTTGAGGGCTGTGAAAGGAGACTGGGTTGGGATTGTATTGTGTTTAGGGGGGAGCTTGGATGCGGGTTCGTGGGTGCCTGGGTCAGTGATTGAATGTTTTGAATTTCCTGATGTCACCGAAAGAGAGAGCATCTGAGCTTTCTTATCAGCTTGCTCAGTTCTGGGGCGGAAGGGGCAGGGGAAAGCTCTACAGCTGTCAGCAATCAAATGTAAAAAATGGCTTCTCAGACTCTGTATTATAAGAGGATGGGGAAAAAAACTGCATGTATTTTTCGGTGGGGCCTATTTTGGTGTTTGGGGTATGTCTGTCATCGAAAATGTTGGGTGTCTCATTTTTATGCAAACAATCTTTTGTGTTAAAAACCATGCTTGAGATAACCTTTCTTGCTCTCTTTTTTAATCCTCAAATTTTATATTATCTGATACAAAGATTTATTATAACACTGATTTACTAAGCCTATTATTAGTATTGCAGCCTTCAATCATTATTCTATGAGTACAGTTCAAAATCATGAATTCCATCTGAACTTTACTGTGTTCTCATAGAGAATTCATCTAGGAAGTCAGTCAACCAGAATGGGCATGAGCAAATGAGCTTCTCATTTTGGACAGTCATTACAGTTTATGACTGATTTATGACCACATGTGTAAATGGTCCTTACAAAGTTCCAGTGTAAAACCCAACTAGTGGGACCATTTGTGAGAGTTCTCACAGGTATTCTCTTCTTCAATAGGTGCATGAGCTTGCGGTCAGCTCTGGCCTTGCAGTATGAAGTTGTGGTTTGGCATCATTCTCCCAGAAGTTGTCTTCTGGCCTGGATCTTCTACTATACTACTTATTTTTTAAATTGTGTGGCACAAAGAGGAAGTAAATTCAAGGGAGGCAGGAATTCTTCTTTTTTGGGGGTTTGGTTTATTGATATGTCCTCAATGCCTAGAACAATGCAATAATAGCTACTGAATAAATATTTGTAATTGAGTTCCTTGACAAGAAGCACTTTCTATCTCTTTTATAATTTAAAAATGTTAATTATAACTTTCATATTTATAAGGTTAATTGCAGTTTCAGAATCTTGGTGTCCCTCAAACAAAAAATACCATGATGATTGTTTAAATTTATTAAGATAAGTAATTAGAAAGGCAGTCTACTAGAAACTATAGAAGGGATCATAGATAAAGCGATTTGTTAAGCTTATAGAAGTATATATATTAATTATGTTTATTTGGCACATTTGATTTTAGGTATATAAAAATCTCTTAAGAGCCCAACAACAGGATATATATTATAGTCAGTCTTCAGGAAAACTAAATATGTATGATTCTTATTTTAGAATATCTTTTTTTTACCCCCCAGGGAACTACATGATTTTGTTTTCTTATGGTTTCTCTTAGTTTCCATTTTCTTGTATCACTGGAAATACTGTGTAGTGAATAAAAATAAGCATTTGGGGCCTGGCTGGTGTGGCTCAGGGCATGTTCCCAGGTTGCGGGCTTGATCCCCAGTAAGGGTCGTGCAGGAGGCTGAGGATCAATGATTCTCTCTCATCATTGATGTTTCTATCTCTCTTTCCCTCTCACTTCCTCTCTGAAATCAATAAAAATGTATCTATATATTTTTTTAAAAAAAGGATTTTGGTTTCAGACTACCAGGGGTTGAATCCTGGTTTTATATAAATATTGACTTTGGGCAAGTTACGTACTCTATCTGTTTTATGGATAAGTTTCTTTATCCATAAAACATGGCTGATAGGAGTATCCATCTCTTAGGGTTATCATGAAGATTAAATGAGGTAATGCATGTATAGCATTTAGCATAGTTTCAGGCACAAAAGATTAGTGGCCAATAATTTCTAACATTTATTAAATTTTAATGAGGACTGAAATGTATCATCATAGCAGCATATGGCTCATTGTGGCTTTCTTCATGAACTTCCATAATCTCATGTTAAAGCTCAACTTATTCCTTTATTTAACTTATACCATCTCTTAATTGTCCAATTCTAAATTTCTAAGGAAAAATATATGGCTGATCCAGATCACAACTTTGAGCCTGACCACAGAGATTGTAGCTGCCTGTCCTAGAGGCTCGGTACACAGATTCGTGCTCTGGTGGGGTCCCTCAGCCCAGGCCAGTTAGCTGTGATGGAGTAAGGTGTTGCTTAAAAGGTACAAAATACATGGCTTTTTAGTAGGAGCTGTGGACCCAATGACCACCATCTCTAGTTCAGTAGCACATACGCAATTACACATATTTGCAAATTCTCCTGAATATGTACTAGTTACTTTTAATTAATTGCCTGGATCTACATTCAGATAACATGTAATATCAATTAAACCATTCTATTAAGTGGAAATTATCTATGATAAGTCAATGGTGTACAATCTATTTATATAACTGGTTTACTTAAAAATTGTGTTATTATGTGTTTTCCCCCACATTTTGGAATACTTAATACATTTGAATTTTAAAGTATTTCAGAACAAATAGTATTTTTCCTAGTAGAGATTATTTTAAACTTAATTGGAAATATATTTTATTTTACAGAACTAAGTCATTGACATTGACAGATTTTAATAAGTAAATGAGCAACATAATAGAAATTAAAAATGGAACTACTGTTTGGCCCAGAAATCCCACTTCTAGGAATATATCTGAAGAAGCCCAAAACACCAATCAGAAAGAATATATGCACCTCTATGTTCATAGCAGCATTATTTACCATAGCTAAGATCTAGAAACAGCCCAAGTGCCCATCAATAGAGAGTGGATTAGGAAGGTGGTACATTTATTTACTCAGTGGAACACTATGCAGCTGTGACTAAGAAGGATCTCTTACCCTTTGTGACAGCATGGATGGACCTGGAGAATATTATGCTGAGTGAAATAAGCTAGTCAGAGAAAGACAAGTATCACAGGATCTCACTTATATGTGGAATCTAATGAATATAATAAAGGGATGAAGAAAATGGATCCAGAGACATGGATGCATGGAAGAGACTGACATATCTCAGAGGGGAGGAGTGTGGGGAGATAGGAAGAGATTAACCAAAGAGTTTATATGCGTATACTAGTATGCATTGCCCATGGACATAGACAATTGTGTGGTGAAGGCCTGGGGTGGGGCAGGGACTGGGAGGAGAGGGGCATAGGGAGAGAAATTAGGGGAATCTGTAATACTATCAACAATAATAGATATGAAAAAGAGCAAAATTGAAAAGAGATTAAATGTGGCTTAAAATAAAGAGACTGGGAATATGTTAGATAATGCTCTGGCAAGTCAGACTAATGTTCTTTGTTATCTGCTGGGTCTGTGATGGAATGCATTTCTAGGGCAGTTTTACTGTTTGCACTTTGCAGCTGAACATTTCCATAGGTTCTATATATATAAAAGCCTAAGCGACCAGTCAACCGTCAGACTGGTAAGTATCTATGACACACACTGACCACCAGGGGGCAGACGCTCAATGCAGGAGCAGAAACCACAGGCATGGAAACATGGCAGACTGATGAATCTCAGAGGGAAGGGGGAGAGGGGAGGGTGGGAAGAGATTAACCAAAGATCGTATATGCATACTAGAGGCCTGGTGCACAGATTCGTGCACTGGTGGAGTCCCTCGGCCTGGCCTGTGGGGATCAGGCTGAAACCAGCTCTCCAACATCCCCCAAAGTGTCCCAGATTGCGAAAGGGTGCAGGCCAGGATTCATGCACTGGGCTTCTAGTATTTTTAGATTATTTTAACAGCCCTTGGTAACAAGACTATTCACTTTATATTGAATTTAAATTTTTTTTAGGGCAGGTACAGAGTATCCTTTTTTATATTTTTACATTTTTATTCATCTGGATAACATAATAATAATTTTAATTTTTCAGTCCAGACATCTATATGTGAAAAAAAATAAACTAGAAATCTTAAATTCAGGTTGTTATGAAAATGACTGAATTTGTTGAGAATGCCTAACTGATTTCCCTAATGAGATCAACATACAGTTGAATAATAAAGGAGTAATGGATTCCAGTAGTAATCTCCAGGTTCTCCTTTAACTTTTGACTGTGGAAAGTCTCTGTATTGCTTCTAATTGGACCTTCTCTGGGTACCATCTGATTTTGTTTTGTACAATCTCTACTCTGCAAAGATCTCTCTCTGTTTTTGCTGCTATTAGATTAAACATGAAGAGATTTAGTTAAAAGGCATTAGGTAGTTGGTAGGTTTTCTGGTTGGCTTGAGGATCGGTCAAGAACCAAAGGTGATGAAGTCTAGGTAAGAGCCTACATTGGTGCTTCTGGACACCTGCTACTGCTGCCCACTCCTATTACCAAATGCTGCCAAGCAATAATCTCCAACTGACAGAGCAACAGCCACAGCAGGTTCTTATCTGTAACACTTAACTTACCTGAATGGATATGGCTAGGGCAAGCCTTGAAGTATCTCCCACTCAGTCATTCACAAGGACTGACTCGTGATGTTGAATTTGGAGTGCTATATTAAGCATTTAAAACCTTGGCAAGTTATTTTGGCTCAATTCCTCTATTAATCTTTTCTACCCTTTATTTTCAACTTGGCTCATGAAGATAGCTTCAGGTTAAGTTAATATCTATAAATTCTTTAAACTTATCAGAAATAAATGCAAATCCTTTGTGAGAAACTATAATAGCGTCTTATTATCCACATGTAGCAAATTAAGGACAATGGATGGTCATCCATGTTCTACATGATCAATTTTTACTATATATTTAGTGCAGACTCTTGTTAAAATAGTCTGCATTTTAAGCAATATATTTGTTATTAATTAATTATTTATTTACTAGAGGCCCGGTGCATGAAAATTCATGCACTGGAGGGGGTGTCCCTCAGCCCAGCCTGACCCCTCTCACAGTCCAGGAGCCCTCAGGGGCAGGAGGCGAACTGATGAAGGTGATGCCCCATCACACCTCTGCTGCTGCCACTGCTGGCAGCACAAGCCTCGACCAGCCCTAGTTACCTGAGCCTCAGGTGGCCCTGGACGGTTGGGCAGCCGCCACCCAAGGCTTGCCTGTGCCTTGGGCCAGCCCTGGGTGGCTGGGGGGCTGAAGGGACTGGGTGCCGCCATCTTTGAGGGCGGGGCAGCCAATTAGCATATTCCCTCCTTATTGGCTGTGGGTGCTGCCATCTTTGCAATGGTGTGAGGGTCAATTAGCATATCCCCTCTTTATTAGATAGGATTGTCTTAGAAAAATTCTATTGTCTCTCTAACAGATTTATACGTCAAAAAGAAACATAAGAATTGAGCATGATAATAATTAAGCACTTACTTTGTGCCAGGCACTGAACTACCCTTTGAATGAATTCCTAAGTCTGATCCTTAGCTTTTTTGCCCTCCAGCTGCAGGGAATGAGAATCTGTTTATAGGCTGGGATGGAGGTCCTCTGGCTTAGTCATTGCCTGATGATTAATCTCCCTCAACCTTTCAATGCTTTTCTCTAATACACTTATATTCCTTAGCATTAGCCTTCCAGTTCCATAGTAGTTTTTAAAAACTAAATAAAAATTTTGTTTTAGAATAGTTTTAAATTTACAGAAAAGTTGTGGAGCTAATACAGAGAGTTCCTGTGCTATACTGCTGACTAAGTTTACCCTATTGTTAGCATCCTACATCACCATAATACCTTTGTTATGTTTAGACATCATGTCTCCATAGCCCTTTATGGTCTGTGACTAGTTTCTTAGACTTTTCTTGTCTTCCATGCTTGATATTTTTGACTCATACTGGTCAATCAATGTTTTTGCAGAATGTCCTTCAATTAGGGTTTGTCTGGTGCTTCTCTCATGGTTAGATATGGGTCATAGGTGTTTGGGTAAAGACCACAAAGTTGAAGTGCCATCCTCATCACATCATACAAAGGGTGCATGCAATCAACATGATCTATCACTGAGAATTTAACCTAGATCAGCTTTTTGAGGCAGTGTGGACCAGGTTTCTCCATTGTAATGCTACTTTTTCCCTCCCTCTTCATTTTCACTCTTTAGAATAAGACACCAAAGGAGCTCACTCTGGGAGTAGGAGGGGTAAGGTGGTGGGGTAGAAGTTGTTTCACCTGCTAGAGGGGGGAATATCAACATTAATTATTTGGAAGCTTTCTATAAGGATTTGTCTCCCCCCCATTTTTTATTTATTAATAATTTATATCACTGTGGACTTATGAATATTGATTTTACATTTGGGGTTATAATCCAATACTCCATTACTTATTTTGTTGCTTAAATTATTCCACATTTGGCCATTGGGAACTCTTTTAGGCCTGGTCCTTGTGTCCCTTTGGCATGCCCTTATTTATAGTACTTTCAATTATGATATCCCTTCATTCTCTCAAAGGTCTGAGATATTGCATATGTTAGTGCATTCCATCTCAGGTCACCACCTATCAAAGCTATAACAATTGTTTCACGGCTGCATGCTAGGCCTTATGACTAGTGATGGGATTGTCCTTGCCAGACAGATGATCCAGATCCAAATCTGTCTTAAAGTGTGCTTCCCAGAACTATTTCTGGTATCAACTTTTCTGGGTTGGATTCCTTGGGAAACATATTCTTATCCAGAGAGTGATTTGTTGGGGAATGCTTTTAGGAAAACACCTGCCAGGAGGTGGGGAGCACAGCATGGGCACAAGATGAAGCCAAACTGTAATGCTGTTGCAAAAGGGGTTGTAGCTGATGCCAAGAGCAGCTGCGAAGTTGGAATGACCTTCCAGAGATGTCTTGAGTTATGACAAAGGGTATGTATGTGTTGGGGGTTGGGATGGAGACTTTGTACCCTGCATTCATTGGGAAAGGGGTATAACTTTGGGTAGGGAAGTTCCCTTTAGTAGTGGATCATTCTTTTTTTTTAAAAAAATATATTTTTATTGAATTCAGAGAGGAAAGGAGAGAGAGAGAGAGATAGAAACATCAATGAAGAGAGAGTCATTGATTGGCTGCCTCCTGCATGCCCCACACTGGGGAATGAGCCCACAACCCAGACATATACCCTGATTGGGAATTGAACCATGACCTCCTGGTTCATAGGTCCACACTCAATCACGCTGGCAGGACAGCAGTGGGCCATTCTTAAGAAGAGGCCCACCTGTGTGCTGTAGCAGCCAAAATTCCCAGCAGCTGGAGAAATGAAGCTCAGTCCTAAAGGGAGAATCTGGGCTTTGCAGTACAGCGCTCACCATCCATAAGAAATGTGCCTGTTTTATGATCTATAAATATACTTGGTTACTGCAATTTCTCTACTGCCTTGTTTGTTGCATAAGATAAATTAGCAGAGTAGCCATCCCCTGTGGCTTTTTCCTCCTACATTTTGAACTATTCCTGTCAAGCCACTGACCTATAAAAGCTGGTGGTGATGTGCTGGATGGAGTTTTCTGGAAGCAATTTCTCAGGACTTACACTCCTACACTTGTCCTATTTAGGTAGATTCCAACCTGATACCACATCTCAATTTTGCTTCTCTAGCTTGAAACTGGTCTTTCTACATTTCTAGACTTTTCCTTGGAGTTTGAACCATGACTTTCTCAGCCTATTGGCACTTTCTAATTCCCTTCTACTCCCTGGACTCTGTTCCAGAGGGGCTAGGTGGAGTGGTTTTCAAGTCAGGGAAAGGGAAAACTTCCCTAACCATTTTATTGGGGAGGAAGTGATACAAAAAAAGAAGGTGAAGGAATTACATGGAGGTGGGTGGGAGGGTTGGGGGGTGGGGGCCGGAGGATGGGGACAATGGGGATAGAAAGAGACCTTCTTGGGGCAGTGGGTGCACCATGCAGTGTGCAGATGATGTTTTATTGAGTTGTACACTTGAAACCTGTATGGTTTTGCAAATCAATGTCATCCCAATAAATTCAGTTAATAAAAATTAATAAAAATACTGATCCTCAGGGATACTCAAATGGTTCCTTCAAAAGTCCCTTATGTTGTGAGACAGTTAAGACAGCTGAACCTCCTGAATATACTTAAAGGACATAGAGAGCCTAGAGATTGGGACAGAAAGAGAAAATAAACAGGAAGGGAGACATTTACTCTGATCCAAATGCTAAAACGCTAGCTAGAAAAACTGTAATAAATATGCTAGGCTGGATATGTCTTTAGAAGAAACTTAAAATATTTTTGTGCTTTTTTGTTAAGGAACACTTGTAAAAGCTTGAACTTGCTTTTCTAAAAAGTGGAGTTCAATATGTATATTTCCTCTAAGTGCCAACCAGTTAATTATATGATAGACATGTGTAGAGGAAGAAAAGAACATATTACTCTCCTACTTTTCATATGTTAATGCTAAATGGAACTGAAGGAAGACTCATGACATCACTGTTCCTTCTTTCCTGCCTCCACCGAGTCTATTCATTAAAATGTTATTCCATATCTCTCAGTCTTAGATATTTTTGTATTTTCCATCTCTATTATTCTGATAAATTCCTGTGAATTTCCTTCCAATTCATTAGCACAACTGTTTGTATTTAACCTATTTAACATATTAGATATTTAATTTAAAAGCTTCTTTTTTCACAGCATCTGTTTAGTTTATGTTCAAATCTATCTATTTTTCTTCTTATCATAGCAATAGCTTATTTTTATGGCATTTAATTTGTATTCTGACTAATGATTTTATTCATTCCAACTTGTGGTCTTTCCAACTGATTTTATCATGTGAGTTCTTGTGGTGGTAATAGCTCCATTACCGTATCTGATGGTTCTCACTTGTGCTGTGTGCTTTCTTTCCTTGTGATATTTCTGGAAATTTGTGATTCATCTTTCGGTTTCTTCTTTCATTTCTAGTGCCTGATAACTTTCTTTGATGTGCTAGTAAATGTTTCATCACCAGTTCTCTGGAAAAAGTGCTCTGATTTGTAGCACTAGCCAATTTTCATGGTGTCAGTATTCCCGCCATAGCCAATTTTAAACAACTGAAGTGGTGCCATTAAGCATGGAGTTGGGAAGAAATGTGCACAGTCAGCTTCTGAGAGTAGAAGCCAATGTCAGAACACCACTGGCAATTTTCCTTTTTTAAATGCAAATTCAGTGGCCCATTAACTTTCTTGTTGTTGTTGTTACAGTTTGCTCAGCTAATCTAGAGTTTTGTGATGCAAAAGAGTTTCCCTGTTAACTGACTCTGCTAGGTTCCCAGGACCAGAATCAGCGCTGTGTGTTCAAAATTAGGAGAGCTTAAAAATGTTTGCGAGTGTTATAATTCTTAAATTGGTGAATTTCACCATGTCTACATCTTTTATTTTATCTTCTTTCTTAATAATCCACCCCATTTCTTATGCATATGCCTCATTCCCATATTTTGTTTATTTATTTATTTGTTTGTTTGTTTATTTATTTATTTACCAGAGGCCCAATGCACGAAATTCATGAAAGAGTAGGCCTTCCTTCTCCCGGCTGCTGGCACTGGCTTCCCTCTGGCACTCGGGAACCCACCTGGGAAGCCCGGATCTCGGGCTTTCCTCACAGCCCTGGCTTCATCTGGAAGGTCGTCCATTCTAATTAGCATATTATGCTTTTATTATTATAGATTTATTTTAGAGAGAGGAAGGGGGGGGTGAGAGAGAACGAGCAATGTGTGAGAGAAACATTGATTGGTTGCTCCCACATGCACCCTGACTGGGGATCTGACCTGCAACCTGGGTAGTGCCCTGACCTGGAATCAAAACTGCTATCTTCTGGTGCATGGGATGATGCTCCAACCAACTGAGACACATTGGCCAGCGCTGCTTCATTCCCATCCTTTACACTCTAGTCTCTAACTATTGCTTAACTCCTGCTAAATAAGTTATCAAAGAATTTCTGTGGGAGCAATTGTCTTGTCACATGAACAATATTTTAAGAGATATATAACTTTTAGATGAAGACAAGTACAGATTCCTTGGAAGGAGACACTGTTTATTAAAATTATTTATTGGAAAGTATTTTTTATATTTATGTACTTATATCTAGAAACATAGTAAATTGTTTTGCTTTCATACTGAAACTAATGATGTATTTCTAGATGTTTATGGGTAGAATGCTCTAAATCAGAAGTTGGCAACATTTTCCTATATAGGAACAGATAGTAAATATTTTATGCTTTGCAGGCCACTCAGTCCCTGAAAAAATTACTCAACTATGCCATTATATTGTGAAAGCAGCCATAGGTGATATGTAAACTAATGAATGATTGTGTTCCAATAAGACTTTATTTGCAAAAATAGGTGGTGAGTTGAATTTGGTCCATGGGCCACAGTTTGCTGACCCCTGTTCTAAATGATAATCCATGGACCTAAGGACTTAATAATATTAATAATATCTTAAAGTAAGCATTTACACAGTACTTAATAGGAAATTAAATTTAATTCTATTTTCTATATCAGTGCCTGAAAACATAATTACTAATTTCAAGGCTTTTTTTTTTTTTTTCACATAGTTTGGAGATTCCTTTTGGGCATAGAAGATACAGAGTATTTTTTGTAATTAACAATGACTACTGTATACACAATGCAGACTGTTAAGAGAGTCACTTGTAATAAATACAAAAATAATTTATATATAATGAGTTTCTTAAATACCAATTCAGCTTAGAAGCTGCTGGAAGTTATTTTTTTTTTTTGTAATCAGTAGTTCATTTGGTTTTCCCTTGTATATATTGCATTTCAGTGACAAACCGTGGGAGCCTGGAGTTGCCCAGAACAATTTGATTTTTTGCATCTGTGAAGGTTCTCAACCCTCCTGTGGTTTAGTTGGCACATCTCGCATACAAAAAAAAAAAAATCTAAGTATTGATCTAAGCTATTAAAGCACACCATCGTTGCATTCTTTTATAGCAGCTGCTCTGCACCAGTTCAACATAATAAATTCTTAAGTGTATTTCATTCATACAACTTGGCCTACTGCTTTGCTCAGAGTAACCATTAACTCATACAGGCATGTAATGAGGAAAATCTCAGAATAGTACACAGCAAGGAATGCACATATGGGGCTTCTCCCAGGAGAACAACCAGTAATTGAAAGCACTAAACTCCCAATTATCATCCCTTCCCATTTGCAAACTCCTCACGGGTCCTATATCGCACCCAGATATTGTCACTAATTTCACTTTAGACTAATATTGAGATAATGCCCTGCCGTGTATGTTGTTTCTATGCATTGGTGCCAAATGCTCTCTGCCATGCTATCAAGAAATATAATTACCAAACTAGATTTCTGCAATTCACTGAGATTATCATACTGAACATTCTCTTTCTTTTTGTCCCTTTGTGGAAGGTTCTGCAGTGGCTGAGTGACTTAGTCATGGTGTTATATTTGAAGTCTTTATAATGCAAACCAGGGAAGGTCAGGATGCTTGTTTTTCATAGGGAGATTATTCATTCATTAAAAATTAAAATACATTGCTCACTTCAGGGGGTGGGCTGGATGTTATTTCCCACATGTCCAGGTCAGCAGCGGAGAACAAAGATAGTCCTGCTGGGCAGCACATCTTCCACTGCTGCAACTCCTCATTCTTCATTGGTTACCATCAAAGTTATTGAAAATTGACAGGTCTCAATATGAGGAGATAATGAAGATACTTAGATTTGGGCTATAGAAGGCAAGGTTTAAATTGGATTCTCTTTTTATTTAATAAACATTTGCTTGACAGTAACTATATACTAAGAATAATGCTGGGCCTTGAGGTTTTAAACATGAATAAAACATAATCACTTTCCCCGAGAAGGTAATACTGTAGTATGGAACAGACATATGAATGAAAAGTCACGATATTGTAAGGTATTCATACTAAAAGTATAAACAAAGCGCTGTGAGAAGACTGAGGAAAAAGTATCCCCATTTAATGCATGCGACAAGATCATGAAGCGACAATGGAACAACATATTTTAAATGCTGGAAATGAGCATTAGGAAAATGGAAATAAAATTATAAAACCATTTGTAGACACATAAATGTTTAAAAAGTCTTAAAAGTTTAAAAGTAAGGTATAAAAGGACTATAACTGAAAACATGTGAATAAATATAAAATAATGTCAATGTGTTATGGCGTTTATAAAATATGTATAAGTAAAATATATGACAACAATATCAAAGGACTAGAGGGAAATTGAAGTATACTATTGTAAATTTTTAAAATTATATGTGAAGTGGAATAATATTATTTAATGCTAGATTAATAAAAATTAAAAATGCAGGTGATATACTCTAGAACAGTGGTCGGCAAACTGCGGCTTGCGAGCCACATGCGGCTCTTTGGCCCCTTGAGTGTGGCTCTTCCATAAAATACCACGTGCGGGCACGCATGTACAGTGTGATTGAAACTTCGTGGCCCATGAGCAGAAGTTGGTATTTTGTTGAAGAGCCACACTCAAGGGGCCAAAGAGCCACATGTGGCTCATGAGCCGCAGTTTGCCGACCACTGCTCTAGAAGAAGAAAAAAGAGAAGTATAACTAAGGTGCTATTATATAAAATAAAATAAAAAACAAAAAGCTACACAATTCTTTAAAAAAAGGCTGGGTAGGAGAATAAATGAATTAAAAAAAAGAATGTAAGTGTAAAATACAGGACAAATAGTACAGTGGTAGATTTAAACTCAATAACATTCATGATTACCTTAAATGTAAACACATAAATACATCTGAGGTCATCAGCAAACATAATCATCATCTCATTATTTCTATTCAACATTGTACTGCAATTAGGCAAGAAAAAGCAGATTGAAAAAGCGATTAGGAAAGAAACGTAAAAACTGTCTTCTCTTGCAGACAGTTTCTGTGTCCACCAAGAATTTACTAGATTTAACACATGAATTTATTGTAAAATATAAGGTCATTTACAAAAATCATTTTTTTTTTAGAAATGAGAATTTGGGAAATGAAAATTAAAATTATGCCATTTGTAATAGCATAAAAAATATAAATACTAAAGACAATTTCTCAGGCCCCAATTCTCACAGGGTCGCTCAAAGAAGGTCAAGTGACAACTGCACATGTAGTTATGTTATAGTAGAGGAACTCCAACCTAAGGGAATTCAAATCTTTTATAATGCACTAGAGGCCTGGTGCACAAAATTTGTGTACGGGCGGGGGGAGGGGTTCCCCTCAGCCCAGCCTGCACCCTCTCCAATCTGGGACCCCTTGGATCCCTGGCAGTCAGACATCCCTCTCACAATCCTGGACCTTTGGCTCCTAATTGCTCACCTGCTTGCCTGCCTGGTCGCCCCTAACTGCCCCCCACCCCCCTGCCAGCCTGAAGCCCCTCACTGCCTCTGCATGCCAGCCTGATTGCCCCTAACTGACCCCCCTGCCAGCCTGGTCATCCCTAACTGACCCCCACTGCTGGCCAGGTCACCCCCAACTGCCCCCTTCATACTGGCCTGGTCGCTCCTAACAGCTCCCCCAAACCCCCCACCAGCCTGGTCACCCTGTACTGCCCCCCTGCCAGCCTAGTCGCCCCATGCAGCCTGCTGTTCAGTCGTTTGGTTGTCCCTCACTAACCCTCCTGCTGGCCTGGTCATAGGCAACCATCTTGTGAGGGCGTGAGGGTTAATTAAAATATTACCTCTTTATTATATAGGATAGTAAACATACCTTACTTTTTGTCTCAGAGGGACATCTTATCTACGTTATACTGGGAAGTAATCAAAGTTGGCCTTCTGCTCCAGAGGGAGACGCTATCTTTCTCTTCCAAGGCTGTTTGTTGTATAACCACCCTTAAGAAGATAGCCTGGAATAAAGGCATCCGACACTTTTGTTTGCAACACATGCAGAAATGTGAGAGGCCCACAGAGAATTGTCTCCCAACAGGGATGTGCTTTCTCCCTTCCTCTACCTCATATTGATGACCAATTGTCTCAGCAGGACTTAATGCACACTTTCTTTATTCTGAGATATCTTTAATATAATTAGATTTAAGTGACTATATTAACAAAATATAATATGGTCAGGTTTCCATATATCAGTGGTTCTCAACCTTCTGGCCCTTTAAATACAGTTCCTCATGTTGTGACCCAACCATAAAATTATTTTTATTGCTACTTCATAACTGTAATGTTGCTACTGTTATGAATCATAATGTAAATATCTGATATGCAGGATGGTCTTAGGCGACCCCCGTGAAAGGGTCATTTGACCGCCAAAGGGGTCGCGACCCACAGGTTGAGAACCGCTGCCATATATGTATGTGTGTTTTGGGGCTCTCGATTCTATTGTTAGTCTGTCTCTGCATCAACCCTACATAACATTAATTACTAGAGTTTTAAAAAACAAATCTCAATCTGTGGTAGAGCAATTCCCTGCTTCCCCCCCACCTTCCCACAGACAAATGCCCACCTTGTTTTTCTTCAGGAATGTCTTACAGTTTCTTGTCCTTTCATTCTTCTTTAAATTTAAAAATCTGCACAAGTTCCAATGTAAAACGTTTTTTTCTTGAAATTCAGACCTTCCTTCCAGGATTGTTTAGCTTGCTTCAGACATGTGTTTAGAACTTCCTATGGGAAATGTTTTGCAGGGGTCGCCAGTGGGATTTCCCAGCATAGGTGGATTCGAAGCTTTGTTTCCTGTACTCTGCATTGCTGCCCTTTAAGAACTCAGGGTCTAGTCTCCAGACATCAGCAGATGGCCTGGGCCAAGCGGCAGCTTCAACTCATTGACTTTTCTGCATGGATCCTTTCACATTGTTTTCAGTGCCTCAGAACTTTTCTTGCCTTTTTTGGGCAGTTCAGCTATGCACTTTAGAAGATATTTTGTATATTCCATCTACCTTTTTTAGGAGTTTTGCCTTGAGAGTGGTTTTCAGGATATCTACTTGTTCATATTGCCAGAAACAAGTCTTTTGTCAATGTGGTCTTAAAATTCTGTCATCTCACAGAATTGTGTCATACACACAATAAACATTCAACAAAGTGTGTTTAATTGAACTGATAAGATTTCATCTGGATTTCTGTGATGCTGCCTCATCATTTCCAAGTAACTTAGCATTTATACCATTAGATAAATTTTGTCTTCTTAAAACTTTACAGAATTATAAAATATTTTAAACATACAGAAAATAATATAATTGAAATATTTGTACTCGCCATCAAGATTAAACCATGTTAATATAGTGCCCTATTTTCTTTAGTCTATGGTTATATGGTTATTTAAAAAAGTGATATATATTATCATTTTGTATATTTTTAAAGTTTACATTGATAATATAATGGTTTTCATACTCTTTTGAAACTTGCTTTTTTCCCCACTCAGCATCATGTTTGAAAATTTTATCTATGTTGATTCCTTAAACTCTAATTTAATTATTCCAATTCCTGAATATAATTTTATTACAAATTACATTTTATTTAATAGTCCCTGTTTTCTAGTATAAACATCTCTCTCTCTCTCTCTCTCTCTCTCTCTCTCTCTCTCTATATATATATATATATATATATATATATGTATATATATGTATATATATCCTCTTGAAACTAATGTTTGAGAAATTTTTAAAATTAGATGCCTAGAACTGAAATTGTTATATGACAGAATATACTTTAATTTATTATGTGTACTCAATTTCTTATATCTATTCTTTATGATTGTGATGATGTTGATCATTATAGAAGATAGGACATTTTTATCTTCTTTTTTACTTAATATTTATAATTTGTGAAAAGTACTTATTAATGGTCTGAATAAGGATCATGCTGAAATATGTTGTGCATGACACCTTGTGTATAATTCAAATTATATTAAAATTTGTATAATTAAATAATGAATAATTAGGTGATTTGAAAAGTCACACCCCTCCTTTTTCTCTATAGGTATTTATGAGCCTCCATTTATTGTACTACTGCAGTGAACCAACCTTGGATGTGAAAATTGCCTTTTGTCAGGTGTGTGTTCCTTAGAGGTAAAACAAGGTACAGTATATTCCCTTGTATTTCCATTTTGCCATTCCATCTTGCACATATTCCACATCAAATCTAGTATTTAAGTAATATTAAAAGTAGTTTAGGAAGTAGAAGAGGATACTTAAATGTTTTTTCTTTCCTAGTTCATTTAAGTTAGAATAGGAATGAAGAGATTTCCTTTTAATGATTATAAATATAGCATTTAATCACTTATAAAGTGGTTTCTTATTAGGTTTCACTTATACTTAACATTTTTAAAATTTCCTTTCAATTTCTTGAAATGAGGATGAAGTCTCTGTTACTATTTCTCATCCTAAGGACTGATGGGCCCTGAGTAGCTCCAATATTCCTATGTAATAACATGCAGTTTGCTGATATCCAGTCTAACCAGTAGTTAGTAATAACATCTAAGCAATAATAATGACAAATAAATAATGAATTTAATAAGTAGACTTAATCTATAATGAATAGTAAGAAGGTGACAACGATGACTGGTCGTGAGAATGGAGCAGGTTGGAATTTCTTCTTGTATTTATATCAACTCTAATTTTAAGAGAGAGGCTCCTTGAGGCACCTATGCTTGTTACAGATGTGCTTAAGGGAGTCCTAACCTAAGCCTGTTGTCAGTGTATAATTAATAGTGCTCCCTTTTCTCTCAGGAATCGTTCTTTGGAAAATACTGTAAATTTTATGATAATTCCATTTACACCCCAATTTCTCTCAGGAATCGTTCTTTGGAAAATACTGTAAATTTTATGATAATTCCATTTACACCCCAAGCAGAGTGCTTCACGTCAGTTTGTCTGTAATCATTTTTTTATTGTATCTTCTCATTTAACTGTGTGGTAAATAGAAAAGATATGCATCCATTGAAACAAGGTTTAAAAAAATTCCTCTGCAGCTCCTATTATTTTAATACAATCTTTTCTAATTCTATTAATATGAGCTTCTTAGAGAAAACATACAGAAGTATAAAGGGAAAGAAAACATTGGTATATTTATCCTCCCTGAACATAGTTAAAGCTGCTGTGGAAAAGTAAAATGTGTCACCTGCTGTGAATAGGATTTGCTGATTAGTCTCATCTCCCAAAACTGCAAACGTGGTGACTGAAGCCTCAAGGCCTTGGTAACTTCTCTTACAAGAACTCTGGAGCTGGAGAGCCTTGACTAGAAATTGTATCTACCACTTCTTGGCCATTTACTTGTAACTTTAGGCAAGTTAGTTAGCCTCTCTGTGCTTCAGTTTTCTTATTGTGAAAAGGGGAAAATAATGCTGCCTATCTTCTATTGTTACGGGAATTAAATCAGCTAATACTCACAAAGCACTGAGAACAGTGTTGGAATATGTGTTTGTCAAATAGACAAGTCCATCCTATATAATAAAAGGCTAATGTGAAAATCGACCAAAGGGCAGAATGACTGGTCGCTATGACATGCACTGACCACCAGGGACCACACATTCCATGCAGGAGCTGGGCTATGGTGGTCAATGTGCTCCCACAGGGGGAGCGCCACTTAGCCAGAAGCCGGGCTCATGGCTGGTGAGTGCACTGGCGGTGGTCGGAGCCTCTCCCACCTCCACAGCAGCCGGACAGTCCCTGAGGGCTTCCAGACTGTGAGAGGGAGCAGGCCAGGCTGAGGGACAAACCCCCCCCCCCCCCCTCAAGTGCACTGGGCTTCTAGTTTTAAATAAATGTACATTCACTCTTCTGGTGTTCCCATCGAGTCCCAATGTTTTCATTATTAGCAGTATCATGAATACTCCTACAGTTGTATCTCCAACCCAAACCTTTCCCTGAAACCAGACTTGTAGTTCAACTCTCTGTTCTACATCTCCTCTTAGGTGTCTAATTGGCATATCAAATTACACATATTCCAAACCAAGCCCTTGATCTTTCCTACAAATGTCTTTGTTCGTTATTTCAGTAAATGCTAAATCCATCTTTCCAATTGATTAGAACCAAATTTTTGGAATTATCTTTTGGGCAACACTTCACATCCAACCTGTCAGCAAATTCTGTTGGCTCTACATTCAAAACATATCTAGAATCTCATCACTTCTTACCATTCTCTCCATTACCACTCTGGTCCACACTACCATCACCTCTTGCCTGGATTATTGCAAGAGCTTCCAACTTAGCTCACCCCCAAATGTTTACTCTGGAAATATCACCAAGAGTGACATTTGAAAAATATAAGTGAGATCATGTCATGCCTTGGCTAAAAACAAAGCAAAACAAAACAAAACAAAAACCTTGCAATGTTTTCCCATCTTACTTGTGGTAAAAACCAAAATTCTTAAAATAAATACCCAAGCCTTTACCATCTAGCCAGTAGGAACCCCTCCCTGAAGTGTTCTTCCTTTATTATCCACTTGGCCCACTCCTTCACAACTTCAGGGCTTTGTTAGAATGCCATTTTTAAAGGGAGATTTTCCTGACTATCCTATTTAAAATTGCCTCTTCTTATCTCACACTGCCTCCTCAACTTCCTTGCTTTTCCTTTTTTCTGCCACACACTTTTCGGTATCTGATATATTATCCGTGTGACAGGTATGTTGCTTCTCTGTCTCCACTAGAGTGCATTTTCTTACTTGGGCAGGATTTTTTCAGTGGTGTGTCGGAACCCGCTCACATGGGCTCACAAGTGTTGGTTGTACACATCTCTTCCCAACTCTAAGTTCAATGATGAGAGGTTGGTAGATTAAAATCTGTCACGGAAGGAGTTTTGCATAATGTAAATAAGCAATTGCTACAAATAAGTCCTCTTGCCTCCTCCAACACCCCTGAAATGTTGAACATTTACCAGCACATTGTTGGAATTTTGTCTCATTTGCACACTGCTGCCCTGTAGGACTAACAATAATATGTGGCCTAGGGCAGGCTTTTACCAAATATGAACCTAATGACTGAATACATGATACATGATTATGTAATCAGTTGCAACTGTGATAGTTCTCTCGCGGAAATGAATGAATTTCTGAGCCCTACCACTTTAAGTTTTATGACTGTGATCCTAGCCATTTACTATGGACATTAAACACTTAAAAAATAAACAACAAATAAAAAAACTAAGTTCATATTTTACATAGTTCAAGATTAAAACTGAACTTAGCCCTACCTGGTTTGGCTCAATGGATACAGCATCAGCCTGTGAACTGAAGGATCTTGGGTTTGATTCTGGTCAAGGGCAGGTAACTCGGTTGCAGGTAACTTGGTTGCAGGCTCCTCCCTGGCCCGGGGCCTTGGTTGGGGCTAGTGCAGGAGGCAATCAATCGATGTGTTTCCCTCACACCGATATTTCACTCTGTCTTTCCCTCTCTCTTCCACTCTCTCTAAAACAAAAACCAATGGGAAAATATCCTTGGGTGAGGATTAAAAAACCCTGCAAACAAACAAAAACAAAAAACACACACCACTGATCTTAAAAATTATTAATAAAAAATCTAAAAACATCAGCTATTGTTTTAGTCCAAAAAGTGTTTGTATAAGTTGAAATTATTTTCAAATTAGCTCCCAATATTTGAGTAAAGATACAGAATGTAGTTCTAACAAGATCTCTTTTAAAGCAAAGAAATAAAGAGAAGTGAAGCGTGACCTTTCTAATGACTGAACTTTTTGCTTTCTAGGAGCTTTCAGTGGCTAGAAAATATAATGCATAGTCTGTAACTTCCCCAAATTTAAAAATATTATAGCAAGCAGAAACTTTCTATTGGGACTCCATATCTCATTTACTTTGCATATAGAATTTTTATTTGTTAATAACATTTATTTTTTCTCTCTCTCCTGTAGCACTGTTTTCAGAGACAAAATAATATGTTGGCATTTCCTTTCAAAATGTGTTCTTTGGAAGCTTCTGGTTTCATGAGACATCTCATGGATTCTTGTGCTGTGGTGTTTCATGTAATCACCAGCAGGGTTAGGTTGCTCCCAATTTCTTGCCCGAGAGTCTATACAAAGACCTAAAGTAATTTGTCAACAATTAGTGATCAAGTATATCCAGACTTCAGACCTCTTGGATCTTAATCTGTGGCTTTTTAAAAATAAGTTATATTTCCAATTTTCACTGTTATCAGTAATAAATCACAGAAAATAAAGTTGCCTACATAGTTATTTATCAACAGAAAATATGTATATTATCTGTAATAGTATTAGCCTTATTTCTTAATTGAATTATTTGAAGAAAATGGGATTAAGTTTTTAAACTGCTCTTACTTGTTTTGTTGTTTTTTTTTTATAATCCCATCAATCAACTTTTGCAAGCAAGCAGTTTCTTGTTATATTCTGGGGAGAAATCTGTCTTTGAAGTGTTAGACAATAAAAGAACAATTTTTAGTTTGCACTGGTATGAATCCTTTACAAAAATATAGACCTACAGGGAGTTGAAACTGCAAAAACTCTTGATCCTCTTGAGAAATAGGTAAGCCTTCTTTTTTCAGTTGAACAAAAAAGTACGGAGCTGTTAAATTTCATATGAATTAAAAAGTTTTGTGGAAAGTGCTATTTTTGGACCTCTGCTGCAGTGAACAGATGAGTCAGGGTTTTAACCAGGGAGTATAGACACAGAGAGAGAGCCCGTGTTGGAAACTGCAGGCATACCCACTGGTGCCTGCAGAATTTTTGAGATCCTAATGGGCATTACCATTAATTGTACAGTTTGTGTTTTTCTCACTCAAAGGTGACCACCTCGGGGACAGGACCAACACATCCTTATCCTTGACTTCCAAACCCAGAAATCTGCTTTAATTCAGTAAATGTTCAATAAATGCTTTTTAAATAAAAGAGAGTAAATAAATCTTAATAGAAAACACCACTTCTGGAGTAGAATATCGTTTGCTTGTTTTTCAAAATTAAGTCACTTTCTCAATATCTTAACATCTTATAAGTGTATTAGCAATAGATTTCATTGCGTTTTGGTTATTTTGGTAATCACAAATCAGTGTTTACCTAACATTTATCTGAAAGTTATTAAATAAAAAGTTATTAACTTATTGTCCTTTCTAAATGTTTGCTGATGCTTGAGTTGGTTATCAATTATTTAAAATGATTTTCTTGATTTCTGAAAGTCTGAGACACAGGGGGTTCATATTAATGAAGCAACATTTGTAAGTTTAAGTAGCACTAGAACTAAAGGAACTGAGCTCAGGGGGCTTCTTTTGGCTATGACACAGAAACTATGCCTCTGTGCAAAGTAGGTATCTATTCATTGACTGATTATTATTTGATTCCACCATTTATTTATTCAGCATGTCTTTACTGAGTACCTATAATATGTATCTGTAACTTGCAGAAATTAGGGATACAGGATAAATTATAGGGTTATTCCCTTCAAAAAGCACACTGCCTGATCTAAAGCACAGTAGAGGGTGGCTAGGCTTATAAACATAAAGAAGACCTACTCCTCTTTGAGCTAAAGACCTCAGTGAAAACTGTGGGCCAAACAATAATGGATCAGAAAAACCCCAAGCCCCTAATAATTACTGAAGGCTTCCTATGTGTGAAGACTTCATTAAGATTTTTTCTCTCAATCTTCACAACATTATTAATTATCACAAGGCATTATCCAATTATGTTTCATTCTGGAGTTGGAAACCTCATTATACTAGAAAGTCTTTTCCTGAAATCTTGAACTTGAACTTCTTGAAATCTTTTATTGGTGTACAGTGTTTTGGCTGAAGTGAGTAGCAACTAAATAGAACCACAATGCTATGATAATTTGCAAAGAAGCCTAATATCCCATTGTTCACCAGTAGGAAAAAAATAAAGAATTTTATATAAATTCTAAAAGATGAATGTTATAAATAAAAGCTTAAAATATTACTGGGAATATGACAAAAAATAGCTGCCTCATTGAGGAGTTCTTATTGTCAAAATTTTTCTTCAATGCTATTTGAATTCTTACTGGTTTTTGATATAGCACCTTGTTTTTTGATACATGTGATAGTTAAGACTGAGCATGTTGATTTTTTTTTTTTTTATAGTTAAAGGATGCCTTGGAACACATAACAAACAGAATAGCAGGCATTGTTTCTGCTGACTTTATATAACAATCTTACAGTGGCATCATGAGGTGACTCGATATGCTAGTCATAACTATGAAAATGACTAGCTCAATATCATTTGTGCCAAAAGCAGAATCATCACTTTAGGCACATACTTTTCAGTATCCAAAAGACAATACTTAAAGTATATCAAACAGATTGACCAGTTAATTTTCTGGAGATGCATTTTGCAGCTAATTCATTTTGGCTAGCCTATTGAGATAGATCAATATAATATCATAACACCTCTAATAGTGCTTGCCATACAGTAAGTGTTCAATAAATATTTAACAAATAGATGAAATTAGGCCCTTTAAATTTATATCCTGTTCTGAAAATCCAGTTTTCCATTACCAACACACGATTGTCTGCTTCAATCCTGAATTGTGAAATGTTCACTCTATTTCAAGACAATCCTATATAATAAAGAGCTAATATGCTAATTAGACCGAACAGCAGAAAGACCATCCAGACAACCTTCCAGATGACTGTCCAGATGACCTTCCAGATGAAGCCAGGGCTGTGAGGGCTGGCCAAGGCTGAGAGGGGCTGCGAGGGCCGAGCACCTTGCACAAATGTCATTTATCAGGCCTCTAGTTGTTAAATAAGAGGACATGCTATTTATCTATTTCTCTTGATTTCCTAAGCCGTATTCCCATAGCTAGCTTTATTATAAGAAACCCACATCACTGTTTTAAATTATTTTAGCTGAACAAATGAGTGGTTTTGTAAAAAAAAAGCACATTGCCCTAACTGGTTCCTCAGTGGTTAAAGCATTGGTCCATAGAGTGAAGGGGGTGTGGTTTTGATTCCCATCAAAGGCATGTATTGGGGTTGCAGGCTCGATCCCTGGCCTTGGTTGGGGCATGTGTGGGAGGCAAACATCTCTCACTTCGATGTTTCTGTGTGTCTCTCGCCCTCCCTTCCACACTCTCTAAAAATCAATGGAGGAAAAAAAATTCCTCAGGTGAGGATTAACAACAACAACAAAAAGCACATGTCTTAGAGTTGGATGATTGGATGAGCTTCATTACATATTAGTTGGGACCACTAATTAATAGTTCTAAGACTTTGAGCCAATTAACAGCTCATTTCTCAGCTGTTGTTAGTGTTAAATATCCTATATAAATAAAAGGCGAATATGCACATTGTCCCCTTGACTGGGAGTTTAACCAGGAATTCGACCGGGGGACGAGGTCGGCCAGCCAAACTCCCGTGCCCCCTCCCCCTGGCCTGCTCAGCCTTATCGGCCTAAGGGCAGGCAGGCCAGACCCCACCCGTGCACAAATTTGTGCACCAGGCCTCTAGTAGTATATAACAGAATACATATTTCACCTTTAGTAAGTAAGCAATTAATACTAGTTCACCTTTCTTTCTTCCCTTAACTCATATGACTCATGGATATACTGCTTACTAGCTATGGGCACCCCTCAGAAAGCAGCCTGACTAATGTGGAACCTGTAACTGGAAGTGTGGCTATGGTCTTGAATCCCAATGAGAAACTGGTTAAGAAGAAAACTCCCACTATTAAAAGAGCTGCTCCCACAGAGGTTAGCTCTCTGGTAGCATTTTACTATGATCACTCATCAAGGGCCACTCTTTTCAGTGGCCCATTGTAGGCACACTCTGAGGAGGGAGGGCTGAGTAGGATCCTTTCAGGGCATATGCCAGATGACTGCTTTTCTGAGGGACCTCCATGGGCCTGCAGCTTGTGCAGTGCAGTGGTTGAGTAAAATCTCTCACTTTGTGCCTTGTTATCAGGAATTCAATTTCATATGAGTCATATTTACCTGAGACTCAAACTCCCCTGGTGCTAGTGGGAATGAGGTTCTTATGATAACTTCAGAAAATGAATTTTCTAAGATTCGCATGGGAGGATGGGATGTGGAAGAAGGCTTTATTTGTGTGTAATTACATTTCTCAGGTTCCAAAGTCCCCTGCCCCTTAAGCCAGTCCTAGAAAAGGTGCAGCTAGCATTCCAGCAGAGCCAGAAGCCAGGCCAGTGTCCAGAGCTGCTCTTCCATGTTGCAGCCGGGTGTGGTTTAGCATTGAGTTAAAGTTCATTAGTCCATGTGTGGAGTCCAACGGGGCTGTGGGCCATGTGGGCACAGGGGAGCACATCCCCCTGCCACAAGAGAGCCAGGGAACCCAGTGTGCCAGAGAGAGAAGAGAGAAGAGCCACCTTCTGTTGTTTGGAAGTTTAAATATTCAGGTCTTGTGAACTCGCAGTAGCCATGCCTATCCTGGCCACTGACTTGTTCTCCGGTATGACTGGCAGACAGGTAGGTGCCTTTCCACATCACTCAGACCTTTACTGGGCTTGAGTCTAAACAGTCTTTGTGCAGTCCCTCCCCCCATTGATCAGCAGAGAATAGACTTGGAAAGTGTTAAATGCAGCTTTTTGGCAAAGCTGTATAAATGGCCTGCCTATATTATCTAATCTTCCCTTTGTTCCTTTCCTGTTAAATAATAACCAGATTATTGCAATGGTATCAATATGAAACATATTTCTATATCCTTTGATTATTTCTATATTCTATGCCCATTGTTGGGTTCCAGGTTTATTACAGAAAGAACTATTGAATATATTCTTCCTGTAGGTAAGTGATAGAGAAATTTTACCTTTTCTATGAACTTCTTTGATGCATATATGAGATCGATGAATCAAAACTTGCCACTCGTTGCCGTTGTGTTGTGTTGCCGCCATTTTTTCTTTGGCTTTCTGGGAGCATGACACTAAGTTTTGTGCTCAAGGCAGTACCTACCCATAACTTAAGACCTTGGGGCAGACTGTCATCTCCCAGCCTCTGCTTTATTTGACATTTGTTCTTAAAAACAGACTTAATGGTTTTAGTGTTCCTATATCTTTTATGGTGAACTGCACAAATCCTTTTCAGAACCACAAGGAATCTATATATATAAAAGCCTAAGTGATTGTTACGACCGAACGATCGGAACAACCGGTCGATCAGTCGGTATGACGCACACTGACCACAGGAGGGCAGATGCCTAACGCAGGTGGTCAGTGCGCTCCCACAGCCAAACTCCCACAGTCCCTCCCCCCAGCTGGTCCCTCCCTCAGGCTGGTCAGCCAACCTCCCGCAGTCCCATCCCATGGCCAGTCCCTCTCCCCAGCTGGCTGGCCCTGATCCGCCCCAATTGGGGCTGGCTGGCCAACCTCCCACAGTCCCTCCCCCAAGACCAGCCAATCAACCTCCTGCAGTCTTTCCTGCCCCCCCCCCCCGCCCCTCCCTGGCCAGCCAGCCTCCCTGGCCCTGATTGGGACTGGGTGAGACAGACTTGATTGGCCCTGATTGCCAGCCAAGTCTAGGGACCCCACCCGTGCATGAATTCGTGCACCAGGCCTCTAGTATAAATAATAAATGAATGAAAGAATAAAGTAACTTGTTCAAGGTTTTGGAGCTATTAAGTGCAGAAGTAATCCAGGCATATCATTAAAAAGAAACTAAGGAAGCTTAACCTCTAAAAATTCTTAAACCTCACTATTTTCTGCTCAAAAGTTAACTAGCAGTAACAGCACAGTCATGCACACATGAAAACGGGAGGGAGTGCTTGTGGAATGTAGGTTATTCAGTATGAGAAAAATGCAGTCAAGGCTTTGGACACCGGCAGGATGAGACCAGTCATGTGGGGCATTTTCTTTGCAAAACTCCATACTTACAGTCCAGCAACGGAACTGATGATGGGGACTCGTTGCACAAGGCCCTTCCTTACAAGCCTGCATAAAGTGCAGCCTTTTCACAGCACAGATTATGTTTAGAACAGACTTCCTCTCTCCCTACCACATGGCCAGTGGCAAGAAAGCCTTCTTTTAATTTAGCTTTAAAATTTTTGGCAGATGGGAGACGAAGAGAAATTTGCCTTGAATTTTTGCAAAAGAAAATTCAATTAAATTCTATTATATTCACATAGAAATAATTATTGAAAGATTTGACTTTGGGTGGTGAGCACATGGTTCAATATACAGATCTTGTAACATAGAAACCCACACTTGAAACTTACATGTTCACGTTGACCAATGTCACTCAAATAAATTTAATTTAAAAATAAAATAGCTTTTATTAAAAAAGAAATAATTGTTGAGATTTAAATACAAGATTAATATTCAGTGGAGGAATTATTTTTAAAAATAACTTGATCAATAGAATAGACTATTCTAAATCTGTAGTTATTTTGAACCATAATGATCTTCAAAATTTACCATTGTGTTGATTTATAATTTTTTAAATATAATATTCCTTCTTTGTAATTCTTTCTTTCTTTCTTTCTTTCTTTCTTTCTTTCTTTCTTTCTTTCTTTCTTTCTTTCTTTCTTTCTTTCTCTCTCTCTCTTTCTCCTCTCTCCTTCTTCTCTTCCTCCTTCTTCTTCTTTCCTTTCTTTCTTTCTTTCTTTCTTTCTTTCTTTCTTTCTTTCTTTCTTCTCCTTTCTTCTTTCTTTCCTTCTTTTAAAAAATTTATTTAGAGAGAGAGGGAAGGAGAGGGAGAAAGAAACATCGATGTGAGAGAGGAACATCGATCAGCTGCCTCCTGCACACCTCCTACTGGGGATCAAGTCCACAACCAGGGCATGTGCCTTGACTGGGAATGGATCCCGTAACCTTTTGGTGCCTGGCCGATGCCCAACCAACTGAGCACACTGGCCTGGGCTGTCATTAACTCAATCAACATATTCTTTTCTGGAAAGAGATTGTCTATTTTGCTGAGAATTTATAAAAATCTTGAATTTCAGACAGTCTTCCCAAGCATTTTAGTATAAATTTAATATAAAGAATATAAAGAGATGATGGAAATTTTGAGCTAATTGAGAGAACATTGGTCAGGCACTCTATTGCACCTATGAGATAGGAAAACACATCCCTGGGGATTATGACATCTGGGCCTGATAAACAGGTGCTGATATCAAGGAGAGTCATCCTGGCATCATTTTTAACTTTTGCATCCTTTGTTTACTTGGTTTGACCTGCATTGCTTCCAGTTTTTGCCTCTCCAAATAGCCCTCTTTGAATGGTGACATCTACTACCTCCCGTGTTTTCTAAAATAGTTGTTCTGAGACTGATGGTCGCCAGAGGGGAAGCAGGTTAGGGGACTGGGTGAAACAGGTGAAAGGGTTAAGAAGTATAAATTGGTAGTTACAAAATAGTCATGGGAATGTAAATTATGGCATATCATCAATATTGTAGTAACTCCGCATGGTGCCAGGTGGGTACCAGAAATATCAGGGGAACACTTTGTAAAGTATATGATTGTCTAGCCACTATGCTATAGACCTGAAACTAATACTAAATAATATTGAATGTAAACTGTAGTTGAGAAATAAAATTTAAATAAAATGAAATGGAAGTTCTGAAAGTGTGAAGCTTTTTAGAAATACAAATTCTTAGTGCTACCATAGTTCCACTGAATCAACACTTTTTAGGGGGGCTCAACGGTTTGCCTTAAATTACTGCTCTTCTCAATATGAATTTTTGTTTCTCTCTTTCTAATCATCAGCTCTCTTTGGTTCTTCTCAGTTCAAATCAGAAGTTATGGGACCTAAGTTAAGGATATTCTAAAACATGTAACTGGAGAAATTTTTTTTAGCATTGACAATATTTTTCCATAGTGTGCTTAATGGTATATTTTAATAGGCACTTAGAGAAAAGTTTGTTTGAACTTTACAGTTATGACAAGCAAGACTGCATGGAAATTGGGGATAAAATATACTGTGTTAAATATGTTCTATGCTTTTTAAAACTCAATTTGGATTTGTAAGCTTAGGGCACAGACGAGATCTGGGGGAAGTTCTTCAACACAACACATTGCCATCCAAGAAAACTTCCAATGCTGTTATCCCTGAGTCTTACTGCTAATAATTAAAATAGCCTTTCCCCAATGATTTGAGAATTATTACTTTCAAAAATGTATTTCCTAACCTTTAGATTTTATTTAAAGTTTAATTCAAAATTAAATATAAAGAGGATACTTGAAAGGAAAGTGTGTGTGTGAATTCACAATTACTGTAATGATGATTTTCAATCTTATTTTGAGAAATTATGTGCTCTGAAGTGGAGATAAAAGATCACTGAGTAATTGTTATTGTAGAAAATATGCTAGGGTATTAGGCATTTCATTTGAATAGCTTTTACGTGTCTTTTTGACTGGAAAGTCTCTCGTTCAAAGTTTTGCTACTGGTATAAGATCTGTGACTGTTTTAACCATTTAATGAAACTACCACCAAGTCTGTATATATAGTTTCCCTATTATATGAAAGGTCCTGTTGTACCTATGCACTGGGAAAGATGAAGGGGACTGCTCAGGAGTGTGCACACTTGCTAGGACATAGTGATCCATCCTATTACAGCAGGAGGTGTGGGGTCATCCTTGTCCTAACCAGGACGCTGGTTTCCAGTTTGTGTGCCATCAGTCATGGAATCTGGCAGACCACAGAGACACCAAGTCTGTTCCCTGAGGCAAATGCAGAAACATTATTTCTGCTGCATGATAAGAGTTTTTCTTTCTAAATATCCCAGGCAGAGCTGTGTGATCTGTTTTTGCAATCTTCAGGGGAAAAACCCTCAGTGAGTGACTCTCAACGTGTATCAGAATACTTAGGGACTTCATAAAACAGAATGTTGGTCCCGTCCCAAGGAGTTACTGATTCAGTTGGTGTGGGGTTGGAGTGAGCAATTGCACTTCTTTTTTTTTTTAATTTTATTTTTATTGTTGAGACTATTACAGATGTCCCTATCTCCTCTGCCTTGCCTACCTCCACCCAGCACCCAACCCCCTTCCCTCTGGCCATCACCACATGGTTGTCCATATGTGTCAGGCATGTAAATTCTTTGGCTAATCTCTTCACCTTCTTTCATCCAGTCCTCCCCTCCCCCCTCCCCTCAGACCTCCCCTCAGACAGCTGTTAGTCTGTTCTCTGTTTCCATGCCTCTGGTTCTATTTTGTTTGTCAGTTTATTTTGTTCACATGTAAGTGAGATGATATGGAGTATATCTTGCTCTGACTGGCTTATTTTGCTTAGCATAATAATCTCCAGGTCCATTCATGCTGTCACAAAAGGTAAGAATTCCTTTTTTTAATGGCCATATAGTATTTCATGTACTACAGCTTTTTTATCCACTCATCTCCTGATGGGCACGTGGACTGTTTCCAGATTTTGGCTATTGTAAATAAAACTGCTATGAACATAAGGTTGCATATATTCTTTTGAATTGGTGTTTCGGGATTCTTAGAATTTATTCCCAGAAGTGGTAGCACTGGGTCAAAAGGCAGTTTCATTTTTAATCTTTTGAGGAAACTCCGTGCTATTTTTCACAGTGGTTGCACCAGTCTGTATGCCTACCAATAGTGCACAAGGATTCTCTTCTCAGCATCCTTGCCAGCACTTGTCATTTGTTGGTTCACTAGTATTGATGGTAGCCATTCTAAAAGGTGTGAGGTGATATCTCATTATGGTTTTAATTTGCATTTTTCTGATGTTGACCATTTCCTCATATGTCTATGGGTTTCTGTATATCCCCTTTGGAGAAGTGTCTATTCAGGCCATTTACCCATTTTTTAGTTGGATTGCTTGTCTTCCTGGTGTTGAGTTATAATTCACTTGTCTCATGTTTTTGTTGTTTTTTCACAGGGATTCGATAAACAAGTGGATGTGTCATATATTGCCAAACATTACAACATGAGCAAAAGCAAAGTTGACAACCAGTTCTACAGCGTGGAAGTAGGAGACTCAACCTTCACAGTTCTCAAGCGCTACCAGAATCTAAAGCCTATTGGCTCTGGGGCTCAGGGAATAGTTTGGTAAGTGAAATGGATTTAAAATATATATATTTATAATACATGTGTTTGTAAGATATGTTTTTATTGATTTTAGAGAAAGAGGTAGGGAGAGGAAGGCAGTGTGGGGAGAGAATGAGAACCTCTCATGTGCACCTGGACAGAGGATCAAACCTGCAACCTGGGCATGTGCCCTGACAGAAAATTGAACCCATGACCCTTCCATGTATGGGAGGACACTCCAACCTAACTGAGTTACACCAGCTAGGGACTAACCTATATTTTTAAAGGAAACATCCTTTGTTAACGAGACACACACACATACTCACACACACGTGCGTGCATACAAACACAAACAAAAAAATCTATAAATAAATTGCATGACTGAGAGGGAAAATACATGCTACTGAAGAAAAATAAAACTATAAGCATTATTTTGTAATTCATTATCCATTTGCTAACAGTATGTACAACTTCACTTGTGACTACTTTTTGTGGTTTCAAAAATATTTATTACACTATAGCCAGTAAAAAAAAAACAACCCAGAGAACCAGAGGTTTTAGTAGCTATTATTAGTGCACATAAATTTCATTTTAATGTTTTCACATCAAGAAATGAGGGGATATATGCTAAGATAATTAGCAAATAAAATTACCTACAAGTATAAATGCTATCTCAAATGTCTCTGTGAGTTTTAAAGTTCAATGTTTAAAGTTGTTACCTATTTAAAAAGTGGTATTTTTTAAAAGTTTGCTGAATGTTTCCAAAATGGAAAGATTCTGTGATCCTTGGTAACCATTTTTGTAGACATTTTCCAGTGGCCAATTGAAATGATGACAAATCAAGATCTAATTTACCTGTTTCAGATTCATAACTATTTTATTTAGATAGTTTTAAATAGTATAGCAATTAAATGTTTAGTATGAAATATTTAGTATGAACTTATTAGTATAATAATTTTCAATCTGATAGCTTGCACTTATAAGTAAAAATTTGGGGCATATATATTAAATACATATATTTATGTTTATAAAAGATATTTATGTCAGTATTTTTATTTGTTATATAACTTTCTGCTATATTAGTAATGTTCATTTAAAAACTTAGGGGAATAGGGGGTTGGGGAGTGATTAATGGGGGAACTTGTATGCATATATGCATAGCCCATGGACACAGACAATATAGCGTGGTGAAGGCCTGGGAGGGGCGGGTGAGGAGTGGAGAGGGCCAATGGGGAAAAACATCCAAAGGGGACATCTGTAATATTTTCAACAATTAAAATAAATTTTAAAAAATCATGCACAGTTTTACCAGATGAGATAAAGACTTTTTGAGCAGTGTTAGGTTCACAGCAAATGGAGAGGAAGGTGCAGAGATTTTCCCCTGCATGGATTCCTGCATTATCAACATCCCCACCAGAGTGGTACACTTATTACAATTGATAAATCTACCTTGACAGATCATAATCACCAAAGCCCATAGTTTACATTAGGATTCACTCTTGCTGTTGTATATTCTATGGAGTTGAACAAACTTAAAATGACATGTGTTCATTGTTATGGTATACAAAGTATTTCTACTGTCCCAAAAATCCTCTGTGTGCCTCCACTACTCCCAGCCTCTGGAACCATTGATCTTTTTACTGTTTCCTAGTTTTGCCTTTTCCAGGATGATTTTAGATGGAATCAAACAGTATGTAACCTTTTCATATTGGCTTCTTTCACTTAGTAATATACACTTAACATTCCTTTTCATGGCTTGATAGCTTATTTCTTTTTAGAACTGACTAATATTCCATTGTCTGGGTGTTCCACAGTTTACTTATCCATTCAACTACTTTAGACTATCGTGGTTGCTTCCAAGTTTTTGAAAATTATAAACAAAGGTGTTTTAAACATCCATGTACAGATATTTTTGTGAACATAAGTTTTAAAGGTTCACTTTATTTTGACAACTGGTTTTAAGTTTACTCTGAATGCTTAGTTACTGCAAATGGCAGAAGTGCAGGTTGGTGCACTTACTAATCCTCTTACTCCATTTAAACCTCATTTATCAAACATACCAAGTTTTTTTTATGGAAATTTGCCCAGTAAATTTCAGTCTTTTATAGTGTCAGTCAGTAGTTGTTTTGGAATTTGAAAGATGGAATATTTTAATATTTTAACTGTGGAGCAAACCTTTCATTTTGAAGATATTTATATAGCTAAAGCAATTTTATTTATGTATTTGTTTGTTTACGGTGCAGGTATGACACAAAACAGTTTCATTATTTAGTAGGCAAAATGATGATTGCCCCAAAGCTTAGGGTGCCTTGACCCTAATCTCCAGAATCCTTGAATATGTTATCTTACGTGGCAAAACAGTATGTAACCTTAGCAGATGTGATTAAGGTTAAGGGTCTCAAAATGGGGAGGTTATCCTAGAATATGCGGGTGACCCCAATCTAATCATGTGAGTCCTTGAAAGTGGGAAAGTAAGGCAGAAGAGTGGGTCAGAGAGACGCAATGAGAAGGAGAGAGAGATTCTAAATCTGAGAGAGACTTACTTGCCTTATTGTTGCTGGCTTTGGAGATGGGGGGAAAGGGTCATGAGCCAAGAAACAGGGTGTCCTTTAGAAGCTGGAATGGGCCTCCACTGACAATCAGCAAGAAAATGGAGGCCTCAGTCATACAGCCACAGGCATTGTAATCTGCCAAGGAACCCAAGTGAGCAAGGAAACAAATTCTTCTCTCACATGTTCAAAATGGCACTCAGCTGCTGGCACCTTGATGCTAGCCTAGTGAGACCAAGGGAGGACTTCTATCTACAGAACAGAATATAAGATTATAAATTTGCGTTGTTTCAGCATCTAGGTTTGTGGTGACTTGTTGAGGCAGCAATACATGGTATAGTAAATAGTTTCTATTAAAAGCAGGCAAAATGAACTATAATGTTTTTAAAGGTTTTAAATGTTTCAGAGTGCCTCTGTTAAGCCTCCCATCTGAGAAATTCCTGCTTTATTTTAAGTAACATCTTTAACTCTGGGTAATATGTGACCTCTGCCAGCAGGATAAAGTGTGCATGGGAGGGACCAGTGTTAATGTGTACATTAAATAGAGTAAGGTATAATTTATTTTCTAGACCACAATATATGTTTATATTTAAGTTTGCATCCTACTGGATGGTTTGGGTACCACTTGGACAGTGGGATTCACATTTAGGAGATCATTGCATTCATGAAAGACTTTCAAAATGAAATAGAAAATATAAGACCAAAAATACTTATAGAGGAGAGATGGGAGGAGGAGAAGAAAGTGGTTACTGGCTGCCTTTTTCAAAACTGTAGAATATCAGAAAGTTTTCTTAAGGTTCTCAGTTAAGATGCTCAAATAGTTACTGGGATTATTTCATTTTTTTTAATTAAAACTCCCACGGAGAATGAGGACTGCCAGTGAAAGGAAGCTGATGGTCTTTTAATGATTCAAAAATAGATCCAAAGTAGAAATTTTGCTTAAAAAGTTAACAGATCTTCCAGAAAGATTTGAAAAATCTACCATTAAAATTTTTGTGGTAAGTTTTATAGGACATTTTGGATCTCTTTCCTTGTATAGGATGGGATAATCCTAGGTCTCTGGCATAGTAATAAAAATATATTTCAATAAGTAAATGTCTTTGAGTAAAACTATTAACCCAGCTTTACAAAAAAATTTGTTGACAAATTTGTCAGTAAAGGGACACCTGAATTTCAAAATGTTAGCCTTGTAGTTTTCTGAGATTGTTAGTCTTTTTGTCTATAGCTGAGGGAAATTAAACTAGGGAAGACCTAGATGAAGGGGAAGAAAAGGGATAGCATACTTCTCTTCCTACCTATTAATTCACCACTCTTCCAGCATGTTTCTTTCTTCTTCCTTGTCCCTCTTCAATCTAGACCGAGATATTTTTGTTTAATTATCAAAACTAAAGTTGGATCAGTTATGTACTATTTTTCTTATAGATCTATTCTCATGTTAATGTGTCCTCTTTTTCAACCTGCCTTTAATTTGATTTTCGCTTTATGTTTTTGTCAACAATGAGTTCATCCACCTCCCTCACACCAAGCACACTTCCATTCCCAGACATGCCTTCCTCACTAAGCTTAGTCATTTTTAGCTTTTGAGTTAAAGTGGGAAATATGTGACTCTCACTTCTATTTGACTACTTATTATTTGGCATAATTTCAATGTTGTTGTGTCTTGGGAAATAAAGAGGCCTGAGGAGAGGAAGAGAGATGGCGGAATGGTTGGTCTATGGAGCAGTCAGAACACACACAATATTTATTAATGTTTGCTGTCTTATATGGGCACAGTTCATGGCTTCCCAGAACAATGACAATAGTAATATCAAAGATTGCTGACCACAGATCAGCACAACAAATATAATAATAGTGCAAAGTTTGAAATATTGTGAGAATTACCAAAATGTGGCACAGAGACATGAAATGAGTAGATGCTATTGCACCGATAAACTTGTTTGAAGTAGGTTTACACAAACCTTCAATTTGTAAAAAATGCAGTTTCTGCGAAGCGCAATAAAGTGAAGCGCAATAAAACAAGATGCTTGTATTCTGCTGCTCTGTGTGAGCAGAGAAGTCCTTGTAGCTTCCTTGGTGGGGGATTGCAATCTATGAGTTATTTAACAACAGTGGTTGGGAGCCAGATGAACAAATCATTTCAGAACATTTTTAAAAACTGTTTTTATTGATTTTCAGAGAGGAACAGTGAGGGAAAGAGAGATAAAAACATCAATGATGAGAGAGAATCATTGATTAGCTGCCTCCTGCTCACCCTCTACTGAGAATCGAGCCTGCAACCTGAGCATGTACCCTGACCAGGAATCGAACCATGATCTCCTGGTTCATGGGTCGACACTCAACCACTGAGCCACTCTGAGTGGGCATCATCTCAGAACATTTTCCAAACATCAGAAGAGGGTCTCATTAGCATTGTTTCTAGCTCCAAAACAACAACAAAAAGATCATAGGGAGAAATCAACATTGTCTTTTCTCACTCCATCCTTTTATTGCTTGCTAAGCCAAGAACATTTTCTATTGTCTTATTTCTTTCTTCAAAGATGATTCAAACTGACAGTGAAAGAGGTAGCAAAAGTCAACAACCAAGTTTAGTAGAGAAGGCTTACCAAGTTTGGACTGCTCATTAACTGAAAAGAGCTGATTGCCTAGTTTTAAATGACAGGATATAAAACTGTATTCTTTCCTTTAGCTTGTTTTCTTTGTCCTCTACATGTAATCATCTTATGAACAGTCCTGATCCAATTTTGAAAAATGATCTTTGACAGGATATTTATATCAAAGATGTAAGCTTAATACTGACAAAAGCATAGAGTGGCTTATTGTAAAAAAATCTGTGCCTAGAAAAATTAAGTATTTAGAATTAAGATGATATACTTTATGTTAGCTAAACTTTTCTAAAATTCCAATTAATGCTAGAGGATGGCATTTAATCAACGTTGAAATAATTGTTGTTATAAAACATTCTCCAGTGGACTAGTTTATCTTAAATTAGATATATAGCCATATATGTATATACATAATGAATATATTACCAATATATAATATATGCATAAAATATATACATACTAATATAATGGATTAGTGTATCTTAATTGAATATATATGCTATATACCATATATATATTTTATATCTATAGGATATATATCGGGTTTTTTTTTCACAAAAAATTGAAAAATTATTTTTTCTGAATGTCCTTTAGTTAGTGGTCTATAGCAGTGATTTTCAACCTGTTTGCCCCAAGAATTTTTAAAACATGCAATACCAGACTATTTAGTCAAGAGTACTAATCTCTTTTCCCTTAGATTGTCAAGTAAAAAAAATGTCAACAGCCAAAAAAAAAAAAAAAAAAAAAAAAAAACCCAAAAAAATCACACCTGTTTGGTGTGAATGACTCAAAATTAACTTTTTTATGTTAGAGCTGCAAATATATATATTTTGGTGTGCCAAAGAATTTTAGTAATTAGTTTATGTGTGCCATGAGATAAAAAAAAAAAGGTTGAAAATAGCTAGTCTATAGCAATAAGATCCTATGCAGATAATCTAAGATTTAAATTGCCAGGCACGCTCAGTCAAACCTTGGGTGTTCACATATTCTTACTTCAACATCTTCCTTTGATAAGTGGAAGTGGTGTGCATAGTGAGCCTGTCTAGCAATATCCCTGTGGCTTGGTGAAGTTAAGGGTTAGATAGACTGAAAGGAAGTCTAGAATTTTTTTTAAGAAGTCTAGAATTTTTGTAATGTCGTGTGTGTGTGTGTGTGTGTGTGTGTGTGTTCTACATTGAAGGAAGGCAGGGACAGAAAACATTCCATAAGTAACATGTGGTACAGGAAACAAAGTCTTTTTTATAACATTTTATCTAGTGGGCCCTTCTTTGGACCAGCATCTGATACTGCAGCTATATTATCTTGGTACATATATGCAGATACATATTGTTTAAGCCTTGTTTACTCCCAAATAGGATTTAAAGTGGTGAAAAGAAATAGCTGTGACTTAGTGTACACCTAACGTGTAAGGGATTTGGGGGAGTGGTGGTTGCTATGTCCATCAGGGTAGAGTCTCTTGAGGGGTACTGATAACATGAGTCTCAGTTGTTGACTGAAGAGCTAGGTCCCCCATGCCTGTGATACTAGGGGTATAGAAGGAAAAGGGGTTTTCCTTGTGGTTTGTTTTGTTTTTGTTATTTTAATTGTGGAACACAATTTGCATTTTGCTTTCCAACTTAGTAGTAATAGGAGTAGTAATAGGTAGAATTACCTTGGGTAGGCCAGAACTCTCCTCAAAACACAAACCAAATACAACAAAGTAACAGAACCAAAAGCCAAACCAAAACAAATCCCAAATTGTTCAAATGCTCAAAAGAAAATTTACTGGTAATAATGCCAAATCAAGTAACATTAGCAGAGCAAGCACTATTTATGGACTAATTTTCAAATAATAAATATTAGCTTCTGTGTGCACTGGAAAAGAAAATGGTTTGTTGAAAGTTCCTCCTTCTTAATGAGCTCATTTTATTTTTTAAAAAAGACACTATAGGCTCACTGATGCTTTTAGCAGCTTTTCTCATCTTAGTGATGAAAAATTTGAGCTACTCTATCTATACTCTGATTTAATCACCCTTGAACTAATAGCACACATTTGCAAAATGAATGGTAAAGATTAGGGAACATCTGTATATCTATATCTATATATCTATATATCTATATATCTATATATCTATATATCTATATATCTATATATCTATATATCTATATATATATATATATATATATATATATATATATATATATATATATATATATATATGCCTAAGCGACTTTTAGACTGTTCAACCAGTAGCTATGATGCTCACTGACCACCAGGGGGCAGATGCTCAACACACAGGCATGGAAACATAGAACAGACTGATGAATCTCAGAGGAATGGGGGGGTGGTGGGGAGGGAGGGAAGAGATTAACCAAAGATCTTACATGCATACTAGAGGCCCGGTGCATGGATTTGTGCACTAGTGGGGTCCCTTGGCCTGGCCTGCAAGGATTGGACCAAAATCAGCAGTCCGATATCCCCTAAGGGGGTCCCAGATTGTGAGAGAGCACAGACCAGGCCAAGGGACCCCACCAGTGCACGAATCTGTGCACTGGGCCTCTAATATATATATATACTAGAGCAAAAGAGACTGAAATTTGACCATCTTAAAGAACATGATGAAAGGTATTCAATATTTATTTATTGATGATTATAATTAGGAATGAAATTAAGTAAGTTCTCTGAATTCTGTAAAATATTTGCACATATAAAGATCATTTATTTAATCACAGATACTTTAAAATACCTTATATTATCATTTTCAGCCATTATAGTTATAAATACACTTATTCCTTAAAATAACTCAACTTGCCCTGTGCGTTATCAGTGGTAGTATTTAACTTTCAATCTCTCAGAATCTCAGTTTACTCATCTGTAAAATGCAGATAACATCAATAGCTCACAGAACGCAAAAAGTATAAAATAAATGAGACACATGACATCGCCTTATAAATCTGATACTATCATGACTTTTAGTAGGTTCAAAGAAGGTGACTTAATGTTGTTCTTTTCTAACAATGGAAAATTGCAGAATGTTAACATACAGGGTGTGGCAAAGGTAGGTTTACAGTTGTGAGTACACAAAACACAATTTATTCATGTACTATTATTTTTAATGATTGTATTATTTTTTCATACAAACAACTATAAACCTACTTTTGCCCCATCCTATACACCACCCAGGAAGATGTTTGATTTTAACAGCTGCTTAATTATCAGATTGGGCATATTATATGAATGTTATTGTTGAGAACATGGGACTTAAAAAATGACTTTACTAATATTCCATAAGTGACTCTGTCAAAGAAGCATCTTAACCTTTTCATTCCTATCTTTCAATCTGAGCTTCAGTTAACCAAGATTTATTACAACATTAAGTTTTAATCATTAGTTTTTAAATTTGCAACATGGCTGAACAGACCCAGCGAACCACCTTTAAGCACAGGATTTGGATGGAAATGTCTTATGGTTGTGAAGCTGATGGTATGAAGAGAGATGGGTAAAATCACCCAGAAGGTTTCTCAGAGCCCCAGCTGTCCCGGGTAACACAAAAGAAACTTGATCAGTGGTTCTAGAATGATGATTTTATTTTGTTTCCTGAAACATCACTCATGAGCCTAAGGCACACTCTCTTGTTAGAGTTCCTAATGAGCCATTATGCTAAATGACGCGTACATCTTTAATCACACATTTCCATTGAGCCCCTGACCAGGGGAAATTATTACCCTCTGACCCACATCTGGAATATCAGCACATTTTGTATCCCTTCATTTTCCATTACTATTACAATTTAGACACTTAATTACAACCTCCCTGAGATAATGAGCATTGAGTTTCAAATATTGTCTTTTATATTCTAAGGAGGTTTGAGGTGGCAATGGTTCAGTGAAATAGAATAGAGTAAGACACTTGCACATTTTGCTGTTCTTCTTGGCTCCTTTGCATAGCTTCAGCCCCAAATATTTATTTACCATATTTTTTTTTTATCAATGAGTAAGACTTGTAAATATCATTTATTTTCCTTCAGAGAAAATGTGGTGCTTTGAGGAACCATGGGTAGAAATTTGATGGCAATATGCTTATTGGAAAAAGCAAAATTATATAAAATCCTTATTTCTGTATGTATAAAGTATATATGTGTTCATATTTATAAATATGTAATTGTCATTGTAACAGCTGATGCTGAAGAGGTTGAATTGCATAATTCTCAAAATTACATTTGAATTTGGAAGGTATTATGGACATCTATTCTGAGTTCTGTCATTCTTCAGTAAATTTATAATTAATTTACATCCCTGTAGTAAAAATTGGCAGTAAGAGTTTGTAGCCCAGAAACATTTTTTTTTTTTTTTTTTTTGCAGAGGGGGAAATTGTCCTTTAAGTTTCCATAGATAATTATTCACTTACAGATGATTGAGCCTTCTCTGTAAATCTTTATTGATATAAAATCTAATGTCTTTTATATCCAAGAGAAATAATTAGGAACGCATTATTTATTTTTCAGTATCTACTGCAATTCCAAAGATTAAAAGGTTAAGTGAGACATTTCTTTTAGGACCTGTCTTCTAGGGCATGAAAAAGATATTTTCATGGCAAAAACAAAATTATTTTATGGTCCATGTACCATTTTGCCAGATGCATAATTCTGAATTGCTAAGATTAAAGTGCATCTACGGTTATATTTTTTAAAAATAACCTATAACCCAAATATAAATAACTAAAGACTTAATTCTGCACTATTCAGTACGTCTTGTAAAAACCAACATTCCTCACAGAAAGGAAGTGATGCTTTCAATTAAGTTAAATTATGCTGAATAACAGATGGCAATTCCTGTTCCTCAGATTCCAGAAACAATTCTCATTTACTGCTCGTAGAGGCCTGTCCATTCTATCTATAGATAAGGTGGCTTAAAAAACAAGACACCCATAAAACAAAAGGAGAAAGCAGGTAGGTGTTATAAATATTGTAACTAAAAAAGCTAGGTTAGAGGAGTGTTTTATAAAGCTCTGAAGGAAGGTACTTGGCCCTCTGTCTGTAGAGTCATGCTTCTGGCCCTTTCTGACATCATGCTCTGTTTATAGAGCCTGAGCTGTCTTGCTAATCATGGATTTAAATGTGAGAGCTGAGGGCAAAGGAAGTCATCTTTTGGTTTGGAAGTTCAAGTGAGAGTTCTATCACTTTGCATGTCCAAAGTTATGAATCCAACATTGAAGCATTGCATTTTCAACTTCTCTGTGTGATGACGGGGGGGGGGGGGGGGGAGTGGGCAGGTGTCTAAATCACCATCAGAGAGGGTCTTTAGCTACTTTATTTGACATAGTGTTTCTCTTATTTAGAGACATATGCGTTAGAATTCTCTTAGCTATGCTCTTCTTGATTTATATTCACCTTAATTTTTTTATTATTAAAAATGTTCCCACAGAAGATTTTAATATGTTTATTCACGAAAATCAAGATTTTTACTCTTAATCCAGGGAGTTACAGCACCAAATATATTTTGAAAATTTTTTTCTTTTCGGTTCATCCACAACTGGGAAATATGGTTGGGGAATGTGTGCCCTGCACAAGGGCAGGTGGTGAGGGAGCCTGTGGGGTCTGGACTCCATCTGACCTTCACCTGCCCAGCAATGTGCCTTGGGGTCTCCTTACCCATAGGAGCTGCCTTTTCCTGATTCACACATCCACACTAGAGGGACTAGTGGCTGATAATGAATGAAATTTAACTTCAGGTGGCCAATGAGAGAGACTCAATTTAACTAGCAATAACATAACTTGGAGAATAACTAGTATAGAGGCAATCCAGTAAGTTTAGGATGCTAATTAGCTGGCATGGAGATTTAAGGCACCTCAGAAAATGGAAAGAATCAGGGAGCAGAGGAAAATTATAAGCCAACTTGTCCCTTTAACATGGTCCCTTTCCCACATCCTTTCTCTCCTGTATCTCTTTAGGGCAGGGGTCCTCAAACTACGGCCTGCGGGCCACATGCAAATACAAATATTGTATTTGTTCCCGTTTTGTTTTTTTACTTCAAAATAAGATATGTGTAGTGTGCATAGGAATTTGCTCATAGTTTTTTTTTAAACTATAGTCCGGCCCTCCAACGGTCTGAGGAACAGTGAACTGGCCCCCTGTTTAAAAAGTTTGAGGACCCCTGCTTTAGAGGCATGATTGTTCCAAGGCCTCCCTCTTCTCTGAGCCTGTCATTCTCCTGCTGGATCAACATTTTCCCTATTTAGCCTGGAACCATGAAAGTGATTGCAAAGACAGTCTCAGATGCTCTCTATTTCCTTACCTCTGGCCTCTGCAGCCCCCTGCTTTCCAAACCCTCATTTAGAATCAGCCTGACGGACTGTTTTCTCCGCCTCTGCTGGGAGGCTGAGCCCAGCTGGGGAAATCACATCCTCATGCTGATTTCCTCCATTATAAGTTTATGAGCTGCATCTTCATCTGGGCCCTTGTCTCTGCTTAGCAATCTAGTTACTGCTGTGTCTCAGCTTCCTGTCCTGTTTCCCATGGTGGCTGTTACCATCCTTTTACAACTTCCATTGCCAGCTCCCAATTCCACTTCACCAGCCCTGTTCTTTGCAGAAGGCCTTGCCTCCTACTTCCTAGAGAAAACAGATGGCCTCAGGCATGTGAGCTCTCAAATTTCCCCTTCCATCTCCTATCTGTCATTTATAGCCTTTACCCAACTAGTTCCTCCAGGAGAAGCTCCCCAAGGCCGGCCATCCACCTGTGTTCTTGATTCCATCCCTGTCCCCTGGGGCCTGTCAGTTGTTCTGTACAGTATTTTGCATCAACTGTTTCTTCTCCCCCAGGAGTGTCTTCTCCGCTTACGTTGAAGACCTCCCACCAAATTCTTATGTAAACAAATGTTATTTAGAATGTGCCTGTTCCTCAAACTGCCTCTCTGACACTCTTTCTTCATCATCAAACTTCTGGATAGAGAAGTCTGCGTTTAATGCCTCCACGTATTATTTAGTTCTCATTTCACAGACATTCCCAATTCTATTACCATGATCTGTCTGATAGCATAGGATGCTATGGAGAGGGCTGCCAATGACCCCTTAAATTGTTCATCCACTGGCTTATTTTTCAGCCCTCATTTTTTACTGCTCTGGAATGTTTGGAAATATTAAGTGTTTATTGAATTTTTCTTGAATGTCTGTCTTCTCTTGATTTTAAAGCTGGGAATGTTCAAAAATTTTTTAGTTTGAAATTGGATGAACTGACTGGCACATGAAGGACACCATCACACAGTGGTTAAGAATGCAGGCTCTGGAGCCAGACTGCCTGGCTGGAGTCCTCAGTAACTTCATCTGAAGATCAAGCTAGTAAAAATATGTATGTATAGTGTTGTTTTTAAAGAAAACTAAATTAGTTAATTCAGTGCCTGGCTTTAGTAAATAGTCAATAGATGTTAGTTTTCATTAGTGTTAGTTGACCTGGGTCATGGCCAGTTTCTAAAGGATTGGCTAGATGAGAACTGATTTTGTAGTTTATTGTGCAGAAAGATAGTAAAATAATCCAATATGAAGCCCCTGAAGATAAGATTGGAATCAGGAGCCAGAGCAAAAGGAGCCAGAAGGGCAGGTACTAATTCTAAATCCTAATGAGAGGGAGATTCTAAATGAGAGACAGAGTCAAGTGCCTAAAAGCACTGTAGAACTGGATCGAATTGTGAGAAATTTGGGAACAATGGAATGAATCTAGGACAAGTGTCATGAATGTTACTGGTTTGTGTGTGAGTGGTACTGATGTTAGTCTACTGGGTTGAAACCAACTGTTGTGTCCTGGTTCCCTCCTACTTCTATGACCAAACATTATCTGTCTCTTTTATTGGTCACCTTTCTCTACTCTTCAAATACTTGTATTTTATAAATGTTCTGCCTCCTTTGGCTTTTTCTCTCCTTTCACTGTACAGTACCTAATGTCTCCCACTTCTATGTCATTCTGGCTACATCTTGTTTTTTATTGATGTATACATATAATTCAATGGTATACTGCAAATATACATTTTTATGTAGATATAATTGACATGTAACATTAGTTTCAGGTATGTATCATAATGATTCTATATTTGTATATATTGTGAAGTGATCACCACAATGTCTAGTTAACATCTATCACCATACATAGTTATAAAACATTTTTTTATTGTGATAAGAACGTTTAAGTTCAACTCTGATAGAAACATTCAAATATGCAATCTAGTATTATGAACTAGAGTCACCATGTTGTGCAGTACATATTTTATAACTGGAAGCTTGCACCTTACTTCTAAGTCCATATACTCATTTCTGTACATTTTATCCTTCAGATTACTCCACAGCTATGTCATATTCAATATGCCCAGTATAATTTTATGATATACTTGCTTTTCACTATGTATTTCTTTTATTTAAAAGTAAAATTTATGTACAAGTGATGCACTCAATCACTAGGATACAATTTGATTGTCAGCTTTCTTTTTAAAAGTAGTATACTTTAAAATATATATATTGATTTCAGAGAGGGAGAGGGAAAGAGAGAACCATTGATTGGCTGCCTCCTGCATGCCCCACACTGGGAACTGAGCTTACAACCCAGGCATGTGCCCTGAATGGGAATTGAACAGTGACCTCCAAGTTCATAGGTTGATGCTCAACCACTGAAACATGTAAACCACAGTTTACACTCAATATTATTTTGTATGAGTTTCAGATGTACAGCATAGATAGTGGTTAGACAATCATATACTTTACAAAATATCCCTCTGATATTTCCAGTACCCACCTGGCACTGGACATAGTTATTATAATATCATTTTCTATAGGGTCACCACATCTGTGAAGCCTTAACTTACTTTTCCTACTACTTAACAAAAATAATTGCTATCTCCTCTGTATTGACAGGACATGCTATACTTCTACCTCTTTTACTAGCACTGCCTGCTGCTAGATAATGATCTCCTTGTGACAAAGATCCTGACATCCATCCTCATAGTCTCAAGACTTCAAAAGAATATTAAATTGTTCTATATTAAATTTGCCAATATTATTATGTGTTATACATACATATGAATATATATACACACACACACAGATATATATATATATATCTCCTATTTATTTACTCCACTATATGACCCCTAATTTCAGGAGTAATGCAGCAAATGATAAAAATACTTAAAATAGAGAATAGAATAAACTATGAAATAGAAACAATAGAAACAAATTCAACTATTTTAATGCAATAATTAGAGTAATTTAACTTTCTCTAATAATTATGCCTTTAGTTAAAGAATGAGCTACTAATACCACTATTGACTTTTTAAATTATTTTTTTAAATACTATACTAATTTAAATTTGATCTGATAATATTAATAGCACAGATAAATGACAAGTTCTAAAAGAATCATTAAAAAGTACAATCCAAGGACTTGATACAAATTAACTAAAAAATATTCTTCCATATTATTGTGTCTGAATGTAAGAGCAATAACATGGCTACTGTAAATGAATATTAATGACATCCACACAGAATGTATTAGGGTCATGAGATTAGAAAATTGGAAACGAATGGCACTGAAACAGCTAAATATTTGGGATATATTCATCAGCGCTGGACACAGGAGAAGCATTACTGGATTAGGAGGAGAATGACTAGGTTTAATAAAATGAAGAAAATGCAAATGATAGTGGCTGTCTAGAGTCATTGTTTATAAACCTGAAATAAAGAAAAACTACAAAATAAAAAATGTAATCTCATCCCTGAGGCAGCTCATTAGTTCCTTTTCATTCAATGAGTATCTGTTAGACTCTGTGCTATGTCAGAGGGATATGAAACTGAACAGACAGGGTCAAAGATCCTGCCATTTATCTAGTTGAAAGATGGACATGTACACACAGAAATGCCATTGTTTTTCTCGGGCTAACTCTTTTGCACCCTTTAATTCATATATATTAGTTAGGATGATTCTGGTGATTAAAAAACACATAGAGGTTCAAACACAATAGATGTCTGTTTCTTCTCAGGTGGAGGTGGGATAAGTAAGTGGACAAGGGGAAGGTGGCTGCTTTACTCAGTGATCTGAGGAGCCAGACTGATGCAGCGTCTGCCATATTCATCTTCTCCAAACAGCAAAAGGGGATAAAAGCATGGAGGGAAGAACTTTTACTGTGCAGGCCTGGAAGTGGTGTGTTTCCCTCTGTCCATGTTCCGCTGGCTAGGACTCAGTTACATGGCCGCTCCTGACTGGCTATGAAGCTGCAGATGTCAGCCATTTGTGTGCCTAAGAAGAGCAGGGGGACTAGAATTTGCGGACTTCACCCTATTTCACTGTCTATCACCCATTGGAATTCAGTATCTGCCCCTCAGATGTGCTTCCACATCCCTGTTTTGTGTGTGTGTGTGTGTGTGTGTGTGTGTGTGTGTGTGTGTAGCTATCACTCTGTATTTACATTGTCTCTTTAATGGTTTCATTTCCCACTAGACTATAAACTCTCTACAGGCAGAGACTGTCAGAATTGCTCCCAATTGTATTTCTAAAGCCTAGCACAGCTCTGGCACGTGAATAAATATGTATTGCCGTTAAACCCTCTGCTTTCTCTTCTCCATCTCCTGTTAACTCCCCAACGCAATGGAATCCACTTCTGCGCATACCACTCTGTGGGCACTGCTCTCACTGAGATACAGGCAGCAAGGACTCTTCATTTCGTCTTACTTGGTTTGGCGTTTGCCACTTTGTTTTGATCTTCCCCTCTTAAAGGTTTGCCCCTGAGCTTTTCAATTTGCTTTCTCAGTTCTGATGTGGACTCCTTTTCTGTAAAGTTGTCTTGCAAAGGAGAGCTCTTGGGAGTTAAGTGCTTGCAGTCTCACAGATAAAGGAAAGAATATATTTTGAAAAGAAAGAAAGTCTGTGTACCTCATGGGAGAGGAAATGCTGGGTGCTGGAAGTGAGGTGAGTGGAGAGAGAGGGAGGGAGGGAAGGAAGGAGGGAAAGGTTGAGAGAGAGAGAGAGAGAGAGAGAGAGAGAGAGAGAGAGAGAGAGAGAGAGAAGAGAGATACAGAAACAGAGAGATAGGAATAGCAAGAGAGCAACAGGTGTCTGAGACACAAAAAGAAGAGAGGAGGTGGACAGACATAGGGACACAAAGAAGCCAACTGAGAGATACCTAGAGAAAAACAGAGAAAGACAGAGAGACTGAAGGTTCCAGGAAGTTGAAGTGTATTTGTTTAAGAAAAATTTTGGGGAAAGCAGGAAGACACTAATGAGATTAGCTTTGAAAGAGGCAATCATTCTTCATGAAAGGACAGAAAAATGCCTTCTTTCCTCTTTTGTTTACGATGAACCATGTTTGGTATATTGGGTAACATATCTTCACTGGTGTTGCTTTACTCTCAAGTAGAAGTGGAACTTTGAATGGACAAAGAAGCCTTTGGACCATGTAGCTACATACAAAAAGGCATTGAAAAGTAGGACATATGTTACAGAAGAGCATTAGTCACAGAGGAATTCTTATAGAATTGCCACTTCTGTGTTTCTTTGCACTTTGAGGAGGATGAAGCTCGTTGGTCAAAGTGCCTTATCATTGATACCTTTTCTTTTGGTAAATATGGTAACAGGTAGGGATTAAAACCATAGACTAGGCTACCATGCCCATATAGCTTTTCTAATGGTGCTCACAGATCTTTGCTTTTTTTATAGATCATTATAAGTTTTTAGTATCTATACTCATTTGTGTGTCCTGAAAGCAAACATGAAGTTTCTAGATCAGAGACAGGGTATTATTACCAACCACAACAACTGCATCAGCAACCTATGGCCCCGTCACCCCTTTCAGGGCTATGCCGTAAGAGCCCGATATCACTGTACATGCAAAAAGGTGTTTGCACTACCCAGAAGGAAGTGGGAATTTCAGAGGTTATATTGGAACTACTACACAGCTGCCATTTCCTCCTTCTCCAGATTGAGAGAGAGAGAAAGAGAGAGGGGAAGAGAGTGAGGGAGAGGAGAGAGAGGGAGGAGAGGGAGGGGAATACCTAATACTTACAATATAAACAATTTTTTTCTGGGAAGAGGTCCCTGTTTTACAATCTTTTAGAATGTAAATGGATGGCTCTGGGATTTACCTCTTTGAAGTATAAACATCTTTTCTCTGTAAGTCTCTATATGTTCACTCTTTAATTAGCAAGATTTGTCTTTTAACCAGATTTCAGTTTTCTCTACTCTGAAAGCCCTAATGATGCAGAAACATTAAAATACCTTGATGAGGTATGTATTATTATTTCCATTAATAATATAAAATTTCAGCCTATAAAGTAATAACATTTCTGGAATCAAATAACTTTTTAAGATAGCTATTTAAAAATAATTTTCAAATAATTTTTGTGTCATAAAAACATGCTTGCTTTTAACAATGCTCATTTAACTAGAATGTAAGATCTTTTAATATTTTAATTAAATTTTAAGTACTCATGGCGTGGCTATACATACATATTTGTTGTTCTGTGTGCATAAATCAAAATAACCCCATTATACCCAATAAAAGAAAAAGGACCAGTAATTTGGTATCTTTTCACAGAAATATTGCTAACTTCTGTTGTATGCACTCAAAAGTATTAATAATTTAGTTTGGAACACAATAATAATACAAATGATACAGTTGAGATTCAATGCTATTTCACCCTATTATCTAACAAACTATTTTCCTTGGCTATCAAAAAGCATGTCAGAGTTACTTAAACTTTCACCAATATAAGAATTTTTAAATATACGAAATATATCTTTGGAGAATTGGAACAATGTGCATTAATAAAATTGGAAAAGAAAGCTATTTGTCACTTTTGTTTCCATGTCTATGTCCTCATAGTGCAATGATTTGCCTTGAAGTCAGAAGCCACATCTATTTCATTGTATTACAGTGAATTTACTTATTTATTTAGCACTTAATCTGTTCCAGGCACTGTGCTAGATGCTGGTGTTCCTGTTATGAGCAAAAGTGAAAATGGTTCTCACTCTCCTTCCAAATTTTTTACTAGTAGATAGGATCCGGTTATAGATATCTGTATTGGATATTAGGGTATAGCCTAAGGTACTCTAACAAAGAGACTTAAGGTGCCATGGCTTAACCACTTCTCTTGCCCATAAAAGTCTAGCTGCTGTATAGTTCCAGGGGATAGGACAATTTTGTTTCACAAGGGCATTGATCCAGAGACATGGTCATCTTGACAATGTTTTTCTTGCCCACATGGTCAAAGCCTCTAGGGTCACATTGCAGTGTGTGGGAAGACATAAAACACAAGTGGAAAGCAAGCACCCTATCTATAAGTGTATGAGCCAGAAATTAGATATTTCACTTCTGCTCCCATCCTTCATCCTGCACTTCATCATAGGCTTACATCTGGTACAAGGGAAGCTGGGAGATAGATTTTTTGTGGAATGCCACGTGCCCATCTATACTATGGAGATTCTTATAACTATGAGGAAGAGGATAGATCTTGGGAGACCCTTAGTCTCTGAAACAGTAAGTCTTCAGTTTCTGGATTTGATAACTGATATTCAGTCCCTCTTCTTGTTCATCTGACTTTGACTTGTGGCCCTGCTGCAAATCACTGTGGGTTTTAGTTCTTGATCCCTCTAAATTGTGTCCCTGCCAGCTGCATTATATGGATTAGGGACAATTGATTCTCAAGAAATGCCACAATGTAACATAAGTTATATGACAAATACATGGATTAGTGTCCTAGTCTAAGGCAATTGCCCTGCCAGTCTCCTCTACCCTGTTTTCCCAACATCCTTCACACCGTCTGGAACACAAGAGGTTCTGAAAAAAACCTTCATTGAATGAGTAATGAGCAAATGGATGACATATGTTGTAGTAGTGACTCTGACTTACGTACCTTTTTTTTCTTCTTATTTTACTTTTGTTCAACTTTGAATCACATTATTGGGGTCAGAAAGAGAGCCAGGCACAGGGCTTTAGCCTGGCTCTGGATATATTCAGAATAAGAGTTAATTGTTTGCATTTCTCTATCTTCTGTTTTATAATAACTATATAACATACTTGAGGACAATCATATACTTAAAATATGTGCATTTAGGAAAATGTACATAAATATAATTGAACAGACAGAAAACTGGGGCCCCAGAGAGAAAACGTTTGCCTGTTGTCATATAAGTCGTTCATATTACAAGAGCCTTTGCCTTTCAATTCATTGTTTTTTTAATATCATATCCCAATGATTCTGAACCTTTTTATATGCCTGAGAACTGGTAGATTGGAGGTTTATACTCAAATCAGCTGCCTCTAAATAAAGTGCGCCTTCTTCTCCTTTAGTAGTTTCCAAAGTGTGGTTCCTGGGCCTGCAGCTTCAGCATCAGTCTCTCCTGGGAACGTGTTTGAAATGTAAATACTTGAGTCCCAACCCAGAGCCAGAAACTCAGAAACTCTGAGGCCCAAGGTCAGCGATGTGGTTTTTAATAAGCCCTCCAGCTGTGCTGATGCCCACTCAGGTTTCAGGGCCCCCGGTACTGCAGGTTCCAGGACAGCCCGCACATGTATAAGACCTTAGCTTCTATGCTATAGGCACCCACACTCAAGACTACCCATTAGTGAGTGCCTAGGATGCACCATTCTGAGCTAGGTACTCTATGTACTATTCTAATTTAACCAATTCAATAGTCTGACAAATAATTATTATTACCTGTATCTTATAAATGAAGACGCTAAGGCTTAGAGAGGTTAAATTGCCCCTCCCCCCACACCCACTAAGATCACATGATTAGATATTGGCAGGGAGGAATGAGATTTGTAGCTCATATTGTTTAACCCCAATGACCATATATTTTCTGAAGCACTGCTTTAAAAAAATACACCATACTGTAATTTAGTTTTTGAGAAGTATTGAAAACAAGGGTATTTGATATTTGAAACACCAAGTTTTCAGGACCATGATTTGATTTTCACATTTCTTCTAGTGATAATGTGCTCATTGAATATTGCTTTAAATTTTAACAGCTTTCCTTTGTTATTGCTGGTATATGCAAAACAGTATTTTGCAAGGGGGAAAAAGTCAGCTTTCTTTAAGGAATTTGTCTCCTCTGTTTTTGCTGTTTGTACAAGCTGGTAAGCAGTGTGGTAGAGATGAGTGTGTAACCTTCACAGTTGAAGTTTCTCTAGGAGGCCTTACTTTAGAGTTGGGCATTAGGGAATGGGCATAATCCTGGGTGTATCGGAGAGTCCACATGGCTGAAATACCCTAGTATCGCCAAGTGAGAGGAGACTTGACTCTTGTTAACGTAAAAACAATAACATTCAAACCTGTAAAGAATTTTTGTGAGTTTATTTTAGCCAAACTGTCGACAATTACTGGGAAGCAGAATCTCAACATATTGAGATAGTGCTCTGGAGAATGGCAGTTTTTTACCTTATTTTTATACATTACAATCAAAAGAGGAAATGTAAGTGGGTTTCATGAATTCCATTGGTGATAGATTAGGGAGGCGGGAGAAAGCAAAGTGGGGAAACCTCTGGGATTGGATAAAAAGTAAAATGATAGACACAGACTTAGGTGAGTGCAGCATAGTTAATAGTCAACAATTAACTCAATAATAATGAGAGGATTTGTGGTCTCCACAGAATGGTGCCTGTGCTTTGAGGGGTCCGGAGAAAGGAAAATTACTTTGACATTCCAATGATATGTTATCATAGATGCAAAAAGACAATAAGCTTAGTTAAGGTAAAGATTGACCTTTGTCAGGGAAGATACTGGCCTAGCATGAGATTACCCACCATAACTGCTTTTAGTTAAAGTTTTAATTTCAGACCATCCTCTGTAGATACTTTAGGCCTTTGAGTTTGCATGACTGCCATGCAGGCCTTCCCTGAGCTAGTCGGGTTAGCATGTGACCCTTTTTTGTCCACACTCTGGAATAAATTAAATACTCTGTATTACCTAGTTCATTATTCCCAGGTCACTGGGGGACCAGTTGACCTGTCTCTGGTCAAAGTTACTGATACATAAGGACACCTGGGTATATAGAGCATGGATGGTGAAACCGCAACATACTTTTTAAGTTGACTTTTTATTTCTTTTTACCTGTGGAGAGAGTTTTGAGTAAACATTGCTCCTTAATAATTTGCCTAAAGTGAGTAGCTCTGGTTATTGCTAGAAAGAAATCTGGAGCCTGTTGTCAAATCTTCAGATATTTCTAGAGAAATAGGGTATATGTATATCTGCTGTACACTCATGCTATATACGTGTGTGTTTATGTATATATATTTGTGTGTGTGAAATCCAATATTGAAATTTTTATAACTAACTCAATTATTTTAACACTGTGTGGATAAAAATCTACATTTGTGGACTGGTTATGTTCATCACATGTTTACTTTGTATTTTCTTTAAACTTTTGGTGATGAACTTTTAAAAATTGCTCCCTTTAAGTTCACTTATTTATTTGGCATCATAATATGAGTTAATTTTTCCACCCATCTGAAGATCCCCTTTTTTTGAGTGACAGCTTGTAGATTACTAAGCAAACAACAAAGAAACCTAGATTTAAAATCTGCCTGAGTTGACATAACGCCATTACTGTAACTGGACAACCAAGGGGTCTGGGCTGCCTGTTGCTACTTCAGCCAATTAAATAGAGACAAGCCTGAATCACATGAGCATTTATTCCAGTAATGCTGGCAGTGTGGGAGAGCAGCAGGTCATCCACAAAAATCTGCTCTCCACCCCAGCTGCTTATATTGGGTAGAAGGACAAAGATTACATGGGAAAGTAGGAATTACAGGTATGAGAAAGTGGGCATGGGATAATCATTACTGGTTACAAATCATGCAGGCTGGGGGGTGAGGCGGGTGGGTGTCATAGAGGGCGGATGCCTCTTGGCGCCCTGGGACCACATTACAGGTAATAGGGGCTGGGGTTGTAAAGAGCAGGCGCCTCCTGGACTAGGTTGTTTCAGCCACGAGGTTGTAAATCTTTCCATAATGATAGGCAGTTCTCAGAAGAAGGGTGGACTACATTCCGATGTTAGGTCTTATGCCCCAGGGTGTACAACTCTCAGCGAGGTTAGAATGTGCTTTCTCTAATCAGAACAGAACCATCATGGTTAGCAGAGCATGATTAATATTTCTTATAATTATAATTAGTTTCCAATAGCCTATTTCTGCTGCCTAATATTTCCATATATAATAGCTGAGTGACCTGAAGTAGGTTACTTACAATCTCTAAACCTTGTTTACAAGGTCAACAGAGAAAGCACAAAAAGTGCCCATCTTTGGATGCATAGTAGGTAGTTAATTTCTGTACTTTACCGTCTTTAACTATGACAAAAATTATGAAAAAAATGGATTTTCTCCAAAATTATAAATGAACAAGCAATATTTTCTGTCTCCTAGGAAAATAAAAATTCTATGAATAACTGAATAAACAGTGCCATTCAATGAAATAATTGTAAAAATAATAGCAGGTCATTTAAATGCTTTGATTTGGGGAGAAGGGGGTGGGAATCTCTTAAATTTTTGTTAACTAAAATGCAAGGAGAGCTATTTTAGGATTATTTTAGGATTGAGCCAGCTTGGGCTCCAAAAGGGCAGAATTGAATATCGACTCTCTGGAAGCAGCTGAGTCACCAGCCTGGGCAGTTTGTATCACTATCTGGGTCTGTCTGTGGATGCTTCAAGGGACTGACATAGTTTGGAGTCCTAAAACAAAGTAGCAAAGCAGATAGATAATCTAGTTGGATTATCCGGATCATCAGAAGGATGAAATTTATATTACTTTTTTGGTGGTTTGAGTGTAATGCCTTCATAATTGAGTTTTTCCCCCCATGGAACAATTAAAATCCAGCTGGATTTGTCCTTGTTCCATGTCAGAAATTATAGTTGATTTAGAATGAAGTGAAAATTAATTGATAAGCAGGGAGATCGGATGACTAGATTCACTGCTAAAACTTTTTGGCTTGAGGTCTGTCTTGTTCAGCTCAAAATACCATAAGCTTGGTGGCTTATAAACAGCAGAGATTTATTTCTCAGTTCTGGAGGCCAGAAGTTTCAGATTAAGTGCCCATATGATCAGGTTCTGTGCCTGGTGAGAGCCTGCTTTCAAGTTCATAGATGACTACATTTTCAGTGTCATCACTTGTTGAGAGAGGAAGCAAGCTTTCTCCGGACTCTTATAAAGACACTAATCCCATTCATGAGTGTCCCAACCTCATGATCTCATCTCATTCTAATTGTCTCCTAATGACCCACTTTCTAATACTACCACATTAGTTTCGACATAGAAATTATTCTAGGGGGTGACAAAAATATTCAGTCTATACCAAGGTCTAGACAGCCCCTTATTTGTCAAACAGATAGAACCTGTGACTGACTTCTGGTCAATAAAATATGGCAGGAGTGATGGGATAGTCACTTCCTTCATTAGGTTATGTCATAAGAACTCTACCTTATGAGACTCAGTGAGAGATTCTCCTGCTGGCTTTGAAAAAGTAAGCGGACCATGCACCTATGACCCAGAACTAGCCTGTAGAACCGGGGTGGGGAATGTCTGGCCTGTGGGCCATATAAGGCCTGTGAAATCATTTGGTCTGGCCCTGCCAAGGCATTAGGGGTGAGTTAATTAAGTGTTTGACCAAATATAGCCGGCTAATTTTAAGTCAATAATTTTGTATGGACCTTGAAAGATATTATAAATATCCAAATGGCCCTTGGCAGGAAAAAGGTTCCCCACCCCTTCTCTAGAAGCTGATAGGAAACTTCTGGATGAGAGCTGGTAAGGAAATAGAGACCTTCATCCTACAACCACAGAGACTGGGTTTTTTCCAACAACCATGTGAACTCAGAGGAGAATCTTGCACTCTCAAAAGTTTCTTCAGCCTGACAACACATTGATTGTAACCTGTGACACCCTGAGCAAATGATACAACTACGCTATGCTTAGGCTCCTGAGTCACAAAACCTCTGAGATAATGTTTGTTTTTAAGCCATTAGGTTTGGGATGACTAATTATGCAGCCTGTAAAATTAATACCAAGTCATCTCACTTATTCTCCTCAGGCTTCCTCAGGCTTCCTCAGGCTTCCCTAGTTGTTCCTTATAAGCTCACTAGAGGCCCGGTGCAGGAATTCGTACATGGGTGGAGTCCCTTGGCTTGGCCGGCAATCAGGGCTGATCAGGGCCGTCTTGCCCAGTCCCAATCAGGGCAATCGGGGCCAGCCAGCTGGGGAAGGGGTGTAGGAGAGGTACCAAGGGAGATTGGCCAGCTGCGGGAGGTTGACTGTGGGAGCGCACTGACCACCAGGGGGCAGTTTCTACATTGAGCACCTGCCCTCTGGTGGTCAGTGCATGTCATAGCTACCGGCCAGTCGTCTGGTCATAATGGTCACTTAGGCTTTTATATATATAGTCTAGAGGCCTGGTGCACGAAATTCGTGCCGGGGGGGGGGGGCCCTCAGCCCATCCTGCACCCTCTCCAATTGGGATCCCATGGAGGATGTCCCTGTGGGATCAGGCCTAAACTGGCAGTTGGACATGCCTCTCACAATCCGGGACTGCTGGCTTCTAACTGCTCGCCTGCCTGCCTGCCTGCCTGATCGCCTCTAACTACCTCTGCCTGCCTGATCACCCCTAACCAACTCTGGCTGCCTGCCTGATCGTCCCTAACTATTCCCCTGCTGGCCTGATCATCCGTAACTGCCTCTGTCTCAGCCCCGCACCTGGGACCCAGGATTCCCTCCTCCAGCTGGCTGCAGGCACCCAGGACCTGGGCTTCCCTCCCTCGGGCCGACCGTAGGCACCCGGGACCCAGGCTGACTTGGCCCGGGCTGGGTCGCAGCTGCAAGGGACCATGGGTGGGCGGCTTTGCCCAGGCCACAGCTGCAGGTGCAGGCACCTGGGACCATGGGGCGCGCGGCTTCTCTCTCTCCTGGGCCACAGCCGCAGCTGCTGGTGCATGGGCCCATGGGCAGCGGCTTTGCCCGGGCCCAGCTTTGTCAGGAAGGATGTCCGGATGGTCATCCAGAAGACGTCTGGTCTAATTAGCATATTACCTTTTTATTAGTACAGATGAGATCCTTGGAAGGATGGTGCCTTGGAAATGTGTAGGACACACCTATATTCCTAGGTCTGAAGGATTTTAGACAAGTTTATGTGTAATGCTTACTGAGTCACTAACTTGTTAGGACTAGAAGTATGACATTCCACATAGATTTCAGCCTAGACTCTCCCACTTATTAGTGGTGCGAACTGGAGCCTCTTAGAGCTTCTCTTTACTTATTTGCAAAATGAGGCTATTTAAGACATATCATAGGATTATGTGAGATTGTATATGGATTAAAAATGCAAAATGTAGTGTGTAGCACATATTGGATGCTCAATAAATTCTAGTTGTCCTTCTTCCTCCCCAGGACCAAACCAACACACACACACTGACACACACACACACAAACTCACACACACACACACAAACACACACACTCACAAACATGTGTGCACACCCACACCCACAGACGTAAAAAGAACTGGTGACAACTTTTTGATCTGGAACAAAAGTTATTCTCTATTCTGGCCTGGTACTGATTGTTTTTCTAAGTGTGAATTATGTTTATCTATTTTTCATCACCTCAGTATTATATCAAAACATTGGGTAAATTCTACAGAGCTTTATTTTCTCCCAACAGCTTTTTTAAAATATCTGGGCCTATGCCCTTGTTCCCATAGGAATGGCTTCTCTTTCTGTTTGTTAATTTCTCTTTCTTGCATGCTGTGACTGATAATCTTTACTGTCACAAAAAGGGAATGGTGTTTTAAACCTCTTTTGGTCAGGAAGAGTAACTGAGTAGTGTTTAAATTGAACACAGAAGTCTCTCTGCCCCCTGCTAAGATATGGACTTCATGACACAATTTCCTCAGTTCAGGGGATTGATTATCTTGTGTCACTACATCTGAGACATGATGTACATAGTAGCTTATTCAACAAATGTCTCATGTTCACCATGGGACTATACTTTTTATAATTTTGTAAGATACTAGCATCATTTTTTTGTGTAAACTATCCTTTTTGTAAGATGGTTTAAGAATTTCTTCATGTAAATCTTGGTGATTAAGCATGCTGAGCTTGACCTGTGTGTTTTAGTGTGGCTGAACTCTTTAGAACATGGGACAAAATCTTATAAACCTGTGTCACGAATAAGCTGTGAGATTTGGATATGTTAATTTCACCCTTAGCCTCAATTTCCTTACATCTAAGTAAAATGAGATACACTTAAACCAAATCATTATTGGTTTAATGATTACAATCTTTCAGTTAAAAATTAGCAGTCTTGATATGTAGACCATATGCTATTTATAGAAATGCACAATATGCTTTTTTCTTCCCCTTTGAAAATTGCTGCTGACAAGTACAGTGGTTTTAGCATTTTGTTTGAAATATTTTTTATGCATATGGTAGGAAGCAGAGCTTAGGAGCCTATAAAGTAATTACCAAGTCTCAAGTCTCTAGCAGCCAATAGTTAGTTGTGTGTGTGTATGTGTGTGTGTGTGTGTGTGTGTGTGTGTGTGTGTGTGTGTATGTGTTAGTTATGGCAATGGGATAAAGGGAATGGGTAGAGACTAATGTCATTTGCAAGATTTGATGAGTAATTACCATTAACTGAAGTTCAAGTTAAATATTTTAAATCTAAAATTTATCTGACAAAGGACCTTTTCTACTTAGTGGCATGAATAATTACACTTAGTATGCATAGAAGGGGAATGGTTATTGAATCTAGAGCTAGGGACACTTAATTTGGAGAGAGGTTGAATTTTCAGGGACATAAAATCTTCAAATATTTGAACATACCTGTCTGTGTCTATAAATGAGTAAACTTACTCAGTTTGGCTCCAGAGAATATATATAGGATTAGTAGGAGTTAGAGTCTAGTTCGATTTAATAAAGAATTTTATCAGAGTTAGAGCTCTTTATTAATAGGTTGTCTTTCTTGTGAAGGTATAAAAACTGATAGTTTTTAAGCAAAAGCTAGCTGAATAATATATCTTAAGGAAGTTGTATTTTACATAAAATTGTACTTATTTGTGGAAGGTTGGATTAAATGAAATTTTAACTTTTCTTCCCATTCTAAGTTTAGGTAGTTTTTTTTGTTGCATTGCAAACATTATTTCACAGTTATCACATTTTTCAGCAGAAAACCTGCTCCTATAAGGTGAATAAGTTAGTCTTATATTTAGGGTTGGAATCCGTTATCTCTTCAACTATTCACACTTCGGCAAAGACTGAATTTCAGATGGAGCCACAGTGAAGATGTCTGGCTCTACAGCCAAAATAGGAATCTAAAATTCTGGCTACATATGCTGGATTAATACATGTTAACGCCCACAAAAAAGAGTATCTGAAAGTTCAAACTCTTCTCCAAACACAAAACTGTAGACACATATCTTAGCCTATTTGGGCTGCTATAACAAAATATGATAAACTGGGTGGCTTATAAACAACAAATATTTATTTCTCACAGTTTTGGAAGCTGGGAAGTTCAAGATCAACGTCACAGTAGACTTGGTGTCATTCAATTTATGAGGACTCTGTATTCATGACCTAATCACCTTCCAAAGGCCCCACCTCCATATATTATCTCATTGGGCATTAAGTTCTCACATATGATTTTTTGAGGTGAATTGTTTGTCCTAGTTATTGGTTGTATTCTGTAGACTGTTTTAGCTATGGGCATGTGAAATTTTATATTATGGATGGGTATATCTAGGATTTTCTGTGCCTTAACTTTATAAGAAAGTTTTAAGAAAAATCACAAATATAAAATAAATAAAGAAAATTATTTTTTAGAATAAAATAAGTTACATGAGGAAGGGTAAGGATAAATTGATGAAACTCAGAGGACTTTTAGGGCAGTGAAAATGCTCTGTGATGATATCAAAATGATGGGTACATTTGTCCAAACCCATACAATGTACAACACCAAGAATGAACTATAATATAAACTATAGGTTTGGAGAGATAATGATATGTCAATGTAGGTTCATCAATTGTAACAAATGTACCACTCCCGTAGGAGATATTGATAATGGGGGAAGATGTGGGTGTGGGAGGTGAAGGGAAATCTCTTTACCTTTAATTTTGCTGTGAACCTAAAACTACTCTACAAAAGCAAAGCCTTAATAAAAAAATAAATTATTTGAAAAAAGTTACAACAAATTGCAAATTGTTAAATAGCCCACAAATACCACAGAATCATAAAATCCAGAAAAATAATATTTTTATTAATGAATTGATATAATACTTCTTTTTACTATGTTTTTGGCTGCATACTCTTTGAACATGTTTTCATATGACAATTACTTGGTACTATCATTACTTATAGAGAAAACAATAAAATTCAGTCTCATCATAGTTGGTCAAAACGTATCTTTTATTACTGATAGTTTAGAAAATATTTTTTGGCTTCACAATTTATTGCTGGTGATGTCATATATATGTTTAGAATTGTCAAATTTGGGATAACTCTAGTTCCTTTTACATATGGGCTGTACTAGTTGAAAAAGTTGTTCACAGACTACCTTCTGGATTCATGTAGTATTTCAAACCTTGCTGTGTTGTTGTTTTATTTATTATCACTACCTTTGTACCCACATACTTTGTCAGGCAGTGTTCTAATTGGACCCAATATTCTTGGAAATCATACCTATACTAGGAAAAGTTGCAGTGACTTAAATACATAAATGATTTTGAAGCGTAAAATAACCCACTGAACCCCAACTAAATATATTCCCAACTTAATTTCCCCTTAGTCAGGTCCCCAAATGTTTGTAACCACTTCAGTTCTACCTGATGTAAGGGGCAGTTGATGTAAGAGAGGCTGGAGTATAAAGTGGTCTTCACCCTAGAAAATTGGTATGTAAGCTGCATAAGACTTGCTTTTTTAAACCTTATACAGGGTGGTGCAGAGTAGGTTTACAGTTGTAAGTGCACAAAACACAGTGTTTACTCTTGTATTATCCATTATTAGTTATTGTATTATTTTTCATACAAACAACTGTAAACCTACTTTTGCCCCACCCTGTATTATTTGTAAATTAAAGGAATCGAAGTTGGGATTAAGCACAGAAATAGTAGAGGCAATTTTTTGCTGAACTACATGACAAAATCAGTTTGACTTCATAATCTTGAAAATGCATTTTTGATGGTTATTACAGTCCATCAAAAGTTTCAAAAGTCATATATGCTGTGGACCTTCAATAAATAAATTTACTTGTTTAGGTACATTTCCCAATACAAAAAAAAAATGTATTCTGCTTTAATTTCCTTTTCAGCAGTCAAAAGAGGGTAATATAAAGTCATTATAAGGATAATTACTATAATATTTAGTATTTTAACTCAACATGGAGCAGCAATAAAATTACCAAAGAATTGTATCCAAGTCTTATTGAAGTATGAAGGATTATTTAAATTGCTTATTAACTCATTATTTGAGACTTTTATGGGATAGAATAGTACCTTGTTTTCTAACTAGAGGTAGAAGAAAATTGAGGTGACCAAATGGAGTTAAGGTTCGTATTCTAATACCTTTATATTTGATAATCCCTTTTTGATCCAATGCACTTTGATTTATTTCATTACTCTTAGAAAATATTGTTGACTGTGTTTCCCAAGTTAATATTTCAGTCTTATTTAATAATTTTTTAATCCTTACCGGGGGATTTTTTTCCCATTGAGTTTTAGAGAGAGTGGAAGGGAGGGAAGAAGGAGAGAGAGAGAAACATGGATGTGAGAGAGACATCAGTTGGTTGCCTCCACACGCATCTTGGGATTGAACTTGGAACCCAGGTATGTGCCCTTGACCAGGAATCAAACCCACTACCCTTCAGTGCTGAGGCTGATACTTTAACTGCTGAGTAACACCGGCCAGTGTATTTGATAGTCATGACCAGGAATCAAACCCACTACCCTTCAGTGCTGAGGCTGATACTTTAACCGCTGAGTAACACCGGCCAGTGTATTTGATAGTCAATGTCAGCATTTATGTAAAATTCTATTTGTATTGTCTCATAAACAACATGACTTAAAAATATTTAGTGGCAAACTAAACACTTTTTAACATGAAAATTTTACATTAGTTATTGACCTATAACAGGATTTATGCTAAAACAATTGACTAATTGCATTTTTTGGCACAACATGTTGCCAGTAACTTGATCATAAAGTTGTGGGATTTCCTTTTTTTCTCATTTTCTACCTTGAAACTGCAATAAAGCTATAGTTTATGATATAAACTGGAGAAGAAATATAGCTTTGTTTTAAAAATACAGTGACTAGTACAGATGCTAAGATAAATCCGTAGCTAAGCAGGTATTTCCCTAACTATGCTGTTCAAAACTAATATATTAGTTTTGACAAGCAGTTTGGATTTTATTAAATTCTCAAATGCAATGCCACATTCTACAGTGATAATTCTTTATGTTTACTATTCTCTATATTTCTACTTGACTGCTAAACTTTCGGTATGCCTGTTAAGCTAGCTAATAAAAGTAAAGCAAGCAAAAATACCCATTAGATTTTGCTTGTATGTGTTTTCGATGATCAAATTGAAGCTAAATTAACTCTCAATGAAAAGTTTTGTTTCTGGAAGAAGTGATGCATTTGATTTGATATTAATACCTTGTTTTCAATAATTCTTCAAATCCACGAGGACTACAAATCTACAATTTGTCAGCATTGCTCTGTTCCTGACCAACTGCATGTACTAAGTTTCCTCCTTTCAGAGCGTGGATGTTCTGTCTCGTATTATAACCTATCCTCTAAATTAACTCTCAACTATCTTCTTCTTTTTCCCTTCCTGGCAAAACTCAAATTCTGGTTAAGTCTAACTCCTCTGCACTAAGATAGATGAACATGGTTGGACAGAAAAACATTTAATTGTTTTGACTGTTCATGCCTACATTTAAGACCAACAAGATGAAGTGGACCTTTGTTACTGCCCAGGATCGCTAGTCCGTTTGCATTTCTACCATCAGGTGACAATTTTATCCCTTTACTTTCCCCTCAAAACTTTTTCCTCTTCTCCAGCTAATGATCTTGCTTTCTATTTTACTGCAAAACTAAAAGCCAACGGAAACGAACATCCACAGGCCCCCCTCCACCACCGTATCCACCTATATACCGGCATCTGAACCCATGTGATCTACTTTCCCATGTTGCTCTGCACAGTGTTTCACCTCATGTAAACTAATTCCTACACTTTGCTTCTAGACCTCATCCCATTTCACCACTTCCGCCAATTATCCTCTTTTCTCTCCTGCATATTTCCTTAACATTAGACCTTTCCATGATCATCTAGTATTTTCTTCTCTCATTTTGGACATATTTCTAGTTTGTATTTTATTTCTCTATCTTGTATTCCCCAATATTTGAGTATAAGAAACTTAACTTGTACATTTTTGCATCTATCACAATCAATATTAGCCAGTTTTTGCTTAACTTTGTAACATATGACATGATCCATTAACATTTAAATTGAACTTTCTTCTATGATGTATTTTACTTTATCCAAATAAAAACATCTAATATGTAAAAATAAAGATATGGTAGAAGATCAGTAAATATTTGCTGAGTGAATAAAGAGATAACTATGCAATAGCCTTAAGTGAACTTGATTTTCAGTGAGTATCAGTTCAACTTAACAAAAGAAAGGCCGTAATAGAATTCCATTTCCTTAAAGTGCTTAGCCAAAAGACAGAGGAATTATTTTTATAACACCAGAGGAAACAGACTAGAAGTGGTCAGATGGTTTCACTTATGTATTAGTATGGTGTTCCAGAATAAGATGATTAATAAAAAATGCTTAGCACGTGTGCACGCATGCACACATACAAGCATACATACAGACACAATGCTTTCATTTTTACCAATGACAGAAAGAACCTTTGTGAGAAGAGACTTTTACTGTTAAAGTGAATCTTGTACATTGTGACCTTTCTCTAAACTCAGGGTGCCTCACAAAAGAGAACATAAATACATCTTTTTTCCATTTTGGTGCTTACGAGTGTTGGGTACCTTGTGTTCCTAAACTGAGTACACATGATACCACAAAAGCAAGATGCAGTGGGAGGGCTGCTAAAACCAGCTGGTCAGGAAATTTATTTGAGGTTAGAAAACAGGCTGTTAATGACATCAACTAACAGGAAGCAGTGAAGAGTACAAGAGGTGGGTATACTTGATTTAGGAGTAAAATCAATACTTATCTTTGATTGGTGTGGTACTTTTTTTCATAGCTATGCAAAGAAATCCCATTGTGTAGTCTCAAAATGCCAATTTTCTATCACAGTTTAAAATTCTCAGGGACATAAGCTATCTGAGAAGAATACTATATAGACCAAACCTTGTCTGAAGAATCCTGTTTGTTTTAAACTAACAAAGAACTACAAACACTTGCAGAATTTGCTGTCTATTTATCTGGTTTTACCACATTTCTCAAATAAATTAGTCTTATAAAAAACAATTTCGTGATTTTTCTAGGGTTTTGGTTTTTAGTATTTACTGGAAGTTCAGTTTTGTTTCTGTTATAAACACAAAGAGTAAAGCTTCAATAGGAGAGAAACTGACCCGCAGAGCATTCATGTGCAAATGGTTTTGTGAGTTATTTAACCATTCCGTGCCTCCGTTTCCTTAGCTCTAGTTCACCAAATGTCTATAAAAATACAGCAAGTTGCCCTGACCGGTTTGGCCCAGTGGATAGAGCGTCGGCCTGCGGACTGAAAGGTCTCAGGTTCGATTCCAGTCAAGGGCATGTACCTTGGTTGTGGGCACATTCCCAGGAGGGGGTTGTGCAGGAGGCAGCTGATCGATGTTTCTCTCTCATCGATGTTTCTAACTCTCTATCCCTCTCCCTTCCTCTCTGTAAAAAATCAATATATATATATATATATATATATATATATATATATATATATATATATAAAATACAGCAAGCTAATATTTCTATCTGTCCAGAAAGTAAATGCAAATTATAGTTATTATGATGTTATTTTTCTATTATCACTCTCTTAGTTATCTAAATAAATGTTACTTAACTATTTGTTGATCAAATATATAAATGAATGAAAGAATGAACTAATGGTAAGATTACAATCAGAAAGGCTAGAATCTTAGTGTAATGGCTTGCAAATATGTATAGTTTTTGCTTTAATAAGAGGGAAATTGTAGAAAATTCTATTAAATTACAGATTTTTTTGTTGTATATTTATAACAAAAATGTTTTACCTTTCATTTCAAAATAATTTCAATGTGTGGAAAAGTTGCAAGAATAGTAAAAATAGCTCTAACAAGACTATAATAATACTCATTTCATATGGTTTTAGTGAGGATCAAGGGAGTCTAAAATGTTAGGAACTATAGAAGCAAATGAATGGAAGAAAAACTTCTTAGAACTAATAAATACTGATTGTTATTAAACTTTTCTTTTTCTTTTACTTGAACAATAGGAGTGATAAGAGTGCCTAACTTACAAAATTATTGCATGCATAAAAGTTAGAAACCCAGGGTTTTTCCAGCTTAAATTAATAGCAGCTCAAGGATGAAACCCAATCTTGGTTTCTAGGATTATTGGAATAACACTACAATAAAATCAGAATGACTTATGTTTAGTTCTCTCTTTGTTTTTCACCATTTATTTATTTTTATTCTTTAATAGTCACCATGATGTACATGACAGCCCTAGGACTTACTATTATTATTATTTTTAATTTATCTTTATTGTTGAAGTATTACAGATGCCCCCCCTCCCCCACATTAACCCTCTCCTCCTCCTCCTTAGGCCTTTACCCCACTGTTGTCTGAGTCCATGGGTTTTGCATATATGCATATAAGTTCTTTGGTTAATTCCTTCCTGCTCTCACTCCTACCTCCCTCTCCCCCATTTCTTTGAGAATCCTCAGTCTGTTGCATGCTTCCATGTCTCTGGATCTATTTTGTTTGTAAATTTATTTTGTTCATTATATTCCACATATAAGCAAGATCATGTGATATTTGCTGGTTCTCTTTTGAGCGAATGTCAACAATTATATCAACTGTTCCCATTTTGGATTTACTTAGGCTTCCAATCAATAGTGAGGATGAATCTAGTTGATTTTGCTAAAGTGAACCTGATAAATGATTTGATAATTGGAAAATATTTACTGATGAAAGTCACATTGTTGTTATATAAAAATGCTAATAAAATTTTGGTGAAAAAACAAAACCCAGTCCAATTTCAAACTGGAGTCTTTGTGCCTCAGGGTGGGGGCTGGGCAGGGAGGGGTGCAGGGCAGTGGGCCAGGAGTGCTCAAGCCCCACGATAAACATGGCAGGTCTTCCTGGAACTCAAATTTCAAGTGAAGATTGAAATGTTGATGGGGAAATAAAATTTTATATTAAAACAAATGTGGATACATATGGAATTAAAATGCAGATTTTTACATGAATTTAAAGATGAAGCATAGCACTTACATACTTTAAAACTATCTGACTCATGTTTATAAAATTCTGAACTATAAGTTCACTCTGCTCTACTATTAGGAGTGCTTCAATCATCGGTTTACTTGTTTAGCAAGTACTTATGTGGGGTCAACTATATGCCAGACGCTAAACTATACTCACAATGCAGAGGTGAACAAGACTCTCATTGCAGCATATTTGTAAGACCCAACAGATGGAAATAAACTCAGTGTTCATTGATGGCTGAATTGTTAAAGAAAATGTATATTCTCCCTGGCTAGTGTTGCCCAGTGGTTAGAGTGCCGGCCTGTGCACCAAAGGGATGTGGATTCCCAGTCAAGAGCACGTACCTGAGTTGCAGGTCTGATCTCTGGCCCCAGTTGGAGTACTTGCAGGAGGCAACCAATTAGTGTGTCTCTCTCACATTGATGTTTCTCTTTCTCCCTCCCTCCCTTCCATACTATCTAAAAATCAATGGAAAAATATCCTCAGGTGATTAACAAAAAACAAACAAAATAAAACAAGAAAAGAAAATGGCTGAAACCGGTTTGGCTCAGTGGATAGAGCGTCGGACTGCGGACTGAAGGGTCCCGGGTTTGATTCCGGTCAGGGGCATGTACCTGGGTTGCGGGCACATTCCCAGTGGGAGATGTGCAGGAGGCGGCTGATCGATGTTTCTCTCTCATCGATGTTTCTAACTCTCTATCTCTCTCCCTTCTTCTCTGTAAAAAATCAATAAAATATATTAAAAAAAAGAAAAAGAAAATAAAATGTATATATACTGTAATATTATTCAGCCATTTAAAAAAGTAAATCCTGCCATTTGTGACATGAATGGATTTTGAGGGCATTCTGATAAGTGAAGTCAAGTAGAGAAAGACAAATAGTATATGATTTACATGTGGAATAAAAAATAACTGAACTCATCGATACGGGGAGCAGATTCATTTTTGCCAGAGTTGAGGATCAGGGGAGCAGAGGATGGGTAAAGGTGGTCAGAGATCCAAACTCCCATTTCCAAATAAGTAAGTTTGGGGGATGTAATGCACAGCATGGTGACTATAATTAACAATACTGTACACTTGAAAGTTTCTACAAGAGTAGATCTTAAAAGTTCTCATCATAAGAAAAATATTTGTAGTTCTGTATTAACTATACTTGTAATCGTTTTGTAATATATACGTATATTAAATAATTATGTCATACACCTTAATATAATTTTGAATGTCAATTATATCTCAATAAAACTGGGGGAAAAATGGTGCCCAAGACTCATGTGGCTCCTGCTCTTATGGGACTTACAATTAAGCAGTGGTATTAGTTTTTTGGTTTTTTTTTTTTTAAGTGAAGCTAACTTAATTTTCATAACAACTTTATGAATTTTTATAAGTTATTTTCATTAATTCTGTTAAAATCAAGAGTTTTCTGATAAGTGCTCAAATTAAGCAGGATTCCCAGACACAAAATAATATGGCAGTGATAGCCCAGCTTAGATATAATGGGACTGAGAAAGGTGAAGTATGGGTTGAAAAGCACGCATTAATGAAAAAGACCATTTAAGGGGCAGTCGGTAGTACATGTGACAACATGGTAAAGGAAGTGGAGTTAGACTTGCTTTGTATTTGAGTCACGGCACAAAAAAAGAAAAAGAAAAAGAAAAGAAATAGTTTGAATTTAGTGGATCGGGAAATATACATTGAAGGTAAATATAAGCCATCTTCATGGTGGGATAAGGGGAGGAGATGTGAAAAGAGTAAAATTGAGTTCCCTTCTAAACTTGAACAAATGGGTATATAAGAGAAAGATTGGAGGAGGGCAATTTAACATTAAGAGAGAAAGCAAAGATTTGTTGCTTGGGGACTATTAATTTTCAGGTCTTTCCGAGTCATCAAGTTAGAGGTGTTCAGTAGACAGTTACATCTGTGAGTCAGGAGCTTTGAGAAAGATATTTTAGCTAGAGATAATGTTTTGGCATCTGTGTAACACCGCATTATTTTAAAATAGCTGCTCAGTTTAAACTTTTGTCTCCTTTTGCTTTTATAATGCCCTCTTCCTAACATTTAAAGCTCTGGAAATAAATGCTTAGCAGTTACAGATACAATTTCATTTAACAAACATGTAGGAGATACAGAGCCAAATCCTTCAGGATTTGGGCCATTAAGGAGCACAACTATAAGGAGCACAACAACTTGGAGATAGGAAAAACAAAAGCAATAAAAGGCAATATATAAGTCCACCATAATGATGGTACAAATGCAAACTGTTGCAGAGAGAGTTCAATTTCATAAATATTAGCGTAGGGGAAGTGAATAAAGATACATAGTACCCAAAGAGGGCCAGAGTAGTAATGAAGGAAAGAAGTCCAGGGGGGCATAAATAATAGCTAATACACATTTTACATCTGCTGGGAGAGGTTTGAGGCCATTCCGACTGGGAGGGCATTCTTACAGCCAGAACCCTGTCCTGGTGTAGCCTGGGAGCAAGAGAGAGTAGGCCCATGGGCCGGGCCACGATGTTTATTCCTGTCATAATTGTACGTCTCATGTGCAGGAACCATTTGTGATTCTTGTGGGTTACTTAATGGGTCTCATCAGTTTTGCAGGCGTCAAGACATAGTAGCAACCTGTGAGCCAAAGGAGCATCTTACTGTCCTTAGTTTATTAATTTTAGACAGCACCTTCTTTCTACCAGGCCAACTTGAGTCACTGTTTCAGAGTAGTTACTTGAAGAAATAAAGGTGATGTGCTCAATAAACTTCAACTCCATAGCTAAATGACATCATCCAGGCTCTAATACTCACCTGAGTTGCCATGTAGATTTAGAGGGAAGATCTTGTTAAAATAAAAATATTTAACTAAGTATGGTAAATATTTAACTAAGTATAGTTAGTTAAAAATATTTAACTAACTATTCAGATGGGTACTGGAAATATTGGGAGGATCACTTTGTAAATTATATGATTGTCTAACCTCTTTGCTGTGTACCTGAGACTAATTTAAAATAATACTGAATAATACTGAATGTAAATTTCAATTGAAAAATAAAATTAAAAAATATTGAATATAAATCACACTTTAAATTTATTGCCAGGAAATGACCAAAGGTAGGGATGTAGCAGTAATCTTGGAAAAGCGGGCCCTTGCTTCTGCCGCTTCCATCTTACAGAAACAATGTGTAAAAGCGTCTTTAACCAGAAGCACAGTGGTCCTGAGTGGCAGGGGACCATATGAGTTATCTCTAATTTGGGGATGTAAAAATAGTGCTATTGAAATTTGATTAACTTAAAAATACAAATAAAATTTATTATATTCATTGCCTAAATATTAAAAATGTAACATGAGAAAGTTATTCTTGATATGTCCTCATGTATTTTAATCAACTGAAGCTTTCTGTCCAGCCCTATCTGTCTGTAATAGTGTTTCACTGCTATTTTCAGAAGAGCTCATTTTTTACATGTGATTTTATTATTTTTAACCTTTTCTAATTTCTGGAAATCTTCAAAATTGCATAATATGGTTACTAAATTTTAAATAACTAGTGACACCTTCAATATAGATCCTAATATTTTTATTTAAAAAATAGTCTCCAAATAGGCTAAGATGCCTGATAAGAACAAATGTAGTCTCAATTCTAGTTTATTTTTGTATTATTACATACTAGTGACCTGTCACACGAAATTGTGCAAGATCTGGGACGCTTCCCAACCCCCTCTGCGCCATGGGACTGCCCCGAGTCCCAAAATCCTGCCCCGCGTGGCCGGCACACCACGGATGGCCCTGAGTCCTGGAGTGCCGCCCGATGCCCCACCTCTGGGCTGTGCACAGCGGCCTCTGGGCCCCTCCCTGCAGCGTGCATGTGGGGCCATGGAAACCCCAGCAGAAGCCGTGCAAAGTGGCCACCGGGACCCTGTGCCCCCGCGGGACTGCAGGAACCCCGGTGGAAGCTGTGCAGAGCGGCTGCTGGTCCTGCCCCTGCTGCCCCGCCCCCACTGTGCGCGCCACCATCTTATGATGGTGTTATGGCATGAGGGTCAATTTGCATATTACCTTTTATTATATAGGATAAGTGGTTCAGCCCAGGTTTTTTTTCACAGAAACTGCCCTCCTTCATTTAGAATTCTTTTATTAATTAATCATATTATAAGACAGAACTTGTCAGAGAGGTTGCCTATATTTATGATCTTGTTAATGTTTTGCCAAATTTAGATATTGGAAAAATATAGGCCTTTATAATATTTTGATGAAGTGCAGCATAAAAATATTCTGAAATTTGGAATTCCATCAAATCCTATTGAGAATATAAACATATTATAAAATTAGAAACTCTATCTAAAAATTATCCTCACTAGTTATGGAATAACTTAATTCCATATTTATGGAATTAAAAATTAAATATTTTCCTTTGAGAACTCAATATTTGATATGTTCAGTTCCTTTCTTGCCTCATTTTCTTTCAGCACATTTTAGTGTGCTTTTATTGCAAGTTTTGCTTATTCCCTAGAAGTTTCAAGAGCTAAAATATTGTGGTACTCCATTTACTGAATACTATGATTAAAGATTTCCAAGTGATTTTGCAGGAAAAAAATGCATCTAAAAATTAGGATGTGTTTACAAAAAGTTGTTCTTCAATCAGAATTATGAAGGATGCCAAGAAAATAGGGATTACCTTGCTGAAGCATCTTTATTTATAAATTTTTTTATATTTTAATTTTTAAATTACAATTTACCTTCATTATTTTGTATTCATTTCAGGTGCATAATATAGTGATTAGACAATCATATACTTCACAAAGTATTACCCCTGATATTTCTAGTACCCCCTGATATTTCCAGAATCTCTGATATTTCCACTGAATCTGTCAATTGCTTTGGGTAGTATGGACATTTTAATAAAGTTAATAATTAATGTTAATTAATAATGTTAATTTATTAATGTTAATTTCTATCGGTGAGCATGTATATGCTTCCATTTCATTTATTTGTATCTTCAATATTTTTTCACCAATGTCTTATAGTTTTCAGAGGATAGGTTTTTCACCTGCTTGGTTAAATTTATTCCTAGGTATTTTATTTTTTTGATGCAATTGTAAATGGGATTGTTTTCTTTTCTTTTCTTTTTTTTTAAAATATATTTTATTGATTTTTTACAGAGAGGAAGGGAGAGAGATAGAGAGTCAGAAACATTGATCAGCTGCCTCCTGCACATCTCCCACTGGGGATATGCCTGCAACCCAGGTACATGCCCTTGACCGGAATTGAACCCGGAACCCTTCAGTCCCCAGGCCGACGCTCTATCCACTGAGCCAAACCGGTTTTGGCAAGAGATTGTTTTCTTAATTTCTCTCTATGATAGTTTGTTACTGGGTACAGAAATGCACTTGATTTCTGGATATTAATTTTGTATCCTGCTCCGATTTCTATGGTGATGATTTGTTGAGCATGATTCCATATCCTTCATCAAGTCTTTGTGTGATCTCCACATCACTAGTTCGCTGAAGAGCTATAAAGCACTAGCAGTTCAATTTCTAGTGTTTGGAAGAGCTCTGTTTTGAGGGCTTGGCTTTTGAGCCCCACACACTACCTAGTTTCAACTGTGTTGTCCATCAAGTGCAAAATGGTTTTAATAAGAATCTATGTAACTGGGCTTGATAATTTAGATTAGTTTGTTACACAGGTGAAATGGCTTTTCTTGATGTTGAGCTCTGAGTTTTGCTACCTTCATCTACCATTGGACCCTGCCTTTTACTTAGAGAAAGATCCAGGTGAACTCCGTGGTTTATTGCTGTATTTGACCATGAATTGCTGCTTGTCAAATGTTGTATTCCATAGAAAATACATTTGGAGATGGTGATCACTTGTGGGAGATTTATTAGGGAGTGTACTTGGGGTTAACTCATGTGAAATAGAAGGAAAAGAAAGCAGACAGAAGTTTAGCTGCAATGCAATCTCAATAGAAGCCCTATCCGACCCTCCTGGGAGTTCCGAAGATGGAAGGAGCCTGAGTTGGGGTGTGGCCAGGGTTTTATAGTTTCGTGTTCAATAGTCACTGAATGAAGGCTGCCTGTGAAAAAGGCAGAGGCTGTACCTAAGGAGGATAAGAGCCGAGGGATGTCTGCAGCAGCACTTCCAGCTGCTGGGACAATAAGCCGTTTACTTCTGAAGGGGAATCTTAGCATGCATCACAGCACCCACACTTCCCTTTGATGCACTTAATGCAGTTCTACAATTGGCTTTCTTTCTCCAATGTGCTGAGAACATATTTGCAGAAAATCAGAAGCCAAAAGTGCTTGGGGCTCACAAAAGTTATAATGTATCCCTGAAACCTGGATATGCCTACTTCTAGACTTTCTGTTATATAATTAATGTCTTTGTTACTTAAGTCACTATTAATTAGAGTTCTATTACTTGTAATCAAAAGCATCCCTAACAATATATAACCAAAATGATACAGCCAATCTATTCAAAGATAAAAATAACCAATCAAAAAATAATCCCCCCCAAAACACCCCAACAAACAAACAAACTATTGAGTTCTGATGGGCTGAATAGGGAGGGTCTCTACTGAGAAGGACACTTGGGCTGAAACCTGAATCACAGGATAGGGCCAGGCAGGAGAAACAATCCCAAAAGCCTGAGGCAGAGGTGAGTTCGGCTAGTTCACCAGCATGGCTGTCAATGGTGGAATCAGTGTCTCCGTAGTAATATTTGGGCATGAAAATGAGATATCTGAGGGCACTGGGTGCACATTTCTTTATAGTTTTCAACTAAGGTCCAGGCCTCTGGAAAAGGTCAAAGTGAGAATGTGGGAATATGGAAAAAGAGCAATAGAGGTGCAGGGGTACACCTCAGGACAGAATTTGGTTTGTTGGGCTATAGCTTAAGATGTTTCAGATACTCCAATGACACTTTTAAAAAAATTCTTTATTGTTTAAAGTTTTACATATAGTATTACATATGTCTCCTTTTCCCCACATTGACCTCTCCCCAGCCACTGCCACCCCCCAGCACATGCCCTCACCCCCTAGTGTCTGTGCCCATTGGTTATGCTTATATGCATGTATATAAGTCCCTTGCTTGATCTTTTACCACCCCTCCTCCAATGCCTTCCCTCCGAAGGTTACTTCATTTCATGTTGTCCCAAAGCTCCCTTAGGCTCTCCTCCTGCTTTCTAATTTTTTTCTACAGTTGCTATTCAGATTGGGTGTGTTTTTCTGCCCTATCTTCTAACTCACTAATTCGGTCCTCCGCTTCTTTTAGTCTACAGTTGAAACCTTCCATTGTGGTTTTTTTTTTTTTTTATTGTAGCTATACCATTTTTTTCTTTTCTCTTGATTCTTACATAAGTTGTTGATTTTCTCATTTATCCAGTTTATGAACTGTATGACCCTTACTCTGACATAATTTCTTACTGTACAGCACCAATGATGCCAATGTGAAGATGTATTTGCTAAACTGCTGCCAGTAATCACTCAGGAATTACAGAAAATGGGAAAGACTGTAGTGTCAGCCTGGGTTCATGGCAGGAGACAGGAACATTTAAAGTAGGCAGAGATTTAATACGGTAAATTGGGTGCTTGCAAAATCATTGGAAGGCCTAGAGAGGTGAGCTCTAGTTTGGGTTTCCCAAATGATTCCCCAACATGCCAGAGCAGAATCATCAGGAAAGCTTCTACCTCTGAGACCAGAACACCTGATTGTAACAGAGGTTTGGGAATCACAGAGCTAAAACTGTGCACTCATCACCTCTGCTGTCACTACTCCATCGTGCTAGTGACTGTGCCCTGGAACCTGGAGTCCACCGCAGCCTGTGCTTCAACTCCTCCTGCCAAGACTCTGGAGAGTGATTATCAATCTTTGCTTCAGAAGAAGATCTCACATCTCCATGAGACCTTGCTTGCCAACCAAGCAGTGTTAGGAGATGACCACCCTCACTTCTTCCTACAAATCTTTTATAATTGCATCAGTGTCACAGGACCTTATTGGAATCCAGAGCTCTGGCTGTAAAAGCATCTGGGAGTTATATATTTAACTCTTAAGTCTCCTTGATGAAGGAAGACATGATACAAGGTGGTCAAATGGAATTTCAATGAGCCAAACCACAGCATACCACACAACTGTATACAGGCAACATTCTTATTCTTTTAGAGGGAGGAAAGAGATGATAAGATATATCTGTTGACATTGGTTCTCATATTGGTTAAAAAAGATACCCTGTGAGCCATTTATCACTAGGAGTAGGGAGTTCCTTAAAAACAAATCATACTGGATAGCTTATTCAAGTGATAAGTAATAGAACTGTATGGCTATAATGTATCTAGATTTTAACAAGGCTTTTGCCTCAGACTTTTATATCATGGGGCAAACTTGTGAAATGTCAAGATAGTGGTATAGTTAAATGGATTTGTAATTAATAGACAGATAAAGAAATGCTGATCTATACTAATAAAAGCCTATGTGGTCATCATGCCCTCATGCCGTGACGCCCTCATGCCGTGACGCCCTCATGCCATCACAACCTATCACCAGGAGGCTGCGTGCACAATGGGCACGTGGGGGTGGGCGGGACTGCATGAGTGGCGAGGCGTGTGGGTGGGCGGGGACTTGACCAGTAGGTGCACTGGGGGAGCAGATGGTGGCTGCCACTGCCCAGGGCTGGCACCGAGGCTCAGGAAAGCCGCTGCCCAGGACCGGCCAGAGGCTCAGGCAAGCCGCCGATGGTGGCTGCCACTCTGAGGGCCCGAGGCTCAGGCAATGAGGGCTGGGCTGAGGCTCAGGCAAGCTGCAGTGGCTGCGAGGGCCAAGGCTCAGGCAGCCTCGCGGCTGGCAGTGGCAGCAGCAGAGGCGTGATGGGAGTGTAGCCTTCCCCTGATCTCTGGGTCGCCTCCCACAGAGGGAGGCCAGAGGCAGCAGCAGCGAGGGGGTGCTGGGGACAGTGCCTTCCCCTGATCATCCGGTGGCCTTCCACAGAGGCTAAGCCATCTGTAGGACATCCTCTGAGGGCTCTTGGACTGTGAGAGTGGGCAGGCCAGGCTGAGGGATGCCCCCATCACCAGTGCATGAATTTTCATGCACTGGGCCTCTAGTTAGTAGATAAATATCCAGTTATAACACACACTATAGAAATTTATGTTGATCTTGCCCTGCATCACACAATGACTCCAGCAAGGACATTGATTTTAAAACTAGCAATAGTCATTATTTCTTGAGTGCTCACTCTAGGTGAGGCATTATAGATACATGAAATTGTTATTATCTCCATTATAAATATGGGGAAACTGATGCCATAAAGTGCAAGTGGGTTGCCCATAGCTTTGTGTCAGGTAAGCAGCAGTACTGAGATTCATACCCAAAATTGCTTTAAGAAAGAGGTCACAGAGGGAGGGAGAATGCTAAAACATTTGTAGGAAAAACTGGCCAGTGTCATAACTGCTCAGAAAGCCGGGAATTGCCATTCTCAGTTATCCCACAAGAAGTCTAGGGCCGTCCCATTATCTTGTAGGATCTGGTCAGTATCTCTCAGACTGAAACTCATATTGACAAGCTTCACTAAAAATTCACATATAAAACCAGATGCCAATTTATTAAACTATGAGAAATGTGACAGTCAAACTGACCAAATATGGACGTTATTCTTGCCTGCAACATCTGAAAGAGAGCCTGATAAGCAGAACGTTGATTGCAGAGGATGGAATCAGACTGAGGAGACGCTGATCAAAATGCTAACAGGCTGCAGTCTCTGACAGTCACAATAGGAATGCAAACATCTGCTGGCTGGCAGGACCTGTGATCTACCTGGGAGGCAATCTCTTATTTGGCCAGGCAGCGTCAGCATTTGCCTTTCTAACTCCTTTTTATATACTTTTATGATTGATTGCTATTCTTTCTTTAGATATTTTAATGATTTTAACTAAATTGTTTTGGATTAAAAGTTAATGGTGTTTTTCTCTTTAAGGTGACTATTTTGATCAGTTTACTGCTGGTAAAATTGCTTAACCTTAAAAATTATAATTTCTGGGAGAAACCAAGATGGCGGCATAGGTAAACACCGGAAATTGCTGCCTCCCAAAACAACTTCAAAAATACAACTAAAAGACAAAATGGACATCATCCAGAACTACAGGAAGGCTGGTTGAGTGGAAATTCTACAACTAGAAGGAAAGATAGAAGCACACTGAGACTCAGAGGAGGTGTGGAAGTAAAGTGCAGAGGTACAGAGGCGCACACTGCAAGGGCTGGCAACTGAAGACGCGGCTGTCTTTTTGAATTGGGAGGGAGTCACAAGCCCCCGATTGCTCTGAACTCCAGTTCTGGGAAGTCTCTGGGGACCCAGACTCATATGGAGAGAAACTAGACTGTCTGGCAGCGGGCAGAACTTGGAACTCTAGGGCGGCTTTCTCTCAGAGGTGCTTGCAGCAATTACAGGGACACTGAGACGCAGGGCCTCTTAGGGCAGGGCTGAGGATCAACCATAACCTTTTGCTCCACCCTGTTGATTCCCCGAGACCCCGCCTCACCCAAGCTGTGGCAGAGGCTTTTGCATATGAATGCCCTGGCCCTTTGCAATCTGAAAATTACCTAACAAACTGCAGCTGGGCCAAACAGACCCAGAACTTCCAAGAGAAGGCCCAAGGCCCCACAGCAGCTTGCATTGCTTCACAGCTGGGCCTCATCTGGGCACCTCCAAACCCCAAACAAGGAAGGGGAATCTGCAGATCTCCTCATAGCTCCTGCTGGGTAGCCTTGGGCAGAGGCTAAATTAGCACCTCCTTAGATGCAAGAGCCAGTGTACCCAGTGGTCAGAGTGGGACCATCCAGATTACAACTCCTCAGATCCATAAGGGACACACTCAGGGGACAGACTCAGTGAGCACCAAAGCCCCACTGAAGCAAGTCTTGCCCCATAAGTCTCCAGCACAAAAGTTCTCCCACCACAAACACAGCTGATTCTCACAGCCAGTTGGCCTGGAGGTCAATTCCTCTCAGTGATACCTACAACAATCAGGGCTTAACTACAACAAGACTGTGTACAAAGCCCACATAGGGGTGCACCAAGAGTGTCCAGCTCAGGTAATTGGGGAGGCTGAGCCACTGGGCCCTATAGGACACTTATCACACAAAGCCACTCTACCAACACAGGGAAGCATAAAAAATGCAGAGACAAAGAAACAGGATACAAATGACAGAAATGGAGGAAAACAAACTACTGGATAATAGAGTTCAAAACCACACTTATAAGGTTTTTCAAGAATTTTCTAGAAACCACCGATAAATTTAGTGAGACCCTGGAGGATATGAAAAAAAGACCAACTAGAAATTAAGCATACACTGATTGAAATAAAGAATAATATACAGAGATCCAACAGCAGACAAGAGGATTGCAAGAATCAAGTCAAAGATTTGAAATACGTAGAAAGAAAAAATACCCAACCAGAAAAGCAAAAAGAAAAAAGAATCCAAAAATATGAAGATAGTGTAAGGAGCCTCTGGGACAATTTCAAGCGCACCAACATCCTAATTATAGGGTTGCCAGAAGAAGAGAGACAGCAAGATATTGAAAACCTATTTGAAGAAATAATGGCAGAAAACTTCCCCTATCTGGTGAAAGAAATAGATGTATAAGTCCAGGATGCACAGAGAACCCCAAACAAAAGGATCCCAAAGAGGATCACACCAAGACACATCATAATTAAAATGCCAAGGGCAAAAGACAAAGAGAGAATCTCAAAAGCAGCAAGAGAAAAACAGTCAGTTACCTACAAGGGAGTACCCATACGATTGTCAGCTGATTTCTCAAGAGAAACTATGAAGGCCAGAAGGGAGTGGCAAGAAATATTCAAAGTGATGAATAGCAGGAACCTACAACCAAGATTACTTTATCCAGCAAAGCTATCATTCAGAATTGAAGGTCAGATAAAGAGCTTCACAGATAAGGAAAAGCTAAAGGAGTTCATCACCACCAAACCAGTATTATATGAAATGCTGAAAGGTATTCTTTAAGAAGAGGAAGAAGAAAAAGATAAAGATAAAAATTATGAACAGCAAATACATATCTATCAACAAGTGAATCTAAAAATCAAGTGAATAAAAAATCTGATGAACAGAGTAATCTGGTGAATATAATAGGACCAGGGGCATAGAAAGGGAGTGGACTGACAATTCTTGCGGGGAAAGGGGTGTGGGGGTGCAGGAAGAGACTGGACAAAAATCGTGCACCTATGGATGAGGACAGTGGGAGGGGTGGGAACTGGGTGGAGGAGAGCTATGGGGGGGAAAAGAGGAACAACTGTAATAATCTGAACAATAAATATTTAATTAAAAAAATTATAATTTCTGTATTTCCAAACCCACTGTTGTCCTTGTGCACTACCTATAGGCTGCAGGTCCATCTGATTCCTTTACCTATTCTGCCATTGGTAAGTTAACAAGAACAAATAAGAACAAAAGTACCAGTGCTGACATACAGAGTTAAATAGCAGCACAGGTGTTTTTTTTTTAAGACAGAATTTTCATTTCACATACCCTCACTGTGAGTCAATGGTGTGCAATGTGTGGTTTTCAAAGAAGCCAGGATAGACTTCCCTGTATTAACTGTGTCAACATAATGAATGAGCGACTGAGTTTCTGAGAGAGTTGATAGCCTTACCCTTCACTGACACTCCATGCCTAGAGTAGCAATGTTGATTTAGTGCAGGGCTCACATTTTTAGATGACATTCACAGCCTGGAATATATTCTGAGGAACTGACCAGATGGAGATGTGCTTTGAAATCACATTCTGACAAATGGTGGTAGGGACACTGGTGATATTTAGCTTAAGGAAGAAAAGATTTAGGAGAAAAGCAAGATAAGCTTAGTGTTATTGAGTGCTTATCGGCCAGCCAGGCATTGTGCTCAGTCTTTTAAAGGCTTCGAGCATTGTGGGTCTATCATCAGGAAAAGGAAATACTTCACTTTGAGTTGCCCTGGAAGGCAGGGCAGACAGTGATCAATACATCCCATGGAAAGACAACTCTGCTTAGTAGAATAATGGCATTTATAACTCTCAAAGCTGTTCAACAGCAGAAGGAGCTGCCTTAATGTTAAAGGGGCTCAAGTTTTTGGAGATGCTCAAGCAGAGACTGGCGGGACTTTTGATGGAGATATTTTGGAGAGGAATAAGTGCTAAATGGAGGCATGGATCAGAGGAACTCTGAGACTTTGTCCTGCCTTATCCTGTGAGTGTATCGTTATCTTACAACACAGTTATCGTTTTTGTTTGTCTTTCAGTTTAGTGGCATTAACCTTAAATTGTAAATGTCACTTCCGATTCAGTAGATTAATTGTTGTGGGGACACTAGTTGCTATGTCATTCCTGGAAACTAAGACAACCCTTCCTGGCAACTCAGACAATTCAGCACAACTGAGAGTGGCAAGGATGGGAAAAACATTTGTGAGCAGGTCATGAAGTAAGATAGCAAGAAGAGACCTACTTCCTCATTTGTCCCTGACCCATGTATTCTGAGGATGGGAGAAACAGGACCATATATTGATTGCTTTTTCAAAGCATGGTAAATGATCATTCTCAAATAGTTTGAAAGCTTCAAATGTAAGTGGCATTTATTTCCAAGTTTGTATTTAAATAATAAATATTATTGATGCGTCTGAAATCCCCTCTAATTGCATTCCCCATTTTGAGCTTTGTTATAGTTAATGAGGGAACTTTGAGTTTCAACCAACCTGTGCTTTCATGGCAATCAACATCACACCTTAACAACTGGTACCTTTGAATGGGGAAAACATGAATGTCCACATAAAATAACCAAGGAATGATGAACCTAGAGAAAACCTAACTATCACATCAGACTAGAGGGGACTTGCAAGCCTAGAGAGATGAAATAACTCGCACACAGTCACGTGGCTAGGGGGGGAAGCTGAGCACTTATCTTTCTTCTCTTGTCCTCACTCACTGATGCAATTATATGCTGTTTTCTTGCCACGATTCCTTTTCTTTCTTTCTTTTTTTAAATTTATATTCTTGCAAGTAGAATTTTTTTCATATTGATCACTCATATCTTCTTATTTTTAAAAAAATCTTTATTGTTTTACATGTATCCCCCTTTTTACATGTGTCCCCCTTTTTACTCCATTGATTCCTTCTAGCCCTTTCCCCGCCACCCCTGCCCGCCCACCCCAGGCCTACATCACCCTATTGTTTATGTCCATGGGATATATATATGTATTTTTTTTTCCCACCCACCCTCACCTTCCCTCCGAGATTCAACAGTCTGTTCCATGCTCCATGCTCCTGTATCTTTATTCACAGCCTTGTTGATCTGTGATGTGAGGAGAGAGTATCTGAGTAGTATTATAATATATATATTATATATAAAATATAAAATAACCAAGGAATGATGAACCTAGAGAAAACCTAACTATCACATCAGACTAGAGGGGACTTGCAAGCCTAGAGAGATGAAATAACTCACACACAGTCACGTGGCTGGGGGGAAGCTGAGCACTTATCTTTCTTCTCTTGTCCTCACTCACTGATGCAATTATATGCTGTATTCTTGCCACGATTCTAAGGACTCTTTTGTTTTCAATCCTGGATTATTCTTGGATCTTTGCAGTGCTGCATATGATGCTGTCCTTGACAGAAATGTGGCCATTAAGAAGCTCAGCAGACCCTTTCAGAACCAAACGCATGCCAAGAGAGCTTACCGGGAACTGGTCCTCATGAAGTGTGTGAACCATAAAAACGTGAGTTGTTATTTTTAAAGCTCTGGTAGTGGGAGGTTGTGAGATCGGGGAAAAAAAAATTAGTATGCCAACTTGAGTAGGAAAAGCTTTCTTTACTTTGCAATTTGTCTTTAAGGTTATTTATCCTGTCCATATGCTACATTTAATTTCATTGTCCTCATGGTAGCTTTCTGCTTAAAAAATCATCTAAAAACCATATGGCATGGCGGGGATAAATTTGGTGGATATTTCCCTGTTATGAAATTAACCATATTTGGTTATTGTGCTCCAAATTAAGCGGAGAGCTCCATTCTTCTCCAAAATAAAAACAAATAAAAACAAAAATATCCTATAGAACAATATGCTATGTTTCTTTACAATTTCAATTTAATTATTAACAGATGAAGATTTGTATCTCCCTTTTCTTTTACCTATAGTCTTGCAGTGGCCTCCACCTGTTCAGTGCACATACTGTGCTTTGGCAACTTGTTTTTGTAGGGCTGCACAGCCGTGCAGGGGGATATTTGCAAAGCACTTAACAGGATCATCAAGAACATTTCTCCTTGGAACTCAGTAGGGTTCAACCATTATGGGACTTTCTTCACTTCCAAGTATAAGCTTCTTCAACCACAGGCAAAGGCCACTAGAATTCTATCTATGTTTTCATTCTTCTTAGTAAGGATAAATAGGAGATAATTCATTGTTGTAATAATGACTATTATTAAGAAATAAAATATGTAATAAATATAGTACATATAAATATATAATAGCTAGAGGCTCAGTGCATGAAATTCGTGCATGGATAGGGTCCCTAGGCTTGACTAGTGATCAGGGCTGATTTGGGCCTTCCAGCTGTTGGGGCCTTCCTTCGTCCCGCGCTGCTCCCTGGTAGTCAGCGCACATCATAGTGAGCAATCGAACTCTCAGTCTCCTGGTTGAACTTCTGAGGGGGCACTTTGCATATTAGCCTTTTATATATATATATAAGTTATCCTATATAATAAAAGCCTAATATGCTGAGTGTCCGGATGTCCAGTTGTCTGTTCAACCAATTAAAGTGTAATATGCTAGTTATATGCTAAGGCCACTCAACCGCTCGCTATGACATACACTGATCACCAGGGGATAGACAGTTGACCAGTTGACCAGTTGCTATGATGTGCACTGACCACCAGGGGCAGACAGCCAACTGGTCGACCAATCGCTATCATGTGCACTGACCACCAGGAAGCAGATACTCTGACTGGTAGGTTAGCTTGCTGCTGGGGTCTGGCCTATCGGGACTGGGCAATACAGGGATGGACATGCCCTGGAGCCCTCCTGTGGTCCCTTCTGCAGTTCCTCCCCAGCCACAGGCCTTGATCAATCCCAATCAGGACTGGGAAAGACAGCCCTGATCGGCCCCGATCATCAGCCAGGTGGAGGGACCCCACCCGTGCACAAATTCGTGCACTGGGCCTCTAGTTATATTATAAATTATTATAATAATACTGTATAAACAGTAACTATTATAACTCCCAAGAAAGTTTTTCTTAAGTAAGAAAATCACACAGAATATATGCAACTGGAGGCCCAGTGCATGAAATTTGTGCATGGGAAGGATCCGTAAGCCTGGCCGGTGATCAGGGCCGATCTGGGGGACAACTGGCAGGACAATCGGGGGCCCCCCCGCTGGCACCCACCATGGCCAGCCTGGCACCGCCTGCTCACTGACCCCACCCCGCAATCACCCTGCCACAGCCGCCGATCACCTCCCTCTGTGGGGCAACCAGCGGGCGATCAGGGGTCCCCGACTGGGACCCGCCTTGGCTGGCCTGGGGTCTGCAGACTGAGGCAGATCCTGTGTTGTGTATCTGCCCCCTGATGGTCAGTGTGCATCATAGCAACTGGTCGTTCCACCTTGTGGTCAATTTGCATATTAGGCTTTTATTATATAGGATTATCAATGTAAGCTTAAAAATAAATGAATTTGTCATAAGGCACATCTATCAATGGCAATAAGAAGAAGCAAATATATGAGTGTTTATTCAAAGGATATTTGAAATACAAATATGTGGATTCAAGCTCAATGGCATTGTTTCTCTTTCCTCTATTACACTGTTCCAATGACTTTTTAGTTTAGTCATTTGACAAATATTTGTTGAATGAATAAAATGTGCCAGATATAGATCTAGATATTCTGAGTACTAAGAATAGAGCAGTGAAGATAGCAGAGACGGAGTCCTGCCCACGTGGAGCTCCTGTTCTAATAGCAGAAAGGCAGTCTACCAAACTGATGGGTAAAAGTATGGAATGGCAGATGGTGATAAGTACTATTAAATAAAACAAAGCAAAGAAGGAAGATAAAAATCCTGGTGAATTTGGGGTGGAGTAGAGTTACTTTTTAAAATAGGCTGAGCAAGAAACACCTCTCTGAGAAAAGGAAATATTATGAAAGTATGTACCCATCTTTAATTTGGCTATGCAAGGAATATGGTGCTTCTAGAAAGGAACATAGAAATGATGGAAAAGATAATTCCTAAGAAAAGTCAATCTACTAAAGCAATTTGTTCTTTCAGTATGTCAAATAAAGACAAGAGCAAGAAAACCACTTATGCAATCTATTTTTATGATAGCAATGAGCATGAGAAATACCATAGGCAATGGAAGTAGGATGGATATTAGTAATGAAGCAACTGTGTGGAAAAGTTTGACAGTTTGTGTTTTCATATGTTTATATTTTCCTAGTCCTCCTTCCTGACCTTATATACAATAAATGCATTGCAAAGAAATTTCCACTTACTTGGGAATCATACTCCCCATTCTGGATGGGGAAGTTCACATTTATGTGAAATACGGAGGTTCACATTTATGATATCGAAAAAGAAGTTCCAAATTGAAATGATAATTTGTAAATGGCATCCTACCTGTTACCACCTTTTGTGTGTGTATGTATGTATGTATGCATGCCTGCATGTATAAAAGTTCATGGAAATAAATTCTGGAACTAGCTAACAGAGAGAAAGTTCACTTACAATCAAGTGTAAATTTCACTTCAGTACTTGTAATATTAAGTAAAAGCAGTCAGAATGCAGAACTCTGTTAATACTGTGGAAAGTAAACTGAAACAGTGAAGTAATTCCAAATAAAAATTTAATGACAGAGAAGAGCATCCATTTAGAAAGCAAATACTTAATTCTAGGAATTGGTAGCCAGTGTGACTGTGAGGCCAGGACAAACACTGATTCATCGCTGTGCACTTTAAGAGACTGGAATAGAGGAGCTGAATCAGACTCCTGCCTGGACATTGTTCAACTAAAATGGAAATATCTGTGATGATCTGCTTCTAAAGACAAAACTTTAAGTTCTTATTAGTAGGATTAGAATTCATACAAAAGCAAAAAAGAAAGAGGATAAATTCTCAAAAGGAAATCAAAGAAGTTGAAAGTAATCATTTTATTTTATTTTTTTAAAAAAAGGGCATAGGGAAAGGAAAAATAAGAATAGATAATGGTGTGAAATTTACCTTTCAAAATAATAAATCTTGATATAAGTTATTTGTATGTATTATGTTGTATTTATATGTGTCTTACACCTAGTTTCTGGTGTTTTTGTTTGAAAATGTCAAAATGAATTACATTCCAATACTGATAAAATACTAGAAAACCAGACTCACTATAAATATGTTCCAATGAGAGATGTACTACATTGACATTTTTCAACACAGACTATAACTAAGTATATAGAATGACAAGCTACTTTACTAACAAGCTTTAATGATAGTTGAAATGATTTTATTCTTTATGAATATTCCATACTGTAAGGTTGCTTTAGTAGAGATGATCTTGAGTTTTTGGTATATTATAACCATTGACATATATATGAAAATAATGGATGATGTTATAATTTTTTCTTAATAATTCCTCAAGAAATGAAAACTACTTAATGCCTAAAAGCATTCTTTAGAATTGATTGCTTTTCTTAGCTGTTTAAAATGATTTTGTTTTATTTTTATTACTTCATATGTTTCTGTACCAGTTAATGATTTTATTAATTCATGTTTTAAAGCTGTATAAATCTTAAACTTGTACTTATCAAATTTTTGTGAAATGGTTGCATCTATACTGTGAGTAGAAGATAGTTATCTATATTTTTAATTTTTATTTCCTGTTGGCACATTAGTACAGAATTTTTAGCAGAAAGAACATTTCAGTTATTTGTGTATGCAATCTATTTGGAAATATGACAAAGGAGATTTTTTAAATTTACTTATACTAGAAGGTAAAATTCTTTACTATCAAATATATAGCACAAAGCAGGAGACAATAAGTTTAATACTAGTAAATAAACTTTTGATAACTTTTTCCCATTTTCTACTAAATTCATTTTCCCCCACACATACTATTGGAACATTAGTTTAAATAATATTTGAGTATGAAATAGAAGCAAAAGAAAGTAAATTAACAATAAAAAAATCTTGAATTAGAGGTTCACCTTGAATTAGAGCATCATCTTGAATTAGAGGTTCACCTTGAATTAGAGTGTCATCTTGAAATAGAGCACCACCTTTAACTGGAACACCACCCAGCTCACTTAGAGGAAAAACATGGCCTTGCTAAGTCTCGTTGGGTGTTTCACTGCTGCTCCCTTTTCTTACATGCTTTTCCTTCTTTGTTTAATGACCTTGTATTCTACCAGGTAGAACCATACTCTAATGCAGTATCACAATTATATATCTTCTCTGACTCTTTCTTTTGCCTAAGAATTTCAGCTTTTTAATTGTATTTGAACCTGAAGACAAACCATATGTCCTTTCTGAGTATTTTTTTCCATGTTCTGTGAGACAGTTCTAGAATTTTTTCCAACTTTTTTGTTTCCATCATAGCACTAGAGTGTGACTTTGAGTTGGAAAAAATGCTAGTCTAAATATACTTTTAAAATAACTCATTCTCTCCCTTTTCTCTTTCACTCTTTCTTCTGTCCTTTCCACTCTCTCTTTTCCAGATTATTAGTTTACTAAATGTCTTCACACCCCAGAAAACGCTGGAGGAGTTCCAAGATGTGTAAGTAATAAAACTCATGAAGGAAGAGAGAGCATAGCACTCTAGTAACTCAAGGGAAATTGACAAAAATAAAATAGATGAACTCCCTTGTAGAGATCAAAGGGACATGAAAGCTGGCAGCAAATGAAAGGAATCTAGGGACAGGACAGAGGTTCTGTTTCTGGTGTTATTTCTGGTTCTCTGTGCTTTGTTGTTCCATGTTCTTGTTTCAGTTGGAGAAGATATGCTATTTATTATGTGTTTTTTGTTATTGCTGATTCCGTGAGTTATTTAGAATGAGTTAATTCCCTTTGAAAAATACTACTAAAGAGACATCCGATAATAATTATCTGTAATATTTATTTTTATGGTGATTTGATTTTGTGTAAAAAGTATCTACCTAGAAGTACAGTGATGACAAGCAGAGGAGAGAAAGTCAATCACAGCACCTTATCTTGTGTAATACAGATGCATTGCATTTAGTGGAAGATGCTATTTTGAAATTTTTTCTTATTTATAATACTAGGGAAAGAGTTTCAGGAAATTCAAGGAAAAGTAGGAAATATATGGGCAGGAACCACACACTAATAAATTCTATTAGCAACATGTGGTAGAGTTACCATGAGTTGAATGCGTGCAAGACAGAAATATTTCATATTCTCCATTCAGTCAAATGTGGAGCTGGGGAGTTAGAAAGACATACAGATTTAGGAGAGGATTCTGACGTATTTGAAGGACTAATCAGATGATCTGGAACTAAACTGTGGATTTACCCTTCCAGTTACTTAGTAATGGAACTGATGGATGCCAACTTGTGTCAGGTGATTCAGATGGAATTAGACCATGAACGAATGTCTTACCTTCTATACCAAATGTTGTGTGGCATCAAGCACCTTCACTCTGCTGGAATTATTCACAGGGTAAGAGCGCCTACTACAGAAATATAATGAAGATGTTTTAGGGAAGAGAAACTAACTGTAGATGATTTTCTTTATGTAGGGAACTAGGTTAAGTAGATTGTCCTTCCTCATTTCTTTAATGTTAGAATTAGCACATAATTCACTAGTGTGCAGAAGGAAACTTAAGCTGTACTGTAGTTGATGTTGTTTAACGTTTTGTTCCAGCTCATTGAGAGTCAGCTTCTGAGAAGCCTCATGTCTTCTAGCCCATGATTGGCAGAGGTCGCATGTGAAGTTGAAATAAGACAGTTCATTTAACTCAGTTTGTTTCTGACAGAATAGACAACTGCCCCGATCTGCTCTCCTGTCAGGCCTAGACATGAAATATAAGCTGAAAGGTTTATGTTGTCACAAGGAGAAAGCTAACGGATGACAATAAATCCCGCCCCCCTCTAAAAATGTTTTTCAATATGAGCCTAAATTGTAAAGACGTTAGTACAATCCTCTTCTGGGTTTAACAAAGTTCCTGAGGTTATTACAAAAAATCAGAAAACTCATTGTAAACTCCTTTGGGACAACAATTATTTGCATTATGTAGGGCTCTGCAATAAGGGGAGGGGGCCACCAGTGCTACTGCAGGACGAGGACTACCATGTTGATTAAGTAAGTAAATGAAAATCACAGGTTCCACATGATGCTGGCTGTTCATTCCCTCTCTTGTTCCTATTGTCAGGATTTAAAACCAAGTAACATTGTAGTCAAGTCTGATTGTACATTGAAAATCCTCGACTTTGGACTGGCCAGGACCGCAGGCACGAGCTTCATGATGACTCCTTACGTGGTGACGCGTTATTACAGAGCCCCTGAGGTCATCCTGGGAATGGGCTACAAGGAGAACGGTAGGGATGCTTCTGACTCACAGCCATGGAGACTGTGAAGGAAATGAGTACATGTTTCAGATAGCCAAGAATAATATTCTCTTTCTTGTATATAAATATTATTTTTAATAGGGCTGCCAGCTTTTGTATTCAGAGGGGTTTTTTTGTTTGTTTTTTAAAAACCATACTACTAAGAAAACTCACTCATTAAAAATGTGTAGGATGCCTCTAAGAAGTAAGCTTTGCTAGAAGAGCACTAAAATGTTATAGCTGCTCCCTTTTCTTACATGCGTTTTCTTCTTTGTCCCACTAAACAGTGAAATGGATACTACTGAGCACACATGCTGTAGGTACTGAGGAAAACATGCTATTTGAGTTGCAACTCAGCTCAAAGTGAGTGAGGAAACAGGAGTAAATCTATTATATTTAACCATTTGGCTTTATGTCATATATTAGAGAGATGGCTCTAGTCCTAGGGAAAGGCAAACAAAAATACACCACACATCTTTGGAGTGAGAATCTTTACAAATGCACAATGAATACTTGATTTAAAATAATCCAGATTGTTCAAGTTGGATAAGAGTTTCTTTATTGCTTTAAACTGATCTGTATGTAATATTTAGGGTAGCAGTTGCCTGGTAAATTTTTTATAAATTCCAAAAACCATAGAGAGAGAAAAATATTTTATACTACTGCTTTCCTAAAAGAAACCTTGTAGTCATGAACACTTTAAAAGAAAGGGTAGAATCTTCAAAATGTATTCCAATATGTTTTTATTGATTAAAATGAAGGATTTATAAGTACCTATCAGAAAGTATCACAATATATTATTTTGAAAAGAATTTCTAACAAATAATATAGCATATTAAAAATAACATATCTAATATATTTAGGAATTAAAATAGTTTTAAATTACAATTTTTATATGTGCTCAGTACCTTTCATATTTATGTTATATATACTGTATATATTTAGTCCTAGCCACCCATTTTAATAAGTTCTATAAAAATAATTACCATTGTATTTTTATGTGTAGGTGCTATAGGTTAGGTACCTTTATGAAAATTTTGGGGTTATCAAAGTTTAAAAAAAATTTTGTGTACTTCCAGATTAGAAGAAAGCCAATACTTTTGTGCATTTGTATAGAAGAAGAGAAAAAGTCAGCCCCCAGGAGGGTCAGGTTCACTTTGGTGGACAATGGAAAAAGTCTGTTACCTTTTGACTTGGAACAGGCAAATCTAGTCTAAATTATTTGGAAAAAAAGGTATTTGTATACATTCTTCCCAAGTTATTATTTTTTTAAAATCAAAGGTAAATCAGTTTATAATGCCAAGAAATCAAGGATCTTCAGAGGCTGGGGGAGGTCTGAATTTGCCTGTTATGGCTTTTCAGAGCTTTGCTGCACAAATGGTGCATAATCTCACCCCTTCTCTTTTCCTCTCTAGAAAGGGTTGCAAGTTATTGCCTTAGGTTTTTTTTGGCATCTCTAGATCCGCGCAGAAACCATACCTAGCACCTGTGCTGTTCTGCCACTTATGTATGGGAGGAATGTTATCATGCAGAAAAACCTGCTTGCAACATCAGGCATGCTCAGCTAACCCGTGCACCTAACCCTGCCTTCCTTCCCCAACGGGTGTTTCAGCCTAATGTTTTTGCCTCCAAGTTCCCTTTGTCCTTACTAAAAAGCTAGTTGGAAGAGGAGAAAGACTGGAAAGAGAAGGTGAAGCATGTTTGGTTAACAAGTATGATAAATATATGAATATAACAATTTTAAAAATACCTTTAATATCTCTTTTCACTTTACTTTCAGATGATTCTATTAAACATGTGCTAATTAATGTTATGTTTTTAAAAAAATTTCAAGTAGAAATGAAAACTGATATTTATTTATAAGAATTGTTTATGAAGGAAAAAACTAAGTCCTAAAACCAACCAGGGATTCAAATACTTCTGCCTTAAAACTGTGGTTCTGGCCATTTCCTAGTTTCTTGGATTGGGTTGCACGTACCAAAGAAAAAAAAAAGTATTCCATGTAACTGAATAGGATAGAAAATGGAAACAGCCACTGTCCAAGTTGAAGAAGATACTTTTGGTTAGTTGCTGCTTTTCCATGTCACCATTTCCTGGCACTAAAGAGGCACCCATAAAGTAATTTTCAAAAATTAAATTGAGCTCTCATACTAGACATTGATTATGTAATATTATAGTGCTGGTTTTAATTCACTTTTTGGTCAACTTTTGGCGGGAAACAAAAATTGTACCTTCTAATCAACTGTTCTTTTTCCTCCTCCTTCAGAGATCAGTTATCTTAGTTAACTTTACTTTCCTCCCTTTTCTTCACTTCCCTCTCTCCTGTTCTAGTGGATATATGGTCTGTGGGATGCATTATGGGAGAAATGGTTCGCCACAAAATCCTCTTTCCAGGAAGGGACTGTATCCTTGTACCTTTTGCTGCAGCTTTACATGCCTTGTTCTCTCTCCCTCTAAACACCTAACAGTTTTACCAGGAGAGGAAAGATAGAAGCAAAAAGTTGGGTAAGTGGTGTAATTGTGATTTTTTTTTTAAGTGATGATTTCTATAATCTGACCAGTACTGAAGACTACCTACCACAATGATTTAATTAAATTTCAGTGGGCTTTTTTCTTTTTAAATTATTTTGTCTACAAATCAAAGTAGCAGTGCTATTTTTTTCATAAATAAGAGAAGCAACCAAATCCAAAATTGTTAAAATATATTTATCTTTATAATTAGAAAAATAAGCCACTGTTTGCAAGTATTTTCCATCTGCTTTCTAAAATGAATTTATGCTTCTATAACACTTAGGCAAGCTTTTGTCTATAGCTTCTTCATTCATTTGAATTGCTCTTGACACTATATCCAGTCTTAAATAGGTCATTATAGCATTTTCTTCTTAAAACATGAGCTTCCACATTTAAAAATCATAATTATTATTCAAATTGCTGGGTGTCTGGTGGGTTTAAAATAGGCCTCTCTCACTTGACTTGGATATGTGACTTAGACATAGATAATTACTTTTCCAATGAAATGTAGAATTTTTAAAAGCAGTGTTGATTTGAGTTCTGCCACTGAGTCCTATACTAGATTCCATCGGAAATTCCTTGGAGTGATATTTATGATCTGGAATTATTAAATGAGCTGGTATATTTCTGAAATGAACAAAAGCTTACTCTCTAACAAAGGCACATATTTGTGATTGTAATATATAGATAATAAAGTTTACATATTAATAGAGAATATACTTTTTAAAATACAGAAATACTCTGCTAATACACAATAGTAAAATATAAGTGCAGCAACAGTTGAGAACTTTCACAATGATAATGCAAGGTTGAGTTCAATATATTTGCTACATGACATTTTTTTTGGAAATTACCAATACGTATGTGGCCCATAACACTATTAAATCTTATATTTGACTAATAAGAAGGCTCTATTAAGGAACTCTTTTATGTAAGAAAGATTATGATTGACATTTAGTAGAAATAAAAGGAGAAAAGGTCTATAATAAAAGAAAATTGGACTCAATAAGAAATTAATACCATATTGAGCATATATTTATGTGGGCATTTATTTATACTGCTGGATATTAATGAGATATTCTCTAAATTCCAGTAATAATGTAAGAGTACCAGTAATGACATCTTCTAGAACTATACTGTCCAATAGGTAGCCACTAGCAACAGGTGGGTATTCAGCAGTGGAAATTACAGCTAGTCTGAATTGAGATGTGTTATAGGTGCAAAATGTATACTAGGTTTTGAAGATATAAAAAGGAAGCATGTAAATATCTCATTAATCATTTTTATGTTGATTATGTATTGAAATGCCATTTCATTTTACTTTATATTAATTTTTTACATTTTGAGGATCAATTTTTTATTCAATGCAGTTGATTTGAATAATATTAAAATTCATATTTATATTTAAATGTACTGATTCCATACAAAAGTAGAATTTTTTTTTTCCTTTGTGCTTTTGCCTTTAGGGTATAACACATTTCAGATTAAAAAAAGAAAACTTCTCAGTCAGTACTTAAAGACATCTATTTCTGTAAAGCATTGTTAATGAAATACAAAAAGCCTTATTTTCATATGGCATTGTTACAGCTTCTTTGATTTTTTATTAGCATGGTTCTCTGAGATCTGATTTAGCTCTTCAGACTTTCTTTTTCTTTATTGATTAAGGTATTACCTATGAGTCCTTATCCCCTCACTACCCCCCTAACCCCCCACACATGCCCTCACCCTCCTGTTGTCTGTGTCCATTGGTTAGGCCTATATGCTTGCATACAACTCCTTTGGTTGATCTCTCCCCCTTACTCCCACCCTCCCCTACCTTCCCTCTGAGGTTTGATGGTCTGATTGATGCTTCTCTGTCTCTGGATCTGTTTTTGTTCATCAGTTTATGTTGTTCATTATATTCAACAAATGAGTGAAATCATGTGATACTTAGCTTTCTCTGACTGGCTTACCATAGCTAAGATTTGGAAACAACTCTTCAGACTTTTATCAGAGTTGCTTTTTACTTATTTTAACAGTTTTAATGTTAATAAAATGAGAAGGAAAAAAACAAAAACCATTTTCAATCCCTTCAGAAAACAAGCAGGCAAAAGATAATAGTACCGTATTAATAATTCTTTATACTTCCAAAAATTGTTCTCTTGGAGTTTTTATTCCCCCCTTTTATTTTACATTTCAGAAAAAATGTTTGTAACTGAAAGTAAATTGTGTAAAAATCAATACATAAAATATATATCCTTGATAAGTTTGATCCTAGAAATTGAATATATCCTACTACACACAATGTAGATTGTGATAAGGGCTTGCATTCTGAATTCCTTTATCTCATGTGATGATTATGGAGAGAGTGGATCTTTGATAGCCTCCTGCCATTTATGATAATGAGCTGAATGAGGACCTAATAGTAAAGAAGGAAGTTACATAAAGACATTTATAGTGGAAAACATTTTGCTTAAGTTAAATTCTACTTAAGTATGGGTAAATAATTTCAAGATGAAACGAGTTAGAACTGCCATCTTATTGAAAATGCATCAATTTGGATTTAAATCCTTAGTTTATTTTACCTGTAATTAAAATTATAATTTAACATTGCAAGTCATCACCAGTTTTAAAATTAACTAAACCCATAGACATCCCTATTAAACAATGAGCTACACGTACTCTGTTTTTTTTAGTGAAATTGTTTCATTAATATATACATGAAATTATTATCATTTTACGGGTACAGTCTTCTACCAAGAATTGAGAGGTCAGAACATTGAAATAATTTCACTAAACAATGATGGTCAGACACAAGTTGAGGGGCTGATGGAGATTATGTATCAGAAGAATCATACCAATGTTTTAGCATTTAAATGATTCCAGCACGTACTGGATGGAATATAAAAGATTGGTATATGCTAACTGATACCTTGACTGCTTCCATGATTCTTCAGAAACTTAAGAATAAAAAGATCATAGGTTCTCTTAACTTTCACTTAGAATTATTCAGTTTCTCTGAGGCTAAAAAGTGTATGATAATACTTTATCATCCCCAATCAACATTCAACATTATTCCTCTCTTTCCATAGAACAGAGGTTCTCAACCTGTGGGTCGTGACCCCTTTGGGGGTCGAATGACCCTTTCACAGGGGTCGCCTAAGACCATCGGAAAACACATGTATAATTACATATTGTTTTTGTGATTAATCACTATACTTTAATTATGTTCAATGTGTAACAATGAAATTGGGGGTCACCACAACATGAGGAATTGTACTGAAGGGTCGCAGCAATAGGAAGGTTGATAACCACTGCCATAGAACTTCTTAATGCTAATTTTCCTAATCTGAACCTTAAACACTTTGACAAATTGAGAAATCGTATGAAATTGTTATTGATGACTAAAGTGTTAGCTACTTTCCCTACATTGAAACTGGCTGTATTTGAGAAACATTTTGTGGGTGTCTTAACTATTGAAATATGACTCAGATGATATCACATGATAGATTTTTGATTACTAAATTAAAGGGTTGACTACATGAACAAATAAATATACATATTTGCTTTTGCAGTTCAATAGGTTGATAATATTTAATATCCAAAGTAAATAAAATACTTAATATTTATTGTACCCTTTTAAAAATTTATACGAATGTATACTATTACACACTCAATTTTCACTGTAGTGCTATGATTAAAACCTATTTCATACATATATGTTGACATAATATATAGTATCAGCCAAAAGTCTTAGACCCAGGCTGAATTCAAGCCAGAGAGCAATAGATATGCCAGGTCAATTATTTTCTTTACATAATCCAAATATCACATGAAGTATGAATGACTTCTCGTTTCATTCAGATTTTGTTTCTTTTAATAAGAACTCACAATAAAGCTGTTTTATGATTGTTTTGTTTTGTTTTGTTTTGTTTTGTTTTGTTTAGGACTATCTAGTCACTTACTCCCTTCATCTACTTCACACACAAACCAAGGCTTGACATTTTCTTGATTACTGAAGGCTTGTGTAATACCAGTATACTTTTCATGACTTCTTTCCTTAAGCCTGCTTATTTTAGATACATTCTACTTTATTTTCCCCCCCATTCTGCTTCACATGGTAGCGCCTTCTTTGAGCAAGACTTATATTGTTCTTTTATCTAGGATTCTTGGCCAGAGATCTCTGAACCTGGGTGATATTAAAGACAGGTACACCATCCTTAGACCTCAAGTATATTGTCTCCAATTAATGCTCATAGCTGAGCTGCTAAAACACCACCTCTTGCTTTTCTGTCTGAAGATATGAGAAAGTTCAGTTAGATTGAAAAGGATATATACCTATAACCTTGCCAAGGATCCAAGTTGTTAAGAAACTGGCAGATGACTTTTCAAAATATATTTGAAGAAGTAAAGAAAACACTCTCAAAGTAATTGACTATCATATCTTTTCTAAGCTCAAACATGAAAATTAGGAATAATCAAAGTACACTAAACAAAAATTGAAGGTTGTGGATGAGTAGTGTATCTCCAGATAGTGTAGAGAGATGCTCTTAGTCCCTTTATCTCCTTGAAATAACTGCTTACTTCCTAATAATTTGCAACTAATACATTCCTATAGTTCCAATCTGTTCCTCAATAATTAGGTAATACAGGGTTATCTCAAACAATTTGATGATAACGTGAGATAGCCAAGCCAACATTACTCTTTGTTGATGAGAACATAAAATGTTTAAAGTAAAATACCCTTTCAACATTAGGATTTCTTTAAATTACTTATTATATACACTGCAGAATTACATGGATTTTCAAAGATGAAAATTTTAATGTGATGCAATAAAAACATTTAAGTGTTTTATGGCAACATATTTTGTAAGTTCATTAGTCTATAAATTTATTTATAGTGTAATTATAAACCTAAAAGTTTTCTCCTTTATTGTAAGTTTTTCCTTTATTGTAAGTTTCCATGGATTTTTCTGTTTTGTAAAAAAGCAAATAAAACTATAAAGGCTTTTAAATAAAGGTTAAAATTAATAATATGATGCCATACAAGTTATAAAGAAAGAAAAGCAAGTCAAATATGTTGATTCAAGGAGAAAATCTTCCTTTGATTTCCTGGCATTATAATATTTATGTTGTGCCTCATGGATATTGTTTATTTTTCTTACTTAGACTCACATGTGCAAAATGTGGACCTTCTAAATTTATTTATGCATACAGTAGTCTTTTATAATTCCATTTTGCATCGAAGTTTAAAACAATGTGCTTTTGGTAAATATCTAGTTGAATTTTTAACTTTTGAAACATAAGTGTTTCAAAGAAATAGTGTTCTTGTTTTAGAAAACCATGTTAAATTTTGCAATTGTACTTCAAGGTATCCAAGAAAATGTATTAAAGCACATTGTCTGAATTCTATGCCAAATGAAGGCATAATTATGTTAAGGGGAAAAGCAGTGTGGCTTAAAAACCGTGTTACCAGAGCCACGGAAACATTTGTCAGGATGCTGAAACAAAGCTTACATAGTCCAAAAAATATTTTTTTGTGAGTTAACAACCCAAGTCACTCTACAGAGTGCAGAAGCAGCAGTACATTGCTTTTTAAATTTAGATTTAAGCTGCCAGGTCCTACATTATATTATTTCTATTATCTTGGCTAAAAGTAGAAAAAAGATAATTTAGTATAATCTAATGCCTAACAAATGACATGACACCTGATATTTTTATTACTTGGAAAATTAATAATCATATTTTGTTAGCACCAAAATTTACTAATATTCATTTTAAGGAAAGTGAGTCAGCTTCTGAGTGATAAGTTGCAAATGAATCTGCTTTCTGCCCCTGGGAAACAGATGATGGGAGGGGGGATGTAATGAATCAGAATAATAAAAGCAACCAGAATTCTACCTGGGTAGCATTAATGTACAAAATTCATGGAGACCCAAATACTGTATCAGATTGTCTCAGTAAATATCAAAATTCAGTTTCTAACCATGACTGGATTTGCTAATTTCTCCTAAGGTTTTCACAGTTGGTATTCATTGGAATATCTTTAAAAGTTCATAAAATGTTATTCTTAATAAACATGAAATTTGGTTCCATGGCTTTATTTTGAGAAATACGCCTTTCTTGAGTAAATAAAAATTCATATAAATTCATATGCATATACTCCACTTTTGTAATTCATAATGATAGAGTGCAACATTTCCAGGCACAAGGCTTAGCATGTAGATGTCATAAGCGTGGATAGTCTGTAGGAATAGTGAATAGTGAGCAAAGTTGAATGGAAATTGGAAAAGTTTCCAGGGTGTTACCACCTAGAAAAGATACATTAAAATACAGAAAATGGAATGCAATGTATATTCATCAGTAGTTCAGATATAAAGTTTATATCTTTGCATAATTTTTATGCAAAAACTTTATGATCTACTAGAAGCCCGGTGCATGAAAATTTATGCACTGGAGGGGGGGGTCTCTCAGCCCAGCCTGCCCCCACTCAGTCCAGGAGCCCTCAGGGGTAGGAGGTGACCCGGCGATCAGGGGAAGGCGACATTCCCATCACACCTCTGCTGCTGCCACTGCTAGCAACACAAGCCTCAGCCGGCCCTGGTTACCTGAGCCTTGGGAGGCCCTGGGTGGCTGGGCAGCTGCCATCCGAGTCTTACCTGCACCTTGGGCAACGGCTGGGCAGCTGACATCTGAGGCTTGCCTGTGCCTTGGGCCAGCCCTGGGTGGCTCGGGGCTGAGGGAGGGTCCGGCTGCACTATGTGCCTGCTGCCAGCCACCCCCCCCCCCCCAAGCTGAAAGGAGGACTCTGGCGGGGCTGAGGGGACTGGGCGCCACCATCTTGTGGCTGTGGGCGCTGCCATCTTTGTGACAACATGATGGTTAATTTGCATATTCCCTCTTTATTAGATAGGATATGTAATATAAATATAAAATAAGTGACTTTCATATACATAATTTCAATATACATTTAATTCATGATGATAATGATAACTAACATTAATAAAGACTTACTATGTACCAGACAATATGAAAATATGTTTATCAGGCATAATACTTTCAGAGTCTATTAAAAATTCTACATAAATGCTATCTATCATTTGCATTTTAGAGGATGAAATTGAGATTAAGAGAGATGAAGTAATTTGTTCAAGGTTATAGTTAAAAAGCAATGGAATTGGTTCTGCAGCAGGAAAAAAAGAGAGTATATACCAGAGATATCACATTGAATTTTTGCATTCAATAAAAAAATGGAAATAGATGTTTTCTAAGTTACAGATAGGTTTGTGGCAGAAACAACTTTTCCCCAAACATTTTAATAGATACAGGCAAGGGGAAACCCTGCATACTGAGTTTTTAGCTTTCTATATTTTTTTGTCTATCTGTTTTCCAGTACCTATTAAAAAAAAACACAGATGCACTGTAAATAGCAACTTAGACTGGTCAATTTGGATAGTATGATAAGAATACTTGCAATTCAAAAACAAATACCTTTTCAGAGATCTTTTCCTTTTTTCTTTAAATCAAAAATTCTCACAGTACCAACCTCTTGTGAGACAGATATTATCTGAAATTACAAATGCATTCATAATAAAGGGATGCACAACTGTTTGCTCTATCTTTCCCTGATACTTTTGCATGTCACTTGCTTTCCTAAAATGGAAGCAAAACAAATTTGCTTCTTTGGGTATGCTTATTACCTTCAAAGCTGTAACCATTCCTTTGCGGTGATCACTGTATAGGGAGTTAAATCAAACTGAAAACTTTGAATGGAGTCTGAGTGAGATTTTCACACTGGAAAGACTCTCATGAGGAATTCTTTTTTTAAAAAAAATATATTTGTATTGATTTCAGAGAGGAAGAGAGAGAGAGAGAAAGAGAGAAACATCAATGATGAGAAATAATCATTGATTGGCTGCCTCCTGCAGGCCCCACACGGGATCAAGCTGGGTATCTGGGCATGTGCCCTGACCAGGAATCGAACCCTGACCTCCTGGTTCATAAATCAACGGTCAACCACAGAGCCACGCTGGCCTGGCTCATGAGGAATTCTTTAAGGTCACTGCCAAATTACAAGATGTAATTTGAAGAGTAAGTGCAGCAAAATTATAGTGTGCTGCTATCTTAATGCCTTTCCTTATTTGCTCCCCCTTCAATACCCTTTATTCTTCTAGGTTATTTCCCTTCCTAAAAATGACCTCTTTCTCTTTCTGACTTTTCAATAGGAGCAAGTGGGTAACCAACTGTAGTTAAAGAGAGAGATTTCACTTTTTTTGCTTCACCTTTCCCCACTTTGCCCCTCCCTGTGTGCCTTTGCCCGAGCTTCCTGGTTTTATAACTGGAAATAGCGGACATTATAATTTCACCTTAAATTTTAGGTTTCTTTTGATTCACAATTTCCAGAAGAAGTATCATCTCTCTATATCATGTTGTTTATTTCATGTTGAATGGTCCTGTTTTGAAATCCAGCATTTCTTACTATTACAAAGCAACCATGTTTATAAGGCAAGGCTCCTGTTTAGAAATTTGCTCCTTCAGTGGGTGTCAATGAACTGAGCCAGCATATTCTAATACATTCATTCTTGAACTACCATATCACTTCATGAAATTTATTCATATTTATAAATGAGTAAATCTGTTTTGTAAAAGAAATCCTTTCTTTTGAGTTGCTGGCAGCACCATCCCCCAAATGTGGTATACAAAAGAATAAAAACTGATTTACTGCATGGTTCCCATATTAACACAATCTAGAATAATTTACAATACAAATCAGTAGGATCCTAGTAGATGAATGCAAATTAGACCTTTTAAATCAGAAATGAAATTAATCATTGAATTTTAATTGCAAAGTAGCAATCATACATTGGGTAACACTGAGTGGTGTTGTTACTTTAGTTGCATAGAAGAAAGGGCCCTGGCATTTTCCCCTTTTCACTGTTTTAAAAGACTATTAATGATCATAAGGCTGGCCTCTAATCCAGTCAGTGAAAGATGGGGCCATTGCTCTGTGGCAGTGGTTCTCAACCTCCTGGCCCTTTAAATGCAGCTCCTCATGTTGTGACCCAACCATAAAATTATTTTCGTTGCTACTTCATAACTGTGATGTTGCTACTGTTATGAATCATAATGGAAAGATCTGATATGCAGGATGGTCTTAGGCGACCCCTGTGAAAGGGTCATTCAACCGCCAAAGGGGTCGCGACCCACAGGTTGAGAACCGCTGCTCTATGGCATGGGTAGTCAAGTGTCTTCATTTATTTGCCCTTCTATTCCTGTCTCTTTGTTTATCTCCATGTCATTTTTGTTTTCAGTTGACATGTGGTCAGTAGGGTGCATCATGGGAGAAATGATAAAAGGTGCAGTGCTGTTTCCTGGCACTGATCGTATCCTTCTTAGCAGCCAGTGTTTTCTGGGGGTGTTATTCTCAATCAATTTCCTTTGGTTTGAATACAGTATTGCCGATGGGATACATTCGCTGCCCGCACAGGGCTTCTATGAGACTCCAGTGTCAAATATTAACCAGCTAGCATCGTGGCGCAGTAGCTGTGTCTCTTAGCAAAGTCTTATGTAGATAATATAGTATCGAATATGAAATACTGAGCATGGTATCAAAAGGTCTGTCTTAATTCAGTGCCACGAAACTAGTAACAGTGATACACGCTTTTCTATTGATTTTTGTTGTGGATGTTTCAAAATCAAGTTCTTTTCATAGATAGATAATAAATGACAAAATACTTCATTTTAAGATTTATGCATCCATATCATAGGAAATACTCATCAGTTAGATTTATGTTCACCCACAAATACAATAAGTTTATTTTAACACATATTGAAAAAGCATGCATGTGTATTTTATTTTTAAATTGATCATTTTCTAAAGTTCTTTTTCTCATTTACTTCATTTATAGGAATGATTGCTCCAATTCCTGCTATTATTCTCTTCATGTAATTAACAAATGTAATACTTAAAACCTCATTTATTAATAATAATTATATAAAATATCTGAATAAATAAATGTATGTCATTTAGATTAGTAAAAGAGACCCTTTCTTAGGCAGCAATTAGTTAGCAAATAAAAATTCCTAGTCTCTACAGTATTAAATAGATATAAAATGAACATTTGCCCCCTGTAAATTAAAATGATTGATTTTCATTACTTTCCATATATTTTCTATTAAAGAAAATCTGATTGATTTTCACAACTGAGTTATTAAATATAAGTTAACATTTTTTAGAATCCATTTCTTGGAAGAAGTTGCTGAGTGATTAGTATATGGGTGTGTAATAACTTATCTTTAAGTTAGTTAACTATCTTCCTACACTCAGTCATTGTCATTTATGAAAATAATATATCCTCATACTAAAGATAAAATTTCTGCTTACATGATCATAATTCAAAACTGAAGTTGAGCCTATAATAATGGAGTTTCAATATATAATTGAAGTAAATCTAATTACTAATATAGTGTATCCTAACTATATTATGACTAGCCATTTACTTTGAGGATTTGTAATTACATATATGGCTACACATATAGTATCACACATACATTGTGTGTATTAAAGGACCATTTTACAAAATGACTGAAAGACACTCATTTAATTTTTGTTGAATAAAAGAACTTAACCTAAAATATTTTATTTAGTAAAAATAAAGCTTCACTGTTTTAACTTTCATTCTTATTAAAATCTTTTTCTAATCTTACATATGACACACAATTATTTAAATAATTTTTGTCTATTTGCAGTTGTTTTCTATATATACTAGTACATTTCTTTAAAACATCTACAATTTACCACATTCATGTTCATGTTAATGCTATTTAGAAGTATGTTACTTGATACAAAACTAATTTCTTTGATTCTGCACAATTTATAAACTTGAGTTTGGCCTTTGGACATAAATATGAAATAGTAATTACATTTAGGCTACTTTTAGACATTTGATTAAAACAAACTCAACCTCCTAACTTTGTACTCTTGGCTTTTACAGAAATTCATTGTGGCTGAATAATTGATGAGTGAAATGAATATTTGCACCCTATAAATTAAAATGATTGATTTTCATTACTTTCTATATTTTCTTTTAAAGAAAATCAGATTGATTTTCACAACTGAGTTATTAAATACAAATTAACATTTTTTAGAATCCATTTCTTGGGAGAAGTTGCTGGGGTATCAATCACTTCTTAACTCTGCTATCAAAATCTCTTATAAGTAAAGCTCTAGGCTGCTGCTAATGCTAAAGTTTCATATTAGATGCCCTTTAAATGCCTGAACTTGTTATTTGATATTGAGTTATTTCTGCAACTCTCATATGGGGATACATTTGTAAATTTCTCAAAGGGCAAATGGGAAATACTTTCTAAAGTGCCTTCTCAGAGTCCAAGATGTGGTCTTTTAATGATTTCAAACATATTAGTTAAAGTTTAAATCAGTGTTTTCCATGAAAACACTTTATGAACACTAATATCATAAAATTGTCCTCTTAAAAAACAAGAGAGATGATTTTTTTAAATTCACTATTATTATAAATGACTTATCTGAGAGGCAATAAAATTATACCCGAATCTATTAAATAGAACCTTTAAAATGGAATTGGAAATATACAATATGTACACTATACATCTATACAATACATCATAAAGAATCATTATTGTTAATCAACACATCTTCACTTACATGAAGATATTCTCAAAGTAAGTGATTTCTAAAACTTCTTGTAATTATAAACTTTGCATGTCTTCTTAATATATAAGCTAATGCCACCACAACACTTACAGTTTTGAAAAGGTCTTATACCCATTATCTTTTATGCCTAAAAGAATTCAACACATTTTTTTTTTCAAAATTGAGAAATTTAAATAGGTAATTTTTAAAAAATTATCTATTTATGTGCTACTTTGTTAGTAAATATCTTTTAAGTACATATTAAGTTTTATTCAATTCAAGTATATTTTAACTCTACAGAAGGATCAGAAATCAGCTGTTGAGATAATTTTCCTTTGAGATCTCTTCTAATGAATTTCTTCATAGCAGATATTTTTACTTTAAAAATTGCAAAAATACTTTCATATAAGCAAATTAATATTAAATATATAACTTTTGAACACGATCAATAAAATGAACACGTATATACTACTACTCAGGTTTAAAAAAAGAACATTACCAATAAATACCTTTGAATCTTTTTGGGTGCACTTCGTCAATCATATTCTTTCTTCTCCCCACAGACATCACTACTGTCCTAAATATGTTTTTATAATCTCTTTTACTTTCCTTATATTTTTATCATATATATGTATACATATATATATATATCCTTAATATATGGTTTAATTATATGTGTTTTACATATTATCACTATATCACTATTATTTTGTGAATTGCTTTTTTAAAAGTTAACATATTTTTGAAATTTATCTATGTTGATGCATTATAAATAGTTCATTTATTTTTATTTCTGTATAGTATTTTAGCCTATGAATATTGTATGGCTGGTCCATTATCCTATAAATAATTTGGGTTATATTATTCATTTTTTGTTTTTATAAGCAGTGATGATATAAATATATGTCTCTATAAATAGCACATGGGCACGGCATTTTGTTTTTTTGAAAATGATAAATGCCAGGCTTATAGGTGTGCACATGTTTAATTTGACTATGTAACATCAAATTGATTTCCAGAGTACAGTATATAGATGTAACTCTTTACTTCATAACCTTACTAACTCTTCATATTGACAGATTGGTTTTAAAATTTGTTAGCAATCTCTTGAATATAAAATACTTTTTCAGTAGAGCTTTAATTTACATTTCCTTTACTACAAGGGAGGCTAAATGTCTTTTCTTATTTATTGTATACTAGAGGCCCGATACACAAAAATTTGTGCAAGAGTAAGCATTCCTTCCCCTGGCTGCTGGCACCGGCTTCCTTCTGGCATCCGGGACCCGGGCTTTCCTCCTCTGGCCATTGGCAGGCACCCAGGGCCCAGGCTGGCAGCCCTCAGCCCACCAGCAGGCACCGGGACCCAGGTTGGCTTCCCTTGGGCCACCCACAGGCACCCAGGACCGGGCTGTCTTCCCTCCAGCCCCAGCTTCCTCAGGAAGGATGTCCGGAATGACATCTGGAAGATGTCTGGTCTAATTAGCATATTACCCTTTTATTATTATAGATTAGTGTTTTCCCTTGGTAAAGTGTTTCTTTGTTCTTATAAAAACAATATTTTTCTATTGTATTATTTTATTAATTTCTAGAGGCTCAGTGCATGAATTCGAGCACAGGTGGGGTTCGGCTGGCCTGACCCAAATCAGGGCAGATCAGGGCTGTCCCTGCTGGGAGGAGGAGATAGCAGGAGGTTGGCCAGCCAGCCCACCATGATTGGGGCCCAATCAGGGCCAGGCCTTGTGGGGGAGGGGCTGCGGGCGATTGAATGGTGGGCCTTGCCCCCATTGGGGTGAGGGAGGCCGATTGGAGGTGGGCTGGATGTGGGAAGGGGCTGTGGGCAGTGGGCCTGCTGGCCCTGCCCCTTAATGGGGTGGGGGGGCCGATTGGGGGTCAGCGACTGTGGGAGGGGCCTTGGGAGGTTTTTCGGCCAGCCCCACCCTTGATTGGTGTGAGTGGGGGGTGATCAGGGACAGAGCTGGCTGGGGGGAGGGGCCACAGGCCTATCGGAGTAGTGGGGGCTTATTAGGGGTGGAGCTGGCCAGGTGGAGGGCCTGCAGGCAGTTGGCTGGCTGGCCCTGCCCCTGATCAGGGTGGGGGGGGTCGATCTGGGATGGGGCTGGCCAGGGGAGGGGCTGAAGGAGGTTGGCTTGCTGGCCCCATCCCCTATTGGGTTAGGGGTGGTGATCAGGGTTGAGGTAGCTGAGGGGAGGGACTTCAGGCCGATAGGGGTGGTGGGACCCCATTGGGGGTGGAGCTGGCTGGAGGGAGGGGCTGCAGGAGGTTGGCCGCCAGCCCATCCCCCTCTTGGTGTGGGGGGACAATCAGGGGTGGGGCTGGCTGGAGGGTGGGGCTGTGGGCCAATTAGAGGTGGGCTGGCCTGGGGGAAGGGCTGTGGGGGGTGTTGGCTGGCCACCCCACCCTCGATCAGGGTGGGAGAGGGAGGTTGGCTGGTAGGCCCCACCCCCTGGTTGGGCCGGTTTGCTGGCTGCAGTGGGCATCATAGTGACTGGTCGTTCTGGTCTTTATGGCATTGTGGTTGCTGGCTTTTTATATATATAGATGAGGATTTCTTTATATAATTGGTTACCTAATTTTTGGCAGTTTATGTGTTGCAAATATCTTCTCCACTATAGATTATTTTTCCATTTCATTTTATAGTGATTTTGAAATTTGGCAATGTTTTTTATGGTTCATGTATGCTTATATCTAGTTTAAGAAATCTTTGATGCCTTTGCTTTGTCTTATAATTTTACTATGAATATTTTAAAGTTTAACTTTTTACATTTAAAAGCCTTTAGCCCACTTGTCATTAATTTTGGTGTATGGTGTGAAAGAGGGATCCCATTTATTTTATTTTACTTCCATTTATTGATCAATGTATTCTTTCATTGATCTATAAGGCTGTCCTTATCGTAAGTTTCCACATATTGGGGGGAAGCTGTTATATTCTGGGCTCTATATTCTGATATTTTTGTCTGAGTCTATATTACTACCACCCTTTCTTAATGAATACAAATGTGTACTATGGGTTATATCAGGTAGAGATAAAACCTTTTTTGTATTTTTCAGGAGTATCTTAGCTATTAATGAATTATTGCTCTTTCACACAAATGTTAAAATTGGCTAGTCAACTTCTCTAAAAATATTGCTACTGGTAGTTATATTGGAATTGGTTTAAATCTATAGTACCATTTGTGGAAAATTGCTATTTTAATTAAGACATTTAAAAATCCTTTTCTTGAGCATATAATATTAGCACACACTAATATTTTTGTTCTCATTTTTTAGCCTAATAAATTGACAATATTACAATTTTATTGTATTATAGGTAGAGTTTGTTTAGATTCACCCTTTTGATTATCATTTTCTTGGCTTACCACTACTTGCAGTTTGGTCCTTTATTTTGAGATTATTTTCTTTCTTCCTGAAGTACCTGCTTTAGAAGACTTTTATTGTGGGAGTCTTTGATGATAAAACTCTATTTTTTAATTGGGTTCCTTTACTTTAAAAATAGTTTAGTTGGATATAGAATTAGAGATTGACATTTAAAAAATATTATTCCAACATTTTATTTCAACATTTAAAAAATATTATTCCATTGACTTTTTGTTTATAATATTGCTGGTGACTTGCTGTTGTTGTAATAGTCATCTTTGAAGATAGCCCCCATTTGTCTTTCTGACTTCATTTACAATTCTTTCTTTCTCTCTCTCTCCCTCCCTCCCTCCCTCCCTCCCTCCCTCCCTCCCTCCCTCCCTCCCTCCCTCCCTCCCTCCCTTCCTTCCTTCCTTCCTTCCTTCCTTCCTTCCTTCCTTCCTTCCTTCCTTCCTTTCTTTTCTTTCTTTCTTTTTGACCTTTGGTTTTCTGCTGTTTCTCTACCATGTCACTAGGTGTGGGTTTCTTTTTATTTATCTCTCTTAGAATTCACTGTATTTCTTGAATTCCAACCTATGTCCAATTCCTGGAATTTCTCAACTTTTGTTTCCTTAAACATTTTCTCTCCCTTTTTTTAAAAATTATCTCCATAAAAAAATTCTGATTGGATATAAAGTAGATATTCCATTTATTCAACAAATAATTTTTGAGCATCTACTGTGTGATGGGCACTTTTTGTCTCCAGAGTTATGTCAATAACAAAACTGTCATCATGAAAATAATGACGACATAATTCTTGACATCATGAAATTTACAATAAAAGGCACAATATATTACAAGGTGATAATGGCTAAGGGATATGGAAGATCAAAATGCATATATTGCCTCCCGCTTTTTTTATTTTTAATCCTCACCTGAGGACATTTTTTTTCATTTATTTTTAGAGAGAGTGGAAGGAAGAGGAGGAGAGAGAGAAATACCGATGTGAGAAAGACACATTGATTGGTTGCCTCCCGCATGCCCCCACCAAAGTTGTGATTTTGAAACCGAAGTACAAGGCCCTTGACCAGAATCAAACCTGAGACCCTTCAGCCTGTAGGCCAACGCTCTATCCACTGAGCAAAACCGGTTAGCGCTCTCCTGCTTTTTAAAAAAGTTTAAACATAAATGTTTTATCAGGTATGCCTAACAAAATAGCATGTGTTCTTGATCTCATATAAACGTGACTGTACCTTCTTAACCTCCCTTTTATCCGGCAGTGGATGTAATCTTCCAGAGAGAGCCTCACAGACCTACAACTCCCTTAAATAGAAATCTCTTTTTCTGTTAGTGTTAGAAACTTTGTGTAAGCGCCTTTGTTTAAGATCATTTTATTTACCAATGTTAAAAGGACATTGATATTTTTCAATTATAAAACACAGATGTCAAATTAAATGTTCTCCAAAGCCTCTTCCCAGTTTGAAAATGCAGTCAGGTCACAAGGTGAGAATGGCATACAATTTGAAGAGGGTGTTATGTACAAAAAATAATTAACATCATAAATACAAAATTAGGTACAGAGTCGTACAAGGGTCCTATGCAAATGAGAGATTAACCAAAGATTAACCTTTAATATGTTAATGAGAAGTCTACCATTGTGACACATATTAATTAATATATGCTCAATTTTCTTATATGTGAAGTGTCACTCCAGTTTTTGCTTTATATGTAAATACAGATCACAATAATAAATAGATTATAGTAAGATCCATATATGTCATGTTCCAAATACCAGCCTTTGGATATTTCATGTCCCACAGTATCCCAATAGCAATCTGCGCCCAGTGAACAAATAGTCTTTTACTCAAATGGTCAGCTTTGACTTTTGGATGTGTTCTGGCTCATAATATTTCCTCTTGCTATGGTCATTTATAGTGAAAACAAGTGCTAGTTCACTACTGCACATTAAATCACTTATCCATACTTCATGTTATCAGAATTTGAGGGGGATTTTTGAGAGGAAAAGAATATTTTTAAGTAACAAAGAAAGAGTAAAAATATTTTTAAAGGAGCAAAACAACTCAAAGCATAATCATGAAAATCTAGATGCAGAACTCATATATATATTTCTATCCTGATCTTTAAACTTGTCATCCTCAGAAGAATTCCTTTGAGAGCAAATTTTATCATAGGGAAATATGAAGCAATTACTGAAATAAATTGTCAAATATTTTGAACTTTATATTGAGCAGTGTTTGTATTTTCTGTTTGTAGCACCCACAGGTAAAAGCATAATATAATCTCAATCTTTCCCTAGATTATGATGGGCGGAATACTTCTCCCTCTCCTGGGAGACTAAATTTGCCACTTGCTGTAGATTCCCAAGGTCTTTTCAGGAAAGTTACATGGGAAAATGAGATTAGGATTTTTCTTTTCCTGAATATTTTCAGGTGAATGACCCCTAAATTTTTCATTAAATACTAGAGGCCCAGTGCATGAAATTTATGCACAGAGGGGTCCTCACAGCCCAGCCTGCACCCTCTTCAACTTAGGACCTCTTGGGGGATGTCCAACATCCCTCTCACAACTCTGGACCACTGGCTCCTAACTGCTCACTTGCTGCCAGCCTGTTTGCCCCTAACTGCCCCCCTCTGCCAGCCAGGTCACCCCCAACTGCCCTCCCTGCTGGCCTGGTCACCCCTAACTGCCCCCCCCACCAGCCTGGTCACCCCTCTCTGCCCCCCTGCTGGCCTGGTCTCCCACGCAGCCGGCTGTTTGGTTGTTGGGTCATCCCTCACTGCCCCCCTGCTGGCCTGGTAGCCCCACGCAGCCTGCTGTTCAATCATCTGGTCGTCCCTCACTGCCCCCACTGCTGGCCTGGTCTCCCAACACAGCTGGCTGTTCGGTCATTTGGTTGTCCCTCACTAACCCCCCCCCCCCCGCCAGCCTGGTCCCCCCTCACTGCCCCCCTCCCACCAGCCTGGTCACCCCATGCAGCCTGCTGTTCAGTCATTTGGTCATCCTTCACTGCCCACCCTGCCGGCCTGGTCACCCCACACAGCCTGCTGTTCAGTCAACCAGTTGTTTCGGTTGTCACAGTTACTGCCTTTATATATATATATATATATGTGGTTTTAAACTTTTGCTGAATTTAAAGCTATTTTAGCTTGCATCATAAACTGAAACAGGTTAGTATTTAATTCTTATATCTGGATTTAGTAATTGACAAACTACTGATAGTATATTCTACATTGTTATTTCTCAAAATATAGTCCAGGAGCCATCTGGATTGCAATTACTATTGATGTTCTTTTTAGTAATATTATATCAGATCTGTGGACTCAGAATTATGTAGATCAATGGGAAGAGTGGAAGGGTCTGTATTTTGTAATTTCCCTATGTTATGACTATTCAAATTGGGGAACCACAGTTTTATATCATGATGCCTAACACATGGCATGCATGCCTCCACTTCCTTATTGCATATTCATTGTGGAAATTACTAATTGGTTGCAATATTCTTTCCTACAGGACTGACATAAAACCATAATACTCAACACGGAGCCTAGGCAGATGGATGGCTTGACAGATAAAATCACCTCCCTTGAAACTATTCTTTGGCAACATATTTTTTAAAACATAGTTAAGAATTTGGAGGTAAACACTGATATTCTTTAAGTTTCAAATAGGTGTCAGAAAATTTTGCACAAAATATTGTCTATAAGGCTTCAATTAGGGGAGAAAGCAAGACTGAATTTATGAAGTAATTAACTCTGGAAACTGTACTCATAATTACAAAAAGTAATCGACTATGGAAGAAAGCATAAAAGAAGATACAGTTTTTTGAAGGGCATAGTAGAATGAGACCATTAAATAGTCTTTTTGAATCCACTTTGTAGTTTCTGAATGCTTAAATGTGCATTGTATAAATTATGTTCATAATTATGGCTTAAAATACCCATTAAAAGATAAGGTATTTTTCATACATTATGTTCAAGGCAGTTTGTGATATGTTTTAGAAAGTTCCCCAACAATGAAGTTAAAGTAGAAGGGGTACATGAAATGTAAGCTTTTGGCTAAATGATAAAATTAACAAAGAATTTTCAATCTAATTTTTAATATTTAAAAAAAACTCATTTTTACAATCCGTATTTACTTTGTTTTATTCATCTATTACAGTACTGTTTACTGAAGACATTAGTTAATAGTCAATATTTGCACATTATCTTGTTTTATCATACTCTATATAAAGTCAAACTTATTATAATATGACTAGTTTTATGTAGTGAATTTAGAATTAGATGAGGAAATTTAGTGTCAATAACTCCTATAAAATGATATTTTTTAAATGCCTTTGATAAATATGTTAAGGGTGATAATTTCTTACTGAAATAGGAAATAAAAAATATAAAACATATTTATTGTTTTTTTAATAACTGCACAGACTGGACTCTGTAAATATTCAGATCTATATTCATAGAGTATAAAAATAATGGCCCTGGCGCTAGAGGGTTACAGGTTTGATTCTTGGTCAAGGGCATGTAGTGGGGTTGCAGGTTTTAGCCCTTGCCCTCATCGGGGCTTGTGGGGGAGGCAACCAATCAATGTGTCTCACATCAATGTTTCTCTCTCTCTTTCTGTCCTCTTCCCCTCCTTCACTCCTTTCCACTCTCTAAAATGCAATGGAAAAAATGTCCTTGGGTGAGGCTTAACAACAACAAAAAATGATAGTAATGACTTATGAGTTCTAAAACAAATAAATCCTTTCACAAAATTACTTTTGGCCATTCTTTTTTTAAAAAATATATTTTATTGATTTTTTTACAGAGGAAGGGAGAAGGATAGAGAGTTAGAAACGTTGATCAGCTGCCTCCTGCACACTCCCCACTGGGTATGTGCCTGCAACCAAGGCACATGCCCTTGACTGGAATCGAACCTGGGACCCTTGAGTCCGCAGGCCTACGCTCTATCTACTGAGCCAAACTGGTTAGAGCACTTTTGGCCATTCTTTAAAAAATATTTACCATGTTAACATTCATACATAAGCACAAAAATCAGTTAATATTTTATATATTTAAAAAATGTAACCATGTGGAAATCTGATGATTAAAAATTTTTAAAACATGTATCACCTTTTTTTTTTTTACTTAAAATATTAATAAAAATTAATTGTTTTAGGTGAATAGGTTGACCTGGCAAACTAAGGAGGCAGTTTCAGAGGCATTCTTTAAGAGAACTACTTGTGACAAACATACCATCAATTTTATGGCCAAATTAAAACAATTTCTATCAGATAAATTTCAAACTTGCTCTTTTCCTTACTGGAATTATGGCAACAATCATTGGACTTAGAGTCAGGAGATATAACTTCCAGTCTTGGCTTCTATTTGGTTAATAATTATTATAGAGGAAAATCATGTGGTTAAAGAAATATAGTTGGACCAGGTTGTTCATGTTGTGATCCTGTGAACATCTGGGGAAGAAACAGTAACACTTAAATATAATTTCATGTATGGGGAGAAAGAACTTAAAATGGATCAGTTAAAATAAAGACACAAACTTTTACAGATGACTATATCATCTTTATATTTGAAGTATTAACATTCAAGTACTTTATGGACAATAAAGATTCTTGCCTCCTTACGTTTTGTAAACTATTACATTAAGGACCATTATTGTGTTTTATCTAAAAAGCAATCTCAGGTAGAAAAATTCATTGAGTGCTTCTGTAGGCTCTAATTACCTATAATAATAAAAGTGTAATATGCTAATTAGACCAGACAACCAAATGACCTTCCGGACGTCCTTCCAGATGGCCTTCTGGACGAAGCCGGGGCTGTGAGGGCTGAGGCAAGCTGCCACAGTTGCGAGGGCTTAGCCCCTTGCATGAATTTCGTGCATTGGGCCTCTTGTAACTTATAAAAAGAAATATTTCAACTGTTCTTGTTTTAACAAATTCCACACTATCTGACTTTCCTTAAACTTTGCTCTAAAAATAACATGGAATAGTTTGGGGAACACTACTTTAAAAGCAATAAATTTTTTACTGAATAACTCTACAACTCTAGTTAAATGTAACTAGAATATAATAATGGGTTGGGAGTATCTTGCCCCTTTTTTAATGATACCTTTACAGAAAACATGATAGCTCCTTTGCCTCTATTTTTAGGTTGATATCATCTGTAAAATCCTAAGGAAGTTTGACCAGTGATTAAATGATAGCTTGGTAGGTCTTGATAACCTAACTGTATTTGAGAGTAGACCTCTTTTCATAATTTACAAAACAAGCCCTTGAGATTTATTTAGCTGTACTAACACTTTCTATTTAAATATGTTTAAATAGTTCAAGCTTAATTTTACCTATAATACTAATGTAAGTTTCTGTGTAAGAGTAACTTTTAACTTTAATCTTTTGTAACATTTTTAGCTCTTTTATTTCTAATTATTCTGACTTTCTACAATATTCTCATGAATATTATTCAGTTTTTTCCCCTTTCACTTCATTTCTTGATGTTACTCAACCATACATTTTTTTCATCCCAGTAACTAAGAGGATGTATAATAATTTAAATTTGATACAGCCAAATTACAAAGGAAGTAGATTTGCAAATTAACTTAATTTTATCTCTGTGCAATATCCTATCTACTTTGTTTGCATTATATATTATGTTTGTTAAATATAGTTCATGTTTTTTGTCAGGACTGCTAATCTTTTTTAGTCCAACTGTATTGAATAGCTAAGGATAAGGAGTTTACAAACCTCAATTAAGTAATATTATGGTAAGTTCCCTGAACTGTTGCAAATTACGTTAGCAGAAATGAATGAATTAACTTATTACTGAAGGATAGAGTTGTAAAAGAATAAACAATGCAAAGGTAACACTTCCTGTGGTATTGGATTTAAGAAGCATTCCTAAGGCTTTTATCATTCATTGACACATGGCAAAGGGATTTCATTCAAATCAGTTTCTTCCAGTTCTTCAGAGTTTTCATTAGTGGTATTTATCATTCACAAAGCTCTGATATAACAAATAATAAATGAAAAAGAGAATCTCATTCAGTATCAAAGAGCTAGCTCCAATTTGGGGGGGGTATTAATATTCATAGCGACAATATTTTTCCTGTAGAATTTCACATGCTTAATGTACTTTTAAAAAACACGCACTTGGATGGAATTCTGTTATTTTAAATTGAATGTACTATGCTTACCCTCATGTCTTAATATTCAGGGAGACAGGACATGACCAAGAAAATAGGTATGAGACTATGACTATTTTGATAAATAGAGAAATTTTTTAAGTCTTTGGTTAGGAATTAATGGATTATCTAATCAAAAATTATATTAATCCCATAAGTAATGCATATGAGTAGAAAACATTAACAAATGATGAAACTTCTTCTTTGGTAGAGAAAGGAAGAAAAAAAATCTTAAGAGGAATTCAAGAAACATGTAAATGAATCTTATTTAAATATTTGTGCATTTGTCATTTTTAGTAAATAAATGATTGAGGTAATTCCATGATAAAATATTATATGTCACACTTTTTCTCTTTTAAATTGCATGGTTATATAGAAGTTTATCTTAATATAAGAAATTCTTCTTGTGTTATTAAATACATTTTCATGTTTACAACCCAAAGTCTATCTCACAATATCCAATTTTGTTAAGTAGTCCTAGTTCTCCAATGGTGTATATGTTCCCAAAGTAAATTTAAAGTTTTAAGAGGATCCATTGCCTTACAATTCTGATTTTACATTTTTGTCCTTTTTTGCTTATTAAAACTCCAGTTGTGTTGATGAGTGCTCAGGATTCTGGGAAGCAGTTAGTCTTCCAACTAGTGAAAGACAAGAGGTAGTAGCCTGTACTTTTGTTTGCCCTTAACTATTCAATTCTCAGATATTGACCAGTGGAACAAAGTAATTGAGCAACTAGGAACACCATGTCCGGAATTCATGAAGAAATTGCAACCCACAGTAAGAAATTATGTGGAGAATCGGCCTAAGTATGCAGGACTCACCTTTCCCAAGCTCTTTCCAGATTCCCTCTTCCCAGCGGATTCTGAGCACAATAAACTCAAAGGTAAGCCCACCAGGGACACTTGAGAACCACTATGTGTGCGATGGGCTAAACATGCAAATGATAGAGACATATCTCTAACGTGAGCTACCTAAATTTAAGGAGAGATATTTCCTTTTTTTTGTATTAGAATTTTATTGTGTTGACTATACTTGAAATAAGTATTAGGTAAGGCTGGGAAATCTTTATAATAGTGAGGCTTCCATTATGATGGTGTTTATTGCAAGAGGATCCAAACTGTAATATAATACAATTACAATCATGAATATAATTACGACTGTGTGGTGTTGAGGGAATGCAGTAGGAAATTAATTAGAGACAGGTCATTCTAGGATTCCTCCAAGGGGTTCTGATTGATTCAGGGAGATATCCTGGTTCAGGAGAGGTATTTCTTAAAAGATTTTTCTTACAAAGGGCAAGTGGTGAAGGATTTTAGAACTGACTGTATATCCAGAGAGAGGGATAATACTGAAGTGTGCAACAGTGGTGCAGGTTAATTATTTCATGGGGCTTATTTAGAATCTTAAAACTATTTTGTCGTGTAACTAAAGGACCAATGTAACATATCAAAATCATTGTTCCGATTCTTTTTATTACCTGGAAAATATTTTCAACACAAGTTGTTTGTTGTAAAATCTTGGAGAAGCAGGTGTCTGAGTTTTATTGTATTTTAGGGAATGCTTAGTCACATTTTTTTTTTTTTCATTTAGAGTGACACATAGGATTTTACCTACACATGTTATATTCAATATAAACACTTTCATTAATAAGTATTTTTTCAAATACTTTGTCTATAGCTGTGAACATTAGTAACAAATCTTAGTTTCTTCACCCACAAAATTGGATAATAATGCCTCAGTCGTAGGAATAGAGACAAGGAATAAATTTGGCAAAGTTATAAAGTATAATATAAATAAATTTCTAATTCTTTTTGTAACAGGACATTTCTGAGAACATGATTTTGAAACAAATTTGATTTTCCCTTCTGCCTGGGCTCAAATCCTGGCACAACAAATACTCAGTAACTGTTAGATATAAAAATAATAAATGTATTTATTATTATTGAAAATGATCCTATACATTATAAAAACACACACATGCTTTTGAAATTACCCCAAATATTCAGGGGGAGCAATATATTAGTTACATACTTATTTATTTTTTTAATATATTTTATTGACTTTTTACAGAGAGGAAGGGAAGGGATAGAGAGTTAGAAACATCGATGAGAGAGAAACATCGATCAGCTGCCTCTTGCACACTCCCCACTGGGGATGTGCCCGCAACCAAGGTACATGCCCTTGACCAGAATTGAATCTGGGGCCCTTGAGTCCGCAGGCTGAAGCTCTATCCACTGAGCCAAACCGGTTAGGGCTATTAGTTACATATTTAATTTCAAGGCTTAATTTGTAACGACTATGGATGTAAATGAGACAGGGCAACTACAATGTACTATTCTTTCCCAGGCTCTTACCATCTCCTCTGAACTTTCATCCGGCGTGTCATCAATGGTGCAGCATTGTTTTTGTGTCTGTGGCATTACCCAGCTGCATTTCTTCCTTCAGCTGCCTCCACCAGCTCTCTGAATGGCAATAGACTAAATCATTACTAAATCTACTGCTTTTAAGATCAACACTGCCTATATACAGATCAAAGAAGATCTATGCCTATATGCAGATCTGTGGATCATTCTGCAACTCCCCCCACCCCCTACTTAACAACATGTCAATGTGAATATATATATAGATCAACCTCATTCTTTGAAATTGCCATATACAATTCCATGGCACAGTTGTATCAGAGGTCATTTGGTTGCTCTGTAGATGGAAATTTAGACTGTTTTAAAACTTTTTTATTCCATAACCAGTGCTGAAATGAACTTCCCTTCTATGTGCATTACATGAACCTGTGCAATCATTTCTCTACACTGTATACTAATAGGTAAAAGTGGAACTGCTGAGTCATAAGGTATTCACATTTTAAACTTTAATAGATACTGCCAAATTTGCTCTCTAAAAATCTGCATCAATTTACATTCCCATCAACATGAATGAAATTACTTGGTGTTCCTGGACATTACACCATCTTTTATTTTTGCAAATCTGCTGGATAAAACATATTTCATTGTTTCATTTTATGTTTCCCTAATCAGTAGGTGAAGTTATCTGATTTTGGGGATGAAGGTACTACTTGTTTTTTGATTTCTTTTTCTTTTTATTTTTTTATTATATATTTATTGACTTCAGAGAGGAAGGGAGAGGGAGAGAGAGATGGAGATAGAAACATCAATGATAAGAGAGAATTATCAATTGCCTGCCTCCTACATACCCCCTACTGAGGATTGAACCTGCAACCTGGGTATGTGCTCTGACTAAGAATTGAACACTGACCTCCTGGTTCATAGGTCAACAATCAACCACTGAGCCACACCACTAGGCAATCTTTGTTTTCCTAATTTCCTCTCCCTCCAACAAATGTCCTTGCCAAAATAAAAATTTTATTAATTATTTTTCTCATTCGTCATTTCAGCCAGCCAAGCCAGGGACTTGTTGTCAAAGATGCTAGTGATTGACCCAGCCAAAAGGATATCAGTGGACGATGCCTTACAGCATCCATACATCAACGTCTGGTACGACCCTGCAGAAGTGGAGGCGGTAAGGCCTAAGCTTCTTTTACTTTCCTTCCACAAGCAAATCATAGTAACTGGGTGCTCAGTGATAAAAAGTGAGAGAATTAGAAACCCAATGAGTCACAAACTTATTACTTACCCTCTAAAAGTTTTCTTCTACCTGTGTTTTAAATGTATTTCTTTTTCAGGATTTCCTGTGAGGGATGGTGATTTAGTCCAACAAACCTTAGTGGTCCATGAGATATTTGCATTTGTTTTTGTTAAATTGTTATCTCTTCTTTTGTGTTTATTATCAGCCTCTCCTGAGGCAAACTAAGCAGCAGAAAATGTAATAGAGGATAAGTTACTTTCCCTCTAGTTCCTTAATATGATGCCTTCAGTAAAGCTTAGTACTGAAAACATTTAGATTTATACAGCTTCTACCAGGCCATTGGTGGCTTTGTGAAACCTTGCATGAATTAGATGAGAAAATTGGATATTCCAATAAGGACAGTATTTCAGGTTCATTCTAAAATGACTACCACAATAAGATGTATCTCCATATTTTAAATCTAGACATAGTTTAAGAATCCCCTTGGAAGCATAACTCTCTCTTTTCTTTCTTTCTTTAAAAAACAAACAAACTATTTTCCAGCCATTTACTATCTTCAATCACTTTCTTACATCTTTGCCTTCCTCCTTTTCTCTGTGTGGCATCAGGGCTGTACAGCGCAAATGGGATATTGGTATTGTTGCCCATGTGTGTTTACAGGGCTACTACTGGGGATGCCCTTTTGTCCCTCTTTTAAATGGTAATATCAGCAATATTACCTTGTACCCAAAACATCAAAATCTCTTCAAATTCTTAGAACACCTGTACTAAATGATCTCATTTTCTTTCACATAATACCTTCAAATTACTTTATTTGAATTGGTTCTTAATCTTCTATTTGGAATGCTCTTTTTGTTTTTTTTATCTTGAATCCTTTCTTCTACCCCAAGTTAATCTTGCTCCAGCATAGTTTTGCTTTGTTTCAGCTTCATTTCCTCTTCTTCATTGTGTGCTTGCCCATGTCAGAGATGGTAGATTTAAACTGACAGAGTTCTTACCCTTTCATTCTTTTTAAAAAAATTTTTTTTATTGATTTCAGAGAGGAAGGGAGAGGGGGAGAGAGAGAGAAACATCAATGATGAGAGAGAATCACCCATTGGCTGCTTCCTACATGCCCCATACATGCCCTACACTGGGGATGGAGCCTGACTGGAATTGAACCCAGGACCCTTCAGTCCTCAGGCTGATGCTCTATCCACTGAGCCAAACCAGCTAGGGCACCCTCTCATTCTTCATTGGAGAAGTGAGATCTGATAGATGGGAGTGAGGATTAGGTAGAATCAAATTTTATAGACGTAGCATTTAAAAATCTACTTTTCATAGTAACCCAATCCTTAAGCAGTCACACATTTCAGAGACAACACTTCGGTGATAAATTAGTCTCCAAATTCTGGAGACGGGTGTGCAATCCTTGATGACAGTTTCTTAAGATCTGCTCTCCTCAGCACTTCTACAGCAATGTAACTTCATTTTGTTTCAAATTAATTTTTAGTCGCTTGAGTTTTACAAAATAAAAGCCCTAAAATTAAATACTTAAATTATAATGCTCTTAGAACTAAAAAACTAATGTCCTTACAACTAAGAAAAAAAAATAGAGTCTTTTTAAATCTCTCACTCTTGGGAAATACTTTTAAGGATGTTCTTGGGGTAGAATAAAGTAATGGAATAAGTAAGATGGAGTATAATGTATGTGTATGGGACAATTAAGTATAGTATAGAATTTTTTCTGTGATAATATTTTAGGTTACGTTGATAAATTTTTGAGACAAACATACACTATTTGAAATTGTTGCTCCTTGTTGGTTTTGGTAGTTCAAATCATGTGGCATACTTTTCTTACATCTAGTGTAATGTGTGCAATCTGTTTTAATGGATTGTGGCTAGTGTTTAATTGGGGTCATAAAGTCTGCATTTGTAATTCGCTTGTAATTATGTTGCCTATAGAAGAGATGGTTGCTTGTAGAATCTATAACAGTATATTAATGAATAGTTTCAATGAGTTTTTAAACTTATTTTAATTCTTTTTGAAAATTCATTTGAAGAATAAAGAGATGAAACTTAGGGTACTAAAATGGCTAGAGCCTTCTTTCAACCATGTCAATATTATCATGTTGGGTCAAGGATAGCAACAACGCAAGACGTATGAATTTTAGGAGAAGGATCTGATAAAGCCTGAAGATCAATGAAAAGGGATCAATTAATACACAGAACAAGCAAGTATTTAGCACCTTGACTAAGATCATTAGTCAGATGAGGGTAAACATTTTATATCTAGACGTGTTGCAGTGAATGGGTTGGAATCCTGACCCTTGGGCAAGGTTAGTTTATTGCTCTATGAAACGTATCAAGAGGTGACAACCAAGGATGTTAGAAGCAGTGATCGCTGTGCTTTCTGCAATACCCTTAGAATTCGTGCCTTTGTTATTGCATGGGAATATATATTTAAAGTATGATGACTGTGCTTTACAGGCACATGGCAAAGCTATAATGGAATCACAAGTTTCCTGGCAGGACTGACAAGACTATTTTACAAAGTAAACTCCAGTGTGTCTCTATAATCCAAATAAATGGACGTATGAAATAATCAAAATTTCCATGGTTATAAGTCATCAGAAGATCCAAGATTAGACAGCTTTTAAGTAACTTCCATGATATTAGAAAGAGAAGGAAATCAAAAGATGAAACAAAAATAAGGTCCATTGGAAGTAAGTAAACAAGTGGAGAGAGGAATAAAGGAGAAAGTGCAAAAGAAGGTGATGTCTTCAGAAAAAGTAGAAAGAATAGTAGAGAAATGCTGTGTGTACTAATCTATTAATCATACTACCATCTCATCATGTTTCCAAAAGTGCCAAAGTACCGAATGGAAAGAGAAGAGCATATGAATGCTGTCATAACTCTGAGGAAATTAGTCATGTTTTAAAAGTCGAATGTCAAGGTTAATAGTGATCTATCTGTGTAATAGCACAGAAAGATTTTGAAGTTATAACTGCTCAAATTATTCACAAGTTATTATTCAAATAAGGTTCAGAGTAATAAAATCCTGTGCCCCAAAATGAGCACAAAGGCCACACTTCATGTCAATGCTATTTCATGAAACAACTGTGGGAGGCACTCTAACTCTGCTTCGGTCTTCATCTATCGTACACACACCAATGTAGTGTATTGGGTTGTGTGCATCTCCACAGCATAAAAGATGGGTTAGGTTTCAATTTCTCTTCTGCCACTTACTCTCTGGTCAAATTTTTAAACCTTTCTGGCACTCAGTTTTTGTTGTTGCTGCTCTTGTTTTTAAACTAAGATTAGGGAACAGTCCCACTTACTGTGTAGTGTTCTGCCGAGAATTTAATGTTCATAAAGTGCTTAGAATAGTACTTGGCAGCCAGGAAGGGTCATATGCATTATTATCATTCTCATTATTATTACTATTAGGACTTTTACATACAAGGCTTTACTAGCTTTTGATATAGTAAAGATAGGTATGTATATATCCAGGGGAAAAGACCAGCTGCCCATGAAACTGCAGAAATATTCTACAACATTAAAAAATAATCACAGGCCGGGGAGGGTTAGAAATCAACCGAAGGACTTGTATGCATGCATATAAGCATAACCAATGGACACAAGACCAGGGGTGGGCAAACTTTTTGACTCGAGGGCCACAATGGGTTCTTAAACTGGACTGGAGGGCCGGAACAAAAGCATGGATGGAGTGTTTGTGTGAACTAATATAAATTCAAAGTAAACATCATTACATAAAAGGGTACGGTCTTTTTTTTTTTTTAGTTTTATTCATTTCAAATGGGCCAGATCCGGCCCACGGGCTGTAGTTTGCCCACGGCTGCACAAGACACTGGGGGGTAAGGGAGGCCGGGGGAAGGTAAGGGGGGGCGGGGCGGGGAAGGAGACATATGTAATACTCTTTTTAATACTTTAAGCAATAAAAAAGAATTTAAAAAAAACAACCAAAACTTCAAGTCAAACCAAAAAGAAAAAAAAATCACTTAAAATGATCTAGTTCCTACAAGATTTTAAAATGTTGCTCCTTTTCCTTTTTTCTTTTTAGCTGATGTATATCCACTGCTACCTTCCAAATGTAAGAGAATCCAGTGCCATTAATTTAAATAAAGATGCAGACATATGATACAGTTCATAAATCCTCACTGTAACTATTATTATGAAAGAGGGGATATTCAAGGTGGTTTGTGGGAATCACTTTGAATATTTGCCCTGTGCTCTGTTGGAGGGAAATACGGAAATAGTGAGGATTAGTTGCCTTGTTCCTTACCAGATTCTTGAGTGTAGACATCCTGCTAGGGTAGAGGGTGGTTTTCACCCTGCAACCCCTGGGAGTAGACATGAAGAAACCCTTTCAGAGTATTTTCACAAGCTAAGGAGGAATTGATTAATAATGTCTCCCCACATATGAAAACAGGAATTAAGAAGAACATGAAATGTGACCATTTTTTTTAAAGACCCAGTTTTATTTGTCTCAGAAACTCCAGAACAGGCCAAGAAAGTGCTGAGGGCAGCAGTCTTACTAAGGGTTTCTGCAGTTACTCTGCATTGCTAGGGGTGGGCGAAGGAGAGGGGGAGGAAGGAGAAGGAGGATGTGCTCAGCCACCACACCAAAGACAATCATCTGACAGAGGTCAGTTAAAACTTATGGGGCCAGAGAAGGACGTGTCCTTACTCCTCAATTCATGACAAAAAGAAAGGATGACGACCTGATACTAGAAGCATCTAAGAGGAACTGGGCTGGGGCTAGGCTCACAGCCAGCAGTGTTCAGTCAGATCCACTGTTGTGCTGATGCCTTCGTGTCAGAGAGGCCCAGGAACAGTCCTAAGTGGTCAAAACATTACTCTGGGAATCTGGACAGAGGGGCAGGCTTAGCCAGTTAGGCAGCTAGTATCTAAGATTCTGTTCTTGAAAATCCAGAGGAGGGGTGGCAAGTAACATAGGACCTTCTGTATTGCAGCCAAGTCAATGTTACAGGAGAGAATGTTAGAACAGAGGCTTGCACATGGGGCTCCGGCTGAGAAGTAGACTGAGGAGAGAGGTTGGGCATGTTTTGATTGGGAATAGAAGTACAGGTATCATTCGTATAGAGACTGAGGGAAAAATTGTGACTAATCCAGTCTAACCAGTTTAGGTGGAGCATGATTTGGGAAGCAAGGCCCATGCTGAGTTTGTTTATAATTTCTTACCTGATTCAAGATTAATTTGGGAATTGGGATAAAGCTGGGTGGGACTTTAATCTAGCTGTACAGATCCTGAGGTAAACAATCTGGTCTTCAGATTCCCAGTGAGAATGTAACCCAGGAAGCAGAGTAACACTTACATGTATTAGTGCTGAAGTTGAATGAAAATAAGCACTTAGAAAATGTAGACCCAGAATAGTTAGTAATGTTACACATTTACTGTTTGTTTATAACATAAGGTAATTAACAGAGTCTTAAATAAATTATTAACTATTTCATTACTTTAGGGATTATGCTGTTATTATTATTATTATTAATATTATTATTTGCCTACAGCAAAATACTTTATAGGAACAATTACCCTGACTATTATATTAAGCCTTTATTGTAAGGCCATCATAGATTTTATGCCCTTTGAGCAGTCACTAATAGGCAGTATTTAACCTTCTTGTATTTTATTGGTCATTACCAAAGAGAGCACATGAAAGGAATGACCAACCATGCAGGAAATGCATTATTTTCAAAATTCTTGTGACATAGATATGTCCATTTTAATGTGTGTGTCTGGAAAATTATTCAAGGTAAATGCTAAATGAGAGCTTAGAGATCACTGTAGAATGGATCTGTGCAGCAGTTGAGCAAATATCAACATTGAGAGTATCAGCTCTACAATTGGGAGCAGCTACAGGAACCCAGGACCAGAAATTATGATGAAGACAGTAGAATAGGGCTAGACACGGGATTGGAAAATATTGAGAAGAGAATGAGAAGCCTGTGGTCAAAGTAGTACAGCTTCCAGAGCTTGGTGTGAACAGTCCCGAGTGAGAGTTGATGCAGACACTTGGACAAATCCAACAGGTCGGGTGGTTACAGCCAGTTCAGAAGAGACATTTGGTTCAAAGTAAGAGGTCTGAGCAGATGCCACAGTAAAGGTCCTTGAAGTCAAGAGCAGATACTTTTAGAAGAAACCAGAAATTAACAACAGAGAGCCCCTGCCAACCTTAGAGCAAGGAGATGGTTTACTGGAGCCCAGGCATGGGAAATGATGGCCTAGCCCCTGGGAGCTGGGATTACAGACACAGAGGAGATAGGGCAGCTTCTGGACAGAGCAACGGGGAGAAATGGCCTGGCTTCCCCTCACTCCCTCATCTCCTAGTGATATCTCCCTCCTGTTGGCTGAAACTAGCCCTAAGCCACCTGATAGGTGACGCTGGAAACGCAGCCTGCAGGAGCCATCCTTGGAGATACAGAGCAGATAAAGGAAGGATGAGGGCTGTCTCCAGGGCTGGTAAGCACCTATTCATTTTTTCCTCATTCACATCTCTGAAATGCCCAACTACGTAAAATTAAAGTAACCAAGTGGTTATCCACACTTAATTTGGACAGGAGAAGGCTTTGGAGGTTACTCAGGGGCCTCACTGGGTAGAAGTGTAGTAAACATTACCCCTAACAACCCCTAATAACTATCATTTCCTCAAGGATCTTGTGATTTCACAAGTTCTGTACCAACCTGAGAATCTTGGCATAAGAGTATTTTTCACTGAGTTTTCAAATGAATGTGTGTACTTCTTTCATATGTTGATGCTACTTTTTCAGTTGTTTGTTAGCTGGTTGATGAGGAGTGTATACTCTTCTGCTACCAAGTAGGTAAAATACACTAAAAAAGACATTTCCTTTTTGTCTTCTCCCTCACTCCTTTTTGTCTTCCTTCTCTTCTTAGCCTTCCCCCCCTTTTTTTTTTTTAAAAAAAAATCAAGCTCTACAGAGCTATTTACATAGACTTTGATTATTTGTTAATACTTTTAGTTATTTTTTCATCTATCCTGTAGAAATTTATTGAACCCAAATTGCGTGTCCCACACTGACTTAGGTGCTGGTGATCCAGCAGTGAATTTTATAAACAAAACACAAGGTGCTTGCTTTCATTGACCTTGGTGGGTTTTTATGTACTTAATAGCTATGGAAATATTTATTGAGTGGGAATCTTATAACCCATCATCTTTGGACATAAATTCCTCCAAATGTGGGTTATCTGTCTTATTTGACTATTTGACTTTTTTAGTACTTAATTTTCGGAATGTAAGAAGAAGCTGTAATAATTTATCCTCACAATGTTAATTATTTATAACTAAATTGCAGTGACTACCTTCTAATCTTTAGCCAGATGTGCATCAGTTGCTTTGAATTAATAAATTATGATGATCTATGTCTAGCTATGATTAGAACAAAACAAAACTATTTGGCTTCAAATATGTAAATCAATGTGTCCTGACCAGGTTTTAGTGGCTAAAATGCATAGTTTTTTTTTATTTAAATCCTTTATTGTTTAAAATATTACATATATCTCCTTTTCCCCCTATTGACCCTTCCCTGGCTGCCCCCACCCCCCAGCACATAACCCCCCCCACCCCATCTGTGTCCATTGGTTATGCTCATATGCATGCATACAAGACCTTTGGTTGATCTCTTACACCCCTTGCCTTCCCTCATAAGTTGGACAGTCTGTTCGATGCTTCTATGTCTCTGGTTCTGTTTCTGTTCATCAGGTTATCTTGTTCATTATATTCCACAAATGAGTGAGATCATGTGATAGTTATCTTTCTCTGATTGGCTTATTTTGCTTAACATAATGCTCTCCAGTTCCATCCATGCTGTTGCAAATGGTAAGAATTCCCTCTTTTTTACAGCAGCTTAGTATTCCATTGTGTAGCTGTAACCTTAGTTTTCTAATCCACTCATCTGCTGATGGGCACTTAGGCTGTTTCCAAATCTCAGCTATTGTAAATTGTGCTGCTATGAACATAGGGGTTCATATATCCTTTCTGACTGATGTTTCTGTTTTCTTGGGATATATTCCTAGAAGTGGCATCACTGGGTCAAATGGAAGTTCTGTTTTTAATTTTTTGAGGAAATGCAATACTGTTTTCCACAGTGGCTGCACCAGTCTTAAAATGCATAGATTCTTACTGAATAATCAGAGAATCCTGAAGTTGGCATTGTAAGCAATGGAAAGACTTCATTTATAGTTAAAGATTGGTCTACAAATATATTTGCTATCTGGGGTTTTTAAACAAAATTCAAGTGGTTGAAGGTTATTGTAGGGAATTATTCTTATTCTCTACTCCTAATTCTCTTGAATATGTTTTTATAAAAAAAAAGCTATCATTTGATTTTAATATCATGTATTAACTTGCTCTATTAAACCTACTTTATGAGTGAGTTATTGTTTGTTTTATCTTCATTTTCATTAACTTAGCCAGTTGTCTTCTACTGAATTCTCTTGAATCCCTTAAGTTTCAAAAACAATGTGATATAGAATGTGGTATGGGATAGGCTTAGAAAATAGGTCCAATTATATATGTACTAGAGGCCCGGTGCACAAAAATTTGTGCACTCGGGGGGGCAGAGGGGGTCCTTCAGCCTGGCCTGTGCCATCTCGCAGTCTGGGACCCCTGGGGAGATAATGCCCTGCTGGCTTAGGCCTGCTCCCAGGTGGCAGAGGGCAGGCCCAATCCCTAGGTGCAGCCCCTGGTCGGGCTCAGAGCAGGGATGATTGGGGAGTTGGGGCACCGCCCCCTGTCATTCACAGAGCAGGGTGGATTGGGAGGTTGCAATGCCACCCTCAGTCATGCTCAGGGTAGGGCCAATTGGGGGGTTGGGGCACCGCCCCATCACACTCAAGGCAGGGTCGATGGGGAGGTTGCGGCGCCACCCCCTGTCACGCACAGAGCAGGGCCAATCTGGGGGTTGGGGCGCTGACCCCTGTCACGCACAGAGCAGGGCCCATCAGGGGGGTTGGGGCACTGCCCCCTGTCACATACAGAGCAGGGCCCATCAGCGGGTTGAGGAGCTCCCCCCTGTCACTCACAGAGTAGGGCCAATAGGGGAGTTGGGGCACTGCCCCCTGTCACACACAGAGCAGGGCGGATCAGGGGGTGGGGGCACCACCCTCTATCACCCACAGAGCAGGGCTGATCAGGGGGTTGGGGCGCCGCCACGGTCACACTCAGGGCAGGGCCGATGGGGAGGTTATGACTCTACCCCATCACACACAGAGCAGGGCCGATCAGGGGGTTGGGGCGCCGCACCCTGTCACACACAGAGCCGCAGGGTGATCAGGGGGTTGGGGAGCTCCCCCGTATCAGGCACAGAGCAGGGCTGATCAGGAGGTTGGGGCACCTTCCCCTGTCACGAACAGAGCAGGGCAGATAGGGAGGTTGTGGCCCCACCCCTGTCACACACAGAGCCGCAGGGCGATCAGGGGGTTTGGGTGCTGCCCCCTGTCACGCTGATCCCGGTGCCCGGAGGCCTCTCAGCTCTGCTGATCCCGGTGCTGGGAGGCCTCGCAGCTCAGTTGATCCCGGTGCTGGGAGGCATATTACCCTTTTACTATATAGGATAGAGGCCTGGTGCATGGGTGGGGCTGGCTGGTTTGCCCTGAAGGGTGACCTGGATCAAGGTGGGGGTCCCCACTGGGGTGCCTGGCCAGTCTGGGTGAGGGGCTGAGGGCTGTTTTCAGGCTTGCAGGTGACTGAAGCTCCCAACTGCTCCTTTTTTTCTTTTTGTTTTTTTATTCTGGGCCAGCTTTAGCTCTGGCTCCAGCTCTGAGGCCTCTGCTGCTCAAAGAGGTTCTATAATTGAAACAATGTATAACTCCAGCTCTGAGATCCTGGCTCGCTGAAAGCAGGTTTCTGGGGTTTTGTTTAGCTTCTATATTTATTACAATGTTTCAAACTGCAGGCTCAGAGGCCGGCAAGGCAGGCGGGGAACGTTGGTTTCCTCTGTCACTGAAGCAAGCAAGCCTCATGTTAGTTTCAAGCTGCCTGTCTGCCGGTCGCCATCTTGGCTGACAGTTAATTTGCATATTGCCCTGATTAGCCAATGGAAAGGGTAGCAGTCGTATGCTAATTACCATGTTTCTCTTTTATTAGATAAGATTAGATACATCTGTATATACATTTAGGATTAAGGAAAAGACTATGAGCTACCATGAATATAAACAGCATCTAATGTTCAAACAATTCATCATAGCTGTCTACTTTTTGGTGATAAGCCACTGAATAAATTATATATGTGCTTATTTTAAATATTTTTTATCTGGTGAATCTGAGTTTGTGTTATGTAAAACATGAAGTACCTAGAAGAGATCATTTGAATGAGTTATAAATTAAAACATCTTTCTGTATAGGCTGTATCTCTCCCACTGAGATGAAAGGGGATTGAAGTCTTTGTAATTGACATTTTCCTTCTGTGAGTAATAGCAAAAGGTTAGGGCATGTCTCAGCTCAGCTTCTGAATAAGTAATCACCCTGAAATTCAGAAATGACTGTTTTTGTTTGCTGATTTCCCCCACAGCATACAGACACATGCTTAAAGCCGTTTGTAGATGTTATTTTTGTTTGCCTTTAGTGTGCCTGAGAGAGAAGCCAGTTTGGATATGAACTTTGTTATATAAAATTTAATAGTAACTCTCATACTGTAGAAAAGATTTTTTAAATATATAAATATACATAACCTGCAACATTTGAGTTATTTAAGAATTTTTTGTAATACTCTGAACATTTTTATCGAGGAAGAAAAATTCCATTTACCAAAATAATAAGAAACTAGTTTCTCTTAACATGTAATGGATGAAAAGCCTCCATTGCTTTTCATTAAAAGAAAAAAAGTGTGATGTGGCTGAATATGACCTGAGATTTTACTAGTGAGCTTATTACTAGTTTGCTTTTTGATGCTATTTAGCTGTACCCACTTTTAGTAAGTAAGAAACAACACAAAACACAAAAATACTATTTTTTACATCCTTTCCCTTTTTTGCCTTGAATTTAAATTTAGAAAACTTATAATTTTGTTCATATGTGCAACTACATGTATCATGACATGTGATAAAGCACATCAATTGAATTTTCTCAGGAAAGTCCTATATGGAGCTTTTATAAAGGGAATTACTCTCTAGCCTTCTCAGATTGTTTCTAGCATTTTAACAGTACCATTAAAAAACCTGGCTGGTGTTGCTCAGTGGTTGAGCATCGACCTATGAACTAGGAGGTCATGGTTCCATTCTGGTCAGGGCACATGCCCTGGGCTCGATCCCCAGTAGAGGGCATTCAGGAGGCAGCCAATCAATGATTCTCCCTCCTCTCTGAAATCAATAAAAATATATTTTAAAAAAACCACTACCAATGAAAAATATTACATATTTATATGTAGGACAAACTACTCCATTACAGAGTGTGGGAAAGGATGATTAACTATGACACCTGAAACTTGTAATGTTAGTGATTTCACTCCATAGTATAATATAGCATCCTCTATGTGTTTTAAGTGTGACAATTAGTTTAAGTATTTCCCAAGTGCCCATCACCAGTCTAGTACGTAATCTGTGTGAAGGTCATGGGTGACATTTGTTCTCAGCAGTTGGGAAGGGAGAGGAATTGCTGACTGAGTGCTGCTGTGAGGTGAAATATCATCATTCCCTTCTCTCCATTCCAAAATTGCCATCATTTAAATTCTGTTTTTCAGACTAAATGTTCCTGTGAATTCTTTTAAATATGATTTTTCTCTACTCGCATGGAGTTAATAAGCTGGCTGAATCCCTCTCTCAGCTGTTCTCTCCATCTGTCCCGACACAAGGACTCCCTCTTTGAGTCTTATGATTTCTTACTGCAGCATGCAGCATGCTGTGAGACAGCGAGTGCCACACGCCGGCAGGCTTCACTTGAGAAATAGTTTAGTGCCATCTATCTGTCGTGGAAGAGCCTTTGAGGATGGAGTGGAACTCCAAGTCAGTTTGTTATACTCAGAATGTATATGAATTTAGAAATAAATAGGAAGAAACATGAGCCACGATGAATATGAATTTGATGCACTCTAATTACGTGTTTAATTATAGAAAGAGCAATTCATATTTTGTGGTTCTCATTTGCTTGGTGGAAGTCAAATCCATGTCTAATTCCTAATATCGGCCATTTGTGGAATTCTAAATTTCCATCTGTTCAAGCTGATGTATTCTTTCAGCAGCAAAATGTGAGCAATTTACTAATTGCCTTCCAGAGAAAATATAACTTAGCATTACATTTCCTATGCCCAGTGCCTCAGCTGGTAAGGATAGCTTTTGAATCACATTGGGATCGTTTTTGATGCCACGTATTATGTTGGTAGGAGCTTGTCAAAATGTTTGCTGTAGATAGATTTAGCCACCTGCTTTTAGTGGCCCCTCTCCCTGCATGACTTACAAGAAGAATATGTACTTCACTCAAACACTAATTCATTTGTCTCTAATTTTAGTGAATTATTCTACTGAAAATAAACATTCTTCTTGCTTTCAAATCATTGATATATTCAGTGCCCACTGAAAATACAAGGTTCTGGAGTGACTAAGCTGCAGCAGTTGAATAGTTCATTTTCAGGAGATAACTGTTTTGCTGATGGGTGGAGTCAGGTTTTGCTTTTCATATATTAGTATTAATTTGAGCCCTTTCCACAGTGACTTCTGTTAATCTGTTGACTAGACAGGCCACTGAAGGAGAAGTCTTTTAAAAAGGTGGTGAGGGAGCCCAGCTGGTGTAGCTCAGTGGTTGAGTATCGACCTATGAACCAGGAGGTCACAGTTTGATTCCTGGTCGGGGCATATGTCCAGGTTTTGGGCTCAATTCCCAGTAGGGGGAGTGCAGGAGGCAGTCAATAAATGATTCTCTCTCATCATCGATGTTTCTATCTCTCTCTCCCTCTCCCTTCCTCTCTGAAATCAATATATATATATATACTATATATATATATATATACACTATATATATATATAGTATATATATATATACTATATACACATACATATTAAAGGTGGGGAGGAAATGAATATTATTTTTCCAGAACATTCTACACCTGGTGCTCTCTGAAAGCCTGAGTTATAACATCCTGTTGGGATTTTCTTTTTTTTTTTTTCGTCTCTCTTAGTTGATCTCTTAGGTATTGTGAGATCCACTTACTTAACTCAAGGGAATAAGAATTTGTGAGAATATATTTTCTTTTCTTAGTATTTTCATCCTGGAAAGAAAAATATTATCTAATGGTGACATCTGCCTAGAGTGCCACAAAATAATGTAATCTATAAACTGTGGAAGAAAAAAACACAGCACATACTGTATTGCTTTTGTCTTTTAGAGCTGCTCCTGAGAGGTAAGCAAAGAAGTCAGTGTGGGAATTTGTAAAGTGTTCTTTCTGCCAATGAAAAATTACCACACTTTATAGTGACAGAAATAATAAAAAAGGGAGGGTGGGGGGAGACTAGGAGTAGGTCAGAAGAGAGAACCTCTGTTATCTCTTTCACCCTTAGATAAAAAGAGGTCATAAAAGTGGCGATTCTCCAGGAAACATCATTTATTAGGTAATTTGCATTCCTGCCTTGTTTGCCTATGTGCACTGTTGCTAAAATAATCAAACTATACTGTCCCCTTCCCACGATGTTTACTCTGTCATAAAAGAATCTCCTGTAAACTAGTATGTATGTAATTTCAAGGGCAGCTCTAAGGCACTCCTATCCATCCTCCTGTCATTATGTTTTCAACATAGAACCTTTGTTGACAAAGAAACTGATACTTCTCTGCGGAGGTGGTGATGTTTTCTACAAGGCCCACAGGTTAATTATTATACACAAACCTTGTAATTTAAAGGCTACCTTCCTCCTGTTCCCAGCAGTAATGTTTAAGTTTCTAAATCTGCTCTGGTTTGCTACTTAAAATGTTTTTCTTTGTTCTATCTCTACCAGATTCAATGAGGTTGAATTGCATGATAGACTTTTAATAGCATATTTTCCTTTTTAAAAAGATCACCAAATATACACGTGCCCATTCTGTGCAATCCAATATAAAATATGTTTATTGTATCCATGTGCTGAGCACTGTACCAGAGTGAAGACGCACAAATGAGGGAACATTTCCCTGCCTTTTGGAGCTCACATCTAGCACTAAGCTCTTATCCTGGGATTCATTAACCCCCTTGGATTGGCCTCTAAGGGCTCCTAAAAACATCCTGAAATTATTTGCTTATAATTATGTATATACATCTTCCTAGGCATATAGCTCATGGCCTTGGGGAGATTTTTGGAACTTTTTACCTCCAAATTTAATTGTTAATATTTTTAAAAGCACTCATCTGGTAGAAAAAGTTTTGGATGGTGGGGCTACAAAATTGTAATTTACTGTTAGAAAGATACTTAACCGTTACTAGTTATAGACATAATGCACTTCTTAGAACATTGGCTTATTTCCTTGAGGTAGTTTTTTATTTGTATGACAAGACCTTTGCACCTGTAAAGTTCCTACTTTTTTCAGGAAAAGGATGTAGGGGGAAGTGACAGGTAAATATAAAGCACCATGCTTTCAATTTTCATTATTGTACTTTTTAAAATTGATTGAAAATATGAAACAGTTTCCTATGGTCCGCTGCAAGTTAACAATGGCATTTCTTCAAGGACGAGAAGTGAACAGCTAGTGTCTACTTTTCACAGAGCTAGCTCTTTTCTTGTGCCACGAGGCTTTCAAGAGTTCCTTTGGCATGTTGATTTATAGCTTAATGGGGGGTTGTTCTATAATGAATATAATAGGTGTTAAGAGAATGAAAGGTCCAGCTTTCCTCACAATTTGCTTTCACTTTGTTTCTCCTAATAAAGAACTTATTTCCTTTGCATTATCCATTTTTCTCTGCCATGTTCGTTTCCTAAGATTTTTGTTCATTTTCTAAGAAGGTGGTTATATTGTATGTTGCAACAACAAAAAATGAAACAAACGAACAGCAAAAGCATCTAAAAAGGCCTAAATTTCTTTACTATGAAGGAGAATGATAGCTTAAATTACTCAATCATTGGTTTTAGAAATCATGCCTAGAGTTGATTATGCTTCCAGAGTTAGGGGAGAAATTGAGAAGTTTCACATTCTAGGGGAGAGGGGAAAATCATTAGAAAGTATAATCCTTGCCGAAACCGGTTTGGCTCAGTGGATAGAGCGTCAGCCTGCAGACTGAAGGGTCCCAGGTTCGATTCCGGTCAAGGGCATGTACCTGGATTGCAGGCACATCCCTGGTAGGAGATGTGCAGGAGGTGGCTGATTGATGTTTCTCTCTCATCGATGTTTCTAGCTCTCTATCTCTCTCCCTTCCTCTCTGTAAAAAATCAATAGAATATATTTTAAAAAAAGAAAAAAAGTATAATCCTTAATGATGCTGCAAATGAACATGTGTGGTCATGTGAAAACAGATAGTTATTAAACCTATGTGATTTTATTTAGACTTTCTAAATCCCAAATGAAAATTGTAGAGATGAATTCAGCATGTTATAAGAATTGTACCAAAAACAAAAACCTATAGACTGAAAGTTTTAAGAATCAGAAAAAGGAAGTATTCTTAAATGTTAGATCATGATAACTTTTAGTTTCAGGATCTGAACATTTTTTTTTGCCCAAGTATAGAACCATTGCATAGGCCTGAGGGCATTGGTTATATGAGAGGGGAAGGTAGAATGGACTCATCCAGCAATGAGACAGAATATTGAAAAGGTTACACTCTCTTTTTATAAGTCTATTAAAAATTTATGGTCTTTCACAAAATATGTACTATAGTAAAACTATTATGTCCCTTTCTATTGACAAGATGAAGTCATAGGAATGATAAAAACCATTTCCATAGCTTGCTACGGGTTTAATATGAGAGTCATAGGGTCATTTGTGTAATATTGGCACACAATATCTTATAAAAGAAGGGATTTATTGTTTATGAAAAATGCTTTTAATTGGTAATCAAAAGAAATTCCCCACAGTTTCCAATTTTGGGGAGAATCTGATTTCCTTCTTTATGTGCTTTTGGACAGCTGAACTCCTTTCATGTTTCTCTGAAAGAAGTGAGAATAAATAGCTGTGCCTCAGGCACGTTTTCTGAAGATTTCTTATCTCAGATGTTTGTTATTTTGAATTGAATTCTGTAGAAAGCACTTTTGGTGACTTTAATGACATATGTACCAGAATGCTGTCTTCATAGTGCAGCAGTCTGTCACCACTTCCTTTCCTGATGTAGGCTTGCTCATGCTCACTGCTCCATTGCCTTGTGACACCCGTTCCATCACAAAGAAAAGTTTATTCCTAGCCAGAATTCTTACACATTCATCACAGAGGATCTGAAGTAATGATTAGATCTCCCCAAATAGAATGCTTAGCAACCATCTAAACAAAAATTTTGGCTTATAATGAGTTAATTTATAATATTGTGGCATATAATCTAGCTTCATCAAACCATGAGGTTCTAGGCAGCGAAAGAAGACGGAGCTACAGAATATGGAGACCCAGGTCATGATAACAGGGAGATGGTAGAGCACAATGAGAACTACTCAGGTCCACAACCAAAGACTCAGACTCAGGACCTCATTCTACCATGGAAAGGTCCACTGTGGTCATTCCCTACATTTTTGAGTGTCAATTATACATGGCTATTGGGGATTTATTAATTAATGTTAATAAAGGACCTAGTTCCTATTACTTAGGATGGTAGGGTTGATAGATAAATAAATGAGAAATTTTTACCACTCTGGTAAATTCTATAAAAAGGGAAGCACAAGATGCTACAAAAGCCAAAGGAATATTGTACTATCCATCTTTTTGTAGATATGAGAGGCTTTAGGAGGAAGAAGAGTCTTAAATGAAACCAAAGCGTGGGCAAGCGTTAGCCAAAAGAAAGGGAGGTGGAAGAGTAAAATCGTCTCCAGCGGTTCTCAACCTGTGGGTCGCGACCCCTTTCACAGGGGTCGCCTAAGACCATCCTGCATATCAGATATTTACATTACGATTCATAACAGTAGCAACATTACAGTTATGAAGTAGCAACAAGAATAATTTTATGGTTGGGTCACAACATGAGGAACTGTATTTAAAGGGCCAGGAGGTTGAGAACCACTGGAAAGAAGCAGCCTGTTCAAGGACCCAGAGAGAAGCAAGACCTGCTTGAAATTCATCTGAGGAATAGTGAGGCAATTGTGTGACCAGAAAGAGCGCTGAGAAATGTGAACAGAGACCAGGCCAGGGAGCACCATTAAGTCACCCCCAGCAAGCACCTGAGGCAGGGGGAATGACTGGAAGAATATTCATCAGAGATGTGTGTTTTACGAAACCATTCTTTCAGACTAGTAGGGTAATGAATATTAGCAGAAAGACCAGTTAGGAAGCAAGTGGAGTAGTTAAGAGATGATGATAAAATAAACCTCAGTGGTCGTGGGGATGAAAAACAGAACAACAGATTCAGAGCTATTTTTGATGGTATAATTGTCACAAGTGCTTTTCACCTAGAAGATACCTAACAATGTTTCAAGAGATAAAATATTATATGTGAGAGTGCTCAATAAACTTTGAAAACATGTAATGTTACCAGAGAGGGACTTTTTAGCTTATGGGTATAATTGAAATAGTTTAAAACTAACAGTTTTAACCCAGTATGGCACAAGGGACATGAAAATGTCATTTATTTCTATCTTATTAGTGAAAAGCTTAATTATAATTACTTTCTTTTTTAAATTAGTTCTTAAAATATTTTATTACTGAATTAAAATGTGTGCTCTGTTTTAAGAAAATCCATCATGTGAAATGTCTTAAGTAGTAGAAAAATGGGGCAATAGGAATGCCTTACATTAGTACACAGTTCTCTATGATTGTGTTTGTAAAGAGGAAACTTGTGATTCTCAACTTTTTGTCTTCCACAACATACCTGAGAAAAAGTCATGAACTCATTATATTAGCAACTCATCAACACTTTTAAGGCAATGATTCTTTATGGGATGTGTGGGGTATGTCAGATTCATGTGGACAACTTATTAACTAGAAATAATTCCTCACCCTCAGGTGATTCTGTTCCCCTCCCAATCACCCCTTGGATCCCAGTACCCTGTCCCCACTACATGTACCTTAGAAATTATTGCTCTAGGAGCAATTTGAGGATAAGGATTTGGTTTCACTCATTTGCATCATCTATGTAACTGTATATTCCTGGCACACTGTAGGTTCGCACAACAGTTATTTGAATTGATGATATGTTTTAATCACTTTCATACTGTCTACTTTATCTAACCTTCCCACCCATGTTTCTACTCTTTCCATTCATGTTTCTACTCTGCGTTACTCCAGCCAAAAGAATCCTTACCCTCATTTCTGGGTACCATTATTCCTATTTTACAGAATTTTAAAATGACTTTTACAGTCACACAGCTAAAAACCAAGGTTCAAAGCCAGTGTACATTTCATTATATCACAATCTCCATATATATATATATATATATATATATATATATATATATATATATTTAAATTGATTTTTAGAGAGAGAAGAAGGGAGAAGGAAAGAGAAAGACACATTGAGATTTGAGGGTGAAACATTGACTGACTGCCTCCTGCATGCCCCCTACTGGGGATTGAGCTCACAGCTCAGGCCTGTGCCCTGAGTGGGAAGCCAATAGGCAACCTTTCAGTGCAAGGGATGACATCCAACCAAGAGAACCACACTGGCCAGGCTGTCACAATATCCTTTAAAAAGTTATATTTTTCTTCACAATAGAGGCCGTTTAATAATTTATGCACCAACAAAATATAGAATAAAAATGAACTTACAATAATAATATTTGCCAATTTTTACCTGATAAAAATATGTGCATAAAAGTGGTACATTGCTCAGCTGGTGTGGCTCAATGGTTGAGCATCAAGCTATGAACCAGGAGGTCACGGTTTGATTTCTGGTCAGGGCACATGCCTGGGGTGCAGGCTTGATCCTCAGTGTGGGGTGTGCAGGAGGCAGCTGATCAATGATTCTCTCTCATCATTGATGTTTCTCTCCCTTTCCCTTCCTCTCTGAAATCAATAAAAATATGTTTTTTTAAAGTGGTACATGAATATTTTCTTATATAATTAGCCAGGTGTATTGAACCTACATAGATGGAACAAATGGTAATTGATTAGCTGAACTCTTCATACCTGGTTGGAAATTTTTATGAATCCAGGACATTTATGTAATGTTCTAAGATTTTTCAGAGATATCAGTTCTAGGAGAGGGAAAAGAAGTATTTGCAATGAAAAAAAGTAGTACATTTTTATATTAATAAGGGCATTTTGGAATTGAGAAAAAATAAATTTTAAGTTAAAATCAATTTGTATTCCTATAATGGCAGTTGAGTGTAAGCAAATCACTTTTCCTTGAAACAGTTACTAATTCTGTAACTCAGTTTCTGTATTTACTGTGTATTCCTATCCTGGGGCTGCTCATTTATGCTAACTAGATCAGTATGCTTTTCTCCGGTTAATGTCTCCAGGATGTATTGTTACTGAGTCATGTTACTGATGTAGGAGTGCTGAAATCTTCTTTTCCCTGATCATTTTGCTTCTGTTTTGTGAATGTAGGGCAGAGATGTAAATGAGAGGTGGCCTTAACATGCTGACTCGGCAGTATTTGTGTTGGATGTGTTGGTTTTCCACCCAGAATGTTTTTCTAGCTCCTATAGAGTTCATTATTTTGTCCCATAAGGTATCATTGAGGCTAATGTGGCCTTTTGCCCGTGGAAAGTCTTGTAATAAAAGCTGTTGCTTCTCAGAATTTTAAGTTAACATATTTTCTACAAAACCTTCCATATGCCATTATCATATCACACATTATGTTGGATTGATCCATTTTTATATTTATCTCCCCCATGTTTACTGCTCTAAAGTTCCTTGGGAGCAGAAATTCAGCTTTGCCTACTGAGTATCTGATAAATATTGTATGATCAGCACATGCCATTTGAATTTAATTAAACTGTACTGTGCTGAGCACTTCTCTAGTGTTTATAAAAACCCTTTCTCAAATCCAGTCATATTAAAGCCTCAGAAAAACCCTCTCAAATGGTGAGTGTCTTCAACCAATGTTACTGACCTCATTGCAACTACTCCACACAAGCATCATCTCTACCCTGGACCATGCAATAGTCCCTATCTTGTCTCTCAGCTCCATTCTTGTCCCCTGTGGTCTAATCTCCAGAATGCCAAGAGCTTACCTTTTAAAATGTGAAACCAGGTAAGTGACTTCTCAGGCAGTACTCTCCAATGGCTTCTCATTGTATTCATAATGAAACTCAAACTATTCACAATGGTTTACAAGGCTCTGTTCAATGTTGTTCCAAATTTTATTAAAACCCGTAGTGTAAAGGTGTTTTACATTGTGACTCAACATACACATACTCCTAAACACACACACACACACACACTCTCACACACACACAGCCTTCATACTCTTAAATATTCTATCTCAGTCTTCTTTTCTTGGTTACATTAAAAAGTGCAAGTAATGACCCACCAGTTTGTTTCATGACTGCAGTTTGAAAAGCATGCTCTACTTTACCTGGCTCCTGTCTACTTTTCTGATTCCACTTTCTATGCTCCCCTTTCCACTTGGCTCCCATGTGCTGGCTTCCTTGCTGTTCATTACCATGCCAAGCAAGAGAGGAAGAGTGCCCTGACCTGGAATCAAACCATGACCTCCTGGTTCATCAGCCGATGTTCAACCACCGAGCCATGCTGGCTGGGCTCACTGCAGTTTCTTCTGCCTGGAACCGTCTTCCTCCAGATATTCATAGGGCTCCCTCCATTACTTCATTCAAATTCGCTCAAACATTTTTTTTTCAAAGAAGCCTTGTGAATGTCTATTATGTGCTATACACAGTGTTAGACTCTGATGAACAAAGACACAATCCTTGTGCTCAAGATTCTGTCCCCCTAGTTTATTGAGAGCTAAGAGCCCACATTTTAAGCTTATTGAAGCACATAGAAAAACTCAACTCAGTATTGTGGGTTAGAGAAGATTCCTTGGAGGGACTAATATTTAAATAGAAACATGGAAGATAGAGCAGGAATTACCTAAATGAAGAAAAACAGGCAGAAGGAAGTATGATGCTAAAATCCCAGGGTCAAGAGAGGGTTGGGAGAACTGCAAATCTTTGGGGGTGCCTTAATGGAGAAGGGTGAGAAATTATTTGGTCTGCTGAACAGGTAAGGAAAGAGTCTTTAAACACTGTGATGGAGCATACACTCTATTCTAAAATAATGGGAAATCATTAAAACTAGCAAGCAGAAGAAGTGAACTGAGTTGAACTTCTAAAGGTCACTCTGTCTACAAAATGAGGCTGGAAAAGAGAAAAGGAAGATGGAAGGTAGGGGGGTAAATCTGTAGTAACATAGGTTAGAACTGATGGTGGCCTGTGAGCAGACATGGGCAGAAGATTAAAGAGATGTTTAGAAGCTAACAATTACTGATAAATAATTAGATTTTGGACTTAGGGATAGTAGAATTCAAGATGACTTATAGCATAGAGTATGTTGGTTAAATAAGTAGGTGTTAAATGAATGAATGACAAAGAAACTTAAGACTTGGACACTGGGTGTTTGGTGGTACAACCACTCAGCCTTTTTAATGAAAGAACCATAGAACAATTTAATTTCCAAGCAACAGTAGCTAGATTTTCCATTTTCATGACTTGATTAAATTTTTTGATGGTATAAAGCTAATAAATTTGTGACCTAACATCTGAGAAAGCTATAGAACAGAATGAAAAATAGAGAAAACTCAATTTAACTTTCTTGTCAAGCCACTAAAAACATTATTCAATTAAGTTTTCTAATTACACTCAGTTCACATAATTACAATTTACATTGCTAGCATTCAAAGGTTGCTCTGGACACTTAGTGCTATGATATCTCTGAACAACATCAGTGCTTTTAATATATAATGAATTATAATACAACTAGGAGCCCAGCGCGCCAAATCGCACAGCAACGCACAGCAACGCCCACCTGCCCGCTGCCCTGCCTTGACAACTGAACCTCTCCACACAGCTCCAGAGTGCCTGGCCCCGCCCTCGACCCCTCCAGCCTTCTCTGGCTGCTTCACACCCCTCCCTCAGTCCCACCAGTTGCCTCAGACTGGTCCTGCCTCCTCCGGGGCGCCTCCCTGCTTCTGCCCCATCTCCAGAGCAACACCCCACTGCACACTCGCAGGCAGCCTCCTGCTGATCGGCCATTATGTGTGACGGTGTCCCAACCATTAGCATATTAGCTCTTTATTATTATGAGGCTTTTGCACATTACAAGTTCTCAAGAGGGGTTTGTTGAATTATCTGGAGTAATATTTGTTAGACATTTGGATTCGTATCTTCTTAGATAAAGCAGTATATGAAATCTTTCCCGATGACCAGGGCTTATTGCAAACTAAGTGACTTGCCCTAGGTCATTTGTCTTGCTTGGGTCAGAGTCAAGGGTGCTCTGAGCCCTGTGCTCTTCCCATTGCTCCTGGCAGGAAATTTGTGACTTACTGGAGAGGCTCAGAGATCCTCCTAGCTCACTTTGGCTGAATTTATTGTGAGATACAAATATCATGTCATTTTGATTGTGATTCACAAATCTCCCTGTTTCTATTCTTTTTAAAGCCTTAGCATATGATGGTTTCTGTCCACAGTTTATTCTATCAAGAAATAGATATCATCGAAGATGAGAGAAAACTAGTTTCTTTATCCATGATATTTTCTCCTGTATCTATACAAAGAAAGCATACATAGGCAAATGACAAAACTTTGATTTTCATATAAATAAGATAGGACAGAAATCTTTATCTTGATTGCATGATAAAATTCTGAGGGGGCTTTTAAATATCCTGATGGCCAGATCCCACGACAGATCAATTAAATCAAAATTTCTGAGGGTGGGATTCAGGCATCAGCATCTCTAAAGCTCTCAGATGATTTCATTGTGCAGCTATAGTTTAGAACCCCTGGGTGAGAGCAACTTGATGAAATGAATTCTGACTCAAGCACCTTTTACTTGATGTTTGTTTTTTTCCAACCACAAGGTGGCAGCATCACAATAGAACGCATGCACAGACCAGCCCGTGGAAATTTGTGTCTGTAATATTAATTAAAAGCATTTGGAGGGTTCCTCTAGACAGCATTGACTTTTCCTTTTCCTGTTGTACTCTGCTGGTTTGCTTGGCTGAGAAAACTTTTAGATATATTTGTTTTATCAGCTTAAAGTAGCAGGCACTATAGTTGGGTGGAACACAGCAAAGAACATGGATTTTGTAGTCAGATAGATTTGGGTTTAAATATTGCCTCTGCCACTCACCAATAGCAAATGTAATATCTTTGTGCTTCAGTCTATGCTGAGAAGAGGAGTGTTGTTATAAGGGCATGACTTTTTACCCAGATAATTGAGCCAACTCCCTAGGAGTCATTCTAGATTCCTCCCTCAGCCCCCTTCATACCGATCTTGTCAGAGCTTATTAATTCGTCACTACCACCCACAAAATACTTCTCAAAGGACTTATTCAATCTCGTATTTTTTTTTATTTCTTACCTCCCACTTATTTTTTAATGCAGCACAGTTTGACTTCTGCCAGGAAACAGTTCTTGTGAAGGTCACTAACTGTCTTATGTCATTCATGCATCCCTGTCCCTCCTCCTGCCCTTCCTTACCAGAGGCTCAGAGAGCACATCTCCCAATGACCACTAGCATTCGCATCCCCTCCTGGAGCCATGCTGGGGACCAATGTAAGGCAGCTTGGGAGAGAAGACTTAATGAGTTCTCAGAGGCAGGTTTTATTTGCCTCTTATTCCCCCTTGTGGAGTACTTTTAGCTTTTAAAGGCATTTACTTCATCTGCAGTATTAAAGTGTTTAGTTTCTTTTCAAGAGCACTGGCACAGTTCCTAAAACTTGCCTAAGCACATTTTAAAAATCATCAGATGTGCCCTTACTAGCTGCCATTTGTCTACTTTTAGAAGGCAATGAAATTTTTAGTAATTGCAAACTATATCACTGCTTACTGCATAGTAAGTTCACAATATAGATAAACTATAACTCTGGAGAATTACATTTAGTCAGTCATGTTGATAATTGTGCATATTGTTATCACACTTTATTAATTTGGCAACTGTTGCTAAGATTGTTAAGCAAATATTAAATATTAAACCCTGTTGCTACAGATAATGTAAGGTTTTTAGAAAAAATAGACCATACTAAGTGGTCATTAGCTAAAACTAACTAAATAAATAAAAATAAACGTACATATCATCATTGAGTGTGATATAATAATTATTCTATCTAGCCCTGACCAGGTGGCTCAGTTGGTTGGAGTGTTATCCTGTGCACCAAAAGGTTGTGAGTTCCATTCCTAGTCAGGGCACATACTTAGCTTGTGGGTTCAATCAGGGCACTCATGGGAAGCAACCAATTGATGGTTCTCTTTTCTCTCTCTCTCTCTCTCTCTCTCTCTCTCTCTCTCTCTCTCTCTCTCTCTCTCCCCCCCTCTCCCTTCCTCTAAAATATAATTGGGTCAGATTTAAAAAATAGATTATTCTATCTAACAATTTATTTTCTAATGAGGAGGTCAAAACTTCAAGAAGTCCTGTTCATCAAAAATTTTAAATTCCTTTGGGCCATGGCCAGGTGACTCAGTTGGTTGGAACATCATCCTGTGCACCAAGAGGTTGCAGGTTCAATTTCTGGTCAGGGATCAGACCTAGATTGTGGGTTCCATCCCCATCAAGTTGAATTTGGGAGGCAACTGGTTGATGTTTCTTTTCTCTCTCTCACTCCTTCCTCTCTCTCCAAAACATCAATAAAAACATATCTTTGATGAGGATTAAAGAAAAAATTTTAAATACATTTGGAAAACTTATTCTATGTAGATTTAAGGAAATATAAAATCAAATTTTGAACCTTTTCTTTCCTTTCTTTCTTTTTCTTTTCTTTTCTTTTCTTTTCTTTTCTTTTCTTTTTTTTTAGGAGAGAGAGACTTGTGTGTATTTATTTATTTATTATTATTTTTTGTTTAAAACTTGAATTTACTTTTTATTGTCTCACTTTTTTTATTTTAAATTTTTTATTGTTTAAAGTATTACATGAGTCTCCTTTTCCCCCATTAACCTCTCCCCGGCCACTCCCACCCCCCAGCACATGCTCTCACCCCGCTACTGTCTGTGTCCATTGGTTATGCTCAGATGCATGCAAACAAGTCCTTTGGTTGATCTCTTAATCCTCCACCCCCTGCCTTCCCTCATAGGTTTGACAGTCTGTTCCATGCTTCTATATCTCTGGTTCTATTTTTGTTCATCAGTTTATCTTATTAATTATATTCCACAAATGAGTGAGATCATGTGATATTTATCTTTCTCCGACTGGCTTATTTTACTTAGCATAATGCTCTCCAGTTCCATCCATGCTGTTGCAAATGGTAAGAATTCCTTCGTTTTTATAGCAGCGTAGTATTCCATTGTATAGATGTTCCTTAGTTTTCTAATCCACTCATCTGCTGATGGGCACTTAGGCTGTTTCCAAATCTCAGCTATTTTAAATTGTGCTGTTATGAACATAGGGGTGCATATATCCTTTCTGATTGGTGTTTCTGTTTTCTTGGGATATACTCCAGAAGTGGGATTACTGGGTCAAATGGAAGTTTCATCATAATTTTTTGAGGAAACGCCATACTGTTTTTCACAGTGGCTGCACCAGTTTGTATTCCCACTAGCAATGCAAGAGAGTTCCTTTTTCTCTGCGTCCATGCCAGCACTTGTCATTTGTTGTTTTGTTAATGATAGCCATTCCAACAGGTGTGAGATGGCACTTCATTGTTGTTTTGATTTGCATCTCTCAGGTGATTAGTGACTTTGAGCATGTTTTCATATGTCTCTTGGCCCTTATATGTCTTCTTTCTAAAAGTGTCTGTTTAGGTCCTTTGCCCATTTTTGATTGGGTTATCTTCCTTTTGTTAAGCTGTATGAGTTCCCTATAAAGTTTGGAGCTTAAAACCTTATCAGAGATAACATTGGCAAATATGTTCTCCCATGCAGTGGGCTTTCTTGTTGTTTTGTTGATGGTTTCTTTTGCTGTGTAGAAGCTTTTTGTTTTGATGTAGTCCCATTTGTTTATTTTCCCCTTAGTTTCCATTGTCCTAGGAGCTGTACCAGTTAAGATATTACTACGACAAATGTCTGCTATTTTGCTGTCTATGTCTTCTCCTAGGATCTTTATGGTTTCCCATGTTAAGCTTAAGCCCTTTATCCATTTTGATTTTATTTTTGTGTATAGTTTCATTATTTTGCATGTATCTGTCCAATTTTCCCAACACCACTTATTGCAGAGACTGTCTTGACTCCATTGTATGCTCTTGCCTCCTTTGTCAAATATTAATTGAGTATAATAACTTGGGTCGATCTCTGGGTTCTCTGTTCTGTTCCATTGGTCTATATGTCTGTTCTTGTGCCAGTACCAGGCAGTTTTGAGAACAGTGGCTTTGTAATATAGCTTGATATCTGGTATTGTGATTCCTCCAACTTTGTTCTTCTTTGTCAAGATTGCTGCAGCTATCCAGGGTCTTTTTTTATTCCAAATGAATTTTTGGAGAGTTTGTTCTAGGTTTTTGAAGTATGCCATTGGTATTTTAATGGGATTGCATTGAATCTGTAGATTGCTTTGGGTAGTATGGACATTTCAATGATGTTGATTCTACCAATCCATGAACATAGTATATTCTTCCATTTGTTTATGTCTTCCTCTATCTCTTTTTGCAGTGTCCTGTAATTTTCTGAGTACTGGTCCTTTACTTCCTTGGTTAAGTTTGTTCCTAGGTATCTTAATCTTTTTGTTGCAATGGTAAATGGGATTGTTTTTTTAGTTTCTTTTTCTGTGAGTTCATTATTGGTGTATAGAAAAGCCATAGATTTCTGGGTGTTAATTTTGTATCCTGCTACATTGCTGAATTCATTTATTAAGTCTAGTAGTATTTTTTGGTGGAATCTTTAGGGTCTTCTATGTACAGTATCATGTAATCTGTGAATAATGACAACTTTACTTCTTCTTTTCCAATTTGGATGCCTTGCATATTTTCTTAAATGGATTTTCTGATCTAATTTTGTACTGGAACTTATCCTTCTTTATTGGAGCCTTATAATAAATTATGCATCTTTTGCCAATCGTCAAACTGCAAAGGTTAATAAGAAAAAAATAGGAGATAACGTTATTTTCTTTAGTCCAGCTTCTGAATTAATAGAGAAAGCACACACTGAAAAACAATGCTATTTAAAGCTCTCATTGGTATTTTCAATGGGGCAGTAGAACACAGAGAGATAAAGTGGAACAAAACCATATTGCCTGCTTAATTAGGACAAAAGGAGTGGAAAACAAACATCAGCAACTTGATGATTGTCATATGGTTCAGAACATGACAGATTTGGAAAAAATGTTAATTCAGGGCGCAAAGATGGATAAATGGAATAACATTGTACAACTTGGATTTCTTATATCTGTTTCTCATCTTTTTTGAGATGCATGTGTGTAGAGTTCATGATGTTGTCCAAGATATTTTGGCAAACAGCATTGAGGAATATAAGTGTTGACTACTTGGGTGATAGTTGCCAGATCTAGCTACATGTATATAGTGACAGAAAATTGGAACAGAAATCAGAGTGGCAGACTCACATTTGCCACTAATGAAAGTCTTTTGTAAGTGTTGAATTATTCAGTTTAACATTTCTTCAACCCATAATTACTTTGTTATTCTGTCTTTTTTCTTAGAGATCATATATTTTATTCCTGTCACTAATTAAGTCCATGACCATGTACAAATCACTTAAGTTTTCTGAGTTTTTATATTCTTATTTTCAAAGTGAACAAAGGTGGTACTAGGTAATTTCTCAACTTTCTTCCAACACTGACACTCTATGATGCTGTTAAAAATAGAATTATCTTGAAGATTAAGGAAAAAATCAATTCATACATTTTACTCAATGAAGAAGTATTATTTAAATATCCTATATAATAAAAGAGAAACATGTAAATTTTCCAACCCTCCACTATGCTCACCAGCCAATCAGGAGTGAGTATGCAAATTAACCCAGCAAAGATGGCGGATTAATTTGGATACACAGGTGCCAGGAGGAGAGCAGAGCAGGAGAGCTGGCAACTTGAGGGGATGAGGCTCCCTCAGTTGCTCCCTCGGTTGCTCCCTTTGGGGGACGTGGCTCCCTCAGTCGCTGGACAGAGAGCAGAGCAGGAGAGCTGAAGGTTTGGGGGGCCATGGCTCCCTCAGTTGCTCCCATTGCAGGGAGCACCAGGAATTCTGGGAATAGTAGTTCTGGTGGCAGCCCCAGGATCAGAAGCGGAAACCCAGAGCACAGGGAGCACCAGGAATGCTGGGAATCATAGTTCTGGGGGCAGATGGATCTCCTAGACACTAGAGCAAAGTGAGCCTGGAACAAATTACTGTCGTGGTGGGGGATGGAGGGAAAGCAAAGGTGAGACACATAAGTAAAATCAGAGTGTCTAGGAAAAATTAAAGGGAAGATATCCTAAAACTTCCAGGAAATCTCCACCAATGAAGCAAAGAAAAAAAACTGTCTCTATTATTCTGTGAGCAACAAACCAAACTGGGTTGGGGGTCTCAGACAATTCACTCATATGATTTCAAATTACCGTATTTGTGAGATCTCTAATATGCCATGTCACAACATTGCCATGTAGGGTTCTCACATAATTAGCCCCCAAATATTTAAGAGAGTGAAATGACTGAGAGCTATTAAAAACTACAAGGACAGGCAGTTGGGGGGGTAGAGGGATAGAGAGGATAAATGGGAAAAAAGAGGGGATAGCTGTAATACTTTCAAGGTAAATTTAAAAGAATAAAAGAACTACAAGGACAACTAGAACAAGCCAGGACTCTTTGGGACAAATTGAGACCTGCAGTCTCCCTATTGGCTTATGTTTCAATTCTTGTTTTATAAAGATATTTACTTTAAATATTGTTCCATTGTCCCTTATTTTAGATTCATCTCAATTACCAATTGCTCTGACTTATTCTTTAATTTGGGTTTTAGGCAACTTCTTATCATTAATTAGCCAAGTGACTTTAAGATATTTTAAAAGGAGTTTCTTTGAGTCTTAGTTTCCTACCCTGAGGATTATTAGGGCATATATGGAGCCTAGTTTATCTTATCTGAAAAAAAGTGTCTTCCCTTCATTAGAAAGAGAACTGATCTGTATTTATCAAGCCCTCAAAGATGGTTGGAAGAGCAGATATGAGAGTATTATAAATGTTTTATCTTTCCAGTCTCACAGTCTGTTCTACAGTTCCTTTTTGTTTTGTTATATACAACTAGAGGCCCAGTGCACAAAAATTTGTGCACTCGAGGGGGAAAAAGGGGTCCCTCAGCCTGGCCTGTGCCCTCTCGCAACTGGGACACCTCGGGAGATAATGCCCTGCTGGCTTAGGCCTGCTCCCAGGTGGCAGAGGGCAGGCCCAATCCCCAGGTGCAGCCCCTAGTCGGGCTCAGAGCAGGGCCGATTGGGGAGTTGGGGTGCCGTCCCCTGCCATGCACAGAGCAGGGCGGATTGGGAGGTTGTGATGCCACCCTCAGTCACGCTCAGGGTAGGGCCGATTGGGGGGGGTTGGGGCATCGCCCCCTGTCACACTCAAGGCAGGGTCGATGGGGAGGTTGTGGCGCCACACCCTGTCATGCACAGAGCAGGGCCAATCAGGGGGTTGGGGCGCTGCCCCCTGTCACACACAGAGCAGGGCCCATCAGGGGGGTTGGGGCTCCTTACCCTGTCACGCACAGAGCAGGGTCGATCAGGGGGTTGGGGTGCTGCCCCCTGTCATGCACAGAGCAGGGCCCATCAGGGGGTTGGGGAGCTCCCCTCTGTCACTCACAGAGTAGGGCCGATAGGGGAGTTGAGGCACCGCTCCCTGTCACACACAGAGCAGGGCGGATCAGGCGTTGGGGTTGGGGCGCCACCCTCTATCACCCACAGAGCAGGGCCAATCAGGGGGTTGGGGCACTGCCACTCTCACACTCAGGGCAGGGCTGATGGGGAGGTTATGGCTCTACCCTGTCACACACAGAGCAGGGCCGTTCAGGGGGTTGGGGCGCCGCACCCTATCACACACAGAGCAGGGCTGCACCCTGTCACACACAGAGCCGCAGGGCGATCAGGGGGTTGGGGAGCTCCCCCGTATCAGGCACAGAGCAGGGCGGATTGGGAGGTTGTGGTCCCGCCCCCTGTCACACACAGAGCCGCAGGGCTATCAGGGGGTTTGGGTGCTGCCCTATGTCATGCTGATCCCGGTGCTGGGAGGCCTCGTGGCTCCGCTGATCCTGGTGCTGGGAGGCATATTACCCTTTTACTATATAGGATAGAGGCCTGGTGCATAGGTGGGGCTGGCTGGTTTGCCCTGAAGTGTGTCCTGGATCAGGGTGGGGGTCCCCACTGGGGTGCCTGGCCAGCCTGCGTAGGGGATGATGGCTGTTTGCAGCTGGTCACACACCCTTTGGGGTGGGGGTCCCCACTGGGTGCCTGGCCAGTCTGGGTGAGTGGCTGAGGGCTGTTTTCAGGCTGGTGGGTGATGGAAGCTCCCAACTGCTCCTTTTTTTCTTTTTTTTTTATTCTGGGCCAGCTTTAGCCCTGAGGCTCCAACTCTGAGGCTTCCGCTGCTGAAAGCAGGTATCTGGTTTGTTTCGGTTCTATAATCGAAACAATGTATAACTCCAGCTCTGAGATCCCGGCTCGCTGAAAGCAGGTTTCTGGGGTTTTGTTTAGCTTCTATATTTGTTACAATGTTTCTTAAACTGCAGGCTCAGAGGCCGGCAAGGCAGGCAGGGAACGTTGGAGTCCTCCATCACTGAAGCAAGCAAGCCTCATGTTAGTTTCAAGCTTCTTGGACTTGTGTTCCTCTGGCCGCCATCTTGGCTGACAGTTAATTTGCATATTGCCCTGATTAGCCAATGGGAAGGGTAGCGGTCGTACGCCAATTACCATGTTTCTTTTTTATTAGATAGGATGTCCATATTGTGAGAGGATATTTCTTCTACATTGTTCTGACTTTTTTAGGTGCTACCTTCTAATTTCCCCACTAAGGACCTATCTGGATCTTTCTAGGCATGGTGGCAGTTTTGAGTTTTGGAAAACTCTACAGGGTTTTAAGGCATGGTTTATTGTGCCTTGAAAACCAAAATCTTTGTTTCTCTTTCAAGGAACTGCCAATTATTTCCTCTTTTTGAAACTCTCTGATCACAGGCCTTCTATACCACTGCAATATCTTCATCCTCCATGTATGTCTCTAAACGATCCTTTCCTCCTCTCCCTCCTCCTTTTTCTCTTCTTCCTCCTCCTCTTCCTTCTTGGACTTGTGCTCCTCTGGCCAACCTTTAACCCTTGGTATCTGACAGGGTCCACTTTGGCTTTTTGCTCTTTCTACCTGCATAGCCTCCATGGGTGACCTCATTCATCCACTGTCATGATTTCAAGGAACACCTCTCAAATCCGTACATCTCTAGCCAACAATATTCCTGTTTAATAAGGTGGGGAGAGGGAACAAGTGGGACGTAGAATACTGGCTTCTCTGTGCAGATGGAGGCAGGGAGTGTAATGGACCATGGCATGCTAACGATTGCTAACTAAGCACATATGTATGTGCGTTTGAATATGACATTACTCTCTTTGGTTTACTGGTCAATTAATCTTTTATATTGTTTTGTGAGAGACATCTTTATGTGAATGTACCCTTTCACTGCAGGTGATTGCACCCCCTCTTTAAAAAAAGAAAAAAAGAAGAAAGGTAAACAAAAAACCCTGAACATGGAGCCCTTTCAGCCATAACTAAAATGCAAGTGTTTTTTAAAGCAGCCCTCTTGGGTTTTTTTGAAAAGAAAAATATTGGACTCAGTACTCTGCTTTCTTTCTTATGGTTGTTTGTGGTTAGAATTTGTGTACTTTGTAGTTTATATATCAGCAACAGCTGGATGCTGAAGCTCCAAGGAAAACTTCTCTCAAAATAGTTTTGTTGTAAAGAAAAAATGGCATTCGTGAACTTTGGCAGGAACTGTACTCTTGAGCTATGTTCAATTTTGAAACTTGAAAAACCCACTGCATGGAGAAGCCAGCCACAGAGGATCCTGAGCTGGCCTATTGTTACAAGAGGAAAGTGGTGTCAGTGATGCACAGAGCTCCTGAGACCTCTGAGAACTTGTGCGCAAGGTGTCTGGCAGGGGACTTAGGCGAGGCCCACTTAGCTGGGGGCCCTTACCACAGAACTACATGTGAGCTCAGGAAGAGGCAAAGCAGGAAACCTGTTACTCTGCAAAGCGTCTTTCCATGTCTTTCCATGACCGGAGTTTGGCTCTGCATTAGCTGACTTAGGTGACAGCTTCACAGGTCTTCAAAAATGACTTTGTTTTCCTCATTAAATCATAACATTCATATAATTTGGGAGTCCTTTATAATTAAGTGGAAGATCCAGCCTTAGTCAGGTCTCCAGGGCAGTGCCCTAGTATCCCAGTCCCCTTACCTTACAAGTCAGTGTTTCTGTGTTCTCAGTAATGTTGTGGGGTAGGAGTGTCTCATTCTGCTTAGCCCTTTAGTTGACAATGTCTGAATCACAGTAGCTGGTTTAAAGCCTTCTACCTCAGTAACAATCACTGTTGTTAAACGAATATCTGGCCTCATCAGTACTTATTGTTCAATAATTAAGTTGCCTCAAAACAACTGGTCAAAGTCTTCTATTTTCCTATCCAGCTGCTTCTGTGGTATGTGAGTCTGTCCCAGCATGCCACGGCTAAGCCCCCTCTATCATGGCTAAGACCCCTCTGTCACGGCTAAGACCCCTCTGTCACGGCTAGGACCCCTCTGTCACGGCTAAGACCCCTCTGTCACGGCTAAGACCCCTCTGTCACGGTCCACACTACTAGAGATCTGATGCAGAAAGAAGAGACCCTATGGTGTGTGGGTGCTGCTTGTGGGCCAGAGACCCTCCCACAGAAGCCAGAAGCCGTCTCTGAAAACCTTGTCCAAAGCCTTCCCGACAACAGCTGTCTTGGAGGGATGTGTGTCCTAATAAGCCTGAGCCACTTTGTTGAGCACCTCTTTTAGTTTCTCACAGAAACTGTTGCTTTAGGAGTGTTGGACAGGACGAATTCTGGAGTCCCCTCTCTCATGGCATCTGGCGTTTTGTAGTTCTTTTCTTTCACTCATTCCATTTCCAGCAGAGGCAGCTCTCGGCCCCTTCTCTCTTTGTCTCCTGGAGATCCTTTCTCTTGTCACTTGGCCTGAATTGGAACTACCCTAGGTCACCGCAATAGAACTCAGGTCCAACCACCAGGAAGAAGAAGTCAGGGAATTTATCTGTGATCCTCCTTCCTGGCTGAAAATTTCTCCTTTTCCTTCTTTGAACTTCTCATAGCAAGAGGACTGCTGATTTCATGTCAAACTAAAGGCCCTGTCTCATCATTTCTCCCAGAAAGGACTAACAAGGGGCCACTCAGGGGTTCAAGGTGGCCAATCTCTATAGACAACTAGCAGCTTTTTCTGCCTGAGCAGGAGCAGGCTATCTGAAACCACTTAACTATAGGGCACACAGCTATACATTAAAGTGTTTTATTATGCTTCGTGAGACATAAAAAGGGGATTAGATCCAGATATTCCTTTATGCTGGAGTCTAGTACTATAGGCTACTGAGAGGTATTAATCCCTCTTTTTCTGGGGGGGGGGGGTGTCTAAAAATGGAACAAAATCTTATCAGTCTGGGACAGTTTTAATAGAGTTCTCTCATAGGGCAAGTGAATGGATGACATCAAAGCTTCTGGGTTCTTGTAATCAAGTGTCTTGCTTGCTTTTTAACTGGCTATTATTTGGGCTTGGGTTTGGAATCAGGACAATTGGGTATATGAGCTCACAAGATTGGATTTGGATTCTGCTGCCTTATTTGGTCAGAGCAAATATAGTTATGTAAAGGAATCCTCCATAAATTGGTGGGAAAATTTTAACTTCTGCACCACTGTAATTACTCCTTATTTTATGAGATTCTGATCACCACCAAAATCATTGTAAGACTTTAGTCATGTTTAGTTTATTGCACAAAGTTTATTGTTTGTCTTTATTTTTCAGCCTCCACCTCAGATATATGACAAACAGTTGGATGAAAGAGAACACACCATTGAAGAATGGAAAGGTGACTCTACTACTTAAATAAAGTATACATTTTACTTATTGAAACCCAAAAATATTCTGAAACCTTTTTCTTTTAAAACAACTTAGTAAGAGAGGATTTTCTAATTGCTACCCTCTTACACCATTTTCAAAGCTCCTAAAACTAAATCTATCCTTTCATATTACTAGTAATACTTCATTTACTCAAAAGAATGAAAGGAATTAAATACTGACACTTTTTAAAATAGTACTGATTATCAAGGTATTAGCCATGGTGGAGGGAAAACTTCAGTTTAACATTTTACAATTAAACATGTTCTGTTTGTATATAAAATTATAGAAAATGGATAAAATCATGTCTGAGATGACTTAGACATTAGAAAATAAAAGATAATATATTGATTCATTCACTTGATATATAGCACTTGAGAATTTAAATAAAAACTACACTAAGTAGCTTATTTTCTTTAAAGTTAGAAAGAATGAATGAATACATTAATTCATTTTTTCCCAAACACACTGTATGATCGAGATTATACTTAGACAGAAACTTTATATAAAGAATAGTTAAACTAATATAACTAATTACAGAGTAGAATAAATATTAGAAAACCAAGTACAGATTAAGTGAGATCAAAATTAGGAGGAACATAAATGGAAGATCTAAATGGAAGAAATGTTTGTGCCACATTGAATAAGTTAATTCTTATAATTTATAATTAGGAAAATGAGAAAAAAAAACAGAGGAAAATGCTAAATGGGGACCTAAGAGGAAAACAAAGGGTAGCTACGAGCAAGAAGTATCGTAAAGGTCATAAAGAGACTCCAGTGGTCAAGAAGTCGTGTTGAAGAATATGGAAAATGAGCATCCTCCTTCCTTTCTGCTATTGCAAAAAAATGTAGAATACAAACAGTGGATGAAGTAAGAAAATATATTAGATGATAGATGGAAAAGACTTAGTTTGATCTAAATAAGGACCAGAAGGCACTCTGGTTTGTGTTGAGTAAGTAAGTGAAAGGATATAAATATCACTTAAGAAGATAGACATGGACTAAAATGTGACAAACTGGGGAAGAAAATACATGCAAAAGCATAAAAGCTATAAGCCATGTTAAAGCAGGGATGAGTAGCGCTGAGTGATTGTTAGTTAGAAGGGGCAGAGTAAAACAAAATGAAAATATACAAGTTTAACTCTAGTAAAAAAAAATAAAAAAAGCCAAAAATAGATGCCAGTTTGGGAATAAATGTAATAACTTTTAATGTTGGGTTTTAGGCAAGTTTGGTTTGACAATGCCAAGAGTTGAGTCTGGAAAAAAGGTAAAGTAAGAGTTAAAAAAAATTGATAGAAACTAATGGTTTGAAGTCATGAGAATGTTATTTATACATAAATATAGTGATTTATTTACAAGAATAGCATGACACCCCTTAAGAAGAGAGTAGAAAAGAAAAATGCATGTTCAAAACTGAACCATATGCCGAAACCGGTTTGGTTCAGTGGATAGAGCGTCGGCCTGCGGACTGAGAGGTCCCAGGTTCAATTCCAGTCAAGGGCATGTACCTGGGTTGTGGGCATATCCCCGGTGGGAGATGTGCAGGAGGCAGCTGATCGGTGATTCTCTCTCATCGATGTTTCTAACTCTCTGTCTCTCTCCCTTCCTCTCTGTAAAAAATCAATAAAATATATTTAAAAAAAACCAAAAAACAAAAAAAACCTGAACCATAAAAATCCTTAAGAGATAAGTTAGAATGTGTTAGGAATCTCCCAAAGAATTCAGAAAACAATTAAAATGTGTATTCCTCATACATTTTTTTGGCCAAATGCTTTATTGAGCAACTACTTTTACCAGGCTCAGTGCTATTGCAAGAAAATGTAGAATTAGAGGAGTAAAGGACTCCCGATTGTGTTCTAGTTTACTCAGCCCCAACAAAATGTTATTTGTCATTAAATAAGGAATTTTATTTGTGGACTAAGAAGAAATTTATTTTTTAATAACACTAATAATTTTTTCTTACAGAACTTATCTATAAAGAAGTAATGAATTCAGAAGAAAAGACTAAAAATGGTGTCGTAAAAGGACAACCTTCTCCTTCAGGTACTCACTCTCAGTGAATAACCAATAAACCAGTACTTGTGTATTTCTCTTGGCCTTGAGCAGGAATTGCGACTAACAATATTGCTCATAGCGCATATGAACAAATATCATATGACTGTTGTCCTTTAACAAATTCAGTTTTACTCCCCCCACCTTTTGTTAGCTAGAAGAGGCAAAATAAAACAAAATGAAAACATACAAGTTCAACTTCAGTAATGATAAGCCTAAAATGAATTCCAGCTTGGGAATAAATGAAATAATTTTTTAACGTTGGTTTTTAGGAAAGTTTGGTTTTACAGATTCAAGAGTTGAATCTAGAAAAAAGATGTAGAGTTGACACATTTATGGGAAATAATAGTTTGAAGTTCAGCGTGGCATTCTGACTATTCAGATTATGAAGACCCAGCACAGGAGTTCTTTTAGAACTTATTTTAAGATAACAACGAGTCTTGCAGAAATGTTAACATGGGCTGCTTCAAAGGTAACTGCTACTCATCCAGATGCAGAGCTGTAACGCCCCCTCTACCACCAAGTCAAAAGAGAGGTTAGGAAACTCCGCAGCCCGAGCCTCTTTCCTCATTCACTCCAGTGTTTGAACTCTTCACAGGGTTGGTGTGACAGTAGTTGAAGCATCAACCAAGACGCGCACCAATTAACGTCAGCATGGAAAATCTTTCAGTTTGTGATATACAGATTTGTGCATATGCATATTTTGCTCTGTAATATGCTTTAGGATTACTCGAGATAATTTACTTACACTTATTAATGCTAATATATTTTTTCTAAGATCTATGTTCTGAATATAAAGAGAATATAGAAGGAGTTCTAGAAAATGTAATGGCTGCCCTGGCCAGTGTGGTTCAGTGGTTGAATGTTATCCTGTGCACGAAGAATTTGCTGGTTTGATTCCTAGTTGGGGCACATGCCCAGGTTGTGGCACGTCTCCTGCTAGGGACATGCAAGAGGCAGCCGATACATGTTTCTCTATCTATCCCTCTTCCTTCCTCTCTCTCTAAAAAATCAATAAAAAACATAAAAAAAGAAGATATATGGCTTATACTCAGCTCACGCTGGGAAGAATATAGGCTGCAAATGATTAGTTTAAAAAAATATATTTGGTTTTCTACCTTTGAAAAGCAATTCCCCCCCCCCCCCCAGGATTTTTTAGTTGTTTCAGGAAGAAAAAAAGATGTAATATGAATTAATAAATTTGTCATACTTGTTCCACTCTAAACAACAGTTTGTACCTATAACCACAAGGCTGCCTAAATAGATGCATTTCAGTTATGATGTGTTTTTCTCACCTCTAGACTGGAAGAAATGACAGATTCTATTCCAAATCTTTCCTTTACTCAAAGAGGGTTAAGGGGATCATTGGGGTTGCGTGCCCACCATAGTCATTGTTCTAGCATCCAGATTGCTACAAGCCTGCAGAAGTTGCTTTTAATTTACCTGCATTTCTGTCTGCTGCTAATTAAGGAACCCAAAGATTGAATCCAATACCCCCAAGATGCCTCTTGCTAGGGCAAAAAGACTCTTTGTCTTAAGAATTCCCATAATGGCCAGAACATATTTCGCTGTCATCATTAAGAAGCCAAAACACCAGGGTCCACTGAAGGGCGAGCTAGCATCTCAGGCTGGGACTGGACACATTTTAACAGAGTCTCTTCTATTCATCTTTGGTTAAAGTCATCATTAGTTCATCTCCTTTCCTTTTTCCAAAGCGATCAGAATCATGCTATCCACTCCAGGACACCCCATCTTCTGCTATTTTCTCTTCCATTTCCCCCTTAGCCATAACCAGGTCTCCACAATAGCTAATCTTTGATGACTTAAATTCCACAATTCTTTTTAACACTTTCACAACACTTCTACAAAAATATTCTTATTTCCATGATTCCTTTTATGTGGCTCAAGGAAGGCAAAAGAGGAATGAGGAGTGTAGAAGTGAGATTAATTAATCATTAAAGGGATGGGATGAGTGGTCTGCCATATGAACAAAGCTTTAAATATTTGGCAAAGGAACAAAGTTTGTATATAATCAAAGCATACTTTCTTAATCATTAAAACCATAGTTCTTATACAAAAGAAAGTGAGTACATGTAGTAGTTTCTTTTAACTCATCAATGAAGAAAATGGCAGAATGACAATGGCAGGTTGATGAAGATATAAGAAATTAGGATTTATGTAATCTGTGTGTGTGTGTCGGGGTTGGGGGGAGCCATAGATTTGAGCAAGAGTTCCACTGATCAGTGCTCTCCAATGGCTTTGTATCACTTATGATTTAAGCTTAGTAACCTCTTGCTGATATTGATGGCCCTCTATAATATACCCAGGCTTTTCACATGGAACCCTTTCTAGAGTCTTATATTTTTACTAGAGGCCCGATGCATGAAAATTCATGCAAGAGTAGGCCTTCCTTCCCCTGGCTGCCAGCAGCAGCTTCCCTCTGGCACTTGGGGCCCGGCTGGCTTCCCTCTGGCCCTAGCTTCGTCAGGAAGGATGTCCGGAATGACATCCGGAAGACATCGGTCTAATTAGCATATTACCCTTTTATTATTATAGATATGGCTAGGTTCACCACCTTTAGGAATTATGTTCACTCTAAAGTGTTTGCTTATTAAATACCACATTGTCCCCAAATATCTTTCATATCTGTCCCAAAAGACTTTTCATAACATCCCAAATAAATAGGATCTTTCTGTCTTATGGGTATTACTAGCTCCTGTATTTTAGATGTCTTATTACCCCTTTAGTGATTATAAATTCATTGAGAAGAAAGCCTGTATGCCTTCATCTTGTGTACCAAGCAGTGCCTAATTGCTGTGTCATGTGCATAATGTAACTTGATAAACATTTATTAATTTAAAAATTGCAGCTCAGGTCCTCCCTTGGCTTATTTCTTGGTGCTCTTCCAAAGACAGAATTCAAGACAGCATCATAACTTTAACACAGTTTGCAGTTCAGTAAGTTCTTATGGCAGTAAATATTTATTCGCCTTATTAATCACCGTGAAGATAAATGAGCCAAGAATCAAATATATGAAGTGTTGCTACTGACATTTGCTCATTTTCAGATAAAGCTTTGCTGCTTTCAGGAAGTCATTTGATTTACTCATTACCAAAATGAGTAAATCAAATGTATATTCCTGATTTTTTTTGCAGGTCTGTTTATAATATGTTAATGATTAATTTTAAACTATGTCACTTAGGCTCTACCTACATGTGAGAACGCTAAACCACTTTTTAACTACTTCAAGTAGTTATAACAATCACAAATTATCTACCTTATTCACATGCCCTAAATTATCCTAAGAATAGACAAACATGGTAATTGACCGTACCTTCACTACGCCTCCCTTAGACTAATCAGCACGATATGCAAATTAACCACCAACAAAGATGACGGCTAATTTGCATAATACAGGCGGTGCCGGCAGCGCGTGATGCTGCCCGTGGGCCCCGGGCCCCGGACCCCTGACCCAGTGAGGCAGGAACAGTAGTGCACGACGCTGCCCATGGGACCTGGGCCCTGGACCCGTGATCTGGCTAGGCGGGGCCAGCAGTGCGCAACACTGCCCCTGGGACCCGGGCCCCAGACCCCTGACCTGGCGAGGCGGGTCTGGCAGCGCGCGACGCTGCCCGGGGGATCCGGGTCTTGGATCCGTGACCTGGCGAGGGAGCAAAGTGGCGGAGAAGGGAGAGAACCCAGGTGGCAGAGAAGGGAGGGAGCCGAGGACGAAGCGGCGAAGGGAGGGAGTGAGGCAGCGGAGGTCTCTGCTTCGCTGAGGTCTCAGGAAGCCCTATTCTTGCAGGAATCTTCCTGCAATGGGCCTCTAGTAATTATATAATTATTAAATGATTTTTTTTATTTTGCTGATTTAACCAATTTACAGTAAAAATTATTATGGATTTAATATTTCACTTCATGATTTTTTTTTCACTTCATGATTTTAATGGAAAATATTCACTGCTTAATTGAGAAATCATATATACAGTATATAACATCTTTTATGCGATATTTGCATATGATATGTTTGTATGCATAATACAGAGGCATAGGACAGCCATGCACCGGAGCCCATGCTGCTAGCTCCTGAGAGCCAGTTGTGCTCATCTCTCCCAACTATGAGTTTACTGACCTCATGTTGGTAGCTTGAAACCCACCATGCAGGATTTAAGACATGGAAATTGCCTGATTCTACAGGTCAGATTTTTTTGGCCCTGGAGAGCCAGTTGTTACATTTTTATTGGCACACCCCTGTGTTTCTGTGTATGTGTGTATGCACAATATGTACATATGCAGTAAGCCATGCTGGAAAGAAAAAGCAACTATGAAAAAAGTCAGCTTTCTTGCATTATTCATTATTTATCTCCTTATCATAGTTTATTTTATAAATAGCTAAGATGAAGTAATATTACAACATAGACTCCCTTACTACTTAGTCCTGGCAACACTGGGAACTCAGCAGCAAGGGAATAAGTTAATGCAGTTTCTCAGGGACAGAATGTTTCTGAAACCCAAAACCATGTTTTAATGATGCGTTTAAAATGTAAACAGGAAGTTAAATGTGCATTTGCAGAAAATGCATAGGTTTAAAATTTATTGATGGAATTGTTGTATATCAATAAGAAATACATCTAAATTTCAGATACATTTTAAATAAATAATTGTACTCCCTTCTGCTATCTGATTCCACTTGCATAGTGATTTATTTTCAAGAATAACATGGCTGCTTGCTTTCTGAATTGATTTGTAAAGACTGCTGAGGGAATTTCAGCTCATGAATAGAAATTAATTTTCTTCCGTAAGCATTTGTCATAGAATGTTAGCGCTAGAACAAATATAAGAGGTCATCTAATCTAAAAACTCTGCTCACCACCTCCATTCCACCTGAGAAATCTCCCAGAAGTTAACAATGACTCACCAAGTTACCGATGCTGAGTAGGATGGTAGAGATTTAGCAGAATCTCTAATTGAATATAAAGCTCCACAGATCATTATAATCTACTAGAGGTCCGGTGCACACAATTGGTGCATGGCGGGAGGAGCGGGGGGAGTCCCTCAGCCCAGCTTGCACCCTCTTGCAATCCGGGACCCCTCAGGGGATGTCCGACTGCCAATTTAGGTCCCTGAGGGATCAGGCCTAAATCGGAAGTTTGACATCCCTCTCACAATCGGGACTGCTAGCTCCTAACCACTTGCCTGCCTACCTGCCTGATCGCCCCTAACCACTTGCCTGCCTGCCTGCCTGATAACTCCTAACTCCCTCTGCTTGCCTGTCTGATCACCCCTAACCACTCGCCTGCCTGTCTGATCACCCCTAACCACTCGTCTGCTTGCCTGATCGCCCCTAACCGCCTCTGCCTTGGCCCCCACTGCCACAGCTTCATCCAGAAGGACATCCGGAAGGTCTAATTGGCATATTATGCTTTTATTATTATAGATAACCTCTCCCCCAACTATATTTCACACACCATGGAAGTGTATTCTTCCCAATTAGATTCACTGTTCTAGTCCAATAATATTGTTTTTCTTAAAAAACCTCAGCCCCAAACACGTTGAGGCTCAACATCATGCAGAAAGAGAAACAAATATATTTCAATTACTTATTTTCATTTTAGTATTTCTTATAATTCTTCATATCTATTTTTTGTGTGTGGATAGGGCAAGAAAACAATTTCCTTTAAAAATGCAGAACAACATTTTTCACTGAAATAATAGGTACCTTTTGGCTTGATAACTTCTAGTTGAGAAATTTTCATGGATGTAAGTTCTTTCCATGAAATGAAAACTTTCTCTTTCAGATACAGTTGAAAGTAGCTAATAGATGATATTCCTTATTTGCAACCTGCTAGTATTTTCAGTACTTTAAATGCCATTTTTATTTGCAAACATTTATAATTCTTTATTGATATCAAAACATTTCTTTAAATGCACATGTCTACTGGTTTCCTTAAAAACAGTATAAAAGGAATATTTATCACATTGTCAGAATATCCAGGACAAGCGGCCCTGTAATCAAATTCAATTCAGTTCAGTTTTGTTTAGGAGATTTTCACAAACTCTTTGGCAGTAAATTAACAACTTGAAGTCAAGGTGCATGTCTTGACTCTTCCATTTGTGTTTATTTATTGCCTACATGAAAACAGTCTTAGATGTATCATCCAGTAAAGCCAGAATTGGCTACAATCAAGAAGCCATTTATTATAGTGCAATACAGGAAGTCATTCAGAAGATCTTCCATGGAAAGCGGGGGGGAGGGGGACTGGTGAATCTTTAACAACTATCTCTTTAAAATAAATCAAAACTGATTATAGTATTTACCAATTTCTGGGATGTAAGTGTTCTCACTGTGACCAATTTCAGGCTACCAATGTGACATCAATGAAGGCAGAATGGAAAGAGATGCTAATAACTGGCTTTTAAAAGCCACTAAAAGCCAGCCCAGCATGCTACTCTAGTTTTTGATGCCACCATTCAATGTTATTTATAAATGTAAATTTGTGGTTTTTCTAGGAAAATTTCCTCAATGTTCTTTGTATAATTTCTCTAGCTGCTAAAGTTGTGGGTTTGTGTTTATTTACAATTTGATTAAACAACAAATTGTGTTCTTATAAAGGAGCCTTATCTCAGTGAAGTCATATCTCATCCTTGTTTGAATCAGTCCTCAGCTGTCACTGTGACAATTAGAACAGATCCACACAATCAACTGTTTCGGGCTAAAGAGAAAGGCCTATCTCAAGAGAAGACCAGGACTATTATGTAGAAACACTTTAAAATACCATTTGCATTATTACAAAACTTTATTTTAAAACTTTAAATCGTTTATTTTGTCATAATTTAAATAAAGCACACTAGCAAAGATCTTCCTGGTTACATAAATGTTTGATTAATTATACTATTCATGAGATGTATATTTTATCATTTGCTCTATTAGTTTCCAATTCACTGACAATGAAACTTTCTATTAATTAAATCAGCTGTACTTCTACATACTAGCAATGAACAGAAAACAGTTCCATTTACAAGCATGAAAAAGAATAAAATGCTTAAGAATAAATATAACAAAAAAGTGCACATTTCTTTTTTAAAAAAATATATTTTATTGATTTTTACAGAGAGGAATGAAGAGGGATAGAGAGTTAGAAACATCGATGAGAGAGAAACATCGATCAGCTGCCTCCTGCACACCCGCTACTGGGGATGTGCCCGCAACCAAGGTACATGCCCTTGACTGGAATCAAACCTGGGACCCTTCAGTCTGCAGGCCGATGCTCTATCCATTGAGTCAAACCGGTCAGGGCAGAAGTGCACATTTCTTACTCTGAAAAATACAAAACATTGTTAGAAGAATTTAAAGATCTAAATAATGATATGTCATTGTTCACTGATTAGAAGATTTAATATTGTTAAGATGACAGTACTGGCCAAATTGATCTGTAGATTAAACACAATACCTATAAAGATTATAACTGCCTTTTTTTCAGAAATTGACAGAATTTTTTTTTCTATTCTTAAAATTCACATGCATGAGACACAAAAAAAGCCAAAATTATCTCAAAAAAGAACACAGTTGCATGATTCACGCCTCCTGGTTTCAAAACTGCAGTATTCAAGACAGTGTGGTGTTTGCATGAGAATCCTATGTAGATCAATAAAATAGAATTGAGAGTCCAGAACTAAACCCTTGCATTTATGGTTAATTGATTTTTAGCAAGGATAGCAAGGCAATTTCATGGACAAGAAATAGTCTTTTTTTTTTTTTTTTTTTTGGGTAATCCTCACCTGAGGATATTTCTTTCGTTATTTTTTTAGAGAGAGTGGAAGGGAGAAGGGGGAGAGAGAGAGGGGGAGAAAGAGAGAAACATCGTTGTGAGAGAGACACATTAATTTGTTGCCTCCTGCATGTGCCCCAACCCAGACGGGGATCAAACCCAAATCCATGCCCTTGACCAGGAATTGAACCTGGGACCCTGCAGTGCTTGGACCAACACTCTAACCATTGAGATACACTACTAGGGCAAGAAATAGTCAGTGTTGGACTATTAGCTAGCCACATGCAAAAGAATGAAGGTAGATACCTACTTCATATCATATACAAAAATAAACTCAAAATGGATCATAGACTTAAGTGTAAGAGCTAAAATATGGGAGATAGGAGAAAGAAAATATAGGAGCAAATCAGGAAATGTTTTTTTTTTGGTCTGTGTGTGTGTGTGTGTGTGTGTGTGTTTTAGATATGGCTAAAAGCACACCTAACAAAAGGAAAAAAATAGATAAATCCAACTTCATCAAAATTAAAAATATTTGTGCTTCAAAGAACACCACCAAGAAAGTGAAAAATATATAATAAGGGACTCATATTGAGAATATATAAAGAACTTTTACACTCAATAATAAAAAGAAAAAAAAAACAATTTAAAAATGGCCAAAGGATCTGAATAGACATTTCTCCAAAGAAGATATACAAATGGGTAACAAGCATATGAAAATATACTCAACATCATTAGCTGTTAGGCAAATGCAAATCAAAGCACAATGAGATCCCATTTCACATACCCTTGGATGGCTATAATCAAAACAGCAGGTAAGAAGTGTTGGAAGGGGAGAGGGGAATTGGAGCCCTCATACACTTCTGGTGGGAATGTAAACTGTTACAGCCACTCGTGTTAAACAGAGAGTTGCCCTATGATCCAACAATTCCAAGCTTAGAATGAAACTTTTACATGACTGTTTATAGCCACATTATTCACAATGGCCAAAAAAGTAGAAACACCTAATTGTCCATCAGCTAATAACTAGACAGATCTGATGCATCCATATCATAGAATATTATTCAGCCATAAAAAGACTGAAGTATTGATACATGCTACAGCATCAATGAAACTTGAAAACATTTTGTTTTGTGAAAGAAGCCAGTCACAAAAGATCACAGATTGTATGATCCCATTTATATGATACTAGAGCCCCAGTGCACAAATCCGTGCACCAGTGGGGTCCCTCGGCCCAGTCTGCACCCTCTTGCAATCTGAAGCGGCAGGTGGTCAGAGAGGAGCCCGGGCCAGGCACTGCTCCCGCTCCTGCTCATCCTGGCCCCACTGCTCCTGCCACTGCCTCTTGGTAGCCTGCTGCTGCGGAGGCAGGAGCGTGGGAGCGCACTGACCACCAGGGGTCAGCTTCTGCATTGAGCATCTGCCTCCTGGTGGTCGGTATGCATCATAGCGACCTGTTACATGGTCATTTGGTCGCTTGGGCTTTTATATATATAGACTAGAGGCCCGGTGCACAAAACTTTGTGCACTTGGGGGAGAGGGGTCCCTCAGCCTGGCCTGTGCCCTCTCGCAGTCTGGGACCCCTCAGGGGATGTCCACCTGCTGGCTTAGGCCCGCTCTCCAGGGGATCGGGCCTAAGCTGGCAGTCAGACATCCCTCTGGCAGCTCAGGAGCCCTTGGGAGATGTCCACCTGCAAGCGGGGAGCAGGCCTAAGCTGCAGTCGGACATCCTTAGCGCTGCTGAAGAAGTGGGATAGGCTCCCGCCACCACCGCTGTGCTGGCAGCCATCAACCTGGCTTGTGGCTGAACAGAGCTCTCCCTGTGGGAACGCACTGACTACCGGGGGCAGCTCCTGCATTGAGTGTCTTCCCCCTGGTGGTTAGTGTGTGTCATAGTGACCAGTCATTCCCAGTTGTTCTGCTGTTAGGGTCAATTTGCATATTACCCTTTTATTATATAGGATATCTAGGATAGGTAATTTTATATAGACAGAAAGTAGATTCAATAGTGCCTTGGGGTGGGGAGTAAGTAAGAAACAAAGGACAGGGTTTTCTTTGGGTGTGATGTGAACACTACCACATTGATTGTGGTGATGGTTGCACAATGATGTGAATATCCTAAAACCCACCAGGTTGAACAAATCTGTGAATTATATCTCAATAAAGCTATTGCAGAAAGGTATACGGGCAACATTTTGTATTTCTAACGCATATCACCATAATTTGAAAGCCATCATTGTGTAGGGATATATCACCCAAGAGATGAATGAACAGTAAGAACAAAGCAATCTCACTCTGTCAGCCCACAATTGATAGAGTCATTCTTAGAGTTCTGTGTCTAGTTTTAATCTCTATCCTTTAATAAAGATGTGGAAAATTTGGAGACAGTTCTGACAAGTACATTATAGCAATGCAAATTATTAGAGACCAAAGCTTATGAAAAAACATGAGGATGTTAGTGTAATTTAATCCAGAATCAGGAGGAAAAACAGAGCCTGGCACTTGGGATATGTCAGGGAATCAAGGGTTGTCTGCTAGTATGAGAAATCTAGTAAACGTCACGAGAGGAAATGAAGTAGCTCTGCACTATCTCTATAAAGGCTATAATTAAGTATAGTTGGAATAAATTGAAACCAGACAACTTTACATTACACAATGTTCTGATAATGAGAGAGTAATTATTTATAAGAGTCTTAAAAATCTAGAGACATTTAGCATTAGGAAGTACTGACACTTCTAAGAGTTTAAAGAACGTGAAAAATACATTGTATATGAAAATATACATTTTGTTTGTGAAAATATCATGTTACAAAAGAATATATATTAAATAATCACAATTAGAGAAACTTCCTAGCAAAAAAGACAAGAAAGAAATATACCAACTTGAATAGTTCCTATCATTAACATGATGATCAGTGCATATTATGTTTTTTTCTGTAGTTCTTCCCATTCCCCATAATTTATGGTATACATTTAATCAACAAATAGAAATTTAAAATACATACAATCTGTCTTGGTTTAGATGTATGGTCCTCTCCAGATACTTTCACATTTTAATCACATTTTTTCACAGGCAGGAAATGTCTACCTCAGAAGCAATCAGATTGTGTTGACTTCTCTATTTCACTCAACTATATTTTTTCTGGTTTACTAGATTTAAGTAATAATACTACTATAACTTGCTTTGGATTTTTTACCTTTTACCAAATGTATCTAGCACACTATATTTGCTCAAATGAAGTACAATTTTGAAGACAATTCTTCATCTCTTATTTTATTAGATGGTTATACTGCAGGTATTTTAAATAGCAAACTTTCATAAAGTATACCTTAGGCCACTCATATTGCTTCTGTATAAAGATTATAAGGCCTGGGGAGGGGAGTGAGTGGGGTGGATGGAGTCAATGGGGGAAAAATAGGACATCTGTAATACTTTCAAAAATAAAGAGAAATTTTAAAAATTAAAGACTAATAAAATGCAAAAAACAAAGAATATATACAGAGAAAAAATGAACTGATTCTCTCTAGGATGATGTGGTTTAATTATACCTTATATCGCCTCTGGTTCATCTTTCCTTATAGCTCTCCATTTTAACTCATAAGTATTTACTGAGACATTACCATGAAGAATTTTCTTCTTGGAGCTGCAAAATCATTGTATTCCCACATAGCTGATAAATAAGAGAATTATTGCAAATTATGCTAAGTTAATAATTCAGTCTTATTTGTAGATTCCCAGGCAAGCAAGCTTGCTGGAAAGTAAATACACAATTAGAAGGTGTGCTCTGTATTAGGGCCCTTTAATCTCCTTCATTTTAATAATAATAACAAAAAAGAAGAGATGTGCAAACTGAAAAAACAGAAGTGGGCTCTGGCTTCTCCTATTTTTTCCCCTTTGGTCTATGGCAACTGTCATCAGCAGTCTTACTTGGTTTTTCTATATGGATTTTAAATTTGATGTCACATTCATGACTATGTCATCAGAGTTACATAATACCCCTTTCTTTCTCTAGAGCTATAGTCTCTAAGAAACTCAGATCTCCGGGCTCCACCTCAGCCCGTATTTCTGGGGTAGGACTCTTACATGTGTTTGTTTTTAAAAGCTCCCTGCAATAAAAGCATCCAGGTTCAGATGATTACATTAAAGGCTTTTGCTTGTCTGCCTTCTCCATAGAACAGCTGTCTTCACTCCTTGACTACACAGTTTCTGGGAAGCTTTTAAAAAATTCAAAGGCTTGGCTCCATTCAAGGCCAGTTATAATACTATACATTACTATATTGGAGGTGCAGGGAGTGACTGGGGTTTTTAGTGCTGCTGTTTTTTGTTTTTTTGTTTTCTCTTTCCAGTGCATTACAGGTGATTTCTAAGGTAAAGTGAGATTTGCCAACTACTGCGCTCTTCTGTGAGTGACTTGTGACCAGGGACTTTGTGCTGTTGTGTCTTTGTTTTCACCCTCCACATGGTGCCCTGTATTAGTTTTGCTATGAAGGCTTGTCAAACAGATGATTGACTAGCTGTCCCCTGTTGCATTTGCCTGTGCTGCATCCTGAGAGACATTGAGTCTAGTTCCAGATTTAGTCATGTTGGTCTTCATTTTCTTAGCACAGGTGCAGCAGTGAACAGCAGTGAGAGTCTCCCTCCATCCTCGTCCGTCAACGACATCTCCTCCATGTCCACCGACCAGACCCTGGCGTCCGACACTGACAGCAGCCTGGAAGCCTCGGCGGGACCCCTGGGTTGTTGCAGGTGACTAGCCGCCTGCCTGCGAAACCCAGCGTTCTTCAGCAGATGATGGGATGGAACACACACACCCGCACACACAGAACCGTACACACACAAGTGCAGACACGCAATGACATGAACACAGCAAGGGAGAGAATCCAAGCCTAAATTGAAACAAATCTTTCAGCCTGCTTCTTCTCCAGAGTGCTCTATTGCAGCGAAGCCAGATGCATATTTAACTTCTAGTTGCTCTTGCTTTGATCTTCTTCCAATGATGCTTACTACTGAAGGCAAATCAAACACAATTAGGGAAGCCTTTTCCATAAAGTGTAATTTTAATGGCTGCAAAACCAGCGACCTGTAACTGCCCTTTCAAATGGCATGACAAGGTGTGCAGTGGCCCCATCCAGCATGTGTGTGTCTCTATCTTGCATCTACCTGCTCCTTCTGGCCTAGTCAGATGGATGTAGATACAGATCCGCATGTGTCTGTATTCAGACAGCACTGCTTACTTAGAGATGCTACTGTCAGTGTCCTCAGGGCTCTACCAAGACATCATGCACTGGGGTACCACCTGGTCCATTTCATGTGATCTATTACTCTGACATAAAACCCATCTGTAATATATTGCCAGTATATAAGCTGTTTAGTTTGTTAATTGATTAAGCTGTATGTCTTATAAGAAAACATGTAAAGGGGGGAAACGTGGGGGGAGTGAGCTCTCTCGGACCCTTGAAGATGTAGCTCCCAAATTTGAACTGATTAAATGGCACCTGTATACCAATTTGTAGAAAGAACATATGTGATGCTTATGTACACTGTGGGGGTGGGAGGGGAAACAGTTTCCAGGCACTCAGTGGTTTGGCTTTTGAAGGAAGGTGGGAATGCAAGCTGAGAGTCTTTTCCCTGACAATGTGTGGGTAGACTGACTAGAGTTGTGTTGAGATGGAAGAACACCTACAAGGGATTATTGCCCAGTTACTAGGAGACACCGACATCCATGTTTTAGAGAGTAGACCCCATTTGTCATTTAGAAGTTATGTGTCCCAACTGGACAGGGAGGGGCAGGTGGGGAGGCAGGGGTATTGTGCAAGTGTCTGATCCTAGGAATTGCCCTCCGTGTGATGTCCTTCAGAACACGAGCTTCCGTAGACCACCCTCACATTGTGGGTTGTGTTTTCCATGAGTGTGCTACTTCCCGGGCTTATACTCTGCCGAGGTTTTCCTTTGAGAAGAAATACTTTCCTCTTCTGGAATTAAAAAAATAAGAATGACTTTAAAAACACACACAAAAGCACAGGGTGATTTTCAGGTTAGCATTTGAAAACATTTCCACTGACATTGTTTCTCACTCCTTAATATGGCTGATGTTTCCTATTTGTTTATTTCCATCCATTGGAACCATTCGAGAAGGGTGAATAATTCGAGGTTAGTGCCGCAGCTGATGCCACAGCAATAACTCCACCCACAAGTTCCTGTTGCTAAACAGCTTCAGCAAAAGCAGCTTGTCCGAAGAGCCATGAAGCATGGATGTCCGTGTTTAGCAAAATCACCTGAGTTTAGCGCCCATTCAGTGCAAGTGCTTCCTGACTCCCGAGGAGGCAGCGGGAGGCACCTGGGTTAGGCACAGGGCAGTGCCAGGGTGACTTCTCAGCAATACTGGAGACCAGCCGAGGCTTCCCTTCATACGTGGCTGAGCTCACCGTCACAGCTCTGTGCACTCTGACCATTTTGGTGCGGACCAATGTGGTGACGTTTCACCTGAAGAAGTGAAACACTTGAAACAGATGGGTGATGAGTGTGCTCTGGCTGGCAAGTGGAATCTCTTCAAAACAAGAGCCAACAAGAATCCTAGTGCTCTGACCACTGCCTTAAACACACTAGGGGAGCTTTGTCTCTTTTCAAGCAATAGAATCCACCGCTCCCCCTACCCCCACACACACACCTCCCGTCACTATGCAGCAGTGCTGCCGTTTAGGGGATTGCTTCACACAGTAGGATTCAGGACAAGCGGTCATTTGTTTAAAATGGGGAGAAAAAACATTAGACCGTGCAGCTTGTCCCCTAGAATAAAAGTAGCCCAGTTTCTCTGTCTTGCTACCATTGTTTTTGGTTAATATTACAGACAACCTGATTTTAAAAACTCTCATTTTTCCTTCTGTTACACTCTCCCACTCCAACCCCTTAAAAAAACAAAAAGAATGTTTCTTCTTTGTACCTATTAAGTCTTTTCTTGTCTTCTTTGTGTTCTTCTCTTGCTTCACCTGTGGCCTCTCTCCTCCTGACTCTCTAGCACTTGCGATTAAGTGCAGAGAGTAAGCAACTCTTTGAAAGAGAGTCACAAGGGAATTTATTCAGCCACAAAATGACATCAAAAGACAGAAGGAGGTCTCCAGCCAGCATCTTAGAAGTGCTTGGCAGGTAGACTGTCCCTCATATGCACAGAAGTGACGATTTTTTTTTACTTAGATTAAGCCAGATATGAACTAGGTAATGTCCCTCTCCTGCTATCACTACCTTCCCTAAACTTAACTAGTCTGATCTGCAAGTTGTCTGGTTCTTAGGAGCTGATTGCCTTTAGCCAGATCTCCCTTATGGACAAGCACAGATAGAATAAATCCCTCAGTTGAAGTTTCATGTACAAATAGAACTAAGAGTTTGGCTTTTTCATTGCTTATAGGATTAATTTCACTAGGTTATCAAAGCAAGCTAGGTGATGTGACAACAAAGAGAATTATTTCAAAAGCTCACCAGCCTTTCATGATGGTGGGTCTACTTTATTATAATATTACTAGAGGCTCGGTGCGTGAAATTTGTGCACTCGTGGGGATCCCTCAGCTCAGCCTGCACCCTCTTGCAGCCTGGGAGCCCTCAGTGGATGTCTGACTGCTGGCTTAGGCTCCATAGGGAGTGGGCCTAAGCAGGCAGTCAGACATCCTTAGTGCTGCCACGGAGGCAGGAGAGGCTCCTACCACTGCAGCTGCGCTTGCCAGCTGTAAGCCCAGCTTCTGGCTAAGCAGCACTCCCCTGTGGGTGTGCACTGACCACCAGGGGGCAGCTCCTGCATTGAGCGTCTGCTCCCTGGTGGTCAGTGAGCGTCATAGTGACCGGTCATTCTGCTGTTCGGTTGATTTGCATATTAGCCTTTTATTATATAGGATGTTGGCATTGAGCCTTTATTCCCTAAAAAAAATTCATATATAGTCACCTGTAACTTCCAAAGCACTCTTGCTTTTTAGTCAGGAAAGTATCAAGTCACCTGGGCTATGGTCCTGAAAAAAGGAAAAGTCCTACCTAAGGTTGGGGTTCATTTCAGAGTGTGTGGCTGGCACTCAGAGACTTAACCTGTCACTTCCTATAAGGCACTGGTTTTGCAGCACACACACATGCATACACACATCACCCTTCCAGTTCTAGATCAACCCTGGAAGGCAAAACCACGCCAGTTCCTTTACAAGGTCTTAGTGAAATGCTTTGCTGTATTTTGTAGGAAGCATGGCTATGGGCCCACAGGCAGGAGGAATTAAACTGTTGGGAGAGTTTGGCAAAATCCACCACCATATTGATATGTTTATATAAACTTTGTGATTCAGCCTGTTCATTTAAAAAAAAAAAGATATATTGATCTTACAACCAAATTTCTTCTTGTAGAATAACAACTAATAGTGACTTTGCATCTTCAAGAATCTGATGACTGAGCTTTGTGGGAATGTATACCCCAGGTGGACCAGGGCCTGGCCAAGTCCTTCTGACTGGAGTGAGCTATTTAATTGAGGGCCAAGGAGCAGGAGTGTTTTCTCAATTTGTTATCATTATCAGAAAAACATTACCTAAGGATACTGGTAACAGAAAATAGATCTTGACAAGTGGAATAAATGGAATAGATAAAAATACACAAATCTCTCTATGACCTGGTTGGAGGGAGTGGGTGGATTGAGGCAAAACTCACTTTTAAATTTTAAATATTCATTGCAAAATCTAAACTATACAAAAACCTATTTCTTTTTAATTATATTTTTTAATTCTCACCTGAGACTACTTTTCCAATGATTTTAGAGAGAGGGGAAGAGAGAGTGAAAGAGAGAGAAACATCAATGTGAGAGAAACATATTGATTGGTTGTCTCTGTACTGACCAGGGCCCAGGCCAGGGAGGAGCCTGCAACTGTGGTATGTGTCCTTGATCAGAATCAAACCTGGGACCCTTCAATCCACAGGCCAATCCTCTATCCACTGAGCCAAACTGGCTAAGACCCTTTTTAATTCTTTTAACATATGACAATTTAAATCTTAAAAGCAATGCAGTTTATTAAGAATGTTGTCCGCCAGCTTTGCTGAAAAATTTATCTTTTACAGCTCAGAGAAATAAATAAAATTGCTCCAGGAATCTTTGGTCCCAACCACTTTGGGTCTGAAGATAAATTCCACCCCCTTCTCACAATGCTTCCCCGCTCTTACCCCACACACACATTTTAATTGTGAGAATCCAACATTTTCCACAGGATCATTAAACCATCAGGACTCCTTACTGTAAAAACAACTAACAAGTTACAATGTAAATAGTTATATTATTTATTTTCCATGTGATTAAAATATAAGATTTTGTTATTGGTGGGGGGGGGGGCACTTAGATAGTCTGCTCACTGTCTGAAATGATTTACTTTGACCCATTTCCTTGGTCAGTCAAGCCGAAATGGACTTCTGTATATCTAACCTTTGATTCTGTGGGACCAATGGCCAGTATATCCTAATGGAAACAAATCTACAAACCCTTATCTAGCATTAAACTGTTCACATTGCCATGTCTATCTTGCAACAAGACCTAACTTGCACCTGCTTGTTATTCTGCATGATTGAACTCCCAAGACTATTACCAATGGTGAGAATTGTCCTGTGTCAGTGTTTATAAAACGGACTTGCAGCACGAACACATTCACACACACCTCACCCTTCCATTCTAGATCAACCCTGGAAGGCACAGCCATGCCAGTTCCTTTGCAAGGTCTTAGTGGTGAGAACTGAAAGTCAGCCGAATGGATCAAATGCAATCTCCGTGATGTTTAATAAGCATTTGAAATTATTTAATTCATTTCTGTGTTCTTTCTCACTCTTTTTTTTTATTTCTACTTTTTTTCTTTATTTTCAAATTGTCGGTGGAATAAGAGCGAGAATAAGGGAGAACTTGGACTTTTTTGGACTCTTTGTAGGAGGATACTGAGTTGATACATTGTGATTTCTGTTTCTTATGATTATTAAACACCAGAGTAAATCTGCTTCCCTTAACATAAAATCAAATCTAAACCAGACCTCGTTGGAGTTTGCTGTTGACAGTGGTGTTTGTTCTGCTCATTGTCTTGGTTTTCATGTCTTGCAGCAGCTCTGAAGCGTCTCACATGGTTTCCTAGTGTGGTGTGATTGTGCTCGGGAATAAATAAGAAATGAGGAATGACCTGCTTTCTCCCTATGGATAAAGTGTGTGTGATGTGTATGTGACCATGTAGAAGGCTGTGCTTTCATGTGAGATGGGTTTCTTCTAAAAATGACCTGCATTTCTGTTTGGGGACACAAGTTGTGTATCTGCAATTCAGTAACTTTTCTTAAATGTGTAAAATCAGTGAAGGGGGAAAAATCATTTTCTGGAAGCATTATAGTGAGTAGAAGAGGGTAAATATCCTTGGTTACTTTATCAGAATTACCAATAAGTTTAATTATTACCCAAGAGAGAAGGTAAAAGGTTTTCTTATCTACATGGTAGCTAACTTAATACCTCAAACTGTTTGGTGAATAAAAAATATATAATTTTGTGGTTTGATAAGGAGGTCACCAAACCTGTGTTAATTTAGCTGGAAGTACCTGCACAATGTCAAGGAGTGGCCCTTCTATTTCTGTAATAAAACATTTCATTTAACCAATTAACTATTAGAAAATCTGGAAGATAAAAATACCTATCCTTTTAATTTAACACAATTTACACCAATGCCTTTTGTTATTTCTGGCATAGCTTCTATTCTAATTTAAACCTCGGATCTTTAGTCTCTCAATAAAACAAGTTGAACAATGATCAAATAAGTACCTGAAAAGACCCACAATATTAAGAAGGGAAATTGCATTCCACAATATTACTCATGGAGAGAAAGGAGTTATTGGTGCATTATCAGGTACCATAAAAGTTACTAAATATTTGGAGGAATTTTAACTCATTTTGTAGTGAGGAGAAGAAAGGAGTCTTGAAAACTACCTTCCTTATAGCTACTACTTCAGTAACAACCAGCCCAGAAGGATGATTCCCTTTGCTCAGTAACATTACTGGTTTGAATACAGGATAGCAGATTCTGACATTGCCAATTCCTCACAATGGTGTTTTGTACTGGTAACGTGCCTTTCCTCCAAGGGTTTTGAAAGGCATGCCTGGAGGACATTTGCAAAGCAGTGAACCACGCTGAACATGTCACCTCTGTCAGATCACTTCATGCAGGGGATCACTGTACGTGGCAAGTCATCTCTCTCTCTCAGCTGCAGACTGAATTCCACCTGCTCAACCTTCTAGATCAGCATGGTCTGATTTAGTTACAGAAAACGAGCCGAGCTGTGGAATGTACGTTTCTCAAACACACACCATTTGGTGACACCTACAAATGAGAGTGAAACGCCCCTTTGGAATTTCCCACCCTCTCTGTGTCACATATTTCTTGCTTAAATAAATGCTTCTCTTGGTATGAAACTCAACATAAACTAAGTCTGAATTGCAATTTAGAACATTCAAGTTTTACTCCGAGGAGTGGGTGGCTTCACCCCCTTGTCGCTGAACTTTGGGTGCTGCTGTTCCCTGGGCCTTGTCTGGAATCTTTTTGTTTACTCAATAGTCCAGATTATTTGTAACTTAGAAAGCACCTGCAAGATAGTATGCATTATAAAAACTCTCCACACTCTTCCTGGAAAAGGGCCTCACACATCATTTGCCTTCCATCAACACTTTTACATTCACATTTGTGAAAATATTGTCTGAAAAATTATTATGTACAAAACCAATTTTTATAATTCAAGTATATTTTACATGGACAGGAAACTAGTAATACTAAAGTATTTCTTTTATGAAAGGAAGACTTCTGAAAAGCAATTGCTCTTTTCTTAATGTTAATACATTGCAAATTTAGATTTGGTGCAAATCAAGCTCAAAGATGATGTTCTGAATTTCTAGTTTAATTTCTGATATACATTCTTGTAAACATTTTTATTTGAATTTATTTAGATTAATAAATGTATTTCAGGTATACAATTCTACAATACATCATCTGTATATGCTATTGTGTGTTCAGCACCCCTCCCATCAGCATTTATATTCCCTTTACCCTTATGGACACAGAAAACAGAATGGTGTTTGCCAGAGGGAAGGGGGTAAGGAGGAGGCAGGAGAGGGTAAAGGGGGGATAAATGGTGATGGATCTATATTTTTAAGTAGCATATTCATTCACTTTAAAACATTTATTGAACATCTATCTAAATGTGCTAGGTAGGAGATAAATACAACATAATCCTCATCCTTAAAATTTTAGAGTAAATAAATCATTCAGTTTAAAAATAAGTGGTTAAATCAAAATATCTATATCTCACTTATTTACTTTCTTTTAAAATAATGATGCGTTCAAAGTAGTGGTGTGACTTAAATGAGTCCATTTTTATTATTTCCTTAAATCAATGAAACAAAAAATCTGCTTCTCTCAATGTTAACATCTTGTGTAATCTACACTAATAAAAGACAAACATGCTAATTGACCGTACCTTTACTACACCATAAGTCATGCCCACCAGCCAATCAGAGTGACTATATGCAAATTAACCCAACCAAGATGGTGGCCGGCAGTCATGGAGCTGAAGCAAGCAGTAGGCTTGGTTGTCCCAATGATGGAGGAAGCCAAGCTTCCCGGCTGGCTCTGAGCTCCACTCAGAGCAACAAAGTTTAAATTATAGAAGGTAAATAAACCCCAGATACCTGCTTTCAGCCAGCCGTGGCCACGGAGCTGGAGCGAGCAGGAGGCTTGGTTGCCCCTGGCAATGGAGGAAGCCAAGCTTCCCTTCCGCCCACGCTGGCTGGCTCTGAGCTCCTCTCAAGGCTACAAAGTTTCAATTATAGAAGATAAATAAATCCCAGAATAAAAAAAAAAAACAGAAAAAGAAAAAAGGAGAGGCTGGGAGCTTCCATCGCCAGGGGGGCTTGGCCAGCCTGAAAATGGCCCTCGACTCCTCACCCAGACTTGCCAGCCACCCCAGTGGGGACCCCCCACCCTAAAGGGGGTGTGTCCAGCCTGAAAACACCCATCAGCCCCTCACCCAACCTGGCCAGGCACCCCAGCGGGACCCCCACCCTGATCCGGGACACCCTTCAGGGCAAACCAGCTGGCCCCCACTGTGCACCAGGCCTCTATCCTATATAATAAAAGGGTAATATGCAAATTGACCCTAACAGCAGAACGACTGGGAATGACTGGTCACTATTACACACACTGACCACCAGGGGCCAGACTCTCAATGCAGGAGCTGCACCCTGGTGGTCAGTGCGCTCCCACAGGGGGAGCTCTGCTCAGCCACAAGCCAGGCTGATGGCTGCCAGTACAGCGGTGGTGGTGGGAGCGTCTCCCACCTCCTCAGCAGTGCTAAGGATGTCTGACTGCAGCTTAGGCCTGCTCCCTGCTCACAAGCGGACATCCCCCAAGGGCTCCCGGGCTTCCAGAGGGATGTCTGACTCTCAGCTTAGGCCCAATCCCCTGAGGAGCGGGCCTAAGCCAGCAGGTGGTCATCCCTGAGGGGTCCCAGACTGCGAGAGGGCACAGGCCAGACTGCGGGACCCCCCCGAATTCACAAATTTTTGTGCACCAGGCCTCTAGTTATATATAAGTGAACTTAATGAATTAGTATAAGAGAATTTTGGATATTTTCCATGACAGTATAGGAGATTAAACCATTTTTACAATTTATTTTTTAAAAATAACATGGAGATGAAAAATACAAGTAGGCCTGCACTAACTCAGTGAAGAAGAATATGTATCTTCACTATTGTCATTTTAATTAAAAGCTAGAGTGCTATATTTTGGTCTGTTTTAAACAAATGTCATTACACAGATAAAGAGAGAAATATGTTGACATACTGAGACCTTAACAATGACCTGCAATATTTGTATCTTAGAAAAAATAGGTAAAAAGTTTGGAGGCAAAAAAATATTGACAGCAACAATAGAATAGCATGATGTTTCTTTTCAGCTTTACATCAAGTTTGTTGTTGATCTATGTTTTCTCTGAGAGCTACTGGTCCTGGATATGGAGTTCAAGGCTCATAATTCTAGCATCACAATCACCAAATCAGCCAACAGCATCACAATGGATACTGGAGTCACTCTGCAGTGGCACTGTCTTTTACACACAATCTCTGAAATGTATTCAGTCTGTGATGATAGGTGGAGCCATAAAATGACATAAGGTAAAATGTAGTCATTTATTAGTTTCTGTTAAAAGTTCCAGCTCAGAACATCCCTGAATATCTGAGCCAGAAATCTGACATTGCGCTGTGAACATTCACTCAGGCCAAAATCTGATTCATGCCACCGATATTGATCGACTGTTTCAGTCTTCTGAGAATTGTTCTGGGCTCACAGCGTTGTGATGAATTCAGGCACCATTCCTGCCTTCGTGTATTCTACATCCTAAGGGAGGAGTAAGCCAATGGGAAGCACCAAGAAGACAAAGCTGGTTAAAAGGATAAGGTGTCATAAAGGCTGCTATTTAGACAAGATAGACAGGACAGGCCTCTCAGAAGGGGTGATATTTGGGCAGAGACACAAAGTAAGGGAGGGAGCCACATCAGTGTCTGAGGAAAAGCATTTTAGACTGAGGGGAAAGTAAGTGCAAGGGCCCTGGAGTAAGAGCTAGCTTGTATACAGGAATGGCAAAGGGTCTTGTGGATGAAGCAGAAAGGACAAGAGAAAGGGTGGTAGTAAATGAAATTGGAGAGATAGGCAGGGGTCAGAGCATGTCAAGATCTTGGAATTTTATTCTAAGTATCAAAAGATGCTGAATAGATGTGCACAGGAAAATAACATAATCTAAATTTTCTTTTTATTTTATTTTTATTTTATTTTATTTTATTTAAATATATATTTTATTGATTTTTCACAGAGAGGAAGGGAGAGGGACAGAGAGTCAGAAACATCGATGAGAGAGAAACATCGATCAGCCGCCTCCTGCACATTCCCCACTGGGGATGTGCCCGCAACCAAGGCACATGCCCTTGACCGGAATCGAACCTGGGACCCTTGAGTTTGCAGGCCGATGCTCTATCCACTGAGCCAAACCGGTCAGGGCCTAAATTTTCTTTTTAGATGGATCCCTCTGGCTCCTGAGAGAGGATATTAGGAAGAAAGATAAGAATGGAAATGAGGAGTTCAGTGTAGGGTATGACAGTCTAGAAAGCTGGGATGGGCTTGGGTAAGGAAGTGGAGGTGCTGAGCAGGCCAAGAAGCTAAGTAGTCAAGTTGGGGGGGGTGGGCGCATAGTTGATTAGGTGCTAAAATATTGTCATGAGGCATGTGCTTCCAGAGAGGTTATTAGGGAGTGGAGAGGAGCAAAAGTCTGGAAGCTGAAGCAAAGAGCAAAGAAAGACCTACCTCTCCTTCCGGCTAGTGATATGCAGGTTGTGGGAAGGCCAAATAGCCATCCTTGAGTGAGCTTCAAGGAGGGTGATGCCATCAGGAGGTAACTGTCAGAGATTTAGGTGATGGTGATGACAGCCCTAAGATCTAGAAGGTGTAATGGAAAGGTATAAAGTGGTGAGGGGATCAGTGTTCGAAGCAAATGAGGGAATATGCTGAGGATAAGCATACGGGGATAAGCATATTCCGTGGGGGCGCGCACGTACAGTGTGATTGAAACTTCATTGCCCATGCGCAGAAGTTGGTATTTTGTGGAAGAGCCAGTATTTTGTGGAAGAGCCACACTCAAGGGGCCAAAGAGCCGCATGTGGCTCATGAGCCCTGGTTTGCCGAGCCCAGTTTGCCGCCGACCACTGAATAGGTGAAGGCAAATGACATGGGAGTTGAGACTATTTTGGCAATAGGGACTCAAGGATGAGGTCATGATGGTGGGGTACATAATCAAAGGTAGTGAATCATGAGGAGGCAGGGCATGTGTGTGTTGAGAAGAAAGTGCTGGGATAAACATGATGTTTTCACAAGAACAAGCAGTACACTGAGAGCCTCCCTCAGAGCAGAGAGACAACTTCGCTCAAGGCAAACAGTCTCTATTTGACTGCTCCATCAGGCAAGTCAGTATTCTCTGTTACTGATACTCTTTACTCAAGAAAGGTAACCCTCTCTACAACGGGCTGAAGCAGCTAAATACACAGTACATACGTAGTGTCATTTAGCTCTGGACCTGAGCCACACATAAACGATGCATTCAAAAACAGTGTTCATGAGTTAAACTTACTACTCCAAGATCTACGGTACGTTCAGATTTTGGCTTCCTGGGGAATTATCGGTTTTCTAAGTCACTTTGTAGCAGGAGGCCCTTGAGCTGGGAAGTCCTAAACTTTCAACTCACCCGCCCACCCCACCACCCCCTCCCGCCCACTTGTACGGTTAAGAAGACGTATGATCCTAAAGAGAGAATCACAGGATTGACCTTCAGGAGCCACAGTTCCAGCACTCCTTTCCTGTATTTGTGAGTTCAAACAAGGCAAAATGTGTCCAGCTCTTGCTATTGTCTTTGAATAGAACAGTACAGGCGCCTGGGTCCTAAGTGTTTTTAAGTCTCATCACGTAAGGATAAATGGTTGGCACAATGACACATCAATGGTACAGACTTGATGGTTAAATTTTATTTCACTAAAAAGGCTCCCTAGGGTGCACACCAAAGGCAGTCGCTCATGCTGTTCCATGCACAAGTGAGGCCCTAATCCCAAATGGCCACCCTGACTGATAACTTCCTTTTCATCCTTCAGGACTCACATCATAGCCATGGCTCTGCATGGCCTTTTCCAGCCTCTCTTTGTAATCTTACTTTCTTCTTTTAAAAATATATTTTCAGAGAGGAAGGGAGAGGGAGAGAGAAACATCAATGATGAGAGAGAATCATGGATCGGCTGCCTCCTGCACACCCCATACTGGGGATTAAGCCACAACCAAGGCATGTACCCTGACTGAGAATCAAACTGTAACTTCCTGGTTTATAGGCTGATGCTCAATCATTGATCCAGGTCAGCTGGGCATCTTTTACTTTCAAAGCCATTCATCTTATGTGGTGATTAGCATTGTAAATTAGGTATCCCAGGGCACCTGGCTTAGTGCTGGCTTGGCATATGGAGACCTTCAATAACTATTCACTAATGGTGGTGCTGATGTGAGTCTAGACATGTTCACTGGTCTATAATTACAGGTAGTTCTTTGTACATATCCTTGGACACTTATATTTCACTCAGGACTTTAATACCCAACATCATCTTCAGTGTCCACATAAACGGAATTGATATAGGATAATTCCAGGTAGTTCTTTATACATTATTGACACATCATGGATGTGATTGTATTATCTCAGATGCTTGGGGTTCCCTATTCCTTGCCATCAATCTCTGGCAGATTATCTGCACAAAAGTAAAACTAGAGTTCTTGGGACAAGGACATGAGTATACCTTCTGCTGGTGAGCATGCTTGTCTCTCACTGCTGGCCAAATTCCTGAAGCCAGGGCCCTTTTATGTTCTTTAGAAACTTAAATATCCTTTCCATAGAAGTAATTTGAGGGTTGACAGCTACCATTTATTGAGCACTTACTATGTGCCAGGTACTGTGTTAATCACATCACTCATTCATTAAAAACAATAAAACCAAAAAATCAAAACCAAAACAAAACAACCCAATGAGGAAGGGATACTATTATTATTCTTATTTTATAAAAGAAAATTAATGCCTAGCTGGTGTGGCTCAGTGATTGAGCATTGACCTATGAACCAGGAGGTCACAGTTCGATTCCCTGTCGGGGCACATGCCTGGTTTGTGGGTTCAATCCCCAGTGTGGGGAGTGTAGGAGGCAGCCTATCCATGATTCTCTCTCATCACTAATGTTTCTATCTCTCTCTCCCTCTCTCTTTCTCTCTGATATCAATATAATTATATTTAAAAAATTAAGACTTACAAACACCTGTAACTTTTCTTAAGGTCATATAACTACAAAGTGGCAGACCTGGGATTTGAATCAGGCCTCCAAATCCAAAAGTTTGTGCATGTTCTTTCCTATGGTGCTCCTCTAAGCAGGGTGCAGCATCACAGTTTTATTCTCCTGATTTCCAAGGTGAGGTAGTTATGCCAGTGCTTTAAACTATCCTACCTTGGAATTATCACATTTTTTTTTAAAGAAGGCCTCAGCTTGTGAATAAATAAAAATAAATAGCAATAACATTATTTAAATTCCACTTGGGTTTTTTAGTCATTTCATAATAAAATTACATATAAAAGCTACATTTGAGTTGTTCTGATGTCCTAGGTAATTCTATTTTAAATGTTCTCTAGAGGATTCCCAGCCATATAGTTTGACTAGTAAGACCAAATATTTTTTTTCTTTATTGATTAAGGTCTTACATATGTGTCCTTATCCCCCATCCCCCTCCACTTCTGTTCATGCCCTCACCCCCCTGGTGTCTGTGTCCATTGGTTAGGCTTATATGCATGCATACAAGTCCTTTGGTTGATCTCTCCTGTTACCCCCATCCTCCCCTACCTTCCCTCTGAGGTTTGAGCATCTGATCAATGCTTCTCTATGACCAACATTATAGACTCACCACTTGTAAGCAAATCTTTTATTCTGAGCTCATAATTAGAGAATTATTGTAGTCAACTGTCCTAGCCACCAGTGTGCTAAGTGGTTAGAGCATCATGGGTCTGATCCCCAGTCAGGGCGTCTGTGTGAGGCAATTAATCTCTTTCTCTCTCTCTCTCTCTCTCTCTCTCTCTCTCTCTCTCTCTCTCTCTGTCTCTCTCTCCTTTCACCCCCCTCTCTCTCCCTCTCTCCCTTCTTTTCTCTATAGGATCAATGAAAAAGCATATCCTTGGGTGAGGATTTTAAAAAAGGAAAAAAGAAGAATTATTGCTGTTAGCCTCAATAGTTTTATTTATTTTTTAAATTGCAGGTTTGGTCTGCATGTGTCTGACTTCAGATCAAACCTGCAACCTGGGTATATGTCCTGACCGGGAATCAAACCCCACAACCTCCTGGTGTATGGGGCAATGCTCCAACCAACTGAGCCACACTGGCCAGGACTAACCTAAATAATTTTAAAGAAGTGTATATAAGATGTAGCAAATGAATTCTTGATACTACCTAAGTACTTATTTCCAATTTATTCTTATCTCAATTTGTAGTTGATATTTTTGAGGCTTTTAGCTTGATTAATAGGAGAACTAATAGAAACTCAGTATCCATTGATTAGAGGTCATCATCATCAAAATCAAGAATTAAAATTAATAACAGCATCCCTCATAATTTTTTGCTAACTCTCCAAATGTTGCTAACTCTCTGTGCTGGCACTCTATAACATAAAGGGTGGAGAGTGAGAGATTTAAAATCACTAAGATATAATTCTGGTATTTAATTTTTTAATCTTCATCCAAGGATACTTTTTCCATTGATTTTTTAAAAGAAAGAGTGGAGGAGAGGGTAGGGGGGAGAGAGAGAAACATCGATGGGTTTCTCCTATTGATTGGTTGCCTCCTGCACACACTCTGACCATGACCAGCATTTGTATGTACACAGTGGTTGATACTAAAGGACCACATAAGCTTGATCCTTGAAGGGCTGTAAACAAAAGCAGCACAGCGACAAGAATGAATGCTGTCCAGCTACTCTCCCCTTTGAAAAAAAGAAACACACACAAACATAGAACCTTCAAACACACAAATCCCATAAACTCAAGTGGTGTTTATTTCCAATTATGCTTTAAAGGTGACTTTCTGTTTTCCTTTGAGAAAGATATATTTGTTTGGCTTCATAAAAGCATTGCCATATTGATGTGTGAAGAACTGTTCTCTCCAAATTCTCACTCTTGAGAAACATGAGATTCTCTAGAAAGTTATCATTACTAATGTTCACAAATTCATCAAAATTGGACCTTGAAGCATTCTCATTTGAAAATGACTGTGAATTACTATGTTTCCAACAGGGAAAAACAATACTGTGAAAATCAGAAGCAAAATTGTTAGTTCATTTCTTCTGTCTCCTCCTCTTTCTGGTCCCCTTTCCCTCCATCACCTCTCTCTCGCTCCAAAATGCCTTTGCCCTCTGTGTCCTTCAGAGAGAATCCCAGGTGACAACAGAACAGTGAGCCTAACTGAGAGGAGAATGTCACTTTGTGGTACACACTCTAGTGGTTTAACTGAGAGGGACACAGAACTACTGTTTCACTGAGGGTGACAAGCCCCAAAGTGCAGTTACCTGGGGAGGGGGGGGGAGGTCTGAGTGAAAGGCAGGTGCTCAGAAAATGGCATTGCAGGGGTGGGGCAAGCGGTGTAAGCCTTTTTCCTAACTCTCAAAGGGCAGGAAGAATTTCTCAGGTAACCGTCCAGCAGTTACAGACTCAGGCCAGAATGACAGAGTAACTCAAGGCATGACTGGTTAAATGTTTTTCTTTCCCATTTTGCCCCTCTAAGGTGCATCCTGCGTAGCAGACAGGCATCTGTGGACCTGACCAGGCAGACCAGGGGGCTGGAAAAAGGGACTTTTTTCCACATCCAACATGTCCTGTGCCAAATCATCACAAAGCAAACTGAGCAGTGTCAAGGGAAGAATTTACAGAGCAGTTCAAAGGTTCCTGGTGATGCCACCGTATTTCATAGAATGATTTACATTTCTTTTTTTGGTCATGGTAAGGTCTATTGGCACAAACAGCACAGCCACAAAGTATTCTTTTGCTTTTAATAACTCATCTTATATATATACTTATATATTTTTATATATCTGCTTATCTTCATTTCCTCAGCAAAAAAAGGGAAATAAAAATATTGATCTATAAAATAAGCTGATGATAACACAATGCCAAAAATAGCTTATGTTAAGTGCAAGGGGTGAAGCTTGAAAGCAAGCTAAATTGCAACAACATATTGAATTAACATTTTAAATACAAGACTTGCAATAAAATAATTCTTGAGATATGCTTCTCATTTTTAGTTTACTTTTCAAAAAACTACTCTATATACACATATCCAGTTGTAACACTTGACAGTAGCATATGGGGCGTGATATAACTTTGGTACACATTGCAGATATGGATGGGTAATGTCTGTAAATGATACTCCTTCCCCAGTTAGAACACTGTACAGCCAGGTGACCTGTCACCTGGTCCCACGTAATCCTCCCACAGGAACCCCAAAGTCCTTCCCAGATCCACCAGAGACAGCGGGAGGCAGCCGGCTCACTGGATCCATATCGTGTTTCCTCGCTCGGTTCTCCTGGGTTCCACCGTCAGCTCCCCAAATGTGGAGAAAAACTGCTCCATTTCTTTCTGGAGCATGTCATTTCTTTTCTCAGCGTCTTCTTTCGCTCGCTCTGCGTTCCGCATTTTGATTTCTATCATTGTGAACTTTTTCCTCTCCTGATCCAGTTCATCATGGAGGTTCATCATTTCGGTTTCCAACGTCAAGTTTCGCTGCTCTAAGCTACAAGGGGTTGGGGAGAAAATCAAAGATAAAGTGATTTTATTCACATGCAATAGGACAGGGATACAAATATTATCTAAACTCTGTCTCTGCAAAGCTTAGGAAATTGGGGTGAGCCCTTTTAAATCAGCGAGGGAAGGTCCAGTGATTTTAAAGGTTTTTGTTGTTGCTTTAGTATTTGCTAAGATGATTTGCTATCATGTTAACAAGATACCCCAAGACCTCTCTCAGAAGCACTTAGTTGTCATTTGAAAGTGAATGTATAAATGTCAGCACAGAGGAGTCAGAAAATGTCACACAGCACAGAACGGCAGAAGCAGAAGGCAGCCCAAACCACAAGGCTTCCTGGATCCTTATTGCAAATTGGGCTGTACTAAGAGAAAGGGGGAAAGCCCAGTAAAGATGGAAGAAAAGGGGAGCAATCCTATTGGGTTTCTATGAGAGAAAAAATGATAGTAAAAATATCATTGTTAGATAAAGTCCACTGCTAAGAATGAACTTTCTGAGACATAGGAATCTTATAAAAGTGGTACCAAAGCTAACGTACATGCAGAAGAGTGGAGATAACTTGTGGTGAATAAGTAATCCACCTGACATTTTGTGACAGTGGAGTCCACCCAAGTAACCTGCTATCCCTAATCTCACTGCTTTCCAAGTTAATGTATCTTAGGATCTCTAGATTTATATTTCTATAGATTGATAGCTGTATTGTTTTGGATAATTGTATGATTTTAGATAACTTTCTTGAAAACAGTTTTCTCCATAATCACTAAGTTCCAAAACATAATTTGTTGTTGTTCAAAGAGGAGTATTAAGCACTTGTTTATTATATGATGAATCTTAATAATAGTTTACTTTTTTGTGTATCCTTTTCTGAGCTAATATCCCTGGGATATGTTTAAAGTTACCATACCACTAAAATTTGAATTTCAGAAACCTGATTATCTTAATAATAATTGTTTATTATTTAAATCTCAATTGTTTTTGTTTTATCATGTCTCATATGTTGATATTTCATCCAGATAATAATAATGACACTTAAAAATAAACTTGTTCTTCTTTTGAAAGTATGAGAATATTTCATATTCTCTAATCAGAAGGCTGTTTTGATCATATGATCACATTTTTTATATGACAACCTGGCAGTGTGCTGTTTGCAACCCAGAATTAGTCTACAATACATTCTCTTTTCTTTTTAAATCTATTTATTTTAGAAATAAAAATACTAAAAAGAGACTCAAGCATAAATACCAACGAAAACAATCCTTTAAACAATACTGATGCATTATACGTATGAAACTAGTATGAAACTTCCAGGACTCTAACAGCGTGAGTGGAATACAGATGGGAACCCCCCCACTACAGACACAGAGTGATGCTGGAAAAATACATAAAAACTTTAAAAATACATAGCAAAGTTAAAAGAAATAAAAAAAGCGTGTTCAAGTATCATAACCGAGAAAGATACTCCAATTTAGAACAGTAAGTGGAAGCACACAAAGGGTATTGATCCTGGATAGAGGTCTGAGGCGGGAGCTAGTTTTTATTTTTCACATGGGGGAGAAGAGGTCTCTGGTATAAGAGAGGAAGAAAACGGAGAGATTCAGCTGAGAGCTTATAGTATTAATTGTCTTTATACAAAAGGGACCACACTCTATTCATGGGATGAGTGAAGTGTCAGAATTAAATCAGCAAAAGAAAAAAATCAGTGTTAAGGAATACATTTTTGGACATGTCTCCTTGGGCAAAGGCAACAAAAGCAAAATGTAACTACATTAAACTTAAAAGACCCTAGCTGGCTTGGCTCAGTGGATAGAGCATCAGCCTGCGGAGTGAAGGGTCCCAGGTCCGACTCCGGCCAAGGGCACATGACTGGGTTGCGGGCTTGATCCCCAGCAGGGGGTGTGCAGGAGGCAACCGATCAATGATTCTCTCTCATCATTGGTGTTTCTATCTCTCTCTCCCTCTCCCTTCCTCTCTGAAATCAATAAATAAATATATTTAAAAAAAAACATAAAATGTTTTGCAAAGTGAAGAAAGACATTAATAAGAAAGACAACCCACTGAATGGGAGAAATATTTGCAAATGATACATCTGGCAAGTGGTGAATATCTAAAATATACCAAAAACTCATATAATTCAACATCAGAAAAGCAATAATCCGATTAAAAAATGGGCAGAGAACCTAAATAAACATTTCTCCAAAGAAGACATATAGGTGGCCAACAAATACCTGAAAAGATGCTCAACATCACTGATCATCAGGGAAATGCAAATCAAAAGCACAATGAGGTATCACCTCACACCTACAAAAGGCTACCATCAAAAAGACAACAAATAGCAAGTGTTGGCAAGGGTGTATAGGAGGGAACTCTCATGCATTGTTGGTGGGATTAGGTACAGCCACTATGGTAAAGAGTATGGAAATTCCTCAAAAAATTAAAAACAGAATTACTGTATGATACAGCATTCAATCTCTGAGTATTTATCTTAAGAAAAAAACCCAATAATTTAAATGATATATACACCTTATATTCACTGCAGCTTTATTTACAATAGCCAAGATATGGAAGCAATATAGGTGTCCATCAATAGATGAATTAATAAAGAATTGGTACATATATACAATGAAATATGACTCGGCCATAAAAAAAGATTGAAGTGGTACATATATACAATGGAATATGACTCAGCCATAAAAAAAGATTGAAATCTTGCCATTTGCAACAACATGGATGGACCTAGAGAATGTCATGTTAAATGAAATAAGCCATAGAAAGATAAGCCATATGATTCTAATTATGGAATCTAAAAAACAAGTCCAGTCGGTGTGGCACAATGGTTGAGCATCAACCTATGAACCAGGAGTCACAGTTTGATTCCCAGTCAGGGCACATGCCTGGGTTGTGGGCTCAATCTCCAGTAGGGGGTGCAGGAGACAGCTGATCAATGATTATCTCATTGATGTTTCTATCTCTCTCTCCCTTGCCCTTCCTCTCTGAAATCAATAAAAATATATTTAAAAAACACAACACAATTGAAAAAAAAACACAAAATGAAACAGAAGCCAACTCATAGGTACAGAAAACAAACTGATGGTTTTCTGAGGAGTGGAGGGTGGGAAGTGGGAGAAAAAGAGGAAGAGGATTTAAAAGTACAAACTTTCAGTTATAAAATAAGTTACAGAGGTGGAAGTAAAGCAAAGGAAATAGAGTTACTCTACATATATAAAAGGCTAAGTGACCGTCCAACCATCTGGTACCTATGATGTGCACTGACCACCAGGGGGCAGATGCTCAATGCAGAAGCTGCTGAGCTGCAGTGACTTGGCAGCAGCGGTTCTCGGGTGATGCACCTCTGAACTAGAGAGGAGGGAGCCCGATTCCTTGCAGGGCTGCGTGTTGCCACCTTCTGCCATAGGTTATGTTCCTGGGGTATTGTCGGCCCCAAATCTGGTTAACTGCCAAACTGGGGTGACCGCAGCTGCCCTTCGAGCCGCGGCCCTGGGAAGGGACTGTGGTAGGTTGACTCCAGGGCGTGTCCGGTTGTCTGGCACAGTCCCGCCCTACCAGCCACCCTCTAATTAATTTCCTTTCAATGTGCATGAATTTGTGCACTGGGCCACTAATAATATTAAAATAACTATGTATTGTGACAGATGGTTGCTAGACTTATTGTGGTGATCACTTAGTAAAGTATATAAATGTTGGATCACTGTGTTGTACACCTGAAGCTAATATAATATTGTATATCTACTATAATTAAAAATAGATCTTAAAAAAGAAAAACAAATCAGTAAACAGGAAAACAGGTCTGGGAAAATTGTCCAGAATGCCTCACAGAGAAAGATAGAAATTTAATGTGAGAAAGAGAAGTTAACAGAGATGGAGAATGGATTAAGAAGGCCCAACATACTTGAATAAGGGCTGTAGAAACAGAAAGTTGAGAAAATGGGGAAGATGAAATAAAAAGATGATAGATAAAAATATTCTAGAATTGAAAAGTATATGTTCTCAGACCAAATAAAATTTGAAAGTTAATGGTAAAAATAGCAGAAAGTTACTAATCAAAATAAAAAATGGTATAGCAATGCTAATATCAGAAAAAATAAACTTGTAGGAAAAATACATTATTACAACTAAAGATGACCATTACTCAATGATATCAATTCATCAGAAATATATAAACAATTCTGAACTTTTATTCACCTAGCAGTGTAGCCTCAAATAAGTCAATATAAGATGTAACAGAGTTATAAGGAGACATTGATAAATCCGTAAAAATTAGGAGAGTTTAAGTTACCTTTGTTAGAAGTTATAGATCTATCTGATAAAAATGAGGAAAAATGTAAAATATTTAAGCAGCTTGATTAACAGGCTTGCTCTATGGTCATATATAAAATCCCAAACCAATCATAAAACAATCATTTTTACAAGACCAAATAATTGATATCATAAAAATAAATTTCTCTGACTATAATACAATAAAGGAAATGGGGGGTGGGGGTGGAGAATACTAAACTCACATGTTTAAAAACTAAAAAACATATCAATAATTGATAAAGTATGATCCAGCTATCTTATCTATCATCTGTTGAGCTATTCAGGTATGTAGTATGTACATACATATGAATCATCTATCTAACCTCAATATTTGTGGGTGGAGCTAAAAAAATTTGAAAGCGAAATGTGTAAGTCTAAGCAGGAATTTCTGTGGTTTGGGCATGTGGCAGCTCCTCTGCCCTACCTCTTTGTGAGCCCCTCCCTTGCCTGTCAGGTGGTAGGAATGCTACAGTGAGAGGGCCCAGTGAGATGGCACTCTATTGAAAAGTTCTATTATTTTATCAAAGTCTCTGAAATGCACCATAGACTCAGAACATGAATGTATCACCAATGTCGTCAAAAAGGAATATGTTCATCTGCAGCCATTCACAATGATAACTTATTTCCAGGATGGAGATAACAGTTGAAACTTGCATTAGGATGAATGCAAGCTTCAGCTGTTATCTCCTTTCCCAGTGCTAAGTGCTCATTTATCACCACGCACCGGCAGCAGTTCAGAGTTCTGGTAGCCAGTGCTTCTAAACATCACAGTTAGAAAGAGGAGTAACCTGAAAGATGTTGCTGCCTTTTTCTTCTTATTTAAACTTCCCGTCACTCGGCATTCCGGAGAGAAATTCAAATCAACTTTCCATTCAGCGAAGTTTACAAAAACAACTTTTGAAAGTAATTTTTCAACCTAACATATAAATAGCATTTTATTCTATATTTACTCCACCACAGCTCTTGAAAATAAGTACCTTTGGGCCTGATGATTGATAAATGGATGGGAAATGGTAAAATAAAGTCGTTTATATATGTAAAAGAAACCCTGTGGGGTGTGGAGACATGGAAGCAGTTGAAGCAGGACAAAGACTGATGTGCACAAATGATAAGGGTCTTAGAGCCCCCACAAGGGGAGAGGTCCGCCCAACACACAGCCTGAGCCTGGGAGTGAGACCACTAGAGGGGCTCCCTCACACTGAACCGAGCCTCAGGCCTTCTCCTGACGGGAGCTCAGTGTCCTTTGCCCTATACAATGCTGAAAGGAGAACATAAAAACAATCAGTTTTGCCTGGCCGGTGTGCTCAGTGGTTGAGCATGGTCCCAAGCACCAGGTCACCGGTTCAATTCCCTATCAGGGCACATGCCCGAGTTACGGGTTGGATCCCCAGTAGAGGGTGTGCAGGAGGATGTTTCTCTCTCATTGATGTTTCTCTCCCTCCCACTCTCCCTTCCTCTCTCTAAAAGCAAAACAAAAACAACAACCAAAAAAACCACACATGCAAACAAACAAAAAAAAAACAGTTTTGCCATTTCCGTGACCTCAGTGACGTGTGAATGTGGTGACTTTCAGGACGAGATTATATCTGTGAGCCCTGGGCTCCATTCTCCATGGCTTATCTGACAGTCAGGGCCCTGTGAACTCAGGACCCTCAGACAATGCCCCTTTATCTTGCCTGGGTTGCGTTCCTGGAGAAGTTGCTAAGCAAACTTCTTCCTGCCTTGGCTATCTGATGAGAAGATGTGAAAGGATATAAATCGGGGTTTAGCATAGCTGTTTCCTTATAAATCATAGTTTTTGCTTTCCATTTAGGCTATAATTTTCCTTGTTTATATGAATATACTTCATGTCAACACCTTTCTCAAAAACCTTCATGGATTCTAATCTCAGAGTAAAAGCTAAAGACTTAATCTGACCCCCAAGCTCCTATCACCTGTTCCCTGTTCCCTCGATGAGCTCCTTGCCCAGCCCATCTCACAGCATTTCCACCTGCTCCTCTCCTAGGTGTCTGCACAGCTTCCCCTTTAACCTGCCATAAGGCCCTGCACTTAAAATTGCACTTAAAAATACTCTTCCCCCTCTTCCCAGTTTTACTTAGCATAGGGACCTATTTTACTTATTTATCTGTCTTCTCTCGTACAACGGAGGCATGTTCCATGAGGACTGAGTTTATATACTAGTCTGTTTTATTGACTGCTAAATTCGCAGGGCCTGAAATTGAGCTTGGCGGATAGCAGACACTCTCTGAGCTTTCACCAATCAAAAGAATAATAAAAAAGGTCTGGTGATTTTTACAACTTTACCCCCATTCCATCCTTTTCTGGTCAGTGAAAACAGGCTCCTTACCCTCCATTCATTCCCCTCTCAGCTCCTCTCTAACCAGCCTCTAGCACAGACCCTCACAGCATTATTGGGCACCTCTGCTGTGCAGGAGCAAGGCTCAATGGCTTCTTACATGCTTTCGAGGGAAACACTACTAGCATTTAAACTTTTCACGTGAAGAAACCCAGGCTCACGAGAGGTAACGTTAACTTCCCCGAAGCCTCCAGTTTACAAATGGTGAAGCCAGGACTTGAACAGGGGGCTCTGGCTCTGGAACGAACATATTTAACCCCCTGTGTGAGTGTGACCAGTAGGAGGCTCTCTGGCAGTTATGAGCTCCAGATTCTCCTCACCTCTTTATCTTGGACTCATACTCTAGCTTCTGCTTGGTCATTTCCTGCTTCAGGCTGGACACTAAACTGTGCAGTGCACTGTGGTTGCTGCTGGCGTTGCCCACAAACGTCTCGCTGTTGTCGCTGCTGCTGGTGGCACGACTACTTCGACCTCCCACACTCCTCCGGTCACTTTTGTTTTCATAGTCCCCAGGGTGGGAAAGATCGTCCTGCGGGGGCCCATCCAGAACAGGGTCCTCAAAGTTCCCACCATAAAAGTCTTGTTCCGGACAGGTGGTGGTGGAGGAGCGGCAGGAGTTGGAGTTCTCAGGGAGGGAGATTTCACAGGAGGACGTGGACCAGGTGGCACTGTCAACGCTCTGTTTGTCATCAAAGTTCATCATGGAGAACTGCTGATGGACGTTGTCATAGGTGGAGAGCCTGTTGTGCTGGCCTGACTCTCCTGTTTGCTCTTTCTGCTTGTTATCTCTCAGGGTCACGTAGCCATTGGGCAGCCAGGACATGCCGCGGCTGTTCATGGGGTTCCCGAGCGAGTCGGTGTTTAAAACGCCCATGCGCACTGTTCCGTTCTGTACACTGTGGGTGCCCATTTTGGTGCCAGAGCTCTTCAGTGATGAGGTCCTTCTGGCCTGTAAGCTCCCATTGGGGGTGGTTTGGGTTTTCTCAAGACCTTCTGCATTGCTGCTGCTGAAGGACCCGTTGGTGACAATCCCGCTGCCCTTATTGAAGGCGGGGTTCTTTTTGACCAGAAGAGGGGGGCTCCTAGAGACATCCGGCTTGTGAACACTGTTCCGTGGGCTGTTGGTTTTGCTGCCTGACAGGGCTGTGGGGGAGCCATTATCTACGCTGCTTCTCTGGGGAGATTCGGACTTCTCCCAAGAGCACTGCCGAACAGGACTGTCCTTGGTATTGTTGTTCTCTTTGTTCTGTAGCTGACCCACGCAGGCTTTCTTCTGAACTTCATTGTTGTTGTTGCTCATTCCGTCTTGGGGCTTGCTTTGCAGTTCTGAGTCTTTGGGGAAAAGGCGATCGTGTTTGCTAATCATCACTGACATCAATTGCTGGACCACCACAGTGCCTAGAATTGCAGAGAAAACAAAGTCACATGAGTGAAATAGTTTTCATTTATTTCCCATTTTGAAAGTGATCCTTAAAGGACCACATTCAGGTGAACATTCAACATTATTATCAGCAGTGCTGAACTATATTCTTAATGATGATAATGGCAAACAGAAACTAAAATTTCTTGAGCATACACCATGAACTCTACCAAGCACTTAAACTTTTGTTACAGCAAGTAAAATAACTCAAAAAAATGAATAGAAAAATTGATCTATTATCAAAAGCAGTAATTTATTTAAAAATTAATGGGTTTACCAGTTAATGGTATACTAGTATTGGCTGAAATTCCAAATAGATTTTTACATATTTCTCACTGATTTACAATCTGGACTCCAATCCCTTAAAACTGGCTGTCACCATAAACCAGGCTTCTAAAGTAGTTTCCTTACTTGGGGGCCATAATTTCCCTAAGAATCTTCTTAAGTATTAATGTTATTCATGTACCCACAATAAAGCAGTTTAGGCTACTGCAGACATCAGTCATCTTTGCTTTGGTTTGAACTGTATCAATTTGATGTGTTAACTCGGTTTATATCATGTTGATGAAAGTTTGTAAGAGTAATGTCTGATAAGTACATATAGGGAATTTATTTATTTATTTATTTATTTATTTATTTATTTATTTATTTAAATATATTTCATTGATTTTTTACAGAGAGGAAGGAAGAGGGATAGAGAGTTAGAAACATCAATGAGAGAGAAACATCGATCAGCTGCTTCTTGCACCCCCCCCACTGGGGATGTGCCCACAACCAAGGTACATGCCCTTGACCAGAATCAAACCTGGGACCTTCCAGTCCACAGGCCGACACTCCATCCACTGAGCCAAACCGGCTAGGGCAAGGAATGAATTTAAATTTTAGTTAGTAAATGTGGTTTCTACATAAAATAAAACATGAGATCTGGTGAGGAAAATGATGAGAAGGACTTTAGACAATGCAGATTTCCACAGAAACAGCTGCTAATTGAGTGGCTGCCAGACTGTACATATCTGACCTGGGAGGAGGCCACTCTTTAGCTTAAAGCAGCACCTAGGCAAGAGTTGACTCTGAGTACAATTCAAATCAAATTTTGCACAGGAAAAATGTGTTATATCTCTTTCTATTCTGCACATTTCTTCTGTGATGATTCAAAACTTATATTTAAAACAAGAATCTGCCATGTGTCAGATCTGGTGCTGGATCAATGTTGCTCAAACACTAATATTTATGCAAATTATTTGGAGATTCTGTCAAAGTGTAGGTATTCGGTGGGGCATACGATTTTACATTGCTAACCAGCTCCCAGAGGACACAGCAATAACAGCATAGGAGCAAGGGCCTCACCTGGAAGCTTCGCAGTTTCAGGACCCACTGAGGGCCTTCTGAAGCAGAATTTGCATTTTGACAATAGCTCCAGATGATTTCTGTGTTAGAGTTTGAGAAACACTGGGCTACATGAAAATGTTTCACTTACAGCATTTAAATTAAGTTTCTCAAAAGATGGTGAGACAGGACTTAACATTTTTCACATGAGAAAACTGGAGCTCAGAGAGGTTAAGCTTTTGCTCAGGGCCATATGGATAGTAAGTGACCTAGATGAACTTTGATGCTTCATCTTCTTACTCCAGATAGTTCTTGTTCTACTATATTTCAGCTGTTGCATTTAAACTGCAGTAACGATAAGTAAACTTGATGTTTTTCTAAATAAACAAAATATAAGATAATTATTAAAGCACCATCAGTTGTTACAGAGTCATGGAAGAAAAAAGCCATCTTTCTTCTTAGTCATATCTGAATTTGTCATCCTACTTCCATGCATGCAGCAGTGACTCTGATGAAAAGACATTGGGAGCGCTAAAATGGCTGTCAACATTATCACTGTCAGGTACTGTGTTTGAAGACACGTCTACTTAGTTCTAGTTTACTATTTGCCCTTAAGACAGGCACACTTTACAATGTTAGCAGGCTCTGGTCTATAGACTCTGCCTAGTGCTTTGGGAAAATTTAGCTTTTTCCTGTCACTGGAATATTAATATTTCAGGCATCCCTGCTTCCCGTCAAAGCTGTGAACTCTGTGGGGCATTTAATTGTAAAGTGACATCCCCTAGGTCTCCATAGTGAGTCTGTGGACAGCAATGCCAAAGTGTACCTGCCACAATTGTAGAGTGAGTGTCAGCGTCCTGGAGATTTAGAAATCCCTTCTACTTGGGGAGGCTTTGCTTTATCTTGTCTCCGGGATAATAAATGGAAATAGTTTCTTGTAAAGGGACTCCCCACTCCCCATATCTTATAGCTATTTAAGACAGACTAGCTTGGTGGTTATGATGAAGTGTACCACTTCCTTCCCTTTATATTTCCTCCTTTCTGTCATTCTCTTCCTTAGAATGCTAATGAGAAACATGAAACCCAAATGAGGTCAGGGTGCTTATAATCACCATTCTGAAGAGTCCAGGCAGACTCAGGAGCCTCACTGTGCTGCACTATCCAGCAATTCCCCGCTCATATCATTTTATACAGTTTGAACAGAAATACTATTTTAGGAATTTTTCCTTCATAAGCATTGGATTCAATTTTCCTTTAAAGTTGCCTTGAAATTTTAAGGAAACTTATGTACACATATATAGTATATATTTAGTATATAGTATGTATTTAGTATATATAATGCATATTATATATACATATCTTTGGCATTATTCTATTAAATGTAGTTTCAATTTATTTAGTTTTGCAAAGAATACCCCCATACATGTCATTTTGCATGTGTGCAGGTATCTGTAAAATACATAGTGATTTTTGACAAATAGTCCAAGAACCACCACATTATCATAATATAGAAAATTCCCTTGTGCCCCTTTGTAGCCAATGTCTTACTCCCAACTTCCACTATGGCAACCACTGATCTGCTTTTTGTTACTAAGTTTTTCTATTTCTAGAATTTCATGTAAATGAGATTATACAGTATGAGGTCTTTCGTGCGCAGGCATTATTCACTTAGCATAATAATTCCGACATTTGTTGTTGCACGTATTGGTAGTTCATTCTTTTTATTGCTGAGTGGTGTTCGACTCCATGGCTGTAGCTCCCAATTAAGACTTTTCATGACCAGAGCATATTAAAGCAACAGGTGAGATTACTTTGCTGCTCCATTTTCCCCCTACTATTTTAAAAACCTACTTGTCCACTTATGCACCTTTCCCTTGCACATATTATTACTGCATTTAGAGAAAATTACTTTTCTCATTGGGTATTAGGTTTCTTAGGGGCAAAAAGAGACCCAGGACTCCTGTTGAAATGGGGTTCTTTGGTGCCCTAGGAGACTCAGAGCTCATGGTTCTGCTTCTCTCTGGAGCAGCTTTGCTCTCCTTTGTTGTCAATACTGGCAGGGGGAGGGGGAAGGTGGACCACGCAATTTTTATAGGACGTCTTCTAAAACAGCAACAATAAGAGTTTAAGCAAAAAGACAAAAAAGTTCACTGACTTCTGGGAAGATGGTGTCAGCATAGTATTGAATCTCCCAAAATCTCCACATAAAAACCGAGCAACTAGTTAGCAAATCCCAACTCGTGGACAACGTTCACAATAAAACTTGGTGGCAAGATATCCTCCCAAACGCCATAAAAGAAATTGCTGCAGACAAGTTCCTGTTGTCACAGACATGCATGGTGTTGGCATCTGTGTGAGAGGAAGCGGGAGGAAGAAATAATGGGCAAGAGAACAGAAAAGCCCCGAAGTATAGGTATTTGCTGCAAAAAGCAAAGGGCTAATTTAAGAAGAGCAGGTGAAACTGGGAGGGAGTGTGCCTAATCCCATAGAGACAATCTCTCACAAGCCTGGGGAAGTGAGAGCCATCTAGCACCTGTGAACTCTCACCACTGGCCGGCCAGAGCTCCTTCCAAACTCCACTTGGGGGGAAATTCTTGCGACTGGAATCAAAATCAAGCAGGGAGGACTAGGACAATAAAGATAGAAGAAAGGGAAGGCTAAGTAAAACCAAGGGTTGGAACTAAACCAGTACATCTTAGAAAGCAAGCTGCCATATTGTAATACTCTGTGAAAAACAGAAGATTTGGCTCTGTGAAATGAGCGAACCTAACATGCACGCTGACCAGATCATTTACACATGCCTGGCTTATGACAACATACATTTGAAAAATTCACTGAGTTATGCAGATCCTCCAGATGTTGGTACCTTTAATTTTGAGTATCAAAGACATTTAATTGTGTCACTATCAACACAATCTCACCAGAAGAATAGCTAAATATTAAGAAGCTGTCAAGCTTAAGGTGTTAGATAAAAGTTTTTTAATTCTTTAAATTTCATCAATGACAACATATTCTGTCAGACATTTTCTTAAAGTAAAAAGATTAACTTAGTTCATTTTTTAGAACCTGTCTGCCAAAAGCTCAAGTCTGCATGACTATAGTTTGTCCATTGTTCTCTCAAGTAAACATGAAGTACCATGGAAAAACAATTAGTGTAGCTCTCAACTCAACTAATCACACAAAGGCATTTCCTTGAACCGATTATTGTATTACCTTAAAAACAGTATGTGGAAGAAGTGCTTTACACATAGAGCTCATCTCTCCACCAGATTGTTCTCAAGGGGGGTAATTGAGTACAGTTAATATGTTCTACTGTCCAACAAGAATATACTTTTTTTTAAAATTTATTGCTTAAAGTATTACAAAGGGTATTACATATGTGTCCATTTTATCCCCCCGCCCTAGACAGTCCCCTAGCCTCCCCTATCCCCCAGTGTCTTATGTCCATTGATTATGCTTATATGCATGCATACAAGTCCTTTAGTTGATCTCTTACCCCCCTACCTCCTGCCCCCCAACCCTCCCCGGCCTTCCCACTGCAGTTTGACAATCTGTTTGAGGCAGCTCTGCCTCTGTATCTATTATTGTTCAAAAGTTTATAATGGTCTCTATTATCCATGAATGAGTGAGATCATGTGGTATTTTTCCTTCATTGACTGGCTTATTTCACTTAGCATAATGCTCTCCAGTTCCATCCATGACGTTGCAAATGGTAAGAGTTCCTTCCTTTTTAGAGCAGCATAGTATTCCATCGTGTAGATGTACCACAGTTTTCTAATCCATTCATCTACTGATGGGCACTTAGGCTGTTTCCAGATCTTAGCTATGGTGAATTGTGCTGCTATGAACATAGGGGTGCATATATCCTTTCTGATTGGTGTTTCTGGTTTCTTGGGATATATTCCTAGAAGTGGGATCACAGGGTCAAATGGGAGTTCCATTTTCAGTTTTTTAAGGAAACTCCATACTGTCTTCCATAGTGGCTGCACCAGTCTGCATTCCCACCAGCAGTGCACAAGTGTTCCTTTTTCTCCACATCCTCTCCAGCACTTGTCGTTTCCAACAAGAATATTCTTAAGTAAAATTTGTATTTTTTCCTGTTGCCAGTGTATGGCAGTGAGAAAAGTAATGTAATGATGCTAGTGGAGTTTGGTACCACTAGCTTGATTCACACTAAGGTAGTTATTTTTTTACATCATTGCTTTTGCACCATCAATGCAAATGTCAACATAGGGAAAGGACAAAAAACACCTTGGTATAACATCTTAGTATTTTTATGAAGATATGAACTTGGAGACCTCCAGAAGGTATCTTAGGGACCCCCAGGTATTCTTGGACCACATTTTGAGAACTACAAGGTTAGAGAGACAATAATGTAAGGACCATTAAATGCATAGTTACCTATAGAACTAAGACTGGATAAGAACTAAAAGAAAGAGAGTATAGTATCTAATGTGTATATGTAGATATAGTATAAATATCTACATATATAAAAGCCTAATATGCAAATTGCCCCCTCGGGATTTCGACCAGGAGACTGGGAGTTCGATCACTCACTATGATGTGTGCTGACCAGCAGGGGGTGACACAGAACAAAGAAAGGCCCCGGTGGCAGCCGGGGAAGGAAGGCCCTGGCCAGCAGCCAGAAGGCCCTGATTGGCCTTGATCGCTGGCCAGGCCTAGGGACCCTACCTGTGCACTAATTTTGTGCACTGGGCCTCTAGTAAAAAAAATAAAAGGAGAATTAGAAGATCATATATAAAAAGTTTTTAAATGTTTGCAATAATCATACTGGTGTTAATAGTATTACTATTGTTATTCTGAGACTATTATGTATTTGATAAGAGGTGGAGCAAATGATTATTGAATTTTGTAATTTCCAATGTCTTTCAGAACCAAGATTCATATTTGGAAGGAGATGAAACTATATCAGGGAAAAGAATAAATTAAAATGCTATAGACATGATTTTGAATTGGAAGTATAGTGTGAACTTGGGAGGCAGTTTGTCTTTAACATGTGTATGTATGTATATTGTATGTGTACTAAGTATGTCTGTAAGTAGCATTTATATCTACTTGCTCTGTCCACTGAAAGGTCTAGAAATGACCAAACCAGTAGCAATGAGCATGACCTGTATTTCGGTCTTGAAGTATCATTTCCCACTAAAAAAATTTTATTGAAAATTGGACTCTTTAGAAATTGGTTGATTCAGGTTTGGGGCAGGAAACATATGAGTCTGGGAAATCTGAAATACTAAAAAGAAAGGAAGCTATGAAAAACTATTCAGGTCTTGTCAAAAGGACTGGAAGACTAGTTGAAGGTGCTTCCACTGGCCAAAGATGGAAAACAATAATTACAAAGAACAATAATTACAATGCATTGACTCATGAAATAGATTTAAATACATGAGTTCATAATTATATTTTACAAATAGTGTTAATAATAACATTTATAATAGGAAGAAGAATAAGAAGGATGAGTAGGAGAACTCACTGTTAGAGAATGTTAAAGAAGCCACAGCTTGATGGACCTGGAGAGTATTATGCTAAGGGAAATAAGCCAGTCAAAGAAAGACAAATACCATGTGACTTCACTTACATGTGGAATCTAATGAACGAAATAATTCAACAATCAAAATAGAAACAGAAGCATAGACACATAGAACAGACTGACAGCTGTCAGGGAGGCAGGAGTAGGGGGCCTGGGTGAAAAAAAGGTAAAGGGATTAAGCAAAAAATAAATATATATACATACATATACACACACACACACACACACACACACACACACACACACACACATAGACACAGGCAACAGTATGGTGATTACCAGAGGGAAAGGGGGTTGGAGGGTAGAAGAGGGCAAAGCAGGATAAATGGGGATGGAAAGAGACTTTACTTTGGACAATGGGCACATGATGCAGTGTGCAGATGATGTTTTGTTGACTTGCACACTTGAAACCTATATGGTTTTTGTTAATAAATTCAGTTAAAAAACAATCTATTTCCTTATTTAAAACCTAATAAAGGGAAAGACCAAGCAGCATTTATCCTGTCTTTTATTTATGAAAGCTACTACTGGGTTACTAAGTAGTAGATGAGGAGAAGAGATTTTACTTATTTATTATTTATTTATAATAAAAGTGTCCCAATTATTAAGTTAAAATATTATGATGCTACAACATGGATGAACATTGAAGACATTAGGCTGACTAAAATAAGCCAGTCACCAAAAGACAAATACTCTGTGAACCCACTTACATGCGGTATCTACAGTAATAAAATTCATGGAAACAGAAAGTAAAATGGGGTTGCCAGGAGTTGAGGCATTATATTTAATGGATACAGAGTTCCAATTTTGCAAGATGAAAAGAGTTGTCGAGGTGGATGGTAGTAACCGTTGCATGACAATATACATGTACACAATACTACTGAATTGTACACCTAAAAATGGTGGCAAATTTTATGTTATGGATATTTTATCATAATTTGTAAAATTGGAAAACAATTATAGAATTATGATATCACCGTTTCAACATCCAGTGAATTAATAGTTTTAAGGATTGCACTAAGATCACACAAAATAAAGATAACCAGATGTTATATAACAAAATCTATAGCCTTGCTAATACTATCAGACATGGCTTTGATCCAGGTTCTAATTTATAGAAAATAGAGGGCAGAGGACTATGCTAAACTGCATTATGAATATGCAATCAACAAAATTAAGACTATGGGAAACTATACAGTTCAGATAACCTAATTTTTCAACAAATTATAGGGATGCTGTATATTATAAGAGACTTAAATATAAATATCAAATAAAAGAATAGTAAAGGGTATGCCAGGCCAGCGTGGCTCAGTGGTTGAGCGTTGACCTATGCACCAGGAGTTGTGGTTCAATTCCTGGCATGCAGGAGGCAGCCAATCAATGATTTTCTCTCATTGTTGATGTTTCTATCTCTCTCTCCCTCTTCCTTCCTCTCTGAAATCAATATATATATATATATATATATATATATATATATATATATATATACACCCCCACACGTAAATAAGTAACATTGTCTTACAGAGGATCATATTTTTCTACCTCTTAAAATCAGTTAAATAAACCAAAATTAATAAAAACATATTACCTTAAAATAGTAACTTGAATTTTCTGAAAATTGCCTTGGACTCAAAAGTGAACTTGAATTTTCTAGTTCTTGCCTAATATTTTACAGATGACTTATAGAAGTTCCATTCATTCTTGTAAGGTTACTGAGGAATCAGTTAGTCAATTATTATGTTTAGTAAACTTAGACAAAACCCTGATTCCCAAAGAGAAGATTTTTTCACTTAAAAAACCTGAGAAAATAAGTGGAATTATTATGGATTTACTTATTTCCCTCATTTGCTCAGTAAGTTCAGGCCAATCAAGAGACAGTGATTTTTTTTTTTTATGATGGTATAAGATAATCATTTACTTACCCTCCATGATAGTCAAAGGATCTTCCATTTTGGGGCGCAGGATATTAGGGCCAAAGACAGTGGCCAAGTTCTGTGCACTCATTTTGTTAACTCCTGAATAGGATTGTACTTCATCCAAGAATCTGTTGGGTGTAAGAATGTGAAGAAAACACGAGGTTAAATTTGCCAATGGAATAAAATGAGTCATCCTATATAATAAAAGGCTAATATACAAATCGACTGAATGGTGGAACGACCGATTGCTATAATGTGCACTGACTACCATGGGGCAGATGCTTACTGCAGGAGCTGCCTCCTGGTGGTCAGTGTGCTCCCACAGGGGGAGCGCCACTCAGCCAGAAGCTGGGCTCACGATTGACGAGCGCAGTGGCAATGGCGGGAGCATCTCTTGCTTCCGCAGCAGTTGGACATCCCCCAAGGGCTCCTGGACTGCAAGAGGGCGCAGGCCAGGCTGAGGGACCCCCCCCAGAGTGCAGTAATTTCATGCACCGGGCTTCTAGTTATAAAATATTTATAAACTCGAGAATGTTAAGCGATGATTATGTAGGTAAAATTATTTAGGAATTCAAACATCTCTTAATCAAATGTGGAGAAAATATGTTGCAAATTATTAAGAATCAGACTTGAGGAATCATATCAGATATCACCCCTGGCCTGGCTTGACTTGGTTTCCTCTGTCAGTTACAGAAACAAGTGTTTGGATAATACTAATATGGACTTAGATTGAAGAATATGAGTTCCCTTCCAAAGCCTCAATAAAGTATTAATTATGTGTATTCAATTTGAGAATTATAAATAAGATCATCTGGTACAATCCCTTATTTCAGAAGGGAAGAATCACCCCTCTTTGTGGAGTAATTTGTGAGCTTTCCATTTATAGTCTGTTAAAAATGAGACCAAACATTGTTAAAATTAAAACCTCATTTCTACTGACATGAAAATTACAAGCAGAAATTGTTTCAATTTATTAGGTGCTAAAGAACAAGAGGCATGAAATCAGCCTTTCCCTGGATGAATTTAGTGGGGAGGGTTGTTTTTGTAGTCTTCCAGCCTTTTTTCATTCCCTCTCCCTTCTTCATTCTGGCAAGAACTTCTGTTTTGCAACCGATAAGACAAAAAAGGAAATGATGAAAAATAAAAGCTAACTTATTTTATGTTATTTAATACATGTTATTATGTGTCAGTCATTGTGCTAACTTGTTAAATTCTCACAGCATCCCTGTGAGGTAAGTACTATCTTTGTCTCCATTTTACAGGTGAGACACACGAAGCACCAGAGGTTAAAAGTCTCTCCCAAGGACACGGGGTTAGTAAGTGGGAGAGCTGAGCTTTGAACCCCGGTGTTCTGACTCTAGAGTTTGTGCTCTTCATTACTACACCAGGACTTTTCAAAAAGGTGCCTATTTCCGCCTGTTATACAGACTAACTATATACAGACTAACTATAATAAAACGGAAGGACAAAAAACGAAACTACCATTTCTTATTTGAAATAGTTGACATTAAAAGTCTGCTTATATGTTTCAAGAGAAGTTAAGTTTTTCCATTGTGACTATAAAGATTTGCAATAGGGTTCTCAAAGCCTTTTTCCCTGTTTACTTAAAGAGAATTTAATATTTTTATTATCCAGTACAGTAGCGGTCATTTCAGATACTCTGCAGTCGTGTCAATCATCAATTTCTTTATTTAAATTTAATAGGTTTTGATTTTATGTTTGGCTTTTTTAAAAAAGGAGCACAGACATGGAGCCTCCCATCCCAGGCTCTAAGTTAAATATGGTCACTGAGAGAGCGTTTTTCCAGGCACAACTATTTTTCTAACAGAGTTGAATTACAAATGTCTTTTCAATGAGTCTGAGGTGGGAGAGGAATTGAAAGAAAATAAAATGCAGTGAGCACTTATTACATATACATTAATTAGTTAAAAATATAATTTAATTTTTAAAACAAATGTGTGAGATGTGTGTTGTTGCTACCATTTTACCGATTAGGACTCTTAGATTCAAAGAGAGTAAGAAATTGCATAAAGATAAGTAAGTAGTCAGTGGTAGAGTCTGGCCTCCCATGCAAACCCTTGTCATGCCAAGGAGCATGTTCCGTCTCATAAACAATAGTACAAGGTACCTGTACAAACTACTTTGACTGAAGTTCAGAGCAACATAGCTTTAATATGTGAAGCTAAGAGAGACTTCAGAAATGACAAATTACAGAATCATGCAATCTTTGAAATCACTTTGTCAAGCCTCTTACTTTTACAAGGCCAACATGCGAGCTCAAAGCAGTAAAATGATTTTATTCACTGTCAAACATAAGTTAGTGTCAGACTAAATATAGTCTGGTTTTGTTTAGGACAATTCTTACCTGCAAATATACTTGAGGAGATTGTAATTGACCACTGGCAAACTCTTCACCTGCTTTGCTAACTCCTTTACACCCTGAGTATAAAGAAAAAGAGAATAAATGTTACCTTTCTAGGTATTGGTCTTGGAATTAAAGCAAATTGGTAAAGGAGACATACAGTGCTGTGTGTGTTTTTTTAAATTAATTTCACATATTATTAGTGTAGGGTCCTGTCCAAAAAACTTGCTACCATCACAGAGAGAATGTTAGAAATATTTTCACGGATGTGAAAAAATTTCAAATATTTCCATAAGTACTATTTGTGGAGAAAAAGATTTAAGAGAAGCCCTTTTAACATTTTAAGCATTTGTTCACTTTCCTGAAAATGGGAGATAGCCGCAATTATAATAAGTCTATTGGGGAGAAAAAGTAGTGTTGATGTATTGAAAGTCCTTCCCATTTTCAGCATGCCCCAAACATAGAGAAACACATGTCTACAGACAAATAAGTCTCTCAAAATTGGTCATGTCTATGGCACATCATTTGGGGTGGGAAGCCTGATCTTCCTGGAAATTTCACAAAGGGATTAAATGCTTTGTTTCTTCTCATTGTAGAACTTCCTCTGAAATATAAATGGCCCCAGAAAAGCATCGGATGATGTAATCTGACTTGTTCTTCTCCCTGTAATGGGCCAGACAGTAAGTATTTTAAGCTTTCTGGGACATATGGTCTCTTTCTCAACTATTCCACTCTTCTGTTTTAGTGCAAAAGCAGCCACAGACAACATTATATAACAAACAGGCAGCAATTTTGACAAGAGTGCCAAGAAAATCCAATAGGAAAAAAGGGATAGTTTCTTCAACAAATGGTGGTGAGACAACTAGATATGCACACGCCAGCGAATGATACTGAATGCTTTCCTCACCCTATAAACACAAATTAACTGAAAGTGGAGCTTACAACTTAAATGTGAGAGCTAAATTTATAAAAGGCTTAGAAGAAAATATGGGAGTAAATCTTGGTGACCTTGGGTTAAACAACGCCTTCTTAGATATTCGAATAAAAGCACAAGTGACAAAAGAAAAATGGATAAATTAGGCTTTATCAACATTAAAAATTTTTGTGCTTCAAAGGATACCAATCAAGAAAATGAAGAGACAAATCATAGAATGGGAGAAAATATTTTCAAATCACAAACCTGATAAGGGACATGTGTCTAAATTATATAAAGAACTCTTACAACTTAATAATAAGATAAATAACTGAAATAAAATGGGGAAATGTCTTGTCTATGATGTTTCTCAAAAAAAAATACACCCATAGTCAATAAGTACATGAAAAGATATTTAAAATCATTAGCCATGAGGGAAATGCAACTCATACCTCAATGATATACCACTTTACACACATTAGAATGGCTATGATAAGAAAGAGAGAGAACAAGTTCTGGCAAAAATGTAGAGGACTTGGGACCTGCACACATTGGAAGTTTACATGGTGAAGCCTCTTCCAAAAATAGTGTTACATATGGCCCAGCAATTCTACCTCCTAGATATATACCCAAGAGAAATGAGAACACATGTTCATAGCAGCATCATTAATAATAGCCAATCAATGGAAATGCTTGTCTTGCAACTGATGAATAAATAAATAATGGAATATTATTTAGAAATAAAATACCAATACACAGTACAATGTAGATGAACCTTGAAAACAGTGAAAGAAACCAGTCACAAAAGACAACATGTTGAATGATGCCATTTATATGAAATGTCCAAAATAGGCGAACTTATAGAGATAGAAAGTTGATTAGTAGTTGCCAAGAGTTGGGAAAGGAGAAGCATGGGGAACAGGTATGAAGTTTATGGGGTGATAAAATGTGCTAACAATCCTACAACTAGATGTTGGTGACGGTAGTAGAACTCTGAGAATATAGTAAAAAGCACTGAATTGTACACTTCAAATGGGTGATTGTATAGTATCTGAATTGTATCTCAATAAAGCTGTTTTTACAAAAACAGGCAGTAGGGAGGATTTCTTAGGAGTCATTGTTTGAGGTGATTTAAGAGGCACAGCATGAAAAAGGAAACTTGAAGTAAGTCATCCACTTTGTTCATAGACTTTTTGGCACCACAATTAACCTTTTAGGGGAGAATAGCGGCAAGGAGTGCTCATTTCATTTATTCGGTCATATTTTTCTTTTTTTTATGAGAGAATGGATTAAAAATGGGACCTGAGTTTTGTATGTGTTAAGTCTAAATGTGTGTGATGTGATGTCAATACACAGAAGAGTGGAACACAATCCAAGAATAGGGCAAAGGAAAGATTACAAATGAAAGACAGAGAACACTGACAAAATCCTCAAACAAAAGCTTTCGTAGAAATAAATGCCGAGACTTACGGCTTCCTCTTCCTTGCTGAGCAGTTTGGCACATGACAAAAAATCTTCATACTTCGCATAAGGAATCACTGGCTCTGGAAGTTCTCGGAGATACAGTTTGAGAAGTGACGCCACCGTGTGCACATCCGTGTTGCTGTGGAGAGAGAAGTGTGAAGATCATCTTTGGACTGAACCTTATAGCATTTTGTTTATTTATTTTTTAATCAAATATATATGTGTGTGTGTCAGAATTATATATGAATTTGCAATGAAATCAGTCAATCCAGCTTTCAAGAAATACATACGTATGTGACGATGCCTACTAGATACTACCACAGGTGGGAAGGAAAGAAACATACATAGAAGGACACTTGCAATTCTCAGTGTGGTTTGAAAGTTCAGCATTTTGCTTTTGTGTGTATTTGATGTTAAGCAAAAGTGTTAACTTTTGAAAACAATGAGTATATACCAGACTTTAAATAAAATGGAACACAATTTACCAAAAAATACCAAATCTACATATGTGTGTACGTGTGTATTTAATGTCAAAATTAATTATTTCTGAATCTTAACTTTATTTCTCAAAATATCTCTCATTCCTGAGAAGACATTGGTGATTGGTTATAGATACCTGAGGCTTGCCATGACATGCTTCAGCTTTTAAGCAGAGCCCATTAGACAGCATGATTGCTTGTCTAATATTCTAAGATAGTTGGGAACCCTTAGAGTCTTTTAGAAAGGAAAGGAAAGTGCTACAAAAATAAACACTGAAAACTTAACATGAAACGCAAATTTTTATTCTCTGCTGAATATTAGAGTGGCAGGATAATTTACTGAAATGTTATTTTATATTTTGTTTTCTGTATTTCCCTATTCCCAGTAAATCCATGAAGATGGCTGACAGCAAAGACAGAAAGAGGAGGGGTTGTCTTTTTCTGTTGTGTTTTTTTTTTTTTTTAATCTGTGGGCAGATGCCGGGGTCCAACCCCAGCAGGTCCAGGGGTTCCCAAAGGCGTAGACGGAGTCGGCGAAGAAGGAAGGACACGGAGACAGTGTTCAATTGATCAGCAGCCTAGCCAGGATCTCCAGCCAGGATCTCCAGCCAAGTTCTGGTCTGGATCTCCAGAGAGGTTCTGCTGTTTATTGTCTTGTTACATCCGTATTTATACCAGTTGATTTTAATCCTGTCAATTTCTATTACAAAGGTTAGGGCGTTTCTTATCTCCATTCCAGGGAGTAAAGATTATGTAGCTTAAGCATGATTGTTTGTAATTAAAGTGATTAACTACCCGCCTGGCACTTAGTTAAGGAGTTTCATCCCCTCCCTAACTTCAGGGAAAAATCCCTACCTGGGGAAACAAGCTTTCTCGGAGAGGTGATCTTGGTTAAAACACACAGCGCTAAGGGGAGCAAACATATTAAGAACAGTATGCTATATACACCAGGTCCCTTGAAACATATGCTGTGCAGATGTTTCTATCCTGCAGCGACTGTGTCAAGCAGCAAGGATGGACCGGCTTCCGGCAGGCAGAGGGACAGGAAAATGGGAAAGGGAGATGGGTGAGCAGGGAGTAAAAAGGTCAATTCATCCCCAGGAAGTGGGAAGAGTGGTAGTGAAAGGGGTCAGGGATTTTGTCAGTAATGAGAACATATACCCACTCCCAGACCTCGCTGAAGGAAGTGACAAGTCGCCAGAGGGATATACCTGGACAAACTGGAATAGAAGCACCGAAATTCCCTACCTCCGTGAATATTCTGTTGGCCCAAGAGCACATGAAAGCAGCGTTGACTTCACCAAACTAAGCGGGCTGAGGCAATGGGCATTTCACCTCTCAGTGTGGGACTCAGTTTGATTTCACCAGGCATTTCCCACAGCTAATCTGTATTAGACGCCACAGAAACACAGTGCCTAGGACCCCGATGAGTTAAAGGAATGTATTATTCTAGCCTGCTTATAATTTATAACCCGGGGGGGGGGGGCGGGAAGGAGCAGATATTAAGTAGATAATAATACAAGTTCATAATCACAAGGTGGTAATAAGGAAAAGTATCAGATGCTATCAAGGGAGGACTAATCTAGAGGCTGTTTCTCTGAGGAATGATGTTGGGGCCAAGATCTGAAGTGTGTGTGTAAGAATTAACTACGTGAAAGCTGAAGAACAGAAGGAGACCTTCCTGATTAATGCAAAGCAGATAACCAGAGACCTAGGTGAGAGGAAGCGTCCTGTCCTTGAGGAGCTGACAAAGGCCAAGGAGACCAGATCTCAGAGTGGGACTGGACCATGGACTTCACCTTCCTCAGAAGTAGGGCAAAGGCTGAGGTTTTCCGTTTTCACACTGAAGTAAGTTAAAGGAGGCACTCTGCCAATCGTTTTGCAGATATTAAAATAATAAACATGACCTGATAAGGCCTGTATTAACTAATTTTATTCTTTCCATAATTAAGTAACTATTTCTTCTCTTAACATTCTCAACTGATAGACAATATAGAAGTCATCTCAAAGGCTTGTAAAGAAAATAAAAATCATGTCTTCCGGATGTCTTGAAAATTGTGACCAAACTCATTAATTCCTAAAAATACTTTCTTCCAATTTCTTTTTAAAGCTAGGCTTAAAGTAGTCTCAATGGTAAGACATGAAAGACACTATTTATTTTTCCTGACAAACCACTCTACTTCCTGCATATCAAAGCCCTTCTGTGTTTCTAGTGCTATGTTGTAAATCACCTGACCCCTGGGGGTGCAGTCCTCAGTAGTAACAAAACCACAAACTGGAAGGACGGGCAGTTCAACCAAGTATTAAACTATTTCCATCTTTTGATTCCACTCAAATCCAAACCACACTCTAACCCAAATAAATTTATGACCAGGTTAGGTTGTATTGCCTTCAAATTCAATGACAATTTTGTTAGGTTATATAGGTAGCTACAGAGAGAAACATAAAAATATAATATCAAATAAGTATAATTTCAATATATGGAATATATCATGTATAATTTGTATGACCACATAGAATATATAAAATATTTATGAAATAAATACAAATAAATGAGACAATAAGAAATATGTATATTTAACAAAAAAATCTGTTTTAGTATTTCAATGATGAACTATTCATTACTCTCCCCAAGCACACTGTTTTTAAGGTAACTTGTTGTTTTTTGTTTTTTATTTCTTCATGTTTCTCACTGCCTTTGATCAGGTTTTTATTCAAAATTAGCTGTCCAAAGTGATTTGAACTTTATGGAATAAATTGGCTTTTTATCTTTTGCGGTGAGTTTCTTTTCTGAGGACTTCTCAGTTGCTGGCTGCTTGGTACCTGTAGCCTTTTTACTTCCTGTATTATTTTGCTTCTAATGAAGTTGAGCTATAGCACTGAGGACGTTTCAACACTAGATGGCGCGATTGCAAAGTTAGACTAATCGAGAGGGTGTGAAGACTGTGAGGGATGAAAGGCTGCAGAATCATTCTTCATCCGCCAGTGATATTCTTCGTTCCAAAGCTGCAGTAATTTCCCAAGAATAGAAATATTCGAGCTATGAGTCAAGGTAAGAGATGTGGACTGGGATGATTATATTATCCCTTCCCTACGGTAATATGTTACATTAGCTTTTTAGCTTCTAGTATACATAAACCCACACACTATTAAATAGAAAAAATGAAGAAAAATTACAATATATTTTCTTGTTTTTTTGATTAGCAAATGTTATTAAATTTTTTGCTTAAAGAATAAATCTTAAATTTATGGCTCCTTTGGGGGCTTTATTAAACTTAGGTCATTTTGTAGGAAAAGAGACTTCTACATTCTCATTTTTGGCTTTGTCCTCTCCCACTGAATGGAAGAAGACAATCACTTCTGGACCGACGCCAACGTGTTTGCTGGTTCTGATTCACTTCAAGAGCCTCACAGTGCATCCACCCCAATTGCCAGTATGCTACCCACTACGATAGGAGGTCTGGGGTTTCTCTAAAAAAAGTCACTCTACAACAGAACCACACTGTGCATCTAACTCTCCAGCCTGACACCCCTCACTGATAACTCATTTTTTAGCCTAATTTTTCAAAATACATTTTTTATTGATTTCAGAGAGTAAGGGAAAGGGAGAGAGAGATGGAAAACATCATTGATTGGCTGCCTCCTGCATACTCCTTACTGGGGATCCAGCTTGCAACCCGGGCATGTGCCCTGACCAGGAATTGAACCTGGGACCCTTGAGTCCTCAGGCTGATGCTCTATCCACTGAACCAAACTGGCTAGAGCATTACTTAGCCTAATTAATATTTGCTTAATATATGGCCAATTAGGTAAATACCAATTAAGATGGGTTCTATATTATCTATTCATTTAGAATTTTAAGATAAAAATATTTTTTAATTATGAAAAGAATAAAATTAATTAGATAAGACAAGCCCTACCTATCAGATCACCTCTATTATTTTAACATCTGCAACTGTATGCTAATTGCCCAATGTACCTAGAAAAACGTGTTCTCTTTGCCTCAGAGAAATATATCTTAGTCTTCATCAAAGGGAGGTCGAGTGACTGTATTATGTCAGAAGCTGGTGTACATGGAGAATTAAAATCCCTAACCCGGCCAATAATAGTAATAACAACAGCAGTAGCACACACCTATGCATATCTCTTTGTGCATCAGGCCTGCCAAGCAGCTCATTGAATGGGTTCTGTTATTAACTCTCTTTGGGGTTCTTAAAAAGAAATTGTACATTATATAAAATTCTTTTTGGCTAATTACTGATATATGAGGGTTTTTAATGTAACACTCTTTTAGTAGGAATTCAAAACTATTTGCTAATGTAAAATCATTACACAAACCTCAGGTCTCTTTCATTCGCCTGGCAGTACAATCTGTTTTCAGAAGCTAAGATAAATAACTATGGACATTCTATTCAGTGATAGCAAAGAGGCAGAGGCAGGCCCGGGGATCCTGAGTAAAGGAGCTGTCGGGCCAGAAGATGCTGCGAAGCATATGTCCCTTCACTGATCAGCATACGGGTTTTGTTTACAAGCTACATTGTACTTGTACTTCTGAATTCTGCAGTGTTTTCTATTACACTTAAAGGGAGGGCTCCATGAGACTTTCTACAATTGACCTAATTTTACATTCTCAGAGGTCTCCCTTTGGTCATTCTGGGATTGTTCTAGAAATCACTACCTCACCAAATAGTTTACGAACATTTATAGCGAGCACTGCCCCATGCCACAAGCTAGGTGAAGCGGAAATCTTTTTTTGTCCCTCTTGGTTTTATATCTCTAACCAATCACCAAGATGTTTCCATACCACTTTTCATTTGCTCAGCTTCTTAGCATTTTCTGTATATTATAGCTGCTAAGTCCCTGCCAGGTGCGTGATCTTAAGAATAGTTTTATACTTCATGAAAATGACCTGTGTTATTTATAATCTATGTACAATAGGGGCCTCTTACTAAGCTGAGCAGGGATAAAGGAGTCTGATGACAATCCCTCCTTGCTCATCCTCTAGGCCCTCCCCTCCTTCTCCGATAAACAGACCCACACACAGAGATCAGCTCAAATGCCACAGTAATTACAAGCATAATACTACACAGGAAAAATCTTGAAACTTTTAAGCTTCAAAATGAGAAATGGAAATTTTCTTTCCAGATTCAATGCACAGAATATAATAAAATCTGTTGATTTAACTGAATAGAGTGAATTTCCAATGCACCCCATGGAGAGTTATTAAAGATATCGTGAACTTATTAGCAGCATGCAGAGTGAGATAACCTAAAGCTCAATTGGAACTAAGAAAAAATAATGGCATGTCCATAGATCTCCAAGAAGATAAGTGAGACGGAAATCCGTCAGCAGCACTATCAAGATGAATACTGCCACCAGCGTGTCTTAAACAACACACGCTCTGTCAACCGAGTTCACCAAGACATAGAAGAGCAAATCCAAAGGTGGTGAATAGTTGCAAACTATGTCAAATGTCTACCAGAAAAGCCTGGTTCTGTTCAAACTTATGTTCTTTTGTATCTGTCAAAACTGCTACACTTTTTGGCAGTGAAACTTGAATTCAGTTAAACTGTTGTGGCTTTTTTTACCGTTATGTAAGTGTCACCATTGAATTATATACAACCCCAAAAGACAGTTTTTACCTCCAGGCAGAGTCCTGGACTATGCTGATTTACTGATTGTTCCAAACAAGTCTTCTGTTTTAAAAGAAGACCGTGGTAGAGAACTGCATGATGACTCCTGCAGTGGACTGAATTGTCCTCCATCAAACTCCTATGTGGACACCATTGGCTCTGATGTGATGGCATGATGTATTTGGAGGTGGGGCTTTGGGAGGTAATTAGATTTAGAGAGGTCGTGAGGGTGGTTCGATGGGATTATGCCCTTATGAGAAGAGACACTAGAGAGCTTGCCCTGCACCCTTTAACCGCCATGCATATGCAACAAGGAAAGGCTATGTGAGTCCACTGGCCATCTATAAGCCAGCAAGAGAGCCTTTGCCAGAATCCAATCATGTTGGTACCCTGATATCAGTCCATTCTCTAGAAGTGTAAAATAAACTAATCTCTGTTGTTTAAACCACCCAGCCCATGGTATTTTTTATCTTTATCCTCACCTGAGGATATTTTTTTCATTGCTTTTTAGGGAGAAAGGAAGGGAGAGAGGGAGGGAGGACGAGAGGGAGAGTGAGAGCGAGAGCGAGAGAGCGAGAGAGAGAGAGAGAGAGAACAATGTGAAAGACATCGACTGGTTGCTGGGGATCGGGGATTGAGGATCTAAGCTGCAACCTAGGTATGTGCCCTTGACTGAGAATGGAACCCGAGACCCTTCGGTGCACAGGCCGACATTCTAGCCACTTAGACACATTGGCCAGGGCCTTGGTATTTTTTTATGGCAGCCTAAGCTGACCAATACAACCCCCAAATCTGCATTTGGTGATTTTTACCTCACTAATGGTTCTGTTAGAGTATTAGGTAATAAAATGTTAGCCAAAAGACAGAAACATGCTTTCAGATAATGTGGATTTATGAAATACTGTCAGATAGATCAACGAGATATGGAAGAAACCGATTCTAAACCCTGGTTGTATATGGAATGTTCTTCAAAATGCTATTGGGTCTTATATATTCTTATATATAACTGATCTGGGCTGAAACCTGGGCATTGAGATTTTCAAAAAGCTCTTCAAGTGATTTTTATGTACTGCCAAGGTTGAGAAGCACCAACACAGAACACGTATTTGGGGTGGAAAACTTCCATGAAAGGAGGCAGTTCCAATATGTAAAGGTAAAACATTTAAATATGGCCACTCCACCATTCACTGGAGCCAACTAGTTACATACTTGTCTCTCTAACGTTCCCTGATAGAAGAATAGTGAGAGGAGTGCTGTTCCTGCGTAAACCTGACACATTGCCCTTTTCTTTCCTGCTTCTAGAATTATTCATGCTCATAGAAGTATGCGTGTATAGACTTCTCCCTTACAATGCTAGTTAATTACTTAATATATATAAACCAACATACCATATACATGAACACACACACACACCCCTGCATGTGTAAAAGACACTCAAAATAACAAAATATCCTGTTGTGCATCTGTAAGAAGATACTACTTTGAGCATCTGAGTTTTGTGACTCCAAATAACAGACCCCTCAAATGGAAGAAAGTAGCTACATTCCCAAACTGAAAAAAAAAATCATGGATATTTGTCCATTTGCTACTTCTGACAACTAATTCCCATGAGTAAGACTCTCATTTCATTGTGTGTGTTTTTAATGCCTCACTTGCCTATGGCTTCCACCTCTTTGCCTTCTCTGGCCATTATTCTTACCAGTCAGCTCCTAAGCTCTCCTTCCACTACTGGCTCTATTTTCCTAGACACCCCCTTGGACAAACCCATGAGTCCAACTACCACTTTTCTTCAATGACTACCAAGTACACCTCTCTACACCATACTTTTCCATTGAATTCTTAGCTGTTCCATATACTTTGAACTCTATACAAACACACAGCTGGACAACAACAAAGAAATCCTTGCAACAAAATTATTCCTTTACCATATTCTCAACCATGAATGACATCAGCACTCATACAAACAAACAACAAACCTAGAAGTCAACCTGAATGGTGCTTTTCTGAGACTCTAAATCTATCAGTAATTAGTGATTCTCATACTGAGCTGCACATTGGAACCACCTGGGAAGTTTCAAAAAATACTAATGATGGGATCCTACATTTTCTGATGTAGTACCTTCTGAATCCATTCCCTCTTCAGCAGTCTCATTGACTCTGCTCACATTCAGTGTATCACTCACTTCCATTAATATAATAGCATATTAGCTGGTCTCTCTACTACAAACCTCTGTTCCCACCCCCAACCCTCTGAACATGCCTACATAGGTGGTTATCATTGTAACAAATAAATGTAAGTAACAAGTAAGATGCCTTGTTACATAGCTTTTGAATACCATATTCAAATACAAAGGGCAAATGTTTAAACATCCTATATAGTAAAGGGCTAATATGCAAATTGCCCCCTCCTGAGTTCAACCAACCAGGAGTTGGACCACTCACTATGATGTGCGCTGACCACCAGAGGGCAGCGCAGAATGAAGGAAGGCCCCGATGGGCAGCTGGAGCCAAGGGAAGGAAGGCTCCAGCTGGCAGCCAGAAGGAAGATCCTGGCTGGCAGCCGGAAGGCCCCGATCGGCCCTGATCGGGACCCTACCTGTTCATGAATTATCTCGTATGTAGATAATATACATTACACGAAACCCATATACTTATTTTATAGACTAGTCATTAGAGTTGTTATCACTTAATCTGGGTAAGAATGTTGGAGAGTATTGATTCAGTTTATAAATAGCCATACTCTAATTTATCTAAGTAGATTAAAAATTAAGAACAAAAAATGAAAATAAAATCTGACTTTTTTCATTATAGTACCAAGGTTCTTTCATCAGAGAGATAAGGCTTAATAGGATTGAGACTCTTATAAAGCTTAATGTAGAATATTCAGGAAAGTTCCTTAAAATAGTAAAACATCAATATAACTCTATTTAAACAGGCTACCTTGTACATACATATGTATACAATTCCAACAACAACAGCAACCAGAAACTAATTAAAACTTTAAGTGCTGTTAGTTATAACATTAATTAACATGACTGTTAAAATTAGTTAATATGTCCCTCCAGTCTAGTGATTTTGGACCCAAGGTTTAATGTCATATCAAAATGTAACTTAGAAGTAACGTTCGAATGCACATGATACATTCTTGTACTACAAATGACATTAATGTTTTACAAACTCTTAAGGTCCAAGTTATAAAGATGCCATAAATTCCTCTAATAGAAATTAACTCTGAAATCAATGAAGTCACTTAGATTTTTCTATTAAACTAAGATCTTATCATATCAATAATTTATATAATTACTTAGAATAAGTATTGACATAAGGAATTGTTTGAATTTCATCAGTGATAAAGGGTTTAAGATAGCCTGTTTGCCAACTGCAGAGATTTTATTCTATACTAGAGGCCCAGTGCACAAAATTCGTGCACTTGGGGGGTCCCTCTGCCTGGCCTGCGCCCTCTTGCAGTCTGGGAGCTGTCAGTCGGACATCCTTAGGTCTTCCGCAGAGGTGTGAGAGGCTCCCACCACTGTCGCTGCACTCACCAGCTGTAAGGCCAACTTCTGGCTGAACGGTGCTCCCCCTGTGGGAACGCACTGACCACTAGGGGAAAGCTCCTGCATTGAGCGTCTGCCCTCTGCTGGTCAGTGTGCATCATAGAGACTGGTCATTCTACTGTTCGGTTGATTTGCATATTAGCCTTTTATTATATAGGACTAGAGGCCTGGTGCATGAATTGGTGCATGGGTGGAGTCCCTCGGCCTGGCTGGTGATTGGGGCTGATCGGGTCTGTCTCGCCCAGTCCTGATTGGGGCCCATTGGGGCCAGCCGGCAGCGGGGAGGGACCAAGGGAGGTTGGCCGGCCACAGGAGGTTGTTGTAGGAGCACACTGACCACCAGGGGGCAGCTCCTGTTTGAGCATTTGCCACCTGGTGGTCAGTGTGCATAATAGCTACCGGCTGGTGGTCTGGTCATCCAGTCTTCTGGTCATAATGGTCACTTAGGCATATATATATAGATGTGTGTGCATACCCATATACTATATATACACATATTACATGCACACATATTATATATATATTTTGTTTGTAGAATTTTTTAAAAAACATATCCAATAAGTTTTTTGGTGTGAAGAAAATCAATCCAGGCTCTCCCTGATTATCTCTATGTGTTAGATTTCTTCTCTCTCCAGTGCCAGTAGACCTTCTTGAATTTATTTACAATTGCTTCAGGAGAAGGCTCAAGCTTTCAAGGTTTCACGGGTATTTACAGTTGTCCATTAACAAAGTTAGTTTGCTCAGGATTTTTAATAAACATAGACAGTCTGAATCTAGGTTGGGAATAACGATAGTGTAATACCCACACTTGGGCACTTTCTCTGGCTGTACTGTGGAATGTAATTTCTTAAATTCACAAAATGTAACGTATATGCCAAGAAATGCAAGAATAATTAAAATGATTGGGAGGTGACTGTCAATTCTGATGACCTATTTTCAGGTGGTTATAAATAAACTACTCGAGATATGAGAAAACTCATTTACATAAAATTTTAAATTATACTTAGCAAGTAGCACTTACTATTCAATGAATAACATGGCTATAGTTTGAAAGAGGTGGGCTGAGAGACTTCTTGTTTAGTTTGCATTTCTCCCAGAAATGACTCAGAAATAAAGGTAACTGGAAGAAATCATATACTAAGTATACTATGACCATGGGATGATCTAATTAGATTATGTAAATGATGAGCTTTTATTTCTTAAATGGGATATGCTGTTTTTCCTAAAATTTGACTCCTGGTATACATACCCTTCTATGACTACTAATTTTCATGTCTTTACATTAGTAAATATATGTACCTGAGACTTTATCACATAGCCCTTTCTTGCTTCAATTTTACCCGGGACTTGAAGTGCTATGGGTTGTAATTTTAGTTTCATATGATTTTCAAAATCTTGGCAAGTAGTTAATGAACTTGGCTTAGCTAAAACAGAGAAGTTACAGCTGTATTTAGTTACTTTGCGATTTTATGCTGTCTGCCTACATGTTTTTCCTTCACTAAACTCTGCAGATGGAGTTTCAAGAGAAACAAAGGAAATGTAACCATCAAAATACATTCAGCAATTTATTTTTTTTCTGGAGGTTTCAGGTATGCAATCCAGGATTTTTTAGAAAAGCATTATAGATGTTCTGACACTGAGGAGGTATATGATGCTAAAAATATTGTTTTAATTTCCCTAATATTTCTTAAAACCCATGTACATTCTTTAATAGTTCTACTTTAAAATAAAAAATAAAGTAAAACAAAATATCACAAATAATTTTTCTAGCTAATGAAGACTAATTAGCAACCAGTTTCATATATTTCATAGATATAATGAATATATATAAAATGTGTTCCTAAAATGACCCTATTGCATGTTGCCCATTTCCTTCTGTAACTGTTACAAGTTTGGAGAATTTTGATGATCTGATTCAGGGACTAACAATAAAGGATATAACGTTCCTTTACAGAAAACTCCCCCCCCCCCAATAAAATAGAAAACAAAACCTTTGTGCCTTACAAAGGAGATGAGTAAGTAGACGCCCAATTTTACATTTTGAATCTTTAACTCATAGTATTAGGGAGGACTTAAAAAGGGTTTTATGGTATATCCAGGTGAGTCTACAAATCAACACCAAAACCATTGGAGTCCACGCAAAACTTATTCCTTCTCTGAACACCCCACAGTCTTTTATTATAACACAAAAGCATTCCCAACATATGGGTTAAATGATACCACTCCACTTTATTATTCCTACACTGTTCCTTTTGAACAGGGATACAAACACCAATTGATAGATATACCAAACACTGGTTAAGTGGCTATTTTTATTCATCAGTTAATCAGGTTTTAATGGACGTGAACTCAAATTTATTTGAAGATAAAGTGAAACTTGTGTCCTCATCAGTATACGTATAGACTATTAGCTACATCACCAAGAGAGTAAAGCACAATGAAACGGGACAGAATTCCAGATAACCACCTGCCCTACATAAACTATTTTCACATTTGAGATACTTTCTCTTAAAGCTCATTACTTTTTCAGACCTTGGTATGTTTACAAGGAGGTTTCATGGAACCCTTCAGAATTATATCCATTGTTCTAATTAGACAAGAAGCCAAGTGTTGGGGGAAGTAGACCTGTCAGAGCAAGTGAAGAGTGACCTGACTGCATTTCCCAAAGTGTGGACGATTCCAAGTCTGGTGCCACACAAAACGGACACTAGGTGACATCAAATCACAGAGAAGGAACTCTAGTGTTTCCACCCCCCCCCCCCCCCCACCCATTACCTTTCAATTCTCCTGATTATATCAAACAGGAAGCTCCAGCTGGGAATGAGAGAAGTGTTAAAGTGGTATTACCATTTGCTAATCTCTGTTTTTATCAAATAAGGAGAGGAACTCAGGGTCAGAGTCTATGGAAAGCAGCTGTGTTCAGCTAGCATTTAATAACACGCTTTGTGGTCACTGCATTTATGCTATGTTGACTTTGTATCTATGGCAAATGATGCTGGTTTGCAACCAACAATAATGATACAAAGTTCCTTTTACAACGAAATTGACAAAGAGAACAGTGAATAAATGCAATGAAAAATACCAGTAAACCTGGTACAGTTGTTATATGGATATGACCAAAGTCGATGGTACTGTATGAATGACAAGTTTGAGAAGTACTCTAAGATAATGGTTATCAAGTCTTGTCATGCCACCATAATGTCTAAGAACTACATCAAAAGATAGGTACGTTAAGAATTACCATAGCTAAATAGCTGTTCAGGAGTTCAGAGGGCTGATGCCTCTCGACTTCTGAGAATCATTTAGGGTGCTGGAAATAGGGAACCATGTTACCATCCAGACATTCAGTGTGTAGGGGTCTAGAATGAGTCTCACCAGAATGTGCCTCCCTGGCATGCAGATGATTTCAAGTTGAAAGCACAACCCAACAAACTTAAGGGTTGGGGGAGCTTTCCTCCACCTCACCTGCCTACAGAAATTCAAACCATAAAACCGGCTCAGGAAGGGAAGCTTAGCATATTCACCTTAGCACATATGAGTTAACTATGGCAGGCAGGGAGAGCCAAGAAAGTCTGTTAGATTCCCCTCCATGTCCCATCGTTTCCGGGTGGCCATGCAAGAATTAATTTGCCACATGTTTGCTCTTTCTTATCTACCTGTAAACTGCCTACTTTTCCTTTGATTTCCCAGGCCCCTGCCTTCCTCTCCTCAGTCCAGATGGCGTGTAAGCCTCAATTGCCCAAAGTGCTCTCCAGTTTCTTAGTTGTATCGAGCTCCCTGCATGTAGATGCATAATAAACTTGGTCATTTTCTCCAGTTAATCTGTCTCATGTTAATTTGATTATTAGTCCAGGAAGAACAACTTAGAAGGATAGAAGGAAAATCATCTTTTCGTCCCCCATAAGGGCTTGCCTTAGCAAACTCCTGGAAATGTGTTCTTTGCTTTTTCAACTTTTTATCCACATGACCTTAAGCTACCACTTGCTTTTTTTACCTTCCTCCCCAGTCCCTATCTTTAACCTTAAATATTTCACACTATGACACAAGGGCTCTACAATGTATAGTTTGCTACTAAACGCTCCGTGTTTGCTTTCTCACATGGATCAAGGCATAAACGTGCAGGGAAGTACTTTTCAGTACGATCTAAAATTTCAGCCCATTTTAGAAGCTAGCAAGATATATATTTTACACATGAACTGAATACCCCAGAAAATAATTTATCTTTCACAGTAGCACAACACCTGCCTAGCCTAGTCAGAACCAGTATGTTGTTTCCAATAATGCCATGAGGCTGATGGTACTTTTTCTCATTTCATATATGAGAAAACTGAGGCGCATCACTTCAAATGAGCATTGCCCTTTACCTCACATTCCTGCAGCCTATAGTCCAGCCTATATCTCCCAAGTTATGGTTAGAAGGCCAGGCATATAAACTCAACTCAAGATTTATTTTAAATGAAGATTCCTAGGCATCGTTCAATCTTTAAAATCAGAACAATAGGCAATAGGGTCTAGGCATTTGAATCTTGAGATATCTTTGTAGATATTTCTTATGTAAACTAATCTTTGAGAATCTCTACTATGTCAGTAATGCTCCTCACTTTCACATTCACCTTTTATAACCCTGCTTAGTAATGCTCAATCCTATATTGATGCCCAGAGATTAAAACTAAAATGTGTCTGGCTTTTCTGACTTCTACATTTTCAGATTTGGATTTTTCCCCCCATTTTATTTCTGCAGACTTACAGTTTGTTTAGGGGTCCTAACTCAATCACCCAAACAAATAAAACATAAACAAAAGGGGAGAAGCTGAGAAGGAGGAGCGAGGGCAGAATGAACTGGGTGTGTGGGAGGGCAGCTGGAGTACCTAGGACAGCAGCTGTTTTATGGGATTCTTGGACAGAATGTGTAAAATCACTGGCTTCACGCAGCCTGCTGTCCTTGCTCTTGAATGCTGTGTTGTAAGCACGCAATTATTTTGTTGCCGAGCAATTAATGCTGTGAGAGTGATACCCACAAGGCCATTCTTGACTCTATGTTCCCAACTCTTCCGAAATGAGTCTTCTTTAACAGCTGATGCCATGTGGAGAGCTTTGGGAACAAGATAACACTTGGCTTCTAATTTGATTTTACACATTCTGTTTTTCATCGTGTCCCCTCCAAGGGGGGAAGCTGAATAAAAAAAGGTTGAGTTTTAATTTGTTTCTATTCCTAGCTAGAAAAAAGGAAACGAAGGAAAGAATGGATAGAAACGATTTCTGTTGTTTTTTTTAAGAGTTGACATAAACTGATAAAATACAAAATTTTTCAGGTCAATGCGAATGTTCTTTCTCACAAAATTCATTTTGGTCAAGGAAACTGTGGGAAAATGTCATCTAACTGTAAACACCGTAAGTCATGCAAACATGCAAGTCTTAAACTTGGACCTCAGAACTGGAAAAATAATGTTTGATATAATTACAGAAGAGGAGAAAGTGCATGGTCTAATAAAAGCTGGCCCATGCACTGGCAACCTCTCTAAATTCAAATAGTGTGTGTTCCAAATTTCTTTTTCTCTACTGTCTTTTATTTTTCTTCCACAGGACAAAATGTTTCTCCCATTCAAATACAAAAAGATTATCTTCCAAATGCATCTACAGTTTCAAAACCACAGGCTGATTTATGAATACAGATGCTTGTCAGCATAGGTCTGATGTATACAAAACATTGAAAACAACAGAGGGGGAATCAAACAAACTGGGGTACTAATATGATAAATTATTACATAGTCCTTGAGATCATGTTTTTGAAAACTACTTAGTAATATGAGAAGTTGTTCATGATATATGTTAATAAGAAAAGGCAAAATGTAAAAATTGTGTGATTCCAATACTTACATATATATATATATATACACACATATATATACATATATATCTGTATTTTAATATAGCTATATGTCTAAGTCTATATATATATTTATGTTATATATAGCAATAACTCTCTGGGTTATTTAATTTTGAAATAGTCACTTTTTCTTCATATACATTTCTATATTATAAATCATATACAAAATGTTATAATTTAAAATGACTAATAACATTTATTAAATTTTAATAACACTTTATATGTTATAGTTTTATAATCTTACTAGAGGCCCAATGAACGAAATTCGTGCAAGGGGCTCGGCCCTCGCAGCCCTGACTTCATTCGGAAGGACATCCAGAAAGTCATTAGGCTGTCTCATCTAATTAGCATATTATGCTTTTATTATTATAGATTTTAAAAGTTCACTTTAAAAATCAAATTTTAGACCTTTATATTAGTGCTATAATAGTAATCCTCACTATTAAAATGAGAGATTACCATTGCAGATTTCCTGAGAATATTTTTTCAGATTTTAATAAGTATAAAGATGAAAGCTAACTCCTGTTGACTACTTAGTGAGATATAAGCATTATTCAAATAAAGAAGAAAAATATTTATTTACTCTTGCTCTTTAACATATTTCACAATAAAAAACTTTTGTACTTTGCTTTAAATCCTAATAGTCCGTATTTTTAAAGTATTGTTGTTTTTTTAATTATTCTGATTTTGAACACTGGTGAGATTAACTTGAACTAGCAAATGTCCCCAGGATTTTTGTCTTCACATCCTGAAAACAGAAACCTGAGCTAGGACTTGGTCATGTAAAATTTCAAACTCGGATAATTAACTAAATATGTGAATATGGTTCTGAAAATAATCTTACTCTCCTTGGGAAGTTAGAGATTGTTTATTTCCCTACCAGTGTACTTTACAATTAAATTTTGACACAAATATGTAACTCTCTTCTTTTTATCTCACTATTCATAAATCTTGGAATCCTTTTTATTTAATAAGCAGAATCTGGTAAATTGCATATCTGCCTCCCTGTGACTGGCCTCAAACTTGACAATCTATTTATCAAAACAAGGACATTCAGGTTGTCAGACTATAATATTGTGATATGATAAGAAATATGTATATATTTTGGTTTTCATCCCTGGCTCCTTGCCAGAGCTGCTAAAACCTTTACAATTTCCACAATGATAAGAATAATGGAAGTATTTATTGGTTATAATATTTGGATTTTATCCTCAGTTCTTGCATTTTTAGTTCTGGTGACAAAGATGAAAGGAAAGTCTTTTGTTATTTAGATTTCCTCTATAGGGTGACCCTTTTAAACATGTAAATAAAATCACTTCATTTACTTGTTAAAAATCTTTCAATAGATTTCCATTTCACTTAGAATAAAAACTAAGTGTCTTATTACAGTCTATTGGACTACACAGGATCAACTCCTTTAATGTCATCTCTGAGGACTCTAATCATCACTCATTGTAGTTCAGCCACAGTGGGGTTATGTTCTTCTGGGCCTTTGTACTTGCTCCTCTACCTACAATGTGCTGCCACGGTATCTTAGGTCTTCTCATTCAAGCTACACCCAAATGTTACATCCTCAGGAAAGAGGTGTGTATCTCCACCACTTCACTTACTAACATATTAGCACTTCACCCCTTATCACTCTAGAAGTTACTTATATATTGACTGTTTATTGTTTATCTGACCATCACAAATAGTGCAAACTCCACAAAAAAAGAATAGACCTGGTCTGTCTTTTTCACATAGAATTATATCTAAGACAAAGTAAACACTCCAAAATTATTTTCTGAAGAAATGAATGAGATAGATGGTGACTGTCAATTTCTTTCATCTCCATACATGTATACCACACCTTCCATCAAGAAGAAGAGTTGTCCTGGTTGGCATGGCTCAGTGGTTGAGTGATGACCTATGAACCAGGAGGTCATGGTTTAATTCCTGGTCAGGGCACATGCCCAGGTTGCAGCCTCCATCCCTAGTGGGGGTGTGTAAGAGGCAGTGATCAATAATTCTCTCTCATCATTCATATTTCTACCTCTCTCTCCCTCTCCCTTCCTCTCTGAACCAATAAAAATATATATATTTTTTTAAAAAAGGGCTTTCAATGCCTTTAAATCTGAGCTGGTCTTATGCTTTACTTTTGACCAATAGTATTCAGTGAACCTAACATTGTGCCAGTTCTGAGCCTACCCACTCTTGTCTTGAGTCTTGAGATACCCCTTAAAGAGCTCCAACAATCGGCTAAAGAGAGAAGCCTTGAAGGATCCAAGAGTGTGCAGAGGAAGAGTGAAGCTTAACCAGCCATCAGCCCCGCTTAGATACCAGACTTTGAATGACGTCTCTTAACTACTTCATTCAGCTTGCAGCTACACAAGATTGAGGCAATAAGCACCATGGGGAATGGAGGCAAGGTGTCTCTGCCCAGCAATGCCCAAATGCAGAATCTGAAAAGGTTGCTGTTGCTTTTAAACAAAAGAATTTGGCGTGGTTTGCAATGCAGCAATAGATGCCTGAAATAGTCATTGGTACCAGAAACTGGGTGCTGCTACAGCAAAAATTGCAAATATATCTCTCGGCCTTGGAACAGAGTCTGGGCAGGCAATAAAGAGCCTATTAGTAAGAGCTGGAAGCAAAATGAGAAAACTGCTATTAGAGGCTAGAAAAAGTAAATGCTTATTAAGCAGTGGTAGAAAAATTAGCAAGACTATCGTTTGCATAATTCAGAACATAATAAATGTTCCTGATGAGGCTAAAGAAGGAACTGTTCATCTTTGAAGAAAAATTTAGAGAAACTATAGTGACCCCAAGTATCTCTAGCTGATAAAAGATTCTCAAAGTAAGAAATGGGCACAGAGCAAAGATGCCAGGAGTACAGAACTGAAGGTAAAGATTTCTATTTACCTTTATGATGGGTGTGGCTGCAAAACCCCTTTGTTAAAACTCTAGAAGAACTAAAGCAGCACCTCACAGATTCTCTCAGCAACATGAAAGTATTTAGAAGAATCCTAAGATTATTCTATAGCAGCCTGACTCACAGACGGAATATGGAAGGGCCTGCAAAGAGATGCATGGGTGTGACTTTGTCTCAACAAGTGAATTATAATACAGATGATAAAAACCAAGTTTTTAAAAGAAGTTGTGGTAACTTGGGGGAAAAAAACCCAGATAGTATCAGTTCAAAATGAAAGGAAACTTTGGATCCTTTCATGGGCAGGAAGTAGGCTAAGAAATAACTCCACTAGAAATAGGAGCCATTTCTTGCAGAAAAGGAAGTAAGTCTCAGAGAGCAGAACTAGAGGGCACACCAAGTCCTAAGTAGGAACATGTCCCAGCCCCAGGAGAGGGGCCCTGATAACTTGTCCAGCAGGATTTCAGGACTGCTGAGGAAAGAATCTGCTCACAGCCTTCACAGAATAACAGTTAACAATTTTTCTACTAAAAAATGAGAAAGCTAGTCTAACTATATAAAATATGATATTGAACAACAAACAGTGCAAACATGTGACCTTGGAGAGTATGGAATTAAAGGAGATAAGTCTCATGATGACTTCAGGCTTGCACACAGAGGCATCTGCCAGACCCTGGGACTGGATGAGGGCTTTAAAATAACAATAGTTTTGCTGAGCTAAGGAGACAGAAGTTGTAGTTTGGGGAGGTAGAAGCGGCTGGAGGGCATTTTGCCAAAAAAAAAAAAAAAAAAAAATCTTGAATTCTACATTGAGGTCTTCTTGAATCTTTGTCTAAATACCAAGTCTTTGGTCTAAATACTAAATAAACACACAAAGGGTAGAACTCCACAGGGTTAAACAAAGAACAATCACCAGGGGAAGAACAATAACCAAGGATAATAGAACAGAATAGAGGATGGAAAAAGAGAGAAAATCAGTGACACTAAAAATGGTTCTTTTAAAAGCTTAATATATATATATATATATATATATATATATATATATATATATATATATATATATATATATATATATATATATATATAAAGCCTAAGCAGCCTTTACGACTGAATGACCGGTTGACAAGTCGTTATGACATGCACTGACCACCAGGGGGCAGACGCTCAATGCAGGAACTGCCCCCTGGTGGTCAGTGTGCTCCCACAGCCAACCTCATGCGCCCTGCTTGGCCACCATTGCCTCCTCTCCCAACCCTACTGGGGTCTTTGGGCCCTGGGCTGGGCGGCAGACACAACCCCTTTCCCAGAGGGGCCAAGGGCCAGCTCCCTCCTTAGGGCTGGCAGCCAACCTCCTGTGCCCCACCCCTCTCCCCTGCTGGCAGGCCCCAATTGGCCCACCCGCAGCGGTGGCGACACAGCGGTGAGGGAAGGAGGAGGGGGAGAGGCGGGGAAACCACGCAGTGGCAGGGTGCCAATGGCAGTGTCCGGCTTCCGTTCCTTCTGCACCTGGCCCAGTGACTGTCCCTCCTCTCCCGACCCCGCCAAGGCCTTTGGGCCTCAGGCTGGGATGGGGAAATAGGGGAGGATGGTGGTGGACGCAGCCCCTTTCCCAGGGGGGCCGAGGGCTGGCTCCCTTCTCAGGGCCAGTGGCCAACTTCCCATGCCCTATCCCTCCCCCTGGCCAGCAGGCCCCAATTGGCCCGACTCTGATTGGCCCTGATCTCTGGCCAGGCCTAAGGACCCCACCTGTGCATGAATTTGTGCACTGGGCCTCTAGTATATTAATAACATACTAGGGAGAATGATTAAGAAAAATGGATGTCACAAATTGCTAACATCATAAGTAAAACAGGGAACAATCTACAGACATTACACAAAAAGTAAGATGACAATGAATTTGAAAAGTTATATGGAATGGACAAGTTTCATGACAGACATAAATGAAACGGTACAAGAAAAAGTTAGAAGAGCCACATCTAAAAACTTTCCCACAAAAATAACATCAGACTAGATAATGTCACTAATAAATTTGATCAAAGTTTTATGGGACAAATAATACAAACTCATATATTTTTCAGAAAACAGAGGGAGAGGAGACACTTTCCAACTAATTTTGAGGCCAGAATTCCTCTGATAACAATACTAGTCAAAAACATTACAAAATATGTTTGGTCAATATAGGTCCAAAAATCCTTAACATATTATTTACAAGTCAGATATAGTAATATATAACAAGGATAATACATAACAACCAAATATAGTTTATCATAGGAATATAAAGTCGCTTTCACACTTGCAAATCAAAGAATGTAACTCATGACATTAACATAATAAATGGAAAATATATTGATAAAATACTTAGTTAAAATACATTGAAATAAAATACTAAGGTAAAATATATTGAAATATATTGAAAGAACCCCATTTTTTAATTCTTAATATGGAAAAATCTTTGCTGCACGGTGTTAAATTAATAATATTAAGATAAAAATTATTTATTTTTTCTACTAAATTAGAGAAAGGAGGTAAATCACAAAATAGTAACTATGTTTAACTCTTAACTGGCTGTATACTTTCTCCTCTGGAACTTCCATTATTTCCTAACTTTCACCATGCCATACTTCTTGTTTCTTTGTAAATTTATTTTGGGTTAAGATGGAGGCATCTATTTAAAATCTAATGCTTCTTACTATCATCATAACAAATAGTTATTTTTAAATACATTGCCAATATCCTAATCTTATCAATATTTTTAATATCCTTTAGCTTAAACAACTTAAAAATCAAACCAGAGAAGACTTGTACTTTAAAAGTTCACTCTTCCACCTTAGCTGACTTGGCTCAATGGATAGAGCGTCAGTCTGCAGACTGAAGGGTCCTGGGTTCGATTCCAGTCAAGGGCACATCCCCAAGTTGAGGGCTTGATCCCCAGTAGGGGGTGTGCAGGAGGCAGCCAATCAATGATTCTCTCTCATCATTGATGTTTCTATCTCTCTCTCTCCCTCTCCATCCTCTCTGAAATCAATAAAAATATTTTTTTAAAAAGGTTCACTTTTCCGATGTTAAATACAGCTTTAATTTAGAACCAAAGAAAAATAATCAATAAAATTGTTTTTAAGGGGGCCCCTGGCCAGTGTGGCTTAGTTGGTTGGGCATCATCCCATGCCCCAAAAGGTTGCTGCTTCAGTTCCCAGTCAGGGCACATTTCCAGGTGGTGGATTTAGTCCCAGGTCTAGGGTGCTTACTGGAGACAAACAATCAATGTTTCGCTCACATTGATGTTACTCTCTCTATCTCTCTCTCTCCCCCCCCTCCTTTAAAATCAATAAAAACATATTAAAAAACAAACAACTGTTTTAAGGGGTAAAAAAGCACAGAAGAGAAAAGAAATCTGAAGCATCAAATCTTTGACTCTGCAACTTAATAAAAACAATCCATAACTGTGTGACCATGTAATTAACATCATCTATACTATTACAACATCAATGACAATGTCTCAGCTGACTGCATCCTTTCAGTTCAGATTGAATTTCCCAGTAAAGGATGGTTGGTAAAATCTTAAAATCTACCTGTCAAATGATGGCTTCTCTCCACAGTCAAAGGCATCCTGGAGCTCCTTGACAAGGTTAGCCTGGCCTGGCAGCCGGAAGAGCCCCTCTTCCTTCAGCCCCCTCTGTCGGATGAAGTCCACGCACTGCTCCACCAACATGGGAGCCAGGCGGTTCCCATATCTCTTCTCATAACGGACAGTCTCCTCCAGTTTCTGCCCAAAGATGCCTGAAGAAATAAAAAAAAAATCACAATGAATATAAGAAATGTATCTCTTCCCACTCTGATGCTTTCTTTTAAAACTCAATGTAAAGGGAAAAGAAAGATTGGAATGCTAGCAAGCATTTCACATTTGGAACCTCACATTCTTACAGAATCAAATTCAAGAAAAATACCTGTTGCATGTTCAAATTATGTAATACCCCAGCGATGGGTGGGGAATTATTTTAAATTGCAAAAGGGAGTAAAATAGCATACCTTTTTTGTGCTCCAACGCGGTAATGACTAAACTGTCCCTGTGTATGCCATGCAGCGTATCAGTATTTCTCTCATTTAACACTCACAGGACTCTGTGAGGGAGGCACCACCAATATACCCTCAATTTTATTGAGGAGGAGACTAAAGCATAGAAAGATTGAATAATTTGCTGAATGTCACACAGCTAGTAAGTGGTGAGCCAGGTTTGTTCGAGGCTGTCGGATCCAGAGTCATTCTGTTTGTATAACACAGCAGCTATAACAAGTGCTGCGTGCGTAGTGTGCAGAATGACTAAACACTGAGCCATGGCGGAAGTAACCTGCCAGCTTGCTAGCTTGCCTACCTCAGTGCTTGTTGTCGTACTAGGATGGGTGATTTCTGCTGAGTGTAAATTTATGAGAAGGTCAGAAAAATAAAAATGAAGCAAAAAACTGAATATTTATGAGTATGCTACCCAAGGAAACTCTTTTTTTTATGTAAAGAGCTATGCCTATTTAGCATATCATATGTGAGAGTTACAGTATGTAGACAGTAGTAACATATATTTAGAAATTCCTGTGGGAAATCATAGTTTCTCCTCTAGATCTAGCCTTGATATGAATGATAATAGATGTACACTTCCCATTATGTAGCATGTAAATAGGATGTCCCAAGTGTCTCTGGCTTGCATGGTTGGCGTGAGTTAACCTCCAGTATAATAATTTTTATGAGGAAAGTGAGGGGGAGAAATTTTTTTTTAATGTTTTATTTACAATTTTCTTTGAGGGAGCAGTGAAACTTTAAATTTTAAAATTAATAAAAAAGAACAAAGGTTATGAGCTATTCCCAACTAGCAGCATAGGAAAAAGACATATTGATTAGTAGATTATTAAAGGAATATTCTCTGTTACGTGAGTCAGCAAACAGTTCCCACTATGCCCATGTAAATTCCCAGTGAGGTTTCATACTCCCTGATAAAATCTTGCCAGAATTTCTGGGGTGATGACAGTACATCATGCATACCTCCCCTAAAAGAACATTGTTGGTGCCATAAAGCATTACCAAGGACATGAGTTTTCATTGGACTGAGAAAGAAAATCACACAGGTGAACTTATTATATCTGTGTGAGGCTGTTTAAACTGGAGGGAGAAGGAGAGGGGGAGGGGAGGGAGAAGGGGAGGGAAGGGGGAGGGGGAGGGGAGGGAGAGGGAGAGGGAGAGGGAGAGGGAGAGGGAGAGGGAGAGGGAGAGGGAGGGAGAGGGAGAGGGAGAGGGAGAGGGAGAGGGAAAGGGAGAGAAGAGAAATCTAAGCAACCTTCAGGGTTTGCGAGATTCCTCCTTTACTGTGATTTATAAAACAAATAGCTAGAGGCAGCCAGTGAAGGTAGTGAATGTGATCAGATAGATATATTCAAATTCCATTAATCCTAAAAACTAAACAAATACAAGGCAAATCTTGGACTCTCTGCATCCTGTAATTTTTCTCTTTGCTCCTAGTATCCCAGGTATTACTCTGGCTTCAGTCCATCCCTTTCTATCTTCTTGCTTACCTACTGCACTTTGGCCTATGATACCACCATGCCACTAAAATAGCTTTTTTAGCCCTGATCGGTTTGGCTCAGTGGATAGAGCGTCGGCCTGCGGACTGACTGAAGGGTCCCAGATTCGATTCCGGTCAAGGGCATGTACCTTGGTTGCGGGCCCATCCCTAGTTGGGGGTGTGCAGGAGGCAGCTGATCGATGTTTCTCTCTTATCGATGTTTCTAACTCTCTATCCCTCTCCCTTCCTCTCTGTAAATAATCAATAAAATATATTTTAAAAAAATAGCTTTTTTAGCCCTAGCTGGTTTGGCTCAGTGGATAGAGCGTCAGCTTGCGGACTGAAGGGTCTCGGGTTAGATTCCAGTCAAGGGCACATGCCCGGGGTTGGAGGCTTGATCCCCACTAGGGGGTGTGCAGGAGGCAGCTGATCAATGATTATCATTGATGTTTCTATCTCTTCTCTCCCTCTCCCTTCCTCTCTGAAATCAATAAAAATATATTTAAAAATAAATAAATAAAAGAGCTTTTTTAGCAACTTTCTAGTTGCCAAATCATTGACAGCTTAATTTATTTTTGTAATACTATATGCCCCACTCCCCTTAAAATTATCAATCTCACTCTTCTTCCTGATACTGTTCACATGTCACATAATTCTTGCCTTCCAGAATACTCTTCCCAGTCTCCTTTTTGATATGCTACCTACTCCCCCTTCTCATAGGTTTGCTGGTTCCCTGGGTTATGTCCTCAGCCCTGTTTTCACCTTACTTGTCACAATTCCTTTGCTGGACTCCACTTAATTTCACTGCATATCAATTATTCCCAGATCTGTGTCTCAATTTGGGCCACTCTGTGGTCTCTAGCATTACATTTCTAAGTGCCATTAGAACCCTCAACATGGGTATCTCAAGTTCAAAATGTCTAAAACTGGCTAACTAATCTTTTCTTCAAAACCTGTTCCACTTCCTATAGTTCTGATTTTAGTTATCAGTTCCAGCGATACACCCCCCCAAATCATGGAAGTGCCATCTGAGAGCCAAGCTAGATTCCTCCCTCCTTCACTACCCTCATTCACTCACCAGGTTGGTCCTTTCCAGGGTCATTACTACTACAATGGGCTAGATCCTCAATATTTCCTAAATGACTTTTTGGAAAGTCCCAAATCCTAGTAAGTGTTGCCACAGCGACCTTCATAGTATTTAAATCAGATCGTGCCATTCTTTTGCTGCATTTCTTCCAATGGTGTCTGCCACTGGCCAACGAAACTCCTTTGCATGAAATACAAAGTCTCCACAATGTGACCTCCGTCTTTTTCCACTGTCTTTTTCCATCAACAATGTTTAGGTGACATCCATTATGTGCCAGGCACTGTGCCATATCCACCCTCATTTCCGCGGCTTCTTCACAAACAACATGCTAACTATACTGAACAATTTGTTGCTTTCTTCTAGAAGGTAAGACCTGCAATCACCAGTTAGCCTAGAAAAATTTATCCTGCAAGATGCAACTTATATCATCTCCTGTGTTAATTAAGACTGTATTACCATTCTCTCACCCCCATCCTAGAAGCAAAGCTTGGTAAATTTCTTCTTTGATGTCTTAACACGTTGCTATGTAAGAATTTCCTTAGATGACTCTCTGTACTGAACTAGTCCCTCAGTAGTCAAAAGAGGAATGGGTTTTCATTATTATTATAGTAAGAGAATTAGTTTTCATTTATTATTATTATACAATAGAGGCCCGGTGCACAAAATTTGTGCACTGGGGGTGGGAGGTGTGTCCCTCAGCCCAGCCTGCACCCTCTCCAATCTGGGACCCCTCCAATATGACATCCCTCTCCTTATCTGGGATTGCTGGCTCCCAACTACTTGCCTGCCTGCTAGCCTGATCACCCCCTAACCACTCCCCTGCCAGCCTGGTGGATGCCTAACTGCTCCCCTGCTGGCCCGATCGCCCCCAATTGCCCTCCCCTGCCAGCCTGGTTGCCCCCAACTGCCCTTCCCTGCAGGCCTGATTGCCCCCAACTGCCCTCCCCTGCTGGCCATCTTGTGGCTGTGGGCACTACCATCTTTGAGGGTGTGGCAGTCAATTAGCATATTCCCTCCTTATTGGCTCTGGGCACTGCCATCTTTGAGGGTGGGGCAGTCAATTAGCATATTCCCTCCTTATTGGCTGTGGGCGCTGCCATCTTTGAGGATGGGGCAGTCAATTAGCATATTCCCTCTTTGTTGCCTGTGGGTGCCACCATCTTTGCAATGGTGTGAGGGTCAATTAGCATATTCCCTCTTTATTAGATAGATTGAAAAACAGTTGTATACTACATATCTTATGAACTTTAGAGAGGCTTTGGTAATCTTTATGATGCCATATACACAAGGAATAAAATGGGGTGGCATCAGATCTGAAGGACTCCAAGATTCACATTCCATTCTACCATGCTGCTCTGATCTGAATGTGTCTGTTAAAAATTCCTGTGTTGAAAACCCAAGGCCTGAGATGATGGTAGTAGGAGGCCAGGACCTTTGGGGACTGATCAGGTCAAGAGGGCAGAGCTCTCATGAATGGGATTAGTGCCTTTATAAAAGGGATCCCAAAGAGCTCTTTCATTCCTTCCCTTTCTGTCAGGTGAGAATGCAGCAGGAGGCTCAAAGTTTGCCACCTGGAGGAGGGCTCTCACCAGAATGCAGCCATCCTGGCCTGGTGTCAGAGTTCCAGCCTCCAGAACTATGAGAAATAGATATCTGAGGTTTACAAGCTACCCAATCTCTGTCATTTTGTTATAGAGACCTGAACTGGCTAAGACACAGGCAAACTCTCTTGCTTCTATCCCTGGGACTTAATACTGCAGTGAGTAAGGATTGACTATTCCGTAAATATTTGTAGAATTAATGAGTTCATTGAAGCAAAGTATTTTACCTCCTCAATTATAGGAAATATAAGAATAACTTCAAAGTAAAAGGGAACTCAATAGTTCTCAGGTTGTGGCATTGATTTCTATAAAAACTTGAAAATAAAAAAATCCTTAGTTTGCTGACGAGAAACCAGAAGTTTAAAAGCATTTTGGTTATTGCTCCAATTCTTTGTTATCAGTTATTTTTCAGAGTTCGCCATTCCTCCCTTCCTATAGATCACGTGCTGAGCCATAGAGAGAATTTGCTTTTACTTATTCTTCTGCTACTGTAAACCTGGTAACAGAATAAGTCTTGGTACCAGGACTATAATATTTTTCTATTGAAAGTGAACATTCACCCATGGTAAATGGACAAGTCAAAATAAAAGACATCCAAACTAGTATAGAAGCAAAACCAGCTAAGGCTTACTTCAGACTCATCAGCACTTTCTAAGTAGCCAACAAATCTTATATGATAGAAAATGTAAACGAAGGAGCTCAGAGTCTGTAATAACCAATAAATTCTTGGCAGAATCTTGACTCTTTTTATAGTCAGAGTGGGGAAGGAAGGAGAAAAATAAAGGCCTGGAAAAGTTAAATGTAATAATGTGAACATAGTGACCCAGTGGCCTAGGTCTTAGACCAGCAGAGTAATTATAGACACCATTTACATCTAGGTACAAGCCATGCAATTTACATGCATTTTTTTCATGACACTCACAGACATTCTACAAGGAGGTTGCTCTTCTACAAACAGATTCAGAGATGTTTGGTGACCTAAAGTCACAAATTTGGAAAGTGGCAGATCTGGGGTACAAATGCAGGTCCATATACTTCCTCTTCCCACTTGTTATGTTAATTCAGCTCGGACAAACTTTTGCATAGTGATGACCAGTCTTTTAGGGTCATATAGGAGAAAGTGTCTTTTCGTAACTTCCAAAGACTAAATCTGGTTTCATGTAGTTCAGGGAAATCACTGCCTTTGCAAATGAGCCCATAGTCAAGTTTTTGTTCATGGGCTCCTCAGACATTGCCCATAATTCAACGTATTGCTTATTATAATTACTTATTTCTGTGTTTTTTTTTAAATCCCCAAGGAGTCTGTGAACACAACCCCAGCATCACTTGGTAGATGCTCCATAAAACTTTGATATATGAATTAATGAGCTCTTCATTTATAGCACCATATAAAATTATATGGATTTGGATAGTAGCAATCTGTTGAACAAGTCAATTTCCACAAGTGTAATTACAACATGAGCAACATACAATAATCTTTTAAAAACATGTTGATTTTATCCACCAACATTATGAAGACATTTTGCTTTAATTCCTTATAGCTTATAGAGACTAGCAGGAAAATGTAGATAAGAATATTACTGTTTTCCATAAATCTTGAAACCTTAATTGAGCAGACCTATTATCACTCTTCACTTTGGGAATAAGTAAATGTCTCTCTTTTTCTACTACAAAAGTGCATACAGCACTTTAAGATGGCTATGAAGATAAGGTGGCAAAGTGTAGCATATATGAAATATAAGGGCTGCAGGGTAAAGAGTATGATGCATGTTCATTAGATCCCAAAATAGAACCAGAGGCGTGGATACATGGAACAGACTGACAGAGGTCAGAGGAGCGGGGGATGGGGAAGACTGGATGAGAGAAGGTGAAGGGATTAGCCAAAGAACATGTATGCTTAGCCCATGGACACAGACAACAGTGTGGTGATGGCCAGAGGGGGGTAAGGGTGGGGGCTGGGTAGAGGTGGGCAAAAGTGAGGGGGTAATGGGGACATCTGTAATAGTGTCAACAATAAAGAAAAATATCATTATAACATAATGCCAAAAAGATAATATAATGGATGATGAAACAACAGCCAGCAATATCTTGAAAAGTTTGGATAGACAACAGAGTAGAGAGAGCATCATAGCAGAGAGGACATAGTGAACAAAAGCAAAGAGGTGATGTAGAAGATGTGTTTAGGGAGAAGGAGTGGGGCAGCCTGGGGAATAAGGGTTTATTCTCTAAAGAATAGTTGGAATTGGCTAGAAGGTTTGATAATTATATGAAACAGGTAGGACTTCCTTTAGATGTAACTTGGAGTCAAGAAAATGTTCAGCTGTGGAATGCCGCTGACAGTACTGCTTAGGAATATCTATTAGGTGATGCTTTACAAGTGGATTGCATGGCCCTGGCCTGTTTTTCTGTGTTTGGAGGATTGGTCTGTGGACCAAAGGGTTGCAGTTTGATTCCCAGTCAAGGGCACAGACTTTGGTTGCAGGTTCCTCGGCTCAGGTAGGGAGGCAACCAATCAATGTATCTCTCTCAATGTTAAAACAAAAACAAAACAAAAACTCCACACAAATGGACTGTGTGTTGCAGGAATTTGTGAAGAATGTTGGGGATGGAAAGAGGTAAGGATGGGTGCTGTCTTGAAGAGCCACTTTTTAGGTTAAAGTAAGTTGTGTGCATGAAGCAATAGAGACACGGAACTAAGATGATGGGAACAGAAATGGGGCTGAAGGCATACAAAGAAGGAAGACGCTAAGTGGTTATGTATAAGCGGGGGGGGGGGGGGGGGGGAGCACCAGAAAATGAATGATGACTTATCTCCAAGAACAGGGAAACTCAGGACAAAAACAAAACAAAACAAACAACAAGCTAAAGTTAGGGTTAAAAATTTACTTTAGTCTTCCCCATGATCACAATAACTTTAAACCAACCAGCCTATTACAACTAGAAATTAACACTAATATTCATGATCCCAAGTGTTACCCACCCCCAGGGAATCAAAAGACTGGTTCTGCTTCGCATATTAGATATTAGTCTTAAAGAGGTAAAAAAAAAAAAAAAAAAAAAAAAATCAAGAGAATAAAAACACATTGTAATCTTTATCTCACCGGAACATAAACACTGAGCACCCCTATCCCCAGCTTCCTGCCTATTAGGTGTTTGTTTTTCCTAGATTTTTAAAACCACTGGGAAACCTTTTCAGTGACCTGTATTAGTACCTAAACAAAGACAGAGAAAGATGACAAGGACAGAAGAGCCTGAAGAAAAAGGAACCCTGAGAAGGTAGTTACAGCTCACATAGCATGCAAGCTCCAATACCATCAGGGCGCTGGACACGTGGACTCAACGCCACACTTCATCCTGAGGGTGTTTCTTCTGTCCGCCTGCCCTTGACAACAGTCAAGAATATGCCCTAAATGTGGACCAGGAAAAGCAGACACGTCACCATTCTTACTTCTGGGCTCTCGGCCATGATTCCTGCCCTCTCCCTTTGGCTTTCACTGAAATGGCTTAAGCTGATGCTCTCCAACCGGCTTGGGAGAGGAACTCAGAAACTAGGTCCACTTCTTGAACTACTTGAGTGCCCAGGAGATTAAACAAAGCACAAAGGAACCCTCTCTTCTTAAGGTGGCATGGCTTGGGAATCCAGGACTGAAAGAAAAGTTCGTTCTTTTCAGGGCCAGACCTTAAACAGCCCGTGCTGCTGGCTGCTGCTGACCTGAGTGACTGACTAGGGCAGCAGGAGACAGCAGGCCAGCAGCCTGCACCCCTGCCCTCCAGGAACCCCACTGGGTCCCTGATCCCTGTGCTCCTGCAGCCAGTGGGCTGAGGGAGGCCCGTGTGCACTGACTGGCTCTGGAGAAAGGGAAAGAAAACTTCCAGCAGCTGAATGCTTCCCGCACCTCCTCTCCTTTATGCTCTGACAGAAACCAGAATGCAGCTTCGTAAATTAAAAATCTGTTAATCCTTGACTCAGATGCTGAGCATTCCTCAGATGACTGCGACTTTGCGGAGGGAAGAACAATGCTTTAAAAATAGCCCACAGGAGACGAGAGACAGAAGCTGCTCCCACTCCTGTGACTGCCTTTGCCAGCCCAGGGGAACTCCTTTGCAGGCTCTGCCTCCCCTCGCTGGTGTTTAAGGAGAAAGGGAAGAAGGCGGAAGGGGCAGCCCTGTTAGCCAGGATGCTTGCAGATCTGCTATACTCCACTATTAAAGGAGAAAAGGTGATAAAGATAATAAAGACCTTGCTCTAGGCTTCAAAATACATTAATTGTCCCCAGAACGCCTCATATTACAGACGAAGAGCAATAACCCGGAAACATAGACTGTCTCTGGTATTTGGATCAACCCGGTTTAGTGTCTGAGGTGAGGGAATTAGAAGAGCAAATGTCTTGTAAGCAACTAGTTTCTAGTCTTCACTTTCTATCATTGTCTGTTTCTCTCTCAGTGCTACAGTCTCACAGTAACCCTAATCTGTGCTCTACCACCCTGTTCTGAAATCTCTATAATTCTCTAAAATGTGAGACATGTACATTTAATTATCTTTATGGATGAGAGAGGAATAAAAATTAACACCTGAATTCCTTGCTGATAATATATGCTAATGATCCTAGCCAGACCTTAGCTGCTCAAAGGGACAGACTCAGAAGGAACAAGGTTTAGTTTTAAAAAATTCCCACTATATTTTTCTTTATATAAGTGTTTTTTTCTTAATTCTCTTTGTTGTTGTTGTTGGTGACTAAGTAGAGGGGGTTAATAGGTGGCAGATCAAAGAAAAAAGGGAGAAAGAACGACCTTGGATGTTAGATCAGCTCCTGATTAAATTAGCTCTCTGTACAGGACATTAAAGTGATAATTACCTAGTTCCAATTTAGATAATCATTCCATTTATGATTCCCATTTTGAAGCAAAATAAAATGTTAAAATCTTTTGATACATCATCATTTTCTAACAACATTCATTTTACCTGTGCTGTGCTCTTTAACTCTCCCTTCATTCATTGCTTCAGAAATGCCTTAGTTTCCTTTCCCGACCATCAATTGTTGTGTTTCCCCACGCCTTATTTCTGATAGTTCCTAGCTTTGGCCTCTTCCAATGCCACCTCTTTGGGAAGTCAAGATGACTTCTACTTCTAATCAGTGTTATTCAGTGTGGCTGAGAGCCTCTGGCAAAGGTCACAACAAGTAACCTGATTATTAACATTTTCTCAGCAGGGGAGGTGAGGCAAGCACAGGCGGTCAGAGCCAAACAGATATGATGGGAGAACAGAGGGGATTTGAGAGGGACCCATTTCAATGGGTAGCAACATGGCTGCTTGATTTGGGTCTGGGAACAGCCCAAGGTGGTCGTGGCCCCTCCCATCAGGATGGTCAGCTCAGCCTGTTTACTTCTCCATCCGTCAGTCAGTCACTCTAGAGCCCCACCATTCTGTAAGCCCCACCTCCCCAGACTATTTGCAGGCAGTAAGAAACAGATCAATCTGCACCTTGGAAAATCAGTCTAGACAAGCAAAGACGCACACAAATCACTTCTGCACAGTTCTAATCTCTTGGTTTCCAGGCTCCCATTTTATCTGAGCATAAACTGACCTTAAAGCATCAGAGAACATATGCATACTTTTAAAAAGGACATTAACATATCATCTACCTACCTTTCCGAAAACTAAAACATCTTTTGATTCTTCTGTATGTAGTTTTAGGAATGAAAGGAGTTGACGCTAAGGCACCTGAGGGGCGCCCCCCCACATTTCGGTCTTCAGGCATCATACAGGCCCAAAGTTCTGACAGTTTCAGCTTCCTTTAAGACCTGCCTCGGTAGGATACCCCACAGCCACTCCTTCTCATGTTTGTTTATTTGTCAGGTCTTAAGTGCTGACTCCTACAACTCATAGGTTTTTATCCTCCAAGTCCTGAAACAGGGGTACGTTCCCACCTCTCATTTACTTCTTTTTGGCACAAGAAAACACTTCCTTTTCTCTTGCCTAATCCAGAGAGTTTTTAAGGATTTTCTTTTTTTAAAAAAATTTCTGCAGCCATTCCAAAATATCACAGCAAAAAGAACCGCAGCAAGCAAGCTGCGCCTCCCATTCAGACAGCAGGATTTTTTTTTTATTTTTTATTAAGAACTGTCTTCTCAGCTGGAACTGGGGGCACTGGGATTCTTCGGGAAAGGTCATCAAATAGCCATGTGCAAGGGGACAGAGCAACAGTGACAAAAAGGACCCTGAGGAATGCTTCAGGGTCGTCCTTGCTGGCTCCTTTCCTCTGAGCAATAGGGGAGGCAAATAATGGCACCTTCTCCAGAACGCACTTCAGTGCGTGACGGATTCTTTCCAAAGGGCCCCCCTGTCCCTTTTAGAGCACCCCTCATCCTCGGACGCTCTCCGCAGGCTTCTCCTCCCTTTCCCCTTCCGTCTTCAAACTCCGGGGGGGCTCCCGAGGGAATCACCACTTCAGAACAGTCAAGTGCCCGTTCCTGGAGACGCCTTGGGTCCTGGGAAGAGGCAGCGCTGCAGGGAGCCTCTCCCCTCCTCCGCTCCGGCTCCCTTTTCTCAATGAGAGCTGGGCGGGAGCTGGCAGGCTGCGGCTGCCTCGTCACCACTGCTGTGGCTGCTGCTGCCTTCAGTGCCCGCTGGTCACATGCAGCAGGTGCAGTCACAACAGTGTGCGGGGAGGAGGGGGAGGCCACCCCGCGGGGTGGACCCCTTTTTTCTTCCTTTGACTTTGAGTGGACTTCCTGGCGCTTGTCTGTGCTGCACCTTTCCAGTCGGCTGCATCATTCCCTCCAGAAATCCAACAGCACCAAGCCACCCCCAAGTGGGCAACACGTTTGCCCCCTCCTTCCTGTATCTATTCTCTTCCTCTACAAGGTTTTTACAAAGCATGCTTTGCAGTTCAATCTACTTGTGAGTGCTGATTTAAATGTTCCAGTCATTAAAACATGTGATGTGTATGTATTTGTCTGTGAAAGAGAAAATATTCTAAATCTAGTGACAAAAAACCTGCAGGTATAACCACAAAAGAACTCCATTCATATGCATGCACATTTATGTATAAATATATTTCTCTGGTTGTGGTTTGAAAACCAATCCTGTTTTCAACTTTCTCCCCTGCTCTTGTAGGCACCCTCTGCACCCAGCCGCCAGGTCTACCAGCCCTCTCCATCCCACTCACTGAGCAATTGACTCCTGGGTTAATCATTCATCCACCTGGCTGTTCCAGGTGCAGATTTGGAATGCCAGTGCTTTAACCCCAGCTGACCCCCAGGCCCCTGTGTTCCTTCCTAGCCATTCAGGGGGAGCTTTCCAAAATTGTGAGGAGTCCTAATGAGACACTCCCTTCAGAAAAATCATTACTCATTCCCAGGTAGGAATAGTTTGTCACTGAAGGGATCATTTTCAGTTATTCATGCCCTATGGTTCAAATATTGTTCTCAGCTCTGTGTTGCAGCATGCGGCTAGGAAAATAGGAAGTCACAGAGTAAAGCTCAGTACTACCAAGACAGAGGCAGGGCTGGGCTGGGAGGCGCCCTGGGCCAGGGAACACTTCCCTGACCTCAGCACTGGCAGTAGAGAACATGTGGAATCACAGGGCTGGAGCTGGAGTGAATCCTAGTAAAAACAGTGTCATCCAATTTTCTTATTTCACAAATGAGGAAACTAAAGGTGAGGGGGTCACTTATCCAAGACCACACAGCCGCTCTGTGACAGAGGCCAGAACATAGTGGCTCTTAATTAACCCATGCTTGCCCACACACCAATGATTCCTTATGAGGATTATGCACATTCAGCTGTTTTACTGCCTTGATGGGTCTCTGACTCAACTCTTTTCATAAGATACAGACATATACAGGAAGCGCCTGGATTCATTAGTAAAGTTAGGCTAATCATGCAGATCTCACTCCGCAGACCCTGGGTGAGGCCTTTCCATATACCCTGCTTCCAAAACAATTGAAAAGAAACCCAGTGTAAAACAAAAATAAACAAACAAAGCCCCTAAACTTTTCCATAGCGAAATCAGTGTTTTGACATTCCAACTTTGGGATTTGATTGTCAGACAGAAACGATGTGCCTGCCAGTTAGCATTGCTAACAGGCCATCTCAGTTTCTGGGAGATTGCTAGCAGATCTCACAAAGCTGAGGCATCTACACTCAATACCAAACTTGGTTATCAGGCTAGGTTGCTCAGAGAGGAGGTCTACTTCACCCATTCCCCTAGTTCTCTTTCCCCACCTGGTTAGTTGTTGTCTAAATTTTCCTTATTTAACAAAAAAGGAAAGCTCTACATTTTATGATTTTCACTTCACAGTTTTTAATTTCTAGAGATTCAAAGCTAGGTAAGCTCCTCAGTTTTCTCCCCTATTTTAATCAAATGTCTATTATTGGAGTGGTAAGGAAGGGGATATTTTACATGTATATGCAACCTGAACAAGGATAAGCTTAGGTGCCTCATGAAAAACATTAACTTTTTAAAAATGCAGTTTGTGAAACTGCAATAGTCAATAACATGCCCTCTCTGTAATAGACATTTAAAATATATCCAAAGGTAGTATATAAAAATCGATAAACCAGGGAGACATGTCACCTTCCAAATGCCATTTAATTAATGACAACACCAATCTTTGAGTGGTGGGAAGGAGGTTGGAAGTCATAGAGGTCTTCATTTAGGATCAACAGAGCCATAGGTCCCATACAAAGACAGGAGGGGAAATGTATTCTCTTATGTAAGGTATTCATGGCAAAACCCTTTAAAAGAGCTTTATTGAATTATCATTCACATATCATAGATTTTCCCATTTAAAGTCCACAATTAGATGGCTCTTAGTATACTCTCAAAGATATATGAAACCATCATCACAGTTAATTTTAGAAAACGTCATTACCTCCAGAAAAGATCTCATATCTTTGGCTATTTTCCCTCTACCACCCTCTTATCCTCCCATCCCAGGCCTAAGTAACCACTAATCTCTTTTCTATCTCTATACTTAGATTTCCCAGTTCTATATGTAACATGAATGAAATAATGTGATATGTGGTGTTTTGCACCTGGCTTCCTTCACTTAGCATCATAGTGTTTTCAAGGTTCCTTCATGTTGTAGCAAGTGTCAGTACCTCATTCTGGCTGAATGATAATCTATTCCATGGATGCTAGTACATTTTGATTGTCTATTGTCCACTAATGAACATTTGAGTATTTTCACTTTTTGGCTATTAGGAATAATGCTGCTCTAACTATTCATGTACAAGTTTCTGAAGGACATATGTTTTCATTTCTCCTGAGAGAAATAAAATGTTGGGTCCTATTGTAACTATGTTGAATCATTTGAGGAATTGATAGACTTTTTCAAAGCAGCTGCATGATTTTACAGGTCCATCAGCAATGTAGGAGGGTTTTGATTTCTACATATCCTTGCCAATACTTATTATCAGACTTTTGGATTCTAGCAATCATAGTGGGTGTGAAGTGGTATACCATGATGGTTTAGACTTGCAGTTCCCTGATGATTAATAACTGCATACCACCTTTGGATTGAGCATCTTTTCATGTGCTTATTGATTATTCGTATATTTTTCTTGGAGAAATGTTTATTTAGATTCTTTGTCCATTTTTAATTGGGTCAAATTAGGTCCAAAACTTGATTTGTCTTTATTATTGAGTTATAAATGTTCATTCTATATTTTGGATACAATGTATAATTTGCAAATACTCCCATTCTATGGGTTCTTTTTTCATTTTTTTAAAATATATTTTTATTGATTTCGGAGAGGGAGGGAGAGAGAGAAACATCAATGATGAGAGAGAATCATTAATCTGCTGCCTCCTGCACACCCCCTACTGGGGATTGAGCTCACAACCTGGGCATGTGCCCTTGACTGGAATCAAACCTGGGACTCTTCAGTCTGCAGGTTGACACTCTACTGAGCAAAACCGGCTAGGGCTTTTTTCATTTTCTTGATGGTGTCAATTCAGGTATTTTAGAAGGACTTGAAAAACTCTATTCATTCAAATCATCACACTTAAAAAAAAAACTTTTGCTTTGAATATAATGAAGAATATACTATCAATGAGGCATGGACTTGTAATTGTGTTTTTGTTGTTGGGTTGTTTTTGTTTTTGTTTCTCCCACAGTAGAAGTAAGAGATCACACTATTGGGATTAAAAGCAGGAGGAAGCTCACAAGTCAGGAGACCTGGGTTTTCTTCCTGGTTCTGTTAATCCCAGAATGCCACTTATCAAGTTAGTCCTCAACCCTCGGTCTTAATGACCTAAGCCATAAAATGTGGGGTTGAACTAAAACAGTGGTTCTAAAATATTCTTACTGAGTGGGAAACTTATTTTCAATTAAATGTTAAGTGAAGCCCTAATATGTAAAATAAGTGGATTTTCAGTTATATAAATTTATTATTTGAAACTCAAATTTATAATATTTCTGTATAATTCAGTCAATGAGCACAGGGGGATGATACTGATGCAAACATTTGAGACCCATGAATATGGGTGGCAGTTGGAATCTTCCATCACTGTCAATATTTAGTTCAGTTCTATACTCTGTCTTAACTTTAGAAAATTCCTATGTTTAGATAAATCACAAAGGATTTCTTGCAAATTGAATGAGTGCTTTAAAAGTTTGCTTTGCAATCTCATGATACTCTTCAATTAAACAAAGAGGGCAGAAGATTTATTTTTTTTGGTGCATTGTTTCTGTGATAAGTACTCTATGCCAAAATATCTCTCTTGAAAAGTAAACTTTAATCAAGCATTCATAGAATAAATCATATTAGCCAATCATCTACTAGAATATACCTTCCAGGTTCATAAATTTGAAGATTCATTTATAGCTTTTTCCCAGTCCCATTGGGATCATTTCTGATACTCTTGGGCTGAGAGGACCTCTTATGGTCACTGATTTGGTGAAGCTTGCTGAATCACATTCATTTTTCTTGCGAAAAGGTCAGACAGAAGAAGAGGAAAGGGAGAAAACAGCACAATTGATGGAAATAATCCCTCGCCTCAACAAAAATACCTCCTTCAGCAGATATGAAGGATTCTCCTGAACTAAGACACTCAGAAATCTCATAACAGAGGGTCTCCTGTTTTGAAGGTAGACACATCCTCAGGCTCCCCACAAACCCATAGTCCTGGAGGTACCAGCAAACCGCCAGTAGCGAAGTATGGATTTCACATGGATAGTCATGTGAAGATTCCTCTGATAAGGCACTGGGGTAGGGATCTCAGCCCCATACTCCTTTTTGAATGTTTTTCATAGTGGCTTTGCTCACCAGACATTTTAGTATATGAATAGGGGGGCCATATAAGTTGTCACCCAAACTGAGACACTGTGAGAGTGAGAGGTAATACTATCAATCATTAGCCTGAGACAACAGTTGTAAACCAGGCTGTTGCCAGGCAAACTGAGGTGAAGGGTCATCCTGGTTAGGAACCAGGTTCTCCCCAACAGAAGATAGTGCTAAAGAACAAACAATTGGCAGACACGTATCACCAATCTGGCAAAATATCAATATGTCTTCAATGAATCTTTACTAGTTTAACCTGAACCTAACTTTTTAATTTTTAAATGAAGCTTTTGAAATTTTTCTAAAATGTAAAGTGGTTAGTCAGCCTAAGGAGCCTCTGATATGTTAAGGGGGAAAAAAATCACTTCTGAATGCAGGGTGCTGACAATACGTAAGGGAATATAAAACAAATATGGAAACTGTAATGGTTTTACTAAATAGGAATTAATTAATACAATTTGTTTAAACTACAGCAATATAAAATAATTAGTCTGTACATTCTTGGAAACACATGTACATGTCAGTTATAGATGAATATTTTGGGGTTCTTATTTTATTGGTTCCATTTACTGAATGTTTAAATAATTTTTCTGTCCATATTATTCTATTTTATATTCCTTGACAGGCGAAGATCATTTCTGTCACCCTTTCTTCGTCCTTTTAGTTCTATTCATAGCACCATTTTATTTATTCTTCATATGGTAAACTCTCAACCCTGTATTAACTAAAATTTTTTTTACAAACTTATTGTCAAATCCACAAACACTTCCCTGATTACAAAGCATTTTTTTTATCCCCATATTCATCAGATTTTCATTCAAAGCTTTGCCATTTCTTTGTTATGTTATTGAATATCTGGCGGTTTGGGATCTCTTCTAAAGCTACTAGTCATTTTTTTTTTTGCCTCATATCTACATGTTCTTAACTAATCTGCTTTGATGGTATCAGTCTCATAACTATTTATTGTTAGTGAATATAAAAATATAATCCCTCTTTATAATTCAAGATATTCATGGAAGGTTGGTTATTAATGATATTGCCTCAATGAAACGTCCAGTAGTTACTTAGATATGGGTTTATCCATAACAGAATGGTTTATTATTTATTTTAACATTTAGCCTTTTGGAAATAGGAGATAATAGTCATATTAGCAGGAGGAAAGGATGCACAGGTTTGGTCTAATTTTTCGTTTTTCCATGACTTAAAAATACACTCACCTCCTCCAAAAGGGCCCCATATGACGCGGCGGATGGACTTCACCCAGTCTTCCATATCATGCTGGGTGCCCGCCATGAGGAGGTAGCTCTCATGATTTGCTGTCATCCGTTCTCGATCGCCCCCTGTAAGAAGACAGTCACACATGAGAGTGTGCTCAGCAGAAGATTACCCATCAGCAGCTTCCTAGGGAGTTCCTGACACACAGACTGTGCCTAAGGCAGCCAGCACTACGTTCTACCCAATGAATTGGAAATATTTACCATGATTTCAACACGGGAAAAAAAAAAAAAAAAAAAAAAAACCTGCTTAAAAAGGAAAGACACTTATGTTTCCAGGGGAAAGCTGGAAAATAAATACCATTCTCCAAACAAAGCCTGCCTTTTTGTCCTAGCAACTACCCATAGGCCTGCCTTAGCTCATAAGCCAGTCTATGCACGCTGCACTGCTGAAAAGGGAGAAACAGCAAAAGCAAAATGAAAGATGGAAACGTGATCTGCAGAGCCTGGGATTTTGTCTGAAGAAAGTGCATGCACAGCGAGTCCACCAACACCTCATGGGTGAGCTGGGGAGTTCTAGGAAAGCAAAGAGCCACATGAAAAACTTTGACCCCGAGGTCCTCCTCTATCACTCTGTCCTGGCAGGAAAGCCTTCCCCTGAGATCATACCTCCAGGGGGGCAAAGAGGAGAGAAGATACAATGCTGGCCAGTCACAAGGCCAAATCAGTGCCCCCACCCCTATGGGCCTCACACTGAAGAGTGAGATGTAGGAAACCTCAATGGTGCCTCCATGCCAAAGTTTGGTGGATTGATCAACATTTAATTTTCACTAAGTGTGCAAAATGTGCAGCCTTGAGTTGAATCAATTCATGTCCAAGTGCTTTGTTTTGTTAAGACTGCTGCTGTTTGTGTGTATTAAGATGCATCTCTATTCCTTTATGAGGAGCTTGCAGACTCCAATTTACAACACTGCTTTTTCTTTCACATCCAGTCTATTGCCCACATAGCTCTGAAAGCTATAGGCATTTGAGTTTGTGACCTCTGAATTCTATACAAATGCCCTAGGTTGAGAAATACAACTATTTTACCACTGCTTCAAATTTATAGAACAAGTGAAAGGTTAGAGAAGTGAAATAACCTTAAGCCAACCAAAGAAACAACTACATTGGTATTTTACATTTTAATACTACTGGGTGGAAATGGGGGAGGGACCAAGGGACATATCAAATAGGTTTCCTAATATCTACAGATCTCTGGAATAAAGAAGACTAGCCATCTCATATTTTAAAGAACATCTCATTATTAGGGAAACAATGACACTCTTACACCTTTAGGTGTATGCTAGGTCAACCATCACTTTAAACAACTTTTATCTGAAAAAGCACAGGTTCAGGAATTAAAAAAAAAAATAAAAACCTCCTAAGCCCTGGCCTAGTAACTCAGTTGGTTAGAATATCATCCCCATATACCAAGGTTGTGGGTTCAATCCCCAATCAGGGCCCACACAAGAATCAACTAATGAAAGCATAAATAAGTGGAACAACAAATCGATCTCTCTTTCTTTACTCCTCTCTCTCTCTCAAAAAAATAAATAGTAAAACACTTTTAAAAAAGAAAGAAAACCCTGCTGAAATTGTAGTTCTATCTTATATTAGTTGTTTGCCTTCTGGGAAATTATATAATTTCTGGAAACTATTTAGAAATAATAATCCCTATATAATAAACTTTCATGAGAATTAAATGAAATAAAGTAAAAACACCAGCACTATGTTAGGCTAACAGAGAAATTCTGTAAATATTAATTCGGTCTCATTTTACTGCCTCTCATCCCTAAAAATGCTAAAAGGTCATATTACACTTAATTTGAACTGAGAGATATTATGTCTAGTAAGTGCTTGAGAACAATTTGTCAATAGTACACATATACAGGGATTTTTAAAAGGCTACTTCTCTTTGATACATAACAATACACATAAAATTGTGTCCTGTATATGTATGTAACTATGCCATACATTAGTATGCATATTCCTGGTTGTATGCCACATAAAGCGGCAGAAAAAAACTGAATGACAAAAAAAGGTGCCTCATTTAGCATGGCACAGAACTATAGATTTAGTTTGCATTCTGATCCACTTACACTACAGCACTGGGCCAAAAAAAAAAAAAATTATCATTTGAAGTGAGAATATTTTAATTATTCTCTTTGCCAGAAGGATGGTTGGCAATTCAATTTGGACAGCAATATCCTGCTGTGTCACTCCTGGCCCAGGCAGAAGCAGCCTGGTAATGAGAGTGAGTGACAGCGGCTGCAGTGTTTCTGCCTGGAAGCAGAGAGAAAAGGAGAATGATGAGCACAACTGGCCATTATCCCCTGACTTTTCATGTAATTCTCTATCTCTGCGGGTGGTGCTGTGCGTCTCACCCTGAAGCTCATTTAGACTGCCAGTCACAGGTATGACAGCCCATCTGTGAATTTCACTCATGGACATAGAGCTTCAAGCCTTAGCGTATTAGCAAGAGAGGGGGAAAGACCAAGGAAGAAAGTCTCAGTGAGAATGCAGACTCATTGGTAAGAATGCGATGAAAACAACTGGAGACATCTATATAGATATAAACTAGATATTCTGTACTTAAAAAGATGTGATTTCTAACTGGAGATGCTATCTGTTCTAATTCATAACCCTTCAGTTCTGAAGGCCTGCTTCTGGTGCTGCACCTCACAATGGAAGGGGCTCAAAAACCACTTATTAAATACATGGTTAAATAAATGAATAAACTCAATATTGACTTCCAACCATGTGAATCAAGTTTTACTCTTGGTTAATCCTTTATGGGGAATTAATGATCCATTTAACCATTGTGAATCTCAAATTCTTTCCAAAGGTAAAGTTTTAAAAAGCAGCTTTGAGATTTATCACTGGAGGGAGTGTCATTGTCATCTTCAATCCACATATATGTATGTATCTATGTGTTTATGTCTATATTATAGCCATTATACACTCTCCATTCTTTTTTTTAAAATATATTTTATTGATTTTTTACAGAGAGGAAGAGAGAGAGATAGAGAGAAACACCGATGAGAGAGAAACATCAATCAGCTGCCTCCTGCACATCCCCCACTGGGGAAGTGCCCACAACCCAGGTACATGCCCTTGACCGGAATCGAACCCGGGACCTTTCAGTCTGCAGGCCGACGCTCTATCCACTGAGCCAAACCGGTTTTGGCGATTCTTAAATTCTGCTTCAACATAAATTCCTATGTAGTTTTATTTTTTATTTTTAATACTGCTTTCTATGAAAGTGGATTGTACACATTTTAAAGGACACAATGTATTGGTAAATTATATACAACTTTTAGATACTAACTCAGATTGGAAGTAATGCTTTGGTGATAATATTAATACTTCAAGCATTTGTGATTTGAAGTTAACTAAGTAGGTTACACCATTTAATTTTACTTGTTTATGTATGTAATTGAAAGGATTTGTACATTTCATTGGGATCTTCTGTATATTTGGATTAGATATAAAATTTTCTTTCCCAGAAAGAAAACATATTTTCTGAAATAAAATAAATAATTGACAGGCTTGATTTTGCAAATATTTAAATAAGATTAAGAAAAGTTTCATGAATTTAATAGATTAAGAAAAAGTTTAATCTAACATTAAAAGGCAGGCTAAAGAAAATTACATTAAAATAAAAGCACAGTTAATTAAAAACAGGAATACAAATATCCATTAACTATATGAATAATTACAAAATAATATTTTTAAAATAGTTTTTGATAAACAACTTTGCAAATAATTTATTATTATTATTATTTGCTTTAATCCTCACCCAAGGATATGTTTTAATTGATTTTTAGAGAGAGAAACATCGATGTGAGAAACATCGAATCTGCACCCTAGGTATATACCTTCACCAGGAATCAAACCTGTAACCATTTGGTGCATGGGACAACGCTCCAACCAACTGAGACATTGGACCATGGATGCAAGGACTTTTTTATATTTTTAAGAGAAGTATTGGAAATGGTATTCCAACATATACATACTCATTGTTTATAGGAGTATGAATAATATTCCTTATGATGCAGTCACTAAATTAGGGTTTTAAAGAATATTTATTAATATGAGTTTTTATTACACAAAAGGAAGGTATACAAAGTTTATATATATTATCTCAATTCCTATATAAGTAGACAGCCAGATAAATAAGATACTAGATTGAAATACACAATAATGTTAACAATGGTTATCTCTAAATGTTAGGATTAGAAAATGTTTTTCTCTTCTTTTGTTCTTTTCTGCATTTTCCAGATATTTACCCATTTGTTGTTACATAATACAGGTGTTATTATCATAAAAAAATTATTGAAAAGAACAAATGATAGGAATCATATAGTCAAGAAAGCACTAATAAAAAAAAAAATACAACATGAGCTGAAGATAATTATCATTACCCTCACTGAGTGTTGCCTAAGCTGGCTTACTGTGAAGTCTCACTAATTTACCTGTAACCTTCTCCCTCTCTTTCCCACACTGACCCAGAGCATTTCCCCAAGGGAAGGTTTGGGATGAGACCAGTGTTGCTCAAAGTGCAGATGACACCAGGTAACTGGGACCTCCTCAGTACAAAGGGGACTGCTACTATTATTGCATTACCTTTCTTAAAAATATATCTAAATAAATATTTTACTGAATTTATTGTGTGGAAATTTCCAAAAAAAAAAAAAATAGTCACCAAAACAGTTGTTCTTTTTTTTCTATGAAAAGCATTATTGTAAATTGTCAAAATTATGAACCAAAAAGCCAAACAATTACTTAGAAGTGATGTATTTATATGTGTGCCATCTCGAGCAAACAAACCTTTAAAGAGATACAGAGAATTATTTGTTTGTATTTGAATTTTAAAACAACTTGCTCAAGGGAAACTGTGGTCATAGGCATTTGGGTTCATTTCCAAACAGTTCATGAACAGACCTGAGGATCTTCCAGCGAATACCTCTGATACTGTTAATAATTTCAAGGGTGAACTGTTTCCTCATTCCCAGGTACAAATCAGGTTAAAGCCAGACCTATTATACTCTCAGTTTTATTATAGTTAAGAGAAAAATATTTTAATGTTCTAAGTTGGGTTATTAAATTTCACTCATACAACTGCAAAGTCTTTTTTTTTTTTAATTTAAGCATTACTTTTCTCAAAACTTAGTTTAGGTCTTTATTGGTAGTAGAACTCGAGTGATAAATTGCAAGATATAAAGTAAGTTCTGAAGCATATCAGTGGAAAATTACTGAGATGGAAAAATATAACTTTCCTGTTATGGAAACTGATACTTGGAAAAGAACCAGTTACATGAAATTATAAGCTTCTATGGATACTATCACTTCTTAATAAATAATAACAATCAAAATAATAAAACAGCACATAAGTTATAAAATAAGGGCAGAGAAAAATGGGTGTCACATTCAATATCATATTTAATTTTTTCATATTATTTTGGGTATTATAGAGATATTGTTATTTGAAAATTAAGAATGCTGGTGTGTTTTCCTAATTAAAATTTTTTCAAGTATGTCTTCTTCAAAGGTTAATTTCAAAAATATCAGAAGGGCAAAATTTCAGTATAATCCAGTTCATTAAATGCAGAAAGTTGCATTACTCTAAAATTAGATTTTGAATATTTTTAAATCCCTAAACTAGAATATGAGAATTAAGAGCCCAGTGGCATTAATAATTGTTCTGTTTGTATTTTTTAGTCAGTACCACACACTAAACAGATTACTAAATATTATTTTGCATTATAATAAAATTAATGCTACATGTTAATTTCATGTGTACTTTATAATACTGTTTTACAGATTTCTTATAACCCCATAGTAGTTCATAACCTCTTTGTAAGAAGAAATTATACTATAATATATAGCTAACTTATGTTTAAGGTGAAAATAGCTATATAAATGTTACATTTATACATATATATATAAATGCACACTTGTTAATCAGTTAACTCTGCCTTGTTTCTTTGACTATGCCAGTAAACCTTTTATTGCAGTGTTTCTCAAAGTGTGATGCAACTCTAGTCTACATGTCTAGGAAGATAGAAAGCATCTGAGAACTTGTTAAAACTACCAATGCTTGGGACCAAGCCCAAACCAACCAAATCAGAAACTGGTGGTGAGACCCAGAAATCTGTTCTTTAAAATGCCTGCTATAGGATTCTGATGGAAGCATAAAGTTTGAGAACCACCCCTGTAAGATAATTTGCTCTAATAGGCAGAGGTTATACATTTTAGAATCCGTGTATTTCAGCTACATTCATCCTATCAGCTTGTATCCATGTTTTATTCTTTCAGTCATAGCCAGCCAGCCAGAAAGTACTAACTTTTAAAGCTAGGGATCATGTAACTTATCTAATTGCTTATTTGCATTGTAAATGATTAACACTCTGCAACTAGTTTTGCAAGGACATGTCATTCAAGTTGGGATTATGGAGTCTAGCAAATTTGTGGGCCTCATGCATTAGAGATACCATACTTAATCAGAGCAAACATTTGAGCATTTCTTTTTGTATTTAAATACAGTGTCAATATACGTCTTCCCCTGACACCCAGAGTTTGATGAGTGAAATAGAACACTAAATTTGGGGAGACATGCCACTCTTGAAGACCTAGATTAGAATGCTGAAATCCATTTTAAAAATCTCCTAGTATCCCACTCCTCTTATTGTTTTTGAATAGTACAAACTTGTAAGGTTAGTGATAATATCAGTTGACACTGCAGGGTGATTTACATTTTACAAATTACTTTTATATTCCTTTATTCATTTGGTTTTTCCAATAACCCTGGGATGTTAAGCAGAGCATTCATTCATTTATCCCACACATATTTACTGAGCACCTGTATTGTGCCAGTTATTATTCTAGCTTTTCAGGATATAGCAGTGAACAAAACAAAGGCTGGAGTTTAGAAGTGAGGTCTGGATGGCAGATACAGTCATCAAGGTGATGGTATTTTAAAACATGAACTTGGATGGGGTCCCTTGGGAATACTGTAGCAAGATAAAGTTCAAGTGAACTCCAACATTTATAGACTGAGAAGAAGAAGAGGAATCAGCAAAATAAATTGAGAAGATGCAGCCAGAAAGGTAGGAAGAGAAACAAGAAAGGCTGGGTGAAGAAGGTGATCAAGTGAGTCAAATGCTGTTGAGAGGTTAAATAAAGTGAGAACTGAGTACCGACTACTAGATTAGGGAAACAGAGATTATTGGATTAGGCAACATGGAGATTATTGGTGACCTTGAAAGACTGACCAGACTAACACAGAAAACAGAAACAGCCAATATCAACAACCCCTCTAGGCATTTTAATGTAGAGAGAAGCAGTGGATGGCTCTCAGAGTCATGGGTACAAAGGTGTTTAAGATGAGAAATATCACAGAATGTTATATGCTTATGGGATTATTCACTGGAGAGGAAAAAAATGATGATGTAGAAGAGATGAGGTGTAAAGAGTCATTCACATTTCTTTAGTAAAGCTATGCTCACAATCCCTCATGCTCTTCAGAATCTTTAGTAAAATCTGTCCAACATAATTGATTTCTGCCAAAAGTTTGTTAACAGTTTGTTAAAAATATGTAAAACATCTAGAAGAGAGATATTAAAAAAAAAAGAACTAGTATTGAGCAGCTAGTTTCCTTATAGGTCTGCCTGGGGGCAAAATAAGGAATGGTGTTAAATTCATAAATCATTTTTCAAAACTAAATTATTTTTATATTAATTTGGACACAATTTTTAGTATTTGTGCAATAGGAGATTTTTGGCAACTTAATTTAATTGGGACAATATTATTATACAATATTAGTTTTATTTCTCATAGTGTTAATTATCTAACTTTACACAGCAGCAGTTTTATAGAATGTCTTGGTATATACAAAAGAACCTAACATTTAAAATAAAATACTATGATTGATTGCAATTAAATTATCCCAGCCAAGAAATGGCAACTAGTAATTATTTTAATAATATAAAATTTTGAAAAAGTCTTTGATTCAGTTTGAATTTTGTTCTCTTAAGCAGTTAAAATTAACTTGGCAATTAGAACACTTCACTGTCCATTGTACTTTAACTCTCACAGTTCATGACTTTCTGGGTGTTGTGAGCTCTAGTGTGCATGTTTGGGAGGGTTAGACATAAAATTTGTCTTACGGGTCTGAAATTTGAACTCAGCCCTTCAGGTAAAAGTGCACTGCTTCACCGAGCACACAACTGTACAATGTGTCAAAACCCCCACACTTTCAAAAACATTGGTGTTTCAGGAATATTTTTAATTCCACTAAAAAGGATACTTTTGAATTTCCCTAATTTGCTTGATATAAACACTTTACACATTAATTCTATGATTTCCTCAAGTGTAGCCATTTCCTCAATCAGTGTTGAAAAGAGTCTCTATGTTCATTCTGCTAATTCCTTAACCTATGTCTGGAGTTAGGGGACAATGGTATGTAAGATGAGAAGCATTATAGAATGTTGTATACTTATGGGGATTACTCACTGGAGAGGGAAAACTTAATTGTCTCATTCTATTTACAAATAATTCCAAGAGCCTACAAAAGGAGTCAGGGCCACAAGGTCACATGTTGTTCACATGAAGTTCCAATGAAGAATACTACTCCATATCTGCTTTTTAATCCAAGCCCTTGTATATTAAGTTAGAAAGGTTAACACTGTCAGAAGGACTAAGTAGACTTTCTCTTTTTAATTCTCAGATTGCTGTTATGAACACATTTTAGGATGATTTCTTTTCAAATAAACACATATGCATATACAATTTAATAGCCATGCATTTAGGGTTGCTAAGTCAGATAGAAACATTATTACTAAATGAGGATGTCGAATTGCATCGATGCAAATCACTTGGTAAAAGGATGGCTTAAAACCAAGTGGGGTATGTGTGTGTGTGTGTGTGTGTGTGTGTGTGTGTCTGTGGAATCCAAATAATAGAAGTACATTTTTTAATTTATAAAAAAATTATGAAATCTAACAGTTTGGCTGTAATAAGTGGGTAAATACTCATTACATTACCTGGAAGATTTTGGTAGATCTTTATGTTTGCCTTGGAAGGTGACAGAAATACTTGGGGAAATTAAATATATTATGATTTAAAACAACTCCAAGATTGCAATTAGTGTATAATCAGTGTTTAAATATTGAGAGAAATTTTGTCAAATTCATAAGTTAATTGAACTTCAATAAAAAACAAAAGCTATTTTTAAATCATAACACAAAATTTATTAGTTTTATACGTAAAATAACAAAAACTAGAGCTGTATTTGAAGGCTCAGAAAACTCTAGGGTTCCATATCTTTAATTAATAGAATATTAACTTAAAACAAGAAGTATTATGTAATGTTTGCCTAATAAAAAGCCCTTCTTACACAATTTTTAAAAAATTCAATAGACACAAATTAATTTGAACATTCAGAAATATACTGGTATCAAATCCATCTTATTAAAACACTAAGCTTCTTTCTTTGTACTCCAAATTAGAATCAATTGGGGTAATTACATCAGAATTATTATAGAGGAGTTTTGGGGGGCTTTTTAAAAAGTTAATTTCATAATTTTTGATAATATTAAGTAAGCAAATGGATGCAAATCTGAAATTCTCCCTAAAACTATGACTCCCCAAAACCATTTGCATATAGCTGTACACATAAATATAGAGTCTTATGTTTAAAAATTACTTTTAACAAATGAGAACCGTTTTAACCATCATAAAGCTGAAAAAACTTAAAATACTTTAGGAATTCCTTCCCACCTGTTAAAATAATTTGCAACTACTTCCAAAACTTTAAAAATGATGACTGTCCTTAGCAAAGAGAATTATAACATCCACTCAGGGCATCAACAAGATGCTCAAAATTCTCATAATTATCCACTTATCAACAGATACTCTAAAAAGTAAAAAGGTCACCTGGCTTTTACATGAACTTTGGATAACTGAATCCAAAGGAGAACTTCCTAAAATTAAAGAGGAAACAAACACAAGGAGAAGCTCCTAGGAAAAGCTGTCAGACCTTTTATATTGTACCATTTTTCATGTAATATCTTTCAAATCGAGTACAAATATCCACTTCTTTAAATTCCTAAAGCCCAGCAAATTTTCTAGACACATGAAGTAAATTAAAATTAGATCCTGCCTGCTGATAGATTGATGCTGTGTATCTCATAATTTTAAATTAAAGAGTAATCAGCCAGACTCCACAAGTTAATTCAACTCAGTATACCATTATTAATTAACATTTAATGAATACCCACAAGTCTACACAGTAGCATTAGAAGTTGGTAAACCAGCTGCTGTTTGGGCATGTAGTCTGATTCATAGATAACTATCAAGCTAAATACGGCTAAACTCTGAGTACAGATGGGCAGATGGATGGGCACACTGTTAAACAGAAGCCATACTCCTAAAAGCATCCAACAAGAAATAATGACATTCTTTTTTCAAAAATAATGTAAGAAAGCCACCAAAGAGGTAATAGATACATGTTATCTTTCCTGATCTTCTTTGTTGGAAGGTGGGGGTTGGAAGCAAAGGCATAAAATAAGTGAATAGGCACACACATGTGCATACAGATTCACCAAGATAGAAAAAGAAAAGGCATATAAAGCCATGGAAGAAGAATGTTTTGTAGTCGAAAGCAAGATTAAATCAAGGTCACTGGGTTTCTCTTCAGTAGAATCTATAAACACCTCATAGTTAGCAAACTCAATACCTTAGATATGACCCTATTCAGAAAATGTGAAGGAACTAGTTATAATAGTTGATGAAAGATCTTTCTTGAATAAATGAATGGGGATTGAAGAATTATATGACAATTCATGAAAAGTTATTACTTATTGCTCTTTAGTATGCACACAAGCTAGACTTAAAATATATTGAAACTCACGTAGGATGACCGTTTGATGGTTGACAACATATTGCAAAGGAGACAGGGGAAATATTCAGAAGCAAAACCGGATGTCAGCAGAGAACAACCATAAAAGGGAAACAGTGGGATGGATTGCTTGTAGACTATTATAAGTGACCTACCACCCAAGGCAGAAGTTATCTTATGACTCCAAGATGGAAAATTATTTTGTTGATGATTGGGTGTTTTGTTTTTGTTTTTTTACTTTTTAAAATAATTCTTTATTATTGAAAGAATTTACATATGACCCTCTTTTGTCCCCCCCATTGACCCATTTTTATCTATAGTTTATCAGCCTAATAACAAGTTATTACTTCGTAACCTAGAATGAAAATTTGAAAATAACAGTCTCTGAGTCTAAAGAGAGTGCTCTTAACAACCGGGCATAACTATTGGCACTTTTTATACATTATTTCATTTAATCAGTACAAGTAACCTGTGAGGAATTACTTTGCCTGTTTTAGAGATTATAAAATTAAGCATCAGACAGGTTTTATTCATTTTTCAAAGTCACATAGCTAATAAATGGCAGAGTTGTGGTTTATACAGGTTTCAGTTTGACCTCCAAAGTCCAACCTCCCCATTACTCTTGGTTTCTTCAGGGTCATGTTATGCTTTGCTATAATTCACCCGTACTCACTTCATAGCATTTCCTTCTTCCTTTCTTCATTGAGATCTTTAACGATCTCACCCAAATGAGAAAGCTTGCTGACTCTCCAAGTAAAGTTGCCCCCACCCCTCACCCACAGCACTTTGCACCTATCTCTAGTATAGAACATATCACATTATTTTATAATTCGAGTGGCATAATATAGGCATTTGACTTACTGAATTAAAATATGTGTGTTTATTACTGATTTTTTTAAAAAAATAGCACCCTTAGTGGCACCAAATTTCATATATCAGGTTAGGTTCCAGTAAGAGATAATGTGCCAGATTATCTTCCATATACCCTTTCAAATACGCTCTCTGTACTTTTCCACCTAGCTCCCTGCCATAGAGACTAATTTGTACAGATGATTAGAGGTCCTCAAACTTTTTAAACAGGGGGCCAGTTCACTGTCCCTCAGACATTCCACACATGCGCACTGTGGGCCCAGGACGAGTCAGCTGCTAAGCAGGACAGGCAGTGGCGGCAAAAACAGCCGGCGGGACGGATAAATGTTTTCGGCGGGCCGCATGTGGCCCCATGGGTCCGTAATTTGAGGACCCCTGCAGATGATAGTAGTGGGCTCCCATCCCTATAGCTTTTCACAGGGTTTGGCGAATAGGCAGCCATGGCAGGAGATAGCAAGGAGGAAGAAACATGACATCAGGTATTTGTATCCCTGGGTCCCTCGCTCTGGAGTTGTCCTGGGTTGGCTCTGTATATTGATCAGAAATCAGTTCCCTCCCCAGAAGACTGTTCTAATGGCACTCTTCTTCTCAGTCCTACTCTGTCATTGTCCCTTAGACAGCAGCCTGGAAAAGCTCCTTCATTATGATTAGGCCCAGGTTATTCCACTATTGTTTGTAATCCCCCTACACCTCACCCACACTCTTCTAAGTGATGCCTTTGTACAGAAACCTTCTTCAAATTATCCTAATTTGAGTGTGCTGCCTTTTTCAGTTGGGATTGTAATTAATACAATTAAGTTTGGATAGGAGATGCCTTTTGCACCCTTTCAATCACAACATTCTCTTTATTTCTAAAAGCCTAGATACATAGCAACTTCAGTGCAAAGGAAAAACATAATAAACCTACAATTAGGTTAATACCACACCTACTTAAACTTTATGTACTTGTACTGCCAAGGCACTGTGAGGAATACAAAAGGAATTTCATGGCATGCTCTTCCCACTGGGACATTATGATCTTATTAAGCATGAATTAAGCAAATTATAATGTATGAACTGAACACAGGTGCAATCCTTTATGCTACAGAGAATAAAGGGTGTTAGTTATTAAGAAAGGAATAAAGACTAACATGTTATCAGGAAGAAGGTTCTGCAAGCAGGAGAACTTGAACTGTGTTTTGATCAGTAGTCTCAAAGTGAAGGTGGTGTTGCAGACCAGAAAGAACTCTATGCTCATGTGGAGTCAGTGTTGTTGAAGACCTTGCCTCCACATGGAAGCTGTCTTGGGTTGAGTTGACTGCCACAGGCATAGGGCTTCCTCCAGCCTATGTCCATACTCTGAGAAGCTCCCTTACCCTGACAAGAGCATTCTCCTTTGTTCCATTTCCCTAAGCCTTGCTTAGCTCTTCCTGTATATTGCCATCTTTTCCCAGGATTATTGTTTGCAAATAACTGTCCCATTATTAGAAGATCCTCAAGATAGAGAGAGTAGCCCTAACAGGTTTGGCTCAGTGGATAGAGCGTCAGCCTGCAGACTCAAGGGTCCCAGGTTTGATTCCGGTCAAGGGCATGTACCTTGGTTGTGGGCACATTCCCACTAGGGGGAGTGAAGAAGGCAGCTGATCAATGTTTCTCTCTCATTGATGTTACTAACTCTCTATCCCTCTCCCTTCCTCTCTGTAAAAAATCAATAAAATATATTTTAAAAAAAGGAGAGTACCGACAAGGCTTCATTTTTTAGATGAGTTCATCTGGGTAACACTACATGTCAGGCACCACACTTGTTAAGAGTCATGGATACAAAGATGATTAAGTCACAATTCTTGTTCATAAGTAGTGTGTCATCTAGTGGGGAAAATTAATAAATATAAGATCTCAAATTTCTAATCCTAATGAAATCAGGGTCATTGTGGGTAAATACAATGCTAACATGCACACACACAAACATATATAGATATACACATCATAGAAATGCACACAGACCCTCATACATATCCACACATGCACACCTTGGCTGGTAATTATGTGTCAAACAGGAATTGATTTACACATGAGCTAATAGAAAGGAGAAAATATATAATGTTGAAATCATCCAGGAAATCAATTTCAAAAAGAGTATAAAGTGCAGGATCCTTGATAAATATCAAGATAATATTTCTTTTAATCAAATTCATTTAAATATGTCTACTTAGGTTTTATAAAATGAGTCAAATTAGAAAATATATTGAAAATTGAGATAGATGTAAATTTTTAAAGAAAATAAACTAGATTTATTTGGCTATCCATTTGTAAGTTGGCAGCTACCGAAATGCCAAATGATAAGTTGGCCACAGTGGGGCTTTTTTTCTTAGAACCTAGAAATATATTAACACTAGGAATATATTAATAACTCTGAAGGAACACAGTGGTAATTTGAAAATCCAATATGGGAACTCAGGTTTTCCTCAAGACTGAGAGTACTTATTTCATAGCAAGACGTCTGAGCAAGCAAAATTTCATGCAAATCAGGTTTAACTTTCTATTCATTTTGCTTCTATAAAAAGATGAAAAAAATCAGTCAGCTTCTTGCATATTCAGTGTCCTTTTCCTCCAATATGTGCCCTTCTGCCAGAACTTTACACTTCACCCTTATTTAAAATAAAAGTAAGTGAAATGACTCTGATTCGTAAAGAAGAGAGTGAACTAGTGGGTGAGGGGATCTTGTTAAATATAGGGCAGCACCCATTTCAGGTAGCTTAGCCACATCTCCTATATCCCTCTCTTCATGAATTTTGGCCAGGAATCAATTATTAACTTCCAATAACGCTGATAATGTTAATGCCCAATACTATGCACTAAACAACTCCAATGCTAGTAATGATGAAACTTGGAGATCTAAACCCCCATTTCTGCCAAGTGAGCACACGCCTCCCTTCCAGATGATGTGATCATCATCATTTCACTGAATATAAGAAATACCAGAGAGTGAGATAGCAGCTTTTGTATATGAACGATGGGTTTTATCATGCTGGAAAAATCTATAATGTACACTTTGTATGCTAGTAGTGGCAAGCTATAATTCTGAAATACCTTTAATAGGTTTTCACTTTCTTTCTTTTGCAAGCTGAGTGGAAAAGAATAATAATTTTAAAAAGCCTGCATTATCTCTTTATTGTAAGGCTCCTGCATATAAAACAGCTCCTGAACTAAACAATGTCTTTGGCCTCGCACACCATGTTAAATACAGCTTAGCAGTGACCTTGGTGCCAAGAAAACAAGACGGTGGCTTTATTTCAGTTCCTTCTTGGCAGATGTCCAGTGTACTAATTGGCACCGGGTGACAGCATCATAAAACCAACCAAGGTGAATCAAATGTGGAAAGCAACCCATGTATACAATATCAGATCATCTACATACTTGAAACCAGGCATATGAAGTTTTATTTTGCTTTGCTTCACTAAATATGAGTGGGAAATGGATTGCTTCTGACAGTCCTGCTATCATAATTTCAGAAAAAAATGCTCTTTGTTTGTATTTAAGAATAATGTGCAACAGAAGCTCAGGAAGAAGACAGATGTTCAATAGAAACCGGATGCAGGGGAATGATCTCTCCACAGAACACAAGGGAGCCCGGCTCTTCATTGACGTGCTAACATTTTCATGAGTCTCACTGGGTGATGAGCACAGGAGGATCGAGCTGCAAGGAACTGAGCTTCAACTGATGCCCCAACCACGAATCAAACTGACCCAGAATCAAACCTGCGACCTCTCCGTGCCTGGGATGCTGCTCAACCAACTGAGACACACTGACAAAGGCATAACTTTAGGTTTGATTCTACAATTAAAGACAACAATTAAGACTTGTAATTTGTTTTATTTTACCCGTCTATTTTTAAAGTTTTGTGACATAAGAACACTCAGCATCAAATACATTTACTTGTAAACTTCAATTCAGCAGATATTTAATAATACTCTGACAAGAGCATTTTAATAATGTTGCTTCACAGAACCACTCTTCTTTTTAGGGAAGTGTCACCTAAACCACTAAAACAAGCTAATTGATTAATTGTTTGTTTGTTTGCTTTCTTCCTAATTAATTCATGCCACAAGAAGATAAATCAGACACAAATAGTGTGAATCTTTAGTGTTTCGTTTTATTTGCCACGTTCATTAGTCAACAGAAACACTCCATTTACAGAAATACTCTAAAGCAAGGTAAAATAATTCTCAGTAGCTTTGATAATTGTACATTCTGAAAAGCATCATAATCACAAATGCAGGATTGATGTAAAAATAACTTGGATCTTGTCAAATTTCATTTAGCAGCATTCCGCAAAGGATGTTCTACAAAATAGGTTTCATGGTCTAGAGATAAGATGTGATAAAAAATTATCCAGAATCAAAGGCATTTGAGAAACTACAGGTCCAACCAAGTTAAACAGATTTCCTCTTTGCAGGACTTCTCAGTCTTAATATTTAGAAGTTGTTCTAAAACACCTCCAAGAAAGGATAATATGAAGAGGATCCCTTATATACATGACCATGGGAAGTTTTCTTTGCAAATCATCTCAAGTAATTTGTGCTTTATGGAACACACTTGGGAAACACCGACTTTTATTCCAGTCACTGTGCTGTACAGATGTCTGGGGTCACAAACAGAACATCGGGGGGAGGGGGGGTCGGCGGAGAGGTTAAACAACTGGGGGCCCCGGGTCCAATCCAGAACAAGTGAATCAGAATCTCTGAGAATGCAGCCCAGAAATTTATATTTATAAAAAGCTCTTAAGGTAAAAATTTTTATGTTTTAAACACCCATGGTTTTGTTTGTTTGTTGCTGTTGTTTTAAGAATGATTCAAACTGTAAGCAGTTTTAAGTCTTCAAGCTGTACATTGCAGTAGTTTCACATTACTAACAGTGGAAAGTTTCGAGTATATCTCTGTTTATGGTTACTTTAGCATGTTTTCATACTTATTGAACTAAGCTGTCCAGTGTCACTAGATTCTGGAAACAACAGACAAAAACATGACCGCTATACAATACAAGCATCCCAAGGGGAACAGACTATAAAATTGCTAATAAGCATGAAATTAAAGGTTGTTTTAAACTGCAATAGCCTCGCTGCAGTAAAATCAAATCTAATATGTACCAGGGCTCTTAGCATTGCCACAGGTTCAGCATAGATCAGAGCCTTTTAGATTTTAGATGCTTTTGACCAAAGATCAAAGTATTCAGTTAATTAGAAAAATTCTTTGACCTTGTTCCCCTTTCTCACATGAAATATAAAAGTGTACAAAGTTTCTCATTTAAGAAAAAAAGTTAAACACAGTGTTTTTGATCTTTTCAATAAATCAGAAGGGAAAAAAATATTTTCCAATAAACCCTCAAACGACATCCCAGCTTTACTCTTAAAATACACACGAAAATAACCTGTTTACTGGAGGAAAAGAAAATTGGATTAAGGGTCAGAACAATTAAACCCTTCACCAAAGCCCAGATTAGTTTCAACCAGAAAGTTTTAAGTTTTCATCAGATTTCAAAACTCTGGTCAGACCTGATTGGCTCTGCTCGCCTTCTGTTCCAGGCAGTACTGATGGGTTTTTAAAAGCAGATTTGTGTCCCAGCCCAAGGGGAACATGTTACAAATAAGGACAACCCCTGGTTACCAGACCATGGAGGTTTTAGTTTCTTCTCTCAGCCAACCTTAAAAAAGAGTGGGCAGCTCAAGCTGGACGGTTATTTGAGACCGGGGACTATGGTGCTGCATCAACCTGTATTGGAATGTAGAAGTATGAAGGCACTCCAGCCACGCAGTGTTACCATTTGGAAACAAAACTTCCTGGGAAAGAAAATATCATAATCTCTAAATTAGACATAGCAGTGAGCTCCAGTTGTTAACCCTGTGCACTGAGTGCACGGATATTTTATCAGGAGCCTCTACCACAACGAAAGGCAAACATATTAAATATACTACTATTCAATATACCCTGAAGAAGAGGGTTCGGTCAGCATAACCCAATGCCATTTATGGTTCCACAGATTGCCAATAGAATGAAGCATCTTTTCTGGGCTACAATAAATATTTACTTTCTGTTTGGCAAATAAATTACTCCTCTGCAAGCTGAACATTCTTGAAGGAGCAGCACTACAATAAAGTTGTTAAAGCAACTGGTAAGCAATTTGGCTTAATTGCTTCCCCATGTATGTTCTCAAGTTCCTTGCTAAGTAAATCACATGCATCTCTCAAGAAGGCAAACTATCTATTGCCTAGTAAATGTTATCCATGCTAGTTTTCCATATGTGATTTAGATTCAGGATTATAAAGCTCAATGCAAAAAGCTGGTCATTCAGTCCAGGCCAGTGTGGCTCAATTGGTTGAGCATCATCCCATGCACCCAAAGGTCACTGGTTTGATTCCCAGTCAGGGCACAAACTCAGGTTTTGGATTCAATTCCTGGTTGGGGTACATATAGGAGGCAATCTGGGAAGCAACAGATCCATGTTTCTCTCTCACTTTGATGTTTCTCTTTCTCGCCCTCTCCTTTCCTCTCTCTCTCTAAATAATCAATAAAAAAGCATGTTTTGAAATCTGGTCATCCAATAACTGTCCTACTGGTCTACTATTTTATAGGTAATTGGAATGTGAGAATAGAGATTTCTTATGGTTTCAAGGTAATCTTGTTAAATCTTGTTAGGCATTGTGTGCCTTTTTCTCCTTAGTTTTCCATAAGAGACTCTGACAAGAAACAAATGGGCACACCTTTCCTACAATTTCTGCTCCTTCAATATGAAGGAGTAATGGCAAGTTAAAATGAAGACAGGTCTCTGTGAATAAATAACTGCCTTTTATCAGCCTGCAACTCAGATTTGTAAATCACTTATTTTTCCCAATATATTTCTAGTACCAAAAACAAGTTAGAAAGTATGCCCTCTGTAGTAGAAGTTAAGTAATTGGCCCTGAAAAGATTCCCTTTACCCAAGAGAAAATAAGGTGATTGCACTTAACAAGTTTAAGTGTGCATAAATAGTAAAAGGTTAACTTTGCCTTTAAGAATGTGGGCCATGGTTGCAACCGAGAGAGCATATCTTCTACACTAATAAAAGAGAAACATGCAAATCGGTGTCACTCTGCTACGCCCACCAGCCAATCAGATGAGTATGAAAATTAACCCAACAAAGATGGCGGTTAATTTGCATATGCAGGCACAGAGTGAAGACTGAAGACAACGTAGAAGGAAGCCAAGTGCTGCAGAAGAGAGCGAAGCTGCGGAGAAGCAAGCGGGGTGGCGGAGGCGGAAGCGAAGCCCACCTCGGCGGGTTTTGCTCCCTTCTCTGCTTTGCTCTGGCTGCAGGAAGCCCTATTCTTGCAGGAATCTTTCTGCAACAGGCCTCTAGTTGTGAGTATAAGCAAAATAAAAAAAGTAGTATTTATTGTTTGTCCACTCTGCATTAAACACAGTGTTCAGCACTTTTGCACATTTTTTTAATGCCCATACTAATTCTGCAATGTATATTCGATATCTAAATTCAAAGTCTGTTATGCAGATGAAGTGACTGAGGTTTAGAAATGTTCAGTACTTCAGGGACATCCAAGCGTCACTGGTGAGACACTGATACTCACTCATTTCATTTCTCCATGACTGAGAATTAGACGATTTTCCTTCATGCTCATGTTGTTTTAAATAAGTGGCAGGTTTTATGAAGAGGCACACATCATCCTGGGTTTGCTGATGGTAATGGTGATAATAAGAACGTGATTCAAGGAAAGTAACAGCAACTGAATTTTGCTTATACTTAATTTTACTTCGGCTTTTCTAACTCAGTGACTCAGAATACCATAAAGTCTCCCTTCATAACACTGGCCCCATTCTTGACCTTTCCTTCTTCCTTCCCAATCACAAAAGTAGAACTTGCTACCAGCTAAGGTCCTTCTACTCATCTCTCCTCTCTCCTTAGTCAATTGCTTGATGCTTTAATATTTCATTGTCCCTAAAAGTCTATTAGGTAATCCAGGAATAGAGAGTTGGCAGATGAAGTAAACTTGGGATATGTATAACACTTTGCCCTCCTTGAGAGATGCAGAATATCCGTTAGATATTGAAAACTTTGAAGTTATTCATCATGAAACTTGCCTAACACTAGTGTTTTTTTTTTAATTTAATTGATCTGAAAAAAATTACTCCCCTTTAATTATGGGGAAATAATTTTAGGAACTCAGTTTCACAAATACTAATAATTTGTATAATACACATATCAAAGGTTCAAATCTGCTGACCACAAATAGCCTTACACACCAGTAAGGCCAAAACACTTACTTGTTTGAATGCTACCACCAAAACTGTCCTCAGATAACATGGTAGGGAGATGTGTGTTTAAGTAATTCATTCATCATATTGTTGTATCAGCAAAATGTGCTGTTGTGTAGAAATTTTAAAGTCACTTGGGAACTAACTTTGCTATTCTTGGTAGTTCCCAAGTGAGCAAATTTTACTGTATTCTCCATAGGGGATTAGCAACATCTTTACCCTGAGAACTCTCAAGAATATCAACAACATCTATGGGCAAGTGGGCTTAACTGTGAAAACCAAAAATGTAGTTATAGATGACAAAGTTTTGCCAAATAAGCTGAGAGGAAAAAAAGAATAGAAGAGAAAGAAAAGAAACAGAAAAGGAAAAACAATAGAAAGAGATGGGACCTTGAGAATGGCTGTTTGCCATCCAGAATACAGTAGTTCTGAATTATTTACTCTGCAGTGTATGGATGAAGACAATTCCGTATACTTCAACAGATATGCCTACAGGACACAGAATTTTGCAGCCTTGATATAATAAAAACAAATTTACAGGAGAATGTCTTCACTAGCTTTTATCTCATCAATGCTTTGGATAACAAATGTTCTTCATTTCCTGCTATAAAACAGGTTTATTATTACTCACAGGTTTATTATTACCCTACATTTCGTGGCTAATTATTTTCTTGCATGTCTGCTCACTTCAGCATCCACAGCTGGGTAAGCTGTGTTTGCTGCCAAACCCATTTATGTAAGTCAGGTTTCTTTCAGATGTCATAAAATATTCTTCAGTTAAGAAACTTGCATAACTTGATATGCACTAGCATTTCCTAAAATTATTTGATCTGATACATTTACTCCCCTGCCATACCTAGGGGCAAATGGTCTATAGAATTTAGTTTCATGAATATTATTTCGTAATGTATGCAATATGAAGTGTTCAAATATGGATGCAAAAACTGAGAGGTGTTTCTGTGAAAACTATTTTTATGCTTGCTACACAGGATTGACAAAGTTACTATTAAATTCGATGTGGGAAAAACAGCAGCAGTTATTGGTTTAATAAAATCATATCTTTTTAAAATATATTTCTTTATTGATTTCAGAGAGGAAGGAAGAAGGAGAGAGAGATAGAAACAACAATGATGAGAGGGAATCATTGATCCGCTGCCTCCTGCAAGTCCCCCACTAGGGACCAAGCCTGCAACCCAGGCAATGTGCCCTTGGCCAGAATCGAACCTTGGGACCCTTCAGTCCACAGGCTGAGGCTCTATCCACTGAGCAAAACTGGCTAGGGCTAAAATCGTATCTTAATATATCTGACTTTAAAAAGAAATCATAGTGATCTAAAAGGGCTCACATTACTTTAAAAATTACAAGTGAGAAATTATAGGAGCAGTTTATGCAAAAAAGACAAGAACACCAATTATTAGACCCCCTATCAAAGAAAAGAAATTGAACTCACATGTAAATTGGCAAATGCATATATACTTAAATATTTTATCTTATATAATATAATAAAAGTATAATATGCATATCTACTGAACAGTGGAATGACCCATCGCTATGACACACACTGACCACCAGGAGCAGACGCTCAACACAGGAGCTTCCCCCTGGTGGTCAGTGCGCTCCCATAGTGGGAGCACCGCTCAGCCAGAAACCGGGCTCAAGGCTGGTGAGTGCAGAGGCAGTGGCGGGAGCCTCTTCTGTCTCCACTGCAGGCAGGTGGTAAGGAGCAAGGGGTCCCAGACTGCTAGAGCCCCAGACTATGAGAGGGCGCAGGCTGGGCTGAGGGATCCCCCACCAGTGCACGAATGTCGTGCACTGGGCCTCTAGTATTGATATAAAATATCTGTGCTGTACATGTATTATTTCACAGTTCCCTACTTTAACCAGATTTTTAAGTGGACTAATTAACTGAACATGCATCAGTCTAAATGTGGTGATTAAAATGTCTTCAATTGTATGGCTATGATGTTACCCAAGCTTATCTTATTAGTACCTGCTCTTCTTTCTAAAGGAACCTGTCCTTTTCTGCTACTGCAAAAATCAACATTCAAAGATAAGTGGAGTTTGGAAAATTGATTTTGTTTAATGCAAAGAGACCAGCCTCAGCATTTCTGGTCCTCAGGAGAATCGCGTGACCATATGGTGCAAGAAACACTCTTCTGCATGAAGAAAGTACTGCTATTAAAAATGATCTGCAGAAAAAGGTGACCTTAAATTCCACACATTACTTAAGTTTTTTTCATTTGAATTCATGTTAATTGTGCTTACTACATACTCTATTTCTTCCCAAAGTATCAGTTGAAATGATCAGCCAATGCTGACAGACCCATTCTGAATAATTAAGAGAAAATACACTGATAGAAGGGAAGAAAATATTTGATATAAGATATGTAAATATATAGATTAATAGGTGCACAGCTGTTATAGACTAACCACTATGTTAAGTTTTCTATTCAATAATTTATATGATTATTCTAATTTTGCTTTGCAGCACAGGTTGACGGCATAAACATTTTAATAGACTTTTGATATTATTATTGTGGTTTCTTTGTTATGTTAGCCATTTTAATGTTGTAGAAATTAGCAGATATTACTACACTAGTATGTTTCTAATCCTATTTATTCTGTGAATATATTATTTGAGGCTCATTAAATTTAAAAATATTGTCATGAAGAACATGGGCTACTTTTAAATAGTACCCTATATTATAAGTGGAGATACTAAGAATCACGGATATTTTAGGACTTTGAATAGCATTCAAAAGAAGCTACAATTTAACTTGACTGTTTTTATTTATTAAGTTATTACATATGTATCCTTATCCCCACATTACCCCCCCACACACACACACACACTCATGCCCTCACCCCCCTGGTGTCTGTGTCGATTGGTTAGGCCTATATGCTTGCATATAAGTCCTTTGGTTGATCTCTCTCCCTTACCCCCACCCTCCCCTACCTTCCCTTTGAGGTTTGACAGTCTGATCGATGCTTCTCTGTCTCTGGATCTGTTTTTGTTCATCAGTTTATGTTGTTCATTATATTCCATAAATGAGTGAGACCATGTGATATTTATCTTTCTCTGACTGGGTTATTTCACTTAACATAATGCTCTCCAGTTCCATCCATGCTGTTGCAAATGGTAAGAACTCCTTTTTTACTGCAACGTAGTATTCCATTGTGGATATGTACCACCATTTTTTAATCCACTCATCTGCTGATGGGTACTTAGGCTGTTTCCAAATCTTAGCTATGGTGAATTGTGCTGCTATGAACATAGGGGTGCATATATCCTTTCTGATTGGTGTTTCTGGCTTCTTGGGATATATTCCTAGAAGTGGGATCACTGGGTCAAATGGGAGTTCCATTTTTAGTTTTTTGAGGAAACTCCATACTGTTTTTCACAGTGGCTACACCAGTCTGCATTCCCACCAGCAGTGCATGAGGGTTCCTTTTTCTCTGCATCCTCTCCAGCACTTGTCATTTGTTGATTTGTTGATGATGGCCATTCTGACAGGTGCGAAATGGTGCTGCATTGTCGTTTTGATTTGCATCTCTTGGATGATTAGTGACTTTGAACATGTTTTCATATGTTTTTTGGCCTTCCTTCTGTCTTCTTTCAAAAAGTATCTATTTAGGTCCATTGCCCATTTTTTGATTGGATTGTTTATCTTCCTTTTGTTAAGTTGTATGAGTTCCCTGTAAATGTTGGAGATTAAACTCTTATTGGTGATAACATTGGCAAATATGTTCTCCCATGCAGTGGGCTTTCTAGTTTTGTTAACTTGACTGTTTGAATTAAATTAAAATTTACCTGGGAGTTGGCCAGATTCTATCGCAAAGTATATTTTGTTTCCAGAACTTATTATTTTTTGCCAAATAATATCAGTCTCATTCCTTTATCACTGGATACTATCTTAATACTACTTTATCTGTTAAAAATAATTTATTCTTTTGATTCTGTTTCTACCTAATAAAAAATTCAAATAAAAAGTAAAGAAAGAGTGACCTCTGGAAGTGTGTGGATGAAGCAAAGATAGGAACTGAAAGGCCCCACTAAGCATTACTTGAAACACAGCCAACTTCACTTACTGATTAACTGACCTTGTCCTAAATGCAAGGGAAGTAAAACTCTATTTCAGTTGCCAACATGATTTTGTTCTCTTATTTGCATTCTATAAATCAATTTCAAGCTATCTATCTAGTATAGAACATTTTATTCTCTCCAAAACTTTTTGCTTCACAAATGAAAGATTTCCCTAAATGAGGCAAGAGGAGTTTTGACCTTATAGGCACTTAGGAACAACCTTGTGCTTTAAAATGATTTGAACAGTTATCTGATTAATTTTTTAAAATGCAGGATTCAACACTATTATACCTGAAGGCATTTAAAAAACGTATAGATAAATAAAATCCCTATAGTTCTAAGTGGAATAACTCTATAACTTATCTCTGGATGTTTGTATTCTTTGAAGAGAAGTGGTGAATCAACAAGATCTCAACTCTGCCAGCTGTTCCACTGTCATGGTTCGATTTGAAAGTGTCAGTCATTATTCATGTCCACATCCTGACATTCTTCTTCATAAATAATTTACCAAATGTATTTTTCAACCTCACATGTAACCTAGACTAACTTTACTCACAATGGGCATCTCATCAACTCCAGTCTGGGATAGTCATCTCATTCTTTAATCACTGAAGAGCCATGCGGACATGTGGATATATATACATACATAGGAGGCTAAGTAGACATGGAGCTGCTAGTGATCAGTGCGAAGGGCTTAGAAATACAAATTCTGTTGTCAACTCAGGCAAATCATGTTGGAGTTTTATCAGATTGCTCTGTGTCCAGCAGGCATATAATACTGGGAAGTTGCTAAAACTCCTTGTGTAAAAAAAGCTGCTAAAACTGCCTTTTTCACTTGTATTAAAATGTAGCTAATAAAAAGTATTATATTAATTTCATGTGTACAACATAGTTATTCAATATTAATATACTTAACTAGGGGATCACCATGCTAAGTTTAGTAACCATCTGCCATTGTACAAGTTTATTACAGAATCAAGCTATATTCCCTATGCTGTACATTATATCCCCGTGACTTATTTATTTTATAACTGGAAATATGTACATTTTATCTCCCTTCACTTTTTTGCCCTTGCCTCCACCTCCTTCCTCTCTGGCAACCATCAGTATGTTCTCTATATCTATGAAACTGTTTCTGTTTTGTAATGTTTGTTCCCTTGTTTCATTTTTTAGATTCCACATATAAGTGAAATCATATGGTTTTTGTCCTTCTCTGCCTGACTGATTTCACTTAGCATAATATCCTTTAGGTTTATCCATGTTTTCACAAATTACAAGATTTCATTATATATATATATATATATATATATATATATATATATAGATTTCAGAGAAGAAGGGAGAGGGATAGAAACATCAATGATGAGAAAGAATCATTCATTGGCTGCCTCCTGAATGTCCCCTACTGGGGATGAAGCCTGCAACCTGGGCATGTGCCCTGACCAGGAATGGAACTGTGACCTCTTGGTTCATATGTTGCCGTTTGACCACTGAGCCACACCAGCCAGGCAGATTTCATTCTTTTTTTTTTTATAGATGATATATAACAATTTCTTTATCTACATCTGGACACGTAGGTTGCTTCTATATCTTGGCTATTGTAAACAATGGTTCAATTAACATGGCAATGTATATAACTTGTTTAATTAGTATTTTTGTTTTCTTCAGATAAAAACCTAGAAGTGGAATTAATGGGGCATATGGTATTTCCATTTTTAATATTTTGAGGAACCTCCATGCTGTTTTCCATAGTGGCTGCACCAATTTGCAATCCCCCCCAACAGTGCATAAGGGTTCTCTTTTCTTCACATCCTTGGCAATGTTGTTCTTTAAACAAAAGTATAATAAAATAAAAACAACTATACCAATAGTAGTTAATAAGCAGGAATTTCAAGAAAGATAGTAGCAATTTAATGTTTTTGAATCCAATTTTATTTAGAGATCTTTCCTACTCTGCCTCCCATCCCCAAATCAACAAACAGGAAAACCTAACAACAACAAAAAAGTGAGTTGTACATTGCTGTACAAGAAACATATTGTATGCCTGCTCCATCTTTACCCCCTTCAACTCATAGCGGATTCATATACACACACAACACTTTATCTTCCCTTCTTGGGCATTTTTCCCCCTCAATCATTTGTCTCTCTCTGCCTATCAATTTGACTGCTCATGAAGTTGAAAAAAGAGAGGAGGAAAATTGGAAAATTATAGGAGAAAGAATATGTGATAAGAAAATATAATTAGAGAATGAGGAAGATAAATGAGAAAGAGCAAATATGAGAGCCACAGGGAGAGAAATGGAAAGCTGCTGGCTTCAGTGATAATGTTAACCCATATACTGGAACCCACAAAATGGAGACCTCCCCAGTGATCCAACCCACCACGTTAAAACCTAAACCCAACCCAGAAGGCACTTCCTGAAAACCCTTTGTTGTCAAGGAAATCTAAGACTAATCACCATCAGCCAACTCAGCTTTTGCTAGCTCACCTTACCCTGGGAAACTGGACCTGCCAGTCTCATGAGGAAATCCCTGCCCTCCCAGCCAATCAAGACCTATTTCTGTATGCAGTCGCTAATGCTCTATAACACCTGCTTCTGTCCCAAGTCTGTTGTGAAGGCTACTCCACTGTCTGGGGGGTACTGCATCCCCCAATCCATGGGTGTATCCCCTCAAATGAAGGATATCAAGCTCGTCACTAAATTGCTTTGGTTTTGTCATTTGACAATGGTTGATCACCATTTAATTCCCTGTGAAATATTTGTCTCTATTTTTTACATATTTGAGTACTGGCAGATTATCTGACTGGTATCATAGAGTCAGTTACTCCTTTAAAAAATTAGGAATAATAATAATAACAACAATAATTTATAATTCCTTAACATTAGCCCATAGATAGATGTCTAAACCTGGTAATATCTTGCAAGCACATTTACCACTCTGATAAATAACCCATGTGAGAGAAAGTTAGTACATGCATTTTCCTTAAACCAAGCATATAAACAAACAACCAAATAAGAAAATAAACAATCTATTTGTATGCAGTGTACACAGTAATTTTTCCACACATCTGCCTTTTGAATTAATAATTACTTGAAGTGGGTGATGCTTCTGTTCGCAAACTGATCAATGTTCACACTAGCATTCAGACTATGAGCATGGCGGAGCTGGAGCTGGAATTAATTTAATATGTCGTCTTATATCCTTTAAGAAAGAATTCATCCGATGGGAAGGGAGACTGAGATATCCACATCTGCCCCGTGGGAATAGGTGATTGCTGAAGAGAAGCAAAGAATCACGCGGCTCAGTGGCCAATGCCTTTTACTCACACTGTCCTCTGCATGTACATATGCAATGCCTAAGGTGAAAGGTTTCAATAGAGACCGAATAACACCTAAAAGAGATTTTAAAACCAAACCCCATACAAGAGTTTGAGAGTTCATAGAAGCACACTTACTAGCCAGCATATATGGGTGTAAAGTTTCACTCTACTATCGGAGCATGATAAGTCATGAAGAGAACATAACTTCTTGAACATCAATGCAGACCAATCACAGAAAAAAAAAGATAAGTGACATTTATAGTTAACAAGATCCCCAGAGCAGTAGACAATGACAACGGCAGCAATGGGATCTGAGGACAATTGAGCAGCAAGCGTGAAACACCGCTGGGGCTTCTGAGCACATGTCTTGGGATAGAGGAGCTTTAGCCTCTATCTCCCAAAAAAACAAAAAAGTAAATGAATGCATTGTATTTGCTACACAAATGAAACTTCAAGAAGAGAAATCCGACACCCCCTTCTAAATACATTCTACCCATGAGCCACTTCTACAAAGAAATTCTACAACAACGCTTTCAGGGGAGACTTGAGGAGGCTAGAACTCCTGGCGTGGGATTCATGGTGAAGGGTTCTAAACAAGAGAAATGGTTTTCTCAGTAGGAGATGGCCACAAGATAAATAGATGGCAGTTTCTTTGAGATTGAGGAAGAAAATTCTTTCATAAGGTAATAAAAATGTAATTAAGAAATAGTAGTAAACCTAGATAAGGTAATATTAACCTGATAATTGCAAAATGATGGTGGTTACTTAATGTCAACAAAATAAACTACAGAAAATATTTACATCACTTCATTGAAACTTAGAAATTTGGTTTAAATATCCCACCAAATATTATCTTTATTTAGTGATATCTGATGTCAAGAAGTACCAGGTGTGCTGGTTAATAATGCGGATTTTGTAATCAAAGAAAACACCATCATTTCAAGAGAAACATCAAAAGTGCTTTATTCAAAGTAATGTTCATCGCTAGCTACACATTTCCCCCATCTTTCAGGTAAGTTGTGGATACCGTCCCAATAGAGCTTTTCTTGTTTTGAGGCAAACCACTCAGAGACCCAATTTTCCACTTCTTCATACATTTTGAAGTGCTGCTCAGAAAGTGCATGTGCCATCGATTGGAACAAGTGGTCAACTGAAGGAGCAAGGTCTGGTGAATGCGGTGGGTGGGTTAATACTTCCCAGGCAAGATCTTTTAAAGTGTCTTTAACTGGTTTTGAAGTGTGTGGTGGTGTGTTATCATGAAGCAAAATTACTTTGCTGTCTCTTCTGGCACATTCTGGTCATTTCACGAGAAAAGCGTGGTTCAAATTGATTATTTGTTGTCGGTAGAGATCAATATTAAGGGTTTCACCTGGTTTTAGAAGCTCATAATACACCACACCTTCCTGATCCCACCAAAAGCAGAGCATTGTCTTCTTTCCGAAGCGATTTGGCCTTGCAGTCGATGTTGATGGTTGACCTGGATCTACCCATGATTTTGTGCATTTGGGATTCTCAAAATAAATCCACTTTTCATTGCCAGTCACAATTTGATGCAAAAAAGACTTTCTTTTGTGTTGTTTAAGCAACATTTTACTTTGACTTTTCAGTTTTCTGTTTGTCTTTCAGTTGATGTGGCACCCATTTTCCTTCCATCAAAATCTTTCCCATTGTTTGTAAATGATCAAAAATTGTTTGCTGAGCAACATTTAATCTTTCTGCAAGTTGTTTTTTAGTTTGCCACGCACCTTCATCCAATAATGCTTGTAATTGTTGGTCTTCAAACTTTTTCGGTTGACCGGGATGTTCTTTGTTTTTCACATTGAAATCATCACTTTTAAAGTGTTTAAACCAGCGTTCACAAGTATCTTGAGATGGAGCATGTTCACCATAAGCTGCCCAAAGTATAGGATAACTTTCAGCAGCACTTTTCTTCAAAATAAAGTAATGCATTAAAACTTCCCGCAAATGCTCTTTTTTTTGGCATGAATTTTGACATTTTTAAGTGTAAAAATATCTATGATGTTAACACCTTCAGAAAATTTGACATATGAAGTTTTGAAGCTTGTTGTCAATACAACAAAATAGCATACATATCAAATCGCATATATATCAACATATGTGTAACTCCATCTATTGAAAAAAATCTGCATTATTAATGGGTACTCCTGGTATGTGCTTACTTAGACATGGGGACTCTTTCTGTTCTTGTATTTTTGTTTCAATAAAGTAATTATTCTTATGGATTTAGTCACGGAAGCCATTAACTTTACATTGATGTACTCTCTACCATGGAAATTAAAGTAATTGATCACAACAGGCTGTGAGATCTATATACAACCTCTGGAAGATGGAAATGACCTATAAATCTTTCAGACAAGTTTTGGGAACTGGCATTCAATTTCCATATATTAAGGCAGGCAGCCCAGAAAACATTCAAAAGGCTAAGAAATAAGATGTGAATGGTCTAGTACTAAACTATTTGAAGCTGGTTTATAGATCATTAGTCTTTTATATACTAACTAGTTCACCAAAATTCCCACATAATACTCTTCATCTGTATACTGTATCTTTTGTATCTAGAATCAACTTTGATTTCAAAAGTGAATAAGACAGAAGTCAGGGTGGATACATATTAGGGGATTAGAAATTAAAAATATGAATTCTTCCATAAAATATTGATTCAGACCAACCAACAGTTGAGAGAGAGAGAGAGAGGGGGGGAGGGAGAGAGAGAGAGAGAGAGAGAGAGAGAGAGAGAGAGAGAGAGAGAGAATTGCCCCCCAAAGAATTTTTCTCAGGAAAACAAACAAAAGATGGAAAACCCAGCTGCTTAGCATGCATGGGACTAATTCATGGTCATTTATATGTGTGTCTTTCAAGAGTGTCCCGCTGGCTTGAGCCCAGGTGATCTTCTTTGGGATAAATGCCTTTAACATGAGCAACTAGTTATAGCCAAGAAAATTTTCTACCGACTATGCCAGTTCTGGTTTTAAACTCGCCAGTGTAAAATTCTCCATGGCAAGCTACAGAAGCTGGCGGCAATAAAAAAAAAGTGTATTATGTCCTATATTTTGATTCCTTTACCAATTCTCTGTTTGTCTCTAAATATTTAAATGAAAAATGTCAGGTTTGGTCATCAGTTATCCTTAAATTCCTAAGTCATTCAACTTTGCCTAGAGCTGACAAAGGAAGATAACATTTTCATTGTCACTATGTTGTCTGACGTGGATGAGCCTGTTGTGCCTTCAAAGACCAATAGAAGCACTTTAGTCATGCTAAGGAGAAGAAGGAGGAGACAGAGAGTGGACTGTATTCACTTTCCCCCGAACCTCTCCTTTACTTTCTGCTGTGTTTTCCTCATCTTTTCTTTTTAGTAGATTTTTCTCTATCTTCCCTATAAAAAGTGACCCTCTTCTTGTGTAAGCCTTTTCCTGAGGAATCTTACTCTTATAAGCTTGGCTATTAACCCTGGTGTGACGGCTCAGAGATGTACTTCAAACACAGAATATCCTTAAATAAAAATCATCAATTTCACCTCAAAGCCGCCTGTATTTTCTCTGGTCTTTCTGATCTTATTTGAAGTTACTCCAGTCCCATTGTGCACTCTTTAATCTCCCAGCTGAGGTCCCAGTCCCAATCAGTCACTTAACCCTGTCAATACTGCCCCCAACATCTCTTCCCAGTTCACGCCTCTCAACAAACTGATGCCCACTCCCGGGCTCAGGTGTCTGTACCTCTCCCCTAGATTACCACAACTGTCTTCTTGGGGTGACCCTTTTGCTGATATTGTCCATCAGCAATTCTGCTTCCACACGACCCCATGTAATCTTTAGGACAGACATTTGTAAAGCAGGCACTTCCTGGTTTCTGCCTACTCTGTTCCGGGGATTTAGAAGTGAATGAAATGAAGTTTCTGCCCTAATGGATTTTATGTGCTATTGTCATAGATTTAACTTGATAGAAACTCTGATTAAAATTCTTTGCTAGCAATCCATCACCAGAGAATTGAAGTCCCCAGTTTAGTTAGAGGCACGCAAAGCCCTTAACAATCTGGCTTCAGACACATTTCCAGCCCTCTTTTCAATCCCAACCTCACTCACCTCCTCCCTGTGTTTCTAAGCAGACTCTTCTAGCAGCCATTGTTTGCCTGAACATGCTTTTATGTGTTTCCTCCTGTACCTCTTTATTTACTTGCAAATTTTCTATTAAAGCTTTAAGACCTAGCTGGAAATGTTCACCTTCAGTGAAGTTGTCCTCACTCTCCTAGCCAGACTTCACTGATGCCTCCTCTGTGGCTATGTTTGTTCTTGCCCCTCTCACCTCCCATATTCACAGAATAATAAAGTCCTTGCCTGCATATCTGTCTCCCTCACCAGCCTGTTGTGTCTTTAATTGTAGGGAAAAAGATGTAGTCATTTTTGTATCTTGAGCTCTTAGCAAAACTTATGTCTTGATAAGAACTCAGTAAGGGTTTCTTTAAAGAACAACACACACACACACACACACACACACACACACACACACACACACACATTAAAAAAAAGAGTGAATAGAAAGTCAGGGGCAGGGAAGTCTTCAGGATTGAAAGCATTGGTAATAAAATAATTAACTGCCTTTATTTTACATTCAGTAAATGCTAGGGATTAGGTGTCCTTGTTAACTGACAGCTAAGAGGAAAGACACTGATTGTCCCCAACAGACCTTTCATCCATGAAGTGATTCATTTGCTTAGGTTTGTTTTTTCAGGTTTTTTAAACAGGGAAGCTTTTCTTTCCTACAGCCCTGACAGTATGGTGGGGAAGAAACTATATATACATCTTTCACAAGAAAATAAAAATTATAACTGCCTGTTAAGCTCATGAATTTAGGAAATAAAAAAAAAGAGGAAAGAAGAGGCAATAAAAAATGAATGAAAGGACAATAAAAGTATCAGAGCATCAATACAGGATTCTGCTAGGAGTCAGATGACTTATGTATGGATGAGGCATTTGGGGGGATTCAGAAATATTGTGCTGAGGCTATTCTTGCTACTAAAAGCTGTAATGATAGAAATACCTGGAAGCATGGCTTTATTAATAGAAGAGGTTCTTTCTTTTTTGTGTGAGGTTTTTTTTTTTTTTTTCAAGATTGTTAGTGAGAGAGCAAGGGAGAGAGAGAGAAAATCATAAAATCAATGAGAGAGTGAAGCATCGATCAGCTGCCTCCTGCATGCTCCTCTACCAGGGACAGAGCCCAAAACCAGGGCATGTGCCCTGACAGGGAATCAAACTGGCAACCTTTCAGTGCATGGAACAATGCTCAACTGACTGAGCCAGTGAGCCAGGGTGAATATTCATCCTCTTGAAGCTTTAAATTTTTTGACTGATGTAAAAATTTCTGCTTAGAGCAAATAACTCAATGCAATAAAAATACATCTGAAGCTATAAACATCACTTGCAAATAGCAAAAATAGAACTTTTAAAATTACAGATTCACTAAAATACACCAAAATATTCTAATGAAGGCCTCAGAAGTTAAAGACCACACAAAGTAAGATTTATTTTATTAAATTTATGAATAATTAAAAATGCATTACAAATGTTCACAAAATATATGAAATTACAGAACATAGACTACTTGTGCTACATAAAGAAGGGAAGGTGAAAGATAAGGGGAAAGAAGATAGAAACAGAAAGAGAGGCAGTTGATTAACATGAAGAAAATGGATGGGAGTGCTTCCTCTGGGCCCTAGGTAAAATTGACTGTAGAAAAAGAGAATATGTTAAGCACCATTCAGACTTGTCAATATGTATCATGTGATCCAGGGAAAATTATGATTCATACATGACCCAGAATATTCTTTAATTGTAAGAGAAAAGGTCAACAGATTATCTATACTACTAAAAGCCTAGATGGTCCTCACACCCTCGTGTGACACCCTCACATCATCACAAGATGGCTGTCACAAGATGGCCACCCTCATGTTGTCACAAGATGGCTGCAACAAGATGGCCTCAACAAGATGGCCGACAGGGGAGGGCAGTTGTGGGCGATCAGGCTGGCAGGGGAGTGGTTAAGGGTGATCAGGCAAGCAGGCAGGTGAGCAGTTAGGAGCCAGCAGTCCCGGATTGTGAGAGGGATATCCCCCTAGAGGTCTCAGATTGGAGAGGGTACAGCCCTGGCTGAGGGACGACCCCCCCCACCCCCGCATGAATTTCGTGCACCGGGCCTCTAGTCTATATAATAAATAATAGACAAACATGGTAATTGACCATACCTTCGCTACGCCTCACATCGGCTAATCAACAAGATATGCAAATTAACTGCCAACAAAGATGGCAGTTAATTTGCATACATAGGTGCGAAGCGGTGGAGCAAAGACTGAAGGCGGCTCCGGCCGGAGCAGAAAAAGCTTGAAGGCAGCTCTGGCCGGAGCAGCAAAGGCTTAAAGGTGGCTCTGGCCGCAGAAGTGAAGGCTTGAAGGCGGCTCCAGCCGGAGCAAAGGCCTGGATCCTGGGTGCTAGAGGAAAACCGGTGCCAGCAACCAGGGGAAGGGAGGCTTATTGCACAAATCTTTTCATGCAACAGGCCTTTTCATAATAAAAGCCTAGAACCATTATGGCAGAATGACCAGAACGACCAGTTGCTATGATACTCACTGACCACAAGAGGGCAGATGCTCAACTCAGGAGCTGCACGCTGGTGGTCAGTGCGCTCCCACAGCTGGAGTGCCACTCAGCCAGAAGCCAGGCTCATGGCTGGCGAGAGCAGTGGTGGTGACAGGTGCCTCTCCACCCTCCATGGCAGTGCTAAGGAGCAGAAAGCCAAGAGGTAAGGAGCAAGCAGGTAGGCGGTTAGGAGCGAGGTATCCCAGATTGCAAGAGGGATGTCTGACATCCCCCAAGGGGTCCTGGATTGCGAGAAGGTGCAGGCCAGGCTGAGGGACCCCCCTTCCTGCATGAATTTTGTGCATCAGGCCTCTAGTATATGATAAAACCTCTTATTGTTTCTATAATGACCAAAAATAAACTCTGTGCACACAATAAATACTTTCTGTGAGTCACTCTTTTTTAAACATTATCATATCAAAACATATATGAACTATTGTCTTCATATCTGTGTGAGTATATGGAATTAATTTCAACTGTTTTATCTGTAGCTCTTAGGGAAAATAATGAATGTGTTCTAGCTTCAGTATTTTGGCTGCATTATGACATAATTTTAATTTGTAATGGATTTACCTACTTGGAAGCAAAGAAGCTGTGCAGTTAATACTTTCAAAGCTCTAGGAATATGTACAGATTTTTAAAGTGCTGTTAAGAATAAACATCAAATGACTATCATTTCCTCTCTCAATCAGTTTGAGTACATAAACTCAAGCCTCTTATTTTAGCAGCAATTTTAGAAGAGACACACATCTTGCTCTAGATCAGTGGTTCTCAATCTTCTGGCCCTTTAAATACAGTTCCTCATGTTGTGACCCAACCATAAAATTATTTTCGTTGCTACTTCATAACTGTAATGTTGCTACTGTTATGAATCATAATGTAAATATTTGATCTACAGGATGGTCTTAGATGACGCATGTGAAAGGGTTGTTTGACCACCAAAGGGGTCGCAACCCACAGGTTGAGAACCGCTGCTATAGATGAAAAGGTGCAATGCTTGCAGGACCGTTTCCTGGTGCACTGGTTGTCCATTGGTAAAGTGCATACCTTCACATGTCATAATAATGTTAATCTGGAATCAGGATGAAAAGTAAACCTGAAAAGTATACTCACACCCAAGGAGCAGTTCACCGCTCTGTATGAATTAGCTAAGCAACTCAAGCTATAATTTCTACTTCAATTAGTAAAAAGGTTTTATGATTGTTCTGTGATGTTTACCACATTATAGGAAACAAATTATGTTATCAGATAATGAGCATTGCTAATCATTAAATTTTTGCTAAAAACATGATTTGCTAAAGAGTGTTCTAGGTCTTTAAAAAATGAACCATTTCTGAGTTCAGACACTGCTAAGTTAAAGATAGATCTGAACATAACCTCCTTAAGGTATTTTGAAATAGCATAAGGTGGTTCAAACTTCTGTGCAGCACTAGCATACTGATGTTGTGACTTTGATTAATATTTATCTTTAATTTTTGGACAAGTGCAACAGTGAAATTGATTTTAACCCTCTATTTCAAATTTCTCTAACTGAGGGATTCTCAATCTAGGCAGTGCTTTAATTCTCTCTTAGGCATAAAAATAAAAGACAATCAATAAAATATCAACCAACATAATTTACCCACTCTAACTTTAGCTTTAGACAATGAAAGAGCCCTACTAATTAAGAGAAATAACCCCTCTACTAACCATAATAATGCACCATTTTAGTTTTCCATATGGTTTCACACATGGGAAATTATCAAATATTTGAAAGTATATGGAAGCCCCATGAAAATCTGTTTCCCCAATTTACTAGAGATAACTAAAAAAGATGTAAAGAAGTATTAAAATTAATAATATTGTCTATTACTTTACAATTTAAGCTATATAGTATCAGAGTAAACAATGCTTTTGATATATTTCACATGTTTATATTTTAGAGACACCGAATAACCTTCAAAAAGATACTCTTGAAATTTTAAAAAATGACTATTGCATTCTCTGAGAAAGTTAATAAAACCTCCCAACTGGGTAAGAGTTGATAGTTATTTACAGGTTTCCATAGAAAATGTATTCAGAATCAGAATTTGTAAAAATGGTCCTTACTTGAAGAGCACGATTTAAAGAGACTGCAAATAAAAACATGTATTTAAAGCTCTGTAAATAGGCAGCAAGTTTCCAGAAGCAAGTGCAAGGAGGCTCTCCAATGGATCACAAAACTAAAGGCTGGGATGGTTATCTAGCACTTAACTTAAAACACTTTAGTCAAGCCCACAAAATCGGACACTAAGTTCTACAAAAGGAATCATGATGCACCTAATCTTCACAACAAAGAAACCAAATCCTAAAATGTCTTCCAAAACTACACTGGCTAATAATGAATAAATCTGAACGAACACTGAAGAAGGACTATTTGCCTTAAATAGGAAAAGTACCCTCAAGTCTCACTTTTTTCTGTTTGCTTCTACCTGGTGACCTCAGGGCACTCTTGGAGTTTCTCTGTATTTCCTGACAGACATAAAAATCTATGCAATTTTGAAATTTCAAAACCTATTTTCACCATATTTAACTGTGTGGAAAGCAGAAAATTCTAGAGATTATATTTATACAAGCAATTTAATTGTGGAGGCACCCAATAGTAAACTGATAGAAGACTTAAAATAACAATTTTAGTTGATGTAGCAATCTCTCTTTGCACCCCAAGCCCCCCAACTCCCAGCCCAAGATTTCTTTTATCAAAGCTTCCACATATTTCTAATAAGAAAAAAAAAATCAGTGATTTACCTGCCATATTTTCTAGAAGGAAGTCAAACTTTCCACAACTGGACAGTTTCAAATGCAATCTTCCTTCATTATAGGTGTGCTTGTGAAAAGTGGGTTTCTTTCTGGACCTCCAGAAGACAGCTAACCAGACTAGAGGTTTGATGACTTCACCGTCATCTCTGCTTTTATCAGCTAAGGGCGAGAGACTAGTGGCCACACATAATACTTCTGAAACTTCCCCTGAACAAATGTTTAGAAAGCTAGTCTTGACAGAAACTGATTACAATGATAAAAATCACACCCTCTTGTCCCCTCACAACAAAGGGCTCAACAAGGAGAAGATTAAAAGACAGGCTTTGAAGTGGCTTACGGTCCCAGTGGTCTTTAAAGTCAAAATAGGAACAAAGTTTTCCCCCTCATTAACTTTTAGCATTTTCTGGTTTGAATGGACTGGAATCTTCCAAGATCAGATAGTGCCTACAAGGAATTGTCTGAGAAAGTTTTGTCTGAAAAATAGGCTATAGAAAATAAATTGGAGCTGCCAGTTCATGAAGTAATGATTGGGGAAGTTGGAAGTGTTAATGAAATGAATAGTAAGTTTGTGTCATTATCAATTACAACTTAACCTACATGTTCTTACTTAAGAGTTAAGCATTTTTTTTTTTTTACTTTTTGTAAGAACCGATGCTATAAACAAAACTTTCACACACTTACCCTCAAAATGACCACAGGAGTTTTAAGCGAGCAAAGATTTTTTGTTGCTTAAATTTCTAATTTGTAAATAAAGAAATTGAGGTCTAGGGCATTTTTGACTAAATGTGCATAAAAAACTATAGAACAATGTGCAAAAAAACGAGGAAGAGCATTTTTAATATACTTAATCACATAAGAAAAAAATGTGAGGGGAAAGATTACTTAGCTTCTCAATTTGTATTATATTTTCCTGATGTCTTTGTATTTATATGTTTGGGTACTTTCCATTATATGACCATATCATCTTCCCAGAAATTCTCACCATCCTTGGCTCCCAACCTTGTACTACCTTGTTTTCTTCATTTTTCAAGGCTTTTTCATTGGACCTTTTTGCACAATGACTTCTTATTTTCCTTCTTATTGTAACACCTTAGCAAGTGTACCCTGCCATCTGCACCAGCAAAACTAGATGGCCCCTGAGTAAGCTCGGTTCTTTGTCTTTGAGTCTTTGTTCATGGCATTCCCACTGGTTGGAAGAGTTTCCTAACACAATGTTTCTTCAAACTCAGTTGCATTTTAGAATCACTAAGAAAAGAAAGAAAGCATTCCATAACATACTTAACCAGCAATTCAGGTGATCTAGTTGATTCTGATATTCAACAAAGATTGAAAACCACAAAAACCTATCAAAATTCTCCCCATGACTTCAAAGCCTTTTAGTAACCTTTTTGACCATATGTGTCCATTTCATCTTTTGAAGTTCCTCTTCTTGAAAATTTCCAATGATCCTTACCAAATTCTTCTTTGTATGCAGACTTCTATAAGCCCTCTTACTCAATGATAAGCTTAAAAGGAACAGGTGTCAGTCCCACTAACTGCACCATCTTTAAATCCCTTTGTTTCTTAGAGCTATTCCTGCTGATTTGCTTAACCTAAACTGTTTGAACAGAGACCAGGGAGTATTTAAATACCTCCAATGTCTTCCCTCACCAGTCTGGGTGAACCCAGCAAAGTCTTTCTCCCAGATGGCAGCTCCAGGGAGCTGTGTAGTCATGCATTTTTTTCTTCCCAACACTCTGGTCTCCAGTCTGCTCTGGGCAAAGCCTGCTTTTTGGTTTCTGCTCAGCTCTCATTGGAGACTCTATTTTCACTCCAGGACCTTATTTCAATTGCTGGGATTTGGACAACCCTACACTGATCTTGGTATTCTGTTTGATGCCAGCACTGTCCCTTTATATTGTTAGCTACATTCTAGCCATCTGTTAGGAACTCCAGACATTCTCTTGGAAAATCTTTGCAGAATGCTTCCTGAATCTCTTGACATGTAGGCATTGTATCTTGATGTACTCACTAAGCTGATGGTCAGCTGGGACCAGCCTCCTGGCGGTTCTAATTGTAGAAATTATGCCAGGTTCCCAAGATATCCTCATCTACCCAATGAGTTTTTGGCTCTTAGAAAGTGCCAGGCATTAAACTTGAGCCCTAATGTAGAAAAGAACTGTTATCTTTGATGTAACATGGCACAAAGTGCCCGGCACATGCTAAGTGCTCAGATTGTTCTGAATATTTTATTAAAGTATAAAATACACAAGTTTATTTTTTTAAATTAAATCTTCCTTATGTAAGTTTTTTATCTTTCCCCCTCCTGGTTCATTTCACTCAAACATTTTAATATTCAGAATTTTAAAAATAGAATACAGAAAATCACAAGGGTTGTTGTGTTCATATTTATCACTTCACAGATCAGAGAGGAGGGAACAAAAGTGTCTAATGAACTGCCAAGATCCTACAACTAGTTAGTAGCAGAGCTGGAAGTTAGATGTCCTAACTTCTAATTATGTAATGAATTATCAGGCAGGTCTAACGATGAACACAGAGTCGAGTGGAAAACGGGAGAAAACTATTATAGATGAACCCCCTAGAGACTAAACACTTGGCATATATTTTGTGATCGAATTCTCACAATATCTCTATAGTAGTGATAACATTTGCACATTTTAAAGAAGAGGAAGTTTATATTCAACAAACCTAAGTTTTTCCCCAAACAAACTAAACCAACAAATTCTAGATACCAATTGAAAGCCAGGTCTATCTAGCTCCAGAACCTAAGGCTTTTCATTGCTCACCTGACCAGAGGGTTGGAAAGACAATCTAGTATAAATTCTTGATTGAAATCAGAAATTCACCAAATAAAATCCATAAAATAAGACCTTCTAATTTTTAACTCCCTAATCAAACGCCAAATTCCTATAAAAATATGTCCTAGGGCATTTTCCTTTACTGAGGATCAATATGAGTAAGGAAGACGTGCAAGCCCGGATTCCAGGCTGCAAAGAACTGGCTGACTGACAGTAATCTCGGTGGCAGTGCCCATGGAGACTTAGCAGTGCTGATATTGGTATGAAGACTGTCATCATTCTCATTTCTGCTCTGTTTTCTACATGCTCTATGTTTTGAGTAACCTGGTCCTAATTCTATGGAAAAACCCAAGCCTTAATGTTTTCATTCAGCAATTTTGCAAGGCACTGAATTTTTCAGGAACCTTTAGGAAGTGCCTAATTTAATCACCCAATCTTAAAATAATATTTTGGCATGTTTTGTAATAAACAAGACATTAATAAAATTATAAAAGCACATGCATACATTTGCACTGAACTGCGTGGTCTATTTGACTTATTTTATTTCTTTTTTAATTGAGAGGGAGCACAGTCAAAAATGTTTTGAGGCCACTGATCCGATCTATATGACCTCACGTGGAAAGGAGTGAATAAAAGCAGACATCAACTTTAGTGTGGACAACAGAAGTGAGGAACTGCCAAGAATGGGTCAGGCACAGGACAGAAGTACAAGACACATACACTGAAATAGAAATGCATGAAATGATGCCTCATGAAACGGATGCTTAGAAATAAAAAGCAAGACAGACAAGGGTCATGCTGCAGATAAGAACGGGCTCACTCATTCTGAACATTCTGCACACTGTGGCAACAGAGATCACATTCCACTCGAGTTAGTTTTTACTGCCCTCCACTCCTGTGAGCTCCGGGGGCAGTGGACCATGTCTAATTCAGCTCTGTAAACCTGCTGCACTTGGCAAAAGCCCTGGTACACAGTAGATGATCCCAAGTATTTGCTGACTGAATATGTGATTTATGGATAAAGATGTGTGCTCACCTGAAAAGGAAACAGGGCAAAAAGCACGAGAAGAAAGGAGAGACTCACGTTTATCAAGTGGCCATAATGTGTCACAAGGAGAGCCAGGTATTTTAGTACTCTAAATTATTCTCACAGCTCTCCTATGAGGTACATATTCCCACTTACATGGAAGAAGCTCAGAAGTTTATTTGTTCACCCAAAACAAACACATCTGGTAGGTAGCTGGCCTGGAGTTTGCAATATGAGCTGACTTGGGAGTCCACACTTGGGGCTCCCTGCTCCCTCCTGCTGACAGTATGGGGTAGGATCTCCATCTAGAGTAGCAGCAGTCACAAACCACAGCCTTTCTATGCAAAACACTAATGCCAGACACAGAATTGTCTCAATTCCAGATTACCAGCAATATTATGGCTAACTATAACTTACCATCAGGGTTAGCGATCATTAGTAGCTTACCCCCCCCCCCCATTTTTTATTTATCCCTCTTTATAGCTCAATTTCAATAGATACATTTTAGGTTGTTAGAGATATGTTTTAAAACTTAGAGAGCAATTTCTATTTTAATTTGTTGATTGAGTTCATCTCCAAAATGTAAAATAAAAGACTTAGGAAATTTAAATGTTTTTGTAAAAAATAACAAGTTTCCTAAGTCAAGGTCCCTGGTCTATAATCAAAACATAACATATTAGATGAAAACAAACACTCATTCAGCCTGTTTAAAGTTTGTGAGTAAATAATTCATGTATATTTTCATAGTTCTCCTTCTGGGTATATTGGTAATGTAGATTTAATATGTAGTGCACACTAGACCTTGGTTAAATGTCTGGTTTAAAGAGAAAATACTGGCTATAATCATTATTTTTTAATGAAAACAATTTATGTTAACCCTTATCTTAGCATCACAATGTCATCCAATAATTAGGAGTCTGCATAGATAATATACTGGGTCTCTTTGTTGGTGAAGGGAAGGATGAATGTGCTATCACTGCTTTGTCTCTCAAGCAGAGAGGAGCTAATTCTGAAACAAATGAACCTTAAGTTTCAAGGTCCTTGAATTGCATGAGCCTTTTCCAAAGTCCTGGATGGGCTCACACGGCCATATGTTTTTGTAAAATTCACAAAACTAAGATATTTTTGCCACAGTCCATTTCAATTTACCAACCACCACACTTTCCCTTGATCAGGTAATACCAGCATTTTTTTGTATCCTGATAAGAGGAGTTCTATTGGGGATACATTTAGCTTAAGTTTAGTGGAATATATGTATGCATATAGTTTAAGGAAAGGCTGGATTATCTTTTCACTCTTTAGAAAGTGATTATTACAAAATAACTTTCAAACAAAGACGTGATTAAGTAAGGTACAAAGAAGGTGTGTTTTTGGATTTGTGATGCTTCTGAGTATTTGTCAGCTGTCAATTTTTTATTTTTATTTTAATGAATTATTTTTCATTCTAAAACAATAGTTGATTTTTTTATGTATAGTTTTATATATTTTTTCTCTTAACCATCAATCCTGAAATGTATAAAACCTAGGGCCCTCAAAACCTGGAACTCTCCTAACCCCGGAGAGTAAACTGAGACATTTGTAGAGTTACACTCTAGGCTCTGTAACAGAGTTATACACATTCCTTCGAATAGATGAGAAAAATAATACCCTTTCCCCTAGCCAGGAAATATTTAAGAGATCTTTATTCAAAGGAGGGAATAAATGGGAATAACAAGTTTAATCTCATATCTACTTGATAATTCCTCCTCTTATTTCAACAATACCCTGGTCAGCAAACAGAAATACAATTGTACCATTTAGTAGGTACTATTCAGTACAAGGAAACTTGAAGTAAACAATAAAACAGAGTATATAGCCACCTTTAAGACAAAGAAGGTTATTCTTTTTTGGCCTCTCCCAATCTCTCCTCCTTAATATGCCTGAAAAATATTTCCTCCATACACAATATCAAAGGAAAGAGACCTAAGTTCCTCATTAAATAATTAAAGAGTGGGGTTGTTGTTTTTTTTAAGATTGGAACCCAATTTTATTTTTTATTTTTTTTAATATTTGTTTGTCTCTTCTTTTTTTTTTTTTATTTATTGCTTAAAGTATTACAAAGGGTATTACATATGTGTCCATTTTATCCCCACGCCCTAGACAGTCCCCTAGCCTAAGAGATCAACTAAAGAGTGGGTTTTGAATGTGCTCAGAGCACTAGGTAAATCCTACAGACATCTATCCTAATGTACAAAACATTTGTAACTTCTAAGCCCTCCTATGTTCATATCATCCCCAAATATGTAAGTTCATGGAAAAGGAACATCTATACTAATTAGTGGACTTTAATTCTGAAAAAGTTAACCCATAAATTTGGAGGCAATATAGACAAAAGGCTGCCACACAGACAGGAGCACAAATGAGAGCATTCACAGATGAGAGAAAAAGGTCAACAGTGTACTCTGAGCTTACATTTCTTCCTGGAGAGCAAAATCAACAATTGAGGTCAATGCACTTTATAGCCATACCTAATGAGTGAGTTCTACTGCTTAAATTTCACCCTCAGGAAAAGAGAAAAAAAGATGAATCCTACATAGTATAAGAAAATGTAAATAATGAAAACAATTTTATTGTTCTCTTGTAATACTTACATTATTGCTAATGATAATAACAAGGGCTAATGTTATAAGAGCACTACATGCATTAAGTCAATTAATCGACACAATATTTTGGGCAGTTACTATTATCACCACCACTTTTCAGATGATGAAATTAAGGCATAAAAGAACCCCAAGATTTTACTCAAAAGCATAAGCCACAGTATGAGTAGAGCAGGGTTTCAAATCCAGACAGTGTGGATGTATATAGCCCAGGCTTTTTGCTTGTAGGCCATGAGCTGACTTCCAGGCCTTTTCTAAAAGGAATTCTCGCTTCAAATATTCTATCCCGAATCCATAATAAAATCCTCCTGTTTCTCTGATATGTGCCTCATCTTCAGCTTCAGAAAACAGAGTTGCCACAAACCCAAAGTAATCAACTCCTTTAGCAGATGCTTCTGTTAATCTATAAAAGACACATAAAATGATTCAGGAAATTCACGTGAAAAGAAATCTGTTCCTTTCCTTCAGGTTGGTGTAAAAAAAATATGCTCCCTTTTTCTGCTCATCAAGCGGTGTCAAATTGGTGAGCTGAAAGCTTCTCTGCTTTATGTGTTTTTGTTAATGCTTTCCCCAGAACAGGACTGTGGTAATTTAGAGTGAGGTGATCATAGCAGACACCACTCAGATGCAGCTGGGAGCATCAGCTCCCAACAATGCCTGGGAGTTAGAGCTAATGCAGGGGGATTACCGGAGTCCCCCGCAGAGAACAATAGAAACTGCACGGTAATGGGATCTCTTTGGCATGACAGAAGCTGAGGATTGGCTATCTCAGCAATAATTGCTTAGCTCCTGATTTTCTAGAGACTGAGAAAGCAGGGCTCTTTGCTGGCATGGGACAGGGCTCTGGGCAATCAGAAGTAAGCAGACAGCACAAGGAGTGAGCGCAGGGTAGTGAAAAGGAGAAAAATTTGACTGTTGGTTCCTGTTTGCTCCCCTTCCCTGTTTTGAAGCTACAGTAGCTCATTTGTGCTCACGGGGAAAACCTAGGAGAATTTCTGAGCAGCAAGAGCCACTGAAACACCTCTAAGAACCACCCATCTCTGGGCTCCTGGTTAGGTCAGAAATAAACCCCTATTATTTTCAGCATTGTGCTCGTGTTCTGTTATTTGTTGACAAGTGCAATACTAACGGACAGACCCTGAGGGAAAGGAGAGAGCAGTACGGACCAATGGAATTGGTAAAGTGTCATCCACAGGCAGTAGGTAGTAGCAGGTACTGAAACAAGAACATTTATCATCATACTTGTGTTTAGAACAGTGATGGCGAACCTATGACACGCGTGTCAGAGGTGACACGCGGACTCATGTTTTTGGTTGATTTTTCTTTGTTAAATGGCATTTAAATATATAAAATAAATATCAAAAATATAAGTCTTTGTTTTACTATGGTTGCAAAGATCAAAAAATTTCTATATGTGACACGGCACCAGAGTTAAGTTAGGGTTTTTCAAAATGCTGACACGCCGAGCTCAAAAGGTTCGCCGTCACTGGTTTAGAAGATGGATCCTGGCACAGTTTGGAAGGCGAGTAAAAATAAGAGGTTGTGATCTCTTTTAGAGTGACCTCATTATGGTTGATACTTAAGAAAAAACTTTTAATTTTAGAAAAGATTTAGTTGACGGAAAAGTTGCAAAGATAGTACAGAGAGTTTTCATGTAACTATAATAAATAGATTAGACTATCATTAATATGGTACATTTGTTATCAACGGACCAATATTGACACATCATTATTAACTAACATTCATATTTGATTCAGATTTCCTTAGTTTTTACCTAACCCTTTTGTGTTCTGGGATCCTGCTCAGAACACCACATTACATTCAGTCATCTGGTTGGCTTTGGCTTCTTGTGGACATGACAGCTTCGCAGACATTTCTTGTTTCGATGACCGTGACCGTTTTGAGATGTATTGGTCTGATACTTTTCCTAATGCCCCTCAATTAGGATTTGTCTGATGTTTGTCTCGTGCTTAGCCTGGAATTATGGACTTTGGAGAGAAAGACCATAGAGGTGAAGTGTCCTTCTCACATCATATCTCATTAGCTTTCTTAAAAGTAAATGAAAGCTTTTCCTCCCTGGCTATTTGACGATTTGCTGTCATTATGAATGACACAGGAACTATCTGGACCAAAACAGTCATGACCAACAGACTACTTCAGCGGAAACAAATGGTATAAATATCCTTCACCCCGGGGAGGCAACAGTACCCCAGACATAAATTCATGAAAAACTCGCCAAAACATGTGAGACCATACCAGATGCCACTTTTATATTTGCATTCAGAACCCTTTTTGGTGGTGGGCAGACAACTGGCTTTGGCACGATTTATGACCTTGGATTAGGCAAAGAAAAATGAACCAAATGTACATTGCAAGGCATGGTCTGTGTGAGACCACCTGGAGCAAACAGCGAAAGAAACACAGAACAGAATGAAGAAAGTCAGGGGGACTGCAGAGGCCAATGCTGGTGCTGGCAAAACTGAGCTGGAGACCGGACAACAGAAGGAATAAAGAACCGTCGGTAAATTTATCTGTGGTGATTCTGCAGATTTTTCATGAGAGGAGTAATAAATTAAGAATTTTTATGTGTCTGCTTGTTTGAAATACAGAACAAGTAAACGTAAGTGCTATTTCAGCTTTGCACATATGATAGTACAAAGGTTGTAGGCAATCCTTCCCCCATAACTTCCTCCCTTTCCTCCCTGCTTAACGTCCATCTCAGTTTCATAGCATCCCCAGTTGGTCACTATGTTCTTATTTTACTATAGTCAATGGGGGGAATGTAGATGCCTTATAGTTAAGGCTTTCCAATTACAGAACCAGCAAGCATAAAACAGAAAACCAACTTCATCCTACCCACCTGCATTGTAATACCCACTTCTATGCTCATATCAGGCTGCACACTTCCAAGTCAAATAGGACTTTTGGAAAGGGGAACCTTTTGCTGCTATATATCATATCAGTTTTACATGTGAACTCTTAAGGAAATAAATATAGAACATTTGTTTACGTTACCTAAATTACTATTGCCTCGTAATAATAGCACTGAGAATTGACATTGAGAATTGAATATAAAAATAGGATTCTAAAATAGAATGGGAGCTGAACCTTCTAGGCACTGTTATGTTTCCATTTCATTCCTTTCCAAAAAAAAGCAATGAGTAATTTATTGAGCAAGCATTATGACCTGTACTATTTTGAGGAAAACAGGATGCTCCAGCAAAAAAGAAAGAAAATCATGTCTATTATTACTTAATCCCAGGTCAACTATAGTTATTACCATAGGTCTTGTGTTCTTTTAATGTTGACATTGAGTATAAATTTAGTAGAATCCATGACAATAAGCCCAAATTATACTTAAATATGCTAAATATGAAGCAAACAGCATCTTAATAAGGTAACATTTTAGAAGAAAATAGAGCTCTTCAATCAGCATTAATTTTATTTTTAAATGAAAATGACTGCCATGTGCCAAGTACTTTACAAAAACCTAAATTATTTCATTTTATCCTCTCACTTAGTCCTCCTGAATCAAGTGATTTAAAATCCATTAAAACAAATGAAGGTGAAGTGATTTGTCCACTGACGAAACTTTCAGAAAAGGACAGATTTAAAGACTTTTTTCCCCCCCACTAAAATCCATAGAGCACACAGAACCACTCATGTGCAGAATAAATTGGGATCCCAGCAGGAAACAGCACATGCAGGTTAGGGGGATCCACTGAGGCTTTAATAGAAGCCTATCCCCAAAGACATGCACAGGCAGTGAGGAAACCACAGTGGCACTATCCAGGATACAGCCAGCCACAGGTGACCCACTCCTCCCTCCACCCACACTGAGGGAGTCAGGGAAATTGACACACCACCACTATTCTCCTCCCTCCACCCATGACTTGGTTAGGTTTTCCACAGACAGAATCCAACCACAAGGCAAGGGGAACGGAGGCATCGAGGGTGGTCCTCACAGCTCTGCCCTCTATATCAGAGAGCAGTAGGGGAGTGGACACTGAGTGCATCGGGAGAACTGAACAGAATGCTGACATTTGTCTAATTGTTGGTTTGAACATAGAAATAACATGGAATTCACATTCATTTAAGTATGCTCACTGCTTATCCTCCTGAAAAGAGACTTGAAAGACAGCAGCAAGAGACCTTCGCACTGAATCTTTCTAAAGGTATAAGAATCAAAGGTGAGTTCGCTCATGTGGAAAAACAAACAAACACACAGACAGGAAAAATGCCAAAGGCTCTAGTAGAGCCTTGGTGGTGGCCAAGTGAAGCCAGAGCAATGCCCTGTAGTATGAAGATGTTGGGAAGTTGGGAGTCTCCAGGCATCACTTGTTTAGTGAAGCACTTCTGAACCACGAGTAGTGTTCCAGGTTTCTGAACTGTGGCTCTGTTCTGTCACTGAGTGGTTAGATGTGTTGAGACAAGTGATTGAGAAGCTCTGTGCCTTTGTTACATTTTCTATCTCTACCACAATGCTGGATACTTAATGTTGCATATGTATTTATTTATCAAATTAACATTGCATCTGATTAATGTAGAGTGAACAAGTAAGAAAATAGGGCCAGCACAGCAGTAAGTGTTAGTGTGAGAATTACAGAGATGGTGAATTAGAAAAGATATCATTTTTTTTAAAGCAGATATTTTTGTAAGATATATTTTTATTGATTTTTTTACAGAGAGGAAGGAGAGGGATAGAGAGCTAGAAACATCAATGAGAGAGAAACATTGATTAGCTGCCTCTTGCATGCCCCCTACTGGGGATGAGCCCGCAACCAAGGTACATGCCCTTGACTGGAATCGAACCTGGGACCCTTCAGTCCACAGGCAAATGCTCTATCCACTGAACCAAACCAGTTAGGGCAAGAAAAGATATCATTATGCTAAGAAAACATGAAGCGCGTTGCAGAATAGATGTTTCCAATAAATATACCCATTTTTTGCTCATTTTAACTGATTTTCCTTCTGGTTTTCTTTTCATTGTCTTGTTTTCCAATATAAGTTGTCTAAAATCTTTATAACTATACAAGGTATCAGTTCAATATAAATACAACTAATAAAGTGTTAAGCTAACTTTTAAAATTCAATAAATACAATAATCCTTTGAATGTACAGTCACGCACAATAACTGATATTTCAAAGATGGACTGCATATTTGATGGTGGTCCCACCCTATATAATAAAAGTCTAACATGCAAATCGACCAAACGGAATGACCGGTCACTATGACACACATTGGCCACCAGGGGGCAGACGCTCAAGACAGAAGCTGGCCCCAGCCCACAGGCCCCGACCCACAGTGGCAGTGGGGAACAGCGCCGGTGAGCAGGCGGCACCAGGCCAGCCAAGGCGGGTGTCAGCAGGGGCCCCCCAACCCGATCACCCCACCAGTTGTCCTGCAGAGGGAGGCGACCAGTGGCAGCAATAGGGGGTGGGGCTGGTGAGTGGGCAGCACCAGGCCAGCCAAGGCAGGTGCCAGTTGTCCCACAGATTGGCCCTAATCATCCTGCTGGTCGTCCCACAGATTGGCCCTGATCGCCGGCCAGGCCCAGGGACCCTACCTGTGCACAAGTTTCGTGCACCAGGCCTCCTGTAAGATTATAATGGAGATTAAAAGTCCTAACACCGAGTGATGCTGAAGCTGTGCTAATGTGGTAGGGAAATGCATTATTCATGTGTCTGTGGTGATGCTGCTGTAAATAAACCATCAAAGGACAGCACATGCACTTAGAGCAGTAATGCATCCCATTTAGGTGCATGGCGGTACACTCTCTGAGATTCTCAGAATAATGAAATAGCCTAAGGCAGCACTTCTCAGAACCTATCCCCATTGTTAAGCAGCACGTGACTGTATTACAGATGCCTTTTACAAAAGAATCCAATTTGAATTCTTTTTTAATATAAACGTTCTTATTTGAAAAGAATCATTCCTCCTATTTGCATACACCTTGATTTCAATAGTCCAGGCTTACTTCTAAAGTAAATTAGGCAATTCTGAAAAAACATAAATAAAATACAATGTTTCCTGATCATAGTTTGTGATTTATTAAAAGTAAGGAAGTGATTTTACCTCAACTGCCAACTCATGGAATCTTAGAATTTAATTTGGCCGCAATAATTATGAACTTAGAAAATAAAAAAATAACTTAAAAAACTTGCTATTCATAAAACGAAGTAGAATAATATTGCAAAGAGATAAAGAAGCATTCATCTGAAACATCCAAACAAGGAGGCCAAAAGAAAAAAATGTTATCCAAGAGGAGCCTGCCAACTCCATCCACTCATCCCCCATCTGCCACAGGAAACCTGCAAGGGCTTCTTAATGAGCGTTGGATGGGATGTGGTCCATTTGCTCACAGAGCTGAGACTACACATGAAGCAGGGAAATGCATGAGGCATATGGAACTTACTCATTTCAAATGTATGCATATTCTCAAGACATTATTATAAATGATTTATTTTGAAGACATTTTAGTGAAAAACTTTAGCCAGAACTCTTCCATTCCTCTAACACATAAAAAGAAAAAGCAAACAAAGAAGAAAATTGAAAACTCCCCCTCCCTAACTGGTCTGCATTTCTGTGTACTTCTTATTGCCCTTATCAATAGCAAACAAGTGAGGCTCTTGGTGACACCTCTGAAGGACTCTTCCTTCCTTATTATCCTCTCATTTATATGCCCCGACCCCCACCCAAAACTTATATTCTGTGTCTGTTTATAAAAAAATATATCTGGCCCTAGCCGGTTTGGCTCAGTGGATAGAGCGTCAGCCTGCGGACTCAAGGGTCCCAAGTTCGATTCCGGATAAGGGCATGTACCTTTGTTGCGGGCACATACCCAGTGGGGAGTGTGCAGAAGGCAGCTAGCTGATCGATGTTTCTCTCTCATCGATGTTTCTGACTCTCTATCCCTCTCCCTTCCTCTCTGTAAAAAAATCAATAAAATATATTATATTATATATATATATGATTTTCCTCCTTTTCAAAAAATTGCTCATTCACCATCAGTTTGGCCTCAAACTTTTTGCATAAATGTCTTTGTCAAGCCAGAGGAAAATAATTCTCTTTTTTTTAGAATATACTGAATTCAAGACAAAGCTGTATTAAATTTTACATAGCTAATTCAGTCCTCTTACATAACTATACTGTTTTCTTTGGCAGGGCTACATTAAAAGTCTTATTCAAAGTTTCTTAACACCGTTTAGATTTTTATTCAAGAAGTAATAAGCTGATTCCTAACAAGTAAACAATTAACCCAAACCCATACACTTAATTTGACAATTCAAGTTTCCTATGTCATTAACATTGACAAGATAAAAGTACTGAAGTTCAAGTATATGTAGGGTACTTTACTAGACATTGGGGAAGTAACATGTTATAAGATAAAAGTCTACAACAATGATAAGCACTAAGGAGAGGATAATAATTTATGCCCCAAAGGCAATGCTCAGTCAACGAACTGATCCTCTCTGGGCATCCCTTATGCCAGGCATGGTGCTAAGTGCTGGAAATACAAAGATAAACAGGCAGACCTAGTCCTTGACTTCATTGAGCATACATTCCACATGGTGGCAGATGATTTTTTTAAAGGCTACAATATCAGGTAAACAACTAAATAACCAAATTAGTAGAGAGGGTGGTAAGTGCTATGAAGGAATTATATAGGGTTTTGTGATAGAAAATAATGGGGTGGTAGCCTGAATTATTTAGGGCGGTTAATAAAGGCCTCTCAGAAACTGAGACCTGAAAGAGAAGCCGGCCAGCCAAGATCAATGGGCCTGTGGGGAGACAGGTGGCTCCAAGTGTAAATTTTAAAGCCTAAATTTAAAAAAATATATATCCTAGTGGTGTATCTAGGAATTATCAGAAGGCCGATTTATCTGTAACATACATGCCATGGGGAGAGTGGTCTACAATGAGGTTAGAGATGGACCTTTTTATGCTGAGCCTATAGGTCATGATAAGAAATGTGGACAGATCCAGGCAGGGGAGGAAAGGATCTGATGTTTGCTTATTTTAATGGCTGTTTTGTGGAGACTGTGTTTGAGTGGGAGAGAGACATGCTAGAAGGCTAAGTAATGGTGTTTTCTGCCATAGTGATAGCAGTAACCATAAAGAAACATTGAAAGATGTGAAATATATTTTGGGAGTAGAAGTGATAGGAGTTGTGAATGAATTGAAAGTGAGGAATGAGGAAAAATGGGACTCAATCAAATATCAGATGGATGGTGGTGCCACTTACCCAATTAGACGATAGAAAAGGAACTGGGGGTGGCAAGGAGTGCATATAGAGTTACATTTTGAACAACTTATGTTTGTGATGCCTACTAAACAGGCGTTGGCTCCCTGAGTCTGTATATTAAGGGAGAGGGCTGGGGTAGGAATTCAGAAGAAGAGATTTCCTCTAATGGAAGAGCAGCTGAAACTGCATATTCAAGGAAGTGTAAGGACTTAGAGAAGTAGAGAAGGAGGAAGTCACCCGGGGTATTTGGAATTATGAGTTGATCTAATTGTGAAACAATAAATGAAAAGCTTGGCTGCCATAGAGTTTTCATGTAAAAATATATTGAAAACAAAATGGTGAAGTAATAGTAGGGGCCAGATTGAGAGAACTTCTAACTTCAACCTTATGATTTCTTTTGTTTAATTTTAACTGAGTGGAGATGTAAAGTGGGAAGGGTATGTAAAAGAAACATATTATTAAAATAACTATGACTATTCATATATAATTTTTGAAGATAGGGAAAACCTTAGTCTGATGTGGAAATCTCTCAGGTCATCATTTCAGTGAACTTGGTGTGAATGAATAAGTGTTTGAGCTAAGATGGTGGGCACAGAGGCAGAACGGAAAAGAACAATATAGTACATAAAACCAAAACATCAAAAAGATTTGGTTCCTGGCCAGTGTAGCTCAGTTGGTTGATCATCATCCCATGCACCGAGAGATTGACGGTTCCATTCCCAGTCAGGGCGCATGCCCTGGTTGTGGGCTCATTCCCTAGAGGGGGCATGCAGGAGGCAGCAGATCGATGTTTCTCTCTCCCCCTCTCCCTTCCTCTCATTCTAAAATCAATACAAATATCTTTAAAAATATTTGGTTCTTGAGATATCATGGTGGGGGTTGAAATAAGAGGAAATAATTTGGTAAATAACCATTCATACTCTTTTTCTTCCTCAAGTATCCAGTGTACGTTGGCAATGAGCCCAAGTGGTACACACCGAATGCTTTGCTTCTTGCTCTGTTTCCTCTGGAATGGCAGGGACTAGTCTACAAAGCAGTAATGGCAGACATCAGGACAAAACTGGTCATTGCCAGGCCACAGACATTGCAACATAGAAATAAGGAATGTTGTAGGATCAGATTCATATCTGCAAGATCTGTACACTGATGAAGGAAACATGTAAAATGAACTGTGTTATATAGCCCTCACGGCATAGCATTTAATCTTTCCTTTCTCCTCATATTAGGTGTGTTCTTGTCTGGGAAGGGGATGATAACTAAAATGTGAATATTCAAAAATACACAAAATAAACAAGTAATGGGAAAAATGTTGTCACAATCAGGAGCTAGCTGAACAGCAAGGCAGATTAATAGTCATTTTTATGTTCTGGCATTCTTATTTTTATGTTCTTAAAACAGTACTTGGCCTGAGGCAATTCTTTCCTTTTTTTGTACCCTGGTTTTATCATCTACAAAGGGAAATCATCTAATCTAGTGAAGTTGGAGCAGGTTGTGTGTGTGTGTGTGTGGGGGGGGGGGGGCAGGGAGGGGCAGAGTAACATATATTCTTATAAGAAATGAAAAAAATAGAGAGGGATAACATAGATAATAAATACTGACATAATGCCTCTTAGCAAAAACAATATTAAAGATAATGCATTCCTTTTAAAGCATTTTATTCAAAATATCAATAAAGAAAAATTTAATAATATTAATAAACAACCTGCTCACAAAATATGAGTAGAATGAGTGACTCTCATGATTCATTTTAACAACTAATGAAAAGATAAGATGGATGCCAGCAATTGCCTACCTTCATTCTACTGGTGATTGACAAATTATTTTGTATTGCACCTAGGGTACAATATTAAATCCATGCGTAGTCATTTATCACTTTATGGCTGTCCTGTTCTCAGAAACTTCAGTTATGTTTAATGCCTGCCTTCCTTTAGTAATTGGTGTTTCACTCAAAGCGAAGTCATCTAGTCTAAGCTAGCCTTGGGTTTTGAAGAGACACATGCAATAAAAGCTTCTAGCCCCTCTAGACTATTCTGCCGGTGATTGTACCATAATGGATCCTACAATAAATGGTTGAAGAGCTTCCCCTGGCTAAGAGGGCTGAAGGGTTTAATATTAAACCATAATGAAGAGATGTTACAAAAATATCATGTGTACTTAGTATTTGGTCTTTGTAGAGACCATCTCTGTAAATCTCAGTTCCTTCTTGGCATCTTCCATGTTTTCTCTGGATCATGTGTTAATGTGCCCTCACGGGGTTCCATATTTCAACAAGTCACCCTGCTTCCCCCACCTGTCTACACACTTGCTTTTTATATTCTCCATAAATAGCACCTTGTCCTGTAATTCATCTTCCATGCCTCATTCATTCTAAATCTAAGCTTCTTGGCTCTGTTTCTGCCATATTAAAATACTTCCCATGGCAAGCTCATGTTTAAAAAGAAAATCAATTTTTCAGATTCATTTGATATGAGCTTCTGGGTGTTTTTAGAATTTATTGTTCACTCTCAAGTCAATACCTCTATGATACCATCATTAAATATTAAAGGCTGCTTAGGGCACACTCCTTATCAGAAAGCTTTGCCCTTTTAATATCAAGGAGAAGGATACTCTTCCTCTTGGAAGGAAGCTTGAATTCTTCTTAAACTATAAGCACTAAAACTTGGGTTTGCCACTTTGATGTGGTAAGGAAGAACAAAGAGTACTGGAGACTAAAAGATAGCTGGGGGAATGCAAAAGGAAGGTTGTCCCCGGCTCTCTCTCTTCCTGCCTGCTGCAAAAACAGCTTCATTAGTAACCTTAGGCCCTTAAATGAAACAGGAAGTTTGGAATACTATCCTTTCACATTTCTGGTTAATTCCTCCTTAGAATCACTGTAAGAGGCAAAGCCAACTTGAAGAACCATAACAGACCAGATGATGTTTTATTTTACTGTTTGCACGAATCACTTTGCTTTAATTTATTGAACTCTCTCCGCGGGAACACCGCTTAGCTGCACAAAGCATTTATTCATTTTCAGGTAAATGCTACTGCTGTGAAGGGTGAAAAGAAGCAAATACATCACATTAGCACCAGGCACCATTTACTGGTAACCTGTTACTGAAAAAGTGAGGAATTGCAAAATAAATAGTAGAAAATATTTTGTGTAATATAGTGGATTAAATGAATTGCGAAGGCACTCTGTGGATGCATTGGTCACCTAACATGAGTTCAGGGGTCTAAAGACCAACTAAGGTATCCCTGTTGTCTTGCTCTCTCTTCACAAATGTTAGAGTTGTCTCCCTACTCCCCAAAGCTTGGAGCAGTGCTTTGTATAGTTGGGTATTTAATAATAGTTCTTGACTGTTACGTAAGTGAATGACTAATTGAAGAATGGCATGTGTCCATGTGTCTGTTCTATTTATTCTATATTTCTCACAACTCTTGTAGTAAGGAAGAACTTATTTTGTGGTAGATGCTGAAAAACAGGTTAAAAGGAATAGCTGTTCCACTTAAAGTGCTTAATTGCAAGCAAAAGAGATTTTTTAAAAATGGACAAGCCCTAGCCAGTTTGACTCAGTGGATAGAGTGTTGGCCTGTGGACTGAAGGGTCCCATATTTGATTGCGGGCTTGACTCCCCAGTAGGGGGGCGTGCAGGAGGCAGCTGATCAATGATTCTCTCTCATCATTGATGTTTCTATCTCCCCCTCTCCCTTTTCTCTTTGAAATCAATAAAATATATTTTAAAAAAATGGCCAAGCAAAAGGAGAATTATTAGAATATGCTATGGGCTCAGAATCAATGGGAGGCCAAGGATCAGGCTTTAGAGCTTCCAAGGGTCAGAAAAGTTGTTAAATAGAAATAAAAAGCAGGAATCAAGAGGCACAGTAACAGGTCTACAGCAGTAACTTAGCTGCTTCCTCTGCTAACTACTGTTCAAGTGTCTAGCTTCCAACCTCCTATTCTCTGTATGTTAAAACTAAGAGCGAGCACCATATTGGTAAAAATAAATCCATGTGCCTATTCTCTGTCTCTGTAGTGCTGAGGGGTTAAGGGCTTTTACTTCTTGAAAAAAAGATGTAAACCAAAAATTTTCCCACCACTAAAAGTACAGAGATTATTTCTATATAGGAAATGAAAGTATTATGAGGAGAGTAAGTGGAGTCTAGAAAACCAATATATATATATATTTGTTCTTAACAATTAATCTGAATTTATAACCCATGTTTTCTTATTCTTAAATAAACTGTGAGAAATTGAATATATGCAATGCACTCCTGTGTTTTCAGATAATACACTATTTGAATCTCACTTGCTACAGTATGCCCTTACTTTTGTATTCATTATAAGGTTTTTGGTGAAGTTTTTAAAATAAAATTAAATAGTTATGGATCACTTTTGACCTGTTTTCCTCACAGTCTTAACATATCAAGGAGTTTGTTCTTGTTAACAGTTTTGCTCATTACCCTGTGCTAGTAAATTCCTGAAGATCAGAACTTTGCTTTGTTCACAACTGTATCTTCAACGTCTAGAACAGAGCCCAGCACATATGCTCAAGAAATACTTGTTGAATGTTGATTTCTTAAGAGCATACATTCTAGGATACTTACTGCACCATTGCTTTGATACCACACCAACAAAAATGGGAACAAGTTATGTATCCAGCAAAGGAGAAATAATCAACACATTTTGATACGTCTGAATCTATGAGATGTGTATGCTATATTAAGTTTTTAGAATGTGAGTTACCAAAAATACTTATATGGTTTTGGAATATTATGTGTATACATAAAAGTAGTAATAGAAAAAGATACTAAAATGTTGAGAGCTTATCACTAAGGATGAGTTTAGAAGGGAAGAATAAGATACTTTCACTTCTTATTTTATATAATTTTTAAAAAAACCCTTTATTATTATAAAAGTGTAACATGTGTATTGTAAAAAAATAAGAAAGTACTAACAAGCAAAACTAAAATAATTAAAATATCAGATTTTCACTATTACCTTAGTAATAATGTCCTTTTGTAGTATTTGTCCTTTCAGATGTTTATCTTTATGTATCTATACACAAACGTGTATATATATTTTTTACCAATATGAGCTCATTCGGTATATGTAGATTTTCTAGTAAATAATACTTATAGTTTCATTTCAGTAAATTTTCATCATCTAATATGTAAATATATTTGCAAATTAGAACTCATTGAAATTAAATTTTTGTTCTTAGAAACAGTTAATTAAACAAAAAGACAAGCTCCAAATTGAGAGAAAATATTCATAATACATATATCTATCTAACCAAAGACTTCTACCCATAATACTAGTATATAAAAAACACAATGCCTTAGTAAGAAGATATGTCCTTTAAAATAAATGGGCAAAATATTTGAACAGTTGACAAAAAAAGACATATGCTTGGTTAGAAAGTATATAAACAGATACTCAATGTCATTATTTATCAGAGAAACGCAAATTAAAACCACAATGAAATACCATTAAGCTCCTATTAATAACCATAAAATTTAAAAAGACTGACATTAGCAAGTGGTGGCAAAGATGTGTTTGATTCCAACATGTTGGATTAAGATTTTATGTGGTTTAGGGAAGAAATGAGTGGATTTAGAGTCTGACAATTTTAGTTTGTTTTTTTTTGGCTCAAGGTCTCTCTGTTTCTTATGTATACATATGAACACACAGATAATGTCCAACTATATTGGGCTAGTAATGTAATACCAGTCAACTCACAGGGTTACTCTATTAATTACAATAACGCATAGAAAATTGTTCAAAATGGGAAGAGTTCCACCAATATTAGGTATTAGCTGCAATCTTCAGGACTGATGGCGGGAGGCTTCACTGTAGGCACAGGAAGTAGCTGACACCTCTTCACCTGACACAACTTCTATGAGAACAAAACCAAGTTACCACAAATCTAGTATCTTGAAGAGCACAGAAGTTTTGTAAATAGTCCTTTGTTCTGTAGGACAATTTCAGACATTTAGAATTACCAAGTGTTGCTATTGTTTTTCTCTCAGAAATGCTGGAACTAATGACAGGCATGGTTGAGCATCTAGTTCCTATATCGCGAAAGCATTCCTGAAAATCCCACCGGAGGTAGCAGCACTCCAGGGCGAAGTGCACACGCCATGTCTAAGCTCACTCGCTGGCTGGGCAGGAACACCGATTCCGCATTAGAACTGTCCTGGTGTAAGAAGACACAGCCACTAACTATGAGGCTTGTGGGCTTTCTAGGCTAAAGGAAACGGGAGAGATACAAGTAACAAGAAAGTGACGCACTTATGGAATTTTGAAACTTCCCAGAAGGAGCTGTAGAGATTTAGAGACCATGTTTTATAACACCTTTAGTTTATAAATGAGGTGGGAAAGGAAGTGAAATGGAAAGATGGGGAAAAAAGGAGTGATTTTCACAAAACAAGGTTGACTAATTTTCTACTCTTAGAACTTTGCTGCTTTTTTTTAAAAAAAAAATTATAGTGTCTAACAATATACCGGTACCATTATCTAAATAGCTTCTTGAGCCTAAATGTTGTCTGAAAGTCTTCAGTCCATAAGAAATCAATTTTTTCAGTTCTGTAAATGCAAAATGCTATTTGTCAAATATATTTAAAATGCTAGTAAGCAAAAAAATTTAAAAAATAAAGTGCTATTATATATTGCATATGAGGTTTCAATTCATATGGATAAGATTTCCATAGCAGTTTTCATTTCATAAAACTGTCCTCCTTTTAATATACATAATTTAAAGACATGTATGTAAATACAAAATTTGCCTAATTTGTTTCTCCTACGAACAAAATTACAAATGGGAGACATTTCTTCTGTCAGCTGGTGTGTTTCTATCTTGGATACTGAAGTGGACACAGCAGATTTGCCATGCTGTGGAGACAGTGTAGTGAACTGGGAGAGAAGGTATAGAACACAGATTAGACTACCACCTCTGCTATTTATTAACTGTGTAATCACATGTAACACACTTCATTCACTTATTGTGACATGTCTCCATCTGAGAACAAACACAATTCTCCTGCAGTATTTGGAAGCATTGAACTACTAAACCTGCGACTTGAGGGATGCATCTTTGGCAGCCTTACCCTCCACATACCACCACATCCTGGCCTCTAAGTTCTAACGCTGTGAATAAACAGATGATCACACATTTAGCCAGAGAGGACTATAGGTGTGCTCTTGTCTCTGACCTCACCCACCCTCCTTGCAGTTCCTCCAACAGGCCAGGTATCTCCCACATCTGAACCCATCCATTGCAGTTATCTCTGCTTGGGCAACTCATCACACAGCAGGCTCCTCTAGGCTTCTGCTTACAGAGAGGTGTGTCTTGACCATCCTATCTAAAAAAGAGGGAATATGCTAATTGACCCTCACACCATTGCAAAGATGGTGGCACCACAGCCAATAAGGAGGGAATATGCTAATTGACTGCCCTGCCCTCAAAGATGGCGGCACCCCCAGCCAATAAGGAGGGAATATGCTAATTGACTGTCCTGCCCTCAAAGATGGTGGCACCCCCCGCCAATAAGGAGGGAATATGCTAATTGACTGCCCCACCCTCAAAGGTGGCAGTGCCCACAGCCAAAAGATGGCTGGTAGGGGAGAGCAGTTGTGGGTGATCAGGCCAGCAGGGGAGGGAAGTTGGGTGTGACCAGGCCTGTAGGGGAGGGCAGTTGGGGGGCACCAGATCTGCAGAGGAGGGAAGTTATGGGTGACCAGGCTGGCAGAGGAGGGCTTTGGGGGCAATCGGGCCAGCAAGGGAGCAGTTAGGCGTCGATCAGGCTGGCAGAGAAGTGGTTAGAGGGTGATCAGGCAGACAGGCAGGTGAGCAGTTGGGAGCCAGCAGGCCCGGATTGTGAGAGGAATGTCTGACTGCCGGTTTAGGCCTGATCCCTCTGAGGGGTCCCAGATTGGAGTTGGTGCAGGCTGTGCTGAGTGATACCCCTCCCCCCCCCCAGTGCATGAATTTCGTGCACCAGGCCTCTAGTCCTATATAAAAGAGTAACCTGCTCCACCCATGCTATGTATTTCCCTTACTCTTCAATATCTTCCTTTACAGTCTTTACTTGCCTGACATACTTTACATTTATTTTATTAAACATTATGTATACTTACAATCCTATCTAATAAAAGAGTAATATGCAAATTAATCATCACTTCGACACAAAGATGGTGGCACCCATAGCCACAAGATGGAGTTGCCCAGTTCTCTCAGCCCTGCTGGAGTTCTCCAGTCCCAGGGGCAGCCGCTGGAGCAGGACCTGATTGGCTGTCACCCTTGGTGACCCAAGAGTGGCCAAGCAGGCCCCACAGACAGCAGAGAATCATGGGGAGTGGGCCTAAGCCATCAGTAGGACATCCCCTGAGGGCTCCTGGATTGAAGAGGATGCAATTCGGGCTGAGGGAACCCCCCCGCCCCCGCCACCCTACCCCCCCGTGCACAAATGTCATGCACCAGACCTCTAGGGTATTATAATTATATATCTTGAGTCTAGAACAGCCATGGGTAAACTACGGCCCACGGGCCAGATCCGGCCCGTTTGAAATGAATAAAACTAAAAAAAAAGACCGTACCCTTTTATGTAATGATGTTTACTTTGATTTTATATTAATTCACACAAACACTCCATCCATGCTTTTGTTCCGGCCCTCCGGTCCAGTTTAAGAACCCATTGTGGCCCTCGAGTCAAAAAGTTTGCCCACCCCTGGTCTAGAATGTAAGGTTATTGATGGTAAGGGATTTGCCAGTTTAATTCACTGCTATATTCCCAGTATACTAAGAATAATACTTAACACATAATTTGAATTATGTGTCATAACAAATATGTATTGAATGAATAAATAACAAATCAAACAAATTTTCTAGGGGTTAAAACCATCAGTGATACTTTAAGTTTTCTTATTGTAAATTCATTGCAGATCATCAAGTGAATGGTTAAAATCTAGATATTGAAGCATTATGTTATTATAAAATGTATTGATTAGAATTTTTTTCCATGTGCTTCACAAGGTTTTAATAGAAATCTGATATTCAGAAATTCCCAATGTAGTTCATAGGGGTATGTGTCCTCTAAATTCCCCCTTTTGTTTCTAGAACTAGTTGACATCTAAGATCTATCAGAAAAAAAAATGTGTAAATTTAGTTTACTTTGGTTGAATTATGTTCTGGCCTCTGCAAGAGTTGACCTACTGGTATAAGCTGGTGGTAAAATTATTTTAAATCTTTCTCTGATATTTTATTCTGGAATATAAATAATAAAATAGTTCTAAAGATGGCCCCATGACTGAAAGGCAACATACTATTTAAGTATATTTCAAAAATTGAACTGTGAAAATCTGTTTCCTTATTGCTTTTCCTAGTTAAAAGGCCACAAATCAATTTTTCTTAATACCCATAGCATGGTGGTAAAAAGAGTACTGGAATTCTGACAAATTATCTTTATCCAAGATAACAGGGTAGAGTGAATGCTGGTTAAGAACCACACCGCGATGTCTGAGAATGACCCCATTATCATTAGGTGAGAATTAATTGATCATTTTATAGTTATCCCAATAGGGAATGTAAAGTGTGGACTTCAGAAGGACACTTACCTAAGCCTAATGATAGATAATAGGTGATTTATGTTGTACAATCTGATTCATTTTACAGCTGCAGCAATTGGTAAAATATTAAAGTAGTATTTCTCAACAAAAAGCATCATTAATCAAAAACCCTGACTGATGATGGTCAACTGTTGAGTTTCCCAGGCTCTGACATCAGTGAGAACAGAGCAGGGGTGAAGACAAGGTCTTGTGGGAACTTTTATTTTCAATTCTTTTGCCTCCCAACAACGTCAATAACAACCCCATAAAATTAAAATAATAAATAAAAAGTTCATATTTTTTACTTTAAAAAGTATCATCATCAATCTTTACATCCTCTTAGTAGCTAAATAAGCTTTCTAATGACTGAAATTTTTGCTATTTAGAAAACAGTAAATCCTAGTGTAACCCTCTCAATACTCATCAATAGAAACTGTTACCCCTTCACTTAATTATTCTTAACTTTATGAACATAGCTGGGAGCTTCCAATCTGCAATTTAGCATTTATTATTTATGTAAGACAATTGTGTTGCTACTTCTCCCTGAATGAGGTGGATGCTGACAAAGAAACACTGTTATGTCTTGAGTGTGTGCCCACAAAACTTGTATGAAAGGGAGAAGGAATATTAAAAGCAGAGAAAAATTCTGGGGAGCAAATGCAAATATTGTATTTAAGTTCTACAATATTTATACAGATATACAGTAATGAATTTAATGGATGTATACAGTAATGTTTCTACAGTTTTAGAGCAAGACAGATGATTGAGAATGGGGCTCTGCCACTTGCTGCTTAATCTCTATTGGTCTTAGTTTTTAATGTTTAAAATGAAGATAATAGCAACAACCTCCAAAATAGATGTGAATAAAATTAATTAAGTAAAATCGTAACACAAGTTGGTATTCAAATTTGTGAGATGAATAGAGTTCTGGTGTGTATAATAAAATTTTTACAGAGGATACATAAATTAAAAACAATTCAAATTATATTTAGAATCATAATTATGATTTAAAATTATCAGATGTGATAAAGAGAAAGTTAGGATAATAGTGTTTCCTTTATTGTTTAGACACTGTTCAATAGATTTGACCTGCAAAAGGAAATATATTTAATACTGTACTTGTCACTTGCTGCAAGGTTGAAGTTGAAGTGATAAATCCTATAAAGTATAAAACAATTCAGGTGGAACTAATATCAAACTAACATTTTCCAACCTCTCGGTCAATGATACCTCTGTCAAATTGTTGCCATGCAACAGGACATTTGAAGGGATAAATTGGCCATTGGTCCCATTAACCTCACTGTAATCTCCAATAACCATGTCCATACATATACATCTGCAATGCCCCCTGCCTCCTCGAAGACTCAAAAAGGCTGCTATCATTTCCACACATTGCAACTGGGGCAAAAATTGAAAGTAAAAAAGCAGAATTATGAGGTACACCAACAATGTTATTATACTGATAAAAATTTCCTAGACGTTGACCACCAAGTAAATTATCTAAAATGAAAAGTACAACTGTTATTACAATTTATATAAGCCATATTTAAGCCATTATTTAAAAAAGGTGTAAATACGTAAAAAAATGAAACTAGACCACCACTTACACCATACACAAAAATAATCTCAAGAAGGACAAAGGACTTAAACATAAGATGGGAAACCATAGAAATATTAGAGGAATCCACAAGCAGCAAAATCTCAGACATATGCTGAAGCAATTTCTTCCCCGATACAGATCCTAGGGCATTGGAAACTAAAGAGAAAATAAACAGATGGGACTACATCAAAACAAAAAGCTTTTGTACAGCAAAAGAAACCATCAACAAAACAACAAGAAAGCCCACTGCATGGGAGAACATATTTGCCAATATTATCACTGATAAGGGTTTAATCTCCAACATTTAGGGAACTCATACAATTTAACAAAAGGAAGATAAACAACCCAATCAAAAAATGGGCAACAGACCTAAATAACTACTTTTTGAAAGAAGACATAAGGAAGGGTAAGAGACATATGAAAACATACTCAAAGTCACTAATCATCTGAGAGATGCAAATCAAAACGACAATGCAGTACCATCTCACACCTGTCAGAATGGCTATCATCAACAAATCAACAAAGGACAAGTGCTTGTGAGGATGCGGAGAAAAAGGAACCTTTGTGCACTGCTGGTGGGAATGCAGACTGGTGCAGCCACTGTGGAGAACAGTATGGGAGTTTCCTCAAAAAACTAAAAATGGAACTCCCATTTGACCTAGTGATCCCACTTCTAGGAATATATCCCAAGAAACTAGAAACATCAATCAGAAAGGATATATGCACCCCTATGTTCATAACAGCACAATTCACCATAGCTAAGATTTGGAAACAGCCTAAGTGCCCATCAGCAGATGAGTGGATTAGAAAACTGTGGTACATCTACACAATGGAATACTACGCTGCTGTAAAAAAGAAGGAATTCTTACCATTTGCAACAGCATGGATAGAACTGGAGAACATTATACTAAGTGAAATAAGCCAGTCAGAGAAAGATAAATATCACATGATCTCACTCATTTGTGGAATATAATGAACAACATAAACTGATGAACAAAAACAGATCCAGAGACAGAGAAGCATCGATCAGACTGTCAAACCTCAGAGGGACAGTAGGGGAGGGTAGGAGTAAGGGGAAGAGATCAACCAAAGGACTTGTATGCATGCATATAAGCTTAACCAATGGACACAGCACCATGGGGGTGAGGGCATGAGTGGGGGGTTGGGGGAGCAATGCCTTAATCAATAAAGAAAGAAAATAAAAAATAAAAAAGTGTAAAATATCCCTTTATCTTCTCTTTTAGATAAATACAGTGCTTAACCATGTTTTTAGTTACTAAAAAACTGTGTTTGTGGTGTGTGTGTGTGTGTGTGTATTGCTACTAACACTTGCTAATACTGTGGAATGGAAGGAAGATTAGACATTTTTAAATCTAATTCCCCAATTGCAAAATATCACTGCAAAGCAGCCTAAATTAACACTTTGTAAGTTTTGTACATTCGCTCAATGAATATTTATTAATGGCTTATCGTATGTTGGTACAGAGCTGTGTGCTAACGACGCAACAGTGACATAGAGCTGGGATCCTAGCCCTCAACTAGCAGGCTCTATTGGAGAATCTCTGTCTCTCTAGAATTTGTGCCAGTCTTCACCCATTAAGTTTTCTTCTGTCTGAATTCCTAAATCTATTTTATAACATTTCCCTGCTGCAAAATTATGTATAAAAGTTTGTTATTAATACTAATACAACTATTAATAGCAATGTTGATAAAGATGACATAAGTCAATATACATTTTTCATCAAAGCCAACATCTATAATATATCATGAAAGGGACCAATTATATATAGCCAATGGTTTTTAAATGTATTATATAGTTAATGGTTTAAATTTACAACAAATTTTCTAATTTTATTTTTTTGTAAATAAATGGATTTCCCAAATATTTCACAGCACTCTTTTTTGGATAAAATTATATTTTTGTCATGGTAAAACATAATTTTATTGAAGTTGATTTTACTATCTTACTGTAATCTTTTCAACTTCATACAATAATGTACATTCTCAGACATTTCTTGGATATGAAGTTGTGTTTTGCTCTATTTTTAAAGACAAATATCAGTACACACACACTCCTGCTCCATCCTACTCACTAACAAAACACACATGTACATACACATATTTCCACACATACACATAGACATCAATTTTATTTCCACTCTTGGAACACAAAACAATGTAAAAATTTTATCCTGAAAACAATTGAATTTTACTTTAATTACAGTTGCATATCTTTGTAATGAAATAAGACTATAATATCTTCCATGTCATATTCAATGTCACATACTAGGTGTACCGGTTAATAATGTGGATTTTGTAATCAAAGAAAACACCATCATTTCAAGAGAAACATCAAAAGTGCTTTATTCAAAGTAATGTCCATCGCTAGCTACACATTTCCCCCATCTTTCAGGTAAGTTGTGAATACCATCCCAATAGAACTTTCCTTGTTTTGAGGCAAACAACTCAGAGACCCAATTTTCCACTTCCTTGTACGTTTTGAAGTGCTGCTCAGAAAGTGCGTGTCCATTGATGGGAACAAGTGGTAATCTGAAGGAGCAAGGTCTGGTGAATATGGCAGGTGGGTTAATACTTCCCAGGCAAGATCTTTTCATGTGTCTTTAACTGGTTTTGAAGTATGTGATGGTGCGTCATCATGAAGCAAAATTACTTTGCTGTCTCTTCTGGCACATTCTGGTCATTTCACGAGCAAAGCGTGGTTCAAATTGATTATTTGTTGTCGGTAGAGATCAATATTAAGGGTTTCACCTGGTTTTAGAAGCTCATAATACACCACACCTTCCTGACCCCACCAAATGCAGAGCATTGTCTTCTTTCCAAAGCGATTTGGCCTTGCAGTCGATATTGATGGTTGACCTGGATCTACCCATGATTTTGTGCATTTGGGATTCTCAAAATAAATCCACTTTTCATTGCCAGTCACAATTTGATGCAAAAAAGACTTTCTTTTATGTTGTTGAAGCAACATTTTACTTTGACTTTTCGGTTTTCCATTTATCTTTTGTTTAGTTGATGTGGCACCCATTTTCCTTCCTTTAAAATCTTTCCCATTGTTTGTAAATGATCGGAAATTGTTTGCTGAGCAATATTTAATTTTCTCTGCAAGTTGTTTTTGAGTTTGCCACGCACCTTCATCCAATAATGCTTGTAATTGTTGTTCTTCAGACTTTTTCGGTTGACCTGGACCTTCTTTGCCTTTCACATAGAAACCATCACTTTTAAAGCGTTTAAATCAGCGTTCACAAGTATCTTGAGATGGAGCATGTTCACCATAAGCTTCCTGAAGTATTCAGCAGCACTTTTCTTCAAAATAAAGTAATGCATTAAAACTTCCCACAAATGCTCTTTTTTGGGCAGGAAATTCAACATTTTTAAGTGTAAAATATCTATGATGTTAACACCTTCAGAAAATTTGGCATATGAAGTTTTGAAGCTTGTTGTCAATACAACAAAATAGCATACATATCAAATCACATATATATCAACATATGTGTAACTCCATCTATTGAAAAAAAATTCCACATTATTAACCGGTACACCTTGTAATTAATTCTACAGAACAAAGCATGTTAAAGAAAATTTTCTTCCAATATTAGTGAAAATCACATGAAAAACGTTGATTTACAAGAAAGATTTATCTTTAAATGAACAAACCTTCCATAACATGCTAATCCATACATATATACATTTATATTTGTGAGAAATTATTTAAAATATTGTTATTTCTAAAGAATCTTCATTTCTTTTCTTACTTTTATTATACACCAATCTATAAATTCAGATTTATTCTGTCAGCTGGAATTAGTAATCAAGCAGTTAGTATTCTTTGATTTAAACTTGATTATCTAATTAGCTCAGGAAAAGAAACATTACTGTATTTAGAGAATAATTAACAACCACAATCTGCCTTCTGATCTACAATGGATGAAGCAAAAAACTTAAAGTTCAAAATTATGATTCTGCTATCGTTTTCTTTCTCATCGTAAGTCCTCTTTGCCTCTTTTGTTATTTGCATCTTAATTTTGAAAATTAGCTATGCCACTTACATAGTTGCTTAACACTTCCTCACCTATAAATCAAAGATAAAAATAAATATAGAACTAGAATGCAAGTTTCCTGACAAATGATCCAGTTTTTATTTTAATTCTGTTTATATTTATATTATTAGACATAAAGAGAATACAAAAGTAGTATCTGACTAACATTGTTAAGGCAGTATTACTCTAAATATCAAACCTTACTGTACCATCAATCCAATCTTTTTAAATATTAAAGGCAGTCATTAAAATTCTAATGGTATCTTGAATATTTAACTCGATAATGACAAATGTATTGCTTTCCATGGGTTCTTTTTTTATGGACACTTACAAGAAAAAAGTCTTTGCATTTTAAATTTTTTCACACATTTAAAATTTCTTATTTAGGTATATAATGTTCATCTCTTCCACATATTTCCTCTCATTATCTTAGTAATAAGGATGATATATGAAAAGTTATAAAGAGACAGAACAAAAATTCAAGTAAAAGACACAAGAAGCATTTGAGTAAATTATTGATGGCAAAAAACAAACAAACAAAAAACACCCTAAAAACTAGAGGCCATTTATAAACAGCATTTGCTGACTATACAATTTTTAAATAGCTTAATGTGAAATGTGGAATTTCTTAATGTGAATTTTTTATTTTTACTGCTCATTCCAACTGGTCAATGATGAGTCTATTTAGCATCATTAAAAGCAGTCAATGGCGTGGCCTGATTGAATTTGTAGTCCGAATCCCATTCACTACCCTCAGGTTCTTGGCTGGGTTATTTGACCTCCCTCATCTCTGTCCCCCACGTGTATATCAGGGGTTTTCATACCATCCTACCATCAGATGGGGAGAACTAAATGAGACAAGTTACACAATGCACTTGGCACGGATAGGTGCTCAATGAACATGCACTCCCTTCCTCTTCCCCTAATGCCAGCTGCTGGCAGGCCACATTCAACAAAAAAGGAAGCTATGTTCTTTTTCCAGACAGCTGGTAATCCAGGCTCCCAAGCTTCTACAAACAATGCTGACTTATTTTTGCCACAGCTGATGTGTATATAACGTGCCTTGCCAGCTTTCCTCATGGACTGATTTCATGACCACAGAATCACTGACTTGTTTTCCTTTATTGCTCCTCATTTTATGGGACCAGATTGAGGTAAAGTGGCAGTTCCATAATGTTTTACACATTTCACAGACCTGGAGGACTTGTTTTATTGTCTCGTAATAACAATAATAAAAGTGTTTTACATTTTTCAGTCCTCACCACAACCCTTTGATGTATGTTATTAGTACTTCCAATCTGTGGACGAGGCCACTATGAAACATGGGTTAAGTAACCTGCCTGGTTAAGTAATCATCAGGGTAGCAGAGACAGAGTCAGCATATAACTGAGATGTCTTGACTCCAGAGCCTGAGCTCTAAACTCAGAAGTGAAAGGAGCCTGGCTGGTGTGGCTCAGTGATTGAGCATCGACCTATGAACCAGGAGGTCACAATTTGGTTCCTGGTCCGGGCACATACCCAGGTGGTGGACTCGACCGCCAGTGTGGGGTGTGTAGGTGGCAGCCAATTAATGGTTCTCTATCATCATTGATGTTTCTCTCTCTCTCTCCCTCTGCCTTCCTCTATGAAGTTAATAATAAAAATACATTTAAAGAAGAAGAAGAAGAAATGAAGGGAGAGCTGGATTCACACACAGGGTGAACATGGGCCTTAAACTCCCATCTGTTTACCACTGCACTCAACTGAGGGGATCAGGGATGGGGGATAGCACACATCTCCCAGCACCTGAGTGAAACAAATTATGCTTTTATTTCTTTGAGGGTACATGTGCATCTCCTTTATTCACTCAAGTTCAGTACCTACAGGATACATGTCCAACAGGCAACACAATGATGACATAAAAAATATTCCAGTTTCAGAGGCACAGTCCTGCTCCTTTTTGTCTCTTTTATCTATGGGGAAAGGGACTCATAAGCAGACTTATGTGTAAATGCTTAGAGTAGTGTCTGGTACTTAGAGCTATATTATGTATTATTTTTGTTGATATTTTAATGTTATTATTATTATTTATAATCCAGAAGCTGTACAGCATAGCGTTTTAGAGCCCAGATTTGGGAGCCAGACTGCCTGGGTTCCAATTCTAAGTCTACTCTTTACCAGCTGAGACCTTAGAGAAGTCACTTAACCTCTTCAGTTTCCTCACCTGTGAAATGAGAAAACTAGAACGTATCTCACTGGACAACAATAAGAATGGCTTAGAATAGTCTCTGGCTTATATAAACCCCATCTGTTATGTTATGTGGCTTGATCCTATTCCGTTCAGTGAATACTCCCATCCAATGATATAAAAAAGGCAGAGGGGCCACCCTCTCTTTCAGTGTTGCATTAATAAGGACTCCACCTAACCCCTTCTAAGAATAAGGAATTTTGAGTCGAAAGAGATCTCAATGCACTTTGTCTCCAAATTCCTAGAAGTATTGATTGTGGAAGAAAGTTCCTCTTTTATCTGGTGCTTGACCACAGATTACTCACTTAAAAAAGGTTAAGATATACAGATATTCAAATGAACTGATAGACCCCTTCATTCTTCCTTCTATTCTTACTTCTATAATCCTAATTTCATTGAGGGTGTTTTTCATCATGAGATACTGTAAATTTTTAATAGGTGCACTCTAATGGACATACAGAAATAGGCCCTACTAAATGAAAATATCCTACTGAACAATTATTCTAGATCTCATTTAAAAACTAACAATAAGTAGGTCTAAAATGAAACTGAAGTAATAAAAGTAACATCTTTTGTGGTTTCTCTATTGGATATTACAGTAGCTAATGTCTCCATTTATTTGGTCTTTGTAGCACTTAAGTGACCAAATCCCAAAAGAGACTAAAATCAAATAAGGCACCTTAAGTGATCAACTGTTGGCCCTGCCAGTGTAGCTTGGTTGGCTGGATCACTGTCTGTCACAAACACCAGAAGGTGGTGGGTTTGATTCCCAGTCAGGGCACATACCCAGGTTGCAGGTTTGATTCTCAGCCAGAGAGTGTAAGGCAGGCAACCAATCAATGTTTCTCACATCAGTGTTTCTTTCTCTCAAATAAATAAAAAAAATGATTATCAGTTTCATGTTTGATTAATTGATTTTTTTGTTGTTTAATTGCATAATTAATGTATCTATCTTCTGCTACCCTTTATCCATGGGACATTGCAACCCAGATAATCTCCTTTTGATCAGTTAACATGATGGCTTTAAGACAATTTAAGGGCCATTACTAATAGGCTGTGTTGTAATGTGAAATAAATTAATATTTGAAGTTTTATTTACAAAAGCTATATTTCAATTGTGTTGGTTCATCACAGGTAGGGTGTTCATCTCTTACATTTTTCATATTCTGTGGGTTTCCTTTCAATTTACAAAGCCATAGCCATCAGGACTGATCCTGCTAAATATTCAAAGCCTTGTATCCACAACAGTTTTAAGCGAGAAATAAATCCTACGAAACAAATAATATGTGATGAAATGGCACCTCTGGAGTAGGACAGGCCAAATGCAATGCTATGTACATAGGGTATTTGTCCTTCACATGTTGCCGGGTGGATAGGCATGGGGTCCATTCTGAAGCTTATGTCTTCTTCATGATGTTCAGTTACACAAGATCACTCACTGTGAAAGGCAAGACTTAAAATGCAATTCAGGAAAAATGATTCCTCTTGTCCCGTGAGTAATTGTGAACTTGGCATTAGTTTTCCTAATTTTTAAAAATCAGTTTATTTAAGTTTATTCTGTCACGTGTATTTTTTTTTGCTCTGTTTTCTCCAACCAGATACAGGTCTGCCTCAATTCCCTCATCTGTACAGTAGTCCTCCCCTGCACAATTTTATCACCTCTAATTTATAGCCTTATTGTGAGAATTAAGTGTTTAAGTATGTAAAGCACTTAGAAAAGTGCACGTAGTAAAAATACATATTCACTACTCTGTCTTGACATTTTTCAAATCCAACAAAGAATATTAGCAGAAAGGATGATCAAGACCATTAAATAATGTCACTAGTACATTTTCAAAGCATGGTTTTACTACTTAATATATAGACAAAGCTAACAGATCAGAAATATCAGTACTTACCTAGGAATCTAACCAAGTGTAGATCTCAAGAGCAGATGGTAGAATTCTTGACAAGGGCTCTCTAATTTTTAGTTACAAAGGTTCATTCCCATATATGAAAGTTTATCTACAGTACTACCCACAGCATGGCAATATTAATGAAATCAGGATGCGGTTCATGTTGTGTGCTTGCTGCTATCCTGGGTTATAGGGAAGCAGATTTTTCCTGAGCATATTTAATTCTGTGCACAATTATATGTCACTTTGAGTCTCCACCCCCATGAGAACCATGTCCTCACAGTTCATCTCAGGAAGTTGTATTTGTTGCCCAGTTATTATAAGAATTTCCCCAAGCTGACTCCAGGACAAAGTTTAGTTCTGCCTCTTTTATTTTATTACTAGAGGCCTGGTGCATGAAATTCGTGCACTTGGGGAGGGGGGGTGTCCCTCAGCCCAGCCTGCACCCTCTCGCAGTCTGGGAGCCCTCAGGGGATGTCCAATTGATGGTTTAGGCCTGCTCCCTGGGGAGCAGGGAGCAGGGAGCAGGCGTAAGCCAGCAGTCAGACATCCTTAGCACTGCCGCAGAGGCGGGAGAGGCTCCCACCACTGCCGCTGAGCTTGCCAGCCGTGAGCCCCGCTTCTGGCTGAGTGGCACTCCCCCTGTGAGAGTGCACTGACCACCAGGAAGCAGCTCCTACATTGAGCATCTGCCTCCTGGTGGTCAGTGCATGTCACAGCAACCGGTTGTTCTGCCATCAGGCTGAAACTGGCTCTCCAACATCCCCCGAAGGGTCCCGGATTGTAAGAGGGTGCAGGCCAGGCCAAGGGACCCCACCGGTGTAGGATCAGGGCAGGGAGGGACATGGGAGGTTGGCCAGCTGGAGGGGGACCGCAGAGGGCTCTAGGGAATGTCCAGCCCATCTTGCTCAGTCCCGGTCAGCCAGACCCCAGCAGCAAACTAACCTACAAGTCAGAGCATCTGCCCCCTTGTGGTCAGTGCACGTCATAGCAACTGGTCAACCAGTTACTGCCCTGGGTGGTCAGTGCCCATCATAGCAAGCAGCTGAATGGCCTTAGCATATCATTAGCATATTACGCTTTGATTGGTTGAATGGCTGACTGGAGGACCAGACACTTAGCTTATTAGGCTTTTATTATATAAGATTTTATTTTGGGGGGCCTCTTTTATTTTAAAGTTTATTTTTCCATTTGTCTTCATGTCATATAGGCTCTACAACCACAACTTCTGGCTGAATTAAAATTGTAGGGAAGCACAAAGACTATGGAACAAAAAGATAGAAATAAAAGAAGCAAGAGTTCACATGTTTTTCATTATTTAGAAAGCAATGCTATAAACCCAAATGCCTTTTCCCCAATACTAGAGGGGTTATAGGGGATTCTTTTTCCTCTATGGGCCTCATTTCAGGATTAAATTGTATGACTCAGCAGCTAGGTCAACTCAAATTGCTGACCAGATTGGCAGAAGAGAAGCAACCTAAACAAAGTAAGTGTAGGAAAAGGAATGTGAGTTCTCTCTGCATATGATGATCCTCTGAGTTCACTTCCAAGGAATAATCAACAGTAAAGGAGATGAATGATAATTGAACCTGAACTCCTAAAACTATCCCCAGAGATCAATATTCTCTTTATAAGTAACTGCCATAGCTGTGCTCAAACAATGGCCCATACTTACTACATGCACATATTAATGAGATTAATGGGCCTACTCTCATAAACACTGTGCTTTTTTTGTTCTTTACATTTGAGGGTAGAGGTTTTATTCTATGAGCTAGAACAACTCTTCTCAAAGTTCAGTGTAAAAACAGAGCACTTTGAGATCTAGGTAAAGATGAAAATTCTAATTCAGCAGGTCTCGGATGGGGTTTGAGGTTCTGCATTCCTTATTCCTAACAAGCGCAGAGGTGACATTGATGTTGCTGGCCCATTGACCCCATTTTGAATAGCATGGAGATAATAAAGCAGCCAGTCCTATACTCTGAATTTTCCTAGGTTCTCTCCTCACTGTCACCTTTCTTGAACCAAGGTTATGGGTTGAATTGTGTCTCCACCCAATATATATTTTGAAGTCCTAACCCTAGGACTTTAATTTGGAAATAGGGAGGGTCTTTACAGAGATAATTAAATTAAAATGGTTAAGTTCTAATCTAAGTACTGGTATCCTTATGAATTCTGGTGTTCTTATAAAAAGGGGAAAATTGAGACACTCATGCACAGAAGGAAGACGGTGCAAAAGACACCGAGAAAAGACATCTATCTATAAGCCTAAGGCTACTGGAAACTGAGAGAGGCCTGGAACAGATCTTTTCCCAACACCTTCCCTGTTGACTTGCTAACACCTTGATTTTAGACTTCTGGTCTCCAGAGCTGAGATAGAATTAAGCAACAGAACATTTCTGTTGTTTCAGCCACCCAGCCTGTGGAACTCTGTTATGGCAGCCTTGTGAAAGTAGCATAGCTACTGTATCAACTACTTTCCCATGACACCTCTTCTTCTGTCTCTCTGACACACAGGGAACATTTCAGTACATCACAAAATTCAGGACCATGTGAGGAATGTGAGGCCAACATCCCACACACAGATAAGGTGACACAAAGGGGTAGATCATGTTTCTCAGGGTTGCCCAAGATGAAAGCCTGGGTGGGTCCTATAGGTGTTGATCACTAAACAGGTTAAATGTTCTGTCCATGATGTCTGTGGTTAATGCCCCTTAGAGGTCAAGAAAGTTGACTCTGAATACTCTCAAGGGATAGATCTTGAAATTTTTGTGAATCTCTAAATTCTCAAATACTTCTATAGAATATAATTCCCTTCAAGAAATGAAGGAGAACTAAACACTTGGGGTGGCCCCTTAATAATTTTGGAAAATACAGGCCTAAACTAAATTATAAAGGCACTGAAACAATACCAACTTCTTTTCTTTTCAGAGACATTTTTCTACAAAATCTTTCACATTATGAGAGTTATTAAGCTTACAATGAACAAAAGCATAAAAAAAAAATCCTACACTGATTTATATGTGAGGGTGTAGGTAAGAATGAAATAAGCTAAACTCACTCACTAGTATCCCTACAAATCAGCCTCACACCAAACATGATCACACCAAGCAAAAGGACAAATTAACTACAAGGTATTGTAGACCTTTGTTCCACTTTAGAAGAGTAGAAAGTCATGCTGACAAGTTCCATGAAAGTCAAGGGTGTTAAGTTCTTGATTGCAACCCCTAGCCATTAGATTTCTTTTGAATATAGTTCATCCTATTATTTATACCCTCCATGGCTCCCAACTGGGGGGTGGTACCACTCCCTCGAGAGGTGTTTGGAAAAGTGTAGGGGTGATAGGAGTGTTTGAGTTTCCACAACAAATGGAGGGAGTTATTGGCACTTAATGATAGGAAACTAAATAAAGCAAAGCAAGAGATAATAAATATTTGCCCCTCACCAAATGCCAAAGGTTCTTCTTTGTTAAGGCCCTCATCCTATTTGGACATTTTTCTTTTTAAAGATTAATGGTCTTTCCAGTTTAAGCTCCGAGTTCACCTTTTGACTTCTACAAGAAACCATGCTGACTTCATACATTTCTATCTCTCAGAGTTGACAGGTGTGTTCCTTTGTGTGTTCAAAGAACACTGGTTTCTCACTCTACCCACTGTATGGATTTAATAACATATGCTAAAGAACATACTGTATTGCCCTAGCTGGTTTGGCTCAGTGGATAGAGCATCGGCTTGAGGATTGAAGGGTCCAAAGTTTGATTCCAGTCAAGGGCGCATGCCCGGGTTTTGGACTCCATTCCCAGTGTAGGATGTGCAGGAGGCAGCCAATCAATGACTTGCTCTCATCATTGATGTTTCTATCTCTCTCTCCCTCTTCCTTCCTCTCTGAAATCAATAATATATATGATATATATATATATATATATTATTATATATTAAAAAAACATACTATATAACCAAAATATCTGTTCTTCTTGGTTTGTTGTCTTATTGTTTATGTTTTTGTTTTCTGTTTTGAGTATAATAGATAAATCTGACCAACACAGTATACTTTAGTTAGGACATCTTAGTGGTGTTTTTAAGTATTTTTATGTACTCTTCCAGTTCCCTCCATCATTACTGTTATTATCTCATTCTTTCCTTTATCCATTAATTCTTCAAGCATAATTAAGCACCTACTATGAATAAGATATTGTGTTAGGCCCCATGGAGGGAGGTTATATACAATGACAATCAGATCTTCCTTCTGTGACAGTCAGATTTACCCTGTTTTATCTCTCATTATTTTTTCCTTATTTTGTCTGATAACTTTCCCCCATCCTTTTGCCTAATGTAGAAAACACTCATGCACTCATCCACAAAATCATGGCAATCCCATTTGCTAAAATATCTCTATTCACAACCTATACTGATTAGCTTATATAGGTAAGCCCATATACATATTTTATCATTTTAACCCCCAAATATGTGATTTATGATACTATTATTGATGCAAAAACTCAGGCTTAAAAAGTTAAATAACTTCCATAGTCAAACCACTTGTTCATGGATTTAAAAACAGGTCTAGCTGACCCTAGGGCCTGTGTCCTTAATGAATATAAAATAGTCCTAATAATTAAAATCACCTTCCTGTGACTGCCAGTGAACTTTAAATGCCCCACTTTCACATTTCAGCATAGACACATTTGGCATTCATTCTCAGCACCCTGACCAAATTCATCATGACTGTTTTTAGAAACGGGTTATACCTTCCAAGTTCCTATTAAAAATAAACCAAAAAAAAAAATGCTTAAAAACTTTTCTGGATTTCTTAGCTAATACAAATCCACAAAGCAGAAGTTCCAAATATAACTACATAGTCCTCTGTGATTTTTCAATGCCTGCAGGCTTTGAAGTGCTGTGGACTTGCCTTAATCTGTTGCTAGGAACATTGCACATTGCTCCAAACAACCTGCCAGTCTGAGAATCCTAGCGTGGGTGACATAAATGTGTCTTTTATCCAGGTCAGAGCATGGTGTGAGGTGGTATGAGAGGTCACCGGAGGGGAGGCATTCCAGGATAAAGAAATTAACTAGCGGAATAGGAAGTGAAAAAGAAGACAGAATCCACAGGCCCTAAAGAAAAAGCTTTCCAGCTGAATCCCTCCCGTTCCCCACCACCCACACGCCCCTCTAGAGCTTTTGGAATCGGTTCAGTCTCCTCTGATAACACTTCAGAACGGCCAGCCCAGCGCACAGCTGACAGTGTCTCGTTCCCTCGTCTCACCAACACAAATCACAGATCAGAACCTGCAGATGCCAGAGAGGGATGCCACTCGGAGGCCTCAGTCAAGTGTTAGATTCAGGAATCTGGGGACTTAAGAGCGAGAAATCAATCTATAATTTTCCCTTCACACTTGCCTGGCCGCAGAATAAAAACAAAGCATCGGCTTTACATTAAAAAAGAAATTAGGGATTGGCATTTATACCTTCTTGGCTTGCCTTTATCTCAGGAGGTAGGCATCTGGAACATAGAGGATGATGGGGCTGATGGGACAGAGAAACAGCTACTGCTTTGTTGTAGTTTATTTTTAATTTTTAGTTTTTAATTACAGTTTACTGTCAGTATTGTTTTGTATGCGTTTCAGGTGTACTGCCAAATGGTTAGATAATTCTATACTTTATAAAGTGTTCCTCCTGATATTTCCAGCACCCACCTGGCAACCACACACATTACACTCTCATTGACTATATTCCCTACGCTGTACTTTGTACCCCTGTGACTATTCTGTGACTACCAATTTGTACCCCTCAATCCCTTCACCACAAGAAAGGACCAGTTTGGACACCTCCCTTCTGTTATGGTCACTGCCATGACTGCCACCAGCCCAAGCCCCTCTCAGGCAGTGGGATGCCGTTTCCATACCTGCTCCTGGTTGCCTGTGACATGGTGAGTACAGCATCAACTCAGTGAGAGTTAGCACACCAAAGCCCTCTTCTAGCATGCATGCAATTTCATGTTTTACATCTAAACCTTTGTTCAACTCCTTTAGAATGTATTTCAGTATAAGGGATCAGCTTTTCCCCCCTCAAATGGATATCTAGTTGTATCAATACCTATTGTCTAATCTTTCCCCCATTGTTTCAAAGTTCCATGCTTATTCCACACTAAATTCTTATGGGAAACTTTGATAACTGAAGAAAAGAAACTAAATAGGGAGAGTTAAAGATTCCATGTCCTTTGAAACACTATATATATGCTCTCTCCTTTCCTACATGTTTAAAAGTAAAAAGGAAAAAGGGGAAAACACCATATATCTGAGGTTTATTTAGCCTTGAGTAAGGGGTTATTGTCAATACATGCTCATACATTCTAATTTTATAAATTAATTATTCTATTTGACTATAAAGGTTCTTTGACCCCTCTGTACATTGCTGCTGACTCCAGGAATAGGGACATTATGAATGACAGTTTTGTCAGTTAGGCTGAAACTGAACTGCTACCTAATTTGTGAATGTTCCTTGCCACATTTTATGTTTGCTTGTAAGGGCATGGTTGGTTTTGGATATTCTTAAATAGTACACCAGCTTTTGTTTAAGCAAAATAATCAGCCTATTTTACTCTTCTGAACTTCTTTAATGTGAAATCCGACTGGAAACAGGATAAAAAGCTCTTAGGGATGTGAAGAAAATTCTGCCAATGAGTATGGTTGATTTAATCATTTATTTGTTCATTGAACAATTATTTATTAACTAATGCCTGATGATTCAAACCAAAGGTGAATAGTGAATGCCCCAAAAGAAAATTCCTTTAATGATTCTAGTCTAATGAGGGTTTTACGTGAACACTAATGTGCAAGCATTTATTGCCAGTATCTAAATCAAATGGCACACAGCTGTGTGGGACAAGTAACATGTACCTTGTTACTCAGCAGAGGATTCGATGAGTTTCAACCCTTTTGTTGTTAAAGTGCTGAATTTAAAAAACAGAAACAAAGGAAACAAAAACCTCCCTGTAGTTTAGTAGGAGGGGTACCTGGATCACTGGGAACCTTTGATGACCAGAGACTGTGGTCCATAGTGGACTAACCAGGTGAACACCACGCTTGGCCAGATGATGCCAGCTAGTCTGTTCCTGATCGGGCGTGTTAATTTGTATTAGTCATGCCTTTTTTTCTGCATTCATGATGCTTTGACATCTCGGGTCTTGCTGACCCTGGTGAGGCTGGCTCTCCCAGGGCTAGCCAATTCCTAAAGATAGCAAAGACTCACCTAGGAGCATGCCTTTTATGTACAAATAAACGAATCAGCTCATACCCTAACAATCCTTTATCTGGCTCTCACACTCTGGGCCACTTGCCATCTGCTCTACACACCTTGAGGCCAGGTATCCAGAAAACAAGAGATAGCCCATAAGGTCCTAGAGCAGCCGTGGGCAAACTACGGCCCGCGGGCTGGATCTGGCCCATTTGAAATGAATAAAACTAAAAAAAAAAAAAAAAAAAAGACCGTACCCTTTTATGTAATGATGTTTACTTTGAATTTATATTAGCTCACACAAACACTCCATCCATGCTTTTGTTCCGGCTCTCCGGTCCAATTTAAGAACCCATTGTGGCCCTTGAGTCAAAAAGTTTGCCCACCCCTGTTAGAGCCTGCTGAAATTATTCAACCTGGCCACTCCTAAGCCTGCCTACCCTTCCTTGCCTGTCCCTTCCTGAGGAAACCACAATAAAAGTTCTTACCCACATTTGCCCCTTCCCTCTGACCAAACATGGTACTCCCCACGTGGTCCCTTTGTGGCATGACATGCCCCTCCTCCTCAGAACTGTGAGTAACAACCTTTTCAATGGGAATCATCTCTTGATCTGTTGGTCTCACTCTACCTGAAGAATAATAAACCCTACCATTTAATAACATAGTTCTTCCGTAAACTTATAAAGAAAAGGAGATACTGCCTAAAGGTACAAAATAATCTCTATTCACATGTCAATGTGTTTTTATAAGAGTCTTTAGTCAAGTGAAACTCATTCTATAAGAGAATAGCAGTTAGAGAAGGGACAGCCTCCAGTTAGTCTTATACTTTATTAACATAATAGTCAAAGCATGCTGGTTATTAAAATCTTCCATCAGAAGAGAGCATATAAAAGTCTCTTTTTATGGACTTTGATAAGTTGGAGTAGAATTCTTGAATATTCCGTAAAATCTAATATGCCATAGAAAACTTCAAAATAATTTCCTATTGATGGTTTCTTAGCCATTAGAAATATTTGGAAATTGCAATGAGATTGTCTTAATGTGACTATTTGAATTGCATACTTATGAGAATCATTTGGCTATTAAAATGTAAAGAATTTAATTTAATTTTAAAAATTATTTGCTGTGTGTGGTAGGGGGTAGCTATTAGAGGAAGCCTGGGTTGGAATCATATTTGAAGTCTGCCAAATAGAAATTATTTAAGGGTTTAAAAAAATAGGAATTGTATTTGTTGTAAAAATAAGTATTTGAAATAAATTGCTATGGTTAGCACTTCCTGTGGTGGCCAAGGACAACAGGTGGTCAGGATCTGGTCCCATCTTCCAGCACTATTCCATGTCCTTAGAAGAAACACTGGATTCTGGGCAAATGAGGCAGACTGCTTGAGTAGACAGACATACAGAAATGCTTTTTAGTCTGTGTCTCCAATGGAAAATCGCCTGCTGCCTTCTGCTCCCATCCCAGCTGCCAAGGTCTTGCAGCCCATTGGTCCACTAAAGAGTCCAGTGACTGGCCTCAGAGAGACATCCTACAGAGGAATAGTCATATCACACACCTTGCCTTTCATGTTCCCTGCCCCAAATAACCCAGGCCTGCTTTAAGGATCCGGAAGTAATAGTTAAAAGTTGTTGGGTTGCAGGGGAGGGTAATGGGGGAAATAAGGACACATATGTAATACCTTAATCAATAAAGGCATTACAAAAAAGTGGTGTGTGTGCCCATGACTTCATCAGAATCTACACTACTTTGGGAGGAGTTAGTAAGCAAGCGTAAGAGAGAGAGAGAGAGAGAGAGAGAGAGAGAGAGAGAGAGAGAGAGAGGAGAGAGAGAGAGAACTTAATCACCTTATTGCTAAGGTAAAGAAACAGAAAAACTGCTAATAGTGCTTCAAGCTAACCCCATATACTATAATCATATTTAACCTCAATTTATCAAATGTCTTTGTGAAAATGTAACTATGTCAGTATGTGTAAACAATTGTTGATAACCGTTTCCAAGCCTAGTTAGAAACTAGATAGTGAGAAGCATGAAGAGAAGAAATGCTAGGTGAGATAAACAAGGCCATCCCCTGCCTGGAGCCATTTATCCCATTCCTTCCCACATTTTGCTCACAGAGTGGGCAGTGATCTCTTGATCTCAAGGGAGGTGGGTCTTTGCCCAGTCTCAAGGGACAAATCACAATTGCTTTCTTGACCAGGCTACAGAGATTGAGTGTAGGTCTAAAGAAAGCAGGTTCAGTAAATTAGGGACTTAGTAAGGTGAAATTCTAGAATAAGAAGGAGGAAAGGGAGAGAGAACACACTGTGTTAAGAAGTTTAAGCTTTTAAAAAAAGAGATACTTATCAACTATATAAATAAAAGCTAATATTTTTCTTTAACTAGGAGAGTTTAATTGCATAGAAGTAAATGTGTTTGAACAGACTGGCATGTGCTTCGAGGTCAGTACCTATAATCTCTAAACCTTTTTAAACCTCTTTGCATGTCCCAGTAAGCTATTTATCTCAAGAATAAACGCAGACACACAATTCAAGGCTTCCTTTGGCTATTTACATGGGTATGGTTCATCAGATAGATGATTAAGTTTCTAGTCTTTTTGCACAGAAGGTAATCATGGGTGCAGAGGGACACCACAGTGGACCACAATCATCACGGAGAGATGGATATTCTTGTGTTTATAAAACAGTGCTCAGAGGCCCTCCATTGCATCGTTTCATGGGGATCAAGTCATGTCACACCCTCAGAAAGACATAGCCAAATGTTAGATCATGGCAGCAGCAAACCAAGGTAGTACAGGTTCCAATGGAAACAGGCCAACCATCGATCCTTTGTACGCCTCTCAAGTTCCACATCTTTTCAAATAAAACTATGACTGTTCTTAACTTTCAAAGAAAGAGTGACAGGGTTGGAGGTGAGTATTTCCTGCTCACCATTCCCCAGTGTTCTAACAGAGTCTGAAAACAAGGAACCATGAAGAGGGTGTCCAAGGAATTAGTCCGAGTGTATGTAGCAACGGGTGACCTTCTAGTTAGAATATTAGACTCTTCTTTCTAAACTGACATCATTCCAAAGGAAGACAAATGACTTTGATATTGTATGTTAGTTGGTAAGTGTTTTGAAAAATTTCAATGTTCACTGCATTTGAATATAACTTATTTTGCCTTATTAGTTTTCAAATGCTGCCCAAATGGAGACCAACTTTAAGTACAACTTTAAAATTGACATTTAAAAAAAAATTCTAACTTTACCAATTTCAGAAACAGAGTTCAACTCAATTGAGACAGACAAGTACTTTCTGCAGGTTGACAATGTGTTTTATTAAGAAATTTTGCTCTTGGCTTCATTTCTGCTGACTCTGAATTTTCTTAAATATGCTATTGTTCTTTCCTTAGATCTAAAATTTGAACAGCCGAAGGACTGTTCGGTATTCCATCATAATTATTCCTCACATTAGCATATTATCTTTTCCCTCCATCTAAAATTTGATAGCTTTTTGAACTTTTTCTGACTCATTTATACCAAACACATTTCGCTTTTCTAGGCATGTGTTTCATGAGTACAAATCTATATATTTACTTAGATACAATAATACAATGTATCGCTTATATTTTGTGCAGGTTCAGTTAAGTAGGTAACATACAAAACTGTTACAGGGGGAAGGCCGGCCAGGTTACCCTGAGCACACTCTGGAATCCTGCTGTACTGATCATGAGTACACACCTATGTCCCCACATACCCTGTGCACATTGCAGCTGCACTGTCCTTGTGCACGCAACATGTGGAGTTCCAAATTCAAATATGCTAATAACAGAGTAATTGTAAGTACATCAAAAGATAGCAAAGCATTGTTTGGTTTTCTTTTGGTTTCAAACAGTTGTGTTTTTTTGTAAACACACACACACACACACACACACACACACACACACACACACACCCCAGTGGCCAAACACAAGTTTTCATTTTGATAAGCAAAAACACAGAACCTAGGGCAGTGATGGCGAACCTTTTGAGCTCGGCGTGTCAGCATTTTGAAAAACCCTAACTTAACTCTGGTGCCGTGTCACATATAGAATTTTTTTGATATTTGCAACCATAGTAAAACAAAGACATATTTTTGATATTTATTTTATATATTTAAATGCCATTTAACAAAGAAAAATCAACCAAAAAAATGAGTTCGCGTGTCACCTCTGACACGTGTGTCATAGGTTCGCCATCACTGACCTAAGGCATTCCACTCTGAAGTTTCCACCACTAACATGTGGGTGGACAAATGACATACCACAGCAAGTACGCTAAAAATCTGGGAATTCATATTTACATCTGAAGCAGTTGCATATGCTTTCAAGTCAGCACTAGGATCCTGCGTATGAACAGCTACACCATTTGGCAGCAGCAATTAATGAAAGCATCCAAGAAAACGGCACCAAACTGATCACATTTCAGCTTAAGAGGAGCGCTATGTCCAATCTGCTGCCACGATCTGACACGGTGGAAAGCTGAACGGGTCATGTCAGAAAACAAGGGCATAAAGAACAGCACACACAGTCTAGGACTGTGATAAACATCCCCAAACCATCAAACACAACCAACAGCAATACCTGGCAGTTTGTCTCCAAATTAACGAAAAAGCACCCAGCTCTCACCTTGCACAAACACACACTCCAGTGGTCAGTGACAAATGCAGGCTGCACTTGCAGGCTGGGAGACAGAGCAGCTGCTCTGTCCTGAGCTGTAAAGCACATTTGAGCCCAGCAGGCTCGGGTCCTACCCTCTGTTGGTTCGCAGCAGTTTCTCCCATGACTCCATCACCCAGGAATGGAAACCACGGCCCTCTCCCCAGCTACTGAGCTCAGGTAAAAATGCTGAGTCCTGCAAGGTCACCACAAGGTGAACACAAAGCAAAAGGGGTGTATGAGGAAGAGGAAGAGGAAGAGGAAGAGGAGGGATCATCAAGGAAAGACCCTAAACTCCAGACACCTTGCCTTTCAAGACATTCTAAACTCCATAAATCAGAGCTGCAACAATTATCAGAGAAGCAGTAAATTTGATGGCACTGAGCCAATCTCTCTCTCTCTCCTGCCCTCCTCTCTCACACACACACACACACACACACACACACACACACACCCAACACACACAGCCAACATACACACACACACTTCCACAAGCCATTCTAGTTGTCCAGACATCCTTTTTAAGCCACAACGTTTTTTGCAAGCCCTTTCCAGGTAACAAGGCATAAAGAAACGTCTTAGAAAATTGAATATTTGAAAAAATAAAAATAAAATAATTCTTTTAAGAGAAAAATCATTTCTGATCTATAAACCAACTCATATGATTGAAGTCTTGCTTTTTGTGTACGTACTAGAATTATGCAAACACCACCCCCATATTAAAGATAGCAAAGATGTATTTATTTCATAGATGACTGGCAGAATCAATAACAATTTCTCATAAAAATTCCTAGCATCTTTTTCAAGATTAGTCTTGACTTCTACACATTTAATTTGGAGAGGTTTCAAGAAGGCATTTCTTGTCTAAAATATAATCATTCAGCATGTATATGTTACAGACAGATACAAACATGCGTATAAATGTTTCCCTGTAGAGTCTCCCTAGGGTCTTGCTATCCATAGTTTGGTTTTCCTATCAAAAGCGAAGAAGTAACAATTTTAAGCTTGCAAGTATATTACAAAATGTTATTTCTGTTAGCTGTATATGTTTTTTTTCTTATAGGTATATAATTATTTACCTATGTTTAGAACCACAGCTTTAACAGGAGATTATTCTAACTCTTCAGTCACTTTCCTCTCTCCGTCTCCAACCACCACTATTCACTAGCCCTGTGATTTGAGCAATTTATCTACTCCCATGTGTGTTAATTTTATAATCTACAAAATGGGGATTCGTTACTAGTGTCTGCTCTGTCTACATCATGGGTTGGTGCGAGGGTGAATAGAACAACGTATAGCAGACAGTACTTCGTAAATTGGAGTGCCAGAAAAAAAGGGACTTACTGTATTTCCCGCCTTCTACTGTCCTAGTTAGTACTGGGACTACTGAGTTACTTTCTGTGTTTTCAAGAGGACTTGGCTTCACAACAGTGTTTGTTTCAAGTGGGCTATAAATAGAGTTCAAGATTTTACTGCACGGCTGTCCTTGTGGCGGATCCTGATGGCAGCAAGCACATGGCCAGTCAGTCAGTGAGCAACATGCGTTCCATCTGGTCTCTGAGGCAGAGCCAGACCAGCTGAAACTCTGGTAGAAACAGTTCATGGGTTTGGTTGTTTCACAGTTCGCCTGGTGCCCCCAGCACTCCTGGGTTTGAGGGGCTTCCCCACAGGGATTAATGAAGGGGAAAGCTTGCGGATGGAATGCCAAGTTCACTGCTAAGTTAATTCAGTAACAAATGTTTCTGGGCATCCAAGCTAATGTTCCTGCAATTATGTATGCATTATTTAGAGATTAGGTTGTTTCTGGTGGGGGTGGGAGTGGGCAAGAGAAGGGAGACCAGTGGAGAACAGGAAAGGGACTCACAATGTGAGCATCTGTCTCATAAGACACAGAGGGCTGGAGTGTCCTGGATATCCCCTCAGTTCATGCTCACAGCAACCATACCAGGTTGCTGAAATTATTGCCATTTCATACATGAGAAAAATCAGCCTGCACACTGTTATCACAGAATGGTAGAGCTCGAATTACAATCAAGGTCAGCATGGCCTAGAGTCCTATATTCAGAGTAAATACGTTAAATTATAACTTTCTCAGACAGAAGAGGAAATAAAGTTTGATTTTTAAATAGTGGGGGGAGGAGAGGCAAGCATGCAAGTACTAAGAAATCCTCTTGAGATTATTTACTGCATGTTAACCTTATAGAGTGCAGACATTTTTAGAAAAAAGAAATACTTTGTTCTTTAAAAAAAACACAATGAAGTCATTTTAAGATACAAAAAAACAAACAAAAAAACAAACAAACAAAAAACACCCACACCAATTTTGTTAATATGTGCCAATAGCTCTTTAAAATTTTGTCCCGCATGTCTTCAAATAGACAAAGTGAATTTAGAGGTCTTTCTCTATGGCAGAATACCTCTCTGTTTTCCAATATACACCCAATGCATTATTTTTTTTCAATCTGTTCAAATTAGCAGAACCTTAGGAATGTCCATAAGGAAGCGAGGCAATCTCCTACCCTTAAACGTGGCAGAGAAGGCATTTTTTAAACTGTAGTTTTGAGTACAGTAGAGGAGTCATAATTTTCAGTCCTCTGAGTCTAAGGATGTGAATAAAATGCCAGGTCCTTTCTTGCAATTTATTGGGAAGCTGGAGGCAGAGTCTGACTGCAGCCTACATGGTACACATGTCTGCTCCCCCCTTTTCAGTGGCAATCCCAGTGATAAGAGTCACCTTGGAATTGGATCTGCAAGCCAGCAGTCTGATTCATAGCAAATTCTAGATTTCTGCATTCAATCTCCTTTTTTCCATAGTTTTGCAATCTTTTCAGAGAATACCACTCTTTGATTATAACTTGCCTTGGCTTTTAAAATTCCCATCTGCAAAGTGCACCATCTAAAGTTCCTTCATGAAATCTGCCTCCTCATCCTCCCCAAACCTTGCCTTAGAAAGAAATCCATAAATTTGGAAGTCTTGCAGAAATAGTTCGTTTCAGAAATTTTTATTTTATTAAAAAGAGGTTTGTACTGGTATTTGGGCCATTGACTAAGCTAGTAATACATCAAAATAAATAGTGGATAAAAAGAATAAAGATGCATACTTTAATGTCAATTTTCCATGTTAAATTGCGAATGAAAAAAACCCCGGAACACTAGTAGTATGCTAAATAAGTAATCAACCCTCATACAAGGAGGTGAAGGGCCTTCAGCTATTTGGTGTTCAACTCATTGCTCCTTTGGCTTAGAATATGCATTTTGAGCCTCACTACAACCCAATTGTTCTAGTGGCATCGCATTTAACTATAGAACAAGTAAAATAAAAAAAGAGTTAATCTGCAATGACATTCATAACGTTCAGCAAAATGAAAAAGTTTCTTCCTCTCATTCCCAAATCCATGGTATTCCTGAATGAAGGATGGAAAAAAAAATGCAGTCTCTTTTTTTTTTTTTAATTAGACACTATTGCACTATGCTTTCAATTATTTCTCAAGTCAGAAATGATAAAAATGAAAATGTAGTTTTGGGCACTTTCTTCAAATTATTATTCTGCCCCATTAAGGTGTTTTGTTTTGCAAACACTGCAGCGAGTATCTCCTGAGTGTAATTCCACCTCAGAAAACAAGAGCACATGCCTCCTCCCTTTCTTTGTCTCAGGCTCTTCAATTCTTCTGTTGGATTTTAAGAGCCTCATTTCAGAAACATGTATTAAAACAACAACAACACCCAAAAACACTTGCATGGGAGTTTAAACGAATTAAGAAGAAAGCACGCGAAAGCAGGGGTTACCATTAGTGATCCGGTGGAGAAAGTAAATAATGTCTTGGTTTCTTATTTGGTTCTTGCTATCTTGTCCAGTGATAATATCTTCTAGATTGTCCTAGTGGCCGTATTTACCTTCACACAGATACTCAAGGCAGTCGCGCCTGAAGTCCTTTGAATGTTTCCACTTAGGGTGGGACTGGGCTCCTGGATGAGTAGGACAGATTGTTTCCGGTTTGTAATCTAATGAGAAAAGGTGTTTTTCTAACATATTTTCCCCTGCCGCTCCCTTCAGTTTGATTCCTTTTCTTAGGCCTTAGAAACAACTCCCCGTGATAATATCTATAAGCCACGGAAAGCAAATGCTGTTCAAACAATGAAGGTCTGCAGGGAAAAATTTAGAGGAATCTGAAATGTGTAAGCTTTTAGCATCCCAGACACTTTTTATGGATGCTTAAAGATATGTGAAGTCTCAGTCTTTCTATAGTTAAAATCATGAAACTGAACATTTCCTGCACAGTCATAATTTACTGTGTCTTAAAAGATAACTTTGCTTTTTACTGGATGGTAATTATTACTATTATTTTTTTGTCTGCAAAAAGATCTATTAATGCCCTTTCTACTCTAAGATGTGAAGAACCACTGTCCTGGTTCTCCTGAAAGCTTTCCTAAATACCTCTGAGTGGTTTAGAATAAACAAACACTGGGGAGTATAATTAAGGTGGAGAGCAGAACCTGAAGATTACCCGTTCTGAATGCGGAGAAAGGGATTTCTGAGCATTTAAAGTGATATAAAAATGTATAGTCAGGCCCTCACTAGTTTGGTTCAGTGGATAGAGCATTAGTCTGCGGACCAAAGGGTCCTGGGTTCAATTCCAGTCAAGGACATGTACCTCGGCTGCAGGCTCCTCCCCAGCCCTGGCCCTGGTAGGGGCTACTGCAGGAGGCAACTAAGTGATGTATTTCTCTCACTTTGATTATTTCTCTCTGTCTTTCCCTCTCTCTTCCACTCTTTCTAAAAATCAATGGGAAAATATCCTCAGGTGAGGATTAGAAACAAAAAATGTACAGTCGGGATCACTGGAGATATTTAAAAGTTTTGTAAAAATATAGCCTCACAGTATAATTGCCACCCTTCACAGCACCACAGGACATCATAGGCAGGTAACCTGCACAAAGGGCTCTCAGCCAGGGTAAGATCTCTGAAAGGGCTCTCAGCTCTCATGGCCCCTGAGACTGGTGATCACGGCCTCGCTGCTGTTCACCCAGAGTCCTTCAGTAAGAGCTCCTCCGGGAAGCCGGGGACATACAGGGACATGGGTGCTCCTCTTTTCCATCAAGTGAATCCTTGAAGGAAAAATCTTCCAAAACTTCAGTGCCAATGCCCCTGACATATCTTAAGATATATCTCTATGCCATGGTACAATGATGATTGACATTTAGAGCACCACCTTAGGACTTTTAAGACTCTTTATGGTACATTTACTGAGTAAAGCATATTAGAAAATAGTGTGTGCAATGGTATCTGAATTTCGTAATAAATGTTTAATAGTATAGAAAAATCTGCATTACAATGTTAATAATTTTATCTTTAAGTAGTGAGATTGTAGCAATTTTCTTTTCTTCTTGATCTTTTTCACTTTCTAAATGTTCTGCAATGCCTTTTACTACCTAGAAAGAAAGAAAAGAGAGAGAGAGAGAGAGAGAGAGAGAAGAAAAGAAAAGAAAGAAAGAAAGAAAGAAAGAAAGAAAGAAAGAAAGAAAGAAAGACTACTAACTGTAGTTCAAGACTATGTTTGGGAATCACTTTTTAAAAATTTAACTTCATTGTTGAGAGTATTACAGATATTGCCCATTTCCCCTCTTTCTTAAAAATACATTTCTAGAAAAAGCTAATTCACCATGCTTATAATCTCTGCAACTGGAAAAATTCAGTCTTTAGACCTGTTGTTACCATTATTCTCACCATCTGCATTAAAAATATTCATGAGAACACATAAAACATTTGAGATTCCACCGTATTATAACATAAGGAAAATATAGAGTAGTTGGTTTTATTGATTTTTAGAATATAAAAAAAGGGAGATAAGCAAAATAACAGATGTGTATCTGCATGTAGAAAATAGAGAGAGAATGGATATGGTGCAAATATAAATAGCATGATATATATTCATGAATACATAATTATAGTTTGGGTTCACTACTTATTTCTGAAAGGGGAAAGGTAAACAGACAGTATATATATGACCAAGAAAAGCTATTGTCTTCTGAACAATGACCTTGCCTTAGCATATCTTTTAGGGAGATCTTTTCTCTAATGGCAATACTAATTTCTTTGAGGGTAAGCAGGGTCCCTGGCTGAGAGATTGCATTGCTGATGTTACTTAGGCCTTACCTGCACTTCCATTTGTGTTCTGTATACCTGTCTATCCTAACTAGGAGCCAACTAGTGGAGAAGTCAGGATTACAAGAATATCCAAAGATCATCCTGTTAATTAAATGCAGACTCCAGTCCTCAGTGTGTATATTTCTTTTTTTTTTTTTTTTAAATATATTTTATTGATTTTTTACAGAGAGGAAGGGAGAGAGAGATAGAGAGTTAGAAACATCGATGAGAGAGAAACATCGATCAGCCGCCTCCTGCACACCTCCTACTGGGGATGTGCCCGCAACCCAGGTACATGCCCTTGACCGGAATCGAACCCGGGACCCTTCAGTCTGCAGGCCGACGCTCTATCCACTGAGCCAAACCGGTTTCGGCGAGTGTGTATATTTCTTGGGAACAAAAGTGTTGAGCACAAAACTCTGGAGGCCAGTGAAGATTATTTGGACTCAGCCTAAAATTCATCCACCTGCTAATGTTTTATTTATTTGTTTTCTGAAATAGCATTTGAGGAACTGAAGAAACAGACTTAATCTATAACTTGAGCATTTAACATTTCATTAATTAAGTCATAGCCATGTGTTTATTTTTAAATTGAAATAAATTTTCTTAACATGCTCATATGGAGAAAAGGTTCATGAGCTGAGCAGGGTTCTACTTCAGAGAATGGGTTTTACTCTTTAAACAAAAAGTCAACACAAATGAAATTGAGAACTCACTATGCTCTTCAAATATTATTGAGCTAGAGAGGCTCAAAACTATGAAAGTGTGGCATTTTCAAAATAATAATTTCCAATAAATTATCTTAAGAAAAACACTAAATAGTACTTTTCCTTATGTTCTATCGTCATTCGGACTGTAACTAAACAAATTTCTATTTGCATTATTCCTACAGTTTAGTTGTGCTACAGCTAGAATTTCAGTTATTTTTGAAAGCTGAATAAAGTTTGAATACATGTACATTTTATTTGTATGGAATGAGCTAATATAATTTATTAACCTTCCTTTTGGTTGATTAAAAAAACAATTAAAAAACTCAATTTAAGCATTCATATAGAAATAATAGTAAGATACCTGTTTTATGGATTCATTTTATCATGAAAAAATTTTTTTTAGTTTAATCAATTCAAGGGGGAATAATCACTCTATGTACCTGTTTAAAATTTAACAGTATCAGTATTAAGGACAAGTTTCTCCTTAAAATTAAGTATCTTAATATTAAAAAAAAATGATATCTGCATCCTTTTTACCAGTACAGTGTTTGTGTGTATCTATCTACATACATATACTAATATACATATAGATATGTACTCCAAGCTTTATCCATCTGTAGAGTTTTATATGGTTGTAGTTCTTACAATATTTACAATATCATTTGATTTTTTTATAAGTATTTTTCCTTGTATCATTAAAATAAGATTTGGAGAAAAAACTTTGTAAACTGCAAAATATATAAATAAAATCATTATTATATTTGTTATTTTAAATGCCTGCATAATAATATTTTGAATTAATATGATATAGGTTATTTATTCATCCCTCAACAGTTGGGTTCAAATTTTGTTTCTAGATTTTCTAGTAAAATCACACTACTATACTATTCAAAATATATTTTTCTGTAGATTTCTTTTTTTTCAAAGTCTTCTCTTTGAATAAATTTCTAGAAAAAAAATCACTAGGTCAAAAAGTCTCTTCTAATTCAGAGCTTTGTTTCTTAGGTGCCAAAAATTTGGCATACATTAGTTTTACAGCATCTCTTTATGGGATGGAGGATGGGTGAATAAGTACATTTATAATTATTTGTTATAGATTGTGTTGGATATTTTAATCCACATGACAATTTTCTGTGTTCTGTTGGTCCAAGTTGTTTGTGCAAATTTTGTAACGATGTTTCTCTTTATCCCTAGAACAAGGGTGAGCTATAAATATTTTATCTCAATAACATTAAATATAAGTGATGCTGATCTTGTTTCATTTATACATGCTGATAAGTTCTAAATAACTACTTATACAGTCTGTTTACCAAAACATATATGTTACTCAAAGAACCCATTGTAATTTTTACTTGATAAATTACATGTGTGGATTCTTTGAAGCTGGCTGTAAGCTTACTTTCTTAAACTGAACTTACTTCAGCTATTTCAACAAAGAACTTTTAAGGAATTATACTCAAACACAAGGCAGTATTTTCATTCAATAAGTCTACAACAAAACAGGTCACAAGAACATAAAATCTGCACATATGCACAGGAACTTCCTTAACACTGGAATCATATTGCACTAATATATTTTTATTTGCTTTGCCTTTCTCTACCACTGCCAATTTGCAAGGGGAATTAGAAAAATAAGGAGAATCTAAAGTACCTCCAAGAATCAGCAGCAAAATGGAGAGATATCCCTTTTTTGGTGGAGAGAGACCAAGCATGGGGTCAGGTGAACTCTACCACTTACCAGCTGAGCAACACTTGGCAAATCACATCTTTTCCCTCTCTCTCATTTTCCTTACCCATCAAGTGAAACTTACATCAGACTGGATGTTGAACTGTCATATAAACTGAGAATCTGAGGAGTTGTTATTTTTATGATAAACTACACTAAATTTTATGAATTTGGTGTTACATTGATTTGGAAATGAACTCCATGACTTTTGTGGCTAGTCAAGTATAAATAATAACACAATATAAAGATACTAGAGACCTGGTGCACAACATTTGTGCACTGGTGGTGGGGCAGGGTGGGGCAGGGGGGCGTCCCTCAGCCCGGCCTGTGCCCTTTTGCAGTCTGGGAGCCCTCAGGGGATGTTCCACTGATGGTGGAGTGGGGAGTGGGCCTACGTCGCAGTTGGACCTCCTTAGCGCTGCTGCAGAGGCAGGCCGCTGCACTTGCTAGCCATCAGCCCAGATTGTGGCTGAGTGGCGCTCCCCCTGTGGGAGTGCACTGACCACCAGGGGGCAGCTCCTACATTGAGCATCTGCCCCCTGGTGGTTAGTGCATGTCATAGTGATTGGTTGTTCTTCCATTCAGTCAATTTGCATATTACCTTTTTATTATATAGGATTATCATCATGTCATGCCAATATTTTATTCATAAAGCAAAATAAAAAAGGAATGATGCATAAAAACTGAATTTATAAGCATTTCCATGCAGCTTTGTAGTTGCACAACTTTCAAACTGGCTAACCAGTGGTTCTCAAAATATTTCTTCTGGTAACTACCTCCCTCCTCAGGTCCCATGACATTTCCCATTAAAACAACAACAAAAAAGAAACTATATAATGGCAGACTATCTCTAGTGAAGAGGGCTTCTGTGACATATTGAGAGAGAGAGGGTAAGGCTAGGAATGAACAAGTGAGCACAGGCTCTATTGGAGGCAATAAACATATCTACCCACCACAGGGGATCAATAAATGTTGTTAACTGGCTGCAGAGAAGAAAACAAATAGAAGAAAGATTTCACTGAGGTGGAAAAGGGCCTGCTGTTCTTGAGCCCTATTTCTCTCTAATGAAAAGATATATTACCTAAAACTAGTTTTCACTTTCTCACCGAAGTTCTAAATGTTATGGTCAGCAATATTAGAGGCAGAAGGATGCATTTCAAGGGATCTGCTGGCACCCAATAGAGGTCCTTTCGATGATAAAACCAATCACTTCCTGCTACCTAAATGTCTTAAATGTTTCCTTTATGATTTACATGGTCCCAAATTAGGCTAAAATGGACAAGAGAATGAAAAAAAACAACCCACATAAAACAAAAACCCATGTGACATCAGAAGTTTCTTCCTGACCTTTCTGAGAAAAAACAAACAAACAAACAAACAAAAACCACAACAACACAAAAAAAACAAGACAAATTATGGAGCAGTGACTTACTGAATATAATTATTTTAATTTTACAGATAAGAAAAAAGAAGCTTAGGAAATTCAGTATTCTTCTGTCAGTACATTAATATCATTCAGTAAGTGTTCACTGAAGCAACATTTTCTTAGATCTAGTCCTAAGAGGGATAGGGACTTGGGTTTAAATATTGAACTTTATGGTAATATCTGATACAGATCATGCTACCTAAGAATTTTATCAAAACAAAGCAGTTAGCCAACTGGGACAGATTTTAACCAAGACCCCAGGATCTGGGGTACAGAGCTATGATTTTATATTACATATCTCATTAAAAGTCTTTACATTGAAAGGATTATCTCCACTTGGGTTTATACTTGGGTTTAATAATATGCCCAGATGTAAAACTCTTAATTCTAATAAAATAAATTCTGTGGGGAAATTTTCACTTTTCACAATTCAGTAAGTTTCCCACAGCTACATTTTATGATGTCTTCTCCTAATTTCTAGTCAGCATTTACTCCCCATTTATATATATAATGAATGTTTGTCAAGTAAGACTTGTTTAACTGTTTAGGAAATTTTCACTTTGAAGAAATAGATTTTAACTCATAGATATGAAAAAGACATCAGGGATTGGACATTTGAGGACACTAACACCCTAAAAGTCAAGTCATATATATATGAGCATTTGAGTCAGGCCTAGAAAACACAATGAGATTTTCCATTTAGTTGTTATTTCTACTTTACTACAAAGTTCTGTCTCATGATTTCTACTCAGGTGGTGAGGTTGTTTCTCTCCATCGTTATAGATCAGTTGCTCTAGTCAGTCAAAGCAAGGCAGCTCATAGATGAATAAAAAACACATGATTCCTATTGCTCCTATGCTTAGCTCCTATGTGAACTTTGACCCATTGAGGTGGACTGAGATAGTTACTATTCTGTCCTGGTCTTTGGTCTTGGTCTTTCCAATGAAGAGCTTGACTATTTTTTTTTATTTTTATCATCCTGGAATGAGGTAGTTCTTTCTTTCCTTCTTTCTTTAAGATGTTTTTATTTATTTCAGAGAGAGGAAGAGCGAGGGATAGAGAGATAGAAACATCAAGGATGGGAATCATTGATCTGATGCCTCCTGCACACCCCCTATTGGAGACTGAGCCTGCAACCTGGGCATATGCCCTGACCTGGATTAGAACCATGCATGACCTCCAGGTTTATCGTTTGATGCTCAACCACTGTACCACACCAGACAGGCTGAGGTAGTTCTTTTAAAAAGAAAATGAAGCCAGAGAGAGGCTCTCAGAGTAGAAGAAGAAATTATTTTCTGGTTATTGGGCTTAGTTAGGTTGAGGAACATGAATGTCTAGAAAGTCTTCTAAGTAATAGACTCCAAGATGTTACCAGCTACATTGAAACAGAAGAGAGGCCATGGTGCAATTGGGGCAGGTCACTCTGAAGAGCAGGTGGTATTTCATGGCTTGTTGTTTTCCTTTGTTCCAATGGGTCCTTTGTAAGAACCCAGTCTTGTATGATGTATTCCATTGGTTATAATAGGGAAGGCTGTATTGAAAATTATGAAAGCATAAGGTCTAATACAGTCATATGGGATGACTGCAAAGAGCTAATGCAAACACATCTCCTGAAGGGAAGGAAACATTCAAAGCTCTCAGGAAAAGAGAGTTGAAGCTGCATGGCCCCGTGTGAAGGAGTGAAGAATCTGGGTTTTATTGTGAAGGTTGGGAGAAGTTTCCATAAGGCAAGGGAAGATATTTTTTGTTGTTGTTGTTGTTGGGGGAAAAATTCAGAATATACACTGAGTGGCCAGATTACTATGACCACCTGACTTTTGTAGGCAAATTAGCTATAATTTCGCGATGAAGTTGCTAGAGAGCCAGACCATTATAAATAGGGAAGCAGGTTGTTTACCACGACAGTAGAAGTGATTTTTTTCTGAATATATGGGTAAACAATGCTATTTAACAGCCTTTGAATGTGGGATATACATATATACATACATATATATATGTATATATATATATATAGAGAGAGAGAGAGAGAGAGAGAGAGAGAGAGAGAGAGAGATATCCATATTATTATGACCACCCCATCAGTACTTTTGCCTTCAATACTGCAGCAATTCTTTTAGGCATTGACTCCACGAGATGTTGAAAGGTGATGTGAGGAATCTGACACCATGCCTGATGAATAGCACTGTCCAGCTCTGTGAGATTTGATGGTTGTGGAACCAGCTGTCTGATGGCTCTTTTAACTTTGTCCCACAAATGCTCAATTGGATTGAGATCTGGTGATTGTGGGGGCCACCTAAGCAAGGTAAAGTCTCCCTCCTGTTCTTGACACCACTCCTGCACAATACGAGCACCGTGGCATGGCGCATTGTCTTGTTGGAAGAAGCCATCTTCATTGGGATACGCCATCAACATGATAGGATGAACTTGATCAGCAATGATTCTTAGGTATGTTGTGCTATTCAGACGTTGTTCCACACGAATTAAAGGGCCTAAATCATGCCAGGAAAACATGCCCCAAACCATAACACTGCCCCCACCAGCTTGAAGGGTTGTACTCATGCATGTGGGGTGCATGCTTTCATGCTGTTTCCACCAAATTCTCACTCTGCCATCTGCATGATGCAACTGGAAACATGATTCATCAGACCACATGACTTTTTTCCAATGTTTGCCTGTCCAATCCTTGTGTTCCTGTGCGAACTGGAGACGTTTTATCTTGGTAACTGCAGACAGCAAAGGTGTTTGAACAGGCCTTCAACTTGCATATCCCATATGATGCAGTGTACAGTTAATTTGCCTACAAACATCAGGTGGTCATAATAATCTGGCCACTCAGTTTATATTCCTATTATGTGTTAGATTTAGCTGGATTTTGAAAGAAGTCTGAATTAGTTTTTCTGAAACTTAGTTGATGTGATAACAATAATCATAACTTTAAGATTTTTATTTCATAGTTATTAATGCCCTCACCATGAACCTATATTTGACAGAAACAAACAGCCAGGTTTATTTTAATTAGCTATTATAATCCAATAATCATGGCATGAAAAAAATATACAAACTAGAGGCCTGGTGCATGAAATTTGTGCACGGGGGGGGGGGGGTCCTCTCAGCCCAGCCTGCACCCTCTCCAATCTGAGACATCCTCTCACAGTCCGGGACCACTGGCTCCTAACTGCTCACCTGCCTGCCTGCCTGATCACACTTAACTGCCCCCATGCTGGCCTGGCCACCCCCAACTGACCCCCTAGCAGGCCTGGTCACCCCCAACTGCACCCCCCCTCCCCCGCCAGCCTGGTCGCCCTTTTCTACACCCCCTGCCGGCGTGGTCGCCCCCAACTGCACCCCTGCCAACCTGGTCTTCCCTCACTGCCCCCCTCTGCTGGCCTAGTCACCCCTCACTGCCTCTCCTACAGGTCGCCCCAACTGCTCCCCCTGTGAGCCTGGTAGCCCCATGCAGCCTGCTGTTCAGTCATTTGGTTGCCCCCTCACGAAACCCCTGTCGGCCTGGTCGCCCCACGCAGCCTGCTGCTCAGTCATTTGGTCGTCCCTCACTAACCCCCCTGCTGGCCTGGTCGCCCCACACAGACTGTTCGGTCGTCCGTTTTGTTGTTTCAGATGTGGTAGTCACTTAACCTTTTATATATAGAGATTTTTTGGAAATTCTCACTTACTTGGAGCTCTGATTCATTTTTTTAAAAACAAAAAACCTTTATTATAAAGGAAAATACTATTATGTCACCAGCTTTTATTTCTTTCTCTCTCTTGTACTAAAGGGTGATATGAGCATATTTTTAAAAGATGCTAAAATCAATTTTGCATATAATACATGTATTAACTTTTCTCTAGATGCTCCTGATAATTTGGTAATTATCTACATGATAATAAAGCATGTGAAGATCTTCTCCAATCTGTAAATACCAGTAGCTGCTCTTAATTGGGGCTGCATCTTCACTATTAATTTTTTATTTTACTTTTTACTACACTGTAAGTGGAATAAAATGATGTTTAAGAGATGGCAAAAGAAAAACAAAATTTTATAGTAGAACCAGCCTAGGAATTTTGTCATATAGATCAAGTAGCATGAATATAAGAGGCAATAGGTTTGGCTGATAATAGGGTGACCTCCTTGCATACCGAGTCTCTTTGGGCCGAGCATTTCATTGCCCTTGACTAGGATTCTGTTTCTATCCATATACACTAGCTGCTGGATCTCAAGTTCCAGGGTGAACTCACTCCTAAGAAGAGGAATAATGAAGAACATCCACTAAAATTTACATTAACTTTAAAATTACTAAAAATATTTTAAAGCATTTACAGTTCAGCATCTTGAGACATTCTTTTTGACCCATTTACTAGCTATATCACTAGAAGTCATTTCAAATGCTGACAATTTAAATAGCCAATAAACTTATCAAGGAACACATAAAAATCTTAGGATCTCAGCCTTAGAAAAGATGCCAGTGGCCATGTAATTCAAATTTCTATCTCATTATTCAGAATATGAGTGAACCAATTTTTCCAGTTCACTATAGTAGACCCTTAATATTGGAAGAGAGAATTGTCCCAACCAAACCTTTCATGAATCCAAAACGTTTGAACAGGTATTATATGTCATGAACCTTCAGGGTCACTTATAAAAAGTAAACCCACCAAGTAAACTTTGAGAAGGTGTTGATTAATGGATGCATTCCCTTCATTGCTCTTCTCTGTATTAACAATTTGAGTAACATTTAATTTTTGTGAGAATACCTCAAATTTCTCATGAACATTTGTTATAATACTTTTATAGGTCTCTAACTTAAAGAGAAATGGCACACTAGAAACGTTTTTGTTTGATTGGGGTGAGAGAATGAAATGTTGGTGTTTAGCCAGCTTGTGTTAAAACTTTAATATCTTTATGAGAACTATTTATTACACTTGCTAAGTAGAGCAACACTAGAATAGATGAGGTAATAGAAACTTAAAGATTTTCTCAATAAATCATTAGAAAATTAAATTGTGCAAAGAGAGTCCAGAAAACAAAGAAACTGAGGCACAAAACAGCTCAGTGACTTGGCCAGGATCACTCAACCATGTTAAGTAGAGGAACCCATGAGTAGTAACGCAGGTCACCTGGCCTGGAGTCCACACTGCTGCTGTGCTATCTACATTAGGAAACACTGATGCATATGCTTGTACTTGGCGTTAATTATGATCAAGAACAAAATGGATAGCATGCTATTAGCACCATGTCCTTCAGAGCTCTGGCATTACTCAAGATATTATCTCTGTTATTTCACATGTGAAGAAATTGAATCAGATAAAGGTTAAGGGCATTTTTCAAAGTCACAGCTATTTTGTGCCGAATATTAAAGATCAAGAAGATATTGTCTAACAAAGTTGGTAATTCACTTATATCAAAGGCAAGGCTAAAACTTTAATAAAGGAAATTTCAGTAGTAATGTCTATCACTTAAGGGGCAATAGTTAGGTTCCAAGGATTTTACATACATTCTTATTATCCTCTCATCAGCCCTGAAAGGTAGATTCTCATTTTCTCTCATATTATAATCATGTTACAGGTGAGAAAAATTGAGTCTCAAAATTTTAAGTGGCTTGCCCAAAATTATGTATGTAGCAGGTATCAATCAGGATTTAACTCCAAAGACCATGTACTTTCAGATGTGCCTTTGGGGGACCCCGAATGATACTCTAATGCAGGGAATTGAATACAGGTAAAGATAAATCGCCTACTAGGCACACCTGTTTTTTGCAATCTCTCTTTGCCATCAATTCCCCCCACCCCATGCTGCTGCTCCACTTCTACCACTTATCCCTCCCTCTGGTCTGTAAAGCTCTATCTTGTCATCACATTAAAATCTTCCTTTATCTTTTAAGGTTGTCTCATCAGAGTGTTCTGTGAGCCAGAAAGTTTATACAACAATAAAGGATGTTAGAACTAAGCACTGGAGGGTCCTAAAGTAGATTCAATCCCTGAAAAAAAAAAGGGGGGGGGGCAGGAATGGGTGATAAATAATGCTAAATAAACTTTTAAATGTATGACTATATTCAGTTGTAACATTTTGTAAGTGACTAAGCCTTGAATGGAATAAGGTAATTCTGTCTTACCTGGAATACTTGTTTAATGAATTGCATGAATAATTCTTTTACAGGCTCTGTCACTGCCACCTTGACATATCCATCTCTATATAACTAGTTAGATGGATGTTATTGTCTCTTTTATTAATTTTATATAACAATATCTTTATTCTCACCCAATTCAAGGAGAAGGGCTAACTCATTTTCAAATTTTAATTCCTTTCATTACCTAATACAGAACCCTACAAAATGTTAATCTTGTTGATAATGGTGGCTACATACATGTCAAAAAATGGTTATAGTGATGACTAAAGAACTGTATTTAACCCTGTTTGTAACTATATAAATAGAAGGTCCTTCTGTCCTAAGCCAGTTACCTTTGGGGTTGCCATCTCCATTTGTTTATCCCAAACTATAATAGGGTGTCATTATGATTCTCCACCTAAGGCTTATGACAGTAGCTCACCTTAAGTCTGATGAAACGTGGGAGGATTCTTTAACGATCCTTCCTATGACTTCCAGGAAGGTGAAGTTTCCCATTCATATGTAACAAAGAGTTTGTTTTCTGTCAACAGACTCATTTTTCAAATCACCTACCTTCTTTCTTTCAACAAGGAAAGCATTTTTTTTTTTGGTTTGCATTACCTAATTGCTATTCCTTTGGGGTCTTTTTCTTTCATAATTAAAGCAGCAATCACTACCATATGGACATGGAGACTGCAGAACAGGAATAAAAAATCTGTCATTCAAAATATCGAAACAAGACTGGGAAAGAGTTGCCTCACCAGGGCCAATTTTCTGTAACTCTAGACCAGCCGTGGGCAAACTACAGCCCGCGGGCTGGATCCGGCCAGTTTGAAATGAATAAAACTAAAAAAAAAAAAAAGACCGTACCCTTTTATGTAATGATTTTACTTTGAATTTATATTAGTTCACACAAACACTCCATCCATGCTTTTGTTCCGGCCCTCCGGTCCAGTTTAAGAACCCATTGTGGCCCTCGAGTCAAAAAGTTTGCCCACCCCTGCTCTAGACCCATAGTTCACACTCTCAAGATGATTTCTCTTGATCTTCCTTCTTTCTGACAACACTTAAGAATAAAATACTATGAACAGAGGCAGAGAGAAGATGGAGTGAAGGTATTACCTTAAAATGAAAAGCTGGTAACCAACAGTATAATTCATTTTTCCTAAAAAAAAAAAAAAAAAACCCAAAACAAAATACTTCTGTCTGAGGCAATTGAAGGAACATTGGAGAGAATAGGATGTAAGGATTGAGGGATGCACAGTAAACTGCCGGGAGCCGGTCCATCCTTGCTGTTTCAAGGGACCTGGCATATATGGCATACTGTTCTTAATATGTTTGCTCACCTTCTTGGCACTATGTGTTTTAACCAAGGTCACCTCTCTGAGAAAGGTTGTTTCCCCAGGTAGGGATTTTCCCCTGAAGTTAGGGAGGGAATAAAACCCCTTAACTAAGTGCCAGGCGGGTAATTAATCACTTTAACTACAAACAATCATGCTTAAGCTACATAATCTTTACTCCCTGGAATGAAGATAAGAAATGCCCTAACCTTTGGAATAGAGATTGATAGGATTGGAATCAACTGGTATAAATACAGATGTAACAAGACAATAGGAAACAGAACCTAGACACAGAACCTACACAGAACCTAGACACAGAACCTACACAGAACCTAGACACAGAAGAACTTCGCTGGAGAGAACATGGCAAAAGATCCTGGACAGAAACTGGAGACAGAACCTAGAGACAGAACCTAGTGAGAGAACCTGGCTGAAGAACCTAGAGACAGAACCTGGCTACAGAACCTGGATAGAACATGGCAAGAGAACCTGACTAGAACCTGGTGACTGAACCTGGCTGGAGAACCTGGAGAGAACCAGTCTGGAGAACCTAGCGACAGAACCTGACGACAGAACCTGACTAGAGATCCTAGATAGAACCAGGAGAGAGAACCCAACCATGCTGGTCAACTGAACGCTGCCTCCGTGTCATTCCTTCTTCGCCGACTCCGTCCACACCTTTGGGGACCCCTGGACCTGCTGGGGTTGGACCCCAGCAGTAAATGAAGAAGGGTTCATGTGGTAGAGAGGTTAAAGCAGCTGAAAGGAAGCCAATATAGAACCCAGTACTGCTCAGAGGGGAAGAGTCAGCGCCTGCCTAGATACTGAGTTAGAATGGCAAGGTTTGAAAGTGTTCATTTATCACCCCGAGGGCTTAACATTGAGAATCTTGCCTTCTATTGATGCCTGCTACATATTTTTTCCCCCAAAAGAATCACACTGAAATAAAAAAGCATATTTTTGGTATTGAGGGAAACACACAAGAATGCTGAACATCCGGTTTCTTTCATTACAAGAAGAAACAAACAACGAAGTAAAACTGTCAACAAGTAAATAAAAATATGTATAAGGGTTAGTTAGGAAGGAAAAACTCTTCTGCTCCCAAGAAAGACAGATCAACATTGTGTTTATAAAGGCCCAGAGAAAGGAAAAACGTTTGCGGTGTCAGCGAGGGAGGAGACAAGAGATAGAGAGAAGTCCTTGGAGGGATGCACACCAAAGTTGCTGACATCAGGGAGGATAAAGTTGCTGGAATAGTGAGGCTTAAAATGCCCCAGGGAGATAAGACCAGAGGAGAATGGTGACATGATATAGCTTTGGGGCCAGCCCTGAGACCCCTGGGCTCCAAGGCTGGACAGAGCCTGAAGCCCCTAGTGAACTTGGAACAGAAGCAGCAGAGACATCTGTCATCAGAATATTACATTGACCATTTTGGCCTGGTTGGGTTAAAGACCTGCCAGTCCTCTCTATGAAATTTTAACATAGCCCCAGTTTGGGAGGTAGGAAATATAGCATGAGGTTATCTCTTAAATACCCTGGTCACTTGGATTTCAGAGCTTGAGTTAAAATAATTAGAAAAACAATGGAACTATTTGGCACTGAATCAGCAGTGGGGTAAAAATTACACCGATAGTTATGTTACCTGTAGTGTTGGAGGCAGAACTGGACCTTGGTTCTTGAGTTTGGCAAAGTAAGAATGTAGAGGCAAGAACTCAAATTATAAGAGAAAGTTTATTTAGAAAGTTACAGAGGTAGAAGAAGTGAGCCAGCTGGGCTGCATAGGATCAGGAAACAAGTTACAAAAACAAAAGAAGGGCCCTTGGAACACAGGAGAGGGAAAGGCAAAGGTCCTGCGCCTTGTGGGGGGAGGGAGAGGGGAAAGGGAAAGGCATGAGTCCTGGGTCGGTCCTCTTGAGGGTTTTAAAAGCTGGGAGTTTAGGGGATGTCTTAGAGGAGGATCTCAACAGAATGTTCGTCATCTTTATGAGATTTATTCCCCTGACTTCATTTCTCCTTTGGTGTGGTTGGCACAAATGGCACTAATTGGAGTTCTGTGATGTATCTCCCTGAATAGGGTGATTTAAGCTATTTACCTTCTAGTTGGGGAAAAGAAGGGAAAACCATTTACTCTTAAGTGTCCTTGGTTAGGGAAACTAGGATTTTGCAATTTACCAGATGGCTGTAAATTACTTGGTCATTTAATTATCTGCCTCAGTTCCCCTATTCCACCTGTCCTGGCTTAGTAGCCTGTCTCAGTTATACAATTCTTCAAGTGAATTTATGAAAATAATAATTTAGCCCAGCTGGCATGGCTCAGTGGTTGAGCATGGACCTATAAGCCAGGAGGCCATGGTTTGATTCCTGGTCAGGGCACATGCTCAGATTTCGGGCTCAATCCCCAGTGAGGGTTATGCAGGAGGCAGCTGATCAATGATTCTCATCATTGATGTCTCTCTGTCTCTCTCTCTTCCTCTCACTTTCTCTCTGAAATCTAGAAAAATATATTTTTTAAAAGAAAATAATAATTTAATGAGGTGGTGGAAAGTTTTTCTTTTTTTCTAATATGTTTTTTATTGATATCTTTAGAGACAGAGGAAGGGAGAGGAAGAGAGAGATAGAAACATCAATGAGAGAGAGGCATCAACATGCACACCCCCTGCTGGGGATTTAGCCCACAATTGGGTCATGTGCCCTGACTGGAAATTGACCAGTAACTTCTTGGTGCATGGGTCAATGCTCAACACTGAGTCATACCACCAGGCTCTTTCTTAAAAGTTCTTATTTCTTAACTTTCATTTTTGTGCTTGTGTTATCAAATATCAATGGATCAAGTAGCAATCTTATCTTGAATTCCTAATCCAGCCCTCAGTTATAAAAAAATCACTTCCACAGGGAATAATTATTACACAATTGAGTATGTCATTTGCCTTGGGCATGTTAGAACTGTTTCTTAAAGCCTTCTCTTAAATGTACTGAGAAGTAGAATATCTGACTTTAGACTAGGTAATTAAATTCATGATTGTCAACCAATACTGCCAAATACAAAATATTTTCAATAATGACCCTGCTATGCACATTAAGGGGCAAAGAACTTTCACTTTATTGGCAGAAAACACGGCTTCCTTGCTAAGGTGTAGGTGACAGAGTACCCTACTTGCATCTTCTCTTAAATTCCCCTCTTCCTTCACCTTAAATAGATCAGTGCGGGAGGGGGGTCCAGAATGAGTCACCCCAAGATGTGCCTCTGTGATATGCAGATTGTTTTGAGCTAAAGGTCACTTTAACCACATGCTCAAGAGATACTTCTGTCCCTCCCTCTAACTGTCTAGAAGAACTTGAATAAGGGTCCTGCCCATAAGAGATGATCAGAGATAACTTCTTTTGATCTATCTAAAGGGCAGCGCAATTTTTTTTTTATTTTATTTTTTTTACTAAATGTCTGTTCTTCTTATCATCTTGTAATAACACTTTGAAGCCCCTAAGGTAAATCATTATCTCATCCCTACCTCAAGCTCTCTTATGTTCTCCAATTCCCCATTTCTGTCTCTGAACCTCTCTGGCATGTGGGTCTCTGACTCTCCCCTGCATATTCATGTATTAAATTTGGTTCTTTTTCTCCTGCTAATCTGTCTTATATCTACTGATGTTTACAGCAGCCAGAGAACCTTGAGGACAGAGGAAAATTCCTTCTTTTCCAACTAGTGGAAGCCAAGAATGATGACTTGCAACTAATTTGTCACTTCTTCCACTCAGGAGTGAAACTTACTCAATTGGGAACCATCAGACTGACCCAAACTGGAACAAGTTTAGCTTCTAAATTCAAAGTTTGCTGAGGAACCCTAATAATCTATTCAAATGAAGCTGTTAAGTGAAGTAGGCTGTTGGAATGCCATGGATACAATTCTGTATGTGCAAGAAACAAATAAGCCTGTGTGTGAAAAAGAGATATTTAATCTAGGATTCACAGATTTAGCATAAATGGTCTTCAGAGAGTCCCCCTCTGAAGAAATTGTATTCACAAATCTGTGATTATGTACACAAGTGAGTTTTTCTAGGGAGATTATTGGGAATTTACATTAAATTTCCAAATCATTTGTTTGGAACCACTGTCAAGGGTTTGGGCATGGCTGGTTCTGGCTGACCTCTTCTTGAAGCTCAGAGTTCATCAACATAACTCTGTGGAGCTTGCAAAAGTAATGAGTGCTAATGGGACATTAACAAAAAGCCAAAGGAAAAAATGTGAAGCTCAGGAAATTTACATTTTAATTCTGGAACACCTGAGCAAAGTATTTCAAATCATAAAGCCTTTGCTACTAACCCTACACAGCAGGAGAATCTTTGGGGATCAAGATGAATTTTAATATAGTCTCTAATCAACACAGCTGAGGAGAGAATTTTACATCTTTCTATTCCAGATGGTGCCATTTTATCAGAGTTCCACTCCTTGGTGTGCTTAGTTAATTAAAGCCCTTACTGTTTGTTAATGACAGATTTGTGCAGCAAAAAATTACTCTGGAACAGATGTCGGCAAATTTATCAAAGTGGCTGGGTAATCATCCTAACTTCTGCGAAGGACTATTCCAACTCACTCGCACTGAACTTGTCCGGGACCTAAATATCACCTGTGCCTTTCCTGCTTTTCAAAGGAAGGCAAGGGGAAGAGGAGGCAATGGGAAGGGGAAGACCAATGGCAAGCTCTTTGGCCAAAGTTATCTACTTTGCAAAGGAATAATCAGCAATGAAGACATTGCAGCAGTTTCCAAGGCAAAAGTATTAAGATGATACACAGGGTGTCCCAAACAAATGTATATACACTTTAATAGCTGATAGCTCAATTTGAAAATGAAAAGTATTTTAATAAACACTGCCTTTATAATTATTTAAAGTGTGCGTATACATTTTGGGAGGGGTTACTCAATATATACTATATATTTATTTATTTGTGGATCTAGTTATTTTTTAAAATTAAATTTAATGGGGTGACAAAGGTTAACATAGTTATATAGGTTTCAAGGGCACTTCATCTATATATTGCATTGTGTGTTCACCATCCAAATCTTCCATCACTATATATTTATCCATTTTACCCTGTAGTATCCCCTAACCTCCTTTCCTCTGGTAACTATGAAACTGTTGTCTGTGTCTATGAGTTTTTATTTGTTTGTTTTTTCTTGCTTATTCATTTATTACTTTCATTTTTATATTCCACACATGAGTGATATCATATGGCTCTTAACTTTTCCTGACTGACATTTCACTTAGTATGATAATCTCAAGATCTAGCCAAGTTGTCACAAATGGCAGTATTTTGTCTTTTCTTGTGGCTGAATAGTATTTCTTTAGAACAATTTTTTTTTTTATTGAGTTCAGCAAGGAAGGGAGAGAGAGATAGAAACATCAATGATGAGAGACACTCACTGATCAGCTGCCTCCTGCACACCCCACACTGGGGATCGAGCCCGCAACCCAGGCATGTGCCCTGATTGGAACTTGAACTGTGACCTCCTGGTTCGTAGGTCGAGGCTCAACCACTGAGCTATGCCAGCCAGGCTGGCTGAGTAGTAGTTCAAAAGAACTCATACAATGAACATGAAACAAACAATCCATTTATACAGTGGGCAGAGGACCTGAACAGACATTTTTCCCAGGAAGACATACAAATGGCCAACAGACATATGAAAAGATGCTCAACTTCACTAGATATTAGGGAAATGCAAATCAAAACTTCAGTGAGATGCCACCCCACACCTGTTAGAATGGCTGGTATCAATAAGACAAGTAATAACAAGTGTTGGAGGGATTGTGGAGTAAAAGAGATCTTCATTCACTGCTGGTGGGAATGTAAACTGGTACAGCCACTAAGGAAAACAGTATGGAGGCTCCTCAAAAAATTAAGAATATGACCCAGCAATCCCTCTTCTGGGTTTCTACCTGAAAAATTTGAAAACATTTATTCACAAAGATATATGCCTCTCTATGTTCATTGCAGCATTATTCACGGTGGCAAAGATGTGGAAACAATGGGAGTGACATTGGCTAAATGATTGGATTAAGAAGATGACATATTTTTATGAGACTCTCCCAATAAGTTCCACCACAGGCTTCCTAATCAACTTACATTCCTGCTTGCTGTAAACTAGCAGCTCAAATAAACTTTTATCTCATATCTTTGTTCCTGTTTTGTCCATATATACCTGCAACTAAAATGGCAGCCTAAAATAACCAGAGATCAAAGGGGGAAAAAAGGATGCGATGCCATTAATTAACACAATAAAACAACAACCAAAGTTATAACAGGTACCTTGTCTCACCTCAAAAGCTCTATGAACTCAAAATTGCAGAGGTGATGGGGGGGTGTGTGTGTGCGAGCATTTGAATACTGTCTGTTCTTTGGCAATTTCAAAATACTGTATATAGCTAATGTCTTCAAAAGAAAAACCCAAGAAAGGGTTAGAGTAGGTAGTTTTCATTAGGATAAGATAAAACAAAGTGATTTGAAAAATATAAAGCCCTGTATAGAGGTCAGATATTTTTTTTTATCACCTAGTTCTGTTAAAGCAGTGGTTGGCAAACTCATTAGTCAACAGAGCCAAATATCAACGGTACAATGATTGAAATTTCTTTTGAGAGCCAAATTTTTTAAACTTAAACTATATAGGTAGGTACATTGTTATTAACTTAATTAGGGTACTCCTAAGGCTTGAAGAGCCACACTCAAGGGGCCAAAGAGCCGCATGTGGCTCGCGAGCCGCAGTTTGCTGACCACTGTGTTAAAGGAAAGACAAACTTTTTTAGTGATTCATATAAATCTTGTTTCATATAGAATGTTATATTTAAAATTTGCATAGAATATATTGCATTTCAGTATATATTTATCGCAGTTATTGGCATAAGTACAGGACATTATACAAGACCTGTTGTAAAGATGAGGAAGAGCTGCTGTGCAAAGACACTGAATTACAGTATTCACCAAAGTTACTGGGGCCGAACAACAACTAGACCTTCAGATATTTCCATACCAAGCTATTTATTATCAATCTCATCATAATAAACTCTACAAAACCGTAGTAAAGATTTTCCTAACTTTAACAGTATGTATAATGCCACTCCATAAAATCATATTTAAAGAATTTGTCTATTTATGAAAACAGCTTCACCTGGGTCTAGAAAGAGAGTGCTTACATTTATTATAAATAAAAATGTTTCAAAGCCATTGGGAGCCTTTTACTCTAATACAAATATGCAAAGAGCCAGAGCACACTGCTTTCAAAGTCACTTTATATGACGCCCCCTGGTCAGGTGCACAGTAAATCACACAGAAAATAGGTGTGAACTGCCTTTAAATTGCCAGCCTGGGCAAATAGCAGAAGGGATATTGTGGCTATAAATTTTAGAAAAAGAGAATCTCTTAACATTTAAAAGGTTTGGGGACAAATTAAGCTTCAAGCTCATGAAACATAAGGAAATATGTGTGAACACAAAAAGGAAAAAAAAGAGCAAAATGAGCATCATAAAAATATATTCTAATTGTTCCCTGTGTAGGTATGAAAGTATTATCCTAGTTCCCTGGTGGCCTAGTGAAAGTTTTCCTGCCTCTCTTCCTCTTCACCCCAACAATGGGGACAGAGCCCTGGAAGGGATCCCCGATAGAGCAAACACACTGAGCTCTATTTTAGCTAAGGAAAATGTTACAAGCAGGTACGCACACTTGTCTATAGCTCTGGTATTCCAGTGTTTAGAAAACTCTAGTCATGAAAAGCTCAACTAGCAGAAGAGGTGACTGTAACTCTCCATGTGCTCACTTACCAGCCTCAGTCAAGCACAGAGGCCAGATCCACTTGTGTCCTCTTGGTCTTGCAAAGTTTGCACGAACATAACCACAAATACAGCGCTAGCAACCACACGTTGAACTCCTACTGTGTGTCAGACAATTTACACACCTTCATCTATCATTTGTTTTGCCCTCACTCCATATTTTTTTAAATAATAATTCATGTTTTGCAAATGTGGAAACAGAAAGTCACGAGTGTTAAGTGATTTCTAGAAGCTTTGCTCAGGAGCTGAGTCAGGAATCCCAAAGCCAGTCAGTCTAACTCAGAACTTCCCCATCTTTACACTCCAGTGTGTTGCCCATTGAAATGACCCATATTTGCCAGAAAAATTATTTTTCAAACTGGGTATTAACTACTTTAAGCTTAATTGTCTTCATTCCTTCCATTTAAAACTAAAGTACTGTTACTCTTTAGCCACCATTTATGAATAAGTCAATAATCATAAGACATGACTATTTTTCTGGACATGTGCCTATTCAACTCTGAAGTTAAACCCTTAAGTTTTCTGTTGCTTTCAGTATAGCACATTTAACTGGAGATGAGTACCTGAAAAACCATTTATTAGCTCAGAACGCTTTCTGGGTTTGATATAGTTGTAGGCAGTGGGTGGGGAAGAAATTATCTTCACTGAGAACCTATTATATAGGCAGTACATATAAATGTTATCTTAACTGATCTTGACAGCAACCTTTAAGAGAAGACATTAGGAGGTTCTGACAGGTTAGATAATTTGGTTGGGTGTAGGTAGCAAATGGAAATCCTTGGAAACCAAAAAGTCAATGCCATCTATAACTAAGACATAACCACCCATACTTCATCTGTACTTATTTTGTTCATCTTAAAGCTGTATGTTCTTTGAAAGTTTTGTGGTATCTGTGTATTCAACAAGAAACAAGGATATGTCAATTTGAATAATTTCTTAATGTGAATTGTTTTCTTTTTTTCTCTTATTGAAGTATATCAACTGGAAATTTTAAGTATACTGCATATAATCATGTTGTGAATGTCTAGGAAATAATTTTTCTGTGCTGTAATTTTCTTGAATAATGTATAAGGCAAACATTAAAATTATTTTAATTTCTAACATTGAAGGGAATTATGAGGACCTGAGGTTATAAGTATTGTTTTAACACAGCTTGTTTCTGTTGCTACACAGCAATAATTGTTCCAACCTTTATTTTGATGCTTCCTGAAATAAATAAAATTTATATTCTAAGTTTAAGTCTCTTCATTCAAAATAGTTTCTGTTTGAGCATGTTTTATTTCTCTTTTTCTTCTCCTTCTCTTATTTTTCTTCTTACCCCTCCTCCTATTCTTCTTCCTTCTGTTACTACCCCTTTTTCTGATTTCTACCTTTGTCCTACAATGGTCTTGGGTATTATTATTTTGTCATTTGGCGCCTACTTCTGCATGGGATCTACCTTCTGCTTAGCTCTACCTAAGCAATTCTTTTCTTGCACAAAAGCAAAGAGCTAAACCAGTATTATAGGGTTTATTCTAAGTTTCCTTTTTCCTTCCTTACTAGTATTTGTGTGTAATTTGAAATTGTTTTTGTTGCTTTTATCCTAATATTATTAAAATATCCTTGATTTTTAGAATAAATAGTATAAGTACCCAATTGCTTTTTATTTTTTAAATATTCAAAATAATTATTATTAGTTTTGCTCACTGTGAAGAAATAAAAAATTGAAAGGGAACTGACTTTCAATTTCCTGATTCAGTATCTGAAATTCAGGTGCAATTTATTAATACTTTAAACTATTATTTTGAAATAATTTTACTCTTGCATAGAAGTTGCAAAAATAGTAGAGATTTCTCATGCACCCTTTACCCAGCTTCCCCTAAAGAAAACATCTTTGAAAGCCACAACATATTTCTAAAAACCAGGAAATTAAGATTTGTACAATATCATTAACTAAATTACAGACCTTATTGTTGTTTGTTTGGCCTATTTTTGTGTGCTCTTTTGTTTTTTAGTGGAGGGTAGGGTGTACAGTTCTATGAAATGTTATCATATGTATTGATTTGTGGAACCACTATGATAATCAGGATACAAGTTGTTCATCACCCCAAAGAAACGCTTGCATGCCACACCTTTACTGTCACCTCTCCCCAACCTCTACTCCCGGCGATCACAGCTCAGCTCTGCATCACTATAATTTTGACATTTCAAAAATTTTATATAAAATGAAATCATGCTGTAGGCAGCCTTTTGAAATTGACTTTCCCCCCTCAGCATAATGCCTTTAAGATCCACCCACATTTTTTCTGTATATTAGTAGCTTATTTCCTTGGATTGCTGAATTGTTTCTGATGACATACATGGGCCACTATTGCTGAGAGAATGTTAAGTGAATATGGCTTCTCATCTTTGAAAAAAAACCTTATATTTATAACTTTTTGACTCAGTTTGAACAGAAATCCTGGCTTTAAAACTTATTGCTGATACTAGTTTTTTTCTTGGCTAAAGTCAAGGGAGGTGACTAAACTAGATGGCCTTTAATTTCATTCAAGCTCTTGAACTTTGTATAAAAATGATCTTAGAAAATGAAGAAGCTCCAAAGGGTGTAAGGCATATTTCTTAAGGCATACAATTCATTCTGCAGTTTTACTCTTCACCTTTAGCACATCTGTTACCAAAGTTGTTTTGTCCTACCCAGCACAACCCACCTTAGTACACTAATAACACTCTGACTAGGTCTCGGGTAAGGAAGCATAATGCAGATGAGGGGGAAAACCACATCCCCAGCCACACTGGGTTTGGGGTGGCATGTGGCACTAATCAAGCTAATCAGAGTAAAAAAATAATGGGATTTAGTTACAATTGCTAACAAGAGAAACTCTTTGGTTGCTGAATCAGAATTTGGAAGCAGCCTGCCTACAACGAAGCCACTCCAGAGGAAAGCGATACTGAGAAATAGAGAAGAAAAAAAACAAATTCTGCTGACATCATTTCAATCTTTGCAGTTTACCACATTCGCTTTAAATTCATCCTTTTTGCCTGCTCTGTGAAAATGGATATGGTCCCTTTAATACTTCTGCCTTTGCCAGCTGGCACCATGCTAAATTCTGTCAGTAGGGGGCGTGAGAGAGACATTGCCGAAAACAATAGTTTTTCCGCTTCCTGGTTCCTGGGTGTTGGCTCTGTAGGCTCCTGGGGAAATGCAGCTGCCAGCACCAGCTCCTCCAGTGCACACATGGCTTCCTCAGTGCCCAGCAAGGCAGCACCCGCAGCCTCTTTAGCATCAGGCATCTGCCACTGCACACTGGCCCGAACATTCAGTGGCCAGCTGCTTCCCCCTGGACCTCAACAGGCGGTTTTGCAGCAAAGTGCCTCCAGTGAGACACCTCTCTATGAAATTTCTGTCACCGGAGAGTGCATTCAGGCAAGTCCCAGAGGGAAAACTTGCAGTAAGTTCTGCTTGTGCAGCAGCAGCCAAGGGACTGCTCACGGATGCAGTGAGGCAAGACCATGCTTTCTCCATCATGGTCTGAATCTCAGCCTGGGAGGTGGGCTATTCCTTGGGTTCTCAATCTCACCCTGGAGTTGTGGCTACTCCTGATATCTGGTATGCCTAAATTCTCCAGAGTTCTCTTTACTCCCTACTAGCCAATCAATGGGTATGCTAACTTCTTGTTATAGTTAATAAATCTTTATATTAAGCTTTCCTTGTTCAAGTTACTCTGTGGTTTCTCTCCCCTGATTGGACCCAGATTGATACACCAGACCTGAAGGCTCAGCTGCCCTTAGACTTCTCAATTTTATGACCTAATAAATTTCATTTTTGCTGATGTTGGTTATAGTTGGGTTTTTATAATGAACTGGAAAAATTTGGATACAAATAAGATCTATAAAACTAATAAGGTTAATACAGAGAAAATTATCTTAGAAAGTTTTATAAATATATTTTGTAAAAGTAAATTGAAATTCAAATTTAATTGGTACAGATTCCAATTCTAGCAAACTTTTTCTCAGCTACCCAGGGATGATATTATATTGGCAACTTGGAATATCCTCTAAATTGTTTTGGTTTTTTTTTAAGCTATGAGTAAATTTCATAACTTTGAATCAGGGCTTTAGTATAAGGGACCAGTTTCATTCAACACACCTCACCACATGCAGTGAAGAACCTGTCTCTCAGGAAACTGATATATTTTCTCTCTGGTGGTGAATCAATGTAATCAAGTAAACATTAAGGAGTTAATGCACTTATATTGATCCAGAGACTCTCCAACATGAACATGTGTGAGTGAAATAATTTAATATAAGATATAGATTCAGTAAGTTGAGTATCCTTAAGCAAAGAAATGCTACAGGTTATTGTTAATTTTGGCTTGTGCTTTTATTATTATTTTATGTGTGCACAGAAGTTGGTTCTTAGCTGATTTTTTCCCACTATGCCATATTAATAAAAAAAAATCTTCCTATTTTTAGAATAGACATAAATGGTGTAGCCAAATTAAACATGCAAAGATAAAAAGTCCTAAAAGATAGTCTCCTAGTGAAAAAATAGCATTCAAATAAATAGATTTTTTTTCAGATTCTGACAGCCAAAAAGAAATAGGAAAGAACACAGTGATTTGTATATAAATATCTAATCATTATTGCATATCTTCAAATTTCCAATTATCTCAGATGACAACAAGCAAAAGTGTTCTAGATAGAAGTTGTCACTGAAGTCAGGTCAACAAATATTTCAAAATTTAAAGAAATATTGACTAAGGCCCAAACAGGTAGAGTGTCAAACTCCCATTCACAAGCCTTCAGTGTCTGCTGTCAACAAAGAATGGGTGGGAGGAGTCACCAGAATTTTAAGTCTCAACCCAAAGCCCATGTATCTATGACTGATATAAAGGGCACAGAGACCATTATATGACCAAGAGTTAACAACACTGGACTTCCATCTCCTTCAAAAATAGATAAGTGTTCAAGAGGTTCTAAATTATTTGTATTAGAGGTCTTACCACTGAAGTTTGGGGTAGGATACAGGTTGGAATACTACTGAGATTTGATGTTTTCCTGGCTAATAAGAAGTTCTGTTTTTAAGAAGTGACTTGATTGGGTTCTGCCATCAATATCTCTGAATTTTATAGATATTTAGAAAGAATTCATGCATTCTTCTCTTACAAATTCCTTTGATGTTTTCAAAGAAACGTTAAAATGATTTTTAAACTGAAGTGTTAGATACTTAAAACTTGGCCTTTATTAATCAGAAAAAAATGAATTAGATAGTTTTCCTTTCCTATTCAGTCAAGAATATATTCATTTAGTCTCATATCACTATACATAGAAAGTTTATGTTTTTGTTTTCAAATTGTCTTTTTTTTTTTTTTACTTGCAGCCTCCTTAATCTAACAATAAAAGGGAAGTTACATGAGGGGATATGGAAAAATAAAACAAGGAGTTCCAGCAGGAGAATTGGGCCTGGTGGGCGCTGAGAATACTGAAAAAGGAACCCAATTGCCTTTACTCCACTTTTGCTTCCCACTGAAAACTTTACATGTGTTATTTCAGTAGGCTCCACAATAGCCTTGTGACAGTGGCATTATTACTTTTCTGTGGAGAAAAAAACTGAGGGCCAAAATAGTTAGGACTCTAGTTCAAACCCTAACTTGTCAAAATCCACAACCCATGGTCTCTAATAAACCATGTTCTTTCAGTGGGAGAAAGAGGAAGAGGTTAGAAAACAGAGCCAAGATAGAGAATGATGAAAAATGTCATCAGGCTGTTACCATATTTTTGCCTGTGGGTAACACTGATTCCTTTGTATGAACCTTGTCATACAAGGTTCTGTCAATGTACATATCAATTCTGAGACAGATACCAATGTTAATAATGTTAATGTGTGACAGCCGGTAACACGGAATGAAGAAACGTGACAGTGAGAAGTGGCATCCTTCTGTTTACCTGGTGGAGTTTCCTTGCGACTGGATGCTGTCTACAACTTATAAAAAGAGTATTTGGCTAATTAAACAACATTCCTTGGGCGCAGACCTTATACCTCTCAGGCTGCTCTTTGAGGGGGATAACCTGAGAGGTGCTGGAGGGCAGACCTTTATTTTGTTGGCTGGAGAACAACATTACACTAAGTCACTGATGAGATGAAACAGAGGGTCAAACCTGGTTAAAGGCTGTGTTACTCATTGGAAAGATCACAAGGGGAATTCTCTAAGATGGTCAAGATAATGTTTAAAAAATATTCTGCAATAAATAACGTAGTTTAAAAACACATACTAACATTTTATTTGTGTATTATTTGTTATCCTTTGTTCTTTATTGATTATGCCACTGCCTTCACAACGAATGTTACAAAAGGACACTAAAAACATCAGCAAAATAATGTTTGGTGGCAGATCTCTTACATTCTACCATACAATTATTTCAATGGAATTCAGATGTCCTCTTAATGGATGTAAACTGCATTATAAAAGACTCACACAACTACCTTCAGTAGACTCAAACAACTCTAAAAGAGGAGATTATTTCCCCCCCAAAGTTCCAGATTGCATGGTTTTATCCCCTCTCGGTGATATACATTTAGATTGCTTCATTACGCTGTTGGACATGCCTTTTCCCCTCAGCATGAGAAATACTGTTGCCTAAAGAAAGTGGCAAGAGCTATATGGTAACTCTTCTTAGTCATTACCTCATACTGTTAAATAAATTACATTTCTTCTCAGGTGAAGCCTCAGTAAATTTCTTTCAAAATCCTGTTATTTATAGCCCTATCATTTTGCTCTTCCTCTCTCATATTATACAGGTTTACAGTGAATCATAAATTCTTAAAAAGAGGACACTGTTTCGTGTGTGTTTTGGGCAACACTTAGTGAACCATGGATGGTGGATTAATATTGAAGAAAACATACTTAGGAACTTACTTGTTTCTTCTTTTCAATGTATGCACAAGAACATTTTATTTTTGTGACAGGAAACAGTTGAACTTCATCCCATCCCATATTTTATTTGAGATAGAAAGGAGTATATATAAACTGAGGGTCATAACTTTAAAGCTTGGAAGATTTGTTTAAAAATAGAATGTGATGGAAAAGAGTTTGCCAGGTACCATAAACAAAACTAAAAGAGGAAGAACTCTTCCATATTTTTATTATTCTGTGGGAAATAAAGCTTACCCAATTTGAATTTATCTGGACTATATTTTTCAACTTTGGTATAAACCCAACCCCACTATGTCAAAACTGTGGCCCCAAATCAAAGCATACATCTCTAAGAAGCAATTCTTTTACGATCTGGGGACAAAAGATAAGCTCAACGTTGTTTCCTTCAGGATTCCTCATTATAAATATTATTGTAAATGAGCAGTTAGAATTATTGCTGGCAGTTTTTGCAATATACATTATAAAGGTATCTCATACTCAATAAGTGTATCAAACTTGCTATGTAGACAAAGTTAAAGTACATATATTCTGTACTACTTCATGCTCATACAAGTAGAAGGTAGTGAATGGTGTGTGCTGCAACATTTATGACCTTCTGCTAAGACAAAATTTCATTCTTCAAAAATTTATTGGTCCTTTATAACTGGGAGCTAATTTTGCTTCTTTTATAGCTGTCAACTCCCTATTTATCTTACTGTCTCTAATTTATGGGGCTAGGAAAAATATTCCTCCATTTCAATAAACATGCCTTCCACACAGAAAAAAAAAAGCGCAATATCTCTGTATACTATGACATTTTTGAAACTAATTAAATGTACAGAGAGCCTAAAAAGAAGTCCAGATATTAGCTGATAGGTATAATTTGTTGATGTACTTCAGTGGTGTAAGACAATGAGGTCGACAGAGATTTGAACTGTACTATAAAAGATCAACTTTATGATCTTAGATTTATGAAACAGGAAATATAGAAGCTCTTTGAGATCCGATATTTCCTAAGAAACTAAAGCCAAATAGGGAAGATGTTGGGAGGAAAGACATACAAAAAGTGTTTCCTGAATGAATAGCATTTTGGACTATTATTCATAAATAGTCATAATATCCCTCAAAATACCATCAAGGTGTGTGCCAGAGTATATGATTTATCTTTTAGTTAATTCTACCTACTTTCAAGGCGAAAACCACAACATTAATTTTAAAGAGTCTGTCTATGCAGATGTAACCAATGGGGTACTCCCACAGGTAAGCTAAGGCTGGTTTCCTGAAAGCTCATTCCTCTTAAATGTGTCAAATATAAGGATATATATTATTTATTTGTTATCTCCTTTTGATAGCTATAGAGCATTTTGTCTTTGACTCTTGAGTTTTTTCACTCCAAAGAATACTGAGAGTCCGCCTGCTCCATTCTTGGCTTTGGTGTAACAAACTTTGGATAATGGGTAGAGAAAGCTGAGAGAATCAAGGAGAGAAAAGTGCTTGAAGAAGAAAGGGGGGATTTTTAAAAGTAGGAAAAGAAAAAGGAGGGGGGAGAGGAACTGGATTTCAGGAAAAAACAATTTGAGAGTCAGACAGGCTTTGAGGCCGTTGCAAAAAATGAATTTTAAGAGATATTACAATGATTTCAGAATCTAAACATAATCTAATACACTTTATAGAACTTAAAAATATATTTATAGACAGAAGGAAAATGGCGACTGGCAGGAAGGTAGGGAGGGAGAGAGTGTAAGAGCGCGAGGGAGTGATAGAAGAGTGTGTGGACGTGTGTGGAGTGTGTGTGTATGAGCTAGGGACAGTTAGATTCTGCAGGTCTTCTAAGGAGCTGCTAAACCAGGCAGTCTTAGATGGCGGAGCCCCGCTCCCTGCGTGGACACTCCTGGGCGGCCAGCACGGGCACAGAGACCACGCCATCTTGAGAAACAGAGCTGCTTGAGACTAGGATCCTGGTCTCAGCATCACCCAGTCTGGTCTCAGACAAAAACCAGGACCCTGCAGCCACTGGGGACAGAGACCTGCAACCACAGCTACAGAATCACGGACACCAAGAATCCAGAAATCCCTGTGGCAGATCCGTGAGTAACAGAGCCCATCCCCCTCCCCACAGGCGCGGGCAGCTCCATAGTAACTGATAGACTCACCCCTTGCCCGGGCCTCAGTGCTGCTATGGGAACTGTAGCCTGGAAGTGGGGGAACACCAGGAACTGGTCCTGCACAGCGCAGGCTACAGGTGCCCTGGCCTGGGAGCTAACTAACGCACAAACGCCGGGAAACTTGTCCCGCATAGCGCAGGCCTGGGACCCCGATTCTATGGGCAGGAGGCAGCACCAACCACCAGTGACTTGACTGTGTTTTTTATCACCTGCGCCTGGGATTCCTGATTCCCTGTGCATTCATACTAAGAGCCAGTGACTCCAATTTTTGGTGCATGGGCACACAGGGACCCTGATTCTCAACATGAGGCCACGCGAAGCAACAGAGACTGTGATACTAGATTCTTGGGGAACTCTGACTCCTGGCGCACGCTAAGGGGCTCTGATTTTCTACACACTCCAGGGGGGTCTCTGTTTCAGCATGGTGCAGGCAGGGTCCCTGATTCTAAGGGTGCACATGAGGCCACATTGAACGCTGGTAACACTGACTCTGAGCGTTCCCACCAACCCACCACAACCACACATCTTAGTGTCAGAGCTCTTCAGTGAAACTAGGGTGGGGTGAGGCTCCCACTGCACATGGCCCAGACCAATGCAGCTCGACGTTTGAACCATCTGGAGATAATCAGAATGGGGAGATGACACAACCCCCAGAGGAAAGAAAATGAGGAGTCGCCAGAAAGGAAATTAATGAAATTGAAGCATGCAACATGACAGAAAAATAATTCAGAGTAATGGTTGTACAAGTCATTCACTAGATGGATGAGAAAGTCAACAACCTATGCAAGAATCAGGAAGAAATAAAAAGTGATATAGCTACAATCAAAAACACCATGGAAGGTTTCAAAAATAGACTAGAAGAAGCAGAGGATCGAATTAGTGAGTTAGAAGATAAGGTAGAGAAACAAGCTCAATCTGAACAGCAACTGGAGAGAAAAATTAAAAAGCAGGAGGAGAGCCTGAGGGAGCTTTGGGTCACCATGAAACGAAGTAACATACACATAATAGGGCTGCAAGAAGGACAAGAAAAGCAGCAAGAATTAGAAAATCTATTTGAAGATATAATGACAGAAAACTTCCCTGATATGGGGAAGAAAAAAGTTACACAAGTACAGAGAGTCCCAAGCAAGATGAATCCTAAAAGACCCATACTAAGACACGTCATAATAATGATGGCAAATGTACAAGACAAAGAAAGAATCTTAAAGGCTGCAAGAGAGAGACAGAGAGTTACCTACAAAGGATCCCCCATCAGATTATCAAATGATTTCTCAACAGAAACACATCAAGCTAGAAGGGAATGGAAGGAAGTATACAAAGTGTTGCAAAGCAAAGGACTGGATCCAAGAATACTCTATTCAAAAGACTATCAATCAAAATTGAAGGGGAAATCAGGAGCTTTGCATACAAAAAAAGGCTAAGGGAGTTTATCACTACCAAGCCAGCAATGCAAGAAATGCTAAAGGGAATGCTGTAAAAAGAAAAAATATAAAGGTAAGAAAGAACACAGGCACAAAAATAGAAATGACTACAAGCAAGTACTTTTCAATAATAACTTTAAATGTAAACAGACTAAATGCTCCAATCAAAAGACACTGAGTGGCTGAATGGATAAAAAGACATGACCCATATATTTGCTGTCTACAAGAGACCCACCTCAGAACAAGGGACTCACACAGACTGAAAGTGAAGGGATGGAAAAATATCTTTCAGGAAAATGGAAATGAAAAAAAAGCTGGGGTAGCAATACTTATATTGGACAAAATAAACCTCAAAGTGAAGGCCATAACAAGAGATAAGGAAGGCCACTTCATAATACTAAAGGGATTGATACAATAAGAGGATATAACCCTGATAAACATATATGCACCCAATGCAGGAGCACCCAAATACATTAAAAACCTCCTGGAAAATAACAAGGGAGAGATTAACAACAACACAATCATAGTAGGGGACTTAAACACACCACTGACATCACTGTATAAGTCCTCTAGAAAAAAAAATCAGCAAAGAAACAGCAATCCTAAATGACTCACTAGATCAGATGAACTTAATTGACATCTTCAGAACATTTCACCCCAAAGCCACGGAATATACGTTCTTCTCAAGTGCACATGGGACATTTTCAAAAATAGACCACATATTGGGTCACAAGCAAAGTCTCCCCAAATTCAACAAGATTGAAATCATAAAAAGCATCTTCTCAGATCACAATGGCATTATATTAGACATAAACCACAATAAAAACAATACAAAAAACTCAAACACTTGGAAGCTGAATAACATGTTACTAAATAATGATTGGGTTACCAGTGAGATCAAAGAAGAAATTAAAAACACCCTGGAAACTAGTGACAATAACAGCCCAACAATCCAAAATCTATGGGACATGATGAAAGCAGTCCTGAGAGAGAAGTTTATAGCACTGCACGCCTACCTCAAAAAACAAGAAAAAAATATAGTAAATCATCTAACTCTACAACTCAAAGAATTAGAAAGAGAACAACAAGAAGAGCCCAGAGTGAGCAGAAGGAAAGAGATAATAAAGATCAGAGCAGAAATAAATGACATAGAGACCAAAAATCAATACAAAAGATCAATGAAACCAAGATCTGGTTCTTTGAAAGGATAGACAAGATTGATGAGCTTCTAGCCAGGCTCACCAAGAAGCAAAGAGAGAGGACTCAAATAAAAAAAAATCAGAAATGAAAGAGGCGAAATAACAACAGACCCCCTCAGAAATTCAAAGAATTGTTAAAAAATACTATGAACAACTCTGCTCTAACAAACTAGACAACTTGGAGGAAATGGACATATTCCTAGAAAAATACAACATTCCAAAACTCAATCCAGAAGATTCTAAAAATCTCAATAGGCCAATAACTATGGAAGAAATTGAAGCAGTCATCAAAAAGCTCCCAGCAAACAAAAGCCCGGGGCCAGACGGCTTCACAGGGGAGTTTTAGCAAACATTCAAGGAAGAACTAAAACATATACTCCTCAGACTATTTCAAAAAATTCAAGAGGAAGGAACACTTCCCAGCTCATTCTATGAAGCCAGCATCACCCATACCAAAACCAGATAGAGACAACACAATGAAAGAGAATTATAGGCCAATATCCCTCATGAACATAGATGCCAAAATACTCAACAAAATTCTAGCAAATCAGATCCAGCAATACATCAGAAAGATCATACACCATGACCAAGTAGGATTTACCCCAAGGATGCAAGGATGGTACAATATCCACAAATCAATAAATGTGATACATCACATAAACAAATTGAGAGATAAAAATCACATAGTCATATCAATTGATGCAGAAAAAGCATTTGACAAAATTCAACACCCTTTCTTGATAAAAACTGTCAGCAAGGTAGGAATAGAAGGATCATACCTCAAAATAATAAAAGCCATATATGACAAACCCACAGCCAACATCATAATCAATGGGCAAAAACTAAAACCATTTCCCCTGAGAACAGGAACAAGACAGGGATGCCTCCTCTTACCACTCCTGTTCAACATAGTACTGGAAGTACTAGCCATTGAGATCAGACAAAAAGAAGAAATAAAAGGCATCCAAATTGGAAAAGAAGAAGTAAAACTGTCCTTATTTGCAGATGACATTATACTGTACATAGAAAGCCCTAAAGACTCCATCCAAAAATTATTAGACTTAATAAATGAATTCAGCAATATAGCAGGATACAAAATTAATGCCAAGAAATCTAAGGCATTTCTTTATACCAATAGTGAACTTACAGAAAGGGAGACTAAAAAAGCAATTCCATTTACCATTGCACCAAAAAAATTAAGATACCTAAGAATAAACTTAACTAAGGTGGTAAAAGACTTCTTTGCGAAAAACTACAGGACACTTAAAAAAGAGATAGAGGAAGACATAAACAGATGGAAGAACATACCATGTTCATGGATTGGTAGAATCAACATCATCAAAATGTCCATACTACCCAAATAAATCTATACATTCAATGCAATCCCCATTAAATTACCAACAGCATATTTCACAGATCTAGAACATTTCAAAAATTCATCTGGAATAAAAGAAGACCTCGAATAGCTGCAGCAATCCTGAGAAAGAAGAACAAAGTAGGTGGCATCTCAATACCAGATATCAAGCTGTATTACAAAGCCACTGTTCTTAAAACAGCTTCGTACTGGCACAAGAACAGACATATAGATCAATGGAATAGAATAGAGAACCCAGAAATCGACCTAAACCACTATGCCCAATTAATATTCGACAAAGGAGGCAAGAGCATACAATGGAGTCAAGACAGTCTCTTCAATAAATGGTGTTGAGAAAATTGGACAGATACATGCAAAAGGATGAAACTAGACCACCAACTCACACCATACACAAAAATAAACTCAAAATGGATAAAGGACTTAAACGTAAGACAGGAAACCATAGAAATACTAGAGTAATCCACAGGCAGAGAAATCGCAAACATATGCCAAAGGAATTTCTTCTCTGATACTGTTCCTAGGGCAATGGAAACTAAAGAGAAAATAAACAAATGGGACTACATCAAAATAAAAAGATTTTGCACAGCAAAGGAAACCATCAACAAAACAACATGAAAGCCCACTTCATGGGAGAACGTATTTGCCAATGATATCACTGATAAGGGTTTAATCTCCAACATTTACAGGGAACTCATGCAACTCAACAAAAGGAAGATAAACAATCCAATCAAAAAATGGGCAATGGACCTAAATAGATACTTTTCAAAAGAGGACATAAAGAAGGCCGAAAGACATATGAAAACATGCTCAAAGTCACTAATTATAAGAGAGATGCAAATAAAAATGACAATGCAGTAGCATCTCACACCTGTCAGAATGGCTATCATCAACAAATCAACAAACAACAAGTGTTGGAGAGGATGTGGAGAAAAAGGAGCCCTTCTACACTGCTGGTGGGAATGCAGACTGGTGCAGCCACTATGGAGAACAGTATGGAGTTTCCTCAAAAAAACTAAAAATGGAACTCCCATTTGACCCAGTGATCCCACTTCTAGGAATATATCCCAAGAAACCAGAAACACCAATCAGAAAGGATATATGCACCCCTATGTTCATAGCAGCACAATTTGCCATAGCTAAGATTTGGAAACAGCCTAAGTGCCCATCAGCAGATGAGTGGATTAGAAAGCTGTGGTACATCTACACAATGGAATACTACGCTGCGGTAAAAAAGAAGGAATTCTTGCATTTTTAACAGCATGGATGGAACTGGAGAGCATTATGTTAAGTGAAATAAGCCAGTCAGAGAAAGATAAATACCACATGATCTCACTCATTTGTGAAATATAGAGAACAACATAGACTGATGAACAGGGACAGATCCAAAGACAGAGAAGCATCGATCAGACTATCAATCCCCAGAGGGAAAGTAGGGGAGGGTGGGGGTAAGGGGAAGAGATTAACCAAAGGACTTGTATGCATGCATATAAGCCAAACCAATGGACACAGACAACAGGGGGATGAGAGTATGAGTGCCGGGGGCGGGGGGAGGTTGGGGGTTAATCGGGGGATGAGGACACATTTATAATACCTTAACCAATAAAGAAATTAAAAAAATAATTACAATATACAAGGTGCAGTATATATATATTTATACTGAGTGATGTTTTCTTAAAGCAGTCTATGCTATGCTGAGACCATGTGTGTGCCTGGATTTTTATACAGATAATGTGGATGTATCATGCTGCATTTTCTTCCATATCCTTGATTTTAGAATGTTCCATCAAGAACAGCATATCCTGAATTCTCTTAATCCTGAGAACTATGTTTTCTCTGAAATATAGTTTTAAAAATTATTAAAACTTTAGCCCAGCCAGTGTGACTCAGTGGTTGAGCATCGACTTATGGACCAGGAGGTCAAGGTTCGATTCCCCACATGCCTGGGGTGCAGGCTTGATCACTAGTAGAGGGTGTGCAGGAGGAAGCCGATCAATGATTCTCTCACATCTTTGATGTTTCTATCTCTCTCTCCTTCTCCCTTATTCTCTGAAATCAATAAAAATATATTTTTAAAAAAGTATTAAAATTTTAGATTTTTATTGGGGGAATGGCATTACATTTTCCCATCTTTGTATTTTTATGTATAAAAGTGCTTCAAGCTTATTTGAAAAAATGAATTGTTAAAAGGCAAAGTACAATCTCCATTGAATTAACTCCCATTCTCACTTTTCTAATGTCATCATTATTGACAGTTTTGTTGTATATTCCTGCTCTTTACATATCCCATACTGAAAAAAAAATGAATACTATTTTTAACTCAAACCTAACCTTGCAATTGAACTAACAAGCACAATTCTTTCTATTAGACTGGTTCTAGCGTTCCTTTAAAAGATTGACAATGCACAATCATACATATTGATAATCTTCAGCTTTACTTGGGAAAGCCCCATTTTCTATCAAAACACTTGAAGTATTTTTTTTGTCACCATATTTATGTTTTTACTAGTCAGGATTGACTAGATGATGCTGCACTAACAAACAATTCCATAACAGCATTTATTCCTGACTTACACTATTGTCTGTTGTGGGTCAGCCAAGGCCTCCGCTCATCAGAGTCATTCAGGACCCAATACTATGTGCTTCCACAATCCCAGAGCAGTAGGAAGGGCACACGATAATCTGAACTGTAGTATCTAAACCCCTACCTGGAAGTGAGACACATCACTTCTGCTCCTTTTTCATTGGCCAAAACAGGGTACAAGGCAGTGACTAATTTCAAAAGAGGGGAAATGTATAATTCTGTTGTGTGACAGGAGAGCAGAGTGCTAAAAACTTTGGTGAGCACAATATATGACTCAGTATTTTTTTGGTTCAACTCTCAAGTCTTAACTACTTTTGGTAAGGACCAATATTTTACATTATTGCTTCCTATTTTCACCCTCAAATATGTATTTTTGCTCTACGTGAATATGTTATAGGAGGAGAATTCATAAACTGAACATAAGGTCATTATCAAAAATTTTTTTTATTGACTTGAATTCCAAAACTTAAATTCCCCAAATCTCACGGATTCCCCAAATACGGACATTTAATTCCAATTCTATCTGCATTTTTTAGAGAATTTGCTTTATATATTATCTCATGGAGTTCCTTCCTTTCTGTAATTCTTTATTTCTTTCTTGGGTTAAAAAAGGTAAACAAGACAATTGTAACCAGCATTGGACTCTCAAAGCATGGCATAGGCTTCCTATTTGTTTCGTATAGACCTTAGTAATAATAGATGTTTACTGATTAGTGGTTAAATGCCTGATGTATTTATTTTTAGACCAGGTTTTCATTTTTTCCAATCTAGTTCATGAAGAGCAAAAATCATATGTGAAACAGTCACACTGAACTTGGCCAACAACAAAAGGCTATGGCTGTAGTGCCTGGAAGAATGCTTATTCGTTATTCCCTAGACCAGCATATTTCTCAGCAGAGACAAGAGCATATACTGTAGCCATGGAAAATCTGGGGAACTGGAGCTCTTGAAAATACCATTTATGCTACATCAAACTTGAGCCTACTCAGGCAATGTAAATCTTTCCCATATGTGATGACTGCTGGCTGCCCAGCTTCCAATTCTAAAAGGGACTCATAAACATCCCTAATACTCCTTTGTAATTCCTACCAGGACTCTGCAGCTATCTGTATGCTTACAGTTGAAAAAAACAGTTCTCTAATAACTAGAAAGAGATATTTCACCCTGGGAAGAGGAAAAAATACAACCTTATGATTCAGGTATACATTTAAGACATTTTTATATTCCAGGATAGATTTAAATTTTAATAAAAGCAAATTGTCCTTGAAATTATAGATACAATAATATTAAAGACAGCAAAAGCACTATCAATATTGAATTCTGAATTGTATTCTAAGACTCTCAATGTTCTGGCCCAGGATATAGGTATGGGGATTTTCACAGGCCAAAATCAAGATATATGGTGTGAGAAAGAATGACTTGTGCTGCTACATGGGGAGTAAGGGGCAGTCTGAGAGATCTAAAATGGCCAATGAATTGGTAAATTTCTCAAGGCATTTAGATGACTTAAAACAGTGCTTCTTAAAGTGTGGGCCATGGACCACCTGTCTCATAATCGCCTGGAGTTTTTGTTAAAATACATATTCCAGAGACTCATACCAGGTTAACCGAATCAGAGACTGGGCAAGGACCCAAAATCTGCTTTTTAAAGTTCTTCAGGTGATTTTTGCACCTGCTAAAAAAATCTAAATCCACAGATTTATTGAAAGAAGACAGAAGAAGAGAATATTTTAAATTAAAGCCTTAAAAGACAGGCCAGAAATTCAGGCAATGAAGCAGTCTTACTTGGATCTTAAGACAAGGAGAAGTTAAGAATCTCGTAGTCTTGGAATAGTAAATGCTATACTGTTGGTGGAATAAGACATCAGGAGGGGATTTTAAAGTATCCTAACATCACATCTCAGGCCCAGCAACAGTTCCCATAGGGAATGCATTGAAATCCTGTCACTGGCTTCCCCATTTCCCCTAAGATCTTCCAGTAGTCAACCATGACTACCAGATTTTCAGAGCAGACATACTCCTACAGAACACCTGGCTTTCTCTGATTACCAGTATCTTTAATTTGCTTCCTTCTACTACCACACTGCTAGTTCAGCCCTACCTCACACACTCTAGGATCAGATTTTGGGTTCCCTACTATTACCCGAGTTTTTTTTTTTTTTTTTTTTTTTTTTTTTTTTTTTTTTTTTGCTTTTTCTGGTGTATTTCTATCTAGTATCTAATACCCAGTTGTTTAATGAAACTACATCTTGCTTTCCATTTCAATCTTAAGAAGAGTCCTCTTCTGAACTCGAGCCAATCTGCTGACTGATTTCCCTGAAAATGAAAGCAAAGCCTGTTGCACCTGTTTAGTATACCTGATTTTTGCTTATCATCTTGCTCACCCTGGCTGGTTGGATCTCATTTGCCACATCTTGGTACCCCTGATGTTCACTGCTTCCCCAAATTAAACCACAATGTTGTTAAACCTGTGGGCTTCCATGCCTGGCTTTTCAAAAACGATTTTCATTTAGAGCCTCCATTTGCATATAGTGACAATTTCCCACCCCGCCCATGTATACAAGTCTACTTCTGCATACCACCCCTCTCTGTCTACACACTGTGTAGCAGGAAACTGGGCCACACCCAGTCAGTCGCCAAGTTTGGGCCAAGAAATTCCCCAGATGTCCCAGAGGACTGGTGAAAATCTAAATAGGCCATGAGTTTGGAAAAATCTCACAACAGTAAGATGAGTAAAGAACTTCTCAGGACTTAGATCTTCAGAGGGAAGTTCTTGGCAAGTCCAAATTTAGCCTTTACTCTTTGAGTAAACTGTAAACCCCTCAGAAAGCCAGTAAGTGATTTATTTTTTTCTTTCTGTTTTTGATCTCTTTGGAGTCCATAGACACTGAGCAGATGTTACTTTTTGGGCAGCTTAACTATGCTTTAAGAACATAAGGATCACTCAATACCAATAAGGGCTCGTTTTATAAGGAACTTTTAATCAGGCAACAATCCTTTTGAGCAATTTATCAAAAGTTCAGCATTTGCTCTGTGTCACTTAAGATAACTTCAGTAAGGATTAGAAAGATAGCATATGTTTCTGGTCCTTAGAGATCAGAATATAGATGAAACTGAAACTAAAATATGAAGCTCCATTAAGATGTTGAGAGTAGAGATTCTCCTATAAGATTACTCTTTTCATTCCCTAATCCTCTCACCTCTATGCTCCAGACCTAAACAAGTCAAATCCTACACTTTGTCTTTCTAACCTTGATATTCCTCCTTTCAAAGAAATAGAAGTATAGTTCAGACTTTTGATAAGATTATAAACCATTATTTTTACACTAGCATTTTCCAGAGTAAAACAGATAGTTAAAAAAAAAAAAAGATGGTTATATATATACTAGAGGCCCGGTGCATGAAATTCCTGCACTTGGGGGAAAGGGGTTCCCTCAGCCCAGCCTGTGCCCTCTTGCAGTCCAGGAGCCCTTGGGGGATATCTGACTGACAGCTTAGGCCTGCTACTCCCAGGGAGCAGGCCTAAGCCTGCAGTCAGACATCCTTAGCGCTGCTGCAGAGGCAGGAGAGGCTCCCACCACCGCCGCTGTGTTCACCAGCTGTGAGCCCGGCTTCTGGCTGAGCAAAGTGCACTGACCACCAGGGGGCAGCTCCTGCATTGAGCATCTACCCCCTGGTGGTCAGTGCACATCATAGCAACCGGTCATTCCGCTGTTTAGTCGATTTGTATATTAGCCTTTTATTATATAGGATATCTTATATAGAAGGAAGGAATGAATATTGGTCTACAAAATCCAGTATATAAAATGTAACTTTCTTTCTTTTTTTTTTTTTTAATACTGTTTGATGGCAAAGATGGCAAAAACTTAATCTTGGTTAATCAGGGTCTCCACTTTCTTGGAACCGTATAACCTCAGGGATCTCCAAGGTTCCATGTCTTGGATGGGGGAAAGTGTTCCATCGTCATCATCTTCCACACATGGGCATCTCTGAGATGCTGTTTCCCCTTCCCTGTCTGCTCTTGGACACCAGTCTACAGACTCAGAGACTAAGTCTTCCTTGCTGTGACTCCAACCTCCTCCAGGTTTGGCTCTCACTGTCCCTTCTCTTCCTCTCTTGGCGACATGCAGGGCATGGGGATATGTGGGGAGGCTGTTTTGGACATGTCTGCCTGGATACCCATTTCTAAGGACCTGGCATCAAGCAGAACAGCACTGAAAAATGATTCCTCTATGCACTTCACACAGGAAGTGATTCACAGATTCCTATGCTCTTAGATCTCCCCAGTCTGATCCAATTTTTCAGTTCTGTCTCCCACATGCAGCTCAAGGAGTGGTGCCAAGAGTAGCAGTACATGGGGCCTTTACTCAGAATCCCGTCATCCTGCAAGTGCTCAAGGTTACCTTGTTCCCCCTGATTCTCCCCTCTGGCCCCACTACCATGAGGATCATTATCTGCTCTTAGCAATGGGATAAAGAGATCTGTTTTATTTGGTTGTTGTCATTGTTGTTGTAATTTAAACTTTGGATTCTGAGGCTTAATGGAGTTTAGCCTTTTGAATCTCAATACTGTTTTAAACAAAAACATTCAAAATACTTTTTTTTCCTGAGTCATTCCTTTCTGAGGCAGTATTTTTTGTAAAATAAATGAGATTTGAGCAAATGTAAGGAACAGACTCAGTGCTGACATTCAAGAAATATTTTGAGATGTTTACTCGTGGTTTAAGTTTTTGTCATGTGGAAAGGCTGCTGAAACTCTTGCAAATATGAGCAAGCTAAGAGAAGCAAAGTTTAATAAAACACTAGAATGCTCATCAGCTTTATCTATAATAATAAAAGGGTAATATGCTAATTAGACCAGATGTCCTTCCGGGTGTCATTCTGGACATCCTTCCAGATGAAGCCTGGGCCGGAGGGAAGCCGGTGCCTGCAGCTGGGGGAAGGAAGGCCTACTCTTGCATGAATTTTAGTGCATTGGGCCTCTAGTTATGATATAAAATATATGTAGAGCAGAAACCTGAAGTATTTTACTAAGTGGGAATAAAAGTAAGCTTGTGTTTTTTGCTTCAGTCTTTTTATTTTCCAATGACTGACCAGGTGTCTAGTCTGAAAAGTTGACCAATCCTTTAACATATCCTTGCATGTGAACACCTCAAGCAGGATTCATACCCTTTTGTAACAATAAGACTAGAGAAATATTGGGTCCTCTAATTGGCCATCCAGGTGTCAGGCACTGTGTTAAGCACTGGTCATACAAAAGTGGAAGACAAAGTTCCTGTCCTTACAATGTGGCTGAGCTAAGGAGAGTGGGCCATTGAGGTAAGAAGTTAACATGCAAAGGGATGGGGGCCATGGGAGATACTGTTGGAACAAGGGACAGAGATGGAGCCATGAAGAGCATCCCAGAAAAGGTAATGATTTCCCAAGGACAAGACCCAGGAAGCGGTCTAGGCTGAAAAACCCTCTGCATGTGGCAAAGAACACAAAGGGGAGGCTGCAGAGAAATGCTGAAGCCTAATGTTTATATGAGAAAGTGGCAGTGGAGGTTACAAACCCCAGGGGAGAAAGGGAAATGTTCACTCTTATCAAGTTATTATCCCAAGACGTTTTCTCCCAATCCCTCTCTCTCTCTCTCTCTCTCTCTGTTTATAAGAAATATGGCATTTCATATTATAATGCTGCCATGGCATAATGTTAATATTTTTTGAAATGTGTAAGTATATCTCTGATGCGGAGATTTACTTTACTTCAAAGAACACTGTGGAGCATTGGCAGTGGCACTTTGGGGATGATTGTAAACATTTCATTATTTCATTTGTGATGTATGTCACTCCCATTTCAGGAGCTGAAGAAATTTACTCAAGCAAAAGGCTTTCTCCAGCAAAAGCAGCTCCTATGAATGAAAAAGAGGATGGCCCTGGCTGGTTTGGCTCAGTGGAGAGAGCGTCGGCCTGCAGACTGAAGGGTCCCAGGTTCGATTCTGGTCAAGGGCATGTACCTTGGTTGTGGGCACATCCCCAGTAGGGGGTGTGCAGGAGGCAGCTGATAGATGTTGCTCTCTCATCGATGTTTCTAACTCTCTATCTCTCTCCCTTCCTCTCTGTCAAAAATCAATAAAATATATTTTTAAAAAAAGAAAAAGAGGATGGATCTCTAATATACACACTGGATTCCAATTATGGAGAGAGAAGGAAAGAGGACTTGGGTTTATTTCTATTATAATTGTGAGATTATCAAATGCAATTAATATTCCAACAAGTTGCAGGGATCATTGCAAGGCAGATGTTCATAGAGAGGAAGCATGTTCTAGTCCTGCTCTATGACCATTGATAAGACATTAGCCTACTTTGGACTGCTTGAATCATTAGGAATAAGAGGGGGCTTAATTGCAATATCTTTGAAATCCCATCCAACTCCCCTATTGTCATGATTTATGCAACTTCCATTTACAAGTAATTAATGAGTTGATTAAGGAAATGAAATAAACCACAGAAGCCTTTGATGCTAAGAAAGAACCTAAGTTCTGTGACACAAATAACTTGGCAGTTTCTGGGGAAAAGCATTAGAGCAGGCACTAATAATAGCTTTAAAAAACCATATTGGATACTAAGGCAAATGGTCAGTTTCTCTACTCAAAGAGACAGGCACATGTTGATTTGGAAAAGCTAAATTAACCTATTATTCCAGGATTAAATTACAGTGAAACAATATTCCTGGCATACATTGAAAACCCGTACTCATTACTTTGGAGTATTCCCACTTAAAATTTGACTGTGTTGCTGCATGGGTTCTTAAACTCAAAGAAAAAGCAGCAGCCTACAAATGAAGCAGAGAGCCTGTTGTCAAAAAACCTGGTACCGATTCCTAGCCACTCCACTTATTTGCTTCATGACTACAAGGCTGAGTCAGAAAGAAAAAAAACAGAGAAAACTCATAGAAACATTAAATAAAGAAGTGTTTATTTGCATCATCTATTTGTAGTTATTTAAAAAAAGACAATGCTTTGTTTTACTATTCTTGCTCCCCCTTCTTAAAAGAAAAAAAAAATGGGATAGGAGATGCCTTTGTCTCAAAACAAAATAAAATACCCACTAGCCCTTGTCTGACTAGACTTGCAATTGGACCAAGGTCATTGGTATTACCTGGGTTTAACTTTAGTGTAGACTTCTTCAAAAAGCACATTGAACTCATAAAGAATAAACCAGTCTGTTTAATATTAATTGGATTCTATTTTTTTAGAATGTTAGTAAAATCTAATAAAATGTGATTTTTGAGTATTAAATGAAGGGATGCATTAGGAATGCACAGAGAATTGGGGCTGGCACATACAAGGGTTTGATACATGTTAGCCATTATTGGTACCCTGATTTTATGTTAAAAAATGAAGATTTAGAATTATTAAGTAACTTGCATAGGATGATTACATGTTAAATGTGCCCAACCTAAAATTCAATGCCATAGCCCTTAACCATCTACTAAAGACTCATTGGAATTTTGAGCAAGGCGGTAGCCATTGAATAGAGAAAAGGAATGCCAGAAATATATATTTTGAAATTCTGTAATAATTCTGGTGTACAGGAAGTGAGGAAAAAGATAAAGATGAAGGGCTGGTTTGAGTGCACAAATGATGTTGAGTTCAAAGTACAAGAATACTTAAGACAGCATAGCACAGGGGCTCTGAATGGCATGGGAACTACATAAGGTGGTGGGCTGATATGCAGCCCAGTACCCTGCCGGGCCAAAGGTCCTGATGCATATGCTGCACATCCAGAGGGAGGGGACCTCCATGACAACTCGCACAAAGTGTGAATTAGAAGAGGACTTGCTAAACACAACTCTAGATTGGGCTTTCAGTCGAAACCATGGGTCTGGATGCAATCTTCTGAGGAAGAAAGCGTAAAGGGGGAAAATGAAACAAACACAGACACTCAGAACAAGAACAAGGAGGTGGGAGGAAGACAGGAGCTCTCTGAAGAGAGTGAGGGAAATAGGGGCAGAGCCTTAGGCTATTATAAGATCCCTAATGTCAAGAGACAAGAAGAACATGACAGCAAACTGTGTAAAAGACAGAAGGAGCCAAGATGAGCACAGGGACAAAGAGCTGTTGGATTTAGCAGTTCATTCAGCCATCATTAGCAACTCCTGAGAGGTATTTTCAGTTTTACGGTAGAAATAAATGCCAAACGGCAAAGGGTTATAGAGTCAGAGGGAGGTGAGGAAGCAGGGACAGAAAAATACACATTTTTCTTGGCATCAGGAAGAGAAAGGTTGGATAAAAAAGTTGAGTGTTTGTTTGTAGAGTTGCAGAGGCTTGTATGTTGGGTGTGCATTGAGGAAAAGCAAAAGATGCAAGTAAGAGAATATAATTTCTGAAGCAAGTCCTAGTTTCATCTACATAAATATTTTGTTAAAAAATTCCATGAACAACAGTGGCCCAGGAAATGCTTTAGCAAGTACTCATTAATGAAATGACAGCTGTTTTAAGTGTTCCCATCGCTGCTGTATGTTTATCACCCCTTGTGTAATAAAGACTCTGGCATGGAATCTTGAGTTCTTCCTTTAGTATGAGAACCCTTCCGTTCCCTGAGGATTTTTCAGAGAATAGGGTACATGGTTGACCTCTTACTCAGACAGAAGGAAACTGTGCTTTCACCTCTTGCCCCTGAATAAATTTATCACTCAGTCATTACTTCTGGATGGATTTAGACATTAGACTGAAAGCTGGAATTCTAAGGTCTAGATGAGTAATATTTCTGGACTTATTTTCCTTACTTTGTGAAAAGAGGGGTTTGGACTTGTGAATTTTGAAGTTATTACAGCTCTAAAATAATCAAATGAGCAAAAATAATATGAAAATAAATGGTTCTCCTTATTTTATTATTGACAGAACACACTGAAACAATGTAGATCCTTAACATGTGTTACTATGTACTGTATAGCCATAGAATAGACTATTATGCAGTTGTAAATTTTTTCCAAAGTGTTCTGAATGATATAGAAAAAGTTCCCAATAAAATGTTAAATGAGAGAAGGTAGAATCAAGTATGCAATATTAAGCTAATTTTCTAAAAATAAGATAAAAGAAAAATTGATACCATATTATAGACACAGTCACAGAAAGAAATCTGACAATAGGAGTGAATCCACTACAGGGTGGAATGGGTGACAATAACTTATTTTCCTCTTATATTGTCACCCTTCATAATCATGGTTGTTATATCCCTTATGGGTAATGTAGGGCATTTTACACACGAGGTTTGCAGGAAGGTTGTCTTCAATTCCATTGTATTCAGTTCTACTCATAATGGTTTCAAGTGTGGGAATGGACATACAAGTGCTATCCACCCTGAGGGACTAGCACGTGCTACAGAGAAGAACTCCAGAGGACACCCTTGGTATTAAATGTTGTCAAAAGAATGTGGGTTAGAGAGAGAAGCTGAAGCAAAAGGAAACTGCTCCTTAAGATTATTTTTCTTTTTAGTTAGTTTGGAAAGATATCAGTGTTTACCTAGAACTCTATAACTTACATAATCTTTAAAAATTGCCCTGACTGGTTTGGCTTAGTGGATAGTGTCGGCCTGCGGACCGAAGGTTCCTGGGTTGGATTCCAGTCAAGGGCATGTACCTTGGTTGCGGGCACATCCCCAGTGGGGGGTGTGAAGGAGGCAGCTGATCGATGTTTCTCTCTCATTGATGTTTCTGTCTATCCCTCTCCCTTCCTTGCTGTAAAAAATCAATAAAATATATTTTTTTAAAAAAATTACTCTGTAAAATTTTAAGATGACCAATATCATATTTGTCTGAGCCCAGCTGATGTAGCTCAGTGGTTGAGCATCGACCTATGAACCAGGAAGTCATAGTTCAATTTCTGGCTAGGGCACATGCCTGGTTGCAGGTTCTATCCCCCGTGGAAGGCATGCAGGGGGCAGCAAATCAATGATTCTCTCTCATCATTGATGTTTCTATCTCCCTCTCCTTTCCTCTCTGAAATAATAAAAATCTATTTTAAAAAATTGTCTTAGAATCAGCCATAAGTTTATTCTTCTAATTTCCCCCTATTTTAACCAATAAAACAACAAAAAAAAATTTCCTATATAATACAAGTGTAGTATGCACATTGTCCCCTTGGCCAGGAGTTGTCCGGGAGTTCGACCAGGGGCGGGGCTGGCCGGGGGAAGGGAGGGAGGCACCGGCTGGCAGCCAGAAGCCACTAGGGACCCTATCAGTGCACAAGTTTTGTGCACTGGACCTCTAATAAAATAATAGCAATATCTGCCTGTAGCAAGTGTATTATAAATTCCTTAACACTTTCAGCAAAATATACCAAATAAAAGAATACAGAAAAAAAGCCTGATACTTTCATGTTCTCCAACTCTACTTTTTAAATTATTATTGACTTGCAGGTACTAGATGTTTTTTCTTCATAGCAATTTACAGTTCCAAATTGCTGTTTGCTAAGAGCAACTTCGTAATTTATTAAGTAGCATTGCTTAATGAAGTCTTCATGTTTTAGCATGACCCAGCAGTGAACTAATACTTCAGTAATAACAAACACTTCAGTAATAAAATATGAAGTATAAAACACATAATTTTAGTATACTTTTTTCATTAATGCCCTTTTAATTTAAGGATTGCATTCAACAAAAATGTATTGCATGACTTAGATGCACAAAAAGAACTTTGGTCTTCAATCACATCACCTCTTAAATTGTCCAAAATACCAATTCAGTACATTAAACAAAGGTATTTCATATAATGGGACAGACCTGAGTCATTTTGAACATATTTTCTGAGAGGTTATAACTGAAAATGTGCTAAATGTGGATTTTTATGAGAACAACGCAATTATCTTTCCCTGTTCAACATTTTCAGAAACATCCATAGCTTCTCTCACCTGTCCACACCTCCAGCATTCAACTTGACAGCCCCTGGGAAACCATAAATCTTGCTCACTGAATTCTGGTTCATAAGTGGGTAGGTTCTGAGGGTTTGGGTGAATGCTTATCAGGTTGTGTTAAGAAGGACCTTAATTTATGTCAGAGGTTTCTTCCTTTTCTATTTTTAAAAATCATTTTGTGAACAGCAATGTGTATTCATAATGGCACTGAGTTTTCAGGAGGTTTATGTTTAGGCCTGTGGTAGTATAGTTCTGATTATAAAATACATGCTCCTTCATATGTCAAATTCTAATTAGGTATGGATGTGAAAATTAAGTTTTGATTAAACTGAAAGACTCAGTCAAGTAAAGAAAAACTTTATTGCATTATCTCAAAATATATATTTTTATTTCTAAGGAGCTGTGTTTTAATTGGAATAAGATTTTATTTTAAAATAACTCGTATTATCTCTTATTCCATTTAACAGAAACTACAGGGAGTAAAAATAAGTGAAATCTCTAGCTTTTAGATTAGATAACACTTCCAAACATATGTAGACTCTAAATTTATTGCTGCAGACAAAACACAGTCCCTAATTCATTATTTAAAACAGAAAGTTGCCATGTGCACCACAATAGGCTTTAACAGCCAGAAATAATTTCTACAATGACTATGTGAAATGTATATTTAAAAAAATTACTTAAGCCAAGCCCTAGCTAGCTTGGCTCAGTGGATAGTCATCAGCCTGTGGACAGAAGGGTCCCAGGTTTGATTCCAGTCAAGGACACATATTTCAGTTGCAGGCTTAATCCTGGGCCCTGGCAACCAATTGATGTGTCTCTCTCACATGGATGTTTCTTTCTCTCTCTGTCGCTCCCCCTCCCTCCCATTCTCTCTAAAAATCAATGGGAAAATATCCTTGTGTGAGGATTAACAACAACAACATATATATATATCCTATATAATAAAAGGCTAATATGCAAATAGACTGAATGGCAGAACAACCAAACAACCAAACAACTGGTCGCTATGATGTGCGCTAACCACCATGGGGAGTGCATGGGACATGGTGGGCATCGGCCACAGTGTGATGGTGGAGCAGGTGAGTGGGGGCACCAGACCAAGGCAGGGCGCCAGTCGCTGTCATCGGGGCGAGCCTCTGGTGGTTACTGAAAATTCTTTGCTCCCACGTGCCACAGTCCCACCCGGTTCTTGCACCTGCTGCTGGTGCTGGCCCCGCTCACACCCTCTGCCGGTACTGGAGCCGCAGCTCGCACCTGCTGCTGGTGCCTGGCACCAGTCCCAATTGCTCGGTGCCATTGCGGGTGAGAGTGGCGGCTGCTGGCCCTGATCACCCCTGAGGGCTTCTCCACCTCCCCCTACTCCTGAGGGGCTATCGGGGCAGCAGCTGCCACTTGCACCTGCTGATGGCTCCAGCCCCAATCATGTCCCACCTTCAGCAGATGGGAGTGGGGCCAGCGCTGTCAGGGCGAGGAGTGGTGGCAGCAGGAGCAGGGCTGCTGGCAGACAGGTGATCGGGGGTCACAGCAGAAGGGCCAGGCGGGGTCGTAGACGATGGGCCAAGACTGGCCCCTGTGCCTGCTGCAGCCTCAGGGCCCGCAGTTCCTTTCAAGATGCACAAATTCTTGCACTGGGCCCCTAATTTGAAAAATAAAAAATAACAAGCCCAAAGGGCCTCTAACACAGAAGGCCTCACAACATATTTCTGAAGCTGTATGATCAAGTAATTACCAATAGACTCTAATTAAATTAAAGTTGGGATTTAGAATTATCCTGGACTCACTTGATGGTTTCATGTATTTGTCTAATATATGCAGTTTTTTTCTTGTGTAGAGTGGGATTAATAAATGTGACTTCCAGCATTATCAAGATCATTGAGAAACTAGTGATTCCTTCTGTTCTGAAATGCACAACATAAGATATATTAAATATAAGGAAACTTATATGGTACTACTAAGTTCAATGTACACAGTTTATAAAATTGCTTTATGGTATTTTTAGTTTAAAAGAAATTACTTACAAGTAAGGAAACCATTAAAGAAATCAAGATATCATTGAGAAAATTAGCCTTGCATTATTTTTTTCCCTAAGGCATAATCTCCATACAGGGGAATTATACAGACTAGAGGATAAATATTTTTCCTTTTCTCTCTTCCCTACAAAGTATTATTATGCGATTTCCCAGCCACGTATGCATGTGAACAGCACATGCCTGAAGTGAATGGGATTAAAATAAAATACTTACTACTTGATTAATACTAAGTCTGCCCCTTGGGGCTTGATTAGTCATTGAACCCTTAACATATACCTCCAATAACTTTATAAAAAGGAGAAGAACCAGAATTTTCTGTATTAGATGCAGCAATGCCTTACTTCTCCCAAAACCATATCCATGGCAACTTCTACTACAGAACACAAGTAAGAACTTGGACATAAACCAAAAGTCTCCTGAGCACCTAAAATAGATGTCGCTCTGTCTATGCACTTTGGTACATGCATTTTTCTCATAAAAAAATCTCATGGGCCATTGGAGAATGTTATTGTCTCTCATTCCACATATACTATTTTATAAACCTTTTTACTGGTTTTCTTGTACACAGCACAAAATAAATAATAATTATACAGGGGTAGTTGAGATTGAAAGGAGTTTTTTGAGGAATGCAAACTGTCCACACTGATAAAAAACAACAGCAACAACAAAGTCACACTTCCCTATGGATGGTTTGCACAAGAGAAAAAAATGTCCTATAAACATAATACAAGAATTTTGAAAAGCACTGTGATTATTAGGTCTTTTGACATAAGAAGTAATAGCCTTAGACACCACAGAATAGGCCCCCAAAGTACATTTCATTATAGAATAGTTCCACAATATACACAAGGAGAATGCTAAGTAATTCAGAAAACAATGAATTAAATTTAGTTCCCTCTAGAGAGAGATCAAAATATAGAGTGGATCTCAGAAAGTTAACTATCCCAAAATAACCAAGCTTTCTTTCTAAAGCTTTTGGATTTTTAGTGGTAAACTTGTAAGCTTTCACTTTTTTTTTTTTGCAAAGGCCACCTATGTAGAACTCCTTAAGTGTCTCTATTATTTGTCTTTTGATCAGCAGCAAATGGTATAAATCCGCTATCTGGTTCTCTGGGAAAAGAGTGACACCTTGGATGACAGGGTGGAGCCCCTCCTGCCCCCTGCACTGCCACTGTGGGCTATCCCCCTTTGCTCCCAGAGCCCCTCCAGAGTTCAGCGATTTGAAGTCTTATTGCAAATGCCACTCTTCTTAGGAATGTGGTTCCTTTTAAGCGGATGAGCTTAAGTAAGACAAATTTCATTTAAAAAAGAAAAGGCAGGCTTACCATTTTTAAAAAAATAAATGGGAATAAAAGGAAGGAAGGGTTAAAATTAACAATTAAATATAAAAGCAAACTAGAGGTCAAAACCCCAATTCAAAAATGTATGTTTCCCAGGTCAGACCCATGAAGCTAAGATGGGGTCAGTTTGCCTCCACTAAGTCTGTTCAAGTACCTGGAGCACCCCTGCCCTAGTCCTCTTATCTGATTGGCTCTATGTCGGTTCTACACTTCAAGTTGAAGATGCATTAATCTATCCCTCCCCTTTAGCCGAGAACATTCTGTACATTCTGTAATGTTAAAGCATCTCCCTCTTTATCCCACACAAACAATAAGTACAGAAACTTCCCATGACAAGAAGCAACAGAAGAACAAAGCTCAACTCTGCTTTAAAATAAAATAGCAACAAAGATCATTTGGCTCCTGAAAACAAAGCCTAACAAAATGAAGTAAAATCCCAGTAGCTTCACTTAATCAACAACCACAAAACACCGTAGTTAGAAAAGCAGAGCTATCTTAAAGAGAGCACTTTCTCTCAGAAGAGAGGTAAGGTGTAGGAAAAAGGTCAAATGACCACGGAATACTTGTGCCCAGAAACAAATGACCCCTGAAGGAGATTTCAGTGCGTAAAAAACAGTACCTTATAAGTAACTGGTCTTGTCTACTCACAGCTGTTCCCAGTGCCGGCTCTTGTTTAACTGTCTACTGCCTTCAGTTTAAAGTTTATTCTGTTGGCAGAAAAGTACAGAGCTTGTCTGGAAAATGCTGTTTGGACATAAATCATTCCTTTTAAAGCGGTGGTGGCCGTATTCAGGCTTTCTTGTAGAGGGGGTTATAAACTCTTCCTGTAGCTAGTTTTCTTCCTCCTCCTTTCCTTCAGACTTACTCAGTATCCTCCTATCCCATATATTGGAGAAAGAGACAGAGAGAGGAGAGGGAAAAAAAAAAAAAAAAAAAAAAAAGAACCACTAGGAAATATACCTTAAATAATGTAGTAATTGAGCACTTAGAAAAAAAAAACAAAAAAATAAAAATCAATGAGAGACATAGAAAGTACATCAGAGTCTTAAATATATTTAGTCCTAATGACCTCATTTTATAAATAAGGAAACTGATGTCTAGAGAAAATAGAATCTGAGCAAGGTCACTCACATAGCTAATTAGTGCCACAGCTAACAATAGAGGCAGGGTGTTACAACTCTCAATTCAATCTCTTCCCACCACATTAGTTAACTGAGGGGGAATGGTTTGCCTTTTTCCTCTGTATCCTTGTATACTACCCAAATGAGCTGGCAGGGAGCAGTAACACAATTTATAATATAAGAACCATCTGTTCCAAGAGAAAATATTTATCTCTGTTTTAAAATTAATACTGAGAGTTTCCCTATAATGTTTCATTTCTTTGTATACTTATGCTATAATCTTTTTCTTTGCTGATTTTCCAGAATATTTGTTGTTGTTGATTATTTATTTATTTTTGTTTTTCAATTACAGTTTACATTCAATATTATTTGGTATTGGTTTCGGGTGTATGGTACAGTGGTTAGGAAATCATGTACTTTCCAGGATATTTTTATGTCTTGGGAGTTGTCACTTTTCAGGGGACAACTGTCCCCTATCCCCACAGTCCTTAACGAGGACTACTTCTAGAAGACATGTTGCTAGGAGAGGTGTTACAGCAAGTCTTTAACATTTCTACGCAATACCAGTGATATTGTTACATGGCTCTTGAGCTAGAAACATATTACTATTTCCATAAATGCCTACTTCCAATTTTCAAGTTTTTTTTTAATCACACATATAAATTAATTCTGATTATTACTGATTATATATTCTGTTAAATGAAGAGAAGCAGCATAATAATTTTTATTTGCTGTATTTCAAATTAAATGCCCTATTTATATATAAAAATTTATTTCCTCTAATTGAAGGGGGATTGTCTTTATTTTTTTAATTTTTATTTTTTTTAATATATTTTATTGATTTTTTACAGAGAGGAAGGGAGAGGGATAGAGAGTTAGAAACATCAATGAGAGAGAAACATCGATCAGCTGCCTCCTGCACACTCCCCAGTGGGGATGTGCCCGCAACCAAGGTACATGCCCTTGGCCGGAATTGAACCTGGGACCCTTGAATCTGCAGGCCGATGCTCTATCCACTGAGCCAAACTGGTTAGGGCAAGGGGGATTGTCTTTAAATAATTTTTTAAAGTTTTCCTTTCTGAAATGTATTCATTCACTCACTCATTCATTCACTTATTTCATAAATTGAGAATTTATAAACTTACCTCATCTTTCCATTGTGGAATATAATAACTGACAAGCAATAACTTTTTAAGAGAAGTGCGTATTTTTTAAAGAAAATCAAAGGGTTTAGATAGGAAATAAGGCCAATTTTCTATAACTACCTTTTTATTCATTCTCACACTTTAAGTATGTGCTCAAAGTTTATTTATATCCTATTTATTGAGTTGCTCACTCACATCAATGTACATCCCCAGGTGAGATAAACCAAAATATGAAGTGGCCCAGATTGAAATTGCTCTGGTCACTACTAACCTTTCTACCTGATTTAGTTCCTTAAAATATTAAAATCCAAAATCTGAGAGTAATTACCATTTACATTAATCCATAACACTAATATGTCAAATATGACAGGAGTTTGGCACACTGATAGATATTACTTGGCTTTACTAAAAGTATTCTGTATTTTTCTTTTACTTCTTAAACTTTACTTTTGACTTGAACATTTGCCTTTTGTCCATTAAGAGGAGCAGGAAGGAAATATGAATAAAACCTTGAAAGAGATGCTGACTGTGAGGAGACACATGGAGATTTAGATGGCATGAGTCAGGATGATTCAGGGTTGGTGAGTGGACACAGGAAGGAAGGTGTAAGGAGGAGTCATGTACCAGCAGGTTTTTTAGAACAGAAGTGGGCTGAACCACAGACAATAGATTATAGGTATTGAATTCAAGAACCCAAATCTCCCAAAATAGGTTAAGCAAAGAAGGAACTAGCAATTTTGGTGACCAGTGCAAGCAATAGGAAATTGGCCCCCAAACAAACATACTTTGTAATTCATGACATGGTTCATTTCTACCCATTGGAAGGGAGGCATGTGCTGTCAATATGTGAATTCAACACAATCCAAAATAGCACAATGATATACAACCATTTAAAAAAATTGCCCCTCTATATTTAGGTCCCTTGGACATACTCCAGGTTGCCCTATACTCCAGGCATGCTCTGGATTTCAGAGTCCTAGGGTAGTGTGGAGGGGAATAGTTACTGTGTTATGAAGGCTGGACCTGTGGAGTTGAATTTCACTGATGGAAGAAGTACTTAGAGAAGAGGTGAACTCCAGGGCAGACTATATTAACACAGGCAAGGCAGTCGGAATTCTCTAACGCTTGATCTCCTCCTCTCAGTTTTCACGTTTACAGTAACACTAGAAGAAGGCTTTTACTAAGGAATCCCAGAGAGCAATTTTGTGATAGCAGTGAAGGGAAGTGACTGCACAAACAGCTACTGGGTTATAATATTCCATGCTTGGGTGGAGATTTCTCACATGGAAGTTTTTAACCGTCCCAGGAAACAAATGCACATAAAAATCTCAAGCATCAACTCCTAAACCAATTCAAGCTCATGCCTACTTTGTTGCTCATCTCCTCTCGCAATCCATTCTCCAGCAGCCAGAGTGATTATTCCCTTCTTCATACCCTCTGATGATTTCCCATCATTCCCCTACTTTATATCTTCCAATGATTTCCTATTCCCCCTGTTTCATACCCTCTAATGGTGTCCCATCATTCACTTCTCTCATATTCCCCAAGGACTTCCCATCATTCCCCGGCTTCATCCCTAAAATAATTTCCCATTGTCCTCAGTATAAATCCAAATGCTTATTTATGGCCTCCTAGGCCCTGCACAATTTTGCCCATTTATCTTTCCTACTGATTTCCTAGCATGATAGGCATATCATTCTAGAATTTTTCTCCCTCATATCTTCACAGGATTACCTCCTTCTCAGCACTCACGACTCTCATCTCCAGCCCAGCCGGCATGGCTCAGTGGTTGAGTGGCAACCTATGAACCTGGAGGTCAGGGTTTGATTCCCAGTCAGGGCACATACTGGGGTTGTGGGCTCAATTCCAGTATAGGACATGCAGGAGGCAGCCAATCAATGATTCTCTCTCATTGTTGGTGTTTCTATCTCTCTCTCCTTCTCCCTTCCTCTCTGAAATCAATAAAAATATATTTTAAAAAAGAGTCTTCTCCAGTGCTACCTCCCCAGAATAAAGACTTCTTGACCACTCTAGCTAACCATCTTTTTCCCCGCATATACTCACTTCCTACCCCATGTCCCTGTTTTGACATTTCTCCATAACACCACTATCAAAAATTACCTTTGGTTCTTTTTTACTTATTCACTAATTAAAATAGTTGATTAGTTAGTTTAAATATGTTCACTGTATCTCCTCTAGAATAGATTTTATAAGGTCAGAACTATATCAGAAGTTATAAATAAAATTAGAAGCATAAGATCTAGGATTTTTTAAAACCACATTATTCCCAGTGTTCAGAATAGTGTCTACTATAAAATAGGAATTTGACAAATATTTCTGGAATGAATTAATTATATTTCCTCTCTGGGTTACTCCTCTTCAGTCAACAAACAACTAACATAAGTCCATAAGTGTGAAGGCAAAGATGTATCTATTTCTGCAATTGGCTTTGCAAACCTCCCTATGGCTCAGAGCTAGTATAACAGGAAGTAAGAGCCCCCTCTGGGCTCTACCCATTTATATCTCCACAAGGTGCCTCTAGCCCTTGGATTTTGCTAACACAAAGGCCGGAATATACCCTTGACTTGCCAGAATATCATCTTTAGTGATATGTGATAACTAGAGAAGTGATGACATTTGCTAAAAGGTCCTAAGAGCTTCCAGACATCTCCTTTGTTTCCTGAATCTGGAGTAGCTGTCATTATTGAAATAGCAGATATCCTAAAGTTAATTCTATTCTTTTCAGGTGTTTTCAAGAAGTCGCTCTTTGCTGCCAGCTCTTTGGGAGCAGAAGTAAAGCCTTGCATTCACAGCATATGTTTCTAAATGAAAAGGGGACAGACAAAACAATTTCAGAGAGGTGAGCTCACAGATAACTGAATCTCCCACCTCAGTTCTCCTCCACACTGATTCAGAGCTCTCCAGTGAGCTGTAAATTAGATTTCCTCTCCTGTCTCATGTCATACAGCTTCCTAATTACCTGTACTAGTGAGTCAGCCTTTCTGGGCCCCGTGGCTCAGGGACATTGTGGGATAATGTGACTGGCTCAACACAGCCGGGGTCCAGTCACATCAGAAAGGTGGCTGTGTGATGGCAGGCAAAAAGAAAGTGATTCTTTATTTGGAAGACAATGATTTTTCCCTAAGCCTCAAAGCAGCTGTGTTTCCTAAGACACCCAGGAAAAGGAAATTTCTTGACTGAACACTCTTGCTGCTCAGTGGTATATAAAATAATTAAAATCATTCTTGCAAAAAAGTGCCCCCCTTTTTTAAAATACATCTTCATTGATTTCAGAGAGGAAGGGAGAGGGAGAGAGAGCTAGAAACATCAATGATGAGAGAGTCATTGCTCCATTGCCTTCTGCATGCCCCCTCCTGGGGACTGAGCCTGCAATGCAGGCATATGCCCTTGACCAGAATCAAACCCGGGACTCTTCAGTCTGTAGGCTCACGCTCTATCCACTGAGTGAAAGCAGCGAGGGCTACAAATATTTATTGATTGTCTCCTATAGACAAAGCCTTGTGAAAGGTAATGATGTTTATATAGTAAGTATTCCTTGTTATCTCATGGGATAATATTTTTTCTTTATCTAGAATACAAATTTCTCTAGGAAAATAAGTAAACATTTTTTCTTTCCTTCTCTCTCTCTCTCTCTCTCTCTCTCTCTCTCTCTCTCTCTTCCTTCCTTCCTTCCTACAATTTCTTGAAGCCCATATATATGAGTCCATATAATGTGCAATGTTTGTGTATAAAGAAAGAGACAAAATCCTTTGTCAGGAAGATTACCCTTGGAGGTGGGAGTTTATAGACTATTGGGGAGATCCGCATGGGGTTGTAAAGAAGCCTGGACTAAAGATGGGAAGGGACCAAAGGAGGCTTCCTTGAGCAGGTGAAACCAGAGCACATTTTGAACACAGGAGGGGAGAGGAAACACGACAGGCAGGAGAGGGGGCACACTCGAGTCACTTCAAGTAGTTCTTATAGAGCTGGAATGTAGAACAAAAGCTATAGACTAATAGATAAAATATGCAGAAGGAATATAGACAGAACCCAGGCTCAGGAATTTGGTTTTTATCCTGAAGGCAATAGGTAGTTAGTTACTCAGGGATTTTAAATAGGAGATATTTCATGTGTAGAATGCTAAATGAAGAAAGAATTTAGAGACAGGTGGTCTAAAGGTCTGCTTCAGAGGTTGTTTCTTTACCCAAGCAAGACATTGTGGTGGTCTGAAATTAGGCATTAGAGACAGAGAGACGAGATGGCCTCAAAAGATATTTAAAACTTTCCATAAGTAAGAAGATGTGAGAAAGGCAAACTTACTTCCAAAATCTCTAGAACATGATTACAGAAAAATGTATCCAGTTATCAGAATTGCATGGAAATGTAGTAAGTCTTCATTACAAAAAAGACATTTTTCGTCAACACTCTCAATTTGCAGGTGTAGAAGCTGAGCCACAAACTTGAAAGAGTGACAGCAGCCTTTGATTCCTGTCCATCTGACTACGAAGCCCATATTCTGGACACTAAATGTCTCTTTGAGATCAGGCATTTTGAATACCTTTGGGAACTTGGGTGACTAGATTTGAAGAGATTGGAATATAACTTGGCAGTATCGTAAGATATTCCTTAGGCAGAACTGCTTACGTTTTCTAGGCATAATCATGTTCATATTGGAGACCTAATGTACAAACAATTTGTATTTGCACGGTTTCTATAGAACTATATGTTTAACTCCCATGCAAGACACAAATCCTTCATCAAATTCCTCTAGAAAATCTAATTATTTTTAAGCTTGGAAGGTTTATTCACACTCTATTAGGACAGCCAGTTGAAACCAAAATAAAAGTGGACTTGGCAGATCAATCAAGTCAAATATTGAGTTTTGAGTAGAATAAAGTGTGGAAGAAAACTCAGTTTCAATGAATCTAGGAGGGCAAGAGGTGACACTCCTAAGACTTTGAAAATAGAAAGGAGCAAGCATAGCTCAAACAGGAAATGATGGCTGAGATTTGTCTCAAAGGTTGGAGCAGAAAAGTTCCTTCTCTAGCATATTTCATATCTACTATGGGTAGGGTTACCATACACTTCACTGCCCAAACCATGACTCTTTGAGAGTAAAAGGAGGTACTATTATGAATTACAACGGGAAAGCAGGCAAAAACCAGGACTCATATAGGCAAAACTGGATATACACCACCCTACATAGAGGTCGGCACTAAAACTGACCTTCAGATGATGACAGTATCAAGAATGAAGTCTTAGGTCTTAGAGTAACTGGCTTCTAAAGTGAGGCAAGACAAGCACAGTCAGAATTCTTATACAACTTGGGCAAGGTATTCAATACCAAGGCCAGATAAACTGCACTATTGGGATGTATTAATTATTTTAGTTCTACAACTTTATTAAAAATGATACAAAACAATAAAAAAACAGTCACAGATAATATATACAGTATCTAGTCTCAAATAAACTAATGTATTCACATAAACATTTTGGCTATAAGTGATATTGGTATAGATGGGTGCCCCTAGCTATTTTGATTATTTAAAAATAAGCACAAGCTTTATTTTTCAATGTCCTGGCCAGAGTGGCTCAGTGGTTGAGCATGAACCTATGAACCAGGAGGTCAAGGTTCGATTCCCAGTCAGGGCGCATGTCCAGGTTGAGGACTTGATCCCCAGTGTGGGGCATGCAGGAGGCAGCCAATCAAGTATTCACTCTCATCATTGATGTTTCTATCTCTCTCTTCCTCTTCCTTCCTCTCTGAAATCAATAAAAATGTATTTAAAAAAAAACACCAAATGGAATCAAATCTTAATCCACTCTTCTGCCCCACACCTGAATTATTTCCTAAAAAAGCCCATCCTTCCCTTTATGGCAAGGTTCCTTACCAGATTGGAAAAGGGAAGGATGAGCATAGGACAAATAGCCAACATGCCCAGGGACAAACAGCACACAACAGACAAAATTAATTAGGTTTCCAACCTCAGTTCTATCAGCAACTAGCTGTTTGCCCTTGGACAAAATATTCCCCTGAGACTTATTTTTCTCTTATATAAAATGAGAAGATATAAGATTACCTCAGAGGTTCGATCAGATGTGAAACTTAACTATTATCTAAAATAATTGCCTCCCATATGTTTTACATTTGCTTAAGGTTTATTTATCCATGAGGACTGGGATGATGTCTGTTGCATCCTGAAGAAATTTAAACAGCCAGTTATTGACAAAACAACTGTAATAGTAACAACAATAATGATTTTTTAAAGACTCCCAGGAATATAAACATAGGCAATGGGGAGGCATTTCATTTTTTTAAAGCATATAATAGAAAGCCTATTAGGATTTTCTTAGGGGAAAAGTCATCAGGTGTAAAACGCCGAACCACAATGTGCTTTATAGTTTGGAGATAGTAAGCTTCTTTGGCTCCCAAAACACACCGAGGATCAAGCTCCGTGAGTTTATACAGAAAAAGAAGATTTCCCTCAGAAGTGTCAAGTTGCTTCCCTATGCTGTCACTTTTCACAAGTAAAGAACGAATCCACGTCTATAGGACAGAATGTTGGAAATGATTAGAGGAAGCACCTTCCTGGGCTTAATCTTTGACAAGTCCCCAGACACACAAGCACAGTTCCAAAAATAAGGAAAACAAATTGCCTGCTGATCCTGTGCTATTGGGCTTTAGGTGTCAATGCAACCAAATGTAAGGAAGCTGGACTTTTCCCTCACATTATTTTGATTCCTTTTCAATACAGAAGTAACATATTTCCTTATTAAAATATAAACAATATGAAATGATATAATGTATAATTTTACCTTTCTTACCCTCTCAACACTCACCAATATTATTTCCAAGAATTAATCACTCTCAACAGTTCCGTGTGCCTTCACTCAGATCTATCTATCTATCTATCTATCTATCTATCTATCTATCTATCTATCTATTATCTATCTATCTATCTATCTATCTATCTATCATCTGTCATCTATCTATCATCTGTCATCTTTCATTTATCTATATCCATCCACAAAGGTGTATATTTGTACACATACACTCATGTGTACATCCACAAATCTGTGTTTAAAAAAGAAAACATTATCTCCCTTTATCCCAATCCTGACACAGTTATTAAATTTATTGACCTTTACAGCCAAGTCAGCAAGCATACTAATAAATGTGTCCCTTTCCCCATCATAAAATCTCTTCTCCATCTTTAAACCCCTGGACCTATCTGTACAACTATCAGGTGGCAAAGAAAAAAATTGCAATGTTATTTTCACTAGCAATCACGACGCTAAAGCAAAATGAGTATCTAATAAGTGTTTACTGATTTGAATGGATGAATCACTTCAAGGACCCTAATCTCATCCATGTGGAGAAGCTGCCAGGAAACAACTAGATGTGACATCCATAGTAGCCATTTCTCTTTTTATCAAGAGTTCAAAATTGCTTTTGTGAATGTCTCTTAATCATTGCTTTGTGTGAGGAAGCCTGTTTCAAACCTGAATACTGTATTTTTCATCCTCACTATATGACCACTAAACAATAAAAAGTGTGACTTGAGTAGATTCCCCTTCTTCATCATAAATTGGTCTCGGTAGTGTCTCCGTCATTTTAATCAACACTCAGTTGGGTTTCTCAATCCCAGTATCCTTGTTGAATTTACAGTGTCTGATAAAAGATGCCAATGCATGTTTCCCACAGCCTTTCTAGGAAAATAAAGCACTACTATAAGCCAACCTTTAGCCAGCAGTTATTGAACTGGTAAACTTATCACGGGCAGTTTTAGCCTATCCAGAAAATAATTTTATTTTTCTTAGAAATTTTAGTCAGTATATTCTTTATGTTTTCACCTTTGAAACTACATTTTTTTAAAAAAATATATTTTATTGATTTTTTACAGAGAGGAAGGGAGAAGGATAGAGAGTTAGAAACATCAGTGAGAGAGAAACATTGATCAGTTGCCTCCTGCACACTCCCTACTGGGGATGTGCCCGCAACCAAGGTACATGCCCTTAACCGGAATCGAACGTGGGACCCTTCAGTCCGCAGGCCAACACTCTATCCACTGAGCCAAACTGGTCAGGGCTGAAACTACATTTGATAGTCCCTTGGTTGTGCAATGAACTTCAACTCTTAAGATTTTTTTCTTCACAATATTCAATGAATCTATCATCACTTGTGTTATTAATATCTTCCTATGAGAGAATACATATATCAGTCATGGAGAGAGTTGTCATTGTAATTTGTTATGGAATGTTACAGTGTTTATATTCTTCAAGCTCAATTTGTTATTAATAAGTAGATGCAATTTAAAGACCTAAGACAGATGAGATTGAAAAAAGAAAGTGTAGTTAGAAAAGACAAACAAGGACTAAGAACCATAGCACTCCATAGCACTCCAATGAAATGTTAGATGTGTTAATAGTGTGTGTGCAGTTTATAAACATATGAATTAGATATAGTTGCAGTGGGGTATGTTGTTCATTGAAACATCTGGAGATGCCTGCTTTAACTCCTTTGAATGCAATAACAAAAATAACTGTGCAAGGGTAGAAGGGCTATAGTAGAAGTATGAGTCATTATTAGGTTTTGTAACATTTTATTTTGGAATAATTTCAAATTCACAGAAAGATTGTAATACTACAAACAAAACCCATATACCCTCCCACCTGATTTAGTAATTTTTATCTATCAAAATACGTATATGCATACATTTTTTCTGATTCACATTAGTGATTTAGAGACAAAATATATCTTTATCAGTACACACTCTGTACTTCCCAAGAGCAATAATATTTTTGTTCATAGCTTCAGTATAATTCTCAAAATTGTAAAATTTAACATTAATACAATATTATTACTACTCTACAGTCTATACTCAAATTTCTAAATTGTCTCACTAATGTCCTTTATAGCCACTATTTTTCCATTTCAAGATCCAATCTATAGTCACCCATTGTGATTGGTGTCATTTTTCTATATTCTCCTTTAACCTGGAACAGTTAGTCAACTTTATCTTTACCTTGAAATTTTTAAAGGGTACAAGCATATTATTTTATAGTCTCTCTCTCAGTTTGAATTTGCCTAATATTTTCTCATGATTAGATTCAGGTTATGCATTTTTAGCAGAAATGCTAGAAGTGATGTTGTGTCCTTCTAAATGCATCATATTAAGAGGCACATGCTGTCAGATTGCCCTGATATTGATAAAGTTAACTTTGATCCATTTTCTTAACATACTCTCACCAAGTGTTTTTAGCACCCACTGATGGATTAGTTAATTCTTTCCATTCCTTCTATATATATTAGTTGGCACTCTATTGTAAGAAAGAACTTTCTCATCATACCAATTTGTTATTCATTTAGGTTAATATAAACTCATGCATTTTTATTTTATTCAGTTAGTCAAACAAATTATTTTATTATGTACTTTATTAATTTTTTTGAAAAAAGAATTTATTACTTACAAGTCCTGAAAATTACATGGTACACCTAGGAGGACTACACTACAAGGTCCTGAGTAGAAAGAGAGAGAGCGAGCAGGCCTTGCTTCCGCTTTTACTGGGGTCCAGGGCGGAGCCTGGGAAATTTAAAGTTCCACAAAAGAAAAAAACAAGCAGCCCAACTGGTCAGTTATAAAAGCAAACAAGATCTCTAAAACGAAGGAGAGGTGGGGGTTGGTTTTTTATTATGTACTCTAGTACTTAAAGTATTTTAGACTTAGCCAGTGGGTGCCCCTTCAGGCTGGTTTCTGTGTCCTTTTCCTATGTCACTATCATTTTCTGAATACTTCCTTAATTGTGCACTTAGTTATACTTTCCCTGTTCCAGACTTCAGTCTTCTCACCTTGATTTATTTTAATGCAGAATGGCATTTAGAAACCAAGTTCTGAACATTCATGACATTGCTTCTAGACCCCTCCCTCAGATAGGGTTATTAAATATATATATATATATATATATATATATATATATATATATATATATATTATATTTCAGTTTTTAAAATAATTTTTATATATTTTTATTGATTTAAGAGAGGAAGGAAAGAGGGAGAAGAGATAGAAATATCAATGATGAGAATCATTGATTGGCTGCCTCTTGCACACCCCCTACTGGGGATCGAGCCCTCACCCCAGGCATGTGCCTTTGACCGGATCAAACCCAGGACCCTTCAGTCTGCAGGCCAATGCTCTATCCACTGAGCCAAACTGGCTAGGGTTTATATTTCAGTTTTTTAATCATGTTTTGAGTTTTGACAATATGATTGCATTTTCAGGTTTAAAATATGGGAGATTATCATTTATATTTCCTCCCATCTCTCCTCCCACTTCCTCCTACACTTTTGTTATATATAAATATTGACAAAATAATAAGGTTATATCTGCTTTCTGTTCTACAACCCTATTTTTGCCAGTTGTTTAATCTTAGTCCCATTGTTATATTAATTCAATGTCACTGTGAGAATTTTATCGTGTATTCCCATGCCCCAGTTTTTTATTAGGTTCATTTTCAGTTTCATGAATTTCACATTGGAATAATTTTTTCAAGAAGGCCTGGGTATTGACTGTACAATTGCAGCAGCCACTACAGTTGGCCTTGATGCATTTTCATTGGTATCATTTTATTATCCTCAGAACTTCCGGTGTCTTCTGACAGTCAACACTGCTGTGAGGAAGTCTGAGGTAAGTATGTTTTTTACCCTTTGTCTGCAAATTGATTTTATCATCTGAATGCCAGCAGAGTTTTTTCTTTTCCCTTATTCTAGATAACAAGGATATGTTCAGATATTATGTTTTATGTCAGTCTGATGTGTCCACTTAATCTGCAAATTGAGGTACTCCTTTCACTCTACTTTTTTTTTTCTTTCATTATGTCTTTAAATATTTTCCTTAGTTCATCTATTGGTTTTTGAACTTCAGGGATACCTATTATTTCCTTCTCGTCTACTTTTTTTTTTTCTTTTCTAATTATTCTAGTCTCTCTGTCTCCCCTCTGCTTTCACCACAATTATTTCAAATATGTCTTTCCTTCCTGCCAGTGATCTCATCTGCAGTTCTGTCTTTCTATCTTTCTTCATTCTAATTTATTTGTTAGCTTTATAAAGGTCTTTTTAAGTTCTTAATTTATCTCTTCAACTCAGAAGCATTTTTTTTTCTGTTGCTTTATCTCTGTCTTTGAGCTCACATCTATGGAATTCATGGTTTCTTTAGGAAATTTGTTTTCTTTGAGAATGCATAGCATTGGGTACTTGTGGAGGACTTTAGATTTCTACTATGTTTTTATCCTCTCTTAGATATTTTTCAATCTATATTTGGCATGCCATTCTCATGTTCTTCTCTTTGATTCTTTTTAATTATTTTATTTTTTATTGTTGTGATTTTGCTGTAATTCTGCTGCAGGCGGTCATACCACTTCATTTCACTTTGCTCATGGTTAACACAGCAGTCGCTTCTAGACAGTCTCTTCCCTGAGTCTGTGAGGGTGAATCTCTTTGGCACCCTCCCAACTTTGTAAGAACACTGTTTATCTTTCCTTCAGAGCAAGGATGATTCTTCAGCAGTGGGTACATTTCTTTGGCTGTATCCTCAGAATATCTTAAGCTTTTCAACTTAACAGCAGTTCCTTTTTTCAACAGCCACTTCCAAGGATAAACAAACATGAATAAGGTAGTAAGCATCATAGCATTAAATATACAAACATGCGCTGTCTTCTCCAGTCATTCCAGTCACTCATTTGCCAGACAAAACAAGGATAACAGAGTTGAACTTCTACCAAGAATGTCATGGTTTGGGAAGAGCCTCTCTTTCTCTCTGCATCATATTTGACATTTGGTAACATCAGCTACAAATACTTTACCACTGCCTTGACTAAAATATAATACTGAAATTTGAAAGTATTTTCTCTCTCTTCTTTAATAATTTGCCCATCTACAGAAATCTATACACCAAAGAGCAGATGTCATTTCCCTTCCTCCCTCCCAGGTACTCAGGTTGGTTTTGTTGTTGCTGGGATGCTCTGCTCAAGTCTGCAGGGCTTTTGGTGGATCTGGACATGCCTTCCTCCTCTTCTACAGGAATGCCATAGCTGTGCTGTGGGCTCAGAGCATGTATTAAAGGTGGTGAGGTATTTGCGTGTGAGTATGTGTCATGCTCATAGAACACATACATAACAAACACACAGACATTCTAAAAAACACATACCTATATGGAAATGGACAGAAGCAGAGCAACCTGGAGAAATAGTTAAATTTATTCAAATTCTAAACAAAATTTTAGAAGATGAGCTTGTAGGACCAATACTCCATTTAAACTATTTCTTAAGCATTAAAATTGTGAGAAAGTTTTGACTTTGAGAAGCAGAAAAAGTCAAGTGGACTCGGTGTAGTTTACTTTTTCAAAGTTAGAGCTCATAAATGACCTTAGTGCTTTCTTGTCTAGTGGGAGGCACTTGGCACAAGTGGGGAATTTTGCATTTTTTCTTAATTATGGTTTTGTCCTAGGAGACTTTTCTTCTATTTTTCACATGCTATGTTTCCTTGTTTGTGGTCCTAAGTCATGCAGAAATAAATTCATGATCTGCCAGAAGACACAGGGCCATACAAGGCTGTATTTCTTAGTCTTTAACAAGTATATGATCACCTAAAATGTATACTCTATCTAAAATACAGATTCTGATTCTGGCCGAAGGATGGGGGTGGGGACCTGAGGATTTGATTTTCTAACAATGCTGCTCATCAGAGGGGTACACTTTGAGGGACAAGGGATATGCATGCTACTGATTTTAAAAGAATGGTTCAATTTTAAGGGTCCAGAGCAGAGGTTCTCAACCTGTGGGTCGAGACCCCTTTGGGGGTCCAATGACCCTTTCACAGGGGTCGCCTAAGACCATCGGAAAACACATATATAATTACATATTGTTTTTGTGATTAATAACTATGCTTTAATTATGTTCAACTTGTAACAATGAAAATACATCCTGCATATCAGATATTTACATTATGATTCATAACAGTAGCAACATTACAGTTATGAAGTAGCAATGTGTTATGCCCAGATTTCAAGATCCCCAAAAGACCACACCAGGGAGCCAGCCAGTCCGATGCAAAAGCAGAGGGTCCTTTATTTGAGCTAGCTCGGCTTCCCCTCCAGGCCGACGCAGCGACAGGAAGCAGAGTGAGGCCGCCATGGGAAAAACAGGGTTTTAATAGGGGGTGGAGTGAGGGGAGGGGAGCTGACTGTGGGCCCTGCCGATTGGCCAGGCACAAGTCAGGTCTTGTTACACAGGCTGTGGTCATCTCTATGGCGCGCATGTCCCTTGATTGTCATTGGTTAGTTTAAAGAAATCCCAGGCGTGGCCAGCAGAGGCCTGGGCTTCCGGGAAGAAGGTACTTTCCTGAGCACATGGTGGCTGCCCCAACATGGAGAGTATGGGGCAAGATGGAGGGCATAGCCCTCGCCCTTTCACAACGAAAATAATTTTATGGTTGGGGGTCACCACAACATGAGGAACTGCATTAAAGGGTCGCGGCATTAGGAAGGTTGAGAACCACTGGAGAGTCACTGCAATGGCCAAGGAACAAGGAGTTCTTTCAGTGTGTTAACTTGCATCTCAGACCTTTATGCAAGTACAATAGATTCCAAAAATCTTCTTCCAATATTTTATTATTCTCTCCTCAATCTTTTTCCTTCCTTCCTTCCTTTCTTCTTTTCTTCCTTCCTTCCTTCTCTCTTTTTTTCTTTCTTTTTTATTTTTCTTTTTTATTTTTGGCTCCACTTACTTCTTTGATGCCAGCCCCCACCCCCTTCTCCACTTCCTTCTTCTATATATAGAAAGATAACTGAGTCACAATATTCTGAAATATGGAAATGGGGCCATTATTTTTATGACTTTTTCCTTCAGAGCTTTAAGTATTTTGATTTTGCACTATTACTGTTGATGTTATTTTAGGCTGAAAACAGATTGTAAAGTACAAGAAATCTCACTCAACAGTAAAGTACAGCAAATCAACAACTTCAATGTTTGCACAAATTGTAATCTGTAATTCATAAGGGGGGGGGGGGACAAATACATGCTGGAAAAGAAACAATAACCCTGACACAGAAAAGTGACTCCACATATTGTGAGTAAATTTATTTCTGCTCTGTCCTCAACTTTTCAATACCAAAGGACTATGCTGTACATGAGATTCCATGTTTCAAGAGTATGGACACTGATTGTATTTATTTATTTATTTTTGCTAATCCTCACCTGAGGATATTTTTACCATTGAATTTTAGAGAGTGGAAGAAAGGGAAGGAGGGGGAGAGAGAGAAAGAGGGGAGGGAGGAGAGAGAGAGAAAGAGAGAGAGAGAGAGAGAGAGAGAGAGAGAGAGATTTGAGAGATGATACATTGATTGGTTAACTCCCGCATGCACACCAACTGGGATCTGGGGTCAAACCTGCAACCTAGGTACCTGCCCTTGACCAGGAATCAAATATGCAACCCTTTGGTGCTCCAGCTTATGTCCTAACCACTGAGCAACACCAGCTAAGGCATGGCCACTGATTGTTTTAAAGGTATTTTCCATCTGGAAAAATTAGCCTCTGTCTTTGAAACCTACAAGTAGATAGGCTGCCGGAAGCCAGTTCCAGCATGTCAGCAGGGCTGAATCATCTGGAAAGACTGAGGGAGGGCATTTCCCCAAACCTGAAAAGGATGCATGGGATGATTGCTTGCTGCCAGACAGCTAAAGGCATTTCAATCTACATATTATTGCCTCCTACTGGCCAAACACCTGAACAGCCGTAGGCAAATTCCCCAATCTGACAATGGATTCTGTAGGAAACCCTACCCTCTGATGTGTAGATCTCCACCTTGCCTTAGGACAAACTGTGTTAATAAATAGCAAATGGTCCTGAGACAAGAAGAACCTAGTACCTTTAGCCAAGTCTTCTCTGACTCCCCAATATGCCTTTCAAAATTATGTTTCATCTCTGAACTCTTATTTAATTTATGTACAGCCCTTCTCCAGATTTTGAATCCTTATTGATGTCAGATCAAGATCACTGGCGTTAATATGCTTTCACGGTAAGCTTTCAGTTTTCATAAAAAACAAGCACATCCATCCTCATGACCTATCCCCACTGTCTTCCATAGTTATTTTTAAATTCTTGTCCGTCTGAAACTGCAAATACATAGTAATTTATTTTACTTAATTATGTTTTCTTAATGTATCAGAAGCTTGCTAATATAAAATAGATGTTTTTTTTTATTTATTTAAACTGCTGTTATGCTTTGAGACAGACCTAAGCAAACATGAAAACACTTTCACCCTGAAGAATTTTTCTATCTCTTCCCCCACAATATTTTTACATATGTACCTTAGCAAATCTTTTGACCCATTTTTTTCTGGTGCTTATTTTCTAAAGATTATTCATTCTGAATCCATAGATAGCACTTATGTGCTCTGAATTAAACCCATGAATCAGTCAAAACAAAACTTCAATATTCCACTCACAAGCATATTCTTTTATTCCACTCACTACATAGTATAATTCACACATCAACATAATTTTATTAACTCAGTCTCACCAAATTAAGGGGAAGAGCACAGTTTTAAGTAATAGCTACCTTTGTTAAACTCTTTTTAGACTTTGTAGTGTATTTAAGAGTTTACTTTCATTTAAACATTAGCTCAGAAATGAAAGCTTATGGGTTGATTTCCATGGTATCATTCATTAAAAAGCTAAACAAATATCTCTTTTCCTATTGTATGGAAGCAGATTCTTATCATACTTTTCAAAGATAATCAGCCATTTGGGCCAACAGGCAAAAATCTGTAGGTCTTTCCTATGGTAACATATGCCTTTCATAGGGCAACAAGTAAGTGCGCCTGGTTTATTCAAATACAAACACATGTGGAAGTAGTAAAAGTTTTCTGAATTGGAAAGTTCTAATGAAGAGCTGCATAATGAGAAATCTTTGAGAATAGCAGCAAAAGGGATGTACTTATGCCACACCAAAACTGCTAATATAAAACATCTCCATCCTTGTGAGCACTCAGAATTTGCGTGTTTATAGAAACAGAACAAAAGTAAGAAAACGTCCTTGGTTTCTCCTCTCTGTTAGGTGATGGTTAAAAAAACAACAACAAAAATAACACACACACACACACACCACCCATTACTTTGGGGACTGGAGAAAAGGAAAAGAATGCACCTCTAGTTTCTGTCAACAGCTCGACACGAGAACAATTTCAGTGTCAGATATTGCTTCTCAATCAATACCAAGCTCTGTGGTTAAAAGAACTGCATCAAACCGGTGTTTCATCTGGTTAATGATATCAGTGAGGGTTATCTCTACACAGAATGAAAAGGTCACCGGTCAAATAGCAGTGACTCCCTCACACTGTGATTGCTCATTGATTGTTTAAGGACCCCTGCATAGAACCTGCTCCTTTAAGGCACTGAGTTTGGCAGGGGAGAATAATAACCAAATGTCGTCTCTTCAGAGCCCTCACACTAGACAGAAAAATGGGTCTCATCAGCCCATCTCTTTATAATAATGTATTTAAAATAAAGTATGGGAAGGTATACATTAAAAAGAAGCCGAAGAAAAGAAACTCTGGCTTACAGATTTCTTGGTAGTAAAGAAACGAAGTAAATAAATAAAATGTTCAAGAAACCCTCAGAGTTGTTAGTCAATTCCATGACATTCAGCTAATATATGATGCTGAATTCTATACTTTTTAAACAAATTGCAAATCCATTTCCTCACAGACCTTAAAATTCATTAGGAGAGACAGAAAATGAACCTTTAAAAAATAAATTGATATGGAAATGGCAGGATTCTGACTTTTGGATTTTACATGCAATGTAATGTAAATAGCAATCCTGTTCATTGCTGCTTTTGCATTGTGTAAAGGCCTTTAGTGTGGAGGCCTCGAGGTTTGTCATGCCTGGCAAGAAAGTGCAAGTTGGTGAGTGCTGCAGCTGTGGGCAAACTATAGCCCACGGCCGGATCCGCCCGTTTGAAATGAATAAAACTAAAAAAAAAAAAAAAAAAAGCGTACCCTTTTATGTAATAATGTTTACTTTGAATTTATATTAGTTCACATAAACACTCCATCCATGCTTTTGTTCCGGCCCTCTGGTCCAGTTTAAGAATCCATTGTGGCCCTCGAGTCAAAAAGTTTGCCCACCCCTGGCTTAGAAGGTACTTTATTAGCTTTATCACAGACTTCTGAAAATGTACAGACTGTCACCCCACCAGTAATATTTCAGAAGGGTAGAAGAGAAGAATTTAAAACACCCCGTCCTTTAAAATAAATAAATGGACAAACAAATGAAGTATAAATGACTAAGTAGTCCTGACTCCTCTCTCTGCCACTTGAAGGCTCTGGGCCCCTCTCCTCTTCCCTGTTGGGTGGTTGGACACTGACCCTTTCACTTTTTCAGGCCTCTTCCCTCCTCAGGGCCTTGCCTCTTGTTGGTAGGTGTCCCTGCCTCAGGGGATCAGTTATTTCAGTGGCACTGGGATGGACCTAATGATTTTTCTGTAAATTGACAAACTAGTAGGTTTGATCGCCTGAAAAATAGAAGAAACAACTGTTTGTGGAAGTGCCCTAGGGACCATAGTTAATCATTCTTGCAAGTAACATTACATGGGATATAATTCGGGTTTACTGGAATCAGTGTTTTCCCTAAGGAAATAATGGCCTGGCCAGCATAGCAAAGCACCAGTGGTTTATCACAAATGAATGCCATACCACGTGCTTTTTAGAACTAAGTAATGGTATCATATCATTCCACTGGAATATTGACTGCCTGCAACTATAAAAACACCAGAACCTGGCAGTGGGTATACGTTCAAAATACTGATATTATGTTTGCATAATTCAAAAGTGATACTTTTAAAAATATTTTATTTTAGATAGTCATCGGAAAATCAGGCATAAAAGAAAGATTTAAGCTATTATGTCATTAAATTTTAAATATGTACTTTAAAAAAATCACAGATACTCCTTGGTTTTCCTTTCTTTAAAAAACAACAGTATCTCCAAACTTGTTGATCTTCACAATTCTGCTAATTTAACCAATGGCACTGCACCTATTTTAGGCACACAGGAATTCTTTGCATAGGTGTCATAGGAAATTGCTTTTGTCTCTTTGGTGGGCCTGCTGTTGGGGAACTCCTGGCAAGAAAGGAAGGCTGCAGAGCCTAATGTGGAGGCCGGAGCTTCGGAGTCAGACTGACCTGGACCAATCCCAGCTCCTTGCCCATGGGATGCATGACATGGCTTTTGTTTCTTTTAACCATTTGGTTTCCAATATGTGGCTCATTTGCAAAATAGAGATAATCTATCTCACAGATTTGTTTGAGGGAATAATTCAGATAAAAAATATTCAAAGTACTTAGCACTGTCACCTTTAAAGAAACCATCATTTTAATAATAGCACTGTTTGTTCATTTATGTTAATTAGCTTTGGTACAGGGAAGTTTGCGAGGAGTGGAAGACTGGCAGCAGGGCATCATATATTTTCTCTCAGATCCTTCTTTTAACCACCTTCTCCTCTTCCCTTGTCATTCTCATAGAAAAAAATACCATGTGATTTTCTGGACATGAGAAACATGCTCAACAGAGTCAAATTTAATGTGTACATATAATTGCATAATATAGTTTCTATATAAATATAGATTCAAATTTCTTAATGAATTGTTCTGTACTGTATCTGCGTATTGGGACAACTATTTTGGGCAAATCAGTCTTTCTTAAATACTGTGCTGTATTCAACCCACAGCCATATGACATTTCAAATGGAACACTGAGCTTAAGCAGAATACTGCAAGATGTGCTTTCTGATGGGATGCCTTCGTACGCACTAGCAATGCAATTAGACCATGGCCACTGGCCAACTGGCTCAGGTCTTGAAAAGACAATAGAAAGGCCGTGAGACATAAACAGGAACTTTGGGGAAGAAACAACATAGCACTGTTGATCATAATACAGCCGTTACTATGGACTCCGTCTTTCCTCTCTCTACACAAACCTTAAATGCGTTTGTTGGTTCACTGAAAGTTATGCTCTGTCCAAGGAGAGAAGAGCTAGCACTCAGAAGGTTAAAACTGCCGGTATGATATAGTGAAAAGTGGTCACTTCTGCTGCTTGGGGTGTTCTCTGCTTCGGAAACTCACCTTCATTACTGTGCACAGAGAGAACGTACATATGTGTTTCAGGCATGTTTTTGCTTACTCTGAAATTCTACCCCTTTCTCTTACTTATTTGTTATTCATTTGACCCATGCATCGGGACCACATTATTTTCTCTTCCTTTAATAATATCCTTTCTCAGTTAACTCAGGTTTCCCAATAGAACTTCCATTGGTTTCCCTTTAATTCCTTTTTCTCAGTTTTATCTCTTCTCCCCCACACCCCTTTTGATTGTAAATTCCAGCGTGGATGAACAAAGAGGGGAATTCACTTGTATAAACAAAAGGCCAATAAAGATTGGAATGCTCCCAGAGGGGCTCATTTAGGGTGGGATGCAGGTGATGGTGAGAGATGAGATTGGAAGAGGACAGCATTCTCACTAACGGGAGGTGTCAGCACCTGGGGAGACAAGGGGGATATCAGCACAAGGCTTGAAGAAATGGCTCTAGAACTATCTTGGTTGCACTGAGAAGACTCAGGTGCATGTTTCTTTACATGCACTTTGATAAAGCATGAGACGGAATCAGATTGGGAAGAACTCCAGCTATCTCCGAGCTGTTGTCCTCTGAAGCACTATTTGGGGAAGTAATTTCAGCTTCAAAACCACCATGAAAAAATGAGAACCTATCCTCCCAAAATAATCAGAGTAATGTTTTCCTCATTACCATGCCTTCGTTTTTCCAGTTGACATTGCAATGCCTACAGAGATCTCATTACTGTTGTTTTCCATATTTTAATTTTAAATTATTGATAAGCTGTGGTAATACTGATCCATGACTGAAAACAGGCAGAGGTGGGGAGCTAAGAAATATTTTTCAGAGAGCAATTGAAACACTGCAGATATGCATCTGTAAAAATTGGAAGGCAGAAAACGTACATAAGACACAGTGGGCTGTTCAATTTGTGAACTACTTGAGGCAAAGTCAGATCTCTTCTGAGTATAATTGATAAGAATCACTAATGTGATGGGCCTTGAACTCTTCCAAGCTCTGTCCTTCTTGGCTTAGGGCCTTCTGCTCTTCCTGCATCTCATCACCATAGCAATTACAGTCCAAAAAACATCATATGGCAATGATTTAATTGGCTTCAAATCTTGCTCCAAAGATGTCACAGGTGTTTTGGTCCTATTCCCCATTTTTCCCATTTAGAAGCAGATTACTCAAATAGCAGAAAGAAAATGTCATCTCTGTTGCCATATGGGAAACTCAGTGCTATAGTTAAAGAAAAACTCAAATAGAAAAGTCTAAGTTTCTTAGACCTGAAAGTAATATTCCATTGCAATATAAATGGCATATCATATGATTGAAACATTTACTAATAAGAAGTATAAAAGCATGTTTTAAAAGTTTCAAGGTGACAACCAACTTCCTCCCTTTTTAACATCTGTCTAGTTTATTATCCCCTCCTTCCAATCCCACTGCCACTGAACCATTGCCCACAGACTCATTTCCTCAGACCTCCTTCTCAACATGTGTTAGCCTCAAGTGCAATTCTGTTCATATAGCTTTGTGCCGGTACCTGCCAAAGTGACCACAGAATAAGAGTTGAATTTCTTAATACTCTGCATAAAGCCTTTTACAAGCTGGGCTCAACCACTATGCCAATATTACAGCCATTAGTCTGTCTTCACCAACCAAACAAGTATCAATAATCATTCTGTTCCTTCTTGCTAAATGTTATTTCCACTACTTTGATTATAAAAATCCTATCTGTATTTTGAGAACCTGTTCAAATGCCATTTTTCTCATTACATCGTCCTCGATTCTGCTGGCAGAAAGTAGTTTTCCCCTTCTTTATGCCCCTCTCACATTTGGTTTTATCTTTCTCTTATAGGCCTTATTAAATTATTCCCCCTAAAATTACTAATGTATAACTATCAATTCACCCCATGGGATTCCAATGCAAAGGTTCCCAGTATGACACATAAAGGAAAACTGGGATTGAGATTAATATTTTTCCATAATATTCAGGTTGAAATAAAAATTCTACAATGATCCTATATAATTAAACCCTAATATGCAAATTGACCAAACAGCAGAACAACCAGTTGCTATGACATGCACTGACCACCAGGGGGGAGATGATCAAACGCAGGAGCTGCTCCATGGTGGTCAGTGCGCTCCCACAGGGGTAGCGTCGATCAGCCAGAAGCCGGGATCACGGCTGGCGAGTGCAGCAGTGGTGGCGGGAGCCTCTCCTGCTCCACGGCAGATGGATATCCCCTCGGCGTCCTGGACTGCGAGAGGGCGCGGCTGGGCTGAGGGACTCCCCTGCCCCCCAGTGCACGAATGTTGTGTACCGGGCCTCTAGTATGTTATATTTATCCTCCTTGAATATCTGATAGTAAAATTTGGATATTAAAGTGGTTTTGTTCCTGTTAATGGTGAACTAAGTTGTTCACATCATGCCTTCTTGTGGGATACACTAGAAGGGATATGGTAACAATAAAAAGAATAAAAATAATTTTTATATTCAAGTCTCACTAGCATAATTATAGCAATGTCTGTCCCTAAATCTCCTGTTCTTAGGAGGGTCCTGGGGTGGCTCATGCATCATTTTCCTTGACAATGTTCTTCTCTTTCACACACTGTGGTCTCTGTGCCTTTCATTGTGTGGTACACAATGATGCAAATCATTCTTCCCTTTGTGCCCCCCTTGTCACCTTCCAAAAAGTTTTTCCTTCTCACGATGTCTTGTCAACCTGCTCACTTCCATCCCTCTATTGTGCTGTGTGTATGGTGCTGTGTGAGAGGCTCCCCTCTCACAGCATAAAACTGCAAAACAAGGTGCTCACACTCCTTATCCAAATTTCCTTAGAGGACTGGAATGGAAGATAGTGGAACTGATATTCCTTCCTGCAAACACACCATCTGGGTGGAGCTGGGGTATTTGGGCTCCTTATCTGCTGGAGGGAATACCTCTTCACTTGGCATCCCTTCTCTCCCCGTTACCTCAGCCTAGTCATTGTCCTTCATTTCCCACTACTGGACTTTAGGCGTCCTCCCTCAAAATCCCCTGAACTGGGGCTTAATTCCTGGCATGAACACAGAGAACAGGCCCCTTTGGGATCCACACTCCCATAGGTACACAGCTGTCTCCAGGAAGTGCAGCTGATGCACACCTTAGAGTTGACAGACTTTCATTATAATGGCTAGGCTATATTTCTCTTTTATTCACATGTGTGCATGTGTGTGCGTGTGTGTGTGTGTGTGTGTGTGTGTGTGTGTGTGTGTGAAAAAACACACTCATGAATAGATTATTAACATCATTGCATTTTATAATGGAAGTGGCAGTGAATAAACTTTTAAAAAACTTTTGGGCCTTTAAAAATTTTAGAGCCCATAATACAGTTAGCATTTTCCTAAAGTCTTGGTTTCATTGACCCCTTGCTGCCCTCTAGTGAGTGTCTGGTATATCCCCCTCGGCTTCCAGTGGGATGAAAGTTGACCTGGGGAAAGAGAGAGGGAGCCTGGCTCAAATGTGCTGAATGGATTCATTTTAGGCTCAGAAAGGTCATCCAGCCTCTGGAGAAGAGCTGGATTCCAGGAACCTTCAGATGCTGTGCTACTTTGGTCAGAGGACAAACAAGAAAACATGCAAAAATAACTCTGGAGCATAGTTAAAATTACTCAGGGCCCAGTAATACCCTGAAATGCATTTGCCCCTGCATCATTGTTGGAGAATTAGAGCCAATTCAGCCACTGAGAGATTCCTTCCATCCTAGTCTGAATTCAAATCCCCTTGGTCAACAAGGGACTTTGGAATTACGCTGCTGTTCAGCAAACACCTCTTGAATCCTGGAGGCCCACAAAATACAGCCAACTGCGGGAAAGAGAATGCCTTGTGATAGCAAGCAAAGAATAACAAAGCGTAGCAATGGGCTGGTGCTGACTAAGGTGTGATTGCTGAGAATTTTCTTCTCTACACAGTCTGAAAACTTACTTGATTGAAAGTTATTAAAGTCTTCAAAAAGTTTCAAGTCATTGAAAACAGAAAGGATACTAAGAGAAGAGCTTGCTCGGTATCTAGAAATATTTGTTCAAGATCCCCCTCCTTTATTTTTTACTGACTCAAATGAGAAACTAGGTTCTGTAAGTTCTTCTCCAATAAATATAAGTGAGTGCTAGTTACCAATATCCTGAAATTATAATAAAAAGCTTTGAGATTAAAATGTCAACATTTTAAAGTCAGATATAGAATCTTAAAGCTCTAATTTTTAGAAGGTAATTTAGGTGTGGATCATAATGTCCAATTCCTAAAAATATATCTTATTTGATTCAATGTATAGAATGGTTTAAATACTTGCAATTATTTTGTATGTGTATGGGACTTTTAATTTAATCAGTTCACTTACTGACTATTAAGAAATAATTTAATGGGTATGGATATACTGTATCATCTGTTGGCTATTGTAATCTCAAATATGATTTCATTTCTTAGTGCCTTATCTTTTGCTAGAAGGGGCCCTGAACAAAAACCTAGTGTTCCCAATTATAACTGATATAAAATACTGGAAGCCTCCCAGGTTCAGTAGCCAAAATAGTGATAACACATAAAGGAACAAGCTTACTTACCCCCCAAAATTAAGGGAGAAAACATGCTATTCAATTGTTGAAGAATTCAGCGTTGTGAAACCAATGCGTTGGTGTTTTTATTTCATGTGCTGTAACACTCAATACCATACAAGCTTTGACGTGTCTACATTCTGATGTCTGACATCAAATACACTTAGAAATGCATTGCACTGAGATAAAAAAATAAACTTCTTCATAATAAATGTTTACCTACTATGTTTAAAGGCTCTTCCCAGGTAAACAAGTTAGTTTACATAAAGGAAGAATTGTGCCCATAAGTATGCGGAGATGGTAAATAACAATAATAATAAAAAGTTAGATTTTTATGGTTCTAAGAAAAACTGTGAAATAACCCACCTCCCAGAAAATTACAGTGGAAGACTCACCTCCCTTCATTCATTTGTTTAGGACTTAATAGAGTGTTCATAAATCAAAGACACAATCTTTGTCTCAAAAAGCTTACACAACTTAAAATAGAGGCCATTCATACCAAGGCCTTACATCCGAATAGCACTTTATAGCTACAAAGCTCTTTCACGTGCATCATCTAATCTTTCTTGTAACAACCAAGAGAGTGAAAACAGGACAGAAATAATAGTCCCAATTTTACAACTTGTGAACCAAAAATTAAGTGGTTTGCTCAGTATCACATGATTCACAAATGTTCCAGCCAGGACTAAACTGAGTTCTTCTGACCTAAGTTCAGCACCCTCTCCAGTATTTCTGGCTGCTTTCAGTATTTGGCAGCCCCGAAAGCTTCTTACCAATTGCTCTTCCCTATCTTTACAAATGCTCAGGAGTCAAACCTAGGCATTACTTGCTCACAAGAACTTAAAATTCAACATCTACCCAACTATGAAGTATTAAATTCTTCATGGATTCACAGGATTTTAAGCAAGACCATTAAAATTGTGTTGTCTAACATATATCTATCTCTCCTCAGAGGACTATTTCTATGTGAGGCTTCTAGGGAATATGATGAGCACCTAAATAATACTGAACTTATTCTAATAAGAATAATACAGGAGAAAAATCTACTGTGTAATGTCAATAGAAGTCATAATTTGAAAGTTAAAGTTAAGTGAAAGATATTGCTTAATAAGACATTACTAAATAAGCACATTTCTAGGAAAACAGTTGCCTATTCAGAAGAATGATTGCTTATCTAAAATTAAGCCAGAGAGGAGAATATTCCTTTTTTCAAAACCAATTTAACAGACAACTGTTTGTGGGAGTCATCAACTAATGCATAAAGGCTTATTTTGAGGCCCACAAATTACTCTATTGATACCTTGGCTTCTAAACACTATTTTGAAATATGCCCTTATTCAAAGGCTAGAATGATACCATGGAGTTAGGAGATGGGTTTCTTAGCTCTTGAAGCAAAGGCAGGTCTTATTACACTTGGATGTAATACATGAGATTTTGAAATGAATGTCGCACTAAACAACTATCTTACCACTTGAGAACTTTATATATTTGCGACCTCTCTCCTTCCTAGGTTGAAGTCCTATGAAAAGTAGTAACATTTCTAATGATACCAAGACCACTATGCCAATAAGCCAGAATAAGAAGAAAAATAGAAAGAAAAAAAAAACACCCTTCAATTATCAAAACATGTTCCTAGTAATGTCTCTCTACAACTCAAATCTGTATTGTTATTCTGAAGGGGGCTTTCCAATCAATAACAATAGCTTCTAAAAAGGTGGATTCTTTCTTTTGTAAAATGTTATTCTGTATTTTTTATTTTATTTTATTTTATATTTCCCCTCTTTGCCCTCTTCCACCTCCACCTATCCCCCCTCCCTCCACAATCACCATATGTACTGTCATCCATATCCATGAGTCCTCTCTTCAAAGAGGCATCCTTTCTTTTCTGTATCAGTGACAAGGAAATGTCAGAAGATATATTTTCTGTTCATTCTCTCATCTTTTATATATATACATATATATATATATATATATATATATATATATATAATTTATTTCAGAGAGGAAGGGAGAGGGAGAGAGAAAGAGAGAGAGAGGATCATCAGTGCTGAGAGAGAATCATTGATTGGCTGCCTCCTGCACACCCCACACTGGGGTTGAGCCTGCAACCTGAGCATATGCCCTGACCTGGGATCAAACTGTGACCTCCAGGTTCATAAGTTGACGCTCAACCACTGAGCCAAGCCGGCCAGGCCTCTCATCTTCTTATACCAATTTAAAAACTTTTCCCAAATTGAACATCAACCAGGTAACTGAGAAAAGTCCAGTTGCTATTGCTGAAAAGAATATTTTAATCATTGGTATCTAAATTTACATTGCCTTATCCCTGGCAATCCAAATCTGAATTCTGGGAGTGTTCAAAAGCAAGGATCTCTAGGGACAGATCACTCTAGAGAATCATACATCCAAGTTAACATTTCTGTAGGGCTTCTTTGTGCCATGCAGTCTGTCACCCACATTACATCTCTCAAGTAACATGGGAGAATATAACCCAGCCATTTTAATGAGAGTTATTAGCCCTGTTTGATAGAAAATGAAGCTGATGAAACTGATGATCAGAAAAGTGATCAGTTTTCTCACGGAATAAAGATACCAAGTACCAGTGTGAGGACTTAAACTCAGGCATGTCTCTTGCCGACTACTGGGGTACCTCTTCCATGAGTCCAAACATGTAAGCACAGTGTCTCTCTTCTCATCTATAAAAGAGTGATGGGCCTTCATATTTAATACCAACCAATTAGCATTGAATAACAGCCAACTCACAATATGGAACAGTACTCACATTTCTTGAGTTAACTAGGGGATGGACCACAAAGGCAGCTGAGTATAACAAAGGGCAGTGAAGTAGGAATAAGTGCTTCATGGAGTTGAGGGTTGCTCTGTGGGAACTTGCTCTGAGAAAAGATGCTTCCTGGTGTGTTTTGCAAGTGGTGGATAGTAATGTTGGGAAAGTTGTGTTTATCCACGGAGTTCCCCACTAACTATACACTGATTGGGCCTCAATGAGAACTTACCCAGATCCTGTGGTGCAGACATTGAGGGCACTGCCCTTGCCATAGACCCATAAGTGGGCACCTATCAGATAACAGAAATAGTTCAGTGCCCATCTCTGAGTCAGAAATGGTTCCTGGATACATAATGATGCTTGTTGACTACGTGGCCCAGGGAGGCTCTATTCCTTGCCATATCTCTGTAGTTTGGAGATTTAGAACACAGAAGTGAAGGAGGGAGGGAGGAAGGAAGATTGACTTATTAAGCAAGAATTTAGGATCAAATACTATGGTAGTCAGTGCTATAGAAATTGTCTCATTTATTCTTACGGTAGATATTATCTGTATTCATTAGTTGAACCAAGCTATAAATGTGAATGATTTACCCAATGTCATTTTAGAGCCAGCCCAGAGTAGAGGTCTATATTTTCTCCTCTCCCCCTCCTAATTTCTACAGTAGTAAAGGGCTCTGGCTTTGGCACCACAGGGAATGGGAAGACAGTCTCCTGGGGACATTCCTAAATGAAAATGTAGTTCTAATTAATATAAACCCATGATTTTGTAGTGATAACAATCCATATACTAGTAGTTTTCTCACTTTATCCAGCATGGCTTAGCATCCAAGATATTTCCTCTCTGTTTGAACAGCTATTAGAAGTTGAAAAGAAACAATGTTGGACTGAGAGTATTGGGGAAAATTTTGACAACATTTATTAGTTTAAGCCTATAAAATTCCCAATATTTGACCAGTTTTGACCCATAGGCCCTGGAATTTTTTATGGTCAACCTAACTATATAAATTCAGTATGCACACACCAACACTTGAACCAGCTAGTATGCCAAGATGTATTTATGAGAGATTACAATTTTGTTCGCAATAGCAAACACCATAAACAACCTACATACATATTAAGAGCAGGATAAAAAATTTAATTATCTCTATCTGTACAATGAAATACTATGTAGCCATTAAAAATAATAAAGTAAATCTATATGTATAGATATAAAATATGTCTAAAATAAAGTGATAAAACAAGATATAGAAGAAGAACAATACATCCAATAAATTTACAACTGAATGTGTGTATATGAATCATACTTATCAACAAATACACAAGTAAGTTTATGATTTGAATACACACATTCATTTTTTTTCCTCCACACAGAATCTATTTGCCTTCCTCAAATAGGAGAAACTTTAACCTGATAAGGAAGTCATTCCCTGCATTTCTGAGGATGACACTTCTCATGTTAATTACTGTTATTCTCCTTTGTGATTTTACCAAACTTTATTTCATTTGTATTATTTTTAAATATTATTTTATTGCTTAAAGTATTACAAATAATAGTACATATGTCTCCTTTTTATATAAATCTAGTCAGGAAGATTGATGCTTTGAAGTCAGTAACTCAGTAAAACATTTATTTTTATGTATATTCTTTCATAGCATTTGAATTTTTTACTGTGTAGTACTTTGATTATAAATGATTATAAAAATGCAGAGAAAACATTCTTTGAAAACCACAACAAAAGAATTAATGTTTCCAAGAAAGGAGGGGAGGGGAGATCTCTGAGACGTCTGCCCTGACATGGAGCAGCAAAGGGGGAAATCTCTGAGTCAAAGAAACAAAGATGGAAATAGAAAGGGAAGGGAAGAGATTAACCAAAGATCATATATGCATATACACATAGCCCATGGACATAGACAATAGTGTGTTGAAAGCCTGGGGTAGGTGGGGGCTGGGTAGAGGGGACCAAAGGGAGAGATGGGGAATATCTGTAATGTGCTCAACAATAAAAAAACTCATACTTATATTTGCAGAACCACAGTTTTCAAACAACAATAAGAAGGAATGCATAGTTTGACAATCTGACAATATTATGTAAAAGTAGAACAGTCCTAAAAAATCTTTGGTGTGTGATTCCCATGACCTCTATAGAAATTAATAATAAAATTTCAGACGCATGGTGTGTTAATCAGTTTTTCACTGGCAACTTTTTTCCTTTAAGGGAGGGATGGAGTGAGATTTTCCTAAATCCATACAATGTGGTATAACAGAGTTGACACAGGATATGTTTTCTGAATTCCAAATGTCAACGCACAGGCAATCATTTATTTGTTTGTTTGTTTGTTTACTTATTTATTTATTTTTCAGGCAAACATTTAAATGTAAAAGGGAGACTACAGTCATAGAAACAACCAGGATCATGTATCACTTCTAGAGTATTTGATTAAATAGGTGGGCATCACGCCCACCAATAAAGATGGGGGGTTGCCCAGGTTGCTTACTGCTATGACAGACATCAGAAGCAAACACACTGGAAGTCTTCCATGTAAGTTAGGGTTCATTTAAAACTCACTAGCCATTTACACTCTTGATGACAAGTGACTGTTTTACAGGGAAACTGTAGAGGGCAGTATTGCTGTGCATTTTGTATATATCGATTAAGAAACTTTCCACACAGCCAAACAACCCAGGCATGAACAAAAATAGGCCTGTTGGGTTAAGATTTTAATCAGTTCTTTTTTTACAATCCTTATATATTACTCTATTTTAAAGTCACTCACAAAATTTTAAAACATTAGATGTCTGCCCACCCACCCATCCCCCAAATCCTCTTCATTTATTCACATCACCATTTGAATGAACTGTTCTGTCTTAATGACTACATTTTTTTTAATTAAAAATTATTCTGTTTCAGACTTGCATATAAATGATAGATGTTCAATGTTTGGCTATTTTAATGTCATGTTGTGGTTGGTTTTGTTTTGTGTTCTTGTTTCATGCTTGGTGCTTCTTTTTGCTCAATAGAAGTTTAAATAATTTCCTCTAAGATTACCTCTCAAACAAGGTGTTTCTTTTTTTCTTTTTTTCAAAAAGTAGTATTAGATGCGTGTAGGCGCGCATGTACAGTGCGATTGAAACTTCGTGGCCAATGCGCAGAAGTCGGTATTTTGTGGAAGAGCCACACTCAAGGGGCCAAAGAGCCGCATGTGGCTCACGAGCCGCAGTTTGCTGACCACTGGTCTAGGCTTTTTCTTAAAAGTAGAAAATGTTCTTTCTAATGCTGTTTATAATGATCCTAAATGAAATAAAGAAGCAGCTATTCTCAATATGCATTGATACTGACTAGCAATGGGGTTCATGCCATGGTTTGGTCACACACAGATAAGGGTTCTGAGGTTCTATATTCAATCCAGTCAAGCATCCTCAGAGCCTCTCCTATCCAGATGTGTTGCTAAAGGATACACAGAGACAAACCATACCCCTGGCCCAAGGAACTCAATGTCTATCTGAGAGGTTAGGGTATGGGATAAATGAACAAAAGGAAAAGAAAATTATACAAGAGGAAAAGAAAAATCAAATACAAGAAATGTCACAAGAAAATAATGTAGCCCTGTGAGGTTTACTGGAGAAGGACCTGGGCCAAAAGGATGGGTAAATTTGTAAAAAACAAACAAACAAACAAAAAAACAATAAAATGAAGAATGGGACATTTCATGAAGAATCAGCCTTGTATTCACAGGTGGAAGAGGACAATATATCACCATTTTAATATATGAGTCCCTAAATGACAGTTCTTGAAAAAATAGAAAATTTCCAGCCCAACCTCCTCATTCCCGGTTATCAGACCATTATGTCCCCAGTGAGGAAATTAGCTCACAATTCCTTCACTTACCCTCATTTTCCCATCTAAGAAAAACACACAGTGAAAAAATGAGGCACTTCCATTACTGCTTTCACTACCTCCTCTTTCACCACCCAAGGAAATCTCTATTACTGCAGGAGAGCAAAAAAACAATAAGCAAAAACACTATAACCAATGGACACAGACACCAGGGGGGTGAGGGGGGGCCATGGGGGGATAAGGACACATATGTCATACCTTAATCAATAAAGCAAAATGCCATCCTTGATTCTAATTAAGTTAAATCAAAAGTGCCTTTGACATGCATTGTGGTCGTTTGCTGACACTCCTGCTTTCTCAGTCTCCTGGACTGTTAGTCTCCCAGGGAAGGGAGTGGGGTGTGGAACCATAGTACCCAGCATCGCCCTAGGGGGCCAGGTGAGGCACTGCAATAACCTGTAGAATTTGAAATCATACAGATTCCAACCTCCAGTCCAGTCCAGTCCAGGGATGGAACTCCCCCTTCAAGGGACTCCTCCAGTATTTCATTTTGCACAGAGAGCATTCTTCTGTCTTCTATACTTACTTTGGTACATTGCAGCCAATTAGATCATAAATGTTTTGAGTTTATGTTATTACATGTTTTATCCATTTCTTACATCTTCCCCATTGTGTACTGTGCAAGCAGGTACATGACAAGTACTTGTTGAATTTATAAGATACTCCCCTCTAAGATTCACCTTTCCTAGGCACTGGTTTACCCATATCTGACACTGACAGCCACTTTGAAGATAAAAGCACCTTGCTTTAACCTCACATCCATACTTAAACATTGTTTAGAATTAATAATGGAGAATACTGAGACTAGATTAAGAACTGGGAGGCTTCTGAAATGGAGGGCATCTTTAGACTTGTCTGGCTGTGTAATGGAGTCTTGCATATGATATTCTGTACCACCTGGCTAATTCCCTCTAATGACTAAAATACCTATTAATAATTCTCTGAAATAAAGGCTTAACAAAGGACATTTGTAGGGGTATATATATATATTTTTAAAAGACCCAAGAACTATTGTAAAGAACCAAGCACTACATAATGGAAAATATCCCTGAACCAATGTGAAAGATGATTCATGTCCCTTCTGTTACAAGTTGTTCTGTGGTCCTGTCAGTCAGGAATGTCAGAGCTACAAGCTACTGTGTGGTTTCCCCTAACTACTTGTGGGAGGTTTACTGGAAACCTTGATCAATAACTTCTCAGCCTCAGAGAATCTCTCTCTCTCTCTCTCTCTCTCTCTCTCTCTCTCTCTCTCTCTCTCTCTCTCTCTCTTTCTCTCTCTTCTCCTGAAACAGTGAAGTATCATTTAATAACCAATATGCTAAAGGCATATTCTCATTAAATTTTCACACAGAGTACTAAATTTCATTTGGGAAATTCTATTGAGCCATTCCGTTTTTTGGGCCTTATATCTTTCTCTAACACATAAAGGATAAAGATATGACTGAGATTATTAACAGAATTGTAAAAATTTATAGATTCAGGGGCCATGGGATTTGAAGTCATGCGAATAATGATTCCAGGGAACACAAGCCAGGCTCCTGCCTCTCCAGGGTTGACGTTTAATGCTGAACATGGTTGAATTGTGGGTATTACCAGTAAAGTACTCTGGGGTATTACATAATGAAAAGCATTTTTTACATGGAAATGGCTCCCATGTTTTTCAATGTGTGTTTGGAAAAAGCTGAATTCATATATGATAATCAAAACAAATACAACAGAACCACTGAGGAAAAAGGCTTTTATAAAATGGATGGATTTTTTTTTTGAAAGAGATGCTTTAAAAAAAGATATTGAGGGTGAAAATCATCTACTGAATAACAATTCAATAATGCTTAGGACCAACCATCAGTAAATCTTGGGATGATTCAAGAGCTGTAAAAGAGTCTACAAGTTAAATAATTAAGCAGTTTTCAGCTTTCATGTGATTGTTGTGTCATGAACTACTTTGCAACCCAGTAGGAGCTAAAGATCAAGTAGTGGCATTTGTAAGAGATTTGCTTATTTATAATTACAGTTGATTTCAGGTTACTTTCCCTCAAGTTCTGGAGTCCTTCCTTGAATGGAAGAGCAAGGGGTAGAATTACATAGAGTCAGTCCTTCGTATTAGCTGATTAAACCAACCCTGGATCAAAAATACAGGGTGTCCCCAAAACATGTATACACGCTTTAACTGATAACTCAATTTTCACTCCTTTTCAGGTTTAACTGATTTGAAATAATGGGTAAAGCCAGACTAAGCTTTAAACAAAGACAATTTATCTACTAGACTTTTTTATGGGGATATATAAAAGATAAAATTTATGGTACAAAACCAACAGCAGTTGATGAACTGAAAGCACACAAATACCGGATGAAATGATTCTTGATGTATGAGTCCATTGCTTCGCATTATCAGTAGTGCCTAGACCAAAATGGTCATCAGTTTGAAAATAGGTGTTGACAAAAAAATTTAGCCATTTCTGTAGGTTCTTTTAAATTTTGAAAATGAACTGTATGTTAACAAACACTGACTTTACAATCATTCAAAGTGTGTATACATTTTGGGAGACACCCTATATTTGATTTTAAAAAGTTACATTGCTGCTGATTATGTTATGTAGTTAGGCCTATGGTTGTTAACTGTCATGGTGCCTGTACAGAACATGTATGGACAGTTTTCCTCATCATTAATCCCTAAAAAAATATAGCATGACAATTATTTATATAGTGTTTACATTGTATTAACACATTGTATGCGGGAAACGTATTTATACGTTTTACATTGACTGGTAGTAGAGCGGCGCGGGACACGTATTAATACGTTTTTTATAGACTAGCTGTAGAATGCGGGTAATGTATAAATACGTAAACTAAAGTTATCGTAATTTTACTGAACGTTGCCATTTGCACAAAAAATTAGCAAAAATGGCTCGCGCCACCTGTTAGCGCGCGATAAAAACTACCCGCAAACAATGTGTTAAGTAGTATAAGTAATCAAGAGATGATTTAAAGCAGCAGTCACCAACCTTCCAGACCTCACAGACCACCAGTGGTCTGTAGACCACCAGTTGGTGACAGCTGCTCCAAAGGTTTCCTTAAACCAGTGGTCACCAACCTTTTCGACCTCACGGACCACCAGTGGTTCACAGACCACTGGTTGGCGACTGCTGATTTAAACTATGCAGGAGGATGTTCATAGGTAATAGGCAAATAATAATGACTGTGCAATGTCCGATGGTATCAGTGGGGGCTTGGTTCCAGAACCCTGAACCCATCCTATCTAATAACAGAGAAACATGGTAATTAACCATAACTTCGCTACCCTTCCCATTGGCTAATCAGCAAGATATGCAAATTAATGGCCAGCCAAGATGGTGGCCGGCAGCCAGGCAGCTGAAGCGAACATGAACATGAGGCTTGCTTACTCCAGTGATGGAGGAAGTCAACGTTCCCCGCCTACTGCAGCTCAGCTCTGAGCTCCAAATGAAACAATGTTGCAATTATAGAACCTAAACAAACCCCAGAAACCAGCTTTCAGCCAGCGCGGCCTCAGAGCTTAGAGCGGTCAGTGATGGCAACAGAGTTTCAATTATAGAATCTAAACAAACCCAGGTACCTGCTTTCAGCCGGCAACAGCCTCAGAGATGGAGCCTGCTCTCAGCTCCAGTGACAGCTATAAAAGGTAAATTAATCCCAGAATAAAAAAAATAAAGAAAAAAGAAGAGGCTGGGAGCTTCAGTAGCCCACCAGCCTGAAAACAGCCCTCAGCCCCTCACCCAGACTGGCCAGGCACCCCAATGGGGACCCCCACCCTGATCCGGGACACCCTTCAGGGCAAACCAGCCAGCCCCCACCCGTGCACCAGGCCTCTATCCTATATAGTAAACGGGTAATATGGAAACCGACCCTAACAGCAGAAGGACTGGGAATGACTGGTCACTATGACACACAGTGACCACCAGGGGGCAGACACTCAATGCAGGAGCTGCCCTCTGGTGGTCAGGGCGCTCTCACATGGGAGGAGCTGTGCTCAGCCACAAGCCAGGCTGATGGCTGCCAGTACAGCAGAGGTGGTGGGAGCCTCTCCTGCCTCCTCAGCAGCGCTAAGGATGTCCAACTGCAGTTTAGGCCTGCTCCCCACTGGCAAGTGGACATCCCCCGAGGGCTGCCGGGCTGCCAGAGAGATGTCTGATTGCCATCTTAGGCCCAATCCCCTGGGGAGGCCCAATCACCCCCTAAGTGCACAAATTTTTGTGCACCGGGCCTCTAGTCTATATATATAAAAGCCTAAGCGACTGGTCAACAGGTCGACCGGTTGACCGGTCGCTATGATGTGCACTGACTGCCAGGGGGCAGACACTCAATGCAGGAGCTGCCTCCTGGTGGTCAGTGCACTCCCATAGTGGGAGTGCCACTCGGCGAGTTTACCAAGCGGTGGCAGCAGGTGCAGTGGGGCTGGGATTGAGTGGGAGCGGCACAGTGCCTGGCCTGGGCTTGGTCTCTTCCCTGGCTGCCTGTCACTTTGCACACTACTACACCCTCCAAGGGGTCCCAGATTGCGAGAGGGCACAGGCTAGGCAGAGGGACCCAACTGGTGCACGAATCCAGGCATCAGGCCTCTAGTTTTATATAAGGAACTTGGGCATCTGAGGATTTTTGGTATCCACTTCAGGGTTCTGGAACCAAGCCCCCACTGATACCACCAGACATTGCACAGTCATTGCACTCGGCTGACCTGTGTGTCCCTGTGCAAATAGCAGAAAAGATTAACAACTGCTACTCCAGTGCAGCACTACTGTTTCCCGTCCCCAGGTGGTTGGTTTCTTTGATTCTGTCTAACATTTAACTTGATGTCCCTTAGTCTTCGTTTCAATTTCACCTTCTAAGTCCCAGACTTCTTTTACTATCCTAAATATCTTCTTAATGATAGGGGTACATTCTAGCTTCCATTTAAATTTATGATTTATTTTATTCCCAGCCAGTTAACCATACACAGTAATTTAACAACATAGTCTTCCATTTGCTTTCAACATCTTCCCAGCAAATCTGAATTTCAAAAACATTCATTGTTGCTCAGAGATTCAGATTCTCTCACTTTAACTGAGACCCAGGGACCCTGACGCTGCACTGAAACCTTACATAAGCCATAATTATTCCAGACTTCAGTCTCTGGGTCTCATGTAAGCCATGAGGTTCATAACATTTAAAATAATCATAAAAAATGATTATTTGTTGTCTATAAACTATGTGTAAATGGCACTGAGATATAACAAAAATTAAGATGTTCTCCCCTTAAGAAATGTATAAGCTAGCTAGTGATCTATAATAATAAAAGTGTAATATGCTAATTAGTCCAGATGACCTTCCAGATGAAGCCAGGTCTCTGAGGAAAGCCTGGGACCCAGGTGCCAGAGGGAAGCCAGTGCCAGCAGCAGGGGGAAGGAAGGCCTACTTTTGCATGAATTTCCTGCATCGGGCCTCTAGTACAATAATAATTTGAAAAAAATGAATAATAGAAATAATATAAACACCGAATAACAGCACACGTTTGAAGTTTTATAAATCAGAGACTGAACCTTGTCACAAAACTTAGTTTCCACAATTTTAAATTGGACCTAATCAAAGAACCTACCCTAATGGCATCACTTCAAAATTTACCTAATACTTCTTTTCCTGGTATGGATTAATTCAATGCATATTCACATCTATATCTAGCTATATCTACATATTATGTATGTTTACACACATTTTTCATTATCTTCTTTCTCTTACACTTACAGTAATTTGGTAATTTTGTTATTTATTCAATTCAGAAATGCAGGTTGCCTATGCCATTAGTGAGCAAAATCAATCTCCAGCGTAGCTGAATAGCCAGGCGGAGTTAGTAAGTATTCCTTTTCTTTATTTTCCTCCTTTCCCTCTCTTGGGCCCTCCCTACTTTTCTCCCAGTTTCCATGTTGCAGGATATGAAAGAGACATCATCACTATCTCAGCTCAATGACTGCCTATCTCTTCTAGGAGAAACAGACTTTTGGGTCAGCTGCCAGCTTCTGCCTCCAAAGTCAAGGACAATTGCCCACTCTGTGCCCTGGCGACCAAATCCTGCCAAATGGTAACAGATGGCGTCTTCCCTGCAGACCCTCTAAGAGTCACATGGCAATTGGCCCGGGTGACTTTTCCAGCTCCTCTATCGCCAGTCCACTCCGCTCCACCCGACTTTTCCATTCCCTCCCCCACGCTGGCAAACAGAACAGAGACTTTTAAACACTGTCATTTTCCCCCCATAATCCCCTCAATGAAAATGAGGCTCTTTAAAGAGATCTTTTTATTTGTTTTTGGTCTTTGAACTACATAATCAGACCACGTGGTGTGGTGTCTGCCGCCTTGTAACATTTGACAACCACATAAAACGTGAATGAAAAGGCACCAGGGCCCACAAAAGCAGTCACCTCCTCGGGGCGCACTTCTTTCCCCTCCTTACACTCATGGAAACGGAGCTGTGATTTTGTAAAATCAGGCACCCAAGTGTCACTGGACACTGAAACAAATCCAGTTTCCCTCTCAACTTCTAGTCACTTTCAATATCATTGCCTTCTTCCAATTCTAAGGGAAGAAAATAGCCCACATCCAGCTAACTGAGGCGATTCTTTGCCACAATGCTTGCAGCCATCTACCAGCTATTTGGCATTTCTGTCTCCAAGTCATGCACATGCCCAGTTGAACCAAACTGAACATAGACAAATAAATTAGTCATAAGCAGAAAGCAAGGAGTTTCACACATTAATGACACCAACTCTCAAACTATTTGCATTCAGAGATATTTCTGGAAACACACACACACACACACACACACACACACACACACACACACACACACAACAACACCCAACCTGTTTATGAAGTCTCCCCCTTTTTTTCCCACTTGAGTTATTTAGTAAGCTATCCCCATAGATGTTCTCTAAGCTGTTCTCATCTTTTTCTAACAACAAAAGCCGTTTGAGCACCATCTTCAGTACGATGTTGATATTCTTTTCCACAGTCTCTTTTTTCCTGTGCCGAAAGGAGCACAAACATCCACCTGTCTGGGAGGGAAGGGGGAAAATGCCCCTGTGAGAGTCTTTTGTCCTCAGCTCTTTCTGAAAGAAGAGCAAAATGATTATGTGAAAGATATCTTGGTCCTGCCATTTTGCTAGCTGGTGAACAACTGATTTTACCTTGAAGCTTTCAGTTCTATGTAAAATGAAGACAGTAATAGAAACTACCCTATAGTATTGTTAAACTAAATGAGAATTCCAGCATAACAGGATAAAAGCTCAAACATGTTTGCTGCTACTATTTCTCTCTTATGCACAGAGAATCTGTGTTTCTAGGATAACGTGGGACTAGTGCAGGGCAGCTATAAGGTAGGATTATATTAGAAAATATTTCTGAACCAAGGATAACAGTGGATGAGGTAGGTACTTGTTTCATGATAAACTAAGCCATGAGCTAAAAAATATGGCAAAGAATGACATCTTCTTCCACTCACATGAAGGAAAAAAGGGTGAGAGGAGGGAAACAAATATGATAAGAAAGTACTTTTTAATAGTTGATTAATTATTTGTTGTATGCCAAATATGAGCTGAGCCCACAGAATATAATGGTGAATAAAATAGGTTAAAAAGTTAAACAAATCATTAAATCCAAAATATAAAACCCTATGACAGATGTGAGCAAGAAGACTAATAATGAATATCAGATCGAAGGTAGCTACTTTCAATAGGAAGTCTCCTCCTAGACGACATTTAAATTGAGATTCAAATGATAAGAAATTACCAGGAAAATGCAATCCCCAAAAATCTTCAAAAATGGGGGCAAGGGCATAAAGACATAGTCCAACAGGCACAAAAAGTCTTACATCTGAAAAATCTGGGAGTTTCATGAACTACAGGGCAAGCCAGTGTGGCTGGAGAGTGGTGGGTAAATGGCAATGGGGCGGTGCGGGGTGGGGGCTGTAGGGCTGTGAGGTTGTGCATGCAGTTTAGATGATATGCTACGTTCGATGGGAACCTGTTGAAGGCTTCATACAGTGCAGACTTGGTTTAGCTTGTTTGAAAATGATCTTTCTGGAATATTGGAGGAAAATAGAATCCAGAAATCCAGGAAAGAAATGATATGGCCTAGATAAGCATGAGAAAGAGAGAGAGAGAGAGAAAAGGACAGTGTGGAGAGTTTTGGAAGTATAATCCACATGACATGCTGAAGGACTGGCTATTGAGGGTGAGGAAGAGTAAGGATTCCAAGGGTCATGACCTGAGTTATGGCAAGTGTTGAGATTTTTTTCTATTATTGTTCACTTAATTAAATGTATATTGGCAACACACTAGAAGAGGTCTGGGCAGACTGAAATTTTCAAGGCACTGGGGAGGTGGGAGGGAAACAGGCAGCAGGAGTAGGGTCATGGGGGAGCACAGGCCATTCCCCTGGCTGGAAGCTAGACAAGGGGCAGTGGCCACATGAAGAAAAGCAGCTAACAGAGCAAGCCAGGTGAGGCACAGTCTCTAAATTCTCCTTTTATTTTCAAGGCTTTAAGAATATCAAAAGGCAATCTATGGTGATCCCAGGCTAGAGCTCAGGCACTCTCCCTGGGGCTAACGTAGGCAGCAGGCAGCAGGCATCAGACAAGAGAATTATTGAAAATTAAAGAATGAAGCTTTTTAAGTAACATGCTTGCTCTTGTGTTATCTGCAGCTGACTCAACCAGAGGAAGAAACCCTCATAACTTAAAAAATAAAAACAGTGCCAAGACAATCTATGGGGAGGGAAAAAGCCTCTTTTCAACACATGGTGCTAGAACAACTAGATATTCACATGTAAAAAATGTTGGACCTCTTCCTTATACCACACACAAAAAAAACTAACTCAAAATGAATCATAGACCTAATTGTAAGAGCCGACCTATACCCTTATCAGAAGAAAGCAGAAGAATAAAACTTGAAGACATGATTTAGGCAAAGTCTTCTTAGATATGACAAAAAGTGACACCTCAAAATACATACATTGGACTTCATCAAAACTTTTGTGCTTCAAGGACATCATCAAGAAAGCAAGAAGGCCCGTGGCTCAGTAGTTGAAAGTCAATCTATGATCCAGGAGGCCAAGGGTTCGATTCCTGGTCAGGAAATATGCCTAGGTTGTGGGCTCAATCCCCAGTAGGGGGTATGCAGGAGGCAGCTGATCAATGATTCTCGCTCATCATTGATGTTTTTCTCTCTATCTCCCTCTCCCTTCCTCTCTGAAATTATAATAATAAAAAATACATTTTAGTGAGTCTGGCTAGAGGTTTGTCAATCTTGTTTATCCTTTCAAAGAACCAGCTCTTGGTTTCATTGATTTTCTGTATTGTTTTTTTGGTCTCTATGTCATTTATTTCTGCTCTAATCTTTATTATCTCCTTCCTTCTGCTCACTCTGGGGTTTTCTTGTTGCTCTCTTTCTAATTCTTTGAGTTGTAGAGTTATATGATTTACTAAAAAAAATACATTTTAAAAAGAAGGTAAAAGGACAACCCATGGAATGGGAAAAATATTTGCAAATCCTATATCTGTTAAAAAAAAATCATATCTAGACCACATAAAGAACACTTACAAGTCAACAATAAAAAAAAATAGGCAAAAGCTTTGAACAGATATTTCTGAAAAGAATATATATAAACTAGAGGCCCAGTGCACGAAACAAAATTTGTGCATGGTGGGGCGGGGTGTCCCTTCAGCCCAGCCTGCACCCTCTCCAATCGGGGACCCCTTGGGGGATGTCCAACTGCTGATTTAGACCTGATCCCAGGGATCGGGCCTAAACCGGCAGTCGGACATCCTTCTCACAATCCTGGACCACTGGCTCCTAATTGATTGCTCACCTGCCTGCCTACCTGGTTGCCCCTATCTTCCCCCCACCTGCCAGCCTGATCACCCCTCACTGCCTCTGCATGCTGGCCTGATCGCCCTTAACTGCCCGCCCCCCTTGCCGGCCTGGTCACCCCCAACTTCCCCTGCCAGCCTATTCACCCCTCACTGCCCCCCTGCCAGCCTAATTGCCCCCAACAGCACCCCACTGCTGGCCTGGTTGCCCTCAACTGCCCCCTTTGCTGGCCTGGTCACCCCCAACTGCCCTCTCCTGCTGGCCTGGTTGCCCCTCATGGCCCTCCCACCAGCCTGGTCACCCCATGCAGTCTGTTTGTTCAGTCATTTGGTTGTCCCTCACTAACCCCCCTGCTGGCCTTGTCACCCCATGTAGCCTGCTTGGTCAGTCATTTGGTCATCCCTACTAATACCCCTGCCGGCCTGGTTGTAGGCAGCCATCTTGTGAGGGTGTGAGGGTTAATTTGCATATTAACTCTTTATTATATAGGATGGCCAAAATTACATAAAAAATACTTGATATCATTAGCCATCAGGAAAATAAAAATCAACAATGATATCACTTCTCACCCACTAGGATAGCTAATAATAAAAAAAGATAGATAAAAACAAGCATTGGTGAGAATATGGAGAAGTTGAAACCATTAAATATTGCTTATGGGTATGTAAAGTCATGCAGTCACTTTGAAAATTAGTTTTGCAGTTTCACAAAATGTTAAACATTAGAAATATAATATGACCTAGAAATTCCATTTGTAGGAATATACTCAAAAGAAATGAAAATATATGTCCACACAAAAACTTGTACATAATAATGTATGTTCATAGCAGCATTATTCATAATAGCCAAATAAAAAAAAAACTACACAAAAAAAACTTCCAACAACAGGTGAAGGAATAAATAAAAGTGTATGTCCATAAAATGAAATACTATTCATTGATAAAATAAATGAATACACAATACAGTCTACAACATGGGTAACCTTAAAAACTTGATTAAGTAAATAAGACAAACATAAAGACCATATCCTACAGAATAAAGAGGCAATATGCGAATTGACTGTCACACCCTCGCACAAGATGGCCGCCCCCACGTGGTCACAAAATGGTTGCCCCTATGTCATCCCAAGATGGCCGCCACAAGATGGCTGGCAGGGGAGGCAGTTGTGGGTGATCAGTCCAGCATGGGAGGGCAGTCAGGGGTGACCAGGCCAGTAGGGGAGGGCAGTTGGGGGAGACCAGGCCTGCAGGGGAGGGCAGTTAGGGGCGACCAGGCCAGCAGGGTTGGCAGGGGAGGGTTGTTGGGGGGGACCAGACCTGCAGGGAGGGCAGTTGGGGGCAATTGGGTCAGCAGGGGAGCAGTTAGGCGTCAATCAGGCTGGCAGGGGAGTGGTTAGGGGGTGATCAGGCTGGCAGGCAGAAGTGGTTAGGGGCAATCAGGCAGGCAGGCAGGCAAGCGGTTGGGAGCCAGCAGTCCCGGATTGTGAGAGGGATGTCCGACTGCCCGTTTAGGCTTGATCCCACAGGGACATCCCTCGAGGGGTCCCAGATTGGAGAGGGTGCAGTCTGGGCTGAGGGACACCCCCCTCCAGAGCATGAATTTCATGCACTGGGCCTCTAGTATGGAAATAATTCTCTATCAACACATATATAAAGTAACAGAAAATTAAAATATAATTATAGTTAGCTAAAGACACCATGTTCCAGAGAGCTAATAAGATCTCACAAATATAGATTAGAGAACAAAATGTTAATTTCTCTGATCATTTTCTAATGCTCATCCTAAATAAACTAACTTTGAAAAAAAAATTGGATCTGAACTCTGTCACTCACTTACTAGTTTTGTAAACTTGGAAAGTTCCTTACACTTACTATCCTAACTTTATAATGTGAAAAAAAGAAAACCCCACAATATTTAACTCATAAGAGTGCAAAACTAAATAATATAATCCATATAAAGGACAATACTATACTTAGCACATAGAGCACATCAAATTGTAGCTTTTATTATGATTATTAAATTGTCATTGCTATGCTACCAAAATCAAATGAACTAGGGTGGCAGTAGTCTTGCCACTTAAACTTGAGAAATCATGGAAATTTAATATTAATATAGCCAAAAATAATTTGGAAGAGTAGAAAGACTTCTCAACTGGGAATATGGGAATTTATACAAGGTTGGGCACAATAACCTCTCTGAGACTCATATTCTTCATCTGCAAAATAAACAAAATGATCTTTGATTTTCTTTACAACCTCCATAAATAAGGGGAAGGGACTTATTGATTTTCATGTTCCTTACAATATTCTTTTTCCCTTGATTTCAGGCTCAAATTGATTTATTTGAAAGCCAACTCATGTTTCCAGTGACAATAATAGCAACTAACACAAACGCTAGTGAAAATATCTTTTAATAAATTTAAATCTATAACTTATGAATATTTAAAAAAGCCATTATTACTCATCCTTTGTTTATAAAAACACCTTGAAACAGTCAGGAGTCTCCATGAATGAACCAAAGTTGTAAAGTCTTAAAATGCAAAATATCTTATGTGATCCAGACTGCAGATCTCTTAAAAATAAAAATAGCACACTAATCCTCCTATTGCACTTTTAGCCACATCTAAGCATATAAACCAGCTGTGGGCAAACTACAGCCCGCGGGCCGGATCCGGCCCATTTGAAATGAATAAAACTAAAAAAAAAAAAAGACCGTACCCTTTTATGTAATGATGTTTACTTTAAATTTATATTAGTTCACACAAAACACTCCATCCATGCTTTTGTTCTGGCCCTCTGGTCCAGTTAAAGAACCCACTCGAGTCAAAAAGTTTGCCCACCCCTGGTATAAACCATCATCTCTCACCACACACTCAATCAGTATAATATTTGCTATGTGAGATAGTCTTATATAATGTATGTGACAGGTATGAAGAAATGTCAAGAAGCTACTTCTTATTATTTTTATAAAACAGAAAATAGTAACTGCAATTTGGAACACATTTTGAGTTCAAAAAGTCCTTTCAAAAGTATAGAATATTACTCAGATGGTCAAGGAAATTTATTTTAAATCATGTTGAGATTTTAGGAACAACATTATATTCCCCCATTTGATTTGCTTTTACTGATAAAGATAAAAATCTGATTTTACCAGGTGAATCTTAAGTTCCTATTTAAAAGTAATTTTCAATATTTATTTGGTCAAGGAATCCTAAATATTCAAGTTTCGCTGGAAGGGTATAATTCTATTAATTGCATCAAAGATACATTGTACTTGCTAGAGACCTAGCCCAACTTGGCAGACAGCATATCCATACAGGGATCAGTGTCCCAGCAATAGAAGCCAAGCATTGAGTGGGAGCCATCATCATTCTTTTCATTGTGGACCTTTTATTCTGACCCTTTTAGTACAATTTTTTTACATTGTTGGGGTTGTCAAGATTCTATGCTCTGTCACATTTTCCAATAAGTAATCTGAAGGTGTGAAGTTGCAAATGCCATGGAAGTGAGAGCACAGAAAAGCTCCAAATTCATGATCTGAAAAAGAGACCTGCTAGTTATTTTGAGGAGCAATAAGACGGTCACATTGCTCTTTGAAAGGAATGGTGTTTTCAGCCACTATGAACATACTGAGCCGTTGTGCCTGACTGTTTCTATGCAATTGAGTCAGTGATCAGTAGACTGAACATACAACCAGACTGCTGCCTGCAGTTTCCCATGTAGGATTAGTCCCATCACTAGCAGTTCTATCAGGAGTTAGCATTTATTCCCTGAGGCTTTATGTTCCAGACCACAGTGAAAAGGCACTGATGGCTGCTCGGAAGTGCAGAAGGAGACATTCATTTCAAAGGAAGCAGCAATCAAGTCTACCGGGGTTCACAGGTTAGCAGCAATGAGCTGAGCAGAATTAGTGAGTTTAACGTTTGGGTGCCTGTTCATGTTGACTGAGGAGAGGTGTTATTTATGGCTCAGGTCTGGACTTTTAGAAGAAAGAGGACACAATTGCATAAAAGAAATTCATGCCTTTCACTGGCACACAGATCGTCCCTTCCAATTACAAACATGTAAATTGACCATCCCTCCACTATGCTCACCAGCCAATCAAGAGAGTATGCAAATCAACCCAACAAAGATGGCGGTTAATTTGCATACTCAGGCGCGGAGCGAAGACTGAAGGCTGAAGAGGCTTCACACAATCTGCTTTCACACAATTTGATTTTCACATGTCACATTAACTAGGAAAGAAAATGATGGAGAATGATGTTACTAAGACAAATTAATAGATTCTAACACATAGAAATAATGAGGTGCTCCTTAAAGAAAGGTGAATTGAAGACAAACTAGACCCATGAATGAGGTCAGACTAGAGGGACTAATTTATACAAGTCACCACGCTCATTTGGGTGACACTAGTTTTCGACAGCCACACACATCCAACATCTCCTCTGGTAGTTCCATGTTGTAATGATGAGGAAATGGATGCCATAGGGATTAGAGGACTTGCCTAAAGATATAGCAGGAGGAGGAATCCCATCTCTCCCACTTGCTGGTTCTGTGATACTGAATTGCTTCACAAATGGACTTCATCAGCATTACCCAGGGTGTTCACTGGAACTCTGCCCCCAAGGATGTTTACTGGGATGGAAAACCACAGCTCCTCGAGAATAAAACTTGACACATAATATCTGGCACATGGCTGATTCTTACTAAATGTGTGACTTCTGATGTCTCCCTTTCCCTTTATTTTTCACTCTTCCTCTCTCCCTTCCTCCCTTCCTTCTTTCTTTCTTTTTAAAAATATTTTTATTGATTTAGAGAGGAAGGGAAAGGAAGAGGGAGATAGAAACATCAATGATGAGAAAGAATTATTGATTGGCTGCCTCCTGCAAAACCCCCAATAGGGAGTGAGCCCACAACCTGGGTATGTGCCCTGACTGGGGATCAAATCATGACCACCTGGTTCATAGGTCAACACTCAACCACTGAGCCATGCCAGCCAGGCCCTTCTTTCTTTCCTTCCTTCAACAAATAGTTATTAAAAGTCTATGAAAAGTTTCCTATGTGGTAGAAACAAGATAATGAGCAAAAGTAGAGTTATTACTCTTATGCAACTCACATTCTTATGAGGGAGACAAACATCTTACCTAATAATAGACAAACATGTAAATTGACCATCCCTCCACTATGCTCACCAGCCAATCAAGAGAGTATGCAAATCAACCCAACAAAGATGGCGGTTAATTTGCATACTCAGGCGCGGAGCGAAGACTGAAGGCTGAAGAGGCTTCGCTTCTCCGCTGTGGCTGGAGTGAAGGCCTGGGTCCCGGGTGCCAGCAGCCAGGGGAAGGAAGGCCTATTGCACGAATCTCTTCATGCAATGGGCCTCTAGTCATTTATATAAGAAAAATGCCAAGAAATATAAGTCATGGGCCTTCAATAGTGTGTTAAGATAGACTGGTAGGTTTCTCGGAAGTAGTAAATGAGGTACTACCTGAGGGATGAGTAGGAGTTATCTTATGAGTCTTGGACTGAGTGGAAGGAACCATTTAAAAAGGAAAGAACAGTATATGTAAAGATTCCGTGGCTAGAGTAAAGCATGGCACATTTGAGAAATTGAAAAGCTGCTAGTGTGATTTTAGTTCAGAGAGCAAGGAGGAAGAATGAAACATACTGGGATAGTCTATTTAGGAGTCTGTAGGCTGTGATAAGATTTCTTTTTAAATAGAAGGTGACTTGATCAGATTGGAAAATACAAAGTTTCACTGGGCATATGGGAACTCTCTGTACTTTCTGCACAATTTTTCTAGAAACCTAAAACTACTAAAAAATAAAGTCTATTAAAAATATCACTCTGGCTACAGCAAATGGGATAGAGCGGAGTGAGGGACAGGCTCGAGTCTTGAGAACAAGTAGGAGAATACCGCAGTTCTCCAGGACAAAGAGGACCAGGACCCGGGCTCCAGGGCCCTCCAGCGTGAAGAGGTAAAGGACAACAGGAGGGACAAGCACTGGTGACTGAGAAGACATGGGTGGTGAGGGAGGAAGAAAACCAGAAAAGTGTGGTGTCCTTGAAGCCGAGGTAGAATGTGTACCAAGAAAGCTGATCAAATGCATCACATGGTCTGATTGGACAATTATTATAAAGGCTGAAACTCAATCATTAGATTCAGGAAAAGAGGCCATGGATGACACGAATAAGGAAAAACCTGGTGAAGTGGGGTGGACACAAAAATAGATTAAGTCAAAACAGGAATTGGAGAGAGTATAGAGCATAGAGCAGTTTTGTTGCAAAAAGAAGCAAAATACAGTAGGAGAAGTGTGGTCAGGAGATTATTATTATTTTTTAATCAGAGGAATAATTGCATGACGCTCATATTTCTAAAATTTCAGCATGCATAAGATTACGTTTCTTTTTTAAATAAAAATGCCAGGCTACTCCTATATGCCCTGGGAATAATCCGAAAAGAAGATAAAGCTACATAACAATACCAAAAAAGTATAATCAAGAGATTATAGCTCCTGAAAAGGTTGGAATGGGTGGAATTCAAAGACAGATGAAGGCCTGGACTTAGAAAGGAAAAGGGAGCATCACTATGCTGTAATAGAGGGAAAGAGGACCAAATGTCACATGTAAGTAGTTTTGTATATTTGGTATCAGGAAATCAGGGTAATTTCCATAAAATTAAGTTGGCAGTAAGGTTATTTATGGGAGAGAGAGGTTGACAAAAAATAAAATACAAAATAAACCAATGATTCAAATGATAATTGATTTGCATCAGTTACATCCACATCAAAATGAGTTATTTGTCTTTCAATCAAAGAGCCCATTGTGACAAATCACAGCCCTTAGAGTAGAGCCAAAGATACAGTTCTGCACAGTTCTGTCATTATCTCCCCTGTGATTCCTGTAAGCAAGTGACACATCAGAAATAATGAGTCATGTGAAGGACAATGTAACTGGTGCTAGAAAAATGAACCCTACATTATGTCATGCCCCTGCACTAATCATTTCCTAAAGCCTTAATTGCCTGTTTTGATACTCCTAGCTCTTCTACACCCTGAATGACAAGTTGGTAATTCACTACAGAAGGTTTGGGCAACTGGATAAGATGTATCAAGGGGTTCCCTTGGCTTTCTTGCCCTGACTAAACACATCACAGCAGTATTGGATGCATGAGTGTACCACTTTTAGAAAGGAGTTTGTTCCCAAATAAAAATTAGCCTGGACTTAAAATATCTAAAGATAACAACACAAGGCGAGATGTCTAGTCTATTTCCTTTAGGCAAAGTGTTAGAAATAGGACAACAAAAACAAACCTAAAAACAAAATTAAGGAGATTTTTTTAAAATCCAAAGACAGGATTTAAATGTGCCAGAAAGACTAGCTATATAAAACATTTGTTCTTGCCTGGCCGGCATGGCTCCGTGATTGAGTGTTGACCTATGAACATGCCTGGGTTGTGGGCTTGGTTCCTGGTGGGGGGAGTGCAGGAGGCAGACTATCAATGATTCTCTCTCGTGATTGATGTTTTTTTAATCTCTCTCTCCCTCTCCCTTCCTCTCTGAAATCAATACAGATATATTTAAAAATAAATAAATAAAATATTTGTTCTTTCTCTGGGCAGTCTCCATTGCTATTTCACATGTCCTCAGTTAATACTTTGCTTCCTAAATTATTCTGGTTTTCCAACATGTATGAAAAAATTGAGTGGAATTTTTGACTGTGGTCTAATGTATAAATAGAAAAATCTGAATGGCTACTTCTTTGTTTGGGTGCAGCTCAAATAGTTAGTAATAAACATGAGGAAGAGTCTGCTTCATACATATAAAAGCAAAGCCTTTGGAAGAACAATGATATCTCATCTCCTTTTATACTCTGTTATGGGCTGAGTTGTGTTTTCCCAAAGTATACATGTTGAAGTCCTAACCCCTTGAACCTCAGATCCTAACCCCATGTAGAAATAGGATCTTTAGAGACCCCATTTAATTTTAATTAAGTTAAAATGAGGTCCTGAGGGTGAGTCCTAATCCAATCTGACTAGAAACGAGAAATTAGGACACCGATGGGCACAGAGGCAAGAAGACATGTGATGACACAGGGAGAAAGTGGCCACATACAAGGAAAGCAAAGAGGCCTCAGTGAAAAAACCAATCTTGCTGATACGTTGATCTTGGACTTCTAGCCTCCAGGTGGTGAGAAAATACATTTCTGTTTTTTAAGCCCCTCAGTCTGTGGTTCTGTGTTGCCGCAGCCCTAGCAAACTAATAAATACTCTTTCTACCAATCCCTCTTTCTTGTCACAGACACATAAAATGTGATTTTTTTAAATAGTGCTGCTTAGTAGGAGCTCAGGGGGAAACCTTCTGTATGGGACCGGAGGATCCTTAAACCAGCGCCACTCCACAATAATACTCTAGTGGCCTCTTACGCTGGTGAGACTTATTAGACTCATAGCTGATTTGACGAAACTGAACGTAATATAGAAGTTTGAATTTAGATTTATTACTCCGATGTTTGAAATATAAGCATTGATTAGTATTTAGCTGTATATTTTCACAAAATTAACTGATTGCCAATGTGGGGGCAGCCTCATGTCTGAACACTGTCAAATTCCCTAGGACTGAGGGCTTCCCCGAGTTGTCCCTGTCAGAGAAATAACCAAATGGCCACCTCTCCGCGACATCCTGGATCGGCAGGTATACACGCGAGTCACACTGCATGTCCCTGGCACAACCCCGTCTTACTCCATTAGTACCCCTGTCTAGTCTCAGAACTTCCGTCAGGCCTCTGCCAATATTTGTTCAGCCTGTGATTTGTCACACCACAGTCAGCTAATCAAAATCATGTGGGTTCTTTAAATTCCAGGGGCCGACTCACTGACTCTGGGAAGACTTCCTTGATTATTCTAGTCCCTGACACTGACCTTTTGCTTCCTCAATTTCACTGCATTTATAATCCCATCTACAACAATTCAGTATCCAGCACTTATTTATACATAGCACCATTTAAACCATTGTTCCAAAATGTTACTACTCATCACTAAGATTTACTTCAGGCCAGGCAGAGTCCGAAGTGATCCCCATACTCTTGTCTCTTTACATCCTCAACACAACCTGAAGAGGGAGGTGTTCTTACTTCATATTTGCTCAGAGGAAACTGTGGCTTGGAGAGCCTAGCAACTAGCTCCAGCAGTGCAGCTGGGATCTGACCTAGTCCTGTCTGTCAGAGACATCTCAGACCTCTCTCCTCTTCTTTATTCGGCCTCCAGGGAGGCCCTCTCTGTGTTCCTTTCTCACCATCAACTCGTAGCCACCCGCCCATAGGCAGCTCTCTTTCTAAATCACTGTGAAAAGGGGCCTTTACTGCTCTACTCTCAGATACCTCAAGAAAACAGTTTGGGACTTGGCAAAGTATTTAGCAAAGCACCTGGGATAATTGGGGTTTTATAAGCCGTAGGTGGCTTTGCCTCATATTGCCAGCTTTCTTATTTAAGGAGTAGAGATTCCAGGTTGGACCCTACATTTCTACAAGACCCAGGGCCTCTCAGGCCTTCCTTGGCTTGGTATAATGGGATGTGAAGATGGAACATTTTTAAGAAAAGCAGCATTTGAAAAATGGACAGGAAATATGAACCCACAGACTAACAGACAAAGATAATTCTTTTATATTATATTCTGCCCTCTAACTTTGTTATGACAGAAAAGGCAATAAAAATGATACAATGGTTTCTCTCCTAACTTTGTTAGTACATCATATTAATATGACCCACAACTCATCTTACCTTTTTGGTACTAGATTGAAATTTTTTAATTAAAGTATAGTTGATGTATAAGATTGTATTAGTTTCACATATTCAACATAGTGATTCGACATTTTATATCTTATGATGTGCTTGCCACAGTAAGCCTAGTAACCATCCGTCACCGTGCGAAGTTATCACACTTTGTGTGATATTAGTGACTATATCCCCCTTCATCTTTCTTACCCATCTGTTCCTCCTCTCCCTTTCCCTGTAGCAATCATCCGTTTGTTTCTTGTTTCTATGAGAGTCTGTTTTTGTTCTATTTGTTCATTTGTTTTTATTTTACTTAAGCCAGGAAGTCCAAAAGCCCCAAGGACACATAATTGGGTTGCAGATGGTCCTTGAGGTCTTGCTTTTTAAAACCTTTAGGACCACTTCAGCTCAGTTTTGTGTTAAATAAAATAATAAAATAAAATAAAATAAAATAAAATAAAATAAAATAAAATAAAATAAAGGACTTCCCTGGTTCCCTGAGAGTTGGCACAGGACTTAGTGATATGCCAGTTTCCCCTTGGTGCCAGCTTCTGTCCCACTCGCATGACCAGTGTGTTCTCTGCTCACTCACCTTTCTTCTTCTGATATGTTCTTTTTCCTGTGAAGTGTACTTTCTCTTTCTCATTCCCTGATCCTTTCCAGTCTATTGGTTTTTCTGTCCACTGGCCATTGACTCATTCAAACATACTCTCTCCCTAGCTAAGATACAGCTCAAAGGAGCCCTACCACAGAAAAAGAACTGCCTGGAGAAACTCTCTTATCATAATGACAGTGGCTGACATTTGCCTAGCACTTTACTGTCTATTTTCTTCCCAATTATTGGATGAAAAAGACAGGTGAACACAAATAGCCTCTGAATGCATAATGAAACCATGCCACAAAACACAGTGGGGAGGAGGATCACATTTGCAGCAAATAACATGCAAATAAACACCTTCTGCCACCAAAGTACTGACACGATTGGTTTTAGTATTAATGAAGGATGAGGAAATGCAGACTACTTTTTAAAGAGTATCATCTGTGAATTAATGAAAGTCTCTAGTTTCTTGTTTTCTATGGCATTGAGAGAAAGAGCTGATTTTGTATAATCCAATACAATCATGACACAGATGATAAACTGAGGTTCAGTTTACTCATTAATTCAGTAGGCATGCATTGAGCATCTACTAAATGACAGCCACTCTGCTAGACACTGGGGATGGAAGGCATTGTTTCTACTTAAGAGCGTTAAATGTAATGGGACAGAAATTGAATACAAACAATTTTTAAGATGTTGAGTCTCATGAGAGTGGAAGGAAATGCAGAGTACACGAACTTTTAAACCCTTAATCTCATTTCTTCAGTTGTCATCCTATGTCTCTTAATTCTTGGACTTTGGGCCTCTGTTGGATCTAGATAATAAGCCTATCCATATTCTTACTGGTATAAGAAATCTGTGGCATGTGGTGGCTTTGTGGGCTCAGATAGGTGTAAAGCTTAGTTTTAACATTTGTTAGAAATGTGAGTTTGTGCCATTGTTTACTAATAAGGAAGATGGTATCTATCACAGGTATAGTCATATTAAGTGAACCATTGTAGATAAAGCCTGAAATACAAGACTACAGGACCTGACACAATTTCTGTAAACATTTACTACAAATATTAAGGGAGTGTTTTTCATACGGATGTTATAGAACTGGGGGGTGAGGGGTAGAGATGTTAATAAATGCGTGGTAGGATAAATAAACCACCCCTCTGAGAAAATTAATTTGTTAGTTTTACCAATGAACACAGTACTGTCCTTTTCTGTAAGATACTTAGATCTTTAAGGTATGTACATTGTAAAAAGGATAGTTTTGATGATACTTCAAGCTATTTGATCTTGCAAAAGAACAGAATACTTATGAATATCTTCATGAACTTGTGTGGACTGGACAAAGTATGGGAGATTTTTTTTCAGGCTAGGCGCACTCAATATCCTATTAATGGTATTCATTTCTTTAAAAAGTCATGAAACAGATTTTAGCTTTGGTCAGGATCTAGAGTTCTAAATGAGACATAACAGGGTTTAAACAGAGAATTTCAGTTTGGTCACTAAAACTTTTTAGGTTCATCCTGGTGGGAAAAAAAATAGATAGCATTCAATGATAGAGCTGCTAAATAAAAAGATTGGCAAGCAGCTCCTGCATCCTGATTTTGAGGCAGCCATGGGGTAATGCCATGGCCTGGGGAGACAGGCTGTCTCAGAGCTCTAATTCTGGCTCTGATGGCACCAGCAAGGATTAGTGATTTATATTAGTATCCTCAGACTCCTTTTCATAGGTTTGCTTTTTTTAAATCTCACTATAGGGGTCCACAAGCTATGGCCTATGGGTTAAATCTAGCCCACTGTCTGTTTTTTACATTTTTAAGCTATTAGAAAAAAAACAACTGAAAAGAAGGATATTTCTTTAGATTTGAAAATTATATAAAATCCAAATGTCAGTGTCCATTCATAAAGTTTTATTGGAACACGGCCATGCCCATTTGTTTATGTTACAACAACAAAGTTGAATAGTTGTAACAGAGACTTTATGGCCTGTAAAGGCTGAAACATTTACTTTGGTCTTTTTCAGAAAATATTTGCTGATCCTGACCTAGCATGTAGAGTGAATGATAAAACTAAATGTGCACGGATCCACATGTCCACAAACACTGTGAGAGAGCACGCTGCATTCAGCATTTCTCATAAGAGCAATCATGAGATCACACTTACAACTGGTTTATAAATGCCCCAAATGCCTTCTGGTTGACGAAGCATTAGCCAGAATTTCAAGAGATTGCAAACATTTTAAATGCTCTTTTAAATGTAAAATTTTAAGGCGTTTTAACTAGCAAGGGAATGTAGAAGCAAAAAATCCCAAATGCATTTTTTATATGAAAGAATACTTAGTAGCTAAAGCATGCTGATTTTCAATGCATTTATTTAACTCATGTTCAGAACTACTTGTGTATATAGAATTATGTTTTCATGCCATAAACAACTCCTACTCGCATTCTCTAAATAATTTGCACAAATTAAGCAAAAAGGAACTTTAAAAAAACACAAGCTTCAGGGCAGTCTATAGACTTAGGCAGATAAAAAATATAGTTGCCTTTGGATAACAAATACAATTGCATGATTTTAACTTACTGTACTAACACAAAAGAGAAAGATAAGATAAAGAGAGTGTTCTAAAAGTAAATGTTCCAGCAGCATATTTAACTAATGATCAAGAAGATGATGTTGATGTTAAAACACTTACAATACCCCCACATTTTCATTTAAAATAGACACACCAAATACTGGTTTACATTTTTATTGTTGTTGTTAATCCTCACCCACGGATCTTTTTCCCATTGATTTTTTATAGAAAACTAGAGGCCCAGTGCACAAAAATTTGTGCACTCAGGAGGGTCCCTCAGCATGGCCTGTGCCCTCTCGCAGTCTGGGACCCCTCGGGGAATGACCACCTGCTGGATTAGGCCCGCTCCCCGGGGGGATCAGGCCTAAACTGGCAGTCAGACATCCCTCTGGCAGCCCGGGAGCCCTAGGGGATGTCCACTTGCCAGCAGGGAGCAGGCCTAGCTGCAGTCGGACATCCTTAGCGCTGCTGAGGAGGTGGGAGAGGCTCCCACCACCACCACTGTACTGGCAGCCGTCAACCTGGCTGGTGGCTGAGCAGAGCTCCCCCTGTGGGAGCGCACTGACCACCAGGGGGCAGCTCCTGCATTGAGTGTCTGCACCCTGGTGTTCAGTGTGTGTCATAGTGACCAGTGATTCCCAGTCACTCTGCTGTTAGGGTCAATTTGCATATTACCCTTTTTTTTTATATAGGAGAGAGGCCTGGTGCATGGGTGGGGGCCTACTGGTTTGCCCTGAAGGGTGTCCTGGATCAGGGTGAGGGTCCCACTGGGGTGCCTGGCCAGCCTGGGTGAGGGGCTGATGGCTGTCTGCAGGCTGGTCAAGCCCCCCAGTGGGGACCCTCACCCCATGGTGGTGTGGCCAGCCTGGGTGAGGGGCTAATGGCTATTTGCAGGCTGGCCACAGCCTCTTCAGGATGGGAGTCCTGTTGGGGTGCCTGGCCAGCCTGGGTGAGGGGCTGAGGGCCATTTTCAGGCTGGCCACACCCTCTTCAGGGTTGAGGGTCTTGCTGGAGTCCCTGGAGAGTCTGGGTGAGGGGCTGATGGCTGTTTTCAGGCTGGTCACAGCCCCTTCAGGGTAGGGGTCCCCGCTGGGGTGCCTGGCCAACCTGTGTGAGGGGCTGATGGCTGTTTTCACCTGGCCACAGCCCCCAGCCACCCAAGCTCCCAGTGGAGGCTGGCTGGAAGCAGGTATTTGGGATTTATTTAGCTTCTATAATTGAAACTTTGTTGCCTTTTGCAGAGGCCACAGCTGGCCAGAGCAGGCGGGAAGCTTGGCTTCCTTTATCGCCAGGGCAACCAAGCCTCCTGCTTGCTCCAGCTCCGTGGCTGCTGGCCTCCATCTTGGTTGGGTTATTTTGCATGTAGTAGCTCTGATTGGCTGGTGGGCGTGGCTTGGACATAGCGAAGTTATGGTGAATTAGCATCTTTGTCTTTTATTAGTGTAGATGGATGGGAGGGAGGGATGGAGGGAGGGAGGGGAGAAGGGAGGGAAAGAGGGAGAGAGAGGGGGAGGGGAGGGAGAGAGAGAAACATGGTGCATACCCAGTTTGGGGCTGGGAATTGAATTTGCAACTCAGGGACATGCTCTTGACCGGGAATCAAACCCACAACTCTGTGATGTGTGGGTTAATTTCTAACCACTGAGCAACACCACCCAAGGCCTGGCTTACATTTTTAAGTGACAGAAAATTAATATATCCAATGACTTTATTTGTTCATCCTAGAAGTAGTTGCAAATACAGACGTGGATGATAAATTTTAACTGCTGTTGTAACATCATTATCTCAAAAACACAAATATTGGTCTATTATATAGCACAGCTGCATTGACCATCTAAATCAGTTCAGGTTTTGGGAAATTAAAAATTTTACAGTCTCCAGACATATAAAATATTCTGTCTAGGGAGTTCTTTAGTAAATGCATAAAATAGGTCTGTAGAATTATAATCATAGGACCAGGAGAAAACTGAATCTGAGAGGTAAAAGTAAAAACTGATGAATAATATAGCATGGAATTATGAATAATAGAAAAATTGTCATATTAGACATGTGTGTATATAGATGAAATAAATAGATGCAAAGGAAATAGAGATAATGAGCTACATATAGAGAAAGCTAGATAGACAGATAAAGACATCCACGTTCTCTAACCTTTCATTTAGCTCCTAAAAATTCTTCTGGAAAGTAATTAGAATGAAATAAATGTTAGTGAAATTTACAGCAGCAATATGCAATTGTCTGAGGTTATTGAAAATTATTAGTGTAGTCATGGGTAATGGTGGGGAAAATGACACCTTCACTTTTTTTGAAGGGCTTAATTTCATTTCCAGGCAGATGAAAATCACTTTAGAATACCCTTCAAAATTCCTTTTTTTTTTCTTTGTTTCTATAGCCAACATTTTACCCCTCATCCTATTTTCTTGTGTGTTCCTCATTTCTTTCCTTGGGAGAAGGAAGAGGATGAGAAAACATCCAAGTTCTAGTTCTTACTGATTTGGGGCACTGGGCACAATGGGGTTTTGAGAGTTTGTAATATTGGTAATTGCTTTTGAAACTCATAATGGGTCTCTGCTTGGATAATATCTATGCAGGTCAGTGGACTGATTGCCAACAGGTGTGTCTGCTGCTGGCTAGATAGTGAGTGATAACTTGGCCAGTGTGTGGAGCAAGTTGGTGAAGAAGCTGAGACGGTTTCTGCAACGTGAGTTCTGTAATGAAGAGAAGTGAACCCCAGTGTATCAGTTTTTTTGTAGGGAAAAATTACAGGTGTAGATTCTTCCTTTGGCATAGTTATTCACATGTAAGTAAGGACACTGTGGACAAGCATATTTCTCTCCCCACTTTTTCATGACAGTATAGTTTGGCTTTAGAACATACATTCAAAAGCACTGTGAATGGGCATCTTTATCCAGTGCCTATTGTAATGATAGGCATAAACCTAAAAATAACTGCAAATAAATGAAAATGCCTAGTCTCACTTCAAGTGCTGAAACTCTCATTCTTTTTTTTAATATATAATTTTATTGATTTTTCACAGAGAGGAAGGGAGAGTGATAGAGAGTTAAAAACATCCATCAGTTGCCTCCTGCACACCTCCTATTGGGGATGTGCCTGCAACCAAGGTACATGCCCTTAGCTGGAATCAAACCTGGGACCCTTCAGTCTGCAGGCCGACGCTCTATCCACTGAGCCAAACCAGTTAGGGCTGAAACTCTCATTCTTAATGGAGAAGTTAAGAAGAGATTCAAGTATATCCGTTTCAACTAAGAATAACAAAAATATTCACATATTCATATTTCAAAAACTATGCTCAAAATTCTAATACCTCGTATTTTGAAGTCAGATTATATATATAAAACTTTAGTTTAATTTCTGGGAGCTTTACCTTGGGAAAGGTAAATCAGTGATGCATGCATACACACACACACACACACACACACACACACACACACGCATATACATTCACTAGCTGGAGTTAGCTGTTTTACCTTGATCAAATTACTTCTCTGTGCCTCAGTTTCTTTATTTGGGAATGGAAATAATACAATAGGCTGCCTCCAAGAATTGTAATAAAGGTTAAATAAAGTGATTCATGCAAAGAGCCAGGACTTGCCTGGGATACAGATAAGCTGTAGGTGCTATAATGGATATTTAATGCAATAAATCCCAGAGGCTGGGATATGGACTGCTGGTGGCTCACAGAGGCCCTCATGGAACTTGTTCTCCACTGCAACAGGATACTACTTCACCCCAGTTTATTTGTCTCCCCTCTTTTCAACCAATGGCTGGCCAGCTGATGTCAGGAAACAGGTCTGGTCCCTCACTTTAGAACAACTCTGAGGGGCAACCCAGCTCCAGGGCTCCCCATACCATCAGCTGAGACTTCCGTTGCAATGATGTCATGGGACAGCCTCTCCCTTTGCCCACCCTGCTTTCCTCACTTCCTCACAGATGAAGTATCTTCAGAGAGCACTCCCCAATAAACATGTGATCATAACTCTCCATCAGAATGTGCTTCCCCAGAATCCAGACGAAGATTTTAGATAGCTATAGATTTTTTAAAAATGTCTTTCCATTACCCAGAATTAGTAAGATCTAAATATGAATTAAAAAGTGCTAAAAACTAACATTCCAACTTGTAAAGAACAATGGAAGTTGTGCCAAGCCACTTCCCTACAGGGTTTATAGAGAGAAGGCATTTCAAAGAAACCCAAACCCCATTTGCCTGTTCTTGACTAGCACAAGAGGAAGACTAGAAAAGAGGAAGTGCTGCTTGGAGACAACAGTTTTCAAGATAAACACTATTGTTTTTGACGAGGAGGAAAAGAATTTCTCCCAACCAACAGAACAAATCAGAAAATCATGAGAAAGTTGCTCGTAAATTTTGAAGTGTGCTAGAATGGTCACCCACAACTTCTCCAAGCTGAAGACTTGCGTGAGGCTTGGAAAGCCACTGAACCCACTGGGTCTGAAGCTCACTCGCCATGGAGGCAGCGGCAAGGTGGCGGGTGCAGTGAGGCAGCAGCAGCGAAACAGCCTGCACTGCTCTTACTTGGCAGGTACGTGGGACTCCTGGTAGCTGAGTAACCACAAGGAAAGCAGCTGGCCTTTGAGTCCCTTTGCTGGTGTCCCGTCCAACAAGATCATGCCCAAGACAGAACAGCCTACGATGTGAGGTGCATCTCCCTTTCTAGGGATGTTGAAAAATCCCCAACTGCACTCGATGAGAGAGTCAGCATTTGGGGAGACATGTACGAAGCAGGCAGTGCAAAGGAGCTATATCCCTGCAGAAGCATTTGGGTCGGAAGATCACCTTCTTCCATCCTTCTCTCAGTATCATCATCAGAGGGGAAGGCAGAGAAGTGGGAAAAGGACATGAGAAGCTGCCCACCACTTCAGCCATGAGGGCCACAGAGGTCTTAGCTGCACCAGGGGATGGAAAGATCCCACACAGCAGGAAGTAAGAGATCAGCATCACCGAGTTGGGAGTAGTGGTAGCCAATCAACAACGACAACAAAAAACAGCATTCATATGATTGAGATTCCTCCATAAACCTGGTAGATACACACACTTCAACCTTTGTCCGCACCTTGCCTTATGCTGTACTAGGTGTTAGGGATGAAGTAATGAGGGAGAAAGGTGTGGTTCCTAACTCCTTAGAGCACATACTTCCTTGTCTCTCTCTACCAGTCTCTGTCTGCCTTTGAACAACTATTGCCTTTTCTCCGTGTAACAGACTATTCTTCTGAGAAAGTTAAGGCATCATCATTCCATTAATTATTCTGTTAATTTTTTTAAACATCACAAGAAAAACTTCCAAGTACACATTTTGAGAGAAGCAAAGCTCTTCCTTTGAGCACTATACATTAAAGGTCTGCCAACCTTCTTTTCTCAACCACATTTCCCAAAAACTTAGCACTTGGCCATAAAACATAATCCAATCTAAAATTTGGCATGTCAGACAGTGAAGTATTCAAATACGCCAATTTGGCTAACACCTCCTTTTTGAATAACAAGTAGATAAATGGAAAAAAATTGAAGTGAAATGCTTTAAATCATGGCATTATTACGAGATAATTCATTTTATGAGATAGCAAATCTATAAAAAATTAATCCTAAATTATGGCAGATTTTTTTTTTCAGGTAGGTTTTTATAAAAGCTCAAAGCCTGCCCAGAAATATACTACCCAAAGTAATAAATAATATAGCCGGACTCATAGAATTGTAGTAAGATGCCCAATTCTTTTGAAAAATCTTGTTTTCTCATTTGCACATGATTGCTTAATATCATAAGATATTTTGGACTAAAGCAAAAACAAAACAAAGATCTGGGAACTATAAAGATATATACACATGTCATAAACTCTCTTTCTCCCTCTATATATAGGGTGGGGCAAAAGTAGGTTACAGTTTTGAGTATGTGAAGCACAGTATTAATAAAGCTATTGTAGTCTGACCTGCATGGCTCAGAGGTTGAATGTCGACCTATGAACCAGGAGGTCACAGTTTAGTTACCAGTCAGGGCACATGCCCACATTGTGAGCTCAATCCCCAGTGTGCAGGAGGCAACCAATCAATGATTCTCTCTTATCATTGATGTTTCTATCTCTTTCTCCCTCTTCTTTCCTCTCTGAAATCAATAAAAATATATTAAAAAATAAAGCTATTGTAATAATTATAACCTGCATGTCTTTTTCCATATGAACAACTATAAACCTATATTTGCCTACCCTGCTTGTACACACACACACACACACACACACACACACACACACACAAATGTGTATGTATATAGTACTAGAATATTTGTCAAAGGGCTTCCTGGAAGCTATTACCAGTTTTTTTAGATACCATTATAAGCACGTGGGATTAAGGTATCCTATTAATGGCTATCCCTTGGGTAGTTGGGCCTAAGGTGCATGTCCATAGAGATGGAATAGTGCTGGTTCTGTAAGCATCATCTGCAGCATGGGTTTTTAGAAGTGGTGATCAAGAGAATTTCACAGAGAAAGCAATGTAGAATAAGTATGTGTTATGATGATACGCCTTCAGTATGAAGAGGATTCTATATATGGCAATGACCACATTTTCTCCATCTTTCCTGTCTCCTATCCTTTCTGATAAAAGAAATCACTATTGCACTTCACAGGCTCCCCACGTCAAACTATTTCACAATTAGAAATCTCAGAAAATATCATCTTGTCATTCCCATTTGCAAAAAGAAACCATGTCACTCTATTCCTGAGTAATCCTGATTTTGCAAAAATTGATAAAAATCATGCGATACAGATCCCCACATTTCATACGAATACAGTAGCATTTGCCTGAAATTCCATCCTGATGGGGCCCACCAATAAACCCCCAATGACCAAGATTAATGGCACAGACACTGAATTCTCACTGTGGCCATAGTGATTTTCCAAATCCCTCTTCAAAGAAACATTTGAGACAATTCTCTTGTCACTTCAGAATTATAAATCCTAATTTAGAAGCTACACATATTGTACTAATGATTCAGGAAGCATCTTTTCAAATGCGCTCTGGGCTCATTTGTTTTGAAAGAACAACCTTCAGATTCCACATCATAGAGTCTTGAGCTTCTTAAGTTTTGCTCATCAAAAGCCATTATTTCATGTGCACTGCATATGCAACACATGCCCTAGAACAGCAATCTTGGAGGGAAGGTTTCGTGACTTCCTGAGCTCGAAGACACAGCTGTCTCTAGGAGTCTTGACAATATCCATATATATTACATCAGAACAAGAGAAAGATGGAATCTCTACACAGTAGTAGACCTTTCAAATTACATTGGAGATAAAGAGCCAAAGCTGTCAGTTTAATACCAGGCTCATTTAAAAGCCAACGGGCCCTAATGTTTGAGGATAAATAGGGAAAGAAATTTCCACTTCTGATACTTCAAAGACTTTGCAACATCTGGAATTTGGTCCCATACAGAGTATTCCACTAAGAAGTAAGTATAAAAAAGCTCTTAATAGAGCAAACAAGATTCAGGTTTCTTGCAATATGTTCTCCTTGGAGGGAAACAAATAACACAGTGCATCTGACTAACCTTTCTGCACTTCAGCTGCATTAATTAACATTTAGTCATGGATTCCACTGTGAGCCAGATGAACTCAATGCTACAGCTGTTTTCATTGAGGAGAAAAATATGCTTTCACATTTTAGATTCCCAACATTTATAAATCTGGGGGAAATATTTTGTTGATTGCCTCTGTGCCAGCTTTATTGATATGCATTACATATTAGTCACCCAAATAAATTAAAACTCACCCTAGACTATGAGTAAATCAATGTCAATTGCACATCAACTGGGTCTGTCAGAGCCAATGCTATAAAAAGTACATCCCTCTCTTTTTTCTTACATTAGGGATTAAGGAAGGGCTAAAAATCTCATCCAAAAAGTTGCTGATGGCCTTGAAGAAATTGTTGCTGGGTGAGTTAAAGGTTTAAGTGAAAACCAGGTACTCTGAGAGGGATGAATGAAGATGAATAGAAGGAAAAAAAAGAACAGATGTTGAAGAAATTTAACTGCAGGATCTGATCACTTGGCAGAGGCATCCTCAACTTTACAAGCCAAACATATGGAAGTGGTTGGTTGGGAACAAAGTTGAGGTACAGAACTGCAACATTTTGTTAGTTGTTGAAGGAGGTTTTTTCCTTTCTTTTGTTTTTATATCAAAGGCTTCTTTACAATGTCATTTTATGAGGAAATTATGGCAGTAAATCAGCTGGAGAATGCAGTCTACCTATAATACCTTGCTAAAATTTTCATATTGCAAGAAACTCGTCTCCAAGAGTGTCTTAGCGATGTTGTGTCTTGACTTCTGGTCACTCCGGAGTCTGTGGACAGATGGGTATCCAATAATCATGTGGCCATGCGTTTTTGTGTGTGCGCGCTAACGTTCATTTGTACCAAGTGTAGAAGCCTGGAGTCATTATCTCTGTAAATAGGAACCAAATGTGATACCTGCCTCCTCAAATTAAAGTTCTCAGCCATGAATAAAGGCTGTCTGACTTGTTTTCACCTTTACCAATATGGAACAGCAATAATGCAATCAAACCAGAAAACCACCTTACCTGGAACTACTTCAAAAAGGAATTTCCCTGGACTCTCTTCATTGCAGGGATGTTCCAGGACTTTATTTCCAGGCAGGAAAATGGCACCCTGTGAACACAAATGCCCCAAACACCAACATCATCAGGTGGCAAATATTAAATAGTATCATCATCATAATCATCATCAGTGAATAGTCAAGGTGCATCTATAACTAGTGTATCGTAACATGAACCTGACTCATTTATATTCCCAACTAATCAAAAATCATGTAACAGATTCATATTCATTCAACATATAACAAATATACGTTGACCATCTAATAAGTATGAGGTAGTGTTAGGTGCCGGATCCATTTTAAGCACCAATGTATTCAATGCATTCTGTATGCCAAACTTTTACTAAACATTCTATTAACATATTATTTAATTGTTAGAATAATCTTATGAGGTAGGTATATTTTCCCCATCCATAGTTGTGAAAACCAAGGCAGAGACAATAAATAACTCAGTCCGTGTTACCACAGCTTTCTCTTAATGATCCTTTCTCTTTCCTGTTAAATTTCTCTCTCTTTAGCGTATCATTCTCATGGTTCTGAGACATGTTTAAAAGTTTATCCTATTAAATAATTTAGACTCCAGCTCCCCCTCCAGCTATCATCTTTTCATCCCCTTGCCTAGCATAGTTATCTACACTGAATCTATATCCTTACATGTATCCACTGTACCCTAGTTTGTGCACCCATAATTCCAATTACATGATTCTCACAAGCTTCATGCTTGACAATTTTCAATCATCAGTGAACTTGACTTCCCAGGAGCTTTCAGCACTATTAACCATGCTTTCTTGAAGCACCTACTTTCCATGGCTTCTTGGTATTTTTCAATGATTTTTTAAAATTACTAAATACATTGTAAATAGTCAGTCTAATTAAGACCTTTCTTTTATATATAGGTTTGTAATCTATATGATTTCTATAAAAAGTGATAAGATCAGTTTTTTCAATTATAAGTTTATTTTACTTAATTAAATGATCTTGTGAAGTAATTAAATTTATGATTTAACTTAGTTTTAGAACATAGCATCTAACCTTCCAGGGAGATACAATATTCATTTATGCATGCAGGTATGTGATTATGTGTGTACATATGTCTCCTGTTTAATTCTATGCCTTTTGGCTCTGCTTGGGATATTAAACTGTACATGTGTTTTATAAAGTAAATTCAAGCCACTCTCCTGAATAAACAACTCTCCTGCGTGCTCCGCCCCCTCCCAGGCCACCAGATCTTCCCTCCACTCATCGCTCTATTCAAAACTTCAGGAGACAACTCTGTATAAATTGCAAAAAAACAGGCTGCAGGTTGGGTTTGACAGGCCATAGCAGGAGGTCAGAAGACAAGATAATTATTGACTTGTCTTCTCCATGTGAGGCAGCAATTTGGCCCTAGTTACCTGGGCAGCTGCCTTAGTCCACATATCCTTAAACTTGTTGGCTCCCTAAGGTTCCTGTAGAGCTAAGAGTGGTAACGGGTTCCTCCCAGTTTTTAGCCCCAGGATGTTTTTCACTGTCTGTTAGTTTCTATTAACCTTTGCAACACTTTGTCACAAACCCTCCAATTACTACTTTTGATGTGGAGACATCAATTTCTTGCTGGGATCATAAGTGACAAATAGCCAGGGCACAAGTACGCTGCGTTTTCTAAGAAAGAGAAGATTACCCCATGATGTTCAATATGCCTCACTGCAAATGATCAGAATGAAGAAACTCAGGAATAAAAAGGGATGTAAACTTTATCATAAGAATTCAATACATATGGCGATAATTACATGTCAAGAATTAATCAGCATATTCATAATGAAATCATACTTATTTCTATCCCTCCTGGGGACTATTCCTTTTTATAAAGAATCTTTAAAGTTTGAAAATGGGATACTATGTTAAACAAATAATTTTATACTTTGACAGCTAAGAGTTGGCAAAAGAAACAGAATTCAAACCACATTAGTATTTTGTTTTCAGCTAACATTGCTACTAGAAAAGAAATTCATCTCTAGTTAGTGTCAGATCACCGAACCAAAACCACAGGACTTGGGGGTAAGGCTAGATAATGTTGAAAATAAGCAGGGTGATCTTATTCTCTGACATTTGGATTGGAAAATGTATTCATGTGCAGTAGCTGTGTCAGTTGCATAAGCACAATGATGAGATATTCTTTCCAGCATGAACAATGATTATGAGCATCACTTGGAACTAGGTGAAGTCTGAGCTTATATAAAAATATACATTAAAAATATGCATATTTATAATGCAAATAGACTTTAATAAAATGAGGGCAAGGTGAAATAAATATTATTCAACCATGTTTATTTGAGTTATGTAAGTTGGTTTGATTTTTTTCTTTGTAGCAAACAATTTCACTAATCTCTTCATCAAATTTGTATTAAACAACACCTAGTATGTGCCAGGCCTTATCCCAGGCACAGAGACGATAATAGTGAGAAAGTCCAACAGTGCCCTTTCTTGCATTTCTGGATTTTAAAATCACTCAGGGAAGGCAGAAAACTGAAAAGAAAAAACAGATAAGCCCCTAATATGAAAAGAAAACACATTACATATGATTATGAAAGAACTCTGGCCACTTAATAATCAACCAATCATGATGAAGTTTGTGTTCAGTAAATCTATTCTGGAGCTGAGCTGCCTAGGCTCAGGTTCCCACTCTACATCCATTGGTGAAGTGACTTCAGGCAAGATACCCATCCTCTCCATTCTGCAGGCTCTTCATCCTTAAATTGGGATAAAGGTAGAACCTACTTCATAAGTGTGAACAGACTAATACCCATGTAGTTTGTAGAAAAATGACTGATACAGATTATTTTTAGCTGACAAAAGATTTTTTAGTATTTTTAATACTGACAAAAAAGTATATTTCTTATACTCCAGAAGGCTCAAAGATATTTTAGGCCCACATTTTTTCTAACCCCCAAATGATGAGGCGATTCTATGTGTATAGATTCTATACACATCTGCTAGTATTATCATCTAGTTGAGTAAACTAATTAGAAATTTTGAAGTCAATTTTTACTGACCATCATGTTTGCAAGGCTAGACTAATCAAAACAAACAAACTTCTAATTAACAACCATAATAATATATAGCATAGCATAACGATGTTGATAATGATTGCTAATGTTACTCATTGTTAAACAAATGGGTATGCCATTCTATCATTAACTCACTCAGTGACGCTGTGGCATAGGTATCTCTCACTTTATAGAGGAGGGAAATACAGCTCAGGGAACACCTGACAAAAAGCCTGGCATTGGGAACTCCTAACCTATTCCTTTGAACAAAAAAGGGAAGGAACAAATGAATGCAAGCTGCTTTAAGGATTTTATCTTTAAGTATTAACCCAACTTATGTTCCTATTTCTAATCAATGACTGCTATTGAAAAGAGTTTGAAGTTTTATAGTAAACCAAGTTTCTTCTTGCCCTCTGAAATTATTTACTCTCATACCTGGGATGCTGCCAGAAAGACAAGAGAAGGGAAACTTGAAAATTGGTATAATTTTTGAATTAACCAAAGTAATTCTGGTGTGCAAACTGGGGAATACTAACCTAAACATTGTTTTAAGCTGTCTTTTAGAGAAAATAGCATGATATTTATGTCATGTGCAAACTTTGCAATGTACTATTTTCTCCTCAGCTAATAAAACACATAAGAGCAAGTAATACACATAACATTGTCCAACTGTTATTTAAATTAACAATGACAGACATAATAGCATGAAGTTATTTCTGAATAAATAGAAATAAACTCTCTATAGAGATGTCTCATTTTGCTGTTTTTTATTATAAACTGCAAACTTAGCACTTGGGAAGCATTTGTCATTCTGGGTTCATTTTAATTTTAAAACAATATTTGCATAATATTACATATGTTCAGATCCTAAGAAGCTAACAGAATGTCACTAATTGTGATGGAGAAAAATATGTACAGTGTTTGGATAAAATTATTTAAAAGCTTTTAACCCTTATTTTCATACACAAGGATCCTGTACCCCCTGTGAACTCTCCCTCTGGACAGAGCAGAAGTACATGAAATTCCTTCCAGAGTCCTTCTGCACTAACAGTTTTCCTGGGAACATAATCACCACCATTCTAGCTACATTTTAGTCACTTCTATTTGACTACATGCTTTTGATTCCTTGGAAAATGGGCAAATTCCTTGACTGTGGAGGAAAAAACACATTAGGAAGGGATTATTATTCTAAAACCAAAATTCTATAATCACACTCTCAAAATTTGTAGAGACCTTAGAAATTACCTTTCTCAGGCTTATCTAACATATGAATCTCTGTAATACCGAAGGCATTCTGATCTTGCTCAAACCATCTCTTATTTCCTTTCTTTAAGGTGTCCCATGCCATTTTGAAAGATTGCAATTGGGGGGAAAAAACACTCAAATGTTGATACAAAATCCATCCCCCCCAACAATTTCTACTCCACATTCTTCCCTTCAGAGTGAAATCCCCCTTTTCTGCCTTGGATCATCACAGCCAATTTCTACTGAGAATTACTATGTGCCAGGCCTGTGCTGTACATTTAATCTTCCGAGCCCTATGTGGAGGGACGATTATAACTATTTTACAGAAGGAGTGCTGAAGCATAAATAAGTTGAGTAGCTGCAGCTGGTAAAGCACAGACACAGAATTTGACCCAAGCTCCCTTCCTAAGCCTGTATATTCCTTATGTGAGAGGAAGCTACAATGTGACTTATTGATTCATTCACGTATTTGTTTATTTATCAACCATATATGTCATAGGTATTATATATTGAGGATGCCAAATACTTAGGAAAAAAATGAAACTGTTAATATAGGTCATCCTTGAATAGCCAGGTCATGGTTTTATTTTGCTAAGTTTTTCCTATTTTTTTTAAATTTTAATAATGAGCACCTATTACTTGTTTAATGATAAAAACGTACATATATTTTTAAAGCAAATATAAATGACAGGAAGAGGCAAGGTTGGATGGGGCATTTTGAAATCTCAAAATTAGGCTTCTGCCTTGAAATAAAGACTGTGGAAGGCAGTTCTAGAAAATGTCTAAATATGGCCCAGTACTCTGAGTAATGGCCACCCATAGATATCAAGTCCTGATCCCTGGAACCTATAAATGTTATCTCATCAGGAAAAAAGGTCTCTGCAGACATGATTAAATTAAGGATTCTGACAGAGTTATCCTGGATTATCTGGGTAGACCTTAAATCCAGTCCCAAGAGCCCTATGACAGAGAGACTGGGAGACGATGCACACGCAGAGGAGAGGGCGAAATGGAAATGGAGGCAAAAGTTGGAATGACACAGTCTCAGGCCAGGAAATGCTGGCAGTCACAAAGCCAAAGTAGTTCCCTCCTCGAGCCTCTGAAGGGGGTCTGGGCCTACCTACACCTTGATTTTGAACTTCCAACATACAGAACTGAGAATTAATTTCAAAGAGTGAAGATTGAAGAATCTCAGAGGGAAGGGGGAGGGGGCAGGGAGAGATCAAACAAAGGACTTATATGCATATCAGCATTACGCATGGACACAGACAATAGTGCTGTGAAGGGCTAGGGAGGTAGGTGGGGGGTACAGAGTGTCAGTAGAGGGAAAAGTTACATCTATAATACTTTCAATAATAAAGATAAAATTTAAAAAAAGAGTAAATGTCTGCTGTTTTCAAACCACCAAGTTTGTGGTAATTTGCTGCAGCAGTCAAAGAAAGCTAATACAAATACAACATATTTTGAAACAAACCCTTCAGTGACCCCTTGGGAGGAGCCGGTGAACAGCTGAGGCTTTAAAAGGAGTTCACTGCTCATTCTCAAGTGCCGGTGAGTGGCTCTAACGTTGACTCAGCCAATGAATTTTGGGAAGAATCCACATTGTTTAAGGGACTCAAATAGGTTGTAGCCAAGGAAAATCCCTCCTCACCCGATCCTCAGCTCGCAGTAGGAGAAATGAATCCAACCAAGTGTCACATTCTCATCCTGGACAGAAGACCCGGGGCAAGGTTAGGAGTCCTTATTTGGAGAGAACTGAGCTCACTTGATAATCTTTCTCAATCAATTACTGGGCCCTTGACCTTGTATTCGGTATCCAATAATACATGCCATTTGATAACACTTATTATTTCTCAACTAGAATATGAAAGGTCAGCTGCTCAGGGAATGGTAAATGCCAAAGATTCAAAGTCTATGGCAGTAGGAGAGAAAACAACAAGAAAATTGTTTTTGCAGTTTATGTCTTGTTATAAGATACGAAGAGGAGAAAGTCATCTATATTAATAAAAGGGTGCCCTGACCATTTTGGCTCAGTGGATAGAGCAGCGGCCTGTGGACTGAAAGGTCCCCAGTTCGATTCCCGGTCAAGGGCATGTGCCTTGTTTGTGGACACATTTCCAATAGGAGGTGTGCAGGAGGCAGCTGATTGATGTTTCTCTCTCATCAATGTTTGTAACCCTCTATCCTTCTCCCTTCCTCTCTGTAAAAGATCAATAAAATATATTTTAAAAATAATAATAAAAGGGTAATATGCTAATTAGACCGGACATCATTCCAGATGAAACTGGATCCAGAGAAAAGCCCGGGTCCGGGTGCCAGAGGGAAGCTGGTGCTGTAGCCGGGAGAAGGAAGGCTAACTCTTGCATGAATTTTGTGCACCAGGCCTCTAGTAGCTATATAATAATATTTGTTAGGGGAAAACCTGGACCTTAAGGAGAAGGGTATAATAAGCCATTATCAATAGAACAGAAAATTGATGATAATTAGAATAGCCCCATTTAACCCTTTAGTAGGCCCTTCGTGTTTTCAAAAACTAAAGTGAAAAGGACCTAAGTTTAACCTTGGAAGAAACTGTACAATAGTATAATCTATAATACCAAAACAATGGGGGATACTGAATAAAATGACCTTGGAAAGTTTTTTACAACCTAGTAAAATTATTTTATAGTTACTTTGATAATTTCCCCTACAGTTGACTTTTAAAATTAGGAAGTGTAACTGGGAGAACAAAGTCATTAGCAGAAAGAAGGCAACTTAAGACTTAATTGCACAGCTGGTTTGGACATGCTGAGCTTCTTTTAAAAAAACTAATCTCTTCTTTACCTTATGGTTCACCTATTTTTCTTGATATTCCTCTACTTCTGTGACTTACAGTCAATTATGTTTGATGTAATTCTTAAAATTTGTTGCTGGAATTGCAAATGCAATGTGATATTTATTTGTGAAAGATAACATGCTCTTGCAAAATTCTGTAAGTTTGACAACATATTCTGTTGGTACGAAAACAGAACTTTCATACATTGGTAGTACAAGGGCAAAGTAATTCTTTCTAAATATTTTTATTGAATGTATTTGGGTGACATTGATCAATAAAATTATAAAGGTTTCAAGTGTACAGTTCTATAATACACCATCTGCATTCTGTATTGTGCATTCAGCATCCAAAGCTAAATTCTTATAGAGGGTACCTTAGCAATATTTATCACACCCACACATATAAGAAATGGTTTATTTCAAAGTTTACTTTCATTTAAACAGCATTGTTTGAAAGGCAAGATTTGGAACAAGTCAGATGTCCATCACTGAAAATCCATCACCATCATATCAGGTGTTTTATTATATACAGGCTGGGACATAAGTAGGTTTACAGTTGTGAGAATGTGAAGCACAGAGTTTATTCTTGTATTATTATTTATTAATTATTGTATCATTTTCCATACAAACAACTGTAAACCTGCTTTTACTCCACCCTGTGTGTGTGTGTGTATATATATATATATATATATATATATATTCACATATGTATATATGTATCCTATATAATAAAACCCTAATATGCAAATCAACCAAACAGCAGAAGGGCCGGTCGCTATGATGTGCACTGACCACCAGGGGGCAGACGCTTAATGCAGGAACTGCCCTCTGGTGGTCAGTGCTCCTCCACAGGGGAAGCGCTGCTCAGCCAGAAGCCAGGCTCAAGGCTGGAGAGCACAGGCAAGCACAGCGGTGGTGGCGGGAGCCTCTGCTGCCTCGATAGCAGAGTTGAGGACCCCTAGGGGGATGTCTGCCTAAGCTCGGAGGGGCTCGGATTGCGAGAGGGCGTAGGCCAAGCTGAGGGGATCCCCCCCACCCAGTGCACAAATGTCATGCACTGGGCCTCTAGTATATATATATATATATATATATATATATATATATATATATATATATGAATGAGCTTTAATATATAGAAAAATATATATGAATGAACTTTAATATATAAAAATATTTTAGTAGATATAGCTTATTTTTATAGCTGCATAATACTCCATTATTCATGTTTCCCATATATGATCTCTATAGGAAGATATATTATATATTATAAAGAGAAAGAATAGTTTAGTTTAGAAATACACATTCATATACTATATTTTAAGTAAGAAAGAAAAGATACTAAGAAATATATTTGCATTTGCATAAAAAAGTCACGGGAATAATACACACGAATCTAATCAAAGTAGTTACCTATCAGGAGTGTGAGGGCAGCAGAATAAGAATGGATGGAAAATAAGACTTTTCTTGTGAACATTTACTACAGTTTTGATTTTGAAATGTTATGAATGTTTTATGTATTTATAAATTATATTAAAAAGGAATATAGTATGCAAATAAAAATGTCACAAAAATGTTAGTACTTTTCTCTATATAGTTGGATTTTTAAAAATTCTTTATACATTTCCTCCATAATTCTATAGTGCAAGAATATTACTTTAAAATTTTTTATTTTATTAATCTTTTAGAGAGATAGGAAGGGGGAGAGAGAGAAAGAGAGAGAGAGAGAGAGAGAGAGAGAGAGAGAGAGAGAGAGAGAGAGAGAAACATTGATTTGTTATCCCACTTATTTATGCATTCATTGGTTGTTTCTTGTATGTGCCCTGACCAGGGATTGAACCTGCAACCTTGACATATTGGGACGACACTCTGGCCAGGATAGAATATTACCTTTTAATTAAAAACAAAACAAAACACCCTTTTGTATTCAAAGTAGTTTTAATTCATTCACAGTGTTAAAGACATAGCTAGTGGACTGCCTATTATTCTAGATGTATGAAGGCACGTACTTGGGAGCTGAGAGAGAGAATGTTTTTAATTTAATTTTGACCTTTCTTGGCAAACAGCTAGTCTTCTTGCTTAACAAAATAATCTCAGGAGAAAATATCAGTGACTAAAGTTTTGGATCCAATGCTCTAATATTTTTCGTCTTGTAAGTTCCATTGATTTTATAGTTGCTCTCACGCAATTTGCTTGTTCCTGGCTCCTGCGCTAACCCACTCAAATGTCGTTGATTTTTTCATCTACTTTCAAAACACTGACTTGGCTCCTATGATTAAGAAGCAGCGTGCTTCCATTTCAAATATGCATTTCCATCCTGCTCCTGTCTGATTAACCAGAAACAATGAATGTGGCAAAGCAATTAAAATTTAGTTTAATTTGTGATAGTTAAAATTAACATGTCTCCCCCTTCTAAAATATATAAAATTAAAATTATCTTTAATATCTATTTTAACATGCATTGCCTTCCTATACTAAAGAAGGCACTGGAACAGAACACAAGCATCGAGCAAGGCCAGGTATCATGACAATGATAAAATCAGAATGCCACATCAATTTTTACTGCATTTCTCTGAGTCAGACAATGTTTTGAGTGCCGGAGATAAAGCAGCATAGAAAGTGGACAGTTTTCCTGTTCTCACGAAGGTTACATTTTAATGAAGGAAGAAAGAAATATATCCATTCATACATAAATGAATCTTAAAACATAAGGGAAGTATTCACACAGAGTGCTGTGTACTATAGTTAATTAAAATAGGGTGTATGTTTGAAAGTGCCTGGGTAGCTACTTTGGAATAATTATTCTCCGAGCTGGTGACACTTTATTTGAGATCTTAATGCTAAGGAAAGTCTATCATTAGCACTGATAGATGAAGAGTGGTTTATGTCTAAGAAGAAGGCAGGGGTGATCAGGCCCCACTTCATAAGCTAAGGTTGTGTTTGGATGTTTATTTTAAGTGCAATGAGGAGCCATTGAAGGATTTTGAGCACGGTGTCATCTGAATTTTATTTTGCAAAGAACACACTGGTTATTGAATAGAAAATGGATTGTTGAAGGGCAAGAGTGGAAACAGGAGTCCAGGCTAATTCAGGATAGAGAAGATGAAGACCATTAAGACGAAGACCAGCAGTGTTATTTGGATTATGTTTTGGAAGTAAACAGGAGTCGGTAATGTCTTAGGTGTGAGACTGAAGGAAAGAAAGAACTATAATACCTAGAACTGTGTTTGAGCATTAGAGCACTGGGGGGCCTAATGACAGGAAAGATAGAGAAAGGGAGAAACAGGGTTTGGGGGGAAATTAAGAGGTCAGCCATGTTCAGTTTGAAACACTCATCAGACACAGGAAACTGACAAGTAGAATGTTTGATATATAAGTCTTAAGTTCCAGACATAGGCTCAAGAGATTTAGTTTTGAGAGCCATCAAACTTTAAATTGTATTTGAAGGCACAGAATTAATTAAAGTAATCTAGGGAGAATGCGTGGACTGGCGAGGTAGGGAGTCAAGGGAAGATCTCCAGAGCAGGCCTATATCTAGCAGATCTACAGAGGAGGGAGCCAGAAAGAAGGCTGAGGAGGGGCCGGAGAAGTAGGAGGGGCAGGCACAGGATCCTGAAAGCTGCATCTTCCTCCATCATCTGTTGAACACTCCAGTGAAAAGGCATTATCTTGAAAAAGATCATTCCATGACGGTAAGCTCTGGTCCTTTCCAAGCTGTATGCTGGGGTCCAACCCCAGCGGGTCCAGGGGTCCCCAAAGGTGTGGACGGAGTCGGCGAAGAAGGAAGGACACGGAGACAGTGTTCAGTTGATCAGCAGCCTAGCCAGGATCTCTAGCCAGGATCTCCAGCCAAGTTCTGGTCTGGATCTCCAGCGAAGTTCTGCTTAGGATCTCCTGCCAGGGTCTGTGTCCATGTTCTCTTGCTAGGTTCCCCAGCCAGGTTCTGTAGCCATGTTCCCTCGCTAGGTTCTCCAGCCAGGTTCAGTCACCAGGTTCTAGTCAGGTTCTCTTGCCAATTTCTGTAGTCAGGTTCAGTCCAGGATCTTTTGCCATGTTCTCTCCCTAGGTTCTGTCTTTAGGTTCTGAGGCCAGTTTCTGTCCAGGATCTTTTGCCATGTTCTCTCCAGCGAAGTTCTTCTGTCTGTAGGTTCTGTGTAGGTTCTGTCTTCTTAGTTCTGTGTTCTAAGCTCTGTATTCTAAGTTCTGACTTCTGCTGTCTTATTACATCTGTATTTATACCAGTTGATTCAATCCTATCAATCTCTATTACAAAGGTTAGGGCGTTTCTTATCTCCATTCCAGGGAATAAAGATCATGTAGCTTAAGCATGATTGTTCGTAGTTAAAGTGATTAATTACCCGCCTGGCACTTAGTTGAGGGGTTTTATTCCCTCCCTAACTTCAGGGGAAAATCCCTACCTAGGGAAACAACCTTTCTCAGAGACCTTGGTTAAAACACATAGTGCCAAGAAGGTGAGCAAACATATTAAGAACAGTATGCCATATATGCCAGGTCCTTTGAAACAGCAAGGATGGACCGGCTCCCGGCAGCTGTACTTTATACCAAGTCAAAATCTGACTGTAGATCCTCTGCCTCCTCAACGCCCTCCACAACCATTGGCTGATAATTCTCTATGGCTCTGGACATCTTTACCATGCCCACATTAAGTCCATCCCCTACCTCCCCTTTTGTTTTTGTTTTTTTGTTTGTTTTTTGCTTTTTATAGTTAATCCTCACCTGAGGATATTTTTTTCTAATGATTTTGGGAGAGAATGGAAGGGAAGGAGGGTGGGGAAAAGGGAGAGAGAAAGAGAGAGAGAGAAACAGCGATGCAAGAGAGACACATCAATTGGTTGCCTCCCGCATGCTCTGACAGAAACCACATCATTACCAGGGGCTGAGGGTGGGGAGGAAAAATTATGAAGGGACACGGGAATTTTTGTGGGGTAATGTATCTATCCCATACCTTAACTACAGTGGTGATTACATAGTTGTATGTAAATAATAACTCAGTAAACCTGAATTTTTAAAAAGGGGGGTAAGAGATCAACCAAAGGACTTGTATGCATGCATATACGCATAACCACTGGACACAGACACTAGTGGGGTGAGGGCTTGTGCTGGGAGTGGGGATGGCCGGGGAGCGGGCAACGGGGGAAAGGGAGACATATGTAATACTATATGTAATACTTCAAATAATAAATAATTTAAAAATAAAATGGTCTGATTTACACTATTAAAAGAAATAAAAGTGCAGTGTCACTGATGCTCTGGGGCTGGGAGAGCTTCTCACTGCTGCCAGATCAGTCACCCTCATCTCTAGCCCAGTGTTGAGGCTCCAATGCAATCTCCCACTGTCCCTGAACACATTATCTTGTGGTAGCCTCTGTACCCATCTCTCTCATCAGAATGACCTACCCCATACCCTATGAAATAAGTTTGTGAAGTTTTTCTAACAGGAATGCTCATTTACTCTTTTACTCATTATTCTCATCTAAGTAATATGCTTAACACAGGAGTTATGAGCATTATGCATTTTGCAAGCTTCTCCACAATATTTATCATACTCCATGCAGAGAAAAGAATGTCATCAGATGATAGGTACTCAAAAATATTTGTGGAATGAGTAAATAAATTGAATTTAAAAAACACATGATTGACCTTATTATTTAACTATGGCTTTTGGGTGGACCAGGCCACTTTGACTTGAATTTTCCTATTTCTTATCCTGCCATGATAGGATCTGTTTTTAATATAAACACAAGATAAAATTTCCTTCCCAGCTTCATTTCTGTCAACAATGACCCAATTGTCTCAGTCATAATATTGGTTGGATCTTTAGTTTATTTTTATTCATTTGTTTCTCCTTTATCCTGCCCATACGCAGGCTTCTCTTCTCTTTTCTTTCCCACATGTAACCTTTCCTCTTACCCGGGTCTCTGATGATCTCACGGGCGGTTCCTGACCTACACTTTATGTCATGCACTACTGACCTCACACAGAGCCGAGGGGAGTCTTCATGAACATATCTTGCACTTATCAGACTCAAAGAGTGGCCTTTAAGGGTCATTTGTAACAAGTTAAATTTGTGTTTATGCTTACTCGCAGGCTGTTAATGAAGCTGGGCGGGTGTTAGTTTGTAGATTCTAGAACTTCAACACACAAATATAGAAACCTAAGTCACATAAAAGTAAGCATCACCTACATTTTCACAATAATGAAACCTGGGGTTAAATATTCAAAACTGAGTACACATGTTGCTATAAATTAAATATGAACTTAATTTTGACTGTCTAGTCATGTACTCTAAGAAGTATCTCAATTATAATACATCAAGATTCACAAACCCTTATCCGACCAGCTCAGTGGTTAAATGTTGACCTATGAACTCAGGAGGTCATGGAGGTCACAGTTTTATTCCCAGTTAGGGCACATACCTGGGTTGTGGGCTCCATCCCCAGTAAGAGGTGTGCAGGAAAGTTGGTCAATGATTCTCTCTCATTATTGATGTTTCTATCTCTCTCTCCCTCTCCCTTCCTCTCTGAAATCAATAAAAATAAAACTTTAAAAAAGGGAGAAAAAGACTCACAAACCCCCAAAACAAAGAAACATAAACATGTATCTATCTGAATTTTTTTTTTTTGCATTATACGGAAGAACTTATTGATAATTTAGGTAAAAAAATACTAAATTGAAAATAAATTATTTTTATCTTTTCTTAAAACACTAATACAGTAAAGGATATTGAAATATTTCAGCTAAAATACATGTGAAAATCAATGACTAAATTGACATCTATTTACTATGATGCTAGGAAGTAACTTGAAATGATCATTTTAATGCATATATTATTCTAATTTTAAGAAAATTGCATATGGAAATACAAGGTACATCTGTTTCTGTTACCAAAATAGAAGAGTAGATGTTTTTTAAAAACTTGTTTCACTTCTCTCTTTCATTCTGCCTCTTTACCCAAACATAAAAGAGTATATACTTCCCTTTTTAAGTTCCTCCTCTCCCTTCATTTTATCTTTATACTCATGTGTAATAGTCATAAAGAGAGGAGCTTTATTACATTTGGGTACTTATATTTCATACACATGCATGTTATAACCAGAGAGAGAGAAAAAGAGAGATGTGCATATTCACAGACTGAATGTGGATGAGACAGAGTGGAGTGTAGATGAAATACCCTTCAGAAGGAGAAATACGCACAATGGGACTGGTGGGACTTTTGAACAGCCTTCTTCAGGCTGAGGAACTGGGTCCAAATCTCTGGTTATTTTGTCCTCTCAGACGAGACGTGAAGGACGTGTGATATGACCACACTGCAGATGGTTTGGGTGATCAGCTTTCAAAAAAGAATTTTATTAAATCCACCTACCACATGTTTTCAGTCATATGGGGCTCTCGTTTTATTATACAAGCATACAAGTACACATATGCAGATGTACAGGCCTGTACATGTCTATGGATCTTGATGTCACAAACCCTATAGTCTGTGCTAATGTGAGAGTTTTCCTGGTTGCTAAACATCTGTCAGGGCCACACAAGAAATTATCAATCTTAAAAAAAGTTGCAATCAAGGATTGTCTGATCAGATAGAATATGAAATATAAGGACATACTATTCCTTTTTTGACAGCTGTTCCAAATTCTTGATTTATAAATGTTATATATTTTACAGAAAGATGCATCCATGTATAATACACAGCTTTTTTAAAAGATGCAAACAACAGAAATAAAAATGAAAAAATAACTGGTGCCAATACCTAATTTCAAACTTCCAGCGTCTAGAACTGGGAGGAAATAAATTTGAGTTGTCTTTTAAAAAAGTAGCTTGTGGTTATCAGGCAATAAATACAACAGATAATGAGTTCATGAAGATAAATTAGTATCAATTCTAGTGTGGCCATATTTAAGAAGAGATATAAGTAACTGGTGGAAACAGTGATAGCAGAAGCGGTTAGTCTTAGCTCCACTTTCTATAAATTTTTTCTTTAAAATTCCTGTAATTATAGTGACAGACTAATAAAATGTCCCAAAGTTTTTCACATTTTTTTTCTTACAGTGGAATATTTATTCCTTTTAAAGGTCAACACAATTAATTTCCAATATAAAAAGCTCTATAGGAATAAATATTGCAAAGCATATCTGCATCAAAAAATAATACAACAGTTTGGAATTATCAGAAAGAAGTGGTTTATTTATCTTTTGCCTGCTGATAGACTATAAAAGGGAAATTCTCACACAGGGCACATGCAAAAATTTTCCATTTTTTGTCTCAATGGTATCTTAAATTACCACACATGCATAGTTTACTTTGTATCAAACTCTCAATAATAGAAGTTTTAAAAAATGGAATCAATATAAAATTACTTAATTATTAAGAACAGAAGCAATGTATTCAAGTACTTACTTATCTCCACCTGGATGTCTGACTAATTGACATTTTAAAACTCAACATTTTAAAACTCAGGACTGAGCTTCTCATCCTACCGCCCCCTCCCCCACCCCCCGCCTCCTGCCACCATCACCACCATCTTCAAAGTGGGTCTTGTAATCGTTCCTATCTCAGATGAGGGCAATTTGGTCCTTCAAGTTGTTCAGCCTCAATTCCTAAAATTATCCTTGACTTCCCTCTTTTACACTCATATCCAGTGGAAGAACAACTCCTGTTGACTTTTTCTTCAAAATACAACCACAATTGGTCAGCTTCTAATTACCCGTACTATATGATCAGTTTAGGACAGTAAAAATCATTGTTTTGAAATCTTAATTCAGTTTTACAATGTAGGGTTTTTGAATACTTCTTAATGCTCAATATATATCCTTTTTATCTAGTTGTACACTTGTTCATTCAATAATATATAGGGAGTGTCTACTATAGGACAGGCACCATCCTAGGTACTTTATATTAGTGAGCAAAATAAAGATCCCAACCTAGGGAATCTTACATTTTGATGACTAGATAAAGGCAACAAATAATACATAAAAGAAATACATTATGTAGTATCTTAAAAGATAATAATGACTATGGTGAAAAGAAACATACACTCAGTTAAGTGAGTCAGGAGTTACTGGGAGGTAGGGAGGATGTTAGTTTACAGTATTAATAAGGTAGTCAGGATATGCCTCTTAGAAAAGTAAAATTTTAAATAAAAGATTGTTAGTCTGATTCCCTTCTGCATATCTAACAAGAGGATTAAGAAGAAAGTGCCCAGAAGGAAATGACATAGCCTGCCCTTGTCTTTAAGTCTTCCTCCAAACAATCAGCTAGAAAGGGAGAAAGCGAGGAATGGATGGGATGAGGAATGGGAAGAGACAATCAAAAAAACCTGTTTGTTATGGACTGAACTCTTGTGTCACCCCCAAATTCATAATTCATGTATTGAAATCCTAACCCTAATGGGAAGGTATTTGGAGATAGGGGTCTTTGAGGGGGTAATTAGGTTATGAAGGCAGGGGTCTGGTCTGACAGATTTAGTGTCCTAAGGAGAGACCTCAGAAAGCTTCTCTCTCTCTCTCTCTCTCTCTCTCTCTCTCTCTCTCTCTCTCTCTCTCTCTCTCTCTCTCTCCCTCCCCTCCCTGCCCCCAAGTGAGGACACAGCAAGAAGGCAATAATCTGCCAGCCAGAAGGAGAGACCTCACCAGAACATGGCCATGCTGCCACCCTGATCTCCAACTTCCTCCAGGACTGTGAGAAAATAAATGTCTACTGTCTAAGCCAGCCAAGTGATGATTATTTGTTATGGCAGCTGAGCAGACTAAAACTCCTTACAGTGTTCAGTGTTGAAACACTGAAAATGTGAACCTGTGAAGCCAGGAAGGAGATTACATAGAGAAGCTTCATGTTCAAGTATAATTTATAGCACCTCATAAATGTTGAGACATTTAACAACCAATTAATCCCATAAAATCTTGCTAATTCTCCCTCAGAAAAAAAATTAGAATCTGCCTTATTATCTGTTGTCTCCAGATATACCCTTACGATAGCTTCCTACTTCGTCTCTGCTGTCACTTTTGCTTCCTCGGCCACAGTCATAGAAACCCTGCTAACCGTCTATGGACCCTTTAACTCATCAAATGACTGAATATGAAGATTCTCTGGTAAGAATCCAAGTTCCAAACTGATAAAGATGTTGAAATATCTGGACCTGAAATAACCGAGTTTGACTTAAAATTGTCACAAGGGGCAGAAACATAGCAACCCATAGTTTTAGTGAGCGCTTGGTAGTGCAGACATGGCTGGCTAGCTCCCCTTCCCACATTTCCCCTCCTCACCCTCACTTCCTCCCACACACACACCTCCTGCTCAATCTTGCTTTATTAATAATAGTATATGTTTAACTACAAACTATATATTAAGATTAAAACATTAGAAATAAAATGAAAAAGGGCACAGCATTTCTATCAAGTTTTTTTGCAGCTCTTTCAAATTGGGCTCTCCCAACACTAATTCTAATTCCTCTCTCACATCTACCATTGCCTCTGGTCATGGCGCCCTTCTTTTCTCTCCTGTCCTCCACCCCCACTGGGGCATTTTCATGTCTGCCTTCAGTGTTTTACTGTTTCTTCTCTCAACCTGGAATTACCCTTTCTATCACCTCTTCTTTGCAACATTTGACCCAATCTTATTGCTCAAGCTCTACTTTCTTTACCATCTCTTTCCTCAGAAATTAAGTCCGGCTGATTTCCATTTTGTCTAATTTGTTACACTCTCTTCTAGAACATATTAGCATATTTATATTATTCTATTTGCTATCTGTTATGCAACTGGGCTTATTGAACTAATAGTATGTTATGTTTTCCTAAGTAATGTCTGGTGGTTTCACATATGTCTTTTTTATTCCTTTCTATTCACAACTAGATATTTAAGTTCCCTGTGGGATTGGGCCTAAACCAGCAGTTGGACATCCTTCTCACAATCTGGGACCACTGGCTCTTAACCGCTCACCTGCCTGCCTGCCTGATCGCCCCTAACTGCACTCCTCTGCCAGCCTGACTGCCCCCTAACTGCTCCCCCTTCTGGCCTGATTGCCCCTAACTACTCTCCCCTGCTGGCCTGATAGCCCCTTTCTGCCTCTGCCTCGGCCCCCGTCACCATGACTTTGTCAGGAAGGACATCCAGAAGATATCTGGTCTAATTAGCATATTACCCTTTTATTAGCATAGATAATAGATACATGATTAATAGCATAAATGTATGCCTGTTGATTAACTGAGTTGTAAAACAACATCTACACTAATAAAAGAGAAAAATGGTAATTGGCGTACGGCGATACCGTTTTCATTGGCTAATCAGGGCTATATGCAAATTAACTGCCAACTAAGATTGGCAGTTAACTGCCAACAAGATGGCGGTTAATTTGCATATGTAGGCACAATGCAGGGAGGTGAAAGGGAAAGCAGGAAGAAGCCCCCTGCTACTGACAGTGATCGGAAACCCAGGGGGGAGCTAAGAGCTGGGGGGCAGGGCAAAGGCGGCCCCAGGGCCGCCTTTGCCCTGCCCCCCAGCCATGATTGGAGAATCAGGCGCCTTTGCCGCCCTGGCCAGTGATAGCAGGAAGTAGGGGTGGAGCCAGCGATGGGAGCTGGGCAAGGTCGAAGCTGGCAGTCCCAGGAGCTAGGGGTCCCTTGCCTGGGCCTAAAGCGAAGCCCACGATCGCAGCACCCCCCGCTGCCACTGCAGGTCCCCGCTGCCCGGGCCGGACGCCTAGGCCAGAGGCTTTAGGCCTGGGCAGGGGCGGAGCCTGCAACCGCGGGGAGCTGGGGGTCCCCTGCCCAGGCCTGACACCTCTGCCGGAGGCCTCAGGCCTGGTCAAGGGGCCGATCCGGTGATTGGTGAGCGGAGGGTGATGAGGGTCAACTCCTCTGGCTGAGGCATCAGGCCTGGGTGGGGGGCGGAGCCGGGGATTGGGGGGATATGATGGTCCCCTTGCCCAGGCCTGAAGCCTGGGTCAGAGGCGTCAGGCTTGGGCGGGGGGTGGAGCAAGCGATCAGAGGGAGATGGGGGTCCCCTGCCCAGGCATGATTCCTGGGCCAGAGGCCTCAGGCCTGGGCGGGGGCCAGAGCCAGTGATCGGGGGGAGATGGGGGTCCCCTGTCCAAGCCTGACACCTCTGGCGGAGGCGTCAGGCCTGGGCAAGGGGCCGATCAGGCGATCAGAGGGTGATGGGGGTCAACGCCTGAGGGCTCCCAGTATGTGAGAGGGGGCAGGCTGGGCTGAGGGACACTCCCCCCCCCACACACACACCCAGTGTACGAATTTCATGCACCGGGCCCCTAGTCCTATATAATAACAGGTTAATATGCAAATTGACCAAACAGCAGAACGACCAGTCACTGTGACACACATTGACCACAAGGAGGCAAACACTCAACGCAAGAGCTGCCCCTTAGTGGTCATTGCACTCCCAAAGGGGGAGTGCCACTCAGCCAGAAGCCAGGCTCATGGCTGCTGAGTGCAGCAGCAGTGGTAGGAGCCTCTCCTGCCTCTGTGGCAGCGCTAAAAACCCCTCGGGGACTGCGAGAGGGAGCAGAGCGGGCTGAGGGACCACCCCTCCCCCAGTGCACAAATGTCGTGCACCGGGCCTCTAGTAAAACTATAAGACCTTGTCCTTTCTAGCTTATCTTGATTTGTCTTCCAAAGATCTATAACTCAGAAGGATTTTTCTTATGTTTTCAATTGTAGCACATTCAGCCTTCACTGTTATTGTTGTCCTCAACTATATCCAAACTACATCCAAATGCAGCCTATTAGGAAATCTTCTGTCATTACCCATCCCTCCCCTGCTTCTTTTTCCAGTGGCAGGGCAATTTATCCAAAACCTGAAAAAAATTCCATTTATCTCATCATTTCTGCATGGTGTCCTTTTCTATAAGTCAACCAGGTCCTCTGGCACCTCCCCCTACTGACCAACTGCAAGAGCAGCCTCACCTTAGCATGAGGATAATTTCATGGGAACTTTTATTCACAATGAGCACAATCCAGTTATGAGTTAAATTGAAAGAATTTGCTTGAGAAATAAAGTGCCTGCACATGGAATGTCAATGAGTCTTTTCCAGCAAATTGAATTGTCATTTAATGCAAAATTTAAAACCGTATAAAAGGACACCCAAGTTAAAATAACACAAAACCATTACAGGCATTAAAAGTGGAAATACAATGTGTTAGCAAAGAGAAGGAAACAGTAAGGTTTAACTCAAAATCAAAGGTTGCCGGCAGGAATGTGATTTTTTTTTCTATCTATGGTACAATTAGGCACTCTGGTTATGCTTCCTGGGTTGTAAATAGGGTTGATATATCTTAAAAAGACATTTACCCTTTCCTCATTCTGATGGTAAATGTATTGTATAAACATATTTTCTTACAATTATATTAGTTACCAATCTGAATTTAGACTCTAGTAAAAACTGATGATGAACCAGGAAGAAATGAATATATTCAATATATATTCTCTTTCTGGAATTAAAAAAATACGGCATTTTAGGACTCATTTTTCAATAAAAACAAAAAACAGTTGGCCTCTAAATGAGACCCAGCACTCTCAAAGTAATTCGTATACTAAAATTACAATCATTCTAATAACCGAAAAAGTTTGTCTACAAAACGCTACATAATGTTTTATCTGTGTATGACTAAACATATGTGGAAACAAAACTGTCCTTCCTCTGATTACTTTAAACTATTTGTAACTTTATTATCATGTTTTCCTTCAAGAAAATACATTCAAGTTCTACTTTATCAGTATATTTCTCCTATGGAACTTATTTGCTTTTGTATACTATTTGTGTTAGAGATAGGAGGTAGGGCTTAGCAAATATATTATACCAACTAACTTGCTCCCTTTCAAATAAAACTGATTAAGAGGAAATTAAGGATTTTACTCTAATGATTATTGACTACCAGTAGTTCATTTGAAAACATTTATCTCTAATTTATTTGACTTGCTGCTGTTCTAGCCCATCAAATGACTTATGTGTGATTTACTTAGCTTCAGAATTTAACATATTTATTTCATTATTTCAGGGTCAGTGACAATCAAATAGAGCGCATATGCTTCACTAATTACCACACTGAGACTGACAAAGGGGCTTTAGCTCAAAATAAAAAGTTGTCAGTTCATAAAGCCATACCTCAGACAAGCATGTGATTTTTTCTATCTATGGGACAATGGGGCATTCTGGTTATGCTAAGGTAAGTATCGCTTTCAACCTCTTCCAAGTGGATAAATGAACCAGGAAGTAGCTAAACCCTCCTCATGCCCCAGTTACGGACAAATATCTCAGGTGAAGACAAACCTGGTGTTTATTGTACATATCCTGCGGCCAAAGAGAATATGGGTCACGGTTTTTTGAGGGTGTCAGAGACCTAGCAAAATCTGGTAACAGCATTATTTAATTTTTTATGTAAAGATGGACAAATGCAGCAATGAAAATATTCTGTTACTTTACTTTTGACAGTAAGAAGTACAGAATAAGCCACAAACAAATAAACTTATATTACTAAAAGCTTGAGTAGAGACGAAGTCTTGGTTTTTTAATTCTTCTACTCAAAGCCCAAATAATAACCTGTATGTTTGGCTTACATTACACCTTGGAGGATTAGACATATCATTTTACCTTTGCTTTCATTGTTGATTCCTAGCTGAGCTAAATGTTACATTTGTATTTAGTTACTGACTTTTAATACCGTGTATAAAACTGGACTACTCAGTGTATGATGTATGGGGATAATTCATTACTTGAGGAGATGAACTTAAGACAAGAATCACAACAGAATAACAATATTGAGATGAAGAGCCATGTCTATAATTAGCAAAGGTAAGAAACCTCTCTAATATTTACATATACTTGTCTAACATATTCTTTCTTTGTAGCCTGAAAGCTAAAGCAAAATTGAAAAGTGCATAGTTACAAATATGCATATGTATTCATGCATGTATATATTTATTTTTTAAAATACACACGTGGTGAGAGAGACAAATTTAGTTTCTTTAAGGCCAAAGAGGCTTTTCATCATTTATCCAAACACTTCAGACATTTCCTAGTCCTTTAAGATTACAAAAAGTAATACCAATAATACTATAATCTTCATTAACAATATTAAAACTTTCATTCAAAAAAGCAATTGTACTGCTCTAGGACCTGGTACACTGTGGGGAGAAAGACAGATAAAGTCCTACTCCGCGGGGGTTATGTTTGGCTGGTGACAGAGTGGGTGAGGTCAGACATGCTCCACTGCAGGCCGGATTCCAAATCCCCGCTCTCCCAGCACCACCGGGGTGACTCCAAGTCCCTCCGGCACTAACATCCACAGATCCTCCCCTATCTGAGCATCTCATGGTTTCTCAGAACTTAGAGAAAAGCAGACACTATGGATAAACAAGCCAGGTACCACCCTAATCTAAGCTGTTTCCCAACTGAATTGCCCTCTGCAAAATTTCAAAAGTTCTTCCTATTCATTTTTCCTTAAACAAACATTTTAATTAAAGTTAAATTAAAATATATTTATATCTACATATCTATCTATCTACCTATGTCCTATGTAATAGAGGTTGGAAAATTTTTCTAGAGGTTGACAAGCCATCCTTTTCCCCAATTCGATCTCTGCCCTGACAAGAGGCAACAGCTGATAGGAATGCAAAGAGGTTACTATTAAGAAAGATTTCTACATTGAGCAAGGTCTCCTTTTCCTTCTTCTGGTGGAAATCTCTCTGAAAATATCTGCAATGCCCATATCTACTGGCCAAAGATAGACTAATTTCTATAATACAATGATTTTGTTAAAAATCTTATCCTCTTCTTTCAAAGTCCCCCTCACCCCTACCCCATGCGCAGTCAAGTCTTGTGACTTAGGGAGCTAGAGAACAGAAGTGTGTTCAAGTTTCACAAGAATATCTGGATTTCACAAGTGAGGTTTTCTTTTTCAATAAGCAACGAGGCTCAGGGACTTGTCTAATGTATGCAGGACGTTTCTCACAAAGAAAAGGATGAGAGAGTATCTCTCTAACACACACATGACATTCCCTTCCCTAACATATTCCAATTTATACCTATAAGAACTGCCTTTTTTTCATGATCAAGACTCATTGCCTCCTATCTACACTAATCTTTCTCTCTCTTTCTCTCCCACTACTCCTACCCCACCACCCACCCCCAACACACAATTGCTCGAGGTTAAGAGCTGGCAATGAAGTCAGGGGGAAGTGAGAGATTTGGCCATCCACGTTTTGAACCCTAGTCTAAGGATAAGCACAGGCATAATTTCCCCTCATTTCATGGAATTTACAATGCAGAGATGGGAGAGAGATCATTTCTGGCAGAGATTCATGAACAAATATCCAGGGTAGGACAAAAGTAGGTTTACAGTTGTTCATATGGGAAATAATATAATAATTAATAAATAATAAAACAATAAACTGTGTTTCATATATTCAAACTGTAAACCTAAGTTTGCCCCACCCTGTATATTATGTATCTTTGAAAGCACTTAATGTATTAGATAAGCATGAGATGCACTGTCTACATTGGAGATAGACAGGAGCAATACTATTCCTTCAAAGAAAGTTCTTTCTACCCTGTCTCTTTTGCCCCGAATCCAATACTGTTAAGATAATGAATGCAGTTTCATAGTACCTATTTCTGAAGGTCCATTAAGAAGAGGTAAAGTGTGTTAAGCAAGCAAGGTCCAATGAACCACATAAGTGGTGGGATTATTTTTCTCTTGATTATTTAACTCCAACCCTGAACTTTTGCATACCTTCAAAGCAATGTATTAACTTCTGCTTCTGGAGGCTGAACAGATGATTCTGCATTCCCACAGCATCTCTAGTCTCTTTCTTCTTGCTAGCTCCCCAGACAATGCAGTTTGGTTTACACTGTGGCCATGTGAGGAGACCACAGCAGCTGGAAGAGCAGGATGGCTGCCTTTGGTCTCCCTCAGTGTATTCTACAGGGTTCACAGGGTAAAGCCGCATTGCCTCTATGTTGTAGCAAGACAACCCAAATGACCTGCTATTCAAGTAAAATACTGAGGCTTTCTGGTAATATTATAAATTATCGTATTATTTTCAAATGAGAGCACTCTGTTGGGATAACTGTAAGGTCACACAACGTAAGTATTCAGGAATACTTGTCTATCTGTGGCTAATTTACATTTCTGTTCATTTTTGGTCTAATGCAGTGGCAGCAGACCACTAGTACTGGTACTTAGAGAACATTGTCCGACTCAACTACATGAATATTTCCTGAAATAGATCCTCTTTTAGAGCAGAATGTGACATGGTAGTTAAGAGCCCCAACTTCAGTCAGACTGGTGAGAATTCTACTCTAGACTAGTTCCTGACCTTGGGCAAGTCTCTTAACTTTGTACCACTTTCCCCATCTATAAATTGAGGATAATAATAGCACCTACATTCTAGGTGTTTTTTTTAAAGATTAAAATATATGTACTTCATCAAATCATTTAAAATAGCACCCAACACGGGGAGGGGGTAGGAGATCAACCGAAGGACTCGTATGCATGCATATGAGAATAACCAATGGACACAAGACACTGGGGGGTGGGGGAGGACGGGGGAATGTCAAGGGGGGGGGGGAGGAGAAATGTGTAATATTCTTTGTAATAATTTAAGAAATATATATATATATATATATATATATATATGGCACCCAACACATAGTAAATGCCCAATAAACCTTAGCTACAATTTTAGCTTCCCCCTACCCTTTTATAAGAAAGCATTTTATTATTAAATTAAAATTACCATTAAGATGAAAATAAGGGTATGAATAACAGACATATATTAACAAGGCTCACTGTTAATATCACTTGTTAATATCACTTCTTCCCAACTTGAAGAGTTCAATTTCTTCCATGAAAATCATCTAAGGACTGTCACCTGTTACTTCATATATGGATCTGAGTAGATAGATTTGATTTTTTCTGAATAAGTATGTTTAAGACTCATACATATAAATGTTTGGACTCGTTCCCAGAAAAAAACTGAACCACTCTCTGGGGTGATCTTGTGATTCCCAGATATATTCAGAGAGCTCAATGCAGCTGTTATCTTCTAACCATCCACAACTGGCTCCAAGTTCTCAAACAGGATGGAACCTGGGAGGGAAGTGGGGAGCTGAATGTTATGTGAATTAGCAAAGGCTTTCTTGAACTTACATCATGTTTAATTATATCAAATGCTGCTCATTATGTGGTTAGGTTTGTGGCGCTTCTTGGAGGAAGGAGCAAGGAGAAAAATTACTGGCATCTGAAACAAAACCATAAATCCCTGTTCATGGGGGATCTCAAATTAGACTTGAGTCATGGGATTGTCAAGTTGCTCATGCTGGAGTCAGCTGGGCTGATTGGCTTCTTATAGCACAACACAGTCATTCTTATTTAATCTCATAAAAAATTAGGGAAAAACATTCTCATAAAGCAAGATTTGGAAAGAGTTAGGACATCATGTTGGTTTCAAGTCTTAAAATTATACTAGAAGTTGTTCTACATGTTTGAAGGCTGTTGAGCTTAAAGAAAATTCTATGGTAACTCAAACAAAAACTCCAATGTATTCATACAAGACACACTTCTGGGGGCCAGAACAATCTTTTGAACAAGATGTGTTCTAAGAGTCTTTCCTATAGTATCTGTCACTTTATCTTTAGGAAATCATCAGGAACATAGAAATAGAAAAGCTCATCACTGAGTTTTTGTGGTGTTTTTTTTCTTGTTAAAGGGTATTGTTAAGCTTTGGGAAACTTGTGATACTCAAAATACACATCCTAATTCATGATATATGTAGTGTTACATCCATCCATAAGAACGAGGAGCAATGGAAATATATCCATGCCTGTGAGCCTGGCCTCAGAATACTTCAATTTATTTTTATTCCACCTTTGTCTCTTACTACCCATGTGACTCTGGGTTGTTCATTTAAGCCCTCTAATCTAAATTTACTCTAAACATGTAAAAATAACATTTATCTCACAAATTTCAAATACTGTGTGAGTGCATAATGCATTGGGGTGAAGAAGCCATAACCCCTATCCACAAGCTCACAGTCTAATAGCACCAAAATTTGAATGAGAGAAGATATGTGAAACTTCTTTGGTATGTTTTGACTCTCAGTATTAACTGGTTTCAATTCAGTAATATCTTTTCAAACCTGCAGTTTTCTTTGACAATATGTCATTCAATAGAAGACTGATTATACATTGGGTGATAGGCAGGGTTTTTTTTTAATAAACTTTCTTACTGTTCAGTTTCAATAATTAGATGTTGGACCATGGATAGGCATGGCAGAAAAAAAGGGAAAGCCATCAGAGGATATATTTCAACAATAAAAGAAAGATATTTAAAAAAAATATAAGAGTTGTTCAGGACAAAACAGACTCATAGGTACATAGAACAGACTGGTGGTTGCCAGAAGAGAGGGGGCTTGGGGGACTGGATGGAAAGGTGAAGGGATTGAGAAATACAGGTTGGTGGTTAAAAAGAGTCATGGGGATGTAAAAAAACAGCATAGGGAATACAGTCAATAATATTGTAATAACCATGTATGGTGTCAGCTGGTTTCTGGAAATATCAAGGGGAATACTTTGTAAAGTACATGATTGTCTAACCACTATGCTACCTGAAACTAATGCATAATAATAGTAAATGTAAACTGTAACTGAAAAAAAGTAAAAAATAAAAAAGGTGTTCAAGAACAGAAAGGGAAACAATGGGATGCCAGTAGTTTCATGTTAATGGTGCTTTAAAACAGAGGTGCTGCTTATGTCAACCAGAGTCACAGTACTGAGGTAACTGCCTGGATGATATAGGTGTCAGTAATGCACTTCTCCTGAGCTTCCTCATTGGCTCATGACCATGCCACACCTGAGCCACTGGAAGGACCATTTAAACTCCTCAGAGGGGAGTCAAATCAGAGAGGCCAAACTTCGAGTGAGTAGCAAAGTTCTAAAGCTTCAGACAAGAATCCAACAGGAAGTGCAATGAGGCAGGACCACTATATTTCCTCTTATCTATGTCCTATTTCCACTTTGTTATCTAAGAAAGCTGACATTTATTTATAATTATATATATGTGCATGTCATATTGTTTGAGAAAAAAGTTCTTCAAAACCTTTACAGTAATTATCTCTGAGTAAGGATTTTTTTGAGATAGTTTCTTATTTATGTTTCTCTAGATATATTTGAAGTGTTAACATGATAATGTAACATTTCATAATAAAAACATACTTTCACTGAAAAAAAGTCAATTATATTTTAAGATGACATATGCCTCAAAAGTCTTTCTAACTGTTCCTAAACTCAGTTTGTCTTTTCGAATTGCCAGAGGAGCTCTTACAACATGCAGATGGCTTCCTGGGGGTCACATTTGACCTAATGAATCAGAATCTCCAGGTTGAGCCTAGGAATCTAGACTTTGAAAAGCTTCCCAGGCAGTTCCGCTGGAACTATGTGTGCCCGTGGGTCAGCATTCAGAAGCCAGTTACTTGGAAACAGCACCTGCAGGCTTGGGTTGCCCGGTGTGGACTCCCCCTCTCACGGATGATGTGCAGACTGTGACTCTAATGAGGATAAATAGCCACTTCTCTGCAGTTAGCTGCTGCCCAGGAAATTCCCTAAATGCAGGTACCTTTAGTGGTGCCGCTCTCCTTATTTTGAGAAGAATTACTGAAGTCTTAAAAAAAAAAGTTTGGACTCTGTGATGGAAGGGCTCCAGTCCTCATCCTTCCAGCTGAGGGCAGAGGCCATGGTCTACAGAGGAGGCCCTGGACCAGCCTCAGGCCCAGCGTGGAAATGGGCTCAGTCCTTGTTCCAGGCAACCCAGGAGCAGAGGCAGGAGAGGAGACCAGCAAGTTGAAGTCATCCTGGGTGAGAAGAAGGTGAGCCTTACAGCATCCAAATGCTGTCCATTTGTGAGGACTTAGGTTTAAACGTTAACAAATGCCTTCTGGTTGCTGGTTTTTGCACAGAAAAATTGTTTTCTTTTATATTGAGTTTATTGAGGTGACATTGGTTAATAAAATTATATAGGTTTCAGGTGTACAATTCTTTAATACATCATCTGTATATTGTGTGTTTACCACCTCAGGTCAAGTTTCCTCCCATCACCATTTATCCCCCTTAAGCCTTTTCTACCTCTCCCACCCTTCTTTGCCTCCGGTAATCACCATACTGTTGTCTGTGTCTATGAGGTGTTGTTTTGTTTTGTTTTGTTTGCTTAATCCCTTCATATTTTTCACCCAGCCTCACAAAATCCCCCTCTCCTCTGACATCTGTCAGTCTGATATCCCCTTGTAGTTTTAATTTGCATCTCTGTATCTCTAAGTCTGTTTCTATTTTGTTAGTTTATGTTGTTCATTAGATTCCACATATGAGTGAAATCATATGGTACTTGTCTTTCTCTGACTGCCTTATTTCACTTAGCATAATGCTCTCCAGGTCCATCCATACTGTGGCAAAGGCTAAGATATCTTTCTTTTTTACGGTTGTAATAGTACTGAATAAAAGAACATAGTATTCCAAATGTCCCACAGCTTTTTTATCCTCTCCTCTACTGATGGACACTTTGGTTGCTTCCAAATCTTGTAAAAAATGCTGCAATGAACATAGGGATACAGATATTCTTTCAAATTAGTGTTTCAGGTTTCTTCAGATATATTACCAGAAGTGGAATTACTGGGTCATAAGGCAGTTCTGTTTTTAACTTTTTGAGGTAATTCCATACTGCTTTCCACAGCGGCTGCACCAGTCTGCATTCCCACCAACAGTGCATGAGAGTTCCCTTTTCTCCACATCCTCCCCAATACTTGTTGTTTGTTGATATATTGATCATAGCCATTCTGACAGGTGTGAGGTGATATCTCATTTGATGATTAGTGAAATTGAGCATTTTTTCATATGTTCACTGGCCATCTGTATTAGTGTGTCCTCTTAAGAGAAGTGCTTATTCAGGTCTTTATCCTATTTCTAAATTGGATTGTTTGGGTTTTTTTTGGTGTTGAGTTATATGAGTTCTTCATAAATTTTGGATATTAACCTCTTATCAGATATATCTTCGGTGAATATGTTCTTCTATTCAGTGGGTTGTCTTTTCATTTTATTGATGGTTTTCTTTGCTGCAAAAACATTTTAGTTTGATGTAGTCCCATTTTGTTATTTTTTTCTTTTGTTTCCCTTGCCCAAGGAGATATATATATATATATAAAAAAATACTGCTATGAGAAATGTCCAAGATTTTATTGCTTGTGTTTTCTTCTAAGATTTTTATGGTTTCAAGTCTAACTTTTTAGTCTTTAATCTCTTTGGGTTTATTCTTGTATATGGTGTAAGAAGGTGGTCTAGTTTCATTTTTTGCACATTATCTAATTTTCCCAACACCATTTATTGAATAGACTATCTTTACCCCATTGTATGTTTTCTGTCTCCTTTCTCAAGTATTAATTGACTATAAAGGCATAGGTTTATTTCTGGACTTTCTATTCTGTTCCATTGACCTATATGTCTGTTTTTATGCCAGCCTACTTCCACTTTTAGCAAGATTAAAAAGAATTATAGACTTGGCCCTATAATGAGAAAACTGAAGGAGAAACGAGAGAGATATACAAGAGAGACTTGTGTCCTGATAGCTTCAAGCTTAGGCTCAAGGTGAGTTTGTCTAGAAAGCAAGGGTAGGACTTCTCACCTCATCCCAGCACTGTGCAGTATCTGTAGAGTATGGGATTCCAGGGAACATGCAGGAACAGTAAAATTATTATGTGTCAAATGAGGGCATGGAAGTTAGCTGAGAGTACAGAGGGTTTGATATGTTGAGTAAGACAGAAAATTCTTGGACTGAAGGCCAGGCAGTAGTAAGACCCAGGACATTAACTTAACAGACACAAGTATGCAGAGGTAATTTCTCTGAAGGAATGATTTCCAGGGCAGTGGATACCAAAAGGGTCTGGATACCTCTCCAGTGCTCTAGTACCATGAACTCCCTAAAACAGGGGTGGGCAACCCTTTTGTGAGTGCATGCCAAAACCAGCAAAATCTCTGACTCAAAATTCTTCTGCGTGCCAACTCTAATTTTTTGAGAACATGTTATGCCTACTTGATATCTCTTAATGTGTACGTATCTGAAGAACCTTGAAGAAGTAAAAAAATTCATTCGAGCGACAAAAACACAGTATATAATGATGAAAAACACATTTATTTTTTAATGTATACATGTTATGTAAAATTATTTATTTATCTAAGATTCACCTACACTGAATTTATCTGAAAAATAAAAAAGTTGATATTAAGAAAAAAATTGTAAATGGAAGATTATAAGAGAGGGTTTTGCGTGCCAGCAAAGTTACTGGCGGGCCATGTTTGGCACGCGTGCCAGAGGTTGCCCACCCCTGCCCTAGAACATGCTAGAGACAAGGAAGGAAAAGGAAAATCTTGTCTCAACTGACTGTAAATCTGAAAATGGCTAAGAATTGTGTGAATCATGTTTTATGTATTAGGATGGGAATTTGAAATTTACAGGGATAGAAATTATATAAAATATAGTTACTTTTTATTTTACAGTAAGTTTTGTAATCTGAGAAGTAGATACTGCCTAACTTTACAGTTAATTCTTTTCAACCCTGAGTTCTAGAATTATAGTCTGAATAGGGCCAAGCTTTCTGGTATTAATTATATTTCTCCAACTCCTTTATTATTTGGATCTAGTTTTGATGTTTTATTTGTCTGTGCCTTTTATTATATGCCTCTTATTAAGTTCTTTTGCATGTATTATAAATAAAAACAAGTTTTGGCACTGGAACCAGATCTGCTGATTATGTTGAGCTTTTCACATTAAAATAACCTTTTAAAAATAATTTAGTAAAACACAATCTACAAAATTGAAAAAAAAATATACATAATACCAACACACAGTTGGCACACATTTGTTTCCCTGACATTTGATAAAAGGTGTATCCCTGACTTAAACAGACAATGTGTACCCATGGCATCAACTGTCAGCTAGCAAACCTGGCCTTTACTCCTTTTCAGGGGAAACCATTAAAAAAAATGAAAAGATCAAAGGGCTTTTACCACTGAAATGTTATCAGAGGACTCACAACAGTTCACAGTTAAAAACTCACTTCCCCATCAACAGCAGCAGCAGCAGCAGCAGCAGCAGCAGCAGCAGCAGCAGCAGCAAAAATGGATACATCATTAGCAGCCTGCCAGGTCCAAAGGCTAGCTGGAAAATAGATTCTGAATGTGAAACAGACTAATTAAGCCCATTGTTCCCTGCTGTCACTCTGAGGAACAGCAGGGACATACAGGCTGTGTGCTCAGCTAGGCTGAGTGGCAGACTTGAATCCCTTCACCTCCCAAATGTGCATATAAAGTGTGGCCTGTCCGCCAAGGTCAGGAGTACAAGATAAATCTCTGTGTACAAACGTGCTAATGCAGAAATGGAGGATTAAAGGCGCATTAAGACGTTGTGAGGAGGATGAAGGGAGAAGACCACAGCAGAAGGAAAAGCAATGTCTGGCCCACATGTGTCATTTGTTAATGACCTTTATCTCTTCAAAGCTTCTTATTTTAGTGGGTTCCCATTCTGCTTGGGAGCAAAGCTGCTATTGTAAAAAGCCCGCAAAAAATCACCATTTTCCCAATGTGAGCGCTCTGCGAGGCCTGGAAGGGTCATTCCACTCTGTGTGGCGGAAGCCTCCATTCCAGCCTTGAAGAGGCAAAGCTTGCTTCTCTCATGTGCTGCCACTTTACAAATCCTGCTGGGACTTGTGTCGTTTAATGACATTGGAATAGGAACAAGGGAGTCCTTTCTGTAACATGCTATTGAACTTCAAAACAATGATTTCTTCTGACAGAGTTAGAGGACAGTGTGTTTAGGGAATGAGATGGCATTGCCCTGTTCGCCGCGGCAAGATTTTCAGAAGATGAATAAGCACTGCGCCACGACACACACACACACACACACACACACACACACACACACACAGACACACATACACACACACACACACGCACACCAGCTGGACACTGTCTTACTCATAGCCCTGCTGCTTGCTCTCCCCAGAGGAAGGGCACTGCACGTGCCAACAATGGATCCTCAGGAGCCAAAGGCCACCAGCTAACAGTAGGAGAACCAAGACACAGGTTTAGGATTCTCGACTCCTTGTCCAACATTCCTTTTCCGCTTCACTGGAGTTCTGACTCTTCACTCACCCAACCCTATTAACTCTGCCCCCAACCCCTAACCCTCGACCCCAATCAAGCAGCAGGTGTAAATATAAACTCATGTGGAGCTTAACAGTTGTTGCTGAATTCTAATGTAAAGATCAGTACTGCCCTGCTTAGAGACTTTTGCAAAATGGTCTCTTAGAGTTCCTGGAAGGCAGCAGCAAAGCAAAATGTCAGCATTAATTTGATATGGCTTTTTGTGGAATGCAGAACAGTTCATTAAAACCTTAAACAGGTGGCAGCTTTGGCAGCTCAATGTGTGTACGCCACGGACAGATTTATTATGCCTTTCATTGTAAAATATTTATGCAGAAACAGACTCAGGGAGATAAATTATCTTGTTCACAAGAGCATTCTATTTGAGGCTGCTATGATAACTGCCATATCAATCAAATGATGCAATGAAACTTACCATCCATTTTATAATCATCATCAATTATTTGTAACGGGAAACTCTTTTCATTACTTCTCCATTTTAATTTCAGAGTCTTCAAGGCAGCTCTGACTTAACTGTGGGGGACAGTGCCACAAAACGGGGACTGTGGACAGGACATCACCCAGTTGCTGGGGTTCAGGGTGGGAACGGGATGTGCATTTCAAAGCAAACATAACTGCGTGTGAATAGCATGGGCCCTACCCATCCTCTGTGATGACAGTGGGTGAGAGGAAAGCATGTAAACACCAGAGGCATGTTTAAACACTGAAGCTCTGCTTCATCTACTGAGGTGTGCCACGAGCCAATTGAAGCTCAACGCGATGTCAAGTGAAGCAAAGTACACACTCAGAGTCAATAGTGAGTCCTTGAATAATTGCAATGACTCCACAGGCTCACTGTCATCACCTTCCTAGGAGCTGGAAGTTTCTACTAATGGAATCTGCCATTTGGGGAAGGTGAGTCTCATCAATTTTAAATACAAGACATTTTCTGCAAGAAGGGTATCCAGATGTCGATCCCCCACAGTCCAGTCTCCCACAGAACTTTCCAGATTATTTTGCTCAGTTCAGTGTCTGGAGTATCACACACATTAATCAATGCGACATTCTACCAGCTACTTTCTAGTCTTACAACTGCAAGATACATGCCGAACCCTCTGGAAGCACACTTTCCTATGGAAAAAATGCAAAGCAGACTAGAAAGGGAAGGTAGTTCTTATTTGGACACTTGCCTGACTTCCATTAACAAAAAACTGATTATATCTACCTACTTTCTTAGCCAAGTATCTCAGGGACACAGGCATCTTGGTTTTCAACTGGCTTCTCACGTATATACTTGCCTTCATCTTTGTGCTACATGCAGCCTTTAGTTTTCACTCCTGCCAAAGGAAGAAGGCTCACTGATCTTTACTCGCTTTCCTTATCAGAAGTGCCCTCTCCTTCTCTATCATAGACAACACTAAGTATCTTTTCTCAAAACAGTGCACAAGAATAACCTTTATGAAGATTTTTCAGCCTAACTATGATTACAAATTCTTATGGCTGCCCTCTTGGCACCTGCAAATAGTTCTGTGCAACTCTAATTGGATAGCGGTACATTAATTTGTGGTTACTTGGAGCTTTGCTTTTGTCCCCATCACCCATTGCAAATTTTCAGACAAACAGTAGCAAAAAGCCTACCTCACGGCAGATCCTTCAGGTCAATTCAAGATGGTTTTAAAAGTCTTGGAATGTGAATATTTAGTTCAATGTTTACGGGGCTAATCCTCATATATCCTGCATAGCCAATATTATGCAGACTGACACAGTCTATATGATAATGAAAGATTCCCTGAGGTCATTGATTTTCACTACTAGGCTTTCAAAAGGACATAGGACTTGGAGTCAGAAAAACTGAGTTCTAATCCTTGCCATCTGTGCACTTACTAGCTGTGCAATTATAAGTCACTTGTGGCCTTAGACAAGGCTCAGCATTTACATCAATAAAATGTACAAAATGCCATTTGCTGTGGAAGCCTTAAAGGGAGGTTGACTTAGATAAATTATATATGTATTTATTTAGTAAAATATAAAGGAAGATATAATATTATTGTTACCACCATATATCAGTCAAAGAGATTTTGTATTGTTTTGGGATAAAAGATAAAATAATACAATTTATAAAATGTTCTTAAAAAGATGAGTACACTTGTCTGGCTGGTGTGACTCAGTGGTTGAGCACTGACCCATGAACCAGGTGGTCATGGTTCAATTCCCAGTCAGGGCACATGCTCAGGTTGTGGGCTCCATCCCCATTGTGGGGTGTGCAGGAGGCAGCCAATCAATGATTCTCTCTCATCATTGATGTTTCTATCCCTCCCTCCCTTTCCCTTTCACTCTCTGAAATTAAAAAAAAAATATGAATACACCTTAGAAAGTAGAAAATAAATCATCTGAGTTTAATATCATCAAGACATATTGAATTTGCCTGCTTTAGCAAGAGAAAGAAAACCTGCTACTTCTGCTAGAGCAGTAGTTCTCAAAGTGTGATCACTGGTCCCACAGCACCAAGAGCATCTGGGAAGAGTATTAGAAATGCAAATTATGGAGCCCTACCCCAGACCTACTGAACCAGCTCTCCAGGTGGCTCTGATGAATGTGGGAGCTGGAGAAGCACTGCTCTGCTCAGCAGTCTGGGGTTTTGTCCAGATGCCATGAACTTAGGTGAGCTTGGAGCCCCCATCAGGATAAGACATTATGAGAATATGTGCATTAACTGCAGCAATAAATTATCCCAGATTTTCAGTCAATGCAGATTTATTGTTATGTCATCATTTCCATTAAATATGAGCCAGGCAAGAAAATGTGATTTTGTAAAAATTTGCAAGTCTTTTTTTTTAATATATGTAAATTCACATTGTTGGTTTTTTTGTTTGTTTGTTTGTTTGTTTTTAAGTGCATTGCCAGACCAGAGAACCAGATTTGTTGGTTCCAAAAATATGGCCTCTGCAGTTACAAGGGAAAAGTCTCTGACTTTAGGTGACATGCACTAGCCCACATTTAGCCATCAACTCTCAGGGTGACTTAAGGCCAGTCAACCTCTCAACACTTAAATGTCCCCCCTGATAAAGTGAGATGGTTGTACTAAAATGCACCCTATGTGCTTCTCCAGCTCTCCCTGTCTGAATTGTAGCCTGCTTTCTCCCTTCCTTCCTCCCTCCCTTCCTTCCTTCCTTCCTTCCTTCCTTCCTTCCTTCCTTCCTTCCTTCCTTCCTTCTTTCTTTCTTTCTTTTCTTTCTTTCTTTCTTTCTTTCTTTCTTTCTTTCTTCTCTGTCACTCTCATCCTGAAAATTGAATCCGTAAGAGTAGAACAGAAGGCATGAAGGAAGGGCCAGAGAAAGAAACACTGGCTGAGAATCAGAAGAAAAAGAAAGTATAGAAAGGACTTTCATTTAGCATACCATGAATCGATCAGGATAAAAAAACACATGAAAAGTAATTAAAATTCAGCTGTAAAGTAAGTATGAATCAGTACCAGATTTTAATAATTAGAAAATAAACTGTGTTCATCCTTGAAGAGAAACCTGCGGAGAGGTGAGGAGGAATGCCTCAAGGAAGGGGATCACGAAGGGGATGAAAAACTGTGGGTACAGATGTGGGACTCTGCCAACCCAGTCCACTGAATGGAGGTACAGTTTGAGCAAAAGGGAGGGCCAAAGGCAACATAGGTGCTCCAGAGTGAACAAGTTCCCTGTCTAAATTCATCTTTATAGTATTAAGGGAAAACCTATTCTCCAGCTTGTTCTGTCGAAACCAGGCCAAAGCCACTGGCTATCTTTGTACGATGAAACTCACACCCCGCTAATCCTAGAAAGGAGAACTGAACTACAGGTCTATAAAAAATCCAGTGCCCTTAGAGAAAGAATGACGTATATTAGTGAAGAGAGCATGCTATTACACCATGATGGTTGCCGAACAGGAAACTAGCAGACGTGAAGAAAATGAGCCCTCCACAGGGGTGATATTTAATTACACAAAGAACAGCCAGCCTCTGAATAACAGAATTCACCATTTTTCATTTCCACTTTCCAAATGTTCTTCAGTAAAGTTTTCCCCCAATCCTCATCCTGACTGATACTCAGTAGATCGTGTTTCCTTGCCATGAAGATAGCCACAGAGCCAGCTTCTTCCTGAACCATCAGAACTCAGCTACAATCAGGAGTCTGCCTCTCTATTTTTGTTTGGCACCAAACTTCGCTGCTACAACAGATGGTTCGGCTGACTGGAGAGCCAAGTCTTATCTGCTGATACAGAGCAATAATCAAGCTGGCAATGGGAAAGATTCCTCCTTAACTCGCTGCCAAGACCAGTCTCTTCAAGACCAATGGGATTGGTGGGCAAAGGATGCTCAGATACAGTCACTCCCATTTGGCGGGTCCCTTGTGACATGTATTACATCCTTCCCCATAACTGGAACAGAGCTATGACGTCCCAGGGAGTTCAGAAACCAATCGCATACTCCTAGAGCAGTGATGGTGAACCTATGACACACGTGTCAGAGGTGACACGCAAACTCAATTTTTTGGTTGATTTTTCTTTGTTAAGTGGCATTTAAATATATAAAATAAATATCAAAAATATAAATCTTTGTTTACTATGGTTGCAAATATCAAAAAATTTCTATATGTGACATGGCACCAGAGTTAAGTTAGGGTTTTTCAAAATGCTCACATGCCGAGCTCAAAAGGTTCACCATCACTGTCCTAGAGGAAAGCCAGACTAAAAGAAAGCACACGTTGAATAAAAATTCACAAAGAAGGGAGGTTTGTAACCAGAAATTGAAAGGTCCCATCTTGTCACAACATGGCTCAATTAAACATCTTCTCTTCCTAGTTCATTCCAACTCTACACAGATTTTCTCCTAGTACTCTTCCTCTGTGCACAAGGCTAAGGACTTTTCCGAGCAATTCAATCTACAGGGTTTCTTATTCATTGATAAACATTAAAACACATCAGAATAGCACCAGAACCGCTACTGATGTGCAAAAAGCTTTCTGGGCCTGTTTCCTCGTTAGGAATGGAAAACTGCACTGTGTTTATATTAAACTCATTCATCTTTTTATTGGTTAAAGTTTTGCTAAAATCTCAGGTCACAAAAGGACAGAATATGTTGAAAGTTGGTAACTCTGTTCCTTAAATGGGGAAAAAGCACTTCACTCAGACCCTGTATCTTTAATTCACCATTTTTCATTTCCACTTTCCAAATGTTCTTCAGTAAACTTTTCCCCCAATCCTCATCCTGACTGATACTCAGTAGATCATGTTTCCTTGCCATGAAGATAGCCACAGAGCCAGCTGCTTCCTGAACCATCAGAACTCGGCTACAACCAGGAGTCTGCCTCTCTTGTTTTTGAGGTTTCCCAGGTGTGTCCTTAAAGATTTTTCTGTATTTGGTCAGTGGCATATTTGCAGCACATTCTCTTTTTAGTAGAGGCATCAGCAGGTATTCATTTATATAGGCAATCCTACTCTTCAACTGTAATTTCCCAGCCTTAGAAGTCAGCATAAGAGAAGTTCTACAGAAAGCTCTGCTTTCAATCACGTAAATGTACTGGGGCATATAAAAAGTGGTTTTGGAGACTCCAGAAGAAAAAGAAGTGTCTTCTTAACAGATGGATGCCTTGTACACACAATTCAAACATAAAAGGCTGAAGCAAAAGCTTGTGTGTATATATATATGTGTGTGTATATATATATCTCCCAGTTTCCTCATCCACTAGCTTTACTGAATCACTTCTATTCATCCACACATTCATTAGTCTACTCATATTTTCATTTGACAAATATTTATTTCACTGTATGCTTAGACCCAAATTATTGGAAAATAGAAATTTAAATATTATGTTTTATTTCTTAGGAGGGAAAATGCAAACAAAAACAACAATCCTATATAATAAAAGCCTAATATGCAAATTGTCCCCTTGGGCAGTCCTTCCACTGGGAATTCCACTGGAGACCCGGAGTTCCACTGCTCGCTATGATGTATGCTGACCACCAGGGGGCAGCGTGGGACATGACCGGTGTCTGGGACACAGCATTGGAAGTGGGTGGCAGTGGAGGTGCTGCCAGCCCCGATGGGCCCCGAAGAGAGTGGGACTGTGGCAGGATGGTGGAGCAGGTGAATGGGCAGTGCCAGGCCAAGGTGGGTGCAAGCAGGGGCCTGATAGCCCACCAATTGCCCCATAGAAGGTGACCAGTGGCGGTGGCGGGGGGTGGGGCTGCCGCCCAGCTCCCAGGCACTGAGGGAGCTGGGCGGGGGAGGGGAGATGCAGGGGCGGTGAACCAGATTGGTTGCCCTGCAGGCGGGATGGTGTAGCAGGTGAGGGGATGGTGCCAGGCCAAGGTGGGGTGCCAGCTGGGGCTGCAGGGCTGTGAGGTTGGGGGTGCAAGCTGGGGCCCAATCTCCACAGGCCATCCCAAGGGACCCACCCGTGCATGAATTTGTGCACTAGGCCTCTAGTATGAAAATATGGACCTATGGACAAGACATACAGAGAATACAGAAAACAGACCTTATAATTATTGCTGAGAAAGGCAGAAAGGCTAGAGAAAGCTAAGCTAGAAAGACTTGTAGGCTTTTTCCAGGTGGATGATTCAAAGAAAGGGCTGTCTAGTCAGAAGTAACATCTAGTGCAAATGCACTGAGGCATATAAGAGAAATGTGTTCAAACTAAAAGTTCAGTACAGAGGAAGCAAATATATGATATAATCTGAGAATGTCTGAGGCAGGAGATAAATACTGAAGGGCTCTATATGTCATACAAAAAAATAGATTTTATGTTGTAGGACAGTTGTTCTTAACTGGGGATGCCCATTTGAATGAACTTGAGATCTTTCTCTAAGCATCCATCTTGGTCCTAAACCAAGAGATTTCAATGTCATAGGTCTTGGGTAATGCCTTTCCCCTATATTTTCTTAAAATTCCACAGATCCTGTTACATGTCATTGTTTCAGAACTGCTTTAGGCTCCTAGGAACCAGTGAAGGATGGGAACGCCTTGATCAGCTTGATTGTTGATAGATTTCTTTGTGGAGAATGTGAAGGAAATTTTGCAAGTTATAAAAGAGAATCTAGGGAAGGCATAGTTTAAGAGGCAATAAAAACTGTCAATCAAGAACAACTGAAGTCCTGAGTTAGGACATGGCAAGAAGCAAGGCAAGTGGGTTTGAAAGAAGCAATGAGGATTAGATTGCTAAGAATTGGTGACCTAAAATTACATCCTCTCCCTAGTTTCTGCTGTGCTAACACCATTCCTGCAAGACATGAAATGGAGGAGATAAAGAAGTGAGTTCAAGTTCACATCTCCTTAGTTGATTGGGTTCAAAACATAAATAATGTAGGAGACTGAGAAGGTATTAATTTACTATTCCCTAGTGCTTGCTCCTCTGCAATGTTGGTAATTTAGGCATGGTTTTATTTAAATTGGTTAATATAGCACTTATTAAGATTTCAGAATTCCAAACACTGCTGGTGAGTTGCAATTCTAACACCTTATAACAAGTAAATGTCAAATAAAACCACCCTATCCTCCTCTGAAGATTGGAAGGGCACTTACATGGCCACCTCATAGACTTGTCCCCACTTCCCAATCTTCTCTCTCTGCTGGAACCACCAGGCACTGTGGTCCATGCTCATCTTCTTCATGTAGCCAAACAAGCTTAATATTTTATTGGATAAAAAAGTGGCTGAGTTACATAATATTAAAGTAGAAGAAATTTTCTTGGAATAGAGTCAGATTTGCAGCCACCCCATGTCAACCAAGATGAAAATTTCTTTCTCCAGCCTCACATCCCTCTTCTCCTCCCTCTACTTTTTCTGGCCCCTTTCCAAGGGTCTATGATCATGGGATCTATACTAAAGGCCCAATAAAAGGCGTTGACATAGTTTTTTTCTTATAATATCCTTATGTGCAGAAGTAGATGCATTAAAACATTGTTCTATCGCTATCTTCTGTGGAGGGTGCAGTCCACTAAAATATATGATGAGGTTGAAATTTCATGTATCATGTATAAACTTGTGTTCTATGTTTGAAAGCGCAAGGCCAATGCAATCTATCTTTTTATCTGGATATTAGCCAGTATTGGCAATTTTGGAGGTGTGGTTTTATTTGAATTGGCTAACAGCACTTATTAAGATTTCGCTTCTCACACCATGCATAGCCAACTTGCAATGCTAACAATGTATGCCACGTATATTACATACAGATTTTAACTAGGTAATAATACTTGCATCTATGAGACCTAAATATGTACATTTTTTATTGCTCCTCATTTCCTTTTTTACAGCACTCTCTCCTATCTAACACTGTCTCTGTACTTCTCTTCCCAACTTTCTCTTCTCATATGTCTAGCAAAATATAAAGTGTGACTGCCCCAGAGATTAGGATGGTCCTATTTACTTGCTTTTATCCCCATTATCCAAATAATGTGTGCTAAGAATTTTTAACTGCATGTGTTGTCACAATATGTTGACAATATGGTCCTGCTAAGAATTTTTAACTGCATGTGTTGTCACAATATGTTGACAATATGGTCCTGAGACCTAAATCAGTCTTACAGCATAGTCATATTAGAGTCAGGCTTTTTCAATTAAAAAAACACCAAATCATGTTGTTTCTCTAAATATATTGCCTTGAAAATGAAGTCTGAATTTTGAGACAATTTTCCTCTGGGTGTTAGTGTAACAAATAAATTTTGAAGCCTCAACGTTCTTGAATTTTGTACACCCAATCATGAACAGGAAGCATGGCCACTGAGCCAGAAGCTGTGACCACCAAATATTCCAAGCAAATCCTATCACTTGAGGAAGAAATGCATCTAAGAGAATCATAAGAAAGGCACAATACAAATGGCAATGTTAGAAATGCTACCACTTAACAAAGAATCTAAATCTGTACACTTTCAGCATTGACCTTGGTTCAGACAACCAATATCTCTCTCCTTGAACATGTCACCAGCTTCATAATTGACTACCTTTACTCTGGTCTTTCCCCCTCACTTCTTTTTTGCAAAAGTAGAGCCAGTGTAATCTTTCTAAAGTGCATATCCAACACTTTAGCTTTTAGCTTAAAACTCTTCCATGACCCTCCATTGTTCTCTGGATTAAGTTCTAGCTCTTTAACATGGATTGTAAAACAGGGCCCATCATGAAGGACCACTTTCTACACCCATAGCTTTGTTTCCTGAAGCTTCCTCTCTCAAACTCACACAAGGCAAGATGTTCATAATCCCAGGCTCTTTGCAAGGACTGTCACTTCTTTTCTCTTTCTAGCTAACTCCCACTGACCTTTTAATCCCAGTCTAGAGGGTATTTCTTCTAGGAAGATGACATTAGCCCCTTCTATATGTTACTATACCAACTGTACTTGCTTGTATTTATATAACACTTTGAAAATGCACTACAATTGTCTATAACTTCCTGTTCTCTTTCATTTGTGCCACCAACTCCTGTTTTATTTTCTTAACTGCCTCTGTAGCTGGCTCAGTACCTGCACATAGTAAGTTTTCAGTTACTAGTTGTGGAAGAGGTGAGTGCATAAATGCATCCATGAATGAATAAATGAATAAATAAAGTAAAACTGTACACTGTTTTGTTTTGTTTTAATGGTCTTTGATCTGGTGGCAGAGGGAAAAAATTACAAGTCTGGTAAAAGTCTATAAACAAAAGATTAGGGTAAACCAACTGAAACCCTGAGGTGAAATGTTCTTTAACCTGAAATTTATTATGCTCTGACTCTTGTTTCTTTTTCCTATCAGAGTGTCAAGAAGTGCCACCAAACTATAGGGTACTTTAAGAGCATCCCAACCAGCGTTTAAATAAAACTTGAGATGTGTAACTTTTCCATATTTAAAAACTGTTAGGATTTATATTACTCACCCATTTATGGAAACTTATTTATTGATTTATCCTTACTAATGATGATTTTTTTGGTATTACCAAACTTTTTAACTTTAATTTAAGTGTATTTCTTCTTTGTTTCTGAACACAGATGGAGAAAAAAAATAGTAGTTAAATAATTGTAAACCTCATGAGAATCAGACAAGCCATTAGGTAATTTAAGAAACTCTTTACTGCCCGGCAAGTGTGGTGCAGTGGTTGAGCATCAACCTATGAATCAGAAGGTGGCAGTTCGATTCCCGTTTGGGGCACATGCCCGGGTTGCCAGCTTCATTCCCGGTGTGGGGCCTGCAGGAGGCAGCCAATCAATGGTTCTCTCTCATCATTGATGTTTCTGTCTCTCCCTCTCTCTTCCTCTCTGAAATCAATAAAAATATACTTTTTAAAAAGGAACTCTTTTCTGCCTTTCTGGTAAATTTTTATTTGTTTTTATGGGTAACCTTTGATTTTTTCGGATACTGGATACAGAAAAACACAAATATTGACCTTACTGATACAGAGTTCTGAAAGATAATTTATGGATGTTAGGGGAAGAACAGAAAATAAATGGCAAAGTTAGGCAGAACCTGTATATTTGATCAATTAAGTCAAACTTTTACATATTTTGTAGTTTCTGAAAATTAGACTAGAGTAATAAAATAAAGGAGAACTTAATAACCAAGCTGTAATAGATTAGAATCTATGGGCTATTTCCTTTTGACCACCAGAGAAAAAGAGTCTGGGAATTGGGTTGCCCTGCCCCTTCCCTGTTCTCTAGAATAAGCATGTCAAACTCAAAGGCTAACATGGGCCAAATAAACAAGGTTTAAGTTTATGTGGCCCCCAAAAAACAAAAGCTTCAATTCTCATAGAAACATAGGTTTATTTCGACAGAGACATGCTGAATACAAAGGGCTGAAATAAATGAGTAATCGTTAACATAAAATAATAGAACATTTTAATAAAAATTAATATTTTTTCTTGAACACTAACTTACCAGAATAACTGCACAAATTAATAAGTGTAATGCAAATAAACCTATTTTTCTTGTTCTCCGAAAGCGAAATATTTCCTGTTGCACACAACAAACAAGTCAGTCTAAGACTAATGACATGGCAATTGGCTGCTAAAATATTCACTGCGGGTATTAGTGGAGAGAAATGGTGCGCCTGCACATAACGCGTGTAAGGGAAATGAATGCAACATGATTATAGTCATTAGTCATTAGTGAACATTGTAGTTCGTTATTAATAATTATGTATAACAGGATATTGTAAAAATTAAGTTACAAAATTTTTATTAAAATGTTTTGTCCATACCATTACAGTGGGGCCTTGACTTACGAGTATCCCGACTAACGAGTTTTTCGAGATACTCTCGGCCGATTTTTTGCTTTGAGTTACGAGCTAAAATTCGGGTTATGAGCCAGCTTCAGATACCCCACCGCTAGTTGGCGCAGCAAACGTCACAGTGAACACCACATCAGCCCAGCATCACGTGTCTCACTCGTTCACTGTTGATTGGACATACGAGTAATTTGAGTTACGAGCTCCATCACGGAACGGATTAAACTTCTAAGTCAAGGCCCCACTGTATATTGGTTGGGTTGCAAAATATTTGTTCTGGGCCACATGTGGCCCACGGGCCGCGAGTTTGACATGCTTGCTCTAGAAAGATTTGTTCCCCAGTTACCCAATTTTAGTAACTGGACTACTTTCTTCCTTTTCTGATTATTAACTAGTCACAATCTGTATTTTGTATTTCTGACATTATCTATTCATTGCCTTCAATTCTAGGAAGATGCACCTACACATTAATTTTGTTATAAAACATGTTTACAGTGAAATCCTTGCACGTTCCCAATGACTATTCTAGATTTGCAACACACATCAATCATCCTTGTAATGTTTCTGCTCAAATGTCTGAATTTAGATATCTTCATAAGAAATTAGAAATTAGAAGCCACCTGCATCATAACATTCATCTAGTACTGTTTCTATTTCTGAAGTCTTAATAAAAGTGAACAAGAACCGAAAGTCTCAAAATACCAATGGACCAGAAATTGAAACTCTAAAAATAACCCAGACAATTATGTCTCACCAACAGCTTTCTAAAGAAGCCCGTGTACAGATTTTCTCTGAGCTTAATTCAGCCAACTCCTCTCCCTTTGATGAGTCTCACCATTTCACTACTTGCAGCCCTGGCATCTAGACTATTGACACCAGTAGCTGTGAATTAATGATCTTGGCTGTTTTGTTTTATTTGCATGGAAGATGCATTCTAAAGCCACTTTAACAAAGTATTTCAAGAGACAAATTGACATTTTGGAAATAACAACAAAAATGGGAAATATTGAGCAATGTTAACTAGAGTGTGATAATTATTTTAATTACTAGCACCTATATTTTTCTTGCTTCATGGCTGGTGAGCAGGTCTAAGGTATTTACTGATTGGTTGCTTCCCCCAGGGAAAGGAATGCACGTAAGGAGAGAATGACAGGGACAGTCACAAGTTAGAAGTTGATTAAAAAATTCAATTTCAGGCACTCAACTGCAAAGTCAAAAGACTAAAATCTTAGCATAAGCACATTCCATTTTTTCCACCTAACCCACCGAGCTTGGAGGGAAGTAACAAAGTCAACTTCCCCTAGCAACAGGTCACACTGCTCTTATAGCTGCTGTTCAGCTGCAAGCATTCTGGACTTAAAGGAAAAAGAAAACTATTTTGAGGGCCTAATTGGTAAAAAGAAACCAATTATATTTAGGGGTAGCATGAAAAGAATATCTTCCAAGCTACCAGAAATGTTGCTTGGAGAAGAGTGTAGCACTAGCTCCAGATCCTAAGCAAGAAAAGAATGTCCAGGGGGAAAAATCCCTAAGAAAATCTTTTTTTTTTTTCTTTCATTTTTCTAGCATGAAAATTTTCTCTTCATAAAAATCAGACTGAGCAAGGGGAGAAAAATGTACTAGGAAACATATTAATTATAACTGTACTTTAGCTATGAAATTTGTTTATCTGAATGATGAGACAAATTTTTCTAAAACTAGAATTATATCCTTTTAAATAGTGTGATAGAATTGGCAGAGAGAAAATGAATATGGCCACTATATTAATTATTTTTAATGTCTATTTGAAATACTGAAACCTATGTAAAGCCCTTTGAAGATATAGTTTGAGACGTTCTTTCTATTTTACAGGAATTTAATTTCTAAAGGCACCATTTACAAATAACTTTTAAAAGGATAAACTTTAATCTCATTTTTATTTTATGACATTTTAATATTAGAAATTGGTCTCCTGAAAAACTAATAAACACCCAAAGAGACAGCATTCCTAATTTTACTTCCTTAAACTACTCCACTAGAAGCCTCCTCATTCTGTTCCTGGCAACTCCATCCTTCCGCTCAGACCAGAGTTTGCCACCTTCAGCAGTATTGTTGATATTTGGGGCTGAAGAATTCTTTTTTTTGGGGGGGGGGATAAATCTTTTTTTAAAATATATATTTATTGATTTTAGAGAGGAAGGGAGAGGGAAAGAGAGATAGAAACATCAATGATAAGAGAGATCCATTGATTGGCTACCTCCTGCACGTCCCCTACTGGGGATCAAGCCTGCAACTCAGGCATGTGCCCTTGACAGGAATTGAACCTGGGACCCTTCAGTCCACAGGCTGCCACTCTATCCACTGAGCCAAACCAGTTAGTGCCTGAATAATTCTTCGTTAGCGAGAGTTGTCCTATGCCTCATAAGATGTTTGTTTAACAGCATCTCTGGCCTCTGTCAACTTGACACATATAGCACCCTCCCCAGCTGTGACAACCCAATATGTCTCCAAACATTGTCAAATAGTCCTGGGGGCCCCAAACACCAGACAGTCAGATACTACTAAAATGTTAAAAACTTCTCCATACAATGTCTTCCAATGTTTGCCTCACAATGAGTAAAAGCCAAAGTTCTTAAAAAGGCCTTTCTGATGTCATCGCATTCCACTCCAATAACTCTGACCTCCTCGCTCTTTCTGGTGCGCTTCAGGCATGATTCTGCCTCAGGGCCTTCATACCTGCTATTTCCTCTGCCTGGCAGGCTCATTCCAACTCTTTGCTCAAATTACCCCTGACTTAGGTCATCCCTGTCAACTGGATTTAAAAATGACATGTCCCTCTGCCCCCATTCTCTATCCCTTTCCTTGTTTATTTTTCCCCAAAGTACTTTTCATATTACTGTGTCAACACACTTAGATATTTTATTTTCTGGTTCTTCCCACTAGGTTTTATGTTCCATGATGAAAGCACTTTCTACCATTTTCACTAAGTTTTTGTGAACAACAGTTACTGGCCCATTATTGAGAGGCTGTCAATCAAAATGTATTGAATGAATGGCCTCTCCAGGGTTACTAGTGAAGACTATTAAGGAGATCTTTTGGAATTTTCAAAATCATTTATTTACTCTTGAGTATTCAATTTGGAGAATTATAATGTAAAAATTGTGTTTTTGATCAGTGTGTGTTCAAATTTTTGAAACTATTTTGAGATCTTAGGAACAACCTTTATTATGTTCCTGAATTTGACAAGCAAGGTGATAATATGAATTACTGCCCTCACAGAAGTCCAAAAATTGTTTTTCAGACTTTATTACACTTGTCAGTTAAAACTATGCAAATCTTTAGCAAAAACCATTTAGTCAAAATTGAAACAATATTTTTTAACACAATCTGGAACCACAAATTTCTTCATTACTTCATTCAACCTATATCAAATTGTAAACCTCAACTATTGCAAAGTATAATGCTTGATGTTGCCAAATGATGCATCTTATAATTTGAGAAAATCCAACTTTAATTTCTTCTAAGAAGCTTTTTCTCATTTTTGTCTTGGGTGACTGGAGGGGATAGCAATGCAATTGATACTTATCTACCTTGGGGCCATTCTTTTCTTGCTAATTCTTTTTCTAAATCAAAGTAAATAAAGGGGAAATATCTTCAATTGCTTGAATGTTGAAAACACTTGAGAATAGTTTAATTTTTCATGTAGTTTGTTTATGGGGGAATATATTTATGTTTAATTAGTTTTACTCTTAATTTCCTTTTGGGAGTGTCATATATGAGAGGCTGGAGGGCTTGAATTTCTCTGCTTACCTCACTGGTCGGGTGAGCCTGTCTTTCCCACGTGTGCTTGCCAACACCGTACTCAGAGAGCCTGTTAAAAGGAGATCTACGACTTGGCCAACCACACAGAAAAAATGGCTTCAAAGATTCCCCATGGCCCATATTTATTACTCAACTGTGTGAGAACATGCTAATATAACAGTGAAGATGGTTCTGGGAAAATGAGTCTAGCGTTATGGTGCTGAACCAAATTCCGTCGCACATAATCAAATACTTTTCCATGCAGAGTGGCCTTCTACTATAGTAACTTGGGGTTCAAATAATATTTATACAAATGTTTCTACTTTGTACCACAAACAACAAGCTGATAATAGCAATTTTTACTAGGGCAATTTTCTGGCAAATGGTTAAGAAAAACTTTCTGAAAAGCTCTCTTAATTGGTTTCTATGGAAAGAACACTGTAAGTGCTGAACTTAGCTTTAGAGTCTCAGGTAATACATTTTAAAGAAAGACCAGCTGTATGTTCCTTTGTTACAGGCAGTCAGGCAGATGTGAGCAGAACAAGAACGGTGGGCCAGGTACAGAAGGTCACCGGGGTGGAAAGCCCTGGATGCCTAGCAAAGGACAAAACTGGGAAATCAGGAATTTCGCCTCAGGGTAACCTTTCCTTCACTAGAATATCGCTGGTCATGCGGTTTGGATCTCCTGACCTTTCATATGGCTAGTCATATGGTTTAGACCCCCTGACTTTTCCTCCCTTAAGATAATATCTAGGCCTCAGTTGTATTTCAGCTCCAGGCCCAGAAAAGCAGACATACCAGACAAGTGATGCTGTGGCTGCCTCAGGACCCCCTGCCCTGGCACCAACCAATCATTGGAGACTATGACCCTGAAAGAGCACACCTAGAAAGCTGAGGGATATTCTATTGAGACCCTCTCCTGAGACCTCCCCTAAGATTCCCACCAGCAAGAGAGAGATAAGCGCCCTCAACATACAGGACCCAGCACAAGCTCTTCTCCAAGGGAGTATGCCCTTGCCATTCCCTTTGCACTCTCCTTCTCCCCACCAGGCACATATCCCCTAAACCAGAGGTCCTCAAACTTTTTAAACAGGGGGCCAGTTCACTGTCCTTCAGACCACTGGAGGGCCGGACTATAGTTTAAAAAAAAAACTATGAACAAATTCCTATGCACACTGCACATATCTTATTTTGAAGTAAAAAAACAAAATGGGAACAAATACAATATTTGTATTGGCATGTGGCCCGCGGGCCATAGTTTGAGGACCCCTGCCCTAAACTCTAAGGGACCCCAGGAGACTTGCAACTAGGGGAGCAATGGGCAGTGGCAGTTCATTCCTGGCTAACCCCTTAAACCTGTCTCCCAAGGGCCCCCCTTTTTTTTTACTTCTCAGTGAGCCAAAAGCAGCCCAGCCCAGCCTCTCCTGTTGCTTCTTCTATGCCCTTCCTTGTTTCACTGTCCTAAGTGTGTTTTTGCTGTGGCCAATACATTCTTGGTTCCTTTGAGGCATTTTGACTCCTGATTGAAATCTTTCCTTTAAGAAGATAAGAACTGAGGTTTCATCTTGCCAGTAAACCTTTACATTTAATAATTTTGCTTTGCTTGCCAAGATAAAGGGTGGGGGTGGGTAATAGATCCAAGAGTCCCAACAGTGATGACTTGAGCTGTTTTAATTATTGAAAATGTATTCTATAGACACTTTATAAAGGAGTTTCTATAGACACTTTATATAAGAGCAGCAGAAAGGAAAAGAGTTTGTTCCTCCTTTTTGTCAGTCAGTGACAAAAGAAAATCATGACAACTGAGCAGCGAGATGCAATTGTAAGTGAAGAATAACTGGAGCTGTGCTATTTTGTGATATTTTTATTTTGTAGTTATCATCTACCCCTGAAATAGTTGTACTTTGCCAATCAAATGAGAATATTATTCCTCTGTGAAAGTGCCCTGGGGATAAAGTCATTAATTTCCCAATGCGCTGATCCCATGAGAAGCCAGGCTGACATAAAGTGTTCTAAAGATTTCTCTGTTGTGACCATTTTCTATGCCAGATTTATGTAAAGAACTATTAAAAGTTTCACTAATGGCTCTATATTAAAGATTCACTGTTAATTTCAGCACACAGGTTCTGAGAAGGAAGGTTTAACAGAGAGAGGAGGTGTTTCTCCTTTCCTTGAAGAAATTCTTCTTAAATCTATGGAACTTGAAAGGAAGAAAAAGGAAAGGTAGACCATTGAGAACGCATCAAAAGGTTTCAGTGTGCTTGATGGCACTTCATTAAAATACTGGAGGCCTGGTACATGGACTTGTGCATGGAGGGGATGGGGGAGGGCTCCTCAGCCTGGCCTGCACCCTCTCACAATCCAAGACCCCTCGGGAATGTCCAACTGCTAGTTCCTGAGGGGATCGGACCTAAACCGGCAGTCAGACATACCTCAGGGATGTAGCATGTGCCAAGCGGCAGGCAGCCAGGGAGGAGGTTGAGCCGGAACTGAGTGAGGTGCTGCTTGCGCTCATCCCGGCCCACTGTGCCTGCTGCTGCTGCTCTGTAGCACTGCAGCAGAGTTGGGAGAGGCTGCCGCTGCCACAGCTGCACTCACCAGCTGTCAGCCCAGTTTATGGCTGAGTGCACTGACCACCAGGGGGCAGCTCCTGCGTTGAGCATCTGCCCCCTGGTGGTCAGTGTGTGTCATATTGACCAGTCGAACGGTTGTTCCAGTCATTCTGGTTGTTCCGGTTGTTCGGCTGTAAGGGTTGCTTAGGCTTTTATATAAATAGATAGATAGCCATGAATAGAAATTCTCCTCATTGTACACTTTCATAAGTTGAGGCTTGAAAGATGAAAAAATTCAGCCAAAGCCCAGAAAAAAATTAAAAGGTAAAACAAAAAACAAAAATCCAGTTCTATTCATGTCTAAAAACAGAGACTAAAAAAGACAAGACAAAAATTATTTCCTTGTTTTATTCAATAGAAAACTTTTCCAAAACACTACTGAAATGTTAGATTTGTATTATTTATGTCTTTTTTAATGTTGACCCTATTTTGCAATATTTTATTTGAGTTGCTGTAAACTTTTTCACCAATCTATACTTTAGCCAAGAATAAGTCCCAGTGAACTACTGAGAGGAGCAAGGTTTGTTAAACACTATTGCCGTAAGCTAGGCCACTAGAGTGTGAAACTCATATGACGAGTGTGGCTAAATGTGGACATAGGCCATGATTATCATGCTCGCATTTATTAAAAATCCAATTACTTAATAATAAGCTTATTAAATAATTCACATGAGTTAAACTAGTTGACTAAAATATGGTCCATCTTTCTGTAATTTTATGTATTGAAGTATTTTTTAAGGCAAAACATTTCAGGCAAACTAAAAAAAATTCTCACTTTCTTAAAATGTCATTTAAATTTCTTCATTATAATTTCAAATTCAGTGGTTGCACAGATTGTTTCTTGCTCTCATTTTATAACAAGCAGTATTTTTGAATACATCTCTGAATTGCCTCTAAAGAAAATCAAGTAGTTTTTGATTTATAGTTTCCACCTTCTCTTATATAAGTAAATGATTCACAGAACATTTTGACCCCAGCCTATGGGATCTTTAGTGTCCACAGGCTGCAATAGCTGTAGGCAAATTCTAAACAGAGATTTGAAACTTGAATTTATCCAACAGTACAGGAGACAGCATATTTATTTTATTGGGAAGCAGCTCAATAAAAGATTTGGCATCAGCTACTGAGTGAAACTGTTTTATTTTATTTTGATAAAAGTTTCAAACATCTTTTTCAAGTGTATAGCACATTGATTCTCTAAAGCAGCGGTTCTCAACCTGTGGGTCACAACCCCTTTGGTGGTCGAACGACCCTTTCACAAGGGTTGCCTAAGACCATCCTGCATATCAGATATTTACATTACGATTCATAACAGTAACAACATTACAGTTATGAAGTAGCATCAAAAATAATTTTATGGTTGGGTCACAACATGAGGAACTGTATTTAAAGGGCCAGGAGGTTGAGAACCACTGCAAAGGCATGGTCTAACCAAACTTCCATTTTAAAGCTTCACTTTCCGTGATAGAGAGTTATGCATAAAGAATTTCCTCTGGCAGTTATTAGACTAAATTATTAAAATGAATATGAATTAAGATTCCCTATTCAGTTCATTTCATATAAAAGTTACTTTGCAGTAGCAAGTCCCTAAAGGACATTACTCAACAACAATACTGAAACAATATGATTGTATAAGAAACTCAATAAAATGTCCATCAGATACAACAGGACTTGCGGGAAACAGTTACCTAATTGTAAGGGCATTTATCACCCTACGCCCCTGAGCACAGGTAGCTCTTCCAATCTGACTGTCAGTAATCTAGTCTCAGCAAAGAATGTTCATATGCTCAACGGGCCTAGAAAAAAAAAAGCTGCCAAAAAGTTATATGTTATTAATAAAAAATATCCAAAAAGTAAGAAATATTTTAAGAATAAACACTTTAATTGAGTTAAACTCTTTCATGCCAGTAAATGAGAGAAAAAAGATTAAAAACAGACTACCTTATACTACTATAGCTGATTTGTATATATTCAGTTTAATTTTGTATGAATTACAATGTATGCAACTTTTTCTTATATTTAAAACCTGTACACTCTAGTCTTCATTTCTAATTCTAAGGCAATATACAATGTACACATATGTACATGTATACATTTACATCATAATATATCATATCCATTGTTATGAATCTGACTATATAACATTTTTTTTCTTTTTACTGTATCCTCATATTTTTTTAAAAATTGTGGTTAAATTGGTATATATGGTTATATATATTTCAGGTGTACAACATTATCAGTCAACATTATAAGCACAACATAGTGTTCACCTCTGTAAGTCTAGTTTCCATCCATCACCACACAATTAATCCCTGCTCCCCTTTTGCCCTTTCCTATCACTCTTCCCCTTTGGTAACCACCAGTCTGTTCTCCGTCCATGAGTTTTTGTCTTATTTTGTTTTTTCATTGTTTTGGTTTAGACTCCACCATAAGTGAAATCATACAGTATTTGCCTTTCTCCGTCTCATTTATTTTACTCAGACTGATACCTTCAAGGTCTGTCCACGTTGTCACAAATGGAAGAGTTCCTTCCCAACACTATACATTTTTAAAGTGTCCATGGCTAGGATAAGGCATCTGTAGGCAAATGCCTCCCAACCCTCATGTTCCCGTTCCATAAGATGTAGGTTTCCATCACTTACATAAGTAACTTCAGATTTTCTATTTGTAAAATGTAAATGAAAATATTAACTTTTATTCATGAATCCATTTATAATTAAAGTTAATATATAAGAAATATCATGGTATAAAACATGAGAGAGGCCTGGATTTGAATCCCATCTCTATCAACTAACTCTTTCATCATGGCCATGGTTTCCTCATGTGTAGCGTAATGAGACCTATATTGCAGGACTTTTTTAAGCATCCATAAAATATGTTAACATATGTATGTCTGATGCATACTCTAGTACCAAAATGTTAGCTTCATTTGTATTATTATTATACTTATTATTATAGTAAAATAAGAGATGAGGGAACATGTCTAAGTTGTATCTAGAGGAGCAATGTCCAATAGAATATTCTGTTATGATGGACATATTTTGGAACCTGTGCTGTCCATTTTGTAACCACTAGGCATATGTGACTATTAAGCTATGAAATGTAGACAGTGCAACTGGAGAACTGGTTATTAAATTATATAAAATTAAGAAATTCTTAATTTTATATAATTTATTAAGTACTAGATTATGTTTATTTTACCAAACAAATTATCTTTATGTTCAAGCAATTTATGTGTAAATAATCACATATGTCTAGTGGTGACAGTATTGGACAGCAGCTCAAATCTAGCATGCTTACATCTACTCAAGACTTTCATAATGTTCAGCTTTTACTAAATTTTTCTGCCACATAATACATAAAGGGACTTCTCTAGATCTGTTTACAAAATTACCATAGTTAGTATAAAAAAATCTCCACTGACTTTATCATTATTCATATACATAATACTAGTATATAATATAACTTCTCTATCTGCAACAGTGATGTGTTCTTGTTTTATTCAGTTCTGTATAATCAAAGGTCACATAATTAAACATATTAATATTGCATAGTATCTTAATATTTTCATTTGGAAATTTTTATCAGATTCTCCCTTGCCTTTTGAACATAATTTAGCCTTGTTTGAAGTCACAAGTTGATTATGAATATCATTTATGGTAAAAATATTTTATTATCATATATTTATCATGTGTCTCAAGAGTGTTTAACATCTTGAGACAAAATAAAAATTCAAACAAAATCAGCACTAAAAACAAGGATGAAACTTATGCTCAATTCTAAAATAAACAATAAACAAAAAACTCACAAAAACCCTTGGTACTAATTATCACATAAATACATGGGTTCTTTCAAAGGTCGCCTTTACTTTACCCAAACAATCAAGACAAACTAATTGTTTATGCAACAATTGCCTTTTATAGTGGAAGCACACCAAACACACCACCACTACTTGGCCTTCCAAAAATCTATAGTTTCTGCATCCCTCAAACGTGGCGCATCCTCCTGTTTACTTGTTTTACATTATTACTTGGAGAAAAGGAGCATTATCACTCATGTCTATAAGAACTGGTGCCAGAATGCCTCAGGAAGTTTTTCCTTTATAAAGCTTAAATTCATCCTTCTTCATTTTCACTGTCATTAGATACTTCTGCAGATATGAGAATATTTGCTATGCTTTTAAAAAAGTGTTTGCCTTAATAAATATTTTAGGCACATAAAATGGGAATGATAATATTAATGACCTTGAAAACCATAATTTGCTTTCTAATGAAGATTAACTTCTTGTGGATTTTTTCAATAAATAGAATTTCATATTCTGAATTATATCCTATTTCATAGGCTGAGTCAATAAAGTAATATTGTAGGGGAATAAGATATTACAACTATTTCTAATCAGTAACTCTATTTTCTTATATGGAGTACTATCACTCTCACTTTTGTTTGTGACATTTCACTAAAAGTATTACAAAATTCAAAAGTCAAAATCATTTAATCCCTCTTTATCTCATTACTGAAAAACAAATAAATGTAGAACACTTAAAATCTCTAATATGAACACTGGTCATTATTTTTTTCATTGTAATATAGCATGCATCATAAAGACATGTTTTGCTGTAACACTAAAAAGTACTTGTTGAAATTGAAGAAAGCAAGCAAAACATTAGATCAGTTTCATCAGCATTTTAAAATTCCAAGACTGTAAGATGTGCTAAGAAAAGAGTTTTCTGAGAAAGACATTAACTTATTCACTATCAGAATTTTTTTAACAATTTTCATAACTCCAAGTCCATCTTAATATTGTGTCTAATTTTGAAAGATCAAAGCCATCCTTTTAAAAACCAAAGCTGGTTTAGTCAATAATCCTTTTCATTAATCCTAATGAAAGAGCTAATAATGAAAACGGCTAATTTAATTAAAGATATGACCCCGAGGGAGTATATATATATATATATATATATGCAGTCATAAAAGTTATTAAATTATATAATGATGCAAAATACTGTAAGGCCACTTATATGACCTATTAATAAGTGAAAACAAAATATTCAACTACATATATACTATATTCACTGTTATAAAAACTATACATTTGGATAAGGCTAGGAAAGAGTATTGAAAAATGAAACCCTAGTAATTATGATACATTTTAAAAATTACATTTTAATATTTAAATATTATTTTTATAATTTTTAAAAAGTAACCTGAATCACAAACACATGGTTTTTCCATTTTGGTGAATACAACAAAGAAAAATATTTGGAAAAAACTAAGAGTTTTCCTGATTCTTCTGTGGCCCTCATGCCTCAGATCCAAATAAATCCATCAGCAAGTCTTGGTGAAAGAAAACTTTACAATTCAGCGATTCTCAACCTGAGGGTCGCGACCCCTTTGGGGGTCGAACGACCCTTTCACAGGGGTCACCTAAGACCATCGGAAAACACATATATAATTACATATTGTTTTTGTGATTAATCACTATGCTTTAATCATGTTCAATTTGTAACAATGAAATTGGGGCTCACCACAACATGAGGAACTGTATTAAAGGGTCACTGCATTAGGAAGGTTGAGAACCACTGCTTTAAGTACATTAAATGCTAGAGAGAATACCAAGTAATTAAGGAAGGGGGCTGGGTGTAGTAAAATAAGCCCTAGACTTAGAATAGAAATACCTGTTTTAAGGTTCTTGTTGTGCAATTTATAACTGTCAGAATTTTGTACAAAAATTAAACACTTTGAAACTGTTTCCTCAATGCTAAAATGGTCATACATATCTCCACAGGACTATTGTGAATTTTAAATATGATAGTGTGTTTAAAACACAATACCTAGTAAATATGCCAATTAGACTTGCTAATGAGACAGCCCAGAGTTGGGAAACTGGCTACTAAACTGAAGCCATTCTGGACTAGGGAGTAGGTTGTTCTTATAAAATGTAGATGTTTAGTAAATGTGTGGAATTAAAGTACATAACAAAGAAGGCCTTTTTATGATATCTGCCAAACAATCACCGAATTCATTTGCAGCCATTTTTAGCATTTTACTTTCAGAAATAGAATCCTATATAATAAAAGGTTAATATGCAAATTGCCCCCTCGACCTGGAATTGGACTGGGAGTTTGACTAGGAGTTCGACCAGGAGGCGGGGCCAGCCGGCCATCCACCCTAGGCCCCTTCCCCTGCCAGCCCCACCCCCCGATCGGTCCCCCCACCCGTGCACAATTTGTGCACCCGGCCTCTAGGATAAATATAGCTTTCAAAATCCAGAGTTCTGAATGCACATATGTGACACAGTTGTAAACTCCTTTTAGGAAAGTTAATTTCTAATTAGCAATTTTTTTTTAATGCCAAATTTTAATATTTTCTACTTTAGGACACTTTTTAACTACTTGTACTTTTAAAAACAGATATGCAGGGAAATTGAGTGGCAGGCATTGAGAAGCTTCCCAAGGACACAATAATTAAGTTCCAGGAGGCAAGGGTGACTATTTCCAGAAAGAAAAATAAAGCTAATTTTTTATAAATAATTAAAATATATCAAACTGGCAGGAACTTCACAAGCTGAGACACACTTTTTAAATTTTCTGTTCATAAATCACTAGCTATATCCTAATAGAAAATCTTCCAATTAAAATCTCAGGACACAAATCACAGTTCTCACTTGCCTAACGCATTTGGTTTTAGGATATATTGTAATAAATGGCAATATTATATCTTTGCTCTTCAAAGTTGTCTGTTCTGTCATTGGTGATCTGTGAAGTGAATCTAGTGTATCTATTTGTAAAATCCCAATGTATAATATATAAATATTCCTGTGTTTGCAAAGAACACTCATTGCCATTCTTTTTATGTGTAAATTTTTTCATTTCTTCCTCAACTGGATTTAAGTAACTGATGTACAAATACACTCCAAACTCAGTGCAAACTATAGTAAACTCATTTCTATAAGTATAATTGTATATCTAAGAATAACATGTGCTACACAGTAAGAGGCCAGTGTAGCAGAGAGAAAGTTATCTCATCTCAGGACTTTCCTTGGCGGGACCTCTGTAAGACACAACTGACAAAACTTTACCTACTGCTCCTCCAATGTGGCACGGGGGCAGGAGTTGTGCCTTTAAAATAACTAGGTGAATGTTTTGTTGCTGGAGATAATTTATAAATGCATACATATTGCCCAGGTTGAGTATGAACAAGTCAGCATAAAGGATATTCAGCTGAGTATATAGGCAGACGTACCTAGAGTCATTTATGCACTTATTCAGTCAAAAAAATATTCAAATGATGACAATCACTTTCCCAGGCAGTAGTGATATAGCAGTGAACAAAGATGAAGAAAATCCCTTCCCTCACAGAGCTTATCTTCTAGTTAGGGATAAATAAGTAACATGCTATGGTGTCACAGATGGTGATAAGTTTCACGGACAAAAATAAAGCAGAAATGGATAGAGCTGGTTTCAGGGAGAGGATGGCAATTTGTCACTAAGACGATGACATGTGAGCAAAGATCAAGACACTTGGCATCTGAGTATTCAGTGCATTGCCATTGTACCACCACCACCCTATCACAATGGGCAGCACCCTCATCATCAACTTTTATGTAGTTGCTATGATTGAAGATCATTTTTACTTCCATTATTGTATGTTATTCTTTGAGGTGAGTATAATTTACTATTAATTTTATATGTGAAAATAATAGAATGATGAGTTTTAATAACCTACCTGTCCAATATTACTCACTTGGGAAAGGTAGGGTTAGGACTTCAACTCAACTCAGGTTGTTTGACTTTCAAGCTTACACTCTTATTACTGTCCCACAATGACTATGGGGATGGGTCACCATAGCTGAATGTCTCAGGACATTGTGTTAAGTGACAAACTCAGCTGAACGACACCAAAAAGAAAAATGAAAGAATTTTGGATAATTTTGCTCAATTTGCTACTTTGCTATGATTTGGTCATATTTGTTTTCACAAATATACCTCAATAATTAAGTAGAGCACTATGCAAAGTAAACACACTTCATAAAATGCTAATTATAATAATTAAATCCAATTTCACAGGTAGAATAATTAAATGACTCAACCCCGTGCAACTAGTCAGTGATACAGTCAGACTCAGATCTCAGTCTTAAACCTAATATGATATTCTTTTCATTAAACAAAATTACCTCCCCATAATAATAATTACACCAATATCTGATGATTATCAAGTGGTTGCTATGTGCCAAGCCCTGTTCTAGGCTCTTTACTCATTTAGTCTTTACAACTACCAATCAGGTAAGTACTACCTTCACCATTTTATAGAGAAGGAAACTGAGACAGCAAAGTTTAAAACATTTGCCCTTCAGATTACTAGGAAGACATTGAGCTGTTTTAGACCCGGAAATGATGGCTCCAGGGTCCTTGCTCTCAACCATAAACACTATTGTATTTATTAATAGATACATTTCTCCTCAAGGACTTCACCAAGAGTGAAGTCAACAGGTACCATCTTTGACTGAGATTAACCTCCACTCTGATACTTAATAATATTATAATTAAAGATAATTAAATCAGCCTTTGATCTAATCTTCCTGGACTTATTTGGGAGACTCAAACTCACAATTGTCAGTGACAATTTACAAATAACGTTTGAGTTCACATTGATTAATTCATTAACTTTTCCATCCCTTCAACAAATATTTATTAAAAGCCTACTGTTAACCAGACACTCTACTAGAGAATAAACAAAGATCTCTGCTCTCATAAACTTGTGCTCCTGTGTGGGAAATAAACAATAAAGAATAAACATGATAAAAGTAAATTTTTTATTATATTTTAAATTTATAAATAGTGTGAACTGAAAAAGAAAGAAAAACCCCTAAGCTGGTTTGGCTCAGTGGATTGAGCATCAGCCCATCGACTAAAGAGTCACAGGTTCCATTCCAGTCAAGGGCACATACCTTGGTTGTAGTCTAGATCCCTGGCTGGCCTGGTAGGGGTGATTGCGGGAGGCAACCAACCGATATATCTCTCTCATATCTATGTTTCTCTCTGTGTGCCTCTCCCATTCCCTTCCACTCTCTCTAAAAATTAATGGAAAAATATCTTTGGGTGAGAATTAACAAAAAAGAAAAATAGAATTTGATAAATGTGGGGAGAGGACAGTTTGCAATTAAAAAAAAATACTTTATTTAATATACAAGAAACATAACACACAAAGAAAGCTCTCAGTTCCAGTGTTGGTAGTTTAGGGAAAGTCAAAGAAAATTAGGCTTTCCAGTCTCCCATGGAAAAAGGGGGTGAGAGGACTCAGAATATCACTAGTGTGATACAGATGAGCTCTTTGTTATAAAGTGACATTTGAGTAAATACATCCTGAAGGAAAGAGGGTTAACTATGGAGAAGGAGGGAAGAGCTACTACAAAGCCCACAAGTATGATTATGACTGGAGTTCTGACCCCAGGCTGTAGAGGGATCAAGGCAGAAAAATGTGGGAAGCAGTGTCAGAGAAATACATACGAACCAGATGGTGAAGGATCTTGAAGGCCACTACGAAGACCCTGGCTTCTGTTTAAGCATCGCAGGGAACATTGCAAGATTCGTAGGAAAGGATTGACATGGTCTGACATTAAGTTTGAGAAGAATCGCTCTGTCTGCTTTGTTAGAAATAGACTGTAGTGAGATAAGAACAGGAACAGGGATGAGCAAGTGGGGTTTTGGAGTAATTTAGGTAATAAAAGATAGTGGTTCAGATTAAGGCAGTAATAGCAGAGTTGTAAAAGTGGTAAAGTTTTTAATATATTTTTAAGGTGGGGCCTACAATTTTTTAATGTCTTGGGTGTGAGATATATGAGATATGAGAGACTGAGAATAACCAAACATTACTCCAATTTTATTCAACTGAATAACTATGAAGGATGGAACTCCCACTAACAAAAGTGAGGAAGGCTATGGTTGAAGTTGGTTTAGGGGTAAGAACAGTAATTCAATTTTGGGCATGTTAAGTTTAAGATATCCATTAGTCATTGAGTAGATTGTTGGAAGCAGCTGAGTAAATAAGTCTAGAAGTCCAGGAGAAAGGAATGGATTGGAAATTTATATTTGGGAGCCATTGAAATATATATGTAATTAAAACCATGGATCTGGACCCCAATAAAAAGAGGAAATAAATAGAGAATAGAAGAGTACTGAACACTCACTTGCAATATTATGTAACAAAGTGGTTGAGTAAAAAAAAAAAAAAAGAATTGGCAAAGGAGACTGACAAATGAGATAGAGGAAAACCAAGAGATTGTGTGACCTGAATGCCAAGTGAAATTTATCAGTTGTGTCAAATTCTGCTCATAGTTCTAGTAAGAGGGGGGATAAAAATTGACTGTTGGACTTAGCTTCATGGGAGTACTAGTCACTTTGACCATTAATGGAATGGCAACAGTTAGAAGTGAGAAAAGCTGGATTCTAATATTAAATATTTTATTCTAATTATTCTCATTATTAATTTCATGTATATTTCTCCTCATCAGTTTTGAGGCTTATTGAGAAAGAATTCATACTTTATTTATCTTGATATTCTTTAGGCTTGATAAACAGTTTCTGATCAATATCAAGTGTTCAGAAATTTTTTAAGATTGAATGGATGAATAAAAATATTTGTATGTCAGACAGTTTTATCTTTAATGAAACTTAACTATATATTTGGATCAACAAAAGTCTGATTAAAACTGAAACTATTATAGCCATTTAGCTGAAGGTGAATTCTTTGAGAACTGGGTGGTTAATTAAAGAAACAGGATTTGAGTTGGGCTTTAAAGAAGTGTGTCAATGTGCCAAAACAAACAAACAAACAAACAAACAAACAAAAAACCCCACATTTATTTACTCTTAAGACCATCTGCACTATCATTTTGCTTAATGACAATACCTTCTCTCAAAAAAGAGAAGAAAACAAATTGACATTTACCAGTTAATTTGCTAAAATATTAATTTTCTTAAAAACTCTATTGTAATGCAATATGGGATATACCAGAAATCAAAAAGAGATTAACAAAAGAACTTATATGCATGTATTCATAACCCATGGACACAGACAATAGTGCAGTGAAGGCCTGGGAGTAGAGCAGGATGAAGGGGGTTAATGGGGAGAGGAGGGGGATATTTTTAATACTTTCAAAATTAAGATGAATTTTTATAAAATGATAAATAAAAACTCAGATTCACTCCTTACTTTTAGCTCAGCAACCATATATGTAATATGTTATGGGCTGAATTTTGTCCTCCACTCTCCCCTTACCCCCCCTCAAATAAACTCCACAAATTCATGAATAAGTCTTAAGCACCAATATTTTAGAACGTGACTACAGTTTGAGATAGGATCTTCATAGAGGTTATTAGGTTAAAACGAAGTCATTGGGTGGGCCCTAATTCGGTATGATGGCTGTCTTTATAAGAAGAGAACATTTGGACAAAGACATATACAGAGGGAAGACCATGTGTAGACACAGGGAGAAGATGGCCATCTACAAGCCACGGAACAGATTCCCTCTCACAAACCTCGGAAGGAACCAGCTCTGTTGAGCAGGCCATGGCGGGTAGTGACGTCCTAAGCTTGTAGCTTCCTTGACCAAGGTCAAGCTTTACCTTAATTGAGCCTGTCTACTGTCTTTTTGCATCTAAGATAATATACCTTTGAAATGCCAGAGTAATCTTTTCCAGACCCTTTCGGGCACAACCACCACACCAGAGCAAGAGACCACAGAATGCCTCATTGTTATCTCATTCCCAGCATACCATCTCTCTGTGCTGTAAATGTTCATTGTTCATTCTCCTGTACCCACCAATGTCAAAGAGTACTTGTCTCTGTTTTACTCTTTATCCAACCCCAGAGATTTCCCCATTTTGCTTTCTCCTGTCCCCTTAATCTACCACCAACGGATTTCATGTAACCTTCTTTACCTCTCCTCCATTTAAGGTATAAAGTAAGCTATACAACTGCCATTCTCCGGAGCATTTTCCCAACACACAGGCAACCAAAGGAGGGCACGTAATGGGAACTTGAACACCAGAACCCTTTAAGAAGCAAAAAGTTCATTATCCAGGAAGATCTGTGCTGATGCCCTTTACCCTAAATGGCCAAGATCCCAGGTCCTCCAACTAAATCTTGTCCCACTAGCATTTCCACATACCTGTTCCCCCTAAACCAGTGGTTCTCAACCTTCCTGATGCCGCGACCCTTTAATACAGTTCCTCATGTTGTGATGACCCCCAACCATAAAATTATTTTCATGGCTACTTCATAACTGTAATGTTGCTACTGTTATGAATCGTAATATAAATATCTGATACGAAGGATGTTTTTCAGGGGTCGTGACCCACAGGTTGAGAACCACTGCCCTAAACCCTTAAAAAACTGCCCGAACACTGGATAGGTAGTTTGGGCTTTTGAGCATTAGCTGCCCTTCTCCTGGGTGGTGCCATTCAAAATAAAATAGCCCATCTTTCTCTGCTGTAATTCTTGGTCTTCAGTGTTTGTCTCTGCTAGTGCCAGGTAGATCAACTCTTCCTGTTTGGTAACAAATTAAACTATATAAATATCTTAGAGCCAACTTTGAGATTCATTAGCTCTTTAGGGTTATTTAAGACTGGGCAAAATATAAAGAATTCTATTCTCCTTCCTGCTTTTGCCGGATATTGAGATCAGGTGCCTTTGCTTCAATACCATTGGGATGATTTGTTTCTTCCAATGAAATACTCAGGGTAACACCGGCCATATAAACGTAGGCTTTTAAAATGTATTGAGATGACAGAATTTACTGAAATAGAGAATTGTACTGAGTTATCCCTAGTCAATCTGTCCTAAAGCAGAAGAGTGAGAAGTAGGTTTTATCCAAGACTGTGATTAAAGATAAGAGAGTCATGACTGATTCTCAGTTCCATGTGCTACATTCCCATCTTCTGGGTGACGCTAGGACAAGTTGAGAAATAATCAACAAAAATAAAAATTTCTGGTATGGAATCATAAAATATATTGCCGTTTCATTAGATATATATTAGAAGCAACTATCTAAAATTAAAATTATTCAGAGGATATACCCTATCTGCCTATGATAATATACTCTTGTAATAAAATGCAAATTGTAATTTATTTTTTTAAAAAGCTCTGGAGACAATCCCTAGCTGGTTTGGCTCAGTGGATAGAGTGCCAGCCTGTGGACTGATGGGTCCCAGGTTTGATTATGGTTAAGGGTACATGCCCGGGTTGGGGGCTCGATCTCCAGTAGGGGACATGCAGGAAGGAGCCGATCAATGATTATTTCTTCATTGATGTTTCTATCTCTCTCTCTCTCCCTCTCCCTTCCTCTCTGTAATCAATAAAAACATAACTAAATAAATACAAACAAACTCTGGAGACTCTTTGTACTCACTGATCTGGATTGACAAGGTGCCCCACACATTGTGGGAGCACACAAATATACACATGCATACAAACACACAACCACACATGGATGAAATTAAAATAAATGTTAATACTATAGGGGAAGAGAAAGGAGAAAGAACAGAGAATCCTGTATTGTTAAATTCATTGTTATGGAGTGTCTTCGGGTTTAAAATAAGCTGCTGTCACTTATAGAATTTCTCTTCCCATAACTACTAGAGGGTTTTGAAGAAGCCACATGTCAGTTGAAAAATGTATCCCTTTACTTTTTCAAGTGGTGCCAAAAGGTGTTAAGAAAGAATATTAAATTGCAACAGGCTCTTCTCTAAATTCATTAGAACAGCTGAACTAAAACCACTAAGTCCAGCAGAACCTTACTCAGAAGAAGTTGTATCATATTACATGTACAAGCCTCATAAGTATCATCACATGTGGTATTTAGATTTAAAATGAAGTACCAGAAGACTAGCACAAAATTATTTTTCTAGCTAAATAACTACTGCAGTTCTTCATAAATCAAGGTGAAGCTGGAGTTATGAACATGCAGAAGACCATCATGATTAGTAAGAAGGGGTGGAAACGAGATAAGTTATTACAAAGCTCTGCCACATTCCTGGCCTGCCAAGGTACTGATTCCTCAGGATATGGACTAGGACAACAGTGTGGGGTGACTGAGATGATGTGTGGTATAGAAGAAGCTTCTGTTCAGGAGATGAGGCAAAGGGAGTGGAGATTTTGGATAAACCCTCATAGGAATGTAAACCACAGCCCCAGGTCTTGGTAGTCATCTTCTATGTTAATACGTGTTCCTATTTGAAAGAAAACCTCAAATATCTCTTTGATCTAGATCAGCACTCTCCAATAGAAATATAGAAATACGATGTGAGCCAACTTTTTGATTTAACATTTTCTAGTAGCTACATCAATAAAAGTAAAAAAGAAACAAGTTAATATTAATTATACATTTCACTTAATGCAACAAAGCCAAAACATTCAACATGCTTATATGTTGAAATTATTGAGATATTTTACCTTCTTTTTTCCATACAACGTTTTGAAATCAAGTGGGTTTTATTATACTTAAAGTACTTCTCAATTCAGATTAGCCACATTTCAATCCTCAATAGCCATATGTGGTTAGTGGTTACCATTTGTGGTTATTGACAATACATATACTAGTATAGATATTGGAATCTATTATTGAGGAATCCTTAGAAGGCAAATGTATGTTTAAAAAACAAAAATCAGTGAAACCTAATGAATGTTGTATATTAACCTAAAACTTCTACTCTTGGTGACATCCACCACATATTTGTTGCCAAAATTTGAGGTTTTAGAGATGATAAAGTTGATGTGAAAGATCTTTGGACTCTCACCCTGGCTCTAACCTTGGCTGAGATCAGCTTCTTTGTTAGTGGATCTGAACTATCTACGATTATGGCTATACTACCCAGGGAGATGATCCAGGCAACTCATCCCAGTATCAGACACCTTATGAGTATGCATTTTGATTCACAATTAAACGCTTAAGACCAAACAAAAAAAAATACTTTGGATTCTAGGTAACACTGATTATCTACGCAACTCAAGCATTCAATTAATGTAACTTGTACATTTTTCCAGTTACACTGGGCTCCAGATTCAATATTGCTAACACATTTAACTATGCAGAAAATTATTGTGTGTCCATAACTCTGACACTTTGGGAGCTTTTAAATATTTTAATCTTTCCATCCCTCAAAAATTTACTTAAGAAGTGCTTACCATGTTCATAGATAACAAAACACTGAGAGCAAGACAAGAGAAGTATGAATTTATGTCACTAGTTACTTACAGTTTGGTTTAGAGGAAAATACACATCAAATTAATGTATATGATTAGTGTAAAAATTACATTAAAATAAAAGGGAGAAATTCATTAGCCTTGGATTTATTAGGAAAGACTTCATGGAGAAATTCAAACTTATAATGGTCACAAGGATAATTTGGTTGGATTGACAATTCAGGATTGTCGAAAGAATTTCAATAGAGGAATGAAGCTGAGTCTTTCCACTGTATGTTCAGTGGATGGTGATAAGAACAGCCTAATTTAATTGGAATTTTGTGTCAAGGGATAATAATAATGGCTAGTATTGAATATATATGAATGAATGAATATGCATATGTGAATATACATATATAAATGAATATATACATATATTCACAACAAGCCTATAAGATCTATTAATATTTCCCTTTTATAGATGAAAAAACGGAAGTACAAAGATGTTAAATATCTAAGTTTTTTTTAGAGCTGGAAGATATATGATGAGCTTGGGTTGGCACTTTGAATTCAGAATAATGGTAGAAAATTCAAGTGTCAAAGGCCTGTGGAATTAGAACATCCATATAAGATTGAGACTAGAAATGTTATCTTGGGAATGAAGTTTATTATTAATTCACTATAAGAAAGCTTCTAAAGAGAAGAATAGTGAAGGTCAAGGTCTGTGCTATGAGAAATACTCAAAGTTGGAAGGGAATTAAAGAGATAGAAAAGATAGATGACCCACAGAGAAAGTACAATATGATAGAAGCCAAGGAAGGAATAATGGAAAACCATATCAACTGGTGCATGAAGACCAAGAAAAATAAGTAAAAAAAACCCAAAAACAAACAAACAAACAAAAAACACGGGATCTATTTAAAAGAAAAGAGGAATTCAATAGAATGTGGAGGCAGTTTTCAATGAAATAGAAAAAAAAAATGGAATGTAAGTAAGGAAGCAATGAGACTAAACCTTAGTCTTAGAATTGTGGTGTGGTACAACAAAGAAGAGACGTGTAAAGCTAAAGAAATAGCGACACCTTTGAAAATCTTCAATAACAAACTACATCACCAAATAGTTGTTGAATGATTGGGGATGAATGTGTTAGCTAGGTCTTCCAAGTTATTCCTAAGCACAGAAAGAAAGATGAAGAGAAAAGGTAGGAAATGGTGGTAGACACATTAGTGAAAAGAGGGCAGTCTATGCAGCCTGTAGAGAAAGTATGCTTTATTTTTCATCTTCACCTGAGGATATGCTTTTATTGATTTTTAGAGAGAGAGGAAGGAGAGGAGAGAGAAAAAGATATCAATGTCAGCGAGAAACATCAACTGGACTGGGGGTCAAATCTGCAACCTAAGTATGTGTCCAGACCTGGAATTGAACCTGCAACCTTTGGTGTACTGGACAACACTCCAATCAACTGAGCCACCCAGCCAGGGTGCAAAATTTTACTTTTTTAAAGTAGCAAAATCATCTTCCTAGAGTTAAGAACCATTGAGTGGGGTTGGGAAATTATTTGATTAAAAAAAACGGATAGAGAATTGATATGAATAAATAAGTTATTGTTGAATAGTGGGAAATGTTTAATTGTGAATTGACACCATGCTTTCATAGTAGGTAACGTCTCCATGGCTTTCCACTTTCCCCAACAAAAGTTTCAACTAGAAATGGAAGGAGAAACTGGCAATTAAAAAGAACATTAATTAAAAAATATTTCGCCCTGGGTGGTGTGCTCAATGGTTAGAGCATCAGCCAGTGCACCAAAGGGTCACAAGTTCGATTCCCAGTCAAGGACCTGTACCCGGGTTGCAGGTTTGATCCCTGGCTCCAGTTTGAGCACATGTGGGAGGCAACCAATCTCTCTCTCTCTCTCTCTCTCTCTCTCTCTCTCTCCTCCCCCCCTTACCTTCCCTCCCTTTCAATTATCTAAAAATCAATGGAAAAAATATTCTTGGATGAGGAGTAACAATAATAACAAAAAAATAGTTCATGTACTCACTATAAGAAAAGCCTTACAAAAAGTAATCATATAATCATCTAGTGAAATAAATAGCTGACAATCATAGGTTGCTTTGAAATATTATGCTGTTTTCCAATTATTCTCCACCTGATATGAAGATGTATTCATCTAAGGATTCAGGGATGTTTGATTAGGTTTTAAGTGTATAGTTTATATTTATTTGAATCATAGGAGAAGGGATATCTTTTTCAAGGAGCTAGACGAGAGTCAAAAGGTAGGAATTATTCTGAGTATCTTAAGAGTCTGTCACTGAAAAGGTTTGTTTGGCCCATGCATGCAACCCTGAGATGTAAGACAAAGAAAAAGAGTGAAACTTTAAAGATTTTACATTAGTGGTAGTTTCATTGAGGATAAGAATATCTTAGGAACACAGGTCAAGTTTAATCCTGCTGGATTGCTATTAGTGATATGACAAATATGAACAACAGTACCTTTTGTGAGCAGAATTAAATGTGGGAGATGATGCAAAGAGAAATGCAAGAGAGGAAGAAATTGGCAGTATCTATTTGAAGTCAAAGAAATGCCTCATTGAACACACTCTAAACATCTTCTGAGAACAGTCATGAGTCTTTGGACATATTTGAAGATGCTAAGTTTCCTTAAAATCAAGAGAAAACTAAGCTTTTATTTGACTATTATGACCTTAATTACCTCCAGGCTTAAATTATAAAATAAGTTAATTGAGCAATATTAGTGGTAATTAGAGGCAGAAAAAAATCATTAATCTGAGTAACTACAGAATATTTGACATAGAGATCATAAATTCTTAAAACAAAACTGTTAATACTTAGACAAGATATCATTTTATTTCTCCATTTCATAGTAAGCACATCAATATACAAAGCTTACTGACTGGAAGGGAACCAAACCACTTGTGCAATTTTTTCATTTCTTAGTTAGACTGCTAATGACTACATGCAAAATATCAGTTGCACAATTACATTCAAGTATAATGTCAAGTCACTTAAACCAAAGAAATCATAAAATAGCAATCTATATCTTCAGAAGGATGAATGTTTCTGCAGTATGTAGCTAAGGAAAAAATTAAAGACCTATCTATAAAAAAAAAATCAAAGAAAACAAAATCAAGTTGATTTGTAAGGGCCCGAACCAGAAGCATCTGGTTGCCAATTAAATCTAATGAAACTTAGAACTTAACTTTAGAAAGAAGGAAAGGCTCCCAAAAATATTTTAGGAAATACGTAAAAAAATTACACCTATTCCAAAAGTATTTTTTGAACTGTTGATTTATAATTGTTAATTAAAAGGGAATAAAAACTATGGTCTTAAACTAAAATTACATTCTACCTCCCTAGATCTTGGTGAGTGAGAAGTGGAATAAGGTAAATATGTAAGAAGCCAATGGTTGTAAATACATTCTGCTAGAGGAACTTTTGGGCAAGAAATCGTATATTTCACATAAGGCAAAATAAATAGAGAGGTCAGTTCAAGGAGCAAATTGCATTAAAATTTTAGAACTTTGCAGATGCCTTGAGTTATAAGAAATTGCCCAATTTAAACACATGGTAGCACAGTTCTATACTAATAGAAGATACCGAGTAAATACTTATTAAGGAAAGACTAGACCACATACTAATTTGTCCAAAATCTTCTATACTGGGTAACATTTTAAAAATTCCAATATATGCCTTCCATATGTGTGCAATTTATCATTAGATCAACAGATAACCAAAAAGACACATCAAGAGAAAAAGAGACTCAGAGAAGCAGCCGAAGAAATGCCAGACAGTGAGAAAAGCAAAGGAAAACACAGCCAGTCAGATAACTGTTAATAAGAGGAGTGCCAAGATTTCCATATGGGCAGTGCGGTAACCCTGTATGTAGACATACACTAAGCATTTTAATGGCCAAATTTTACTGGAAACTGAAAACAGTAGGTACTAGACAAGTGTGCTCATTATTATTTTTCCTTGAGCCAAACACACACATAAAAGGTGGGTGAAATGATATCCATTGGAGCAAAACCAAAAGGGAAAATTTTTAATGAGTTTAATATATCCCAAGTAAATGATACTGTTCCTAGAATAATGAGCATCTTAAAACATCTGTTATCTCACCAGAGGAAACAAAATCTAATTTTATCTCCTGATATTCTAAAACATTTATAAACCTCCAAATGACACCTTTATGCTGTGAAGAAATATAAAGCGCAAGGTAATTGCAGTTGCAAAGCTAAATGGAGCTGGGAGAGGCAAGTATTTTATTGGTCATTGCTATTAGACATTAATTTGCTATTAATTAATGCACACTTGGCAGTTGGGCTGCATACCTGTGAGTAAAAAATTGAACCCTCACTCCCTATTGTGTATATATGTGTTAAAGCTTGAAAACACAGTGAGACCACAGGAATGTTTTCATTTTGTATGTCCTTTAACAACTTGTGTAACATACCTTAGGTTCTTTCATTATGTAAAACCCAGTGAGATGCAACTCTGAGGCCTTGCACCTCAGAGACGCAAGAACATGCCTCCTGTCCCAATAAAAGATGGCAATTCTTCAGGTAACACATGTTCCCAGTCCCCCAGTTATGTGACACTTAGCTTAGGACAGGAAAAACTTTCTCTACAGAAGGCCAGTCTTGTAGATGAAACTGCGAATTGTCTCCCAATATGTATTTTTTCATTCTTATAAATAGTAATATAAGCCAAATTTTATAAGGCACATGGCTATATAGGAGACCAGAGAACAGATGGTGAGAAAACAAAAATAGATAGATAATGAGCTGATAAATTTCAGGAAAGGAAGGGAAGAAAATAATAAAAACACCAGAGAAATTAAGATAAAATTAGACAATACACTGCAAAACATGGGAGTATTGGAAGACAAAAATTTAGAAGAGAGTGCAATAGGTTTTATGAAATGATATATATGAAAATCAGACAAAGGAATACACAAAATATTAAAATGGAAACTATAAGGAAATTTTCCAAAAATAGAGAAAGAATTGAATTTATGGATACAAATGACATACCATATATCAGGACCATTCATAGTGAAATGTATCTTAGTTACATTATTGTTTTGTAAAATCAAGAAAAATTCTCTGGATTGGCAGGCAGCACATCTGAATAATTTCTATATGGCTAAATATCAGCCTGATCTCAGTTTTCTCTACTACAACATCCAACTTAAAAAATCGCAGAAAAAAGTGATGACAAGCTCCACAAAAAAAACAATTATCCAAAAATTAACACCCATATTTTTTAACAAGCAAAACCAAGGAATAGTGCTATGAGCTCATCTTGACAAAGTGACTTGGGTAATAATTTTTCCAACAGGAAAAAAAGGGAAAATTACAGCAAAATGATTAAAATAAACATTGACTCTGTTTAACTAAAACATATGGGAAGGCAGGGTTATAGAACTTTTTATAAATGTTATACATCCTAACAATGTAATAGTTTAGCAAAATAGGCAAGTGAAAAAAGAGAAAAGATTAGAAATATTTTTTAAATGTAAAATTACTTTTCTCCTATAGCTAGTTAAAAAAAACTATATACCTTAAATTGATCAGTTGGATAAGTTTCAGTTTATTTAGCAACATATAAGTACACATTAAGAAGTACAACACTGTTAACTAAATTGGGTGAGGAGGAGGAATATGATAACATAATCATTGCCCCTTCTAGAGTAAACAGCTATTTGTGTAAAATATACAGAATTAAGGATTTCAGAGAAATTACTAGCTTACAGGTATTTTCTTGAGTAAAGGTAAAAATTTTTGTATTCCCAAAAGAAACACATGCAAAGCAAAGGAAAGACAGATCCAAAAAGCAAAATACATTAAATAATCCTATACAAACTGAAAGCATAATGTAAAAGAACATGAAATAATTACATCAACCATAAAAACATATTGTTAATGGGTTAAACTCAACTATTACACATGAAAGAAACTAACAAATAGGAAAACAAAGTGAAACCAAATTATGTGTTGAACCCGAGATATATATATCAACTATGCAAAACCCTCAATATGTTCCAAAAGAATATAATTTGTATATAAAGTATTTTCTGATAACCATTAAACAGGAAAATGAGGAAAAAGAGCTAAGAAACTATAAATTTAAAACAAATTACCTTTCTTTTCAAAAAACACAAGTCAAAGATGAAATCAAAACTAAAATTTTAGAATATGTAGATAAATATCAGTATTAAAATAATTGCCTAGCAAAACCCATGGGAGATACCTGGTAGAGTCTTGAAGAATAATTCTACTTTAAATATTTATGTAAAAACAACAAAATTAAAATAAATAATTACATAGAAAAGAAAACTTTGAAAACGTATAGCACCAAAACCCAAGAAAAGCAAAATTGAGGAATTAATAAAAATACAAGTTGAAATAAATGAACTAGCAAAACACTAAAAAACTATTAGATAAAATTCATAGAAATCATTATTGGAAGTAGCAATAAAATAAACCATTAGCTAAATGAAAGGGGGGAGATTCATGATAAATTACTTAGCTTAACTTTATGAAAATATATTTTAAAATCTGGATAATGTGATTGATATTCTAGATAATATAATTTGTCAAATGCCACAAGAAACAATAGAAAATTTTAACCACTCCTTTACATAGAAAATATAAAGTAAGCTGTCAGAATGCTACCATGACAATAGTAAGTACCTCATGGTTATACAATCATCCTAAAGATGGTTCCAAAGCGGTTCCGTAACTTTAGTGTCTATAAGAATCATTTGGAAAGCTTGTTAAAGCACAGATGACTGACCCCAATCCCAGAGATTCTGAGCCAGTACGTCTGGGATGAGGCCATGAATTTGTATTCCGACCACGTTTCTATATCAGTGGTTCTCAACAGGTGGAGCTTCTGCCCAGCAAGGCCACTTGTCAATGTTTGGCAATTATTTTTTTGTTGTAGCGACGGTGTGGGAGGTAGAGGCCAGAGATGCTGCTAAACACCGTACCACACATAGAACAGTCCCTACAACATAGAATTATCTGGCCCCAAATGTTAGCAGTGTTGAAATTATAGGTGTTGCTAATTCTACTGGTCTCTACATTACACTTTGAATAGTACTTTTCTAGAGCAAGAGTCAACAAATGTTTTCTCTAAAAAAATCAGATGGCAAATATTTTAAGATTTGTGGGTGACATACAGGCTCTGTTGCATACTCTTTGCTTATTTTTACAATTCTTTAAAAACATAAAAACTATTCTTAGCTCATAAATTGTACCAAAACAGATCCTTTTATAAATAGTAGAAATACAAACTTGTTGTAGAATACAAATACAAAGAATATAAATTCTTCCATAACATGATAAAAATATATTTTGCACTTAAACCTAGTTATCAAGATTAATGCAAATCGTAGCAGGTCATTAAAATCAGAGACAATGAAAGCCTCTTCTTATCACCACTTTTGTTCACATTTCTAGTGATGGTAGCCAATGTAATTATACAAAATAAATTATTCTTCTAAAGGTTGTCAAGCAAAATATAGTAGAAACAGCTGGATGATCACCATACCTATTTTTCTTACTTTTTTTGTGTACATATATAAGCTACATTTCCCAATAGGTATGGCCATATAATTGAGTTCTATAAAGCAAAACAGGAGCAGAAGTGAGGTGTACTAATTCCAAGTCTGTCTAATAAAAACATTCCAAGTCATCTTGGTTCTTTCTTCCCACATCTGCCTGCTGGATACAGAAAATCCAGTGTAGCATTCTGAGGCCTGAGAATGGGAGTTGGCAAAGTATGGCTCATGGGCCAGATTTGGCCCCCAACTGTTGTTAATTAGGTTTTATTGCACAGCCATGCTTTCTCATTTACGTATTGTCTGTGGTTGTTTTCAAGCTAAAACAATTATTGAGTAATTGCAATAGAGATTGCATGGTCAGCAAAGCTTAAAATATTCACTGTCTGGCCCTGTACAGTAAAAAATAAAAATAAAAATTGACAACCCATGCCCTAAGATGATGGAAATAGAAAATAGAAGAAGCCTATATTCCTGAATTAGTCCTTGAGTAGAGTTTACCTTCCCAATGTAGTCAGCATTAACTGGCTTCTGAAATAAACAGTAAATCTCAGTGGCTTAACTAAATAAAGTTTTATTTTACTACCTGCACAAATACAGCCTTCTTTCCTTTTGTCCCTACCACAGGCTTCTTGCCTGGAACCCCCTTCTCATCTGCTTTGGCTTCTAGCGCTGCTGCTGCTTTATCCAGCCCGAGCTGTGGCTCTTGTCCTGGAGAAGAATGGGGTTCCGGCACATGGGCTGGGGTTTATAGGGGCTTAGCTTCAACATGATCCTCAGACTTTCCAGTGGATTCTTCTTCAGGACTCTGTGATGAAACTAATTGTGTGGTGCTTGGTGGGCTCTTTGGGTCTCTGGGCTTTTCAACATTCTGCTCAGGTCTGTATTGAGCATCTTGTGCATGGGAAGGTGGTAGTTACTCTTGAGGGAGGCAGCTTTACTCCAGGTGTCATAAGGAAAGCACCTTCAATCCAAATGCAGATTCAGCCCTTATATCCACCAGGAGCAAGTTTCAAAATGTTCAGTTTGCTCACATCAAGCAGAGTAATTCCAGGGATGTTTCTGAAGGCTTTGATGATACCAGTGTCTTCCTTATAGATAATGCAAAGTCCCCTGCACTGGATACGAATATGGTTTCTCTTTTGCCCTTGCCAGCGCTCATTCACGGAGGGGCAGAGACCTTTTTTATATCATTCCAGGCCTTAAGTTTCTTAAGAAGCATAACAGCCTCCTTGGTTTTCTTGTAGCCCTCAACTTTATCTTCAACCACCAAAGGACACTTAGAATCTTCCTCAATTTGATGACCTTTAGACATGACTAGTGCTGGTAGGGCTGAGGCAGCCGGGGCAGAGCAGATGTGTATCGCTTCTGTGTTGTGTTCACTCTGCGGTGCCAATGGTTCCAGGTTTTGGTTGGTGCAAACATGTGACCCCCATAACACACGTCCCATTGGCCATAACGATGAATCTCACCACCATGAACTCTGGGAATTCGAGCCACAGCTCTGCCAGTACCCCAAGACTCAGCATTGGTTTGATGACCTGCCACTTCACTGCCACATTGAGCTATTTTTTTTTTTTGTGCAAGTTGGTGCAAACAAAGTTCACAATATCTGGTCGAATGGGAGTCTTGAACACAGCAGGCTCTGTGTACACTGATATCAATGGATGAGCATACACCTTGGTGTGGAGAGAAGGCCACACTCCTCTCAGCTCGGTGGCTCCCACAGGAAAAGGCTAAAAATGTCAGTTTTTACTAAGTCAATGCAGAAATTTAACTTCTTGGGATATTTTCCCAAGCTTATTATGTACTTTATACAGAAAAAGCAACATGTAGTCTTACATCTTATACCAGATGGATCAATGAAGTTAAAGTGGAAAAGAAAACATAAAAGTACTAGAAGAAACCATGAAAAACATCTTTTAATAATTTCAGAATGTGAAAGACCTTCCCAGCTATGATACAAACTCAGAATCCAAAAAAAGAAGAAAAAAATGAAAATTTCAACTCTATAAACACCACCAATGTCTGTGTATCTCCTTCATATATACATATAGAGATAGTACACACACATATACACTCACCATACACATGTATGTGTGTGACAGATAGAATAAACTGTCAAAGAAAAAAATAGAAAATATATTAGCAATAGGTATCATAGACAAAGGCTCATTTTCTTAATGTAGTAAAAGTTCCTAGAAATAAAGTAAAAATGAATATTATAAAGAAAATTAAATGTGCAAGCATGCAAAAAATGTTTAATCTCATTTATAATAAAAATATAAAAAATAGCTTAAATATTTTTCCATCAATCAAATTTCCAAAAATAAAAAGTGGGACAACACACAATGTTATAGAGGGTATGAATAAAAATACTCATATACATGGCTAATGGTAATGTAAAAATTGACAAAATTCCTACAAGTGACAATTTGCAAAAATCTATCATATTAAAAATTACTTTCCATTTTAAGGACTTTAAGTAATACATTTTACATGTGCAAAATGATGCAAAAGTATCATTTGTAATAGCAGAATATTGCAAATAATCAAAATGCTCATCATGACAGGGCTGATTAAATTAAGGTACATCTACATAATAAAATGTTATGTAGCAGCTATAGAAATGATGAAGGCCCTTGTAAGGAGACAGATAGATCAATAGATAGATAGATGATAGATAGATAGATAGATAGATAGATAGATAGATAGATAGATAGATAGATACCTAATAGATAGATATACACAAAATCAAAGACATATTTTTATGGAAAATAAAAACAAGGTAAAGAATAAAATCTGGAAGAAACCAAGATGGCGGCATAGGTTAACTCCGGAGTTTGCTGCCTCGAACAACCACTTCAAAAATACAACTAAAAGACAGAACGGACATCATGCAGAACCACAGGAAGGCTGGCTGAGTGGAAGTTCTACAACTAGGAGGAAAGAGAATAGCATACCGACTCAGAGGAGGCGTAACTGCTCGCTCTGCCCACCCTGTAGGTCCCCGGGGACCTGCCCCGCCCAAGCCCTGCACAGAGGCATTTGCCGGATAGCCTTAGGCAAATGCTAGATTAGCACCTCCCTAGAGATCCATCACAGAAGTTCTCCCACTGCAGACACAGCTGACTCTCACAGCCAGTTAGCCTGGAGGTCAAATCCCCCCAATATTAACTACAACAATCAAGGCTTAACTACAACAAAACTGCACACAAAGACCACAAGGGGGGTGCACCAAGAAAGCATAAAAAATAAGGAGACAAAGAAACATGACAGAAATGGAGGATATAGAGCTAAAAACCGCACTTTTAAGGTCTTTCAATAATTTTCTAGAAACTGCCGATAAATGTAGTGAGATCCTCAAGAAATCTAGTGAGACCCTCGATGTTGTGATAAAGAACCAACTAGAAATTAAGCATACACCGACTGAAATAACGAATACTATACAGACTCCCAACAGCAGACCAGAGGAGCGCAAGAATCAAGGCAAAGATTTGAAATGCAAAGAAGCAAAAAAACACCCAACCATAAAAGCAAAATGAAAAAAGAATACGAAAATACGAAGATAGTGTAAGGAGCCTCTGAGACAGCTTCAAGCGTACCAACATCAGAATTATAGGGGTGCCAGAAGATGAGAGAGAGCAAGATATTGAAAACCTATTTGAAGAAATCATGACAGAAAACTTCCCCCACCTGGTGAAAGAAATGGACTTACAGGTCCAAGAAGCACTGAGAACCCCAAACAAAAGGAATCCAAAGAGGACCACACCAAGACACATCATAATTAAAATGCCAAGAGCAAAAGACAAAGAGAGAATCTTAAAAGCAGCAAGAGAAAGAAACTCAGTTACCTACAAGGGAATACCCATATGACTGTCAGCTGATTTCTCAACAGAAACTTTGCAGGCCAGAAGGGAGTGGCAAGAAATATTCAAAGTGATGAATACCAAGAACCTACAACCAAGATTACTTTATCCAGCAAAGCTATCATTCAGAATTGAAGGTCAGATAAAGAGCTTCACAGATAAGGAAAAGCTAAAGGAGTTCATCACCACCAAACCAGTATTATATGAAATTCTGAAAGGTATCCTTTAAGAAGAGGAAGAAGAAAAAGGTAAAGATACAAATTATGAACAACAAACATGCATCTATCAACAAGTGAATCTAAGAATCAAGTGAATAAATAATCTGATGTACAGAATGAACTGATGATTATAATAGAATCAGGGACATAGAAAGGGAATGGAATGACTATTCTTGGGGGGGAATGGGGTGTGGGAGATGCGGGAAGAGACTGGACAAAAATCATGCACCTATGGATGAGGACAGTGGGTGGGGAGTGAGGGCGGAGGGTGGGGCGGGAACTGGGAGGAGGGGAATTATGGGGGGAAAAAAGAGGAACAAATGTAATAATCTGAACAATAAAGATTTAATTAAAAAAAGAATAAAATCTGTAGTTTGCTGCATTTTATAAAAAAGAGGAAAAACAAACATGTATGTCTGTGTGTACACTGACTAGCTCCAGAAGGATATATAAGTAAGTACTAACAGGGGTTGTCTCTGAGAGGAAAACTTGTTGGCTGAGAAATATTTCACTCTATGCTCTTTTGAACATTTAAAATTTTTCTCTAAAAAGTTAAATACATCTAGATGTCCCTATATACAGAATAGATTTAACAAGTCGCTATATAAATATTACATTTAAAATTGATATATTTAACATAGATATGTAGATACATGAAAAATTTTTATGCTTTCTAATAACTCATTGGTATGTAAATAAATGCACAGGTTTGCTTTTTATAATTTGAGATTTACAGAAAAAGAATTTCTTTCTAAAAGGGAGTAAAAACACAAACAGGCAGCCTTTGCAAAATGGAGACTAAAAGACAAAAAAAAAAAAAAGAGAGAATCTTAATACCTTCTATAACATCTATCTTTCTAGGCCTTATCATTTACAAAAAGGCATGGCCAACAAGAGACTGGAGCCAATGATATCAAGTGGCCTCAAACATGAGAAATATCTAAAAAATTATAAATAAGAGAGTTATAAGGCATCATTACAAACTATTAAGATTAATTTTTTTCATAGTTCAAATGTTACAAAAACAAATAATTTCAGATTGCCTACAGCCATTCTGATCACATTACTTGGAAATTTCAGGAAAGCTGTTGCTACGATAACTTCAAATCCATTATTTTAAATATGCCTTTCATGCTGGAAAATAAGACAAAGAAACCAATGATGCAGAAAAGACATAAAAATGTCTCTTCTTTTAAATATAGCAGTTTGTGGTTACTCAAACTCTATGTGTCCTGTGAGTCTGATCTGCTCTGAGCACATAATTCAAACACCCACCCTTCCAGCATTAGAGAAACACAAAGACACAAACTAGATTTTGCCCCAAATCAGTAAAAGACATTGTCTTGAATAGATACTCTAATAATTATGTTTCCAATATAAATAATATAAACAGTACTCTCAATGACCACTAATAATATAAACAATACTTTCAATGACCACATAGTTTTATATGTTTTTCACAAATTAAAAATACATGTTGACTAATAAAATGGGTCCTCTCAACTGACTATGATTTCCACGAATTCCTTGTGAGAAGGATTCTCACATTAACTGTTAATTGGCAATCAATACTAGAAGCTGTGTAATCACTGGTCTGCTCTTAACAAGTTTATATTTGCTTAAAATTTCATAATTACAACATAGTTTATTCTCCATCATGGGTTTATATATTCTCAATGTTTTTGTTATCAATAATAGCATCTAGCAATTGTAAAGATGGCTATGAGCTATGATACACATCTTGAGTTAACTGAGAACTGGGGAGAAGATTCTGGCACCCACAATATGCAGACCAGACAAGCAGCAAGCTTTGCACAATGGTGCCCTGGTGAGCTTCATTTACTTCTGTTCAGGTGGGCAGCATATTAAATTACTGAATATCAAGAAAATCTATCTCAGTGATTATGATTTCTTCCAGTAATCAGTGATAAAATTAATTTTTACCTTTCTTTGTTTTAAGGAGAGTTTAATGTAAGATTTATTTTAAAGATTAAAAAATAGAGCAAAGTAAAATAAATAAAGGTAAGTTGGTTGAGATGAAAGAAAATGAGGAAAGGAAAACAAAATGAAATACGAAGATTAGTGTAAGCTATACATTGCATGCCCTGTGCACTAACCCTGTGCACTACCCCTGTGCACTAACTCTGAATCAAGGGGTAAATATTTTAGAAAATTGATAGTGTCTGTAAAGCAAATACAAATTGATAGTCATGTAAAGAAAAATCACACTCTCTTTTCTTTAATGAAACTTAAGAGAAGTTTCTTCTGTGGGGTGTTTTTGAGAATGGAACTGTAATGTGATAAACATCCTGACAATTAATACAGTAACAAGTTCGTTTTCTTATCGGGTTGCTAGGTATAGACATGTGATCATTTCAAATTACATTTCAATAAAAACAATGTTGCAATGGGAAGAAGAGCCATCCTATATAATAAAAGGCTAAGATGCAAATCGACCAAATGGCAGAACGACCGGTTGCTATGACATTCCTGACCACCCAGGGGCAGGCTCTCAACACAGGGGCTGCCCTGGGTGGTCAGTGAGCTCCCACAGGGGGAGCACTGCTCAGCCAAAAGTGGGGTGTGGGTTTAAGCTGTCAGTCAGACATCCCCTGAGGGCTCCTGTACTGCAAGAGGGCGCAGGCTGGGCTGAGGGGCCCCCTCCTCCCCCCAAGTGCACAAATTTTGTGCACTGGACCTCTAGTCTATTAATAAGTATCTATGTCACTCTTTATGGCCTAGCTTAATCATAGGATCTATTAGCAATTTTTAATAATAACAGGGTAATACGTGATGTTTAATCTCCTAATACAGTGGTTCTCAACCTTCTGGCCCTTTAAATACAGTTCCTCATGTTGTGACCCAACCATAACATTATTTTCGTTGCTACTTCATAACTGTAATGTTGCTACTGTTATGAATCATAATATAAATATCTGATATGCAGTATGGTCTTAGGCTACTCCTGTGAAAGGATAGTTAGACCGCCAAAGGGGTTGCAACCCACAGGTTGAGAACCGCTGCCCTAATATCTGATGTTATCAAAAGGAGTTAATGTGACATTTAAGTGCTTTAAAGACATGGAAAGTTCATCCTGGGCATTATATAATGGAGAGCAATTGACCAAATGTGTATAATATGCTCTGTGGTTGGTGCCTAGGCTCAGAATCAGTGTACCATGCATTCTGGCTCCTGGATGGTCCCAGATAGATGGTCCTGAGGAAATTAGGGCTATTCTGAAAGCAATACAGTGCAACCTTCTATGGTTGATCAGAATAAAGCTGGCTAAAGTTGAGTCATGGCTTAGCAATTATGGATATAGAAGGTTGGGCTTTGGAACATTATTTATCCTGAAAGGTCCTCCAGGGCAGCTTGCAAATGGTTATTTGTCTTCTTATATAAGGTTGTTTGTCCCTTTTTTAGAGACAAAATGAAGTGTGTTCAGATGCTTCATATCTCAGGAAATAACACATGTCTGCTTTTGCAAAATAAAACGATGAACTAGACACCAAAGTAGAGTTTTTCTTAATTTCTTCCTACATTATCCATTTCTCCAAGACAGATTTTAGTCTTCTCTTCAGTTTCGTTTTCTGTACTTCCACGTTTCACAGATAGTTATAAGGCAGCTTGCATTAAATTTTCTCATTATTTGGTCTCTCTTTTCTGTTTAAGGAAATACAAAGAAATATCCCTCATTTTTCTCTAAAATTAGAGTTAAGTTTCTGTGATTTTTCCACTTTAATGGTTCCTCATAAAAGAAAGTACTTAATTGAGAAAGAAATATGTTGTCAAAATACACAGTAACACTTTTTTTTTTATTTCCAACAGTTCCTATTTCCAACGACTCTACCATTTTCTCAGAAGTCATAACAATGTCAGTACTGATTCTGACATTTTGTATATTCAGTGGTTATCACAGAAGCTAATCCTAAAGTCCAGTACAGTTTAGGCACCTGAGTGTGAATCTTCTCTTTCAAGGAAGGTGAGAGGTATACAGGTATCTATTTGGCAGTCTAACAGATTACATCAGCTCCATACAGTTCATGAGTTCTGCAGCACATGAAATCAATCTCAACGACCACTGCATATTATATTTTAAATGACCTCCCCCACCAGAACAATGTGCCAATATGCAGCCAACATGGCATATACACTTTGCTAATCTAATCAGACACCTCTGATGAGTTATCTATAAACACGCGCTGCTCCAGTTCCATCAGCATGCTTTGTGCTTTTTGTTTATAACATATCACTAATCATTTCATTCCTATCAAAGAGGAAATTTGGGGGCCTACGGTTTTTTTCTGTTTTCTTCCTGAAGACTCCTTTGTGAACAGGGAAGGCAGAGTTCTTTACTGATGCACACCCGTTTCATCAATATAATAATATTATATGTGTTGCCACTGACATTTTAATGAAGAGGGGGCAGCTACGTGCTTGAAAAACATTAAAAAAGAAAATGCAAATCCAGATTTCTTATTCTGACTCTAAGGTTGGGTCCATTTGTCCTTCCTGCCTTCATTTTCTTTGGTCCCAAATGGATAATTATGCTTATGTGTTTCTCACAAGAAAAGCAGTGAGGGTAACCTGGTTCTAAAGGATACATATTACACATACTAATGAGTACTACTATTTATTATTAGTAGTAGTATTAATGTTCTATGACTATGTCTAATTTTTTACATTAAAATTTTGGGAAATAATTGAAGTTGTATGTTTTTTGGAAGAAAGAGCATAATTCTGGAGACCTAAAGGTATGGATACAATTCCTGGTTTTTCTGCTTCCTAAGCAAATTAGTTACCTCTTCTAAGCCTTAGCTTTCTTGTTTGAAAAATGGAGATAATGATACATAGTTCATGATGGAGGCTGGAGGATTATGTGTGTGTATGTAAAGCACCTACTGCAGTATTAGGCACACAGGAGGCAATCAATTAAAATATGCTTACTTCCTGTGGGCTATCACATTATTTTTCTTAGTCCTTTACTCCCCCCTCTGCTGCACATCATTTGCCATGAGACTTTGGGTACCCTTTCCTGCCTCTTGACCTTAGGCTTTAACCAATGGGATGATTACAGACGTGATGTAAACAGATGATGCATGTGTTCTTGTTTTACTGACTGATTTCTTTGGGGCTTCGGTGATTACCAAGAAAAGGTCAAGTCCCAATGAGTCCATGGTCTAAGGAAGAAAAAAAAGGCATGTGGAACAGAACTGGATTCAACCTGCAGTTTGCAATCCAGCTTAGCCAAACCCAGACTAGAGAAGCCAGTCTCTAGCTGTGAAAATCCAATGTAAATGCAAGAATGATTGATGATTGGTATGACACTGACCATTGTGATGGATTGTTATGCAATGTTTTGGCAAAAGATCGTATATAGAAATGGGTACCTAGAATTAAAGTACTGTTATGCCAAAACCCCACTATATGTAGCACTGGTTTTCAGATCAGGCAGTGAAGGACAATAAACTACTATAGGAGGCTAGAAAAAATAAAGAATAATTTCATGTAGTGGTAAAATACTTGTTTAAAAAATGTTGCCTGTGATAACTTGGAGATAGAAAACATGCCTAACAAACTTGTGAACTTAGGGAAGCAGGTGTCCAGCTTGAATATTAGAAGAACGAGCAGGCTTCTGGTAGGAGTAGTTACCAAAGTGCTCCAGGAAATAGACACATTTGGGAAAGAACTATTGGTTTCCAAACAGATTAAGAGAACCTTCAGTAAGCTCAGAAATGATAGGTTTTGCTGGGCAGAAACATAAATTTTTCTTATTCTAGCCTCATCAATCAGTAAAATATCATCAATTAAGGTTTAACCTGAGACAAAAATCAAATATCTATCACGATGCCTGAAACTTGGAGGCATTCAATAATTTAAGCTCTCTTGGCCCTGGCTGGGTAGCTCTGTTGGTTAAAGTGCCATTCCAATATGCCAAAGTGTGGGTTCGAACTCTGGTCAGAGCACATACAAGAGTCAACCAATGAATGCACAAATAAGTGAAGCAACAAATGGATGTTTTTTTCTCTCTGTGTGTGTGTCTCTCTCTGTGCCTCTCTATCTCTCCCCGCTTCCTCTCCCACACTCTAAAAAATATTAAAATTTAATGTCTCATAACAGGACTGGTTTTATGTCATGTAATATTATAAAGCACTGAAAATTAATGAACTAAATTTTAAATGTATTAACATTGGTAAAATTTTAAAACATAATGCTGAGTGATAAAAGCAAACTCTGAAAAGAGTTATAGATCATGATGAAATTTATTAAACTTTTAAAACATACATTTAGTTGTTTTGGGGTACACACATATATATAAAAAGATATAAAAAAAGTATGCCTGGATATTAAACACACCAGCTTCAGGAGTAGTTAACTAGAATGTGAAAAGGAGGGGAGAGGATCGAGCTTTCACTCTGTTTGTAACATTTTATTCCTTTACAAAAATGTAATCTGAAGAAAATATAGAGAAAGGTTAATTCTGTTAAATATGGGTGATGAGTACATAGTTAACTTTTAAATTGGTTGACATGATTAAAACTAAGAATAATATTAAGTGGAAAAGAAGTAAAGAGCATGTCTTTTAGTATGTAGCTTCAGACTAGTCATTCAAAATTAAGATAATATTTGAATATTAAATTATGCATTTTGACTCTTGTATCATCTTGCTGTACATTGGTCTTAAAAATATAATTTTCACAATCTGAGACAAGGTTCTAGAAACTAGCATATTGTCCCTTGTGGACTGTGTGTGAATATAATGGAAGAGAACTCAAGTTATCCATATATTTGACTGACTAGCCACCAACACCAAAGAACTATAACCCTAATTATTTTACCAGTTAATTTTTAAGGATCTCTTGCCAGTACATGCAATCAGTTACCACACACTTACTGGTACTATAACAAAACCTGGAGGAAAGCACAGGTCAAGTAGGGGATTATAATTAAAGACCTGAATGAAGAAAGAATGTGTCTGCCACATGGAGCCAGGAGTTAGAAAACAAGCGGGTTGTTGTGCTCACGTTTTTCCTGCATAACCCATCTAGTTTCAACAAGTAGACAGTGCATACTTTCATCAGACTTTTACCACTGACTCACGAATAATCTCAATTTGCAATCGTACTTTGCATTTTCCAAGACTCATGTGCCTGAACTGTTTTCCTTGGGAGAGAACATTGAGAGAGGAAGGAATCAGGCCATGGAAGGAGGGAGAGAGAGTAGGAATGGTATTACCAATAAACAGCTCAGGTAACGAGTTACTGACTTTTGTAGTGTTGATGAATAAATTCAAACTTTTTCATAAACAAACAGGTTTTTTTAAAAAATCAGAAATGCTAAATGCAATTTCTAAAGCCTTAAAAATGCAGACACTTTTTAAAGCCATCATTTTTCTTAGGTAGATAAGTGTCTTGGGATCCAGTGGACATGCATGTTTACTATTACATAATGGCTCTCATTTACCCAACATTATGGAAAATGTGTTCTTTGCATATTAGTTTGTCCACACAATAACTTCAGGCAAGTCTTTTTAATTTGAAAATTTATTGTCCAAATCTCTATGCCCACAAGGTCACTTCGGGCAGCAAAGACTTTGATAATACAAAATATTCACTTACACACTGACCTGAAAGATTAATCCCCATTCAAATATTCTTCCCAGCTCCAAAAATAGCAGTAGCACATAGTTACAAATATGAAATGTTTCATATTAGACAAAATATGCTCATTTACGTAACTTTATTTCAAGAGAAAGTCATAAAAAAATCTTGTTTATTATTATAAAACTAGAGGCCCAATGCATGAAATTAGTGCAAGGGGCTCAGCCAGTGCAGACCTGGCTTTGTCTGGAAGGTCGTCCGGAAGGTCGTTCGGCAGTCCGGTCTAATTAGCATATAGCACTTTTATTCTTATAGATGAAGTTCTTTTTTTAAGTCAACTGACCTTTTTCTATGTCAAATTTTCTTTAATAATGAGCATCCTCTGCTCTAGTATTATCATAATTTTTAGATGAATAAATCAATGGCAAAGGCAGTCTTTCTCAATTTCTCTCATATTCATAGAACACTACACCAAGAACCTTTACAAATCCAGACCTAACTGACTTCCAAGTTAATGCTTTCAAGCATTATGTAGTCTAATTTTCCAGGAAAAAATAGTAAGAGCCACCATGTATAAGGCACAGTAGTATAGGCTCCTAAAGAGAGTGAAACAGACAGTAATTGTGAATGGAAACCATGGGAGCTACTAACATACGCAAGACCTTTGAAACTGAGAACACCTGCTCACCATAGCAGCAAGAATTACTACAAGTATGCCACTTCTTCCTAAGGAGCTAGAAACAAATTTGAGAGATTGAGTTCTGATATTCTTAAATTCATATTCACCCTTTGCATCCGATCTACTTCCGTTGATGATACTGAGACAAATCCATTAAAATGTATTATTCTGGCTGTGTAACCCATAGGTGTTACCAAGGGCATAGCATCCTATGTTACCCCTTCAATTCAACACACCAATGCAAACACTCTGCTAGACATGAGCAATAATAAATTGATTCAGATTTGATCTATGTCCCCAGGGTGCTCATAGAGATAAGCAATGCTCACTAAATTTCCCCATGCCCCAATCACTATGTAGCCTAAAACTATGCATTATGAAGAGGCTAAAAATAAGGTAAGCTATTGCAGATAAAGTACAGTTTGATGACATTTAAGCTGAAAGTGCCATAGTGCTAAGCAATGAAGGATCTCTTTTTAGTTCATAACCCAATAAAATACTTCATTGTACTCTACAAAGGGAATGCATTGGTTTGTCTTCCCCGACAGAGAAGGTAGAAAAGCAAAAAACTACTCATGTTTGAAAGAAATGAAAGTATTCCCAGGTTAGTTTTGTTTTTTAAGTAAGAGCATGCATTTCTAGGACATTTTAAAAGAGTACAAAGTTGCCTTAGAAATTGATAAATATTGGACTGACAATGAACTTGGAGCATTTGCAGAAGCAGTGACAAAAAACTAAGCCCTAAAACAAAGTAACACCGCTATTCCAGAAGAGGGTGGGGCATGCAGAGGAGGATCAATTGGACTAGGACAAAGCAAAACGTTCGGATTAGAACAGAAATAATGTCATTGTTCCCACTGGCTAATAGTATTCACCAATTTCTCAATGAAGAAAAAATTCAGTTTATAGCAGCACCCAGTACGTACTATTAATATTATTCAGTCTATGTTTAATGAAATAGATCATTGCATTAGGGTTCTCCTTTTAGAATGTGACTTATTCAATTCCTAATTAAGTAACAGTTACCATTATTCTAGTACTTACTGTATGCTAATCACTTTTCTAAGTATTTTTATACATAATTTATTTATCACTATAATCCTTTGCTATAGGCAATATTATTTTTTCAGTTTACAGTTGGAAAATTGGAACCACAGAAAGGTCAAGTAACAAGTTGAAGGTTACAGATAATGGGTGGAGGAGCCAGGATTCAAACAAGGCAATCTGACTCCAGAATTCATCCCTTCACACTGTGCTGCCAACCTTTCTAAAGAAAATCCATAGGTTTGATTACAATAATACATTCATCACAAAAATATTAATTGAGTACTGTCAGCCAGGTATTATATTAAGCATGTGGTTACAGAGGTGCATACTACTGGGTACATGTTTATATGTAAAAAATAAATGCAAAAGGTCTCACTATATATGTGACATCAGTGCAGAGGATAAAGGAGAGTGGTCAACATATTATAAACTGTTTGGCTACCTTCCCTGACTGTAGCACTTAACTCTGTTGCCTCTATTCACAAGAATAGGGGGGCATTAAGTTATTAGCATTCTTTAAAAGTTCCATATTAACATATTTATTTTCTTAAGTGCTACATATTACAACAGCCCTCTTCCCTCTCTCCTTTCTTTTGTGTCTCCTTTCCTTCATCTTCCCTTCCTTCCTACTTAAAATCAAGTCATATTTTTTGAGCAAACACTAGAACAGACCCTTTCTGCTTATCCTATATAATAAAAGCCTAATATGCAAATCAACTGAACTGCAGAAGAACTGGTCACTATGATGCACACTGACCACCAGGGGGCAGATGCTCAATGCAGGAGTGGCCCCCAGCCCACAGGCCCAGGCCAGCCAAGGTGGGTGCCAGCGAGAACCTTCCGATTGTCCCACCCATTGCTCCGCAGATCAACCCTGATCGCAGGCCAGGCCTAGGGACCCTATCCATGCATGAATTTCATGCACTGGGCCTCTAGTTCATTATAAACATGTAATACAATCTGTTAAGGAAAAAAAGAGGTCTTAGATAGATGACATCTTTAAATAGTTCAGAAATTTTCATTTCATTCTTGGATTTCTCTTACTCCTGACACATTTTATATCTTCCTTTTTATAACTGAAGATCCACACACAGGAAGAGGAGGCACACCTGCATAAACACCAAGCCCGGAGCTTGGAGCTGGTCTGCAGCCAGCACCGGGCCTCCTGCTCTCATGTTCCCTCTCACTTGAGCCCCATCAACACCTGAGGGAAATCACATGGCCCAAGAATAAAACCCTGAGAAACTTGGCAAGTGTGGCCAGGGCTCCAACACCTGGGCTGAATAAGGAAGTATCAAAATTAATATGTGACTGTTTTCAGAAACTTTCTTTTTACTTTCCTATGATTGAATATTCATATCAGGGTGGCTGATGAGAGACAAATCCACAGAGAACTATCTGGGCGAGATTAAAATGAACTGAATTTACTAAAGATATTAGGGAAGGGGTACAGAGGCAATTGATGGTTGACCTTTTTCAGTGATATTTGATGACCTGATACCAGTGAGCTTTTAGGTTGTGTGGATTTTTGTTTGGGGCCAATTCTTACTTTTTTTTGGAAGATCTTTGTGGTTAAAATAAAAGGAATCTAAAGGGACAGTGATGCCAAGGGCACAGCTGCCTATTGGGAGGTTATCCTATGTATTTCATTAGGTTCACTTAGGCAGAATGGAAATGGCCTGACCATTCTGGCTCTGAGAGAAGTTCTATTATTCTCATTCCATTTATTTACTATGTCTTCTCCATCTCCAAAGAGAGAATGCTCTTAGGTAGAGGGAGCTAAATTCAGGCCCTGTCTTAGAAAAGGCAAAAAGAGCTTCACAGAACTACAGAGAAGATACCATTCTACATTTGCAAAACCCTATCACAAAGTTCTAACAGCCCAGTGAAGGAAGTAAGGCATTTCCTATTATCGTACCTCATTTCCTTCAAGACTTCCTCAACTGTCACCACATTGGTCTTTCTTTGGCAACTCTTTATAAAACAGCAACCATCTTCCACCTTGCCTTCTAGCCACTCCTATTTCCTTGGTGGTTTAAGTTTTCATCAAAGTGTTTCACTCCATCTGGCTTATTATGTATTTATGTATTTATATGTTGTCAGTTTCACTCTAATAGAATGAGAATAGTGACTTTGTTTTGTTTGCTGGCTTATCCTTGAATTTTAGAATAGTTCCTGTCAAATTTAGTCAATGTCTGTTGAATGAATAAATGAATGAACATAAGGACTCAGAAGACTGTGACTTGCTCAAGTTATAAAGCTAATTGGTGGAAAACTCTAGACTCAGGCTTTTGTCTTAGAAATCTATATCTTATGCTCTTTCTATAGAAATCTTAAATGCCCCTTTGAGGCCTGATGCTCCAAAGGGTGAAGATATTTTATGAAGTGTTTAACATGTAGTAAGTACTCAATAAATGTTGTTGCCTCTGAATCTGAATAACTGAGAACGCTACCCACCATATAAATGTTATGATTTTCCACTTGCCTGAAAGTCTTTGAAAGAACTTCAAGGGAAGAATGGTTTTTAAGGAAGTCCAAAGTGAATAAGAAAAGGAGGTCAGCTACTGCAAATACTCTAAAATTCTTAAAGGAAAGCATTGTAATCACCATAAACTCTCTGGTAACTGCACATACCCAACCTGATTCTCCCTAGTAATATTTTTCAGGGTGAAATGTACTTTTGTTGTTGTTGAACTTAATGTATGCTTTTTGTAGAAATTCAGAAATGCACAGAAAAACATGTGTGAGAAAATCTAAATCCCCTGCATGCAAATCCTCTGTTTAAGAGTTTAAGAAAATATGACATCCCTCAGTATATATTTTCATTTCTATCATATACATGTATATAATGCATTAAGATTTTCATGTACATACTGCTTCACACCTGCTTTTAAAAAAACTTAATAATGAATCTTTACCATTTTTCATTTCATTGAGTACTCTTATAACATGAGTTTAAATGACTCCAGATAGCTTTTTGTATAAATGCAATATATTTTATTTAATCATTCCATATTTGTAGATATTTTACTGTTCCTAATTATTTACTCTTATAAACAAACCATGAAAGTGTAATATAAATAAATGCTTGTAAAATTCTCTGGTTATTTTCTTAGAATAAAACCCCTATTTTGAAATTGCTAGCTGGAAAGTATAAACACTTTTGAGGTACACTGTGGACCTTATATCTATCTGGGAAGATTATATTACCTTAAACTCTCTTTAACAATATAGTTCCCTGAGGTTTTACCAGTATTTTATTATTTAAAATGTATTTTCTAACTTAATAGACAAAAAAAATCTCTCATCCTTTTTTATGACAAAAATGTGTTTGTTACAGAAAACATGAAAAATCTAGTCATGAAAAAGAATAAAATAAAAATTACCCATATTCTAATACACATAAACAAATACTGTTAATACTAGCATGAATACATTCAGCTTTGGTTCTTTGTGTGCATATATGAGTAGCTATAGTCATATATCTAAATACAATAACAATTGTTAAGTGGGATGGCATCTATATCTTTTAAACTAATAATATCATGAACATTTTCTCCTTCCTATTAGTTGCTCATCTTTAAGAACATTTTAATGGCTGCTTAGTGTTCCAGCATACAAAAGAATTTAGCTTTCCAAGTCCCCTATTACTGACTATGAAGAGTAATTCCAATCATATTATTTGAAGCTTACTTAATTTTGATAAATGGATTTTTCATAGATTTAGTGACCATGGGTAATTCTTTAGTGATTTGCCTCATTTATATTTTTTTTTTCAAAAGATATGCCCATTTTTTTCTTGTAAGCAGAAATCCCTGCTTACAGGGATAGCTGGAAATCCCTAAACCAGGAGATCCCTAAACCAGGCAGGATAAGCAACAGGTCATGGAGGCGCTTTCACGTGGCCATGCAGAGGAGAACAGCATTGTAGTCACCCCAGTTCAAAGAATCTCATTCAAGCCTAATGAGTCATCTAAGCCTGTTACTGGAAAACAGGAAGTTTCAATTTCCAATCCAATTTTGACATCATCTGCTTTAGTAGTCTAAGACAAAAAGTAGTTCTACAGACTTAATTCTGACCAATAGATGGAATAGTTACTGAACTGCCTTACCAGGATTTGCAAAGATGTGCACCATCTTTTTAGCAGTCCTAAAAACACTAGGAAAAGTGAATGAGTCTCCATTTGCTCAGTGTATTACCAGGTTTCAACTTAAAAATAATAATGTTTCCTAATGGAAGCTTCAACTTTGAAGAAAAAAATTATATGGATACCTAATTGATTCCGAGAGACTAGCCCATCATCCCTAATAACCTAACTAACTACCTGAATTTGCAAAACAGAAGAACAGTACCTACACAGATGCATTTTGAAGGTAGTCAATTACCTCCAATATGTTCTTATATTTTCAGCACTTCAAATAAATGATATTATCAAGGACAATTTATTATGTGCATTTTCTTATCTTCCAAGTTAATACAGGACAAAAGGCCGTGTTAATTAAGTAAAAATTTAACTTTAGTTTCTTCTGAAAATGGAAAATTTTAGTTTGCTTACAACGATTAAGCAGTTTACTTCCTCATAGTACCATGAAGTGTAACTAAATAAATGGGCTGGTGCATTTAGAAAAGCAGCATCTTGCCCATAAATGTGGCTGAAAATGAGTTTTTATGAGCTTGAAATAGAAAATAATCCCTAACATATTAGACATTTAAACAGGACAGCTTGATGCAATGAGGTGGCAATGATTCATCAAAGACACTTTTCTCAATTTCATGACAAAATACTTACTGAAAGATTTCTCTCTAAAATCTAATATTTGGGACATACAATGGAAATCCTTTTTATCAAGGAACATCAAGAGAAAGATATTCAGAACTTTCTATGGCAACAAAAGAGAGGCCACTGTGTGATTCCCCAAAGCAGCTGAATTAAAAATACCACAGAGGATTTAGTATAAGACAATAATTATATAATTTTGGATTTATTAGTGCATTATTGTGCCATTTGCTTTCACTTATAATACCTTAATTTAAAATCATATTGTAAAATAATTTTAATATAGACTAATATGTGAACTACATGAGTTAAAAAATGGTATTGTGGTGAGGAGGGAGGATGTGGTAGCAACACTATTAGATTTTTGTATGAAAATTAGTCTATTGAACGCCAGTAACATATTTGTATAACTTAACTCTGTGTTTGAAAGCAGCCGGACATTCTTACAAAATAGAATTATGATTTCTTCCTTTACTAGTAAAACTTGTAAAACAAAATAGTTGGTGGAAGAATGATTAATAATGCTGTAAGCTTTGAAATCACTTTCTCTCCAATACCACTCAAATGTTTCCTTAAACTTTTGTGTTTCTTTAGAAAAAGCGAGCCTCATAAGCTGTCTATCTGGTCATTTGCTTTGATGATCACATTTTGCCTTAGAAATTATGTGAGATATGACATATTTTCCCCTTCAAATGCTTCCTTTTTTATGTTTAATGCAGAATTTTATCTGGAAATAGTAATGTAAACATCTCACTAAAAGCCCTATTACACAAAAAGATTCTGGCTATCTTCCCTTATCCTTACTTAGAAAAGCCATGCTCCCCAACACAATTTATAGATTCAATACAATCCCAATCAAAATCCCAGCAATTCGTTTGTGGATACCTACAAATCAAGTTTATATGAGAGAACAATGACCCAGAATTGCCAGCACAGCGCGATACTAAAAGAGAGCAAAGTCAGAAGATGGAGACTACCTGACTTCAAGACTGACTATAGAGCTATGATAATCAAGACAGTGTGATATTGGCAAAAGAAATCAATGGAACAAAATGGAGAGTGCAGAAATAGACCTCCAGGAACATAGACAACTGATCTTTGACATGGGAGCAAAGACAACACAATAGAGCAGCGGTTCTCAACCTTCTGGCCCTTTAAATATAGTTCCTCATGTTGTGACCCAACCATAAAATTATTCTTTTTGCTACTTCATAACTGTAATGTTGCTACTGTTATAAGTCATAATGTAAATATCTGATATGCAGGCTGGTCTTAGGCGACCCCTGTGAAAGGGTCATTCGGTCGCCAAAGGGGCCGCGACCCACAGGTTGAGAACCGCTGCAATAGAGCAAGGATAGTCTTTTCAAAAAATGGTGCTGGAACAACTGGACATCCATATGAAAAAAAAAAAAAGTTACTAGACACAGACATTACACCCTTCACAAAAATTAACTCCAAATGGATCATAGACCCTAATGTAAAACGAAAAATGATAAATGTCTAGAAGACAACATAGGAGGGAACCTAGATGATCTTGGGTATCATCATACCTTTTATAGATACAATACCAAAGACACAATCCATGAAAGAAATAATTTATAAGCTGAACTTCATTGATATTAAAAAACTTCTGCTCTGTGTAAGATAGTGTAAAAAAATGAGATAAAAAGCCACAAACAGGGAGAAAATACTTTCAACAGACACACTGATAAACAAGTTATCCAAAATATACAAAGGGTTCTTGAAATTCAACTGTAATCTGCTTTTAAAATGGGCCAAAGATCTTAACAAACACCTCACCAAAGACATACAGAGAGAAAATGAGCCTATGAAATGATGCTCCATATCATAGGTTATCAGAGAAATGCAACTTAAAGCAACAGTGAGATACCACTACACACCTCTTAGTATAGCCAACACAGACAGCACCAAATGCTGGCTACACTGTGGAGCTCTCATACACTGCTGGTGGGAATGCAAAATGGTAGTCATTTTAGAATTCAGTTTTGCAGTTTATTACAAAACTAAACATACTCTTTTCATACGGTCCAGGAATCATGCCAAAATTTCACCGAAAATGACAAAATTCAGTATTAACTGCCTCGGAACCTAGGTATTTTCAACATTGTTAATATGCATATCGTGAAAATAATTCTTCAAGAGTTCTCAACTGAAGGCACTTGGCAAGGTGTGGAAACATTTTTGTTTGTCACAACCTGGGGAGGGAGAGCTAATGGCATCTGGTGGGTAGTGGCCAGGGATGCTGCCGAACACCCTGCCATGCACACACAGCAAAGAGTTGTCCAGCCTCTAATGCCAATGCCACTGAAGTTGACAAACCCTGCTAAACATAAAGCGGGTTAAAGGGGAAGTCAAATAGAAGAGGTTGCTTCCCGTAACACTGAGCGATTAGTTATATAGTGAATGAGTTTTGACATAGGAGGAATATCAAAGTTTGTTTCCAAGTGTCCCTTTAGTCACCCATTTATCTAACAAATATTTTTTGAGCACCTATTATGTGCCAAGAACTCTGTGAGTTCCTAGGGATACAACCTTAAACAGAATATAACAGAATACAATTTTGCTTTCACAGAATTTACGTTTTAGTTAAGAAATAGAAAACAAAATAATAAATTAAAAAATATTGACTGTAATGAATGGCATAAAGGATAGACACAAAAGGGGCTCTTATAGAATGTTGAGAAGAATTAATTAAAATGAATAAAATATGCTCACCATGTCGTAATATCACTGCAGTGTTTGGGTTAAAATAAATACATTCTTTTGTGCTATAAAAGCCACCCTAACAGCATATTCAAATCTTATTCACCACTTACCAACAATCTTGCTGAAGAAAAAAGGCTGATTTGAGCATCCATCTCTTAAATCCTTTTATAAATGATCACCAGAAGGCAAAACCAAAAAAGACTTTTCAAGCCTTGCATAATTTGAATACATTGCCCCAGGAATGTTAAAAAAAAAATGTTTTTGTGGGAGTTGCTAACAGAGTTGAATAAGTATAGTATATTATGTGCGCCTTCCATGAAAAGTATATTGATTGACATCACATTACCAAGGAGAAACAATACAAGTTCTTCAAGTGAGTAGCTCAGCACAGAAATGCCTGAACTATGAATATACTTCACACATGGGGTTTTGCCTTCCCAAGAAAGATAAGTGCTTTCTCTAAGACACTTCAATGCAAAGATTATTCTATGTCACATTTGGATGTGCTGTGCCGTCTAGATCTCTCCCTGTGATAGATACAGGCCCCATCTCCTCTCTCCTCACCCAGTTACACAGTGGCCTTCCTATTTCTTGCTTTTCTGAAACCCATTCTCCACGTAGTAACCACAGTAAAATTTTTAACATAAATTGGATTATATCACTTCCCTTAAAACTCTTCAATACATTTTCCTGTTACATAATAGGAAAAACGAATATCCTTAATGTGCTTAACAAGAGCCTAGATGATCTGGTCCCAGCTCCAGAGGCTTCTGCCCCTGTCACTGAAGTGCTCTGCATCAGTCACAGTTATTTCCTTTCTGTGTCTACAACAAATACCCCAACCTCTTTTCCAACCCATGGCCTTCGCACCTGCTGTTTCCTTTTACCATCTGAACCTTAAATCTGCAACCCCATCTCCTAATTCTTTATTCCAGTACACTGGCTTCTTTTTCCCTCTTTATAACACTTAACACAATTTATAACTATATATTTATCATCTGTATTCTCAAATAAGATGCTACCTCCATGAGGCAAAAACCCTGCCACCCGATCCTCAATTTTAGTCCCAACATCTAACAGGTTGTTGGGTATACCATGAGGATGAAATTTATATTAAATTAATGAACATTAATGTGAAATGAATTCATTTTTTAAAAATGGTGTTACCTTTGCAGAGCACAATTTGCAAAACATCTACCATTACATACTTACAGAATGTATTAAGGGCATCCTATATAATAAAAGCCTAATATGCTAAGTGTCTGGTCATCTGGTGACCGGTCGACTGTTCAACCAATCAAAGCATAATATGCTAAGGCTGCTCAACTCCTTGCTATGATATGCACTGATCACCAGGGAGCAGACGCTCCGACCGGTAGGTTAGCTTGCTGCTGGGGTCCAGTTGATCTGGACTGAGCAAGATGGGCCAGACACACCCGGGAGCCCTCCTGCAGTCCCTCTCCAGCTGGCCAACCTCCCAAGTCCCTCCCTGGTCGGCCCTGATTGCCCTGATAAGTACTGGGCCAGATGAGGCCAGACACACCCTGGAGCCCTCTTATGGTCCCTCCCCAGCCCTGATCCCTGATCGTGCACTGGTGGAGTCCCTCGGCTTGGCCTGCACCCTCTCACAATTCAGGACCCCTGAGAGGATGTCTGAGAGCCGGTTTCGGCCCGATCCTGAAGGCCACTCCCCTCGGGAGGGCGCCAGACTCAGGGCTCATAGCTGGCAACCGCTGCTGCAGCTGCTCCAGCCTCTCCCAATTGGACTGATTGGGCGCAAGCCTGCGGCAGGCTCAGTGGGGCCGGAATGAGTGGGAGCAGGAGGTAGGAGATGCAGGCGGTGTTGGACTGAGGGTTTTGGCCAGATCCCTGCAGGCCATCCAGAGGGATCCCACCCATGCCTGAATTTGTGCACTGGGCCTCTAGTACTATATAATAGTAAATAGAAATAGTAGAATTTTACTTAAACTTGAATTTTACATGTAGAAATTGTGATACATATAATATAAAACTGTACATCCATTTAAAGCAATTCACATGTGTCTCTTAGGGGAAAATTTTTTTTTCAATAAAATCATGAGGTGCAATGTTATTACATCAATGTCACCAAAGTGTCGTTTTTCATATAACATCTATTATGAGGGGTCACCTGAGTAAACAAACCCAATGAAAGTTTTCCATCCAATAACCAAGGATTTCCCTGTAAGGTAAAGAGGACTCTGCTCTATGAATCTGTGATGGACCAGGTTAATTTTCTGACATTGTTTACTGATTTCTTTTTCCCAGAGAAGACACACAGTACAGAGGGAAAAGGACTGAAAGACCAAGAGGAGCTGAGCTCTGTTTCCAGCTCTTAGGGAAGGTGCTCAACACCACTAGGTCCCAACACCCTCATTTTGTCTTATGTTTTAATACTTAAAACAGCACCCTCTCCTAAGCATGTCTCCTGAGTAAGACAGCTATCACTTCCTCTCTTTAACTCCTCCTTTCTCTCACTGATAGAGGCAGGACAAACCATTAAACCTGTATTGTCTTATATGATAACCACCAGCCACACGTGGCTACTGAAAATTTGAAATGTGGCTAGTTGAAGTGCTTTGCATGTAAGATACACATAGATTTTGAAGATGGAACAAAGAAGAAATGTAAAATATCTCAATGATTTTTATAATCATTACATGTTAAAATTTTAAATTTTTAGAAGCACTGGATTAAATAAAATAGAATAGTAAAGTTGATTTTGCCTGTTTATTTGATTCTTTTAAATTAGTCTCCAGGATTAAATGCACTCACCATTAAAATACCAAGGGCATATTTCACAGACCTAGAACAAACTCTCTAAAAATTCATCTGGAATAAAAAAAGACCCCGATTAGCCACAACAATCCTGAGAAAGAAGAACAAAGTTGGAGGGATCACAATACCAGACATCAAGCTATATTACAAAGCCACTGTCCTCAAAGCTGCCTGGTACTGGCACAAGAACAGACATATAGGCCAATGGAATAGAAGAGAGAACCCAGAAATTGACCCAAACCACTATGCTCAATTAATATTTAACAAAGGAGGCAAGAGCATACAATGGAGTCAAGACAGTCTCTTCAGTAAATGGTGTTGGGAAAATTGGACAGATACGTGCAGAAAAATGAAACTAGACCAGCAACTTACACCATACACAAAAATAAACTCAAAATGGATAAAGGACTTAAACATAAGATGGGAAGCCATAAAAATCCTAGAGGAATCCACAGCAAAATTTCAGAAATATGTCATAGCAATTTCTTCACCAATACAGCTCCTAGGACAATGGAAACTAAGGAGAAAATAAACAAATGGGACTACATCAAAATAAAATCCTTCTGCACAACAAAAGAAACCATCAACAAAACAAGAAAGCCTACTGCATGGGAAAACATATTTGCCACTGTTATCTCCAATAGGGTTTAATCTCCAACATTTACAGGGAACTCATACAATTTAACAAAAGGAAGATAAACAATCCAATAGCAAAATAGGCAAAGGACCTAAATAGACACTTTTCAAAAGAGGACATGCAGAAGGCCCAGAGACATATGAAAACATGCTCAAAGTCACTAATCACCCGAGAGATTCAAATCAAAACGACAGTGAGATACCATTTCACCCATGTTAGAATGGCTATCATCAACAAATCAACAAATGACAAGTGCTGGCGAGGATGTGGAAAAAAAAGGAACCCTCATACACTGCTGGTGGGAATGCAGACTGGTGCAGCCACTTGGAGAACAGTATGGAGTTTCCTCCAAAAATTAAAAATAAAACGTCCATTTGACCCAGTAATTCCACTTCTAGGAATATATCCCAAGAAAACAGAAACACCAATCAGAAAGGATATATGCATCCCTATGTTCACAGCAGCACAATTTACAATAGCTAAGATTTGGAAACAGCCTAAGGCCCATCAGATAAGTGGATTAGAAAACTGTAGTACATCTACACAATGGAATACTATGTTGCTGTAAAAAGGAAGGAACTCCTACCACTGGCAATAGCATGGATGGAACTGGAGAGCATTATGCACAGTGAAATAAGTCAGTCAGACAAAGATAAATATCACATGATCTCATTCATTTGTGGAATATCATGAACAACATAAATTGATGAACAAAAACAGAGACAGAGAAGCATCAATCAGACCATCAAATCTCAGAGGGAAGGCAAGGGAGGGTGGGGGGAAAGGGGAGTGATCAACCAAAGGACTTGTATGTATGCATATAAGCATAACCAATGGATACAGACACCAGGGGGGTGAGGGCATGAGCTGGGGGGGAGGGGCAATAAGGGGATAAGGACACATATTTTTTTAAAAATATATTTTATTGATTTTTCACAGAGAGGAAGGGAGAGAGATAGAGAGTCAGAAACATCGATGAGAGAGAAACATCGATCAGCCGCCTCCTGCACATCTCCCACTGGGGATGTAGCTGCAACCCAGGTACATGCCCTTGACCGGAATTGAACCTGGGACCCCTCAGTCCACAGGCCAACACTCTATCCACTGAGCCAAACCAGTTTCGGCCATATTTAATACCTTAATCAATAAAGAAAAAAATTCTTTATAAAAAAAAAAAAAAACTTTTAAATTCCTGATGTGGCTTGCCTTTGTGACCTGCATTATATTTTTATTGAATAGCCTGAGTGAGATAGTTTTTTGTTTCCAATTGTTTGCCTTGGGAAATGTTGTAACTATTATGAAAACTTCTTACTAAAATGTCTTCAAACTTGAATATCCAAGTTTCTATAAATCTATGCTTATATAATCAAGTGGGATTATTATTATAGGTCACCATTAAATACTATAAAAGTCCAACACTAAATTCAACCTGCTGATTGATCCCATTCATCTTATTTTTTTCAAATAATCATTTCAAGCACCAAAATTCAAAAGTAGTTTCCATACATCATTATCTTGATGAGCTACTGAGAAACATGAAATTATAGTTTGGCCACGAAGTAAACACACACACACACACACACACACACACACACACACACACACAGCATGCCACTAAACACTTCGGGACAAGATATTCATCCTTCTGAGCCTCAGTTTCCTTACATAGGAAATAATGGAGGGTTTTAGGAGGAATTAAAATCAGCCACCATAAGTCTGATATTTCTACGTATGAAATGAATAGTTAGCATGGGATATATAACTGTAGAGTGTGAGAATGCCTCCATAGTTGGACCTAATGACTTCAGACTCTTTCAGTAGCTTAAGACCTTATAATCATTTATTCATTGGACAGTATATAGCTAAAATTTTTACCTCATTTATAAAATAAAACAAATGAATTTTCAAAAATAAAAAGATTAATTGAAATAAAATTCATCTTTTGAAAAGTCATGACATTTCTACTTTTTTGCATTATAGTGTGGCTGCATCATAAGGATTTTTGTGATGTCATAAATTTTAACATATCTATCCCTTGGGATCGCTTAAAATCATTCTCCAATTAAAATGAAGGATGAAAGGTATATTTGATAATTTCTCAAGTGCCATCTTAGTTGTCACAATACCATCATCTGACATAATTATGAATTCACAAATCCTCAGAATTTTTAGTGACCTTTTAATTAGGAAATTTGCTTTATTTCATGTTACATCCAAAATGTGGTAGGTTTAATTTGTAGAATATTCTGAAAGTTAAATTTTGTTTATTAAGATACTATAATTATCAATCTATTGAAAAACCATTCCAGATGGAAACTACCAAGGCATTTATGATAACAGCTATAATAATCCACTTTTTTACATATATAATATTCTTATTAAGCAAACATTTATTTAATGCCTCCTATACATCAATGTATACACAGAAAAAATATTTACTCCCAAAGGGAGCATAAAGTTTATATTTTCAAAGAGATTCCATGTAGCCCTAGCCTGTTTGGCTCAGTGGATAGAGTGTTGGCCTGCTAGAAACTGTGTTAAACTGTTTTATGTATAAATTGTATTCCATTTTTATTTCAGAATAATATTCAAGATTTCAGCCCTTTGGATTTGCCATTTTTCTATTTTAGAAAACCTGGTCTTAAAATTGAAGGACAAGTAAGATTATGGTGATGAAAATGGATGCAGGATTTTAACTATCTCCCTTACAACCACAGGCATCCCAAGCTAAACCAGAAAAGAATTCTTTGAAGCTGTGAAAAGGCTCAGTCTTTCTTCTCTTCTCTTACCTCATCCAGCACTCATCTAACCATCACTGGGACACAATATTTTCAGGGAAGACAAAGCAGAGACCGGGAAATGCCCACTCATCAGTTGTTTCTACATAGCTATATTTTAGGGCTGAGGACCTTGAATCCTAATCTTTTTGGCTTCCTACTCTCTACTTCATGCTTGACCTTCAATGCTGTCACAATTCTGGCTCCATTCCCAAACGCACAAAAGACTGCAAGGCATGTAGGCCTTAGCATCCTTGAGTAAAACTGGACTCATAAACATGCATCACAGTTTTCTTCAAAGAAAATTAAAGCACATTTCTGGCATTATGTGGTTTATACTTGTAATGTTCCATTCTGTCTATACCAAAAAGCTTTATAAGGTCACCAATGGTGATACTGTAAAGGTAGAAAAACTAAGTTTTCATGTGCAAAATAATATTAAATTTTCACATACATAGATGTTTATTATTACAGTGGTAAATACTATGAAGCCAACAAAAATAATGAATCCAGGTTATGCTAGTTTACTTGGAGGGATTTACCCAAGTATTGTTAATGAGAACAGCAGGATGGAGAAAAGTAGGCATGATATGATACATTATTTGATAAGAAACATACATCCCTATATTTGTGGATAGTATGAGTACTGATAGGTATAATTATTCATATATGTGTGTGAATATAGAAAAATATGAAAGAATATGCTCTAGCTTGTTAACATAGGACATTTTTCACTGGGGAGAAGATGAAAAGAAAAAGGAGAGAGGAGTGTCAAAAAAATGTCGTACTTCAAAAGTCAAAAACATACTTCCTAGCATTGGAAAGTAAACATGAAGGACCTTGGTAAGAAAAGATGGGAGTGTGGTGATGGCTGGATGAGGAAGATTCCATTTATATACATGTGTAAAATTATGTACGCAGGCATATTTACAGAATTTTGAAAAATAGTGTCTTTGGTTTTTCTATAAAATATCTCAGTGGTGTCTTCATTGAATTACCAGTAGTTTCATACTAGAGTGGCATTGTCCATCCTCCTTTATTATATTTCTCTGCCAAACCCAGTTATTCAACAGAAACTTTCCATTATGCTCCCCAAAGTCTTTTTACATACATCACAAAGGAAAAGAAGGTACTGATTTTCTAATTCAGTAGTTATGTGCATTTCTGAGCAAATGCTACACACTGACCTTCAGTAAAATATGAAACAACTAGAGACCTAGTGCATGAAATTCATGCACAGGAGGGGGGATTCCTCAGCCCAGCCTGCACCCTCTCTTCAGGGATCAGGCCTAAACCGGCAGTCAGACATCCCTCTCACAATCCAGGACTGCTGGCTCCTAACCACTGGCCTGCCTGCCTGCCTCATCGCCCTTAACCACCTCTGTCTCTGGCTTTGTCTAAAGAAGGACATCCGGAATGACATCTGGAAGGTCGTTCAGTTGTCCAGTCTAATTAGCATATTATGATTTTATTATTATAGATTATTATAGATGAATTTCAAATTAGGTAAGCTTGGCTTGGCTCTTTAAAGAAACTTTGCCACTTTGCCTCATGCCTACCAGATAACTATAGCTACTACCTGATTTGTGTATAGTTAAGTGCTTTATGTTATCACTTTTTAGGTGCAATATGAACTGGGCACAAAATAAACAACCTACCCACTGTACCCAAGAAATACTCATTTCTAGTGGGATCTTCTTATATTGGGTATCTGAATAGAAAGCAGCTTCCCATTGACTATTGTACTCTATCAACCTGAGAAAGAGATTATTCTTTTGCTGTGTTTGGGTTAGTAGTTCAATATATACCAGTTGTTTGATAGGAGGAACGTTTCCATGTTCTGCAAGGTTTATTCAATACATGAGGTACATTATTTGTTCAAACCACATACTTTAGAGAGAATGGGCCACTATTATTTTCTGATGAACTCTTAATGTTTTCATTCTTGTACTCAGAAGAGATGACATTGTTTTAGAAAGTACTCTAAAATAAAAAATAAAAAAGATTCCTTTACTTATATACCAATTAAAAGGTCAAGTTGATGTCTACTAAATCTAAGTTTAAGCTGACAGATAAATATCATCTCTCATTCAAACTCGAAGCAATTTTCTTTTAAAATTCTCACCTAAGGATATGCTTTCATTAATATTTTTTTAGAGAGAAAGGAAGGGAGGGAAGAAGGGAGAAAGGGGGTGGGGCAGGGAGGAAGAGAGAAACATCAATGTGAGAAACATTGACTGGCTGCCTCCATGCATGTCCTGACTGAATCCACAACCCTGACTGAAAATCAAACTCGCAACCTTTTTCTGTACAGGATGATATTCCAGCCAACTGAGCCACCTAGCCAAGGCAGTCTGACTGTGGCTGGTCTGCAATGTTATATCAAGAAAGATTTCAAAGATATTTATCAGGCTAATGGAAGGGGTGCTTAGATAGAGTGGGCAAAGGACTGACTTGGAAAGGAAAGGACAGGTGGGACCACATTTGCAAAACCTAGCCTAAGAACATAGGTTAGTTAGACTGTATGTGTGGCGAAAGGTTTTCAAACTTGTTTTTTGTTTCTACCTTGACACATCTAATTGACAGTAAAGCTAATAATAACATAAGTTGGTTGTGTTGTTGTAGGTGGTGATGCTGGTTGGATGTGGTATGGTAATACTACTAACTAACATTTACTTAATATTTTCTACATTCCAGGTGTTTCATATCAAGCAGTTCATTTAATGCTCAAAACAATCCTTTTGCATAGTGGCCGTAGCTGCAAGTCCTTCCCTCTTCCTTCCAGTGAGGAAATGTCAGTGTGCAAGTGAGTATCGCAGAGATAATCTTGAATGCACTGAAATTTATAAGAAGTAAATTTTCCTAAAGTTTTACTATTTTAACTAATGACATGGCATGCCTCATAACTAATTATTTCAGGTGAGCATGTGGACCCCAAAGTTTTGCACTCCAGCATTATTCTTTGCCATTCTGGTTTTCCAGATTCACTTGCTAATTCCAGAATGAATGCCATGGAGATGTGTGTGTTTTGATCAACATGAAAGATGATAATTGGTAGAAGTGTGATTGCCAATCCCCTAACTATGCTAGCAAATCAGTTAAAAATCCAGATCCTACAGCTGAGTGGTGCTGCATGGAGTTTTATGAAATTATCTCTGTCAATTCTTTTAATTTTGCAGTTGTAAAAACTAAGACCAATGGTTTTCATTTATATTTGACTGCTCTTTAACTTTTTCCCCTATACACATTTCTAAGAATTGTGGCAAACTGGTTGAAAACAGAGAGGGTATTTATATTACATTTAAATAAACATATATTAAGGTCTACTTAAAAATGCATTAATAATTTTGATAAAAGTTGTAGTGGGCGTCTAGCAGTAAAATTAGGTCTACTCTAAAGGAGGTCTCCTGAAGGATAAGCATGGTAGATAGATGGCAGATACTCCATGAATGTTCATTTTAAGTTTTTAAAGAAGGAAAGAAGGAAGGAAGGGTTATAGAGAGCACTGGAAGAAGAGGGAGAGGAGAAGAGGGTTGGAAGAAGTTTTCCTATTCAAGACAAAATAACATTTCATTTATATTAGATAGTCATTTTCTAAACATTAGCATCTTTGAACTAACAATTCACTGTCTTGCAATCACACATTAACAACTGCCTTAAGAGGGAAGTCTCCCTCTCTTCTTAAAAAGGAATAATCCAAATTAAGATGCACATATGCATTACAGTAATTGGCACAAAAATGGGGCATAGTATGAAAATTTGTAGCAATGTCTTTGAAAAATAACCAGATCTAACTTCCAAGCTTATAACTGGAAGGAAACATTTGTCAAATAAAAGTCCATATTTTATTTTTTCCAACTCCTTAGTCTCCTTTGAACGCCTTCTTTAACATAGAGAATTAATATGTGCTGCATATGTATATCAAAGATTTTTGCTAATTGCTGTCTCAAAACTGAAACCTCAAAGAAAAGGTACAAAAAAACACACAAAATACAAAATTTCATCCCCAAATTCACAGTGTCCTGTACTGTTGCTGTGAAGGATAAAGTGCCTCTGTGGCAAATTAACCAAAAAAACTTGTTAAGTTGGCTTTCCCTGAAGCACACCCAGCCTCCACTCTAACCAACCCAATATGTCTCTAGCTGAATCTAAAGACGAATTATTAAGCTCAAAAGAGAGGATCAAAGGCAAGGATAACTTGATATTTTGAACCAAAGGAAATGAAAGCTTTACTATACATCATTGGCTAATGGATTAGCCAGAGGTGCAGATGGTGTTAACAGGAACCAGATTCATTACCTAGTTAGTTTGCAGACATGCCCCCAAACTGGCAATTATCATGATTACATGATAAAAAGAACTTGTTCAGATATTAAATTAAAAAAATAAAAAGTCCTTCCCTCAGTCAAGTTTACCAGTGCTACAATGATATCCTCTGGCCTTTTTTTTCCATTAAAAAAGTTAATAGAATTCATAGAATATTAATAAAAGGTATATTTCAACGGTTTTCAAAATTCAAACTAGAAGAAATATTTGATGTTTTCCAATGCAGCCTATTTCTTTTTTAAGATGAGAAAATGAGGCTCTAGAGTTATTAATTGTTCAGGTTTTAAGTAGCAGAGTTAAGACTAAAATCCAGGTCCTCTGATCCCTGCTAGACCCCAATTTTATTTGTTATCAAAAATAATTCACATCCATGCAAATGCCCACAGACGCTTCGCTCTGCAGAGGTAAAAGGAGGTGGTGAGTTTACAGAATCTCTGTCCATCATATGCCAGTGCCTCTGAGGCCCAATGCAATTTCTTTCACAAAGTCATCTCCCCTGCAAGCTTCACCTTGCAGGTGATTTATGTCTAAGAATATCACTTGGTGACCTTTAGAGAGGAGACAGCTGCTCATGCTTCTCCACTTTAAATCAGTTAACATTAAATTAGAAATTTTATGTGTCAGAAGGAGAAGTTAAGTATTCAAGGTACAAAAACTTCCATAATCACAGCCTTCATAGTCCTTCCTAAGGATGTTATAAACCTCACATTGACAATAATATATAAGGCTAAAGTTTTGCTTGTTTTTAACATGTTTTTATTGATTCCAGAGAGAGGAAGGGAGAGGGAGAGAGAGATAGAAACATCAATGATGAGAGAGAATGATTGGCTGCCTCCTGCATGCCCCCCACTGGGGATCAAGCCCCCAACCCGGGCAGGTGCCCTGACCAGGAATCGAACTGTGACCTCCATGTTCATGTTCGATGCTCAACCATTGAGCCATACCAGCTGAGCATAGGCTAAAATTTTAAAACTTTGAAAATGAAGTGAAGATTTAGTTTATTTGAACTCCCATTACTAATCTCAGTTGTAAAAGTGGAGTAATCATTTTGAAAAATGTGTACTCCTGCATAATTACTGTTATAACCGCACACTTTGAAGAATCAAATGGTCTTGTTGAATATGAGTTTATGATTCCTTCAGTCAATAGACGTGAATTAAGTACACACTGTGTGCCAGACAGTGTGCTATGTGAGAAGGTATTTGGACTCAAGGAGTCACTGTAAGATAGGAAAGATAATAGCAATCCTACAAGATGTGCTATCAAACAGATGTTCACTGGATTCTACAGGAATTCACAGGAGGAAGCCACTAATTTCCACTCCTCTCCCCCAAGCTGGTCAGAGAATATAGAAGGGAATCAGGGTAGAGCAGAGTGACATGATACATACTTTTATTTTCTCTTAAGCAAATAAACAAACACAAGCTGCTGCATTAAAGGACAGCACAAGGAATTTAGCAAGCAGGAAATCACCAATCTAGGATTCAAAAGCAACAGGAGGCTTTAGTGGAGAGTCCAGTCATGTGCACACATAACATGATGTGACTGGCTGATGGAGAAAAGCAATCCTGCCGGTTGGTTGGGCTGAAACCATTTCCCAGATAAAGGTAGTGATAACCAGAAACCCCTTGCTAACAAAGCCACTAGCACAAAGGCCTGTTTTCCCTCTTCTCTTTGCATGACTAGGTCTTTGTCATTGTTCAGCACCCACCACCACCACCACCACCACCATAACACCACTGTATCAGCATTGTCTGTCAAGGTGTCTATTCATTTCCTTCACACGGCATTTCACTGTCTCCCTCATTACAGCTGAGCTTCCCAAGGCTTGTTTTATAGCAAGCACTATACCTGGCATATGTCATCATGCACACATCAATTCATGAATTAATACAGAAGGGGGTAAGGGAAGGGAAAGAAGGCCAAGAGTCCTATTCTATCAAGTATGAGGGATTAGTCCAACTGTATTTATTTCACCCATTAACATGTTGCTTCCTTGGGTCACTATTTGTCAGATAGATGTACTTCCAAAGGAAAGCAACTTTAAATACAGGGTGGGGCAAAGTAGATTTGCAGTTGTAAGTATGTAAAACAGAGTTTATTATTTCTTGCTAGAAGTGCCCAAATCTATTTTCCAACACCGTATCGTCAGGTGTTTAAGTCCCATGGCCTTCTTGTCTTCTAAAGCCATAACCCTGAAATGGATATGCGGTTTAAAAGAGCACCTTTCCCCTGAATCCTTTCAGGTTCCTTTCAGCCCCCAAAGATTAATTTCAGATTTGTTTCCAGAGAATCCACAAAAACGAGTGAGAGGTGGGTTTCCTAGACCAGTGCGTGCCCTCCTCAGTTCCCTGTCACATGGCCAAGAAGACCATCCCCAGTACATGTCCTTAATTGCCATTTCTATCTTAGGTATCGTAGTAATTTAGCAGACACTCATCAGCCACTGCTATGCATCACTTTTGTCTTGTGTCAGAAACGGAATGCATCACATCTGCTTTGTCCATGAATCCTCTTCACTGCATGATTTTTTAAAGACAGCCAGAGATAAAGCCCAGGTTTAGATTAGATGGCAGTGATGGATCCGAGTGGTGTCATGTGAAACAAATACAAGTGGGGGGCCGCCTGCAAAAGCCTACAGAGCTATAGAGGTTCCTTTCATGAATGGCTGCAAAAACTGAGTATTAGGTGTAGGTAGATGTATTTTAGCAGGGTCTGCAGCCAATCATAGATACATACTCTTTGAACATACCACCAAATCAGCCAAGTATCATCCACAGAAGGCCAACACCCCTCTCCTAGAACTTCTCGCTAAAAATTATGTTATTAACATAATTCCTAGAACTCTGTAGATGCCTCTAAATTGTCATCTTTATTTAAAAAGTACAGGGTTTTGCTTGGCCGGCGTGACTCCGTGGTTGAGTGTCAACCCATAAACCAAGAGGTCACCAGTTCAATTCCCGGGCAGGGCATATGCCCAGGTTGCAGGCTAGATTGCCAATAGGGGGCATGTGGGAGGCAGCTAATCAATGTTTCTTTCATTGAAGTTTCTATCCCTTTCCCTTCCTTTCTTTCTCAAATCAATAAAAACATATTTTTTTTAAAAAAATAGTATAGGGTTATTCTCTATGGAAACTATATTCTTATTTATTAAAGTAAGTATCCATGTCTTCTTTTTTGCTCTCTTATTTGATCATTATAAAAACTCAAAAATCTCTTGACTGTAGTTTGCCCACCACCTCAGAATATTTTCCCCCCTTTCTGGCCTTATATTATTTCCATTACTGTTCTTCCTAGTTTTGTCAATTGTTAGCCTTGGTGCATATATTTTTAACCTTTCCAAAATGTAGTCTCTGCACCTATAAAAAAACAACAACAAAAAACAACAACAACAAAAAACAACTACACATAGTATTGCTGTGAGAATTAATAAGAGAAAAATGTAAGTAGAGTGCTCAGCACAGAGCATAACATAACAGTTTGTAATAAACAGCTACTCCCTTTCATCTTCAATTTTTATTAAAACTATTTTTAATTGCCATTCCAATAAAAAAAAAATTTGAAGAATGGCTTGAGTTAATTATACTCAAAAATAAGAAAGCTTATTTTCTTATTAAGCTCCTGAGATTTCAGAAGACTGCTAATATATTTTACAAGAGAAAATCTGAAAATCTCAGTCATCAAAACAGAAAGTGAGAAAAGTAGTAGCTGTGTGAAATCCACATAATAAAAGTCCTCAGGGATAGACAGCATTGCATAACTCCCGTTTCCCAATCTAGAATATAAGAGGGGAAAAGGTCAGAAACAAAAATGCAATTTCTGTTGAAGTCGCTGCTCAGAGACATGTAAATTTAAAAAGACAACAAATATTGCTTCTAAAAATGATTATTCCTATGATCAAAACAAATTACGTGGTTCAAATATATCTATTAAAATATGATACAATTTTCAACCCAAACTATTAACCTGAGATACATAAGTATTTTGAGGGTGTATTTCCCCCCATAATATTAAGATGTGTTATAAGAATTGAAAAATTAATGCCCTATATTTAAATTGACCTAAGTGTAAAGGTTTTGGATAGTGATACAAAGAATGTCCGCAGTCTTTGCTTTGAAAACTGAATTCATTGATAGAATTTCAAGCAGTAAACAACAGTTTGATGAATGACTTAAGTATGTTTTTTAAAAAATCAGACATGGCCCTAACTGGTTTGGTTCAGTGGATAGAGCGTCAGCATGTGGACTGAAAGGTCCCAGGTTCGATTCTAGTCAAGGGCACGTACCTTGGTTGCGGGCACATCCCCAGTAGGAGGTGTGCAGGAGGTAGTTGATCGATGTTTCTAACTCTCTATCCCTCCCCCTTCCTCTCTGTAAAAAATCAATAAAATATATTTTTAAAAAAAAAAACAGACATGTTTTCTATGTTTTGTATCTCATAATTTTGGAAGGAAAGCAAAGTCAGTTGTATCTTTAGAATATTCTCAGTCATTTTTTAAAAGTCAGAAAAAGAAACATTTCCAATAAACACTGCCTTTTTATTATAATTGCATGTGAAACTATGAGACTTTAAAGAGGATGTTTTGAAAACTGAGTATTTTAGATAAGCAATTGTGTCACTGCCTGTGATAATGACTAAAACTGCCTTCACCAAAGATTTTCGCCTAAATATTCAAAATGCAGACTAACATAAACCACTGAGAACATTTATGAAATCTTTGTGTAGTTTGAAAATGGAGTTGCTGCTCATTTTCCATAAGGATACTTTCAAAATAAATTGTCCGTTTCTAAAATAATCTATGGATATTACCATGCATATTTTACAGGCAAATGCAATGTGTTAGGAAACAAAAGCATTAGCTCACTGGGAGAATCATGAGACTTTACACTTTAGAAAACAGGAGTGTTTGTGGGGCTAAGCAAAACTTGTAGAAACTTGGGATCAAGAAGCAACTGTAAAACCATTGGTGTTATCTCTTCATTTGATAGAGGACGCACAGGAGAAGTTACTAATGCAAGATGAAGTACCTCATTAATGGAAGAATAAAGTCATAACCCAGGAGAGCCTTTGGCTCTTGTACTACCATATCTATTATCTATTATAAAAAACAAAAATTAACAAAATATGGAAATGTCCTTTAAAATATAGAGCAAATATAAGTATTAAATTTACACATTTAAAATAAAAACACTAAAAAGGATTCAAATTGATAAAGGAATATGGACCACAAAGCTATTTGAAAATGCATTAGCATCTTAATTGCTGATGTCTTCCTTGGAGGAGATTATACATGAATGTTAAGTAACACAATTAAGTTAGGATCACTGTTGGTTTGTTTAAATAATCTGTGCATACTGCAAGCTAGGCCAGGACTATAGTATATTTAACCCACAACTAGGGCACTGAACTGATATCTACAGATTCGGTTCTTTATTCTATTCATCCATATTAGAATTTCTTAAGATTGGCCATAGGTAAACCAAGTAAAAGTTGTGCATCTATCTATCTAAATATATATATTTTTTATTTTAGTGAGGGATGATGTATTATGTAAGCATTTATAATTCCATATCTAAAAAAATGTTTTTACATAGAAATCCAGGTTCACAAAGATGAACTGAGGGTTCTGCTAATAAATGAAACTGATTCTGTTAATCTCTTCTAATGACTGTGACACAAACAGGAGCAATGAATTAGAAGAAAATATTATCACAAATTAGAAACTATATCTTTGGTGCTTTAGAATTTTACAGTATTAAAAATCATACTTATGTATATGTCAAGGTACTTGGCTCAAAAATGGAACAGAATATGTTTCAAGTTAATAATCATAAGAAATCAGACACATGAAGGACTTTGACAATCTCTAGAATATATATCTATACTAATAAAAGAGAAACATGGTAATTGGCGTAGGACCGCTACCCTTTACATTGGCTAATCAGTGAGATATGCAAATTAACTGTCAGCCAAGATGGCAGCAGGTAGCCAGGCAGCTTGAAACTAACATGAGGCTTGCTTGCCTCAGTGACAGAGGAAACCAACGTTCCCTGTCTGCGGCTGCAGGCCTCTGAGCAGGCAGTTTAAGAAACATTGTAACAAATACCGCAGGACTTCAGCCAGCAGATTCGCAACATTGTAAGCAAAGGCCAGAAACCTACTTTCAGCGGCGGAGGCCTAAGAGCTGGAGCCAAGCCTCAAGGTAAAGCTGGCCCAGAATAAAAAAAAAGAAAAAAAGAAAAAAAGGAGCGGTTGGGAACATCAGTCACTCCCAGCCTGAAAACAGCCCTCAGCCCCTCACCCAGACTGGCCAGGCACCCCAGTAGGGACCCCCACCCTGATCCAGGACACCCTTCAGGGCAAACCAGCCGGCCCCACCCATACACCAGGACTCTACCCTATATAGTAAAAGGGTAATATGCCTCCCAGCACCGGGATCAGCGTGACAGGGGGCAGCGCCCAAACCCCCTGAGCAGCCCTGCTCTGTGCCTGATAGGGGGGAGCTCCCCAACCCCCCCACCCCATGGGCCCTGCTCTGTGTGTGATGGGGTAGAGCCATAACCTCCCCATCGGCCCTGCCCTGAGTGTGAGAGTGGCGGCGCCCCAACCCCCTGATGGGCCCTGCTCTGTGGGTGACAGAGGGCGGTGCCCCAACCCCCTGATGGGCCCTGCTCTGTGTGTGATGGGGGCAGCACCCCAACCCCCTGATTGGCCCTGCTCTGTGCGTGACAGGGAGAAATGCCCCAACCCCCTGATTGGCCCTGCTCTGTGCGTGACAGGGGGTGGCGCCGCAACCTCCCAATCAACCCTGCCTTGAGTGTGACAGGGGATGGTGCCCCAACCCCCCAATCGGCCCTACCCTGAGCGTGACTGAGGGTGGCATCACAACCTCCCAATCGGCCCTGCTCTGAGCCCGACCAGGGGCTGTACCTAGGGATTGGGCCTGCCCTCTGCCACCCGGGAGCAGGCCTAAGCCAGCAGGTCGTTATCTCCCAAGGGGTCCCAGACTGTGAGAGGGCACAGGCCGGGCTGAGGGGTCCCCCCACCCCCGAGTGCACAAATTTTTGTGCACCGGGCCTCTAGTGTATATATATATATATATATGGCTAACATGCAAAGTGTCCTAGCAGGAGTTCGACTGGGAGACCAGGAGTCCTATTGCTTGCTATGATGTACACTGACCACCAGGAGGCAGAGCAGAATGAAGCAAGGCCCTAGGAGGCAGCCAGCAGCCAGGGAAGGGAGGCCCTGGCCGGCAGCTGGAAGGCCCTTATGGCCCTGATCGCTGGCCAGGTGTAGGGACCCTACCCATGCACAAATTTCATGCACCAGGCCTCTAGTTGTTAATGAGAGAATGTTAGTCCCATTTATCTGGGAGAAAAATGAATATACATTTGACTGGGAGTTGTAGTTGAAAAAAAAATGTAAAAGTATAAGTTTTCATAATAAGGTGTTGAGTAAGAATTATCCTATTATCCCAGAATAACTTCTGCAATATAAAACCAGAAATAAAGATATGCTAAGTGCCTTGCTGTTCTAAGAGACAACAGAATAGAATCAAATTCAACCAGATACCACCACTGTGGCCAGCACCACACCTGTCTTCTCCTTTCCATCTGTGAAAAGATGTCTTGGGGGAAGCCCTGACTCTCTCAGGTCAAGAGAAAAGAAACACCAGGAGAATCACTAGCAGCTGGGCAGTCTGGCAGCTCACTCCTCAGTTTGTCATTGCTTGGGCTACTCTGCAGCTATCCCTGAGTAATGGATGAAAGAACTAGAGAAAGATGCAGGGCAGATAAAATTCTATGGCCGTGTGGAGGAGGCTGCAATACCACATTTGTCATGACAACCAGAAATGAATTTCCAGGAGTTAACATTTAACCAGGGAAGGTAGGTCACCAGGTAATGAGATTCCAGCCAGTGTTGTGCGTGTATTGCCCATTCTGAGAGCTAAAGCAGGGGGAAAAGGTCCACACAAAAACTTGTTCTTGAATGTACAAAGTATTATTTATAATACTCCAAAAGTAGAAACAACCCAAATGTCTGTCAACTGAAGAATGGATAAACAAAATGTGGATTGTTGATACAATGTGCCGGAAGCCGGTCCATCCTTGCTGCTTGACACAGTCGCTGCAGGATAGAAACATCTGCACAGCATATGTTTCAAGGGACCTGGCGTATATAGCATACTGTTCTTAATATGTTTGCTCCCCTTAGTGCTGTGTGTTTTAACCAAGGTCACCTCTCCGAGAAAGGTTGTTTCCCCAGGTAGGGATTTTTCCCTGAAGTTAGGGAGGGGATGAAACTCCTTAATTAAGTGCCAGGCGGGTAGTTAATCACTTTAACTACAAACAATCATGCTTAAGCTACATAATCTTTACTCCCTGGAATGGAGATAAGAAACGCCCTAACCTTTGTAATAGAAATTGACAGGATTAAAATCAACTGGTATAAATACGGATGTAACAAGACAATAAACAGCAGAACCTCTCTGGAGATCCAGACCAGAACTTGGCTGGAGATCCTGGCTGGAGATCCTGACTAGGCTGCTGATCAACTGAACACTGTCTCCGTGTCCTTCCTTCTTCGCCGACTCCGTCTACGCCTTTGGGAACCCCTGGACCTGCTGGGGTTGGACCCCGGCAACAATGGAATACTATTCCACCATATAAAGAAAGGAAGTACGAATACATGCTACAACATGGCTGAACCTTGAAGACATCATGCGAAGGGAAAGGAGCCAAATTCCAGAAAGTGGGAATAATAGCTCCTGCATCTGGGATTTAATCCTTCTACATAAAATGTGATCAAATGTTTTCTAAATTACAATGTATGTAGTTTACAATTAATAAATTGCCATTGAATGAATGAACATATGGTAATAGTGCTAGAGAAAACAGAGAGCAGCTGGATTTGGAAAGGATGAAGCTAAAGAAGAAAAGACAGGAAGATCAAGTGCCCAAAAGAAACCTAAAAGAATAAGTAGCACTATTCAAATATTCATAGGTTAGGGGGGTAAATAAACCAAATAAACCAATAAACATATATGCATAACCCATGGACACAGACAATAGTGTAGTGAAGGCCTGGGGGAGGCCAGAAGGGGGTCAATGGGGGAAAAAGGGGGACATATGTAGTAATACTTTCAACAATAAATATTTTTAAAGCAACTTTTTAAAATACATTACTCTAAACACTAAAAATGTAAATGTTCAAATTGCATTTTTACTCATTCTTTTCCTCCCCAAAAATCCTCTTCTCCAGTACTTGGGATAATTGAACTATACCTGTTATTCTAATAAGATAGGGAAAGTCCATCTATGGACTATTTGGTTCTGTATATTGAACTGCATCACAAATACAAAAGTCTTCAGTCAATATGAGTAAATGTTAGAAGCAGAACTCAAGGGACTCTACTCCAGTAGTTCTTTATGCAAACTGGTATTGAATAGATACACGTGCTTACTTGGGTACATGCTGTGCATGAGACAAGAAAAAAACCAGGGCTGCCTCTCTCTGGGTGGTCCAGTTTTGCAAAGGGAATCCTTCAAGTCTCTGTGGCTGTCATCATAATCATTTTGATAAGCTTTGAAGGAGCCCAAAAAGTAATTTAAGCAAAAAATAAGACATACTACAAAGGTGAGCATTGTTTTTTTTTTAAGGCTTTTTCCATGAGTTCAGTATTTTGGCAGCATAGGTCACAAGTGAAAACAAGTTCTCCTCTGCTTTGAGGTTAGCATTACTTACATGAACTGATCATCTGTTATTTCCTTCATTATTCAAGTAATAAGGTGTATATTACAGATCCTGACTTCTAAACTGCTGTGTCAGGGTATCCTTATGGTCAAAGATGGTAAAAATGCTGGTGATGATAATGACAGTAACAACAATAGTTAAGTGTTGAATATGTGGATAGGTACTGTATAAGTATTCTGGAAACATTTCATGTTTGCTAATAATTACTCTGTGAGATAAGTATTATTATTATTATTTACATCTTTCAGAGAAGTAATTTACCAAGTAAGTAACAAGTAACTTAACCAAGGTTTATAACTAGTGATGGAGTTGTGAAATAATAGAAAGTAGACATATTGGTCTCTGACCCTGGTTCCTGGCACAGAGTTCCTAAAACCTTATAATTCCCTAAGTGTTAAGACAGCATCTTTTATTATAATATTTGGGCTCTGACCCTGGCTCCTGACAGGAATCCTTGTAATTTCATGGCTGATAGAAACACCTTTTATTCTAATAAAGCTACTCTGGGTGGGCTCCTAGATGGCTCCTGGATGGGGCTGTCACCAAGCCATGGTTAGAAGTTTAGAATTTTCAGCCCAACCCCCTATCCACCAAAGAGGAGACTGGAGCTTGAAATAAAGTTAATATTTGATTAGGCCTGCATGATGAAGCTTCCATGGCTGTTTATCTGTATCTTTTATTATATCCTTTAAAAAACTGATAAATGTTTCCCTCAGTTTTGTAAGCTGCTTTAGCAAGTTCATCAAACCCAGGAAGGTGACTTATGGGAACTTCCCATTTGTAGTCAAGCAGACAGAAGTTGTGAGTAACCTGAGGACCTACTCCTTACAATTGGCATCTGAAGTGGTGGAGGAATAAGACACCCAGATGGTGTCTTAGAGAATTTCTTGTTGTGGAGAAATCCCCAATCCCAAATTTGGTGACCAGAAGTGTCAAAAATGAAGTGGTCCATGTGAGTAGTCAAGATACATCCAGGTGGAAACCTGAGTAGTATTCCTCTATAAGTCAGACTGAGCCCAGGCAGTATGACTCCTGAATTTGTATATAAAAGAACTGAGCTCAACTGCTTCCCAGGGAAATGCCCATTCTGGATCAGCAGTTCTGGAGAAAATTATGACTATGATATTTCTCTCACACTGCGGTCCCTCTGGCCACCATGCCCCTCCCATCAATTTCTGCCTTTGTCCAAGAAAGACATCCTCTGCTGCTCTTCACCACAGATGACCTCTCCAGCAGCCACAGAGCTTCTCAGTTCTTCCTCCTACAGTCAAAAGTGATTTGGCCGGCATTCCCACAATTCTTGCTTAAGTAATAAGTGGTGCTAGAAGCATTTATCTGTAGCACAGTTGCTTTTCAATCATCTTTCAAGAGATAATGTCACAAGACAAAATAGGCAGTACTACATAGGAACACCAGACAGAATTGTAGGACTGTCAGAGGAGGCCTTTTTGGATAGGTGGGCATTTTGAATTCCTTCACAATGAACGATACATAGAATGATCCCTATATTAAGTGCTTTGTGATAAGTCAAGGAAATGAGCACATAAAAGCAGGGGAAATATAAAATATCAAGATAAAATATACAATCCTTAACACTCCTTACTGGACTCATATTGTCTGTGTTTACTTCTCCAAATTCGTATCTCATCACTGTTTGACTTATTCTTGAGTACTGAAATACTTGACCATTGTCAATTCCCCAAAAAAGCTATTGAAGGACCATGGTCTATTCCTTTTAGTCTGCCACATACCCCATCCCCGCCAATAGCTTGTGATAAAGCTATATCCTCCCCCAATTCTCGTTAAAAAGCTCTCCCTGAACCTTAAAGTAGTTATAAGTGCCCCTACTATGGCCTCCAATGGTTCCTTGTATTTTCCTTATTAAAATACTCATTACATTGTACAGTAACTGCAATGATCTATAACATCATTTGGAATTTAACACCATCTTCATGAATGTCTGGAATGATTTGATCACCTGAGGCAGAGACTGCTAACTCTCTTTTAATACCCATGTTCTTTTCTGCTCCCAGGATGAAGCTAGGCTCTATGCCAACCTCCTATGCTGTTAGGCATGACTATGCGACTCAGTTCCATCCAACGGAATGTGCACAGAAGTGATAAGAGCTATCACCATACCTGATCCATCTAAACCGTTATGCAATGCTTCCTTATATACCCCCTCTTCTAAATCTGGGAAGGAAATGACCCCATGGTGAACTTGAGAGTCAAAAATTAAAATTGCAAAATCATTGGCAGCCTAAGTTTCTAAACAGTCATTTAAAGCAGACTCCCTTCACTGAACCTAGAATCACTTTGGACTTTCACTTGAGAAAGAAATAAGCTTCTTCTTTTTAAATCTTTATCGCATTGGTATGCACATTAGAAATCTATAAATATATGATGAATACCAAAAAAAGACACACAAGTGGATGAATGAGTAGTTGAATACTTTAAGAAATCCTATTTTTATCATTCTAATAGTATAAAAATGGCTAATATTTATTTTATGATTATTATATGCTACTGCTTTCTAAGATCCTTTGCATAAATTATTTTATTTAATACTCTTAATGATATCCCAAGGTATGTATTATTATTATCTCATTGTAAAGATTAGTAAATTAAAGCTTAAATCAGCTTATTCAGTGGCAATGCATCAGAATTATTAAGTGGTGAATTAAGATTCAACACAAACAATTTGACTCAAAAACCCATGTTTTGACCACTCCAAAATAAAAAATTCCATGCCTAAATTACTTCTGCAAGCAATAAAAAATTGCCCAACTACTAGCAGAATAAAATAATATTTTATGTTAATAATACTCTCTCTTGACATAATCATATTCCATAAAGAACTAAGAATTCCTAAAATTTTATGATGATGCAGAATACCATCTTGTGTGTCCTTTTAAGTACAAGAAATTTAAATGATACCTAGAAATTCAGTTTTAGATTTGAAGATAAAATCCAAGTTTTAAGGTTTCTAGTGTTATTTTAATCACATAAACAAGGTTTTGGCTTCTTCTGGTTCATATATTTTAAAAGAGAACAGCAGTTGCCTTAGAGAATTCTAGATTTCATTAACTCACCAGTTTCATTAAATATATAGAATTAGAGCTTATTCTTAAATCAGTAATCAATTCATGCACATTTAGAGGTCAGCCCTCAGGTTAAAATTCACTCAAAATCACTTTGTTCTCTAAGTTAAGAAAATCCATTGTGATCTAACAGTGTCATCTTCATCATGTCCAGAAAAAGCCTCCCCACACAATTGGATCAATACCTATTGTAGTCTAGACTAGATTAATTGGGTTGGTGCCTATTTGGATTTTAGTCATTTTATTAGGAGTCTCAGACTGGCTTTTAAAAATCAATGCTTTCCAGCATCAAATTCTAGTACCAAGGGACATTCACTAATTTGATACGTAGCTATTATTTAAGTAACAATACATGTCATGATAGAAGTAAAACAGATGGTTCCAAAAAGGCACTAGATATTTATCACTGGATTCATTTAACAATGCCTACACTTATTTAGGATAACTATAATAAACATACTTTATCTCTGACTCAGTTGATTCCCACATGTTATAGTGTCTATAATTAAGGCCACAGTCATTTATCATAATTATTTTTAAAAAATAGCCAAAGAGATATTGTCACAAATCCAGTTTAAATCTGTTTTTTAAAACTGTTTAAATAGCTATCCAAAACCCAAAGGGTGCACAGTTGGATGGGAGATCTTTTTTAAAATGATTTTATTGGTTTTAGAGAGAGAAACAATGTGAGAAACATGGATGGGCTGCCTCTTGTATGCCCCCTACTAGGGACTGAGCCTGCAACCCGGGAATCAAATAGTCAATATTTTGGTGCATGGAACGCTGCTCAACCAACTGAGTCACAGTGGCCAGAGTGGGAGACCTTTTTAAAATAGATTCTTCTCTATAGTATAATTTTTAACTTGTTTTAGAGATTAAAAAAACAAAAGAAAATATTACCTAAATGCTGGAAAAATACAGTAGTATAAATTCTTATAGTGGTGGCCTATGAGTGACAGACATTATGGATGCATTAAAGTATGTTCAAAAATTGGCTGCGTACATCATTTTTCTTTATTTGGTTTTTCATAAACAATCAAAATAAACTTTATTTTTAAAATCAGTTATGAAAATCTGTATCTATGTAAGTGTAAACACTGTCGAAAGTGGTTTCTGGGCAGAGTTTTGGCCCTGAAGAACTGAAGTGTTTTCCATTTTTAAAATTATAGAATGCTACACATTTTAGCTTGGTTTATCTTAAATATAAAATAGTTCCATTTGGGGGCACCCTGGCTAAGGTCTGGAAAGTCTTGTTTACAAATCAGGCACTCTCTCCTGAGAGAGGTGAACCTAGAATCACTTTTGACTTTTGCTCAAAAAGAACGTACAAGAAAAGTGGCCGGGAGACTTTCTGGGTTCTCACACTTGTGCAAGTCATGGAATATTTGGAGACCAAGGTACAATTTGAAAAAGAACATGAAATACCAATATTAGGTTCAAGTAATTAAGTATGTAATGCACTGAAACAGGTACATTAGGTTCTAGTAGACGTAATAGTTGATGCAACAGTTAGAAGGAAAACCTAAGTGAAAAATTATATTCATCACATAGTTTTAAACATGTTAAGTGTTGTGGACTGAATTGTGCCCTTCTACCTCAAGTCACATGTTGAAGCCAAAATACCCTCCAGTGGCTATGTTTGGAGATAGGGCCTCTAAGGAGATAATTAAGTTAAATTAGACATTAATGGTGAGGCTAATCTACTAACATTTCTGTCCTTATAAACAGAAGAGACACCAGAGCTATCTTACTCTCCTATGCTCAGAAAAAAGGCCATGTGAGGACACAGAGGGAAGGAGACTGTCTGCAAGCCAAGAAGAGAGGCCTCACCAGAAACCAGCTCTGGAAGCACCTTGATCTTGGACTTCCAGCCTCCGCAACTGTGAGAGAATAAATTTCCATTAATCAAGCCCCCCCCAGTCTATGGTACTTTGTTATGGCAACCTTGCAGAGTAATACAACAGGAAACAGCTGCCATTATTTCTTTCTAACAAATTAGTGCAGTTTTTGTAGCTTTAATAGCACAGGTGTTATGAAAATAACTTTGCATTGCCTACCAGAGAATCCGTTCTCTTTGTGCAACACATGCATCCCATTATGTCGTGGCTCCACCTATCTCTCTAGCCCAGTGGTTCTCAACCTTCTGGCCCTTTAAATACAATTCCTCATGTTGTGACCAAACCATAAAATTATTTTCGTTGCTACTTCATAACTGTAATGTTGCTACTGTTATGAATCGTAATGTAAATATCTGATATGCAGGATGGCCTTAGGCGACCCCTATGAAAGGGTCGTTCGACCACCAAAGGGGTCGCAAGACACAGGTTGAGAACCACTCTAGCCCCATTTCTTGTCCTTTCACTACCTTCTCAATATGGAACTACCTACAGATGTTAATTTTACAACTCCATGTCTTTCCTCTGTTCTGAACTCTTTTCTGAATTCATGTACCTGGAAGATGCCCACCAACCTTCAACACTCCAGGTAAGGGCCACTCTTGCTTTGTGCAGCCTTTCCCAGGCCCTTCAGACAGTCACCACTCACTCCTGGCACTAATTATACCTGTGCTTTCAGAGCCTTCAGTACTTACATGGTAACCTGTCCAATTATAATTTTGCTTATACAGGGTGGGGTAAAACTAGGTTTACAGTTGTGAGTACGTGAGACACAGAGTTTATTCTTGTATTCTTAGTTGTTAATTATTGCATTATTTCCATACGAACACTATAAACTTACTTTTGCCCCACCCTATATGTTTTCCTCAACAACTAGGTAGTTTTTAATAACAAGCTTAATGATATAATTTCCTCTCTTTATTGAGTTGTTGAGAAACTCAATGAAAGTTCTATTATATTAGAGAACTTTTTGAGGATGGGAGGGACAAAAGTTCAAGAGTTTTAATACTCTCATTTTTAAAATTCCATCTACAAAGGGGAAAAGAAATCTAGAATAAGTTTATTGAACACTTTTCACTGGTTAGGAATACTTAAAAGAATGATTTTTTTTTTTCATTTCATGAGTGACATTTCCTCTAGTATTATTGAACTGACCATTATCAAAATACGTGAAGACCTAGGACATTCTTATGCTTGAAAATGCCAATATTGGAAATAAACAACCAATAAGTATTTCTGACTGAAAGCAAATCTAAAGAACAGTTGAAGATTTGTGAGCAAGCAAAGGGCTAAGCTGAAGAAACCCTGAATCAGGAGCAAGGAAATCTGATTTCTAGTTCCTCATCTGCCTTTCATTACTACCCCTTGGTCAATACACACACACACACACACACACACACACACACACACACACACATTAACACATACACTGTCTATAAAATGAGGGCGTTTATGACAACTACTAATTTCCCAATGTAAACATTTTTCAAGGTGTTCAATTGTTCTGCATTGAGGTGATCAATTCTTTAAAAGTTATTCTATAATATATCTCTACAGAATTTATTTAATGTGATTTAAACATTATTGTTGTAAATACAGAGTTGTGATTTTGAGGTATGACGCTGAGAATAGGCAATACTACTCACAGTGCCCGGTTCTGGCCAACCCCACATGGCTATAGACTTTTACTGACTCACTCACCAACTAATCTAAAAATGTTTTAGCACTTACAGTGTGACAAGCACCTATCCTCACTTAAAGAATCTACTTTAAAGGAAGAAATTAGTTCATGCATAGGCAATTATATGGTATAGAAATTGCTGGTTTTTAACCTGATTCTGTGTGCACATGCTTAAACATCAATGTGAAAGGTTAAAATTTAAAAGTGCAATGTTAAAATTCACAGTGCTTGTACTGCTGTGAAATGTGATTATATACACACACACACACACACACACACACACACACACACACACATATATACTATTTATCCCATGTGTATAAGCTATTTATCCCAAAATTTTACTGCTTTAGTAGCAAATCTTTAATAAATAATATATAGAAGAAAAATTAATGAAACAGCACATGAATCACATTGACCACTGGTCCTGCTTGCTTTAAGCAGCTTAGTGATCAATACAGTTCTTAAGGCATTTCACAGAGGCAGCCCTGCGATTGTGCCACCCCTGTCCCACTGCTGCCCCCGGGGCAAAGTCTTGCCCCTTCCCATTGGAACCAAGGGATTGGGCCTTGACTGGACCTTGAACACTGGGACCCTGTCAGATGCAAAGGATCCAGGAAGATCCAGTGCTGAAGCCCTCACCATAAATGATCACATTCCAAAATCTTCCAATTAAAACTTGCCCCACCAGTGATTCCACATACCTGTTCTCTATAACTTCTTAAAACCCTCTGATTGGCCTTCGGGAGTTCAGGTTTAGAGCAATAACTTCCCATTCTCACCAGGCAATAAAGCAACTTCAATTTCTCCATTGCAATTCTAGGTGTTTAGTGTTTGGCCCTGCTGTGCACCAGAAGGGAGGCACTCTTTTTCTGTTTGTTACTTACTAGTAAGAAAACTCTTTGGGGACTGATGGTAGGCGATGTTTGGTTTGTATAAGAATTAGTACTTTCTTGTCAATACAACTCTATTTTGCTCATTTCAGCTATTATAAGTCTACAAATAGTAGTGGCATACTAATATGAAAATACAACTTACCTTAGAAATATTATAAAAATTCGGAGAGATCAACCGAAGGACTTGTATGTATGCATATAAGCATAACCAATGGACATAAGACACTGGGGGGTAGGGGAGGCCAGGGGATTGTCAAGGGCGGGGAAAAAAAAAGGACACATATGTAATACCCTTTGTAATACTTTAAGCAATAAAAAAAAGAAAAAAAGAAAAGGCTCAGAAAATAAAAATAAAATAAATAAAATAAAATAAATAAAAAGTAATTTTCATTTTGAGGCCAATTTTCTTTTGCATTAATCAGAAGTTTTTGCATTTTCTTATTTATATTTTCAAACTTTTATCAAAGTTAAAGACACTGCATGAATACTTTCTATGACGAGGCAGACCTGAGAAATTACTTAGAGAAGCATAGCCAAGGCAATAAATAAGATGATATCGTCTTTGAACAGTTTAGGGCAGAGTTCCTCAAAGGGGGGGGTTCATTTACATATTCTCTGAAACCTGCAAGTCCTCACACTTTAGAAACATTGAACTCGGGCTTGATCCATTGTATCCTACCCTCAGTACTAGAAGGTACATGAAGCTCACCAAAGAGAACTTTCATTAGGTCTGCTTTCAGTTCTCCACTCACTCAGCTCCTGCATTCTCTGGTAGCTCCCCTAATCCTTTGTTTAGGTCCAGGATCAGACCTAATTAGTCATTTAATTCATACCCACCCTGGTTAACAACCCAGTCTACAGGATGAAACATTGAATCTTACTCATACTCCTCCTATGTATTTCAATGTGTTCTTCCATATCAAAGTCCCCATATTGGATCCCCCATATTCCACGATTTTTCACATTAACCTGATCCCTTTTCCTCAGTTTAGTAAAGTGATTATATGTTCAAGATAATACATTTATGTAACTATGACATAGTATAAAACATGGTGCAATGAGAAAAGAACACAGTATGAGATGAGAAACAAAAGAAAGACTACTGCTTTACTGCTATCTCTATAGATCTTGGTTACATCACTTGATATCTCTATTTCTTCATCTGTAATGATAATCCCAGATTATCTACTGATTTCTATGATGAATGCAATAACAGGTACAGAAATGCACTATAACTGTCATGATCCCAATATGGAATATTCTCATTAATTATTTGTGAAGTCTTTGGCTGAGGCCATAGGAACTTAGACTTATTTAAAGGCAAAACTGTCTAACTTTGGGTAATCTGAATTGTACCTAAACCTTGGTCTCTGAATGCATACATGGAGATAATCCTACCTCATGGAATTATTTTAAGCATTTCATAAAACAATATAAATAATTCTTAGTCTAATGCCTGGCTCTGGTAAATGCTCAAAAAAATAGTATTTTCAAATAATGACTGAGGTTTGGAGTATGCATTGACATTACTATTTTTATCTGATTCAATTATATTAATAAAAACTGTAAAATTATAATGTCTGAGGAATTTAAAATACTAAAGCAGAGTGTTGATCCAAATTCTGAAGTCATTGAACTTTAACACAAGGGAAGTAGCCACAAGAACATACTGTTAGGGATGTTTATGTAAATGAATCTAAAATGTTTCTTCTCTTATTCATATGTCCTCTTGATGTAAAGGAAGGAAAAACACATAGGTGATGCAATACCTCAGTTCATATCTCCTTTCATCAACTGATAAGCAATGATCAGAGCTAAACAAAAGCCTTGTAGCTACAGGGAGAAAGAGATTTTTCTTCTCCCACATTGCAGCTTAGAGATTTGTGGCTGAGAAAATGACTAAGTAATAAGCAAATAAAAGACCACTTAGGAACCACAAAGAAACTCTTCCCAGAACATATTGTGTATGCTGGTTGGATGTATCAGCATTGTTCACTTTAGCTCCACATCCATATTTCATATGAGTTAAAGTGGAGGGAAGCACCCCAGAGAATTAATACTAAAGGTGTCCCAGAAATTACTGAAAGGTTCATGTACAGTCTTCCTTTGCTTCCAACTTATTTTTGAGAAAAGGAAAGATGTTTGGCTACAATATGTATGTTCTAGCAGAGGTCCATTAACATTTTCTCATGAAATTAGTTTGCTTGAGAGACTCAGACATTATGTTCCAGCTTAGTAGAAATCAAAATTAATATTATACAAATATAATTTGCCTCTTGGCCTCAATTTGCAAGTTCATCATCTTGAACCACGGTAAACAATGAGAAAACATATGAAAGATGCCAGTGAACTGAAGGAGACTATCGGTTTCATGCAAACCCCTTTACTTCTTAGGGCGCTTGGACACACAGTGCTTTTTATTTCCTTACTTACCAAGGGCTTGGTTTCATCTTCATCTTTGAAATAATATAGCTGATCTCCCTTGAGCACAAACCAGCGGGTATGCCAAGTCTTGACAAAGCCTCCTTGCTTCCTCAGCCACCCACACTTCACAGCATTATTCCGCCCTTGGCCTTGTTGGGGGTTCTCAGCGGAGTCATTGTTCTCCTCCATTATCAAGCTGATGGGCTTTCCTATTTAACAAACAAACAAAAGAGATAATAAGGTGCGTGATATATTCACTCCTGAAAATTACTCATACTTCTTTTAAAAAAACAGGATGAGGAGTGAAAAATGTATATCAACTCACTTGCCAAATTTCTAGAAGCAAACCACAAACCTGACAACATTGTGCCTGGGGAAAACTTGGAATTTGTTGTGTCTTCCTTAAGTGAGCTAGTCAGCTGGCCAATAACATCCCTTTTTTACTAAGTAGATCTAAAGATGGGAAATTTCTGGAGGTAATGTGTTAAGAAGCAATTTTTTTTTAAACTAAATCAACCAACAAAAACCATAACTCTCATGATAATGGGCCTCTGTGTCTGGTGTGTACTGATTGGGGCCCATTTGCACAGGCCTGTGATTATCTGAGCAAACTCTAGCCTGACACATGTTAAAGTTTAAAGGGACTATTTTAAAAACCTCAATGGAAGACATTTGTTTTACATATGTGAAAATTTCTCAAGATGTATCTGGCCCCTTTTCCCCAAAGTGTATCCTATTGAGAGTTTCTTTGGCCGGTCAGGAATCAGTGCAGCTGAAAAATTTAGGGAGAAAAAAAATAATTAAAAAAAAAAAAAAAAAAAACAGCTCAGCCAGTTGAGTTTCCTTCAAATACCAGGACTAAGTCAATTGCATGATGAAGAATGTTGCAAGGTTATGTGTGAAGGAGTATAGGATCATACACACTATACTAATACATGGCAAGGAACTTAGTTTATAGTAGAGAAAATCTTAATCACCAGGGGAGAAGCTGAACTGCCACAGTGAAATGGGGAGGTGGCTTTCTGGGAGAAGCAGAGACAAGTGGCTAAGAATAAAAGATATTTTCCTGCCCCGAAGGCTTTCTGCAAATTCTTACTAATATTGCATATTTGTATGAAAAGTCCATTCTTACCCTTGTATCTTTGATGAGGATATAAAGATACACACTAAGTAATAAAACAGAATATTTCTGTTCTGTTGTTTCCAGGCACAAAGCTCCTACTTTTCTGCTTGATTCCAGAAAACAAACTGACTTTTTGTCTAGTCCTACTTTTCACCATTGATTTTTCCATTGATTTGTATGTACACCGTCCTAATTCTAAATTCCATGAAGTTCCCATTGTCAGCCCTTAGTTATTTAAGTTTCTTCTTTGAAGGGACAGGGTCAGACCTTCCATTATTGGACCTTTAGTTTCTGACTTTAGTCCTGCTCTCCCAGTTGCAGAGATGAAGCAGTACTTTGGCTCTAATTAATCAGGTTGTGAGCATCTCAACCATCTTCTCAGTAGCTTTGCCTCTTCCACTGGCATGCATTCCAAGCTATCGCCATCCTTGCTTTCATCTCCATCTCTATAAACTACCTTTAAGCTCAAGTAGGCCACTTGACCACCATCTGTCTCATTCAATATTCAGTTTCCTTTTTAAACCGAAACATCCTTCTCACTAAATAAGCCCTCATCTCTATAAAACATCTTGAAACTTCCTTTGCTGCATAAGGCATTCCCAAGTCAGAAACACCTTCCTGCAGGGAGCATTCCCCCATCGTGTGCGTGCATGTGTGTGCAGATTGAATCATGCCCAATGCTTCACAGTTTGTTACGCCCTCAGGGCAGGAACTTTCATCTCTTTTCTTTTACATTACTTGACCAAGTATAAGGAACCATGTAAAGCTCACTCTAAATGAATAGTAAATGCTTAACATAATTTAGATAATAAGTATGCTTATTTAGACCACTCTAAATAATCGTTTTGGTCTCCCGGTATTTAAATTGTTCAAATCTACACAAGTTGTGATTTCATCAGCACCTATTTATTCTTTGACCAAATACCTTAACTTATAAAGCTGAACTTATAAAGGTATTCCTTAAAACAAACATTCTAACACACACACACACACACACACACACACACACACGCCCCTAGAATTCATGCACAACAGACTCTTTCCTTTGGCCCTTTTTCTTTTTTCTTTCCTCTTATAATTCATGTTTTCTATTAAGTTTGAAAAATACCCTCTAAAATTCTTCAAGGTAATTAGGAGCCTACCATCAATAATGTAAAAAATACAACTGCCCAATTTTGTTTATATCTACCATTAATGCCTTAGAAAAAATGTGTGCACATTAGAATATTGTTTATAATTCTTCTTACATAAGTTGTTTACAAGTCTGGTGAAACCAATGACACCATCACCCACTGAACTCCTGGCTATGATGCCTCCAATTTCATAACTTCAGAATGCATCAGCAAGTATTTCAATAGCACTAATTGTAACAATTCATTAAACAGAAATGAAAACAGATCGTATCATATCTCCAAGAGAAAGTAATGCCACAACTATTGCTGGATGAGTAAAACTAAGGCTTATTAAAATAACTATGATTTTTCTAGAGGAGTCTTGATATTTCTTCAGAAATTAAATGGCTCAAATTCTATCCTTCACCTATAAAATGACAATGTTGGCCCGGATCATTTCTAACTATGGTGCCTTCCAGCCCACTGAAGTCCACCACCTCTCTAATTCCATAAGCTTAAGGACACTAGATATCCTCCGCACTTCATACCATGTCTGGCATATGGTGAAGCTCAATCAATGTTTGATGAATTAATAAATATTGCAATAGGTTTGGTGCTAGATATCTAGAAGTGAACATGACCTCCCTCTGAACGTGATCCTGCCCCAAACCTGATCTTAGTAAATGGCACCATGATACACACAGATGGAAAAAAAATAATCATCTTCGAGTCCTGACTCCTCCTCATCGTGACTATCAGATCCATCAGTAAGTTCAGAAATATTTTCAAATCCATCCGGTTGACTCCATCTTCATTGCCACCCTATGATCCAAGCCATCATTATCTTTGACTAAATGATTCTCATAGCCCTCCAGCTGGTCTCATAGCTTGTGGTCTCATTTTTAGCCACAAACACTAAGACACGGGCACATGCTCACACATATTTTATTCTCCACAAAGAAGCCAAAGTGAGCTTTTAAAAAATTAAATCAGATAATGATTCTCTACCCTTAAAATTTGATGCGCTCTAATTATGCTTCTTTTAAAATCTGGAGCCTTACCATGACCTATACATCAGGAATCATGTGGCACCTATTTATTTATTTATTTATTTATTTATTTATTTATTTATATTTTTCTTGATTTCAGAGAGGAAGGGAGAGGGAGAGATAGAAACATCAATGATGAGAGAGAATCATTGACCGGCTGTCTCCTGCATGCCCCACACTGGGGATTGAACCTACAACCCAGGCATGTGTCCCCAACCGGAATCAAACTGGGGACCCTTCAGTCTGCAGGCTGATGCTCTATCCACTGAGCCAAAGCAGCTAGGTCGAAGTACCTATTTATTGATCTAACCTCATCTCATGCCATCTACCCTTCAATCCCCCCATTCCAACACATACACACACACACACACACACACACACACACACACACACACACACACACCTAAAAGCCCTGATGCAAGCAAGCACACCAGCTTACTACCAGTTCTGGAAACACCCAAGTCCTTTATGCCTTGATGATTGATACCTACTGATCTCTGCCTGAGCTACTCTGCCCTGTGCTCTTTAAAGGCTGACTCTCATTCTCTAAGTCTCAGCCTAAAACTACCTCCTCTGAACAAGGCTTTACTAATCACGCAGTGAGTTACTTACCCTCTTGTTATTCTCTAACTGAACTCTGTCCTGCCTTCCTGACACTTCTTGAAGTTGGTACTTCTTTAGCTGTTTATAGCTAATCACCCCTCCAGGAGATCATAAGCTTCAGAAGGCCAAGGACTTGCTTTTCCTCACTGCAGTTTACCCAGTACCTTTCAGAGTGCTCACTTGGTGTTCAGTAAACAATGTAAACTTGGTGAATGAAGCTATGTAACAACCACAGTAGAATTCATACAAGAATATTGTGGAGAGTTTTTACATTGCATTGAATTTCTTTTTTTTTAATATATTTTATTGATTTTTTACAGAGAGGAAGGGAGAGAGATAGAGAGTTAGAAACATCGATGAGAGAGAAACATCGATCAGCTGCCTCCTGCACATCTCCTACTGGGGATGTGCCCACAACCCAGGTACATGCCCTTGACCGGAATCGAACCTGGGACCTTTCAATCCGCAGGCCAATGCTCTATCCACTGAGCCAAACTGGTTTCCGCTGCATTGAATTTCTTAAAGAAGATTGTATGCTCCAAGAACTTGATTTGTTTTCCTCTGACATAGGAGACTTTAGCATCAAAACTGTTCTTAAACACAATGTCAAAATCTTCAAACTTAAATGAACTGAAACAGTCCTTTATGAAGAAATATAACCTTCAAAATTTACACGTGTTAGCCTTGTAGGAAATGCACGCAGTCAATTGTGGTTAAGCATGAAGAAAAGTGTAGTGTCGTCATTCAGCTTCTCAGAGAATAACCTAACTGAATCTCCTCTGGGAAAGGACTTCCACTGTGTTCAGGGGGTGGCAACTGGATGGTACCTGAGATGACAGAGTAGAACTATCAACTAAGGTGTTTAATCTGTCAACCTAACAATGACAATATAACAATAACATAATTTTTTACTCTAAACTAACAAAAAAATAATTGAAAAGTTATGTCTTCATATCAATCTTAGAAAAGAGCCTTAATGATGGCTACTGTACCATACCAGGGCTTAGAAAGTTACCATCATTTGATGGGTTTATACCTTTGAATTATCTTCCAGGTGTGGGAACTGATTTGCACATCTATGTGTATGGTTCTTTTTTTGCATCCAGGTGGTCTAGGAACACAACAGTATCACATGGTGCCATCTGAGATGAAATTCCTGCTCCTAACAGAATTTCTAAAAGTCCAACAGCCACACACATAGGTATTTATATTTGTGACTTCAAGAGAGAATATATAAACATGCATGTAATCAAAGAAGTATAAAAGTAAAATGCCATATGCCATAGAGTTGCAGTGTGTTTGGATTCGTCTATGGGACTACACATGTTTAGCAAACACAAGAGACTGACAAAAAAAGGAGGGGGCTCAAGAGGCGGTCAGAGAAAGACAAATCCCATATGTATTCACTTATATGTGGAATCTAAAGAACAAAATAAACAAAATTGAAATAGACTCATAAACACAGAGTGGACTGGTGGCTGCCAGAAAGGAGGAGGGTTGGGGGAGTAAGTGAAAAGGTAAAGGGCTTAAGATGTACAAATGGGCAGTTATAAAATAGTCACAGGGATGTAAAGTGCAGCATAGGGAATATAGTCAATAATACTGTGATAACTATTATGTATGGTGCCAGTTGCAGTACTGGAAACATCGAAGGGAACGCTGTGTAAAGTATGTGACTCTCTAACCAGGGGTGGGCAAACTTTTTGACTTGAGGGCCACAATGGGTTCTTAAACTGGACCGGAGGGCCGGAACAAAAGCATGGATGGAGTGTTTGTGTGAACTAATATAAATTCAAAGTAAACATCTACACTAATAAAAGAGAAACATGGTAATTGGCGTACAACCGCTACCCTTCCCATTGGCTACTCAGGGCAATATGCAAATTAACTGCCAGCCAAGATGGCGGCCGGTAGCGACGCAGCTTGAAACTAACATGAGGCTTGCTTGCTTCAGTGACGGAGGACTCCAACGTTCCCTGCCTGCCTTGCCGGCCTCTGAGCCTGCAGTTTCAAACATTGTAACAAATACAGATGCTAAACAAAACTCCAGAAACCAGCTTTCAGCCGGCTGGGATCTCAGAGTTGGAGTTGATACAGAGTTTCGAGAACCAAAACAAACCTGATACCTGCTTTCAGGAGCGGAGGCCTAAGAGCTGGAGCCAGAGCTAAAGCTGGCCCAGAATAAAAAAAGAAAAAAAGGAGCAGTTGGGAGCTTCAGTCCCAGCCTGAAAACAGCCCTCAGCCCCTCACCCAGACTGGCTAGGCACCCCAGTGGGGACCCCCACCCTGAAGCGTGTGTGACCAGCTGCAAACAGCCATCATCCCCTCACCCAGGCTGGCCAGGCACCCCAGTGGGGACCCCCACCCTGATCCAGGACACTCTTCAGGGCAAACTAGCCAGCCCTCACCCATGCACCAGGCCTCTACTCTGTATAGTAAAAGGGTAATATGCCTCCCAGCACTGGGATCAGAGGAGCCACGAGGCCTCCTGCCACCGGAATCAGCGTGACAGGGGGCAGCGCCCAAACCCCCTGATCGCCCTGCGGCTCTGTGTGTGACAGGGGGTGGGGCCACAACCTCCCTATCCGCCCTGCTCTGTTCGTGACAGGGGAAGGCGCCCCAACCCCCTGATTGGCCCTGCTCTGTGGGTGATAGAGGGCGGCGCCCCACCCCCCTGATCCGCCCTGCTCTGTGTGTGACAGGGGGCGGTGTGCCAACTCCCCTATCGGCCCTACTCTGTGAGTGACAGGGGGGAGCTCCTCAACCCCCTGATGGGCCCTGCTCTGTGCGTGACAGGGGGGAGCTCCCCAACCCCCTGATCGGCCCTGCTCTGTGAGTGACAGGGGGCAGTGCCCCAACCCCCTGATTGGCCCTGCTCTGTGCATGACAGGGGAAGGTGCCACAACCTCCCCATCGACTCTGCCTTGAGTGTGACAGGGGGCGGTGCCCCAACCACCCAATAGGCTCTACCCTGAGTGTGACTGAGGGTGGCATCACAACCTCCTGATCCGCCCTGCTCTGTGCATGACAGGGGGCGGCGCCCCAACTCCCCAATTGGCCCTGCTCTGAGCCCGACCAGTGGCTGCACCTAGGGATTGGGCCTGCCCTCTGCCACCCGGGAGCAGGCCTAAGCCAGCATGTTGTTATCTCCCAAGGGGTCCCAGACTGCGAGAGGGCACAGGCCGGGCTGAGCGATCCCCCCCCCCCCCCCCCCCCCGAGTGCACAAATTTTTGTGCACCGGGCCTCTAGTCATTACATAAAAGGGTACGGTCTTTTTTTTTTTTTAGTTTTATTCATTTCAAACGGGCCAGATCCGGCCCGCAGGCCGTAGTTTGCCCACGGCTGGCTCAGCTGTACACCTGAGATCAACACAAAATAAAATTGAAAGTGAAAAAAAAGGAGGGAGCTAGATAGAAAGAGAAGGGAGAGAGAGAACTTAAAGCATAAGCAGTTTCACCGTTAACGCCTCCACTACATTCAGTGAACACATGCTCCCATGGGGGGGAGGCATGTGCTTACAGCCAGTGTCAGTTCCCTGGGCCCCTGTGGGGTGTGTCACTGTGCAAGTGTGACCCCGGAGTTTCGGAGGTCACATGATTTCACATGGCGAGGCCCTTCAACACAAACTACTCCAGCTGCTGAGAGAAAGAACAGTGATCTGTTCTATCGCTCTGGGAGAAAACAAAAATAAAACTGGCAGGTTTGATAAAATACTGCAATTTGTGAGAGATGTATGTAACTTTCAAGTGTAATTCTGTTCAGATCCAATTGTTGCCTTTGTTGACATTAGAACCTAACTCCTTTGTAAAATGAATGTGATTGCACTGTTCACAAAAGTCAATATTTATCTTATTTAAAAAAAAAAATACAACTTTGTCTTGTAGCTGTTGCTAACATTCTGGCTTGTCAGGCAGGTTTGTACATTTTATTGTCCTGTACATCTCAGTGCTAGCATATATCCTCTCTATGGGCAATGGTTCATAAAGCAAAACATAAAGAAGGAATGAGATAATGTGTGCATATGTGCATGCATATGTTTACATGTGTGTACATGTGCCTCCTTACATGTGGGTATGTGTGTGTGTGGTGGGTGTGAGTATATATTCACTGTGTGTGTTTTCTCCCTAAGGCAGAAAATTCTTAAAAGGCAAAAGATTTGTTGAGATTCTTTTCTCATTTTTCCAAAACTCAGTTCCAGGCCACTGGAAGACATGTATGTATATTCCTGCAGATCCCACATCCTTTGAGGAAGTAAACAACATAAAAGAGCTTCGCCACTCGATGGTCACGGAAACATCTGATTGTGGTATATTACAGTCAAAACCCATGAATGTATACATTTATTCTTATTATTTCCCAGGACATTTCTTCAATAACCACAATTATTTACCTAATTTAGAACTTAATATTCTAAATATTCAAATAATTTCAGGCTTGATCTGGCTTTCTCTCTCTCTGCCCCGCTCCCTTTCCTCCGGCAGGCGCCAAGGGACAGCTGTGTGAGCACACAGGGGAAAGGTGCTCCCTGCAAGCCACAAAGATCCTCACCAGAGCCTGACCTGCTGGCCCCTCAATCTAAACCTCCAGCCTCCAGAACTGTAAGCAAAAACGTGCCTGTCATTTATGCCACCCAGTCCATATGCCCTATGTTATGGCAGCCAGAATAGATGATGGCAATGCGCATCTACAAAAGAGATGTATAAGAAAAAATTAAAAGAACCAAGTCTTAGAAGCTTGTTGTAAGGTAACTGCTACCTAAAAAAAGCTGGTAAGTGAAGAACAGTTCACTTTCTGTCCTCACTCTCGACCATATCACCTTTTCATTTGAAGAATGAATCAAACCGCGGTGCCTACAGGGCATAAGCACTCTAGGTCTGATATTGCAGAGGCTCCGGTGGAAAGTGTCTTAGTTGCAAGACCAGTTCCAGGAGCTTAAATCTGTTTTCAGGATGCAACTGTATTTCTTGAAGCACCTTGGGCTGCCTCACATGGTTGGTTGCTCTCACTGGCAGGATTTCATGGTTAACTTTTTTTTCTTAAAGTTCATTCCTTTTATATTTACTTTTTTAATTTTATTTTTCAATTACATTTTACATTCAATATTATTTTGTAATTGCTTCAGATGGACAGCATAGTAGGTAGGCAATCATACTTTACAAAGTGTTCCCTCTGATATTTCAAGTACCCACTTGGCACCATACATAGTTATTGTAATATTGTTGACTATATTCCCTATACTGGGCTTTACATCCCTGACAATTTAGTGACTATGAATTTATAATTCTTAATCTCTTCACATTTTTTACTGGGTCCTCCAATCCCTCTCCCCTCCTGCTATCATCACTCTGGTCTCTGTATCTATGAGTCTGTTTAAATTTTTTCTGTTTATTCTGATTTTTAGATTCCACATATAAGTGAAATCATATGGTATTTGTCTTTGACTGGCTTATTTCACTCAGCATAATATCCTCTAGGTCTAGCCCTGCTGTAGCAAATGGTAAGATTTCATTCTTTTTATGGGCGAGTAACATTCCATTGTATACATTTACCACAGATTTTTTATTTATCCTTCAGCTCCTATACAAAAGCTTCTCTAGTGCCACTGCTATCCCCTACCTAGACATTCCCTTTCCATGAGAACATCATCATTACGGACATCATCTTTATCATCTGGCCATATGCTTATTACTTTACAGTTTTCTACACCATAATTTATTGACGATAAGTGCTCCCTGGAACCCCCCAAACTAACCAGGATATATTGAATACACAAAGGTTTGCTGAATAATTGTGAATGAGGGAAAGAAGGAAGGAAGGAAGGAAGGAAGGAAGGAAGGAAGGAAGGAAGGAAGGAAGGAAGGAAGGAAGGAAGGAAGGAAAAAATACATTAGTCAGTCTTTGGGGCCTACTAGAATTGACCCCAGAAGCCTGAAGGTTCCCAAAGTACAGTGCAAAAAGTCCTAAATATTTTATAATTAGACAACAATGAAAGTACTTCAGTCCAAATTCTACCACCTTAACCTAATCCTTTCAGCTTTTAGCAGATGAAAACTAATTGAAATTCAGAAACTACTGAGTTTCTGTCTCACTGGTGATGCTAGCCTTACTCATAATTTGAGCTAAAAATAAACTTTTTTTCCTAAACCTAAAGAGATTAAGCGTGAAGAGAACAGAGGAATTGAGTAAAGTACAGTTTCAAGCAGTCACGAGAAGAGCACACCTGGGGGAACGTTAACAGTAATAATTCTTATAAATGTGCAGTTATTTTCCTGAGGAAACACTAAATATCCTGTTGCTTGATTCATTTGAAATTACATTGTCCAAAACATCAGGGAATAGAAAATTATGTCTATGTCGGGATGAATCAGGAATGCCAATTCACATTTTATATTTTAAGCTTCAATATTTTCATATTCATTTGGTAAGAAATCAGAATGACTTACTGGGATTAGTTATTTAAAAGAAAACTTCTTTTATGCATTTACTTTGTTTTTGTTCTATGTAAAATGCCTCATACTTTATAAGGAGGATCTTCTCCCTCTTAAGAAGATTTCCATTCAAGAAGGAGAAGAATATTTTAATATATACTGATAGGTCCCCACCACCACATCACTATGAGAGAAAAGAGAACCACTGGAGTTCCCAATGCTGACAACCTGAGTAGAAACAAAAATCAAATCAAACACTTTACCATTGATAGGATTCAGAGAGAAACGGTAGACACAGGGATAGTACTGCTGATCCGCAAGCTCCTGTCAGACATTGTTAATTAATCACAGTTCTTTTTCCTGCAGAACCTAAATACACTCCCAGATGCTGCAACTCTAAACAGTCACATCAATCACATAGGAAAAGGAGAGGAGTACTGTTTGTTACTTCAATTGTATAAACAAACCAAGAACTAATATAAAGTAGAAACTCATGTACTTCCTAAGAGAGAATACCATTTGAAATGGGGAAAGAAGAGAAAATCAGCTCTTTTTTCTTTCTTTCTTAAATTGAGGTAAAATTGACATAACATTACACATACAAATGTATAATCACTACAGCGTAATGATTACACACTTATATATGCAGTTATTCACCAAATAACAACAGGGATACATTCTGAGAAATGAATCATCGGGGATTTTGTGTTTGCATGAACATCATAGGGCACACTTACACAAACCTAGATGGTAGAGCCTCGTTCACACCTGGCTTCCTGGTATAGCCTATTGCTTCCAGATTACAAACCTGCACAGCATGTTACTGTACAAAACTACACAAGATGAAACCAAGCACAAGAAAAAAATGAAGCAATCAAGAAAAATGGGAAACATAAGATGTATGAGGCTACTGCCAGCACCACACAGCATACTGTTTTACAGCAATTAGTAGAGAGTGCACTCTAAAATAATGATAAAAGTATAGTATAGAAAATACGGAAGCCAGTAACATAGTTGTTATCATTGTCAAGTATTATGTACCGTGCATAATGATGTGTGCTGTACTTTTATATGACTGGCATTACAGTAGGTGTCTCACCAGTATCACCACAAACATGTGTGTAATGCATTGTGGTATAATGTTATGATGGTGATGCCACCACTGTAATAGTAATTTCTCAGTCCTATTATAATCTTACTAGTAGCCCTGTGCACAAATCCGTGCACCAGTAGCTCTCTGTGGGGCCACACCCACTGCCCAGAGGCTCTCCACAGCCCAGAGGCCCATCCATGGCCAGGCACAGAATGCTTGCTTTATCGCCAGGGCTGCTCTCCCCCTTCCTCTGGCCACTCCGTGCCCGCTGCCCAGAGGCCCTCCGCGGCCAGAGTAAATGCTTGCCTCATCGCCGTGGTGATGAAGCAAGCATTCTGCCAGGCCACTCAGGCTGCCCACTCTCAGTGGCCGCCCCCCCGCCACCCCCCCCCCCAGACTGGGGGACTCCGGAGGAGCTGAGAGGACTGGGTGCTGCCATCTTGTGGCTATGTGCGCCTCCATCTTTGTGACGGAGTGATGGTTAATTTGAATATTACCCTTTTATTAGATAGGATGGGACCACCATCCATCAGATCCATTCTTGACTAAAGTGTTATTATGTGTGCATGGCTGTATTGCAAAATGATCATCACAGTAAGTCCAGTTAAAATTTGGCACCATACACCATTCTCATAAGAAAAAATGAGAACTATCAAATTTACTTTCCTAGCTACTTTTAAATATGCAATGCAGTATTATTATCTACAGTCACCATGCTCTACATTACATAAAAATATGAAGTGCTTCATGAATTTGCCTGTCATCCTTGTATAGGGGCCATGCTAATCTTCTCTGTATTATTCCAATTTGGGTATCTGAGCAAAAAAGTCATCTCCTTTTAAGGAAGAACTAATAGTTTGCTGAGAGCTCAAAGAGGGCAACAGTCATTGCATCACAAAGAAAACAGATTTGAAGCAGAGAAAAGGAGATAGGAGTTGGATATCCCTTATTTTATTTTAATTAGTCCAATCTATTACTAGACCCTTAAAAATAAGATCAGAAACCTGATTTTATAAACATCTCAACTTTTCAGCTTTTGTGTGTCCCTCCCATCCCCTTACTCATAGTTCAAAATTTTGTTTTGTAAAGCTGTCTCAAGAAACAAAGAAAAGAGGTTTTCCACACCTAAATCTGAAGAGTAATGGGATTATAATACCCAAAGGATGGGGAAACAAGGGCAGCAATGAAGGCGAGCTTTTGCACACAGTGGGAGGAGTGTGTAAAAGGGGAGGGAGGGTTGCAAAGCTGAACAAGTGGAAAGCTGAGAAAGACAGTCCAGCTCAGGTGGGGAGAACCTGATCAGCTGGGTCCTCTGCTCACAGTAGAGAAATAACCGCCGGGCCTGTCACTTACAGAATTTCTCCATCTCTGTACCCTCACGGTCACATTTTTAAGCTGAGATAAAAATGCAGACAATAGGGTGGTGAAGGCTTGGGGCAGGGCAGGAACCAGGGGTGGAAGGCAAGGGGGGAAAAGGAGGAGATATCTGTAATATTCTCAACAATAAAGATTTTAAAAAACTTGTCTGAAATACTTTTTTGGAAAGTTATCTTTATTTGTTGAAAGTATTACAGATGTCCCCCCTTATGTTTTCCCATTGATCCCCTCCACCCTGCATCGGCCCCTCCCAGGCTTTAATCATGTCTGTGTCCATGGCTATGCATATATGCACATAAGTTCCTCATTAATCTCTCCCCACCCACCACTCAACCCCCGCCTTCCTTAAATAGTACTTTTAATGTCAGATTCCTTTAATGAGCCCAACCCCAGAAGATCAGATATGTTGTCGATTACATTATCATTTCAAGGCTATCTATGGAGCCAGCTTTTTATTCAACCACACTTCAAAGAAAATACTTTACAAGTAGGTAACTGTGGCTGAGATAGTCATTCATCTACAATAAACTCTCAGACTTTTTCCTTCAAATGCAAGCTGTAAGGTATTTAATGATTTCCAATAAGGACTTCTTCTTTATCAATTAATCCTACAGGTTGAACATCATCAGCCTTCTTTTATAAGTTCTGGAAAATCACTTTTCACTCTAGGTATATAAATCTTGTCCTAATCACTGAACTACAGTTGATCTCCCACTGGTTTATTATATTGAAATACTGACAATACAATTCTTTCATTAGAATTTAAGGTAAGTGGGGACATGTCAAAATAACTGCAAAATCTGACTGCAATTCCCCTTTATTCAGCATCATTCCCATTATCATGCACTTTGATGTATTAAACTTTGATCTTTAGGAGGTGCCATTATTCTCATATAATTTGAACATATTATAGTTCTTCAAAATATCTAATTATACACACTTAGTTTTAGATAAACTAAACAAAAACCTAGCTTTCATGTACTTGAATATATTTACTCAGCAGTTCAATGAAAGATAAAAAATACCATACATAAAAAGACATTTTTAAAGATGTGAATCTTGGTGGGACATACGATTTCGGCATGTCCAGAAGCCTATCTTTGGGAAACACTTTTTTTGTGCCATGTTGTTTCCCTTGGTCGCATTCTCCACTGCCAGAATGTGGATCACCCATAGGTCCTGAGCCGCCTAGCAACAGTGACCAGCCCAGGGATTGGGCATGGGACTGAAGCAGTACCAAGTGGGGGCCTTTCTTAGGTCAGCTATAGAGACACATGATGGATGAGCATCTGAGGCTGAAAGCGGTCATCTCCCGCCCCAAGTAGAGGAAAGCAGTCTGCAAAATGAGGCTCTTCCGAGACAAGCAGATGTGAGAGAAGAAAGGAGAGAGCTCTGGAATATCCATCCTAGGTCTAATTCCTAAAGTCCTGGCCTGTGTGTACCTTCCTTGGATCCTGTGAGATATCTTATTGTTCCCAGCAAAGTGAACAAATAAATTCCTGCTTGCTTAATCTTGTTTGAGTTACTTAATACCCTAAAGAATCTTGATACATAAAATAAAATAAAATAAAAATAAAAACACTTAAAAATATTTCTGGGAGAACCAAGATGGCGGCATAGGTTAACGCCGGAGTTTGCTGCTTTGAACAACTACTTCAAAAGTGAAACCAAAAAACGGAAGGGACATCACCCAGAACCACAGGAACGCTGGCTGAGTGGAAGTCCTACAACTAGGAGGAAAGAGAAACGCATATGGACACTCAGAGGAGGCGCAGTGCTGAAGTCAAATTCTGAGGTGCAGAGTGCGCGGAGCGGGCTGGCGGCGGAGGGCGCGGTTGGCGTTTTCAATCGGGAGGGAGTCGCAGACTCTGAGCTCCAGATCCCAGACTCAGGCGGGAGAGGCGGGACTGTCTGGCTTCGGTCAGAGCGAGTGTAGCTTTCTCTCTGAGCTTTGCAGCGGGTGCTGGGACTCGGAGAGGCAGAGCCCCTGGGGACAGGACTGAGAGCCGCCATAACTGCTCTCTCTGGCCCACCCTGTTGATCCTGTTCGACCCGCCCCGCCCAAGCCCTGCACACAGGCATTTGCCGGATAGCCTCAGGCAAAGGCTAGATTAGCACCTCCCTAGAGGACAGAAGTTCTCTCACTGCTGACACAGCTGATTCTCATAGCCACTTGGCCTGGAGGTCAAACCCTCCCTGGAATTAGCTACAACAATCAAGATTTAACTATAAGACTTCGAACAAAGACCACTAGGGGGTGCACCAAGGAAGCATAACAAAATGTGGAGACAAAGAAACAGGACAAAATTGTCAATGGAAGATATAGAGTTCAGAACCACACTTTTAAGGTCTCTCAAGAACTGTTTAGAAGCCGCCGATAAACTTAATGAGATCTACAAGAAAACTAATGAGACCCTCGATCTTATATTGGGGAACCAACTAGAAATTAAGCATACACAGACTGAAATAACGAATATTATACAGACTCCCAACAGCAGACCAGAGGAGCGCAAGAATCAAGTCAATGATTTAAAATGCGAGGAAGCAAAAAACACCCAACCGGAAAAGCAAATTGAAAAAAGAATCCAAAAATGCGAGGATAGTGTAAGGAGCCTTTGGGACAGCTTCAAGCGTACCAACATCAGAATTATAGGGGTGCCAGAAGATGAGAGAGAGCAAGATATTGAAAACCTATTTGAAGAAATAATGACAGAAAACTTCCCCCACCTGGTGAAAGAAATGGACTTACAGGTCCAAGAAGCGCGGAGAACCCCAAACAAAAGGAATCCAAAGAGGACCACACCAAGACACATCATAATTAAAATGCCAAGAGCAAAAGACAAAGAGAGAATCTTAAAAACAGCAAGAGAAAGAAACTCAGTTACCTACAAGGGAATACCCATACGACTGTCAGCTGATTTCTCAACAGAAACTTTGCAGGCCAGAAGGGAGTGGCAAGAAATATTCAAAGTGATGAATACCAAGAACCTACAACCAAGATTACTTTATCCAGCAAAGCTATCATTCAGAATTGAAGGTCAGATAAAGAGCTTCACAGATAAGGAAAAGCTAAAGGAGTTCATCACCACCAAACCAGGATTATATGAAATGCTGAAAGGTATCCTTTAAGAAGAGGAAGAGGAAGAAAAAGGTAAAGATACAAATTATGAACAACAAATATGCATCTATCAACAAGTGAATCTAAGAATCAAGTGAATAAATAATCTGATGAACAGAATGAACTGTTGATTATAATAGAATCAGGGACATAGAAAGGGAATGGACTGACTATTCCTGGGGGGGAAAGGGGTGTGGGAGATGGGGGAAAGGGGTGTGGGAGATGCGGGAAGAGACTGGACAAAAATAGTGCACCTATGGATGAGGACAGTGGGTGGGGAGTGAGGGTGGAGGGTGGGGCGGGAACTGGGAGGAGGGGAGTTATGGGGGGAAAAAAAAGAGGAACAAATGTAATAATCTGAACAATAAAGATTTAATTTAAAAAAAAAATATTTCTGAAAAAGTCTTCTTTAAAATAATAGAATTCTAGGCTTACAACACAAAGAGCTTACCCTACTTTTCATCAAACACAAAAATTAATTCAAGATGAATATTAAACCTAAATTTAAAAGCTAAAACTTCTAAAAGAAGACATAGGAAAACAAATTCACAACCTCAGGGAAGAAAGTGATTTTTAAAAAAGGATACAAAGGCCCTAGCTGGCTTGGCTCAGTAGATAGAGCATCAACCTGCGGACTGAAGGGTCGCAGGTTCGATTCTGGTCAAGGGCATATGCCTGGGTTGTGGGCTTGATCCCAGTAGGGGGCGTGCAGGAGGCAGCCAATCAATAATTCTCTCTCATCTTTGATGTTTCTCTCTCTCTCCCTCTCCCTTCCGCTCTGAAATCAATAAAAATACATTTAAAAATAAAATAAAATAAAAAGGATACAAAAAGTGATAACTATAAAAATTTTTAAATTAGACTTTATTAAAAGAATAAATCTGTTCATCAAAAGACATCATTACAAATTACCTTCCATTTATTTCAAGTGAATCGGCAAGCCAGACACTGTCAGAAAATATTTGCAAAACACATATCTGCCAAAAGAATTACATCCATAATATATAAGTGCTTCCTATGACTCAATAATACAAAGACAAAAGAAACAATTTAGAATATAGAAAAAAATCATATAGACACTTCACAAAGGAAGATATACAAATGACCAGTTCTCATGAAAAAGTCCCAGCATCCTTATACATCAGAGAAATGTATATTATTAAGATCCAATGAGATGTAATAACATAAACATGTGAATGGTTAAAATTAAAAACAGACTGATAACACCAAATGTTGCTGTGAAAATGGAGCAACCAGAATTTTCATACATTGCTGGTAAGAGCATAAATGGTATAACCACTTTGATAAATGGTTTGACAACTTCTTATAAAGTTGAACGTATATCTGCCTATGACTTAGTAATTCCAACCATAGATATATAAACAAGAGAAATGGAATTCATATGTTCAAAATATATTTGTACAAAAATGTTCATAGTAGTTTTATTCATATTAGCCCCAACTTGAAATAGCCCAAACAGTGCCCATCAATAAGTGAATAGATGAACATTTAAAAACTAAAACTTCTAGGAGAGAACCATACAACAAAATACTCTAGGGTCAATAACAAGAACCAAATTACACATGCACATAACACCACAGTTATTATGATGAGTAAAATAAACCAGATACAAGAATATACATTTCATTATTCCATTCACATGAAATTCTAGAATAGGCGAACCAGTCTATGGTCGTAGAAATCAGAAAAATGGCTACTTTTCAGGGGGTGGATATTGACTGGAAAGGGGCACAAGTTTCTTTCTAAAATTATGGAAAAGGCTAGTCTCTTGATAGGACATGAGTTACATGAGTGTAGACATTTGTCTAAACTAATTAACTATATCTCTAATTCCAATCTCAAACCACAAGACACATTCTTGTCTTCACGTTTCCATATTTGTGACTTCCTTTTCTAATAGTGACAAACCTGGCTTTCCATTATGTTCAATATATATATGTATTTGCTCAACTTGTAGACATCTGTCTAAACCAATGAACTATACACTTGAGATTTTCACACAAACTATGTTGTTTTAATAACTTAAAAACCTTGGAAAATATCGAATTCTATTTAGTAGGCTTGTTTTGTACTAATTGTTATTGGCTAACAATTCTGAAATTACCTTCCATGTATTTCAAATCAAACAAATAAATATACATGTTGAATATAATGGGAAGCCAGGTTTCTCACTATTGGAAAAGGAAGTTACAAATATGGAAATGAGAAGGCAAGCATTCATCTTGTGGTTTGAGATTGGAATTAGATATATCATTATGAACTTATGGCATATAACATGATGATTTGTTTTATACATACATAGTGAAGTGATGACTATAGTCAAGCTAATTTATATGTAACCTTATCATATAGTTACTATTTTTATGTGTGATGAGAGAACCTGAAATCTACTCTTAGCAAGCTCCCAGTATTCAATAAGTATTATTAACTCTAGTGATCATACTGAACATTAAATCTCTAGAATTATTCACCCTCCCTAACTGCAACATTATATGTTTAGACCAAGATCACATGGTTTTTTAACAGATAGCTATATAGACATAGAAATAAATATAGATGTACATTTACTAATGCTGTTAACTGAGAGGCCTAGAAGTAATGGCACACCAGTAACAGTGAATAAATACACCTAGTGTCCAAACATTGACTTGTGAGTGCCATATGCTTTGAAATGGAAGCATGACTACTTGGATGAAAGGTTGATTCCAGAGGTTGGTCAGGAAAAGTATCAGATAATCCTAGAATAATATGTTCCAGAAAGTCAGGAAATACTCAATAATCCTGTGGAAATATCAAGAAGATACAGAAGCTAGTTTGAAGTGGTTTTCACTGGCCAAATATGGGACAGTTTGAGAATCTGAATAAATAATGACACTATGGGTAATATCCAAAGAATAAAAGACTGCATCAGTTCCATTGATATAATAAATAAAAAAAACAAGCAATTAAACTAATAGAAGACACAAGAAAGCTCTTCTTTTCAGAATGTCAACTAATGAATATATGGAAGCAATAACAAGGTTAAAAATTATAAATGGATGCAAAAACTAGTGCTAAAATTTTGGTGGGTAAAACACATTTACATAATCTCCAAATATCTCCCCACATACTATTTAGAAAGAGTAAAAATTAACTTTACTGTGGAGAAACCTGGCAGATCCAATGCCATCCAAGTTTACATCATCAATGCTGGAATAAACTGTCATTATGTGCCTCCTGATGTCATGTTCTAAGGGCATACTATCTTTCACTTCTGAGGTGGTCCTGCCAAAAATGCATAACCTTAACCTAATCGTGAGGAAACATTGCACAAACCCAAACTATTCTTCAAAAATCTCAAGGTCAAAAAGACTAAAGAAGATAAAGGACCATTCCAAATGAAAGTACAATAGACATGATAGTCAAGCACAATGATTGACTCTGGCTTGGATCCTGAGCCGGGGTGGAGGGAGGGGGGGATTATACAGAAAGAGGGAATTATACAGAAAGAGGGAATTATATAGAAAGAGGGAATTATTGGAAAAATTAATAAATTTTAAATATAGACTGTGGCATATAAAATATTATTGTATCAGTGTCAAATTTTCTCATTTTGATCATTGATAACTGCAGTTATGTGACAGTGTATTCGTTCTTAGGAAATACACACTCTAGTGTTTATAAAGGGGGCAAGATGTCTCTACTTTAAACAATTCAGGGGGAAAAAAGCATGATAAACAGACAGGTGTAGGTGTATAGCTAGAATGATCAAGCAAATGGAACAGGATGTAAACAACTGGTGAATCTGGGTAGAGAAGGTTTAAGAGTCCCTAGTGATATTCTTTTAACTTTCCTATAAATGTGAATGCATTTTAAAATAAAGTGTTACAGAACACATCTGGCTTATTGTAAGATGACACAAAGGAGAAGCAAGTTCTGTTCACTGGACCGCCGCCAGTAGGTTTCACATAGGCCACTGTGATGGAAAGGGTACTACGCTAGAAGTCAGCAAACAGGGCTCTGGAATTGAACAGTTATCTGACCTGGAGAGAGTCATTTATTTTTTGGCCTCATAACTCTGAGCCCCCAAAATAAAGAGGTTAAATAACTATTTGATGCCTAAGATTTCTGCTAATTCTAAAATGTTGTGATTCTTAGAAATTCTTAGCATTTACTTCCAGAGGTAACATGATTAGTAGGAAGCTTTCCTAGTTGTTACTGTTAAGACTGCTAAAGGTTTTAAAAGGACGGTGATAGAGCAGAAGTTTTGTTCCACTCCTGGCCCTTGTTATTGAATTGCCATGTCATTTTAGTTTTATTCTTTGAAAATATCATGCCTTAATTTAAAGACTATAAAAGTCATTAACTACCATCGAAAATCTATATTTAACCTTCTCCATGCTTTTAGATAGAAATATGATTTTTTTTACTTGTTTAATAAATAATATATAGTGTTGCCGAAACCGGTTTGGCTCAGTGGATAGAGCGTCGGCCTGCAGACTGAGGGGTCCCAGGTTCGATTCCGGTCAAGGGCACGTACCTGGGCTGCGGGCACATCCCCAGTGGGAGATGTGCAGGAGGCGGCTGATCGATGTTTCTCTCCCATCGATGTTTCTAACTCTCTATCTCTCTCCCTTCCTCTCTGTAAAAAATCAATAAAATATATTTTAAAAAAAAATAATATATAGTGTTTACTGTGCGCTCACTTCTGATATATATGTATTTACACACATGTGGACATGTGCATGTGTATATATATATATACAGATGTACTAGTCATAAAAACTCTATGAAGTATGATTATTATCCAGTTTATAGATGGGAAAACTAAAGTATCAAAAGGTAGCTATAGTCCTACTGCCAATAAGTGGCTGTTTAAAAACAACCAGCATTCAAACCGAGGCAGTGTGTCTGCAGAGGCTGTGTCCTTAACCATTCATTGCTCTACACGGTCTCTCAATTATCATGTGAAAATAAACTCTAACATTGAATAGCCAATGCATTCAAAAATTCCATGAGAAACAAAGTAGTCCTGAATTATAAAACTATTTACTCTTTATGCTGCATATATATAGCCTCAGTTTCCAGATCTATCACTAATATATTCCTATTTGGATATTTATGCACACATGTTCTCTTCTGAGTTTTTACTTTAAATTCTAAAACTTGCAGACCCTTCTATGTGAGACATTAGCGACATTAATTTGCTACTCCTTCCCCTTCAGCAGCTTGAAAGTAGTCAGGTGAGAGAGCTCAGAAGCTGCTGCTTGACCGTCCTTGGCAGAGGCCAGCAAGTAAAGCCAGCCAGGCTGCAGCACACTCAGTATTCTCAGCCCAGGGGAAAAGGAGTCGCATGTGCTTGGTCTTTACACAGAGAACATTTGCAGTGAAAGTGACAAATTCCTTGTTGCCTTTAAAAAAAAGAAACTATCCAGCACTATGTCATTTTAGTTGGAAAAGAACAAAGTTATAATTCCTAAGGATTTTATCACAGTAGAGCTAACACATCTCCCCTCTCTCAGGTGCCAATATCTGTAGCAACCAGGTTAGCTCACTTAGGCCTCCCCAGATGCTGTGAATTACTCATGCAAATCCCAAACTCATCTTTTTTTAAATATATTTTATTGATTTTTTTTACAGAGAGGAAGGGAGAGGGATAAGAGAGTTAGAAATATCGATCAGCTGCCTCCTGCACACCTCCTACTGGGGATGTGCCCACAACCAAAGTACATGCCCTTGACCAGAATCGAACCTGGGACCCTTCAGTCCGCAGGCCGACACTCTATCCACTGAGCCAAACCAGTTAGGGCTCCAAACTCATCTTTCATAAGTCCTAGATTGGGGATAAAAGATAAAGCTGGACAACTGTTAAGAAAGGGTGCTTTTAACTGACAATAGAATTAGCCGAGATATAAAAGATGGGACTTATGATAAGAGGAAGAATTAGAATCCATCATATTTTAATATGTCTAACACATTACCTTGCAAAACACATAATAATCAGCAACATTTATACACAGAGCTTCTCATAAATTCCACATACATAATCTGAATTTCATAAATTCCATATAATCCATATAATTCCATAAGTATACAGAATCCACAGGCTAAGATGACTTGCTCAAGTCATAAACCTGGCAAGTATCTGAGCTGGTATTTTTTTTTTTACTCTGGATCCTAAAGTGTTGTTTTTCTTTCTTTTCCTTTTCATATCCACTGAATTATACTGCCTGATACTTATACCATTACCTGATATAGACTACTATCTTATAACTACTAGCATTCCCCCCAATGAAGGAATGAATGAAGTAATAATGGAACCAAGAGTAAGCACTTAAATATTTATTATAGCTTAACACTATTACAAAAATGTGTAAGGAAAAATGGATAGGCAATTGAAAAAACACTTTAACAGTACTTATTTTTCATAGAGTTGCTTTAGGATTTAAACGTAAAATTGAGGCATTACATGAAGGGTCACTTATAAAAATTCAAGTATTAGAACAGCTTAATTACAATCTTAGAGTGAAAAGAAAAATAAAATATTTTAAGAATTGTAGGAAAATTCTGCTTTCTAACATGGTTATGAAATGTCACACTCAGGTTAATGAGAAGTCTAGCAATGGTGTCTTTTATAATATGAACAGATGGCCAATTTCCAATTAATTAGAAAAAATTGTATTTTCACCAAAACTATAATCAACAAAATTAAAACTTGCTTTGAGATTCAGAAGCCATTCAGGATCCTGTAATGCTGTAATCAGTATTTTTGTCATTTACAAAACACCAACTAATCCAGATTTAATCACCATTCTCTCTTTCCCAGCTGTACCAACAGTTGATGATATCATTCTTTCTATTCCCACAACTAAAATATTCTACTTTTCTAGTCTCTTCATTCCCTCCATCATAGCTAGCTTTGTTCTATCCTCACTACCACCCCTTTGCCTCACAACTAGATCATGACTTCATTCTAACCCACAGTGTCATGCTTCTAAGGCCCCCTCTCTCAATGCTACTGCCAGACTGTACATTGTTTTATATAGTCCAGAACCTTAAATGGCTGCCAACTGCAGAGCACATCATTTTAAGAACTTAGCCTAATTTTCAAGGTGTCATAATCTAACCCCGTTTACCTTTCCAAATTATTGTTGATTACTCCCCTAACAAGCACCCATGAAGGAATCATCCAAATCTGTGTACTCAATTTAACCAAACATGCAGTGCTTATTCTTACCTCTTTCTTCTTAGAAATTACTACAACTAAAATCATCATCATCACCATCATCACCATCATCATCAAAAGCAAACACATAAATTACGTATTATGCACCAGGAAATGTCATAAGTGCTTTAGACATTTTAACTCACATAATCTCTGCAATAACCTTGTGAAAAGATGATATTTTAATCATTCTCATTTTGCAGAAGGTCCAAGGCAGTCAAGTAAGTCATGCAAGGTCACACCGCTAGTAAATTGTAGAGCCAGAATTCAAATCAGCAGTTTGATTCAAGATTCTATATTCAACCACTATCTGTATGGCTCTCGATTACCAAGGAATACAATTTCTTTATTGTCAACCACATAATCAGCTATGAATTTCACATATGCTCCTTTATCTTTTTAATAAGTTATGAAATTACCCATGTTTTATTTCTTTGAGGAGCCGGAGCCCCAAATAAGTGTCTCTAAGGAAGACCATGTTATTCAAAAAGTAAATATTATAAAAGGCAAAGACTCAAGAAATATGTTTAGTCAAAAATGTATAGAATTAGATCTCCTGTCACCAACAAAGTCCTCTGAGCCAGGACTTCCTGCAACAAGAGTGTGAGAGAATATAGACTGGAGCGTGAGCGTGAGCTGGCAGAGCTGCTTGCACATTTCTCATCAGAGGCTGCGGGGCAGCTCTGCTTGCAGAAAAGGCCAGAGAGTCCTAAAACTTGCTTCGAAGCTATAGCTGCCCAAGTATACTTATTTAGATTATAAGTGGTAAATTAATAAAAATAGCTATCTAATGACTGATATAAAATATTTATTGTAAAATTTGAATATTTACAATAACAGAATGAGTCCATACATTTTTTACTTCTATTATGTTTTCAAAAGACTTTATTAAGTCATAGTAGCTATGACCTCAAATATCAAATCATGAAAGTTCCATCATGTATGATAAATATAATCACCTGCCCCATAGTCCCTTGCTTAGATTGAACCATACACAAAATGTCTAATATTTGATAGATTTTGACTTGCAAAATGGTAATTTTATCTGATTTTGTGAAATATAAAGTCAAAATGGTAAAATGGAAGTAATCAGCATTGAACACAATGTATTCAAAATACATTGTTCCTTTCATTGCCTTTTGTAGACAAGTTTATTTGCACTGAAGACACAGTAATTTTCTACTTCCTTCCTTGAGAAGTGATAATAAAACTGTTGAATAAAAAATCAAATCTAAGTGTTTACATTACTACTGTTTCCTGGCCCACTTTATACCCCAAAGTCCTAGAAAGGAGAAAGCTATGAGACTTTTATTGGGGGAAGGGAGGTTCCCCCTTAGTTATTAATGGTTACAGGGATAAAACAAAATTTGCTTTTTTCCAAAGCAGCAGGAATGATTTTTTTTTTTTGCTTAAATTGCTAAATTTATTCCTCAGATGTACATCTTCCCTAAATAATTAATCCATCTGTCAGACCTGGGACACACATCAGCACCTTTAAGGAAGCACCTCTTCATCAGAAGTCACTGGGGGAAAACCCTGACACCAAAGTGCAAGTGAAATGTTATTAAGTTACTAGAACACACCACAACCTGTGCTTTCTTTGAATATATTTGAATGGCTATTTATAAAGTTCTCAATTCCCAAATTGTAAATAAATCTCTAGGGGTACAAGTTCAACAATTAAAATATTTTCCCCTTAGTGATATGCTAGCTACTAATGGCCAGGTAGTATCTCAGTTGTGGTAAAGCATACTTAGTGATGCCCAGAGTTCATCACAATCTTGAAGAAAGTTTTCTGCAATTGTAGATGCCACAGGTAAACATGGGCACAAGATGTGCTTAAGAACTCAAATAAACAATACTTTTCCTAGATATTAGAACCCAGTTTACCCTAGTAATACTTTCAACTTTTAGGTAGAAGAACATCATTTTCCTCTACAGGAATACCTTGGCTCTACATGGAGTTTTACAGTTGAATACGTTTTTGCTCATATTCTTTCACACCAAAGTCCTATATTCCTTTCCATTGCCCAAAATAAACACTTTCTGCCCTGTAGTAGAGTTAATAATCAAAAGAGGAAGGAAAAAATAAAAGATTCTTGGAGTAGGAATGTCTGGATACAAAAGAGGAGACATTACATTAATACCAGTAGTTGATATGTTTCTCTTTGTGTCTTAGGCCTGATCTTTATCTTAGCAACCAAATGGAAAACTCCTCAAGGTCAAGAATTGTGTCCTATAATCCCTGAATGCATAGCTCAGAATTGAACATGAAGCGGATACTCAGTATGTGCCTATCTAATGATTGAAATGTAAATGATAAAAAGGCTATTAAACAACAGTAGATACAGAGAATCTAACATAGCATATTAATCAGAAAAGATAATTTTCCTTCTCTGGATTAATTTTTCTTGAACAAAGTGGAAAAAAATAATGAGACTCTTTCTCACAGAATGTGCTTGGAGTACCATGGCCTCCTATATTGCCCATAATAGGAATGCAGTAAATTCTTGTGGTTTTGAACATTGATTTTCGATAAAGCACTGTGTAAAATTACCTATGACCTAAAATGTTCACAAAATATATTTTTAGTGAGAACTTATAAATATTCATACACACACATCTCAGTGAGTGTGTACGCACACATGCATATTTTCTGAGTTACAAAAAGGCACTATCCTTCAAATTTTATCAGCCAAGTTATACATTAATAATAACTTATCATGGACAGATTTATCAAAAGGCAATTGTTCCTGACTATTCCTCATTTTTCTTCAACATCTTAATTAAGTTCACAAAATTTGTCCAAAGTCTAACATTATAAAAAAATATTGTTTGTCATAGTTGTCATAGACACTATTACTTAGCAAAATAGCTGTAGTTTTGATATCTAAACATTAATTTTTCTTTCTGATCGAAAGCTCCCACACCTGCTTTTGTTTACAAGTAAAATCAATGAAACAGTAATCTATTATAATTAGGTAGATATGTTGACCAGAGTTGACTTAGTAATAAAAAGGTATTTGAAACAGACTTGAAAACAAAATAAGAAGGACCATTCAAGATAATCATGATACCAGTATATTTTCAGTAATATGTAATTATATCATTTAGAGAAATCATGTTCATCAATAACATATACACCATCTATTTTTGGTATGTATGGCTTGTATAGTATGTATTTGAGGGTGCTAAACAAAATAATGGTAGCATATTATCTGATGTATCCTGGTGTCCTATACTAAGGAGATAGTGTAGGGATTCTATAGGAGGGATGGAAATATTGAAACACTCCTGGACACCTCAGCTATCATGACACAACAACTGAACTCCCAAACAAGGCAAAGGTCATCTGGAAATAAAATAATGTATAGGTGATGCAATGATCTTCAAGGATTTGTCCAAATAACTGGAGAAGAAAACATTAACTTCCTCAAGGAAGCATTTGCTAATCTCCCTGATAAAGTTTTAAGTATTTATAGCACAATATATATCTCTTCTGTGACACCACAAATATAATTTTATATTTACTTGTGTGGTTCTTTTAGTAATGTCTAGTTGCCCAAAGTAGAGTCACCTTAAGTTCTCTGAGTAATTTCCATGTCCTTTTTGTGTGTGTAGGAGTAAGGGTCATAATTGTATTACTTCAATGGAAACAGTGCCTGCCACATAAGAGACAGTCAACAAATAATACTGTCAAATTTGTTGAATGAATGAAACACAGGTGAATGTTGAATACTAGAAGTGTAAAGCAAGTTATGGTATACATGCTACAATTAACATCATGAAACACAAGTAATCACCAAGTGGGAAGCCTGAAAATAGATCCCTTCCTATTCTCAATATTCATGACTTGAGCAATGGGAGAATGCATGGAAGAGATGGTTAACGAACCAGAAGAACACTCAGCCTTTAGGACAGGGGTATAAAGGAAGTCAAGGAGAGAAAAAACTATCAAGGGTGAGTGATGCACCAAGACTAAGTAGGTGGGAAACCGAAGAGGGTCCATCAAGTGTGATTGGAGGTGACTAAAGAGTTTAAGCAGAAAGTGTTTCAAAGTGATAGAAACAAAGTGGAAATGGGGAAAAATAGGCTGGTGACTAAGGACTAGCAAGTTTACTCTACCAAGAAAATCAGTAGTGAAGAAAATAGAAAAATAAAGCCATGGGTTTATTAAACTGTATAAGGGACTGAGAGACATTCATAGATAGACAACAAACTATCATAGAAGCTTTCTGTAAACTCTATAAATCTTTTCTGGGGGACTGAGGGTAGGTGAGAGAAGAGAGATAATAAAGAATTTGATGGACAATAGGAAGAGCTCTGTGAGTCAGATGTGACAACATTTTTCTTTGGAACTGATTGTTCATCACAAACAAATCTCATCTCTTCTTCTGAGTTTTTATGGGTTCCTTTGTTATAATCATCACTAGATTGTCAACTAAGGTAATCAGGAGACTCATTTATATCTAAATCTCCTCTGAGCCCTTCCTGACTTTCATTCAGTATGTGTGCTACCAATAGCATGGTAATTGTCAGCTTCTACATTGTTAAGTATTTACCACATACCTGATTCCCACATTTCAATTAGTAGGGTTGTATTTAACTTGAATGTGTACTCTTCATACATAAGTAGAAAAAAATACTTTGTGTCTAACTTGCAACAGTGAGGAATAACTTAGATACTATAAGTTTTTACCAATACTTTAGCATTTTTTGGTTACCTTCTTCTCTTTAACAAAAATGATATAATTTATTTACCATTTATTAAAATCAATAAAAATAAATGGAACTATATAAATAATGCAATTTTTGCCTCTAAACATTACATGTGAAAATCTATCAGTATTTAAATTTGAGGCATTTTATAATTTTATTTGCAATGAACTCAAGGAAATAACAATTTGAAGTGAGTTGGACTGTGTGTGTTCCACACACTTCAACTCCTTCTCTTGAGAGACATTCAGATCCACTTAATGAATGCAAAGCTTTAGGGAGGTTCTTGTCTTTGACTTGAAAATATGGCCAACAGAAGCCCAGCAGATATTAGCGGGGTGTGTTTTGAACTGGAGGGAGAACAATCAGAGTCCGTTTATTCAGTCACTTTCATCTAATGCCCAGAGGCCACTACTAGTGATTGGTAGATTAGGTTAGAAATGTAGGGAAGTCAAAAGGTCTGATTCCACTAATGTCACATATGTCTGAAACTGGCAACTGGAGGCTTTGTACACATAACTGTATCCATTGCTAAGCATTCGGATAATATGAGGACCAGCTAGTACACCCTTTCCACTCAGCATTCTGGGCTTTAAGACTTTTCACTAATTTTTTATTGTCACCTTCTTTTAACCCTCACATATTTCTATCCCTTAGTTTTCTCCAACTGCTTTCTCTCCCAGCCAACTGGCCAGCTACCCTCTGCCTGTAACCAGGCAAATCTGTTACTACATCAGTTCCTTTTGTTCTCCCCAACCACAGCCCTCCTGCTAGAGGAGGAGGCAAGAGGGAAGACCTCAGTGGTCTCACAGACAGACTTGCTTGAGAATTCCAGCCCAGCCACTTCCTAGTTCTGCAAACTTAAGGAAATTATTAATAATAACCAATTATTAATGCCTTAAAGCCTAAGTTATTAATTATTCATAACTTTAGAAAGTAATTTTTAAAACCAAACTTGCTGATTATTGTGTGATTTGCATGAAACCAGGTGCATCAAAACCTAAAAATAAAAACACCTAAATTAATGAAGTACAGTCAATCATCTGTACTTTTTTTCTTCCTTTGGTATCTTTTTCAAGTTTCCCCAAATTTACCTACTATGACTGGCAAAGCTTTCCATTTCCACATCTAATTATCTATATCTATATCTTATCTATATCTATATCTGTATCTATATCTATATCTACATCTACATCTACATCTATATCTATATCTATATCTATATCTATATCTATATCTATATCTATATCTATATCTATATCTATATCTATCTATATCTATACCTATACCTATACCTATACGTATATCCTTATATCTATCCTCTGCTATGACCTACACTCTAGCTTCACATACTTCCCTGGACTAGTGCTATCTGCATCAGATCATTCCACTCATTTCCTTGTCCATGACTTGCAGATTTCTCATCCCCTAATGACTAAGCTCTCATGTACATGTTCAGCAAACTCAGTGCTGAATTGGAAAAAGGTATCTTAACTAAAGTTGTGATGCTCCTGTACATCTTCTGGCTCCTTGGAAGAGAACAACTTAACATAGGCTAGTTATTTAGTTAAAATCTAAGCGTTTTAAATTAGTGATTATCATAATGCATTCTAGTATATCTAGTGGGGTTTTATTGCATTTGACTGTACACTGATTTTATGTGTGTAATATTTACGATCACATAACAATCATATCTACAACACAAAATTTTCTAATGACGTCATCCTGATTTTTTCTTGTATTTGATAGCTAAAACAGAACCTGAGAGATGTATTTCAAATAATATAAATAGTACCCTCATATGCCCTCTGTGAGGGAAGATACCCCTTTCTCTATGATATAAATAATACAAAACGCTTTAGACTATAAAACTATTTAAGTGCTGAAAACTACATCCTCAAAGACATGGAACAGGAAAAAATTCATTTTTAGAGAATATTTTCACTCAAACTTTGATTCCTGAATGCATATAAACTAAAAGAAACTATTAATACAATGCAGTTTAACTGGTAGAAGCATACATATGTAAGCCAAAAGTGAAAATAATAAAAAGGAAAAACATTAAATAAATTTCCTTGAAGAACGCTTACCTAGTTTACCTAGCTTACCTAGCTTGGAAACTGGAAAATTTCTTTATGAATAACAAAAACAAGGGAAACAAAAGGATAAAAATGTCTTCTCCCTTAAGATGAAGGGTTAGCCCTGGCCAAGTGGCTCAGTTGGTTGGAACACTGTCCTGTACACCAAAGGGTGGTGAATTTGATTTCCTATCAGAGCACACACCTGGGTTGTGGGTTCAATCCCCTGCCAGGGCGCTTATGGGAAGCAACTGATCAATGTTTATCTCTAACATCAATATTTCCCTCCCTTTCTCCTCTCCTCTCTCTAAAAATCAATGAAATCATATCCTCAGGTAATGTTTTTTTTAAAAAAGATGAGGTTTTACATGGAGGTTTCTTCGATTAATGGGAAACAACTGACTTGAGAATGAATACTATAGCCCCACACATAAATATAACTAGTAGCTACTTTTAAAACTCTCCCTTGAACATCCTCACTATATACTGCATCTCAGACTGTTTTATAGCATCTCGCACATAGAAAACACTCAGCCATGCCCTTGAAGGTGACTTTGTTGCAGGTGTCACCCACGGTCTAACAGAAAGGTTTCCTCTCCCACGTCAGCACTTTCTGTTGACAGAATTGGCTTTTGCCTATCGGGAGCTGCCACTGATCAGTGACTAGAAAGAATTCAGGAACTTAGAAGCTTTCCATCACTGACAGAGAGCGGTAGGCAATGTAAAAATAGCTTTATACACTAAGGATATGTTGAGGCTTCTTAGCAGTGACAGGACAAGAATGGCCACACCATGAAGTTTGTCTTCCTGGACTAAGATCAGGAAATGGCAGAATGCTCATGGGAAGCAATAAGCCACTAGGAGAGCTGTTATCAGATGCTGGTGTTCAAATGTTTATGGTGTAATCAAAGATTGTAGTTTTTCCTTTCAAAGATCACAAAACATTATGTTCGGTATTAAATATTATATAGTCTTTCATGGACAGTCTAAATTCTGCAGGCTCAAATTGTAGATAAAAAATGATGTTTTTTATAATACCAATATTATTCTCCAATTGTTTACATGGAGGTTTCTTTGATTAATGGGAAACATTAATCTCTATCTGAAAAAAATCATATAGATAAATATTATTATAGATACATATAGAGAAAATGTTTCAAAAATTAATTTTACAATCCTCAGTGTAAGTATTTATGTTAATCATTCCCAATTTGCCACCCACAGCCCTCACTCCCATAGAATAATTCTTTCATTCTGCCTTGATAAGGAATTACTTCCTCAAAATCTCTTTATTTTAACCACCAAGGGTGAATTTTATTTTCTAACAAGGACCGTATGAAACACTATCACTCACAAAGAGACAAAATACGAACCAATGAAACGTCCTACCACATATTTCTAAATTTTTAGATCATAGTTCACTTCACATTATGACTTTACAATGGACTCCTGAGAACAATGGTATCCTAATCTCCATTACCACTTTATTTGGCTGAGCTGTTACTGTAGCTTGATAAGCATTTGTGCTTTGCAATTTTACTATATAGACACTATATTCTAACGAGCCCAGCAAGCCTTAGGACTCTATAGTTAACAGATGTTCATTATAAAAAGAACCACAGAGATTGGCCACTGATACAGCACGCTGTGGAGAGGGGATGGACTTTGAAATAAGAAGCCTGGGATGAAGTCCCAGATTGTACAAGTGATCCTGTACAAATCAGCTCAACCGCTTTTGTTTCTTTGCTTATTAAATGGAGGAAATAAAAAGTCATTTTATAGGATTGTGTGAACCACGAATATGAGTATTTAATGAAAAAGCAAAGTAATATATTCAGCATAGTTATTAGCTTATACAGAGGTGAACAAAAGTAGTTTACAGTTGTGAAATACAGAGTTTATGCTTGTATGTTTGTTTATTTATTAATTTTGTGTCATTTATTATTAACCTACTTTTGCCCACACCTGTATTTAAACAAAGATAGTTGGAATACCTATATTAAATATTTAATAAAACTTAAATAAGTTCTGAGGCCAGAAATAAAATATTAGGTATTGAGATGCTTCTGTTTTCCCACTATTATCAGCCTAAAATAAAAATGATTTGGAGAAGCTATAAATTGGTTAGACCTGGAAGGTCACTTGTGAGTAAAAATATACTCCTCATTCCTCCAACACACATACCATGTCAAAGTCCTATGCTTAAAGAACTCATGTTATTCTATATCACTCATTTATTCATTGACTAAACAAACATTTATTAAGTGTTTCCTATGATCCAGACACTGTTGCAAGTACTGGGGACAGAGCAGTGAACAAAATATACCACCAATATGTCTTGGCAACAATGATGTCATCTCCCAGAATTTAGTGTGCATTTCTTTCATTGAAATCTTCATTTTATCTTCAGAATATATGCACTGCTATGTTCATAGCAGCATTATTTACAATAACTACATTTGGAAACAGCCCAAGTACCCATCAGTAGATGAATGGATAAAAAAGCTGTAGTACATTTACACAATGGAATACTATGCAGCTATAAAAAGAAGGATACTTTACTCTTTCAGATAGCATGTAGGGACCTGAAGAGTATTATGCTAAAGGAAATAAGCCAGTTAGAGAAAGACAAATATCACATAATCTCACTTATATGTGGAATCTAATGAACAACAACAAAAAACCTGACAAATAAAATAGAACCAGAGGCATGGGAACATGGAACAAACTGAGGAATATCAGATGGAAGTGGGGCAGAAAGAGATTAACCAGAGAACTTATATGCATACTATATATGCATTGCCCATGGACACAAACAATAGCATGGTGAAGGCCTAGGGTGGGGTGGGAACCAGGTGGAAGGGGGCCATGGGGGGAAAAAGAAGGGACTTCTGTAATAGTCTCAACAATAAAGATAAATTTAAAGAAAAGAAATCGTCATCATCATTTTATCTTCTACTCTTGACCCTGTATCTTTTTAACCTCTAGGTCAGGGCTGGACTTATGGAGCATTGTCAAAGAGTTGGCACACAAGGTCCCATTGACATCCTTAACGTCCTTCTAAGAATGGAAAGACAGAATTTTACACAAAAAGGAAAACCAGCTATCTGGTCCATAGAATTTGTGTTTCTAGAAATTATAGAATACTACCAAACGCATAAAAGCTACTTTTAAGGCCCTATATCACCCTGCCTGTGGAAAATAATTCCTGCACTTATGCAAATAAAAAACCTAAAGTTGAGTAAATATTTATTTACTCATTTCTTTAGACAAAAATTACAAAGTAACTACTTTCTGTCTCAGTCTTTAGAATGAGTTTCCTAGTGATCCTTGCATAGTTAAATACATAAAATAATCTCATTCAGAAAGAGAATCTAAATTTCCTGAGAGATTTCTGACCCTATTCTTATATTAAAGAATAGTGAAGAAGATCAGACAATTTCCAATTATAGAGAGCTTACAATCTATTTGGGGGACCTGAGATATTACAATGGGAACAATTAATAAAGCCAGTATTAAATATATCAGTTTTATATTTTCTCAATAAAGTGTTATTTGGGTGCTTATTGTCAAATCACAATCCAGAAGTGCATTCCAAGTGTTTTTGTCCTACAAAATGAGGGGTTTAAAAATGTACAGGAGGGAGAAAGTTCTCTGATGCACTGTGTTCTTGGAAACTTCAAAGTAACAAGCCCTCTGGACGTTAATAAGACATTCTTATTAAAGTTAAATATCCCAGTGAAACAGTCTAGACCAGCGGTTCTCAACCTGTGGGTCGCGACCATCAGAAAGCACATATAGCATGTCAGATATTTACATTACAACAGCAGCAAAATTACAGTTATGAAGTAGCAACAAAGATAATTTTATGGTTGTGGGTCATGAGGAACTGTATTAAAGGGTCCCGGCATTAGGAAGGTTGAGAACCACTGGACCAAATATGCACATAGGAGAAGGTCTGATAATACACCCTGTGAAGATGAACATCTTATCATGATTCTCATTCATTTGGAAAATGAAATATACATTTGTTATAACTTCACTGGCTTCATATATAATGTATTTTTTTACTATTTTTAAACACACGAGATCCGTACATTTTTTTAAAAATGAAAAGTACCTTGGAAATGTTCATTTGTTAACTAGACCTGGAGGAGTATAATCACTTCATTGTTTTTTAAAATTAAGAAGCAGATCCCCTTTGTAAAGAAATTAAAAGATAGATACACATGAGAGTGAGGCCCATTGTTTCATACTTTCATATATCCAACAAATATTGACTGAATGCCACTCTAGTCTTTGGCATTGCAAATGTAATATGAGTAGGCTTAAATTACCCATTTTTCAAAAGAAATAAACCAGAAAGAAATTATTTTTTTTAAAAGAAGCACAATGTTCGTATGGCTGAATACAGAAATGAAGAAATTAGCCTCATAGTCAACCAGATGGTACATTGGGTTTTGCTTGGTTGATACCTTCCAAATAGAATACCTAAAATATTAATAAGGCAGTAAAATGATTTGGAAGAAATACTTTTACCATATTATCCCTGAAGAGATAAATTTATTGCCTGAAGGTGGCTAGTAAAATAACTGAAATTGTTCAGATGAGCCCTGAGCAAATTGATATTTTGGATGCCTGACTTGGGAAAATTATATCTTTTTATATTTGTTAATCATCATTTAGAACAGTTGTTCTCGTTTAGGAGTAATCCTATTCCACCCTACCCCACCCACACTCCTTAGGAGGCATTTGGCAATATCTAGAGATACATTTGGTTGTCACAACAGGAGAAAAGGTTTCTACTGGTATCTAGTGGGTAGAAGCCAGGGATGCTGCTAAACATCCTGCAATGCACAGATTAGACAGCACGATAAAGAATTATCTGATAAAAAATTTTCCTCATTATAGAAAATTATTTTCTCATTATTATAGAGAATTATTTATCAATAATTCTCATTATTATCCTAATTTAGGATGTATAAATGGTGATGAAAAGCCAAAGAAAGAGTGATCGAAAGAATTTCAGGCCAATTGAACTTAAGTGCTCTGACAGGTTTTAACAGTATTTTATTCTCAATCAGCAATAGTTTTACACTTAAAGTCTAAATATTAGACCAAGTCAAGCAAGTTTTTTCATACACCAAAGTTAAACAAATTTCAATTATAAAAAAAAGGTGCTTTATTTAATCAGACTTAGAAGTAGCATGCTACTGAAGTATATATCACAATGCACTTGCCAAAATCTATAATTTTATTTATGATGCATTTAGAACACTGTAGCTCACTGTCTCTTCTTGGGAACAAATTAGAGTTCTAATAGAATCCTTGATGATAACCATAAAACCACTTTATATATATGTGTACATACCTTTAAAATATGTTTACCCCTGATGTGCTCCAATTACTTCCACATCTTATGTACATGAAGAATTTTGACATCACTGAAGAAACCAGCTGAAGAGCAATCAAGATATCATTACATACTTGATTCAGAAGACCAAGACTTGTTTCTACTTTGATAGTATCAAATAGACAAGTATTAATTGAATATTGTCCTATATAATAAAGAGGTAATACGCAAATTGACCATCACAGCCTTGCACAAGATGTCCGCCCCCATGTGTTCAAAAGATGGCTTCAACAAGATGGCTGGCAGGGGAGGGCAGTTGTGGGCAATCAGGCCACCAGGGGAGGGCAGTTGGGGGCTATAGGCCTGGCAGGGGAGGCATTTGGGGGCGACCGGGTCAGTAAGGGAGGGCAGTTGGGGGCAATCTGGCTGGCAGGGGAGCAGTTACGCATTGATCAACCTGGTAGGGGGGTGGTTAGGGGGCAATCAGGCAGGCAGGCAGGCGAGTGGTTGGGAGCTAGCATTGGGCCTAAACCAGGCAGACATCCCCCAAGGGGTCCCAGATTAGAGAGGGTGCAGGCTGGGCTGAGGTACACTCCCTCCCCAGTGCACAAATTTCATGCACTAGGCCTCTAGTTATAATTATAATCAACTGAAATGAGCAGTTTTTTATTAGTGCCTATTCCGAGGATTGACATAGATATGAGTCAGGTCCAATTGCAACAATCTAGGCCTCATGCATAAGCAAAAGGCATACAAGCAATATTCATCTGTGTGAATTTTGTTTAACAAACACATAGTACTTACAAGGCACTGTTATAATAGCTTTGAAAATATTAACTAATTTATTTATCCTCATGCAAATCCTATGAATTAGATGCTATTATAATACAAATATTTATGAGGAAACTGATATATGGAGAGGTTAATTCTCCCACCCATGTCATTAGAACCTAATTATATCTTTTCTACATTATTGTTACAATTGCCAACTGCTCATCTACCCCCAATCTTTTTCCTTACCATCCACATTCTATTCAAAGAGAAATATTTCTATTTTAAAAGTGATGCCAGAGCCATTTTCCTATAGCATGTCTACTCATGAATTTATCTGCTTAAATATCTCCAATGACTTCTGATTTCTTATTGGGTTATTATGATTAAAAACAAGCACTAGTATTTTTAGCAAAAATAGCAATTTATTTTTTCTTGCTCACGTGCATTAATCATTTTACATGTGTCATCTTATTTAAACCCAGCTGTTGTGGTAGGGAATTCTGGGTAGGACACAATCTGACCCAAATCTACACCTTTTTTCATGCTTCTATGTCTTTGTATAGATTGGTTCCTTCCTTAATGACTTTCTCTCTCCTTTCTTTCTGACACAGTCCTACTCTTCAGCTCTTCCAGAGCTAGGCATTCTATTCTTTGTGTTCATAACACACCTCAAGCAAATACTGATATTATAGCATTGATTATGCCATATTGTAATCTATTGTCCATACACCTGTCTCCCTTATCAGTATTTTGGAAACTCATTCCAGATTTGTTTACATTTTTGACATGTAAAAAAGTACTAAACAAACTCATTGAATAGATGTCTCAGAAAATCAGGAGAAGAAATTGGTTTTCTGTTGTCAATTTTGAGCAGCAGGGAAATCCATATCTACTTCTTTGATCAAATAAAAATATTCTGTGCATGAGGTGAAATTTCAGGAGTCATTTTAAAAATGGGAAAAAAATACTTGGTAGGTTTGAGAGAGAGTATTTCTGTTTTCAAAGTAATGCTTGGGAAACAGTACAAGAACGAGTGTACAAAAGAAAGCACTGCGTTGTCCTCCCTTGGACAAGAAGAGAATGAAAGTATAAGAAATGAGTGAACCAGCTCAACACGCCCAGGTAAAATTTTCCATGTGCGAAATAAAGGTCTCTGAATGAATAAGACTGGCGATGGGAGACATTCAGGAAGAAGAGTGGCTTCCTTAAGTTAGAAATGAACTTGCATATGTCAACTTCCATAACACTCCCATGGAAATAGTGTGGTTCAAAACTTTTAATTTTGCCTTTTTATTATTACTATGCATTTCTGTTTCTCCCAAATAGGAAATAAGCCCTGTTCTCCACTTATACATGGGTTATTTGAAATAAATATATTGAAAAAGCTTTTGGATATTTCCTTACTACCTTTACATAATCATATTGATTTCACTAGGCTACCATAAAGTAATCATACTGTTGCTTCCTCATTATTAGTGCACAAATTGTTATACCTGAAAATGAATATGAATTTCATTTTCACATTATCTTTTTATATTTGACATCTAGTGTTAGTAATGCATATAACATCTACAATGTTTGTATCATGTAAGACAATATAAATGTAGGTACTGACAGATGATCCATCTTGTAAACAGACAATGTAAACTTACAGTATCGAGAAATACTGTATAGTACAATATTTTAAATTTATTTTTTCTTCATTATAATTTTCTTAATAACATTTTCTTTTCTCTAGATTATTTTATTATAAGAATACAGCATACAATATATGTAACATATAAAATATGTGTTAATTAGTTGCTTATGTTATTGGTAAGACTTCTAATCAACAGTAGGATATTATTAATTTTTGGAAATCAAGTTATACACAAATTCTCAACTGTGCAGAAGTCTGTGCCCCTAAGCTCGTCATTGTTCAAAGGTCAACTATACTCTGTAGTCTACCTAGGGCAGATTTTGATATAATTAATGGCCAATATGTGTTTTCTAATTGAATAGAAATCACAAGTGAAGCTTATGAAGAGGTAGTGAAAATATGCTGGGGTACACTCCAATGTAAAAAACACAAAATTACTTTGTATTCTAACCTCAGAAAAGGCAGTAATGTCCCCTCAAACTATTACCACTTCAGCTTTTCCTACAATAATGTAACAATATTTCTATCACACCTTTCTCTAGAACTTGGAGTGCCTATATCCGTTTTGTTGATCTATTCTGCGTCTCTACTACTAATCCTACTATTGCTGATCCATAGTAGAAAAAGCAGTGAGTGCATGTTAAAAATAAAATTGCTATTTGAACTTCTGAGAAGTAAATTACACAACAAATGCACAGATCATGCATTAATACTCCTAAAAGTAAAATGTTAACACAACATAATAGACTGCTCTGTAAGTACATATCCTAATATATAAAGAGCCAGAGTCCATCACAACCTAAACATCCAAATGGATGACTGATCACCAGGCTAGGGTCCCAGCCAGCACAGCGGAAGTCAGTCCTGGGTCCTAGCTGCCCATGGTGCTGCGGGGAGAGGGAGCTATGGAGAGCCATGCTGCCATTGGACTGGCCTCTGGGTCCCTCCCGCCACCCGCAGGCTCTGGGGAACCAGAGCCATGCTGCAATGGGACTGGACCCTACCCGAGGGGTCCCAGATTGTGAGAGCATGCAGGCTGGGCTGAGAGAGCCCTCGAGTGCACAAATTTTCATGCACTGGGCCTCTAGTATAATATAAATGAGCTGAGCACTATTTATCTTTAAGGATGATAGAAGGGTATTTTCCCACCTGTGCATATCTGTATAAAAGATACATAAATTTATTACTGATATTCAGCTGTTCAATAGGAACAATTAAAGTAGTATTTGCTTTAGAATTTCAGAAGCTATCTAAAGCAATCTCCAATAGAATCCTAAGAAAGAGAGTACATCAAAGTGAGTTACTAAATAGTAATAATCACAAAAAATGATCCTACAAGTTCCCCATTTCTTCATACAGGCAGAATGCCTGTGATATTCAGTAGTGGCCTCAAGATAGCCCTATATCATTAATATCTAACACTTAAAATCATTAAGGTTTTCCCAAGCAACTACTTTTTATCTCACAATCTTCTTCTCAGAAAGCTATTTTGAGCTATGGAAAAAAAAAAGAAAGAAAGAAAAAAACCTTTAAAACATATTTCATGCTCTGTCCTGTCAAGTTAGTGTTCATCAATACAAGTTCATCAAAACAAACTCTGAATGCATGAGGATCCATAATTTTCATTTCAAAGGAAGGAAATGGAACAAAAGAACTCAAAGTATACATCTTGGAGAACAGGTACCCTGGGTGAGTATAAAGGCGCCTATGTGAAACCTGATTCAATTTTTCTAACATAAAGAATGAGCACAAAATAAAAGGCTGACCACCTAAGAAAATAGGAACATAGGGAACACCCACTACTCTCTAGGAATTCCAGTCTGTGACTCATTGTATAGGTGATGTCCATGGCCAATGCATTAACAGCAAAATGTTTGCTGGGATGCTCTTTTTCTAGAAATGGTGAGAGGTTTGTACTGAAGCAGCCGCAGTATATCTATCACCTATTCTCCTGGAAAGCAATCCCCCAAAGACTGGCCGTGTTGGTTACCTTTAATAAGCTAAAAACATTCAAAGAACATAGGACAGAACGTGACACACAGTAGGTGCTCAATAACTAGTATAACTTGTTTACACGACATTCTTGCTCAATAACAGTATGTTCTGAAGAGTTAGCAATGTTTTTTGTCTAAAAAAATCGATGACTTTTTTTTTTTTAGAAAATTCATCATAATCATTTTAAGCTGACTTTTTAAAAAGTAGGATGGTTAAAAGCTCTCCTGGTTTTCTGACATGGGTTATGTTGGACAGTGGAAGAAAAGCTTGAATCAACTATAGTAAAATATCTAAAAGGTGAGGTAGCAAAGGCGTAAAAAGAATGTAAATATATAGCATGAGCCACAAACATGAGCTGCTTTATTTTTAAAATGCTGATAATACATGGGCATGTGAAACTATTAACAAATATACTGGTAGCTATAGAAAAAAAGTTCCATTAGATCTTGAATATTTTATAAACATTACAGTACTGTGATATCAAAGATATAATTTGGATATTAATAGTAGACATAGTATATATGTAAATGAGGCCAAGTCATACTATGCTGGAGTCTAGCTAAAAGGTCACTAGCTCATACAGGATCCTCCATCACAAAATAGGCATGTAGAGCCACTCCCTTTCACAAGAACCCCAAAGGCAAATAAGTCAATAGAACAGGGCAATGAATAAACTATCTCCTAAACTATCTCTCTCTCTCTCTTCATTCCTATCACACTTACTGGATTTTAGTCTGTTGCCTACAATTTTTTGTGCTTATAAGATATTAGGTCTATATTATAGAGCCTTAGAATTTTCTCAGGACAAGTGTCACCTATAGTAATTCAGGTAGCTCACTGTACTGGGTCACCTGATAAAGAGAGAGGAGAGGTGACTCGACCTCCTGCCCTGAGCATACACCTGCATCTTTCTGAAGGATGAAGAGACTTTTTCTACTTTACATAAATGTGCTATATTAACTAGTGGTGGCCCTATGCATCACCATAAACTTGCAAATGGGCATATGCCATAGTGATTCCAGTACAGGCTTTGAACCATACCATATTTGGATTTAAATCCTAACTCCATCTCTTGCTGTAAGTGTGACCTTATCCAAGCTACTGAACCCTCTCCAACCTATCTCCATATATAAAATGAGAATAATCTCATCCACTACAAAGGGCTGTAGTGAGAATTCCAGATCTTGAGTGGCCATGGGGCATCATTTTATGTTCAGATGTCCAATATGTGATAGCTACTATTGTTATTAATTCTATAGTTCTGTGGTAGAAACTTTCTTAATTATATGAAATTCCTATTCATTAAGAAGTTAAAATTTTATGCACTGTATATTAAATGTTTACTAATTACAGACTAATAGTAGAAGCAACACTAAAGAATAAAATGCCAAGAATATGGTTATTAAATATTGAAATCTTAAGATCACCCAGGAATTTGGTAAAAAATATAGCCCCATCCCAAGATTGTGATTCAAGGGTACAAAATGGGGAGTCAGGATTCTGCAGCATAGTTCTCCAAGTAATTCTGACATAGGTAAACCATATTTGCAAAACTATGCTACCTGGAGAGAATACTGTTATCTTCAAATGAGCTTGTGAGTAATAATTGGTAAATTATCCAATCTCCAAAAGACTGGCTAGATACATAAATATAAACCACTAGAGGCCCGGTGCACAAAAATTTGTGCACTCGGGGGGGAGGGGGGTCCCTCAGCCCGGCCTGTGCTCTCTCACAGTCTGGGACCCCTCGGGAGATAACGACCTGCTGGCTTAGGCCTGCTCCCAGGTGGCAGAGGGCAGGCCCAATCCCTAGGTGCAGCCCCTGGTCGGGCTCAGAGCAGGGCTGATTGGGGAGTTGGGGCGCCGCCCCCTGTCATGCACAGAGCAGGGCAGATCGGGAGGTTGCGATGCCACCCTCAGTCACGCTCAGGTAGGGCCGATTGGGGGGATGGGGCACCGTCCCCTGTCACACTCAAGGCAGGGTCGATGGGGAGGTTGCGGCACCACCCTCTGTCATGCACAGAGCAGGGCCAATCAGGGGGTTGGGGCGCTGCATCCTGTCACTCACAGAGCAGGGCCCATCAGGGGGTTTGGGGCTTCGTACCCTGTCACACACAGAGCAGGGCCCATCAGGGGGTTGGGGAGCTCCCCCCTGTCACTCACAGAGTAGGGCCAATAGGGGAGTTGGGGCAATGCGCCCTGTCACACACAGAGCAGGGTGGATCAGGGGGTTGGGGCGCTGCACCCTGTCACACTCATGGCAGGGCCAATGGGGAGGTTATAGCTCTACCCCATCACACACAGAGCAGGGCCCATGTGGGGCGGTTGGGACGCTGCCCTCTCTCACACACAGAGCAGGACCGATCAGGGTGTTGGGGCGCCGCCACTGTCACACTCAGGGCAGGGCCGATGGGGAGGTTATGGCTCTACCCTGTCACACACAGAGCAGGGCCCGTGGGGGGGGGGGGGGGGGTGGGGTGCCATACCCTGTCACACACAGAGCCACAGGGAGATCAGGGGGTTGGGGAGCTCCCCCATATCAGGCACAGAGCAGGGCTGACCAGGGGGTTGGGGCGCCTTCCCCTGTCATGAACAGAGCAGGGCGGATAGGGAGGTTGTGGCCCTGCCCCCTGTCACACACAGAGCCACAGGGCGATCAGGGGGTTTGGGCACTGACCCCTGTCACGCTGATCCTGGTGCCGGGAGGCCTCGCGGCTCTGCTGATCCCCGTGCTGGGAGGCATATTACCTTTACTATATAGGATAGAGGCCTGGTGCACGGGTCGGGGCCAGCTGGTTTGCCCTGAAGGGTGTCCTGGATCAGGGTGGGGGTCCCCACTGGGGTGCCTGGCCAGCCTGGATGAGGGGATGATGCCTGTTTGCAGCTGGTCACACCCCCTTCAGGGTGGGGGTCCCCACTGGGGTGCCTGGCCAGTCTGGGTGAGGGGCTGAGGGCTGTTTTCAGGCTGGTGGGTAACTGAAGCTCCCAACCGCTCCTTTTTTTCTTTTTCTTTTTATTCTGGGCCAGCTTTAGCTCTGAGGCTTGGCTCCAGCTCTAAGGCCTCTGCTGCTGAAAGCAGGTATCTGGTTTGTTTGCGTTCTATAATTGAAACACTGTTTCAACTCCAGCTCTGAGATCCTGGCTGGCTGAAAGCAGGTTTCTGGGGTTTTGTTTAGCTTCTATATTTGTAACAATGTTTCAAACTGCAAGCTCAGAGGCCAGCCAAGCAGACAGGGAACATTGGAGTCCTCCATCACTAAAGCAAGCAAGCCTCATGTTAGTTTCAAGCTGCCTGGCTGCCAGCTGCCATCTTGGCTGGCAGTTAATTTGCATATCACCCTGATTAGCCAATGGGAAGGCTAATTACCATGTTTCTCTTTTATTAGATAGGAAAGATAGGCAGAATAGGGTTGCTAAACAATACCTCTATAGGAAATGACCAACCTCTACAGATTAAGCTCCATCACAGTATAATCTTACCAAGTGCACAGGTTTTAGGGTCAACAAGAAATGTGTCTATTGATATGTCTGTTTTCTATAAAATTTTAATTCTGATGTAAGAAAGTCAATAGAATCAAATTCTTTCAATACTTTATCTCACATCTTACCAAGAAACTTTCCCCACAGAGAAGAAAAACAATTGTTTTTCCTGCCAACTCATGTACAAGGTATTTTGTTGTTAGTTATTTGAGCCTAGTTGTTAACTATATTTACATATTATGGGTGATAATTCCACTTAGAAATATAACATCCTCCTTTAAACATGCTGAAAACTTCTAAAATAACGTTTTCAACTTTATGCCTTCAATTGTTCCAAATTACACAATTATCTTTAGTTACATGTAAAATTTTGGTAATTAAGACATTTCCCCAACACTTAGCCTTAAGGTATGGAGAAAAGTGTTGCTGAGTTTTTTTGTACCTTGTGTTTATAAAGCCGTTTTGCAATCTTGAAAATTACAGAAAGTATAATCTCTTTGGCTAGATTTATAGGAAATAACTATTAAATTTTGGCTTGGTTTGAAAATGTTACCACGTCAGAAGGCAAATTATACTAGAGGTATTTACCCGCAGTCCTCACGTAAGTTCCAAATATGAACACTATTATAACAGTGGCCAACAGAATGAGCCTTAGGAAATACCAAACTTTATTCCCATTCTTCATTTTATTACTACGTTATATCATAAGGAGAGAAACATCACACACATGAGCTCTCTGAACCCCACAAAGCATATTTACTGAGAAGCCAAACACCCAGCACATCACATGATCAGAGGGAAACAGAGATCCCTGAATCCCAATAGTGTACATGACCTGGGAAGACTTTCAATTCCTCTTGCAACAGTGACAGAGCAATTAGTGACTCAACTAGAAGTCCTGGCCATGCTTGCATTATGAATTAAGGAAAGGAAAGGCATAACTAAAGTTCAGTATCATTAGGAAAAGTCTCATTTATGCTAATGAGGCCTTGAATGGCACAAATAATAAACAATCATATTTGTTTAAGAAATGCTATGTTTATCTCCTCCAGAGTTACTACCCTAATCATATTTTGATTAAGTCATGTCTAAAACTGATTTACATTCTCTTAGACATACCAATGGATGGTAATGAGAAGCTGCTCTGGGCCTCTATGGTTGCAAGCTATAACTATAAGGTTTTCTTTTAATTAGGAAAACCCAGGTCATGTACAAGACTCAATTAAGTACTTTAATTATCCTCTAAAGAAAAATTTAGTGACTTAATACATTATTTTCATCTTACAGTTAACAGTGAAATAAAAGGACACGTGGGAAAGTATTAGACATGTAATAAGCATCTATAAATAGTAGAGGCCTTCCTTACCGTCTGAGAAAAGAATGTGCTCTCCATTTATGTATGGACCTTTGTTCTCAGTACTGAATAGCTAACATTATCTGAATATATCAGATGCCATTCCAGCACGTCAAAGACTGTCAGAGCCACCTGGATGTGTGTCAGTCACCAAAGGGCCAAATGACTGGCCCATCTGGCTTGTGGTCATGTGACTAGCTGGCTATTTACATACACACATCAGGCAGAAAAATATAAAAGCAGCCAGTTATTTGAATAAGCAGGGGAGAAGGCGAGCCAAAATAAAGTGAGAGACTATCATATGATCTGAGTTCAAATTCTGCCTCTTCCAAAGTATGAATTATAAGACCTTAGGTATATTACTTAAGCTCTCTGAGCTGCAGTCTCTGCGTCTGAAAAGTTAGGATAGCATCATCTGCCTAGTTCAGTTGTTCTGATGTTAACAGATAATCCTTATAAAATACCCAGAACAGTGCCTGACCAAATTAGGCACTGTTTGCTGGGGGAGGGGTGCAGGGGTGATGAAACATCAAAATAGCAAATACCTAGCTCGCTACAATACCGACTCCTGAGCATGGGCCACGAAGTTTCAATTGCACTGTACGTGCGCCCCCGCACGTGGTATTTTGTGGAAGAGCCACACTCAAGGGGCCAAAGAGCCGCATGTGGCTCACGAGCCACAGTTTGCCGACCACTGACTCTAGGGCATTCATAAGGTTTTAAAGCAAACACTTGTTAGAACAGTTCACACAAAGTGTGAATCCAAACACAAGCTGAATTGAAAACTGGCACTGTAATACATTAAGATACATATCCTTTGTTTCCTTTAAGCTTCTTAGAAAGCTCTACAAAACAGATATTAAACATATCAATGATTTAAGGGATGAGAGCTTAATGGCTTGACAGCTTTAGCTTTCCACTGGTATTCTGATGTAAACCATTTCTTTCTAGTGTAACAGCTTGCCATTACCTTCGGTTAGTGTCCTTGTCACTAATAAATGATAACTATATTGGCCTCCTAAATGGGTCACAGTGAGAGAGTTCCTGTGAAGTTTCTTGTGAGACTCATGAAAAATGTATGCTAATGCCCTTAATAGTACTTTAAACAGGTGAAAATTAGTTAAAATGCACATCAAGGGCAGTTTTAATGAGCTGAATAGATAGTACATTAGGATCAGCAGTAGGTAGTGATGTTGAAAGGGGGAATAGGAGTGACCCGGGAGTTTGGAAATGTCACAGAGAAGAACAAACAGTCTGAGGATGTGTGACAAGAATGGTAAGGTGTTTAATTGCAACGTTTCCAGTTAGAGGGCTGCCTGTATAGCTTGGGAATGAGGATAGGAGGATGTGAACTAGAGGGTGGTAGTGCATGAGCGTGGGTATGTCTAGATGGAGGTTATAAAGAAACGGTGGGCACCATATGGAATATTTATATTACCATTTCAAGTTGTTCTTAAGATCATCTGGCAGCACCTTGCCCTCCATTCACCTGATACCCACTCTTAGTCACTATGTAACTTTCAATGCCTTGTCTTGACACTATTAGAGACCTTGATAGGGTAGTATTAGGGCAGGGAATTGATAAGCAGGTGTCAGCCAAGAAAATGGGATAATCTCTTTGTTGCTTATGAGTGAAACAGAATGTCATTTTGAGAATCAATGTATAGAGGCCATTGTTAAAGGGCTTGGGAAAAGACCGGTAAAGTGGCCATGTTATACGTTCACGAATGGGATCCTTTCCCTGTGATCGATCCTATGACTTGCCACGAGTTACTTTGCTGAAACAAAGGTCTGATTGTATCACTGCCCTACCCCAAAATTTAGATTCTTCCCTGATGCATACCAAATGATATCTAGACTATAATTGGGCATAGTTTTTCTTAGTCAAATTTTCTACCCTCACATCCCCCTCTAATCTATTTCTCACTCCTCCAATGTACTCTCTAATTGAGTAATTGTCATCTACCTGTGTGTTTCCTAAGTACACCACACATTCTCACCAACTTGGTTAAATCGTTAATCTTGGTCCCTTTCCCCCATATTTGCCCATCCAGGTCTAGTCAATGTTAATTCACATCTGCATGCTGGAGATTTCCTGCACCAAGCACTTTACCTACTCAGCTGAATATTTCTGAATCAGCACTGGTAGAACTGGGCACGGCAAGGATGGCTGCAGAAAGGTGACCTGGATGAGTTCAATAACTTACAAGTAAGAGAAAAGTCAAGAGATATTGCACAATAGCTTAGAAGACAGTGGGGAAACAGGAAATTTCTCCCCCTTACCTTTGTCCACATTCGCAAATATTTATTGTTGATAGAGTACCCATTGTTTTCTTGGTACTGCATTATTAAAGGCTGTGCGACAGAACTGACATTCTCAGAGGAAACATTACCTATATTTACTCTTTTTTTTAAAAGGGCCTCTTATATTAAATGAAATTAAAGAAAATAATATAGTTCAGTTTCGGCATTTGCTATATTCCCTGAGAAAATTGTAATCTAAGTAATCCGTCAATGCCTCTAGTGACTGATCTGCATCTCTCCCTCATCTGGGCACTGAGATTTATGGATCACTTGAAAAGTCCCCGACAACCTTTTCACCTTTTGCATGACAAAACTGCGTAAATCTTATGTTTTCCTGAAATGAAAATTAAACCTCTTTTTAACACACTATTTGTCTTGCTTGGCTGGTTTATGGTGAGAAAGAAGGCCAAAGATGTTTTTGAAGCAATAATTCATCAAATATAAAGGAAGGGTATACAAACAGCTTCATCTTACTAGGTAAGCATGTTTTTTAAATCCTCAGATGATACAACGTCTTACCTCACCAAAGGTGAAGGGGGGAGGAGGAAGATAATTAAATGGATAGAAAAATAACTTGCAAAAACCATCATCACAAAAGCATTTTTTCTTGAGGAGATGGAATGTAAAAAATGGTGTAGGAGAACATTTGACAACAAAACACAGACAGGGAGGGCTTTGAAGACAAACAGCTTTCTTTTGTTTCTCTTTTATAATCAACAAGACTAAGGGATTTCCGTCCCAGTGAAGAATTCAGTGGGAAAGGGTGAGAGCCCATCTAACATGTGACTATATACAGTGTCTCGATCCTAATGTCAGGTAATGATAATTGTATTCCCCCCAACCCTACCCCCCAAAAAAAAAACCACACACAAATAGATCCTAAAAGAATCTAATGCTACTTTGTAAAAGTTTCTGGGCTAACCTAGTTGTTCTGAGAAAGGGCATTAAATGGCAGACCTTAAATTATAATATGATTGAGATCTTGTTTCATCTGTATGTCCTGTTTCTCCAACAAAATTGTAAACCATGTCACTGCCAACCTCTTATTAATAGTTAATAACTCCAAATACTTAATTTTCTGATTTGCTTGGCAAGCAGTGAATCAAGTCTAGGATGACACTGTACCAGGTATCATGAGAAAAGGATTAGCTGCCCTAACTGGTTTGGCTCAGTGGATAGAGCATCGGCCTGCGGACTGAAGGGCCCCAGGTTCGATTCTGGTCAAGGGCATGTACCTTGGTTGCGGGTATATCCCCAGTGGGGGGTGTGCAGGAGGCAGCTGATTGATGTTTCTCTCTTATCGATGTTTCTAACTCTATCCCTCTCCCTTCCTCTCTGTAAAAAATCAATAAAATATATTTTTATAAAAGGATTAGCTGTGTAGGGGGAGCACATAGTCTTGGGTTCAAAACTAACATTGGGTACAGAGTGTAACCTCTCTGAGACTTTGTTCCCCCTGAGCAAGTGGGATAAAAACATTCAGTACCTATTAAAAGTGGCATTAAATATTTAAGAAATAAATCATGATAATTATTCCCAAGGCATTCAGAATATAGGAAGTCATATAAAACAGGCAACAAATAATTTTTATAAAATGTCAGCTAATTGGTACCTCTGGGAACAAGTCATTCTTCACAGCCAATTCTGGTTATTATGAATTTTATGCCTCTAAGGACTATTATTTTAATAATATGAGTTAGAAATGACTTAGAAGCACCATATGTTTCTTTGCTTTTTTCCCCATGATATCCAAACATCATTTAATACTTTCGTAATTCTGCAATTGTTTTATGGACATCAGTCTAGGGCACTTTGAGGTCTGTTTACTCTACCTTCAATAGTGTTAGAATGCTATAATTTTGACAATTTCTGTGTGATAATTTTAGAAAGTCTCTTGTCCTTTCATTAGATGTCACTTTTTAAAGCTTTTAGAGACCATGCCTGTAATATCACTTCTGCCTTTTAATTTACTGCTGCAAACCTACATTAGTCCAGGGAAGACAATTACTAGACAAGTTAGAAATGGTTTATTTTTTATAAATATTGCATATTCATTTAAAATTATAAATATATATTAACCCTATGAGTGAAGATAACTTTAAAAATGACAAGTGAAATAAAAGCAAAGAGTCAATTTTTCACAGTAAAGTTTAAAATATCAGCCTGACAAAATACAAATAACATTAAAATTTAATAAATTGGGTAAGCATTGCAATAAGCATGATTGATGAAGGATCAATATCTTGATATGCAAGTTCATATAAATCAATTAAAGATTGAAGAAAAAAGCTACATGAAAAGCAAGTCACAAAGGAATGATGATTAGTGAATGAACATGTAGAAAAATATTTAATTTTTTAACAATATAAAAATGAAAACTAGCCTTTAGTATTAAAGTAATAACCTTTTAATATTTTTAAATTAAAAATGTTAAATTCTGTGACAGCTGTGTATCAGTTATACCATTTTGGAAAGCAAATGACAACCTCTATGAGTCATAAAAATATCCACAATGATATACTAGTATTTGGAAAAGCTATATAGGCAAAGATCACATATTAATGTTATTTGTTGTTAAAGTTGGAAGGAAAATCCTAATTGTCCAAAACTAAGGGATAGATAGATATAATTTTTTATCCTTACCCGAGGATATGTTTATTGATTTGAGAGAGAGAGAAGAGGGAAGAGAAAGAGAGAGAAACACTGATATGAGAGAAATATTGATGGGTTGCCTCCCATCGGCACCCCAACCTGGGGATCAAACGCACAATCTAGGTATGTGCCCTGACTAGGAATTGAACTCACAACCTTTGGGTATACAATACCCCAACCAGATGAACCACCCAGCCAGGGCTGGTTTTAACTTTTAAGCCATGTAAAAGATTTACCACTCAGAAAATTCAAAATAAAACCAGTATCCCTCTGCTTAAGGAAGTTTTTGAATCATAGGAGCTCACTTGGCCTGTGCGCTTAGGTCAGGTGAGAAGTTCTAAAGGATAAAGTTCCAGAATCCAGATTCCTAGATGAGTCAATTCTGAAGAATATTCTACATCACCTCTCAGAGGATCCCCCGTAGAACTGGGTCCCAGCTGCCCAGAGCTATCACTCCATAAACTCCCTTCACTGGCTTTTCCTCCTCCCCGTCTGGCTTCTCCACTCCTTTGCCATGCTTCCTTGTACCACCTACTGCCCCAAACTACTTTCATTCTCAAGTCCCTTCAGTCTGCTGTTGAGGGTACCCAAACCAAGACAAGTTCTATCACTTTCATTTACAAATTTAGTGTAATTTTTTGTATTTTCTATAAGTGCAAAGATAACACATGATCCATTTGGGCCTGTATAAGTTTATGGTCAACAGGTCACTGGGCAAGAAATTTAGACAAGTTTAATGAAGAGTTTTCTGAAGTTGGTAATAAATAGTTGGAAATAAATGTGACTGTCTTTCTCTCCACTTCTTTTCTCTGTGCCACTCCTGATTCAAATGAGTAATGAGTCTGCAAGTGACCAGGGATCTGAGAAGAGACCCCTGTGTGGCTGCTTCCCCTGAGGCCTGAGTGAGCTCCACATGTATTTCCTGGTCTCCCAGAGGCCACAGAGGGAAATGACTAGAAAGTCTGAGTCCCCCAGGCCCTTCAGTTTGGGAGACTAAAAAGGAAGAGTGAGCAGGGAACCTTCTTTTGGGCATCATAGCAGGAGAGTAAAAATCAATTCTCTTCTTCCACACTGAGGAGGGGCAGCTGACACTTAGGGACTTCAACAAAGGGACCTGAGCCCAGTGAACCGATATTAAAAATGTCTAAAAGGAGCTCTAAGAAGAAAAGAAACAAAACAAAACATAACAGTGTAAGGACTAGAATCTGGGTAAAATGGGCAATAAAGCCATATCTTTTCTATGGCTTTTCTTTCTACTATGAATGGTGTATTAGTTTTATATTTTGCTGTAACAAATTACCAGCAACATAATGGCTTAAACCAACAAAAATTTATATCTTACAACTTTTTATTTCTGAGGTCAGAAATCTGAAATGGTTACCATTGGGCAGGGCTAGGTTCCCTCTGGAGGCTTCTAGGAAAGCATCTGCTTTCTTGCCTTTTCTAGCTCCTAGAGAAGACCTGTGTTCCTTGGCTCATGACCCCCTTCCATCCTGAAAGCCACCAAGGGCAGGTAGAGTCTTGGTCATGTCACATCACTCTGACACTGTCTCTTCTCCTTCCTGCTTCCATATTTAAAGGACACCTGTGATGACACTGGGTCCACCTGAATAAATAACCCAGGATAAAACATAATTTCACCTGTAAACTTAATTCCCTTTTGCCAACCAACCTGACATAATCATGGGTTTCAGGGTGAACATCACTGGCAGGTCACTATTCTGCCTACCACAAATGGTGATAATTTTCTTCTGACATTTTCTAGTTGGTTGATTGGTATTTTTCCAGGAATACTATTTTATAGATGTTAATCTTAAGTCCAGTGAATATGCTAAACTCATTTTTAAATTTCTCCAGTGTTGTACCTTGTGTCTCTCTTGGGCTTTAGTCGATTTCACATTTGTAATTTATTTTCTTTCCTTTTTAACACATTTCGTACCGCATAGAAATCTCTAAGACATATGCCAGGGACAGCACGTTTTGGGGCAAACTGCACGTTATTTAAATCATCATAACTACAGATCATAATGCACTTTAGGTGTTGTTTTTCAATAATTATAACATTTTTATTTACAAAAACAATTAAACAATTAAAGTTCCTAGTACTTTTTTAACGTATGGTACAGCGTAAAACATTTTCCTCTATGAAGAGGGACCAAACAAAATTTACGTAAGTATCTAGATTCGCTCCTTTTTCCATGGGCGGCACAAACTCTGCAGGCTCTCGTTGGAAATTTTTTCTTTCCACTCACTGGAATATATGTAGGTTCATGCTGCTTCATATCACCTGACAACCTTTTGGGTGGATCTTTACGAGGTGCTCTCCTTTCACCCCCGGGGGAAGGGCTAGACAGATTTGTCTCTGGTTCCGGAGAGCCTTCATTATTGTCATCCGTTACCCAGTCTCTCGCCACCGATAGCAGAAACTGTTTTTACTTCATTTTTGCTTGTGGATTGAGGACGTTGTACACTCTAAATGAATTGAAAAGCCTACAGTTTATAAGGTACAGCACTACTTTTTTCTGTCCATTTCATCGTTTTCCTTAGAATGGGACAACACGAAAGGACGTGTATCAGTTTCGTTGGTTTCCTTCCTTTTTCTGAGAGAGGGCATTTCTAAAAGCGCCAGGAACTTGAAGACGAAGATTATTCGAATGACCAAAATACAATGTAACTGCAATGCTTTATGGGTTCGTGCAATTATATAGTTTCTCGTAGATTGACCTGCACGGTTTCCACCAATGAGATCGCTTCAGTCCATGTGAACAAGACAGTGTGTTGACATCTAAGGTCCATAACAGATGGCGCGTGAAAAACGAGAAAGCTCGTGAGCGGTACGAAAGGTGTTAAGTCCTTCTACCTCTCATTTTTCTTTCCTATTAAGGTAGTACAATGATAAATAGTGGGGGCAATCACAGGAATTCTTATCCTGTGCTACCTTTAATAGGAATGTTTAAAAAGTTTTCCAAATAACTGTAGTTTTGGAGTGACTCCAGATGAATATCCCTTATCAGAATAATGAAAAAGTGTATTCCTAGTTTACTGAAAGTTTACCAAAAAAAAAATGAGTGTTGAATTTTTTTTGGATGCTTTTCCTCCATCTATTGAGATAACTATGTGGGGTTTTCTCCTAAATTATGTAGATGTCTGACTATTAAACCATTCTTGCATTTTTGGATAATTATTATTTGACTATCATGTTTTTTATACACTGTTGAAAATATTTTGCCAATATCATATTAAGGTTTTGCTTTTATATTTATACTAGAGGTCCAGTGCACAAAAATTTGTACACTCAGGGGGATCCCTCAGCCCGGCCTATGCACACTTACGGTCTGGGACCCCTCAGAGGATGTCCACCTGCTGGCTTAGGCCCACTCCTTTGGGGATCGGGCCCATGCTGGCAGTCAGACATCCCTCTGGCAGCCCAGCAGCCCTCAGGGGATGTCCACTTGCCAGTGGGGAGCAGGCCTAAGCTGCAGTCAGACATCCTTAGCGCTGCTGAGGAGGCAGGAGAGGCTCCCACCACCACTGCTATATTGGCAGCCGTCAACCTGGCTTGTGGCTGAGCAGAGCTCACCCTGTGGGAGTGCACTGACCACCAGGGGGCAGCTCCTGCATTGAGCGTCTGCACCCTGGTGGTTAGTGTGTGTCATAGTGACCAGTCATTCCCAGTCGTTCTGCTGTTAGGGTCAGTTTGCATATTACCCTTTTATTATATAGGATAGAGGCCTGGCGCATGGGTGGGGGCCGGCTGGTTTGCCCTGAAGGGTGTCCCGGATCAGGGTGGGGGTCCCACTGGGGTGCCTGGCCAGCCTGGGTGAGGGGCTGATGGGTGTTTTCAGGCTAGTCACACCCCCTTCAGGGTGGGGGTCCCCACTGGGGTGCCTGGCCAGCCTGGGTGAGGGGCTGAGGGCTGTTTTCAGGCTAGCCAACCTCCCCAGTGACAGAAGCTCCCAGCCTCTCCTTTTTTTCTTTTTTTTTTATTCTGGGATTTATTTACCTTCTATAATTGAAACTTTGTTGCTTTGAGTGGAGCTCAGAGCCAGACGCGGCAGCTGGGAAGCTTGGCTTCCTCCATCATTGGGACAACCAAGCCTCCTGCTCACTCTAGCTTCGTGGCTGCCAGCCGCCATCTTGGTTGGGTTAATTTGCATATAGTTGCTCTGATTGGCTGGTGGGGGTGGCTTAAGGCATACCGAAGGTACAGTCAATTTGCATGTGTGTCTTTTATTAGTGTAGACATGAGAATACTCGATAATTTTCTTATTCAAACTTTACATCTATGTTAACCTCAAAGTTGCACTTGTTGCACCAAGTAGTTTGGTTATATTTTCTATTTTGAGCCTCTAATCCAGTTTGCTTAAAATAGAAATTTTCTGCTTTTACAGGTTTTTAAAAATATGCCTATAAATATCTGGGTTTGGTGTCATTTGGAGATTAGGGGTAGGGGAAGCATTTTTGGCATTAATTGTATTTCTTTAATGGTTACTGATTTATTAATAATTTCCATTTTTTCAAGGCTAAGTTAATAATTTATATTTTGCTAGAAAATTATCCATCTAAAATGTCAAATTTATTGCCAGAATATGATCTTACTACTGTCCTATAAACTTTAAAGTTCCTTTGTATCAGTAGTTTTAATTCCTTTTTATTTCTTTAATTCCTTTTTATTGTTGATTTGTACTACCTCTGTTTTTTCTCACTCTATCTGTGGATGGTGATTTCTCGTACAGCTGTTTGTAGGTGGTTTTGTTCAAGGAACAAATCCTCCTGTGGAAAGGAGATGAGTGAGGGGCATTTGGGAGAGGAGTAAGTAAAAGGTCAAATCACCTGAATGAGGCTTCTACTTCCAGCCGAAAAAGAAGATGCAAATGAACTTAGAAAAGAGGACACCATTTAGCAATTTGAATAAATATCTGGAGAGCAGTCTATTGAAGTGGGCCTCTATAAACTATACTCAATGAATATGGAAAGAATACTACAATACCTTTGTTACCCATCTAACTCCATAATTTATCTTGTATTTTCAAATTCTGATAAATATTTAATATAATGTTACTGACATGAGAATTTGAGACAACATAAATCTATTTATGTAATAGCTGTAAGACTCACTTGTGACTGACACTTTGCATAAGCAAAGCAATAGATGAAATTATAGGTGACATTTCGTGTATTGCTCCAAAAGGCAATCCAAATAGCTCATTCTTAAACTAATTAAGAAACACATGGATTACCTATAATAGAACTGCTGGGATATGATCAGTTACTGAATGTGGAAAAGGTGAGCGATGTGACAAGGAACTAATACAGAAAAAGGAGGAAATATACACTATGTGTGCAGTATTATGCCAAAAGGGAGGAATTTGTGCCATCATAAAATAAAAGTTGTAGAAATTTTAATACAATAGATCATTCCACAAAAACTTTTAGTAAGATTTATGAAGAGCTAGTTTCCAGAGAGAAAAAAATGAATGCAAGTGTTTTATAAGAGAATAAGTTGCAGGCAAAGGCAACATAGGACCCCTGTCATGGCAGCTCTCTAGTAAAGCAAGTAAAGACATTGCAACTGTGACGTAGATCAAACCTCTAAGACAAACACCAAAATTACAGACAAAACAGAATCAGCCTATCAGAAGAGAGAAGATAAGAATCCATAACAAGGGGGAAAATTCACAGAACAAACAAGAAAACAGTAGGTGTGAAAACAGTTTACAGTATCAGATACATTGGGCATGTATTATTTTAGCACCCAAATATCACCTATTTTTAATGAAAGATTCTCCTTCACACATGTGGCTCTGGTGTTAGCTGATTAAGTCTGATTCCCACCTACTGGCTACAATGTACAGATTCTATTGAACTGAGCTAATCAGAGCCTATTGAGGAGATTGATCAACATTGTAGTAGATGAGAGTTATTTTCTTATTATCAGGCTGTAGAAATAAGAACGAGTCTTCCCAGATGGTTCCATTACCGGTGGAGAATGCAGTCTCAGAGAAGAAAGCCACGATGCTGAGAGAAAAGGATGAATGTAGAGAATCCTGACAGTAGTCATTCCCAGGTTATAGTCACCCCTAAAATTAACTACATATCAACCCTTCCTACAGTTTGCTTAAATGAGCCAATAAATTCCTCTTTGTGTTAAAACTATTTCATATTAGTTTTCTGTCTTTAATAGACAAAACTCATGACAAAGAGACCAGATATACATGTCCTAAAAAAAAAAAAAAACACAAGAAACTTTAAAAAAAAGAAAAAGGAAGTCATTCTAAACAAGAAGTATTTAGGAAGCTGGATAGGACTAAAAATTAAGAAAAAAATGTTTATTCTTAAATGTAATGTGCTATGATTTCCCAGTTTTCATAAGGGCATAAAAATTATGGTTATCAGACAGATGGGGGTATATTAGAAGTCCCAGGGGCCAAACTGAACACTGAAGTAGGATGGATTCTACACATGGTTGAACATGGTAGCAAGATGGAAAAGATTTATGCTTCCTCCAGTGGCTGATCTTGCTGAAGAATTCCTGTTTCCTAATCATCAAAGTGTCTGTTGGAGGTTTGTCAGTCATGTCTGAACTGACAGCGCCAGAACAAACTTCGTTCCCAACCTCTTTTGCAGTCAGATGGAAAATTGGAAACTTCTACCTTTAGTGGAATATAGTATCTCAACCACACCATAGTTGGGCAACCCATGACAGCATTTTCAACATCCACAGTACACAAATCCTAATGGCCCTGAGTGATTGATATTTAACATTTAATGAGCAACTACACTGGGCCAGGTACTAAAATAGGATGTCTCTTACACTGTAATAGCAATAAAAAGAACAACCTAAATAATTATAACTAAAAGAGTGGTGATGTACGTATGATGTGGTAGGCATTTTACTAAGCATTATCTCATGTAATCCTTACAGCACCATGAGGTAGGAACTATAATTATCTGCACATCACAGCTGAGGCTCAGTGAGGTTAAGTAGTTTGCCAAAGGTCACATGGTTAATTGGTAGAAGAATGAAACTGAAACCGAGGCTGCTTGTTATGGCTGAATTGTGTTTCCCCCAAAAAAGTATATACTGGTATAAGTCGTAAACCAGAATATGGCCTTCTCTGAAATACAGTTGTTGCAGATAATAGATAAGACAAGGTCATGTTAGAGTAGGTGGCCCCTAACCCAATGTGACTGATGTCATTATAAGATGTCCCTGGAGACGGAGAGACACAGGAAGAATGCATGTGACAGTGAAGGCAGAAGCTGGAGTAATGCCGCTGCAAACCACAGATACCAAAAATTGCAGGGAAAGCACCAGCAGCTGGGAACAGGCAGAGGACGATTCTTTTACAGGTTTCAGAAGGAGCATAGCTCAGCTGACACCTAGTCTTCAGGCTTCTAGCCTCCAGACTGTCAGACAATCAATTCATGTTGTTTTCAACTACCCAGCTTGTGGTACATCATTACAGCAGCCTAAAAAACTAATATAATACCTAAGTCCAAAGCCTTCAGAGTGCCATGTTTTATTACCACACGAGCTTGAAGTCTTTCCTGGGTGATAGAAGAAACATTTAACTACATCTAAAATAGATATAATTTTTAGTTTTATTAAATTCTAATTACATGAAGATTCATTCAGATAAATCTTTTTTTAAAAAAAAAAAAATCGGAAGTCCTATTTTCTGCCTCAGCAATGGTAAAAATCATTTTTGTAGTTATTTTTAGATATTTTTAAAAATAGCTTAACTGTATTCTTTTAAATTACTGAAATGGCCCACATCTATCCTGAAGGGATTTTCATTTTCAAAAAAAGGAGTCTTTGTATTTTGTGGGTGGCTGCTAGACTGTTTTATTTGAATTACCACACTCTAAGAACTCATCTAGAAGATATAGACAAGTTTACACAAAACACAGACCTTGTGCAGCCAGCATTTTACCAGAGAACAGACATGGCTTTTCTTTGCAAAAGAAAGAAGTGGTAGAGAGAGTATAGACTCAGAGGAGAGAGACTAGAAAGGCATAGTTAAGATATATTGTCATGGAAGTGATAAAGAAGGAAATGAACAAAAGAGGAAAAGAAGGAGAGCTGAGCAGAGGAAGAAAAATGAGCCTGAAGACAGGACAGGAGGCAGATGTGACAATCTGGGAGGGGGAGGGGAAGGAGGGAGGGGGAAGGGGGAGGCAGGGGCAGGGAGAAAAATGTGCTGCATACATGTGAAGGTGTGAACTGTTACTTTTCTGTTTATCAATATGCACAGCAGACATTTTCCTCAGGGTTCTGGTGCCCTCTTAAATAAAATGAGACAATAAAATGAGACACATTTCATGGCACTTTCTCATAATGATAAGTATGCAGCCAAAAAAACCAAAGGAGGAAAATACTCTTATAAACTGTCTTTTTTTTTTTTTTTAATCTTGGCAAAGTCTTTTATCTGAAACAATAGAGCAGTGTGCATTCCTATCACGTTATTTTGAAGAGTCCCTTTCAACAGCCGCCACGTCACATGCAATACTTGATTACCATCAAAGGCCAAGCTTTCTAGTGCCAAGAGCCAAGTGTGCTGCGGTCTGATCTTTGAGAAATATTTCTGGATAGTAAAGATCAAGGGCCATACATGTGGAGGCACATATTGTCACCATTCTATCTTTGTGAGTATATGATATTTATTAGAAGCAGGGCTTTCCCAGTAAAAGGCACAGTGACAGCAGCCTTATATACAAAAGTAGCATTTCAGTGTAGTATATTTAATTTATAAATATATTTACTACATATATATATATTTAAAATGTTAAATCCCATGAAATGTCTCAGGGTTGAAAGTAAAAATCATTCGTTAATATAATCAAACCAGGAAAAACATCATGAAAAAGCAAAAAGAAAGTTGGCAATATTATAGTTGCAGATTCTAAATGAGGTGTTTATTTTGCTTCCAGAATAACCATGCTGTCAGGTTAGAGCAGGTGAGCATTTCAAAATCCATGGGTAAAGAGAGAGTATCTCAGAGAGAGTACCAGTGTTCTCAGGTACTACTTCCACTTTCGGTGCTGGGAAATGTTTCTGTATTTAATACATTGATAATTTTGTCCTCTTTCTGTAACACATTACATATGCTTTTAAGTGGATGCATGTCTCTTTATAATCTAGACATCCCTTTCTCTTGTACTTTTGGGTGTTTTTTTTTTTTTATTAAGAAATTTCCAGTTAGGACAATGTACAGATCAAAGTAGGATTTAATAAACAAAAAAAAATTAATTATATACCTAGAGTTCTCTAAAACTTCAGACAGAGGAGTGACCACTCATTGCAACAGCAGATGGGAGGAAGGGTTCATGAAAGGCTAGAAGTGGAGCCAGGCATGGCAAGACCAGACAAGAAGAGAGGATGGAATTGCAGGCAGGGAAAGGCCTAAAGAAAGGAGGAATATTGGAAGATGAGAGGGGGGCAGTAGAAAAGGCAGCCAATGGGGAAGAACATATAGAGAAATAAGGTCAACTGGGTCAGTTATGACTGCAAAGTCCCAGCAAGAGAAGGCCAATGCAAACTAGTGGAAGGGGGAGACATGAAGAAAGCAGTGGACAGTAAGACTGAACTGGCACCAACATGAAAGATGGACTTAATTGCAGCAAAGGCCAAACACAAATAGGTGAAACTGTTGCACAAAACGGCAATGATGCAGGTATCAAACGGAAGGGGCCTGAGGAAGGGAGACGGCAGTGAGAGTGGAAGAAGGAATATTACACAAAATGAACTATCAGAGCCTGGAGACAGGTGCTCTAGGATCAGCATTGTGTTTGTCTTGGGGAGGCAGGGGCAGATACAGATCAATTTAAGCCATATGTTTCTGGGTCTTATTTTGCTTTTTACTTCTTTGTTTAGTGGGGCCGTCCATTAAGAGGTGATAATGGGAGATAGTCATAGTGGCTAAGGCAGTGGAAGGGCAGTTCCTGGGTTCAGTCAAGGGTGCAAACTAAGTGGGAGCGCTCTTCAATTGAATCCCTTGAAAATGCTCCTCAACTTTTCATGGCTTTAAATATTGAGACTTTGAGTCATTACCATGGACAGATGGAAAGAGAATAAAAGAATGACAAGGCTTTTTAGGCTTCTAGGTGTTTCTTATTTAAAGCCATGTGAGTACCTGTTAATGATAGTATTGTTATCTTCTGAACAACTCTAAAGCAGAGCATTTCATTAAGTCTAAACATGAGCTTTGATTATAAAAATATAGTCTTAACTATAAAAGCTTGAAATTTTCATAGGTAAACTGAATGTATATCTCTAACCAATAATTGATGACTTTTTAATCTAATCAACTTAGAAGGATATCCATTTTAACAATGCTGTCATTACCAAATATATATGTTGATATATTCTTTCAAATATTGGTGTGTGCTCTTACCCTAAAATAATAGATCTTATTTAAGCTAGGAGTCGTTCTGAGCAAGATGTAGTTAAGTAGTGACTTCCATTTTCTTAAAAATGTGGATACATGCTTATTAGTTATAGAGAGTTGCTTTTAAAAAATAATAAAAAGACCATGGTAGGGTGTGTACTTTCTAGTAAATACTTTTAAACTTAGGGTACATAATACTCACTTGGAAAATGATTTCAAATGTAGATTCCAGAGCCCAGTTCCAAAAATTCTAATTCGTCTCTAGAGGAGAAAGACTCCCTGGGCCCTCTTTACTCTCTGTGGCCACAACAGCATATCAGGCCTGTGGATTTCCCCACTTAAGAGTGTTCTCACCCGCTGGGCAGTTCAGCATGAAGCTCAGCCCAGAAATGAGGCAGAGAATCAATTTGTTCTAGCGCTTTCTTCCTTTTCCAATTAGTAAAACCAAAAACTTCAGAATACCAAAGCAAGCATGTCATAGAGAAAATACCAACACAAGCCATTTGAGCTGCTTTCTGCCTCGCATTGTATTAAAGCGGCAAGGTGATGTCTGCAAACTTGAGTGAGGCCTGGCCCAGCTCATAGGATACAAGTCACATCAAATTTGGTATTGAGAGTCAAGCCAGGTATGAAAGTTGGCCATTATTTTCCTGTGTCCTTAATTCCCCCTGTGGTAGGTGTCTGGAGGAGACTCAAGATGTTAGTCACCTTTGACACGTTAACACTGATTCTGCGCAAGTAAGTATTTTGTTTCCTCACAAAAATCTCCTTGTTCCTGTCACCAAAGAAAAGAAAATAAACTAATAACTTGCCTCATGGCTTGTGCATTTATTTTACTTGGAGAAAAGAACGGCACACTTTTCTTTAATCAACTTAAGAGAAAAAGGAACTCAACCATAACTGCCTCTTGGTTCATTTAGAGTAGAAATTAAAAAGATGAAGAAGGGAACTGAATGTTGGCAGGACCGAACAGTAAGGCAAAACTGTGGCGTGTCCAGAGACAGCTACAGCAGTATAACTGCAAAAACAGAGACACTGAGTTTCATTTTATAATTTAACATAAAGGAACCGGCTCTGCAAATATACATTTTTAATGTTGACGATTAACAGCAGTAGAAAACAGGATAACAATACATTTTGCACTTATATAGTTATCACAAAGTGACTTCTCTTCTCCAATTAGTCTTTATAAAATCTCTGAGAAGTATTCTTTTTCAGACTTTAATACTCAGAGAAGTATTTTTCCAATGTTACACACATGACTGACAGAGTTGAAACATGAAACCATATTTTTAGGCTTCACAAAAGCACGTGATTTAATACCCTGATTGGGCTACTCAACAAATGCATGGGGCAGGGTAAGTCTTAGTCACTGACATCTGTGACTAATACACTCGGTTGATTAGGGTCTTTCCAACCCCCTTCTACTTAACCTTCTTCCATTAAATAGTCACCAAGTTTAGTCATTCAAACCCTCTCATAATTCTTGACTCTATTCCTTCCACTTCACCAGCAGTGTCCAAATTCATCCTAAACTCCTGGACATTTACCAAACATCTCCTAATATTCTCATCACACCATTGTTTCTTTGTATATGGCTTTCCCCTTGCCTAAAATTGCTTCCTTCCTTTCTTATCCACTTGTTAACTTCAGAAAATGACTTCCTTTTTTGACTATCCATAAATTTCCTATTCATCCTTCAATATTTGTTGGTAGGATCTTTCCCAGGAAGGATACACTTTCACCAAAAGACATTTGGGTAATATCAATTTCCCAAAAGTTTTTAAATTTGTGACCAAAATATGGTGCTAATAATGACTATAGCTAGGAATATGGAAAACTCCCATGAAAATGTGGCATAACCCATGAATCACGGAGCACCTAAGGCTGAGCTTCTTTATTATTACAATTGAATATACCCTAAGTCTTGAGTGTTTGTCTTCACATTGTTGCACGGTCATCTTAATTAATATGTTGTTGAAGTTTATCCTTGTGATTAAAACCTGTCTGATATGACATGACATACACTTGTGGTCAAAAGGTGATGAATAAATCATGCAAAAGATTATAATCTAGTCAAAAGCCAGAAGGGAAATAGACTTCTCCAAGGAAGGAGTTATTTACTTTAGGTTTTAAAAAGTAAACAAATAAACATTCCCACCATACCAAGGATTCCCATGCACAAATCAGCAATGACTGTGATGGACCTATTCCTGCTCTGATGGCCCTGCCACATGGTGATACTCTCAAGCTGTTACTGTTTCACCACTGCTAAGCCAGAAAGGCACATGCAACCCCAAACTCTCCTAGATTTCTGCAGACAAAGGATAGCAATATCAATAACTTTCTTATTAAACCTCAGTAAATAAACACCTGAGGCATCTTCCTTTTCATGGTTCCCAGGAACTCTAAACAAGCAGAAGCCAAAAAGTTATAAAACTGTTGGCATTTGTATAAAAGAAAGAACTTTGGAAGCACTGAGTATGACTAATAGGGAGAAATGTATTCATTGAAAGAAAAAGTTCACTATGCTATGTAAGATAACGGATCAAAATCTCACAACAAGAATAACAGTAGTCTGACTATTCATACATTCCCTAGGGTTTGGAAGTGACCAAATCAAAATGAGATACAAACCTACTCCATACAATCAGTGGTACTATTGAAAGATTAAATTTTTCTTTCTCTACCCAAGAGACATAATGCTGGCCCTCATAAATTACAGGGAAGGAGAGAAGTCTGGGCACTAAATTACTATTATACTTCTATCTAGGCATCAGAAATGCTTGCTACACCTATTGTGTTATACAGTACTAAATTCTGACACATTATTAAAAATTGACATCCTAATAGAAGTTAATTTGTCCTCATAGCTGATAAATCATTGTTACCAACAATAAGTCTTTTCTGGACTTAACTTTAGCTTGATTTGGGCTCCTCCTCCTCTCTTTAGCTTTTCCTATCCACCCCCAGCCTGCTGTTCCAGTTCCCTTCCCTCTTACTGGAACCCAGGAATAAAGCAGGGAAAAGAGACTGCTACACAGTGTAGTTAAAGGTCTCATCTTCCAGAAGGACAAAATGGCTTGTCAGGTTGGAGTAGCTATTTTTGGCCTCGGTTACTCCTTATCTTGGGGCTTTTATAAAATTTTATGCTTTTGTACTCAGTTACAGAAACTTAAAAGACTATTTACTGATATTATACTTCATATGTGAGGGACAAATCAATAATAAAGATATTAAGATAGTAAGAAATATATAGTAATGTCATATCATTTATTCTTTAAAGATATCTCCTCTTTCACTTCATCCTACTAAGGGACTGAAGATGTCTAGTCTTGACTCCTCATAATGCATAACTATCCTACTCTTTATGGTGATTGTATATTTTAAATATCCATGCACCTAGTAATCTACAAAATGCAGGTATGATGAGGGGAGACCCAATAAGAGGCAGGATGCACAAGTAATAACTGTAACAGCAATAATATTTAGTGAGTGCTTACTGTATGCAAGGAATGCTTCTAAGCACTGTATATATCTAGTAGCTCATTTAAAATTCACAACAACCATGTAAAGGAGTCCTATTTTTGTTCTCATTCTCCAGAAAAAGAAATTAAGGTAAACAGAGATTAACTAGCTTGACTAAGAACCACATAGCTGATGAAGTAAGGATTAGAACCCAAGTAATCGACCCAGAGCCTATGTGCTCTGAGCTGCTGTAATATGCATATTCCCAAAGAAGGGACAGAATTCCCAAAGAAAGCAGATGAAGAAGGTACTGCTCTATATGGAGGAAATGTAACAGTTCCACATTCTTAAATAAAATGGAACAAACATTTCTATGAATAGTAGGAAAAGAATACTATTTATGCTGTCAATCCCACCTAAAGTTACATGGATTTTTTAACAGGGTGGGTCTAGGATTGGGATTGAGAAAAGCCTGAATATCAGGTATTAGCTGGGATTTAGTGGTATATCAGCCTTTTAAGGTTGAGCTAAGTAACAAATGACCAAACTTTTAGGACTTCTGGATTTTATTTGTTTGGAGTCTTCTTTTGTTTTTTTGTTTTTGCCTTTCTATCAAATGAAAGTTTTGATACATACCTATAATGACAAAAGGTATGTGCAACAGAATAATGTTTCTCTTGTCTCTTTCAATATCTCTTATGCAGATTATAGGAACTATATAATACATTCAGTGATGTTAGAAATGGGGAATGAGGCTATAAAATTGTACAACTCCACCTTTACAACCTGAAGTTAATTCAACTCTCACCAGTGGTTCTCAACCTATGGGTCACGACCCCTTTGGCGGGCGAACGACCCTTTCACAGGGGTTGCCTAAGACCATCCTGCATATCAGATATTTACATTATGATTCATAACAGTAGCAACATTACAGTTATGAAATAGCAACGAAAATAATTATATGGTTGGGTCACAACATGAGGAACTGTATTTAAAGGGCCAGAAGGTTGAGAACCACTGGTAGACAAAGGAAGAGAATGTGGAGTTGGGGACATTGTAAAAGATCCAGGACAATGAGGATAAGAGTTAAAGAGGCTTGAAATAGCATCACAACTAAACTATTGTTTATACTATTTCCTAACCAAATTCTAGCAAAAGCTGTAAAAACTTATCAAAAATTTCAAATAGGATGATATACAGTTTCCATGGGGCTTTACATTTTCCTAATTGTGGGCTGCATATTGGCTCAAATTCCACAAGAACCTGAAAATATATTAGAAATAGGAGGCTTCTTTTTCATGTTGGTAGCAATACAGATATAGAAATTAGTGTATAAAAAAATCACCTTGTGTCCTAACCGGTTTGGCTCAGTGGATAGAGTGTCAGCCTGCAGACTGAAGGGTCCCAGGTTCAATTCCAGTCAAGGGTATATACCTTGGTTTTGGGCACATCCCCAGTAGGGGGTGTGCAGGAGGCAGCTGATCGATATTTCTCTCTCATCAATATTTCACTCTCATCAATGTTTCTAACTCTCTATCCCTCTCCCTTCCTCTCTGTAAAAAAATGAATAAAATATTTTTTTTAAAAATATATTGTGTAGGTTACTTGTTTAAGTATGTAAATATTCAAATCAAGATGACATCTACGTAGCTTTCTATGTAGGCCATTGTGTTTTGACTCCATACTCTAAGGCTAAAGAAAAAAATAACTTTACACAAATATTATCCTCTAGTTAGCAAATTTGTTTTTCATAGAGATAAGGGTTAGCAACTCTGAAAGTCTTTGAAGTGTACTGAAGTCTTGAGGAAATAAGTAAATATATCATAAGAGAAAGGTGCTACATTTTTTTGTGAATGAGGGCAGCTAACAACCAGATCTTGGTTTCTAAACATAATTTTTCAATAAAATAATTGCTGATTAGAAGGCTGTATCAGAAAAAGCATAAGATGAGCCTGGGGCATCTTCTGGAGCATCTCCAGAAAATATGAAGTGTTCTAAAAATGAGGGTGAATGAGGAAAGGACACAGGTATCAACGTGAAGACTGGCCATATGACCAAATCTGGACAATTTGAGCAACAAAAAAATACCAGTTGTAATGTATTATAACTCACATATGAAAATAAATATCCATGAATCCATACTGATATACATAAATAACTGAGTAAGTACATAAGTGAAGGAGAAGGGAAAGCTCATTCTTACCAATGAATTTTAACTAACAAATGTCGAAGGAATCCTATATCATAAAAGGCTAATATGCAAATTGTCCCCTCAGGAATTCAACCAACCGGGAGTTTGACCACTTGCTATAATGTGCACTGACCACCAGGGGCAGTGCGGAACAAAGGAAGGACCCAGTCGGCAGCCAAGGGAAGAAAGGCCTTGATCGGCCCTGATCACCGGCCAGATCTAGCGACCTTACCCGTGCATGAATTTCATGCACCAGGCCTCTAGTGATAAAATAGAAAATCACTATTTGAAAAACACCACAGTGACAGCTGTTTCAAACAGGGAAATTTGTGGTTGAAAGTAGAATGAAAAACTGGTCATTTACACAGTTTCAAAGTATCCCCCCACAAGATGCTTAGTAATTGCATAAATGAAACTAGCACCTTAACAGTGGAGAAAACTGGCAGACCTGAATTGAGGAATAGAAGTTGACATATTAGTAGACTCCTTGATATCACATGCTTCCTGACATGAACTGAGAGGGCATAGCATCATTCCACATTACTCTTGCCAAAATGCATAACCTGAACTTAATCATCAGAAAAACCAAAGTGAGAGACATTCTCTAAAATCAAAGTAGTCACTACTCTTCAAAAGTGTCAAAATTGTGTAAGACAAAGAAAGATTGCGGAACTATCCCAGATTGGAGGAAATAAATAGATAAGACAACTACAAATATATGTGATTCCTGTTTGTATCCAGAAGAAGAACATTGGTGGTTTAATTGATGAAACTTGAATAATATCTATAGATTGCTTAACATTATATCAAAGTTAATTTCCTGGACTTGATAACTTTAACATGCTAACATTTAAAACAGGTTACATGGGCATTCTTCATGCTACTTTTGCAAATTTTATATTTCTGAAATTATTTCAAAATAAAGTTAAAAATAAAATATAAATTTTAAAATGGCCTATGATATTGAATGGTGTCCTTTTTTTAATAGTAATTCTAGGTAACAATAACTAACATTTATACCATGATGTATTTTATGCTACATTATCTCATTTGACCATTATCCGCATTTTATAAAATATTTTAAGTGACTTGTCACCACTAGTGAATATCAGAACTGACTCTCAAATCCAGAGTGTTTTGAACCACAGACCAATTTAACATTTGCTGAATCAGCTGCTATTTGGTTTTACATTTATACAAAAGCTTCATGATGATGGAAATAGAAAGGGAGAGTTAATAATAATAGGTATAGAGTAGTTCCCCTTTATCCTCAGGGGATATGTTCCAAGATGCCTAGTGGATGCCTGAAACTACAGATAGTACTGAATTGTATATATATCAGGTTCTGACATATACATGCTTACATATGATAAAGTTTAATTTATAAATTAGACACAATAAGAGATTAACAACAATAACATAGAACGATTTTAATAATATACTGGAATAAAGTTATGTAAATGTGGTCTCCCTCTCCGATAACCTATCTAATAATGGCGACAGCTACTAAGTGACTTTGTGGATAGCATATAGAGCATGGACATGCGGGACAAAGGGGTGATTCAAGTCCCGGGCACCACTCAGAACAGCACGCAACTTAAAACTTATCAGTTATTTCTGGAATTTTCCATTTAATATTTTCAGACTATAGTTGACCAATGGTAACTAACCTTGAACAACTAAATCACTGATAAGGAGGGATTACTGTACAACAGTTTGTTGAAGCAGTTGAGATAGTTAAAGTGGATTATTTAGTGCATGGTTTTGTTCCATGTGAATAAAAACAGCAAGCAATACAGTATATCCTGGAAGTGCCTAACTGAAGAAGAGAGAAAAAAAAAAAAAAACACCTTAAGCAATAGTAATATGAAGGACTATGGGAAGAAAATAGGAAACTAATATGACAGGTTTTAGGTTGAAAAAGGAGATGAAGCAAAAAAAAAAAAGAAAGAAAGAAAGAAATGGAAAAGAAGAGAAAGAAAAAGTGGTTAGAGAAAGGATAGAAGCAAGACATTGTCCTTTAAAGAGGGAAGGACCTATTATTTTGAATTAGAACAAAAGTGAGTGGGCTGTTGGTGTGGTGGCTAATTCAGAGCTGTCACCTGCTCAATACAGTTTCAAATTTATTAGAATTCGAACATGAAGCAGCTGAAACTTATACAGGAATTTAAAGTTAATTCTACTGAGATGTCATTATAGGCTCCCAGAAGCATCGGGGACTGTCATCACAGGACAAAGATTTTGGTCATCTGGTTGACAGTGTGCTCTGGCCAGTGCCTCTCATGAACCAAGAAGCAAGTGTAGATTCATGGCAAAAATCTAGATGAAAAACACTGGTTCCAAGAGCCCACTCAGCAAGTACCCAATCCACTCCAATCTCTCTTGGGACCCCTGCCCAAGAGGGTGTGAACAGACTCCAGGAGCCCTGGTGATGTTGAGATAACAGTTAAGCTGAAACAAAGCACACTGACTTAATACAAACAAGTGCAAAAGTCACACAAGTGGCAATAAACTGCAGAAGCAACCAGTTTCCATTACTTACTTTTGTTGTCAAATTTGAATCTCATATTTAAAGTCAAACAAAAAATTAGCAGAAAAGATGAAAGAGAACAAAACTTTTTTCTTAAAGTCTCACACTAAGTGGAAGAAATGTACCAAACGAGCCATCAGCAAACTAAAAAATAAACCATTACAAATTAAAAACTCATTACTTATGAAAAAGTTGTCAAATTAAAATTAGTCTAAGAAAGCATTGTTTTATGTGATAAATTATAAGACATTTAATATCCTAATTTAGTCAAAAGTTTGACAAGAATAGAGCAAGATAATAGGATAATAGATCAACCCAGAATATAAAGTTTTGTACTAATATTTATAAATACAACTCACTGATAAAAAAAGTTAGCCATGCTTGAATACCAGAAAAATGTTAAACTAAACAAATCTATTATTAAAAGTCATATTTGAGTCTGCAGAAGGAAGCACTTGTGTTGAACTACAAACAAAGATTTAAAAAATCTGATATCCAACATTATATCAGATGGTCTCAATAGGGAAATAATTCATTAATAAAATATACAATAATAAAGACTCCTTATTGTCGACACTATTACAGATGAGAGCTTTTATGAAATCATGCCACACAAGTTCTGTCTTGAATTTTTTTTTTTCAAATAAGCTATCAGATACTAGTTAGTGACCACTTATCTCCATAAACAAAAGGTACTGCACTCATAGACCTGCAGAGGTAAATGAATCATTCTAATAGGAGCTGGGGCTGCCAGATTAATTAATAACTTTGCAAAAGCAGCCAGACAATCATTCTATGACTAAATTGTTTATCACAGTTTTTAACAGTCAAAAAATAATGGTCGTTCCCTGCCTCTGATTAAAATCAAATACAGAATCAAAATTAGTAGCTCAGAAAGCAGGTAGACTGGCAGGTGGACTGGTTCCTGGATGAATGCATTCTGAAGAGAAGTCTCTGGAAACCTAACAATGGGATAACAGGAAGTTGCAAGGTAAAGACACTATCAACTCCAGAAAAAAACAAAACAAACAAACAAAAACGAAAGTTAATACCTTTGTTTCAAATCAAAGGTCTGAGTTAAGATGAAACTAGCAGGCCAGAAGCCTTCCCTGCCTGCTCCCAAGTCTGTAAACTCGGTCCTAATTATTCTCCTTATAATTTATGAGTCAACATTGGTATCAGGAATCAATGTGGAATCTCTTAAGCAGGCACAGGATCTGTTCCCTGACAACCTTGACAAGCTGCAACACCAGCTCTAATTCTCACTAGCAATTTCAGTGCATTCCACCTTAACATCACACAAGTATTTATTTATTTTCATTATTTCTTCCTCCCTCCCTCTCTCTGTCACCCCCCTCTCTTTCTCTAACCCTTTCTCTCCCTACTCTCTCCATCCCTAATCCCTCCAGACTTATGGTAATATGACCTTTACATATCATTTTTTCGTTATGAATTATTTTAGCATTTCACATTACTAATGCAGCTCATAAGTGATATAGCTTGGCATTTCCACAAAATAGTACAATATAATTTTATATTACTTAATGGCTCTTTCTAAGACATTAAGAAAAATCTTTATTAAATCAATCAAACAGAAAACAGCAGCAAAAAAAAAAAAATACACCACTATTATCACTACTATGCATTTGGTCAGAGTATTTCTACTAAACAAACAAAAACAAACCCTCACAAGCCTCCAGTGTCCTCTTCTTGCTTGAAAATAAAGAGATTGGAAGCAAAGGCCCAGATGTGACACCACTGAGCGGCACACGAAGATCTCAAGGGAGTCCAAGCAGTTCGCATTCTCTCTATAGAACTCTCGTATTCTGAGATCACATCCCACACTTCAGAACTGCCTGCACAGGTATGTGGAGCAGCATGCTCTGGCTTCCCGTAGCTCAGTGGCACACAGGTCTCACCTTGCTTCTGATGAAGAGTCGCCTCCACCAGCTGAGCCATGTGCTCTATTTGTCCTATCCCGTTTCCAAAAGGAGGCCCTCAGAGCCCTGCACCCCCAGTCCTGGGCTCAGACCAGGGAAGCTAAGGATACTCCCTGGAATGTTCCACAAATTAAACAGTAGAGGATGGGACCGCAAACAGTGAGATAATAAAAGCACCGCACAGAAAGAATTCTCGATTCTCAGCCTTACACAGCAGCTATGGTGAGCTGGAGCTGCTCTCCCCTCCTCCATTCTCTCTCTCACCTTTAATGATTATTTGACTCAAGGCAGAGCTGTAATCTCTTTAGAGATTAACCAGTTTTTTTTAAATTTTTGTTTTTATTTTCTACATGAAATCTCTTAACTGTTAAAGACCATTGGGCTTGCTTGCTTCTTTGTTTTTCAGGAATATGATCAGGAATAAGAGAAAAATATAGTGTAGTTTGAAGACTAAATTGAATGAAAATCTATAGCACATTGACGATATTCACATTAAATGAGTTCAACACAATTAATATTACAAGAGATTAGCTTAAAATGTACCAAAAAACAGAAAGTGTTACAAGTTACACCTTGATTTTACTCTGGCATATTTTTCAGTTGCCTTCCGAGTTAATCCAGGCTCAGTAGAAATGCTTTTTAAATATATTTTATTGATTTTTTACAGAGAGGAAGGGAGAGAGAGAGAGAGAGTCAGAAACATCGATGAGAGAGAAACATCGACCAGCTGCCTCCTGCACATCCTCCACTGGGGATATGCCTGCAACCCAGGTACATGCCCCCGACCGGAATCGAACCCAGGACCTTTCAGTCTGCAGGCCGACGCTCTATCCACTGAGCCAAACCGGTCTCGGCAGAAATGCTTTTTAAAATGTTAATTACAGATTCACTCGCTCTACTCTCAGCCATAATTCCTTACCCAAACGATAGAACACAGAAAATCATGACTCCTTTTCAAGTTTGCCAGATGGTACTTAACTAATACCCTTCAAGTTGCAGACCACAGGAAGTAATTCATTATATGCATTGGATTCCTTATGCTAGCATTTGGTTTTAATTTTATTTTTTTTAATTTTTTTTAATTTTCTAGTTTTAATTTTTAATTGGTTTTCAATTTTTTTAGCTTTGTAAACTTCAATTTAATTAATTTTTAAAATATTTTTTATTTTTAAATTGGGTTTAATTTAGCATCTGGGTTTGATTTTGGTTTAATTGTCTCAGAGAAAGGTAAACAGGGGAAAATCAATTACAGAAAGTCTGTGTTTTGGGCTAATCACCTAAATCACTTTGGACTCATTTTCCATATTAAAAGATTGAGGTAAGATGGTTATACCTGTTTTCTAAGTGGGCTTTTGTTGTGAGGTCTAATAAATTCATTCCAAGGGGAATGTAGCATGTAACCTCCAATTTGTTAATTGTGGAGGCCTTGCACAGGTAATAAATGTGGAAGAATACCCAAAACATGTTCTTAATTCTGTAATTTCAACCTTCTCCTGAAATCTAAATTTGTACCAAATGTATAGGAAAAGAAAAGTTACACAGGATTTCAATATCACCTCCTTTCCCTTCAGAGATAGTTAAGGCCCAGGTTCAACCAAGAAAGGAGCAGCAGGGGTTCCCTTTCACTCCTGGAAAATACAAGTTGACTTTGGTTTGTTAGACAATTTTATCCATACACCTTCTATACTCACACTACCTAAAAGCTGAATATAAGCAGTCATAAATACACACATTAACTAACCAAAAACTTGACAAATACACAGCGAAAGATGAGAGAAAAGTAATTTAAGGAACTGATCCTATGATTTACTAAGTGATTCCAAACAAAATTCATCTCCAATTTGAAAACATTACCTGGGTTCTTGAGACAGCCCTAGATGAGTCACTCTTGCTGACTGGGCTCTACTCTTACCTGACCCAGAACATATAAGGCCAAGCCAAGTGCAGGGGAGCTCAGAGGAGGAACAGGAAATGCTCCTATCACTCATAATCATGCATAGAGCTAGCTGTTAAGCAAGTGGTAGTTCTTATAGAGAATCAAATCTACGCATTTAATGCCTTAATCATGGTATTTATTTGAACACAAGAAATGTCTAGTTACGTTGAATGGAAACTTCTGTAAGCCATTTCATGTAAAATACGGTGGTCATTAGGAAACTAGTAACTTCATACTCAAAAGAACTATTTCTAGTATGTCTTCAAGTTATATTTGCACACCGTACTAGCAGAGCTGAGATTTTGACTGCTTTTCTTACTGCTTAGTCAATATATAGTGCAGGGAGCTAGAGGCTGCGCTCTCCCATGCATCATAAACACCAGTTGTCATCTAAGAATAGATATTGTTTGCATTTGTGTTACTGAAACAGCAGAAAGTGTAAGACTTCACTTCTAATTTCCCACAGAACTACAAAAAATGGAGTTGAAACTCTGTCCTTGAACTTCATTAGCTAGTTTCTCAATGGGGATGTGTTCGGCTTTTGGGGAGGGAAAATTCTTTGTAGAGAGGGACTGTCACACACATTGCACTAATGCACCCCTGGGCACTAAATGCTAGTAGCTTCATCCAGTCATTGTGATGACCAAAAACATCCTCAGGAATTTTCAAATGCCTCCTAATGAGTGGTCTACCCATGGCCCCAAACCCACAGCTGATGAAAACTAGTCCATTGGCAAATGAAACTTGTCAAGGAAAGGTCTAAACTTTTTCATGCAATCTATATGGCTTCCAGATCCTCTTTCCTCTCTCAAGTCATACATCCATTTTTTGAGCCCTGTCAATGTATACACATAGCCACGTTTCTATTAAAATTGCCCCAAAAGAACACACTACCATTTAGCAACAGAGGCTTTTTCAAGACTGGAACAATCTTAGGAAGGATCTACTCCAACCTCCTTATTTTACAGATAAGGAGCTTAACGTCCAGAAAAACTAAGTGATTTGCCTGAGTTCAGATGCTAATTATTACCAGAAGTAAAATGAGAGCATAGGCCCTTCTCACTGTTTTCCTTTCCACCCTTCTCCAATCATAGAATGCAACGTAGAGAAAGATCTTTCAAAACATATCTCAAGCTACTGATTAAATAAGAAATTCTGCCTGTAGTGAGCCAGCAAGTAGACTTTCTTACCTTGAAACACTTTTTTCCTGACACTATCATCCTGAAAAATATTTTCACATACCACTAAGAAAAGTTCATGCATACCTACTGAAAAGCTGCTTTTTAGAAATCCAAGTGAATAGTATTTTTAATGGAAAAGAAAGTTTCCAATTCTTCTCTAGTGAATCTGGATGCTATATTTTCAAAGAGGATACTGAATTTATTTGGGTGACATTTGGTTAATAAAATTACATAAGTTATAGGTATACAATTCTATAATACATCATCTGCATAATATATTGTATGTTCACCACCCCAAGTCAAGTCTCCTTCCATCACCATTTATTCCCCCTTTATCGTTTTCTATCTTCCTTCTCCCCCACCTTCCCCTCTGGTAATTACCATACTGTTGTCTATGTCTACGAGTTGTTTTTTTGCTTAATCCATCACCTTTTTCACCAAGTCTCCAACCCCTAGCCCTCTGATAGCTGTCAGTCTGTTCTCTTTATCTATGTCTGTTTCTATTTTGTTTGTTAGTTTATTTTGTTCAATGGATTCCAGATATAAGTGAAATAATGTGGTACTTGTCTTTCTCTAACTAGCTTATTTCACTTAGTATAATATTCTCCAGGCCCATCAAAGAAGATACTTTTAAGTCTTAAAATAAACACACCCTCCAACCAAAACATCAATTACAGCAGTAAATTACATTAAAAACAATAATGAACAAAGGCTAGTCAATGCAATGGTGCCTGTTTTCTCTTTAAAGTAATGGTATACAACCAATAAATATCAAACACATTCCCTGGTTTAAAATTCATGTCACTTCCATTTTTACCAAAATATTTTTTATCATCAGTATTAGTTGCACATTCATTAGATTGAAATATCATCTTGTCTGTATGTGCTTTTCAAAATAAATATCTCAATTAATAAAATATTGGGTGCAGTTTTTTAATGAATTCTTGATTTAAATTTCTAACTTACAGCTGCTGTGGCATCTGGACTTAGATCATTAAAATGTTCCAAATTGAACACAACTTAGATATTCAAGGCTCAGGGCTACTCACAAAGAATGTTAAGTGTTTATCTTGTAGTTCTAGAAGAAAGCACAGGATCTAACTACTCAGTGGCCTCCTACCTATAAACTAATTGATGTCTGGGGGGCTTACCCACCTGCACTATGAGCAGGCAGGATAGAAAAATAGGGGAAACAGCTACACAAAACCAAAGTTACACAACACAGGGTAGCATTCTGTGGAGAAGTAATTTTTTAGTCAGTCCAGTACATCATGTACTTTTAACCACTCACAAGTAATGTAATATACCCTTACCTAATTTTTTTTCCTGATTTTTCAAATGCCACTTTTGAATATGTAATTGTCCTCAATCACCTGGAGGCCTTGTTAAAACGCAAATGCTGGCCTTGATGGGGCTTGGTAATGTGCCTTTCTAACAAGTTCATAGGTGAGAATAATGCTACTGGTTCTGGGACCACACCTCTAAAACTGCTACTTTAAAGCATTTTGAAAAGTACTTTTTTTTTTTTTTTTTACAGCTATCAATATCAGAAGTACATTTTTCATTTTGACCCAGTGAGCACATGCACACACATACACACGGAAATTAAAACATTTGAAACAATTCTTACTTTTACTACATGTAATGAACCCTGATTTCTTTCTATTGTATTCCAGCCTAATTTATTCATTTTCAGTTATAAAGAAACATTGATCATGAGCCACTAATTTGATTTCAAGACCACTGATAGACCAAGATGTACAGCTTAAAAAATACTGCTCAGTACTCCCATGTTCATCGTTTAGTTTAATAATAGTAACTGTTTAAATACCAGGTGCCAGATAACCTTCCAGTCTGTACATGCATTGCTCACTCCATAAATTGAAAACTCATAATAACACTATGAAGTAGGTTTTATTAAATGCCCATATTCCCAGAGAGACAATGTGTGAATCAAGGTTAATGCAACTTGTCCAAGGTCACAGTGTTTGTGCATATGAGAGCCTGGTGGGAACATAGGTCTAATTCCAAAACATAATGGTAAAGATTGCTCCCTTGAAATGAAACATATTAGTTTTGAATCCCAGATCTACCATTTAGTGGCTGTGTGGTTTTGGTAAGTTACTAAGCCTCTCCAAGTTTCAGTTTTCCCACCTCTAAAAGAGAGATAATAATAGAGCCTACTTATGTGGGAGTTGTGAGGATTAAAGAAGATAACCCATGACAAGTGCTTGGCATAACTAGCACATAGTAAGGCTTTAATAATTGTTATTTATCATTAGAAAGAAACTGAATTATTAATGGCCACGTCATTCACTGCCTCCCCTTACCTTGGCTTCTAGTTCCCAGTGATGTCTCTGGATTTGCCTTTTCTTCTGCTTCCTTGGTTTCTAACATGTTATCCTATGACCTTGCCTCTGCCCTTCTCTCATCCATCCTCCTCTTGCAGCTCTATCTGCTGTGCAGAAGTGCTTGGAACTCCACACCCAGATAATTTCTTGTGGCCTCCACCCATCTCAAGGCACCAAAGACCAAGGTTCCCCCATGGAACCTGCCAAGTTGAACTTAACACCATAGATACATAAAATTTACTCCATGGTGAAAGTGTGAGTTGTTATCAAAAGGTGAAGGTTCTAATCAGCAAAACAAAAAAAACTCGAGAAGGCTGGAGACTTTGGTATCCCCCATAGATGCGTTTATATAAATTTATCAACATTGCACTTGACCATTTTACAATAAAAAACTCATGAGATACCAAAATCAAAATGGAACTCTGAAGGCAATACTAACATAGCTGAAGCCTAGGGTTAGGAAATTATGTACAGCAAGATAACAACAGGCTCTTTTGAATCCCCTGGCTCATCTTTTCTTGCTGGAAGTTCCTTCATAAGGGACATTTTAAAACCAGATACTCCAAAAACAAGCACAGATGACCCTCAAGGAAGATGGACAATTCTCTTCTCTGGGTATCTTTACAAACAGGATTGCAATGCATGCCAACAATTCCTGTGGTAAATGCCCTTCCTTGAGAGAGTCTGGCTTGGAAATTTCTTCCCCCGTTGCTCATTTCATTTCTGTGTGCCCAGTGAGTACTGCCACCACTAACTCAATTTTCTCCCCTTCTCAGTTGCTATCCCCAACAAAACCACCCTCTCCTTCTATCTTTCAGCTTTCCCGCATTGGGTCTCTAGTCCTCAGGCCAAGGACTACTATCCCCTTCTCATTCCTCTACCTCCATTGGTCACACACAGTGTTCCTGGAGCATATGTCTCCATGTCTGGGAATTAAATAATGGGGATAGGTCACAGAAGCCCCAGGGACCATACCCTTTCTGTTTACTTTTCACAGAAAATAAAATCTAGCCAGGCTGATCATTGGAGATTAATTCAGTTACGGGACTGTAGTAGCTGGAGCCTCTTTTCTCATAAGAGAATCTTCATGGTGGCAACCCATCCCCAGGACCCTAACTCAGGACAGGAATATTGTCACTTAAAAGAACCACAAGAGAAGTCGAAGACCAGTGCATGGAGATTAAGTTGAGACCAGGGTCTATACCCACAGAACACACAGATTATAATTCTCAGGTTAATAACTAAAAAGAAGAAAAGCATGTGAGGAAGGTCACACAGTAACAATAGCAGACTATTTGGCTTCTGGTAGAACCTCATTTTGATTCTCAACTCTGTATCACTTAGTAATCACATTACCTTGGGTAAGCTTCTTTATCTCTCTGAGCCTCAACATTCTCATACAATAGGAATAATAGTATCTGAGTTAGATAAAACGTGGTTCACTTCTAGAATTACTAATTACTTCTAATTACTCTGGAATTATAAGTGACATATGAAAAACAAACACCGCATGGAGTGCCTGGTACTTAAGTCACTAGAGCAGAGATTTTTCAACCATTCTCATTTCATGGCATACATAAACTAATTACTAAAATTATGCAGTACACCAAAAATTATATTTTTTGCCAATCTGACAAAAAAATTGGTATAATTTTGATTCATTCACACTGGGCAGCTACTATTGGATTGGCTATTGTCATTTTCTTATTTGACAATCTAAGGGGAAAGAGGTCAGTGCCCCTGACTAAATAGTCAGGTATTACATGTTTTAAAAATTCCTGCGGCATGCTAGTTGAAAATTGTTGCATTAGAGTGATTATCATTATGAGAGTCTGTGAAACTCAAAGAGAGAGACATTTTTCAGAACAAAAATGAGTCCATTTCCCCAACCCTGCTTTGGGGAATTTGAAAAATTACTTTGTTTTTCTGAAGACTCAATTTGACAAGCATAAAACAGCCCTAACTACAGCTCTGTAAGCCTCAATTTATTAATAGGTTTCATTTGTAAGAAAAACAAGGCCTTTTTTTTTTTTTTTTTTTTTTTTTTTTACTGTTTTTCAGATATATCCCTAAGTCGGCCTTCTATGCATTTGTGATATACATATTGAAAAGAACTAACATGTTTGGTCTTATAACACTTTCAAAGTAAACATGATTTTCCTTCTAAGGTTTTTCTAGAAATATAAAATTCTTGCCAAGGACATTTGATTTATCAGAGAATACAAAAACAGTACCTAGAATGTTTCAAGGAACCACTGAAAATGATTAGGAAAAATTATTGGCTCTAAAACACTAGCCTAAAACTAAAAAGTAGAACTTTACACATATTTAAGTACAAGTCTAAAAAAAGAGTTAAAAGAATACAAAAGGAAGGTAATTCAACCTGTTTCCATAACGAATTGGAGCTAACTTATTTAAAAGGTATGGGTATGACAGGTACATGAAAGCAAGGCAAAGTATGTCAGGAAACCTTGACTAAGATGCAACTGAGCATCAAGTTTAGTTCAGCTTCTTGGATGACAAGCCAAAAATGAGGAAACTGGTGATTTCTTAGTCTCTTTTTCTAACCAAAAAAACATCACCAATTAACCAGAAGAGACATGTTTTTTAAAGCATTAAAAACAAAGATGAATGTATGAAGATCATTATATAAGGAATATTGAAATACATAAAATAAGTGACAACATAATAAGTGCAGCCCTTCTCTTATGCATTGACTTTCAGTAAAAAGTAGAGTATTATAGTAAAGCACAGTGTAATGAAGATAATGTAACAAAAATGTGTTGTAATATAATTAGGGTAGGGAAATTTGTGATCATGATAAAAATGGAGAGCATGGAAGGTTTAGAAAACTGGGTAGACTATTTCTCTCAATATCAATGCTTGCTCTTCCAGTCTTCTGAAAGATATTATACTAGAGCAATTTGAGCTTAAGATACCTGACTAGAGCTGGAGACACAGGTAGTATGTATTCTTAATTGAAAAATTATCCAAATGCTACACAGAAGGTATACAAGTGACAGAAGTATCACTGCTCAAATAAAGTGCAACCCCCTTCTATATGTTAGGAAGCAGAAATAACTGTAGAGAAAACAGTTGTTATTGTTTTTTTCATAGAAACTTTGAATTTGCCTAAGTGCTTAAATGAGATGAAAAGAAAATCAATATAATAATGAATTGGTATCATGAAAGAAGGTGGCCCTCTGAATTTCCTCCTCTCCATCCTCCACATTCTCCTTTAATTAAATCCAGTTTCCCTCAAGCACTAGCACTCAAGATAATTATTAAATAGACAAAATTAGTGTTTCTATTTTGTGTGATTAAAATTTTGCCCGTTCCACAGGCAACAGCATCTCCCAATTTAACTCCATCATCGGTCCTCACGGCCAAATCCAGGACCTCCCATTGGGATTTGATAGATTACAGATTTTATAGTATAATATAAAAAACAATTGTGGAAAATTTGTATCTATTATAACTGTTTCTTTTATCTTAAAGCTCGAGTATGTTTTGTGATTTCCAGAAGAAAAAGATGATTCCACAGTAGCTTTCTGTTACGTTTTGCTTTTGCTTTATAATTGCAAAACACAATATTTCATCTGTTATAGGAATTAAACAGGCATGTGGAGACTTGTGCTGAAATTTAGATATGTTTTGTAGCATTGTTACTTTTGGAAAATAAAACGTAAGCTCAAATAGACATTTTTCAAATAAACTTCTGGGAAATAAGTATCTACATAAAGTAGAGTCCACTAGTACTTTATTCATTCATGACTTTTCTTGCTCATTTATTGAGGAAACATTGACAGATGTCTACTATGTATTTCAGACACTGGCTGGACACTAGGATACAGGTGGGTCCTCCTCCAGAAACCCACCCATTAAGGAACTTACTATAGTTAGTAAGGGAGGAGGCGAAAAAATTATTATTCAAAGTGTGTTCAAAACACCATGGAAATGGACAAGATGAAATGATTAATTCTTTCTGCAGGGAACTGGGTACATTCTACAAAAAGAAATTCCACTTGAAATAGACCATCAAGAATCAAGAGGGACTTTCCAAGAAGAGAGAATTCCAGGAGAATGAATATCCATGAGCAAGAAATCAAAAGTGTGAACAGTGTGAGGGGCCCTTGATAGGAAGAGGAAGCTAAAAAGGCACGGCTTTAAAGAGCTTTTAGTCACTATGCTAAAGAGTTTAGAGTTAACATAGTTCATTGGGATCCACCAAAGATTTTAGATCAGGGACTTACACAATTAAATCTGCACTTTTTATAGAGGAATTATAGCAATGTCAGGGTAGGGTGAAGATGCTACTTAAAAGCATACATGTACACAATAACTTCCAAAATCTGAACATTCTCTGCCTCCATCACAATAAGCATTCCACTTCCAAATGCACCTTAACTTAGCTGCTAAAACCACCATAATCTTGTAAAGTTTGAGTTCCTGTGGCAGAGACAGAGGGTTTACCACTGAGAGACTCAATATAAGGCTCCAACTCTTCACATGAAGAGCATTAACTTCATGACTGAGTTGACTACTTATAATTTTGTTTTTAAATACCTTCCTCTATTTAGGGAGAAAATATAATCCTTTAGCCATGAATGTTGGAGCAAACAGGAATTTTTTTAAAAAAAATTTAACTCTCTTCTGCTTTTTCCCTCAGTGTAGGATGAATGCTTCATATTCTTATTATCATCAACCTCCTTCCCACCCATGTGTAACCAATTGGATGGTAGTCCTTCTACTGGGCTCCAAACTGAAGCTCCAGCCACAACCTCCGTCTTCTTTTTTCCAAAGCACATCTTTACCAAAAAAATGAAACATGACAGAAAAGAGGAATCAGCATTACTTAAGCCCAACTCATGGGAAAAGAACCCTTTACCAATGGCCAGAAAATACCACAGAAGAATGACCACAGGTAACTAAGATGATCCAATGGCAAACACTAAGAACAGGAACCAAATGCATGGCCTGGAATTTGCAGCAGCACCGCCAGGTTTCAGCCCGGAGAAACCAACCTGGGCACTAACAGAGCCAGAAAGAAAACACACTTCACTCCTTGGGCCATTAGGTCACAGCAAAATGACTCGGAGCAGTGTTTGTAAACATCTAGTAGGCTTTTGGCCAAGACAGCAATGCAATCAGAACCAAACCACTCAGTACCACCTGCTGCACATTCCTCACTCTTCCTGTCCCACCTCCCACTTCCCTTAACCCCTACCCTTCACCCTGGAGAGCCCAAGATCACACATTACATAAAATCGTGCCTGGATGAAAATTCTCAGAGCTGTAGCCATTACTATCCCAGGCAAAACCAAAAAGGCTTTCCCTGGGGACTTCAGCCAAGAACACTTTTCACTTTTACACTTAAATCTACGCTCTTGTCTGGAAGGATGCATTGCTGTTCGTTCTGCAGTGAATTGTTTTTTCTTAAGAACTTAATTCTTCCCCACTTACTCTCAGGTTTGTAGTTTTAAGATGGTTCAAATTCACAGTATATACTACAGCCCAAAGAGCATCACTGAGAAACCATCCCCCTCTCAAATCCAAACCCCTGAGATTAAATAAGAAAACCAAGTAATGCAATTGAAAGACAAGGACAAACTGACTTTCAACAGCCTTTCACATGTAGAAAGGATTATAGATTTTCTTTCCTTTTATCATGCTACCTGTGTACTCCTTACTCCAACTAAATTCCAGATCTAAAAATTCAGTCTGTCCCTTCTTCCAGCAAGAGCATACCTCCTCTGGGGGATAGGAAGATATTATTTATTTTTAAGTTTTGTCAATTCTTTGACATTCAGCAATGAACCTAACAAGAAAAGATTTCTGGACTTGCTTCCTGAAGGTCAGGCATTCAGAGAAGGCAAAGGGAGAACTGTAGTATTGGGCTCTCTTAGAAGTTCAAATATCCCAAGAGAAGAGGAAGTATTAAGAAATTTAAAGGGGAGAGAGAGAGATTTTAACAAGTATTTTGCAGCTTAATACCTGTTTTCTGGATTTTTCTAATATAGTAACTCTGTGTGTTTTATGTTTTATGATGTCCAGTTTAATACCAACATCCATCCTTGCCCTTAAGGGTTGGTTTTACATTCTAATGAGAATCAGGGGACTGGTTGAATTTAATCCATCTGTCCATCTTCTTCTCCGTAATTGAGTAAACCTCTTAACTCCACTGTAAATATCCCTGGATTCCAATTAATTTGTCTTACTTAGTAGACACAGCAGCACATATTGTTTTACTTATGGAAAAACAAACCCTTTGTAACTTTTATATTTCCAATACCCAGCATGATATATTATTTCCTCTTTTTAGAAAGAGATGGAATAATGATGTCTTGCCAGGTGTTTTATGGGTTTTTTTTTTTTTTTTGAAAAAGAGTGACAAGATAAACTATGATGAAAGCATTACTTGGAGATTATCTTCTAATTCAAATGAATTAAAACAGATTACAAGGGAGTCTGGTCTCTGCATTACTATTTGGTATTAAAAAGCTAAGGAATCCAGAGTAACATTCGCTCCCTTCCTATTTGGGGACTTAGAAACGCAGTCTAAAGTATCCTTTTAATGAGAATATATTACTTCTTGTCCTCAAGAGAGGATGGCTACTTCCTCAAAAGTTGTGTTTGCAAACTCTAGACAAACCCTTTTGGGTGTCTTAAAACTCACCAACGATTCCCTAACGTTTTGTGTTTGCAATGAAAGTGTGTATTATTAAAGCCTACTTCTGTATGTCTGTTATCCAGGAAAACTCTAACATAAGACACTAACGGAAACAGGCAGGGAGAACAGGAGGCTGGATAGTAAGAGGGCACTGCACTATGTAGGTTTTTTCCATTAGTTCTATCAACGTAAACACATACTACCAGCTTGCGCCGTTTTTATCCTTTTAAAAAGAATTTTAAAAGGAGCATTGTTTCCCATCACGTGCGCGCGCGCGCACAACCACACACACACACACAGACACACACACACACATACACACACACAAGCACCAGCACACACACACACACACACACACACACACACACACACACACACCATCCTCCCTCGCCCTCGCGCCCCTCCCCCCCTCCACTCCCCTGTCCCTGGCAGCTGTGCCGCAACCCCCGCGCTCCCCCAAGGCCGCGTCCCAGCCTCCGGAGGTGGCTCCGGTGGGCTCCCCAGTAGCCGCGTCACCTACCCTGCTCCTTGCGCACGACAGATGCTGTACGGAGGAAGGAAAAGGCTCCGAGGACCAGCCGAAAGAAAAGCAAAAGAGATAAAGGGGGTGGGACGGCTCCTTTACTTCCCACGAGAAGAAGTGTTGCGCGCCATGCACTTAGTTGCTCTGCAGCTGTGGTTTCGGAGGAAATTCTCTGGGCCGAGAAAGCTGCGGCTGGGGTGGAAAGTTGTGGGTGTTTCCCCCCAAGCTGCCTGAGCCTCGATCCTCTACTGTTCCCTCCGCAGCCTTGACAGCTCCCGGGGCCTGGGAGACCCTCCGGAGCCCTGCGGGTTTCCACCGGGAGCTCGGCTGGGTTGCCACATGCACTTGAGAAATCCTAGCAGTTGCGCAAATCAAGAGTCCCAGAAGTTAGAAAGAGTGATTGTGTGTGAATGAGTAAATATACAGTACAAGAGGCTGGGACAACTGAGCGGGGCCAACCCACAGACGCAGCTCAGGGTTTCAGATTTCATTTGGCAACTGGCAGCTTCAGAAGATTCGAGCCCACTCAAGCCACTCTACTGGGGAGGCCGGGAGGAGCCCTGCGCTCCTGGAACGCCTCCCCGCCCTGTTACCTTGGAGCCTGTGTCCACCGGGATCACCCGGCAGAACCCGAGCCCGCGCTGCCTGGGTCTCTCCGCAGCTGCCATCACTCATTTCATTTCGTGTGTAACACAGATATACTTTGATCGCGGATCTCAGGCTGTGGGTGCGTTTGAGCAGGATGGAAAACCCATGTCTGCTCACCTCTAAGAGCTCTACATTTCTTTGACCAAACTCCACACACCGGTTTTACTTGCTTATCCTCCGCTCTCTGTGTAAAAATCTTATTTCTCAATCAGATCTCCCTGGTTCCTTAAACCTGAATTCCTAGAAATGCTTATTGGGTGCCCGCTAGTTAGATCCTCAGAGAAATTCTTCCTTGTCATGGTTTAAGAGCCCTCAGAATCACACAGTATGAAAGAAAGAGAATAAGTAAACATTTGAAGCCCTCTGTTTTCAATACCACCACCAACAATCTAATTTCAAATCTATATCTCACAGTATTGGTGACCTGGAATGCCAACTCAAATTGTTTCAAAAAGCTTTACAAAGCTCCCCGCTTCAGATTATTTAGAAATCATTACCGGATTTCTTTAAGACACAAAATAAGAGTGGCCTCGTTAGATATTGCCAGTGATATGGAAAAGGAGCGCAGATTTAAAAAGAAGAAGAAGAAGAGCACACATTTAAATTTAGAAACACCAAAAATAAAAGTCTGAGTGGACACGAGATGTTTTCTTCTTTTTTATCTTCTTTCTCCGGTTTCTTGGAGTCTTCCTTCCTGGTGATCTGCCCCATCAAGCCTTTGGAAAAATGTGTATAGAATTCTCAGCCAGAAGCAATGTAGCTTATTTTCTAATTGGTAAGGAGTAAATGACCTTCATCAACTGATTGGGCTTAAAGTGTTCTAGCCGTTTTAGATGAAAGCTGGAAGACAATGAAATTAACCAAAATGAAATCTGCACAGATGGACTCAAAAGCCTTAGGAAGACAAGTGTTACTAGGTATGATGCTAGATGTCCACATTTTAAGAAAGACAAGGAACCTATCATGTCAGTATCCTATCTCAGGATCTCACAATTATTACTACAAGCAATGTAGACTCAAGACAATACAAAATTGACAGGGTGGTTAGATCCTTACTGGGTAGTCCCTAATCCAAAAGATTAAGATATGCCTCTATGGCACACCCTTGTGTCTAAGGCCTTCTTCTTCACATCTCCTGATTGTCACCTCTCTTTCCATTTGATATCACTTCATTGACCTGTGTGATGAAAGTGATTATCTTAAACTGGACTGTACAATCCTATATAATAAAAGCCTCATATGCTAAGTGTCCAACTGTTCGACCATTTGACCAGTCACTGTGACACGCACTGATCACTAGGGGGCAGACGCTCGGACCAGTAGGTTAGCTTGCTGATGGGGTGCTGGGGTCTGGCCGATTGGGATTGGGCAAGACAGGCCGGACATGCCCTGGAGCCCTTCCACGGTCCCTCCCTGGTCCAAATTGTGCACCATTGGAGTCCCTCGGCCTGGCCTGTGCCCTCTCGCAATCTTGGACCCCTCAGGGGATGTCAGAGAGACGGTTTTGGACCGATCCCCACAGGCCAGGCCAAGGGACCCCACCAGTGCACGAATCCGTGCACCGGGCCTCTAGTTTAAGGATAAGAAGATTGTCATCTGGGGATTAAGCAGTAAGGAGGTATATCTATTAAGACAAGCCTCCTCTTGCCCTCACACATTTCTGCAGAAAGAGAAGGGCCACTGTATTCCTTTCCTTGAAGCTCCTCAGGGATTTAGCAAAGATCTTTGTTACAAGAGAGAATAACCTGAAATAGAAACACAGGGTTGTTCATAGGACTCAGACTATGTTATCCCTCTCTTATTTGTGGACTAATTGGGGCTGGGAGACATTCCTCAACTTTAAAGGAGAAATAAGTTCTTAAGCAAGAGACTTGAAAGATTCTAGCTAGAGGAGGACCTCAATGCAACTGATACAGACTCCAGGGAAGGGGTATCTGTCATTCAATTCCCAGGGTCTCTGGTAAGAAATTGCCCAGGGCATCACTTAAGCTAAGTTTTGCCAGTCAGTCAACTCAATTCTGAGTTAGGTCAAATTCCAGCAATGTTTCCAGGGTAAGGGCTAATTTTCCAGGATTCCAAAGTCATAGATATCCTCAGAAGAAGGGTCTACAGCAGTCAAGGGTTTGAGGAACCTCAGATTTACAAGGGGAATGTGTAATTCCTCCAGGACCAGATGGATTTCAGGGACCTAAAAATGAAATAGGGGGAGGATGAAATGAAGGAAAAAGAAGAGGAGGAGGAGACAGAGGAAGAAGAGCAGTGAAAAATGATAATGGCTTCACTACACCTGGGCAGATTGTTTGAGCATCAGCATTGCCAGAGATAAGGACGGAAAAGCAACCAGACAAAGCCCCTTGGACATTGTTGTTCTCAGGCCACTTTGATTGGAATTCAGAGGGAACTCAGCACGAGTTTGTACAATCACTTTGTCGAATATTTTAAGTACATGGGTCAAATGGTGCTATTATACAAGTATGGATTAAAAATGTATTCTAATGTACTTCACTAATTTAAAAATTATAGTTTTCTACCAGATTCCTTGCCAGATTCTTTGCAGATCTTAGCATAGAGTAATATATTGTCATGTTACCCACTTTCTCATTAATATTAGATACTGGAGTTCTTTAATTATGTTTTCTTTTGAAAATACATAAATTCCTAAGAGGGCAAAAAACACAGTAACAAAACAGAATAGTGAAGAATTGCCAGAATCCTAACATTTCCTCCAGGCTCTCACCAACAATGCACAATTTGTGTGGGCACTGAAATATGCCAAGATCTGATTTCAGGATTAAGATAGAAGGCATCTCTACTGAAAAACATTTACATTTTTATTTTTATTTCCTGATAGAAGTTTCTTTTTAAAAAAGTGCAGCTTTGTCTTAGCAAAATAAGGTGGAGAGTGATTGAGAGGGTTTTGTGCCCATCCTCCCCCAACACTTTAGATTACATGATTCAGGGAAAGGGGATGTACTACTAATACTGGGACCAAATCAATCCAGCTAAATCCCTGTGAGAAAGATGAGGAGACAAAGAGCAAATCAGAGAAGGGCCACTATAGCCATGGAGTCCTTCCTAACTCCATCAAAGGCCTGATAGCATCAGGAGTTTCAAAAATGAAGCATGTTCTGTTGCCATTTAGATCCTGAGTAGAACATAGCATCAACCATCACTATATTCTTATTCAATTGACATAGTGTGTTTTTTAAATCCTCACCTGAGGATATAATTTTTTTATTGAATTTTAAAGAAAATGGAAGGGAGAAGGAGAGACAGAAATATTGCTCTGAGAGAGACACACCGATGGGTTGCCTCCCCCACTCACCCCAATGTAGCCTGCAACCAAGGCACATGCCCTTGACCAGAATTGAACTTGGGACCCTTCAGTCTGAGGACTGACACTCTATTCACTGAGCCAAACTGGCTAGGGCTGATTGACATAGTTTTTTTGGCAGTCCAAGTCACGTTTCTTTTTAGAAAATATATATTTTTATTGATTTCAGAGAGGAAGTGAGAGGAAGAGAGAGATAGAAACATCAATGATGAGAGAGAATCATTGATCAGCTGCCTCCTGCATGCCCCCTACTGGGGATCAAGCCCACAACATTTCATGTGCCCTTGACTGGAATTGAACCTGGGACCCTTCAGTCCGAAGGCTGATGCTCTAGCCACTGAACCAAACCAGCTAGGACCTAAGTCACATTTCATCATCCCCTAGACCCCCAGAGTAGACGGTACAACAAAAAAAATCCACAATTAAATTTATTTTTGAAATTGCTGTTTTTTCTAATTACAAAATTAATGCATGTTCAACACATGAAATGAGGAAGCTACAAAGAAACATAACAAATAAAAAATTGACATGTTCTTACCATTCAGAGATACTATTAGGTAAAAATTAGACATAATTTGAACATGTCTAATTGTTTCTTCACCTCTGCTTATGTGCCTATCTTTTTATTTTTCAATCACAGTTTACATTCAATACTACTGTGTATTAGTTTCAAATATACAGCCTAGTGGCCAGAATATCATATATTCTACACACTGATCACCTTGTATTTCAAGTACCAACCTCACAACACACATAATTATTGCAATATCATTGACTATATTTCTTAGGCTGTACTCCACATCCCTTGACTATTTTGTAATTATCAATTAGTACTTGTTAACCCCTTTATGTTTTTCACCCAGCTCTCAAAACCCCTTTTACCTGGAAACCATCATTCAGTTCTATCTATAGGTTTGTTTCTATTTTATTTATTTCATTCTTTAGATTTTATATATAAGTAAAATCACATGGTATTTTTTCTTTCTCTGATTTATTTCACTTAGCATAACATCCTCTCTCAGCGGTTCTCAACCTTCTGACCCTTTAAATACAGTTCCTCATGTTGTGACCCAACCATAAAATCATTTTCGTTGCTACTTCGTAACTGTAATGCTGCTACTGTTATGAATAGTAATGTAAATATCTGATATGCAGGATGGTCTTAGGCGACCCCTGTGAAAGGGTCGTTCGACCGCCAAAGGGGTCGCGACCCACAGGTTGAGAACCACTGCTCTAGATACATCCATGCTGTCACAAATGGTAAGATTTCACTTTTTTTTTTTTTTTTTTTTTTTTACGGCCAAATACTATTCCATTGTATATATGTACCACAGCTTTTATATGTACATGCCTATTAATGAGCACTAGGGTTGTTTCCATATATTGACTATTGTAAATAACACTGCAATGAGCATAGGGATGCATATCTTTTTTCAAGTTAGTGTTTGGGTTTCTTTGGGTACGTACCTAGAAGTAGTATTGCTGGGTCATGGGGCAGTTTCATTTTTAGCTTTTAAAAATAAGTTTAAAATGATTTTAGAGAGAAAGAGGTAGGAAGAGGGAGATAGAGATATAGAGAACCATGGATTGGCTACCTCTCGCACGCCCTCTACTGGGGATCAATCCTGCAACCCAGGCAAATGCCCTGACCAGGAACTGAACAGATTACTTTTCCGTGAATGAGATGATGCTCAACCAACTGAGCCACACCAGCCAGGGCTCATGTTTAATTTTTTGAGGAACCTCCATACTGTTTTCCACTGTGGTTGCACCAGTCTGTATCCCCACCAACAGTGCAGGAGGGCTCCTTTGTCTCAATAACCTCCTCCTCACTTGTTAGTTGATTTACCAATGGTAGATATTGTACCAACATTGCATCCCAGGAATGAATCCCACTTGATCATGGTGTGAGATTTTTTAATGTATTGCTGAAATCAGTTTGCTAACATTTTGTAAAACATTTTTGTACTTATGTTCATCGGGGATATTGGCCTATAATTTTCTTTCTTACTAGTGTCTGATTTTGAAATCAGGATAATGATGGTCTTGTAAAATGAGCTTGAGAGCCTTCCCCTCTTCTTGAATTTTTTGGAATAGTTTGAGAAGAATAGGTGTTACTTCTTTAAATGTTTGGTAAAATTTACCCATGAAGCCACTTAGTCCAGGAATTTTGTTTGTTGGGAGTTTTTTTGTTTGTTTGGTTTTTATTACTGCTTGGATTTCATTAATTGTAATCAGTCTGTTCAGATTTTCTGTTTTTTCTTGATTCAGTTTTGGAAGATTCTATGCTTCTAGAAATTTATACATTTCTTTCAGATTGTCCAATTTTTTGGCATCTAGTGGTTTGTAGTATTTTCTTATAATGGTAATCCTTTGTATTTTTGTGGTGTCAGTTTTATTTCTCCTCTTTCATTTCTGAGTTTATTTATTTGGATCCTCTTTCTTTGTCTCATGAATCTGGTTAAAGGTTTTTCAATCTTATTTATCTTTTCAAAGAACCATCTCTTGGTTTCATTGATCTTTCGTTTTGTATTTTTAGACTCTATTTCATTGATTTCTCTCTTATCTGTATTCTGCTCACTTTGTGCTTTGTTTGTTCTTCTTTCTCTAGTTACTTTAGGTATAAGGTCAGGTTGTTTATTTGAGATTTTTCTTGTAATAGTAATTAATTTCCTTCTTAGGACTGCTTTCACCGTGTCCCATAGATTTGAAATTGTTGTGTTTTCATTTTCATTTGTCCAGAATATCTTTTGATTTCTTCCTTGATCTCATTTTTTAACCCACTTATAGTTTAGTGACATATTATTTAGCCTTCATGTGTTTGTGTGTGATTTATTCACTTTTTTTTCTTATAATTGATGTCTAGTTTTATCATGATGTGTTCAGAGGAGATGCTTGATATGATTTCAATCTTTTTACGTTTATTGAGATTTGTTTTGGGTCCCCACATGTGATCTGTACTGAAAAATGTTCCATGTGCACTTGAAAAGAATGTATGCCGCTGCTTTGGGGGAAAATGCTCTAAAAATATCAATAAGTCCATTTGGGCTAGAGTGTCATTTAAGGCTACTCTCTCCTCATTGATTTTCTTTCTGGAAGATCCATCCATTAATGTCAATGGGGTGTCAAAGTTCCCTATGATGACTGTATTACTATCTATCTCTTCCTTTATATCCATCAAGATTTGCGTTATATATTGAGGTGCTTCTATGTTGGGTACATATAAAACCATTACAAAGGTTATATACTCTTATTGAATTGATCCCTTTATTATTACATAATGTCCTTCTTTGTGTCTTATTATAGCCTTTGTTTTAAGGTCTATTTTCTCTTATATAAGTATTGCTACCCCAGTTTTTTTCTCTCTCTCCTATGTTCTGAGGCCAGCCACCAGGTGTGTTGGTCCTGGGGCCTCTTAAAGGGAACTCTGACCCAGGTCAATGTCAGAAGCTGCCTGTGATCAGCACCAGTTCTCAGTCTAGGACATTCAGTAAAATCTCAGGGTACACCTGTGCCAGCTGCTACCTGCCTGGGGCCTACAGACTTGCAGTGGGGCAGGACCTCAGGGAGTCATCACAGTGGGGCCAGTAGAGTTCATCAGGTTAAAGCAGGTTGAGACTTGGTCCTGTGGAGGGAGGGTTCTGCACAGGAATGGTGGCACCTGTTGTGAGTTTATCAAGAAAGACTGAAACATGGGTCCCAGCTGTCCACCAGCAGACCCTCTGCTGGGCACTGAGAGTAAGCTTGGCAAGATGAGACTTCCGGGAGTCAGCAGGGAGGGGCTAGTAGTGCATCTCCCTAGGTTGATGCCTCAAGGGGGGGTGGGGTTGGGCCAAACATAGGAACAGCGGTGACAGTGGGGCATATATTGAGAGAAAAAATGGCCCTTGCCTGAAAGCCACACAATTCAATCTCTCCCCACTTGTCCCTGGCAACCCCTGAGTTTGAAAGTTTTTTAAGAAAGACTGCAATGCAGCCCGCCCAGGCTGGCTGCCAGGAGATCCCTGCACTTGGAGCAGGCTTGGCAAGGTGGGTCCTCAGGGAGTTAGCGGGGAGGGTTTAGTGCATTTCCCCAGGCTCCTGTCATGTGGAGGGGATTGCCTGACCCATGAAAGATGGCATCTGTGGGTTGCCTAGGAGTGGGACTCAGCACTGAGAAATCGGCAGCTGTCCCTCCAGCCGTCTCCCCAAAGCCACACAATCCAAGATTTCCCTGTATCGCTCCAGTTCCCTCTGAGCTGCTGTCCCTCCACGGGAGTTCCGGGTGTATGTCTGTGAGATTTTTTTGTGTTGGTCCATTAAGTGGACACTTGGGTTTCCAGCATTCTTCTCTCTCACCCGAAAAGATGGAATCCCCTCTGATTTTTCTAGGCAGATATTTTATAGGTTCATTTTCCCTGCAGTGGTGCTCTGGGTTGGGGAACTTGGCTCCTCTGAGGGGAGTTCTGCAGCTAAGATAGACCTCCAGATTTTCAACCACTGCACTTGGGCGAGAGGGGTCAGCCCTTTTTGCATCTCCGCCTTTCCTGACAGTCTCTGGCTTCTCTGTATATCCTTAGTTATGTGACTTCTGCTCAGCTAGTCTTCACATGGTTATCCAGGTTGATTGTTCTACAATTTAGTTATAATCTTGATATGGTCCTGGGAAGAGGTGAGTGTAACTTCCACCTACTCTGTGGCCGTCTTGGATTCTCTATGTTCCTATCTTATATAAAGTTTTGGATCATATTACAAGCCAAGCAAGGTCCTTTTGCCTGAGTTCTAAATTCAAACCTCAGTTTTCAATTAAAATAGTGTTTTTTAATGCTATTTAGACCTAGACTCAAGAGTTTACTGGATTCTTGTTAAACAACTATATTCTCTTTTCCAAGATATGCAGATCTCTCCTCCCCTGTCAGCTCCCAGGAAAATCTTCTGCTTTATACTTTTAGTGGCCATTTATAGATGTCTCACTTACTATTCTAGAGTTTCTTTGTGTTTTCTGACTCACAATTTTTCAAAGACAGCCTTTATTTTCCTGTCATTCACATCTCAGCTCACCACATCCTCTCTTTATTCTCTAGTCACCCATGAGTAGACACGTGAACACACACACGCACGCACACACACACACACACACACACACACACACACACACACACCATGCACATTCACATCACACATGCACATCCATAAAGTGCATGTATATGACTACCTACTTGTGGACTCAGCTCTTAGTATAAAACTGGCATGATAAAACTTCAAAATATTTTCAAATGCAATTCCATTTGAATACCTGAATAATAGCAAAATTAGCTTACTCTCAAGACATACCTTTGTGTAGATTTCAAGTCAATTATCATGTTGGAATCACCTCATTAAGTTTGCATTTTTTAGAAAATTATATACTGCCATAGAAATAAAACTATTCTGCTCCCAGGAATTATTTACTTATAGACTATGTAAATTAAATGTGACTTTAAAAACAGTTTCCTATGCCTAATAAGCAAACAGAGAGGAAATTATCAATAGGTTCTTCACATGAATCTAACTGCAGTGCCATGAATATTCTAAGCCTCATCATTTGTCTAGAAAATCCTCATTTCATCCTATTTTCATCAGTCTAAGCTTTTCTTCATTTCATCTTATTTTCATCATATATCAAGATCTTTAAATAATGAATGGTGTGTTTTTGTTTGTTTGTTTTGTATGTGTGTATTTTTTTCTTCTGCTGCTTCCATTTTTCCTCCCATCTACATCACCTACTTTATCTAGTTTCAGATCATTTGAAACTTCAGGAGAAGAACCTTTACCTCATTACAGATTCTTATCCCAATGCTATAAAATATACAGTCAAAATAAAAAGTTGAGCTATTAAGGCTGCTAATGGACTTGGATACTCGGCAAAATTGATTCCATGCTTGAGCAACTGTAATTTTCCTGGTTTGGGCTGTATCTTGGTTAATTATAGGGACTGAGGTCATAACTTTAAGTCACTTAAAACCAATTAAGTTATCAAGGAGAATAAAATGTTTTATTGTTACAGAGCACAGATGTAACCATCAACTTGCATAAAACCTAAATAAGAAAGTATAAGTGAATAAAAATAACATTCAAATACCATAATAATTATAAATAATAATAATAATAATAGTAGTAGGATTAGACCTTATGGTTTTCAAGGTGCCTTCCTATATGTGATATATTTTCATTGCAGCAATCCTATGAAAATGACATGACTGCTTACATTTTACAGAAGACAAATACAAAGAGAAACAGTGTATGCACCTGACTCAGAATCACATAAGCTCATAACACGTGAAGATAAGACTTGAATTCAGCCATCTAAGTACAGATTCTGGATTCTTTTCTCTAATATGTTAGCAGCAGCATCTCCCTCTGCAAAGGACAGCAAAATTTCCTGTTAACATATCACTTGCACTGGTCAAATGCTTGACAGTAATTATTATCATTACATTCTTTTGTGAGGAGGAAGATTGTCAGCCTCCTACAGATCAATTCTAAATCCAATTTTAGATATTAACTTTAATGTCCTATCCTACTAATCTTTTATTCAAGTTTCCAACAAATAGCAAAATGAACGGTTCTCTTGCTTTCTCTCTGTGCTCACCATCTGTTGGAGATGCTAATGAGCATTGAATTGGCTAAAAAACAGGTAGAAATATCAGAAAGAACAGCAAGTGGTTTAGATAATTTACAAACTTGAAAATTGACTGGAAAAAAATAAGTATTGGCTTTAAGATCTTGAAGTGACACTAAAGACAAATGAAAATAGGAAGTTTGCTTTTCAAGATAGACAGGCTCATCATGTAAGGAATAGAATTCAAAATACCTACTTTCTCCATATTTCAAAATTACCAAACAAAGTTCCTGGGAAATCAATGAGAACAATGTGATTTTTAGAAAGATTTTCAAAAGAAACTAAGAGAATAAGCTAAGAAAACAATGACCAAAGGGCAATTCAAGATGTAGGCCATTAAGAAGACAAAAAATGAAAAAAATAAAAAATAGAACTACAAAGTTATCCTCTTATTTTCTTGTCTCCGATTTTCAAACTTTTTCATAGTTTACAAATGGTGGGAAGCAAGCTTTGTGAAGGCTTACTTAGCAAGAGTTAGTCTGGGGGTGACATGGAACTAACATAGTGGAAACTGAGGAGGAGAAATGGTGCAGTTTCAAAATGCTGAGAAGTCTGTTCTAAATTACTGCAGTAGAAGACTCTCTGCCCTGTGTGTTTTATTCAATAATGGAGAGACCCATAAAAGAAGCCTCTCAATGGCTCTAGGGGGGATAGTCCCATGAGGTGGAAATTAAAGCCCCAAGACTTCGCTCAAGATGCTGATGCACGTTGAAGTAAGAAGGACGCTTTTGGATGTGACATCAGACGTGTCCATTCAAATGTTCTCAGAATCAAACCTGGGGAAAATAACTTCAAGTTCCTCAAGAAAGGAAATTTAAAAACAAACAAAAGACAGAGACTGAGCCCAATAAAATAATTTTAAGATCAGCTTATAGAAAGCCTCTTCTATCTGGGATTCTCTATAGAAGCAACCAGCAGCAAGAGCAAGATCAAATCCAGCTGTGCCTTCCAGGTGCAGCACTGTGGCAGACTAAAGCCACCAGGTAAGAGAGTGGACATCAGCCCTGAGATCTGTGACAGGATAACATCACTAAGTCATAAGCTACTTCATACCCTGTGAGGGGGAGATGGGAAGCTCCACTGGATGGGGATTTCCATTGGTCCTGCTGGGCATCGTACTCAGAGCCTAAATGTAAAGCCTAGACTTAACCAGTACATAAATGTTCATAATTAATGTAAATTTGGCCCATATCCCTGCCTAAATCCCTTTAAACTTCTGTTGATACTCACATACTATTACAAGGAATTAGAAGTGCAGAGGGGAAATAGTTAACATCCATAATAGTAATTTTAGGGGGGAAAAATGATATTGGGAGAAATGAGCAAATTCAAGAAAGTAACTGGTTGCCATGAAGATAAATGGTTTCTTTATACAGGCAAAAAGTGTGTAACAACTCCCAAACACAAGGCTTGTACAAAATGCAATCAACTCAGACATTAAGTGTGCCGTCAAAAAATGTATCTGCAATCACTGAGAATGAGGGAACTAAAAAGGTTCAGAATGTCAACTCCAAGAATAAACCTACCTGTTCAGAAGACTCCTGGTATCCTTGGCCAGTGTGGCTCAGGTAGTTAGAGTATTGTCCTGTACACCAAAAGGTGGCAAGTTTGATTCCTGGTCAGGGCACATCCCAGCTTGCAGCTTAGGCAACCAATCAATGTTTCTCATGTCGATGTTTCTATCTTTCTTGCTCTCTCTCTCCCTCCTGGTAGCTAATTTCCTGGTAGCTAATGGGGCTGAACTTTATTTTTAGTAGTCCTTGTGAAACATGCGTCTTTCATGCACTCTATACTTCAGGGAGAAGTGGCACTGAGCCAAATCTTAAAAATGAGCTCCTAGGCCCATAAATCAACCAATGGGTTGTAGCCCTGCCCCAGCCAGTCAGGGCTGTGCAGCTATAACCTCATTTGCACCAATCAGAGAGGCTTCTTTTCTACCAATTAGGATGGTGCTATTTGGACCAATCAAACTGTGAGGTCTTGGAACACTTGCATAGAAAGGACCAATGAGGGACCAGGGAAGGGTACTGTTCTCTATATAAATCAGTTTCATTTCTGTCTTCAATGGAACACACTTGAAGTTTCCTTAAAAGTTACCATATTAAAACACCTGTGCCTTCTTCCCTGACTCACTTTTCCTGAGCCACTTCACCTGAGCCGCCTTTTTCTGGATGCTTCAACTGAGCTGTTCCACAGCCCAGCTAGCTCAAAATTGAGCTATTATTCAGCTCACAATTGAGCTAAATTTCACCGCTCCCCAAATTGGGGGCTCCTGTTGGCATTAAATGGTGGCAATAACCTTCAGTTGACAAGAGTAAATTTCCTCTTTTTTCTCTAAGGCAGTGGTTCTCAACCTTGGCTGCACATTAGAACCACCTGGGAATCTTTTTAAAATCCTGATTTCTGGGCCTCACCCAGAAATTACCCAGGTAATTCTGTTTCTTTGTTGCTAATGTTGTGGCCTCACCCCATAACAAAGAGACAAAATTTCCAGAGGATGAGGCCTAGAAATCAGGATTTTAAAAAGATTCCCAGGTGATTCTAATGTGCAGCCAAGGTTGAGAACCACTGCTCTAAGGTAATGCAGAGATGATGTTACAATACAGACATTTATTATTGACTCATATGCAGCCTCTAAAACTTACTACTGGCATCATTTTCACAGGCAAACAGAAGACTGACTCTTCTTATAGAAATGATGTGAGATAGATATATAGATTGGTTGTCTCCTGCACATGCCCCAATCTGAGCCCGGGATTGAACCAGCAAGTGAGGTACATGCCCTTGATCGGGAGAACCTTTGGTTGGAGGGCTGATACTCTAACCACTGAACAAACTGACCAGGATTACAATAGACATATTGAATGTAAAGATTTTTTTAGGTACTTACTGGGTGGATTTTTCTTAGCATACATTGCACAGAATCTCTGGTTCTGAAATTGTACAATAATAGAAAACACACTCACTGTTTTTAAATACATGACCAAAATGTAGTGATAGTATCAAATCTTGAAAATCAGTTAACAAACATTAAAATACTTTTCAGATTGAACACTACTCTAAGAAAGCCTAATATAAACAACAAAGCCCTTTTATTTTAATCTTTGGGTTTATATGATTATGAAATTCTAAAACCATGTATATTTGGGCTGAAGTTTCCCACATTTACTTAAACTCAAAAAAATTTAGAGAAATGTAATCTGTGGGCTTGAAAGTGATTCAAAATTAACCTCCCCTGCCACCACCATTTCTCTTTTCCCTTTCTGGGAATTATTGTAAATATATTATTGTATAGGCCTTTAGTAAAAATAATGTTATAAAACAAATATTTAAGATGAAGATACCCTAGCCAGTCTGGCTCAGTGGATAGAGCGTTGGCCTGTGGACTGAAGGGTCCCAGTTTCGATTCAGGTCAAGGGCATGTACCTTGGTCGTGGGCACATCTTCAGTGGGAAGTGTGCAGGAAGCAGCTGATTGTTGTTTCTCTCTCATCGATGTTTCTAGCTCTCTATCCCCCTCCCTTCCTCTCTGTAAAAAATCAATAAAATATATTTTTTTAAAAAAGATGAAGTGACTTGCCATGTATAAAATGACTTAATTCCTCATGCTATGCCCTATTGGATTAAAACATAGAATCAAATGCTTAAAATAATAAACTTTACACACAAGATTATATTAATTTAAATTTTTGAGACTAAGAATTTATGTTAATATTTCAATGAAAAGAAAGAAGAATAGCAAAGTTGTTCTTTAATTTAAAATGTCAAATTTAGAACTAATATGCTTATCTAAATTTAGCCTTATCTACATATAGTTTCTTTTAATAGCTTATTATATTCAGAGGTTATCTTGCAAACAAAATGATTTCTAAACATGAAGCACAGTAGGCCAAAATTTAATACTCTTAATATGAATATGCTCTTCATTGCTTCATGTTATACCGTGTTGACTTTATAATTACTGGTTTTGTTTCTGAAATATACAGTTTTGTACAATATACATTTATGTACCACATTATGATGTTTCCATCAATGATGGACTGCACTTATGACAGTGTTCCCATCTACTCTAATAAAAGAGAAACATGTAAATTGACCATATCTCTGCTACACCCACAAGTCATGCCTATCAGCCATGCCCACCAGCCAATCAGGAACAGATATGCAAATTAAGATGGCAGCAGCCACAGAGCTGGAGTGAGCAGGAGGCTTGGTTTGCCCCAATGATGGAGGAAGCCAAGCCTCCCGCCTGCCCTGCTGGACCTGAGCTCCGCTCAAGGCTACAAAATTTCAATTATAGAAGATAAATAAATCCCAGATACCTGCTTCCAGCCTGTGGCTGTGGCCAGCCTGAAAACAGCCCTCAGCCCCTCACTCAGGCTGGCCAGGCACCCCAGAGGGACCCCCGCCCTGATCCGGGACACACTTCAGGGCAAACCAGCTGGCCCCCACCCATGCACCAGGTCTCTATCCTATATAATAAAAGGGTAATATGCAAATTGACCCTAACAGCAGAACGACTGGGAATGACTGGTCACTATGACACGCACTGACCACCAGGGGGCAGATGCTCAATGCAGGAGCTGCCCCCTGGTGGTCAGTGCGCTCCAACAGGGTGAGCTCTGCTCAACCACAGCCAGGCTGACTGCTGCCAGCACAGCGGTGGTGGCGGGAGCCTCTCCCACCTCCTCAGCAGCGCTAAGGATGTCTGACTGCAGCTTAGGCCTGCTCCCTGCTGGCAAGTGGACATCCCCCAAGGGCTCCTGGACTGCCAGAGGGATGTCTGACTGCCAGTTTGGGCCTGATCCCCCAGGGAGAGGGCCTAAGCCAGCAGGTGGACATCCCCCAAGGGGTCCCAGACTGTGAGAGGGCACAGGCCGGGCTGAGGTCCCCCCCCCCCAAGTGCACAAATTTTTGTGCACTGGGCCTCTAGTAAGATTATAATGGAGCTGAAATTTCTTATCACCTACTTATGTTATTGCTGTCCTAACATGGTACCACAATGGATTACTCACATGTAAATAAGGATGCTATACACATACATAGCACATACAATGGTGTACTATACACATATAGAGCACATATCTTTATGTACAGTATGTAATACTTTATGATAATAGACAACTATGTTACTGGTTTACAGATTTACTATACTATACTTTTTATCATTATTTTAGAGTGCACTCTTTCTATTTATTAAAAATAAAGTTTTGCAGTAAAACAGTATGCTGTGTTACACCAGCAGCAATCTCATACATCTTATATTTACTGCATCCCTTGATTGCATCATCTTCTCTTGTGTTTGATTTAATCTCATGTTGTTTTGTTCATCATGGCCCCTAAGTGTACAAAATTTACTGCTAATGTTGCCATTAAGACATCATGTTGAGTGATTGACCCAGAAACAAAATGAACAGTGATTAAAAACTATGAAGGTGGAAATTCAGTGATGGTTATGGCTCAACAGTCAGGCATGTCTCACTCTACCATATCTATGATCTTGAAGAACAAAGTGATGAAAGTTGTTAAAGGACCTTCTTCAATGAAGATAATAACAAAAATTTAAGGACCTGTATCAAACATAGAGGAATTTCTAGTGACCTGAACTGAAGACCAAATCCAGTAGGGTGTCACTCTCAGCACTATGACAACCAAAGCAAAAAGTTCATAATGTTGAAAGAATATGCTGAACTCGACTACAAAGTTCAATTCACTCCTGGGTCTGGGTGGTTTAAATGATTCAGAAATTGTTATTCATTACATAATGTGAGAGTGAATGATGAGTTTGAAAGTGCTGATATGAAAGCAGCTGAAGGATCTTTGGAAATTCTAGATAAGCTGATTGTGGAAGAAAATAATTTGCCAGAGAAATCTTCAATATGCATGAAACCAACCTATTCTGGAAAGAAATGCCTAAAAGGGCTTTCATCCTTAAGGAGACCAAGTCAATGCCAGGTTTCAAGATGTTTAAGAACAGAATAAGTCTTGCTTGCAGGCTACAAATTGAAAACCTTGTGATCTGGCACAGTGAGAACCCCAGGGTCTTCAAGCATATCATTAAGCACACACTGCAGGGACAATAAGAAGTCCTGATGACTCAGCTTCTCTTCCAAGATGCCCTCTTGAACTGCTATGCCAGTGAAATGGAGAAGTACTATTTGGAGGATAACATATCTTTCAAGATTTTGCTGATTGTTCAGAATGATCCTTGTCATCCTCCTTTTATTGGTGAAATGTATCCCTATATTAAAGTAGCGTTTCTCACTCCAAACACCATTTCTTGGATCCAACCAATGGATCAAGGAGTTATAGCTTAGGCATACTACCTGAGGAGGACCTTTGCATAGGCCATTGCTACAACTGAGGAAGATATTGGAATTCTGGAAGGATTACAACATCTATGACTGCATCAAGAACCTTTCTTGGTCTTAGGGTGACATCACCAAAGAGTACATGAATGGCATCTGGAAGAATACACTCAAGAGGTTGGTCCCTTGATTTCAAAGAATTTTTTAAGAATGAGGAAATTGTAAAAGTCAGCAAGGCTATAGTTGAAGTGGTAATCAACTTTGACCTAGGGGTGAATGAGGATGACATTCACAAAGAGAAAAAGAAACAGCAGAAGAGGAAGAACCGCCAAGAAAGTTCACAGTAAAGGTTTAGCAGAAGCTTTTGCAGATAGACTTCAACAAGCTTCTTAAAAGTTTGAAAATAATGGATCCCGACACGGAAAGGTTTTCATTAACAGAGAGGAATGTTCATGGTGCATTATCTACTTACAAGCAAATCTATGATTTAAAAAAAAAAAATAGAAAGAAAATAAAAAGCCAAGCAAATTACCATGGACCTATTTCTGAATAGAGTGACACTCAGAATACACTCGGGCAGGTCCTTTGGGGGGGCATTTCAGAAGAAGGCACTGTTCTAATAGCAGATGAAAGCTCCTGAAGACTTTCCAGTGAGACATGATGTGGAAGTGGAAGATAATGATATTGATGATTCTGACCCTGTATAGGCCTAGGTCCTAGGCTAATGTTTGTGTGTGTGTTTGTGTCTTAGTTAAAAAAAAAAAAGTTTAAAAACTAAAAAATAATGTTTAGGATAGAAAAAAGCTTATAGAATAAGAATATTAAGAAAATATTTTTGTGCAGCTGTACAATGTGTTTGTGGTTTATTACAAAAGAGTTGAAAAGTTAAAAAAATTAAAGTCTATTTAGGAAAAATGTTATAGTAAGCAAAGGTTTAATATATTATTGAAAACAGAAAATACTTTTATAAATGTGGTTTAGCCTAAGTGTACAGAGTGTATAGAGTCCACACTAGTGCACACTGATGTCCTAAGCCCTCACATTCACTCACCACTCATTCATCAACTCACCCAGGATAATGTCCAGTCTTGCAAGCTTCATTCATGGTAAGCTCCCTATGTAAGTATATCATTTTATCTTTTATAGCATATTTTTACTGTATCTTTCCTATATTTAGATATGTTTAGATTCACAAGTACGCATCATTGTGTTTTAATTGCCTACACTGTTCAGTACAATAACATGCTGTACAGGTTTGTAGCCTAGAAGCAATATGCTATAGCAGAGGCTGGGTGTGTAGTAGACTACACTGTCTAGGCTTGTAGAACGCATCCCTGTCCTTAAGCATCACATGACTGTATATAGATAAACCCATTAATAATAAAAAAATTGCATTTGCATTTTATCAAGGTAAGATTAGTGACCTTATGGTTACATTTTTTAACTTAATAACTGCAGGGATCCCCCATGAAAATAGCCCTTGTCAGGGTGAAGCATACTGTGCTCAAATGTAAACTAATAGTCCATGAATACACAGCTATGTTAAAAGTTAGGACACTGTGACAAATTTAAATAATCACTCCTTATTAGGCTACTAATGAGCTTCAATAAGTCAACCAATGGAAATTTATCAGAACTTTTGTGTATTTTTTGAGCAGCCATGACGCTTTACAATAAAATATGTCATTTACTTAAAAGGCTGAAATAAGAAGATAAATAATTTATCTACATTGAGTGATGTTTACTAACATCATTGGTCATTCCTGAGCCCAATTAGTCAAGATTTGTTTAATATATAAACAAATTATTATTTGCATAAAGTCTCAATATTGACAGACTTAAGACAAAGATTAAATATCCAGCTTATTCTTCCTTTAACTTTATTTTGTTCCAATTACAAATATATAAAGTAGAAATTTGTAATAAATTATAAAAAATTCTCATGAAAAAGCAAGTAGATGTCAAAAGTTACTATATCTACACCATAGTAACCCATTTTCCATCTCCCCAGCTTCCTGCTCAGATACACACTCCAAGGAGAAGTTTGAGTAACATGAGGGCCTATCTTTTCTACTCCAAATTTCAAATACCAATGACCTTATCCTAGGGAGAAAGGGAAAGGGAAGGACAAGAATACAAGAGCTTTGTCTGAGACCAAATATCACAGACTCAAACAAAAATCCACTTATATTGCCCTTATGCATGTAAAAGCTGTGACTAATAAAAATTACTACTGAATTCATAGAGCTTTTGTGTCATTATGCCTTTGATTAACCAATAGGGTACTAAAAATACAACTATTTATATGTGGGGAGACTTTTAAATATTTTGACCTTAAAGAGTTCCCCGTAGCTGAGAAAAGACTGGGGACTTGTGCCTCAGACTGTCTGCTCTACATTAGTGTAAACATTATTCTTTGAAGGTGAAATAGTTGCGCAGGAAGAGATAACACACTGGTTGTAACTAGTCTCAAAAAGCACACCTAGCATTAATTTATTACAGAATCCACGGCAGAGCAGTTAGGACCACAACAATTTCTAGAGTTCACTGTCTAAATCTCCTGCTACTACAGTTTACCAATGGGACATGAGACAAATGTGCACAATTGATTTCTTATAAAAAATATTAAGCTGGTTTCAAAATAGCTGAATTATTATTGCTACACTTAATGGAACTCATTAAAATGGCTGTCATGAGTCTATCTAGATCAGTGGTTCTCAAGCTGTGGGTTGCGACCCCTTTGGTGGTCGAACGACCGTTTCACAGGGGTCACCTAAGACCATCCTGCATATCAGATATTTACATTTATGATTCATAACAGAAACAACATTACAGTTATGAAGTAGCAACAAAAATAATTTTATGGTTGGGTCACAACATAAGGAACTGTATTTAAAGGGCCAGAAGGTTGAGAACCGCTGATCTAGATGTTTCCACTATAATTGAATTTTAATTAACTCGATCATTTTTAGTAAACTAATAAATAAACTTGCTCCAACGTTATCTTAACCTTGGATCTTTCAGTATAGAATTTAGAGATTTAAACTTTTCTTTCTTTTCTTTTCATTGCCATAGTGATACTGAACCAACTGCATTATTAAAATTGTCTTATTCTTGTTACCATCAATTAGTCTTTCATTAGCAACCTTCAGTATGTTTATGTTCCAAGAGAATTTCAACTGTACTTCTGCCTGGCTACTACCTTCATATCACAGCACACAACAGTTCTGGCATAAACAATGCATATATGGTTATTTGTATATTATAAGTATATGCACAGGTTCAAACATTTTATAAGATGCTCATAGACCAATTAGGCATTTTGATCCTTTGGAAATAAAGAGAATTGCTTAAAAATGGAACACCTCAAATCTCTTAGTTCAATGTACAATGCAATTTGGATCACTATTAATATTAGGATTTTATGAGATCTAGAATGTGATACATACCAGAATCTGCATAACTGCTTCATTCAATGCTAACTATCTTCCTGGAAACTCAATAGGAAGCTGATCCACCTGTTACATAAGAACCATAAATTTTCTCTGGAAACCTTATTTTTTGTTAGTGTTTGGTACCAGTTTCTTCAATAGTCTATTCTTCACTTGCTGGCTGACCTCCTGCTATACTATCTAATAAAAGAGAAACATGGTAATTAACGTACGACCGCTACCCTTCCCATTGGCTAATCAGGATGATATGCAAATTAACTGCCAGCCAAGATGGCGGCCGGCAGCCAGGCAGCTTGAAACTAACATGAGGCTTGCTTGCTTCAGTGATGGAGGAATCCAACGTTCCCTGCCTGCCTTGCCGGCCTCTGAGCTTGCAGTTTGAAATATTGTAACAAATATAGAACCTAAACAAAACCCTAGAAACCAGCTTTCAGCCGGCCGGGATCTCAGAGCTGGAGTTGATAGAGTGTTTCGATATTATAGAACCCAAACAAACCAGATACCTGCTTTCAGCAGCAGAGGCCTCAGAGCTGGAGCCAGAGCTAAAGCTGGCCCAGAATAAAAAAAAAGAAAAAAAGGAGAGGTTGGGAGCTTCAGTCACCCACCAGCCTGAAAACAGCCCTCAGCCCTTCACCCAGACTGGCCAGGCACCCCAGTGGGGACCCCCACCCTGAAGGGTGTGTGACCAGCTGCAAACAGCCATCATCCCCTCACCAAGGCTGGCCAGGCGCCCCAGTGGGGACCCACACCCTGATCCAGGACACCCTTCAGGGCAAACCAGCTGGTCCCCACCCATGCACCAGGCCTCTATCCTATATAGTAAAAGGGTAATATGCCTCCCAGCACCGGGATCAGCGGAGCCGAGAGGCCTCCCAGAACCGGGATCAGCATGACAGGGGGCAGTGCCCAAACCCCCTGATAGCCTTGCGGCTCTGTGTGTGACAGGGGGCGGGCCACAACCTCCCTATCCGCCCTGCTCTGTTTGTGACAGGGGAAGGTGCCCCAACCCCCTAATCAGCCCTGCTCTGTGCCTGATAGGGAGGAGCTCCCCAACCCCCTGATCCCCCTGCAGCTCTGTGTGTGACAGGGTGCGGCACCCCAACCGCCTGATCAGCCCTGCTCTGTGCGAGACAGGGTATGGAGCCCCAACCCCCCTGATGGACCCTGCTCTGTGAGTGACAGGGGGCAGCGCCCCAACCCCGATTGGCCCTGCTCTGTGCGTGACAGGGGGTGGCGCTGCAACCTCCCCATCGACCCTGCCTTGAGTGTGACAGGGACGGTGCCCCAACCCCCCAATCGGCCCTACCCTGAGCATGACTGAGGGTGGCATCGCAACCTCCCAATCCGCCCTGCTCTGTGCATGACAGGGGCGGTGCCCCAACTCCCCAATCGGCCCTGCTCTGAGCCCAACCAGGGGCTGCACCTAGGGATTGGGCCTGCCCTCTGCCACCCGGGAGCAGGCCTAAGCAAGCAGGTCGTTATCTCCTGAGGGGTCCCAGACTGTGAGAGGGCACAGGCCGGGCTGAGGGAGCCCCCTCCCCCCCCAAGTGCACTAATTTTTGTGCACCGGGCCTCTAGTTACTTAATAATGTTCTAATAATGCATTTAGTCTTGCTTGGTCCTTGTTAATCAGTGTTCTCTTCACCAGAGTTTTCCCTGTCAGGCATCAATGCCTGTCTCCCCATTTATCCCATAAGTATGTCCAGTCCAGGTAGGAGTCATTAGTGCTATAATGAGTACCACAGAATTGTTTTGAACATAAAATGAATTCTTACATGTGAACTAAAAAGCACTGTACCTGACACATGGAATACACAATAAATGGGGGGTCTCCTTATCCCTACCATTCAGCCTTAGACATTTTCTTTTGATTTTTTGCTCTCTGAACACCCTAAATCAGTGATGGCGAACCTATGAACTCATTTTTTTGGTTGATTTTTCTTTGTTAAACGGCATTTAAATATATAAAATAAATATCAAAAATATAAGTCTTTGTTTTACAATGGTTGCAAATATCAAAACAGTTCTATATGTGACACGGCACCAGAGTTAAGTTAGGGTTTTTCAAAATGCTGACATGCCGAGCTCAAAAGGTTCGCCATCACTGCCCTAAATAAAGATGAGTCTTAATTCAGCCTGTTATGTGACTATATCCTGGTGTGAGTGACGGGACAGGATGTAATTTCCAACCCAATGGTCTACTTTCAGAGTAGGTCTAATCTGCAGATTTAGGATTAGAGCACAGGTTCTTCCCTGAGACAGAACCATCAGAGGATCCGAACTAGACCTAAAAAGGTGATTTTCTTTTGCATGTGTCCAATTTTTGCTAAAAATGAAAAAACAACAACAAAAACCCTATCTATTAACTTCAGAGACAGGGTATAAAGGGCAAAATTGCAGATTGTGTAATCACAGTCAATCAGGGGAAGATAAATTCTCGTTGAAAGAAAAAGCTACTAGTAGTTACAAAGAAAAGGGAAAGTCCAAGAGAGAGCAGCAAAACAAGGCAGGAAACAAGCCCCAAATGGAGTGGCATCCCTGAAGGCGTTTCATGGCCCAGGTTGCTATGCGATCCTCATCTGCCTGACTCAGAACTAAGAGTCTTTGCTCATGTGAATAGGACACTGGGAAGCAATCTATCCTTGTGTCAGACTTACAGCAGCAGGTACTACATTTCTAATAGTTTTGATTAAAATTATAAATACACTACAGGCCCAGTGCACAAAATTTGTGCACTGGTAGGCTCCCTAGCAGCTGCCAGCTGCCAGCTGGGGCTTCCCTCCCTTCCCCCAGCCGGCCCCACCCCCTGGTTGAACTCCTGGATGAACTCCCAGTCAAGGGGACAATTTACATACTATGCTTTTATTATATAGGATTATCTCATATAGATTTTGTTCACATATTGGATAGGTCCTAGAGTAATTCTGTGTGATAGAATTACACTAATATAATGAGATACTATTTTTGAAATAGTAACCAATGCATTTTTATTCCCAGTATTCCCTTCTCATCTGTGCCTTCAGTCTACAGTTTGAATTCATTGGCCTCAGACAAGGGATGACACATTTGCCTCAAGCAAGGGATTGTGACTTAGAGATAGCTTTTTAGCTATAGTCTAAAAAAATATCCCCCAATGCACAGAAATAAAGATGATGAAGGAGATGTGATAAGAGAGCATGAGAGACAAAGGAATGAGACATAGAGCAATGCACAGTCTTGGGCAAAGTTATTCACCTGAGCTCTCTAAGTGCTTCTAAGTTAGCATGTCTACTACTTGCACTCAGGAGTTCCATGGGACTAAGTTCATAGATGGTCCAATTTCCACCCAGTAAGCAATGTATAGTGTGCACTAAGAGAAGCTATGCTAGTCTCTCCTGTTGATAGTGCATCATTCTCTACCCATTCAGCAGAAAAACCAAACATATGCTCAAGACTTCGCTCAATTATTATGTTACCTTATTTTATCTTCGAGATGGACAACCTCCTTTCAGCTCTAAACTTGTAAATAGATAAAGAGGCAACAGCCAAAGGCAAAGACAGTTTTTCTGGAGAACTGAATAGAGGTGATGGGTAGGAGGCAATGCCCTACCAAACCTATACATCATTATGGTTCATGTACCTTAATGTGTAAAATCAGACAGTATGGCCATACTTATAAATTTTATCTTCATCTTGCGAATTTTTACTTCATTCTAAGATACCAAAGGGTCTAAGAAAGAAGCTGATGTGATCAAATGTCTGTGTAGAGTCGTGATCATATAAAGAATGAAAGGTCTGATAAAAGAGGGTATGGTCACTAATATTTATTAGAAGCTTATTTTGGTCTAAGACTTATGCTAGACCCTTTGTGTATATTTTCTCCCTCGATTCTTTGACCAACAATATGGAGTCTGGAATAAACTAATATTCAGAGATGTTAACAGACATGTCTAAAGAGGTGTAAGCACACAGTTCTGGGGTGAGAACCCAAGTGTGTATACAACCCAGTGCTTTTTCCTCTAGTCCGTATTCTCTTCCAACTTCACCAAGCCTAATTTAGAAACAGGCATTAACAACCTTTTCACAAATTGGTGTTTGGTTGTCATGGACACCAGCCATATTATACTTTGTTTCCAGTTTCAGAAGAACTCCCTTAAGCACTATTCCTCATTACCAGTAATGATCCAATCCGTAATGAGTCCTTAATGGTAATCAGTCTTCTCATACCCCAATTAAGCACACCTCATTTCAAGATTTTTGAAACAGGTTTATAAAGACTGAAATTCACATGATGAAGCACCATGGAGAAAAGTGGAGCAAGGCCGCCACAACCACAGGGAGGGACTGGATTTTATAAGAACACTCTTGGAGAGGATGCAGTAATGGCAGAGAGGTAATTCTCACCTTTAATCACTTGAAAAGCAGCTTGCTCTCTATTTTGTTCTCAACCTTCCTAATGCCGCGACCCTTTAATACAGTTCCTCATGTTGTGGTGACCCCCAAGCATAAAATTATATTTTCGTTGCTACTTCATAACTGTAATTTTGCTACTGTTAGGAATTGTAATGTAAATATCTGATATGCAGGGTGTATTTTCATTGTTCGCGACCCACAGGTTGAGAACCGCTGCTTTAGAGCAAGGATTAGGGCTTCAAGACTAGGAAGTGGTCTCGTGTGAACAAGAAAGGTAGGCAGCAGCTGAGTCCAAAATTCAAGTAGGCAATCAGCCAAGAGCAGAAGGTGGCAAGAAGCTCAAAGTCCATGCAAACAACAAGCACTTGGACGATCCTTACAAGTTGACAAAACAGCTAGAAGCGTGTGGTCAAAGAGCAAGAAAGGGTCAACTACTAAGCGGTTTTTGGCATTGTAGGAGTGAGGAGAAAGCAGAAAAACAGCCCCTATCATGGGAAAAACGCTCTTAGAAAGGGACAGTTGCCCTACAGTAGCTCAGTGGTTAGAACATCAGCCCACAGACTGAAAGGCCACAGGTTCAATTCCAGTCAAGCACACGTACTTCGGTTGCAGGCTCAATGCCCAGCCCTGGTCAGGGTGTGTGTCGGGGGGACGCAACCAGTCAACATGCCTTTCTCTCACATCTGTGTTTCTCTCCCCTTCTCTCTCTCCCTTCCTTCCAGTCTCTCTGAAAATCAATGGGAAAATATCCTCAACTGAGGATTAACAAAAAAGGAGGAGGAGGAGGAGAACCTTCAGTCTGAAATTTTCAGTGTGAGGCTAGATACTATAGTCTGGAGATCGAGTCCTTGAAAGTAGAACACCATTGTGGCAAAGATATTTTCAAATGAGGAAGGGGACAACAATCATGCATGCAGCCTAGAAGGAATATGGTTTAGTGTAGCAGCTACTGAGCTTGTGAATTGCTTTTAGACCAGTGATAGCGAACCTATGACATACATGTCAGAGGTGACACGCAAACTCATTTTTTTGGTTGATTTTTCTTTGTTAAATGGCATTTAAATATATAAAATAAATATCAAAAATATAAGTCTTTGTTTTACTATGGTTGCAAATATCAAAACATTTCTATATGTGACACGGCACCAGAGTTAAGTTAGGGTTTTTCAAAATGCTGACACACCGAGCTCAAAAAGTTCGCCATCACTGTTTTAGACGGATGTCAATGACGGCTAAACTACGGTCACAAATTTCAGCATCATTATCTGCATATACAAACTTTAATAAACAGATATTAACACTGTTTTGCATAATTTTGTAGTTATTTTTAGACCCATCCACAACCCCCTGCCACCCTCCTTTCCCTACCCCCCCGCCCCACCACCACCACACACACACACACATTTTAAAGTGTTTTGGAAAAGCTGGACTGGAAACTTAACCCAGGAATTAATAAAATATTATTTAGTGTTCAGTGCCTATAAATCAGTTGTCGAGTAGGCAAGAGTTTCTGCAGAGAAATTTGAAGGGACTTTGTGTCTGGGACATGCTGAGAAGACTTAAAGTAAGAAAAGGCTTGATTTTATCAGTTGTCTGTTATTCACTGGAGAATGTTGTTCATTTTGATGGCTTCCAGAATATTGGAAAACAAGATGATCTCCGATGACTACATGTCCAAAAAAGCAGGTAGGAAGTGAAAAAGGAAAAGAGACCAGTAGAGGTGGCCGCATGTGTTCTAGCCTAAAGAAGGTTCTGGGTAAATGTTGCTCTAGGAAGATTTTAACCTAGATTATGTCTTTTTTTTTTCCTTTTTCTAATATCTTAGAATCAGAAAGCTTCACTTTTCTGTTGGAGCCCATAAAAGCAAAGGAAAGAATTGGCTTTGAACTATGGTGTGTTATTAGTGACTTTTGACATGTGCTTATTCTGCAAAAACTCACTGCACTCTCCTCCCATCATAGATTCAACCACCACTACCAAATCATACTGTAAGAAGTCAGGATTTGTTATTTTTTCTAATATATTTTTATTGATTTCAGAGAGGAAGGAGAGAGAGAGAGAGAGAGAGAGAGAGAGAGAAACATCAATGATGAGAGAGAATCATTGATCAGCTGCCTCCTGCACACTCCCTACTAGGGATTGAGCCAGCAAATCAGATATGTGCCCTTGACTGGAATCAAACCTGGGACCCTCTAGTCTGCAGGTCGATGTTCTATCCACTCTGCCAAACTGGCTAGAACTGTTGTCATTATTTCTTAACATTTTATCTTACCTACTATTTAATAATACATTTTGAAAATGAAAATCTAAGTTCCTTTACTGTGCTAAAGTGAATATGAGAAGAGATTTTTCTTATATTATTGGCCTGGAGAAAGTGGGGCAATGACACAGAATGAAGTAGCAGAATCAATACACAAGAAGAAAACTTAAGACAATGTCAGAGTCTGACTGAATTGCAGTCCCCTCTGTCACAGCATCTCCCCCAGGGAACTTGACTCATGTGCTGAAGTGGAACAATATGTACTTTGTACAAAAGGGCCAGTCCATTCATATAAATTTAACTCTTACCTCAATAAGACTAAATAAAATAAGCTCCTTAAAGCCAACCACATTGACATATTTGTCCTGTAAGCCCCCAAATGTCTACCACATTCATCAGTATACACAATTATGATTACATAATTGGCTTTTTAATAATTTGTTGGCTGATTGAGTTATGCATGATCTATCAGAGCCTGAAAATAATAGTGAGGGCTAGAGAATTCTTGTAACATAAATGGAAGCCAAAAAGTTAATCCAAATCGTAGTGGAGAGTATGACCAAAAAAATGGCAGCACAGAAATACAGGTAGGATTAGGTCACTAGGTATTTTAGCTGTTGGCCCTTAGAAGGGAAGAAACCAGAAAGAAAGGACCATAGTTGAACACCTATTTTCTCCCAGGGAATTAAAAGAGTTCTTTTTTCTTAGGGAGGGAAGCCATTTGAAATAGGACAAGATTTAAAGTTCAGAGTTCTGAGCCAAAATATTCGAGGGTGGGGATGACAGGGCTGGGTGAATCAACAACACAGAAGCACACAGGAGAGCAGGGACTTCTTGAAATCACACTGAAGTGTGTAAGTATGTAAGATTGCTGGGAATTTGGCAAAATCAGAGCACTAAGTTGAGCAATGAGGAGCAAGGATAGAGCCAGAGCCAATAGGGAGTAAACAATGGCAGTGTGGCAGAATGAAGTCATTATTTTTGTGAGTTTTTTCTTTACCAAGAATACAAAGTTGTTGGTAACTAATATGCTTTGAAATGACAATCTAGACATTTTCCTATTTCTAAGGTTCTAGTGCCAGGTTAGGTTTTGACAGTTCCATAGGAACTTTACCAGCTAATGGTAGAAAAAAAAATTGTTCACTTCCCAACCTCCACTTCCCTTGAGTTTATTTCCACTGTGTCTCACTGCTCTTACTCCTAGCATTACTCCCAGTGAGCCCAACCTGGGTGTGTGTGTCGGGGGAGGGGCGGGGGGGGGGGGAGGAGTGTGTATTGCATATACTTCTTTTGGATTCTGTGTCAGAAATAGAATCATAATCACTTGGAATTCCTAAGATCATTTTTCCTAAAATGATGGCTCTGAAATTCTGTTAGTTTATTCCACAACTAGGGATCCAAACACCTGAATGCTTAAAAGTACATTATTTAAAATACATAACATGTCTTTAAAATTCTTTTAATAAAACTTTTAATTACCATGAAAAACATAGAACTTTAGTTTCATTTCTTACTACATTTTAAATCACATTTATTTACATTTCTTTTGTCAATTACTTCTTTTTACTGGTCAATTTTGTGCTTAGCTATTTTCCCTTTACTTTAAGAAGCAAACTCTACTATCTCAATCTCTCTCTCTCTCTCTCATCCTATTCACATTACTTTGAAAAAGGAATGTTAATAGATTTTAAAAAACTGTAGAACAACTTATTAAAATGTTTGAAACCTTCGACAGATAAGGCTACTCTCATTCAAAAACAAAATTTATGGGAAAACAAAAGAGTACACAAAATACTATAGTAAAGGGTCATGATTTATAATATGTTTTTAAATAATCAAACAGCAGATATGATTTATAAGTCACACAGGATGAAAATATTACATGAACTCACTCTCTTCCCTATGAATCATATTAATGAGCATGTGAGGCTGTGAGCAGCAGTGTCTAAACACAAGTTCTCAGTGACGCTTGTGATGATTCTGGGCATATAGGTCTGCAATTGGTCATGTTAAAACAAAGCAGAACCAAGATTCTAAATAAATTAATGACCAGATATGCCAGAGCAGCTATATAAGAGCCAATAAATTAAATGCCAAACAGATAAAGACACCACATGAAATTAATAAAGTGAGGAAGTCTAGGTAATCAGTGAACTTCATAGCTTTCAGTGTCGGTTAGCAACATAATGTTTCTAAAAAAAAAAAAAAGAATATTTTAAAATTTTATTTTCTTTAGAAAAAATATTGAAAACAAATTGACATTCCATTTTTTTTAAATATATTTTATTGATTTTTTACAGAGAGGAAGGGAGAGAGATAGATAGTTAGAAACATCGATGAGAGAGAAACATCGATCAGCTGCCTCCTGCACATCTCCCACTGGGGATATGCCCGCAACCCAGGTACATGCCCTTGACCAGAATCGAACCTGGGACCTTTCAGTCCGCAGGCCGACACTCTATCCACTGAGCCAAACCGGTTTCGGCTGACATTCCATTTTGAAATTAACATTTTAACATCTGGTTAAACAGAGAGTGGAATATTTGTACAACCTGATACATCGAGATCGGAGGGGGGAAAATGTGTTTCCTAGAATCAATTATCTGTGGTGGTTAGATTTCACAGAACCAGGGTGGCTCTGACTCTGAAACTGACAAAGTATCACTACCTTTTCTTTCCAATGACCCCTTAATAAGAACAAATAGTGCATCTGTGCTGTTGCTATTTTGAACTTTTGGAATGTCTGCTACTAGTAGTCAGCCATACCTGAATCCTCAGCAGTTCACATCTTCCTCCTTTTGACTGCTTGCAATCACTGTCAAAAATGCTTCTGTCTTAGGTGAGAAGGCACGCTGGCTTTAAAGTGAGTGTACTCTGTCCATTCCTTTCTAAATGGAGCAGTTTATTGGTCTAAGGAAAACTGTATAACATAGAAGGCAATCCAAAATTATAAATTAAAAAGTGTGTGAAAGAATGGAATCTCAGTTTTCTTTCAGGCCTATAGTATTTTGCACATTCATTCAAATGCATGGATAGGAGACAATCGTCAATCAAGTATGGGGGTCGGGGGGGCAAAGTAAGTTTACAGTTGTACACAAGACAGAGTTTATTCTTACAGTATATTATTATTTATCGATCATTGTATTATTTTATCATATGGACAACTGTAAACCTACTTTGCCCCCCCACCCTGAATTATGGGTTAATATTAATGCCCTCTCAGTAGGTTTAGGTGAGAGTAATGTTCTATACTCCATCTCCTTGGAGATCTCAAGATTGTCACCCAGATTTCAAAAATAAACAGAAAAGGGGCTGTTGCAGCAAGGAAGTCTATAATACTTTCCTGATCTCTCACTGAGAGCCTTAGTAAATATTATTTAGCATACAATATTTACCTGAGTATTTCCCAACCTACAGGAGATTAGAAGTGGCAAGCTAAAGGTGTGATCAAAGGGGAAGGAAGGAGAGATAAGTGGACTTGAGAAAGTCTGAGAAAAACTATTTGAGCAAGATAAAAAGCCGAAGAGACAACAGTTCCAGGCCTTATTTAATTGCTGTGACTAAACAAAACGTAAATGAAACAGTGTTACTGCACTAAGTAATAATTCCTGTTTGTAATGTTACAAACATAGACATCCAAAAAAAATCTCATAGTTCTTAAAAGAAATTTAGAAAGTTTTCTTCATTATAAGTAAAATAGGCAGGGCTTGGGGGAGAAGTAATGCCCAAAAATTTGGAAAAGAACCCACTTCTAAGCATATAAATACTGAATAAAATCATCCTGAACTTAAGGAATTAGAATACTCAGGTTCCTGTTAGTTAAACATAGCCAGGATTTTTTTCTAAACAGATTGAAATAATTGGGTTCTGTAGACAGGCAAGAAGGTAGAAGGGAAGTTACACTATTGAGGGGACCAAAAAGCCAGTGTACCATTGGAGACTTGATGTATGTATCAAGTGTTAACAAAGATATTTTGGTTAGTTGAATATGAAGACAAATAAGAAATGCAAAGAAAATGAGATCTGAGAATCTAAAATTATCACAGATAGGAGAGAAGGGCAGATGTAGGAAAATTTGAGTCAAGACAATTGATAGAGAGAGATCACTTAAAAAAAATATTAATATGGGCCTCTTGTTTGAGAAGCCAAGAATGAAGAAATATTGAAAGAAGTCAACTTCTAAAGGAGAACGGGAAAAGGGAGAAAAGCCCTGTCTAATACTGAGTGTCTGTTGTGATTGCTAAAAGTTGGTCTGAGTCGGTCTGGAAGACATTATGGTTTTACAGCTCTGTTTCCAACTCCTTCTGAAAACAATTTTCTGTCTATACAGCTATTAACCCATCTCCTCTCCTTAGGAATAGAAATGAGACAGAGCACAGCTGTGTGAGGTTTTCGGTCCTCCCAGCAGCATGTGGTTGAGGAAGACTAGCTCTCGCCTGTAATGGATACTGAGCAGTGTATCACAAGATCATCACACCCAGAGGTGTGTGTAATTTGCTTATAAAACCAGGGTGACACACCACTGCAAAAGTCTGTTCCTACTGAGACTAGGAAAACCCTGACAGCTGACTGTGATTGCATCACGGTCATTTATATGCACCCTTTCTCAATGCTGAGAGAGAGACAGCCCCCAGCCTGCTGCAGCTTCACATTTTGCTCAGTGGAATGAGTATGTCCTCTCAAAAAACACTAATCCAAAGATAGTACATATTTGAACTTGAGGTTATGCCAGTTTTTATCATCGAATGAAATAAAAACAGCCATCTAGTGAAAACGCAATAGTTTTAAGAAGTGAAAAAAATTGCTACCAGGAGTCATTTTAACTGCAGGAATAAACATTTCAAGCATGATAAAATTTTAACATGGTAATATTGACAAATAAAAGAATGTTAGAAAACTCAAGATAATGAAGTTATAAGAATGTCATCTGAATTTCAAAATCCCAGGCCCTTTGCTCAGCTATCCACATGCGTTGTCCAAAGGGCAGTCATTCAATTATCTGTGAGGTCTCAACCTGAAAAGACTCTAGGAAAATGAAAACATGAGCAGTGGATTTTGTGGCCCACTTTTTTTAAGGTAGGTCATTGAGGAAGGGGGTTGCTGATTTAGCATTCTCTGGTATTCCAACCATATCCCCCTCCATCCTGAGGCCACGTTAGCTAGTTTGGGGATTTACCTAACAATAAAGCAGATTTTCTTCTCTAAAATATGTTGGGCCAGTAGGCCCATAGACTCATCAATCCCCTATTGATCCAGGGAGTCCCTAGATTCTTGTTAAATTTCCATACATGACTCCCTGTCCTCCTTTAAAGCCAGCTCTGCACCAAACCTCCTTGAATTTTGGTCAGTGGGACGTTCCACTTTTTTGGCCAAAGTATAGTGAACACATGAACCCTTTCCTGCAGACCTGCCCATTGTTTTTTATTTAAACTGGAGTGCCTGTGCTGCCTTAGTTTTTTGTTTTGTTTGTTTGTTTGTTTTTTGTTTTTTTTTGTTTTTTTGCCTGGAAGAATCCTTAATCCTTAAGGAAAATAGACACACGAGAGTCAGCCTTCATTATCTCCTGGACATGCTGAGGCACTACCCACATCCCAGAGTGAACAACACAGTTTAGTCTTCTGCTGCACTTGCATTTCAGTAACTTTTACATATTAATTACATAGCATCAAATACATTACTACGTGAAGACTTGGCCTCAATAAATACAGGCTATAGTCCAGCTTTGGTGAGCTGTACCTTCCAGTGACTACAGTTATCGTTCAGACTGATGATAAGCTCTCAAAGAATTTAAACATTAATTTTAACTTAATACATTAGACAGCAATTAAAGAGAAAAATAGAATTCATTTTAAAATAAAGTTTTCATTGTCTCTCAGTAATTGTCATTTATTTAGCACATATAATGGGCCAGGCACTAGGCTGAGCTTTTAAAAAATTTAGTCAGGTAAGCCTTGCAACAACCCGATTACAGATGAGCAAACTAAGGTTCAACATGGTTAAGCAAAAAGGTCACAGCTGATTATTATAGAAAATTTAGAAACTCTCATAGAGAAAAAGAAGAAAAATGGAGTTCCCTCCACTTTGAACACTTTGATATATTTATATATCTAAAAATATACATTTACCAACTTCTTATTCTATCATTCAGCAATATATTTGAAAGGTTGACATCATTTTTACCTACTGGTTTTGCATTGTGTGGCTATACTATGATGTGTTTATGGCAGCCTGTTGTTGGACATTTAGGATACTCATAGAATTTTAAATGCTCAGAGGAGGCTGTGTCCTAGTGCTAGATATACCAAAACATGTGGTTTACTTGAAAAGGTGTGACTTTAACAGAAGGGTTCTTTGTTTAACTTGGTGGGGTACCTTGGTCAAGACATTTACCATTTGAAGTCTGTTTACTCATTGTAAAAGGAGATTATTACTCTTAATTTTTGAAAGGATTAGAGATAACCTCTGACTCAGTGCCTGACATAGAGCCTATGTCAGGGGTGGGCAACCTTTTTGTGAGTGTGTGCCAAAACCAGCAAAATCTCTGACTCAAAATTCTTCTGGGTGCCAACCCTAATTTTTTGAGAACATGTTATGCCTACTTGATGTACATATGTAAAGAACCTTGAAGAAATAATAAAATTCATTTGAGCGACAAAAACACAGTATATGATAATGAAAAATACATTTATTTTTTAATGTATACACGTACACTGATAGTCCGACAGAAAACTTTATGACTCTGTTTGATATTATCAGTGGGACTTTTGCTGCTGCATCACTGATGACAGAGATTTTACATCAGGTTTATATTTCGTGACCTTCAGAGATACGCACGAGCTACCACTTTCATCTGTCAGGCTACTCCTATTACGAGACTTAACAAAATTCATCACTGAGAACAAAGATTCACAAGCATATGTGGATGAAACCAAAACACTGGTCGGATCTAGGAAGGCAGGGAGAGTTAAGGCAGAGGCATAGAAATTGCTCTTCCCCCTCTCTCATCAATCCATGTCTATGGTCTATAAGATAATTTGTTATATAAAATTATTTATTTATCTAAGATGCACCTACACTGAATTTATATGAAAAATAAAAAAAGTCGATATTAAGAAAAAAATTGTAAATGGAAGATTATAAGAGAGGGTTTCGCGTGCCAGCAAAAGTTACTGGCGTGCCATGTTTGGCACGCATGCCAGGGGTTGCCCACCCCTGGCCTATGTTCACCAAGCTGTCCACATCAGGACCACTTTGCTGGATGGAATGCTACCAGATTCATGAATCATTCACTAAAGACAATTAGATATTTAAAGTTTATGAATTGCTTATTTCAGGAATTTTTCACTGTTGACCACATGTAATGAAACATGTGGAAAACGAAACCTCGGATATGGGAGGACGCCTGAGCTCACATGGCTCAGGCAGGGAAAAGGTAGAGAACCAGTAGGTGAGAGGCAAATCAAGTGTGTTTAATACCAAATAGTTTCATTCTGTTCCAAGACCAGAGACCTTTCCTATCCAAGCACTTTCAGCATCTGCAGGAAAGCACCAAGGTGACTCTGTAGAGACTATAAACAGATCGGTGTAAATCTGTTACTCACAAATGAGAAATCCCAAGGAGCCATGGTTTATCATGATGCTTTGTGCCTAGAAGAAGACCAACATATTTATATCTAAACTTAAAATATGTTTAGCATTTTACTAATTTTTAATAAAACACTTGTTTATGTCTTAACATTTGAAATGGAAAATAGTGCAAATGTCAAATGGTTGAGTGGGCCCACAGGAGAAGATTATGGTTCACACACAGCTGCAAGAAGGTAGAGATGAGGAAGTGAAGTAAGTATGTGCTTATTTCTGCAAATTTGTGACCTTTCTGGTACTAAAGTTTGAGGATAAAAAAAAAATGCCAGTATTCCCAGGATACAGACCAATTTTTATTGGTAAAGGGACTTGCTGATGACAGGGAAAGGGTGGATTTTCTGAAGCTTCCTTTGATTAAACAGCAGACACTCAAGGATAGCATTCAGCAGTCTAGGGAAGTGAGAAAGAGAGAGAGAGAAAAAAAAAGACCCACACCTGCATTTTGTTTTGTGTAACCCCGGAAGAGAGTTCCAGAACAATTTAATGAAGTCATGTTCCATGCCAGAAGAATGTGTTTGCAAGGCTGATGAAAATCTGATGGGCATTTTGCCTGGAAGATTGTAAGGAAATGAACAAATGTTTTCTACTATGATTAGCAAGTCAACAAAACTCTAACCTCTAACTTTGGTTCACAGAGGGGGAATACACAGAATATTGACACAATTGGTAATTTATAAGATATCGCACCAAATCAATCCCCTTTCAGGATAAGTACCCCAGAATAACATTAGAATCTCAGTTTTACAAATAAAGCTATCATGGGAGAGCAATAATGGCCTTGTGCCACATCAGTGCTTTCTTTTTAATGTTCTGTGTCTTAAGTCTAAATAGAATCTCTACCTTTTGGGTTCTTTTTCTTCCCCTTAACTCTAGGGAAAATTGTCAATTGACCAAATTTTGCTAATAACTCTTTTCTGTTTCCTAGTGTCATTTATTTATGCAAGTGTTTAGCATAGGTTACCTGAATATTTATGTTGCACTGGGAATATACAAAGGTATTAACATTTGGTATATGTCCTCAAGTGTTTAGTCTTATCTTCTTTGAAATTACCTCCTTCTTCAAATATCCTTCTTAGATATATTTTGCTCTCAGACCACTCCATGTTTCTAGCTAAAATTTCCCTTGAATTACATATGAAAATATTTGTGAATGATGATGGCACCTCACAATGACTAAATCCTAGCAGGTGCTCAATGAATACTGGCTCCTCTCCCTCAATAGCTAAGGTGTCAACTTAATGTGTGAGCCATTCAAATGATATTTTCATTTTACCAAAGATTCTTAAGTACCAAAAGGAACAAAACGATTAACAGGAAATGGCAAATGGGGAGGATACTATTTAGGGCAGGGGATTCAATGCTAGGTATCGTTCCTAGGCCTCTTTTACCAGCCAGGGTACCCACTCCAGCTGCAGTGAGTCTGACTGCTATGGCACACAGCTGCCCTCTTCTCCAGAAAAGTGTCTCATTTAAAATCTGACTGTCCCTGGGGTACAAAACGTTGTATCTATTGCCTCAGGTGGGACCAACTCTGTGGTGCTATTGAAGCTTCTGAGTTCTCTGGGCTTAGACTGAGGCTAGAGTTCTGAGAACACATCATTGCTTAGCTTCCTCCTCTATCCAAACGGTCTTCACTCACTCCCTTCTTCCAAATTACGGGTACCCAAATAATTATCTCAGACTCTGTTACTGGGGACCTTCACCCAAGGCAGCACCACAAATGGTCCTATGTAGCCAGATACCTAGAGGGTATGTTTTTCTTGCTCTAAAATCAACAAAAACAAATAAATATAAGTAATGCCTACACCTTGAGAAAGATAATTAAATTGCTTAACAAATCCAAGACATTCATTATAAAAATATTTACCCAGTGACCCAAATGTCAACCCCCTAATAAAGTTAGAGCAGTTTCTGATTTTTAAATGTCCAAATAAATAATAAACACAATATTTTTTATGTTAGCAATTGTATAAAATTATTTTCATCATTTACCCTGAGAGAAATAATAAGCCAGGATTTATTTTACACATAAGTGAAGAAACAAAACAATCCTACTGACAATAATAAACCTCTACTCTTAAGATAATTTTAATTGGCTTTACTCATTTTAGACACTGAAACTGAAACATCAGCAATGCTTACCAAGGGATACAGAAGTCTCCTGATGTTGCCTCATCATCATTAATTTTGTAGTGCTTTAAGTTTTAAAAAAATCTTACAATATACTATCTATTGATCTTCATAATAACCCAGGACACAGAAAATTCGGATACCTTTCTTTTGAATCAGATGGGAGTATTGAAACCCATATAATCTGTTAATTCTGATTGCCCATTTAGAATAACCAAGGGGAGATTTGTAAAATTATGGAGGGCTAGACTCCATGCCAAACTATTTAAACACAAGCCTGGGGGTGGAGAGGAACTTAATAATCATACTTTATAAAGTTTTTGGATCAACCTAATGTGTCACCAAGTTGAAAAACACTAGATTATAAGTGGTGCAGCCAAATCCCTACAGCTGGTGAGTCCTAGACTTATATCTGAATCCAAGTTTCCTTGGCCCCATCTGACTTCCTTTCAGTGACTCCACTGGAAATTTTTCATTTTAACTGGTATTTAAAGAATGTGAAGTAGAGTATTTGCATTCTACTGGAAGGCAAAAGATATGAAAAAGTCAAAACGGATTTGATTTTTCACTAAGCAGTTTTGGATGGGTAAACCATCTAGGGATGTGCAAATGAGATTTCCTTTCAAACAGAAAGGTTTTATAAATGACAGAAACTGCTTAGGAAAACATAAACATGGTTTGCCTGTTTACCAAGTGTTTATAAAACACAGTAGTTGAGTTTCTTTAGCCTAAAATTATTACATCTCTGGATCACCAATGACATATTTGTCCTTTTTTCCTGTAATATAATATTTTCTTCAGTTTATATTTACATTGAGCTTAGTTTGTAGAAACATTTAACCAATCACTTAGAAGTCATTGGTGAAAAATCCAGTGTGTACAACAAGGTTTTTAAAGTTTGTTTTTTGTTTTGTTTTGTTTTTTAGGAGTTGGGTGTAGTCTGCTAGCTAGGCTATACTCAATGTCCATGTTGGTGAGGGAAAGAAAGAATAGATTTATTTTACAAACTAGAGGCCCAATGCACTAAGATTCGTGCAAGAATGGCCTTCCCCTGGCTGCCAGCACCACCTTCGCTCCAGCTGAAGCCGCCTTTCTGCCTTCCCATGCTGCCAAGAGGCTGGGAGTGGCTGGGGTGGTGCGGAGCACCTGCATTCCTGGCCACTTGGCGCCTGTGTATGCAAATTAACCTGCCAGCTTTGTTGGGTTAATTTGCATACTCATTCCTGATTGGCTGATGGGTGTCGTGAAGGTATGGTCACTTTGCATCTTTCCCTTTTATTAGTGTAGATAAGTGAAGAAACAAAACAATCCTACTGACAATAATAAACCTCTACTCTTAAGATAATTTTAATTGGCTTTGCTCATTTTAGACACTGAAACTACTAAAACTGTTAAATTGAACTCTGGGGTCCTGAACCAAACTCTCAAATCTTATTTGATTCCCACAGGGCTGATTTCCTGCTTGAAGTGGAATCCAGCTTTCATCCAGAGCCTGGCTGAATGGAGTGCTGAGCCCCTGCCAATACCTAATAGTTCCCAATCCTTTAGATCAGTGTTCCTTAAATGCTACTGTGCTATGGACTCCTTAGCAGTCTGATAAAGCCTATAGACTCTTTCTTATATCCCTCAGGATTGTAAAGGAAACCAATTATATTGAAAAACTGTTCTCACCATGTAAAATCACCCCTAAGCATATAACCATGACGTTCATTTGGCATTGAAAACCACAGCCGTCTAGAAGTCCTTTCTTACATGTATGATGCTTGAGTTCTTCGTTTGAACTGCTGGAGCCTCAAAGAGAGAAGGTAGCCCTCAGGTTGGCTCAGATATTTTCCTCCACCAACCTCCAGAGAATTACAAATTCCGAGCATATCCTGAAACCATGTGGCTTATATTCAGCTGACATCAGAGAGAGGCTGGGTTGGGTCATACTGTGATTTGTGTTGTAAGAAATTGATCAATTTAGGTATTTGTTTATGTCAAAGATGCTACCTATATGACAAAGAGGAAGGTAGGCTCTTTGATTTTTTTTTTAAATTACATTTAAGACAGAACTTGACACTTCATATTTCTTTTCTATTATGAATATGGATATCAACTATTTTGGTACCCTCCATCACCATTAAAAAAAAAATCACACAGTTGATTTAGGCAGGAACAAAAATGTTGATTGTTGATTAGACTGCTAGACGCCCATGATTTAAATCCTTACTTAGGATCATGGATTTATATTAATAGACTATGTATTTGTCTTTTTCATTATGTACTTTCTCCAGAAGTTACTCTCACCTATTCTTGCAAATTATGAAAAGATTTCTTAAATTATTTTGGGAAAGAGTACACAAAAAAGAAAGCATTTTCATTTTTTAGGATACAGAGTTTGTTTTTGTTTTTTCTTCTCATTGATATTCACTGAATATTTAACAACCACCTATTGCATTGATAACACTTCCCAAATGTCTATCAGTAGATGAATGGACAATAATGCTGTGGTACATTTACACAATGGAATACTACTCTACTCTAAAAAGGAAGAAAAGTTTACCCTTTGTGACAGCATGGATGGACCTAGAGAATTTTATGCTAGGTGAAAGATAAATACCATATGATTTCACTCATATTTGGAATTTAATGAACAAACTGAATTCCCAAACAAAATAGAGACAGACTCATAGATAGAGAGTAGGCAGACAGCTATGGTGGGGTGGGGGGATGGGGGGAGTGTGGGTGGGATTGAGCAAAAAAGAATAAAGGAGAGAGAACTTATGGGCATGGACAACTGTGTGGTGATTGTGGTGGGGAGGGGGGTGAAGGTAGAAGAGAGTGTAGAGGGGATAAATGGTGATGGGGAAAAAATTTTTGAATGCATCATTTATTTAAACAGTCTCTTTCAAAACATTGGTTGAGCAAATGCCCCCCATCCCCCAGGGGCTGAAATAGCCATAATCTTTTTGAAATAGAACATTCAAGTCTGTAAAACATTTAAGGAAGCAACTTCTTCAGTCATTTGCCTATTAGTCACCGCCTGTAAGTTCTACCCAGCCAACATGAGGCCAAAATTACCAGAAATCATGCTGTTAAAACCCACTTTGGATCAAATGATGTAAGATAAAGGTCACATTTTCATTAATGTAAAGGCCATGTGCTTTGGAAACACAGGTTATTGTTTAGGGCACATTTTAGATATTAATGTTTGCGGGAATAATTTTAAACTATCAAATAATTCAATAAAAGTCTTCATTCCATCTTTGATAATCATACATTAAACTTAACCTTAGTGCTGTAATCCATTATAACTGTTTCTGCTTTGTAAGTTTCTCTTTGATATGATTCATACCTCCCAGCAAAAGGGAATAGCTGACCAAGCTGCTCACCCATGTTCTGACTTTAATTGTGTGTTAGGACAAAATTTGTGCTCCTATTACAGAGACTCCAATGCCATAGCTTAAGTGAGAAAGATGTTTAAGTCTTCCCTGTAACAGTCCATGTGGTCTAGGAATGTGGGGCATCTTCACTCCTGAATACTCTCCAGTATTCCAGACCAAAGAAGCACAAAGCTTCCAAGTATGGGGTGGTTGTCACCATGCTTCAGAGGGGAAAGAGAGGCAGCTTGGAGGAGTGCAGGGACAATGCTTTAAGAACAAGACCTGGAAGGGGCACACTCACTTCTGTTCCTCTTCCATTGGCGGGCACGTCATTGCATGGGCATGCCAACCTACAAGGGAGAATGGGGAATGTATGTGCTAGCTGGGCAGCTGTGTAACCAGCAAAAGGTCTGATGAGGAAAAAAAGGAGAATGGATTTGTGAAATAACTACCAGTCTACCACCAGCTGGCTTTGCATTTCTGTTTCTATTTTCTGTTTTCAAATTACCAAAAGATGCACAACTAGCCTTTATCAAATATGGTATCATGGCAATAGGTCACAACCTTTCCATTTGATGGGTTTAAATGAAGTGGGCATTGTATGTAAAATATGCATTTTTAGTGTTCAGACCCTTTGAAAAATGTCTTTTATTATGACAATTTAAATACAAAATATAGGGAGAATTTTAGACTTTAATTTCTGCCATGTGTTCAGAAATGTTGCCACATTTTCAAATTTACAATTTTAATAATTATACAGAGTTATGAGTAGGTTGGGCCTCCTAGGATTAAATGTACAAAATGTTTTAAATTATAAAAAAATATATTAACTACAACCATCTATGAAGTGATCTGGGTTAGATTCGTTATGTACTTAATATACCTTAAAAACTACACCTTAAAAAGTAGGCACAATTCACCCAGTTTTGCAGATCAGAACACTTAGATGCAGAGTTTAGATAAGCTGGCCTAGTTCCTTAAGTGGTAAAGTAGGGATTTGAAACCAGAGCTGTCTGATTCTGAAGCATTCTCTATTCATCATCTCACTTAATCCTCATAACAATTCTTTGATATAATCAGCTGGTTGTTGCCTCATTTAATATAGTAGAAAGTAAAGATCAGAAAGGTTAAATGACTTGACAAATAAACAGTTAAGTAACAGAGTTAGAGTTTCTGATTCTAAAAGTCTATACTCTTTGAATAACTGCTTTTGAATTAAAATCACTGTATTTACTACAATCAAGAACTTAGTCAATCAGGCATCATCTTCTAACTGGGTGATTTGTGGCAAGCTACTTAATTACCCAATATTCCAAGAATGACAATAGGCTTATCAAACTGCAATTTTAGAAATTAAATACATTAATGTAAAGTGCATGCAAGGAACTTGGTGACAGTAGGTGCTCACTCCAATTTTCAGCTCTTTCTCTCTGAATCTAAATTTAGGTGTAGCTTTACAGAGACTTGTATATCCTTTTATAGGTATAAAATACAATTGTCATTTACTTGTACCCTAAAGAGAAGAAAGCTAGAAGTCATATAACATCACTTTCTCACCTAGTTGGTCTTTTGACACCTTTGTGATTAACACTTACATTTAATAAAACTCAAAAATTTAGGGAATTCCCTCCTAACTTCTCTGTATTCGTTAGCGCTATGGATATCCTAGATTTTTTCCCTCTTTGTCTCTGAATATACTTTCTTTATTTTGTTGAGTCCTGTGATTTCAGTAGAATAGTCACTCTTATGTCATACAACATGAGTGATAAAGCTAATAATGATTGTAGTCTTTGTAGTAACTTGTTTATTTAAAAGTTTATAGATACACTAGAGTCCCGGTGCATGAAATTTGTGCACGAGGGGGAGGGTCCCTCAGCCCAGCCTGCACCCACCCTCTCACAACCTGGGACCCCTCAGGGGATGTCCGACTGACAGGTTAGGCTCAATCGCACAGAAATCCCTGTGGATTGAGCCTAAACTGGCAGTCAGACATCCCTCTCATAATCTGGGACCTCTGGCTCCTAACCGCTCGCCTGATCACCCCTAATTGCCTCTGCCTTGGCCCCCACCACTGTGGCTTCATCCGGAAGACATCCAGAAGGTTGTAGGCTGTCCGGTCTAATTAGCATATTATGCTTTTATCATTATAGATTTGGCCTATTAATTCTTTTAATTAACAACAACCTTACTAGGTAGGTACTATTATCTCTACTTTGCATATGAGAAAAATGAAGTGCATAGAGGTTTAGAAACTTGTTAGGAAGAAGTGGAGTGAGGTTTCTAACCATGCAATCCTGCACTAATCAATCCTGGTAACCACTACACTATCAGGCCTCTCTAAGAAATGAGTAGTTGCACTTGTTAAAGGAAAAAGATTTCAGTGGGTTATAATACTCCTTTAAGTGATCCTTTCTGGTAGAGGATAATATTGCTATATTCTTTTATCAAATTGTTTTATTGGAGAGCCAAATTGATTTATTTGTAAAATTCTTCTTTAAGACATCAAAAAAATCTGACTTAAATATTTACAATTCTGTCTACATTTAACTCCCTTTCTCTTTTTTATGATGCAACACAACATTAAACTTAATTTTTATTTGCTGTTGCCAAATTATGACTGTCAAGAATGGCATCTCCCATTTTTTAGAGTAAGTAACCCAGGTCTGATAATGCTGAGTCTATGCATTCTGACAGAAAGTAAATATTAATGGCACAAGTCGTTCCCTGTAACTGCCTCTCTATAGAATAATTTCATTTTAATAATGCATAAGCACAGAGCATAAAAACACAAAGACAAGAGAGCTGTAACTCAAAGCATTTTTCTTCTTCTACCTCCTGTTCTGCCAAAGACATGATGATAGGAATCATCTCCGAATCAGTTTTTCAGTTGTTTGTTGTTTGCCTTAGGCCTTATGATGATGTGGTTTTCCCTCAGCTGGGCAGCAGGTTTAGGTCTCAGTCCATGGGAGATTCAAAAAATTAACTAGGATCCTTCAGGGTGTACTGAGCTGGCCCTCCAGGCTGGACTTGACTGCACAGTGAAGGTGAAAGTGTGCTTTCTTCCCCTGCAAGTTTTCCAAGCTTAGTTCCTGCCACTCTCTCTCCTGTGACCTGAGGCCTCTAAAACCCCATGGCTTCCAAATCTAAATAATCAATTCGGCTTTGAGTTGTGCCCATGTTGTTTCAACCATAGTCATTTTCATTTCTCTATAAAAGATAATGAGAAAGTTGGATTAAAAAATTCTCCTGTCCGCCGAAACCGGTTTGGCTCAGTGGATAGAGTGTCGGCCTGCGGACTGAAGGGTCCCGGGTTCGATTCCGGTCAAGGGCATGTACCTGGGTTGCGGGCACATTCCCATTGGGGGATGTGCAGGAGGCAGCTGATCGATGTTTCTCTCTCATCGATGTTTCTGACTCCCTATCCCTCTCCCTTCCTCTCTGTAAAAAATCAATAAAATATATTTTAAAAAAAAATTCTCCTGTCCTTTAACACATTTTTGATCCTTGTATCCCTTAGACTTCGAAAATAGTATCTTAGAGAAAGATATTACATGTTCCCGATGACTCCTCAAATGTTAGCATGAGGCAAGTTGTAAAGTGTTGAGGTACTATAAGGATGTATCTAATGCCTTCACTGATTGCAACTGCATAAGAAACTTTAAAAATTCATACCATTGGGTTTGATATATATTGATTTGTGAGTCAAGAGAAGACCAAAATAATTGCTTTAGGATATCAATGCATTTGTCTATCCTCATACTTTGCTTTATTTTTCTTCATAGCACTTATCATCTGGAATTACCCAAAGTAGTAATTTATTTGCTTTATTGTCTACCTCACCTACTAGAAAGTAAACTCCATGAGGACAAGGATTTCTACTTTGTTCACCACTATATTCCCAGGGTCTATAACAGTGTTTGGTGCATGGTAGACCCCTGGTTGAAATAAATAAATGTATGTGTCATGTAAGTATGAGTGAGTGCACAGGATCTGTCACACAAATGGTTATTCAACAGTCAGCCTTAGAGGAAGTGACTTGCAAAAACAGAGCAGGAATAACGAAAGCAGAGTCCATAAAACCACTGGGAAATGGGAAGTTGCTATCACCAGCAACAGTGTGAATGGCGAGAGCTTTGGCAATGATGGCAGCCCCTCTAGTGCCTTCAACATTAAACTTAAGGGAACTAGGGGAAACTATTGGCTCCCTTGACCGTGGGCAGGGGCAGCTCCAGAAGGGCAGTAACACCTTCAGCCAACATCAGTGGTATATCTGCCACTTTTGGCATTGCAGTAAGCAGGGATTATCATGCTAAGTCAGAGCAAGTAAGTTAGTAAATGAATCAAGGTATTGATTCTAGACCAGGGGTGGGCAAACTTTTTGACTCGAGGGCCACAATGGGTTCTTAAACTGGACCGGAGGGCCGGAACAAAAGCATGGATGGAGTGTTTGTGTGAACTAATATAAATTCAAAGTAAACATCATTACATAAAAGGGTACGGTCTTTTATTTCAATAGTTTTATTCATTTCAAACGGGCCGGATCCGGCCCGTGGGCCATAGTTTGCCCACGGCTGTTCTAGACTTTCAACTCTGACCATTCTTGATTTCTCCCAGACCAATGATGAAGAAATTCTAGAGAATTTAGAGTTCCTTCAGATTTTGTGAGTCAAAGCTATAGAAACACTAATTTGGGGTTTTTAAATGATTGTTATTACAATTCTGTTCTTATAACTGACTGCCTAAAACACAATGAGTATAATATGCTTTTTATAAGGGGTGAGGGGACAGATATTAAAGGACTGACTAGGCAGAAATAACTTTTGGGAGAAAAAGGAACAAGTGGGACCAAGAAGTAATTTTAACTGGGGAAGGGGGGTGGAAACAGGTATCACAATCCAACAAAAGTGAGAGAGAGCAAAGATAATTTGGAGCCACAGCCTGAGTATCCATTTGGTAGAGCATGGCTCCAGAATGACCCATGATGTATTCCCCAGAGGTTGCCAAGTGCAAAATGTGGCTGCCGTCTCTGAGATCACTGCGAAACCAGGAGGAGGCCTGGGAGTTTTCTGCCAGAATGGAGTAAGACCTAAGAGAGGCTTAAACTGTGGAATGCAGATTACATAGGGCCAAGGCTTTTTAGGCCATAATAAAAATTTTGGATTTTATTTTGTGTAAATGAGAAGCCTCTGGGGAATTTCAAGGAGAAGAGTGACATTTAAAAAGAATCACTAACATTTTAAAAGAATCAAAGACTGCCAAGGAGAAGTAAGGGTGGAAGCAGGGAGCTGCAGTAATCTAGGCTAGCAATAATCTAGGCAAGCAATAATCTAGGCTAGCAATAATCTAGGCTAGCAATAATCTAGGCTAGCAATAATCTAGGCAAGCAATAATCTAGGCTAGCAATAATCTAGGCTAGCAATAATCTAGGCTAGCAATAATCTAGGCTAGCAATAATCTAGGCAAGCAATAATCTTTTGACTGGAGCAGTAACAGCAGTGAGAAAGAGCTAGGTTCTGGAAGTATTTTGAAGGTAGAGAAAACAAAATTTGCTGATGGTATAGATAAGCGATTTTCAACCTTTTCATCTCATGGCACACATAAACTAATTACTAAAATTCTGTGGCACACCAAAATATGTATTTTTTTTTTTACTGATCTGACAAAAAATTAGGTATAATTTTAATTTATTCACGCCAGGCTATTGTTGTGTTGGCTGTTGTCATTTTTTTTTTTTATTTGATGATGTAAGGAAAAAGAGATCAGTGCCCCTGACTAAATAGTCAGGTATTGCATGTTTTAAAATTTTTTGTAACACACCGGTTGAAAATCTCTGGTTTAGATGCATGGTGCTAAAGAAATTATAGATAGGTTGACACCAAGGTCTTTGGCCTGAGTTACTAGAAGGATATAGTTACTATAGGATTTGCAGTGATGACAAAAGTGCCAGAAGAACAAATTCAGTATAAAGATTAACAGTTCCTCCCGGCTGCCATGGCTCAGTGGTTGAGCGTCCAACTATGAACCAAGAGGTCATGGTTCAATTCCCAGTCAGGGCATATTCCCAGGTTGCAGGCTGGATCTCCAGTATGAAGGAGGCAGCAGATCAACAATTCTCATTCATCATTGATGTTTCTATCTCTCTTTTCCTCTCTGAAATCAATAAAAATTAAAAATTAACAGTTCCTTTTGGCATGCCGAATAGACATCCAAGCAGAAATGGCAAGTAGTACTTGGACATATGAGTCTGAAATTTAAGTGGTTGTCTAGGCTAGAGTTCTCACCAAGACATGGGTTTAAAACCAGAAGACTGGATGAAATCACTTTGGAAGTGAGTGTAGATGAAGAAGGTTCCTGATGATTGAACTATGAGAAGACTAACATGTAGAGGTCAGAAAAATGAGGAAGAACCAGAGAAGACTGAAAAGAATCAGCCAGAGGATAGGAGAACTTTATGATAAATATGTATATGTGTTCAAATGAAAATATAGGAAGGAAGGAAGGAAGGAAGGAAGGAAGGAAGGAAGGAAGGAAGGAAGGAAGGAAGGAAGGAAGGAAGGGAGGGAGGAAGGAAGGAAAGACTGCCAAGAAGGAAGGGAGGGAGGGAGGGAGGGAGGGAGGGAGGGAGGGAGGGAGGGAGGGGAGAAAGAAAGAAAGAAAGAAAGAAAGAAAGAAAGAAAGAAAGAAAGAAAGAAAGAAAGAAAGAAAGAAAGAAAGAAAGAAAGAAAGAAAGAGAAAGAGAGAGAGAGGAAGGAGAGAGAGAGGAAGGAAGGAAGGAAGGAAGGAAGGAAGGAAGGAAGGAAGGAAGGAAGGAAGGAAGGAAGGAATTGTAGGCATTTTTATTTGCTTGTTTGTGCTCTTCTAATTCATATTTCTTTTGTTTTGTTCTTCAAACTTCTTATAAAGAAAATTTTTGGAAATAAGAATTTGTATTATAAAATGAAAAAATACAAGTTTTAAATATTTAAAATACAGTAAGAGAGCAAGATTGGGACTTCTCTGGACTAGATGGAGGATTGTCTTAAACATGATAAAGTATACATTACATTCCTGAAAAGAACATGAATGCGAGAACTATGGACCCAGCTATTACGCCCTGGACCCCTTAAGCTCTGCTGTATGAGCCAATGAGGTTATGAAGAGCTAGACTGGCTTCTTGGAAAGAATGGCAAGCTGGAAGCCAGAAAGAAAAAATAAAAACAGAGAGAGAATGTAAAGTGATCTCTAGAGTAGAAGAGGCCAAGAGTGAAAAACCTCCAAAGGCCCTCCTAGACTCAGGATAAGAGAGACGGTTTACAGAGTGGAAGCGGCAGGAGGTAAGGGCAGACACTGACTGAACATGTAGGAGGTTGCCACACACTGGAGACCAGGAATGAGAGCCTGAAACCCCAAGAGGCTGAGAACAAAGCCTACACAGCAGAATACAAAGTCAAATTCCCAAGAAAAACTGTATTCTGACAGCATCATTAGAGCTCCAGGATCAAGCCATGACTGAAGTTACCCCTGGATTGTTCAGCTATCAGCTAATACATTTCCTTTTTGTATTACAGAAAGTTTGAGTTGGGTTTTCTATCATTTGCTGACACAAAAATCCTGACTGACAGGATAATGACATTAACATCTAAGTTGATACTCCCTAGCAATAGATTCTTTCAAGAAACTATTAGTTTTGAAGTAGGATGCCAAAGGTGACATTATAAAGTGAATAAAGCTAATTAACATTTATTTGACACTGAACCATATGTTAGACTGGGTTCCAAGTATTTTATAGATTTGATCTTCTTTAATTTCCCCAACAATGAGACAGGTGCTATTATTATCATTATTAAGTTCATTTTATAAGTGAAAAACCGGAATAGCTGAAGACACTTACCCAGCTTCCCACCGTTTAAATAACTGATGCAACATAGAAATTCTCTGCAAGTTCAGAGAAGAATGTATTCTTGAGTGACAGTTTCTAATGTCTCAGTCTTTGGTTGATTCTCAGCCTAATAATGCTTCCAGGTCATGTGACGTTATATTAGAAACAATACATTTTCATCTCCAGGCAACTTAGCTTTCTTCCCCAAAACATTGTATTTTGTTTAGAGTTTAGTAAATGGGAACAAAAAACCCCCTCCCATGTTTCACCCATGCCAACCAGACCCTGTAGTTAAAATTAAAAGTATGACATGAAGAATTTTTCCTTTTGATTTCTCAAAACCATTTGCTCTCAAGCTGACATCAAAAATGGGATGTTTCTTATGGTTTATAATAGAAAATCCATAGAAGGCATGTCTCTTCCTTTCACAAGTGCTTCTGTGAGACCACTGAGGCAGAAACCCTGGGTCCTGTGTAAGCACTAGGAGAACTCTCCAGAGAGACAAGGCATGCCTTCCACTCCTTCTGTTTAAATCCATTTTCTTTTCTCAGCTTTCTGAAAACCCTGACCTAAATTTCAACTTGCAACAAGATTGTGCATTTGCTCAGCTCTTAGTTTAAAATGTTTCACCAGAGACTCTACAAGGTCGATATGATGATGATGTTGAGTTTGAACTGTGGCTCATGGATGGTCAATTCAAGTCAGTGTGCTTTTATTAGCCTGGCTGAAAATGGCTTTTGTGTTTATGAATTTATTTTGCAAAGGCTCAGAAACTATACCACTTTACTTTAAGTTGCCTCAGGACACAGATGTGCATAAAACTTGTTAATTAAAATAGTAAACTACCTAGGTTGTAGATAAGGAGCTGGGAGCTATACTGATTATTAAACACTAGGGGCCCAGTGCACAAAAATTTGTGCACTCGGGGGAGAGGGGGGTTCCTCAGCCCGGCCTGTGCCCTCTCACAGTCTGGGACCCCTCGGGAGATAACGACATGCTGGCTTAGGCCTGCTCCCAGGTGGCAGAGGGCAGGCCCAATCCCTAGGTGCAGCCCCTGGTCGGGCTCAGAGCAGGGCAGATTGGAGAGCTGGGGCACCACCCCCTGTCATGCACAGAGCAGGGCGATTGGGAGGTTGCGATGCCACCCTCAGTCACGTTCAGGGTAGGGCCGATTGGGGGGTTGGGGCACCGTCCCCTGTCACACTCAAGGCAGGGTCGATGGGGAGGTTGCGGCACCACCCCCTGTCACGCACAGAGCAGGGCCAATCAGGGGGTTGGGGCGCTGCCCCCTGTCATGAACAGAGCAGAGCCAATAGGGAGGTTGTGGCCCCGCCCCCTGTCACACACAGAGCTGCAGGGCGATCAGGGGGTTTGGGCGCTGCCCCCTGTCACGCTGATCCCAGTGCCAGGAGGCCTCGCGGCTCCACTGATCCCAGTGCTGGGAGGCATATTACCCTTTTACTATATAGGGTAGAGGCCTGGTGCACGGGTAGGTGCCGGCTGGTTTGCTCTGAAGGGTGTCCTGGATCAGGGTGGGGGTCCCCACTGGGGTGCCTGGCCAGTCTGGGTGAGGGGATGATGGCTGTTTGCAGCTGGTCACACACCCTTCAGGGTGGGAGTCCCCACTGGGGTGCCTGACCAGTCTGGGTGAGGGGCTGAGGGCTGTTTTCAGGCTGGGGGTGACTGAAGCTCCCAACCGCTCCTTTTTTTCTTTCTTTTTTTTTTTTATTCTGGGCCAGCTTTAGCTTTGAGGCTTGGCTCCAGCTCTTAGGCTTCCACTGCTGAAAGTAGGTTTCTGGCCTTTGCTTACAATGTTGCAATCCTGCTGGCTGAAGCCCGGTGGAATAAAGCAGGTTTCTGGGGTTTTGTTTAGCTTCTATATTTGTTACATAGTTGCTTAGAGTTGCAGCTCAGAGGCCTGCAGCAGCAGGTGGGGAATGTTGGAGTCCTCCATCACTGAAGCAAGCAAGCCTCATGTTAGTTTCAACCTGCCTGGCTGCTGGCTGCCATCTTGGCTGGCAGTTAATTTGCATGTCATCCTGATTAGCCAATGGGAAGGGTAGCAGTTGTACACCAATTACCATGTTTCTCTTTTATTAGATAGGATAGGCTGCTAATAAATCAGGGTCTCCAAGCTGAGCTAGTTAGACTAAAAGTACAAATTTCTTAAATGTTTTACTGTGACTTCCTAAAGAAAATTTTGGAGGAGGTATGAAAAGTTAGGAAGAAATAGGAGCATATTACATAACCAGAGGTTCAAGCCATTTTCAAGCTGAAATCTATAGACTAATGTGGACTCTGTAGACAATAGAAGCAGTTAGTTTTTTTGAACCTATAGCCAGGGATAATATGGGATATATAAGTCTAAAGCTTGGTTGAGTGGTGTGCACTGTAGATATATATTTTTTTAACTTTTTAAATTGATTTTTAGAAAGAGAGGCAGGAAGAGGGAAAGAGAGAAAGAAACATCCATGAGAGAGAGAAATATCAGTCAGCTGCCTCCTGCATGCACCCTACTGGGGATCAAGCCTGCAACCCGGGCATGTGCCCTGACCAGGAATTGAACCAGCAACAACCTCTTCCTGTATGGGATCATGCTCAACCAACTGAGCCACATTGGCCAGGGCTGTAGAGGAAGAGGAAGAGGAAGAGGAAGAGGAAGAGAAGAGAAGGAAAGAACCTTGGAGTTAAGAAAACCAATGGAATCACCATAACAAAGATTCAGATCGTGCCTCTTCATATTAAATAAATTTAAAAAATAATTATTCAGATTCTCTAAAGCAACCTATTTATATTCAAAATGATGGCATTGGGTATAAGAGCATCTTTTTAATGTGAATAACTGAATTTAACTATTCTTTTTAAGGGATGCAGCTTAACTGAATTTAACTATTCTTCCAATTCGTTTGAATGTATTGATGATCATGCTAAGGTTCACAACAGGCAAAAGCTCAAGACATATCTCCTGTTCATGTTCTGAGTAAACAACACTAATTGCTGAATTTATTTGCTATATATTTTATTTTTCCAAATAAGCTTGAATCCTATCGGCCCAATTTTTCACACCAGAGATCCAAATTCAGTCACTGCCCCATTTGAAGTTAATAACTAACATTTAGTTCTTTGAATTAAAGTACAAAACGAATAAGAAATGGCCCTAGCTGCTTTGGTTCAGTGGATAGAGCATCAGCCTGGGGACTGAAGGGTCCCGGGTTCAATCCCAGCCAAGGGCACATGCCCAGGTTGTGGGCCCGATCCCCAGTAGGGAGCGTGCAGGAGGCAGCCAATCAATGATTCTCTCTCATCATTGATGTTTCTATCTCTCTCTCCCTCTCCCTTCCTCTCTGAAATCAATAAAAATATATTTTAAAAAAAGGATAAGAAATGAATTCTTAAACTTATTTTTACTTTTATTATTTTATATGTCAGTCAATGCTTTGTCTTATTTTTATAATGTTGATAAAACGGAAATCTATGTAAAAAAACACACACTGGTTGACTGTTTACTTAATGTTCTTTGGAAATTTATGTCTCTGTACATTTCTCTTTTTCTTTTTCTTCTTCAGCTAACATTCAATGACTTACAAATTACTGTTTTATATTCAAAGTTGCTCTTGATCTTTCTCCCATTTATCCCCACTGCTGCTACCATATTTTTAATATATTTTAATTGACGTATAACTCATAAACAAGAAAATGCTCAGGTTCTAAGTGTACAGTTTAGTGAGTGTTAATATATGTTAATCCCCAAATAATGTTCAACCAATCAACATACAGAAAATTTCCACTTCCTATATGATTACCTCATGATCCTTTCCAAATAATCTGACTCTCAGCCTCATTCTTGAAGCAACCATTGTTCTGATTTTCCTTGCTATAAATTAGCTTCACCTATTCTAGAACTTCAAACAAGTAAAATCATATAGTGTTTATTCAATTTTTTCTAATTTCTTTAATTTGGCTTAATGTTTTTGAGATTCACCCATTCTGCTAACATTAGATATTTGTTTCTTTATATTGCTAAATAGTGTTCCATTGTATGAATATACCACAATTTTGTTTATCCATTTCCTGTTGATAGACCCTTGGGTTATTTTAATTTGGAGTTATAAACTGCTATGTGCATTTTTGTGCAAGTCTTTTTGTGAACATGTATTTTCCTTCTCTTGGGTAAATATATAGGAGTGAAACTGCTTGTCCATGACATCATTGCTAACCTAAACTAGAGAAAATCTCTCCCCTAAAGGATATCCCTATTTCATTTATCTCCTTCTACCTTGTGGTAGACAGAATAATGGCCTCATAAAGATAACCATGTCCTAATCTCTGGAAACCTTGAATATGTTACCTTAGGTGGCAAAAGGCACTTTGCAAGTGTGATTAAGTTAAGGATTTTGAGATGAAAATATCCTGAATTATCCAGGTGGGCCCTGGATAAAATAGGAGGAAAGAGAGAGAGGGAGAGAATGGAGGAGAGGGGAGGAAAGGGGAAGGGAGGGCAGGGGAGGGGAGGGGAAATATTTGAAGATGCTATGATGTTACACTGCCAGCTTTGAAGACAGGATGACAGAGGGGCCCTGAGTCAACTAGTGCAAGCAGCCTCTAGAAACTGGAAAAGGCAAGGGAACCAATTTTCCCTTAGAACCTCCAGATGGAGCACAGTCCTGCCAGCACTTTGCTTTTAGGGCTCCTGATCTCCAGAACTGTATATTGTGTTATTTTAAACTACTGAGTTTATGGCAATCTGTTATAGCTGTAAAAACAAAAACAAAACAATCACATCTTCAAAAACTACCTATTCATTCTGCCATTAGAAAGATAATTTTGACTTGAATATTGAATTTTCTTATTACCTTGCCAAAATTTTTTCTCCAGGTTTAAATAAAAATGCTAGCATATTACATAAAGCTCCTTAGTCTCATCCCCTACCTGGCTACCCAGTCTCGCTAAGAATACTTTGCTTCCTATTTAGCAATCTGTTCTTGATTTCCCAACACTCCATACTCTTTCCTGTGACTTCTGCCCCAAGGCTTTCCCCCCTAATGACTTAGCAAGCAAATCTCTACTCATCCTTAATGTCTTAAATCTATCATTACCTTTACTGCAAAGCCTTCCCTGACGTCTTTAGTCAGGATGCAGACCCTCTCTTTGAAGATCCCATAAAAACTGTATTGTGACATTTGCATAGTATATTACACATTTTCCATTGAATATCTGCCTCCAACTAATCTGTGAGCTTCTCAAGGCTCTCTCTTGGTATACTCCCCTTCCCTGGTAAACATTAAGTACGCAATCAGAGCTACTGAATAAATGAATGAATATATAATTTAATATTCTTTTAATTATAATTAAAATTTTCCAGTTAATACTTACATACACTTTTATCATCTTAAATCCTGCCAATATTCTCATTTATCATTTTGTGTCTAATACATCCTACATACTTAAAGACAATTATTATTCCAGTATTAATAATTAATAAAATGCTAACAAAAGAAAATTCTCTCATTCTGAAAAAAAAAATTTAAGTATTTTGGACCATAAGTTTAAAATTTTAAAAAGGCACTTAAAGGAAAAATACACCAATTATAATTGTTTTCCTAGTAGTCTTACACATACCTATTTTGTGTCATGATATACAAGCTTCTGAGGTTCACTCTATAATCATGCATGCATACCTTGGGGGGTTGCATTGAATTAAGGGCACTTTCAGTTCTAATAGTAATTTTGAGTTCATGAATGATTCCTTACTTGGAGTCAATAAAATCTATATGGTCCCAAAGTTGACATGATAAAGCTCTTCTGCCTCGAATAAAGTTCAGAGCCACGCCCCCTCCTCAAGGTTGGCTTGAGAAGTGCCATCTGTGAGGCGTGGGCTCATGGACCTCTTGTTCACTACACAGGTAGTGCCAAAGCACAGTGCCCGAACCTCAGATACTTGCTGATTTAATAAATGAAAAAAATTCTATAAGATGCTTTGGAGCTAGATTGGAGAGAGAATTCTAAGGTTGTTACTTGGCTCAAATTCACAGTGGACATAATAATTAAAATAATCATTTTTAGGTCTTTCCTACCCCCTATAAACCTTTCTAAAAAGGATTTTCTCCCTGGCGATCACCACCAACCTTCTATTATTTTTCTATTTCCTGCATTGTATGAAAATCCCAGTGAAGTTCATTAATTTTACTCACAGTGAATAGCCTCTTTCCATCTTTGCCTGCAAATCCGACTGAGATGCTGACTTCCTGCTTATTTTAAAATACAGATTACAAAAAAATATTGCAAGAAAGGGAAATGAATCAAGGAGAGTAACAAAGGGAAGTCTGTGCTCTTGTGTTGCCAATCCCAACCCCATGTCACTTGAGCCAAACACAGAGGCTTATTTGGTCCTTCCGCCCCCTCCGCTTGCACACTCCAATTGCCCGCAGACCTCGGCAGTATAAAGAGGGTCCAGTTGTTCCAAAGTTCTCTCCCTCCATCTGCGGATCTCAACTGTGTGTTACATAACCTCTCTCACCAATTTCTCTCAGAGCCAGTCCTACTCACTCTGTTTTGTGCCTTATCTGTTGCCAGAGTGCTGATATCTCTCTGCAATGGGCTTCCTCTGAGAACGCTGACTGACTGGAAAGAAGCTAGAATGACACCAGGAAACTGGACCCCAAAACACTTCTGTCACAGAGAGCAGCAGAGTCTTCCTGGTGGCCCTTGACAACAGAGACCTACAGAGTATGGACAGAACTACAGTTCCCATGCTGCTATGCCATCTGAAACTGTCCACACCAAGTGTCTGAAATGCCCACACACGGAGTTCTGTTTTGTTTTTAATAGTCCCATGCTGCATATCTCAGTGCAGGAGACTTCCTTATACTCTGCCCTCCTTGTGGCACATATTAGTACAAAATGATACCTTCTGTTTAAAATGGAAATTCTTTTTAGTTCTCATGTGTTATTAATGGATGCACTTGGAAGATATTGTACAAATAATTTATCAGAGTGTGTATCCAAAAAAAAAAAAGAAATTGCACCTGGCTTATAAATTTTAATTAGCACCCAAATGAGCATCTGATTATGGGTGAGTTTCTGCTAAGTCACCTGTTCCAGGCCATGCTTGGCTTGGCAAAGAGGCTCTGATATCTTAATAGCAGAAGGTATTGGCGGTATTAGTTTAGCCTCAGCCTCCATGGCAATCCCTTAATAACACAACACAGCACAGCAGCATATGTACTCCCTCACTGATAAACGGCTTTACCTGCAGGCAACTTAATAAATAACACAGGATGAAGGTGATGATTATTAAAATCGATTAAACAAATGCTGATGCCATCCACAGCTCCAGCAATGACTGAGCGTCCCCATGGGCCCCTCAGAACACGCTAGAGACACCACTCCCAATCCTCCAAGTTTGTTCCCAATAATGAGGAAAGGAAGAAAAGTTCCTCCTGACTTTTTCCACAGGGTTAGGGTTTTATGGGTTGTAATAAAAACAAAACAAAATCTGTTTCCTTCTTTGTATGTTAAAAAATCGTTCTTATAATAGAGAGAATTTCCTAGGTCCACTTTCCCATTTAAATCCTCCCAGTCCAATATAACTTTTGAGTAACAGACTCCAAAAGTCATGTGCTTGCCAAATGTGCCTACCTCTAGGTGCCACTTAATCAGCTTCTCAGATCCTGGAATCTTCACTCTCCTGCCCCAGTTCCTCATTTATCCTCTTTGGGATCTAGAAGCCAAAAGTAGACGCAGAGCCAGATCTTGCTATAAAGACTTCCTCACCTTTTCTAAAAATCTGGAAAAGGCTCACCTGTGAAGAATGTGTTTACAGAGAAAACAATTAATTGTCCCTTCCCTACTCAGGCTCTTTCCATCCCCACCCCCCCCCCCTGCCAAAACACCCTCTCTTTTTGGCTCCACCCTTCTCTCCCAACCAGATCTGCAACTGACTAAGCTGGATGAGCCCAAGACTGCCCCAAGCAGATTCCTCAGTCCTTCCAATCCATAACCTGCTCCCAGCTCTCCTCCCTGATAAACCCAACCTAACAGGCTTCTAGCTTCTCCCAGTTAAAAATATATATGCTTTTCCTGATCAGCTCCATCCCTTACAACTTCTCCGGGGGTGACCCTCTTAAAATAGAAATTAGATCATTCTTTTGTTTAAAACCAATAGCTTTCAAGTGCATCTACAATAAAATACAAACTCATTCCCACAGGCTACATTAAAAGGTTCTCTCCCACGCTCCCCTCTGCAAATGGGCTCTGTGGCCTGGCCAGTGTGCTCAGTGGTTGAGTATGGACCCCATGCACCAAGGGTTGCCTGCTCAAATCCCAGCAGGGGGTGTGCAGTTGTCTTTCTCCTGGAAGTTTCTATCTCTCACTCTCCCTATTAACAAAAATTAATAAAAACTTTTTTTTTAAATGGGCCCTGTGGCCTAGCACCTCTGTTCCCCCCACCTGTGATCACACCCGCAAGTGGTTGCCCCCGAGGTTTCCACCAGTCCACAAGCCAGTGCCTCACTCCTGGTCACCTGGGACTACTCCCTGTGCCGCCTGGGTTCCACTGACAGTGACAGCTCCTGTGGAAGTGCCGCGTACCCTGGGGAAGCCATTCCCCACCACCAAGGCCAGGCAGCGTCAGTGGTGGGCAAGCTTCTTTTTTGGGAAATCCATGCCACAGTGCTGGAGTCCCCCGAGCACTCGGAATCTCCCAGGCCTCCAGCAGCACAATCACCTGTGACCTGGCTCGGGAAGCCACAGGGAAGCAGCCTGGCGGCCAGCCCTGCAAAGCCACTGCCGGGCCTCCATGCTGAGGGGCCACCACCAGAGGCACTAGGTTCTCTGAGCGCCTCCCTTCCCCCTCCTCACCTCACCCCATAGACTAGGCGAGCAGAAGCAGTTGGGTTCTTTTATCAAAACAGCAAACACCAAAATGGGAGTTGAGAGAGCCCCGCTCTTTACTACCCAAGCCACCTGGGAGCCTTCCTGACATCCCATAACCCTGTGCCTTGCACCAAGTGGAAAATAAACCACAAGCAGCCAGAATAAAAAAAAAAAGAAGAAGAAGAAGAAAAAAAAAGGAGCTCCCCTCCCTATCACTTGAACCGATAACTCTCTAGCTTACACACACACCCTCTTACATGACTTGCTACCTCCATCTTTCAGATCTCAGCTCCTCAACATCACTAGTGAGTACGCAGAATAACTACCACCCAAAGGTGTGTTACCTCCTAAGCCCTGGAACCTGTGAATGTTGTTACATGGCAACGAAGACCACAGATAGATTAAGGTTGCTAATCATCTGATTTAAAATTAGGAGAGTATCCTGTTGTTCCCAATGTAATCACAAGTTCTTAAAGTGGAAGATGAATCTATGACTGCAGAAGAGAGAGCCAGAGATAGAAAGAAAGTAAAAACAGGGCCAGGTCCCAAGGAATGTGGTTGCCTGGAAGCTAAAAAAAAAAAAAAAGGGGGGGGGGGGTAAGGAAAGTGATTCGCTCAGAAAGCCTCCAGAAGGAATGCAGCCCGGCTACTGCACCTTGATTTTATCTGAGACCCATTTTATACTTCTGAACAACTGAACTCCAAGATAAGTGTGTGTCATTTTAATTAAATCACTTAGTTTGTGGTAATCTGTTACAGCAGCAATAAGAAACTTATACATACATCTTCTCTGATTCCCACTAATACATACGCCCCCTCCTGATATTTGCCAGATTTATTCAACCAATATTTTATTTTTGCAGCTCCTGTGTTCAACTGTGGTTTTTGCTCCTGTAGCTATACCCCGTGAACAAAATAGACATAAATCTCTTCCCTCATTATGCTTACCATCTAATAGATAAACCCCATATTCATTTATTTATTTTTCATCAGAACTTGGGATTTTTAATGTAATATTTCACAAATTGGGTTTTTGTTTGGAGAAATTTTTTTGCTTGACTCTCCATGAGAGACATCGTTTCTACATAGCTCATCATTATGCAAATTCAATAATGTCTGACACATAATGTGTTCAATAAATATTTATTGAATTAATAAGTGAGTGACAATACATATTCCTCAGAAGTTCCTCTTCTCATTATTTATTCTCTCTCTGGTTCCTTTTGTTCCTATGCATTTATTAATCAAAGGCCTGTGGATCAGCCATGTGTAAAGGAACTACGCCCCAAAAGAGTCCTAGCAATATGGCTGTCATAATCAGTTAGGGTGTCTATATCAAGAGTACCATAGTCTGGGTGGCTTAAAAAATAGAAATTCAGCCCTGACTGGTTTGTCTCAGTGGATAGAGTCTCGGCCTGCGGACTGAAAGGTCCCAGGTTCGATTCCATTCAAGGGCATGTACCTTGGTTGCTGGCACATCCCCTGAGGGGGTGTGCAAGGAGGCAGCCTATCAATGTTTCTAACTCTCTATCCCTCTCCCTTTCTCTCTGTAAAAAATAAATAAAATATATATTTTTTAAAAAAATAGAAATTCATTTCTCACAGTTTGGGGAGACCAGAAAATCCAAGATTAAGACACCAGCATTTCCTGTGTCAGGTGAGAGCCTTCTTTATAGTTGCCGATGTCCATTTTCTCATTGCACTCTCACACAACAGAGATCATCTCTCTTCTGCCTCTTCTTAGAAGGGCACTAATCCCATTCATCCCTCATGACTTAATTCTCTCTCAAAGGTCCCACCTCCAATACCATCACATCGGGGATTTATACTTCAGAATATGAATTTGGGATGATATATTTAGTCCAAAGCAACAACTGTGTGCAATTTGGCATGTTTAACCCCCATTGGCTGTGATAACTGTTGTTTCTTAATTCTGACCTTTCCCCTACTAATGTCTCTGAGAGGGAAGAAACCACGTCTTATTCCATAATTGTCTTTATGATTGTTAAAGTAGAAATGCTGTTTGATCTTAGTTAGAAATTAGAAATACTGTTAGAACTTAGTTAAAAATCATTCTACTCTGTGTGACTTAGGAATTGAGGCGAAGCAGGACTGCACTCCTGATAACCATATGTGTGATGATGTGTACTCCTCCCCCCTGAGAGTGAAACCGTGTGTTTACGGGTTTGTTTACTGATATGCCCATTGGAACTAATGCTAAACTTGAGATCTTGTTATGCATGTTTCCCCTACTCCCCCTGGACTGCCGTGGGTGCCTCAGGCTATTTAAAGGGTCGCCAAACACCATTCAGGTTGATCACTGCTTGATCGCTGGAGCCGCTGTCGTCGCTGATCGCTCTGATCCCAACACTGCACTAGTGGCCGATCGCTGGACTGCCTTTGGCATCGCTGATCGCCCCTGGTCTGTGTGCTGTCCCCCCTCCCGCTCTGCCAGATGCCAGAAGAATGGCTGAACCTCCTGCAAAGAGTACCTGCGTACCTATCGCAGAGGCCCGGATGGGGACGCTGTCCCTGCCGACCAGACCTGACCTGACTCCTCCAGGCACCAAGGCGCCCAACGCTGCCTTGAGAGGATGCCACAGGCCCGGGACCGACACTAAGCCTGTACCCACGGCACCAGGAACCTGTATGCGAGTAATAAAGTGTGCTGTGTGATTTGCAACTGCATAATTTTGTGTGGCATATTTCTCCGGCAGTCTCTATGAAATTACTCACGTGTTTTAATTATAAGGTCAGATATTAACGCCTGCCCTCGGCCCTGCCTGCTCAGAGTAGTCTCTTTGCTGGCAACTATTTAATGTCCAAACACCTGCACGATTAAGTTTATCCGAAGGGACGCCTCGGATAATACCCCTCCTTCCTCGGACAATGATCCTATCATTTGTTGTTGTGCCTGGAACACTCAATGGCTGACTGTTGAATGAACGAATAAACAATGACTATATCTGTATTTCAGATTACAAATGTTGAGGCTCCATATAAATAATTGCTTCCCTCCACTCAGAGGATGTACAGCAAAATAGTGACTTGCTATAATTATAGCAGGATTTTCCATGAAAGTACAAAGTACGTGGACACAAGCCTAATAGTGTTTGGCTTTTATTTTGCAGGCAGGAGGGATAGTGAGTACATAGAGTACTTTTCCATATGTATGTAAGGGAACAGTAATTTGAATCAAGTATTTGTTGAATAGTTATTTAATGTCTACCCCTCTTCAGGGTGGCCATATCCTGTCATCTATGGAAATGCTATTTATAAAGTTGATGTCCTAGAAAATTTTTCAGCCTGGCCTGTAAAATATCTCAACCCTAGTGCCAGGCACACTTACATACAAAGGAAGACTGAAGGACAGGTATGGTGGAAGGTGGGGGTTGAGGTGGGGGGACCATGATCAAGGCCATAAAAAAACCATTAGCAAAACATAGAGATGAGAGGACTGTAAAGTCTCTTAGTTTAAAAATCTCCCAAAGTGATAAAAAATAAATTTATTGTTTTAAGTGCATGTCATATGAGGGTATATTCAAGAATGATTACTTTTGAATGAAAATAAGTTGTCTTCATATATGAAAATATATTTTTAGTCTTTTTTAACCTTTGCACATTTAGTTTTCATTTTAAAAGCTGGAATAATATAAATATGACTGTAAAGAAAAGTGAATATTTAATGAGCTATTCTTTCCTTTTATGAAACTTCTCAATTTATTCCTGCTCTTTTTAGAATACTATCCCTTTCACTTCTTCATTAATTTACTTTTAAAAACTTTCAACTTGTAATAATTTTTCTGTTCTCTATTATGAAATATTTAAACTATCTCAAATATTAGGTATACTAATTATAATAAAAATCTCAAGTTTACATTTTTTTCCAGACTCACTTATCCTAACACTTGAATTTTTCACACTACAATTTGACGATTGCATTAGGATTACAATGCCTCTGTAAGGTTAACCCGCAAAGAGTACCCTCGTACCTATCGCAGGTACTTCAAAATCCTTAACCAAAGCAAGTAGATATTAGGATGCAAAGTTAACTTAATTTTCTAAGAATGAAGATTACTCTTAATCTTGTGACATCATGAATTATGTACTTGATTCAAAAGGTCTGGCTGTTGTTGAACAGACCTTTAGTGGTGCTTTGTGCCAGTGCCATTTACGAGATATTGGGTGATGTCTCAAAACATTTACCTTCTGAGATGCTGATGGATAAGGATACCCAATCTTTTCTCCTGCCTCATACCACCTCATTTGAGCTCTTGATTTTCAACATACTTTGGGCAATAGTTTGGGGATAAATTTAGCTTCAGCCTTCTCTATTAAGAAAAATCTGTCTTTGCTAGTGTAGGAGTGAATAGTGGTGATTGCAGGGAACAAAGGAAGTGATTACTCAGCACCCGCAGATCCTGTTAGTGCTCACTTCTTTGAGTGATAAAGAGATATTTTGACAAAGGAGAATCATAAAGGTTCTGCCTTAATCTAGTCACAGATGCCTTAGGTTCTTGCTGCTTGTAGAATGAATTTATCCAAAGCCCTTCTTGAGTAAGAAAGCCCTTCTCAACTGCAAGGTCATATTGCTTTGCTAACTTGATATGCTTTTACAGGAGTACGTATATAAACATATTAAATATGTCTTTAATATATAATTTGTTATAAGAATATATTTTTTTAAATTTTTGGCATTTGAGTTTCCAGAGTCTAATTATTAATAGGAAGGAATACCCAAATCTGGAAGCTGATGGTTATACAAATCAAAAAGATGCTGTAGGGAATAATGAGTATTATAATGTGTTAGAGCTCAGTTGACTAAAGCATGGCATTAATGATGCCAAATCACTGGCCCCAAACCTATAGAGCCATTTAGTGTCACACAAAGAAAGAGGTTGCTAATTAAGGAACCCTTGGCCTTGATATTGAAATGTCTGCTATTGGTCACAAACAAGACAGCATGAACATTTTAATGAGTCTCATATTCCCACTGGAAAAACAGGTCATATGCATTATTGAAAATCAATAGTATTACTTTTATGACTGTATATAAAGAAAGAAAAGCTCTTTTAAATGAAGAATATAAACAAGCCAACCAAACTCACCATGTAAGCCAGTAATGAATTTAAACACAAAATTATTAGGATGCGGTTTTAAATCTGTTATGACACTTATTACCTAGATATCATTGGACAAGAATCTTAAACTTTCCTGCTCTGATATATACATGCATAGGATTGTTGTGAGTTGTAAATGTGCTATATGTGAACGTATTTAGAATATAGTAGGTGCTCAATTAAAGAGGGCACATCACTGACATGTGTTAATTACTTTCCCTAAATAATTAGGGAAAGTACATGTACCAATAGGTACATGGGCACAGGGACCTTTTAGTCCTCTCTAATTTGCCAGCAGCAATAAACCCAATTCAGTTCAAATAAATGAATGTGGATTATGTTCTTACTCTACGACAAGTGAAGTAGTATATAGTAAAGATACAACAAAAGACAGGGGCCAAACCTCAGAGAGTTCAAACTAGTAAAATATTCACAGACAGTTCACAGTAAATGCTGGTTGAAATTAATGGATAAATAATGATAAATAGACAACTAATGACTACTGTTAGGTACCTTCTGTGTTGAAAAACAAAACCACAGCATATTTATGATTTTCGCAGATAATTTTAGCCATAACTGCTAAATTAATCAGTTGGTGAATGCTATTAACAATTTAAGATGAAATATGAGTAAGTTATCTTTGTTGTGTTTCACTCATTCCAAAATGACAGATAGGGATGCGCATAATCTGCTTTCACAATCAAAATGAGATGTCATATGAGTTCTACCTCTTTCCAAGGTCACCCTTTTTCCTGTCTTCAGGCTCCATGCATTATCACAGCACCCTTGGGGTAAAATAAGCTATTTGCTTAAGTTGATTCAATTTGTGTTCCTGTCACTTGCAGTCAAACAAGTTTTAATACAAGATTGTATCATCAGTGCTTCTCCAGTTAAAATATAGGAGGACCAAATTTAAGTAAGAAAAGAAAAAAAAGAAGATTCAGTCACAGACCAGAAGACAAATTTAAAAATGTGTAAAAGATGTCTTTCAGTGGGTGATTTGGTAAACAAATTGTGGTACATTCATACAATAGAAAATTATTTGGCAATAAAAATAAATGAGCTATCAAACCACAAAAAGACATGAGGAAACTTAAATGCATATTACTAAGTGAAAGAAGCCAATCTGAAAAGGCTACATGCTGTATGATTCCAACTATATGACATTGTAGAAAAGGCAAAGCTATGAAGACGATAAAAAGAGCAGTAGTTGCCAGAGGTTAAGGGGAGGGCAGGTTGAATAGGCGGCAGAGCACGGAGGGCTTTTAGGACAGGGAAACTACTCTGTACGATACTATCATGGTGGAAACTTGTCATCAGGCATCTGTCAAACTTTATAAAATATGTAACACATAGAGTGAACCCCCCTCCAATGGGCTTTAGTTCAACCATGTGTCAATATTGGCTCATAAATTGTAAAAAAAACCAAAACACAAAAAAAACTATATGCCACTCTAGCACAAATTGTTAATAACAGGACAAGTTGGGGATTAGATGAGGGGATTTATGGGAACTCTCTGCACTTTTCACTCCATTTTTCATACATTTCTCAAAAAATAGTGTTTCCCTTCAAATCTAACTCTGCCCCTCTGGAAGCAAATTTTCAAAGACCTTTTAATATGTTTTCAATAACAAAAATCCTTATATTATACCTTATCAGCACTTGACAACAGGGTTAGTGTCTTGTAAAGCTGCATAATTCACTTGTAATTCAAGACAGAGTTTTTATATGTGGGAGGTAGCCAATAAATACTTAATAAATAGCAGATAGATGAACAAGTATGATACTGTCAACAAGCTAATATGTAATCTTCAAGGATTAAAAATTGAAATAACTTTCTCAATTATATCTTGGTTTCTCTTCCCTTCATCTTTATATAAACCATTCACATGGCAAGTATACATTTCTCATGTGTCTAAAAGTATGACTCAATTTAAGTTGGCTTTCAAGCTACAATTTTATTCAAAAAGAAAAAAGAAAAAAAAAACCCATGATGTTTCCAGTTCGAGATCACTCAATTTCCCTTTGATTTAAAATTCAGTTCTTCAGGGGCAAATACTCAGTCAAAGTCAGGGTTTCCCTTTTAACCCCTTGTCCCTTAAGATAATTTAAGTTATTAAAGGGCTTACATGTCATCCTGTGAAGGAGACTGGGTCTGGCCTTTGCCCTTCCTGGACCACACTGAGGCTTAGCTGCCCTCACCTTTAGCCATGGCAGCCAGACTCTGTCCCCACTGCATGCACACCATTAACCGCGGCAGGGCCTCTGGTGGTAGGTGTGTGGGGCTATTGTCTTTCAACCTCAAGCTTCCTCCTGGCCCCCCCTCACTGCCAACTTACCTTTGCCCTCCTGGGGTACATGGGAGCTTCAGGTGTCTTTCTACGTGATTTGTAGGTACCCTGGGTGCTGTGATCCTGTCTAGTTTTATTTTCCAACCCCTTGTGGCCTTAGGCCTAAGGCATTTGTACTAGCTCTTCCCTCTGTCTGGGGTGCTCTTCTCCAACATATCCATGTGGCTCACATGGCTCTTTGTTAAAATGTTGCCTTCTCAATGAGGCAATCCCAATCACCCTTTAAGTTTTAACATATTCCTGCATACCGATTCGCCTTACGAATTTTGCATACTATTTTTCCACAGTTGTTATCACCTTTTAAGATATTTTCATTTTTTATTATGTTAACTGTTTGTGGTCTGCCCCCCTTCTCCCATCTCTAATGTAAACTTTATAATAACACAGGATTTTTTTCCTCTTTTGTTTACTGACTTAATCCAAGTTCCTAAAACAAAGCCTGGAATAGAGTAAATGCTTAATAAATATGTTTTGGATAAATACATCTCTGGCCTTTTAAATAAAACTAGTCCTCCATGCAATATAGAACATGTCTGTCAATACCAGCCATAAGGAACAATGCCTGTTCCTGTCATTCACACACATTCTACACCCTCTAGCCATCCCACCTCCCTGCCTGCCTATAGTCTCCTTTTCTATTTATCCCAACCTCTCTAATCTCAGGGTCTTTTCTCATAAGTTCAAGATCTGTCTTTGGTCTTTCTCTTTCACTGGTGACCTCTTTGTAGTCCTTTCCCCAGCTTATCTGCCTTACCTCCCCCTTAAACTATGGTTCTGTTAACTGGGTTAAGTAAGACATAATTTATCTACCAGTCCTCATAATGGAATTTTCATTGTACCTTGTATTCTCACCCTCTCTGCTTCAGATAGTAAAGCTGGCAACTGACAGCATAGGAATGAATACAACTTCTTAGGGGGACAGGATAGAGTGAGACATGTTTCAGTATGGAAACCTGAAAGTACTAGTACTATGAGAAAAGTCAAATAAATGAGAGGAAACTAAAAGGAGAAATAAATAAAATTAAAGAAGTAAAGAACTCTTGGAAGCCAATGGGGAAATTTTTTTCCATGAAGACAATGGCTATCATTAGTACCAAAGCTGAAGTACAGTCAAGTAAGATTAGATCTGAAAATTCTTCATTGGTTTTAGTAATTAAGTAGATAATTGTCATCAGTTTATTTAGAATTGGGGAAGTTTGGAGCCTGAACACCAGATAGCAAAGAACTGAGGGATGAAAAGGGGTTTCCCCAACCTATTACCAGACATTTGTGAGTGAGTCCATTTGTCACCAGAGAATTGCTCAGCTGAACCCAGTCTAGAGCACCGAGCCATAGACTCATGAACTAAATGAATGGTGTTATTTTAAGTCACTTAATTTTGAGTGGATTTTTATGCAGCAAAATTGATATTTGAGCAAGGCTTCACCATATATAAAATGGATGGGAAATAGTTTAGAAAGAGAAAGAATCTGAGAATTTAGAAAAAAGGGGATAATAAAGCAAGGTACACAGGGAGAGTAAAAGAGTGAAACTCCAAGCAAATGTGAAGGCATAGGTGTAGATTGATTCACATCCTGGAGACTCACAGTCACAACCTAGAGATGAGTCAGAGGCCCGAGGAGAGTTACAAAGCTCTGATAGATTCCCTCTTAATTAATGCTGTTGCTAAGAGACTCTGACCAGTCACACTACATTTATCACTGTACTCTTTCCTCTCCATCCATTTCTGAATTATCTAGCAATGAATACCATAATTTAAATCACTGTTTACTGGGTGGTTTTGCCTATATATTTGCTATGCAATGGTAATCCAGTTGTAACAATTCTATAAGTTCTTCAAATTTAGTGTCTAGGACACTATATCCATCTTAGGGTTCCTCTTCTTGTTAGCATCGTAAAGAACAAAGATTAGACTACATATCACATGACCATTATTTGAAGTTCAAGTACAATGCTTCAACACAAATCTGACTTAATCAAATACAAAAAAAAAAAATTATTTTCATTTGGGAAAATGAGGGGTAATGGACTGAATTGTGTGTCTCCAAAATTAATATGTTGAAGTCTGAACCCTCAATTCTTCTAAATAGGACTGTATTTGGAGACAGGACTTTCAAAAGGGCAATTAAAGTACAATGGAGTCATTAGGGTAGGCCTTACTCCAGTATGACTTGTGTCCATATAAGGATGGGAGATCAGGACACAGAATACACAGATAGAAGAACAAACATATGAGGACACAGAGCGAAGGCAGCCATCTGCACAACAATAACAGAGGCCTCAGAAGAAACTAACTATGCCAACACCTTGATCTTTGACCTCTAGCCTCCAGAATTGTGAGAAAATAAATTTCTGTTGTTTAAGTCATACAGTCTGTTATTTTGTCATGGTTTTGTCCTAGCAAAGCAATACATGAGAGGATTTTTTTTTAATTAAAATTAGGTCAAGGAAATAGAAGTTATATTCTCTAAACATGCATCAAGAGGAATGCCAGCAATATGAATTTGCTGAGAGAATAAAGCCATGAACTAGAGGAAGCAGACTGATGTTGGTTCAGGTAATAACCAATCCTGGTGAAGGACTAACACCCAACAGTGGCAAACAGTAACCCGATGTGTAACCAAGAAACTCATTTAGATGGGAGGAGGTCTAGTCTAAAATGTAGAGAACCCCCAGCTCATGCACAGGCATATCATGGGGCAGTGCTAAAAGTCAGGTGGATAGGGTTCTATTTGTGATGTTAAATGCATACAGAGTAGACTATATCTATCTGTAGGTATGAGAACAGAGTTCGGTTCCTGAGCAGAAGAGGGTTTGAAAAACTAGGGAAGATAACAGAGTTCCAATTAAGGTGACTAGACAGGTAGGTAGTCAAATCCCATATGGAAACCAAATGTTCAGCCAAACACAGCTTAATTACTGGGCCATCAGAGTTCAGTCAACTGAAAGGTGGTTATGGGAAAAAAAAAATCATTTGCTAGCAAATGAGAGTTGGCTCAGCTGGAGTATAACTAACTCTATAGCCCCACCTGCTGGTTGAAGCTGAAGATGGTTAACATACGGCCAGCATTTGCCAGAGCTGAACCGGAGCTGACCCTCCCAGTGTGGTCAATGTCCTTAGCTAAAAGAAGTGTAACAATGTCTGCTGAATGGATGCAGATATGGTATGAAAGCAGCAAGGTGTTCTGGGATCAGAAATTGCATTACATTTGCTAAATCGACCTTTTTACTCCTGAAAAGGGACTAAAATGTTACTCCATATTTCTACATTATTAGAACTCAGGTATCTAACGTAACTAAACTTAGACTGTATTTCTAAATCAATATGTCAGGCAATATCTCAAGACTGAATATATCATTAAAACATTTTGTGTGTGAGAGGAAAAGGAAGAATTAGTTCCAATAATCGTTCTTGCTTTTTCTTTGAAGGTTACTTCAATGGAGGGATACTTCCAAAAGAAACACAAATCTTACCTCCAAAGCTTTGGTTTATTGAGATCTTGCAGAGATAACCACATCTCTTTAGATGCATCCATTAATATTTATAAACTTCATAGAAAGATGAATTCACAAAGGAAAATTATGTTCTAGATATATTAGCCAGAGTTCTGCCCAATAATACTAACACACAACCCCCAAAATCTCAGTGGCTAGCAACAACTACCTGTATGTCTCTCTGGGGTCTTCACATTGTTCAGAATGGATCTGCCTCAGGTTGCAAGTCAAGTTCAGTTTCAAGTCTGCTACACAAGCCTCTTATCCTGGGACCAGTGGCTTCCCAGAGCATGGTCTTCTCATCTAGGTGGCAGAAGGACAAGAAACCACACCTAACCATGCAAACGTATTTTGACTCTCAGTTCATGTAACATCTGCCAATATTTTATCAGCCAAAAAGTCACATCACCAACCCTGAAGTCAGTGGGGTGGAGATGCATACCCCACCTACTCTACTGGGAGGCAATGCAAAGGCTGAAAATGTATAGTTTATTACAAAGTGAGAATGAAGTTGGGAAACAAAAATCTACCTTAAGGATAGTTTGCCAATCCTGGTAGTTATGGAATCTTCAAAAGTACTGGAGCTTGTGGGGAGGGTGCAATGGGAGAAGTCTGCAATATAGTTAACATTAAATTTTTTTAAATATATTTTCATTGATTTCAGAGAGAAAGGAAGAGGAGTGAGAGATAGAAACATCAATGATGAGAGAGAATCATTGATTGGCTGGCTCCTGCACACCCCCTACTGGGGACTGAATCCGCAACCCAGGCACCTGCCCTTGACCGGAATCGAACCTGGGACCCTTCAATCTGCAGGCTGACGCTCTATCCACTTAGCCAAACCGGCTAGAGCAACATTAAAATTTTTAATAAAAAATAATTTTAAAAAAACCTACCTGAGCTTAGAAATGAATTTCCTGATGCTTCAGTTTCTAGGAACTTAGACCATACATGATTTTTACAAACAGAATTTGTACCTGCTAGCAAATTCTGTCTTCACAGTGGGATATATAATTCATCAAAAGGAATATGTCTAAATTCTTTGCTTTTAGGTGATTAAACTATGATATAAAAATCATTTGACTTTTTTTTATTTAGTGAATAAAAGTAATCTTACTTGTCAGCTGAGTAGTTAAAACATTTCCAGGCAGCCAATGTAATATAACAGAAATTTACAAAATATCTCTAAGGCTCATCACCATATGGTAGGTCTGAGAAGTTTACTTTGACCAGGGATTTGTAAGAACGAGATCCCAGACACAGAAGTATTGGCAAATCAAAGAACCCGATCTTAGAAGAGACAAGCTCTTGGATACCGATACAGTGCTATGCCCTGCTCGGTTTTTAAACAAGGCTCTGAGCTCCTTCCACTGAGAATATCCCACTAGTTCAAGCACCAGTGACCACTGCAATCTGTACACTTCTTGGAGAAGTAGGAGGCATCCGTGCATGAGTCTTGAGATCCTAGTGTGAAAGCAACCTTGACCCATGTCTGGCTAGTCATTCTCGTTGTCAGTCTTCACACTTGGACCAATTCCCTAATCCATACCATTTGTAACAAGGCTTCCTTTCACTGAGAAATTAGTGAAAGTTAATATGTAAGAATATATTAGACAAAATAAATACTAAGAAATAGTAGAAGCTGCTTAAGATTCTAGCAGTTAGGAAGTTTGAAATCTGTACATCTGGACACCAAGCATCAGTATTACTAACAGGGTAAGAATAGAGACACCTGATGCCGAAACCGGTTTGGCTCAGTGGATAGAGCGTCAGCCTGCGGACTGAGAGGTCCCGGGTTCGATTCCGGTCAAGGGCATGTACCTGGGTTGCGGGCACATCCCCGGTGGGGGATGTGCAGGAGGCAGCTGATCGATGTTTCTCTCTCATCGATGTTTCTAACTCTATCTCTCTCCCTTACTCTCTGTGAAAAATCAATAAAATATATTTTTTTAAAAAAAGAATAGAGACACCTGTACTTTGCAGGAACACAAGATTTCCAGTAACCCAGTGTCTGATATTGCATAAATGTCAACTCAGTGTTGCAGATCTTATTCCTTCTGAGAACTTGCTACCATTTTTATTTCTTGTTAGTTCTTAAAGTTGTAAAATGTAGAGACATTGGCTGAGATATCCCATAGAGTTTTGGAACAATAAAATCTTGCCTTATTGAAGGCCCCTAAATGAACTGACTTATCCATCAAGATGCACATTCAGACATAAATAAGGAATTCAAGGTATTTGTATTCCCTATGCTCCCTGAGAATTCTGAGTTAAGGCAGCCAAGGCAAACTGCAGCTGAACTGTGAACATCATTATGATGTCTGCATAGTGACTCCTGAGAATACCAGACTCCACCAGGATGAACACAATTCTGAACACTTACTAGAGATGCCAGAGAAAAGAGCCTGCTTTTTTTTTCACTCTGTATGGATACAGCAGCACCTACCGAGAGCAGAGGTAGGAAACTCTTGGCACAGAGGGGTTCCTGAGTCCAGGGCTCGGTGAGCCAAGCTGTGCAGGAGAGGTGAACGCCTCGTCCTCCCTTTTGATTGCTTTCCTTTTCCTTTGACATCACTCCCTCCACTCACAACCCCCCTCTGGTTTCCTCAAGCAATCTCCAAATATCCTATCTAAACTTCCTAATTTCTTTGGCTTTCCCCCTAACAGCAAGTGTCTGACGTGGTAACTGGCCTTTGCCTTCTGTCTTCTCTCTTTTGTCTCCATATCTTCCCTTCCTCTTAAATTCTCTCAACCCCTTTCTTTTCCTTATTTCCACTCTACCTCCCCATGTGCTTGTATATTAATCACTTCCATTCAAATTATGAAATCGTGGCTGAGAAGGAGGCGTAGAGACCGCCCAGGTAGAAGCATTCATTTTACACATGAGGAAGCTGAGGTCCAGAAAGGGTGTGACTTTCTCAACATCACCTGCTTGTGCCTGAACTCAAGACTAGAAGCCAGAACCACTGACACCAGCTCATTCTCTTCCACAATGGCTAGCAGAATTATCAGCAACTCGGGACAACGACAGCTTTCTTCCATTTTTCTCACGACAGCACCTATTTATTGGCAACCAACAACATGATATTGCTTAGCTGTGAACATGATGAGAGTCCAGATATGTCTGCCAGCTCCACATTAGAATCAAAGAATATGTTAGTCACCAAAAATTCACCCCAACTGTATACCCTTCTCCCTCCAGTTCCATAGGTCACCATGTCTAATCTCAGAGACATTGCACCTGTTCTTTTCTAGGTGCCAGTGTTGCCAAAGGACTGGATTGGTGGGATTTCTCCATCGCTAGTGGGAGTGGGTTGGCTCTTGCAATATCTGCAGAAAAGAAATTGTCTAAGACTTGAACAGGATAATGAATGGTTTTTATTTGCAAAGAGTTACATCCCTCAGTTTTGCAAAGTCCCATCGTCTTTAAACCAGTCCTAGAAAATATGTAGCTGGAGCTCCGCAGAGCCAAAAGCAGGGCCACTGTCCAGAGTTTCCATTCCATGGCGGAGCTGGGTCCGATGTGGCATCAATCTAGATTTAGTCCATCAGTCCATTGTGTGGGTGAATATAGGGGAGTGTGCCCCCTGCAACAGGAGTCCCAAGAGAGCAAGGGGGCCAAGAGTGAAAGGGCAAGACAGAGAGAGAGATCTCTTTGTTCAGGAGTTTAAATATCAAATCTTCCCATATTTGTAATGGCCACCCCTCCATGCCTATTTTGGCCAATTCGCTGTTCTCAAGTGCAACTGCCAGAAAAGCACCTTCCTATATTACTCAGACCTTACTGGGCAGGTGTCCATTGTCCAGTCCCTTCCCACAGTGATATTTGGGGAACAGACTTGAAGAATGTTAACTGCAGCTCCTGGCAAAGCACTATAAATGGCATGCCTATATTACCTACTTTCCCTTTCCTCCTTTCCAGTTAATAACAGCCAGGTGATTAACAGTATCACCAGGACCACTCCCACCCACAGGGTGCTGAAGGACAGGGAATGGAATCATAGTGTGAAAGTGGATCAGGCAGAAGTAGTGACAAACTCTGAACCATACATTTCAGCAGCACAGGGTGTCCTGTGGTGGGCAATGCTTCCCACTATTAGAGAACCTAGCTTGCAGCTAGATGGACTGTCTCCTGTCTAGCCTTTAGCTTTTAAATTACTGTTCTTGTTGCTGGTACTGCTGCTTGCAGTGTTTGCTTGCTTGCTTCTTAAATCTCAGAAATTGATCAAGGCAGGCTTTCTGAAATAAAATTAAAGCTAAGAATACTTTCTGACTTTCCTTCCATTACATGAGTTGCACTTCCATAATTTCTACTTCCAGTAATCAAAAGGAAGAATAATGATAGCAAGCACTTATTAAAGGCTTATTCTGAGGCGCTGTGCTTGGTCTTTACATGGACTACCTTATTCCATCTTCACCGAAGTTTCATAAATTAGATACCATTATTAGTTGTGCATTACAGATCAAAGAGCTAGCAATTAGAGGACAGAAACCCAGGCAGTAGACTCTGGAGCTGACATTCTTGAGTTACTTCCATCAGGGAGTGAATACAGCCACTGCAGTCATTTCCAATTTAGTTTGTTTTGAAGTACTTTGAGTCTGTCTGGAGGCTGCAGGAAAGCAGTAAGCGTTCTCTTGTCTACCAAGCTACACTTGAGCCCTAGCAATGTCTTATAAATTAAAGACAACAATAACAAGGGATTATGCTTTATGCTGTTAACATTATTAATCTGATCCTGAATTGGCCCAGCAAGTGTACTCAAAACCTGCTCGGCCATTTCTTCTGTTGGCAAAGAATAAGGGTCTCGTTTACCATTGAGCTCATCATTTCCTCATTTGCATTTCATCTCAAATAGTTGATCTATTAAAAAAGTCATTTGTAACTTATCCTTGTCAAACAGATTAAATGTAGCTGACCTCATAGATTGCTTTCAAAATTGCCAAATATCAACAACCGACAAAGAGCTAATGCTGTGGCAATGGAACATGTCCTCATATAAAACAGAAATTGGACCTTTTCCATAGATATTTTATTGTTATGCACAGAATTTCCAAACTAAAACATAAATTCAAAAGCCAGCTTTTGCATTTTAGCCTGCACAGCTTCTCCTTTTGCAAATTACGGCTGTGTTCTTTCTAAAAGGAAATCTGTAAGTCAGAAATAGAACCTTTGAAAATAGTGCCAGGTAAAAAATCTAAGACAAATAGCAGGTGTTGATGGCTGACACTGAATAGTCCTTAATTGCAAATGCCACATGCAGGAGAATAAATCCAGTTTCTCGAGCACAAAACACAAATAAAATGGATGGATTTATTCAGTACATTTCTTCTAGAATCTGCATTCACTTGCAAAAGATTTTGCTTTCTTCCATTGACAGTTTGTATTCTGAAATTAAAGGAAAGTCACAGAAAAAATATCTTTGCAAAGATAACCCTTCCAACTGGGAACCCTGTCACATTCCTACCCATCTTCTATCTCCCTCTTTACTAGCTCTCATTTATTTAGACTAATTTGAACATATCCAGATTTCTTCTTTTGTTTAAAAAATAATGTTTTAAACAATGCTTTCTCTCATATTTATTAGAAAAACAGTCTACTCCTGTGGTCTTTACTTCTACTTTAATCTATTCATTCATTCATTCATCCTTCATTAATTCAACAAATATTTATTAAGCATCTACTATACATAAAGCCTTATATTAAGTGTTGTTGGAAAAATATATAATTATGTTCTGTGTTTATCCTAGCATCTCTTTGCCACAGAAATTATACATTAAGACTACATCATTATAATTTTTTAATAATTGAAAACATGTAATTTCCTTCCAGAAATTTGCATCTTTTAAGGCTGTTCAGAGCTATGCTTTAACTTCTAATGGTGGCATTTCAGGTACCAGGGAAGAATGTGTTTTGAAAGGGACTACTGCTTCTCTCTGTTAGGCATTAAATGAGAGGTTAAACAATAGAGGATGTTAGATGGAAGTGGTTGAAAGAGAGAGACAAAATAGATACAGCAAATTCAACCAGTGTATTCAACCAGGGGTGATACTGCCTCTCAGGAGACATTTGGCGATGTCTATAGACATTTTTGGTTGTTACACGGGGTGAGTAGAGCGCATGGACGCTGTTAAACATTTTTAAATGCACGGACAGTTGCCAAGCATTTAAGTCCCCATAACAAAGACTTATCTAGCCCCAAATGTCACTACAGCTGAGAGTGGGAAACTCAGGATTAGAGAGATGAATATAATTTTTGTTTCCTACACCACAGCAATGATTACCAAGTAGCAACTTGTAAACAACTGGGGTGGGCCAGCTTGCATATGTAAGAAAACCAATTGTTGACCAAATATTTTGCAAAGTGCTGTCATCAGACTACTAGTCTCAGGTTTATTAGTGTGTTTATTAGAAATGCAGAACACTGAGCCCCACTGCAGATCAACCAAACTCTGCCCCCTCCCCACCAAATTCTGTAAATGTTCAGAAAACAATGCAATTATTATAATAAAAAAGAGCTGGTGTTAGAACTAGCAAGAAAGAGAGTGGGTAGTTGTGATGTTTGCAAGAGAGCCCTGGTCTACTCCTCAGAATACCTGCGTTTGAATCCACATTCATGTTTGCAAGACTGTGACTTGGGCAAGTCACTAAACTGTCACTCAGACACTTTCCTCATCTGTGAAAACAATCTGACATGGAAAAAACTAGAACAGATAACACCCAAGAATGTATCTAACACTATCAATTACATGGCATATTCAGGAGCTCTTGCCATCTGACGTTGTTCTAAGCACTTTTTATTTATTAACTAATTTAATCCTTATTACCAAATTCCAGTAGGTAGTAGTGTTATCTCCATTTCATCAGATAAGGAAATTTAGGCACAGAGATGTTAAACAACTTGCTCAAGATTGAGCAACTGGTAAATGTTGGAGACAGCCAGGCTCCATAACCCACACACTGTCTCACTAAGCTTTTCCAAAGTGCTGGTTGATCTGTTGCCTCAGACACGGAAGATAATGAAGTATGAGGTAGGTTATTCAGTTAACAAATAATTCTTAAGTGTCTACTATGTGCCACTTGCTAGAGATAGAGCGGTGAGCAAAACAGATATCATGCCTACTCACTTAGAACTCACAACCTCAGTCAGTGTGTGCACAGAAGGAAAGCTTGTCCAAGACTCAGATTCCCAGGCTCATCCCTGAGAGCCCAGTTTGGTCAATCTGCAGTGAAGCTCAGGGTTCTGCGTTTCTAATAAACACACTAATAAACCTGAGACTAATAGTCTGATGACAGCACTTTGCAAAATATTTGGTCAACAATTGGTCTTGTAATGTGTGTTATTGGATTAAAGCCTGGACCACATGAGTTCTTTACAACTCAATACTATCTACTGGGAAAGCAATTCAAGATAAACGCCAAATGCCAAAGAGTTGATTCATTGAGGGCAGAGAGAGTGCCAGAGTGGCACTTAAGCAAGAGAGATTACCTGATGGGCACTAACTCCTAACAAGAGACCAGTTAAAAGTTGGGAATGCTCAGAGCCCCTTTCCAGAAGGAAAGCCTCCTGCTGTTCACATAAAATAGGTCCCTTAGTTAATTCTCTGAAAGTCATGCAGGGCAGGGACTCACTGAGGCACTGACTGACTGTGAATCAAGGAACCCAAAATCTAGATCTCAGGAGTAGCTTTTCATTTCATTGCTCACATTATTGAGCCTCTTTGCTCCCATACTAAGAGGGAATGAGACCCACAGACTTTGCATGTATTATTACCTAAACAATAGAAATGTAATATACATTTATATTCAAAACTACTACATAGTTACAATGACAATCCTTATGTGGACCAACATATACACTGCCCAACAGAAACATTAAAAACGAATGCCACTTCATTACAGGAATCACTGGCATTGAGAACAGAAGAATCAGAAGACCTGGTTTCTAAGCCTAACTGGCCACTAAGGATGTAAAATCTACTTAATTGCTAAGACTATCCAGTTCTTCTATAAAATGAAAGGTTAGTCAAGGTGATCCAATTTCTGTTCACAACCAAATATGAAATTAGTGAGTCAAAACAGAATAGAGAATAAGTGCTTCCCTACAGTAAGTGTAAGTATTGTTAGTGTGTGTGTGTATGTGCATGAAACTTTTATGTTAGACATACCTATACAGACTCTGAGCTATGATGTAAAGTGTATTTCTCATTGTAGGCTGTAGTCAATTCAGATTTAGAAGATCTTTTCTGATTTAGAAAATCCCACTGATTTAGAAGATCCCTTCCAGCTCCAAAAGTTCTCTCATTCTGTGGTCTCACCTCACCCATTAGTGACCTTGTAAATTACCACAGGATGCTAACTAATCCAAATTTGTTTCTGCTTACCTGCAGCTTCAAGCACCAGATGTGTCCATTATCAGCATATTCTGTAAAATATTTATGCACCTAGAAGGTCACTGATCAATCTCCTGTGGCTGTTTCTTCTCTTTTGAGCTGATTCTGGTATTTTCCACTGACCAACAGAGCTAAGGGAACAGTAGGCTACACAGCTACAGCTATATCTCTACAATAAGAGAAAATCCTTTTTTAAAGAGGTAAAAAAATATCATCACACCACCTACTCCTATGGATAAGAAAAATATAAAAGCCCACCTGAGACATGATCTCAGAAAATTGACGGGTATATAATTAAACTTGGTGTTTGGAGGAGCCAGATTAGAGAGCACAATAAAACTAGGATGAACTAAAACCCTGGAGAAATTACAAGCAGAGGTTTCTCAGCCTTACTCCTCAAACCTCTCACACCCATTCTGAGAGTTCTGTTGTACCTACTTTAATTCCTGCCTAAGAGTAATTAAGTTAGGCACATGGTGTTATAACTTCAGATTTATGATAAATTCTCTTTAATGACAATGATTTTTTTGGTATAGGATATAGGGTAGGTACCCTCCCCCAATATCCACACTTTTCTTTCATTTCTACTTTCTCTATTCTTACAGAAAACTGTATCAGAATCACATGAGATAATGTCTTAATTACACCTACCCATCCAGAGATTCTAAGAATCAAAGAGTATAAATGCTCACTTTTCCACATAAAAAGGCCATCCCCACTGAGTAGTACAAACTGGAATTTTTGAGTTATGGGACACCTTTGTAGCATACTCCTCCCTTCCCATAGCTAATGGTATCAGCTGATTTACACCTGTGCTGAGGAGTTTCCCAGACATGCATATAAACATATCTAGGAGACTGAGGACACAGGCAATGAGGAACTAACAGAAGTAAATTTCCAGTACAGTAAGTAGGGGCAGAAAGAATTAATCTCACAGGAAAGGTTGGGGAGAATTTGCAGAGTTTGAGCATCAGAGGGAGATGATTCCAGATACACAGCTACTACAGGAATTTTCCCCACCTAGATTCTGGGTTGATTTATCTACACTCTAAAAAGTTCCATTTTGCTAACGAAAGGAAATATTTCACTAAACTTTTAACATCTTGAGGTTTAAGTACCTTGCTAAGAAATCCCCACAACTGATCATGCTCTAGACCTGAGGAAGGATGCCATTCCCACGTCCTCTCCGCGGTGGAAGAACTGGGATGAGAGCCCTGGTGACCTGAGCCATCAGCCTGGCTGCCCACAGACAGCAGGACCTGTTTGGTGAAGGTGAGGCATACAGCTCCGCTTGGCAACCACAGCAGTGGACCTGCATCTCCAGCTCAGAGAGCACCAGTGATTGCACATCCCTGGACTTGGCAATAGAAGCAAAAGCAATGGTGCTATTGAATCTTCACTCAGTAGCATGGACTGTGTGTCTCTGGTTTATAGACCAGCCACAGAAGGCCTCCAGCAGCTGCAGCATCAACAATCAGGACTAATTTGGGGGCACATGAAAGATGTCCTTGAAGAATCTCAGACGTATTGGGGAAGACCTTTGCAGGCCTGCAATGCCTGATATGCAGTGCAAGCTTTTAGCCAGTAAAATTTGGATTCACTGGTATTAAAACATTCTCACAAACTGGTGAGGGCTACAGATTTTCATTGCATATAAGAAAGAGTAATTTCATTGTACACAATCCCAAACAGAAATCACTAAAGCCATTTCTGAAACAGCATTAAACATTCATGGTGATCTTTGCAGGCTGAGTAATTGCAAAGAAACTTCATCTTTAGTCACAAAAACAAACAATTACCACAAACAATAATAATAAGGTAGCCCATCCATTAAGTGATATTCATCCATTGTTTTCTTTTTTTAAACTTATCTTTATTGATGAAAGTATTGCAGATGTCCCTCTTCCTGCCCCCCAACCCCCACTTCACCACACTGTTGTCTGTGTCCATGGGTTATGCATATTATCCATTGTTTTTAAGTTACACTCTACCATGCAAAATGTTGGGAGGGGGCAGAAATTCACCCATTAGGCTTTAGATCAGCAGTTCTCAACCTGTGGGTCACGACCCCTTTGGGGGTCGAATGACCCTTTCACAGGAGTCGCCTAAGACCATTGGAAAACACATATATAATTACATATTGTTTTTGTGATTAATCACTATGCTTTAATTATGTTCAATTTGTAACAATAAAATTGGGGGTCACCACAACATGCGGAACTGTATTAAAGGGTCGCAGCATTAGGAAGATTGAGAACCACTGCTTTAGATGCTCACTAATATCTCTTCGACTATCTGACAAATTTCTCTGAGAGTAAAAAGCACAGTGGTTTATAGTGATTTCAATGAGAATTGGAGTTTTCTCTTTACTTGAGAGGTGGAAATAATCAATTCCCTCAATAAGCTTTTTTGGGAGCTGTAAACAGTTTAAGCAAAATTAGCATTGATTAAACTTGAAAAACATTTACCTAGTGAATCTCAGAATGAATTTAATTTCCCAGTCTTTGTGCAATATCAATTCCAGATTAGTCCTTCATTTAATGGAGATGTAGTAAGTCCAGCATTGCCTCAGGCATTTGGACATTGCACTAAACATTGCTGTGGATCAAAAGAGGGCCAAAAGGGCACCCCTTAGTTCTTTGAAAATCTAAAATCTAGCTGAGAAGGAAAATTATACAAAATGAAACAAATCAAGATTATAATTTCCACAATATTCCTTTGCTGTTCCTGTGGAAGATCTACGAAATCCCATAAATACTTCCTTCTCACACAATATGTGAGTGAGCATTCTTAAAATAATTATTTGATATACCCAGGAACATAAAAAATGAATAGATCATTCATATAAAGAGTGTCTGTGATAGAGAGAGAATTCTTTTTGGACAAATACTTCAGCAACGTTTGTTGATTTTTGTAGTTTAAATTCAATATGTCCAATATCTTGTTGAATACTACAGGTCATAAAAATAAAGGTATTTATAGATTAAAAACTTATTCATAGAAAAAATAGAGAAAGTGGGAAATGGGGTAATCTTTATTAAACTTAGTCCAGAATAAGGCTTCTATCTTTTAGGTAACGAAGAACTAGTGAATATGTCAGCATTATATACATACCTATAGGCAAGACATTGCAAAACACCATCAGTTGTTAAATTTTAAAAATAAAAAAACCTGTTCCCAAATAATTGGTTTGCTCCTCAAGAAATCACAAACTAATAGAGCCTCTGAATTATGAGAAAAATGTTAAGTTCCCTTTAAACATTCATCTGAAAAATCAAAGTCCTTATATACTGTTTCAGCAAATGTTGGTCTCCTCAGCCTGTGGTTGGATTCCTCTATGGAGAAATCACTGGGTCCTAGGACATAGTTGCACACTGATGCATACTTGTCTCCTTCCTTCTTTATTATTGTCAGTGTCCATTTATGTGACCACTGGCAATAAAAATGCCACTTGTAGACAACTTACCACCTCAATTCACTGTTCTATTTCACTTAACTGAAGTATTGCCCATTATTTCAGCAACATCTCATTTATGATAGTGTTTATTGTCATAAAGCTTATATGTTGTTATTCTTCACCCAACTGCAAAACTAGAAGACACTCCTTACAAATATAGACAGGCTCGTTTTATTTCTCATGTCATCCTTAATATTTGACTTTTCAAACATTGCTAGTCATAAAATATATTGTTTAAAATACAAAGTATCAATGTGAAATTAGATTTCTAAAATCTAAAAATTTCAAATGCTGTATAAAAATTACATCATTTTTATATTTGAGCAGGAAAGCTGAGGCTCCACATGCAATAGGCAACAGAAGAGGTATGCTGAGGATTCATGTCCAAATAAGCTACTGAGGCCCAAAGGCATCAGTCCCTGGGATGTGAGAATGCAGCCAGATGCTGGGAACTCAGAAACATTGGCCAATGACTTGCTGCTTTGATAAAAATGAACCAACCAGTATAAGGATGGCTGAAGTCGGACTGAGGAGTAGAAAGCTAGAATGAGGAGTAGATCAAAGCCCAGATTGGGTATGTAAGCAGAACTAAAAGCCTGTTATAACAAGGACATACGGTAAGAAGAAAGCTCCTCCAACTGTAATATAAGCTCCTTGAGTATAAAAAGTATGAGTATATATATAAAATCATTAACCCCCATCAGAGTGGTCAATTAATGTTTGACAAAGAATGAATAATTGCACCAATGGTTTACTTGAGAACCCAGACCTCAACCTCCAGTCTTCTTCCACTTGATTTTATTTGTACTCTATTTTAATTTTACATTTTTAAATTGAGATATAATTTGCATGTGGATCTTAAGGGTTCAAATCAATGACTTGATAGATGCATACACCTGTATAACCAGAACCAGCTTTCTGGGTGTGCGATCTGTGCAGTCATACAGGGACCCGAGCTTACAGGGCTCTGTGCCTGGTTTAATGCTCTGCTGTTGCCAAAAGTATATTAATAACTTTTGAAAAGGAGCCCCACATTTTCAATTTGCACTGGGCCCTGCAAATTACATATAAATCCTGTGTGAAACCCACACCTCTATCTAGATGGTTCCCTCATGGCCTTTCACAACAGATTACTTTCACCTATTCTAGAACTGAAATAAACAGTGTGATATCTATCTATCTATCTATCATCTATCTATCTATCTATCTATCTATCTATCTATCTATCATCTATCTCTCATATCTACTTGCAAAGAATCTAGCAGCAGAATAGATCTTGAAATATAGTTTTTATGTAACAGGTCAATGACCAATCTTTGGTCATATCTTTTCATAATCTCTGGTTTACCTGGAATATAATGGCAGCTTAATAACTTTGCATGAATAAATAAATTAGAATAATAACTATCCATTCCCTAGGTTTATTATAAGGATTATTGGGATAATTCATGTAAAGTGCCTGGCACAAAATAAGAGCTTTGTGAACATTAGCTTCTATTATCATTAGGTTACTAGTAGCCCTGTGCATGAATCCCTGCACAGTAGGTCGCTGCCGCACTCCTGAAGCTCCCCCTGCTCCTCCTCATAGTTAGCTTCCCTGCCCCATCCTATAGCTCTCTGCAGCCTGCTTGTAGCCAATAGGTTGCTGCCCCACCCTCCTGTAGCACCCCCCACCACCCTCCTCCCTCCCCCCCCTCATAGCTTGCTGCCCTGCACCCTCCTGTAGCTCTCTGTAACCCATTTGTACCTCGCTGGCCCACCCTCCTGCTGATCGGTGATCTGGTCCTGAGGTCCTTGGTCATTACGCCTCAGGGCGTAACAGCTAATTAGCATATTCCTCTCTTATTATATAGGAGGATAATTTAACCAAAAGAACAGTGTCTGCAGAGTCTAATGAACTTGCCAGGTGGGTGCTGCCATATAAGTGAGGGAGCCAGGACTCTAACCCGAGTTTCTCTGGCTCCAAATTCTTGTGCTTACTCTAAAATGCTGCTTCCCTGGAATGACCAAATATGTACTTTGCAACTCAAAACAGAAATGGTAATTATGCTTTTTTTTTTTTGTAAATAGACAAATGAATTGTTCTTTATCAAAATATTTGCCTACAGCTTCAAGTGTGCTTATTGTATATTTGTTCTCTAGTGCCAGGATTTACTCTCAAAGTCTGGTTAAGCAACTTGTAGCATACTTTTCAGCAATCCGTGAACCAGACAGCAACATTATTTTATTTTCTTGCTGGGAAGTACTCCTATGAAACACAACTTGAGACTAATTTAGTTGCATGCATAAGCCAAATTAGTCAACAGCTAAATTTGATTCAAAATCTACCAGAATCTGTCTTTTTCTGAGTTGTATTTCATAGTAAGAATGAACATACACCTACCCATTCAAATGTTTCTGTTCTTAAAAATACCAGAAGGTTCTCCATGCTTGTCTCTTTAGACATAGCACAACTTCACAGATTATTTGCCTGTAACTTAGAAAGTTTCCACTTGATAGTGTGGGATATTGTGTTGGGATTTTCTCTTTGCCCCTCATGGCCACCCTCACCCTTCTCAAACCTGGGGTGCTGACCTGCACAGACCACCCTGGGACTACCCTGCCCTCTGGCTTATAGCGAGGCAGCTAGTGGCACACAGAGGAGGCAACAACAGATTCAAAGGGAGGCGGGTGAGGAAGGTCAGGCACGTGTGTCCTTCTCTCCTTCCAACTGGGTCACTTCGGGTTGGCTGCATCTTGCTCCCAGAGGCCACATCTTGCCACACAGCTCTCCGTCTCTGTAGTTTCAGTAGCCCGGGAGCAGTAGTGGCTCCGTGATGTTATGACCCAGGTTCATCACTCTCCTTGGTTCCCTCACCTATGTTGATCCTACATATTTGCAAACAGTCCCATTATCAAATTCTCCTTTTATTTCTCAACCCTGATTGATACAGGTTTGAGTGTCAATCTATGAACCAGGAGGTTGTGGTTTGATTCCTAGGCACATGCCTGGGTTGCAGACTCAATCCCCAGTGTGGAGTGTGCAGGAGGCAGCCGATCAATGATTCTCTCTCATCATCGATGTCTCTCTCTCTCTCTCTCTCTCTCTCTCTCTCTCTCTCTCTCTCTCTCTCTCTTCCTTTCTCTCTGAAATCAATAAAAATATAATTTCCAAAAATACAGTGACTACAGCAGCATTCCCAAAGGATAATCTTGACTGAAATAATAATAAAAACTTTCAGTGGTAGATTAATTTCAAAGAATGGCGTAAGCAAAATTAAATGGGGTTCTTACTTTAGAATCTCACACATTTTTGTTGTATAAATGATCACTGAAAAGCCCTAAGAGGAGGAAATTACAAGCAGAATTTCCTACATTTTACTTTTCCCACACAGTAGCTTCTAAGACTGCAAGGACAGAATCTAAGCAGGACTGTAGTAGAATGATAAATGAGGTGGCGATGCAGAAGGCTTTGCCGAGAGAAGCAGTCAGGTGACCAGGCTCCTGTCCTGTGCTGGTTGGAGTGCCTCAAGTAGGACACTGTGCAAGTGTCAGGGGAGGCAGAGCTGTACTTGCCAACACAGCAAGGGATTTCTAGCTGCTGGAGTCAGCTAATTGGTATTTCTTCTGCCTCCTCCCTAGTGAGAATTTCTGTTACTGGCTGTCAAAGCTCATCACGTCTCTCAGGACTATTCATTGCTTTTTTCCTCTTCTGGCCACATTATATTTTCAATGAGAGTGGCCAGTTGTCTTTCTGAAAGAAACTAGCATGTGGATTTTCAAAATATCCTTTCATCAATCTTTTCTCTGTTAACCCTCTCATTTCTTCAGGGATTCTGGGCTTAATTGCCAATGAAAACTGAGTTTTGTTGTAATTATTCACCAAAGAAAAATGCTTTTCCTTTTAGCTGTTAGGTGACCTCAAATACATTATGGGTTAATTTTACTGTTTTGGACTATTAGCCATTTTGCTTATTTTCATATTGATTATTGTTTTTTAAAGTGAATAGTGCCACCCTGGCTATTTTGGCTCAGTAGTTAGAGTATTGGCCCATGCACCGAAGGGTCACGGGTTTGATTCCCGGTCAAGGGCATGTATCTGGGTTGCAGGTTTTGTTTGTTTGTTTGATTTTTTTACAGGGAGGAAGGGAGAGGAACAAAGAGTTAGAAACATCGATAAGAGAGAAACATCGATCAGCTGCCTCCTTACTGGGGATGTGCCCACAACCAAGATACATGCCCTTGACCAGAATTGAGCCTGGGACCCTTGAGTCCATAGGCCGACGTTCTATCTACCGAGCCAAACCGGCTAGGGCTGGGTTGGAGGTTTGATCGCTGGCCCCTGTCGGGGCACATGCAGGAGACAATCAAACAATGTGTCTCTCTCGCATCCATGTCTCTCTCTCTCTCAACCCTCCTCCCTCCCTTACACTCTATAAAGATCAATAGAAAAATAATATCCTTGGTGAGGATTAAAAAAAAAAGTGAATAGTGCCAAACATCTGAAAGTCAGATAACCACCCAATTGTACATGCTATTTTTATTTTGCTCATTCTGTTTGACTCAATTAAGTTCATTTTACTAATATGCAGCTCTTTTTTGAAATATGTTGACACTGAATTGGTTTTGAATACCACTAACTACTGTCTGCATCCAATGATGTATTTTACCACCCTTAGATGGATACATTTATTTACAAGGGACATACCACCTTAAAGCTTGAAACCTAAACATAGCAATGACCACCCCCTGCCCCTGACTTTTAGCCCCATGGCCCTCAATTCCCATAGTTAGGGAGACTTAACCTAAAAAATCTGGGTTCAGTCTTGGCCTATGATGTAGGACCAGTCCTGCACTAAAACATCAATGATTTTGCTGCAAGACAGGCTCGCCCCTGATCCCACACTCATCCTGAGCCCCAGTTGTTATGGGTTTACTCTTGCCTTGTTCCTCCTGAGTGGCTCCTGCCTCCTCCTCTGGTTACAATGACTAAGCCTCGACTCCACAGAGGAGCACAGGGCAGTGTCTGATCTTGGTGATGTATCTGGTAGCGTGTAGTGCTAAAGGTGAGAGCTTTAGGGCCCAACTGCTTTAGTCTACAGCTCTGGTCCCCTAATTGCTAGATTTCTGTGCCCCAGTTTCCTCATTTGTCTAAAGAAGCTAATAATAGTTTCCACCTCATAGGTTTGCTGTTATGTTTAAAATGACACACAATAACGGCTCAATAAGTGTCAATTATTATCCACAATACCTTGCCAGCCCCTTTGAGATGAGGGTCCTATCTCTTTCCTCTAGTTATAGTAGTCGAGTCCCTATAGGAAACAGAATCTCACTTAAAATATTTAAGAGATTTGAATTAAGTTCAATCTATAGAGGAATGGGCACAGTTAGGAGAATCACCTAAGGCTTTTGAGACACCTAGACACTAACAACTAGCCATTATCACATCATTTTGAAACACTGGGATCCAAGGAGAACCCAAGCTGCGGAGGAGGGGTGGCATGAAGAGCTACAGTTGCACTTATGGAAGGACTGATTCACTGCCAGAAACATGGCCCAAGCAGAGAACAGGAAAGAAATCCCGTTCCTTTCTCTTCCCCCATCTTCAATCACTACTGCTACCTGCCAATGGAAGCCAGCTGGCAAGGGATTGTGGATAACATAGTCCTTAGGAGTAGACCTCTTACGGCAGACAATGAGGCCACCAAGGATGGAAAATGGATCTAAGGACAAGGTCAAGCACAAAGCAACCAGGAAGCCAGTCCTTAGTGAGTTTTATGCTAATCCAGTTCCCTAGATTAGAGCTATAGTTGCTCAAATCACATTGCGGATGCTCAGCCATCTCTTTTGACTCTGTGTCTGCTCTAGAACTGGGCCCTGAAGTCTCCAGACCCCAACTATCCTCATCAGGCTGTACCCTAGGCCAGCTTTACTCAACACTCAAAGCCTAGGTTCTGAGAGAAAACATTTTACAGTTGGGTGTTTTTTTTACATGACTGTTATTTTTTTACAACCTTAACAGCCAATGTGTGAACAAATGATCAGGTCAGTTATAAAACGATCCAAAATGACTAACAGATTGACCATTTTTCTCTGTGTTGGTTTTAGTCATAAGTGCAAGGTGATACTGTGGCAGAAGTACTGGGAAGGGGAAAAATATATACTGAGAAATGAACTGTTGAGAGATAATCCTCCATGAGTCTTATGCGTTTCTGAATGTCTTAAAAGCAAAGGCAATGATAGTCCTTTGATGCAGGCCGTATTTTCAAGGATGCTTATATAGTAAGTAGCCTTGGAAGACAGAGACAGTTTTTCTCAAAAGCAGAGCATAGGTTTGCTCACTGCCCATGATGAAAGGTTGCTGATGCCTAAATTCCACATCCCTCTCCTGTAACTCAGCCCACTGTGTGTGTAGGTGTCACTGTGGGATTCACATCACCCTGTGGGAAATGGAGCTTAGGGAACAGTACAAAGTGCTGATTATCCTGCTACAGGTATTGGCTTTGAGTAACAAATTGTGTTACATCTCTAGGAGACTTGTGTCCAACCTAGGAGACTTGTATCCTTACCATCAATTAACCTGTGGTGGGTTAACTTGTTAGGTTACAAGAAGGGTAAAATCTCAAACATTTCACAGTTCTTGGTATATATTTCTAAGTAGTTTAACAATATAGGCTCCTTTACATAGGGACTTGTGTCAACTGGTGGCTCCATTTTAAGAGATTTTGTTGGCTATTTTCCACTCTTTTATCAGTTCTTTCTCTAACACATAAATTCAAATTTTAAAATGATACAAAATATTTTTACTTAAATGCTATAAAAGCCCACATGAAATCTAGAGATTGTTTCATCATTGAGAAGTAATACATTGGCTTTACACAGATCATTTCTGTAAGGCTAAGAGTCACCCATCCCTAAAACACACACATACACACATGCACATACATGTACATATATATACACAAATACATGCACCACATAAACATACATGCACACAAGCACATAGTCTATGAGTCTAGATTGTGTTCTGGATTTAGTTATCTGAAGATACAAATATGTTTAAAAAACAAGGTAACCTCAAAAGATAGCAGCAGATGTGGCATATCTCAGCAAAATTTCCCTAGCTGTGAGATGCCATAATAAGAAACATAAGGCATTAGTGTCATATTAATGCAATATGAATGGTCTCATTGGATCCAGAAAGCTGAATTCTTACCCTGCTACCACTTTTCTATTCTTACAATTCACATCACCATTTTAGAACCACTTGTAACAAAAACCAGTGCTCTGTATTCTAAGGAAATATTTACAAGTACAACCACAATTGGATTCAGCAAAGCTTCACCCTGATTATGGGGTAGTGAGCTGTGTGGGTTTGGCAAGGAAGGGCACTCACTTAGCTTCAGCTTCTCAGGTAAGCCCATTCCCCCATAGTCACCCCTGTGTGAGGAAATTAGCCAAAAGACAAGATTTAGAATGTTTCAGGCAAGTGCCCAATTCCCCCAAAACCAGAACCAACAGTGGAAATTCTGCAATTTATGATTCATCCACTTGTAGTAAGTATTACCGGTGGCTTATATTCTTTTTATAAAATTGTCATAAATGTTTTTGTCTCCAATAAAAATAGATTAATAACTTCATATGTGGCAGAGCCTGTGGCAGCATGAGGGAACTATTTTGTAGTGGAAGGGAGGGAGATCATGAAGATATGAATATACACATAAAGAAAATAAATCACAGTGTACAGAAGATTTTAACCATTTTTGATCATAATGGTGAAATCCTCCCCATTGTCCCTAGGAAGATCCAATCAAGAAAGCAGCATGATGTAATGGAACCACAAAGGTTTGCATTTGGAGTTAGGCAGTGCAGGCTTCTAATCCTAGCTTCCCTTTTATTAACTACTAGTAGCCCAGTGCACGAAATTCGTGCACATTAAAATGGAATTAATTGCCCTAACTTGTTTGGCTCAGTGGATAGAGCATCAGCCTGTGGACTCAAGGGTCCCGGATTCGATTCCGGTCAAGGGCATGTACCTTGGTTGCAGGCACATCCCCAGTGGGGAGTGTGCAGGAGGCAGCTAATCAATGTTTCTCTCTCATCAATGTTGCTAACTCTCTATCCCTCTCCCTTCCTCTCTGTAAAAAATCAATAAAATATATTTTTTAAAAGGAGAATTAATTAGCAGAGATATTTTAACATTGCTATTTGCCCTTTCTCTATAATAGAAATGTGAGCGATGAAAGGAAATTAGTAAAATGCATATGAACATAATATATACATTTATTAATAAACAGTAACAGAAGGGTATAACAACAATGAGGCATGATATAAAAACGACAAAAACATGATATGAAAACAACAAAAACATTATATACAAACAACAGTGATGCAAACAATGACTGATAAAGTAATTAAACTTAGTCTAATATCTCCCTATACACCACATTAAGAGTGAAAACACTTTCAGAGTGCTTGACTAATTTCCCTTGTGATGAAGTACTTAGAACTTTAACTGTAACATCACATGCTCTTCAAACTTGAGAGAAAGCAACATATAACTGACCATGTGCAAAAACGGGTTCAGGTAGAAACATGCCTACTCTGTAGAGTTTGTCCTTGTGATTTATTAATAGTCATCACAAATCTTGGCATCACGGGAAACCGTCGTCCAATCAATTTAAATGGAAGGCCAGTGTCAGATGGGGACAAATTAATTCTTGGAATCAGAACAACCTCTCCCTCTGAAGATCCTGTTAATAATACTACAGCTTCAATAATTTTAGGTCGTAATCTTTTGATAATAAATCTGGTACCATTACAAAGACCCCATTTACTATTGAGATTTCTCAATAGCATGATGATTGCACCCACTTTCGATTTTAATTTATGACAGGGCATTCCCAAAGGAGTAATACTATTCAGAAATTCGATGGGGAAATTTTCCTTTGTTTCTTTGTTATGGGGTGGGGCCACAACATTAGTAACAAAGAAACAGAATTAAAACTTTATTGTGGGGAGCTACAGTGTTTTGGACAGGTTCAAGCCTTGGACTGATGAGAGGGCACAGTCCTCTCATTGCCACGTGCAAGTCCCAGCTTGGAGGGTAGGGCCCTCCCAGCACAATTTTAGCCAACAGCTGTAGTTGTAAGCTTGAACCCATGGTCGGAACACATGGCCCCACGTGCCTGAGTGATGTGGGCTTGATAGAGTTCAGGTGCATGTAGTTGAGTAGGATTGAAACCCAAGAGAATGTTTGTAAACATCTTGGTCATGCCCTTACTTTGCCTCATAGCATCTGCTATAAAATAAAGGCATGGCTGTGGGTGTGGCCGCTGTCTCTCAGAGAAGCAGCGTCCCACTGAGACCCGGCTTTCATTCTCTTGTCTGTCTTTTCTAAGCCTTTCAGCCGCCCCACTCATGTTCACCCCGTGCTGGCTGGGCACACTTTAGAAAGATCTGCCTCCACGCTCCCAGGTCAGGTTCCTGCCCCAAACTCTGCCCTTACAGGAAACAGCTCTGGGAAACAGCTTGGGGGAGGGCTCAGCCGTTGCCAAGACAACCCCTATAGGACTGACTTCCTTCCACTCCTTAGTGGCTGTTCGTCTGTATGTGATGAACACCACCCATGGTTTTTATATAAGTAGATGTGACCTTACTCACGATACTTAATCTATCTGGACTCTAGTTTCCAGACTCATTAAAAAAAAGAGAGAAAGAGAGAAAGGTTTTGGTTGTGTGTTTTTTTTAAATAACCTGCTACTAAAAATTACTGAAAACATAAAATGACAGCACCTGGAACATAGTCAGCATTCTCTAATTGTCAGCTGATATTATTATCTTTTCATTATCATTAACCATTACACTATATCACCCAGGAAACAATCACTAGATATCAGTTTCCCCAAATTAAGGCATATTGAAGTAATGTGGTTGATTACAAAAATAGGTTCTTTACACTTGCATGGTGATTCTCAAATACAGTGAAGCAATGACGAAGGAAGTTTCTCAAGTGTGTATATGAATACTGAAGAGGAGAGGAACATGTATGTATTTTCCAAAAAGAATGCTTTACATACCTGTTATTTTTACAACACAAACATGTGAAATTAAACTCTGAAAAAATTATCTTGGAGGTTGATGGTGTGAAGAAGATAGAGGGACAGCAGAAACAGCATGGATTAAATACTATAACTTTGAGGGTACATGAATCTTAGAACTGGAAACCAGAAGTACTTCATTCCCACTATCTTGATAAAGACATGTAATTCCCTTATGTTTCTGCACTAAATTTTCTCATTTAATACAAACAACTAGTTCATGTTATCCAGTCGTCAAACTTAAAGGAACACACACATTTATTAGATTTTGTACAATTTTCAGATGGAGAGGTTACCTCCTGGCCTAGCCTTCCTGGGAAATTTGGGTTCATGTCCTCCCATATGGATCCATTTCCCAGCCCACTTCATGTAAATTGTCCAGGCCTGACAAAAGAACTGCAATTTATCTCTTCCCACAAATAACCTTGAGAGAGTCTATGAGTTAATGGATGACCATGGCTATAGATGTGAGAAATGATGCCTGTTTTCTAAGCCAGACTCTTCTAGCTGATTCACAAGTTGTAGACCATTTACTGTCTCAGGGGTTTCTTGCGAGAGAAGTTTCTGTTTGTTCTTCTTTATATAGTTTAAATGTTAGTATTCATAAAACAGATGTCTGCAAGGCAGTGCCAGTTAGCTTAAACACATATGAAATTAGTCATTTGTAAAGCAGATTCACATATTTCTCTGATGGGCTGCAAGGCTCTGATTATGAGTTCTAATTCATGTTTTAATACATTTCTAGTGGCTCTTAAATTAGCTTTTTAGCCAAGCACCATGGACTATTTTTGGCTCATTGGACTACTAATTCTAAGTATAAAACAAAATCCTATGAGAGAATGGATAAAGAATTTGTCCTTGAAGTTACACAAAGAAGCAAAAATTCTCTCCAGGAAATTAATACTCTAATTATAAACTTTCTGGTTGAGAAAGTCTTGAAAAGCTTTGTCTCTTCTATGAAGTCAGACGTCTTTGGTTTGGCTTCATCTAATGTTTCCCATTCAGAACATATGGGAATATTCCTGAAACATCAGAGCAGCTGGTCCTTTCGAAATCAGAACAACTTTTCTTTCTAAAGCTACTTACACTATAGAAAAAGGAATCCACTCTGCTGGCAAAACAGCTGTTCTTATTTCTGAAGGACATGGCAATGGCTAAGGCAACATGTTTTCCTGCTTAAATTAGTTTTGGAAAAGAAAAAGATCAATCATTGTTTATATATTGAGTTGTAATAATATCAGTTCCCTTCTTTTAACTTAGCCCATTTAGAATGTTTCCAAATATTGGAAGCATTAGCACACAGCCCACAAAGTTCACATTTTGACTAACTTTCTCAGTTGACATTTGAATAGTTGACATCTTATAGTAGAAACAACTTTTCTGGAAGTTTCTATACTGCACTGCATTTCTCCCAGTATTTCTAGTTGTATAAGCAAGATGTGAAGAAATGTTAATGATGAAGGAAAAAGGCAATGAAACAACTCAAAAAAATATGTTCAGAGTTTAAGCAATATTCTTAGTCATATATGTCCCCAGTAGCAAGATAGAATTAACATGCTAATCTGTGCTCTCTTGGTCCACATAACAAGCCTCAAATGTTCTCTTGACAACTCTTAGCTTTCTTGCACAAATGTGACAATTTTCTATGCAAGACTTTCACAATTAAAAATGAATCTATAGAAGTATTTTCATACCCTTTGGGGGAAAGAAATATAAACTTCTTAGCAGAGTTGAGTAAAGGCTAAAAGGAAAATTATTTTCCTGGGTTAAAAAAAAAGATGCATTATAACTGAAGCTTGACAAATATTTGATCAAGAAAATATTTTGAGATTCAAAAATAAAGACTCCATGTGGCAAGTCCCCATCTTGGGCAAAACCAGAGAAACTGCAATTCCATGTCACCACTACATTGACATGACCTGCAGGGCACCACATTGCTGCTACTGATCAGTAAATTCCCAGATCACATTTCCTAGTTATTGGTTTAGCAATAAAATGGGAGCTATTCTCTTTGTAAAGCCACTTAATCTGTGTTATCTTGTGGTAAAAATAGCTACTTTAAGATCCTACTATATGGAGCTCAATGCTTTAAAGACATGATTTATTAATCCTTGCATTATGCATTTGGGGTTGGTGAAATTACTACATTTCACAGAAGAGCAAGTGAACTTAGAGAATTTTATAATATCTCTCATTTATCTTAAAATTCTTCAGCATAGACAATGCGACATACACTTTTGATATATAGTTTTATTTTATTCCCTAGAGTGATTAGTAACATGTGAAGTATCTATATGGGAAAACACTCGAGAGTTAATCAGCACATTGAAAGACTAATCAAAGTCACAATCCAGAGCCTGATACTCTAAATTCTTCATTTATCTTTCAACAAATCAGAGCTTTTCTTAAGTAGCATAATGGAGGATACTAACATTTACTAAAGAAGTGCAAGTGACCAAATTGATTTGGGTCAGTTCACAAAAATGGTTGTTGGTTACATAACTTGCTCAAAATAGTGTAGCTGGGATTTGTTTTTTGTTTTGTTTTTTAAATCATCACCCAGGAATACATTTTCCATCAGAGGGAAAAGGAGGGGGAGAAAGAGAGAAACATCGATGTGAGAGAGATACATTGATTGGTTGCTCCCTGCACACTCCCGGACCAGGACCAGGGAGCAAACCTGAAACCAAGGCACATGTCCTTGATCAGGAATCAAACCTTCTACCCTTCAGTCTGTGGGCCGACACTCTTTTTACTGAGCCAAACTGGCCAGGGCGTGTGGCTGGGATTTAAACACAAGTTTTCTGATTCAAATAACCCTGCTTTGAACCACTATGTTTAATCATCTGGCCTTATTTTCTAACATACAACAGAGTACTCAGTTAACCCTTGATTACTAAGGGAATGATATACAAGAAAAGTGAGGAGAGAAGGAAAAAGGCAAGAATAATCCTCTAAATCTGTCACACAAATGACCCCACCACAAAATTCTTGGCAAATTAAGGTCCTAGCCCTTTCCCTTTTTTCCCACATTTGGCAGTTATATTAATTTGCCAGGACTTCCATAACATAACGCTAGAGACTGAGTTGTTTAAACAAGAGAAATTTATTTTCTCATAGCTCTGAAGTCTAAGAACAAGGTGTCAGCAACATTGGTTTCTCCCGAGACTTCTCTCCTTGGCATGCAGATGGCCGCCTTCTTGCTGTGTGCTCACGTGGCATTTTTTTCTGTGCATGTGCAACCCTAGTGTCTGTTTGCCCTAATCTCATCGTGTTATAGGGACACCAGTCAGACTAAATTAGAGCCTACCATAGGGGCCCCATTTTAACTTACCTCTTTAAAGACCCTATCTCCAAAAGTCACACATTCTGAGGGGCTACAGATTAGAGCTTCAACATATGAATTAGGGTTGTGGGACACAATTCAGTCTATCATGGTATTTTATAAATCTCCAAATCCAGAACATTCTGCTGTCCCTTCCTCTTCATCAAAATTTTTGTTCCCTTGGTTTAGGTTTTCAGTATGTCCCACCTACACAGTATAATAGCCTTCCACATCCTATCTCACACACATTCACAGTGTTCTTTACACCAGCGCCCTGCTGACAATTGTTGATAAAGCCTCTTTTTTTTATAATAAACCCAAATACATATAATCCTTGGTTTAACAGAATAATAAATGTAATTTGATTTTCTTTATTGTCTCTTAGCTCCAAAGGTTGAGAACCACTGCAAAAAGAAACCCATACCAAGATCTCAAAGACAGCTGCTAAATCACTTATAAGAATGTGCTGAGAGACAGTAAAACTTATTCCTCAAGAATTAGAGATCACTCCTCTCCAGTCACAGAAAGGCTGGGATTATTTTGTAGTTTGGAGAGTGCTGTGGAGAAATTCCACCTTCCAGGGGGAGCTCTTTCCTGTGTCACAAGCCAAATGAGAGGTGCTTTGAGGATACCAGTCACATAGCTAAACCGGTGTTTAGCAGTTTAGGGAGCTTAAAGACTAGCATGAGATGCTGAAGTTAGATCAGCCCCATATGGAAGAGGAGACAGAGAGAAAGAGAAAAGAAGAGAGAGAGAGAGAGAGAGAGGAGGAGGGAGAGAGAGAGAGAGAGAGAGAGAGAGAGAGAGAGAGAGAGAGAGAGAGAGAAAGTGTTGGAGTGAGCTAACAGAGGGAACTATCCTAGGAATGGCCTACATTTTCACTTGTCATGGAGGTGAAAGTAAATATACATATGGACCAAATGAGAGGGAGCTGGCCTAGGGACATCTTGAAAGGGTTTCCACTCAAAAGAGCTAAAGTAACTCTGCAGAAGGATGGAGTTCCAGGAATCAGAAGGGCTGATGAGGAGTATAGCAAGTGGCCTGCTGAAGGAAAAGAGCGGTATCTCATGCGGTAGGAACTCCAGCTACAGCAGGTCTGAAAGGATGACCCTCCAAGAAAACATCAAGAGCAACTCATGACAGCAGGAGTCCACCTGCATGGCCATACCAAAGCCAGATCACAAGTGTAGTGTACTCACTATGCTTCCACCCTTCATCTACTCCAGCCCCTGTATACGAAGAAGAGTAGAACAAGGACAGAACAGCAAAGACACTTCTGCTCTCCAGTATCCTGTGAGGAAGAACACCCAATCTAGGGGAGAGGAGAAAGCATTAACTTCAAATGAAAGTATTGTTCTTATTATTGCAAGGATTGGGCATTTTAACTCCTAAAATTATACTGTACTTGTCCCTAAAAGTGATCAGAAAAGCAATGATACCTGCACAAAATTTCATCTAGTAGTAGGAAGTTAACCAGCCCAAACAGTGGGTTAAAAAGTGAAAGAAAGAATAGAGTTTCTTTCCGATGCATTCATCAAATTGAGCACTATCCAATAGTTCTGTTTTTTAAATATATATAACAAGCATAAATATAAGCTCTAATATTTCCTTCTCCGTGGGTCCTACTGCAAGAACCACTGCCCCACTGACTATGTGGCTGTTTTTCTAGGCTGGCCTGGTCAAGCTACTGCCCAGCTTAAAATCCTAGATGAGTTTCCATTGCCTGTGGTTGATATCTAACTTTTTGATAGGAACATGCAAGATTTGCATGCTTTTCTGGTCTCCTCTGCCTACCTACTTGCAGTTGAGAGCTACCGATGTGCATGCAGTTTCCTACACAGACATTAAAGACACCTTCCTGCACCCATGCTCATTCCATTCCATTGAATTTGTCTTCCTTTTCCTGTTCCACGCTTGGTTTTTATTTCTATTTAAAACTTAGTTCAGATGTTACATTCTCCAGCCTCTCAGCTCACCCTTGTTCAGAATGTCATACACAGATGCTCCTTGACTTACCATGGGGCTATGTCCTAATAAACTCATTGTAGGTTGAAGATATCATAAGTCAAATGCATTTAATGCATTTAATCCACCTAACTTACCAAACATCATAGCTTAGCCTAGCCTAACTTAGCATGCTCAGGACACTTATGAGCCAACAGTTGGGTGATTATGTTGAGTTTCATCTTAAGAGTAACTGCCTTCCCCTTCTCACCACAATCAGGAGACACAGATAGATGTTTTGTACATATGATGGGATGTGAAAACACAATATTCAAAAACTGCTGGCAACATAGTACCCTGTATTGGCTGTTTACCCTGGTGATCCTGTGGCTGACGAGCTGTGGCTTGCTGCTGCCGCCCAACATCACGAGAAAGTATTGTACCACATATTGCTAGTCCAGAAAAGATCAAAATTCAAAGTACAGTTTTTACTGAATGCATATTGCTTTCTCATCACCTTAAAGTTGAAAAATGGTTAAGTCAAACCATCCTATATTGGGGACCACCTGTAAACATTTATCTCTCTACCACAGTTTCTACTACAAAGTTCTTCAGCTTCTATTACAAGGATAAGCAGTAAAGAATATGGTTGTCTATCTATTTTTGCTATTTCATCATTTCTCAAGAGACCCAATAAAGTATTAATGTTTTATGGAATTCAATAAACAAATGAAGATTGCACCGAGTCTGGTCTAACAGAATTTGATCACTGAGCTATATGGAATAATTTTTTATATGATCTAGAAGATTCAGTAAAACTGCCCCTGAACTCCTAAATCCAGGCATGTTAACCCTAAGATAACTAAATTTTACAAGGGATATTTTTTCTTTGATCTTTTTTCAGTTAATTTTTTAAACTTCTGAGGTTAAAAAAAAAAAAGTAAATAAGGCTCTTTTTGTCAACTCTTTTTATAACAAATTTTACTCATCAAGATAACATTGAGGACAAAGGTTTGTTCTGAGACACACTGTCTGTGGGATGGTTTATTTTAAGCCATGATATTATATTAGCACATGGTTATTCACAGAGGCATTGATCAATATGCTTTTGCTCCTGACAGCATCAAAGCACCAGCCTGCCCATTTCTCCCTAACCCTTTCCTCAGCCTCATTTTGCATGAGAGTCCATGGCACATCGCATATTACAATTCAGTTTTATTTCAGTCTCTGTAAGGTTGTATTGAGCACAGAGACCTTTGTTATGGAAAATGTCACAGTGGATGGAAAATATCACTTCAAAATATTTGTCGATTGTTTTAGCAATTTATCTGTAGGTATTAGAAGCTTTGCAGTGATGAAATTAAAAAGAAAAATTAATTCTATCAGCAAACAGTTGATAAAGTCCAGCAATTATTGAGAAAAAGAGCAGGTTGGAGTAAAAGGCTTCATGATGCCGGACTTTCCTCTAAAGAGAGAGGCTCTGTATTTCCCATGAAAACCAGATTTCTTTTTCATCAACAAAATTCATATCACTTAACTCAGCATTCAAAAGTTAATAAAGTTCATTCAGCCTTACTACCATTAATAAGTAACAAAAAGGAAGAGAAATAATATTAAATGAGCAAAATTTTAGTTAATTGGAATGCTTAATGATTGTCAAGGTACAATGAAGGACATAGCCTTTTAAAATATAGCTGTTCAGAGTAAAAATTTTTAAATATATAAAATCAAGAGACTTAAAAATACTAATACTGTAACCCAAGAATTGCACATATAGAAATCTGGCCTATGCTGAAACCAGTTTGGCTCAGTGGATGGAGCGTTGGCCTGCGGACTGAAGGGTCCCGGGTTCGATTCCGGTCAAGGGCATGTGCCTTGGTTGCAGGCATATCCCCAGTGGGAGATGTGCACGAGGCAGCTGATCGATTCTTCTCTCTCATCGATGTTTCTAGCTCTCTATCTCTCTCCCTTCCTCTCTGTGGGAAATCAATAAAATATATTTTAAAATATATATATTATAAAAAAAGAAATAAAAAAAAAGAAATCTGCCCTAATGGAAAAAATATTTATTTCCAACTGTGTTCATTACAACAGTATTTACAATACCTTTAAAAACAGAGTGTTGTTAAATAAGTTAAGGTACATGCATAGAGGGAGAACCAAGATGGCGGCATAGGTAAACACCGGAGAATGCTGCCTCACACAACCACTTCAAAAATACAACTAAAAGACGGAATGGACATCACCCAGAACCACAGGAAAGTTGGCTGAGGGGAAATTCTTCAACTAGAAGCAAAGAGAACAGCATACCGAGACACAGAGGAGGCGCAGTGTGGAAAATACATAGGTGTGGAGGTTGCACTGAGAGGGCTGGTGGCTGAGGGCACGGTTGTCATTTTCAATCGGGAGGGAGGCTCAGGCCCTGAGCTCCAGTTCTGGGCGAGTCTCTAGGGACCGGGACTCAGACGGGAGAAGCCGGACTGTCTGGCATCGGTCGGAACACTAGGGCAGCTTTCTCTCTGAGGTTTGCAGCAATTGCTGGGACTCTGAGAGGCAGAGCCTCTGGGGACGAGACTGAGAGCAGCCATAACTGCTCCCTCAGCCCGCCCTGTTTGATCCTGTGTGACCTGCCCCGCCCAAGCCCTGCACAGAGCCATTTGCCAGATAGCCTCAGGCAAAGGCTAGATTAGCACCTCCCTAGAGGACAGAAGTTTTCCCACTGCAGACACAGCTGACTCTCACAGCCAGTTGGCCTGGAGGTCAAATCCCCCCAGTATTAACTACAACAATCAAGGCTTAACTACAATAAGACTGCGCACAAAGACCACTAAGGGGTGCATCAAGAAAGCATAAAAAAAAAATGCGGAGACAAAGAAACAGGACAAAATTGTCAATGGGAGATATAGAATTCAGAACCACACTTTTAAGGTCTCTCAAGAACTGTCTAGAAGCTGCCGATAAACTTAATGAGATCCTCAAGAAATCTAATGAGACCCTCGATGTTATCATAAAGAACCAACTAGAAATTAAGCATTCACTGACTGAAATAAAGAATGCTATACAGACTCCCAACAGCAGACCAGAGGAGTGCAAGAATCAAGGCAAAGATTTGAAATGCGAAGAAGCAAAAAACACCCAACCAGAAAAGCAAAATGAAAAAAGAATCCGAAAATACGAAGATAGTGTAAGGAGCCTCTGGGACAGCTTCAAGCGTACCAACATCAGAATTATAGGGGTGCCAGAAGATGAGAGAGACCAAGATATTAAAAACCTATTTGAAGAAATAATGACAGAAAACTTCCCCTACCTGGTGAAAAAAATAGACTTACAAGTCCAGGAAGCGCAGAGAACCCCAAACAAAAGGAATCCAAAGAGGACCACACCAAGACACATCATAATTAAAATGCCAAGAGCAAAAGACAAAGAGAGAATCTTAAAAGCAGCAAGAGAAAGAAACTCAGTTACCTACAAGGGAATACCCATAGGACTGTCAGCGGATTTCTCAACAGAAACTTTGCAGGCCAGAAGGGAGTGACAAGAAATATTCAAAGTGATGAATACCAAGAGCCTACAACCAAGATTACTTTATCCAGCAAAGCTATCATTCAGAATTGAAGGTCAGATAAAGAGCTTCACAGATAAGGAAAAGTTAAGGAGTTCATCACCACCAAACCAGTATTATATGAAATGCTGAAAGGTATCCTTTAAAAAGAGGAAGAAGAAGAAGAAAAAGGTAAAGATACAAATTATGAACAACAAATATGCACCTATCAACAAGTAAATCTAAGAATCAAGTGAATAAATAATCTGATGAACAGAATGAACAGTTGATTATAATAGAATCAGGGACATAGAAAGGGAATGGACTGACTATTCTTGGGGGGGAAAAGGGTATGGGAGATGCGTGGGAAGAGACCTATGGATGAGGACAGTGGGTGGGGAGTGAGGGCGGAGGGTGGGGTAGGAACTGGAAGGAGGGGAGTTATGGGGGGAAAAAAAGAGGAACAAATGTAATAATCTGAACAATAAAGATTTAATTAAATAAAAATAAAAAAATATTTTTTTAAAAAAGAAATGCTTTATAAAAAAAAAAAAAAAAGGTACATGCATAGGTGCTGGAAGCCAGTCCACCCTTGCTGCTTGACACAGTTGCTGCAGGGAAGAAACATCTGCACAGCTTATGTTTCAAGGGAGCTGGCATATATGGCATATGTTTGCTCCCCCTCTTAACGCTATGTGTTTTAAACAGGACCACCTCCCCAAGAAAGGTTGTTTCCCCAGGTGAGGATTTTTCCCTGAAGTTAGGGAGGGAATAAAACCACTTAACTAAGTGCCAGGCGGGTAATCACTTTAACTATGAACAATCACGCTTAAGCTACATAGTCTTTACTCCCTGGAATGGAGATAAGAAACGCCCTACCCTTCGGAATAGAAATTGATAGGATTAAAATCAACTGGTATAAATACAGATGTAAGAAGACAATAAAACACAGAACCTGGCTGGAGAACCTAGTGAGAGAACCTGTCCACAGAACCTGGTTGGAGATCCTGGCTAGAACCTGGCTAGAGAACCTGGCTAGGCTGCGGATCAACTGAACGCTGTCTCCGTGTCATTCCTTCTTCGCTGACTCTGTCCACAGCTTTGGGAACCCCTGGACCTGCTGGGGCTGGACCCCAACAGATAGGTTATAATATCCAGTTACTAATGTTTTAAAGAGTAGTAAGCAAGAACTCAATGGCCACTATATGCCTAGTACCACTTTAAGTGTTTTGCCTCAAAAGACTCAATCTTTATAACAACCTATTAGGTCTCACCTATTGTTATTCCCCATTGTATGGGTTAATAAACTGAAATATAGGAAGTTAGCATGCTCATGATGATAAACCTGTCAGAAGTAGAGTTGAGATTTAGACCCAAAACTCCTGGTCTATTATCCACACACTTCACCACCACACCGTGTGTATTAGTTTGCTAGAGCTGCCATAACAAAAGTACCACAAACTAGATGGCTTACACAGAAATTTATTGGCTCAGAGTGCTTGAGGCTAGAAGTCTGAAATCAAAGTGTTGGCAAAGTTGGTTCCCTCTGAGGGCCATCGGAGAGAATCTGTTCCATGCCTCTCCCTAGTGTCTGGTGGTTTTCTGGTCATCTTTGGTGTTCCTTTGCTTGTAGATGCTTCACACTAATCTTTGTTTTCATCTTCACATGGTGTGAGTGTCTGTGTCCAATTTACTTTTTTTTTTTTTTTTTTGGTAAGGACACCAGTCACATTGCTCTAGTATGACTTCATCTTAACTATACATCTGCAAGGATCCTATTTCCAAATGAGGTCGAATTCTGAGGTCCTAGGAGTTAGAACAAACATATGAATCTTGGTGGGCCACTATTCAACCCATAGAGAGTTTCTAATCCTTTTAATATTCAATGGTGAGAACACAAAAGCTGAAAATAAAAATTTGTATACGTTTTGATCCCAGTTTAAAACCACAAACTAGGAGGTGGAAGGGGAGTGAATATGCCAAATAAAAGCATCAGATCTTACTTTTTCTTTATTCTTATTTGTATTTTATAATAAGCACTTGATACTATTTTAATAATTTAAAATGCAATAATGACTATCACATCTGAAAAGAAGCAGAAATATTTTTCCAAATTTATCAAGTTTATTTGTATCATGTGATTCCAAAAAGCTTTGTGTACGCAGGTCAAGGCTATATCCTGGGACAGAATTTTAACTTCAGTGTCCATGTCCATCTTTCTTACTACGTCCTCCAAATACCATGTTTTGGCACCACGTCTTTCCTCCCATGCTGTTTTCTCAGCTCTTCAAAGAACAGCTTGTCGCTGTGTGGCCTCGGTATGCTATCTGATAGGACTCTGGAGGTGTGGCTCAAGCAATCAAAGACATGCATAGAAATGTAAAAAGCTCTCCCTGGTAGTCTCCAAAGAGCAGTGCACTCCAGGTGTTGTGCAAGATAATCCAATTAGGGTGCGAGGACAATACTAACATTTAGATACTGCTATTTATAATATAGGGTCAGCACTCTTACCTCACTCAGTTTATATTCAGCTGTGCGGAATTCAGGTATACCATTTAAGTATCCTCTGGGAAGAGTGGGACAGTAACAGGGTAGCAGAGTGGATCTGTATTTGTCTCCTTGGGTTGTCATAACAAATTGCCATGAGTGGCTTAAAACAACAGAAAATTATTCTTTCCTAGGTCTGGACTACAAAGTCAAGATGTCAGTAGCTCCATGTGCCCTCCAAAGGCTGTAAGGGAGAATTCTTTTTTGCCTCTTCCACCTTCTGGTAGCTACTGGCAATTCTTGACATTTCTTAGTTTGTAGTTGCATCACTCCAATGGTTGCTCTGTGTTCCCTGTGTCTTTCTGTGTCTTCTTCTTTTCTGTTACGTATTTGATGTAGGGCCCACCTAAACTAAGATTATCTCGTTTAGAGATCCTTATCTTAATTATATCTACAAAGGCTGAATAAGAGTACATACTGAAGTTCCAGGTAGCATATCTTCTGAGGGTCCACTGTTCAATCCTACATGGCCCTAAAGTGCTATCTTGCTTTCAGAGTAATGAAATACCTTTCAGCATGCATGAACATATTTAGGTGGATTTATATTGATCATATTATCCAGTTTTAACAAAGTTAATTTTCACAAATTGACAAATGAGTCAAAATTTTCAGGCAAAAATAAAACCAAGAAATTAAACACCATAAGAATAATATAAATCCAAGAGAAAAACAAGAAAATAGAAAGGGTGACACTTTTTTTTCCAATCCTTTGTATGAGCTCTTTGTCAGCCATAGTAAACTGCAATGAAATAATCATACTTAACAAGTAGAGCAAAATATTTTTTATTTATTTATTTTTTAAAAATTGTTATTGTTAAAAGTATGACATATGACTCCCCTTTCCCCCCACTGACCTCTTCTAACCTGCCTCCACCCCCCACCACACCCTTCTAGCTCCCCTGCCCAGACCTTCACCACCTGTTGTCTGTGTCCATGGGTTATGCATATATGCATACAAGTTCATTGGTAGATCCCTTTCCACCCACCCACCTTCCTCAACCTTCCCAACATTATCAAGAACCAATCTCCTGGATTTACTTAGACGCAACAATACTTGGGAATATAGCTATAGCCCCTGGCTGGACATTTCTCTTAGGAGTTGGAAAGGGATCTACCTTATAAGAGAAAAACAGTAAAACTGAAGAATCAAAACTTCTATACTACAGAAATGAGTTTCTGATCAGGCATGTGTAGTTCTTTCACTATACCATCACCACTACTATACCATCACCACCATCATCACCATCCAATAGTTTTGATGACCAAATGGAGAATTTTCTCCCCAGAATAAACATTGTGCTATTCATTAAAGACTACTTTTATCTTTCTACATATTCCATTCTGTCAAATTTTCTTTTAAATGGAAATGTGTTACTTGGCATTGGATGACAATACTTTTAATCAAGCTAATTCTTCTAACTTGGATTGTATAAACAAACAAACTAAGACAAAACAAAAGAAAAATTTCAACTTATTTTGAAGATGATTCGTTATCCAACAAAGAAAGAAAAAAATTAAAGAAAGAAGTTTACTTGAAATACAAATTTACATCTATTATCATTAACAATAAATCATATGTAAATTATATGTGTTCCTTGAGATTTTATTTAATGAAGGTATGAAGTCATCACAATTAGTAAGACATATTAAAGCTGAGCACTCAGTTTTAAGGCGCAGTTTCATAATTTTTCAGTCATGTTTAAAGGTCACCTTAATTTTAGAAAATTAACTGAATTTCCTGATAAACATAACATCCTCTTTTAAAGTTCCTCACTACGAGAAAAAATATTTAAACCACCTACTACCTAGAAATACCTTAATTCTTCTTTTCCTTGGTAAAAATTAACTGAATACATACTCTGCGAGTGCGCATGTGTAAACACACAAATGTGCCAGCACACGCGCGCGCGCGCACACACACACACACACACACACACACACACACACACCATGGAGACAAAGTAATATGCTTTCCGTATGAGTAAATAATTTTGAAAGATGTATTGAACTTATATCTGAAGACTGAAAACAAAAGAACTGGGACAACAATTGACACATGGTAATATGTTTTCTCTAAAGTTGTATGAAAGCATAGATAATTCTAATATAACCTAGTATATTGTACTTGTTATATTCTGTTTCAAAAATAAGATACATCACAACTAACATTCTGTGCATCACAGAGTTAAAGAGTGATATACAAGATATATTGTTGATAGCAGACAAATGAGAGGGTCAGCCCTAAGTGGGAGTATGGAGTATTAATCCAAGATAAGGTAGCATGTACTGCCACAAATACAAGTAGGTGATAGGTGTCTCTTCTGATTGTTTTTATCTTTTCCGTGAAGTGGGAAGCAAAGCCATCAGCAGGGAGTAGAGCTAGGAGAAGAAGCACTGCAAGTTTGAGGGAGTAAATAAAGCATTAATTACTCATCTGTGAGAACAAAACAGTGATGGGATGAGAAAATGTAATTTTCAATTCTGTGCTAGGTTGCTGTATTAATGTAAAAACATGTACTGCCCTTTCCTACTAGTTTCTCTTTACTATGCTTGTCCTGTAGGATTATAATTCCTATCCCATTGAGGTTAAGCTTGGCTAAGTGACTTTCTTTTGCCAATGAAATATAAGTGGAAGTGTCATGTACCACTTCAGAAGAACAGCTTTAAGAAGCATCATATGGTTCTACTATCTCATCTTTCTTCTGCCCTGAGTGCAGCAGTTCCCCCAGGGAGGAGCTGTTCCATTAGCTTAGTCCTAAAGTAAAGAGACAAAGCTGACCCACAGTGTATATTGAAAGCAAATGAGAAACAAATCTTTTATTGCATTCACTACTAAGACTTGGGGGTTGTTTGGTATCACAGTATAACTAGACAAATTAGGTTGCTCTGGGTAGAATTAAGGGCCTACTTAAAGTTACTATCATGAACATACAGTAAGACCTATCAGTCTATAATGAATTAAACATTACAAAGAAACAACAATATAACAAAGGAATTTTTATCTTTCTAGACAGTTTGAAGAATTTGGTTCATGGCAGCTGTTGTCAACTTTTTTATTTCTGGACCCCTTTAATGTTTTCAAAAGTTATTGATGGCAAAATATTTCATGTAGATTATATCTATTGATATTTACTATCTTAAAAGAATTAAAATGAAAAATTTAAAACTATTTTAATCCAATTAAAATAATAAACCCATTAGATATTAACACAATATAATTTATAATAAATATTTTCCAAAACAAAAAATAATTAGTGATAAAGGGCATTGTTTTACATTTTGGCACTTCTATTTAATGTCTGGCTAAATAGAAGACAGCTGGATTCTCATATCTGCTTCTACATTCAATCTGTTGTGATATTACATGTTATAAAATTTGAATAAAATCATTAAGAGGAATTGTTTAGATTAATAACAATCAGGAAAAAACAACAAGAAAGCCCACTACATGGGAGAACATATTTGCCAATCTTAGCTCTGACAAGGGTTTAATCTCCAACATTTACAGGGAACTCATACAACTTAACAAAAGCAAGATAAACAACCCAATAAAAAAAATAGGCAAAGGACCTAAATAGACACTTTTCAATGGAGGACATTCAGAGGGCCAAGAGACATATGAAAACATGCTCAAGGTCACTAATAATTCGAGAGATGCAAATCAAAACAACAATGAGGTACCACCTCACACCTGTCAGAATGGCTATCATCAACAAATCAACAAACAAGTGTTGGAGAGGATGTGGAGAAAAAGGAACCCTCATTCACTGCTGGTGGGAATACAGACTGGTGCAGCCATTGTGGAAAACAGTATGGCGTTTCCTCAAAAAATTAAAAATGGAAATCCCATTTGACCCAGTGATACCACTTCTAGGAATATATCCCAAGAAATCAGAAACACCAATCAGAAAGGACATATGCAACCCTATGTTCATAGCAGCACAATTTACAATAGCTAAGATTTGGAAACAGCCTAAATGCCCATCAGCATATGAGTGGATTAGAAAACTGTGGTACATCTACACAATGGAATACTATGCTGCTATAAAAAGAAGGAATTCTTACTGTTTGCAACAGCATGGATGGAACTGGAGAGCATTATGCTAAGTGAAATAAGCCAGTCAGTGAAAGAAAAATACCACATGATCTCACTCATTCATGGATAATAAAAAACATTATAAACTGATGAACAAAAATAGATACAGAGGCAGAGAAGCATTGATCAGACTGTCAAACTACAAAGGGAAGACTGGGGAGGGTTGAGGGCGGGGAGGTAAGAGATCAACTGAAGGACTTGTATGCATGCATATAAGTATAACCAATGGACACAAGACACTGGGAGAGAGTGAGGGCATGGGGAAGGTCAACTGGGGAAAAAAAGGAGACATATGTACTACTATTTGTAATACTTTAAACAATAAAAAAAGAAAAATATATATTTTTTAAAACATAAAAAATAAATTTAAAAAAATCAGGAAAACTAGTTAATTGGACTCTTTACAGAGTATTAAATATGATGATGCTAAGGAGATCTAGGGATTAAAATGCTTCTGATTCTCTCCTTGGTATGATTTTTGCTCATTTATATTTAATTGATTGCATTGATTTTATTACCAGAAGATCTGGATGATGCTAGCTAGTTATGGCTTTCTTTCTTTCTTTCTTTCTTTCTTTCTTTCTTTCTTTCTTTCTTTCTTTCTTTCTTTCTTTCTTTTTCTTTCTTTCATCTTTTTTTTTGACACTATATAAATCCCCGCCTGTGATATAATAGGCCAAGAAATTAAGCATCCCAATCCTTCAAGAAACAGTCAATAGTTTATAAAATCTAGACAGTGATTGACGTGTCTGGTTTTATTCTCTGCCAGCTATTTGTAGCAAAGGTCAGAAAAGAACTATAAGTCAACTGAAACTTCAAATGAGCTTATATCTCTTTTTCAGACAAATGATACCCACGCTCCTAGGAATGTTCAGCTTAGAAATCAAAACGCCATCTGGGGCTGAGCTACAGGAACAGAGAATTGGGGATTTCAAATACACCTAAATGCCACACTTAGGAAGGTTTTAAAATAAATCACATCTAAACCTCAGACTAAAATAAAAGGCAATTACTCTTGCTCAGTTTTGGCATTTCTAAAGAGCTCTTAGGAAAGGAGGAGGAATAGGTGATCAGGACAAGAAAACAGAGTCTAGAGGCCTCCTGCATTCACCAGTGAAAACATTATTTAACAGAACAGGAATGATTTGTCAAGATGACATTCACATTCCCAGAGTAATTAATTTTCATTCCCATCACTGAGCATGAAGAATTAAAAAGCACATGAAGCAGAGAATTATAAATGTTCCCGGTGAAAAATAAAAAGTACTTGACAGTATTGGTATTATTTAACATTCAGTGAGCACCAGAAGTGGGCTGGGCATCGTCCAGAACAAGGCGGTAACATGCCATAAAGTCCTGTGAACTGCTGAGGAGAGCCCAAGCCCCTGTATTTCACCAGTGATACTATCTGTCAATCGCGATTAAGTAGCAGTTTAAATTCTGGCCATTGTTTGGGAATGCTTTGTTACACGATTTCAGCAACGACATTACTGCCATTAAACAAACTCAGCAACTGATTGGTTGTATTCCTGTTAAGGATATTGTCACGTTGATTCATGATACCTACGTTCTGTGGACTGAAGAAGAAGAGCTATAGTCACAACTTACAAATTTACAAGCCAGTTTACAACATCATCCTCCCTGCCTTACCTGCAGTATTTTGAAGGACCGGAAAAACATGTGTTTCTCTTATTAAAAGAAGTGTCAGAAAAGGAAGTAGATGTATAAATGTTTGTGGGGGAAGAAACCAATGAACATTTACCTTATTCAATCCCCATTCCTTACACGCTCATACCCCAGATATGCCATCCAATGTTGGTTCTTCCTTCCTTGGCTAAAGTAAGAATAGCATTTAAGGCATCGCATGCTCCTTGTTTCTATGCAACAGGTTCCAGCCGATGTGAGAATAGTAAGGCACAATTTAGAGAGCTTATCACAAGAAAGAGCAAATAATGGAGTACTAAAACCTTAAAGGAAATAATGGATTTCAACATAACCATAGCTAGTATCACAATCTTAACAGGAAAAAGAGAGTAATAGTATATGCTTAAGGTTCCTTCCAGAACTCCAGAGAAACACAGAGAATGCCAGCTGTGTATCATAGAATCATATAATAGAAAGTGGGAAATTTTCTTTCATTGATGCTACCTCTTTCCCCAGAGCTAACATGTTTCATCTACAACATAGCTGTATGACACCTTGACACAATCTAGACAGGCATGCCCCTTTAAAATAGTACTTCAAAAGGAGCAAACTAAAAGCCTTTCATCCACTATGCTCTTCTCAGCCTGTAATATACTATTTTTGATGTAGATCTCTAATAGCATTTTCCAGCCTATCCCTCTTAACTCTTAAGATGAAGTTTTGCAGTTTGATTGCTGACTAAAGATTTACTCTAAAATGGTGCCATACTGTTTTGGTAAATTGCAACCGCTATAATAAGTTTACATTAAGCCCCATTCACATTACCTTCACAACTATTTTAGTAAGGGTCTAAAAGTGGGAACATTTTTACATGTACATAGGTTTTTCTATAATTTTTCATTCCATTTAATGTGTTTTTGTCAAATGACTATTAATGACTGGGCATGCCCAAGGTCAATTAATTTGCGTATTTCATTTATGTCAAATTTAAAATGATATAGATTTATTTCAGACTCTGATCATAAATGATAGTATTTTAGATAATTATGCTAATTCATAAACTAATCCAACTTTAATTTTTTTCAGGGATGTAGGTAATATATTATGTCACCATGAGCAAAACAGTGATGACCTTCTCTACCGCTATGCTCTAAAAGAAAAGAATGTGTTGAAGGATATGAATGTGTATGAAATATATAAAAGCTAAAACCTAAAAGCCTGTGTTCAGTTTCTAAAATGCCTGTAGTAACACACCATTTTCATTTGACTCTTTTTAGTTTGCCTCACCATGCCTTTCTCTAGGAATTGGTACTTATGCCAGGGGATTGAGTCAAAGATTAATTCTAATGATGCTTCATTGCTATGTCTAAAATAATCTCTTGCCCTAACCAGTTTGACTCAGTGAATAGAGCGTCGGCCTGTGGACTGGGGAATTCCAGGTTTGATTCCGGTCAAGGGCATGTACCTTGGTTGTGGGCACATCCCCAGTGGGGAGTGTGCAGGAGGCAGCTGATCGATGTTTCTCTCTCATTGATGTTTCTAACTCTCTATCTCTCTCCCTTCCTCTCTGTAAAAAAAATCAATAAAATATATTAAAATAAAATAAAATAATCTCTCCTCATTGGTCCATAACCAGAATACACCCCATAACCAGAATATGCCCCAAAACTTCAGGAACTTGACTCTTTTTTCTTTCTTTTTTTTTACTTTAAATAATTTTTCTTCAATTACAGTTGATATACAGTATTCTATTAGTTTCAGGTGTACAAACCAGTGATGAGACATTAAATAGCTTACTAAGTAATCATCCCTTAATCTGATACCCATCTGACATCATACATAGTAGGTCTGAATGATGGTTGTTCTGTAGTTTAGTTGTAATTCTGATGTGGTTGTGGGAGAATGTGAGTACCGCCTGTACTTATGCCACCTTCTTGACTGGAAGCCTTGACTCTTTTCTTTCAGTGTATTCATGATACCACTACACCTATTAAGAGTTGGTGCTTGATCTGATCACTTAAGGATCCTAGAGTAGGGTCAGTAGAGGCAATACCTGTCAGGCTCCAATGCGTCCAGTCTTTCTCTTTCCCCAAAATCTCCTGGAACCTAGATAAGTGTGTCATCAACTCTTCCAACCAGCTCAGACATGGCTTTTTTTGACCTCAGACTCTTGCCCTTGTCCCTCATTCTATAGAGAGCTCAGAAAAATGTTTCCTTGGTGAAGAGATGTTTGGATTTTTTATGTCAGAATAAAGGTGAAGGTTAAAAGCCTTTAAATTACTATAGCTACAACTCTTTTTTAGAGTGTGTAGTTTATGGTTAGCTTATTTATGTGAAGGAGATACACAAACAAATTCATTGTGACTAAAACTCAATGGGCATGCACGTTGCATTTCCTTCTAGTAAAAAGCTTATAATTAATAGAAACAATATAAGCTAGTGACAAGGCAATTAGCTTGATGGTTGTTCAATTAATAGTTGTCTTGCTGTAGAAAATTTAACTTTAACAATAAGTTAAACTTCTTTTTGTTATGCTATTAATTATAACTCTAAATTGCCTCCTAGCTGAGCTTAAGATGATGGTGGACATTCAAGTGAAAATGTCTGTAAATAATTGGAATACAAATGAGAACATAGTTAAGAGGCCATGACCAGAAAAATGGATTTAGAAGCCATTCATAGAGGTAATAACTGAGCAAAAGAATTGATTCTAGAGAATAAGGCTATAGGGCCTTGGAAAACTTGCTGTTGACAAACAAGCTAACAAAAAAAGAATGAAAAGTCAGGAAAAGAGATATTCCCCATGAGAAAGATTTCTGGAG